>NC_135633.1:8632500-11132500 GCF_053574225.1 Canis aureus
ATGAAGGGATCAGAGAGAAAAACCGAGGGAGGCCCCTAGGGAGGGGCAGAGGCTGCGGCCCACTCACCCCCCCCCCCCCGCCCCCCGCAGCATCCTCCAGCGTCGTGCCCATCCCGGGGACCTTCTCCTGGCCGCTGGCGGCCCGCGGCAAGCCTCGCCGGGGCATGCTGCGCCGGGCCGTGTTCTCCGACGTGCAGCGCAAGGCGCTCGAGAAGATGTTCCAGAAGCAGAAGTACATCAGCAAGCCCGACCGCAAGAAGCTGGCGGCCAAGCTGGGCTTGAAAGACTCACAAGTGAGGGCGATGTCCCCCCCCCCCACAGCCCCAGTCCCCACGCTTCACCCCTCCGCCGCGCACCTACACCTGCGGGGGTGGGGGTGGGGGGTGGCTTCTGAAACCGGCTAGGTCCCATTGTGCGGATGGGGAAAAGTGAGGTCTAGAGAGGGAATGCGTGCACCTGCCGGCTTCCTCGGGGCCCCGGGTCCGCCCCCTGCACCCCCTGCACCCCCCTGCACCCCCCACCCCGCGGCCCTGCGGGTCAGGTGCAGGAGGAGCGGCGGGGGGGGGGTCGGGGGGTGCCTTAGGCGCTCTGCCTGCGCTCGCCTCACCTCTGCTTGCCTCCCTCCACCCCCCGCCCCCGCCCCAGGTGAAAATCTGGTTCCAGAACCGACGCATGAAGTGGCGGAACTCCAAGGAGCGCGAGCTCCTGTCCAGCGGGGGCTGCCGCGAGCAGACCCTTCCCACCAAGCTGAACCCGCACCCGGACCTGAGCGACGTGGGCCAGAAGGGCGCGGGCGAGGACGAGGAGGCCGAGCGCCCCCGCAGCCCCCGCCGCCCCGCGCCCCCCGCGCCCCCCGCGGCGCCCCCGCCGCCCCTGCGCGCCCCGCGGCTGGACCGGCCGCCGCCCGCCTCGCCCGCGCCCTCGGGCAGCCCCGGCAAACCCTCGGACTTCTCGGACTCCGAGGACGAGGAGGAGGGCGAGGACGAGGAGATCACCGTGTCCTAGGAGCCCCCGCGCCCCGCTACTGCCGAGAAGCGCTCGGGGCGACAGCGGGGGCCCGCCCAGCCCCCCTGCAGGGCCGGGCCGGGCCGGGGGCGCCCCCGTGGCCTTCCTGTCCCCCACACCTCCGCCCACAGCTCTGTGGTCCTCGCAAGGCAAGTCTAGCTCCTGGTCTCGGCCTTCGCTTTGCACCCGAGCGCAGGCCTGTCTGGCTGGTTGCAGGCTAGTCCAGACCCAGTGGGGTGTTCCCCGGCGAGCCAGGCCCCGGAGGGCTTTAGCAGCGAGCACGCAGCAAGGGAGGAAACCCTTCACCGCAGGGGAAACGCAGTTAGGAGTCACGACATCAAATACGGGAGCTGTGAGCTCGGAGGCCGCTGACTTCCTCGGTGGCTCCACCTCCCTGTCCTAGGTGGGAGGGCCTCCTCTCCAGGGGCTCCGGTAACCCAGTCTTTCCTAGGCGGCTCCCTCAGGAATGTCAAGTATGTTTTAAAAATTTACACACACACACACACACACACACACACACACAAACACCTCTTCGGGTCTAAGGCACAACACGAATATTGAATCCTTTCTGTCATATTCCAAATGCTCCCTGGGCCAAGAAGGGAGTTGTTGAGGGAAGAGGCTGTCTCTGTTTCTGTATGCATGTCCTAAAGCTTTTCCTTAATAATTTCCATATCCATAGTATATGCACCAAGCACTCTACCTTGTGCCCTTTTATTATTTCTGGGGAGATTTCACTGACCTGCAAGGCTCTTGAGCACTGGACATGATGTGTGCAGAGAGAGAGAGAACCCACAAGCCTCTTTGATTTTGTTTTGTTTTGTTTGTTTTGTTTTGTTTTGTTTTACTGAACTTTGCTGTCTTTGCACAGCTTTTACGAACTGTACACTGTTTTGTACACATGTGTTGTATGGATATTTTATACCAATGTTATTGTGAATGACTATAAAGGACTTGACTAGACTTTCTCTCTCTCTCTCTCTCTGCAATGGCTTTTAAACTTTAAAAAGGTAGCTGTTTAATTGCATAACTTATAAAGAAATACCTATTTTGTATTTTACCTTGTACAGATTTTTATATATGTATATATGTATCAAATGAACAAATGCCAAATAAAAAGTAGAATGGACACAGTGGTCAAGTGATCTCATTAATTCACAGAATGTCAGAGCTCAAAGGGATAGAGCTTCTAGTCCAAGTGCTACTGGAATTTATGGAAGGTAAGCTGATATTCAAGAGGGGTTGACACATGTCTAAAGCCACCCAGCTGCTTCGTGGCCAAGCTGGAACTAGAACCCATCTCTGACTCTCAGGCCAGTGCCTTTTCCGCTTGCCTGTACCATAAATAACCATATTTGCTATGGTTACAAGTAAATAGCTCCAGTAAAGTGGTACTAAGTTGAGTCTGCAGTAATCCTTCTCCTCTTCTCTAAGGACTGAAATGATGGACTAAAAGAAATCAGCAAAAGGCAGTTCAAGCGGTTCAAGTTATAATACTTTTCCTTTCCCTCCTTAAAGGCTGTAGAGTTCCAGGAAAGCTCAAAGTTGCTCCTGACTTTTGTGTATAAACTGATTTTCTTAGGAATGTCATCTATAGCCATGACTTGGGAGCCCAGGTACAGACTCTGGGGTGCTCATGTGAAACTAAATTCCTTTAAAAACTGGCTTTCAACAGAAACCATTCATTTAACCAGCAACTGAGGAGTAAGGAACATCAAGTAGAACCCTGGTAAGGGTTTCTGTGTGCTTTAAGAGATTGGTCTCTTATTAGCCACAGAGACTCACATTTCTTTATTATCCTAACCCATACCCCAACAGTCGGGGGGGGCGGGGAAGTTAAGCTTAAATTTCAGTAGTTCATATCATCTTTGAGGTTTGAATTTTTCTATTCTCAGTGTAATTCTCTTTCCAAAGAACGCAAGGCCTCCCTCCACATAAGGGTTCTGCTGTGTTCCCCTGGCGGGCCTGTTCCTGACACTGGTGATCACTGTTTTCATTATTGTTTACACATGATCTTGGGAACTTGGAAAAAAAAATCTCCTCATTGTCGTAATTACCTTAATCCAGGAAATATTCCATGTTTTTTCCCCAATACATATGAAAGTACCTAGCATGACATTCTGTGCATGGTAGGCATATAACATTTTAGACAAGAAACTCTCTACTCTGAGTAATTCGGGAGGTTTTCTCCTTCCCCCCTGCTCTTGCCTGGACTTCCAGAGATGGGATTCTGACCAGAAGTGGCCCACTTTTAACCTCCCTTCTAGCTCAAGCCCACATTTCTTATTTACAGTCAAGAACTATTTTCAGGCATGGGGATGGATTAGTGTCTACATTTGGAGTCAAAGTACTTTGGAGGCACGCTCATGTTCATTGCAGCATTATTCACAATAGCCAAGAGGTATTCACATTCACGTCATTCACATTATGCACAATAGCTTCTGTAACCCAAATGTCCATCGATGGATGAGTGAATAAAGAAAATGTGGTATATACACACAATGGATTATTATTCAGCTTTACGGAAAGAAATCTTGTCACATGCTCAACGTGAATGAAACTTGAGGGCATTATGCTAAGTGAAATAAGCTAATAATAAAAAGACAAATACTATATGATTCCACTTATATTGGGTATCTAACACAGTCAAATTTATATAAACAGAAAGTAGAATTGTGGTTGCCAAGGCCTGGGGTGAGGGGGAAATGGAATTGTGCAGTGGGTACAGAGTTTCAGTTTTACAAGATGAAAAAGTTCTAGGAATTTGTTGTGCAACGATGTGAGTATGGCTAATATTATTAACTTTAAATTAAAAATGATTAAGGTGGAAAATCTTTATATGTGTTTTTAAATATCAATCAAAAAAAATATATATATATATTTTTAATTTAAGTACATTGGAAAATGTACTTAATCTTTATATGTGTTTTTAAATATCAATCAAAAAATATATATATATTTTTAATTTAAGTACATTGGAAAAACAACTCACATGTTAGAAGAGTTAAAAATCCAGCAATGGGGATCCCTGGGTGGCCCAGCGGTTTAGCGCCTGCCTTTGGCCCAGGGCGCGATCCTGGAGACCCGGGATCGAATCCCACGTCGGGCTCCCAGTGCATGGAGCCTGCTTCTCCCTCTGCCTATGTCTCTGCCTCTCTCTCTCTCTGTGACTACCATAAATAAATAAAAAAATAAAAAAAAACAATAATTAAAAAAATATCCAGCAATGGTCAAAATTAGGACCAAATGAAAAAAATTGTGATAAATAATATTATCATAATACAATGTTGAATTCAAGGCAAGAAGCATTCTATGATGTAAATAAAGTTTTTCTATATTAAGAAAAGTTAATGGGGGACCTGGCTGGCTCAGTCAGTAGAGCATGCAACTCTTGGTCTCCAGGTGGTGAGTTCAGGCCCTGTGTTGGGGGTAGAGTTTGTGTGAAAAAAAAAAAGAAAGAGAGAACTTCCTCTTTTCCACAGCTGGCATCATGGAGGGTACAGAAGAGAAGAAAATAGGTTCCTGCTGTGAGAAAACCCTTAAAAATAAAAGCAAAGGGATTTCACAGAATTGAAGATAAAGTATCTGAGAAAGAAGTTTGCCCAAAAGATGCTTCAAATGGCAGGGAGGGGGCTTATCTATAAATCAGCTAAGCATTACCACAAGGAATTTAAGCAGAGTCTCAGAACTGAGATTCAAATGGGTAAGATGGCAAGAAAAGCTGGCAACTTCTACGTACCTGAAGAACCCAGACTGGCATTTGTCATCAGGAACAGAGCCAAAAGGTTTGAAAGGTGTTGCAGCTTCTTCATCTTTGCCAAATCATCAATTTTTTGTTGTTGTTGTTGTTAGGTTCTCCAAGGTGTCGATTAACATACCAAGGATTGTGGAACCATATAGAGCATGAGGGGACCCAAACCTGAAGTTGGTGAATGAATTGATCTACAAGCTTGGTTATGGAAAAATCAACAAGAAGCAGATCGCCCTGTAAGAGAACGCATTGATTGCTCCATCTCTTGGCAAATACAGCATCATCTGCATGAAGGATCTGATACCTGAGATCTATTCGGTTGAAAAACATGTCAAAGAAGCAAATAACTTCTTATGGCCTTTCAGTGATCTTCTCCACAAGGAGGCATGAAGAAAAACATCATCCATTTTGTAGGAGTTGGAGATGCTGGAAAGAGGGAAAACCAGATCAGTGGGCTTATTAGAAGGATGAGGAAGGTATCCATCATGATTACTTTTTAAAGTCTGGTTAATAAACAACTACTTTCCGGTAGACCGGGTGGCTCAGTGGTTTAGCTTCGCCTTCAGCCCAGGGCATGATCTTGGAGACCCTGGAATGAGTCCCATGTCAGGCTCCCTGCTTGGAGCCTGCTTCTGTCTCTGTCTCTGTCTCTGTCTCTGTCTCTGTCTCTCTCTCTCCCTCCCTCCCCCACCCTGTATCTCTCATGAATAAATAAATAAAATATAAAAAAAATAAATAACTACTTTCAAATTGGGAAAAAAAAGAAAGAGGGGGGGTAAGAGAGGTTAGAAAAACTCAGAAAAGGCAAAGCTACTCTGTAGGTTTTTTTTTAAAAAAGTGTATGTTACTCCCTGATATCCACAAAGCTTTACGTCTTGAGAACTACCTGTGCCACATTTCGGCTCATTATAGTGTCTCTTTTAGCTGAGTGTCACAAGTATGAGGACCATGTCCATTTTGGATACTCTTTCCCTAGTGGCATGCATAGTCACTAATGCATACTGGGTGGTTGATTTGTGTTGAGTAAATAAGTAAATTAAAAGGAGAGACAGAGACACTCTAGAGTCTAGACCATAGTCTGGGGATTACAGATCTTTCAGATGAGTTGAAGGATAACTTAGGTCAATGATTAAGAAAAAGAGACCAAATAAACTAGTCAAATGTGTTTTTCCACGTCAAACCAATTACTTTAGTCCCAAAGACTTAAACAGTTGTTATCTATCACCTGAAGAATAATAAATCAATACTAAACCATGTGGCAGGCAGGCAGTCTGCTGGGTAGGAATCTCACCAAAATGCCGACCATGATTCAGAGCTCTGATGTGCAGCATTGCTAACCGCCTGTTGGTTCATGGAACATACTTTAAGTAGCAAAGACTCACATGAATTGTAGTCTTACAGGAACCTGTCTAAGGTAGATGCTATTATCCCCACATACAGATGCCAAAAGTAAGGCTGGGAGTTTGGGTGATTTCGCATGGTTACCTCAGCCGGAATTCAAATTCAGGTTCATCTAACTCTACTACGCCATCCTGCTCCCTTGACTAAACCCGCAAAAACTCACTTAACTAAGCCCCAAACGATAAGAACTCTTTCTCATAGAGCTTTATGCTTTTTGATATTCTGAAGTTACAAGAAAATAAAAAATCAATGGCTCTTTAAAACTATTATTATGCTCTTAAGTCTCCCACCATACCACCGGCCTTTCTCTCTGTGGCCTAAACCAGTGATCCTCGAACTGTTATTTTTTTTTTTCTTTTTTTTTTTTAATTTTTATTTATTTACTTATGATAGTCAGAGAGAGAGAGAGAGAGAGAGGCAGAGACACAGGCAGAGGGAGAAGCAGGCTCCATGCATCGGGAGCCCGATATGGGACTCGATCCCGGGTCCCCAGGATCACGCCCTGGGCCAAAGGCAGGCGCCAAACCGCTGCGCCACCCAGGGATCCCTCGAACTGTTATTAAAATCGCTTTATACGCTCAAACATCTAAAAGACTTTTTGTAACTATGGGTTTTATCTATCGATATATTCCGTATAAGAGATTGAGGCTGAGAAAAATAAAATATTTGTCACTTCATCTGAAAATAATTTAATCAAATAACAATATAAATGCCATGCTTTAAGAAAAGTATATATCACGAAATAAAAAAGAAATAAAAGAGTACCATTTGTTTTACATTTTGGCTAATCTCTATAATGGTTGGTTTAAGAAAAGACAGCTGGATTCTTTTATCTATTTCTTCCATCTGTTGTGATATGAAGGAAATTTGTCTTCATATAGATATGCAATTGGAGAGGGAGGAGTATTTGTACAGCTTTCTTTGGTAAGTGCGGCTATTCTTTGATGCAACAGCAAAACGTGACAAGCGATAGTTTTTTGTTTTTTGGGGTTTTTTTATGCGATAGTTTTTTTTTTTTTAATTTTTATTTATTTATGATAGTCACAGAGAGAGAGGCGCAGAGACATAGGCAGAGGGAGAAGCAGGCTCCATACACCGGGAACCTGATGTGGGACTCGATCCCGGGTCTCCAGGATCGCGCCCTGGGCCAAAGGCAGGCGCCAAACCGCTGCGCCACCCAGGGATCCCCTATGCGATAGTTTTTTTAAAGATTAGTTGCAAATTGGAATCTAAAATCCTATCGATGAACTTTCCAACTCTGATACACTACAATTTATCGGTCTATCTTGCATTTTGTTTTCTTGTTTTTTGTTTTTTGTTTTCTATCTTGCATTTTGAATGGCTGTTTTGCCCATGTATGATTTTATAACATCATGCATTGGCCATTTGGAAAATATTGGTTCACTGAGTTATGCAAATATTCTAACTGTTGACACTTTCATGTATTATCAAATAGCACATTTGTTCATTTTGCCTCCCATCTCCTCATCAAAGTCTTTTAGTATTGAGAAGCTGTCATGTTCATGCTGGTAGATACGAAGTTTCCAACATTTAAATTTTTATCTGAAAGCCCAACTTTTATTTTTGAGCAACAGTGGTTTTTTTTTTTCATATGAAAGTCTCACTTCATTAATTTTTGAGAAAATACCTATGAGATATTATTGTCAGTCACTCTTTCAAGTAAAAATGGAGTTCTGTGAAAAATGCGGCTAGTTCAAACAATTGCACAAGTGCTAGTCCTTGAAAAAATCATCACACTTCAGCATGCTGCAGAAGTGCTTTATGCACACTTCTCATTTCATCATGCATATTAAAAAATCATATATCTTATACCTATTGAAATTTAACGACAATAATTTTTACTGCCCCATCCTTATTCTTAAAACTGGCCCTCAATGGGGGGAGGGCAGTAGAGAATGTAGTGGCCACTAGAATAGTTTAGCACCATTTCCTTGATTTATGCTAAGGTGTCAGCAGTTTTACTGACAACTGCTTTTGCACAATCAATAAAATGTCAGTATAGTTGTTCCAGGATAAAGCAAGAGATTCAGAAAGGCATTCCACACTTTCAATATTTCAGGAACACTTATGTTTGCTGTCAAGAATTCATGTAACTTCACTGATTATTTGTTGTTGTGGATACTAGACAAAGATAAGCAGAAAAGAAAGTCCAGGCACTTCTGAAGATTTGTCCCTTTCCTAAGCAAAAGTACAATTTTGCAGATCATTTGTTAACTCAGTCTCAGATGAGTTACTCTGTCACTGGAATGTGGCACTGTCATCATTTCTTTAACTGACTTTTCACCCAGCAGTGTCAAGTGTACAGGGTTTTAATTAGTCTCCCAGCTACTGAGTGTATACTTCCTTAGATAATGCAACATGCGAACTTACTCTGTAAGGTGCTTCAGTGGCCTTTTTGCTGTAACAAACAATTTCTAGTTCTCTCTCTCTCTCTCTCTTTTTTTAAAGATTTTATTTATTTATTCATGAGAGACACAGAGAGAGGCAGAGACATAGGCAGAGGGAGAAGCAGGCTCCCTCAGGTCCTCCCAGGACCTGAGGATCATGACCTGAGTCAAAGGTGGACGCTCAACCACTGAGCCACCCAGGGACCCCTTTAGTCCATGTCTTAAAAATTCAATTCTTTTCTTTAAACTCTGAATGGTTGGTTTTGAAATGATAGTGTGATTTCATTGGAACCATGATACTATCCCAAAATGGTCTCTTGTGTAAGACAATAAAAGTAAATTACTGACATCCATAAAGCTGAGAGGAAGAATAACTTTTGATATATTTTCTTTCTTATTTACAGTTGCATCCATTTTGGGGGGATTTCTTTGGGGGTATTTTCTCCTTTCTGTGAGTTAGGGAAACCCCTGATATGTCACTGTCATCTGTTTTATGTCTTTGGAAGTAGACAGTGCAGCTGTAGGTTGAGAAAGGGAGTCAGTCTTCTAGTCTCCCTTTCAAAAGCCAACAATTCAACCTTAAGCATAAGAAAAATATATGACAAACACATTTTCTTTTACTTTAAAATGAAATATAAAACTCTAAAACAACAGTGGTTTTTAGTAAAATCTTGCAGTGTAGGACATTTTCAAAAAAATTAAAATAATTATTGCTAAACAAGACAACAAAGTGTGCTCACTTCTTGTGTTTTGGCATAAACTCAAATGAAACTTGGGGTTTCAAGACAACAGTAACTGGAAGATAGTGAGGTTACTGATGCGACAGCAGGTATAACTGAAGAGGGTAAGCAAGAGCATAGTAGAAGTACTGAGGAAAAAACAGTTAATCACTAAAAATGCACATCAGGGGCACCCGGGTGGCTCAGTGGTTTAGCACCGCCTTCAGCCCAGGGCATGATCCTGGAGACCCTGGGTTGAGTCCCACCTTGGACTCCCTGTGTGGAGCCTGCTTCTCCCTCTGCCTGTGTCTCTGCCTCTCTCTCTCTCTTTCTCTGTGTCTCTCATGAATAAATAAATAAAATATTTAAAAAAAATAAAAAATAAAAATGCACATCAACCTAAATCCATCTTAGAAAATTCTCAGATACACGGAATCTACAAGCACATGTTCCCTCAGCCACCAGAAGGAGACACCACGGCACGCGTAACCTCTGGAAAGTCCCAGTGTACAGCTACGGGAGGGTCCTGGGGACTCCCGAGGTTCCCCAGATCACACTCTGAGAACCACTTCCTCAAACAGACAAAGTGCTTAGTGAGGAGGGAGGGCAGAAAAAGATGAGGTCCCTACCGCCCCATGTAGGAGCTCATCTCTAGCCACACCCAGGCTTTCCACACATCCTATTTCACCCCGTCCTCTGTCAGCACTTCTTCCTGAAGGAACCCCTTCTCCATTGGCGTTCAGCCCATCTTTCTCATTGGCACCTTTCTATAAGCACTTAAAGATTTATTTATCTGTTTTAGAGAAAGAGCATGTGAGTGTGGGGAGGGGCAGAGGGCTGGGGAGAAGCCCAAGCAGACTGCCAGCTGAGTGAGGAGCCCACGGGGGGGGGGGGGGGGGGCTTCTCATGACCCTGAGACAAAACCAAGAGTCAGATGCTTAACCAACTGAGCCACCCAGGTGCCCCTCTACGAGCATTTAAACATGACCAAGCCTATACCTTCCCCCAAACATACTCTAAAACCTCTCTTTGCCCCATTTCCCTCTCACCACTGCCAGATGTCTCTCAGCCCCTGGAGCGAGCCCGCGGAGCCTCATTCTGGGACTCTTCACCTCTGCATTTCCCCGAACTGTCGATGTTCCTCAAAGGTTCTACCCTTAGCCCTTGCTGCTTCTACCTGTACAAGCGATGCTGGTGATCTTCTCTCCCCTCTGGATCCAGCAGACCTCTGTCTGACGATGAGTCCCAGTCTCAAAGATCTCTCTCCTCAGCTCCAGACCTAGATAGTCAACAAAGTTTGGTTACCTGGCCTTCCCAAGGACTTGTTTGATTCTACATGCCCAGGACTAAGCGCTGTGTCTTCTAGTTGCAACACTCCATTCAAACAAAGCAAAGCCAAACAAAACACTCTTGCCCCCAACTCCATGGACGCCTTCATCTCTCTTGCTCAAAAAACTTGCTGGAAAACCCAAGTGCTGTTCCTGATACCTCCTTTCTTGTCCACTCCATACAAAGAATCAACCACTAAGGCCCGTCCCTTAAGTCTTTAATAGATTTTCTACTCTTCTTTTCATTCTTAATGGTATTATCTAAAAGAAAAGCTATTTTATTTTTATTTTTATGTGCTAGATGCAGATTGGCATTTTATATATATAAGTTCCTTTAATCTACACTATGACTTTTTAATCCCATCTTGCAGATGAGGAACCAGACTCAGAGATCTTCCTTTATTACCCCCTTTCTCCAGTGCTGAGAGCATCCAGAGAGGCTTCATGGAGAAATTTGACCAGAGCCTTGAGGGATGGTATGTTTTTTTATGGGATAGGAAGAGAAAACCGCATGCCATACCGGTTCAAGAAGGATTTATAAGAAAAAGCAGAGGGAGGAATGTTTCTGGAATGTGTTTGCAGACATGCATGTTGTAAGGAGATAGTTCTACTTAAAGGCAATGAGTTAAAACAAGCAGCTGTGAAGCAAAACATTTCCGAAATGCCTCTTTGCCTTTCTTTTTTTTTTTTATTTATTTATGATAGTCACACAGAGAGAGAGGCAGAGACACAGGCAGAGGGAGAAGCAGGCTCCATGCACCAGGAGCCCGACGTGGGACTCGATCCCGGGTCTCCAGGATCTGCCCTGGGCCAAAGGCAGGCGCCAAACCGCTGCGCCACCCAGGGATCCCATGCCTTTCTTAATATAAAAGACTAACAACAATTAGGCTATCAAGTCCTAGCGTGCTGGGCATAACGCTAAAGCTTTCATTTACTTTGCATGTAAACTTTTCTACTATCTTTGCTACTGCCTGCTTGGGAGTATCAATATCTTCATGTGACAGAATGGGAAACTGAGGCTGAGTTACTTCCCGGCAGCTATCCAGATGGCAGAGATTCAAGCACATTTCCCTTAGTGAAAACTAAGGGCAGAGGCATCATAGAACCCAAATCCCCACCCCTTCCCCCACCAAGGCCTGCCTCTACCTGGGGCCCTTTCGGTAAATATTTACTCCTTTTCCTTTAAAAAGGTGTCTTTAGTTGGAGCCTCAAGATCCGAATTTGGAAAGACAGTAATAACTAGCACTGGAAATGGTTTTCCTGGCAAAGCCTGACATAAAGTCTGCGACTTTACACTCTTCAGAAAGAAAAACGTGTCCCTGATTTTAAGTTGATGGCTTAACTTGAAAAGAAAAAAAAAGACTTAAAAAAAAAAAAAAGAAAAAAGAAAAAAAAGACTTTTTGGTGTTGGTGCAAAAACAAGCCCAGTTAAATGCAGCATGGAGTCCCAGTTGGATGCCGGAACAGAAAAAAGACGTTGGGTAAAAACTAAGGTCATTGGAATAAAGCACTGACGTTAGTTAATAATAATGTATCGATATTGGTCATGAATTGTGACAAACACGCCCCAGAAAGGTAAAGTGTCAGCACTAGGGAAAATGAGTGTCCAGCATAGGGGAACTCTCTGTACCATTTGTGCAGCTTTTTCTGTAAATCTAAAATTATCCCCAAGTAACATTTGTAAAAAAAAAAAAAATCTAAATCTGTTTGCATAGATGTGTTGATAAGGAGAAAACATGGCCACATTCTATATAGTTTAAACGGCAAAAATACTGTCTGAATCCAATGCTCATAAAAAGGAAAAGTGGAGTTTCCATTCATTCTTTGGTAATCCAAAGCAACAAAAGTGTGCACTCCACCCCCTGCCTGAACTCCGTGGGGCTGATGATTCTATTATTTAACCCACTCATCCTTACTCACCCCCCCACACACCCCCCACCACCAGGATAATGCCTCCTGGAATTCTTTTTGGCACAAACATCTTGTTTTAGTACCATGTTTAGACTGTGATGGAAAGAGGATTATTTACACCACGTAGGCATCCCCAACGTGAAAGGACAGGCCACCCCCTACACTTTACTCAACTTTTCTGTAAATACCACACCCCAGCAATCACTAACAAACTAAGCAAAACAGATCAAGGGGTGAGAAAGCTGAGTTTTTTTTTTATCGTTCTTAGCCAAAAGTTTCATTTCAACTAACAGCTGTCACTAAACTCCTCATTCTCAAGTCAAAAGGACTTTTTTTTTACTGGGATTGATGATTAAGTGGTGCTAAGGTTTGTATTGCAAGAAAACTCGCCGTTTAAAGCTGTAGTGATGGGAGGGGGGGAGGTGACCAGGAAGGAACAATGATTATTGACAAGGCCTTGGACAGACTAATTTACAGAGGCCTGTTTTATGTACAAGTATTTGAGAAAGTAGGTTCTCATACAAAGTTCTCACTCAAGATTTCCTTGCCCCAATAGTAAACTACCCCGCACGTTTGTTCAGAGCTTTAAAATTTTACCTCACATCATCTCATTTGATTTTTACAACAAAAAGTTGTAAAAATCTTACGAGATAATCAGGACAGGATTTATTCCCCCCATGTTCCATAGAGGCTCAGAATGGTTGACTGATTTCCCCAAGATGGCACAGCCTTTATATAATAAGGATGGTACTTGAACCAAGATTTCTGAACTGTCAGTCAGGGCTCCTTCATTTCACAAGTATTTATCTATTGATCTATTGATTGCCTCCTCTGTGTCTAGATGTCTGGTTGTTCCTGAGGATAGAGCAGTACTCAAAGTAAACATGGATCTTGGTCTCCGCACGCTCACAGTCCAGTGGAAGAGGAAGAGAATAACAAGTCAGTGAACAGTTGCGTATATAATGACAGATTGTGATAAAGGCCACCAAGAAAATAGGGGGCAACGCTAACCAGAGAACGTCTCTTTAAAGAGGTGGCACTTAAAAAAATAAAAAAGTAAAGAGGTGGCACTTTAGCCGAGACCACAAGGAACCAGTGGGGTGTGTATGGCAGAAAGAATGTTCCAGACTTCTGGTTACAAAGGCTGCAAAAGGCTTGACGAGGTGGAAAATGCTTGCAAGGAGCTAAGAAATGGGATGTGGTTAAAGAGAAAGATGGCATGGACCGAAATGGAGGTGGGGAAATGGGCAAAGAGGGAAGCCCGCAGAGCTTTATGGGCCCATGAAGGGGCTTAAATTTCATTCTACTTGGGTCAAGAAAGTACAGAGGGTTTTAAGTTTGGATTGACATGACTGTATGTGTGTATGTGTGTGTGTGTGTGTGTGTTTTAAGTCATCGGTGGGCAGCCCGGGTGGCTCAGCGGTTTAGCGCCTGCCTTCAGCCCAGGGCCTGATCCTGGAGACCCAGGATCGAGTCCCACGTCGGGCTCCCTGCATGGAGCCTGCTTCTCCCTCTGCCTGTGTCTCTACCTCTCTCTCTCTCTCTGTGTCTCTCATGAATAAATAAAATCTTTAAAAAAAAAATTGTCCTGAATACTAGGTGAAGAAAGGATTGAAGACTGATCTAGTTCTATCTATAGGCAAGAGTAGAAGAAAAAGGATCAGTTGGCATTAGTTAGGAATTAGGGTGGCCTGGACTAGGGGAGTGCAGAGAGGGTGGAGAGAGACTGGAGGCTAAAAGGAGAACCAACAGACTTTAGGAGTGGATTAAATGCAGGAGGGGAGGGAGCCAGAGGAATGTATTATTCAGAAAAAAAGCCAGCCACAGACCATACACGGATTCATTTATGAAAAAGAAAAGATGTATTTGTCAACAAAGATCCTAAAGAATATATAGCCTGAGTTCATAAGTCAGTTTTAAGTGTAAGAAAGAGACAAATCCCAAATGATAATGGTTTACAAAAATATGCGTATTTCTCTTCTATATACAAATATAGCGCTGGAATGGTGGCTCCAAGCTCATCAGCGTCTCAGGCCTTCTGGATCTTTCCGCCTTCCTCAATACCCAGTTCCCACCTTGGGGTCTGTGATATTGTGATTTATAGTAAGAAATATGTATTTGGTTTTCAGCCCAGAACTCCTAAAATCCTTGCAATTTCCTAAGTGATTAGGACGGTAAAGGTCTTTACACTAATGAGGTGACTTTTGGAAAGCAACTAAAGATGAGAGCTGGTTGTCCAGGATGCCAACCATGTGATTAGAGGTTTGGAATGTTCAGTCCCACCTCATATCTGGGGGAGGGGTGAGAGGCCAGAGACTGAGTTTAATTTCCCATGATTTAATCAGTTGTGTTTACATAATGAAGCCTCCATAAAACCCCAGAAGGATGGGGTTTGGAGAGTTATGGGTTGGCGAGCATGTGGAGATTTGGGAGAGGGGTGAACTCAGAGACAGCACCCCCCACACACATACCTTGCCCTATGTACCTCTTCCACCTGGCTCTTCCTGAGTTATATCCTTTTGTAACACACTAGTAATGCAGCAAGTAAACTGGTCTCCTGAGTTCTGTGAGCCACTCTAACACGTTAATGGAGGGGGCTGGGGGAAGCTCCAACTTAGAGCCAATCAGTCAGAAGCACAGGTCACAGTGTAGACCTGCAGTTGGTATCTGAAGTAGGCATAGTCTCACAGGACTGAGCCCTTTACCTGTGGGATGTGACGCTGTCTCCAGATAGTATGAGAATTGAGTTGAATCGTAGGGTACCCAACTAGTGTCATGGAGAAGCTCCCCCCATATTGGAGGGGCCCAGTGGCTGCTCTGACTCTGGCCATCAAGCCGTTGAAGGGAGGGGCGCCTGTGTGGCTCAGTCCATTAGTGGCCTGGCCAACTTGCGATTTCAGCTCAGGTCATGATCTCATGGGTTGTGGGATTGAGCCCCACAGGGGGCTCCGTGCTCAGGGGGGAGTCTGCTTGGGATTCTCTCTCTCCCTCTCCTTCTGCCCCTCTCCTTATTCTCATATGCGCATACTCCTATCTCTCTCTCTCTCTCTCTCTAAAATAAATAAATACATCTTTTTAAAAAGTGGAAGGGAGAGGGGCCCCTGGGTGGCTCAGTGGTTGAGTGTCCGCCTTTGGCCCAGGGCATGATCCTGGAGTCCCGAGAACGAGTGCCACACTGGGCTTCCCGCAGGGTGCCTGCTTCTCCCTCTGCCTATGTCTCTGCCTCTCCCTATGTGTGTCTCTCATGAATAAATAAATAAAATCCTTTTTTAAAAAAAGTAGAAGTGAGGAAGGAGAAAGGCATGTCCTTTCCCTCAAAGAAGAGTCCCTGCATTTGTACCCACCAATCCCACTTCTCCACCGGGAGCCAGAACTCACTCACAGAACTGCATAGAGCTGCAAGGGGTGGATGTATAATCCAGCTTCGAGGTGGTTCTGTGACAGAAGATGAAGGGGAGATTAGGTATTGGGGCAACTCTCATTCTCTGCTCCACATACCCAACTGTCTACAGTGCCTCTGTTCAGAAAGCAGGTGGTGGGTGGGGATGGAAGGAGATTTCATGTTTCCCCTTATGGCTAGGCCTTGCTTCATTTGTCCACTTTGTGTTATTTGTGCACTTTGTTTTTTTTAAAGCCAAAGAAGGGCTGGAGAAGGATAAGGGGCAAGGCACCTGGCTGGCTCATTGGTTGAGCATCTGCCTTTGGCTCAGGTCATGATCCCGGGGTCCTGGGATCGAGTCCCACATCGGGCTCCCTGCATGGAGCCTGCTTCTCCCTCTGCCTGTGTCTCTGCCTCTCTCTCTCTCTCTCTGTGTCTCTCATGAATAAATAAATAAAATCTTTTTTTAAAAAAAGGAGAAGAAGCTTGTGCCAGCACCAGGTAAAATAGAAGGCACCAGCAAAGGAGATGGAAAGGAGGCAGCCCTCTAGCTGGGAAGGAGATATGTTGTCAGAGAGGCAAAAGGGAGAGAGGTTTCAAGTAGGGGCCTGCCAATTCTCCTGAAATTTCTGAAACAGCAACAAAGATGAGAATAGAAAGTGCTAGACTAGATAGAAATCATCAGAGATCCTGAGAGCAGAACCAGGTTTGCTTGACACATGGGGGTGTAAGCCAAGTGGAAGGGACTTGAGTAAGAGATGACCCAGAAATAGCCAAATGTACATGAAACCTTGCTGTTTGATAGAAAAGGTGTTTCAGATCCACGAAGAGAAGATGTGCACCTCCTTAAAGTGTGTTGGGATGACTGGCTCTCCAAAATGGTGCATATTTCTGACTCTTTGCATTCTATGCAGAAATTCACTCCAAAAGAATAAAAAACCTGAAAACTCAAAGGTGAAATGCAAAATGTTCAAATGATTGGGAAAATACATCTATTGTGGATGCACATGGATTTAGTAAAAGTCTAAGACCACAGCCAGGATATGTATATACCCAGTTCTTGCCTCAAAAGCAGCAGGAAGAGAAATGAAACAAAACAGAGAGCAGATAGGAGACGTGAATTTTGTCTTTTTTTTTTAAGATCTGAAGGACATTTGACAGTGTTGACATTGTGAATTCTAAATGGTGACAACAAGGTTTATCATACTTTTCTCAGACCAGTGTTTTAAGACACGGAGACATTTCCTAATTCTGAAAAATTCAGTAAGAGAAGAGGAAGTGGGATAAAATTATAGGCCAGTGTCTTAGTTTGTTCAGATGGTTGCATCAAAAATACCATAGATGGGGGAGGGCTTATGAAGAACAGGCATGCAGTTCTCGAGTTCTGGAGGCTGCAAGTCCGAGGTCAGGGTGCTAGGAGTTGTCAGGTGAAGCCCACTGCCTGGTGCAGAAACAGCTGTTTTCTCAATCAGGAAGACAGCTTCCTCACAGGGAGGAGGCAGCAAGGGAACTTTCTGAGGCTCCTGTCAGAAGGGCACTAATCCCATTCACGAGGGCTTCACCCTCATGACACGATCACCCCACAAAGGCCCCACCTCCAAATATCATCACGCTGGGGTTTAGTTCTCAACCTATGAATTTGTTGAGGGCAGGGAAGCTGGACACCTCGTCCATAGCCTACAGACATGCAGTTGATAGCAGCCGGGTTCTTAAAAAATAAAACAGCAGAACACAGCATAGAACAGGATCGAGAATCTCAGTGTAAATCTCAACGAGCAATGCTTTATGAAATGCTTGTTTCAGATGCATAGTGTGTGTGTGTGTGTGTGTGTGTGTGTGTGTGTGACTCCGTGCACGCAGGTACATGTGCGTGACGGGTGTGCTAACCCAGTAAGGGTGTGCGTGGCTTCGTTGAACAGATTTCTTTGGGTTATAGTCAAAGGAATCTGAACGCCCCTGTGATGAGTGTAGACAAGTTTTCAAGCAGAGCAATGGAACAGCAGCTGAAAGGTGTTGTTCAACAGGGGAGGTTTTTGTTTTTGTTTTTTTCCTCTATATCTTAAGTCTGTAGATTCTGGAGCATATTTGTGAGTTGATGAGAGAGAAGTCAGTAGAGAAGCAGTGTTTGGGAATCAGGTTGGGGTGGTGGGTGGGAGTGAGGAGGAGAGTGGGGTGTGTGGTTGGACAGTGAGAGGTGTACACCCAGCAGCTCTGCTGGGCACTGCCCACACACACAGGGGAGTGTGTGTGTGTGTGTGTGTGTGCAAGGATGCAGAGAAAGACGGACACATTCCCATGCCCTGTAGCCCATGCCGTGGCTGACAGTCTGTGATGAGGCAAAGCAGCCGCTCAGAGCAGGCTGGCCGGTAGGCAGGACAGAGCTCTGATGGCAGGTGCTTCGGGGGTTTAGGAAAGGCGAGAGGTGAAAGTGACCTAGGAGGTGAGCCTTCTCAGGGGCTGTGGACCTTGGGGTAGACTCAGGGATAGATGCTGAATAGGGAAGGAAGCAAAGGGGCATTGGGGAAATGGGATTTCCTGCAGAGGGAAGTGGGGAGAAAAAGGAAGTGCGTTGTTTTGGCAAAAGAGAACAGAGGAGAGACAGGCACAGGGCTTTAAATTCCAGTGTGGAGGTGGGGACCGGGACCTGGCACCTGGCACTCTCCTACTCAAGGTCAAGTTACAGGTAGACAGGGATGCCTGGGTGGCTCAGCGGTTGAGCGTCTGCCTCTGGCTCAGGTCGTGACCCCGGGATCCTGGGATAGAGTCCCACGTCGGGCTCCCTGCAGGGAGCCTGCTTCTCCCTCTGCCTGTGTCTCTGGCCCTCTCTCTCTCTGTGTCTCTCATGAATAAATAAATAAAATCTTTAAAAAAAAAAGTTATAGGTAGACAGGGTAATAACATCTACATGCCTCTTATTGCCTAGTAGGTACTAGTCTACCAATCATACATTTGTTTCTTATTCATCTGAACAACCCTAAGTGGTAGGTTTTAGTTAAAAAAAATTGTTTTACATTTACAGGTAGTGAAACTGAGGTGCAAAGTGTTAAGAAGCTTGCTGGAGGTCACACAACTAGCAAGCGGTAAAGCGGAGCTTCAGGTCTAAGCAATCCTGCCCCAGAGGCCATGTTCTTAACCATCACCAGTCTATACCCGCCTCCGACAGTTAGCTGCTCTGGGGCAGATGGCACATAGTTATTAGGGACACGACTGGATCACAGAAGGAAAGGCATCATTTGGAAAATAACAGAAGAGTCCCTTCCCCCATCTTTGTCCTATTGTGCCTCAAACTTTTGTTATTTGGCCTAAACTACACCCACAGGTCATTTGTTGAGCACGCGCTGTGTGCTGGGCACGCTATGGAAACTGGCTAGGGCATTGCCCGTGAACCCCGTGTTAAGCACGCTCGTATTTCCTGATTGGGAAGCAGAGCAAGACTTCCTTGATCTTGGACTAATTTTTAAGCTAAGATGTATCCTCAAAGAGGCAATACGTTACATGAGTGAGAAGACAGAGATCTTGGTTCACATCTCATCTCTGCCGTTTATTGCTGTGTGTACCTTGGCTAAGATACTCATTTTTTTTAGACCTCAGGGTTTCCATAATTAACATGGAAGATTATTGGCAGGGGCCCAGGAAAAAGAAAGAGAGAAAAAAGATCAGCTTGCTTAATTGGCTCTAAATGGTCTTATTTTGAACCATCAATTAGCATTGAGTAGGATTACACATTTCTGTTGAAGTAAGAAATGAATACAAACCAACAAGTCACCGGGCAGCTCACCTAGGATGGAAAGGCCTGTGGTCAATGCCGTGGTTCTTCATCAGGTGACCACGCCTGAAACCTGAGTCCGCTGGCGTGGTGTCCATGCTCTGCAGGTAGATGATTGCATACTAATAACTATTTCATACTCTCTTACCACTTTGCATCATCAACCTCTCTCATATTTTAAGGTTCCCTATCATTGGGAAAAAGGAGGTTTTCCTCCTAAATTCTTTCCAGCGGTCTGCATGGCAGTGGAACTACTATGGCCCTCCTACCACTGCAGCTGGTCATCACTCATTTCTTGGCTCACGGCCACTTAGGACTCTTGGACTCCTCTTCTCAGTAAGACACCCCCACCTCTCCATGGGCGCCGACGGAGGAGCACAGTGGACCGTGCTTCCGTGACTGCCCTGTCCCTGGGTACTGCACACCCCGACACCTGGAGTCAGTACAGGGGAAGGCATCCAGCTGTACAGCAACCAGGATGCCCCCTTGTCCACGGGAAAAGCAGCTGTACTAGCTAGGAGTGCTTTGGGATGCAAATCTCACTAACAGTGGCTTCAGTGGTAGGAACACTTATTATTGCCACACAAGAAAATCAGATACAGGGTGTCTTTGTGTTGAGTCAAGGCCCATCTTCTGTTTTGCCTCCTACTCAACCTTCCTCAGCATGTTGGCTTTTGAGGTATCTTTTTTTAAAATTGAAAAGTAGTTGACATATTAAGTTTCAGGGGTACATCATCGTGACTCATCAACGGTACACATTATGTAATGCTCACCACGGTAAGTGCGGTTACCACCTGTCACCCTACAAAGTTGTTTCAAGATCGACCATGTGCCTTAAGCTGTTCTCTTCATCCCCAGGACTTATTTATAACTTATTTCATAGCTGGAAATTTGTACCTTTTAATCCCCTTCACCTATGTCACCCATCCCGTACCCACTTCCCCTTTGACAACCACTTGTTTGTTCTCTATGATTCTCTTTTGTTATTGTTGTTTGTTTTTTAGGTTTCATATATAAGTGAAGTCACGAGCTATCTGTGTTTCTCTGACTTACTTCACTTAGTATAATACCCTCTAGGCCCATCCATGTGGTCATGAATAATGGCAAGATCTCATTCTTTTTATGGCTGAGTAATATTCCATTGTGTGTGTGCGTTTCACATTTTCTTTATCCAATCATCTGTTGATGGACACTTGGTTGCTTCCGTATCTTGGCTGTTGTAAATAATGCCACAATAAACATATGGGTGTATATGTCTTTCTGAATTGGTGTTTTTGTTTTCTTCTGGAAAATACCCAGTGGAATAACTGGATCATATAGTATTTCAGCTTTTAGTTCTTTTCCATACTGTTTTCCACAGTGGTTGTACCAATTTGCATTTCCACCAGTAGTGCACATGGGTTCCTTTCTCTTCACATCCTCACCAACACTTATTATTTATCTTTTTGGTACTTTTTGGTACCATTGACTAGCGTGAGGCGATAGCTCATTGTGGTTTTGATATGCATTTCTCTGATAATTAGTGATGTTGAGCACCTTTTCATCTATCTGTCAGCCACCTGTATGTCTTCTTTTGGAAAAATGAAATGTCTATTCAGGTCCTCTGCCCATTTTTTAAGCAGGTTTTTAATGTTTTGTTTTTGTTTTGTGTGTGTGTGTGTGTGTGTGTGTGTTGAGTTGTATAAATTCTTTTATGTATTTTGGATTCTAATCCCTTATCAGATATTTCATCTGCAAATATTTTCTTCCAGTCAGTAGGTTGTCTTTTTGTTTTGTTGGTTTCCTTTGCTGTGCAGGAGCTTTTTATTTTGGTATAGTCCTGATTGCTTAATTTTGCTTTTGTTTCTTTTGCCTCAGGGGACATATCTAGAAAGACATTGCTAAGGCCGATCCTAAGAGATTATTGCCTGTGTTTTCCTTTCAGGAATTTTATAGTCTCAGGACTTACATTTAGGTTTTAATCCATTTGGAGTCTATTTCTGGGTATGGTGTCTACCCAAACCCAAAGAAAGAAAGAAAGTGGTCAGTTTTATTCTGTTGCATGTAGCTGCCCAGTTTTCCCAGCACCATTTGTTGAGGAGACTTTCCCTGTTGTTTGTTCTTGTCTTGTTTCTCACAGAGGAGCTGACCATGTAAGCATGGGCTTGAATTTTTTTTTTTTTTTAATGGTGGGAATGTGTTTGTTGCAGCTCCAAGCATCGCTTCACACAACAGCTTTCATAATAGAAAACAAGAGGGACTATGGCCAAGAGAACTTTTTTCCGCTCACACGAATCTCTTTTACCTCAGTGGAAAGTCCATCCCAGAATCCTCCAGAGAACATCTTATGACCTGCTGGACAGAACTGGACCGTGTCCACGCCTACCTCGTCCACACCATGCCCATCACAGGCACAGGAGCTGCCAGCATGGCTTTGGCCACTTGGGATCACTGTCTCTGGTTGAGCACATTGTTCCTGAATGAAATCGGGGTTCTGTTAGTCAGAAGGGTAGGGTAACTATCGGGTTGACAACCACCAGGCTCTTCTGCAGCATTGAAGAACTTAACTCCTTCTCTCTGCTCTTAACCTTGCCCCTAACTCTACCTCATTATTATATTAGGTCTCTCCTCACAAAGCCTCCCTCTAGGAGCCCCTGGGTGGCTCCGTGGGTTAAGCATCCAACGCTTTGACTCTTTGCTTTGGCTCAGGTCAGGATCTCAGGGTTGTGAGATGGAGCCCGGCATCTGCATCTGCTGGACTCAGTGCAGAGTCTGCTTGAGATTCTTTCCCCCTCCCTCCCCCACCCCCTCTGCTCCCCACCCACCTCTGCGGGTGTGCACGTACTCTCTCTTAAATAAATAACATCTTTAAAAAAAAAAAAAGCCTCTCTCTTCACACATGGTTCAGAAAGCTTCTTTTGAATTTTTGCAAAATTACTCCTTACCCTTAGGGAATGTTCTTCACTTCTAGGGGCTTCTCCAGTTTTATAGGACAATCCCCTCCCATCACCTGGAAGGAGGTAGAGAAGAGGCATCTGCCTGACAAATTGGGGAGGGGTGACTGGCCACTCCAGGTCCCTGAAGGGGGGGTTGCGGGGGAGAGAACTTTGATGCTCTCGATTTTTCTGTGACGTCCAGGAAGAGTCCCTCCAAATGTAGTTTCTGCAAGTGGGAGCTCACCTCTTCATTTTCTCAATTCTGTTAAGAAATGTTGAATCCACTACTGTCGCTCACACACACACATGTGTCTCCTAAAGACGGACACCACCTCTCAGGGGCGGTGACAGACATCAGGGCAGGGGGGCTGGGCTGCGGGGGACTGCGGGGGGCTGGGGACTGCAGCACCCATTGAGCGGGCTCCAGCTCACGGTTCCCACGTGGACTTGCAGCTCAGACTGCCTGCCTCATAAGAGAACCTGGGAATCTAGTATTTAAGTGCAATTTCCTAGTTGAAAAAAAAATGCTTAGCAAACATATCTGTAGGCTATTGCAGGATTGTAAGCCACTGGTCGTGGAAGCCTTGTCCAGTTCACAGGAAGGAAGAGAAATTATCTTCTCATCTGGCCACTCATCCTGCCTCTGTGGAGTCTCTACTTCGTGACACTGTAGAACTGTACGCTTCCTCTCCTTTTCCGCAGCTTCTTTGAAATGGTCCCTTTCATGCTCATCTGGCAAAAAGAAAGGCCTAGGGCTGAGCCCTACGCGTCCGAGCATCATGCCCCTAGCCTTCTGGGATCTAAAGGGACTCCCAGACGCCGGTTTCATTCAGTCATGTCATAGTTCATCGCCACTGGCATTTCTCCTGGGGCTCCGTTTTCTCCCATTACCAGCAGGAGCTCCTTGGAGGCAGCTCTAGTGTCCCTTCGCTAGGTGTCCAGGGGCCGGAGCCCTCCTGGGCTTCCCCGCACAGCGCATCAGGGCTCACCTTGTCCTTTTTCTGCCCTCCGCCTGGGATCAGCCACTTTTCCAGGTTTATTTTTTCTGAGTGGAGAATCGTATTTAGAAATAAAAGATCTGGCTGCCAAGTCAGCCTCGTTGTACTATAACATCATCACTTCTGAAGGCAGAGGGAGAGTTTTGCCAAGAGAAGTGGGGCCAGGTGAAGGACTGGCATTGCGTGGGCTTGGCTGCCCTCTCGTGGCCACCGTGGGGCATGAGAGGCGGCCCACGCGGAGGAAGGGCTGGAAGGAGGGAGGTGGGTCCCCCAGACCTCAGGGGAAGCCCGGGGCAGTTTTTGTCATGCTTTCTGGGCTGGCGGTGATGAGCCACACTGGAAGGCCGCTGAGCTGCTCCAACCTTTCATTAGACAAATGGGAACACCGTGGCCCTGAGAGTAGGCCACAGGACATCTCAAAGGCGGGCGGTCACTCAGGTCCCCAGACTCCAACACTCTTTCCACCGTGTCCTGCCTGAAGCAGCCCCACCAGGCAAGCTCGACTCCAGACACCACCTGGACTCACCTGCCAACCCGGGGAGGGGATCCCTCTGCTGCTACTGTATCAGGTGGTCCTCCTGCCTTCGCTTGGACTCCCACCCGGTTCCATCCTCTGAGGTCCCCCCAGCTCCAGCCTCTGCTGCAGCAGACCTTGCACGGCCCAGAGAAGCCGAAGCTGGGAGGACAAGGACAGTGGAGGAAGCGCGTCCCTGGATCTGTGAGGCCGGTGTTAGCCCCATTTCACTCGAGGCGGCTTGAGGCACAGGGAGGTGGCCTTAATGTGTCCAGGCCCACACATCAGTAAATGTCGGGGTGCGTGGAAACCGTGCCTTTGATTTACAGGTTGAGGAATCGACTTCTGAGAATTCAAACCAGGAGCTAGTGGTGGGATCAGGGTCAAAACCTTAATCTGGGGCAGCCCCTGTGGCTCAGCAGTTTAGCACTGCCTTCAGCCCAGGGCGTGATCCTGGGGTCCTGGGATCGAGTCCCACGTTGGGCTCCCTGCATGGAGCCTGCTTCCCCCTCTGCCTGTGTCTCTGCCTCTCTCTCTCATGAATAAATAAATAAAATATTTTAAAAAAACCCACAAAACCTTAATCTGTTCGTTTTCAAGAACTGCATTCACAGGATGCAGTGGCCAGGAGGGCAGCCTGGGCTAGCGTCTACTTTCTCTAAACCTTATTATGAAGCACAACTTAGAAGAAAGTGCCCCAAAAGCAAAGGCACACGCAGCTCAATGATCTCTTACAAAGCAAGTGCTTGTGTGATCACCATCCAAGTCATCAAATAGGATGATGTCGACAACCCAGGGCCCTTTAATTCTCCTGACCGCTGCCCCTGCTCCATAGCTTACCGTCTATGCAGACACCCACCCCGGGTGGTGTAGCGTGCACTTTGTAATCATACTTTTGGCAGCCTTTCCTGTCTGTCTGGTCCTCTCAACATGCACCCAATATCTACCCACAGGTCTTTTTCTGCTGTGTGACACTGACCTACCACAATCTTATTTGTCCTTCCACGGTCGGCAGATGTGTGGGTTGTCTTTTGTTATAATGAACACAAGAACTGCTACGAACCACCGTGTACCTATTTCTTGGTAGGTGAGAACTTCAGCATATCCTTTTAGGGGGACACAATTCGATCCATAATAATAATTAAGAGTGGAATTGCTGAGTTGTCTTATCAGGTCCTGAGAAAGGACTTGAGTGTGGCCGGCTAATCTGTGCTGTGGTGTCAGGAAGCACGACTGAGGGCAGCACTGGGACCAGGGCGAGGTAAGTGAGGTGTCAGGGGTACAAAATTTAAGGCAGACTCACTCTCGGGGGTGTGTCCTCACAGCAGCTCTGAGGGCAGGAGTAGACGAGATGTGACAAGGAAGGGAGAAAGCTGATAAAGAGCTTCTTAATTGTCATGATGGGCGATCGGGGCTCAGTCCCATTGGGAGCCTCTGAAGAGCCCTGTCGCCCGCTTGTCCCACAGAGGAATGGGAATGCCGGGCACTCTTCCACTGACTCCTGGGCGTTCCTGGTCGTAGATCATCCCTCAGGGCACTAAAACTCCCGTGGGCTGCTGTGCCCTGGGGCTGAGGGAGTTTCAGGGGCACCGGGGAAAGGTCTCAGGCAGGGCAGCAGGACACACGGGGGCTCGCAGTGGCATGCTGTCAGCACGCCAGGTGCCCACGGCAGGCTCAGATGGATCGAGGCATCAACAGCATCTGCTACAGCCCACACCTTGCAACGCTCAGGCCGCTCATTTGGTGCATCGAGTCCATCGTGCTACAGACCTACGTGCCCCTGCACCCATTGTGCAGCCCGATGCGGGGCTGGATCCCAGGACCCTGAGATCATGACCTGAGCCGAGGATAGATGCTTAACTGACGGAGCCACCCAGGTGCCCAGGTGCCCCTGTATTAAGTCTTGATATCTGGTAGAGAAATCCCTCTTGGCTTTCTTCTTCATTGGCTATGCTTCGCCATTTGCATTTCTAAATAGATTTAAAGCCATCTTGTCAATTCCATAAAACTGTGTTGGTCTTTTGAGTGGGATTGCATCAAATCTATAGTTCGTTTTGGAAAAACTGATATCTTTCTAACATTGACTCTTCTAATCCACAAACATAATCTCCCCTTTTCTTTGGGTCTTCCTCAATTTCTTCCCAACTTTTTATATATTTCTGTATAGAAGGCTTGCGCATCTTACATTTCATTTATTCCCAGGTATTAGATATTTTTGACGCTCTTAAGTACATTTTAAATTCTTAAACTTGGGGATCACTGGGTGGCTCAGCGGTTTAGCGCCTGCCTTCGGCCCAGGGCCTGATCCTGGAGACCTGGGATCAAGTCCCACGTCAGGCTCCCTGCATGGAGCCTGCTTCTCCCTCTGCCTGTCTCTCTGCCTGTCTCTCTCTCTCTCTCTCTCTCATGAATAAATAAAATCTTAATAAATAAATAAATTCTTAAACTTATGGCTGCATATAGATGTTGATTATTTTAATTTTTTTTTCAAGTAGGCTCTACCTCTAATGTGGTGCTTGAACTCACAACCCTGAGACCAAGAGTCACGTGCTCTACTGACTGAGCCAGTCAGGTGCCCCAGTTCAGCTGGTTTTCATGCATTGATTTTGTAGCCCACTAAAGTACTCAACTCATTATTTCTAATTATCTATCTGTGAATTCTTTTGGATTCTCTAAGTACATAATGTTATCTGTGAATAAAAAGTTTAATTTTTTCCTTTCCAATCCTCTTGCTTCACTCCACTGGTTAAGGGTCTCTTACTGTGATGCTAAGTGGTGACAGGTGTCATCTTTACCTGCCTCCTAACCTAAATAAAGAATATTTTACATTTTATCATAAAATATGAGGCTTTCTGGGGAGCCTGCAACTCTTGGTCTCGGGGTTGTGAGTTTGAGCCCCACACACTGGTGTAGATTACTTAATAAAATAAAAGATGCTCTCTATAGTTCCTACTTCTATATATTCCTTGTAAACATTTAAGACCTGCTGATTGCAGCCTTGTGAGAAACTCCAAGTCAGACGACCCAGCTAAACCACATCCAGGCTACTGCTTCACACGAACTGAGAGAAAACGTTTGTTGTTTTAAACTAAACTTGGAGAGTTACACGGCAGTAGGTAATGGGCGCATAGACCTCCCCTCCCACCTAAGGAGACTGCAGCATCATGTGGCAGAAGGGGCGTGGGTTTTAGAACCCAATACAATGGTTTTGAAGTCATCGTACCCTTTACATATGCTGATCCTATTACCTAGAAAACATCAGAACAGATTGTGTAGCAATGGGTGGAATATTTGACATGGGAAATCTTAGAAATTCAGGATATCTGGTTGCTGAACCATTGTACCAGCAACCCTTCATTTTTTTTTTTTTAAAGATTTTATGTACTTGTGAGTAAGAGAGAACAGGAATGAGGTGGGCAGAGGTACAGAGGGAGAAGCAGACTCCCCATTAAGGGGAGGACTCGACCCCAGGACCCTCAGGTCATGACCTGAGCTGAAGGCAGGCACTTAACCGACTGAGTCACCCAGGTGCCCCTTCCCCTTCATTTTTTTTTTTTTTTTTGGCAGGCACTAAAAACTGCCTGTGTTGAACATCTGGATTCTCTCTCTCCCAGTGGTTGGGCCACTGCGGTGCATTATGGGGGTTGTACCTTATGAGTTCGACCTCTCACGTCACCGGCAGTTGAGTTAGCTGTGGAGAAATTATTTCCCATCGAGCCCACAGGCCTCACTTCAAGCCTTTAAAATCTTTGTGGCTGCTGTTAAAAGCACCTGCTAAGAGGTGATATCATCTCCCACCGCCTATGCCCTGCAACGGATGCCAGCTGCTCTGTGGAACGGGGCCCCTAAGATTAGAGGCAGCCCGGTGAGGCAGGATTTGGATTTGGAAGATGGGGCTGGAACTCCACCTCCTCTCCCTCTTAGCTGACAAGTGGCTTTCTCTGGGCCTGTTTTGTTCACTTGTAAGATGGAAGTAAGAATATTTATCTCCTTGGGGTCCTTTTGCAGATTATACTGGAGCATTTGGGAAAGCAATTTGGCTATTAATAGATATTCAAAATTTTTTTTTTAAAAAAAACACCTTTCATGTGCCAAAGCTGGACACTGATACAGCTTGCTGCTCCCAGCGTGGGTCATGTAGGGCCCAGAGCACGGGCATTGCCTGCACGTTGGTGAGACATCAAGACTCTGGCCACACCCTGGACCAATCAAGTCAGAATCTGCATTTCCGTAATATCCCCAGTGATTCATAAACTTGGAGAGGAATCCAAAGTTGTGCATTTCCAGGAAGCTCCACACAAGTAGCCACAAGTCAGATGAGAAGAAGGAGGAGGGATACAGATGGTCTAGTGACAAAGACAGGTTTGCTAGGGTTTGGGCCTCTCCCTGTTTACTGTATCCAAGGAAGAACGGCTCGCTGTTGGCGTGAAACTCAACTCCCACAAAGACTTGCTCTAGCACAGAAAAGCCAAACCACTAATCTGAATAAATAAGCATCAATTTTATTGAATCATGAATAATTTAAGACTGGTACAATCATCAGCTTTATTCTCTATGACGTGGGGCATGATCTCCAGTAGATCGATGGCAGATCCAAAAACCTCATGACAAATGAAAATTAAATAGGGAGGACGGGAGGGAAGGAGGAAGGAAACATACCGTACACAAAATACTCAATTCCTAGTTTTCTCTTTAAAAATGGCTAGAAAAAATTCATCAAAATGCAGCACTTTAATCGATTATTTACAATTTCTATGTTACAGTGAAAAAATGTACATCTTATAGGACATATTTCATAAACTGCTCCACTGGAAACAACTAGATTAAAACAGCAAACCTTCCATTTAATATCCACAAAGTTGGATTGTTTTTTTTTTTTCCTTTTGAAGTAGATTTACCACCATCAGATCTGAGTACACGGAATTCCGAAGTTGAAGCATCAACAGTAAAATAAAAAATGTCCCCAAGACACAACAAAGGTCTAGGCAAGTCTCGTTCCTTGTCCCACCCCTACCCCACCCCCAAACTTAAATTAAAAGATATTCCCATCTCATTTATGGCCTGTATAATTCTTGGCAGTTTGGGAAGAAGACTTTTGGCTTCCACTGGTAACTCAACGTAAGTGTTGCATAGAATTTCATATATTTTCAGAAAGTAGCCTAACTGTAGAAAAAGGCAAAATGGAAGCATTTCGGAACAGAGCCCTAAATGAGCACAAAGTCACTTTGTCAAAGGTGAGCGACACTAACGTAAAATATGACCGAAAGAAGAAATGTGCGTATCAGACAACCCTGCTTCCCGAAACTTGAGGAAGGACACGGAGTTGTGAATCACACGAGGGCTACGCGACTTCAAATCAACTGGTCACTAGTCAGGCAGCAGCAGAGACAAGAGGTCTCGGTTCTGAGCCTGGACCTGGTGGGAGGGAAGTCTGTAGGCTAGGAGAGGGGAGGAGACAGAGAAGGTGTCCTAAAAACAAAAACAACAAAACAAAACAAAAAAAGGGTTTCAAATGATATTGGCAGGTGTCTACTCACAAGGTGACTGGGAAAACTGCCCCCAAGGAGAGGTCTATTTTACCTCCTCCCAAATTCACAGTATGAGCGTGTAAGGTCATCGCTGGGAAACAGATTGAGAAGGACCACTCTGTAGGTTTACCAGAAGGCTCAGGCTGTGGCCCGTGGTCACAGGCTAAATCCATGGTTGAAAATTTTTTTATGGAAAACAAAACAAAACAGGACAAGACACACTCACACACCCAGATGGCTAATGAAGGCTGCACGCGATAGCGTCTGAGTTTACGGAGATTAAATGAGCAAGGACAGCACGGAGAGGTCGTCCGTTCACCAGCTAGTGGGGTGCATCCTCCTTTTTCCTTTGAGGAGGAAGAAAATGGGTGTCATCCAACGTCATGCGAGCCGTTTCAGGTCAAGTTCTCGTGGTGAGAAAAATGAGACAAAGTGTACAGAGATGGACCTTCAGGAATAGAAATGTGGAAGTTGGAATAATAAAAAACCCTGATCGTGAACAGAGACACCCCCACTGGGGTCCAGTAGATTCTCCCTGTAAAGCAGAAACAAACCAACTTACAGATTTACCACTACTCTCTGTAAAGAAACTACCAGTATGTTGAAGACACGTGCTAGCAGGGTATGTATCAGCAAGGTCATGCGGACTTGTAGGAACTTTTGCCTTTTTCTGCATCAGACAGATCGCTGTCCAGTCAGAGTGTTAGCTGGAGACCAATAAGAACCTAAAAAAAAAATTCATCTTTTTATTTTCCTTTTTCTTTTACCCATGGTCACGCATCCACACAAATGAGTCTTTCGGATGAGAAAAGTCACCGCAACTTGAGTTCGCCTAACGAGTAGATGACTTTTTTTTAGCCCTGTTTGCTCTGATGGGGAAAACAAAACAAGAAAACAAAACAAAACAAAACAAAACAAAAAAAAAATCATGGACCCCAGGCAGGCACAACACTCGTAAATGAACACGGTTAGTACAAAACCAGTAAGGCATCGCTTTGGGAAGGTCAGCACCGAAGAGGTCAGGCAAGACTCGTCCGGACGGAGGCCGGGGCTTCTGGAAGGGAGCGGCCTCCGGCCCCTCGTGGAGTTGCGTCACGTTGGTTCTGAGGAAAAGTGCAAGTCTTGTGCGAGGGGACCTCAGCACCCCACCTGAGGTTGGGGCTCGCACGCCTGAGGTGTCGATGTGCGTTCTGAAGCCTCGAGGACGAGAAGGCAAGGCCAGGTCCCGGCTCACCCGCGCGTGCAGGGTGGGGTCCTGGTCCACGAGAGGGGCCACGGCCACCCCCGGCCCCAGCAGGCCGTGGCGAGGGGCACAGCCGTGAGCGTGGACGCCCGGACAACCAGGACTCGGCAGGACCAAACCGAGACTCAACTCCTGCGGTTCTTTCTTTCACCAAAGGACTGATTCTGACCAAAGGTGGGGTGGGGGGTAGGGGGGTGGAGGGGGGGGCGGTCTTCCAAATCAAAGAGTCAGGAAAGGGAGAAACTCCCCCTCATCTGCAAGGGGGTAAACCAGTTCTCCGAACAGACCAGCTCCCGCTGTCCACGGTGCTCGGGGGAGAAACACCTGCTCGGCCGCTCGCGCACCCCACTCACGCTCAGCTCAGCAACCGGCTGGAGGCCGACGGCCCCGAAAGGTGCGGCCGAGCTGGAACAGGTGAGGACACCTCTCGGGCAAGGAGAGCACCATTTAGAAGGCAAACCCGACCGGCGAGCGCGCTGGGTGTTGCCCTAAGGGTCGCCCCGCGCGCGGGCAGCTCTGGGGTCTGGCGGGGGTGACCGAGCGGCGCCCCAAGTTAGCACCAGCTCGCCTGGGGGGCCGGCTGGGTGGCAGAGGGGGCGTGGGTGGCGCTGGCGGCGAGACCGGCCTGGAGGGTCGGTGCCGAGGGGCGGCTGGGAGGCCCGCCGGTGGGCTTGGTGGGCTCCGGCCTCCTCCGCTCCGGGAGGCTCACGGCAGGATGCGCTTTGCTTTCAGGGCTTCACGTGGCTTCTTGGGGTGGTTTTGTTTTTTGTCTGCTTGTTTGTGTTCTTTGTCCCCTTTTCATCTCAACGGTGATGATGCTTCCCCGAGAAGTGTTCTTCAGTGTCTTAGGGAGGTCACAGCAACAAGGCAAACGATAAGGGAAATGAACAGAAGGTAGTGCAGGTTCTCACTGTGGAAGGAAGTGGGGCCGAGGCGGCGGCCTGGGAGGCCCGCACCCAGGTCGAGGCTGGCGGGTGAGGGGTTCCGGGGAGCCCTGCGGCTCTCGTCGAGCTGCGGCCGGGGGCTGGCTCAGGAGGGCATCGTTGGGATGGGGCAGGGCACGCAGGTGGAGCAGGGCCAGGGGTGGGGGGAGGCGGGCCGGCGCCACGGCTGGCCCCTGTCACAGAGTAGACTCCAGGGACGAGTCCAGGATGTCGTCATGATGGCTGTTGCTGTTGGAGTCGCTGTCATAGCTCTGGGGGCTGGAGTAGTTGGCGGCCTCCTGCAGCCTCATCAGCATGTTCATCTGGGGACAGGGAGAGAGGGGGAGAGGGAGAGCGTGAGCGGCCTCCAGGCTGCCAGCCCTCCACCTTGGGCCTTCTCCAAGCTCGCGCTCCATCCTCCGGACTCCCCCTGGGTTGCAGCCCACAACGGAGGCCGTGGACACAACACCCGTGGCCTCTGGGCCCGGCTTCCAGGGTCCAAATCCTGCCTCTGCCATGTATGAGCCGTCTAACCTTGGGGAAGTTACTTTTTCTTTTTTCTTTTAATATTGTCTTTATTTATTCATGAGAGACACAGCAAGAGAAGCGGAGACACAGGCAGAGGGAGAAGCAGGCTCCCCACGGAGGAGCCTGATGCAGGACTCGATCTTAGGACCCGGGGATCAGGCCCTGAGCTGAAGGCAGACGCTCAACCACTGAGCCACCCAGGCGTCCCCCAATGCCCTCCTTGGGTAAGTTACTTAATCTTTTTGTGCCTTAGCTTCTTTGTTGGCCACGTGTGAATAATTGTACGTGTCCTACGACGTGGTGGGGGTGGACTGAATTAACATACGCAGAGCACAGAACACAAAATAGGAAGTCTTCTGTGAATACAATATTTATTTTTTATTTGGAAACAACACACTCTACCCAAGTGCGGCCCTCAAATGGGGTAAAGATGCCCCGAGCGTCCCTGCTGCTGGAACAGGTGCATTTAGTGCTGCTGCCATGGAGGCACATGGCTCCCCCTTTGGGGTACACCCAACCCGTGGGTACTTCTGGCTCTGGCCAGAGGGCGGCCTGGAGCCGGCTAGGCAGGGCCACCACGGGGGAGGCAAAGGACGGCACCAGTCACAAGCAGAGCCTCCAGGCACACAGAGGCCTAGATTTCAAGGAGGGAAACTCCGGGCCAATGACCTACGATCTCTGAGCCCCCAGACCCTCATCTGCAGAGCACCTGGATCTCCCAGGGCTGAAGTAGGGAATGAAATGACAGGATGCGCCTCAGAGCCTCAGCATAGGGCCTGGCGTGTCGCGTAGTAAGTGCTCAATAAATGAGATCTGCTGTTGTCCTCACCGTTGGACTTAAAGAGTTTAAAGAGTGTTCTTAAACCTTCCCTGTCTACAGTCTGTTGGTTATTTGCAAGTGAAAGGGGGGAACGAGGAACTAATTTTATTTGCAACGGTAAATTGTGTATTTTATGTGGCAAGGAAGCTAGAAAGTAGAGTCTCTCTGAGCGAAGGCCATGGAATCCAGCTGCCCCTCAGATGCCGTGCGGTCTCCTGGGTGAGCCAGGGCACAGAACCACCATCGGGGGTGCCTACCTGTACCGCCACGACCGGGGGAGAGGTGGAGCCGGAGTACAGCGGGCGATCCTTTGCGGGTACGATCGTTCACTCATCAAACGGCCCCAGTGTCCTTACGTACGTGTTCTCGAACAAGAACGAGTCAGTCCTATTTTCCTGGAGGTCTCAGTCTCATGAGCGAGAGAGAGGCCAGTAACCAAGAGACTATTCTAACAGAGGGACTTCTGGCCCTGGGCAGGGACAAACCCCAAGTATCTGTTTGATAAGTGGCACAGCTCGCTTCTGGGGACCTGGGGTTGGAGGGCGAGTTCTGTGTGACTATCTCAAGAGCTTCAGGTTTTACCTAAACGCCCTTAAGTTGGGTCAGTGACACAAATACTCCTGAGTAAGAAAAGAAGGCCTGGGGATGAGGGAGTCCTTCTTCCCTCTAGGTATCTCCTAAATTTTATTTCTATGTAAGGAAAGAGCTCTTGAGCTTGCGGCCATAAGAATGTCTCCAGGACTCTGGTTTTAGCCATAATTAATGTTAGACATGGGCTTTTTAAAGTCTGATCCTTTTTATCTGCAAAACCATTGCCGTAAATACTATGCATTAGGTTGTGCGTAGTAACACATAACAACTCCCATTTGAAATATAGTCCCTGTTTGGGACGCCTGGGTGGCTGGCTCAGTGGTTGGGTGCCCGCCTTCAGCCCGGGGCGTGATCTTGGAGACCCGAGATCGAGTCCCACGTCGGGTTCCCTGCATGGAGCCTGCTTCTCCCTCTGCCTGTGTCTCTGCACCTCCCTCCCCACCTCTCTCTCATGAATAAATAAATAAAATCTTTTTTAAAAATGTAAGATACTTGGGCAGCCAGGTGGCTCAGCAGTTAAGTGCTTGCCTTTGGCCCAGGGCATGATCCTGGAGTCCCAGGATTGAGCCCTGCATTGGGCTCCCTGCATGGAGCCTGCTTCTCCCACTGCCTGTGTCTCTGCTTCTCTCTGTGTATGTCTCTCATGAATGAATAAATAAAATCTTTAAAAATAAATTAAGTTAAACATTGTTCCTGTTTAAAAAAAGAAATCTCCACAGGACCACAGCTCCTGCCTGCCACTCAGGAGGATGGCAGACAAGCCAAAGCAGTGATGATGATGATGATGATGATGATGATGATGACTATTATTATCTAGCAAATCAATTAGTCATTAAGGACAGAACAAGTCAGCTCTCTTTGCATCCTGCTGCATCCCTTATGAATACGTTCTTTCATCAAGTAATGCCAAGTTAACATTTTCTGCTGTGTTTTTCCTCTTGCCTTGGCTGCCAAGGGAGCTCAAGGGTAACGTGAAGGCATGATAATGGTCACTTATGTAAGGGAGGCTCTGGGAGTTGTGCTTCCACCTTCTTTAATAGAGCTTTTGATTTATTAGGCTTAATTTTGCAGTATGACCGTGTGTGGGTCTCAGGCAGGTGGAGAAGGCCGTAATGACGGTGTCACCGTCCCTAGTCCAGATTCTCCTCAGAGGGCCTCTACCTGCTTTCACCGCCACGGTGGGGTAAACAGCAAGCTCAGGCAGTGTGCAAGGCTTTACTCCCGTCAAGGACCTGGGGACCCGTACTCAGGCTTCCCTGTCCTCGAACCTCTCCTGGCCTGTGCCCCCCGTCAGCTGGCTTGGGCTTCTGCTCCGCAGCCATCGCAGCCTCTGCTTTTACCAGTGGGAGAGATCAGTGAGGCAGGACAGTGCCTGACAGGGGTGGCACTCAAAGCAGACGGGACGTTTAGGTCGGGGAAAAACCCGCATCTGTGACCTTTCACCTTATACGATAACAAGCTTCAGAGGGTCAGAGGCTGGAGCAAAAAACAGACACCATGGACGATACTACTGGCCGAAATGTGACTACCCTGGGGATGGGCCCCGCCTTCCAAAGCATGACCCTGGCTCAGTCCCATCTGTACTCCCAGCATGCCTTGTGTCATGACCAATATATAGTAAGTGCTCAGTGAATGCTGAGCTGCCCTGGGGGCTGAGGACTCACCAGCGGGTCCCCTTCAGCATCGCTGGGTGGCATCTGCTTGCTTGCAGACCCTTCCCGAGGCATGGAGTAGCCGTCGAAGCCGACATCCTCAGGCCGGAGCTGCAGCAGGGGAGGCCACTCGTGCTGCTGTGGGCTGGCGGCCCAGGGGTAGGTGTCCATCACCCACTTGGCGGGATCCTCCCAGGGGGCCCGCCTTCCATAGAGCTGAAAACAGGCAAAGAAGGAATAGTCGGGGAGTGGCCCGACACCTCTTCCGCAGCCCCGGCTTTGCAGCTTTCTGAGGAACTCCACAAGCCCAGCATCACGCCTTCTGTGACGGGAGGAAATCCACTCCCAGAATTCCAAGGAAGGAAGTCACCCAAGCTACACACCGCTTGGCGTGCTAAGACTGAAGCCGACACGCCCGAGGGGTCACAGGTGCTGGCTTGGAGTGAGGCTGACCTGGGCCCGCATCTTAGCCCTGCCACTGCCCCGCCGTGTCACTCTCAACTCTCAGCGTTGCTGACCCAACCTGAAAAGTGGCCTCCACGGGGCGGGGTGGGGGGACCCCGTGTGATTCGAGGCGGTTGCCAACTCCTGTGGTGTAAATACTCCTACTATGGCCAAACTACCCGTGTGGAATCGCTGGACTTGGAGCTGGAAGGGGGTGCTGACTGCGAAGACGACCTCCCACACAGGCGGAGCGCTGGGCATCCACACCGCAGCGGTTACCAGTGGCCCCGGTGCGATGAGAGCCCATTTCTGGAAGCAGCTCGGACTCTCAGGGCCCCTCCAGCAGCTCTGGGCACTTTGAAAGCAGCGCACTGTTCAGAGGGTATGCGCGGGTGTCGGAATTTTAAGTCTCTCCCTCTCTCTAGTACTATCCTTCAAAACTGGCCATGACAACTAACAGAAAACTACTTTATCACTTAATTTAAGGCCTTTTCTTAAGCCTTAAATATTTAATGACGAAATTATTCCAGTGACTTTTACTATCAATGCCAGGAAACCCGTACCCTCTTTCGGGGACAGAAACCCCGGCTGCAGCACCTCCCCAGGCGGGGCTCTGTGGGAGACAGCCAGGCGTGTCTTCGTCCTCTCCCTCTCCAAATGCCACCACTGCACCCACATCTTAGAGCTGACGGGGTGTCTGCAGGGCTTTACAAATATCACGTCTACCTACCAGCTGACTCCAAGGGGAAGTACTACTACCCGAGTCCCCCAGGTGAGGGGACAGGCCCAGGGAGGAAAGGCTGCAGAACGGGAATCCGAGTCTGTCCCGCTCCTCGCGCCACTGAGTCTGAGACGTGGGAGGTGTGCTGGCTGTGGCTCTGGGAGGCACCCCCTCTACAGGGCGCCGCGGGGTATAAAGAGCAAAGACTCCCAGACCACAATGTCGGCTCCTTCTGCCCTCCCACGACTCCTACAGGTGAGAGACGAGAGGGGACTTGCTGAGAGAACACAGCTGAGCTCTGACTGTCCGGACAAACCACATCTATCCAGGTCAGAGGCTGCCCCAGCTGGAAGGAACTGGGGTCACCTGGCCTCACCTACCAGGTGGGGTTGTCAGGGCCTAAGCAGAAGCGCCAGGCATGAAAGGTTATGGAGAAGAGCTGGATTCAAACCCAGGACCTCAGCTTCCTTCTCTGGGCCTTTCTTTCCCGCTCCACCCCTCCTGACCGAGTCCACTTGGTATCTGCAAGAGCCTCACGACTCCGCCAAAACCAGAGCCGGGAGATGCAGACCAGGCTGTCCACCAGGTAAGGATGTGTCAACGTGGCTGACTCACGATCGCCCACGGCACCTCTGACCTTTATGTATGATTTGTCGGGGAAGCCTCCCACCCTGGCGGCCTGGCACACGGGCTTACCCACCGCTCCCCCATTAGCGACCGGCTCCTGCTGCACTCAAGACGCACGCAGCCTATGACCTCACTGCTTTCTCAGACACTTGCACCCCTCCCGTCTAGCACCCCGGCCCTGTCTGCCACTAAATCTTCCTTATCCTGGGGCAGTGGTGAGCTTCAGGCCTGAGAATTCAGTCTGGTGTTCTAAAGGCAATTCACAGTCTGGGCGAGAATGGATGACGTGAAGGTGTGCGTGTGTGCACATGTGGCTGTGCCAGGAGGGAGAGGACACACAAGCACTAGGGGGAGATTCAGAACGGAGGAAGGCTGTCCTCGACTAGAAATATTTTTGCAGTTTTAGAAGTTTCTCTCTCCAAAGGGAGGATTGGGCCACTTTTCCCAGGCCAGATCTCACGTGTGAGGCTGAACCAGGGTCTGACTTCTGGAGCCAGTCTGGAGGAGGAGAGGCTCAGAGGGCTGCAGAGCAAGAGGCTGAGACGTGGAGCTCGTCAAGTCCTTAGACATAATATGGCCCATCATATTTTTAAATACTGTCTCTTCCCCTGACCCTACCACTGAGTAGCCGGAGGACCTTCGGGGCTCCGCAGAAGCCAGCCGGAGAAAACACTCTTCTAGTCTAAGCTTTTCAGATCACAGGGAACCTGAGGTCTGTAGACAGGAGACCTGCCCAGGGTCTCAGGTCGGGTCATCTGATTCATGGCCCAATGCTCTCTCCTTCCAGCAGGGGAACACAGGTCTCTGGAGTTGCTCCAGACTTTAGACACTTTAGACTAAATGTTTATAGTGATAGCTCCAAGGGGGAGCAGGACTGGAAACTGAGTCATAAGACAAATGTACGTCAGGCACACGTGAACATCATCTGCAAGAACAGAAAATATTTTTACAAGCCTCCACACTTGCCACTCGACATGTTCGAGACCGGGTGATGAATGGCTGGGTAAGTACCGTGGCAAGCAGAGGAATGATCATAAAAGCTCCCCCGCCCCATCGCGGAGCCCTGAGGCAGCTCTGCGGAGCACCGGAGACAGCTGGACAGAGACAGACAGATGGGACATTCACTTTCCCCTAGGCAGGGAGGGGCCTGGCATGCCCACTGACTCAGGGCTCAGACAATGAGAACTAAAACCTGGGCCTCTGTGAGCCTTCTGACTCCACAGAATGTACGGAGCTGCCAGGGGGACATGCCTACCGGCCCTGAGCCACAGTGCGTGGTCCTCATGGGCCCTGCATGCACATGTCAGGAGTCAAGGACCCTGCACATAATGAGCATGGACTCAGAGTAACCCAGGAGCAGTGGGGAATCAGACATTTTTTTTTTTTTTTTTTTAAAGAGGAATCCTTTTGTTAAATGAAATCTGATGTGGAGAACCACTCTACAGAATACAATACTTTGTTCCCTGAGCTACCTGAGGCTTCTGGGAGTGATGGGGGTCCTCGGGGCAGCCTGAAAATCACAGAAGTAATGGAGTAGTCACCAGACCTGGCTCCAACGATGGCTCATCACACCCCACTGAGTGAACTTGGATAATCACCGAAAACTCTCATGAGCCTGGTCTTCTCATCTATGAGCCACTGAGTACTCACTGGGCCGTTAGAACTAAATGAGATCAAGCACATCGCAGCGTCCAGCAAGTAGCAGGCCCTCGGTAAGTGCCAGCAGACGTTCCTTCAAAGCCAGTGGCCTGAAGAACTCACCAGGTTTCCTCAGGAATCAGTAGATTCTGGGGTTTTCCTGGGCTTCTCGGGATCGTGAGGTCACAGGTTAGGGCAAGGTGGCTCACCTTTGAGCAACGTGGTACAGCGCTAACTCTGGCTGCCTCCCCTGCTTGATCCCACACTCTTGAAAGATGGTCTTTCAAAGGACCTCACAGCAAAGGGAAGCAATGACTTCTTGCCTCACGTTGAACTGGTAAGTCCCATGAGATGTGGCAGGTCTCTGTTCCCTGCCCCCAATGGCCTGTTCTACAGCCATCCCCAAATCCTGTCAACCTGTTGCCTCCTCCCTCTTGGTGGGAAAGAGGCCCAATGCTCCTTTGCCGTGAACTCCAGGAAGGGCAGCTTAGACTCCACCTTTGTAGCCGTGCCCCGAAGGCCGCCTTTGAAATTCAGGCCCAAAGGAGCAGGGTCTTGGCGCGTCCATCCTTGGTGAGGACCAACAAGGGGCCAGTTGATGCGTAGTTCAAGGCTGGAGCACAGTCCGTCTCCACTCCCGGCTTGTGCCTCACTGTGCATGGGAGGCCCTTGCGCAACAGAGCCCACGGCTTCTTCCAGGCACACCCTGAGGTCACTCCCTATCCCTCATCACAAGATAAATTCGGAGCAAAGCAGCAGCAGATGAACAAATGAAAGGTAAGGCAGAAATAAGAGGAAATGGAGGAAATGGTGCACTTCCACCCCTAATGCCCTCTAATTGCGAGCCGTGTGGGGGTCTCCCGGGGAAGCCGGGCACACCGCAGCCCCTGGAAGTCAGTAATAGAGAGGAGAGGGGCTTCTGAAATGAAACAGACTTCCAGAATCCAGCATGTGGGAGATGCTTTCAGTGGCCTAAGAAGAGGAGTGACTGCATGGCTGCTGAGGTTTGTGGCCTCACAGATCATCTGACTAAAGACTAACTTGGGGTCTGTCGACCCAGGTCCCTGAATTTACCCACCCAGGGAGGTTCAAAGATCTGAAACCCCTCAGACCTCTCTTCATGAAAGCCACATGACGCAGGAGAAATGCTACCATCAGTGAATGAGCTTCACACACGGCTAACCGAGGACTTGGGGCTGACCAAGTGACCGCCTAATTTCTTGCTACGTCGCCTTCACTACGCACTTCTACATCTACACAGTGGCCTGCATTTGCAGGACCCGTGTTCCCATTCAATGAAACAGCAGTCACAGAAAGCAGAGTACATTCTTTGCCCAGGTCTTCACGTCCCGAGCGCCTCTGAAACCATCGGCGCGGCTGCCTGTCACGTAGCAGTTGCATATTCGCCAGGCTTGGCCGGACGTACACAAATGATGAACAGAGACTGCAGCCATTCCCGGGCTCCACCCTACACGCATGTAGGCGTGCCCCCTCCTGTGTCCCGCACCGGCCCACGGCAGCCTCTTGTCTCTCCAACTGCCCAGGAGCCCCTGGGAACCGGGCTGCTTCCTGGATTCTTCAGCTGCGCCCGTCGCCTGCTCTAGCTGCCTGAAGGCTCCACAGCGACACTGTCGCAAGCTCTAATTTAGTGCTAAGCCTCTGGCATTCAACGCTGGGCTGAATGAGAAGTGAAGGATGCTGCCCTTCCAGCTGCAGGGCAGGGACATGCAGCCTCGTGGGCCCCAGGGGCATATGGGTGGGGGAGAGGTGGGGTGGGCACGGGTGTCCTGGTGGCAAGTGCTGAGTGCAATGGGGCTGAGGCCTCAGAACCTGGAATCCAAGCTAGAGGCCCAGACTCAAATCCCAGATTCCTTAAAGTGTCACTTTTATGACCTTGGGCGAGTCACTTACTCTCTTGGAGCCTTAATTTTCCCCTCCTGAAAAATGGAGGAAAAAAAAAAATCTCTGCTCAAGACCCAGGATTGATGCAGGGCTTGAGCTGACCTGCAGACAGGAGAGTATTTTGCAAACTGTACGCTTCCATTTCTTGGGCACTCACTGTGCTGAGCACTGCGTGGCCGGGCCTGCATCTAACCCTCGCAATCACGCCTTGCGGTGGAGACCGCTGGCCTCCTCTCCCAGCAGCGAGGGCGCCGCGCACAGAGAGGCTGAACCGCTTGCCTGCGGTCACACGTAACAGTGGCAGAGCCAGGATTTGCATCTGTCCTACTCTGTGCTAGCCTGATGGCCTCCCCGCGGAGGGGTAGTCACGCCATGTCGGTCAGACGTCTGCAGGAGGAGGTAACGGCAGCTCCTCTGGTCCCCAGGACAGTCCCGGCCCCCCACCCGGCCTCCCAATTTTGAGGAGGCTGCTAGCAAGTGTGCCGCTCACCTGGAGTCCTTCTCTGACGGCTTCCAGGAGATAGGGGATAATGGAGTAGTTCCACAAATCGGTGAACCATACCCTCGAGCCATCCACATCGATGGGGCACGACAGGAAGAGCCGGGGGCCTGGGGACCACAGGGAAAATCAGTCAGAGCCGAAGTTGGGGGTTAAGAGAAGCCATGGTCCGAACAGACCCCGCAGGAGGGACCCCATGATTTTCCAGATGATGGCACAAGTACCAGCTGCCGGGTGGTGGGCACAGGGCAGGACACCTGGAACCCGTCACCCCACCCTCGGATCTCTCTCCCCCAGAAAGTCATCCAAAAGAGAGGAGGGGCTTTATGGAGGAAGGTGTTCACCGCAACAGGATTAACCCTGACTGCTGGCAAGAGAAGCGCACTCCGTGTCCGAGAGAAGAGAAACGGTTTACGCAAATGGTGTACAGCCCCATTCGATTATCCTGCAGCCTTTGAGAGGGACTGTGAAAACGGAGCAGCAGCACAGTTGCTCAGGAGACAACGTGAGATAAAAAAGAGCATCCTGGGCAGCCCGGGGGGTGCAGCGGTTTAGTGCTGCCTTTGGCCCAGGGCCTGATCCTGGAGACCCGGGATCGAGTCCCACATCGGGTTCCCTGCATGGAGCCTGCTTCTCCCTCTGCCTGTGTCTCTGCCTCTCTGTGTCTCTCATGAATAAATAAATAAAATCTTCCAAAAAAAAAAAAAAAAGGGCATCTTGTGTGCATGCTATGTTTGCCACCACACAAAGCATATGCTTCTGGACGAGGGCAGAGAACAGAAGCTCAAATTAAAGCTAAGATGGTGGGATGATCGTCGTCTTTCCTTCTCTGAACCCTAAGCTTCAGGAATGTTGATGGCATTTTATTTTTAAAGTGGAGCCAATGTCGCCGGGTGGTTTGCGCTCGGGGGAGCCTCGTGGTGGGGGCTCCTCGCCCAGCCGGCAGTGTTTACATCAGCCCGGGCGGGATGCGGGTCTGTGCTGCTGATGAGCCCCGGTGCACTGGGCAAAGAGGGGGACAGAGACACAGCACCCAGGGTAGACGACCGGCAGTCCGGGGTCTGCCTCGGGCTGTGATCCTCCCTCTGTCCCCTTCTCATCCATGGCGACAGTGCGGCCTCTGGCTGACTTGCACCTGCCAGTGCTGTCCTGGCCAGGGCCCCAAGGACACTCATCTGAGGTGGCCGGAGTGCCAGGAGCAGTGCCTGTCCCCCCACCCCAGCCTCCCACCTACCTATGGTGACGTCTGAGGAGCTGTGAGCCTCCAGGAAGCGGTTGAGGTGATGCCAGACCTTGGGAATCCAGTCGATGATTTTCACCAGCTCCATGTTCCGCACCCGCCCACTGATCTCTGTTTCCATGAGCTTCCGCCTCAGGAACCGGCCTAGGAAGCCCTTCACGGGCTCCGTGTGGTTGGCACAAAGCACCCACCTGCAGGAGAGTCAGCAATGCTTTTCAATGATGAGGACTGACAAAAACGATCCCAGCCTCCCCAAAGCTCAGCTCCTCAGATCCGGAAGGCGTCTATGTTACTAGGACAGGCTTTACTGTGCACCCAACACTGCTCTGAAGGCTGCACACACAGCGGCCCTGTGATGGAGCTGTGACCGCCATCCCCCTTTCACAGACGGAGATGCTGAGGCACAGACAGGTTGCACCACTTATCCAGGACCAAAGGGCTACTTAATAGAAGGGCTAAGATCAGAACCAAGATGGTGCAGCTCCAGAGTCGGAGCTCTAACCACTGAGCCTGCTGCCTCTCGTGCTGGAAGTCAGGCCCTGGGCTGGCCTCTGGAGCTGCAACAAAGACTAAGACACAGTCCGGTTCCCCAGAAGCACACGGTCTAGTGGAGGAAGTAGATAAAGCAAACAGAGGAAGGAAACGTGGCAAAACCGGGCAATCAGAGAAGACTCTCAGAGGAGGGGAGGTCTGAGACCAGAGGGGTTTGGGGTGGGGGCAGAGACCATGCTGTGGCATCTGCACAGGCGCATGGGTATTTGGGGAAACTTCCAGAGAGTCAGCGTGACCAGTGTCATTCAGTGTTCAGACTTGACCCGCCAACCTAAGGAGTCTGATTCCATTTTGGAGGCAATAGGGAGCCACTGAAGGGCCTCAAGCATGAGGGTTTTACGATCAGATTTGAATTCTAGAATGCTCACTCAGCTGCCGCTGGCACAGCAGATGGCCTGGAGGGAGCCAAGTGCGGGCAGGCGCGGGGGTTACCCCAACAGCCTGCTGGGAGCTGTGGCGGTGGGGCGGGAGGAGAAAGCATGACGAGACAGGCCAGCCTGGATGCAGAGGTGGCCATGATCTCAGGCCTGGGGGAGTCGACGTTTCTAATGATCACAATTCAGGTCCACTTTCAATAGATTTCCCTGAGAGATGCCTGCAGAGTGGCCAGGGGCCTACCACAGAGCGGCTTCTCAGCCGCATCCAAGGGCCCAGGCAGGAGAGGGGGGTGGTGCGGTCACCTGGGAGTCGGTGCAGGGCGTCCAGCCACGGCAAGGCAAATGGCAACGCGACTTTGTACCACGGAGCTGGACAGTCCTTCCTCATCCCCGCAGGAGGGCAGCCCGGCAGAGAGCTGGGCCACAGACCCAGCTCTGAGGGGACATTCATAAGTGACGGCCTCCACTGCTCTGACCCCCTGGGGCGGAGAGTCAGGGACACCTGGGCTCCAGTCTCAGCTCTCCACTGACCCTCCCACGTGAGTCAATTCTCTCAGCCTGCCTGTCCCCATTTGCAAAATAAATCTAACTGCTTGCGGCTGTCCAGGGAATTAAAGGAGCTGGCTGGGGAAAATGCTCAGCACGCTGCCATCGCCGGCGCTCGAAAAGCAGTCCCTTACCTGAAGTTGTGATGAAGCTGCAGGTTGGGAGTAGAAGAGGTAGCCTGGTTCATTGTGCCAATTATGTAAGGGCTGTGGGGACACGGAGGACAAGAAGGCTCTGTGAGTCAAAGGCAAGCCAGACAAGGTGCTCACGGAAGCCCACGACACCCGCATGTCCACGCAGATAGCTGTTTGCCTCCCCCGCCCCCCACGCTGACCCCGGGCTGCACGTGCACCGTGCCCGCACCCCCACATCACATGGCTGCCGTCCTCTGGGGGCCATGAGGTCCGGAGCTGCCCTTTACCATTTATGGTCCTTGCAGTTAAGCAGCCCGTTGAAGATCTCGCCCAGGGAGCTGACGTGATGCAGGTTGTCCAGGATGATGACGAGGGGCATGTCCGCAGCATTGTTCTCACTGGTGCACTGGTCAGCAAGGTTGGACAGGTACTGGCGCAATTCCTGTGAACGAATAAAGTGGGTGAATGCACCCCAATAAAGATGTACATGCTCAGAGCCTTCACTTGGCGGGTCCCACAGCTGCGGAGGCCCTGCAGGAGGCCGTGTGGTGAACGTGTGCTGAGTGCCCCTCTGCTATGCAGCATCTATCTGGGGGCTCAGGAGACGTGGGGTGGGCAGGGGGTGAGGAAGGCCTGGGTCCTGCCTCCTGGAATTCACTAGGTAATAGAAAACCTGCCTTGGGCAAGAGCGCGGTGGGGTGCCCAGGCATGGTTTTGAATTCCTGCTCTATCGCTTCTCCAGAACTGTTCTTTCTTTTTTGGGGGAAGATTTTACTGATTTATTTGAGAGAGAGAGCAAGGGTGCACATGTGCTTGCACAAAGTGATAGGGGAGGGGCTGGGGGAGAAGCAGGCTCGATCCCCCTCGATCCTGAGATCATGACCTGAGCTGAAGGCAGATGCTTAACCGACTAAGCCACGCAGGTGCCCCAAGAAGGGTCATTTTTCTTGATTTTGCTTATGATGCGCACCTTCCAGTAAGCTCCCAAGGGCAGGTGCCTCATACGCTTCTGTACTTCCCCTGCACCTTCCTGAGAGCCAGAAGCCGTTGGTGGATCAATACAGCAAAGGACCCCTCCCCACTCACAGGCAAGCACTGCTGATTAGTGCCATCACAGACGGACAACCAACAGTGCAGGGGAGAGGGTCTACATGCAGAGGGGGCTCTGGAAGGTCTGGGTCAAAGGGTAAGCTCCGGGCTGCACTGTGGAGAAGAGGTAGGGGATTGGCTGGAGTTGGATGCAGCCCAGCACGGCTGGGGCGAGGGGTGTGTGTCAGAAGAGAAAGGGAAGGAAGATAGTGCAAAAGGAGAAAGGCTGAAATGGCGAGCAGAGGACCGGCCAGGGACCAGCATGCCTGCCTGCTAGTATGACCGTCACAGCAATAGCGCCCAGGGACTTGGAGCCTCACGTACAGAATTTCCGTAGCCCCACAGTGAGCTTCTTGGGTGGGCCCTGGGATTATCTCCATTTTACCAATGAGGAGGCTTGGGCACATCAAAATCAGGTGCCGGCCTGAGGTTGCACACACCGAGGGGAAGCAGCAGGGCTGGCTCCAGACTCAGGGCTTGCCTCCATGTGTGCCTCCCTTCTAAGTCAAAATGTGGCTTGCTAGCATCGGAAAAAGCCCCACTATTCATGCTACTAGTAATTTCTTCCTTTAGCCTCCTTTCCACAGGGGCTTCCTGGCCTCGGGCCCCTGACAAGCACAGAGCTTCCAGAGCCTTCCTTCCCCTACTCAGGCTCGTGGGGTACGGTTGGTGAGCTGGACTCTGCAGAGGGTGCTGGTCAAGGGGCAGGTGAGAGGGGGCTGAAGTCTAGCCTGGGCTCGACCCCCAGCCACGTGCCTGGGGTCCTCCTCTCACTGGCCCCAGGAGAGGGTGCCTTCCCTTAGCAGAATCCCACAGAGACTCTGGGGACCGGTACTCCGACAACTTCTCTCTATCCTACCCCTCCGTCAAAATCACCCAGCAATCCTGTGAACGGCACAGATTCCCGGCTCACCCGGGAAAAGCGATCATCTGGGAATGAGGTCTAGGAATCTGTCTCTTCGGGCACGCCAGGTGATTCGGAGGGCGGGAGAGTCATCTCCCAATCACCTTTGGCTCACCGGTCCCCTTGCTGGGGGCCAGCCAGAGCGCATGGTCCATCACCTCCCCACGTGTGAACAGTGAACGGGCTGGGAAAGCACTTGAGGATCTCGGCCCGGGACGTAGGACCAAACGTCTCTGCTGGTCCCCGTGAAGCAGGAGTGAATCTCTGTGCTGCCTCTGGAGTCCACTGCTCTGGACCATGCGAACGGTCCTAGGCACGTGGCCACCTGCCTCGAGCCCAGGTCCCTCTTCTGTGACACGAGGGTAGCAACACCCTCTCCCTTGAGGCTGTCAGGAGGCCGTGGGCTGGTCATGGGCAAGCGGGTCTGTGAGGCGGGCTAGGATCATTAGTGTCATTGCTGTTCCTCAAGAGCATGTTTCATTTGGGAGAAACAACAGCACCAGGTAGGCACATGACAAATTCTTGGTAAACGGATACGGGTGCTTCTGGGGCGATCCTAAGCGTCAGAGCCAGCTCGTAGCGGGCAAGTGAGAAATGAACGAGCTCGCCTTATAGAGGGCACTCGGCGCGGGAAGTTGTGGGCTAGAGCCTTCCCTCCGCCACCCCACCCTGACGTCCTTCACCAGGCTCTCACGACCCCAAGGGAGAGCACGTGGGCAAGGCTGCTCTCCCATTGGGGCGCCGGTGGCATCCTCCGGACGACCCCCTCACCTTGCTGGACTTGTGGTCCACGTTGAAGGTGGCGATGACACCGTCTGTCAGCTCCCGCCCCTCCCGAAGCACCAAGTACTCGGACAGCCGGTTGGCCAGGTAGGTTTTCCCGGTGCCGCTGGGGCCGGAGAGGATGATCCGCCGGTGCTCCACCAGCAGGGAGACATAGCGCTGCAGGATGGGCTTGGGGATCAGAGACTCGAACACCAGGGAGTCCAGGCTGTTCTCCGCGAGCCCTGCATTGGAGAGGGACAGGAAGGGTTTGGAGCCACCTCTGTGCGTGCCACCCGGGACTGCCTGTCTCTTTCCATGGTGGCCACTCCTCTGAGACTGCTGCCCACCCAGGTATATGGGAGGCTGGGCGCTCGGCTCACGGGCACCGTGTGGGCTAGCACCTGGCTAGGCCTCCGAGGCTGACTTGCCCAGACTCAGACTCAACTTCAACACCCAGGCCCTCGGGCGCTGTCTGTTTTCTGCAGAATTCCTAAGACTCTGGGCTCTGCTTGCCTGTCTGGATTCACCAGGCTGCTGGGGTCTGCCCAAACCAGACCTGAGCCTCCCGTGTCTGCCAAGACCCTGGGGTCGCCCTGTCACCCTGTTCTCTCTTGTGGGCCACGGACCACTGCTGCCCACGCTCAGATATGCCATGAAGGTAGCAACACTTTCATCTTTATTTTATTTTTTTATAAGATTTTATTTATTTATTCATGAGACACACAGAGGCAGAGGGAGAAGCAGGCTCCCTGCAGGGAGCCCGATGCAGGACTCAATCCTGGGACTATAGGATCATGCCCTGGGCTGAAGGCAGAGGCTCAACTGCTAAGCCACCCAGGTGTCCCCACTTTCATCTTTAAAACAAAGGAATGTAATTGGTCTCAGGGATATGAGGACTATAGGTGAAGGCTGAGATGCCACCCACCAAGGGCTCAGAGCCTCAACAATGTCAAGAGGAAATGTAGCTTTCCCCTTTCCTACCTGAGACAACTCCACCAGTCAGGGCTGCTGGCTTTTTTATTTTAATTTTTTAACATTTGTTTAGTCATTTTTAATGAGACAATGTGCACATGTGCATGTGGGGGTAAGGCCAGAGGGAGACGGAGAGAAAGAGAACCTCTCCTTTTCTGCTGAGTGCTGGGCTGGACCCCACAACCTGAGATCATAACCTGAGCCGAAATCAAGAGTCAGGATGCTTAACTGAGCCACCCAGGTGCCCTGGCTGTTGGCTTTTTTATAAGAATTATTTTCTTGACATCATTCTCAAGAGAAGATCCATCCAAGGTTACTTGTCTGAAACCTAAGATAATTCTGTTAAAACTCACCTTAAGAAAACTAGTATATGTAGGTAAAAAAATAAAAAGCACTTATTCTATTTTTTTTAAAGATTTCATTTTTAAGTAATCTCTATAACCAACACGGGGCCTGAACTTACATGCCCGGGATCAAGAGTCTCATGCTCCACTGAGTGAGCCAGCCAGGTGCCCCTATTTATTCTGTTTTATAAGGGCGTATTATAATTTGACATAATTACTCACTTTGACTAATTATTCACTGCAAACAACCCCTCAAATGCATTTATATGCTTGTATCTAATCCTCCCCCCACCCCCCCCCCCCACCAAGAATGGCCACTATATGCGAGAGAGTATTCCAGAATGACCATGATGAAGGGTTCTAAATGACTTATCTTCTGGGTACAGGCCTCTCCTGGCACTGAGCTAAGTGTAGCTTACACTGGTTGAAACTTGATGCAAAGTACGTAAGGCAGGGTCTCTTGTCTAAACCTAATAATAAGAGAGGGGAAAACCCACAAAAACATCCCTCTCTACATATGTGCTGCTTTTTTAGCCTTTTGCCCTAAAACCCCCTGGGAGTGACTGTGCTGCTGATGAACTCACTTCAGGGCATGCCCAGTCACACCCCCGCCCCAACCCCGGGGGACCCTGGAGGGGACCATCCACAGCCCATGGATCTCTCAGCTCAAACTCTTGCATTGTTTACAGTGTCCTGAAGGCCTAAGTTTCAAGCACTGCCAGAAAATAGAAGTCAGGTGTTGCTTAAAAATAAACCTGAGCTGATCCCTCGAGATGCCGCACCACCTGACATGCTGAGCGGGGAGGGTGGCACATTGCCCCTTGACAGACCACCTTGTCACAGTTCCTACAGAGGTCTGGTGTCTGCAACAGAGGGCTCCTTTCACCCCTCAGGATCTGCAGCTGCACCTACAAGTGACAATGCATGCTCCCCGGCGTGGACCAAATGCAGTCTGAACCTGTGACGTGTTCAGGCTTTCCCTGAAGGGTTCTTGTAGTGCAGCCCTGTTTTGGTGTGCCTGGTACCCCTTCCTCCTGCCCCTCATAGTCTGACTCTTCCTTCTTAAGGGGAGGTTATCCCAGGTGGTTCAAGAGGCGCTGACCCAGCACCTGCAGCCACCCAAGGTGCGGGCTTGCAGCCAGGCTTGGGCCAAACCCTCTCCCTACTCATAATGACCGGGTCAGTGACGGCCATTTGTCTCAGGTGGGCCCAGAATCATCTTGAAGAACTTTCTGTCACACTTTTCCAGAAGGACTTTCTCTCTCTTTTAGGTTGCCAAGCCAGAAGGATGAAGCAGGGCTACCAGGGCCGTTTCGGCAGCCACGTGCAAAGAGCTCAGAAAATACACAAGGCAGAGGCAGGCCTGGTTCTCACGCACTGTCGGGATGCCCGGATCCAGCAGTGTTTGAAGTGTATTCCTGCATTTTCCAGGTGCATTTAGAATTTCCGCTAAAGTTAATTTGGGGTAGGTGCCTGTCCCCTGCAGCCTGAGGCCACAGCTGTGCAATTTCACAGAACGCTGTGTGTGAGGCTCGACTGGTAACATTAGACTTGTCACTGGCAGAGCCGGGTGGAAACTGCTGCTCCTAAAGAATGGTGGGGTGCTTCTGGAAAACCTTGCAACCAGGAAACAAGGTTTGCATCAAACAACCCCAATAGCACGCTGTTAAAACTCTAGTCCAGAGCTGCGCCTTATGGGGAAGTAAGAAACGGGACAACCTGAAGGTTGAGCTTTGTGCAGTGTTTATTAATCTATATTTTTGCGGGGGAGTTCATAAAATATAGGGGAAAAAGGAGTTCTGCAGTCAAATACATTTATGTCAGATTAAACAGCCTTCTTTTTTTTTTTTTTTTAAGATTTTATTTGGGCGGCCCGGGTGGCTCAGTGGTTTAGTGCCGCCATCAGCCCAGAGTGTGATCCTGGAGACCTGGGATTGAGTCCCACGTCGGGCTCCCTGCATGGAGCCTGCTTCTCCCTCTGCCTGTGTCTCTGCCTCTCTCTCTCAATCTGTGTCTCTCATGAATAAATAAATAAAATCTTAAAAAAAGGAGATTTTATTTATTTATTTGATAGAGAGCCAGAGAGCAGACGTGGAGGGAATGGCAGAGGGAGAGGGAGAAGAAGGTTCCCTGTCAAGCGGCGGCCTGATGCGGGGCTCGATTGCCTGATCCCGGGATCATGACCTGAGCTGAAGGCAGACACCCAACTGATTGAGCCACCCAGGTGCCCCTTAAACAGCCTTCTTAATGGCAGGAGTTGGCATATCTGGGGACGGAGTTGGTGCACCAATACACTCCTGTCTTCCTGTCCCCTACACACAGTTGGGTCTAATGATGTAGTTTTCTAGACTTATTTGGCCAGGAAACTTTTTCTCACCCCCTACCCCCCCACCCCCCCAAGATACGTTGTGGGCCTTGAGTTCTTTGGAACACACTTTGGCCTGGGGCCTCACATCCCTGCGTGATGAGGCAATCGGAAGCACCAGCAGCACGGTGCGTGGGCAAGAGAAGCTCCCACCTGTAGGACGCGAGCACATCCAAGGCCGGTTGGCAAGAATAACCCACTGGTCTCCGTGGAGCCCTGTTTCATCAGAGTTATTAAGATTCCAACATCTCAGAGTCATAAGGCTAATGGGACCTTTTGTTATATAATTTCAGCAATAAACTAAACCTGTTTGCTTCCGGTGGTGGTTGAAAAAGCTAAAGACCGTTGAACTTGCTTAGGTAAGAATGACTGTGGTTGCAGGGGGGAGAGAAACCAACCCACGCACATGTGGGCAAACAAAACTGTGGCCACGGTTTGCTACGCCAAGTCACAAAACAAAAACTGCAATTCCTGAAAACTCCGACCGACCTCCGCCATCCGCCGGATTTACCTTTGACGGTCACGGAGATGGTCGTGTTCTCGCCCACCAGATAGCCACAGGGCAGAAGCTCGGGGGTCTCGGAGGTGTTGCTGCGCTGGATCTCCCCGATGCTGTAGCCCAGAACACTGTCTGAGTTCAGCCCCAGCTGACTCACGGGGTCGACGTGGATGATGTATTCCTGGGAAGAGTAAAATCAAGACCCCATCAAAGACGTGGCTAGAAATCCGCCCGTGACTCATGTTTTCTTTGGGTGATTTATGACCATCTTCTTTCCCAGTTGATGCCTGGGTTGAAACCTGTGGAACGAGGGGAGGGAGGAGCTGACTTTCTACGGGGAGGATGCCCGAGGATCGCAGGCCTCTTCAAGTACAGATTTATTTGGTTAGTGACGTGGAGGGGAGCCCTGACACAATCGTGGACGTTTAGTCTGGATGAACCAGGCACGGAGAAGTGAGGCTGCTTTTCCTGAGTTCAGCTGAAGTCCTGAAGACACCAGGGCCTGTGACCAGTGCTCGAAAACTCACGAGAAAGTAATTCTGACGCCAAATCTCTCCACCAGCCCCTTCTCTTGGCCCAGAGCAAAGACCACGTTGATGACGACAAAGGGAGCAAACCCCAGGGAAAAAAAAAGGAGTTCTGCAGTCAGATACATTTATGTATTTGACTCCAGGACTGCACGAAAGAAGCAGCAGGAAAAATTGTGTTTAATTTGGAAAGTGTGCCCTCTGAGGTGAGTGACCAAAAGGTTTTAGGGGTCAGTGACCTTGGACCGAAGGTCTGTGGGCAGGAGGTGGCTGGAAGATGATGACGTGGAATATTGGTTAACAGCCTCTCTCCCTTTAATGGTCTCACTTCCTCACATGTGACGCCCCACAGGCTGTCTCCAGCCCAAACTGTTGTCTTTTTAAGCCAAGGATGTCCCGACTGCCCATCAGCAGACTCGAGGTTTTGGGTCCAGGCAGCGGGATTGGTCTGCCCTCAGCCATTCCCATCTCTTGCCCGGTCACATTTCCACAGCCCTCCAAGATGGGGAATGACCTATGGCCAGAGAACAGGGCTTCCCGCGTGTGAAGCCACCAGCATCGAGATGCTAGAGATTGCACTTGTTAACTCGGGTTTTAAAGTCAGACCAATAGAACTAGACCAGCAGGGCTGAGTTCTGGCTCTGTGACCTTGGGCAAGTGACCTGCTCTGAGTCCTGCTTTTCCTCTAAATGTGAAAATAATAGGGCCTTCCTCACAGGCTTGGAGATAAACTGGGATCACGTTAGCAGGGTCTCTGGCACCAAAAATGCAGGGTACGAATACTGCTCAGGAGACATGATTAGCGAGCACTTATGACTGCGGACTCACTTAGGGACAGCAGAAAAGAAAGGTACGAAAAGCTTCTTCCCGAACACCTTGCGCTTGCAGGTTCATCTCCGTACTCCTTAGTTATTCCTCCTGTGATCAACACCCACCCACTCCGGTGATGTGATTAGAACAAATGCAAGAATAACTTCAGTACCATCTTGGACTCTGGCCCCTGAACAGATGTTACTGTCGTGTGAAGCACAAATCACAGGCTCTGTGAGGTGTTGGCCAAGTTGGATCAAATGAAGAATGGAAATTTGCGGTCTTCGCCCTGCTCACAGGGCACTCACTCCAAAGCATATTCAATAGGACACAACTCTAAGGTGAGGGGAGGATTTGGACATGAGCAGCTCACCACGCGAGGCTCAAATAATTGCTCAGGGCCAGGGAAACGGCTCTCACTGGCTGGCCCATCACTGGTCTGTACTCACCAACCTCCTGTTACCTAAGTGGCCTGGGGACAAGTCCCAGCAACGCGAGGACAGGGGTGGGGAGCAGGCCCAAGGAGAGGCCCCGGTCAGGACACAAACTGCCCCCCCCCCTCCCTCCCTCCCTTCCGCCCCAGGCCCCACTTTGGGCAGACCACTGCAGCCAGCCTCTCAGACACTTACTTTGAACAGTCGTCTAACCACCCCATCGAGCACATCCCACTTCGTCTTGCCACTAACTCCAATGCAGCCAATAAGAAAGAGGTGTGGTCTGGAATCCTAAAGGTAAGGAAATGCATGCAGGTGAAAACCAGGCGGATCCTTTCTGACACAGGTTAGCAAGGACTCAGATTGCCTTAGAACTCCACCAATGGTTTGAGAGGGGAATAAAAGTTCTATTTGTTACAACACCAGATACAACGTAGCTGGAATACAATAGTCTTTAAAAAAAAAACAAAAACAAAACTTTCCCTGCTGTCTTGGAAAAACAGCAATCCGTGGGTCAGGAAGAGAGGACCTCCTCTCTGGAATCTAGAAGCGTCTACTAGAGGTGTACCTTGGAGAGTGCACAGATCACATCGCTTGCCTGGAATGCTTCTCCCCTCTCCTGCCATCTCTCCTTTTCCAAACCTTGCTTGCAGGCTCACCTCTTCCAGGAAGCCTTCAGTGATTAACCCACCAGGCTCACGGTGCCCACTGCTTCACTGGTTCTACATATAACCTATCTATTAACGTATTCTGTACTTGTTTACTTTTAGGTATTTAGGTCTATCTGTAAACCAAGTTTATCTCCTTGCTAGATCTTAAACTCCTTCAGGAGAGAATACATTCCTTTTTTTTTTTTCCTTAAACAACGCTGATTGCTTTTCTGCTAATTAAAGGTTAAATCATACTCAATTTAGAAAACAAGTAAAACTCTGAGAAGTTCACAATAAAGTATCTTTTTCCTACTTCTTTTCAACTTCGCCCAATAGGGCTCTCTGCACAAGGGGGGCAGGGGAGGAGATAACTAATCACAATGATTAAAGAAAAACTAATAGAACATTCCATCTTGTTGGATTTTAAAATCTCAGATCTGATGTGCTCATAAGGATACGGAATTGGAAGGGTGGGTGCAGGGAGTGCGGGCGGGGGTGTATGTGGCAGGTAAGTAAAAGCAGCCGAGAAAAGAGCACCAGTCTTGCCATCAGAAGACCCGGCCTCACCAGTTGCCCTGTCACCTGGGCGCCAGGTTCCTCAGTTACAAAACGGAGGTAACCTGGTCTGCTGGACCGATTCCTCTGGATGCTGTGGTGATCCAGAACAACACAATTTTTAAAAGGGACTCAAACTTTTATAAAACGTGACATCTATCTGTTCCTATTGAGGATCCCTAGAACAATGCACATCCCCAGGAACCCCCACCTGAATTTTTTATAAGGATGTTCTAAGGATGAATTTTTCCCCTTGATAGTCTTATCACTTCACTAGGTAAAGCTCTGAAAATGGATCTCTTGGGACGTCTGGGTGGCTCTTGAATGTCTGCCTTCAGCCCAGGGCGTGATCCCAGGGTCCCAGGATCGAGTCCCACGTCGGGCTCCCTGCATGGAGCCTGCTTCTCCCTCTGCCTGTGTCTCTGCCTCTCTCTCTGTGTGTGTCTCTCGTGAATAAATAAATAAAATCTTTAAAAAAAAGAAAATGAATCTCTTCATATTTATTTTTATATATAAAAATATATATATATTTTTAGGCTAGATGAGGAGGAAATCATGGGCGGCTCCAAAACCTGGGTCTACCCCCTTCGACAAGAAGAGAGAGCCAGCCCTACTGTGGAATCCTCCTGCCAAGAGTCTGGCTGTAGATGCTCCGTTGCGGTGGGCACTGCGGGTCCCCCCGGGACTCCTAGACCACAGGCAGCGGGTCGGCACGGATGCTGGGAAACAACAAACAAGAGACTGAAGGGGACTTGAAGTAACGACTCGGGAAGTCTTTCCCCGCTTCTCTGAGAGAGGGTCACTACAGCATCAGGTGGATTTAATCAATGACTTAAGATTGTGCCAACCCCCTACCCCAAAAAAGCCCCTGGGGTGGGTGTGGCGTGACCTTCCTAGACCCCAGCAGGGAACAGGAACGACACAGAAAACTCAAGATTCCTCAGTCTCGGGGAGTCAGGAAGCCCCGCCAGGATGCTTCCCCTTAGCCACCCGCGGGGCCTGGTCCCCTCGGCCTCCCACCTCGTCGGCGGCCTCTGAACACTGGACAAAACTGGTGCTCCTGGTCGGCTGAATTGGGGCAGCTTGCTTCTGTGCGAAGTGCTTTTGCAACACGTTAGATTCAGAAAAGCCATTCCTGACGGAGGTTAGCGCTTAGTTCCGCGAAAGCGCAGCATGGGGATATTTTTAGTACTTTATTAGACTTTCCAAATGCAAGAGGGAGGGAGGGTCATCTGGTCACTCTCGTCGTGTCAAACGCTGCCGGGGATGACGGGGAGTTAAGGGAAGCGTTAGGAGAACCCCCGAATCACCTCGGGCGCTCAGGTGACTCGGTCTGACGATGACATCGCTACGCTAGGCAGTTCTACCTGCAGAGGGGACACGCAGAGCAGGGAAAGGCATCCAACTAACCTCCTTCCACTTCATTTCCTCCTGAAAGCTGACAACTATCTTAACATGCCTGCCTCCTTCCTTCCGAGCCGAGCATTCACCAGTGTCATCCAGCAACATGTCTGCGAATGGAAAACATCAACAGCCTTAGGCACATGGGGACAGCAAAGCCGGCTTCCTGACACCCCCGCTGCTTGCTGGCACGGCAGCGGGACAAACCAGGTGTCGGGGTGTGGGGGGGGCGGGTAGGGGAAGGGCAGAGGGCAGAATGGAGAATGCAACCACAGAAACCGATGGTGGACCGACCAAGAACCAGCAGGCTGACGATGTCCCTTGCCAAATGGAAGTGCGAGGCAGAGGCTCAACCAAAACGACAGCAACGCGGCATCATGGATAAGAAATCAAAGCGTCGGCCTCGATATGCTTACAAAGAAAACCTAGACCGTGTTCGCTCATTACTGTGCTGGCCTGGACTCCGTCCCGAAGGCAGGAAGACCACAGAGCGAGCCACCGCCCCAACTGGGACCCGCTGCTGTGGGGTTTCTATGCAGCATTCAGCTTGCAGGTCAGCCTCTTAAAAATGGACCAAACAGAACTCAGCAAGGTGGACAAGAGGATCCAAGCTCATGGCCCGGAGAAGTGGGGGCACTGGAGCAAAGCATGACAGCAGTCTAACGGCTGAGCTCATGTCGGTAGCAGACGCACACCCAGACACACACGCACCCCACGTGCACGCACGCCTGTTGCCTCTCCGTTTGATCTGTTCATCTGCTTATCTCGGGGCTCGTGCTTGGAGACTGGAGAGCCCGCTGCAGGCCCTGACCTGCGCCCAGCCCGGTGATGCCACTCACCCAGGCTGGTTGACTCGGTGAGGTTCAAGCTGTGCTGCGAGAGGCCCATGGACTGCCTAGGGGAGGCAGAGAGGGACACCTGGGAGGGTGCCCGGCTGCAGCCACTGCCTTGAGACTCTGACTTCAGCCGGTCATTCTCGGCTTTCAGCTTCTCTATTTCACTCTGCAAAGAGGAAGGGAGAGGCTCCCTTACTAGGTGGATGTAACGCGAACAGGTGTTTACCGCAGGAGGGACCAGAGAGCCCCCCACCGCCATCAAGTTGGGTATCCCAGCCGAGGCCCGGTCAGTCACACCATCGGAGAGCTTTGGCCGTGCTTGCTGCTCTTGGGTGCATACGAGACCTGTCCGGCAGGGCGAGGGCCATCGTTTTGGAGAGCTGGCCTTCGGAAAGACCTCAGCAATGTTTCCCACAGCCTGCTGCCTGAGTCTTAGCTGAAAAAGAGCCTTAGCATTCAAGGAGTTTGAGAGACTCTGGGCTTGACGGGTTTCATTCCTGCAAGACTTAGAGCCCTTAAGAACTGCTCTGCCTTGTGGGCCTTGCAGGGGGCACAGAGTGCAGAGCCTTCCTAAACAGTGGTGATCCAGGAGCTCTCCCTCCACAGAGCCTCTCGTGGAACATGTGTTCTGTGGCACTTCCTTTGGGAAATGCTGGTTCTCCAGCGAGGACCCATTTGGCAGGGCCCACAGGGCTCTTTCATCCTTACAGATATTTAGGGAAGACCTACCATGTGCAAAGCCCTGGGACTACCTCCAGAGAAAGGGATGCAAAAAAAAAAAAAAGAAAAAGAAAAATGAAAAATGAAAAAAGAAAGAAATAGCCAGAAGATGCAGATGCCTTCCAATCCAGGGTGGAAGGTGAGGGGCTGTGAGAACACATCTAGAGGAATTCAGTTGAGAGCACTAACTCTTCCAGAGGCGGGATCTGGAAAAGCTTTGCAGAAGGTGAGGCTAACCCTGGGGGAAGGGTCTGATTCGGCTGGGCAGGTCATCCCCTCGGAGGGAACGTTAGGAAACAGAAATTCCTGGTGCAAAGGGAGCAGTGAGGGGCTCCCTCTGACTGATGAGTCTGGGAGGTGAAACTGGGAGGCCTCAAGGGCCAGGCGAAGGAGACTGCTGCTCGCAGGAGGCGATGGCAGGGCCCCGGGAAGTCAGAGGCGGAGAGGCTTGGGCAATACCTGGGAGGGCACGGAAAGAGAAGGAGCCTTGCTCCTTTTGGAAAAGCAAGAGGAAAACGAAGGACCAGAGGAGAGCGGGGAGCTGCGAGCAAGGGGGGGCCCGGGCTCACCTGCATCCTGTTCATGGCCTCCCGCAGCTGGTCGAGCTGGTGCGCGGAGCTGAGCGCTTCCAGGCGGATGTCGGTCAGCTTCATCTCCTTGTCCCTCAGCTCGTTCCGGAGCTGCATGACCGTCTCGGCCTCACTGTCGATGCACTCGGAGATGCTGCGGGGAGAGGCGCTGCTGAGGAGACCAGCTCGGAGCTCGTGGCTTCAGGCCTCCCTGGCCGCCAGCCTGTGTCCCCCGCGTCCCCTGGCAGGTTTGTGCGCCTGTCACCCTGTCTGAGCAGCCGGCCAGCGCCTCCCGGGGCGCCAATGCCAAGGCCCCCGAAATCCAGACTGTGTTGCTTCTCTATGCTCTTTGCAGCGCGCTGGCAATCAGGGTGGCTTTGGCGTGCCCCTCAGCCAAATTCCAATAATCTGGGATAAACAGGAGCCGGCAAAAGACAGCGGGAACCTTCCGGGTTTAAAACCGCCCCTTCGGTCCCAATGTGTACACAGCTGGGCCTCTATGGGGACACCGCATGGCCCTTGAGAGCTAAACCCACTCAGGGAAGGAAGGTCAACTGTCTGTTTTAAAGATTAGACACTCTAAGGTCAGACAGCTGAGGGGTGATTTTTATTTGCCCAAAAGTGAAGGTAACTGAAAGATTTGGGTGGAAGAGGTTATTTATTTTTGGTCACATTCTAAACCTCATTTCTTTCTTTCTTTTTTTTTTTTTTTTTTTTTTTTAAGATTTTATTTATTGGGTGCCTGGGTGGCTCAGTGGTTGAGCATCTGCCTTCGGCTCAGGTTGTGATGCCTGGGTCCTGGGATCGAGTCCTGCAGGGAACCTACTTCTCTCTCTGCCATGTCTCTACCTTTCTCTCTGCGTCTCTCATGAAAAAACAAAATCTTAAAAAAAAAAATTGTTTATTTAAGAGAGAGAGAGAGAGAGCATGAGCTGAGGGTGGGGAGGGTCAGAGGTAGAGGGAGAAGCAGACTTCCTGCTGAACAGGGAGCCCCATGTGAGGCTCGATCCCAGGACCTCGGGATCATGACCCGAGCTGAAGGCAGATGCTTAACCGACTGAGTCACCCAGGCTACCCCTATAACTCAATCTTTTAAAAGTGTCTTAAAAAAGCAACATTCTTTCCTTCCCCTACCTGCCCACACTGCTTAATAAGCTCATGGCAAAAAAGAGAAACATGTCAGATCATAAGAGAGCGGACAGGGTGATATGACAAAGTCACAGATTTATGTGAAAATTGTACAACAGGGTGGCTCAGTGTCTACCTCTCCAGCCGCATGTCAGATCTTTGTCTTAAGAGGTGGCCCCTCTAGGCTGGGTTCCTTAGGTGATCAGTTAGTTTTGCTGTTCAGATACCTGGCGAGTCAGCACTAAGTGGAAGATCATCAAAGTCATGATGAATTGCCATGTTAGACAAGAGGACTTTCTTAAAAAAAAAAAAAAAAAAAAGTCTGTTGATTTCAAAGATCATTGGATCTGGTGTCAGGGGTGATCCAGAATAAGCAGGTTTGACATTTCTTGGACTGAAGATAGAAAAAATGAAAAAGAAAAAAAAAAACCCACGTTCATAAAGTTACAAAGCTGAAGCTGATTATCTCCGAACGACATGGTGAGCACGTGGTCTCTGCAGAAATAATCGCGCAGCCCACTCTTCCAACACCAAGCCCTAGATTTGAGGCCAAGAAAAGCCTGACCTGTAAAACTGGTTGAGGGTGTGGAAATGTTCACTGCCAGAGGGAAACCATTTATAATTGTTAAAAGAGATGTAATTGTATTTTGGGGGCAGAAAGGACTAGAAGAAAAATTTAACACCCGAGTGGCCAAATCGTTTCGTTGTGATTTTCTCGACCTGCCCCTGAATGGCTTCAAGAGATGCACAGAGTAGAAAGCTACCTCCATTTTTTAAAAGTTGTTGGCAGCCAAGGAAATGTCTCAGCTACAAAATCTTCCAAAACCCTTTAACAAATTCCTGAAAATCTTCTGAGTATCTCCACTCTATGCCTAGGGCAAACTGAGGCTAACAGATCTGGGATAAGAGGCTAGAAAATGTCTTGAGAATTCAGATCCTCCTCCCTTGGCCCTCCTCTCTCTGTGCTTTGACTAGCCTGTGGTTTGTAGGGTTAGCTACCTGGTCAAGCCTTTTCTGGTCTGCAAGGTTTGCAGTGGGGGCTCGCAAACACTGGTTTCTTTTTGAGAGAGGAGTATGGTTTCCTGGCTTAAGTGGAGTGTAAAGTCTGAACAAAATTCCATCGTGACACTCCAGTCTTTGCTAAACCATGCCCTGCACAGACCTCGAAGGCTCCAATTCATTGCAGGGACTAGTTAGCTTGGATTCACACCATCAGTCTGCTGTATCGGGCCCTCTGGGGCAGACGTTTTGCCCCAGTCACCTTCACATGGTCTGTACCTTTTCCCCAGAGAGCTTTTGCAATCAAAGAGACACAAGACTTCCTGAGCACCCACTTTGTGGGATATATCACACGGGTGACCTCGCAGAGCTTGGCCAGTGACTTTACATAGAGAAGCAAACTAATAAAGTCTGTGTTGAGAGTAAGTCCTCCAGGAGTACTGTGCTCCCCCCAAAATAGCCCCGTTCTCAGGAACACACAACCGCAAGGTCACACGGGAGGGATGTCCTACCCAACACAAAGATGACGTTGAAAATCAAGTTAAGATTTAATTTTCCAGCAATCTTGACACCCAGTGTGGGGCTTGAACCCACAACCCCAAGATCAAGAGCCACATGCTCCACTGACTGAGCCAGCCAGGTTTCCCGAAAATCAAGTTCCTCTGCAGCAGGCCCGGCTAAGTTTTAGTCTCTATTCCTAGTGCTCAAGGCAGCACCTTTCCCTTGGTTCCTTCTGCACTAGGGTTCGGTTGTCTTCTTCAGGTCTCCTGCATGGCTGCCGGCTGCTCCGGGACCCGGGTTCTCTGCATCATTTCTGGAGCCTGATCACACTGATCGGCACATAACAGGTGCTCAGCAAATGCTGACTGCCTACACGGACGACTGCGCCAGGCATCTGAACCTTACTAGTAATTTACTCCATCCACTACTAACTCCACGGAGATGTGATGTAATTATCTCCTTTTAAAAGGGGGGAGGCTGGGCAGCCCCGGTGGCGCAGTGGTTTGGCACCGCCTGTAGCCCAGAGCGTGATCCTGGGGACCCTGGATCGAGTCCCACGTCAGGCTCTCTGTATGATGCCTGCTTCTCCCTCTGCCTGTGTCTCTGCCTCTCTCATGAATGAATAAATAAAATCTTTAAAAAAAATTAAAAAAATAAAAAATAAAAGGGGGGAGGCTGAGTCCAACAGAGATGAACATGCCCATCATTAAAAAAAAGAAAGAAAGAAAATAATAAGGACAGAACCTGGGAGGGGGGGGGGGGGAGGGTGTACTTAACTCTAGAGCTCATGCGCCTGAACTGTATCCAGCAGGCACTCAATACGTGCTCATCCGCTTCGTGGGCTACTTATTGAGGCAACCTGATGGAGGTTTTCTGCTACTCAGTCCCTAACGTGTTACTCCCCAATTTCCGCTGTCTGGGCTGGTGGCATACCTAATTTCAAACGTCTCGAGGGTGGGAAACACTGCCTTCCCACACCACCATTCCTTTCGCCCACAGGGTAGGAACTTTTCTGGGCCCCCGACTCCTCTGCCTTGGGTTACTTCTTTGAACTTCTTCTCACATCTAGATTTGCACATTCTTACAAACCCTTCAAGGTTGGAAAGAAGCATTTGCCCTCTGCCCACCCTCTGGAAAGCCAGACCCAAAACAAACATCTCCAGTGTGCACAGATGCTGTGGAATGTCAGAGAAGGGCAGCGGAGCCCAGAGTCGGCCCCACCCGATCCCTACGGGGAGAGCGGTTTGGAGGGAGCGTTCTCGCAATGGCCGCTGGGAATGCTGCTCAGCCAAGTGCCTCATCCACTCTCCCTCATCCTCCCCGGCTGCCCTGCAGCACTTGGCCCAGCTACCACCCCCCTCCCAGCAGTTTCTTTTCTCTGCTCCCAATTTCCTCCCACCTCCTCCCATCTCGCTGGCTGCTCTTCCTTTCTCTTCAGAGCTCCCGGAGCTCAGCCCTTGGCCCTCTGGCTCCTCTCCATCTCTCTTCAACCCTGCGGAGAATCCTCTAGTTTCCCATATCCCAGTACCATCTGTGAGCCCACGTCTCCTGGATCTCTGTCTCTAGGAGTCCCAGGCTGGTTGGCATCTCCACAGGGATGTCTCCTGAGAAACTGGGCCTTAACATAGTCCAGCCAGAGCTCCTGATGTCCACTGTGCCCTGCAGATCTCAGCTGGCATGTCACCTCCTTTCCTGACCACCCGGTCCCTCCCACCCATTCCAGAAGCAATGCTTCCATATACTCAGGTACTCAAGTTGCAAATCTAGGAATATTCAAGGATTACTCTTCCCTTTCCCTCACACTTTATATCACCTTGTGCTGTCAGCGTGCTTCTAGAACACATCTTAAATCCATCCAGGGCTCACTACGACCATAAGTCACCATTTGTTTCACCTAGTATTTGAATGTCTGCAAATCCAGCAGTATCTACCTCCATGTAGCTTATCCTGGATGTTTTTTTGGGGTGGGGGTGGGGGGTCGGAGAACAAATAACTTGAGGAAATCTGCACGTCAGGTGGTGATGTGTGCCATGGTGAAAAATAAAACAGCGGAAAGGGGGATGATGGGGAGTGCGGGCTGTGGTGGGGGTGTTATTTTATGCAAAGTGCACAGGCAAGGCATTAGTGAGAACTAGAGCAGGGACTTGAAGGAAGAGCACATCTGAGGGAAGGTGCACCGGACAGAGGGCACAGAAAGGGCAAAGGCCTGGGGGTGTGTGAATAGAGTGTTCAAAGGACAGGAAACAGGCCAGAGTGGGGTGGACGGCGCTGCGGGAGGTACTCTTAGCTTCTTGTGTGGTTGCCTTACTTCCATTCCTGTTCCCCTGAGTGCCTTATCTGCAGAAAGGAGACTGATCTTTGTGAAACAGGAGTTCAGATGATCTTCTATTCCTGCCTAAAACTCTCCAAGGATGGGGCACCTGGCTGGCTCAGTCAGTAGTGCATGTGGCTCTTGATCCTCAGGTCATGAGTTTGAGCCCCACATCAGGTGCAAAGATTACTTAAATAAATCAAGCTAAAAGTAAAACAAAACACCTCTCTCCATGGGGTGCCTGAGGGGCTCAGTCGGTTAGGCGTCCAACTCTTGATGTTGGTTCAAGTGAGATGGAGACTGAGCCCCGCGTCAGGCTCTGCACTCAGCAGGGGAGTCTGCTCAAGATTCTCTCTCTCCCTCTCCCCCCTCCACCCCTATCCTGCACTGTCTGTCTCTAAAACAAAGAAATCTTAAAGACAAAACAAAAACAAAACCCTATCCCATCACGCATAGAAACAGATGCAAATTTATTTTGACTTCAAAGATGCCCATGTTCTGGGCCTTACCTCCATGGCCTCCTTTCCTGCCACTTTCCTACTTCCCATCATGTGGCAGCCATCCCTCCTTCCCAGACGCCCCCAGCCTGTCTGCTCCCCACAGTCTATTTCCTTTCCCTCCTGGTGCAGACGTGTCACTTATTCCCTTGTGGGTGGGACGGCCCCACTTGGCGGACTGTCTCCTCCAGGCCTGACCCATAAAACTCTCCTGCACTCTCTCCCCTCTCCCCCCGCCCCACCTGCTGGCTAGACACAGAGTACTCAGCAGAGGAGTCAGGACCTGTGGGATGGCTGGCGCACAAGGTGGAAGGAGCCTTTCATGGCAGGTCACCTGCTGATTGATGGACGAGGAATATCTGTGTCGAGTTCAGTGTGAACCAGAGATAAACAGTCATATGTCAACCCGCTGAGCTCTGGGACTGCATATGTTATAGCAGCCAGTGTTACCAACCAGAACTAACCAGTGGTCTCTCTTAGCATGCAGATCTCAGCTGGCATGTCACCTTTCCTGGCCACCCCGTCCACGGTGGCGACTCTGTATCCCAACACACTATTTTAATTCTGAGCATTAACCCTTAGCTGATCGTTTTCTAGTTTATTTGGATTTGTTTAATGTCTGCCTTTCGCCGGGGCATATAGGGTCTACCAGAATAGGAACCTCATCCGTACACGGTTGTAACCAGGGCCTGGCATGGAGCAGGAGCAGGAGCTCAGAAGTGAAATGAGCTATACTATGTTGTGTTCCCACTGATCCCTAATCCTAAGGGGTGGGACACTGCTTAACATCGACTTTGGTCTCTACAGAACACGGGTTGTGACAGCCAATGTTTAAATCCACAAATAATCAGTGAGGAGTCCCTTTTTCTCCTGGTCAGAGGAACTGAGATGTTGTGGGATGGCATGTTGTGAGTCATAGGTGACCTTTCCCCTATTTACGTCTTAGGCACCCAGCAGGTCAAATAGGGCTCACACTTTAGGGGATTTACCTAATTCTTTACACAAGAACACAGACCTGGGGCAGGCATCGCAGGGACGCGCTGCAAGCCCATCCTCCACAGCATTCCACCCACCCTGGTTTGCACCTCGCTCACACAGGAAGCACACATCCCCCACGGCCACCCTCTCACCAGTGCTCCTAGAGAGAAGAGGAGCTATTAAACTAATGAAGTAAAATAGCGGCCCCCAGCAGAGCCATGCTTCACGGGTTGCTGAGAAGTTGAGGTTCTGTGCTGTTTCCTGGCTTCCACTTCCTGTCCCCTGTGCTGTCCAGGCAGCTGCTGGGCTGCAAAGACCCAGCCAAGCTCCTTGCCCACACTGCCCGCACCCGTCTGGCAAGCCAGCCTTGGGACATGTGTATGGCTGCTGTCTTCAGCAGGATGGCCTGCTGGCTAAGTGGACTTAGGGACAGCTCCATACACTTGGCCTCCTGAGACTGAAGGAGGAAGAGAGGAAGGAGGTCCTTCATGCACAGTATCTGAGAGGGACCTCACAAGTATCCAGGGAAGTAGATGTAATTAATCTCATTTTCACCAGTGACAAAACTGAGGTGTTTACAACCACCTTCTGTCTTGTCCAACTCCAGCCACACTGGCTCTCTTCTGGGCACCATCCCATCTCACTAACTGTCCCACCTGAGCTCCAGTTCTTGTTTCACTCTTGGCCTGGTATACGGTGGTCTCCAAGGGAATTCAGTCCTATGGGGCAGGGGCAATCTTTCTCACTGCTACAGGGAGCTAGCCGTGCCATCCTCTAGCTGACGCCTGGGTCCCCACCTGTCCATCTCAAGCCATTCCTGAGGTGCTCCTGCCTCTACAGTCTGGGCTTTCTGTTCTTTAGATGAGGCACATGACTGTCTCCCTACACCCCTGATGATGCAATGATCAGTGGGGGGCTCACAGAAATCATGGGAGGTTGGCTGGGCAAGAGAAGATGACTCTTTCCATCTACGTACTTAGTTGCCAAGGAGAAGAGCACCTAAGCCAATGTCACATGAGCAAACACCTGTCTGACTTAACAGAAGCAGCTGTGTTCCTGAAGAGCTCTTTACAAATTGACTCCTTTAAAATTTACTAGGGGAGCCCCTGGTGATGAATCATTTTACCAAATACAGAACCCTTCGATAAAGAGAATTATCAGAGTCTTCTCCATTTTTTAAACTTCCGGTTGCTGAGTGCTGACCTTGGAGAAAGAGTCAACATCAAATTCTGATCAGAGAATAGTGTAATCCCTAAGTCTTGTCACGAAAATGAACTGGAATGTCAGCAAAAACTGTTAACACTCATCATGCTATCCTCTCCCAGCAAGATGGTTGTAGCTCTTTCCCATCCATTTATCTCATCCGATCCTCAGGATAGGATAAGTAGCCAACACCCAATTTGACAAGTAAAAAAATGGAAACAGAGAGGTTAAGCACTTGCCCATGGCCACCCACAGTGATGTTCCAGAACAACAGTGGAAGATTCCTCTCTTTCAACCTCTCTAGTCCTAAAACATTGGAAGAACGTGCCCAATCCCATGAAAGCAAGATGAACAAAACCCCAGGGAGCAGATGTATACTAACAGGACACCTAGCCTGGAGGGTTCCTAGGGGCCAAAGGCATCGTCTGGCCAGTGAGCATCCCACACAGACAGACTTACAGGGAGTTGGAGTGGGAGCCCCTCAGCAGTGGAGTGGAACCCGTGGAACCGTTGTGTGGTAACTTTGGTGAGGAAGGCAGTGAAGAATCTGTCATCTCCTCGATGTCGGAATGAGAGGATGCAGACTTGGGGGACTTCTTCTTCCCAAAGGCTTGCTTGAAGGAGCTGCGTAACTGAACACATGACACTGTCAGCCTGGCCAGGGCTGCAACCGACTCTCAGGCCTTGGCAAAACAGAGACATGCAGACAAAAGAGCAATTAATTCTCCCCCCCCACCAACCCCCCGTCCCCCCACCAACGACAAAGGTTCCCAACAGCTCTCTGGAATCAGTGCAGTAAGGGAAGAAGAGTTATCTGGTGCTGACAGCTCAAAGGACTGGACCTGTGGGTGACATTCCATGCCTACTCCTGCTTCGAGGCTAGATGCCAACAGCAAGACAGAGCCTGGCTCAGCGGATGGATGTCGAGAGGGTGAGGTTATGCAGCAACAAAGCAGGGTGCTCAGACACGGTGACGGATGCAGAGGGGATTAGTCAGATCAATGGATGGGTTAGCTTGGTATCTGACATTAGCGTTGGTCTTGCTTACCTCATTGACCTGCCAGGGAAAACGCAAGCAAAAAAATGGGGAAGGGGAAGGAAAAAAGACAATTTTTAACAGAGAAAGCCAGTGACAGGGAAAGCCTCGGACTTTTCAGACACGACATGGCTCATATATAAACACCACACACAGAGGAGTTTTCCAGGAGGAACACGAATCTTCCAGAGCGTTAGAAGCATCTTCCTTCAATTAGGAAAGGAAAGGAATAGCGCTTCTGGAAGTCCCTAGGATCTGAGTTCTTCCAGCTTCTTTGGCTGGCTGAAATGACTGCCCCCAACCTTCCTGTGCTTCTCACCCTTGTGTCTCTTATCAGCCATCTCTCTGTCCCTTAACTTTTTGGAGGGGAAGGGGGGTATGTCTGTGTCTTCTATTTGCAGCAAAAATAGCTTCACTGCTGCACTAGTCCCAACACGGCCGTACAGCCCTCTGATAGATCTACTTAGGAGTTCCTGCTGAACTTGCCTACACCCAAGATGATAGAATAAGCAGGGAATCAGTCACCTCACTTGTGACTCAAAAAGTAAGCGCTGGTAAGAAATTCATTAACTATATCGGGAAAACGGAATTGGGATATGGCAAATTCCCCAAATCATGGGACAAATCTACAAATGCTAATGAGGAAAGAAGGAATTAAAGTGCAGGGTCTTCTCTGAAAGCCGTGATAAGCACATATTTTTCTAGACCAAAAAAATTAAGTTTTGTCTTGAGATAAGGCCTTTTAAAAAGTGATTTCCTGGGGGATCCCTGGGTGGCTCAGCGGTTTGGCGCCTGCCTTCGGCCCAGGGCGTGATCCTGGAGACCCGGGATCGAGTCCCGCATCAGGATCCCCGCATGGAGCCTGCTTCTCCCTCTGCCTTTGTTCTCTGCTTCTTTCTCTCTGTGTGTGTCTCATGAATAAATAAATAAAATCTTTTAAAAAAAAAGTGATTTCTTTTTTTTGTAAAAATCTTTCTTTCCTTCTGAAAACATCCTGGGGGTTTTCTTAGCCATTAAGAAATTTTGAAACAGGCCACTCTGACATAATTAATGGGATTTTTTTTTTTTTTTTACCCATCAGTATTACATCTATAAGGAATGGCATGTCCAACATGTGGTTGATTGATTGAGATCCCATTTCCTACTTTTCATCCTATTTCCACTTCCAGAAACAGAAGGACCTGGCACATAAACCATCAACCTAAATCCTTGCACCTACCTCTGGTACAGGGCCAGGTAGAAGAGGAGATTACAAAGATTAGATAGAAGTAAGCTTTGGGATCGTCTGAGAATGCCAATTATCCATCTTCCCCAATTCTACCGATAACCAAGATCTGTCTTCATGCAAGTAAGTAAGTTTTATTTCTTGAATTGGAGAAAATGGGTAAGCACTGTTTTTCATACAAAATAATTCTCTCTCATCACTTTGATAATCAAGTCAGACCATATTTTGCCAACAGTATATTAGAATCAGCAACATATGTTAATGCTCTTTAAGGCATAGCCAATGAGTTGACTGCAAGTCATTAGCAACAAAGGAAAAACTTGGTCAGAATAATGAGAGGGCCACACTGAACTGGCCTTACGGTCTTCCAGTGCAAGTCATCAGGAACCGAAATTACTCCAACCTCAACTGCTCTATTGCTAGACCTCGCCACCCATCCAAGATAACACAAAATGAGGGAGAAGGGTATGGAATGGATGAGGACATTGAAGCTACTATGAAAACACGATGTCGTCAGCACTGATGGATGGGGCCCTTTGAGCACTAGCCCACTTCAGATCAACCTAGGATATCCCTGCACTGAACACAGGGAGCAGCAAATGTCAATCCTCAGCCCAAAGTGAACTAAAAATAAGTTCGAGGGAGAGGGTGGGTGGTGGTGGTGCCGGGGAGCGGGTCCTGGCCGGCTCAGTCGGCACAGCACGCCACTCTTGATCTCGGGGTTGTGAGTTCAAGTCCCACATTGGGCACAGAACCTACTTGAAAAAGACTTGGGTGGGTGGGTGTAATATCCCCAGGAAAATAGGAAAAAAACTGCTCAAGACACCACTGTACAGAAATTCAAGAGGCTCACTGGGATTATGGAAATGTGGAGAAACAATGCATTGGAGACTGGGTCTATTAAATTTGCCATTTTGAAGTACAACGCCCCAGTTTAACACCTTTCACTAACACCTAATATCTACATGATGAAACTTTTACTTATAGGACACGGTCAAAAAGTGTTCAAAGAAAATTGGTTTCATGCTATCATTGGCAACTGTGTAAATAAACAGATAAGGGTCATGGATAACGATGGGATAACTAGTAATACCCACTCCCCCCCCCCCCCCCCCCCCAAATAACTAAGAAGAAACCACTCAAGAGTAACTTGGCTCTATTACCTGGCACTTTGTGGCTGACATATGAGGAGGACGAAATGACACATATATGAAATGAAAGAGGAGTATGTCACATAAAGTCTCATGAAACAGAAAAGCTATCAGGTGGTGGTAATTTCCTAGGTCCTGGTGTTTGGCTGAGCACAACACTGAATTTGGTAGAAAAAGATCCACAAGCTTCTTTGGATCCACTCGCAAAGCTCTATGCTCTGGAGTTAAGAGCTGGCCTGGGGGCTCCTTCTGGGCTGGGGAGAGGGGGACTCTGGCCTGTTAGCACCCACCAAAGTCTTTGGATGTACACTCACCCAATTCTTTCTCTTCTTTTTCTTGGAATCACTCTCGATGTTGCTGCCCACACTGGAGTGGCTGGTGGCACTGTTGATGCTGGAGACGCTGTCAGAGGAGTGCTGTCTGCGGATGCGGAGGTCTGCAGACTGGGAGGTACCGTTTCCTGGGGACCCAGGCCAGGACATCAGCAGCTGTGGCCTCGAGCCCGTTCCTCTGTCCCCGGGAATGACTCTTACACCTGGATCCAACACACCTGAGGACTCCTAGGTCTTTCTTATTGGACAGCACCTTCTGCTCTCAGCTGCTGGTTTTATGATCCTGGAGCAGGTGCACGGTATGCTCTTTTTACTTAATTAAATGAGGGCCCATTTTACCCACTTCACCAAACAGAAGTCAGAAGAAGCTCTGAGAAAGAGAACTCCCCTCCCTGACCTCCTCCTACACCCTGACACCAGCTCTCTTAAGCCTAAGATAGGCACCCGATTATGTTTTAGGGGGACTGTGGCACAGTCACCTGTGTTGTCTGGCTGCCCCTGCCCCAGTCCTCTCTACTCTCCTGCCTCACGAGCCTTTCTTGGCCCCTTGGAAATGCCGAGCCCATCTCATCTCAGAGCCTTAACGTGTTAATGTGCATTAGTCCCTCTTCCTTGAACGCTCTCTTCGCTTACTCAGGCTGGCCAGCTCTTGCTCATCCCTCCCATTTCAACTCGGTCATCACTTTTCAGAGGGCCTGGTATCCGAAGTAATGGTGATGCCAAATAAAGGTTGCGGCCGGTTTTCCACACAAAGGCGCAGCCTACTCTTTAAGAGCACGGGGTTTAGGGCAGCCCGGGTGGTTCAGTGGTTTGGTGCCACCTTCAGCTCAGGGTGTGATCCCAGGGTCCTGGGATTGAGTCCCATGTCAGGCTCCCTGCATGGAGCCTGCTTCTCCCTCTGCCTGTGTCTCTGCCTCTCTCTCTGTGTCTCTCATGAATAAATAAATAAAATCTTAAAAAAAAAAAAAAAAGCATGGGTTCCAGAGAGACCCACGGCTAGTCCCACTTCTGCATCTTACTAATCTGCATCCTCTGGACGGGAATCTCCTCCCTGCAACTCAGGGTTCTCATCAGTGCACTGTGGAGAGGACCAGCACCACACTCAGGAGGTTGTCGTGGGAGGAAAATGAGATCATGAACAACCGACAACATTGAGCAGCGTGCTTACAACACAATGAGTGTTCCACAAACGCTAGCTGTCACTGGGCCTTCTACCATTACCGTTAATATCGCTACAGCGGGAGGGAACTCGTCCTCACGGTTCCATTCCCACCCCAGGTTAGGACGCATGAGCACAAAGCAATTTACTCAGAAGTTCCTCCCTGGACAAACATGGGATGCTCACTCCAGCTCAGCCCATGTCCACGTATCAGAGCGTAATAAGGGCACAAGTGAAGTGAAGTGAAACACTTTTGATACTTTGCCAATAGAAACAGATTTTCGTCCATTTTTGAGATACATCAGGGAAGAGGCTGAGCCAGGAGAGCGGTCTTCCCAGAGGCCTGGAGTTAGGGATTAAAAGTGTTTGCCTCCCAGGCCCTGTGTGACTGCCACACACACGCACCCCTGGGCAGGGAGGCTGCACTGCATGTTGTTGGGGGACGGCTCTAAGGGCAGGAAGGTCATTGGTCTGGAGGCTGCTCCTTCCTTTACCTTTGCAATTGAGCTCCGGCGTGTTAATGACCCCATTAATGGCAGCCTGGGCAGCTGCATTCTGTTTCTTCAGCAGCTCGATGGTTTTTCTTAACTCATTCAGTTCTGAATCCTGAGGAACAGAAAGAAATACTGGTTATCCTACAATCATTCTGTACAGAATTCAAATGAAGGACAATTCAGTTTCGGCCCAGGAGCTTAGGGCACGAAGTAGTTCCACAAACCCTGTCCCATACATTAGGGTGGATCAATTTTCAATGGGCACAGAAGCACATCAAAGCAGCAGAAATGGGGGGGGGGGGGCGTCTGGGTGGTGCAGTTGGTTAAGCATCTGTCTTAGGCTCAAGTCATGATCTCAGGGTCTTGGGATCGAGCCCTGCATCAGGCTCCCTGCTCAGTGGGGAGCCTGCTTCTCCCTCTGCTCTGTGCTCGTTCTCTCTCTCAAATAAATAAAATCTTAAATGTAAAAAAAAGTAGGAAATAGGATTGCGAGGTTTGTCACTGGTGCTGCTGCGATCTGGGTCATATCTGCACTCAGAAGAGTACAACTCTTTATGATTTGATTCCAATAGCTCATACACACCAAAATCTATACCATTCTCTAGAACAAAAGAGAGTATTATTATTTTTTTGTTTGTTTGTTTTTTTTTAAGAGAGTATTATTTTGAGGTTATTCATTCCAAGCAGGGAGGAGAAAAGCATCCTTTCTCGCTTTACCTTTTGCTCAGCTGTCATGGTCAAACTCTGGAGCCTGATTGTCATGTTTCCAAGACTCTGCTCAAAGGCTGCCACCAGGTGAGCCTAGGGGAGGAAAGACACAGTCTTAGTGACATGACCTTGCAAGGGAAGAGGGCCGGATGGGCGCTGGGTCTTAAAGGCTAAAACCCTCATGGGGGCCAAGTGAGCGAGCAGCCATCTAATTCTTCAGCCCCGGAGCCCCACTCCCCACCTCTCGTTGGGATCCAGTCATTCCAGCTTATCATGTCCTTAAAGATCCTGTGCTTCTTCCCACTTTACACATGCTTTTCCCTCTGCCTGGAATGCCCTTCCCCACCCCCACGTCCTTGTCTGATTCTACACATCCTTCTCAAGAGATCTCGGCTTGGGGCACCTGGGTGGCTCAGTGGTTGAGCATCTGCCTTTGCTCAGGGTGTGATCCCGGGGTCTTGGGACCGAGTCCCACATCAGGCTTCCCAGAGGGAGCCTGCTTCTCCCTCTGCTTGTGTCTCTACCTCTCTCTGCATCTCTTATAAATAAATAAAATCTAAAAAAAAATATAGAGATCTCAGCTCACGTCTTCATGACACCCCCAGACAGGTTGGTTCCCTCATGGTCACTCTCAAAAGGACGTGGACTGCTGGTCTACGTGCACTCTGGTATCACACTTAGAGACACATGTGCTCTCACAACTGCTGCTTCACGTCTGTCTCCTCTGCTCCACTGTGCTTTGTTCACCAAGTGCCAAGCTCACAGCAGAGGCTCATATTGAGCGTGTTTGTAGAACGGATGAACAAAGTGGTTGGCATATTTTGCTTGTTATAATCCTGGTTAATAAAAAGCCACTGAAAGGCCCATCTGCTACCTCCTTGGAGAAACCTTCCCCTGTTCCTCCAGGGAGTTAGGACTTTCCCCCAAGGCCGCTCTCTACTTTTATATACCTCTGTTAGAACACGACATCAGATGCACCATTATTTTATACAGCACGAAGACATCTTGAGAGATGCTGCCAATTACAATCAAAATATGCATCCCACTTTCAGAAATGTTTAAAATGTAGGGGAAAAAAAACCGTGTATCTTAGAATTGAGCAATGCGATGCTTTCCTGTCTGCCCCTTTCTCTGCAACCCTCTTGGAGGACAAGATGCAACCTGTGTCCTAACATGAAGCCTCCCCCTTCCTCCACAGAGCAGCAGGTGCTATACTGGTTGGTTGACTGAGGATGTTGATAATATGGTTAAAACCAAGAACAAAGAAGGGACAAGTGAGCTAATCCTCGTGACTGCAGTTTCTCCATCTATAAAATGGGTGCAATATCCATTTTTCTCCCAGGGTTATTGTGAGCAGTAAGTGAAACAGTATTGGTGAATGCAGGTCTATGAACACAGGAGTGAACGGACACTTTGGGGAGGGGGGAAGGAAAGGAAGAGGTCTGGAATTGGGAAAGTGACGAAAGATAGGATGAGAACACAGATGGGGAGAGACCAAGAGAGGGTTCTAGGAACAAGGTGGGCAGGTATAGGAGAAGAGCTGGCAAAGGAAATGTCTTGGGAGAATGGAGAAGTGAGATCTGATCATATGGTATGAACATTTTAGAGGAAAAGAGGACTGACGATGTACTCCGTGAAGAATCAAAAGTGAGGTAACGGCCAGCGTATGGGTGGGACATCGGCCTGGGTCGTGAGGAGGGTCAGCAGACATTTCAATTTAAAGAGGAGAGCTCAGAGAAGTGAGTCCGAGGCCCCTGTCACTAGACTTCATCAAACAGGAACAGTTGAGGATACAACAGGTCTAGCATTCACCATTGGGCCTTTTTTTTCCGACAGCAGCAGGAGTCAGCAGAGCAGGACTGCTTGTAACAGAAATGTGAAGTGGGCTGGCCAGTTTCTTTCTAATGGAGTGCCCTCTCCCTATTAAAAATTGAGAAAATGCGGGATCCCTGGGTGGCGCAGCGGTTTGGCGCCTGCCTTTGGCCCAGGGCGCGATCCTGGAGACCCGGGATCGAATCCCACGTCGGGCTCCCGGTGCATGGAGCCTGCTTCTCCCTCTGCCTGTGTCTCTGCCTCTCTCTCTCTCTCTCTGTGACTATCATAAATAAATAAAAATTAAAAAAAAATCTTTAAAAAAATTGAGAAAATGCTATTGCATTTTAAAATTAAGAGATGGGGGCACCTGGGTGGCTCAGTGGTGGAGCAATTGCCTTTGGCTCCGGTCATATTCCCAGAGTCCTGGGATCGAGTCCCACATCGGCCTCCCCAGAGGGAGCCTGCTTTTCCCTCTGCCTGGGTCTCTGCCTCTCTCTGTGTCTCTCATGAATAAATAAATAAAATCTTTAAAAAATAATAAAATCAAGAGATATGCTTTAGTTTAGCTTGCCCGGGAGACTATGACAGAACAAAAGCTAAACAATTCAAGACAGTTTACACAGTCCATGAAGGATACAAGGTCAGGGCAGGAGGATGCTGAGAATTACTGCTAACCTTGCATTTCAAAGGAACGCCAAGGTCAAATCTAAATGGCCAAATTTTCATTTTCTTTGATTGTTTGATTGCCACCCCGAATTCTCTTTGTGGGGACTCATGCTTTCTATTCACTTAAAAACAAAAGCCTGACCCCAAGAAGACTGCTACTGGGGAAGTGTGTTTGCAAACTCAAGAAGCCATGTTTTCTCTGAAACAAAACAAAACAAAACAAAAAAACAGAGGTTCACATTTTGCTGTCGAGAGAAAGGACAGACTCTGGGTCACGAGCAACTGTGAAAACACGGGCCGAGAGGCAGTTGGGAGCCTCGTTCGGAGCCACACAACAGACTCCTTACCGAGTGCCATTCTCACATTCCCAGGAAAACAAACACGGATGGTATAAAAACACCCAGAGAAGGTGGCTTTGAGTAGTTTGTCCTAGAAAAACAAACACAGCTTGGCCTGTGAGAAAGATGGCAGACAATAAAACACGTTAGCACTGCCTGCGGTGTGTGGTGAGACTAAATATTTACTTTAAAACAATACTGGATTCAGTGGCTTTTGTGAGGAGCAAAACACACTTTTGGAATAATAATAATGTAAGGGAATCTCACTCTGACTCCTCTGGAACAGGGGGTAGAGTTCCACACGCCCCCCTGTAAGGTCTTTGGGGCAGCAAGAGTTCACTGGAGGAACTAACCCAAGTTTTTTGACTATTTTTTTGAGCACTGAGCAGTAAGGGACACCAGCTGACAGCAGTAATTCTTAAGGGGGGGGGGGGAGTAGCTCTAAATCACCTGGGACAGGGGCTGCTGTCAACCTCACATTTGGATTATATCCAGATTGGCCCATTGGGTCTGGGGTTGGTCTTGGATTCGAATGGTACCCAGATGAAGGCTACTCACTGAAGAATTCCTCTGGATTTGCTTTTTTTTTTTTTGTAAATAAGAACTAAGCTTCAAAATTCAGATCTCACATCAAGTTTTGATGTTCTTTGATAGCATCACTGACGGCAGAAGAAGCAAAGAGAATTAAAAAGGATAATGAAACATACAGAGGCCTGATGTGTGAGGGTGTGGAAAAAATTCAAAGACTCCCAGAAATGTGAGAGAACTCAGGAGAATGAATCGCAGTGAGAGAAGTTACGACGAGTTACTGAGCTTGTAATTAAGGTCAAGTGCTGCACGGGGCACTCCGTGTGCGGACTTTAGAGAGAAACGGTTTCCTTGGGTGGACTCGGGCTTAAGCCAGGAATTACCTGGGCAAAACCCCCAGGTAAATGATTAAGTCGAGCACTGACTCAGCTTCCTGGCCCCGGGAAGACAACCTTTTGAAGTTGCCTTTCATCTGAACAGGACGCTAAGGGGGTAGTGCGGGCTGCTTTCGGACAGGCTCGCACGCAAGTGTCTGTGGTCTCAGCCCGGCGTGCGCTCCCGGCAGGAGGCCTTGCTTCAGGGGCATCTCCACACCTTCTGCAAATCTCAGGCTCTGCCTTCGGAGCCTCAGCCCTCACCGGCTCACAGCTCTGCCGCAGGCCTCCTTTGCAGACCAGGAGTCTCCACCTCCATGCTGACCCCCTAATCATCTAACCACACCACGGTCAGGTCAGGAAGCTTCGGGAAGAGCAAACCGAACCTCCTCTCCTCTGCTTCAAAGGCACTGATGGGGCTCCACTACCTTCAGTGGGAAGCCCAAACTCTCCCCTTAAGAGCCGAGAGCCTCCGTGATGTGAGCATGATGTGACCTGCCCCTCGTTCTTCTTCGATGCCTCTCTTCCCCTCTAACCTGGCCTCTTCCCCCCATCCAAGCCGGAGATTCTAATTACATGGAGCTACTTACAGTTCCTAAAGGCACCAAGATCTGCACCCTGGGCTTTTGCACAAAAACACATTTTTGCACAGTGGTTAGAATGCTGCCCTTCTCATGCATCCTCCCCTACGCAGCATCCCTCAGATGTCACCTCCTCCCCCAGAAGGCCTTTCCTGACCTCTCCCCCACACCACAAGACTGACTGAGGTGCTCCTCCTTACATATTCCCACAACCTTCTCCCTTTATCCCTCTCTTAACGGTCACCATGTCATAGCAAAACTGTTTTGTCTCTCTGCTGTGCCAGAGAAAGAACACTAAGATGACAGGGACTGGGCTTGCTTTGCTGTTGAACCCACAGTGCCCGGGGCAGAGCTGGCACTCAAACAGTTGTTGAATTGAATGCTGGTTGGCAGCACTTCCTTAACACGTAATTGTGTATATTATAATTATAGAACAGTCAGCTATTTATTCGGAGCCTTAGATTTCTTTTGCCTCGCTCTCCCCCACTCCCAACCTCTAAGATGAAAAGTTTCAGAAAGAGGAAGAAAAGGGAAATGAACAGTGCTGAGCACTTAACATGTTCCAGTACTGACCACATGACAACCCAGAGAGCTAAGCGTTACCATCCACCGTCGTACAGATGAGCGAATGCAGGCTCGGAGGTTAGGGAATTTTCCCCGAAGCACAGGGCCGAGAAGTGCCAGGGCTGACGCTCATGCTCACGATGCTAAAGCCATGCTCGCGGAGGGGGACAGGCAGCCGTGACATAACGGCTGTCAAAGGCAGCAGAGGCTGCCCCCCACGACCCCCCCCCCATGGCTACACCCCCCCCCCCCATATCTGTACTCACATTTGCGGTCAGCTGCGTGGTCAAAGCTGAAACCTTTTCCTGGGAGGCATCCAGCTCCCGCCGCAGTTTGCGAATCTAAAGATGGCAAGGGACAGAGTTACTTGCTCTAAGAGCCCATCCTCAGGTTGAGCGGGGTAAAGTGAGTGATGACAGGGAAGGAGGAAATCCACCCAGCAAACTGTTCCTTACCTCTGACTGGCATTTTTCTTCTGGCTGTAAAGAAATCATAAGGGAAATTAGACCAGTTGAGGAACAGAGAACGGTGCAGATGTAGCCTGTGGGGGACACCAGAGATTTGAATGCTTACAGCAGACCTGAAGACTCATTAGTTTCTTTCCGGGTGTATTTTTTCTGGATAAACTGGTTCAGTGAATTTGACCAATGAGAAAGGCCAAATACGAACAGCATATTATTATGAGAAATTAGGAGGAATGAGAACGATACTCCAATTATTTTGGCTGTGAGGAGCCCCCCCCCTCCCCTGCTCCCTTGTGGAGATGCTAAGGTCAGGTGTGCTCAGAAGGTGTGATGAGGAGGGATGAGCCAGGGTCGGGACGCCCAAATGTAGCAAATAAAAATACAGGTTTAAGTACATCCCATAGGTACAAGGCACTGGGCACAACTTATACGAAACAATTATGAGTCATTTGTGTGAATTTTGTTATTTGACTACTGGGTGTTCAGTAGTAAATCTGGCGATGCCAGCTGGGGGCAGGGAGGGCTGCCCATGGGTTAACCACCCGTTGTATCCCTCCTTATCTTCTCTCAGAAGCGCCACCCCAGGAGCAGCGGCAGGGCAGGAAGGCCTCCAAGGTGGGGGAGGCGGGGAGCCCCGTCAGCCAGCCTGGTGACTCCCCAGGCTCTGAGCACCTTCCTGCTGCCCCACCTCAAGGCCTGCAGTTACCTGTGACTCTGGGAAGGAAGGGTAAGGCCTGGGAGGGTCTTCCAGACTGGGCCCTGTGTCTGTGGATGGCCCAGCTATGTGCCAGCCAGAGACCTCAGGGCCACCCCACCCCGACCCCTCCTCTCCCACAAGGGGAAATCACAGTGGAGGGACCCTTTTGTTCTCCGTAGGTTCTCATGGCGGGTGGTCCATAAAACACAGTCCACATTCTGGGCAATGGTTGGAAGTGTTCCTACCTTCTGTCCACCCCATCATTTGCTCTTCCCTGGGGGTGGGGCAGTGACTGGGGAGCCAGGAAGGCAAGTGGAAATCAGTAAAGACTCTGTTTTGTCCTTGAGTCCTAGATGCATGTCCCATCTAATTCTACTAGTGATAAACCTGCCATTTAAAAAAAATCAGCAGAAAAAAAAAATAAAAATAAAATAAAAAAATCAGCAGGATGCCTGGGTGGCTCAGTGGTTGGGCATCTGCCTTTGGCTCAGGGTGTGATCCCAGTTGGGGATCAAGTCCCACATCGGGCTCCCTGTTAAGGACCCTGCTTCTCACTCTGTGTCTGCCTCTCTGTGTGTCTCTCATGAATAAATAAATAAAATTAAAAAAAAAATCAGCATCTGACTCTGACTCTGGTGTCTACTTCTCTGTTAGCTCAGAATGCAGAGCGGTATGATTGGTTAGACCCTGCAGACCCTACGTCCATCAGCTGTGGTAGGTGGGGAGCTGGTTCATGTCTGATGTCTCTTGGCCCCCTGCTCCCGACCCCACTGTCCTGACTCCTAATCCTGCCCAGGAGGGCCCTCCCTCCAGCTGGCTTCTAACAATGGCAACTGGTTTTTAGGACTGTTGGGGCCAAACCATTTAATCCTTGCAATAAGCCAACAAAGTAGGTCTGTATTCCTTTTGAGACACAGAGAGGTTATAGCTTGCCTAAAGTCACAAGCTGGACAATCTCCTCATCTAAGGAATGCTTTCAGGGGATGCCTAGGTGGGTCACTGGTTGAGCATCTGCCTTTGGCTCAGGGTGTGATCCCAGAGTCCTGGGACTGAGTCCACTTCAGGCTCCCGATACGGAGCCTGCTTCTCCCTCTGCCTATGTCTCTGCCTCTCCGTGTCCCCCATGAATAAATAGATAAAATCTTGGAAAAAAAAAAAAAAGAAGAAATGTTTTCAGGAGGACACTGGGAGATGTCTTCAGGGCTTACTCTTCCTTCTCTGAGACTATTCACCCTCTTTGTCTATCTGTTCATCCACTCAGGCCCACTACCACCACCTATCACACAATTATAGATTTCCTACCATGTGCCAGGCACAGTTTTAAGAACGTGGGATACAGCTGTGAACATGACCACCGAGCCCCTCACCTCATGTTGCTTACCTTCCGGTAATAAGTGACATTTACTGAATGTTTACCACGTGCCAGAGACTATTCTAAGCCCTTTCCACTTATTATTCATTGACTTCTCATAACACCCCCTTGAGTAGGTACTAATACTATTCACGTGTATTTTCCAAATGAGGAAACTGAGGCCCAGGGAGGTTGCCTAATTTGCCCATGGTCACAGCTGTTAAAAGGTGGAGCTGGGAGTGGACCCAAGGTAGTCTGGCTCTAGAGTCGATGATCTTAATGGGCACATTCTCCTGCTCTTTTACTACAGCCCCAATCTCATGGAGGCCTTCCAGAAATAAGGCCCCTGACTTCTGAGTCTGATCCAAAGAAGAAAGTTAATGGTGAGAATGTCACAGCTGTCTAACATTTGGGAGGCTACTGGAGGTCTGTCAGCAGGCTGAACCACCCATATAGGAGGAGCCCTACTCCTCAGCACTTCTGTCCACGAGCCTCCTATTCCTTCCCCATCCCTGGGCCGCTGTCACTCAGCCCACCTGTCTTTAGGCTTGGGCTCCAGTTTTCAACCGCAGCCTGAAAAAAAATCTGGTGCTTTGCATCTTACTCCCCAGCTGCTGCTCTTCTGTGTACCTGGGAACTCTAAGCGAGGCTGGGAGCCTCTCTCCATTTAGCAGTTCCCCTGGGAACTCAACTGCTGCCCCCCTACCATCCAAGAAAGCCAGCCTAATGCCAAATGCAGCCTCTTGGAGTTTCTCTATCCAAGGGCTGGCAGTGACTTCTCCATGGCAGTTGCTTACCATCATGTTGCCTTTTCTTTCCTTTGTAACTAAAATTACAGGCAATTTTTAGCCAGAATGAGAATTCTTGAATATCCATGAATTACAGAGATTTCAGGGGATAAAACCCATGAACATTGAACAAGAGCCTTTAAGACACTCAGCCTTTAAACAGGCTCTTTGGTCTGGGTTGGTAGCAACGTAGGAAATCCCAACAATCTCCTTTTAGACAACAAATAGGAACTTGTTCACCTTAACATTTACAGAAGTGTCTGAGTTTCAGAATTCTACTATTTCCAAGTGGCCAATAATAGATAAAGGACCACACATTCATGCTTGATGTGATGCCAGATACAATCTGGAATTAGCAGACTACTCAAGCACAAAAACATTTAAATGTTAGGAGCACCTGAGTGGCTCAATTGGTTAAGCATCTGCTTTTGACTCAGGTCATGATCCCAGGGGCCTGGGATCGAGCCCTGCACTTGGCTCCCTGCTCAGCGGAGAGTCCACTTCTCCCTCTGCCCCTCCCCTTGCTCGTGCTTTCTCTCCCTCTTAAATAACAAAACTTAAAAAAAAAAATTAAAAAACCATTCAAATGTTAGACTATTTTTTTTTTTATAAGAGTCTGCAAAAAGTAACCTATATGTTCAGAGAAGGCACAGATAAAGGACAGTAAAGGAGAGCCTTCGACATGGTCAGTGTCAGAAGTTGTGGGCACCCCGAGACCACCCGGCTCCCTGATTGCAAGGACAAAACTGACAGGTACCTTGTACCTGAGGTCATTTGTACAAAGTCATACAGTGAGAAAAAACGAAGATAGGTTGTGGGTCTCTTGCTATCTAGTTAAACATGGAATTAAGGATCATTCTTAGGTCCTTGGTAATGTGCATACTGCTATCAACTCAGAAAGAATAATTTGAAATTTCCTGTCCACACACCCAGAACGAGAGCTACTGAGAGACCCCTGACTAGGTGATCTTGCTCGAAGACAGCGGAGCCAGGAAACGCGAGGGACGTTCCTACACCTGAACTCTCATGGTGGGAGAAGCTCATGGTCTTTCCCTCCAAGGCTGGCCGATGCAGCCCAGCCCCTGTTTTTCACTCTTCCAAAAAGAATCTAATCTACCCTCTCTGTGTTAACAGGAAACTTTGGCATTTCCACCAGGCACGGTGATGTCTGCAGTAGCTACTCTGCACCAACCCGGGGAAAGCGGAGTCCCCCCAACCCTGGGTGTCCTTGGTGCCTCTGGTTTTCTCCTTCAGCTGCAGGCTCCTCTCTCTACCTACATCCTGTCCTTGGGGCTTAGCCCAGAGCCTGACAAATGCATAGGACCAGGAAATCTTGTTGGAGAAGTAAATCTAGGTTTCAAAGTACCATCTTGGCACCCATGGCACAGATTTTCCCTCTTGAGGAAAGGACTTAATGTATGTACTAGTTGACAAAATGTCCTCTCTATGCTTTCTCAGTAGACAAAGGCTTTAATACTTCCCCTCTCTAAAGTCACTATATGCAAAGCCTTTAAAATGAAAAACAGGGTTCTGTGATGACATTTCAGACAAGATGACTGGCCAAAGAATGAGGTGTTTTGGAGGTGGGGGGGGGGCAAGGTGGGTAGGAGCAGAAGGGATCATTTCAAGGTCCTTCAAATCAGACCACGTCAACAATCACTAAGGTCTATGTGCTCGCCATAGGCCTAAGAAAGAACAGTCAGGCCCTGGTCTCTTTCACTCGATTCCAGGGTGGCCTTTAACCTATAAGGGCCATACACAGTTTGTCCTGCTCCATATATGTAGCCCAGGAACCTGGCATTGCCAAAAAGTGAATTACCAAAACATCTGTCCTCCACGGATTTAAAGGGTTAAAGGATTTCCAATTCTCAATTAATAAAATTACTTTTTCTTATAGGAATTACCAAAGTTTTTAAGATCAACAATATTACACACATAGCTATAAAAAAGCAAGCACCCCTGAACAAATCCAGAACCATATCTGATTACATGTGGCTTTTGTTCAATAGACCACTCATTGATGATAGCCAACACTTGTGAGCTTGCTCTGTGCACTATATTCAATCCTACGTGCATTTTCTTATCTCATTCAAGCCTATTTTTTGAGCACCTACTATGTGCTAGGCTTTGTTCTAAGCGCCAGGAATAAAAACAGAAAAAATCCTTGTCCTCAAAGGGCTTATATTGTAGTGAAATGTCATCTTCCTAACACTGGATCCTTATTATAGCTCCACAAGGTAGGGGCTGCTCTTCTCTCTACTTCACAGATAAAGAGTCAGTTCCTGATTTACTGGTTGATACGTTATAATCAATAGCTGTTTGCGAATTTCAAATCTTGTTCCCTAATTAATCGAGCTCCTTCCATCAGAGATACTTTCTCTAGGAGAAGTGATTTTTTTTTTATCTTATTCTCAACCCTCTTGATAAAGGAGCCCCAGTTCTCATGCTCACAGCCACACAGCACTGATTTATACTCACTGTAGAATAAATTGATGACGTGCTGGAAACCAAGGAGAGCGAGGATCCGTGAACTATTAAAACAAAACAAAAAGAAGGTGAATTGCAGAGCTAGCTTCGATGGAGCCAAAAAGGGAGAGAGGAGGAGAAAGTCAGTGTTATAGGACACGACCAGGCAATTTAATCTCACTTTGACCCAACTTTTCCTGGTCTGGCAATAGGTCAGGGTCAAATACGGAATAATTTGCTAAGGGAATCTCTTTTCCTTTACCCCACACCCTCACTTTGCTCCCCTGCAAACTCTAAATCCCTTTTTCCCCCTGTGAAAATAATACATGATTACTAAATACAAGTTTTCAAGTACAGAGACGTGTTAAGAAAACATACTCCCTGCCACAACCTACACAGCTCAGAATTCTATTACCCACAGGCAACCTGTTACCCGCTCCATTCCAGCACATTTTACTCCCTTCTTTGTTTCTAGTGTATTCCTTTAGGCTTGAGACTGTGTTGCATAGATGTTGTATACCCTGCTAGCATCCGCCACTCGTGTATGCACAAAGATGAGCCGATTATTATGAACACAGGAGGCTGGCTGTGGGCCACAGTGCACTAAACTCATTCTAGATGAACACTTGGTTAGAAAACATTATCTACCGAAATAGAGATTTTTTTTTCTTTTGGTTTCTACACAAACAAGCAGTGTCCTCTTTCCTGTGTCTGACTGGGACTTTTGACTTAGAACCACAACCACCGTCATACCCTCTTCACGCCCCTTCCTGCCCCCAGCCCAGTGGAGACATTCCACTGTCTTTATATAATTTTATGTCACGGTCTTTTCCAGGACTAAGTATATTCTAACTGACTTCTCTTTCTGGAAACCAGATTCTTTAATGATCTTTTCCCTTAGTAATCTCTCAACAACTTTTTGAAAGACAAGAATATGCCCGTGGAGACATCAGAGACGTTTAATTGGGCACAGCTTTCCTGACCACGAGTGGAATGCTCTACCCCCCACACTTAGCCATCCCCGGTGGACCAGCTATCCCCTGTGGTCTGAGACTGGGAGGCTTGGGAGTAACATTCCCCGAGCGCTAAACGGCTTGCACTTACCACCCAAGAAGTGAACTCAACTTGGATCAGCATTCGGCAGAAGCTACCTGCCCACAAGATACCCGACAAACAGCTCAGCCCACGCCCCGCCCCACCCACGGTCCCAGGGGCCTCCGTGCTGTCTCCCTATAAACCTCCTGACCTGCTCCTCCTTTCTGTGCTCCTATCATGTTCGGAATCCTGCACTTCTCTCCCGAGCAGGCCCTGCATAGCACTTGGCTGCCTCGGAGTCTCCGCCTGTACAGTGCTGTTTGTTTAGGATGCTTCTCATTTCAGCCCGTTCTTGACCTGCCTGTCTGGCCCTCTTCTCTCTTACTTAGAAGATATCTGCTTTTCTGAGGCGATCCCTACGCCATTACTCACATCCACCTTCCTTAGCAATGCCAAGGGTTCTAGATCTCTTCCTCCATTCTGCCATCCATGACTTCTCTGGCCCATGCACCATAAGGAATCAGTTTATGGTGTCAATGGCCAATAATGGCTTTTCAGTGTTAACATGTTAGCAGCCGCCGCTCATGCCCCAACCTAGTGGCCTGATATTCTAAAGCGGTTAATTTATGTTAGCCCATGAGACGGGCAAGTAGGGGCTACTTTGGATTATATTGGAGGCCCATGGGGGAAGAGACGGGGTAACACGTAGCCACCCTTAAGCTACACCTTTCCATCACACCACCTGCTCAGCTGGCACAGGCTGCCACATAGAACTAGGCTGCCCAAAGATGGAAGTTTGTCTCTTCTATCTGTCCAGCCCGTACACACACACTTACGGACGCTGCCTTCAGCAAAATCCTGATGCAAGCCTCGGGCTGCAGGCAAACGGTGTATCTGGCAGGCTTCAGTGGAGGTAATTATTTTTCTCTGTAATTAACTCCTCTCACTTGGTAAATAGCAAGAGCAAGGCTGTGGTCCAAAGAAAGATTCCTTGATTTCCAGAGTCAACACTACACTGAATGTGGCTTGCCCAAACCATGGCAGTTGGCCTTGCTCCAGCTGAGCTGAACCAAATCAGAGCCTGAGTTACGTGGCTTGGATACTCTTGGACAGCAAAATGCACGTGAGACTTACAAAGACAGAACAGCAAAAGCACACCATGTCTTTTTGCCCTATACCTGTGCCTCTAAAATTCTGAAGCCAAGAGGAACACAGAGATTTGTCTAGGCCATCTCTGCCCCTGAGGAATTTGAAATCCAGAGAGGTCGGGTAGCCCAGGTGGCTCAGCGGTTTAGCACCGCCTTCAGGCCAGGGCATCTCCCTCTGCCTGTGTCTCTGCCTCTGTGTCTCTCATGAATAAATAAATAAAATTAAAAAAAAAAATCCAGAGAGGTCAAACGGCCTATTTAAGGTCACACAGCATTCAGAAACAGGATCTGCTGACCAGAAGTCTGCAGACTGGGGGGGATCCCTGGGTGGCTCAGTGGTTTGGCACCTGCCTTCAGCCCAGGGTGTGATCCTGGAGTCCCGGGATCAAGTCCCACATCGGGCTTCTTGCATGGAGCCTGCTTCTCTCTCTGCCTGTGTCTCTGCCTCTCTCTCTCTCTCTGTGTCTCTCATGAATAAATAAAATCTTAAAAAAAAAAAAAGAAGTCTGCAGACCGTTTTGCCCTTAAGAGACCTGATTTATGGGTTTCTGAAAGGTGGTTGTTGTTGCCTTTTATTTTTTTGGTAAAGGCTTTTGGTGTGTTTTAGAATGGTTTCCCCAGCCCCTCATCCAATCTACACAGATATAAACTCGGACCAAATGAGCAAGAAACACATGTCTGAGAAAATCATGATTTCACCCCTGCCTAGAGCACAGGTGATTACACGTCCACTCTGAAGACAGAACAAAACAACTGGGCATAGCATAGCCAGTAAAGCAATCAAATGCCCCTGATGCCACACTTGGTATCTCACATGTATCTTCAGCTTCATACCAATCAAAGCACTTTCTCATTTATAACTATTGCTTGAAGCGACCCTCAATATCAGAGAATTTGTAGGTAATATTCCCAGACAGGGCAGGAGTTTCTATCACTAATACACAAGTGATGTGGCCCAGCACACACAGCTAGTTAGGAGCGGAGTCTGCGCATCTAGCCACTGTATCCTTGTTCTTGCTCCACTGCTGGTACTATCAGGTATGACCAGGGAGAAGTAGACACAGTTCTGATGCTAACAGGCCACCCCCTGAACCAGCAAAGGAAACCAAACTAAAATCTGAAAACACGCTGATGAAGGATCAGAGTCCACCTCACACCGGTAAGAAAGCCCAGCTGTGACCAAGGCAGAGCCAAAGGTAAGGTAAGACTGAACAGGAGAACAGAGGGCTGAAAATCAAGAGTTTAGGACCTAGTCCTGGTGACACAAAGTCCCCAAAGCACTTCTTCTGGCTTCAATTTTGCCAGAAACAAAGCAGAGATGTAATGGCCCTTGGGGAGAAGGATAAAACAAAACACGACAATTATAACAATGGGTACCATTGACTGAGCCCTTACTGTAAACCTCTTTCCAAGTCGTTTTGCATTAGATGCTTTCCGGGATTTATCTCACCTAATCTTCACTTCAAATCCTCTAAAGCAGGCTCAATTATTTTCTGCCGTTTAGTGAAAAGGAAATAGGCTGAACAGAGTCAAGTCCCTTTCCCAAAGTCTCTTTGCTAGCAGTAGACATGTCAGGATTTCAATCACAAGTAGAACTCTGGGGCTGGAATCCCAAGTGAGTTGCAAAAAAAAGAGATTTATTTATTAATAAGCTCCTCTGTTCCTATGGATTCCATATGAACTGCTTTATTTATTTATCTATCAATCAATCAATCAATCAATCAATCATCCATATGAACTGCTTTAGATTACACTAGCAATTAGGGATGATTAGTAAAGTCCCTGGGCAAAGACCTCCATTTTAAAAATGCCTCAAGCATCTCCCTGAATGTATACTATTAAAGTTGACTTTAAGATTGCATAATGCATCTGATGGAAATTAATTTACCTGAAATAACTTTGAAAGGGTGCATGTGGGCCATGCCTGTATCTAATCTACATATTTATGACTCCCACTTCCTTCAAAATGGAAAGTGCTAATTAAATCCCACAAAAACCTCACACAAGTACTTGTGCTAATTCTTCTTAAATTTCTATCCTGCTTTCTGGCATATGATATACCCAACTGACTCCTACAAGGAGGTTCTGTTTGGTCCAAACAGTAGATGTAAAATTTTCCCCCAACTGTCTCTACAACACTGGGGTTTATAAATTCAAAAGGTGGGAGGAGCCTTTACCCAATGGAATTAAAAACACCTAATTGCACAAGCTCGATTTTGTTTTCGTAACGTAATACCCCTGGAAGAAATAAAATCAATTTGATGCACAATTTCCCAAAAGATAAAAATGTTACGTGTTCCTAGCATATTGACAGCGGTTCCTACCTCCTAACCCCTCAATTTGATTTCCACCTCTGCCCTTCAGTTCCACGTCACCATGAATCATTAGGGTTTACAAAAGTCTAGACACTGCTTGTGGGCAAGCATTTTTTATCAATGTCACTTTGACATCCCAGATATTCCACAGTTGTGCTGCCTGACAGCTTGATTCCAGATGGAATAAATAAAAGCTCTCTGATGATGATACTGTAATGGTCCTGGATCTTTATGAGGCGAAGTGTGCTTGTTTGGACAAGTTTCAGTACTGAACACGGTTCACTCAGGTACACACTCCATATGTGAGTTGTCACCAGGAGGGCTGGGGAATGCTCTGTGGCCATGCTTGGCTAGCACACTAACTAGACGAAAGTTCAAGGCAGACCTGCCTACGCCTTCACCTTGGGGTCCCTGTGCCCACCACCATGACTGCCCTGGGTGGTTACAGCACTCATTCCTAGCTCTTAAACCCAGTAAGGGACGCCTGGGTGGCTCAGCGGTTGAGCATCTGCCTTTGGCCCAGGGTGTGGTTCTGGAGACCCAGGATTGAGTCCCGCATCACGCTCCGTGCATGGATCCTGCTTCTCTCTGCCTGTGTGTCTGTCTGTCTGTCTCTGTCTCTCATGAATAAATAAATAAAAACTTAAAAAAAAAAAATCAACCCAGTAAGACCCTGTCAAAGGACCTCGGGCCCCAGCCCTCCGAAATCCTCTGTCCCAGCAGGTTCCCATATATGGATTTGCAGACTTGCTTGCTGTCGCTCACTGGATGTCTCTGGATGCAAGTGACATAAATCAGGGTGAAGGGGTGAAGTGGCTAGGAAGATGAACCAGGGGGCAAGCGCCCTGTCACTAAACTCTTCACAATTTTTGTGAACAAGTATGCTGGGCAAAAGCAGAAGGCTTTATTCTGTGTTTCTGTCCCTCTCAACTTGTTTAGGGATTTCTTAAACAAGACAAGCTTGTTCTCTCCTCTCAGGAGGATGCTGGGCTTATATTTTTCTCCCAGGGGCTGAGAGCAGAGGGAAGCACTCAGGGCTCCCTTCTCTCCCACCTTCTCTTCTGTTACTGGCAAAAAAAAAAAAAAAAAAAAAAAAAAGGCACTGGTTGTGGGCTAAGGGCTATGGCCTTAGCCTGGACTCCAATTGCTCTGAGAGTACCCATCCCCTATCTGGGGAGCCCCAGGTGCCAGGACATCACTGCTGACGCAGAGTCTACAGGCTAGGACATGTTATAACATTTTCAGGTTAACATTCATACCTATCGTTGAATTCTCCTAATTCCATGAGCTGGGTACTAGTATCATTCTCATTTTGTTAGTAAGAACACAGAAGCACAGAGAGGTGAAGTCGTCCAAGATCACATACCAAAGAAATGGGTGAGCTGGAATTCAAACTCTGGTAGCCTTGCTCCACATTTTTTAACCACCACTCAATGAGTACTGACACCAATCTTTGGGAAGCTTTTCGGGGGTGTGGGGCTGTCCCCCCATAGCATTATGACTGCTTGCTTCCTTAACTCACACCTTGAGTAAAGGAACAAGGGGAAAGAGAGATGAACTAAGTGAGGAAGATGGCTGGGAAAGATGTCCACAGCTACTTTCTCTCAAAATTCTGATTAAAATAAACAAAGCACAAAAATCCAATCCAAAATATTCACAGTTAGCGAGCAAAGAAGGAAAAAGGGCATACATGAAGGGAAAGGGTATAACCCAATAAATTAAAAAAAAAAATTGGTGTGCTTGAGAAATAGAAAATTCTGGAGTAAAAAGAAAAAAAAAAAAGAAAATTCTGGAGTGCAATGGAGAGGCTGGCTGCCCACAGTCCTCAGAGCCACATGGGTACGTTAGCACAGGGAAATGAACTAACTCTCTCTGCCAGGATGGTGAGCCAGCAGCCGAACCTCAAGATGGAGGCCCATGCCAAGAAGTTGTGGCCCAAGTCCAAGACGGAGAAGCTGAGAGTAAGGCTCGGTCAGCGCCAAGTTCACTCATGTTTCTTTAGCAAGCTTACCTTTAGTCCTGAGAGGTGAATGAAGAGCCAGACCCTGCTATCCAGAGTTCCCCAGCCCCAACCCCCAGAGCGAGAGAGCTAGAAACACGGACAGGTGGGCTCCTGGGTCGTGAGCTCGGTAGGCAGGGCCACTGACACCGTGGGTGACCTGAGATGGTAAACCTCCCTGCTTACCTTCTTCAAATCCATCCCGGAAGGAGCCTGAGCGGCTCATGGTTCTGCTCTTCTCATCCAGGGACATGGAGCTATTCCGGAATCGGCTATCGGTGTAGGGGTCATACTGCCCGTCGGCATTGGAGAGGCTGTGAGTCCTCAGCATGGTTGGGTTGGACAAGCTCATCTGGGTGACAGTGGTGGGACTCGCTGGAAAGAAAGGAAGGGAATTGAAAGGTTGGAAAAATTCATGCCTCTGTTCAAATCCCGGATGGGGACGACAAGGGGACTGCTCAGTATCGCCCATATCAGTTCCCGCCAACTTCCCTCCCTTGTCTGTTTGCAAGAAGGTTGTCACATCAGCATCTGAATAACACGCTGAGAGCTAAAAATAAGGGAGGAAAGGTGGGTCACTTCCAAAGCAAGGCTCTCGGCCTCAGCTTTCCAACTTGGCACGTTCTGACAAGCTGGTGTCACCTTCCAGGCATGAGCTAATTACTCCCTGGGCTCATCTGGGACAACTCCCTCTAAAGGCAAAGCCTAAAATAGTCCAACGGGGCTTTTGATCAGATGGGAAGCATTTGTGCATGACAAGAAACTCCTGCCTCAAAGAGCTACGGCTGGGAAAGAACAATGTGAACACAGGTCGCACGGCCTCCAATGGTTCATGCTTGGTGACAGTGCCTAAAGAGGTCCAGCGCCAGGGGGCACGTCCACCGTGGCCCGAATAGGCTTTTTAATGACAACCTTGTCCATTTCAGTAACATACAGTATTCCCAACAGTATCCACTGAGTTAATTAAAAAGGCAAAGTTAAGCCTTGATTACAAGTCACACCTGTCCTTACAGATCTCCTGTTCAGGGGCACCTGGGTGGCTCAGTGGTTGAGAGTCTGCCTTTGGCTCAGATCATGATCCCGAGGTCTTGGGATCGAGTCCCCCATTGGGCTCCCTGCAGGGAGCCTGGCTCTCCCTCTGCCTGTATCTCTGCCTCTCTCTCTGTGTCTCTCATGAGTAAATAAATAAGTAAATCTTAAAAAAAAATTAAAAAAAGACCTCCCGCTTATTATTGACAATATTCAGAAAAGGCTGCCCCTCTAAAGAGAAAGACGAGAGTGAGCACGGTTTTGTTCCCCTGCATTAGTCTTTGGAGGCACAGTGCCCATCCTTCCCGGTGATGCTAGCCAGGAACGAGCTTTCCTTTTTCCAAATACATAGAGTACTCAGTACCTGACTGTTGTCGGTTTTTAACGTGGTTTCATATAAAGCTTTGGATTGTTCTCGCTCACCCTGTTTATGAGTCTGTGTGGGTGTGTTTGTGTCTCTGAAAGAGAATCCATTAACATGTCAGCAGCAGCTGTGTTACAAACTCTTTTCCTTTCCCCACTGTGCCAGCCAAAGCATCATGTCAGTAGGAGGCATTTCCAAGAATACTTGTTCACTCACAACCTGATCTCTGTTTTCCAGCTTAATGGAGCAATGCGGGTGACCAGACACGGGATATGCTACTACTCTGTCAGATGTGAACCTACGTCTTCAGAGGTCCTAGAAACAGAATACATTCCTCTCAAAAATGGAGTGGTTTAGGGACGCCTGGGTGGCTCAGCGGTTGAGCGTCTGCCTTCAGCCCAGGGTGTGATCCTGGGGTCCAGGGATCGAGTCCCGCATCAGATTCCCCGCAGGGAGCCTGCTTCTCCCTCTGCCTGTATCTCTGCCTCTCTCTGTGTGCCTCTCATGAATAAATAAAAAAGATCTTAAAGGAAAAAAAAAATGGAGTGGTTGGCTCTTCGCAGTAACCCTACCTGTATCAACCACGTACATAAATTACTGATTAGAGTACCAAAATCTTTTCTACTTTCTCTCTTTCCTTTGCTGTCAATCTCCTATAATTATATTACATTGCTAAGGGCTGATCAGATCCTGAGAGTGACGGGACCACATGTGGATGGCCAAAGGCCTCCTTCAGGTTAACCTCTGCCTGTGGAGCTGATGCACACAGCTATAGCTAACGATCGGTGGCTACTCACCAAGCTGGGAAAAGTTGAATCTTGTTCCAGAGGGAGACGTCACGCTGGAGCCAGAGGAAAAGGGGGAATTGGCGGCGGTGTCCTGCAAGCCTCCCGCGGAGTGGGACCGTAACCATTCTTTTGCGTCTTCTTGTGTGCGAAGCTGGGAGGTGGGCGCATACCTGCACGGGCAGAAATGACGCTGGGATTAACTATGCACAGCGCGTATGAAAATGAACTCCGTGGAGCTGATGATCAATAGACAAAAAAATATATGTATATAATACAGATCCAAAGATGATGTTAAAAAATAATAATAATAATCACATCACTACACATCCTGAAACTTAGGAAGTTTCTCCAAACCCTTGTTTTGCTACTTGGGCCGCCTTTGGGGAAAACTGCAATTGCTTTCAGTTTGGAAGGAATACATAAAGGGAGCAAGATCGGTAAATGCTCAAAGGAGCCGTCCCTGGGCGTTTCTGGAACATGTTGATTCATGACAGTGTCATTTCAAAGCCCCCATCTTGACAGGACTGAAGCAACAAAGGAGCTGCTGTCAGAGCTTTGAGGAAGTTTTCATTAGATAGCTCAGGGCATCTGCATCCTCGAGCGCAACTAAGTGGCCGTGGGTATCCCAGCATATCAGAAACTAGATGTGACCAAAGGCATGAGGACACCGATGCCTACAGTGTTTGCTGTAATGTTAGCATCAGTAAGTCTCCACAAAAAGAGCCCTGCATCTGGGCGCCACAGAAGTCACGGGGCCCACCTCCTCACTGAGTGTGTAACGTGTCTGGTAATGATGTACTGAATGTCTCCAATGTGCTGGGTGCCTTCCCAGACCTCTCGCCAACACCTCCCACCCCCCCAGCAACGCAGAGGCTGTTATTCCCATTTTCCATAAAGAAGGGGAGGGTCTGCCTCAAATCACGTGCTGAGATTTCAACCCGTTTTGTGTCTGATTCCAAAATCCATGCTCTTCTCATCGCGCCCACAGGCAGCATCTCAAATTTCCCAAGTGCGCAGTGGCCAGAGTGCCCTTGGACTTATACACAGATCACCGTGGGGCGACTACTGATTATGGAGACAGAGGGATTCTTTTGACTCAAGAAAGAGCTGTTGGCGTCGTGGCATAGGACCTGAATGTGTCGGGGAGCTAGAAGGGAGAGGCAGAGGGAGGGGGGCAAAAAAATTTTGCTACAGGTGATGGACAGACAACTTTCTAGGCCACATCAGTTGCATAAAGATAGCCTAGCACATATCTCTATTCTGAAATTTCAAAAAACAATTTTAAAACACCAGAGCTATGGGACGCCTGGGTGGCTCAGCGGTTGAACGTCTGCCTTTGACTCAGGGTGTGGTCCCAGTCCAGGGATCGAGTCCCACATCCGGCTCCCTATGAGGAGCCTGCTTCTCCCTCTATGTCTCCGCCGCTCTCTCTGTGTGTCTCTTTGAATAAATAAATAAATAAAATCTTAAAAAAGAAAGAAAAGCCAGGGTTACATCATTTTGATAGAACAGATCTACTGCAAAAATTAAATATGTGTGTGTGTGTGTGTGTGTGTATACATACATATATATGAAATTGCAAAATGTTACTATTTTTTTTTTTTTAAATGTTACTATTTAGAGGGGTTAGTTAACTTCCTCTCAGGAAGCAGGGCGGCAGTGTCAAACTCATCGTGAGAGTGGCCATGATCTAAGGATTAGCATGGGTGCTGACAAGAAGCCGTCACAGGCATGAAGAAAACTGTTAGCACAAAAGGCCTTGCCAACTCCCCCCTTCTATGGCCACAGTACTGAACTTCCTCCCATAGGACGTCTTGTTGGGGGATTTCAATACTTTTATTCTTAGATTCTCAGAATTGGCTTTACTCGAGTTCCTACTGAAAGGCAGCATTGATACCTACCTCGCATTACGGTTCAAAACACTCTCAGCCTTAAGAGCTGCAAATTATTAACTACAGACACACATGACAGCAATGATACATTTCATTCCAAGTTTTTGTTTTGTTTTGGTTTGGTTTTTTTTTTGCAAAAGCACTTAATGCTTGGTGCAGGGTGAAGCAAATGCTACAAAGAACGAGGTGTCTCAAGAGCAGGAGAAATGACAGCTGCAGCCTTCATACAGTAGGACCATGGGGCAGGCGTTAGAACCGGAGTGCCTCTGGTTGGCAAAGTGAAGGAGATGGCATGAGCAATGGTCACTTACAGCATCTTGTTTAACCAGGACTTGCACCGAAAAAAAAAAATGAGCCATGACTTAACGAGGATGAATGGAAGGACCTTCCTTCCTGGTGGTCTTTTCTTCCTTTACACCAAAGCCAATCACACCCATGTCTTGTCAGCCACCAAAAACCGACGTGGTTTTCGATGAGAGTATTTAGGACGTGCAAAGCATCTGCCTTTAGCAATTTTCAGTGGCCCGAAAAGTTAAATATTTCCCAATTTGGGGGAGATATTTCTCCCCTTTGCCCTTGTCCTGGCTAACCAACATGCTGTAGGTCATGTCCTTTCTTTAGAAGACAGCCATGAACAGGATGGTCATAGTGAAGTGAAGAGCTCATCGATTAAAGCCGCTGGCCCCAGGAGTAGCAGTAACCGCTCGCTGGGCTTGCCCAGGGGTGTTCTTCATGAGATGGTTTTCACCACAGTAAGCCTGAGAAAGCACAGCCTCTGCTCAAGCAAAAAAGCCAACAGATGGAGCAATGAGAATGAGAGGGTGCCGGGGGCGGGGGGAGCCATCGTTCAGAGGGTCCTGCTGCGGTGGCCAAAGCGGGGACCCCAGCCCAGCCCAGCCCGAACCCCCACCAGCCATGAGAGTCACGCAGCCAAGCCCCAAAGCCACACCAGATGGCACGGATGGAAGGAGGAAACGCAGATACCTGAGTCCTTTTTTAGGCAAAGTGTTCCTATCAAGGTGCGGGTCACTGTAGGAAAGTCAAAACAAAAATGAGAACTTGAGAGAAGCACAGGGAAAGCAGGCAAGGTAAGGCGGGAAAGGCTGAGGGGCCGGAGACCTGGAGCAAGAGACTCACTGCACCAGGGAGTGCGCCCCTACCCAGCTGCGCATGCAACACATCCATATCCACGGAAAACAGGAGGGACCTGATCCTGGGCCTGGCTGGCGCCAGTGCCTACCTTAGCCCGAGTACCAGGAGGCCTCAGCCATCCACTGGGCCCCAACTCTTCCTCCTCCCTTGCCACGGGGGCAAAGGAAAAACTCAGGGGCTGCCCCAGGTCAAAGCAGAGCCCACACCTTCTGCTGCCCGGCCACCCACCCTTGTACCAACACCGCTGCTCCTCGGAGAGGGCGAGGCCAGGTTCCCTGCACCCCCAACTCTGGCCTATCCCCAAATGCCACTGACGATGACTTCAAGTGAGAGAAGGGACTTGTTGGAGGGTTTCAAGAGGCCAGCACCCTGCATATTTGGAATTCATCTGTAACAAAGCGAATTCCAGGTCCCTTAGTTTGGTGTAGCCAGGAGCTGAGCCCTGGGCCCGAGTCGGGGCACGTTACAACTTGCTGGCTGATAAAGTCAAGGCATCTGGATTTCCAAAGAACAAGGGTTGAAAGGGTTGGTCTGTGAATCTGACAAAACCAGAGTTTTTGCTGTTGACGGGGTGAAGAGGATTTTCATTAATTTTTTTTTTTTTTTCTTAGCATGAGACAACATCTGGTTATTATGTTTGGCCAAGCTGTGGCTTCCCGACCAACTGAAGGTCAGGCTCCATCTCTGAGGCCCACCCACAGGGCAGCTAGGGGCAAGCAAGACTCTTAATCTCTGAAGCCTCAACACTCCACATAACCTTTTCCATTAGCGTTACAGGAAATGGGCACATGGAACACAACAGCCTGCAAGACGCAACAGCCAAACTGCAGGAAAGGACTCTGGATGGGAAAAGAGCCAGCTGCGTGGGGAGCAGGGGTGGGGGAGACAAAGGTGAGGGCCAGGCACCGCACAGTGGGTGGCAGGTGGGTTCTGGGCCGGGAGGGAGAGGGGAGAGATGGGGGGGAGCGGTGGGAAGCCGGGGAGCAGGAGCATGCCACAGGAAGGCAGAGATGCAAGTGAGGGCCCCCGCATCCCAGTGCAAGCGGCTGAGCTTCCTTCCCACGCTGGGGAGGGCGAGGCCGGCCCGACGCCACCGCTCCCAGGGCTTCAGCGGACAGTGGCACAAGACCCTCACTGGCATGTCTGGGGTCACAGGGTACACCAGAGCCACGAACACAAGCAGAAGCCTCAGGCCGACAGCCTCACACAAGACGTCTGGCTCGACACGGATGGGCAGAGGAACCCAGAGGCTCGGTGGGGTCCCCGGCCTGCGACGTCATTACCTGTCCTGTTTCCTGGGCAGAGTACTTCTGCAGAACTTAGGGCTAGCAGCAGGGGAAGAGAGAGGGCTAGAAGTCCAGGCAGGTAGGAAATAAGAAAAGGAACATTAAATGGGAAGCAAGGGGAGGTGTCGTCACACACAACGATTAGAACATTTTGCTCATTCCCAGTGCGGATCCCGGCGTTCTCGCCTACGTGGAGAAACTAGACACGGACCACGCTGCGGTGAAATCGGAGGCTGCTTTCGGTTCCTCGATGTCCCATCACTCTGGCTGGCGGCCCTTCCGTAGGAGGGGGTCTGCCCTGGTGACCACCGAGTCTACCTGGCTGCCTAAAAGCTCTCCTGCCTCCCCCTCCGGGGCCCCGGCCGGCCACCTACTCTGCCCGCACCGTGACGGGGGGAAGGGAAGCAAGCAGCTGGTGAGCCAACAGGATAAAACGGAAGGACCTCAGAGGAGGAAGGCCATTTCCGATGGAAGGATTGCATCCGCCCCCCCAGGAGACCTCCAGCAGCTCCAAGCGCGAGAATAACCACACTGGAAGAGGTCAACGGGGAGGAGAGCCGAGCCGGATCCCACCCCAAACTGGCTTCCCCGCGGAAAGAGGCCAGAGAGAGCGAGCCATCTCCCAGGCAGAGGTGGATGAACACCTGGGACGCCTAACGTGACCCTCGGCCTTCTGGAAGGCGGCCTCTCTGGGAGGTCCAAGCGCGCGGCACCAACCTTTCCGACAGTGTGGTCTTCACGCTGTTGGTCCTGACGAAGGGAGTCAGGGAGTCGTCTTTAGAGGAGGCGATGAGGCCCGTGGAGGAATTGTGGCTCAGCCCCCCTCCGCTGCTGAGGGAGATGTCAATGGACTCGCAGCTGGTGTGCAGGCTGCTGACGGACTGGAAGCCCAAGCCGTCCTTGCTGACGGCGGACGAGCTGCTGGCGTTGGTGCCCCACGTGAGGCTGTTGGAAGGGCCCGAGTGGGCGGAGCTGGGGCTGGAGGCTAGAGGAGACTGGTTCATCTCCACATTCTTACTGTAGAGAGGGCTGCTGCTCCCGCTGCTCAGGACGCCGCTGCCCGAGGGGGACTCTAGGTTACCTTGCTGGGTCGAGGCGGCGTGCGGATTGGAGATCACCACGGAGTTTTTCATGCTTTCTGCTGTGGCAATGGGCACTTGCTTGTTAGGCTTCCCACCAAAGAGTCTGTGAAGAGACAAAGGGTTGGGCAAGTTGAACGGCCGGCGATGAGACGTGTGGAGCTGTTACAGTATCGGGGGGGGAGGGCAGGTACAGGTGCGCTGGGAATCCTGGGGACGGGGCATGTAATGGGGCTCCACTGGGGACGGCCGCCAGGCAGGGGCCCGCACAGCGGCGTATCACAAGGCTCCAGCGCCAAGTTCTAGGCTGCAGCCGAGACCCCGGGGGCAGCGCGGATTAATTTTCTATAGGCCTAGCCATGGTGGTCCCAGATCTTGCCTCCCTTTATTTCCATAAATAGAGTAACCAGAAAATTGACCCGGCCTGGGAAACATCTAGAGGAAGAAAGAGCTGTCTTAATCATCTTTGTATCTGAAACCCCGGGGCGTGAAGCAGTTTATGACAGTTCAATCCCAAGGGTTTTGGCTGCTTTGGTCCCTAAGGAGGACATGAACAATCGAGAACATGAGTCTAGGTCTGGATGGGGCCTGGGAAAAGTTAGCGTTCACAGATTTCTCCTCCAGTGAATGCCCACCTACCTGAAAGATGGGAGGCTAGTGCTAATCGAGGATCTACACAGAAATCCTGCTGGGGTCACAAGACGTTAAGAGTAGACACCTTGCGGGACTACTCAGTGGTTGAGCATCTGCCTTCGGCTCAGGGAGTGATCCTGGGGTCCTGGGATCGAGTCCCACCTCGGGCTCCCCCAGGGAGCCTGCTTCTCCCTCTGCCTGTGTCTCTGCCTCTGTCTCTCTGTGTCTCTCATGAATAAATAAATAAAATCTTAAAAAAAAATAGAGTCCTTGGGTCTTGGGAACAGAAATGTCATTCCATGTCATCGCCCCCTGCCGATGACCAAAACCAGATGATGTTAAAAATCAGAGAATGACCCACGTGTCTCTCTCTTCCTTTGGCCACAGGGCTCTCTAGAACAGCAGAATGGTCTAAAAGTCAAAGGGCGGGTACACGCTCTCGTAATGCAAGTGATCCCCTCCACCAAGGCCTCGTGGAACGTCTATCTCTGCAGTGATGAAATGACTACATATTATGGCAGGCAGGCTGCCTTGCACCAGCTACTTGACGGCATGGTTTTCTCTGGAGGGTCCTTACGAATCCCAATATCGTAAGAACGAACACACACATGATCAATCCTCACTACAATATCTGGTGAGAGATTAGAAAACGTTTTTTGCCTGATGACAACCAGAGAATGAGATATCCCCTCGTATACTCTTGGCTCTGGCATGCTTGCATACTTCCAGTAACAGGAACCTCACCACTTGTGAGGGCGACTTACTCCATCATCAAGCACTTCCAATCATTGGGAAACCAAAATCTGATCTCCCCTCTTCATTTTTACTCGTCGCCCCTAATTCTCTTTCGTGTAATTACACAGAAAAAAGACCAATGTTTTGTCTACTGGTCCTTCAAATCATTTGAGGAGAGCTATCCCTTCCTCTAATGTTTCTCTTCTCTGTACTAATGCAGAGAGAAAATTGAGAAAACCTCTTAATGATTTAGGAAAAATGTAATTAACAGGAATTGGCCAAAAGTTTGCTCAATGTCGAGCCTAAGAATCTGCATGCATTTTCAAGTATCCTATTATAGTAGCCTGAGGGTCTAGTAAAATACCTTTGTAGTTACTAAAGGAAATCTATAATACCAAAGAGAGAATATTATATATCATACTCGAGGCAAGAAGCAGAGAAAATGTTCATTTACAAGGCAATCTGTTAAAATAACAAAGAGCAGCCCAAGAGGACCTTTCCCTGAAAAAATAATCATTACTGAAATTCTAATAATCAAGTCTAGACAAAGAACAGTGAACCGCTTCATTACACCTTTCACATGGCATGCTTCTTCTGAAGTTTTTTCAGACATTCCTATTTACCCCCAAATATGTACGTGTGCACATAATTTTTATTTTTCACTACTTAATTTTCTATCCAGGACTTACATTCTTTCCTAAGATAAGATTATTTCCTGGGGGCACCTGGGTGGCTCTGTGGTTGACCGTCTGCCTTTGGCTCAGGTCGTGATCCCAGAGTCCTGGGATCGAGTCTCCCTCTGCCTGTGTCTCTACCTCTCTCTCTGTGTCTCTCATGAATAAATAAATAAAATCTTAAAAAAAAAAAAAAAAAAAGACACTTCCTGGGAAGGTAAGATAAGCTCTGTCCTATGCAGCTGGAAGTTTGAGGATGGTCCAGCAGATATAATAATGAGATAGGAGGAGCAAGCAAAACTCATGCACATTTAAAAAGGAACTGTTTAAAAAATTATAATATTTTCACATACAAATTTCCATTCAGTGTGGAAGTGTGGGAAAGTGCCTTTTTACAGAATAAGAAATTAATTTCTCTTTTTTCAGAAACACTTCTGCTTTAAAAGGTATGTGTGTGGGGGGGTAAAAGAAGCTAAAATTTCAGAAACAAACTTGGAATTAAACATGTAATATTGGACACCTGGGTGGCTCAGTGGTTGAGCGTCTGCCTTCGGCTCAGGTCATGATCCTGGGATTCGAGATCGAGTCCCACATTGGGCTCCCTGCGAAGAGCCTGCTTCTCCCTCTGTCTCTGCTTCTCTCTCTGTGTCTCTCATGAATAAATAAATAAATCTTTATAAAAAAAAAAAAGCCAAAACCATGTAATATAAAGAAGTATGTGGGAGTATAGTGGGCCAAGTTCCCTGGCTGGCATAATGATAAAGAATCTCAGCCACAGGGATCCCCAGGTGGCTCAGCAGTTTAGTACCTGCCTTCAGCCCAGGGCATGATCCCAGGGTTCTGGGATCGAGTTCCGCATCAGCCTCCCTGCATGGAGCCTGTTTCTCCCTCTGCTTGTGTCTCTGCCTCTCTCTCTGTGTCTCTCATGAATTAATAAATAAAATCTTAAAAAAAATAAAAAATAAAAAAAAAGAATCTCAGCCACAGAACTAATAAGATAAGGAGGGGAAAAAAAATCCTGTCTTCCCCTCATATACCCACCCGGGTCTAGGGGTATATTAACATCTCATCTTGGATGGTAGCTAACTTAGATGAGCACCTGCTACGGGTCAGATATGGAAACCGAAACAGAATTGTTAAGAAAGATACACGGCGGCTAATTAAGGTGGACCCAGGATTCGAACTCAGGGTGACTGATTCAGACACTTAGGTTTCTCATCCCAACTCGGGAAGAGAATCAGCTGACTACAAAATTGCTGGCAGGGTCTGACCAAACAGAAGTGGAGAGAAACAGAGGCTGTTTTCACCAAGGAGCAAAAATTTAGCTCAGGATGTCATTCCACGTACGCCAGTTGTGCTCGGCACCATCTACGCACTCACCTGCGGAGCGTGGGAGAGGCCACATCGGGGTACTTAGCCCCTGGCTGCAGAGTAGCTTGGGCCGCACTGGACATGGGCTGGGCAGCCGGGTTCACCTTCACAGAGTTACAGGAAGCCACGCTCTCGTTGTCGGAAGAGATGCCTTTCTCCTTATCCGTCTGGTTGACCAGACCAGGCAGAGAGCTGCCCAGGGCCGTCTTGGAAGGCTCCCTCAGCTTGGGCACCGGCAGGCCCGCCGACTTACTGCTGATGTTGGAATCTATGCTGCTGGTACTCGATCTGTTCCCAGCCCCGTTCCGGCTGGTGGACTTACTGGGCCTTGGCAAACTCCGGTACTGCAGGTTTGTCCGGGAGCTGAGAGCCAGATACCCATCATCCTGATTCTGAGCCCCGTCCATGCTCGTCTTCCGGCCAGTAGACCGACCGACCAGCGCAGACGACTTTGGGATTTTGCCCAGCGTGGCTGACCTGCTGGTGACAGTGGCCCCACTGGCTGTGATCATGGCCAGCCCAGCGGCCGAGCCACTCTGCTTCTTGAACCCAAAACTGTTGGCATTGGCAGAGGGTGTCCTGGAACTGCTGGAGAGGGGCTTTTTGGACTCGTCGCCACTGCTGCGGCCTGCGTCTGACGGGGAGCGCTTCACCTGGGAGGCTTTGGGAGACAGCCTTCCTTTCTCAGACACCTTTGCATCATCTGTTTTTCCTGAGAGAGAAAGCAGCAAGGTTAGCCTGCAAACCAAGAAGCCAGCTCGTACAGCTCCATCTGCTTAAAATCCTCCCCTCCTCCAAAGAGGTGGTTCACTTTTTATCCTTGGGGAAAGCAGTAGCTCTGGGAGGCAAAGGAGAGAGCTTTTTATAAAGATAATCCCGTCTACTACTGTCACCGTGAGCCTTCTAGGAGATGTCAGTGATTCCACTTACTCATTTGCAAAGCAGTCTCAATTTACCCAGAACAAAGCAAAGCCAGCCAATCACGGAAAAGTTTGGGAAAGAGATCCTGCCTTTTACTGCCCTTTCTTCCTCCTCTGTCCACTAAAAAGCTGTCCTTAACATTTTCAGGGGGCACCCCTGCCTTCCTGCAAAAAAACTACCCTTGCTCACACGCATCCCTAAATCGTGGACCACGTTAACTCGACATAAAGGCAGCTTGTAAACTCGTGTCCTTAAAATGCCTGCACGCAGGTGCGCTGGCTCTTCCTCAGCCCACGGTCAAAGCAACGCAGGTCCTCGGCCCCTGAACCATCCTCAAATCCGAGGTCTGCACCCTCATTCCCGGCTGGGAAAAGGTAGGGAGGGGAGCCTTTCCGAAAGCTAGTTAGGAGCAGAGTGCAAACTCCAAGTAGAGAGGTATCTGAGGGGACTTAAGGGGACTTAAGTCCCTGTGGGTTTTGGTCTGCAGACCGACAAATGCGGACGCGAGGCGGCGCAGCCTCTTACTCACCGGTTCCTGGGGTCTTGAGTGCACCTGCTGGGGCAGCCGCCTTGGTCCTCGGCATGGTGATGCCCACCTGAGCTGTCATGCCTCGCCGCCACGAGCCCGTCTGCGAGATGACCGAATTCTTCTTGCCCGACGTGCTTTTGTCAGACTCGTCGGACACGTCCGAGGGATTCCGTCTCCACTTAGACCCTGGCTCCATCTTTATGCCGCTGTCTGAGCCTCCGTCTGACTTCTTGACGTCATCGCCCGACCACAGGGAACCCCTCTCCACCTGTGAGTGCTTCTCAGCGTCGGTCTGCGGATGAGACTCTGGATTAGTCCTTTCGGAGTCCCAGGCCCGGGGCCCCGCAGCCCAGGCCGGGAACGCCGATTCGATGACAGGTAACTACTCGCAAAACGTCTGGGCCTCTACGGGCTGCTGATCTTGCAAGAAAGCCGGAGTTTTCTGGTTCAAGGCAAGTACAGAGTATAAGCGGGTCCTGGAAGGGAGGGAGGGTGGGGTGGGAGAGAGCAGGAGGGGCCAGGGCACAAAGGGGGACAGAGCCCCTGGGTGGGCGGGTGGGGAGAAACGTGAGCAGAGGTGGCAAGAATTCAGCCACCAGCTCTCCGCCACTTGGCCACAAGCGTCTCTAACTCCGGAGACCTGTCTTCATCCAGCCTCCAGCCTCCTGGCCTGTTCCCCTTTGTTCTGCTGTCTTCCTATCACTCCACCCGCAGCAAGATCTTTGAATATAGCACAGCGCCCCAGTCTAACACACCGACCGACCCACCGAGCAAGCAAGCGAGGGTGGCTGCTAGTTCCACGGTGATCAGGGAGGGAGGGAGGACGGGAGGGAGGGAGGGAAGGAGAAAGAGAGAGAGGCTGGCAGGAAACAAATCCTCAAAAGCCACGTCCCCCCCAGGGCTAAAGCCAGAGGTGCCTGCTTCCACCCCGCTCCATTTATATGCCACTGCATTCGTTGCTCCTCTTGTGGGATTTTGTTCAGACAAGGGATATAATTAGCTAGCTTTCTTTGGAAGAGCCCTGACCTGCAGGCCGTGGAACCCAGGAGGGGACAGAAGCATGATGTTAATGATTCACTGCAGTGAAAAGGCACAAAGCTAACCAGAATGCTTTGGGGGCCTCCCCAGGGGGTTGGGGCCCCGTGTGAGGGGATGCCAATCGGGAGAACCGGTGCAGTGAGTGTGGTGGGTGGGAGTCAGCAACACTTTAGGGCGGCCACGCGGAGTTTCAAGTCCTGTATTTGCCGACCTAACTACCAACAGCGGGCAATGCCAGCAGGGCAAGAAACCAGAGTGATTACCGGGCAAGAATGGAGCCTGATGCCTTTCACCCAAGAGTTAGCAGGACCTATGCCTTCCTCTGTGGGTATACCGCCGAATGGGACAAAGCTGAACGCAGACAAGCAGCCCCAGTGGAATAACCTGTCGCCACCATGGCCTCTCTCTCCTTCTAAATTCCACTCTTCCATCGCAGCCCCCTAATGGGTGACTTCGCTTGTGTGGTCATTCAAACACAGAGTTCCCTCGGGGGATGAGGCACCAGAAATAGGATGGGGACAAAGCACTCCCCGACTGGGGGAAGCTCCCCCATTCAGGTCTGGCAAGGGACACAGGCAGGGTGTCCCCCCCCATCTGAACACAGAGCAGGAGCCCCCTCAAGGCTTGATGCGTAAAGGAGGGAACCAATGAACACATGCCTTTCAAGCTACAGCGCGCTTCAGCAAGATGATCTCTGATCCTGACCACTCTGGTCAAGGAGCCTAACGACAATCTCGGGTTTACAGATGAGCTGAGGCTAGTTGGCCACTCCCTGTCCCAACCAGAATCTCCTCGAAGCCCCCTGTCTGCCAGGCGCCATGCTGGAAGGTCTCAGGATCTGCAGGTGAGATGAAGTCCCATCCCTTTTGGGGTTTACGATCCGGTGAAAGAGGCAGAGGTTGGATAAATAAATACAAATAAATGCATAATTGTGAATTATGAAGAATTCTTGAAGAATAAGGATAAGGGGTAGGAGAAAGAAATACATTGATGTAATTTAGCTGATGAGGAGGAGGATGGGGGACGGTGGTCAGGTAAGGAAGGCCTTTTTGAGGAAGTGCCCTGAAGAGTGAGAAGAAACTTAGTGTGGAGAGTTTAGGGAAGAGCATATGCAAAGGCCCTGAAGCAGGAAAGAGATTGGCTTTATTTACTGGGTGCTCCTATATGCCAGGCAGACTTATGGGGGGGCTGGGAATACTATAATGAATAGGAACAAGTACAAGTCACTACCTTCCTGGAGCTTATGTTCAAGCACATTCTGACACATTCCAACACACTCCAGGAGTACGGGAAACTTAGCACGCCACCACATTCCGGGTTCCTGTATTAGCTATTCTTCGCATGTTCCCATACCTTATTTTCCCTAATCAAACTGTAGTGATGCTAAGAGTAGTGGCAATGACAACTAGCGTTACTAAGCACTTATTATGTGCTAGGTACTGGGCCAAAGGAAGTGCTTTTCACGGATCCTTTAATCCTCACCAAAAATCCATGAGGAAGTTAGAGTTCATAGACTCCATTTTACATAAGAAAACTGAGGCACAGAATATATTAAACAGGGAACGCCTGGTGGCTGAGCAGTTGAGCATCTTCCTTCAGCTCAGGGTGTGATCCCAGGGTCCCGGGATCGAGTCCCACATTGGGCTCCGTGAATGGAGCCTGCTTCTCCCTCTGCCTGTGTCTCTGCCTCTCTCTCTGTGTCTCTCATGAATAAATAAAATCTTTGAAAAAAAAAATAGAAGCCAGGACACTGCCCTCTTCGTGCCCACATGCCCTGCAGATCAAGAAGCTAAACTGGCTCAAGTGTCAACTGCAGTCATCACAGAAGTGACTATCGGCATCAGCATCATCACCTGCCACTTCTCTTGCTAGGGAGGCGCCGTGTCCTGCACACATTACTGGATCATCTAACCCTCTGAGCTTGTACTATAATCCATACTTTAGAGACCAGGAAAGTACAGGGGTGAAGAAGGAAAGTAAGTTGCCTAATGTCACAAGCAGCAGCACCAGACGGAGCAGGTGAGCAGAAGGGGCGCCCCTCCCTGCCCGCAGCCAAACCCTAACCCTGCATCAGCCCAATATCCAGGGAACATCTAGAGAGCTCCAGGCTCCCCCGAGGCCACACAGGACGGGAATCCTTGCCACAGGATTCAGAAATTTGCTTGAGTAAGCAAAAATTAAACTCACATGGAATGTGCGTTTCTCACTCCTCCCCCTGTATATTATAAACTTCACAGGCAGTGAAAATGAAAGGAATTTTGATATATGCTTCTCTGTACCTTGGCACCTGGAATGGAATCTTCCACAGACTAAAAAGAAATACTGAATGACCAAGGACATGAATGGATAGATGATGACGTGGGGGAGAGAGAGGTGTTTAAGTCCTCTGGCACTAACACACTGCCCTAGAAATAAAATGCTGCAAAATATAAAATGAGCTGCAAAATACATTAAGAACAGTCAAGCCTTGGTTACTGACATGAATGGAGGAAGGAGGCAGAGGGACTGGTAATCCAGAGGGAGGGAGGGAGGGAGGAAGGGAGGGAGGGAGGGAGGAAGGGAGGAAGGGAGGGAAGGAGGGAGGAAGAGAGAAAAAAAGAAACTTGTGAGCACCTACTGGGAATGAGACACTGTGAGAGCACATTCAGGTAATGTGTTTCCACGTCACTACCACACTCATCCTTCCAGACACCTCTAATTCCCATGATTTTACGGACTAGGAGGCAGAAGCTTGAAGAGGCTGATTGGCTTATCCAAGGATGCCACAGAACCAGGAGCTCAACCCCAACTTCATTTTTTTTTTTTTAAAGATTTTATTTATTTATTCATGAGACACAGAGAGAGAGGCAGAGACACAGGCAGAGGGAGAAACAGGCTCCCTGCGGGGAGACTGATGCGGGACTCGATCCCGGGACCCCGGGGTCACGACCTGAGCCAAAGGCAGGTGCTCAACCGCTGAGCCCCCCAGGGATCCCCTCCACCCCGACTTCATTCAGAGCCTTCACCTTCTCCCTGCCTCCCTGGTGTGGCCGCCCAACTCCCAGTCCCCAAGGGGGGTCCGGCAAGGGGCCATCGCACCTCCTGCAGGGACATCCTCTGCCCAGCAGAGGAGCAGTGATCGGAGGCCAGATGCCAGAGCCCTGGGCACGGGTGTCCCCCCCGAGGGCACCCTCAGCGCCCCTCAACACCCTGGGGGAGGACAGTCACTCACAGACAAAGGGGACTTTCACCCCTGGAGGACCGCTCCTCTGCCAGCCGCTCGGCTCACCAGGCTGCTCCTTAGGCTTTGGGACCACAACCCCCCGGTCCTTGGAGGGGTTTCCTCTTAGCTGATCCTCAGCAGCTTTTCCAGAACGCCAACCTGGCCAGGCTACCTGTCCTCAACTGCTCTCAGGGCAGCTGCGCCAGGCCAGGTGCTCTGGTCTGGGACGTGCCACCTGCCACCCGGCGGATCAGGGGAAACCAGTGTGACAGAAACGTGAACGAGCCTTGGGGAACGATGGCAGAGCACATCTTCCCGTTGCCTGGTGCTGCTCCTGCTCCGAGAGGAGTAATGGCCCTTAGCCTTCCTCGGAGTGGTAGGAGGGGAGGGGAGGGAGGGAGGGGGGAGGAGGGGAGGAGGCTGCCATTTACACGGATTCAAATATTTGGAGATACTCCCTGGACAGGAACAAAGGGATGCCCAGAGAAACCACCTCCCTAGGAAACTCAGTTAACTATTGGTGCGAGTCTGCATTTATCTTATTCCAAGACCTGCTTGCTTAGTTTTTATTTAACTATTTTCAACTCAGGTGGTTTTATAGCAAAAAAATAAATAAATGCACCAAAAAATAAACCACAACCCAATGAATATTAAACTCCTTACATGCCTTGAAATTAACCTCCTGAACCTGATCAAAAGACATGTTTGTGGAGCCTTCTTGAACCTTTTCTGACGTGCCATTTTCTAGATGAAAGCAAAGAGCTGGTCAAGGAGGAAGGGGTTCTGGCGTTGACCCAATCTGAGTATATCAGATAGGAAGTCATCTGTAAATCCCAGATGCTTGCTCTGTATCAATGTGGAGAACAGATGCCAGTTCCAGCTTTGTGGGAGGGAAAGAAAGACAAGGAGATTTTCTAACACTGTGTTGTTGGCTCAACCTGCTTTGAGAAAAAAAAAAAAATCGAGAGTCTTCCTACCTCGAAAGTAAACAAAAGAGAAACCTAAAGATTTACTCCTCTCTCCCTCCCTCCCCACCTTCTTCCTCCCTCTCTCTCCACCCCTCTCCAACCCTGTCTATGGGTCTCTCTCCTGCCTTCCCTCCCCACCTTAGTATCTAAGGAGAGTCTAAAAGTTTGGTGGTTATTAGTCTTAGAAATTAGAAAGACTCTCAGAAAAAAAAAAAAAAAAAGATTCATGTCCACAGAGGATAGGAAGGCTGGTGACTCTCCTGACAGTTGGCAGGGGGGGCAGGTGGCAGGGACACAGGCCGGCTGGCCATTTCTAACTGGAGTCTCATCATGGGTCCAGCAGTGATCACTCTCAGGTCACGTGGCTTAGGTGATTTTCTTTCTGTCTTAAACACCCTTGCATTTACTTATTTTTTAATCTAATGTATATGTTTATTTATATGGTGGCATGCATGTATGCTTCCTCATAATTGGGTTAACTCCTTAATTAAATCGATAATCATGTTTCCTTTTCCTCCTTATAGTCCCTAGCAGCTGGTAAAATATTATGTGGTAGCTCTTAAAAACATCTTTTTTTTTTTTCTTGGCTTAATCACCCTTTTAAGTTGAGGTATAGCATTCATATGCTATGTGCACAACCTTCAGTATGTTTTCTAAAATTAATACCCTTCCATAACTATCACTCAGATCAAGATACAGAAAGTCATCAGCACCCCCAAAGTCTTGCGCCTCCTTCTTTCGGGTAGTGTTTTTTCTTCCACCACCAGCATCAGCACCACAATTCGACTCTCCCTCAACAACAGTTAAAAATTCTGGCGAAAGGGCAGCTCGGGTGGCTCAGCGGTTTAGCGCCGCCTTCGGCCCAGAATGTGATCCTGGAGTCCCAGGTTCGAGTCCCACGTCGGGCTCCCTGCATGGAGCCTGCTTCTCCCTCTGCCTGTGTCTCTGCCTCTCTCTTTGTGTCTCTCATGAATAAATAAAATCTTAAAAAAAAAATTCCGGCGAAAGCACAAATTTTCAAGAAGTCACAGGCAATCCCAGAGGTGACACCCAACGTATTTCCTCAGGCAGCCAGATGCCCACATTTCTGGTGGGACACGAGTACTCCCACACTCTGACGCATTCTTTATTTAGCTCTGTCCTCAAACAACAAACAACGGCAAAAGATACCTTGGAAAGCACAGAAATTTCCAAAGACTGCTCCTCTCTTCGCAGAGAAACAACTGAGAAAGGAAGCGGGTGTGGAAAAGATCCCAGGCCACAGGAGCCAGCGCCACCACGGCTGACCAGTCCTCGGGCCCGCCGGTCCCAGCCTGGGGCCTGCCTAGGCGGGTGGCACCTCCCTCTTCCACTAGTGAAGTGGGCTTGCTAGAACCAGCCCCTCTGGCCACCCAGGAACGCTGTGAGGGGGAGCGAAAGCACCCACATGAAATGACTTCAGAAGCAAAGAGAAAGTAGCACGGTATCCGGACAGGAGATCTCAAGAGTGTTGAACACTCAAACCCCTCGGGGGCTGGCAGGTACGCGGAGGGTGCAGCTGGCCAGGAGCAGCGGTGGCACTCTGGGGCAAGGGCTCCCTGTCTGAAGGGGACAGACACTTGGATACCTGGTGGCTGTGGCCACGTGGAGAATGTAGGCTCGAGAGAGCAATATATTCTGATTTTTTTAGGGGAACCACAATCTCATTTTCATGTGAAATAATGTGATTTTTAAATTTGACCAAGGAATCTGGTCTGAAAAAAGAATGCTGCCATAAGCCAAAGGACAAATATCAGCACGAGGACGCGAGATTCAGACCAACAGTTCCCAACCTCCGGTCAGGACATGCTGGTCTCCCGGGCAGGGTTCTCAAGGTGTGCTCCCACCCCATCACTCTGGAGAGATCGGCATGTGCCCTGGACAGCAGTGGCTCGCTGTGGCTAGGAGGGGACACACACTCCAGGCGAAGAATGACCGAGTCCAGCCTCCTCTTTAAAACAAAACAATCCCCAAAACCAAAAAACAGATTCTGAAGCTGAGGTCCAGCAAGGAAATAGGGCTTTATCAAGGCCTTCACAGAGACAACGAGCACTCCCCATCCCCATCTCCAGGGCCCCATTGCCTGACCGCCCCCCTTCCTCAGCAGGCAGAGGTCGGGGCTAGTGAGATGAGAGCACAGGCCTCACTCATCTCGTGGACCTGGGGATGTTCCTCTCCCCTAAGGGGCCCCCTTGGTCCACCAGGCCAAGGCTCCCTGCTGGCAGGGGCACCGCGGGAGGAGCCCATCGCTTACCTGCACATCCAGGTTTTTGCGAGAGGAAGCAGGGGTGTTGGCATAGGAACTGATGGAGGAGCTGGTGTTGATGTCATCGGTGCTGAGGTTGTCTATGGTGTCGCTGATCCCGCTGCTGACGGAGCTGCTGTCATCCCAGCTGCCGAGACAAACACACCCTGAGCACTGGAACCACACGCTGGGTCAGCTCAAGCCAACAATACGGACCAGTGCATGCCATCCCCGAAGGCACCTTGTGTCACAAAGCCCCAGCCAGGGCCCTTTTGCCCCCAGTGTGACTCATCTCAAGGGCACCATCCATCCTTGTTCTGGACTGGCAGCTGGATGAAGAGGCTGAGACGCACATTACCCTCTAACAGAGGGTGCTCTCTTGAGCAGAGGGGGCTGCAGACTCTATGTACCTCCTACCCCATCCTCAATGCCATCCTGGGAACTCTGTGGAAGCCAAGGGCTATTTCCCAGACCTAGTGGCACAGTGGTGGGTGTGGGGACTACGGCTGGAAGCACTGCGGAGCCTCAAGAGCAGCACGCTCCCCGGGGGCACGGGAAAGATGAGCTGCTGGATGAAATTCTCAGGACTCCACTCCTGGAGTGGAATGCCAAGGGAAGGAAAGCTACCCAAGCCGGCAGAAACCTGTCAAGGCCGTTAGCACTTCTAACTCGCAGAGCACCCCAGGGTACACCTAAAATAGACTTTACGTCCCCACCCACAAATCCAGAGGCTACCCCTGCCCCTCAACTCAAATCTCCAAGCAATGGTTTTTCTTCTTTCTCTTCCTCGTCTCCCACCACCACCAAGTCCTTCAACCCATCACCTGGTCCTAAGCACCTCTACCTGCAAAATGTACGCCCCCCTCCCCCAATGCACTGGCCACCACCTCTGCTGGCGCCCCATGCTTCCAGCTGCTCCCAGGTCTGCCTGGGTTACTGCAAAGAGGCCACTGGGCTCCAAGGCAACTTCTCCCTACCAATCCATTCTCCTCACAGCAGCCAGGACCATCTTTCTGAAACACAAATCACATCCTATAGCTCCACTGCTTAATACCCTCCAGGGGCTTGGCAGACACTTAAAGCCCAAGCTCCTGACTCTGGCACTTAAGACCCTCTGATCTGGCCTCCCTCCTCAGTCCTGCCTCCTGCCCACCTCTTCATCGCCGGCTGGCTCTAGTCGCATGGGCTCCTGCTCCTTCTATGCCAGCAGGGTTATTGTGTTCAAGACTCTACAGCCGGTGTCCCTCTTCCTGGACACTTGCCCTTGCCTCCTACTCAAGTGTCACCTGCTCAGAAAGGCCTCCCCTGGTCCCAGTATCTACAAGCCCAACCTCCCCATCCCAACCAAACCTGCTACATTTTCTCATTTGTTTGGCTGCAGGGTGGCAGGTATATAGCAGGTGCTCAGAAGATACTTGTGCATTTAAACTCAGGGAGCGAGGGGCACCTGGCTGCATCAGTCAATTGGGCGTCTGCCTTCAGCTCAAGTCATGATCTCGGGGGATTGAGCCTCACAACAGGTTCCCTGCCATGTGGGAAGTCTGCTTCTCCCTCCTCCCCTCTTTCTCAAAGATAAATTAAAAAACCTTTTTAAAAAAACCTCAAGGGAGTGAATAATTGAGTACAGTACAAAGTAAGCTTCCAACATAAATGTAACTTGATCTACTGGATCCAGTGGGGAAAAAAGTAAGTATTCTCGCTTATCTATTGTACAGGTGGAAATGCTAAGGCTTAGAAAAGTAGGAAAGGCAGGGTGCCTGGGTAGCTCGGTTGGTTGGGCGCCCGACTCTTAGTTCCGGCTCAGGCCGTGGTCTTGGGTCGTGGGATCGAGCCAGGGTCAATCTGTGTACTGAGTGCCTGAGATTCTTCTCCCCTCCCTCTCCCTCTGCTCCCCCCACCCCCACGTGTGTGTACTATCTCTCTCTCTCTAAAATTAAAAAAAAAAAAAAAAGGTTAGAAAGGCAAAGTTGCACTAGACCAGACAGCCAGTAAAAGGTGGAATAGGACCGGGATCCAGCCGTTCTGACCCCAGAGCCACCTTCTTTACTGTGATGCCAAACAGCTTTCCATTATGTCAACTTCCAGAACAGACATGGCTCACTTTCTCAGGAGGAAGCCGAGGTTTGGAGGGCCTCCCCACAACGGCCAACTGCACATTCCTGTCTCCTGCTGCACAGTGATGCTGCAGCAGTGTCGACCTCACTTTGTGGGCCATGTCCCCTCCACTTTCAGGCACACAGTGCATGCTTATTAGACTCCTCTGGACCGAACTCATGTGGAGAGGAAAGACAGGTGACAGACAAAAAGTCACCCCCAGCTGTGGGCTCTGAGCTCAGCCCCCTCCCCCAGCTCATTCTTGGACAAGTCTCAACATCTATACCTCAGCTTCTTCGTAGGTGACGTGTGGATCATACCCCTAGGCTGGGAATCGTGTAAAGCTCAGAGAGCATGACCCAACAGATGGAAAAGGACCCAAATCTGTTCTCACGATTACCAAGAAGAAAAAAAAAGAGTCACAGGAGTCTTTAATTGCATCTGCTCTCTGGGGTTAGCAATTTAATACATCTAAAATGTCCTATAATCCAGGGAAGAAGAAAGGGGATTGAAGAGAGGAGTGTGGCTGGCAGGGAGGAAGGCGGGAAGTTAGCAACAGATGCCCATGAATCCAAGCCCTAGAGTTTTTGCTTTGAAATTGTACCCGTTCCTCCCGTATGGCCTTTCAACACCAAGCTGTTATTGCAGAGGGGCATGTGGCACTTATTGTACACACGATTCTTCTCACATCGGTGCCCGGAGCATCTTGGGGCTGCCCTGACTGAGCAGGCCCAGACGGGGAGAAGCCAGTGATTGACGCCATGGAAGGTGGGAGTGGGGACGCCAGTGATGAGGACGGAGGGGCAGTGACACCGAGGTGGCCCCGGCTGAGCAAGAGCTGTCTCTGTGCCAGACACCAGCTGTCCCCGCATTCGGAGAACCAGCCATGTCTCCCTCATTTCTGCATCTCTTGGGATACTGGCAAGTCCATTTAGATATAAAAATCGGTTACTCCGAACTTGTCCTTTCCCCCACATTTGGGGTGTAAGTACTTTTCTACGGAGCACTTAGTACTGAAAGTACTTCAGGAGATGCTCTGGGATAACAATGCTGCCCTCACAAGGGAATGTGGGCCAGATGCTGGCTCTTCTGTGCCCCTCTTAGACAGTTGTCCATAAACCTCTTCACAGCTGTCAAGGGCTGGAATAATCTCTAACTTGGCCTCAAATTATATTCCCTCAACCTGTGTGACCACACAGGAGAGCTGAGAAGAATAAAGTGCAACTCTGGAAGAGATGTGGATGGGGCTTGAACCTCCAGGGGCCACTTCATCCTCACGTGCCTGGGAAGGCAGCTAGTACAGAGAGAAGCAGAGTCAAGAGGAATGATGTCATGTGAGCACCCATATCCAGCCGTACCTGAGGCCCTGGGAAGCCAGAAGCACCTCTCGGAGGCTAAAAGTGAGAATCCATAAATTCCTTTCTTTTGCTCAAACCTAGTTTGCTTCGGTTTCTGTCACTTGGTATACTGGTGCTACTAAGGGGGAACTGCCATTTGTCTGTAAAATGACTCCAGACAAGTGGCTGAAAAGTCAGCCAGGAGAAATGTAGAAAGTATGCAGAATTCATTCAGGCAGTAAGAACATTAATGCATCCAATCAAGTGGCAAAGGAAGTTAGGTACAACCTGCACCCGGGGTACCAAAGTCCAATGACCCAGGTCCGGGTGAGCAATGTCGAAAAGGGTTACAGACATGGATTACAAGGGAAATGCGAAAGGAACACAGAGGATCTGTGTTTGCTGTGTGGTGAAACGAGATTCCAGCCAAGAGGCTCCAGGGACCCGGGTGACGCAGCAGAAAGAACTACAGTGTATTCAGCTACGGCTCTGGAACCATCATTCTGGAATACGACGTGACCATCCTTGCATCTTGCTCTTGAATCCAAATGAGAAACACCGTATGATGATAAGCCTATTCCCTTTCGTTGGGATCAAATGGCTTTAAATCCTCGGGAAGTTTTTAAAAAGAGGAAAGGAGATGAGGAAGTAAATCATAACATGAATACTTAAGTACAGGATGAAATCTCTGTGATCACTAGGATAAATCTCTGTATATTTATAATACTTAGAAGAATATGGGGCATATTAAAGAAGCTAAATAAAAACAGTCCTCTGATTTCAATTGTAAATGAGTCCTGATTTCTGATCTGAGATTTTTAAGATGAAAGGTTTAAGGATTGGGAGAGAGCCTGTAAAAAAGAATTACAGTGTTTGAGAAAACTTAATTTATGACATTTTAACTTTAGTTTATTTGATTTGCCAGAGTTAAGTGCTTACAAAGATTTTGCTTGTTAGGCTGGTAAGTCCACCCTGTCAGATGTTTGAAGAGCTTGAGGAAACCAAGCATGTTAAACTTATGAATGCACTCTAAAATATTTAAGGAAACTTAATTACCCAAGTTTCCAAACAGCACTAATTGTCAAAATTCAATTTGTTCAATCTAAATTAACAAAGTACTAATCAAACAACAAGTGGAAATCATCTTAATTGTTTTACAAAAATACTTGATTTATAGATGAGATGTGTAAGGAAACCTAGGTTTAAAAATCAAAGCTTTAGGGACACCTGGGTGGCTCAGTGGTTGAGCATCTGCCTTCGGCCCAGAGTGTGATCCTGGAGTCCCAGGATCGAGTCCCACATTGGGCTTCCTGCAGGGAGCCTGCTTCTCCCTCTGCCTGTGTCTCTGTCTTTCATGAATTAAAAAAAAAAAAAAAAATCAAAGCTTTAATAAATGGAATAGTAAAACCTAATGAATTCTAAGATGTTCTTTTGAGGCACAAAAGCACTCCTTAGACATTTAGAAAACTATTAGAGGAGGGGCACCTGGGTGGCTCAGTTGGTTAAGCATCTGCCTTTGGCTCAGGTCATGATCTGGGGGTCCTGGGATGGAGCCCATGGGCTCCCTGCTCATTGGGGAGCCTGTTTTTCCCTCTACCTCTGCCCCTTCCCCTGCTCATGCTTTTCTCTTTCTGTCTCTCTCAAATAAACACATAAAATCTTAAAAAAAAAAAAAAAAGCTATTAGAGATTTCCTTTTGAGAATGAATTAATGATTTTTATAAGATTGACCAGAAGAATAAGTGAGCCCAAGAGAGCACACCTCCTCTCTTTACTAATTTTTCCCACTCATGTTCACCTTTGCTCTGCATTGCAAGACTTCTAAAGCTACTCCAAAGCTGCTCCCAAAATCTCAGGGGGAACACTGTATTCGACGTCCTTGGGAGATGAGCAGAGCCCAGCAGAAGCTCAGGCTCTCCTCCTGCCTCACAGGCTATATGGTAGGAAATTGAGAGGAACATGGGATATAGACCTTGGATGGTCCCCCCCCCCCTTTTTTTTTAAATTTCAAGACAGCATATTATGTTTATGTCCTATAAATTTTTTGGCAGAGACAGCTAGAAGATGCCTCCACTGATTCCTCAGAACCATCAATGCAAACACACTGCTTCCCTGCCAGATGAGGCACGCCCCTTTTTCTGTACTCCATGAAATGCCCCCATCGGTGCAGTCATACAATGACACAACTGAAGTTACAAGTGATCAGATATGAAAACCTTCACCTACTTGGAGCCAGTGGGTGGGTGGAAGGATGCCATCAAACATTTGCCATTGTCCTTCAAGACTCTTCAACTCAGTATTTTTGGATTCTGAGCCAGGGACCTTGGATTCATTTGTTCATCTTACCCAGTCGGCCAGTACCTCTATGTGTCGGGCATCATGTGAGGCACCGTAGGGTACAGCGATGACACCCAGTTGTCCCCACCCCTGACAGCGAGGGCAGTGGATGTGACACACACACAGACACAAGCCCAAACACAAATGTAAATGTAAAGCAGGGAGAAGAGCAAAGGGTACAACTAGAAACTGCACAGGTTCCACACATTTCTACAGCCTCTGATATCTCCTCAAGCCCCCAGCCAGGTGCCAGCACAGGCAATAGGAACAGTCTGCAGCGTGCTGGATCCCAGGCCCACCAACGCTCTCTGCTACGCCACAATCTCTTTAAGGCACGGAAGTGGCAAGAGCAAGGGACCAGGGGAGCCAGGCCCTGACCGCAGCCCTCCCCAGAACTACTACAGAGTTTGGGTACCTCATTTTCTCTGTAGGCCCCAGACTTCCATATAATGAGGGAGCTGGGTGCAGCCATCCCAAAGGTCACTTTCTAACTGACATCCTAAGAGTTTAAGCTCAGAGAAAAAGTTAGTACGGTGGCAAATGGGCACATGGAAGGTGCCTATGGTGGGGCGCCTGGGTGGCTCAGGTGATTGAGCATCTGCCTTCAGTTCAGGTCATGATCCCAGAGTCTTAGGATCAGGGTTCCCCCCACTACATTGGGCTCCCCACGGGGGGCCTGCTTCTCCCTCTGTCTCTACCTCTCTCATGAATAAATAAATAAAATATTAAAAAAAAAATAAAAGAAATCGCCTGCTAGCCAACCTAATCACAAAAGAATCTCCACCAGCTGACAGCAATCAGGTGCATCAAGAAGAGACCCTATTTTGGCCAAAACCAAGGCCTCAACTGTTTGCCACTTCTAAAAATTCGGATGTGAAAAGAGCCTTGAACAGCAACCAGAAAATCCATTCAAAAATGGAAAGATCCCTAAAGCCAGGAGGCTCCTGTTTCAGTCTTACAAGACATGCTGACATCACCTTGTCAGGAATTCAAATGCCACTCAAAAGGCTTAAAGCACAATTTTAACAACCAAACACAAGCTATCTGCTATGAAGAACGCAGGTGAAAGCATCATAAATTATTTTAGCTCCTCACACTCCCTGTTCTCCTCCCTGTCGTGGGGAGTGCACATTCCACAGAACCAAGGAGAGAAACCTGCCTCCTCCAGTGCACCCCCTCCCTGAAAAACCACCTCTAAATCTGGACCCATTTGTAATAACAAGCTCTTCCGGGCAGTATCCAAACTGCAGCAGGAATTTGTAATGGTCCTGAATTACTGTGATTTCATAACTTCATCTCCCATGAAGCAAAAAAGCAAAAACGGAATCCCAGGGTTAGAGGGATGATTGAACGGATTTTTCCACTAGGATTTACACACCCATGCGTGAGGAATCCTGGGTTTCAGCAAAAGACTCCAACTCTGAGGAATTACCGAAGGTTCTGGAGGGTCATTACACTCCTCGAACGGACGCCCTGTGAGATAATGTTGTTGACTCAAGGGAAAGACATGCTAACCAATGTGGTAAAAGAAAAGAAAAGGAAAAATCAATCCCGTTGCAGATACAGAGGTGTTCTCTGCTCACTGATAAACCACAGCAGGTTAGCAGAGAGGAAGTACTGGCACTGTGGTTCTCAAAAGCAGTCTTCACAAGCAGCAGCTCCTAACAACCCTACCCCCAAGCCCCAAGACTGGGTCCACTTCCAGAAGGCCCCCAGCGCCCTCAGGCGCAGTCTGGGCCAGCCCCTGCCCCCCCTTCCAGCCTCTCTCCCGGGGGCTGAACGCACGCTGCAGAGCCACCTTGCAGCAGTGTCCCGGCCTTACCTGCTTACTTTTCAAGTTCTGCCCCAGAATCACAGCAGAGCTCCTTTCCCGGCCCCGTGCCCCCCGCCAGACAGCTGTATTCAGTTGCAAAAGCCCAGACTGGTGGAACTCGTTTTCTGGCTATTGTTCAAGGCAATTGTTCCCGTGAAACCCCAGGGCCCAAGCGGAATGAGATCCTTTGGTGTGGATGAGTGAGCAAGCCCAACTGGAGGCTTAGTAGTAACCCCTGGGGAAGGGAAAGGTTTTGGCTACCTTCATTTCCCACTAGACAGGTATGTTAACTATTTCCTTCCCGGGAGGTATTCTCAAGAGCATCACCTCCTCCGGCCACTGCAGGAGGGCCTACTAAGAAAATCCACCTTCAAAGAATGCAAAGAGCACTCCTGCGGAACCCCGCCTTTCTTTGCCAATCTGGGAATGATAATAAGAGAAGCGGCAACTTGGAAGTTCAAAGTTGTGCCAGACCTCATGCTAATTACATGCATTATTTCACTTAATCCTCACAACTCCGTGATACAAATAACACTCACTGATGGCTTGTTTATGTGCCAGGCCCTGTTACTTACATTTTCTCTGGGTACTAACACTATACCCATTTTAGAGATGAGACTATTGAGGCTTGGAAAGAAAGGCCCAAAGGTCATAAACTGCGAATGTTTACAGATCCACGAGTGCGCAACCACCTTGTTCATTTATTCATCTGACTCACTTTACTCCACACCCATCAGGTGTACTGTAATGACTTCAATGTTTTCCACAAAAACGTTGCAAAAGCCCAGACTGTATCCCCCCAAAAAGGGGATACAGTTACTCGAAAAAAGCCACAAGCAAGCCTCTTCTCTCTAGATTTCACCTTCTGAAATCAGCCTACAATGGTTTGCAAAATGGCCCAGAACTTGAGTTTGAATGAGAGTACGGGTAGAAACAAATCCCAGTAAATTTAGTCTCCTCTAGCAGCGGGACAGGGGCCACGAAGCCCTGGAGGCTCCCAAGGGAGGCAGCACAGCTCTAGAGAGAAAAGAAAGCAGATTTATTTGAACCTTGGCTCTACCATTTAGTTGGTCGGAGCACCCTCCCCCCCTCACCCCCCCCCCCCCACTCTCGCTTCTGCTCCTCAGGAAACCCAGGCTGCCTTCTGTGTGATCCGGTGCTAACACCAGGCCTCATGAGCTTCTTGTGGGGACCAAATCAGATCTGCAGGCACTCAGGAGATAACCAGCTCATGTCAGCTGCAGCACAGAAGCTGGGGAGCCTGAAAAGAGCCGCAGGAAGGAGATACAGGCCCAGGTTACGAAATCGATGATAAAGTACTAGGGCAAGAACTTGCTGTGGCCACTGTGTCCCAGGGGAGAGAAGCAAGCTTCTACAGACGGTGCCAGGTGCAAGGCCAATCATTTGGGGGGGAGAAAGAGAGAGAGAAACAAGAGCCCCATAAAGAGGGCTGCGAGGGGATTTAGCAGCATTCAGAATGCCAGGGGTTGAGTTTCACCCCACAGCACCTTTGTCCCGTTTTGGTAACTCATTCCCCCGGAGCAAGTAGGTGGTCCCCTGAGTAAGCGTGAAATTCCTCCCTTTGGCTCCAGGGGCTGGTGGGGCTGGAAACCCCAGAGGGATGCCTTATGGCCTCATTGTTACAATAGGCACCGGCGTGTCTGCTGACCTCAGCTACACAAAGCCCTCTCTCCTCCAAGGCTCCTCCAGAGAGGGCTGCTGACGCTTGGTCCACTGCCGGCCAGCTTTTGCCAAGAGACCGCAGCAAACCCATCCTGGTGTTCTCTTTACCAGAAGATGTGTGCTCCCCAAACACGAACAGACTTCAGCACGGGAGATATAGCTAAGGCAAATCATAGCCAACACTTACACAGAGTGACAACTCCCATCGTGGGATCTGGGCACCTCGGTAAGTACTCTACACACACTATTCACGCGCTCCTCTCTCTTACCCTATGAGGCACAAACTAGGAATGTTCCCTTTTCGTAAGTGTGGAAACTGAGGATTCTAGAGGCTAGGCAATCTGCCCAAGGTGCCAGAGCTAATAAATGCAGCTGGACGGCAACTTAGATCTGCCTGACTCTAAAACTCAAGCTCTTCATAACCACATTAATTCGACCAAAGAGCAGAGGGAAGGATACTTTAAAGTGGATCCCAGTCCTATAAGAATTTACAACTCCCACGTGGTACCCAAAAAGCCCAGGACACTTTTTAATGCAATCACATTATTATTAAAACATCTCCAAGAAGGCAAAGAAAAGGAGGAAGAGGCAAATCCCAGACAGGGCATTGGCTGGCTGCCTTAGGTCTGAAGTCGGTGGAGAGGGAAGTGGAATCCCACCATTCCCATTTCCTACCCCACCACACACTCTCTCTCTCACACACACACACACACACACACACACACACACACACACAATGCTTAGTTCCCTACACATCTTAAGAGGTCTGGGAACCTGAATGCACAAAACAACTATAACCACCTTGGGGCGGCTGAGAGAGGCGGCTGGCCCCCAGAACCAATCCAGCCTCATTTTGCAGTTTGTCAGGGGCCTCTTCTGGGGTAATGGGGAAGGGAAGAGAAACACTTCCCACTCGGGGCGCCTGGCTGGTTCAGTCTGAAGAGCATGCGACTCTTGATTTCAGGGTCGTGAGTTTGAACCCTATACTGGGTGTAGAAATTATGGAAAATACAAACTAAAAACTAAAAAAAAAAAAAAAAAAAAGAACCGAACCAGAAATAACCACTCAAAATCAGCTTTGCAACCCAAAAGCAGTTCAGACCTAGCTAATTAGCCAAGCCCAGCACACATGTGAGCTGCTAGTGCCAAGCTTGGGTCAGCATTAACATGCCGGGTGAACAACTCTCCCTCCAGGACTCAATAAATCCAGCCTCTCGGGAGGCAGTCGGAGTTCCAGGGCACAGTCCCAGCAGCCCAAGGCCAGCTCCGAGGCCATCAGCTGTCCCAGATTTGACTTCTACTTGGGCTCCTGCCTTGCTGACCCAGGTACAAGCACAAATCCAGTCACAGGTCCATCCACCAGCCCAGAAGCCGCAAAGAGATCAGAGAACTCCCAGGTGGGTCCTGCTGCAAAGCAGAGCTGCTTCTTAAAATACCCCCCACACCCTCTCAGAAACAAGCAGAATCTGAAAAGCTCAGGAAGGCCACGCTTGCCAGGATCATGTACACTTTGGTGAGTCCTCTGCAACAAAAAGTGCCCTTCATTCAGCTGAACCCACGTTTAAACTTGTAGATTAAGCCATGCTGAGCCATCTGCCAAGCCCAACAAGGAAGGCAGAGTGGTGGGTAAACCTAGGTTCCCATGCCAGCTTCGCCTCTTATTAGCTGGGTGACCTTGAGCGAGTTATTTAACCTCTCTTAGCTCCCACTGCCATGCCTCAAAATCGAGGTAATATCGCTGGCTTTGCAAAGAAAATTAAATGAGACCATGTCTGTGAGATGCTTGGCTAGCACTAGGCGATAATGAACATTGTTTTCTCTTCCCCTTGTCTGGCTTAAAAATAGAAACGTTTCTCTTTGGGCAGCTTTTATAGCAGCCCTAGCGAACAAGAAAAGTACTCATACTTAAATCTCCCATGCTCTCTCTCCTGGAGCCCAGTTTCCAGAAAAAAACCCACCCAGTAATTTGCAGTATTAGTAAACACAACCGCAAGTTCACCCGGCTTCTTAGATTCCAAACAAAACCTCCAACTGCTAGGCATTTTCATCAGGGCCCTCCGAACCACCGCAGCCCTTGCCGGGGCCCACACCGCCTCTCTCCAGCTCTGCCTCTGCCCTAACTGAAAGGTCTCCCTCCAAAAGCCTGGAGTAAGGATTTAAGGCAGCTGGGTGATCACCAACCGGTTTTTCAGTCTCAACAGCCTAAGATTTGATAAGACGGTCTGGAAAAGATTGACATTACTCAAACGTCCAGGTGGACCAAGGACATTTATTTGGGTTAATGCTCTGGGCTGCCCCAGAGCTATCAAGGCTAGAATGAAAGGAGCCGTGGTGGCTGAGAAAAGGATGCTGGATGCTGGATTCCTGGCCTGTGGCTCCCCCACCACAGAGCAACCCACTCCGCACCACCCCACCCCCCCCAGGATTTTGGCAGCTACACCACCGGTTGCCCTGCTGGGTTTCCAGTATCATCCAAGGAACGGTAAGGCTGGACACACAGCACAACCCGCCCCAGGCCCCAGAAATTTTAGGAAATCATCCTACCTGGTCAGGTTCCCAGGCCAGAGCATTTCACTACATTGTGGTCCTTAGAGAAAGCGGACAAAGAAGCCGAATGAATCCCCCGGTGGCAACTCAACCCGCCAGCCAGCAGCCAGCAGCCAGCAGCCCGCCAGCCCACGTTGGGCCAGGGAATCCCGGGCACCCAGCAACTCCGCTACGAAAGGACCAGTCAGACAGGGATCACTGTTCCCCAGCCCGGGAAAGAAATCCGATCCACCAACAAAATTAACCCCTTAAGTGCCGAAGGAGCGAGAGGTCAGGCCCCAGCGCTGGTATCAAGTCAGCTGTGAAAAGTTTCAGCGAAGCAAAAGCTAACACCGAACTCCGAAACCATTACCGTAAAGCACCTAGTGGGAGGGCCTTCGCCGTGGTCCCTGGGGAATCTGCAACAATGGGTCAAGCTGAGTAACATCTAAATGTGAAAAAAAATTTTTTTTTAAAACCCCGTGGACTGTGCCAAAACGTTGGGGAGAAAAATTTTTTTTCAGCCAAAAGTGCTACTATCAACAATGACACAAAATCACTGATAACACTTCTTAGCTTATTCCACTGACAATTGAAAGGGAAGCATTTGATTGAAATGATCAGCCTACGAAGATAACTTCTGAACCTGAAAGGGAAAAGATACCTATCTGTACAGTAAGGGATGACGTATATAATTTCCGGTGATGTCAATTTTGATGCAGTGCCAACAAAAATACGCATTAATTCCTGATGCTACTTTTATTTTCAAAGGAAGCTCCGTCTATGCATCGCTGCTTTAAACATTACGGTACGAAGGCTGGGAGGGGAGGTGGGATGGGAGAGAGTCCCAGTTCTGGGATGGGAAGGGGTTGCACCGACTAATCCCTATTAAAACCTGTAATCAAGGAATTCAGAAGGAACTAAGTAAACAGATGCCGTGAACAATGAACAACTGTTTTACTCTTGAAAATTCAAAAGCGAAATTATGTTATATCCACAAGCTTTTATTTTAAAATGAAGAAGGATTAAGATGCTCTCCAAAACTCCAACTCCCTCTCCAAAAATCCTACCAGTTGGCTCCTGGCAGCTTTCAAAGACTCACGAAGAAAGGCTCCCTTCCCACCCCCACCCCTTGGCTTGGGCAGCCTCTCCAGAAGGATGGGGGCGTAGAGGACTGTGTGTGTGCGCGCGCCTGTGTGTGTGCACGCGCCTGTGTGTGTGCACGCGCACTGGGGGGGCCAGGTAGTAATAATAGTGGCTCCAAGCAGGGTCTTGTGTGGTTAGAGTTTGCTCAGCAAACAGAAGCCTTTCAAAGGGGAACGAAGAGCCATTCCTCCCCCAACCAAGAGGGAGGGAATAAAGGGTCAGCTTGGAGAGGAAACAGGGTCTAGTGGGGCTTCCCAGGTGAATGCAAAGGCAAACGTGTCCAGGAGCATAGATTGTAATCTGGAAGGGGTCCCAACTGAAGTTAATCATTCACATCTCATCTCTCAGGGTCCTCCCCCGCTTGGAAAAAATGTTGCCAGCATCTGCAGTGGGGAGTGGGAGGCAGAGGCCAAGGGGTGGGGGAAGGATGAATTTGGGAGGCGGTGTGGTTCAGATTTATTGAGACAAAAAGTGAGGATGGATCCAAGCTCTGGCTGACAAAGATGTTTTAAACCATTTCGCGTATCTTCTGCATCGTCCCTGGAACTGGATGTATCTTCGTAACATGGCTTGAGAATCTGGCTGACCAATGTGTTAATTTGGGTGGAATGGGATGCTGACTATATACATGGAGACCCATATATATGTATATATACATACACATACAAAAGATTTCCACTGTTAGCTGTACTTGTTCCTTGTCCTTATTTTGGGCAAATATATGTAAAAATCCAGATTAACCACCAACACCAACATAAATTAAGGGCAGCCTATCCATTCAGTCATTCATTCAACTAACAGATATTTATTGAGCATGTGGTACATGCCAAATCACTGTTCTAACTGCTGAGGATACCATAGTCAAAAAATATATATAGACAAAAAATTCCCTATATTAATGGAACTTACCTTTTATTTTTATTTATTTATTTTTAAAAGATTTTATTTATTTATTCATGAGAAACAGAGAGGCAGAGACACAGACAGAGGGAGAAGCAGGCTCCATGCAGGGAACCCGGACATGGGACTCGATCCTGGGTCTCCAGGATCACGCCTTAGGCTGAAGGCAGGCGCTAAACCGCTGAGCCACCTGGGCTTCCCTGGAACTTAACCTTTTAGTGGTAGAACTATAAATGAGAGAAAATATAAATTACACAGTATATTAGTGATAAATGCTAAGAAGAAAAAGTAATATAAGGAAGATGATGTGATTTGGGCGGGGGGGTGTTGTCTGAAATTTATCATAGGATAGTAAGGGAAAGCCTGCGGGGGGAGGGGGGGATGATTGTTACTACAGACCTGAATGAAGTATGTTAGTTGGTTATGTGAGTATCTGGGGGTAGCCCTTCCAAGAGAGGAAATGGTCAGTGCAAAGGTCCTGAGACAAGATACAACTTGCACATTCATTCCAAGAACCCAGAGCCAGGTGTGGCTAGAGCAGAGAGGAGAGTGAAGCAAGGGGAACCTAGGAGATCAGGTCAGAGGGGCCAAGCGAGAGGGAGATAGACACGAAGAGAAAAGGATGCTTAAGGAGAGCCTGGTGAGTTGCTGTAAGCATCTTGGCTTTTCCACTCACAGAGGAAAAAAAAATTTTTAAGAAATCTTTTTTTTTTTTTTAAGATTTTATTTATTTATTCATGAGAGAGACAGAGAGAGAGGCAGAGGGAGAAGCAGGCTCCTCGCAGGGAACTCCCAGGCCCCAGGATCAAGACCTGAGCCGAAGGCAGACGCTCAGCCACTGAGCCACCCAGATGTCCCATCACAGAGGAAACTTTTTACAAGGTCAAGTTTATCACACAAGATGATGTGCTGGGTGTGTGTGGGGTCATTTCTCAGTCCTCTTTCTGTGGTTAAAAGATTCACATCTTCAACACCAAACCCTCTAAATTCTTTGTAGCTAGAGGTTCAAATTTAGCCAGGGCTTTCCCAGGCTATGAGAGATACTAATCAGTGAGGTTAAGAGATCCAACCACAGAGGGAGGGGGAAAATCAGAAGGTGGGTCATCCACCTCCTAGAGAGCCGATGCCCTTTGGCGCTTTTCAAAGAGCCAATCCTCCTGTCACTTCTGACCCTGACTTCTAAACAGGGCAAATCCCAAAGACCTTCAAGAACTCACAGCCTTTTTCTCCACAGAAACAATGTTATCAATGCTCCCAAGGTTCCCAGGTTAATTCATAGGGCCATGTTGTAAACCAAAAAGGCGCTGATAAACCCTGCCCAGGTACTGGAGAGTAGAAGGAAATATTATGTAATGAGAGAAAACAAAACCACTGAAGTAAATCTAAAAAGCCGCTCACTTAGGTCTAATGAGTATTTTATTAAAGCAACAGTAAATCAGGGTACCTTGCTCATCTCCTCAACATCATCAGTTTTGCCCTTATTAGCTCTCTCCCACTGGCCGACTCACCAAACCAAACACAAATCCGCTTCAACCCCATGTCCCAGGGACGCCAGGGTGGCTCAGTGGTTGAGCGTCTGCCTTCGGCTCAGGACGTGGTCCCAGAGTTTCAGGATCGAGTCCTGCATCGGGCTCCTGCAGGGAACCTGCTTCTCCCTCTGCCTGTGTCTCTGCCTCTCTCTGTGTGTCGCTCATGAATAAATTCTTTAAAATCTTAAAAAATAATAATAATAACCCCATGTCCCAATTCTCCTCCTGGACCACACCAGTCTTTGCTCCATGTTCCAACAAAACACGCTGTCGGTACTCCGGCTCCTGTGGCCTGTTCCCCCTCCAGTCACACTCGGTCCCCACCACTGCAATGGAAAAATGTTTTCTTTCTCCCGAGCGCTGATTGCTTCATTCCTGCCGAAGCCCGCGGCCTACACCCCGCTGGAGTTTTCAGAAGCACGTAGCGTAGTGGGCAGCTTGCTCCTCCTTGACTGGGTGCCCTGGGGGCTCCCCCGCCCGCATGGGCACCTGGTTTCTTTCTCCTTCACTGCCTGCGCCTTGGTCTCCTTTGCTCACCTCTTCTCCTCTCCAGATCTCGAGGGTTCTGGCCCTCGGCCCCTCTCTTCTCTACCCGGTTTTTTCCTAGGGGATCTCACCAAGGGCTTCACATTCTAGACACAGACGGGCAAGTCCCAAGTTTGATTCTCCAGCCTGGCCCTCTTGGGGTACGTGATGCATCTCTAATCTATCGCCCCTTGTACAAAACTCTTGCTTCCAAATGCCAGCTTGTCCGCACTCCCTCTCCCAGAGTCCTCCCGTCTCAGCCAACGTACAATTGTCCTTAGCCATCCTCAGTTCTCTCTTCCCTTACTGCCTTCTATATAATCCATTAACAAGTCCTTTTGGCTCAATTCCTCCCCAGTACCCCATGAACCTGGTCATTAGTCAGTATCTACGGGAAGAAAGCTGTGGTCCACGCCACCTCCCTGATCACTCAGCCTTCCCTCCTGCCCTGCTGGGCTCCATCCTCCACACAGCAGCAACGGGCACGTTCTTCAAGTGTACATCATGTTGGGTCGCCTTCTGCTCAAGGCCCTCCAGTAGTTTCCCAGGGAACTTGGAATAAAATCCAAATTCACTTAAAAGGTTCTACATAATCTGGCTCCTGTCTGCTCCCTCTGCCTCTCTGCCCCTCTCCTTCATTATGTGCAAATAATACAGGGCCTGGGCCCTCCAATGTACCACCTTCTTCCCATTTTAGAGGCCCTGCGCTGGGGCTCCTTCCTCCTGGAACGCCCTCCTCGTCCTCTCCGCAGGGCTGCCTCCTTCTTGTGGTTCAGGTCTTGATTGGGGGGTCTCTTCCTCAGGGATATCTCCCTAGACTCTGGCCCAGTTACTTTCTACCCCATGATACTTCCTGGGGCTTACCAGTTAGCACATTATCTTCTTTGTTGAGGAGGGATGTTTGTATTTTTTCAAAAGTAAGCTCCTCGAGGACAGGAGTGAGGCCTGCTTTTGTTCTGAGGGATCTCCTCCCGGTGCCAGTGGAACCACTGATGTGGTCTTGGACCAACTGGGTACAGGAGGATTAAACAGGGCACTGAACACTCTGTGCGGTCTCCTGGGGACTCCTGGTATTTTCAAGGACTTTAGCTTCATGGTTCTTAATGTTTTATTTGGCCAAAGACCCCATTTAAGAATATGATAGAGGAGGGGCACCTGGGTGGCTCAGTGGTTGAGCATCTGCCTTTGTCTCAGGTCTTGATCCCGGGGTCCTGGGGTCAAGTCCTGCATCAGGCCCCCTGCAGGGAGCCTGCTACTCTTTCTGCCTGTGCCTCTGCCTTTCTGTGTCCCTGGTGAACGAATAAATAAAATCTTAAAAAAAAAAAAAAGAATCTGATAGAGGGGTACGGGAGGGGTGCAGCAGTTGCTTAAGCATCTGACTGTTGGTTTCAGCTCAGGGGTCATGGGATTGAGCCCCATGTTGGGCTCTGCACTCAGTGTGGAGCCTGCTTGATTTTCTCATTCTGCCCCTTCCCTGCTCTAAAATGAATAAATAAATCTTAAAGAAAAAGAATCTGATAGAAGCAGTCTCTATCCTGTTACTGGTCAGCCTCTCTGTAACAAAAATGCATACAGACGTCCCTTTGCATTTAATTTCAGGGGATTCACTGACCCCCTGAGGCCTGTCCATAAATCCCAGGTTAAGAGCAACTGCTTCTGAGTTTTATGGCACTGACTTCACACAAGGTCCAGTCCCACTTTTATCCTATGCTTGTTTCCTTCTTTCAGGAGCTAGTCTTAGACTCAGTTGTGTCACTTTCTACTGGCTTGCTAATAACAAAACAAAAAGAGAAGGCAGGCAGGCTCTCCTGGGTGGATGAAAAGAAGGGGAAGAGGTTAAAAGATCCATGCACACAAGAAGCATCTCATTCCTGCTGTGGAATTTTACGGAGTGTGATGGGCCCTAGATGATGGGAAGCGGAGAAATACTCCGGGGGGCTTTAGCCTTCAAAGCACAGAAGTTAAATTGGGAGTTTATGATTTTAACAAAAGTCATAAGAAACTAGGTAGCTTTGGGATAGAAAAAGAACAGCATTCAACAAATAGCCACCGAGTATCTAACCTGCACCAGACCAGACTTTAGGAAAAAGAGGGCAAGTGAAAGAAAATGTGGCAGCTCTGATGGGGCCACAGACTCAGAGGAGACAGACCAGGAAAATCATTCTGGATGTTATGGTAAAAGCGATGAAGGAAAGAAACAGGGTGCTGGGAGACGGAGCCACAGGAGGCGGCTCCTGGAAACAGAGCGGTCAGGAAGGCATCTCAGGAAGTGATATTTAAGCTAAGATGTGAAAGATGAGGGGGAGCCAGCCAGCCAGCCATGCCGAGGAGGGAAGCCAGGTGTTCCAGGAGGAGGGGACGTCAAGTGCGAAGGCCAGCGAAGGCCAGCGGGAGGGAAGAACTGTGTGTCTGAGGGACCGAAGGGCGGCTAGCATGTTTAGAGCGTGGGTGGGGAGGTGTTAATGGACAAGCAAGGTCAGCCCCTGCAGAACTCCAAACCCATTAGTAACAAGTGATCCCAGCGAGGCATCAACAGAGAACTTTGGAGATGTGGTCAGTGTGCCGCTGCCCCTCCAGCCTTCTTTCTCCACTTCCTCAGTTCCTTTCTGGGGTGCAGAATCTGCAGCATAACTAAGAAATCTGCCTTTCCCGTGGAGGTGCTTGTGCAGACTCTCTGCTTCCCCTTGTTCCTGGGCCCAGCGGACTCTTTGCACATACGTGCAGTAGGGTCCTGCCCTATTTCTCCAGTGGGGAGCTGATACTGCCCTCCAGTCTCATTACGGAGGGAGTGAGCTGCATTTCAGCTGCAAATCTTTCATCTTGTGGACTTGGAGTTTCTGTCACCTTCCACTGGTTAATTCTTGAGATTGTCTGGAGCCCACACTTGTGGGTCCTCACATGTAAAAGTAAACATACTCCTCGTCTTTAAACAAAAGGCTTGGGCAGCACCAATGGCCCAGCGGTTTAGCGCCGCCTTCAGCCCAGGGTGTGATCCTGAAGACCCGGGATCGAGTCCCACGTTGGGCTCCCTGCATGGAGCCTGCTTCCCTCTCTGCCTCTCTCTCTCTCTCTCTCTCTCTCTCATGAATAAATAAAAATCTTAAAAAATAAATAAACAAAAGGCTTTATTCATCAGGAAGAGTAAGTATCCAGTCTGTTCTTCCTGTTTACTCCCCTCCCATTCCAAATCTGAAACCCAAGGCTTGTTAACAAATCTTGGACAGGGAGGCCTGGGGGATGTGAACATTGGTTTCTCCATCTTTGGCCTAAAATCGAAATGCAGACATGCCATCCTCCATCCTCCATCCGAGGTGCCTTTTCTGACAAGATGTCTGTTGGTCAACTACAAATCAATTCCAAAATGATGGCTTTTCCAACAGAGGACACGAGGCCCAAGTTATTTTCAGTGACAACAATAATTCAAATGTATAGACTTTACCACCTACAGATCTCCCCTCATTTAATTCTCACAGCTATGCTAACATGTATCATTATCCACAAATCAGAGAAAAACAGACTGGAACTCAGAAAATTGACTCATAGTCATACAACTGCTAAGAGACAGATTGAAGACCATATCTTCAGATGCTTCGAATCTTGTTTGGCCGCCAGGACACCACATTGCTTAGGGTAGTGAACATTTCCAACAGATCCCACTAACACATTTAGTCGGCCAGGGCCACTGACAGGTTATCCCAAAGTCCTTCAGCCGCTTCTAAACACTCTTGGGCTTGGTCTGATTTAGATCTACTCTTACCAAATTCCATGATATCATGGCTTCTGCTGTATTTGAGGGGGCCATTCTCTTTAAGATACTGGCTGGATGTTGACTTTTATGTGCCAGGCATTGTGCCGGGTTAAGAGGGGTATGCAAAAGAGAGGAGGCCTGTCTCCTTGTCCTCATGAAGCTTATAGTCTGGTATGGGTGGGAGTGTCAGGCAGCCAAGTAAAAAACATACACATTTCACTGCAAACCATGAGGTATGCCATGAAAGAAGAGTAAAGCTGTGAGAGCATCTGACGGGAAAAGAGATTACTGTCTGTAAAGTCAGAAAAAATGTGTGCCTAGGCTGCCTGTAGAGGAATGCTGGAAGTTGACTCTCTGTGAAAATGTCCACATTTGTGCCTAGATAGCGCTTTCTATCCGGTAAAAATCCAGATTATCTCATAAAACCCCATCCAAACACCGCTGGCAACCAACAGCGGCCACAAAGATTCCTGTATCATTGTGCCCGTGGCTGATAGGAATAAGAGTAGGTTAGAAAGTTAGTTCCTCTAGTGTTTAGGAAACAGTTCAGAGCTAAGGCTTTCCTGTAACTTTGGTAATAAATGTGGTTATTTAGAAAAAAAACATGAAAAAAACAGAAGCCCAAAGGGGCAAATCCATGCAGCAATTTGTTCTTTTAATAAACAGAAAAATTAAAGGAAATTTAAAATCATGTCATTGGCTATAAGGAACTATATTTCTATAATGGTGTTATAGGTACATAGGGAAAATCCCAAGACTTCAAATACTTATTTTTGCAGCTGCAAGATTCTCTCTATTAGAATGGATGGGTAATGAATACAATATTTGTAAAGTCACCCTTTGGCTTTTTCTAACGTGGCTCCAGCTACAAGGACATCCTTGAATGTGTCTGTGGCAGGGGGAGATAATGAGGGAGAGGGGTAGGCGGGACTGGGAAGGAGACTGGAAAGGAAACGTGGAGGGTAATGATCACGGGCAGCCTTGAGCAGACTGTGATGTAAGCCCCCCCGCCCTTGACCGTGGCAGCCCTCACATGTGGAGGGGACCGCAGAGCAGTGGAGAAAACACCACACAGGGGCTGGGTTTGACCAAATCACTTCCTGATGGTAGCCCTCAGACTGCTTGCCGGTTCAATGAGCTGGCTGTCCTCCCGAGGCCACCCCGAGGTTCTGGAAGATCCCTCCCCAAGCACCCACATTCTGTAAGTCTATATCCCTAGTCTCCCACTGGAATTCCTTTTCAAAAGAAAGTTCTTTTGCCTCGTGGATTTGAAGGACTGACCTCCCATCTGTCCCCTGCTGGGGACAACCGCCCTTGAACTTACTGCAGACCTTCTGGGTGTCAGGTGTTGCATCAAATGATAAAAACCTCATCCCACAGAACCCTTCCGACAACACCATTAGGTAGTCCCTCCCTTGTAAGAAAACCTGTTCTAGACTTTAGCTTTGGTATTTCATTGTTTCCTTTGTGAGTTTATAGGGGCTATAAAATAAGTTCACAAAACCTTTCACGATCTCTAAACCACAATCTTGTCTAAATCAAAGGGGGAAAAAAAAGTGAGTTTGGCAAAGAGCCCAGCTCATTCTAGGTATTTGCCTAGTCGTGACACTGGCTGAAAAGTTACAGACTGCTTAAGAATTAAACTCCTTCTGTTTGACCATGAGTTTCTGAGAGAAAAACTGTCCCGAGTGAGGGAAATAAAATAAAACAGAGTGACCAGCACATAGTAACTGCTTACAAATTTTGCTATGGGTACTGAAAACCAGCTGTGTGCCAGGGATTATACAGTGCTGATACTAAAAACTCACAATACCCCAGTAAGATAGATTTTATTATCTCTGATGATCCACAACTCTGAGAGCGGAGGTATGTTGTTCAAAGTCCTGCAGCTAGGGACACCTGGGTGGCTCAGTGGTTGAGCAACTCCCTTCGGCTCAGGAAGGGTCCCGGATCGAGTCCCACATCGGGCTCCTTGCAGGGAGCCTGCTTCTCCCTCTGCCTGTGTCTCTGCCTCTCTCTCTTTGTGTCTCTCATGAATAGATAAATAAAATCTTAAAAAAAAAAAAGGTCACGTAGCTAAGAAGGGCTAAAGAACAAGTCTATCTGATTCATAAATCCGTATCCTTTAGGATTTTATTTTAAGCTCTCGTTTTCATTGAGTTCTTATTACGGAGGTTACTGTGTTTAAATTCTCTGGTCTTGTTTAATCCTTCTACCATTCCCTATGGAGTAGGTATTACCATCACCAGTCTACATGAGGAGATGAAGAAGCAGTGGGCTAGATAACTTACCCCAGGCCCCACTGCTGGTAAGAACCCACTAAGCAGAGTCCATCACTGAGACACCCCCCCCCCCCATTATCTCTGAATTGTTGCCTTGCACCAGGTATTTGGCACACTGGAGACAATTTTCATGATCTCACCAAAGCCACTTTGCTGGTGGAGCATTAAGAATGCATCGACAACCTTTACCCCTTGGTGCCCTCCCCTTCCTCGGTCTCTACGGAAGTAGGTGACTCCATGGGTAGGTAGCATCACAGTCCTAGTTCCCGACTTTCATTAAGTTCAGAGAAAAAGATAAAAACTCTCATTCAGTTCAGAGCCCAGTGCCAACTGATGCTACATTTGTAGGTTCAGCTGCGGGCAGCTAGCTGGCCTTAAACAGAAACTCCATTCTCCAGGCAACCTTCTCTCTCAAACATGGTACCAGGAACAATGGAGTATGGATACAAAAAGCGTGTGAATGGTTCAGGGCAGCCCTGTCACTAGTAGCCAGAACATACTTGAGCCTATGTTCTCCTACAATGCCTCAAGAGCCTCATCTGCACACACAAATGTCAGAATTATTAGGAAAATATAGAATACAGGCTTTATTTGCAGCCCAAGCTAGTGTGCATCCATTTAGTCCCAAGAATGGTCTTTGCATTGTTATTTATCTGAACAAAAGGAGTGGAACATTATGAACATCTATCAGGAGGGAAAGAGTTAATCCAACTGTGGCTCCTTTAGAGAACAGAATGCTGTGGGGCCATTAAAAATGATATTGATAATCCTGATATAAAAAGATGTCCACGCTGTAGTGTCAAATTATAAAAGTAGATTATGAAACACTTCTCCTCTTTCAGAGGTTGTGTGGTGCAACTATTACAATTAAAGACTACAGAGGCATGCTTCCTGGCTCTGCACTCCTGGCTGGCTGACTCTGGACATGTTCCTTAAGCAGCGTCCATATCTGTTTCATCATCTGTACAATGGGTTCTTACTCCTAGAGTTACTGGAAAAATGGAATCAATATATGTAAAGAGCTTAGGACAGTGTCTGGCTCATAGCAATTGCCTGGCTCATAGCAAGTACTAAAGAGATTTTTTTGATTCTTTAAAAAAAATAAAATGATGGGCAGCCCCGGTGGCTCAATGGTGCAGCGCAGCCGTCAGCCCAGGGTGTGATCCTGGAGACCCGGGATCGAGTCTCTGTCAGGCTCCCTGCATGGAGCCTGCTTCTCCCTCTACCTGTGTCTCTGCCTCTCTCTCTCTGTGTCTCTCATGAAAAAATAAAATCTTTTTTTTTAAAAATAAATAAATAGAATAGAATAGAATAAAATAAAATAAAATAAAATAAAATAAAATAAAATAAAATAAAATGTGTAAGTGCTAACACGAAGAGAAAATTGTCTGGGAGGCACTAAGGTGCTAACAGTGGTCACAGCATATCACTTCATCATATGATATTATGACCTTGTATATTTCCCCCCTGTTTGCATATCTCTATTTTCTATTTTCCCATAATAAAACAGAAGCTCATTTTTTTCTAATAAGAAAGAAAATCACATTTAAATTTTTGTTTTAATCCTAAGCTTTCATGAGAAACAGAAACTTCACACAAACTTGTGTTTTAGAAAAGCCGTGGGTCAGGCTGGGTAATGCAAGACCTGGAGTCTTTGCAAAACTGCATGGTGTTTCCTGGTCCTTTCTAATTTGGTGCCCTAATAGCAAGAAAGAATTTGCACCCTAGCACCTTGGGCCTGAATATGCACAGGCGGGGCTGGGGAGAGGAAGAGAGCAGAGAGAGCAGAGACCGGGAAAGCCCGATTTCATTTAAAGCAATCCACTTAGTTTAAAATGTCAGGAAGTTTAGTGGATTAAGGGTATTACGGCCGCTATTCATGAAGGTGTTTTGTTAGAACTTCCAAATAGCAATCTGATGAAATAAGACTTGCACAGCCTTAAAATGAAAGCCTGTTACAGTACTTAAAGTTTCCTAGAGAAGAAAAAAAGAGAAGAAAAAAGACCCCCAGGTATTAATTTACCTAAAGAGCAGCTGCCTGGAAGATACTGTAATGTATCCTATGCAGCCAAGCTATAAAAGAGGTTATCCGTCACAGAACTAGGAGGTGGGAGCCCAGATCACCCAGTGGTGGAACCGCAATTAACAGTAATGAGAGGTACGTCTGCACTCTGATAAGAGCCGCAGCTGTACACATATTACTGGGTCCCTTAGAAAATCCAAGGACATTTAAAGCTGCTGGAATCCAAGAGGCAGAAAGTGTGCTTGGTTTCAAAATTCAGTTTTTGTTTTTTAAAAAGTGGCCCACACACTTATCTCATGAGTGCAACTGGGATGGGAATGTGGTGGCAAATTCTAGGGATAAAATAAAAAGAGACTCACTTACTGAGCCCCCATCACACGGCGCGCCCCGCTAAGTCAATGGGCTAAGTCCTCCGTCTCACATACATGGGGCAAACAGTCTTGTCCACAGGGCTCTGAATCACATGATAGAAAAATTCTGTTTTTCCCCACTGTTTCTTATGAGATCACACGAGGTACCAAGGGACAAGGCTCCGTCACAATCGGGGGAAGGTCAGGTGAAGGTAAGAGCTTTTAAAGAGCATAGGAAATATAGGAAACGGGGGAGGGAGGTTGGAGATATGCAGACTTGGGGGTGCATTCTGGCTCTGCAGACAAACAGTGGTGTGAATGAGCTCCTCTACCTGTCTGAGCAGTTTCCCCATATAGCCTGAGTATTGAGAATACATTGGTGATAGGACAGGTCCTTGCTCTCAAGATGCTTCAAGTATAGACGAAGTGGCAGGGGAGCAGCAGACATTAATAATATGTGTTTGGCGCTATGATGAAGAAGAATTCAGGAGACTACAAAAGCAAAGAGGAGGGGTGCCCAGGTGGCTCAGTTAGTTAAGCATCTGCCTTCAGCTCAGGATCTCCAGGTTCCGGGATCCAGGCCTGTATGGGGCTTTCTGCTCAGCAGGGAGTCTGCTTCTCTTTCTCCCTCTCTCTCTGCCCCTCCCTACCACTCATTCTCTCTCAAATAAATAACTAAAATCTTAAAAAAAAAAAAAAAAAAAAAAAAGCAAGAGGAGGTCACCCAACCTGGTCTTGGGGATTGGGGTGGTTAGGGAAGACTTCCTGGAGGAGATAACATTTAATGTGAGCACTGAAGGATAAGAGCCACGCTGTGGGTGAGATGGGGTAAAGGTGGAGAAAATATTTTATGTAGAGGGAACAGCTTCCGCAAAGGCTGTGAATGGAGACAGAGGACACTATTTTGGGAAACGGCAAGTAGTTCAGGGTAGTTGGAGAGAGGAGAAGAAGGGCTAAGAAGAAATAATGGGGCCAGATATCACAGTAAGCCTCGTAAGGGAGTTTAAACTTCATCCTGAGGGAGACCTGGGGAGCTAGGATGCATTCATTGCTTCTGGAAAAGCCTGGAGAAGCAGGGATGCAAGTATACAAAGGAAAATCACCCCACCTCTGTTTCCCAGGTCAGAAATCTCCCTCTACTGCTCGCATCTTGTTCTTTTGGCAACCTCAGCATTTTTCAACTACATCCACCCCATGGAAAGCTCCAAGTCACAGCACTATCTCAGAGCTCATTTGCTGTAGAATCTCGAGTCTGCATTCTTGATCTCAACAAGCACCCACCTCCATGCAATTTATTTTCAATCATCAGATCTCAAATCTTAAGCAGGGATGGATATCTGGTAACTTGAGGTGACCCTAGAAGTTCAGATCTGAAGGGAAAACGTAGGAGCCACTGGGCTCTACTCCTGCATTTCATGAGTGAGAGCAAGTACCTTGCATGAGGTCACAGAGTTTAGTGGTAGATCCAAAGTCAGACCTCAGATTTCCAAGCCCTGACTCATGCTTTACTCACCTCCCACTTCTCGCTCTGTTTAGACCAGAGACGCCAAATTCCCATCCCAAAGTCAGAGAGGTCTCACGCACACCTGTGCAGCCAGGCGGGGACATGAAATCCCATTTGCCAGTAAACACCCGGGAAGGAACGGAAAAGATGGTTGAACAGGATGGAAATGATAAGAAGGGAAGCTGGTTAGAGTGATCTTATCCACTAAAAAAAAAAAAAAAAAAAAAAAAAGGAAACAGTAACATCACAGCAGTTGAGGAAAAGAATCAATTCCATTTACGCCGAGCGCTTTAAGGTAATGAAAAATGCTTCCAGCATTACCCTATTTCAAGACATTTATCAGATGCCAGGGAAATTAAGCATGTGCAGGCATACACACCATTCTGTGCAAACGGTTTATCTAGCAAAATAACCAGGGGGAAGAATAGATCTGAGGAACTTCAATTTTCAAAGGCCAAGTGGATCAAAGCAGCAGAAAAAGAAATACTAAATTTAGTCATCCCCCACGCCGGGTAATTTCTTTTCCAGGTCTGAGTTGGCTGCTGCACGGACACAGCCATGGTGTGAATGATCATCTGAGCCCCTCTTTATCTTTGCCTGAGCAGAGTCCAAAGGGTCAAGCTGGAGGTGCTGATTGCAAGCAAGCTTTGCTTGTGCCCCTGAAATCTCTGTTGGCTATTGGGTGGGGGCGTGTTGGGGGGGAGGCGAGAAAGCTCTGGAAGTTTTTGGACCTCAAGAAGTAGCTGAGGAAAGGATAATAAAGGTGAGAGAGAAAAAGCGAATAGACAGATGCAGACAGACACACACACACCCATTTTAGTGAAGCTGAACATTCACTATGAGAGAACATTAGAAATGTTAATACAAATTTAAGTAAAAAAAAAAAAAAGAAAGAAAGAAAGGGGGGGTGGGGGTGAATGGGTGACAGGCACTGAGGGGGGCACTTGATGGGATGAGCACTGGGTGTTATTCTGTATGTTGGCAAATTGAACACCAATAAAAAATAAATGTATTTAAAAACAAACAAACAAGAACAAGACGAAAGAAAGAAAGAAAAGAAAGAAAAGAAAGAAAAAGAAAGAAGAAAGAAAGAAAGAAAGAAAGAAAGAAAGAAAGAAAGAAAGAAAGAAAGAAAGAAAGAAAGAAAGAAAGAAAAAGAACGGGGCGCCTGGGTGGTCCGTGGTTGAGCGTCTGCCTTTGCAGGGCGTGATCCCGGGATCTGGGATCAAGTCCCACATCGGGCTCCCTGCATGGAGCCTGCTTTTTCCTCTGCCTGGGTCTCTGCCTCTCTCTCTCTCTCTGTCTCTCTATGTCTCTCATGAATAAATAAATAAATGTGTTTTTTTCTAAAGATTTTATTTATTTAACGAGACACAAAGAGAGAGAGGTAGAGACCCAGGCAGAGGGAGAAGCAGGCTCCATGTAGAGGGAGCCCAATGTGGGACTCGATCCTGGGTCTCTAGGATCAGGCCCTGGGCTGAAGGCAGCGCTATACTGCTGAGTCACCCGGGCTGCCCCAATAAATAAATCTTAAAAAAAAAAAAAAAAAAAAGAAAAGAAAAGAAAAGAAAGAAAAAGATCTAGTAATGGAAAAGCAGAGTGACTGATTCAAGCTGAGATCCTGGAACACTTGGGTTCTGCTCCCCTGCCTGCACAAAACACGGCTCCTGCGTTGGACGGTCTCGTAGGACACGCACAAGGTGTAAAGCACAACGACCTTCTCCCATTCTGTGGACATAAAATCGTTTGACGAATTCTAAACAGCACCGTAAAACGAAGAACCCCAGGTGCGCAGCGGGGTGCAGGGGTTCTGCTGCTGGCTGACCTTGGGGGAGGCTCACAGCAGAGGTGCCGGCCAGTGACGGTTCTGCCTCCGGGTGGCCGGCACCCTGCGCACCTGCTGCGGCGGCCACCGCGCCAGGCTCCACGGAGAGACGGCCTGGCCTGCCTTTCAGAGGAGAACCGCTTTCTCTTCCAGGACTGGCTTTTGTCCTCCAGCCAACCTGTCAAACCTATCTTTCTCCTGGTGACCACGGATACACCGCGCTAAATTTAGACTCTGAGAACATTTTCAAACCTATCATCTCACTCCAGAGAAGCGCAGATCAGTTTCTTTCCTGGAAATAATACAGCCACCCAACCAGTGGGGGGTAGGGTGGGGGGGGAGGGGGGGAGGCGAGGCCCCAGGGCGGCCCCGGCGGCCTCTCATCTTCACCCTACACCTCCAGAAGAAATTCCTTCCATGCATCCTGGGTATATGGACAGTGAGCTTCATTTTGAAGATTTCTGGGACAGGAAGTGCCGCCATTTTACTTAACAACTGAATTCTTCTGTTTCAGAAACCTCATGGCTACCAAGTCCTTACTAATGCTTTCTGGGAGACAACAAGAAAGTGATCTTTGGAGACCGGGGTACCAGCCTCAGCCGCACCTCTAGCTGTGTGCAAATGATTTCACCTCTTTGTCCCTCAGTCCTTCATGTGTAAAATGAGCCTATCTCACCGGGTTGTCAAGAGGATTAAATGAGCAGATTTGGGGGAAGTGCCCGGCTCGTGGTAAGTACCATGTTGACGTCGTTGGTTGCCGTTACCACCGCTCTGACCACCGCCACTGCTGTTGCTGTGGCATCAGGCAAGCTCACCTCTCAGAGCCTCGCCTTCGTTTCCTGACTTGAAAAGTGAAGGTTGCATGGAGTTCGCAGGAAGGGGCCTTGCAGGATGAGAGGAGGTAAAGTCCTCGGAGCGTTTCGCCCACTTCCAGGCACAGGGAGTGCTCAAAAATGTCGGTGGTCTTTGCCTGTGAAAACCTCTCTTGTTCCAGGTGGGAACATTTCCTCCTGTCATGTTGTTAAATAATGATTCCAAAATAAGCAGAACCACTTGGGATTGAACCTATTCACATTTACTGGGTTTCTAGTATGTGATGCTTTGAAAGTGTTTGGACAGCCAGCCAGGGTCTCTATTGCCAGAGGGCTTAGCATCTGGTGAGAATAAATCAGGAGACACTTCTGTTCCTGCCCTACCCCGGAGCTGAATCTTCCTTTAGAATAATAGCTACCATTTATTGGGTTTATCACAGGTAGGGCTCACACCTACCCCACCAAGAGGGACCTCTATTATCTGCATTCACTACCTCTAAGTCATTGAGTGAGTAAGTTGCTGAGCTGAGATTTGGTTATCCCAACCAAATTACTGGGGTAGGGCCTCAAGGTCTTGCATCAAAAAAGCATGAAAAGAAAAAGAAAGGCAGATGAAAAACTCAGACTCTGACAGCCCGGGTGGCTCAGCGGTTTAGCACCGCCTTCGGCCCAGGGAGTGATCCTGGGGACCCAGGATCGAGTCCTGCATCGGCTCCCTGCATGGAGCCTGCTTCTCCCTCTGCCTGTGTCTCTGCCTCTCTCTCTCTCTCTCTCTCTCTCTCTCTCTCCCTGCCTCTCGAATGAATAAATAAAATCTTAAAAAAAACAAAAACAAAAAAACCCTGACTCCCCAAAGCCCATCTGGTAGCTTCTGGAACAAGGGTCACCACCAGTACCAGCTGGGACTGGGGCTAATGCTTGGAATTTGAAAAGCAACTCAGCGGATCCAGCAGCTACCTTCCTTCAGCACCCCATCACGTTGCACGGAGAGGGAATTTGGGAGAACAGCAAGGCCTAGCTTGTCAGGGAAGGAGGTTCTGAAAGAATTAACTGTAACCTGATTAGAACATCAAAACGGCCCAGCATTGAAGCCCAGGGCTCTGTGTTCCATTACGTCTCACCATTTCCTCAGGGGCAGGAGGGTGGTCTGGCCAGGACCCTGCATTTGCAATGCTGCCTGTCTCCTAGGGGTGCAGCAAGCTTCATGGGAGGGGAAAGGCCAGGACTTCTGTGCCCATTTCACAGAAGGAGAAACTAAAGCACCAAAAAAGTGTGAATTACACTAGAAACACAGATTCTGAAACTCAAGGTACTTCTTCAGAACATTTCAGCCTGGTAGGCTCCCCCTTTGACACGTAACACAGAGGGTACTAATTCAGCCTTTCCAGGTGCCATGGAGGAGACTGTAGGGCCAGCACGGGAACAAGAGCAACTGGGAATTCCAGGTGAGCTTCTGGATGGCCAACAGGTGTCTCCACCATTGCACTTCAAAGAGCCCTGGTGTTTCAGAACCAAGTCTCAAGGATTCCTGGGGTTTGCCAACAAGCAAAGTTGCCAACTCACTTACACTAGATAGAATTCCAGGTGCTTTTTTTTTTTTTTAATTTTAAAAGATTTTATTTATTCATGAGACACACACACACACACACAGAGGCAGAGACACAGGCAGAGGGAGAAGCAGGCTCCATGCAGGGAGCCCAATGTGGGACACGATCCCAGGACCCCAGGATCACACCCTGAGCTGAAGGCAGGTGCTCAACTGCTGAGCCACCCAGGGATCCCAAGATTTTATTTATTTTAGAGAGAGAGAGAGACTACACGAGCAGGGGGAGGGGCAGAAGAGGAGTAGAAGCAAACTCCCTGCTGAGTGCAGAGCCCAACATGGAGCCAAATCCCAGGACCCTGAGATCACAGCCTGAGCTGAAACCAAGAGTCAGATGCTCAACCAACTGAGCCACCCAGGAGCCCCAGGTCTAGCCCTTCTAAGCCATCAGGAAAAGAAATGGGCTGGTAGGTAGACATGAACCCCTCACCTTTCCTACCTGTAGGGCCTGGTGGCCTCCTTCTTGGAGGCAACAGGCAGAAGCAGGTGTGATTCTTCTACCAGTTGGACTTAAGTGCAGTTAGCTTAAAGACGGAGGAAGTGGTTATAGATAGAGTAGGAAAGGGATCCCTGGGTGGCACAGTGGTTTAGCGCCTGCCTTTGGCCCAGAGCGCGATCCTGGAGACCGGGGATCGATTCCCACGTCGGGCTCCCGGTGCATGGAGCCTGCTTCTCCCTCTGCCTGTGTCTCTGCCTCTCTCTCTCTCTCTCTCTCTGTGACTATCATAAAAAAAAAAAAAAAGATAGAGTAGGAAAGACAATGTCCCACATCTTGTACTTGGAGTCGCCTGACCCTGGGGATGGCCCAGGGCAAAGAGGAATCATTGGAGACAATGCAGAAGCTTCTGTTAGGGGGTCAGACAACTGGGTCCTAGTCCTGCTTACTGTGGGACTCCAGACAAATGACGTAGTCTGAATCAGTTACATCATCTAACTTGAGGATGGTGGTGACAGCTTTCCCCTCATAGATGGGTATGCAGATGAAATGGAGCAGCAATACAGATCTTGTTTGAATCGAGGCCCATCAATTACTAGTTCTATTTACCCAACTATAAGCTCAAATCTACCAGGCTCTGGTGGATACTAAGGCACTGCATATTTCAAGCACCTGGCATAGGGGATGGGAGGAAGGCAGTCGTTTTTTTCCACTCTCTATGACCTCAGAACCCCAACTCTTTCCTCCCTGACCTCCCTCCTAGTTGCATAAAGGTCTGGATCTGTTCTTTCGGTGCCTGCTAGAGGATTTGTTGCTTAGGGCAGAAAGCATTTCTCCACCCTCACTTCCTCCCAGCTCACAGGACAGCTGCTCCCACCCTGGTTTACGACCCATTTATGGTGGGACACCCTGGTCCTTGGGTGTTTGTGTAGTGTTTAATCATTAGGAGGTGGCCAGCTCTGACACCGTGAGCCGCAGAACATCTACAAATAAGTCAGCTATTTGCTTCAGTCCCTCAGTATCTGTTTTCAGGAGGCTTCTCTTGAAGGACACAGGCATGACCCCTGATGCAGCCGGGAGCTGGGGGAGGTACTCCGGAAGGGTGCAGTGGGACACGGCTACCAGGCCTTTAAGTGTCAGACTGAAGCACCCGCCAGCCTGGGAAAACAGTCAGCTTTCAGAGATGGGACTTCGTCTCCCAGAGATGAAATTCCTAGGCATTCCTCCTTCTCCGTGTCCCACTTCTCTCCCTGCCAAACCTGGATTGCTCTTTCTCCTCAACACTCACAAAGCCCAGCTGTTTTCCAAGATGCACCTAGAAGTTCCCTCCTCCAGGAATCCTTTTCCGTCTGCCCTTTGCTGTAGTGCTCTCGTTCTGAACTCTGAACCAAAAAGCACCGATATTCCACTGTTGGCACTACACACTCCCTCAGCTGCCCATGACCTGGTCTTTGAGACAAGGGAAAAGGTTGGTATCTTTAAAGAAGGCTCTGCTCCAGATCTCGGTGTCCCTACAGCACTAGCACAGCACCCCATACACAGTTTTTGGCAAGTGCCGTGCCAGCTGGGCAGGCCAGCCACACCCAAGTCGTCTTGTCAGACTTGCGTCTGATCCTCATGAAGATCTCTGTGCCAACCAGTGCTAAGATGAGAAATACAAGGGTGTTCGTAATGAAAAAGCTGGGGAAACATGGCTCATCTGGTCAAAACTGGGGTTCAGCTCAACAAGTATTGACCATGGACTACTACATGCTGGACATTGTATTATCAGGTCCTAAAACCCAGAGATAAATAAGATAATCCCTGCTTTCAAGCTTACTGTAGAGAAAAATAGAAAAAAAAAAAGTCAAGATTTTGTTAGAAGTTAAAGGATTGCATGAGGTCCTTTGGGAGCACCAAGGAAGGAAACTTATTAAGTCTGAGAGGCCCAGCTGGGGGTCTTCAGAAGTGAATGCAGATAGAAGCCTATGTGTCAGTCTGGCAAAGTAGGGTCAGGAGAGGGCATTCCATGGGCAGAGACTTAAAACACCATGGAGTATGCTGGCGAGCGCTAAGAGTCTGGTGCTGTGGATTATGACGTGGGCAGTGAGGCTGGGGTGGCAGCAAGGGCCAAGGCTGGGTGGATCTCTGGAGGCTGGCACTCTGTCCTGTCTGTGATGTGGGGCCACAGAGGATTTTAAGCAGCCAAGTGATGCACACAGTCAGATCGCTGTGTCTATGCTGGGGACGATGTGCCAAGTAAGAGGACAGTGGCCCAGAGCAGATGGACCGTGCCAGGATTCACAGCACATGAGAAGATGCCAGGAAATGTGTGTGTGTGTGGTGGGGGGAGGTTTGGTGATGAGGGACAGAGAAAGAGTCCCAGCACTCTGGCTTCCACTTTGGTGGAGTTCAAATCTGCAATCTGGAAGCTGACCTCAGTGGCACCAGAGTGGCTGAGTCATTAGCATGACAAGTGCTGCTTGTGGACACAGGAGCTCTGCTACAGACTTCCTGCCGGGACATTCAAGGCCAGGGCTGCATTAGCCCCACCAGCTTGCTGGCTGTGCTCTCTACCCCTTTATTCCAGATCATTAAGAGCACAGCCCTCTGGGAGGCTACCTCGGGCCTCTGTTTAAAGTGAGAAGCAAGGGCATTTAATTGCCACGGCTAGACACCCTACTTGACTCTCTTCCCCCCTCCCCAACATACCCCCTGCCCAGCTCAGTACCCCAGACCCTCCCACAACAGCTTCATCATCCCACAGCATGTGTCTTGAAACATAATCAGAGCAGGATCCAAGGCCCTCCTCAAATTATGGCTCTGATCTTTACTTCCAAAAGCGAGCGGGAATTATAGCTTGGCTCAGAGAGATGTTCAAATCCACAGGGTCATAAATCCTTTCATGTTCTGTTTCAAGAGCTTTGCTGGGGATTTTTACAGGTTTGCACCTCTGATGTTGTTACATGGTGGTTAGTCTGCTGGTTCCAAAGACTGGGACTTCCTGCCAGGATGCGGTGTGCTACTTTGGCTCCTGCCACGTACCCATTGGGGTCTCAGGCCTTAGATGGCATCTTCTGCTTTTTCTCCTGACAGAGCATCCCAAGTACAGGAGAAGCAGGGGGACCAGAGCTGAATGAGCAGAATCATAAAGACAAGGGTACATTGAGGGATAGAGGGGCTGCTGGCACTGAGGGATAGAGGAGCAGAATTATAAAGACAAGGGTACACTGAGGGATAGAGGGGCTGATGGCCGTGGTGCTGGACCTGGGGCTGCAAGGATTCCTACTTCCATCCTGGCTCCCCAATTTAGGCACGTGTACCTTTCTGTGACTCCCTTTCCTCACCTGAGCAACTGGCGTTCGAATTCCTTGCTACATAAAGCTTGCTGTCATCCATCGAGGGTGCGGACTGGGCCCAGCCACTATGTGACACTGTCCCTGCATTACCCCCATTCATGCTTCAACAGTTCCATGAAGTGGGCTCATTATTTTTTATTTTTCAGATGAGGTCACAGAGGCTTAGGATGGCTGAGTTAACTAACCTCTCATGTAGCTGGGAAGTCACGCAGCTGAGATGTGGAAAAGCTGGAATCTAAACATGTCAGGGGGTCAAAGGTTTGAGATCATTTTTCCTAAAAAGGTAGTAGACCAGGTCAAACCATTCAGTCTCCCGCAGGAGAAGCTGCTGGATACCAACAAACCCAGTTTTTGAAGGCTGGCTGGGGCCACAGTTAACTTATTCTGAGGCCTGGATGAGGACTCAGTGGGAGGGTTCACCATAAGCCAGAGAGCCCCAAGGCTAATTTTGTGCCATCATGAGTTGTTTGCTACTGCTAAGGCCTGATTGGCCAGTGCCTTGGTCTGGTTGGTCAGTCAGTGCCTTATTCTGGTTAGAGGATGCCTGTATCACATGGTTTTAAATATCTTGCATATTAGCCTGAGAGCTGGACAGTCATTCGCCCACTCATACATAGCACATGTAATGAGCAGCCCTCTGAGCCAGGCACCGTGCTAGGAAGGAGATGCCCTTGCCAAAAGAAGTTTGTTTTACTAATGCTTATGGTCATATGGGGAGTCATAATATACAAATAAAAATACGGGATGTGAAACACACTGAATGCCCTAAAAGACACTAACAGCGGAGACCTTTGTGAGATCGAGTGGTCAGGGACAGCACCTCTGTAAGGAGGGTGATGTGTGAGTTGAGACCTGAAGGATCCGATGATGAGTCAGCCTTAGTAGAGGCGAAGGAAGAGGGGTGGGAAGCACAGGCCAGAGGGAGGGAACCGCCTATGCAAAGGGTTTGGCAAATTCAAGGAACTGGATGGAGGTATGAATGAGGGAGGGGAAAGTGGGAGCAGGTGAGGCCAGAGAGATGGGCAGGAGCTAGAACATGTCCTATTTGGAGGCCATAGTAAGGAGTCTGGGTTTTTTTTTTTTTTTTTTTTTTTTTTAAGATTTTATTTATTTATTCATGAGAGACACAGAGCACTAGAGGCAGAGACACAGGCAGAGGGAGAAGCAGGCTCCATGCAGGGAGCCTGACATGGGACTTGATCCTGGGTCTCCAGGATCAGGCCCTGGGCTGAAGGCAGGTGCTAAACCGCTGAGCCACCCAGGCTGCCCAGGAGTCTGGGTTTTATTCTCTGTGCAGTAGGAGTCCACTGAGGCTAAGTTTTAGGGAGGGGGCAGAGGGGATCTGACATATGTGTTAAGAAGATCCCAGTGGCTAGAGAATGTACTACATGGAGGCCACAGAGAAGACAACAAACCCAGTCAAGAGGCCACGGTGGGAGCTCAATGAGAGATAAGGGCAGCCTGGACCCATGGGATAGTAGATGGGTGGGGGGGATGGAGAGGGAGAGAAGGAGAGGGAGAGAAAGAGAGGGAGAAAGGGAGAGAGAGAGAGATTTGAGAGCATTTGGAGGGACTATGCCCAAGATTTGCCAATGGATGAGATGGAAAAGGAGAAGGCGTTTAAATATTCAGTAAGTCTTATTAATGATCCTTAGGATAATCTTTTAAAAAAAATATTTTATTTATTTATTCATGAGAGACACACAGAGAGAGGCAGAGACACAGGTAGAGGGAGAAGCAGGCTCCTCACAGGGAACCCAATGCAGGATTCCGTCCTAGGGCCCCAGGATCACACCCTGAGCCGAAGGTAGATGTTCAACTGCTGAGCCACGCAGGTGCCCCTGGTTCCTCTCTCTTAATTTGGCAGGGGAAACCACACTCCACAAAGCATATATTTTTTAAGTAAGCTCTATACCCACCATGGGGCTCGACCCCAAGATCAAGAGTCACATGCTCTACTGACTGAGCCAGCCAGGTGCCCCAGGGGAGACCACATTGCAAAGGCATGTTTCATGCTACTAGAGGTGAGGGGGAGAACCCAAGGGTATGAGAGACACCCAAAGGGACCTGTTTGGGGTGATGGGAGGAGGGGAGACGGCAGCCCAGGGAAGGTTGGAGCCAGTCTTGGAGCATGAGTGGAGGTTAATTGTGTAGAAACCTGGAGGTTATTCTTTCTCTTTTTCTTTCTTTCTTTTTTTTTTTTTTAAGAGGAGGAGGAGGGGAAGGTAGAAGGGGAGAGGGAGAGGGAGAGGGAGGGGTGGAGGGAGAGAATCTTAAGCACGCTCCATGCCCAGCATAGAGCCTGACATGGGGCTCGATCTCACAACCTTAGATCATGACCTAAGGTGAAATCTAGAGTTAGATGCTTAACCAGCTGAGCCACCAGGCCAGCCCTCAGAGGTTATTCCTGATTATTCCAAGAGAGAGCTATATTCTTGGACTAATTGTCATTGGCACGCCCCCACACCCACCTCATTTTAGAGACAGACATCATGATGCCCTGGAGAGAATATTGGCTTTGAAGTCAGACAGGCCTGGGTTGGAATTCAAGACTGCCTGTGTGTCCCTGGGCAAGTCACGTATGCTCGCTGACCCAGACTCCTCAGCTGTGAAATAAGGATGACTCCTGTCCTGTTGGGTCCCTTGGGATGTTAAAGCAAATACAGAAACCATCTGAGAGAAAACCTGGAACACAGCAGGTGCTCGGTGAGTGGGGGCTGTTGCTGCTAATGAGACTCAGAGCACAGACTGCAAACTGCGCAGACTCCCAAGGAACCTCCCTCCCAGGTATACCCAGAGCTCCTGTGGGTTGTTTCCACGCTGACTGTGGAGAAATGGATCCCTTCTCCCCACAGCAACTCCTACAGTACAAGTCCACCCTCCTCTGCCCCCACGGCACTCAGGCAGCGGAGCCAGCTCTGGCAGACCGGAGGACACCAGAGGGGCCCCAGTACTGGCCCCTAGTCCACTTGAGCACCCTGCAAAAGGCAACACAACAGACCCATTGCAACCCACATGCCCTGTGGCCCTGCTGCACATCTTCATCTATTGCTTGCTCATCTACAGCAAGCATGTCATGAGAGCCCAAAGCAGAGGCCAGAGGGGACTGTTTTTCAAGCCCCAAGTCGCCACTGAGTCACACTCAGGGTAAGCTGAAGGAAAGACGGGGGTCCATGCCCACCGAGCCATGCAACCACCTCATTTCCCTCAGCCCCCTTTAATCTCCTCCGCGCAATCTTGCAACATCCCTCAAAATGTCAGTCTCCCTTCAGATCTCCTGTCAGGCAATTTTACAGTGCCGAGCATCACAGATTAATTAGGGAGATAAATCAAAGCGCACAGTGGACAAGGGCTGCCTCGGAGCAGACAAAGCCAGCCTCCTCTCCCCGCAGTAGAGACACAACAAAGCCACAGGGGTCTGCGGCTCAAGGCAGACCCTGCAGGTCCAGGTGTGATCGCTGCGACAAAGGCAACTCTGAGGGCTCTGCTGGACGTTTTGGCATCCCTAAAATCCTCCCAAGCAAGGGACAGAGCTCCCTCAGCAGTTGCAGAGCCTGGCCTGACGCCGAGCTGCACTCTGGGTGTTCCTCTTGCTGCGCTGTCCGATGGGGGAAAACAAGACCTGGGAAAAAGATGGTCTTTCAGGTCAGCAGCCCAGAGGCTGCCACCTGTGCAAGTACCTGGACTGGTGCTAGGCACCGAGAAGATGCCCAGCGATTGCTCATGTAGCTCCAAGGGAGGTTCACCTCTGGAGGGCTGGAAACCCGGCCTTTGAACAGAGGAAGAGGCAAACACGATGACTGAAAGCAAAGGCTTTGTGCCGGGAGAGACCTGAATTCAGATCCCAAAGTTGCCCCTAATAGCCCTGGGACTATGGCGAAGGAATGTCACCTTTTGGAGCCTGTTCCCTTATGTAAAACCCAGTTTTCTCGTGGGAACCCACTCCAAGTGCTGCTCGGCTCTCTGGGACTCTGGCGTACATCGCGGAGCCTGCCAACTGGATGAACAATCACAGTACAGGGAAGTCACTCCAAGTCCCCGACACCGCCCGATCCCAAGGCTGACTGCCCCCACTCTGGACGGGCAGCTCCCACTCTTTGTGCTGATTTAGGGAACAACGTACATCCAAGACAAATTAAATCCTAAGTCAAAACACCCACCCAACCAAATACAATTCACTACTTAATCAGTCACTTGGGATTTTATCTCAAAGAAAATAAGACCACAATCCCCTAAGCTTCAACTCCTAATATGATTTTGGGGATGCTCCAAGTTAGAGCAAAATCCATTGCAGCATACGACAGCAGAATTCCTCCAAAGTGCCAGAAAGGTCCACGGCCCCACAACTCTCATCCACAGCTCTGGCCACCCCATACTCCCCCCCCCCCGCCCCCTCTGGAAGATTTCATTCTGGCCATCAACTTTGGGCATTCCTCTGTATCTGCCATCGGCAACAACCACCCTCCTCTCTCATTCCTCGAAGTAAAGTGCGTGGCAGCTTAGTAGAGGCTTAGCTTTGAAGTGTGGTGAAGACAGACGCCTTGAGGCTTTCTCTTCTCTGGAAGAGGTCTGCTAGCAGAAGTGGGGGCGGAGGGGTGGCCCACAGCCCACTGGGTCTGCACACACCAGAGGCCTCAGGCAAGAGCCACACTCTTCATTGACATACCACCACACGATGACACCTGTCATCATGACTACCCGAGATGAAAAGTTCCTGGGGTCCCTGCCTGTGCAGATGAGCTACACTCATGAGTCATTCTGTTAACCCTGCCCTTCAAGTGATAAACATGAACAGTGACTCACAGGAGCCTGGGGACCTTAGGATCAGCCGGTCTGAAGGCACACAAAGAACCATGGGTGCGTAGGAGAAGCATCTTGCGCAAGATGTTCAGAGGTGGCAGAGCCACATCTAGGATGAGGTCTTCTGGTTCCTAGAGCACTCCTTCCCTTCCTGCATGGGCTCCGTTCATCAACATCATCAAACAGATAATGTGCTTTCAGTAGAGTTACTCTCCAGTTCATCCTTCCCAAACTCCCACTGAGATGAACCTGTTCCCTAAAGCTTGGAGGACAGAGTGGTCACTGGGTCACTAACGATTTCCCTGAGCCTCAGTTTCCTCTGGCAAAGGAAGAGGATTACAAATGGGGACTCTGACGGTCTCCTCCCTCCCGCCCCCCAACTTTGCTCTGTAAGATCTACTCAACTAGGCCTGGCTTGGGAGAGGCAGCCTGGAAAAAACACATTTACATGCAAGGTAACCTTGGGTAAAAATTCTGAGCTGGCACAGCCGTCCAGCGTGACCAGAGTAAAGTTCACATCATAATCAGGGACATTTCACAAGTGAATGTAAGGACAGCCTATCCACAGGGCTTATTGAAATCAGCTCTTGCATTTCAGTAACAGAAGTCAAGGCTAGGTTGCTCTTCAAAAATGACAAGGGACATTAAAGGAAACAAGCCAAAAAAGAAATCTCAAACAGATGATGAGATAAGCGGGCCTCTCTTGACACTTAGGATCTTCCAAATCAACACCAGCAAGAAAAGAAACCTCCTCCAGTGTTTTATTATGATAACAAGTTTAGGATGACGTGTAGCCCCCAGGAATATTCCTGGTCCTTCCTGCTCCCATACTGCTGGCACTTGGCACAGTTAGCTGTGATGGCTTATTTGGCTTCTTTTTCTTTTCTTTTTTTTAGATTTTATTTATTTATTCATGAGAGAGGGGGGAGGGTGCACAGAGACATAGGCAGAGGGAGAAACAGGCTCCATGCAGGGAGCCTGATGTGGGACTCGATCTCAGGTCTCCAGGATCACGCCCTGGGCTAAAGGCGGCGCTAAACCGTTAAGCCACCCAGGCTGCCCTTTTTTGGCTTCTCACCCCTCTACTTGATCACAAGCTTCTTGAGGGCAGGGAGCGGTAGACCATGTCCTACTCATCTTGAACCCCCAGGGCCTGGTACACAGTAGGTGCTCAGTTAATATTAAATAATCACTGGCATTCTCTATAAGCTGTCACATATCAAAACACAGTCCAAATACTCTGTTGAGATGCAACTGAGTCCTCACTATGGCAGCACATATCCTAAAACTGGAAATGCAACTGACCCATAGCATTGGTTGCCTTAACCAGTTCCATCATCATACACCTCATCTACGTGCTCACTCTTCCCAGAGAGGAGCTACTGAATGCCATGGGTAGTACTGGGTGGCACACTGCCTGGCAATGCATAGGTATAAAATATATCATGAGGGGATCCCTGGGTGGCTCAGCGGTTTAGCGCCTGCCTTTGACCCAGGGTGTGATCCTGGAGTTATGGGATAGAGTCCCGCATCAGGCTTCTGGCATGGAGCCTGCTTCTCCCTCTGCCTGTGTCTCTGCCGCTCTCTCTATGTCTATCATGAATAAATAAATAAATAAAATCTTAAAAAACATATATATATAATGAACTGCATGATACAGAACTGGTTAAATAATGAGGAGGGGGTAGTACTGAGCTAGGACTGTTACTTACATGTAATAAAACAATGATGGTCACCAGTACCATTCACCATGTCTTCTGTTCTCATAAGCACATAGAATTGTGCTTTTATCCACCTTTTTTTTAATAAATTTATTTTTTATTGGTGTTCAATTTACCAACATACAGAATAACACCCAGTGCTCATCCCGTCAAGTGCCCCCCTCAGTGCCTGTCACCCATTCACCCCACCCCCCCACCCCCCTCCCCTTCCACCACCCCTAGTTCATTTCCCAGAGTTAGGAGTCTTTATGTTCTGTCTCCCTTTCTGATATTTCCCACACATTTCTTCTCCCTTCCCTTATATTCCCTTTCACTATTATTTATATTCCCCAAATGAATGAGAACATACACTGTTTGTCCTTCTTTGATTGACTTACTTCACTCAGCTTTTATCCACCTCTGAATTTAAGTGTAGCCTTGTGACATCTGGGGCCAACAACAAACCAGTGCAAGTTACCACAGGCCATTTCTGGGCAGAAGCTTTAAGAGATAGTGTATGGCTCACCACACTCTCCTTCTTGCCATGGTTTGCCAGTGCTTGAAATGATTAGTGCTCTGGCACCCTGGGCCCCAGAGTGACAGTCATGTACAACATCGCCTCCTACTGAGCAGCAACGACCAGACTGGAGTTGCTTGTTACACAGCACAAACGATCCTAGGCTGACTAAGGCACAGACTTGCTCAAGTACCTGGATTAAAACACACGATGCCATTTTCTGTTGCAGGGCACAGATGTAGCCAGATTCTGACTTAGGGATGTGGGCCTAAGCTCTGGGTTGCTAAGGGAGTAAGCACAGTAGAAGGTGCCCCATTTTGGCTTTTCTCTTTGACCTCCCATTCTTGCTTTCCTATGCTTCTAGAGGTCTTCTCATACTTGGAACGACCACCAGGTCTACAGATTACCTGTAAACAAATACTGAAAGGTACCAGTTTGGGGAAACATACTTGGGGAGAATGGCCATGCTCCCCACCCCAACGTACACACATGCACAGTCAGCTGTGCTTCTGCCCAGTGTAACCTGGAACATGCTTACAAAGTTGGGCAACGCTGGGAGTAAAGAGTAAACAATTCTCATGGGGCCACTATACTGCCCTTTTTTTTTTTTTAAGTGAAAACACCGCATGTATGTGAAATGCTACCCCACAGACTATTCATTCTCTTCTCTGTACAATCCCTCTGGGAGAATTCCTTTGTGGCTTAAAGTGCAGATGGTTTGCTTCCTGTCAGCACCACCCTTCTGCTCAGCACAGGTGGCCCCTGCCCACCCATTCCACAAGCAGCAGCTCTTACTTAAAAAGGAAGCCAGTGGCACCAGCAGCAAAGAGGCCTTTGGGAAAAGCCAATGCAGTAATTACTACCCTGTTACCACGGAAATAGAGATTTGCCTCTAAGGCTCCTTTTATGAGCTTTAAAATGAATGGGACTCTCACTCTCTCCTACTTTGTCTCCCTTCGCTGTCCACAGCAGGAGAGAATGGGAAGAGGGATACAAAGGAGATGCAGAGAGGATCATGGATGTTGGGTGCTGTGCTAGAGGCACTGTCTTGTCCCCAGAAGAGGAGCAGAAGCCTTAAATGCAGACCTAACACAATGCTCAGGGGCTCTAGTAGGTGTAACAGGCTGTCAAAAGAGGGAAGGAAAGATAGGAAAGACAGAGGAAGAGATGGAGGAGAGTGAGAGACCAGCTGGTCAACCCAAGCAAGGAAAGAAAGATCAAGGCAAAACAGTCTGGGCAAAGTCAGAAGGGAAGGGGAAGCAAGAGAGAGTTCACTCCACTTAGGCTGCTAGGAAGCTTGGTGCTAACTACCACTAGAATGTGCAACCACCTAGGACCTTATGGTGAATTTATCTGTATTCTCAGTTCTCTCCTCCCTCCCCTGCATGTCCTATTCTAACTCACCTCCCCACCCCACGCCCCACATCCCAACTCCATTCCCTAGTGCATCACTGCTTGAATCTACAATTGCACTTCTAGTATATGTGGTTACTCTATGTTGTCAGCAAAGAAGAGGGCTTAATTTTTTTTAGAAGAGGGCTTAATTACTAGTTAATTAATTAATAAAGAGAAAAGAGAGATGTGCCTGGGTGGCTCAGTCAGCTAAGCATCTGACTCCTTTTTTTTTTTTTTTAAGATTTTATTTATTTATTCATGAGAGACACACAGAGAGGCAGAGACACAGGCAGAGGGAGAAGCAGGTTCCCTGCGGGGAGCCCAATGTGGGACTTGATCCTGGGATCCCAGGGTCATGTCCTGAGCCGAAGGCCGATGCCCAACCACTGAGCCACCCAGGCGTCCCAGCATCTGACTCTTGATTTCAGCTCACGTCATGATCTCAGGGTTTTATGATCAAGCCTGCGTTGGGCTCCACACTCAGCACAAAGTCTGCTTGGGATTCCCTTTCTCCCTCTGCCCCTCCCCCGACTCACACTCAAATTAATTAATTAATTAATTAATTCTTTAAAAAAAAAGAGAGAGAGAGAGTTGCACAGAGATAGTCCAGCTTGCTGAGTGGTTTGCAGGACGGAGGAATCCTCAAGAGTATCTATCTTTGCTTGGTACTTTACCACCACTTCCACCACCTTCACCTCGTGTATTCCTCACAACCGTCCTGGGGGACCCCTGTGAGTACCGTCTTTATGTTATAGAGACAAACCCCCAAACCTCAGAGAGCTAAGGGACTTGTGTGGGAGTGAGGATGGGAACAAGGGTCTCCTTTCAGCCAACCCCGCCTCTTCCCTTCACTCCAGGGCTGCCACAACAGGGTGGTTTCTATAAAGTGCTGTCAAAAGCACCTTCTACAATGATGGAGATGTCCTGTCTACACTGCCTGGTGGGGTAGCCACGAACCACATGGGGCTTGAGAGCACTTGAAATGTGTGACTAGTGTGACTAAGAAACCCTGCTTTTAATTTTTGTTCATTTTACATTTCAATGGCCACATTTCATTGGTGGCTCTTATATTGGGCAGTGCTGATCTACATTCTCTCACTCCCAGCACATGACTGTAGGGGAAATGGAGTTCAAATGCAGACACCTTGAGATGGCATGAAGTGGGATTAAGAGTAAAAGAAGGAAAAATTCCCCCTTGCCTTACTGGTGAGGCATTAGGAACTCACAGTGCGGGGCAGACACAGAGGGGAGACAGTGAGTAGGGAGGGAGGAAGAACTGGGGGGACTTCTTAAATTATGGCCTAGCCATGGAAGCCTGTCAACCCCCAAGCTCTGGGTAGAGGAACTCCAGCAATGCCTCAGGGACCACAGAGTGGTTAGCCAGGACCAGGAAAGGGAACTTTTCAATGACTGCAGAATCCCTGCAGATGCTGGGGACCCCTGGATTTCTTGGATCACTAAAGGGAGGTCCTTACCCAGGGTCTTGAAACTGTGGGTTCCTCCCCTGGCCAACAACACAAGTTTACAGGAGATCAGAATTTAAGAAATGAACACCTCTGGTCCAAACCCTCAAGGAGGCCACGATAAACTGGCTCAGTTCTGCATAAGAAAAGGCCTTTTTCCTTGAGGTCTGAGACCAGTGATGGGAAAAACCGTGAGAGCAAGCCCACCTGCAGTGTCTAGGTGCCAAAAGTCTGGGATGAGGGGAGAGGAGTCATAAAATATCCCCCATTTCTCTCTTTCTCTCTTTTTATTTTTATTTATTTTTAAAGATTTTATTTATTTATTCATAGACACACACAGAGAGAGAGAGAGGCAGAGACATAGACAGAGGGAGAAGCAGGCTCCATGCAGGGAGCCCAATGTGGGACTGGATCCCAGGTCTCCAGGATCACACCCCAGGCTGCAGGCGGTGCCAAACCCCTGCGCCACTGGGGCTGCCCTCTCTCTCTTTTTAAAGCTTTTACTTGTTTATTTGAACCAGAGAGAGGGAGAGAGAGAAAGAGAGTGCATACATTGGGGGAGGAGCAGACTCCCTGCTGAGCAGAGATCCTGACACAGGGCTCCATCCCAGGTCCCTGAGATCTTGACCTGAGCCAAAGTCAGATGTGTAATTAACGGACTGAGCCACCCAGGTGCTCCCCTTCCTCTCTTTATGAAAATTGTTTTGCATGGTTCCCCAAGGTTCTAGTCCTTGCATTTTTATTTTTAAAAAAGATTTGAGAGGCTCACAGAAAGAGAGTGCATGTATGCACACAGGCTTGAGCAGGGGGGAGGAGCAGAGGGAGAGAAGTAGACTCCCCGCTGAGCGCTGAGCTGGACTCCAGGCTGTATCTCAGGACCCTGACATCAGGACCCAAGTTGAAATCAAGAGTGGGACACTCAACTGACTGAGCCACCCAGGCATCCCATGTGCTTGCATTTTTAATGACTAGAGGCTCATTTAAAAAGATGACACCAGGATAAGGGCCCAGAGCCAGGCATAGAAAAACCTCTGTCCTGAGGACTCCCTAAAGAGGCAGTTGTGTGAAGTGGTTAGAACATCTGGGAGGGCCTGGTGGGCCTGGGGTCAAATCCAGGTGGACACCTGCCAGGTATGTATGTGACCTTCAGCATGTCTACTGACCAGACCCGCCCAGAGCACCACTGCTTCAAGCCTATGAAACCAGGAGGATACCTCGTCTCATAGCAGTAGGGTTAGGAGGAAACGACATTATATTTGTAAGGTTCTTGGCACAGTTCCTAGCAGACAGGGGTCCATCAGGAAATGGTGACTATTTTGGTTTTTATAATTTTCTGGTCTGTTGTAGTTTCCTATTGCTGCTGTAACAAATTACTATAAATGTGGTAACAGAAACAATAAAAATGCACTATCAGTTCTGAGGGGCAGAAATCCAAGCTGAGGGGTGCCTGGGTGGCTCAGTGGTTGAGCGTCTGCCTTTGGCTCAGGGTGTGATCCCGGGGTCCTGGGATCGAGTTCCCCCACTAGGTTCCCCGCAGGGAGCCTGCTTCTCCCTCTGCCTATGTCTCTGCCTTTCTCTGTATAAAATCTTTAAAAAAAAAAAAAAAAGAAAAGAAAGAAATCCGAGCTGAGTCTCATGGACTACGAGCACAGGTGTTGGCAGGACTGTGCTCACTTCGGTGGCTCTAAAAAGTCTGTTCACCTGCCTTTTCCCCCTTTATTTTTTATTATTATTTTTTTCCTTTTCTCCTTTAGAGAGGCCATGTGCACCCTTTGGCTGGGGCCCCTACCTGTCTCCAGAGCCAGCAACTGGCAAGTGGAGTCCTTCTTAACAGCTCATGGCTCTGCTTCCTCCCCCACCCACCTCTTTTACTTTTAAGGACCTTGTGATCACACTGGGCCCACCAAGATAATCCAGGCTAATCTATGCAAACATCGGCTGATAAGCAACCATAATTCCTCCTGTCCACGTGGTATAACATATCCACAGGCTCTGGGGATTACGCTGTGGGCACTGTGGGGCCATCACCCTGCCTTCCATGGGCTTGGAAGGGAGGGCAAGGGAGTCGTTGCCATTTCTGCTTCCTGTCATCTGCACAAAGCAGGGGTTTTGTCTAAGAAACACCTGGGTTGGGGACCTACCACCACCTGGTAAGGGCTCCCACCAATTTCATCTGCTGGCCGGGGACCCCTGGCTGGATTCAACTCCTCTCTGCAAGTCAGGCCTGAATCTGTGAATACACTGCTTGGTGCCAGGAGGCTGCCTTGTTGCACACAAATCACAGAGCCCAGCGGTGCCCGGGGCTCTTGCGGGGAGCTTGTGACCTTCCCGGTGAGGAGGAGGACTGGGCTTGGCAGGCTGGTGAAATACCAGGTTGCATAGTTACATCCTCACACTGTGGGACTCTCAATTCAAGCTGAAACTGGGGCAGCTCCGAGCACCGCGGTCACGGCCCCAGCGGCAAACGGTGAAGTTTGTGCGGTGACCCCGAATCCTAATTGAAAGTGCAATCTCGATACCTAAAACATTCAGAGTTTGGAGGGCAATGAAAACCCTGCAACCAGAAGGAACAGAAACAGTTGCTTTTTCCTGCTTGGTTTCTTGGCATGACATCAGAGGGCAACTGTCATTTTGTTCAAGTCTCAGGTTGACATTTTACGGCCCAGCACTCGTGTTGTGCTATTTTTTTTATTACTGCTTCAGTTAATAAGGGCCAGTGGGGCCCCATAAATATTCTAATGGTTTAGAAGAAAATTACCAAGTCATTCTGAAGCCCTCCTGCCGACCTAAAGGTGCACAAGGAGCCTGATTTCTGTCCTCTCGCCCTCAGGGACACTGGCACGTGCGGGGGACACCACTTAGAAGCACGGCCTGGTGGGGAGGCCAGCAAGGGCCCGAGCGGCACAGCGATGCTTCGGAGGGATGCCGAACGGTTCTTGGGAATGGAAACTGCCAGGGCTGAGCTTGAAGCTCTGAAAGCACTCAGCTCTCGGGAGTTCAAGAACTTTTGATGGGTTCCAAGGGGACAGCACACGGGAGCTGGCAGGAGCTCCACAAACCATCTGATGGTCTGTGAGGCCGCTGCCCTGGCTCCCCGGGTCCTATTTCTTCTTCCCCCCAGGCTGCCAGCTCAGGGACCTCCATCCAACTCCTCTTTATTTGCCTGTTATCGGGGGCCCGTGACTTGAAACAAGCCACCTCTGTGTGTCCCCTTTGATCCTGCCCCCTCGGCCGGCGGGCTCTAGTTTGCTGAAGTGGCCACTGATGACTATCAGGTAAAAGCTGAAGTCCCAGGAGTGGCACCCCCACAGAGCGACAGGAGCTCAAGGGCAGACTTGGCATCGTGGACTCACTATCATCCTTTCTGACTCCTCCGACCCTGGCTGGTGACACACAAGACTCCCAAACAGACACGGTCCCTATCTCCCAGGCTCCGAAGGTACATATTCCTAATCAGTTACTTTTAATAGCCTTGAAGATACCCCAGCCACATCCTGTTGCAAACAGCCACGGGGTGTCTGGGAGGTCAGCGGCCTCCCGCCCGCTCCGAGCTGCTCTGCTGTGCTCTGGATGCTTCTCCTGCGGGCGCCGTGAGGCGAGGGGCCCTCCTTACACGCCTCTCCTCTCGGCTGCCGTCTAACCAGGCCTCGTCCCTCAGTACTTTTCCTCTTTCCTTCGTAGAAGTCATGCAGTCTGCTTCCGCTGCCTGTGTGCGAACCCTTCAGGACTGGGCTGTCTTTTTATAAAGAGTTTCCTAGAAATATCTCAGCTCTGGGACCTTCTTTTTTCAGGTTAAAAGGGAAGAATTCTGGAAAGGTGGTGTATTTTTTTTTGGGGGGGGGGTCCATATTCTTTCACTTGTTTAATTTAAATAACTTAAAGAACATATTTTTCATTATAGGGATAAGAATACAATTACCTTGACCACAGCCATTTGCTTGCTTGCTTTTTTTTTTTAAAAAGAAAACAAACATAACCTGCACACCATCTGTGATATTATTCCTTGATATTTCACGTTAAATTGTCTAATGCCGACATTCATCTTTACCCTAAACAGTACTTGCAAAATCTTGGGTTTGATGTATTAGTTATAAATTTTTTTAATAACACAGTTAAAACGTAAAAGAAATATTTCCCTATCTACTGTCTAAAATTATTTCCCATACCACTGATGTTAGTTAGCCTCCCACTTTGGGAAACACTCATCTAGAATATAGTTTTTGGAAGAGATTTACCTGAAGAATTTAGAGCAACAAATGTGCTACTACTTCAACTTAGCCAAAGATGAAGCAATTCTACGGTCTATTTACAGTAACTTTAAAGATGAATGAAATTTCACATATTCTAGAATAATGTAAAAATATCTCACTGCCTACAGGTCAAAACTTACATGAAATAGGAGATTCGTAAGCATTATTAGATCCCACTTAAAAAAAAAAAAGCCACTTGAATTCTATCTCTAAAAGCTGGTCAGTTATCCTTTCAGTCTTAAATGATCACATCTGAGCATTCCAGTCTGGGGAGAACCAGAAGACACTGTGTTATCCAGTTGGTCCCATCAAAGAGGCTGAGCTGGACAGGATACCATACACTCTCTATCTTTCCAGATCCCACCCCAATCCTCCATTTCCCAAAGCAGGAACAAGCTCAGCTGTGATCTATAATAATTTCATTAACCCTGCAATGAAGCATTAAATTAAACTGCCTAGTGCACATTCTTCTTTTGCTACAAGGGAAATTGTACCTTGTAAATCCTGAATTTCATGCTAATAGATTTACTAACCAGCTACATGTTTACAGGAGACTACAAATAAGCAAAATAACTAGGCAAATTGTGAAATCTCCAGTGGGGGTGTTACAACAACAGATTTTCTCCCTGATAATATGTCCTTTAAAGAGTTTAGTTATGGAGCGTTTTAGCCTTCAGAAGAACAGTTCTCTAGGGCACCTGGGTGGCTCAGTTGGCGAAGTGTCTGTCTCTCAGGTCATGATCTCAGAGTTGTGAAGTTGAGCCCCGTGTCAGGCTCCGTACTGGGCGTGGAGCCTGCCTGAGATTCTCTCTCTCCCTCTCCCTCTAACCCTCCCTGTCCTCCCTCCCTAAAAACAAAAAAATAAAAAACAAATTAAAAAGAAAAAAAAGAAGAGCAGTATTTAAAAAAAGAAAGAGCAGTTCTCAAAGGGTTCACCTTTCTATGGAATTTCCAAACCAATACTTTTAAACAAATTAATTACAGGAAGAAAGCTGACTTGAGTTGGCACTGTGGTGAAGAGCCTTTGTTATCCCTGGCATAAATCACCACCCTGGACACTGGGAGACTCTCAGAAGGGCATATTCAAGTTAGTGGCAGAGCCTGGGCCAGATCCCAAGTTCCTGACAACTGATTCAGTGTTCTCTACACCAGCCCAGGCTTCTCAGCGTTCCTGGACAGAAGGATCCTCTTGAGCAAATCCCATTCCTGGGGGTGACTTCAGCGTCTTTCTCCTTAGTGTACTGCCCTATTTCTCTTAAGCCACAGAACCGCAGACATCACTTAGCTCTTAGTAAAAAGTATATCCAGCTAAGAGGCCAGGAAGAAGCTGGGTTTGTGCTACAAGTGTGTGCGTTTCTGGTATACAAGGATGAACACCCCAAAATGTATGGCGACTTCAAACACCTGCATCTAAATTCCACGTTTTGTCTCATCAACACACATGGGGAAAGAGGTCAAGTAAGCCAGTAAAAATCCTTTGTGATCAGGTCATTAAAGGGTATCGAAATCTAGAAATACAGCATGTCAGAGCTGGAAGGGATCCTGGAGATCATCTAGTCCAAACCCTTTCTTTGATAGATTGCTCAAAGCCATAGAATCTGTTGTGTGTCAGAGTAAGGATTACCAAATAGTCTTCCGAAGCTCTTTTCTTGTCTGATGGTGGCTGCAGCCAAGACCAGTCAAGGGCTGTAGTGTCAGCTCCTCGGCATGTGGTGCATATACTACACCCTTGACCTTTGCTGCCTATTTCCAGGCCACAGGAGACTCACAGTGAAGCCAGCTCAGCCAAGGCCAGGAGTGCTCCCTCCTGCACACAGGCCTTCTGTGTGTCACCAGGGACTCTGTTCCAAGGTACAGTACCTAGAAAGCTGGCTAACAGGGAGTAAAGCAGGTCCCTGGGGCCTGAGAAACCGACAAAGATGCAATAGCAACAGTCAAAACAACCCAAACCACCTGAGCCTGAGTTCCCTCTATTCTTCCTGTGAGAAGCAACTTAACCAGAAGCAGGACCTGAGAAGACTTCGGCAGTGCTCTCCTACCTGCTGCACCAGCTCCTCACCCCAGGAACGCTTTCAAAGGCTCCCAACCCCTTCATGGGGCACGGCAGGTGCCTGTCTGCTCTCAGTAGCACACCCTTGCTTCTCAGGACACTCTGGAATGATCTCTGCACCTGGACAGTCCCAAGTGGAGCAAACTCACCTGTCGGCATCTCCAAGGCCCAGGGAGGTATTTCTTTGCAGGGTCTCCCGCACCACAGCCATCCCATCAGGGAGCCGGTTCAGGCGACGAGTGTAGAGGCCAAGTCCACCATCAGTCATGTACCTTTAACAGAAGCAGAGGATGATGCAGAGATATGGTCAAGGGCAATTCAGGCACAGTCTTGTTCACATCCAGAATCATTGCATGGCCATCCTGTGCTCAAAGGGGGAAGGAACTGAAGCTTTCTCGATGCTCTGTCACTGATCACAGCCCAGGAATAACTCAGCTGTTGATTCAACTCAAAGGATCACCCACTTGCTAGCAAAAATAGAGCTCGACTTAATTAACCCAAACTCATAGGAACCTATGAAGCAGAAGGGAACTAGTGAATAAAATTAACTGTCAGATGTATTCATGACCTCTTTTTTAATTTGGCAATTATACAAGCAGGTGTTTCACCTAAGTAATGTGAACAGAACTGATAATCGTTAGCAAATCATATGGAAAAAATATTACAGTACGGTACAGTGGAGAAAGTAGGCAAGCTTTTAAAAGAGATGCAAAGAAAAGACAGAGGACAGATGAGCCACCTTTGCCGTCATGGGCAAGTTGCTTCTCTGGGACTCTCATCTGAACTATGGGAATATCACAGCCTTCCTACATCCCAAGGCAGACATGAGAAATAGCCAGATAAGGCATAAGAAAGTGCTCTGCAATTCGTGTAACACCATATACATGGGGTTGTCATCATCTTGAGGCATCTACAAGGGTGAATTTCACCTTTGATATCGATGCCTTAAGAGTGTTGTCACAACTCTCCAAACAACACTCATACTAATTAAGTCTTCCAGTTTTCTCGGTGAGTCCATAAAGCTATCTTCTGACGGAGTCAGTACTATCAGAGGAGGGGGGTCCCCGGGATTTCTTCTGTATAGATAGCCATCTGCTACCCAGACCAGGTCCTGAGAGCTTAGCCACCAGTAGGAGGCAGCGCGGGTACAAAGCAGCTTTACTTCATCTACCCTGCCTCCTTCACAACATCCCATAAGGGATATTGCTTGTGCCATCACCCCCATCTTCAGAGGAGAACAGGAAGGCAAAACAAAACCTGGGCAGAGCAAGAAACTAAACCCAGATCCCTTTAATTCCTCCATGGGCCCCATCAGATAGACCTGTAAGCTGTCTGAAAATGTAGGTGTCTTACATTTCAAGTGAAATGACATGTATTAAGAAGATCACCAAGTGGTGATTTTCCTGAAATGGTGAACTGAGCTACATCACAGAATGTTTCACTGCATTTGGTCTTTTCGCTTTAGAATACATGAGGCATGAGGAAAATCCTAAGGGTTGTCAACTCTTGACTTTCTTCTACTTCTAGTTTGGGATCTTTTGCGGATATATTCTTAGAAAAGTGGAATTACAGGATGTTGTGGAGGTTGCCCACCACCAGTAAGTTTTAGTTAGGGGCAGAGAAAAAAGTTCTCACTGGAGCATCGTGGGGTAAGAAGCTTCCATAAGAGTCAAAAGAATTCTCCCTTAGGGCAGCTTCCAGGACACCAGGGCTAAGTGGAACTTCTCTGACCTCCTCCCCTCCATCCCTGCTTTATGACACTGATGATCACAAACAATGCAATGCCAATGTAAAGTTTGAGTTGTCAAGGCAATTGTTTGTGGTTGTGCCAACAAAATGACAACAGATTAGACTGAATTGTTCACTCTACTGTGTCATCTGAAAAAACAAACAAAAATTCTGTGAAAATACGAAAAACCACTCCATTATACACTTTTATTTATTTTTTTATTTTATTTTAAATATTTTATTTATTTACTCATGAGAGACACACAGAGAGAGGCAGAGACACAGGCAGAGGGAGAAGCAGGCTCCATGCAGGGAGCCCAACATGGGATTCCATCTGGGGTCTCGAGGATTACGCCCTGGGCGGAAGGCAGACCTAAACTGCTGAGCCACCAGGGCTGCTCCATTATACACTTTTAAAAGGGTGGATTTTATGAATCGTATCTCAATAAAACAAAAAACCTAGAGATTACAGCTTATAGTTAAATAATTATTTGTATAATTACCTTTTAGTGCTTATTTCCTACACTAGACAGTAAATTCCTTGAAGGCAGGCACTATTTTTACTATATCCCATGTGCCTAACACATATTAGGTGCTTACCACAAATTGTTTTTGTTGAATGAAGACCAAAGACACAGCCATAGGATGGGATTTAGCAAAATCTTCTCAGGAGGACACCAATTACAGGTTTGCTTTCTGCTTTTTATATTATTTGATTTTTTAAGATTTGATTTTTTAAAATAATATCTATACCCAATGTGAGGGTAGAACTCATGACCCAAGATAAAGAGTCACATGCTCCACCAAATGAGCCATTCAGGTGCCACTTCCTCTTTTTTTTTTCCAAAAATAAAGCAATTCTTTTTTTCTTTTGAACATTTGGTTTTTGTTTTTGTTTTTTTTTTTGGTTTTGTTTTTTTTAGTAATCTCTACCCCAAACATGGGGCTCACAATCATGACCCCAAGATCAAGAGTTACATGCTCCAGTGACTGAGCCAGCCAGGCGCCCCACCCAGCTTTTCCTTCCTCTTAAATGTCACCAAACATGAACCTAAGATATATGGAAAGGCAAATTAAACTTTATCTGCTGGTTTACCCATCCATCTGTCCATCCAACCACCCACCCATTCAAGGTGACCCAGAGTCCAGTGGTAGGCACCGTGTACACATCCTAAGCCAGCACAAGGAGAAAAAACCCATTTACATCAAGATGCAGTGACTTTGCCAGAGGCTAAGACTTTCTATTTCAAATGTCCTTTCGAGGAGAATTCAGGGGAAGCTCTTCAAAACACAGTCTGTTGCACCATTAAGTAAGGCAGTTAATTTTGATTTCAGCAAAGCCCATCCAGCCATATAAACTAAAACTTTTCAACTGCAGGGATCTTGTCAAAGGACAAACAAATTCATTTTAGCATTCATTTCCCTGCTGGATTCTTATTGCTAGTGAAACAACACACACAGTTAGGCAATTAGACGCACCCAGGCGTGTAGATGAGGCCCACATGTACACAGCCTTCGCTTTCTGTGGAGGCGCAGGGCAGGGCCTAGAGAGTATTCCACAGACGAATGCCCAGACGTGCCGCAGCCTCCAACCCTGTAATATCCCAGCACAATGTGGTTTTGTCAAAAATGAAAACCAACAGCGGTGGGAAGGCCCTGGAGAGATGGGACTGGATGTGTCACCCTGGCCTGCCAACTGCTGCAGGAAATTCTGATTTTGTTTAGGGCAAAGAGGAGGGAAAAGGCAAGGATAAATCAAATCCTCTGCCCTCCCAAATGCACAGAGAACTGAAGAGCCAGGTAGCTGAATGCTGCTAATCTGACCGTGATCAAGCTTCATTTCAATTATTTCATTCACTGTGTGTGAGAGCAGCTGGGGCATGGGTGGGGGGGTGGGGAGTGGGTAAAAATGGTGAGGAAATGGGGAATGTACATCTTTTCCCAGACATTTGTAAAAACACATATCCAATCATATATTTTAAAAATAATATTCTTAAAAATTAATTGTTTTATGCCCTCTCACTAGGAGACAGCATAGCATTGGAGATAGTTGTCACTACAGCAGGCTCACACTCAAGGATCTAATTTATTTATTTAAAAAGATTTTTTAATTTATTTATTCATGAGAGACAGAGAGAGAGAGAGGCAGAGACACAGGCAGAGGGAGAAGCAGGCTCCACGCAGGGACCCTGATGTGGGACTCGATCCTGGGACTCCAGGATCGTGCCCTGGGCCAAAGGCAGGCGCTAAACCGCTGGGCCACCCAGGGATCCCCCTCAAGGATCTCAAGGATCTAATTTAAAATATTTATTTCTATGAGCAGCCCAGGTGGCTCAGCGGTTTAGTGCTGCCTTCAGCCCACGGTGTGATCTCCAGACCCAGGATCGAGTCCCACGCCAGGCTCCCTGCATGGAGCCTGCTTCTCTGTCTGCCTGTGTCTGTTCCTCTCTCTGTGTCTGTCTCTCATGAATAAATAAATAAAAATCTTTAAAAAAATAAATATTTATTTCTAAATTATTACCCACTGATTCCAATAGTCTCATTTACAAAAAGCTCCCTATATATTTTTAAATAAGCTTCTACGCTCAATGAAAAACAGAATTTTGGTTTGACCCACATTTGCGTAGAACGGGCTACTGACTACATTAACACAGACTGCCTTCATCAAGTCAATCCCTTACAAAAGCATCATTACAGGTGAAACAGTCACTGGTGTGTCCACCTGAGTCGCTGGCCCTCGTCCAGCAGTGATTAGAAGGCTTGTGCTCAGGACGGCAGGGGTGGAGGTGAGGAAGTGGTGGCCGCCTGCCATCTCTGGGAGCTTTAGCAAGGCTCATACTGGGTAGAGATGAAAGGACTTGCCTGAGGTCACAAGGAGAGGAAGCAACAGATCCAGGGACTGGATCTTCCAGCACCAACACTGTAAGGTTCCTTCTCCTTGTGGAAATAAATAATTGATGCTGGAGCCTAATGATGTGCTGGTCATATCCTAATGTTTGCCTAATGTTTGCCTCCTGGGGTCCTGACTAAGCCAACAAGCAAATCAACAATTTCTACATTATCCTCTCGAGTTCTGCAGTGATGGGTGCAGGGGCTCTGCCTCCAGCTTCCACGGCCTTCCTAGAGGCCCCCGGATGGAGCCTGGGCTAATACGTAAGTTGTGTGGAAAATGTTTCCTTTTCTAGGCTGGGGATCCCTGGGCTGGCCCAGGAGCATAGGAACAAGCAATAGGGCTCTCTTGTTACGGAGACCTGGGTTTGGGCGCCGGAGCGGCTCGGTTGGTTAAGCATCTGCCTTCAGCTCAGGTCATGATCTCAGGGTCCTGGGATCGAGCCCTGCATTGGGCTCCTTGCTCAGCAGAGTCTGCTGCTCCTTCTCTCTCTCTCCCTGCTTATGCTTGCGTGCTCTCTCTGTCAAATAAATAAAATCTAAAAAAATAAAAAATAAGAGAGCAAGCGATAGAGACCTGGGTTCAAATGTCTCCTCTGCCCCTGGCCAGCTGGGGGACCCTGTGTGCATCATTATTAATAAGAACTAATGATTATGGAGGCTGAGTACTGTGCTAAGTGCTTCCCATAAGTCATGACATGGTATCTTCAAGGCTCTCATCAAGTGTATTATCTGTTTTTCAGAAGAGGAAAATGAGATTGTGGTCAAGATCACAGTGCAGGTAGGTGGGTTCAAATTCCAGCTTTGTCACACTTCGTTGTGTAATTCGTTTGAGTTTCATTTCCTCAGCTACAAGATGGGTGAAAATATTGATTAACCTCATAGGGCTTCGGTGGGTTAAGGGCGCCAGTGCATACAAAGCCCAGTGCCTGGTGTGTCAGGAGCACTTCAAGCTTATTAGCTGCCGTGATTATCAACAGCAGCGACTGCCCGTATCACGGAGTAGTGACCGCACATCCCCTTCTTTTTTTTTTTTTTTTTTAAATATTTTATTTTATTTATTTATGATAGTCACAGAGAGAGAGACAGAGACACAGGCAGAGGGAGAAGCAGGCTCCATGCACCGGGAGCCCGACGTGGGATTCGATCCCAGGTCTCCAGGATCGCGCCCTGGGCCAAAGGCAGGCGCCAAACCGCTGCGCCACCCAGGGATCCCCCGCACATCCCCTTCTTACTTCTTAATTGCACAACTGTTAGGTACCAGGCTCTGTACCAGGCTTGGGGTTACAGAGGTGGAAAGACCTAGATCCTGCCCTTGGGGAAGCTCAAAATCTACAAGGGACTCTGACATTGAAAAGATAATTCTACTACTACATGGAGAGTGGTATTATGGATGGATATAGGATAGGCTCAGAGCACACCAGGGGAGGAATCACAGAGGAGCTATGTAAGCTGGCCCTTGAAGGGTGCATAGGCATTTGCCAGCCACAGGACAAGGATCCATCTGGGCACATGGGTATCTCGTACAAAAGCAGAGAGAAATGGAGAGGCGGGTTCAGTTAGGAGAATGGCAAGTAGGTCACTGTGGCTGGAGCATCAGGAATAGACCGGAGCCGGGCAGCATGTGAACTGGGGCTCAGTCAGGCTGCGTTGTGACCTGTGGCTTCGAGCCAAGGAAGCAATGAAGGTACTGAGCAGATGACTCGCAGGCTCTGGCTTCTGTGTCCCAGAGAACACGGGCTCTTCACAACTTCTACCATTCAATGCTCCAGTTTGGGTGAGCATTTTCTCATCAATATTCCCTTCTACAGACTTCTCAAAATGCTCCTCCTGTCTGAATCCTGTCTGTGTCATCGCAGACCTCTGGGGCAATGACCAGGCTTGCAGGGTAGACTCACCATCCCTCAGGCCAAAAGAGACCTGTGAACACCACATGCCTATTAGGAGGAACTTTCTAGACAAAGTAGGTGCAGTCTACGTAACTGACACTACCTACGAAAGCGCTTTGGAATCTAATAGAACCTGTTAGAACAAATACACCAGATCTTGAATCCAAAGTTTAGTCAACAGATCTCTTCCTGAAACATAACGAGACAACAACGTGGAAGAAGCGAAAGTGGCTTTGTGAATCACCTTCGGAAGGAGGGCACGGCTCCTCATTCCCCTAGTTCACAGTTCAACACAACCTGAATAAGTAACACAGACTGACTTCCACTAATCGTGAAAGAAATCACCTTCTGTCAAGGACTGGGGGAGGGCAGAGTGGACAGGAAGGGGAAGAAATATATACTGACCTGATCTGGCTCAGTGCATTTCTAACGGAGCATGGTGTGAAAAGGCAAAACAAAACTACAACAGAAATACTCCGATGTAAGAAATGAAAGTAGTACAAAATGGGGGGGAAGGGGGGAATCCAGCCTAGGTGATTATTTTTTCTTCAAAGACGTGTCAACGGGATCCCTGGGTGGCTCAGTGGTTTGGCTCCTGCCTTCGGCCCGGGGCGTGATCCTGGAGTCCCGGGATCGAGTCCCACATCAGGCTCCCTGCATGGGACCTGCTTCTCCCTCTGCCTGTATCTCTGCCTCTCTCTCTCTCTCTCTGTGTCTCTCATCAATAAATAAATAAAATCTTAAAAAAAAAAAAAAAAAGACGTGTCAACCTGCCTATGTGTTTTGGATGCACTTTTAAGTGGAAATTGCAAAAAAATAAAAATAAAAAAATGGAAGATTGCAAAAAAAATGGAATAAAAGAAAAAAATATATATTCACATACATTTACAATTCCCTGCCAATACCAATAAAGCTATGTGAGCGTGTATGCAACACACACTTTGTTGCATACGGTTAAAGGAAAATGATGCGGGCTGATGTCAAGTCCCTGCAGATGAGCATCTCACCAGGGTCCAGGACCCCCAGAGCACAGGCTTTCACAGCGCCCCTCTGCTCCACAGCAATGCAGCACCACGTGTACTCTGGGGGTTTATTAGCATGTAAGTTGAGTTTCTGGACAAACCTGTAAAAGGATGCCTTTAGTTTAGGGCCTCCTAGAAGTCAGATGAATAAACCTCACTCGGGGTCACAGAAGGACAAACCAGTCTAACAGAGCTGCCCATGCCCTTTTGAAGAAAGCCGATCTCTAGGACAGAAAAAAAGCTGTTCCATTTGACTTAAGGGGAGAGGAGAATGCATTTGCAATGCAAAAATAGAATTTTTTTTTTGGGGGGGGGGAGTGGGCTTAATTTTTTTCAGCGCTATTTTTAAAAACTGTAGTACTAAAATTTAAGCAGACTTAAGATTCTACTGAAGAAACATTCGGAAACCACTCTGCCCTCAAAGTTTTTAGACACCAAAGCTGAGTCAAATGTGGTTTACTTCATTTATCCACTACCACCCTACTGCCACCCTGCACCCCAAATGGCAACTACAGAGACATGTTGACTCTAACACCTTCCTCATGACATATCTTTAATATTTTATTTTTTCATTTTTTAAAGATTTTTGCATATTTAAGTCATCTCTACACCTAACGTGGGGCTCAAACTTACAACCCTGAGATCAAGAGTTGCATGCTCTACTGACCAAGCTAGCCAGGCACCCCATCTTTAATATTTTATTAAGATTTTATTTATTTGGCAGAGAGAAGAGAAGAGAGAGAGCACAAGCAGCGGCAGGCAGAGAGGGAGAAGCGCACTCCCCTTGGAGCAGGGAGCCTGACATGGGACCCTGGGACCATGACCCAAGCCCAGGGCAGATGATTAACCAACTGAGCCACCCAGATGCTCCTATCTTTAATATTTTAAAATCAAATAAGTGAGCTCTAATCAAAGCACATGGTGCAGCTTCTCTATCATGGGTCATCTTAAACCACGCACAAGGAAACAAAGCCAACAGCTGCCTCTGGAGAAAGTCTAAGGGTCTGCATGTCTTTCTCAGTTAGGGTTCCCTATAACGACAGAACTTTAGCTATAAACAATCTGGACTAGACAATGCAAGTAATCAAGAAGCATTTCTTTGGCTTTCATGGCTTTTGGGGAACCCCTCCAATGACTCTGTTAGCACATGTAGAGGGGAGATGTGGGCCCAGGGAACGGTTTCCTACCTTTCTGCTGGATGCAGAGTCGGGGTTACCTTTTAGCACCGTTCCCCTCTGTGCCGCACACCTGCGGGCTCTTCAGGACATCACTAAGATGGTATATTGATCTTTTTAGGAGGATGTGGGAGTTCACTTCTCGTCTCTAGCACAATCTTCCCCTATTTCGTTCAAGCCTGGAGCAGCTACCCAAGGCCATAGCACGAGCCACCTCAGCTCAGAGCACAGAACACGACCCTGAGCCACCAACTGGGAATACCTGCAGCTCAATGGGCACTGGCCCCTTCCCTGGCTCGTCTGCATTTCACTTCCATTGCACCCAGTCCTGGCTGTAAGGCGAGCTGGACGACAGTATTATACGCTGGCTGGTGAGGACTCGCCGATCCTGGTGTGGCAGGAAGTCCTGCCTGCTGCAGAAGTGAGTCGGGCTCCGGAGGAGGCTAGCCTAGTCACCAGAGCAGGCCTCTCTGGGGACCACTAGGGAGACGTTGCTAAGCTAGTCAGACAAGAACTCAGCTTCAGCAGGCTATGGGGACAGGGGCAGGAGCAGGAAAAGGCAGGCCTGAGCAAAGGAGGAGACAAAGGGTCCCAGGGGTCCCCTTGAAGCCTCACCAGGAAATATGGGTACCAGAGTCTTTATCTCCTAAAGCTAGGTGCTACGAAGCTGCGTGAAGGGAACAGAAGGCCCGCACTGTGGAGGCTCCTGCAACAAAACTCAACCCGTGCCTCACCCTACCTGCTGCTCCTAATAGGGGCCGTGGACCAGCAGCTTCAGAGTCACCCCAGCAACTTTTTAGAACTGCGGTATCCCAGACCTCCTAAATCAGACTCTAGTTCAGGAAGATGCTCGGGTGGCTCTAACGCACATTACAGAGGGGGAGCCCTGGTCTCAGGCAGCGGGCCCTGCGGTGAGGAACATAAGGCGACCCATATGAGCAAAAACTAAAGGGCTTCTATTTGTATGCATTCCTTATCGTGTCCCTCCTAATCCCTATGTTTTGTGCAGGTTTTATAGTGTATACAAGATTTCAGTGACGTGTTTCAATAAAAACAAGCACAAGGTCTCATGCAGGAAGAAGCTCTTCTTTTACACAATTAAGGACAATCTAGAGAACACTGTCTTGCTAAAGCAGAGATTCTGGGCAGCCCAGGTGGCTCAGCAGTTTAGTGCCGCCATCAGCCCAGGGCGTGATCCTGGAGACTCAGGATGGAGTCCCACGTCAGGCTCCCTGCATGGAGCCTGCTTCTCCCTCTGCCTGTGTCTTTGCCTCTCTCTCTGTCTCTCATGAATAAATAAAATTATTAAAAAAAAAAATAAAGCAGAGATTCCTAAATCTTCTTACATCATGCATGCCATCTCACACCGTGTACCCAGTGGGGCCAGCTCAAATGTCCCTGCCAGGTCCCATGCAATCAGTCCCTTGGAGTCGGGGCAGAAGGGGACCCTGGCTGAGTCAGCCCCTTCAGCATATCCTGCAAGTGTTCACACAGCAAGACTTTTGCTTGTGCTCGCCATAAGTGGACTCAGCCGCAGCACATGGCATGGCTGTAATGCACACGTCACCCTGAATTTTAGCACACAGACTCGAGCTCACCACTGCATAGGGCTGGTGCTTGCTCTCACCAAACTCCTAGCAGGAGTGATCGATCAAGTGGGAAAATTCTTGCAGGATGAAGAAACATGCTGCCAAGATCCTTGCGTCTTCTGTAAAATGCAATGTGAATATTCACAAGTTTGACAAAATTACATCTCGTGTGCATTTTCAGAGTATTTTGGGTAGCTTACTTAGGATGCAAAAAAATCCATAATTTGCTAATAAAATACATTCGATCCCACAGCAAGCTGGGGATTTTAACGGTGGATTTGTCACCCATATGTAAAGTTTTCACTATAATCCCTCACTATGCTTGCTTAAAATGGGGGTTGGCAGGGCATCTTTCTGAAGAAAGGCTCCACACTTTGGAAATCTGACAGTCCCTGCCTGTGTCTGGAATCTGGTCTGGCCTGAGTTATCTTTATTGTGTGGTTCAAGTGTCAGGGTGGGATTGTAACAAGTATCTCTAGCATTGGCAGGAAGCTTTTTGTCCACCTACTGAAAGATGACACACACTCTCACACACAGGACACAGTTCTCTAGACAAAGCCCCTTTAAGCTCTTTCTTGGAACGAAACAGATGGTGAGAGGAGACTGACTTATAATTCAGGAATTCTCCGACCTTAAAATCCACCTATATCACCTGGGGAACCAAAAATAGTGGAGATTCCAAGGCCTTAGCTTCACAAATGCAGGATGTCAATCCTGGGACTGAAACCTTGCATTTTTAAATAGACTTTTTTTTTTTAAAAAAAGAGCATTTTGTGGTTTACAGAGAACTTGCACAGAAAGCACAGTCCCCATATATCCCCTTTCCCTATTACTGACGCTCTGTATTAGTGTGGTCCGCTTGGTACAACTGAGGCACCAATACGGATGTACTATTATTAACCAAACTCCAGAGTTCACCTCAGGTCCACTCCATGTTGCATGGCTCTATAGGCTTTGGCAAGTGCGTAATTATCATGTTTCCTGCATTACAGTATCATACGGAATAGTGTTACTGCCTCCCAAGTGCTCTACGTTACCCCTATTCATCCCTCCCCCCAAGCCTGCATTTTTAACAGATATGTAAGTAATTCTCTAGCAGGTAGTCAGGGTCAGACAGTGAGAAATGCTGCCTTAAATCCTGAGGCTTGGAGGGAGGAGCTGTGAGCTAGACGGGCCTCAGTTTCCCTAAGAGAGCGTCGCCACAGTGTGACTACAATATAGTGATAACTTACATTTCAAATCCTCTTAATAACTAGTCTTGGCCCTCAGTACTAAGGGGACAGTGTCCATGTTCATAGCACCTGATCCCTGGTGCGCACTCCGTCTCAGATCAAAGCTAGGTAAGAGCTGTTAGAACTTGAACCTCTACTAAAGTACCAATTAACTCATGGCCTTGGACTTAGAGGTCTGCAGACCTCAGAATTTTGTAACTGTGGAAGCCCAGGCTAGGAGGGGATGGGAGGGGGAGGAAGGGGGTGGTGTCAGGCATGTGAGTACAGAGGACCACGGGCAATATGCAGGTGGCTCAGTGGAGGTGCCGTAATTCCATGTCTCTACCCTGGAAAAGCCTTCTGCTTTGCCTAGAGAATCCTTCCTCCCAGGCACTTCTTGTATGCTGGGGGCAGCATGTCTGTGAATCCTCTGGATGCTGCTACACCTTATCATCCTTATGATTTTTCTTTCTTTCCTTTTTTTTTTTTTTTTAAAGATTTATTTATTTGAGAGAGAGAATGAGCACATGTGACCAGGGAAAGGGGCAGAGGGAGAGAATCTCAGGCAGACAGACCCCCAGCCGAGTGTGGAACCTGACATGGGGCTTGATCTCGCGACCCTGGGATCATGACCTGAGGTGAAATTAAAGAGCCAGATGCTCAACCGACTGAGCCACCTTGGTGCCCCATCATTCTTGGGATTTCCAATAGGACTCCCGAACCCCGAAGTGCTCTATGACACAAGCTCACCTTACACGTTAGGTCAGAGGAACTCATGTAGGCATTCAGGATGGCGGGACCCCTTCTGAAGAGGACTGGAACCCCAGGGTGGAATCAGACATCCAGTGTCTCTCTTCTGGTTTCACGAGTCAGCCCCAGGTAATAACCACAGTCATTACCAGACCAGGGAGAGGCCAGCTGGTGCTTTGGTTCAGGTTTGTGCAAGTTTTGCCCTGTCTTATTGAGACTACAGCTAAAAGCAACGTCAGGGTGTGTGAGAATAGATGGAGGAAGAAGGTGACCAACTTGCCAGTGGGAGGAAGACCCCTGCTGCAGCATGAGGCATAATGGAGCTCTGGGAAACGCCACCCAACATCTGCAAACAACCTGGATTCTGGAAGCACGTGAGGTTTGCAGGAAGCACTGCTGTCGAGTCACATGCAGGCTGTTGCTCTAGAGACGGCCCCTCACTTTGAGGTGTGGCCATTTGTAAGACCCATTTACGCAGCCTCTACTGTGAGGCGGGCACTGGCCTGGGTGCGAGGGATGCAAGAATCAGACTTAGTCCTTGGACCCCAAAAGGCTTGGTGCAGATGTGCTAAGTTTGCATGGGGTTCAGCAAAGGCCAGACCTGGAGGGGGCTGAAAAGGCTTCTTAGAGCAAGAAATATGCAAGTGGCATCCCAAAGGATGAGAAGGGATTTGCCAGGCAGCCTTGAGTCGGGGCAAGGAAATTAGTTCACAGAGATACACATGTGCAAGTACAAAAAAGGTACCGGGAATTCATTGTGCGGCTTAGATGTTAAAGTTCTATCAGGTAGCATTTTCATTTAAAAAAAAAAAAAATCATTTGGGGCAGCCCGGGTAGCTCGGCAGTTTTGTGCCACCTTCAGCTTAGGGCGTGATCCTCGAGACCCCAGATTGAGTCCCACGTCAGGCTCCCTGCAGGGAGCCTGCTTCTCCCTCTCCCTCTCTCTGTCTCTCATGAATAAGTAAATAAAGTCTTTAAAAAAAAATCATTTGGGATGCCTGCACGGCTTAGTGGTTGAGTGTCTGCCTTTGGCTCAGGTTATGATCCTGGGGTCCTGGGATTGAGTCCTGCATCGGGCTCCATGCCTCTGCCTATGTCTCTCTGCCTTTCTATGTCTCTCATGAATAAATAAATGAAATCTTAAAAAAAAAAATCATTACTCTGGGAGCCCCTTGGTGGCTCAGTCGGTTAAGCATCTGACTATTGATTTCGGCTCAGGCCATGATCTCAAGGTCAAGAGATGGAGCCCCATGTCTGGCTCTACACTGAGTGTGGAGCCTGCTTACGAGTCTCTCTCTCTCCCCCTCTGCCTCTGGTCCTCCTTGCTCCTCTCTCTATCCCCCCGTCAAAAAAAAAAAAAATCATCCGGGCACTCATTCTAGATGGGATTCAGTAAATGTATTCCCATTCAAAGAAACAGATATGCAGGGTCTCTGGCCTTCAAGGGTAGGGATTAAGCCCAAACTGGGTGACCGCAGGGTGCTCAAGTTACCTGCCACTAAATCCAGCGAGACCAGGAGACACAACAGCTGACACACAGATGCCTGGCCCCGTTCACTCTTCCATGTGCCCGCATGCCCAGGGTGACCTTCAGACACGGCACCCAGGCGTCCCGGAACCCTGTGGGAGCGGGTGCATCTCGGGGGCAGGGTGGGAGTTTGAAAGTGCATATTTAATGTTACAGATTCACCATTTTACATGAATAAAAACACCACTGTTTTTTTTTTTTAATTTTTTTTTTTGTTTTTTGTAATTTATTCTGTATGTAGGTAAAATTTGACAAAATCCCGGCGGGGGGGGGAGGGGGGCGGTGTCAGTGGCTCAGTCGATTAAGTATCTCTCAGTTTCAGCTCAAATCTTGATCTAAGGGTCGTAAGATGGGGCCCCATGTTGGGCTCTGCCCTCAGCGGGGAGCCTGCACGTAATGGTCTTCCTTTCCCTCTGTGCCTCTCCCTGCACATGCGGCCCCCTCTGTACTCTCTCTCTCTCAAATAAATAAATAAATCTTAAAAAAAAAAATCCTGGTTGGTGTGGAGCTGTTAAAGATACATTGATTCTCAAAAGTCACACCTAGTCTTACACTTGCTACACCTCAAAAAAAAAAATCAGTGTGAGGTCTTTATGCTACTCAGTAAGGGATTAAAGATTTTATTTATTTATTCAAGAGAGACACAGAGAGAGGGAGGCAGAGACACAGGCAGAGGGAGAAGCAGGCTCCATGCAGGGAGCCCAACGCGGGACTCGATCCCAGGTCCTCAGGATCAGGCCCTGGGCTGAAGGCGGCCCTAAACCGCTGAGCCACCCGGGCTGCCCCTCAATAAGGGATTAAAACAAACTTTCCAAGGTTTGGAAAACAGTGAGTTCAAATGTGTGAGCACGAGAACCAGCCATTTTCCCTCCTAGAGCTCAGACTTTGAACTAATACCTAAGCAGCAGGCCCCAGCCTACTAAGAGGCTCTCCAAAAACGTGTCGCACCTCCACGGATGGGGCACAGGCTCTCTTCCCGAGGAGGGCAGGGACTGTGGCTGGGAGTGCAGAGGGGCACACTCACGTCGGCCGATCTCACACCTGCCACGTTGGGGCCCCAACGCCCTCAAAGAGCTGCCCTGCATCATCCTGGTAAAATAAGCCACGGTAGAAATTCCTAAGATCTTAAAAATACAACAAAATCCTCAAGTGAAAAGGCATTCTACGCAAACCAGTGACCAGTAGAAAACAGCCCAGCCACAGGCTAGGCACATCCGGAGAAACGCCTGAGTTCTTAGGTGAACTGGAGAAAAAAATCCCCTTTTTCTGCCAAGGCCGGTAAAAGTGTGTCCTACTCGAAGGAGTGCCTGTGGGGGCTGACGTGGTACAGACTCCTACTACACACAGGTGACGCGCTCCGCAGCGCCGGAGCATCATGCCCACCTGCCCCGACGTGGGGCGTCCTCAGGCCCCGGGCTCTGTGTCGCCACGCACGTTAGTGCCGAACCACAGAATGCCGGAGACCACGTCCCCCATCCAGGATAAGGTCGTAGCTCTCAAACTTCACCTTCAGTGCAACTGGGCATTACACAAAACACCCACAATACGCAGGCTCCCGGGACGACAGAATATTGGATCTGGGGGGAGATCCAATATTGGATCTCAAGATATTCTCAAAGATAAATGACTTGATCTGATGATTTGTCTGATGCAGGACTGAGATTCACGGAGTTTAAGGGATGTGCTCAGGGACACGCAGCTAGAGCGCAGACGCTGATGTGGTTTCATTCTAACGTGTTTTTGTGTTCAATCAATTCACCGGGCTCAACAGATCTATCTTTTATGATAAAATAGAAGTTTTGCTCCTTTATTTTACATTTTAGTATAACTGCTTATCCATCTCCTTGTGCTCCAGCCTCTCGCCCATCAAGTTCAATAATGGTAAGATCATTGTTGTTGTCATTATTATTTTAGGATCAGTACTTTTGCTTCGATATCCTAGTCCTTCGAGCTGTGCCCAGGACTTTTTTTTTTTTTTTTTTTGAGATTTTATTTATTTATTCATGAGAGACACAGAGAGAGAGACATAGGCAGAGGGAGAAGCAGGCTCCCTGCGGGGAGCCCGATGTGGGACTTGAGACCCGATGTGGGACCTGAGCCAAAGGCAGGCACCAAACCGCTGAGTCCCCCAGGGATCCCCAGCACTCTTGAGATAGGTACCTGAGAACATGTTTTTGGTGGACTGAAAAAATAAATAACCACCAAGAATGTAATTTCTTTTACATCGAACATTCATGTTGAGCATCTGGGGGATAGAAAACTAAAACCTCCTCATGTCTGTTTAGAGATAAGCCAGACACTATTGACAATAGTGGGCTAGGTGACTCCAAAGGCTCCAAGGAAGACCCCTAGGAAGATGGGGGCCTTCCAGGCAGAGGAGGCGAGGAAGAAAAGACACAGAGGGAGGAGTCGCAGGTCCCATTCAAGGGACGGCACAGCTGGAGCCGAGTCTAGCACGCAGGGAGCGCTGTCAGCCGCCCTGGGTGGCATCTTGGGTGCCAGCCGATGGCAATCTCGTTGCCCGTGGCTGAAATCCTCCAGGTCCATGGTGTTTAAAGAGGGAGTGAGAATGAAAATCAGCGGGGCAGGGAGTTCAGTCTGAAAAGCAAAAACTGTTTCCCCCTAGAGTTCGACGTGTATGGGCCTGGATGGTGCCACAGGCATGTTCGTAGGAGGGACAGGTGTGGCGCACACCGTTGGCCAGCGTGACTCTGCGTGTAGCAAGGTGGCTGCTGGGGCTCTGCGGGTAACGAGGGGCATGACACCCCGCAGGCCAGCCTGCAGACCTGGAGCGGCCGGGAACCCCCCCAGAGGCAGCTGAAGCAGGAGGGAAGGCGGGCTATGAGCACACCCGCGTGCAGGGCAGCGACCTCCAGAGTAGGAATGAAGCAAGGCTGTTGCCTATAGGATTAGGATGCTCGGGTTACCTTCCATCACGCGGCCCAACAGCTGCCTGCTGTCACAAAGACAAAAGAACAGGGCCCCAGACTTTTTCTCCGTCTTCGTCTTATTCCAGTGCTTTCCCAAGAACAGCAGACGGGTCAGCTGAAGCAGTTGCTCAAACGGGGCAGGGGCAAGGCCAAGTTCCCTAGACCTGCCAAGTCAGAGTGAGCATATCCAGTATTCTAACACTCGTACGCTCTCAAGACCTGCAGGTTTCATGACACGAGTTATAGACGGCAACATTCACTAACATCTGAGCTAGGGTGCACATCCCTGGCTTATGGCGATTCCCAGCAGCCCGGGTCCTCTCCGCCTCCGAACCCCCACCCACGTCACCCAGATCAGAGCCTGGGGCGGGGGAAGGAGGCATGCACGGACTTGTGTGTTTATCAGAAGCAGGGTGAGGGGGAGAAATTTTTCAGAAAAAGCAACCTCAGTCCTACTCCCCCCCCCCCTCCACAGGCTGGGTGTGCAAACCCAGATGGCCAAAGAGACCTCTTCCTCTGCAACACAGCACCCAGCTGGGCTCCATCTATAATAGGTCCTCAGTTTCTCCTGTGGGGCCCTGGGCACCCTGGGCCTTAGGCCTGAAAGAACCTGTAAAGGTCTTCCCTCTCAGCTTCTCACCTCACACCAGAACCCCCTCTGCAACACGTGGACACGGTTTTCCACATCCTGCTTGATTACTCTCAGGAACAGGAGGCTCACGCCTTTGCAAAAGGTCCCACCCACTCTTTCGCAGGTCTCATGTTCAGCATGTTTTCTTTCCTAACACATGAATGGTTGCCATGGTGGGTAGAGAATGAAAATTAGAAGACCAACTTCCAACTACAGTGCAAGTATGGTCCTCTGGAACCTGCTGCTTTTTCTAAGTATTTCCCATGCCAAAAATATCTAGTTTCTACAAATATTTCTATTATGTTTTGGATTTTGAACTCTTAGCCTTCCTGGTTACCCTTTCCTAAACAAACCTCTGCCAGATTCTGAACCCTTTAAAGCCTACCACCGAGAACAAAGCAGGCACTGCCTACCTCACAGTTACTCTATTGCTTCCTACATGACCATTCTATCAATCCAGGTGAGGGTTAAGCTTATACGGAGCTCTCTAAAACGTGGGAAACTCTTAGGGTCTCAGAGCCTAAAGCCTAGCAGGTGGCAGCACCAAAAGGGAAGAGATCTGGATCTCGAAGGCTAAGGGCTCAAGCTTCCCCAAATTGGCTGTACTCTTTAGCAGCTGTATGGCCTAGGACAGGTGACTTCTCTCATTTCCACTGGGGAAACCTGGCTTGCCAAAGGCTGGACTCCCACTGACTTCTCTCTCAATTTGCACATCCATAAAATGGGGATAATAACATGTTATAGGCCCTCTAGGATTTCTCTAAGAATTCAAAGAGATAATACCTGAAAAGGGCCTGTGCCATGTGGAAAAACACTCTATGAATAATGGCTCCCATTAGTACTATTAATAATTACTATTACTGGGATGCCTGAGTGGCTCGGCGGTTAAGCCTTTGCTCAGGGTGTGATCCTGGAATTCCAGGACTCCCTGCATGGGACCTGCTTCTCCCTCTGTCTCTGCCTCTCTCTCTCCCTCTCTCTCTTTCCTCTCTGTGTATTCTCATGAATAAATAAAATTTTTTATTATTTTTTTGAATAAATAAAATCTTAAAAAAAAAAAAAGAATGGATTCACGCAAAGGCACAGAGGTATAAGAGCTTGGGGCCATTCGGGGATCCCTGGGTGGTGCAGGGGTTTGGCGCCTGCCTTTGGCCCAGGGCACGATCCTGGAGACCCGGGATCGAGTATCGAGTCCCACGTCGGGCTCCCGGTGCATGGAGCCTGCTTCTCCCTCTGCCTGTGTGTCTGCCTCTCTCTCTCTCTGTGTGACTATCATAAATAAATCAAAATTTGAAAAAAAAAAAAAAAAAAGAGCTTGGGGCCATGAGAAAATGCTCATGGTCCAGGACTAGTATGTAAATTAGGGAGAAGGGCGGGCAGTGAAGAGGAGATGAAAGGGAATGAGGCTGGGCAAGCAGATCCCTCATTAGCGGCCCAGATGTAAAGGAGGGCCTACTATGCACCATGCTGTGCTCGGAACAAGAGACCCACAGTAAGACAGACTAGGTCTGTGCCTCCACAACACTTACACTCCAGGGTGAGGACCACGGAGGGCCTTGTATGCCATGCTGGGCACTAGAGGGGGTAGGATGTGGCAGGCCATACTTTCCAGAAATGACCATAGCAACATCCCCGACCCCCACGGGCTCTTCTTCCTTGCCACCTTTCCACTGAGGGAGGACATCTATGTTCGCTTCTTTCCTCTTGAATCTGGAGGGCTAGGGCTGCTCTGACCAGTACAGTCTGGTAAAAGCGACTCCCAAGAGTAGTGCATAAAAGGTGATGCGGCTTTGCTTTGCTTCATCGTACCACCTGCCCTTGGAGCCTTAAATATCCAGGGGAAAAAGTCTGCCAATCATGTCGTGAGGAAGCTACGCCACATGGAGAGGCCGTGTTTGTCCTAACCTTCAAGTCTCCCCAGCCCAAGTGTTAGATGTACGAGGGAATGGGCTTCGGAACAGCATGGATCTCCACTATCAATCGGCTCCAGCCCTGGAGGCCTCGCAGCTGAGACTCCAGACACCATGGAGCAGAGGCAAGCTATCCCACTGGCCCTTGCAGCAATTCCTCATGCAGAGACCCCAGGAGCATCATAAAATAGTGGTTTCAGGCAGCTAGATTCTGGAGGCATTTGTCTTATAGCAACAGAAACTTACACACTAAATCTCCCCAGCAGGCAACCTGGGGCCACTGAGGAGTTCCAAGCAGGTGACAGTGTAGCCAGATATGGGCTCTAGAAAGATTTTTCTCACTCAAGTGTAGCATGGCTGTGTTGGATGGGCCTTGGGGTCAGAGGTAAGGAAAGCCACCAAGGGATGTGGGGGGGGACACGGGAGCCGTGAGCCTAGAGAGGACCACGGCATGGGATACTGCAGAGAGAATCCACCACGCTTAGCGACCGGTGTTCCAGAAATGAGGAACTGAAGAGCCTGAGATTCTTTGTGGGTTCTGGCTTTGTGGAAGGGAATGGATGTGGAAACACAGGAGGAGAAACAGGGTCGGGGGGAAGAAGAGGAGTCAGAGTTCCAACGTGTTTGCACGGCTCCTGTGAAAGGCCTGGAACACCGGGGCTGTGTTCCTGTTCTGTGGTCGGGCTGTGTGCCGCGGAGTCTGGGCTCCCGAATTCACCAGCTCTGTGACCTTGGGCGTGCTGCCGATGCCCTTTAAGGTCCCACCTCCTCATCGGGGGGATGGGAAGAAGAGCGCACGGACTAAAGAGAGGGTGAAATGAGGTAAAGCATACAAAGTGCTGCACACAGCACCTGGCATTCGGAAATGCTCCGTGAGTGGCAGTTGCTCTTGTTATCACAATGATCGTGATTATTTTCTTAAAATAGATTTTATTTACTTATTTGAGAGAGCATACGCAAGGGAGAAGCAGAGGGAAAAGGAGAAGCAGACTCCTTGCTGAGCAGGGAGCCAGACGCGGGACTCGATCCTAGGACCCTGGGATCATGATATGAGCCAAAGGCAGACCTGAGCCACGCCGGTGACCCGCAATGATCATGATTTTTTTTTTTTTAAAGATTTTATTTATTTATTCATGAGAGACAGACACACAGAGAGAGAAAGAGAGACGCAGAAACACAGGCAGAGGGAGAAGCAGGCTCCATGCAGGGAACCTGACGTGGGACTCGATCCCGGGTCTCCAGGATCAGGCCCTGAGCCGAAAGCGGCGCTAAACCACTGAGCCACCCGGGCTGCCCAATGATCATGGTTATTAACTGTTACGCGTACTTGGCCATTTTCTGCAGGGCAGTAAATGAAAGCTGTTCCCAGGGAACCTCATACACGTCTCTGGCGAGCGGTTTGTTCAACCGTAAAGTCCACGTCAACTTCTAAAATAGCTACACCGCCTGCCAAGGAGGAAAGCGTGTGAGCTGTCCCTCATCTCGGTCTCCCTTCCTCTTCCCAACTCAATGGTTGAGTGGTTTTAATTAACAACTCCCACAGAGTAAGGCAAAAGTCCCTCGATTAATAAAGCTCTACCTTGCCGTGCGTGGTTCTGAGGCCTCCGGGTGGTGTGGGCTTTGTAATCGTGTTTTGTTTGGGGTCACAGCAGGCGGGGGGGGGGGGGGGGGGGCGGAGGGCTGCAGGAGGAGGATTTCCTTGGAGGAATTCAGGTATCACACTGACAAGGGCTGGAAACTGGAGGTGAGTGAAATGCCCATCTGTGCCCACACCTAAAAAGTCCGCTAAATCTTCCCGCAAAACCGACTCCAGGTCTGGACCTTCCTGCCTCTGCCCAGCTCCTTAGGTCTCCCTTTCCAGTGTGCACAGAACCAGTCTGCACAGGCACCTGGCAAATGTTGACACGAGTTTTTCCAATGCTTCAGTAGAGGCCTGAGACATTGAAAAGAAATGAAACTCGTAATAATGCTTCTGGAAGCAAAGAAAGGGATCTGCCTTTGCCCCTGCCCCAGCCAGCTCCATGGTTCTCGCTCCAGCACTCGCCAAGTATTTGCAAGTCCCCATGCAACTCGGCCCTCTGAGCCTGACCCTTCTTCTTCCTTTTTTAAAGATTTATTTATTTGACAGAGAGCGAGTGAGCATGCACAAACGGGGGGGTGGTAGGTAGTGGGAGAGGAAGAACCAGGCTCCCCATGGAGCAGGGAGCCCAATGTGGGGCTCCATCCCAGGACCCTGAGATCATGACCTGAGCCGAAGGCAGGTGCTTAACCGACTGACCCACCCAGGCACCCCTGAGCCTGACCCTTCTGAACCCCATCTCCCATCTCTCTTTCTCGTTCCCTGAAATAGCACAGGGTGGGTATTCGGGGCTTGCCCTGCCCCTGGGGCACCCATGCTCCTTTTTCGGTCTTGCTTCCCATCTGATCATCTGATCAGAGAGTGGGATCTAGCCACTACCAAAGCCATGCTGCAGGGTTCTTGGAACAAGGGCTTTGAATTCAGCCCTTTCAAATACCTGGTTCCAGGAGTTACTACCCATGCAATCTGTTCAAGAAATTTAACCTCCCTGAGCTTGGGCTCCGTCACTGTAAAAAGAGGATGAAAAACAGACCCTCTCTCTCAAAGAACTGATGTGAAGAATGAGTGAGACAATGCACGGAAAGAACTCAGCTCAGAGCCCAGCACATCAAAGAGCCGCAGAGCGAGTCCAGCTTCAGGAACTCACGCACCGGCACCGCCGCTGCGGGACCAGCAGAAGGACTGGTAGTGGCAGGCCCCAGAGGCGACTCCTCTGGCCGCCCCCTTCTCTGCAGAGCCAACACCACGTTTACTCTGTCCCATGCTGCTGACAACTTGAGTTGACTTTACCCAACTTCACTGTCCACGTATGTGAGATTTCTCATTTCAAAACAGAGGACTGGGCGGTCACGGGCTCCAAGCTCTGGGACCTGGGAGCGGGACGGGGTGAGGCAGCAGAGAACCAAGACGCCCTCTGTCCCTTGTCCGAAGATCGAGAAGTGAATGGGGGCTTGATTTAGGGCTGGAAGACTCTGGAGACACACCTGACCCTCTCCTTCATCTTGGAATTTTATTCTGCTTTGGTGGGGGGGATGTCTCAAAAATTTTCAGCTCTCCAGAAGCATCCTTGCCAGGGCATCTGCCTCACTCCACAGTGATTTCAGGACTTTTTAAAGATTTTATTTATTTATTCATGAGAGACACAGAGAAAGAGGCAGAGGGAGGAGAAGCAGGCTCCATGCAGGGAGCCGGACCTGGGACCTGATGCTGGATCTCTAAGATCATGCCCCGGGCCAAAGGCGGTGCTAAACCACTGAGCCTCCCGGGCTGCCCTGATTTCAGGATTAAGAGGAAAGGTCAAACCCTCCATTTCTCAGGGAGATTTTTTTTTTCCAAGATTTTATTTATTTTTTTCATGAGAGACACACACACACACAGAGGCAGAGACACAGGCAGAGGGAGAAGCAGGCTCCATGCAGGGAGCCCGATGTGGGATTCTATCCTGGGAATCTGGGATCACACCCTGAGCCAAAGGCAGACGCTCAACCACTAAGCCACCAAGGCGTCCCTGGGAATTTTTTTTTTTTTTTTTTTTTTTTTTTTTTACCCTGGGGATTCCAGAAGGGATGCACTGATTCTTCCAAGGCATGCACAGACTCTTGATTTGTGGTCATACCCCAGGCAGGACGCGTTAGTCTCGAGTCCTCACAGATGTTTCTACAACTGATGTGTTGCTGTCTCTGGGCCACAGGTAGCTGCCTCCGGCCCCCAGATGACTCACCCCCACTGATCCTACAAGGCCTGCTTGCAGACCATGCTGCTTAGTTTCCACGTCAACCTGGACCATCATACCAGATATCGAGGCAAACACCAGACTAGACGTTGCTCTAAAGGTACTTTTTAGAGGAGGATTAACATGGAAACCAATATAGACTTCCAGGAAAGCAGATTACCCTCCATAGCAGTGGTGTGCTTCATCGAAGCAGTTGAAAAAAAGAGAGGAAAAAAAAAAAAAGGCTGATATTCCCCAAGAAGGAGGAATTTCTGCGTCTAGACATCCTGTGGACTTGAACTGCCACACCAACTTTTTTTTGTGGAGGACACTAATACACAGATCAACTCTGACACAGCGAGCTGAAATGTGATCACTGCTCTCAAGAATAAGAAACGAAAAAAAAAAAAAAGGAAAGGCAGGAGATCATCTTAGCAAGAATATTCTCAGTAGGAGAAAAAAAATGAGTGAGGCAGATAAATGCAACTAGTCTGAGAAGACTAAAGGGAACCACCATCCCGTGTGTCAAACATTTTACACACAGTCTCTCTCTTTCCTTCCCACCACACACCTAAATGGTAGGCTGCCACCTAACAGATGGGAAGAGGCGCAGAGAATGAAGCGACCGCCCTGAGGTCACACAACTGGCAAGCAAAGAACATGAAGTCAGGTCCTCGGAGTCCAAAGCCTGAAGTTTCTTCCATCATACCATGCCTCCAGAGCAGCAGGATGCGAGGATCGTGAATTCCCAAGAAAACTTCAGTTTCTTATCTTGATCTGAGTAAAGGCACATATGGCTTTTTTTTTTTTTTTTTTTTTTTTTTTTTGAGTCTTTCAACATGGGTTTACTGACTCAGGGCCAAAATACTCCCAACCTCTCATCCAAATGTTTCTTTTCATATTCACCTCAACTCGAACTTCGTATTCTCCAACCTCACCATCATAAATCTATTGAGCCACTCTGTAGCTGCTGGCCCTTGAAAACTAACTAGGAAGGGTATTTTCAGGGATCTATATGCTTATGATAAAAATAAACATGGACTGGGTTCTCTAGACCTAGAGAGCTGTACCAAAGCTTAACAGGAAAACTAGGGGACCTTGGGGTCTCTGACACCTCGATGCTCTCCATTCAAGGTACGTTAGGGGCTTGCAGACCAGTGCACTTCGGCAAGGAGGGTGCATCATCCCGAAGGATGCAGGACCGAATAACCAACCACAGCAAAGCAACAAAGGTGCCAAAATCACTCTGAGATCCCAGCACACAGAGGGAAAGAAACAGTAAGATATGAGGCCATCTTTTTCATCTCTTCCATGGGCTTAAAACAATTAAGTAACAATATCCTCTTGTGTCTTCGTTTTCCTTAATTGTAAAATGAAAATATCATGTAAAGCCTGAGTCTGGGGGATAACGTAAGATACTCAGCATTCAGAGAGAGAGAGAGAGAGCAATACGTGTCAGCCCCTACCCTATCCCCTGTCATCTACTGAGAGCTTCGGAGTTGGAACACGTTTTTCCTGTAAGTACCCCTCGGTCCATGTGAGTTCATGGGTCCCAGGTTTACCCTGAGAAGGGCCTACAGTGATCAAAAGGGAGTCCCCCAAATACAGAGTACCCAATAGTCCAGGCCTGAGAACAAATCCTGCTGGGCATACGCCAGAGCACAGCCAGGGAAGGAGGTGGAACTTGCTCAAGATTTGTCAACTTGAGGGATCCATGGGTGGCTCAGCGGTTTGGTGCCTGCCTTTGGCCCATGGCGCGATTCCGGAGTCCCAGGATCAATTCCCACATGGGGCTCCCTGCATGGAGCCTGCTTCTCCCTCTGCCTGTGTCTCTGCCCCCCCCCCCCTCTCTTTCTCTCTGTGTGTGTCTCTCATGAACGAATAAATAAAATCTTAAAAAAAAAAAAAAGATTTGTCAACTTGAGAAAAATGCAGAGTCTCTTCGTAGCGCTGATGAATGGACCCCAGGTGGAAGTTCCCTTGGTTAAGCACCTGGGGCCAATCTGAGTAATACCCAGAAGCTGCTGTAGGTTTTGTTGATGCTGCTTACCAACGAAGGGCCTTGTGAAGGGCGGGAAGTCTATTCCGACCAGACAGCAGATAGTCCAGGTGGTGGGAAGGAAAGGAAGGAGCACCTTGCTCGGCCTGATTCATCACAGCACAGTGCTCTAACCTGACACGCGGGCTGTCGGCTGGAGTGTTTAGGGGTAGTGACATTTCCCACATGAGCATCAGTTATGGTCCTGCCCCAAACCCCATGCATCAAGAGGTCTCCCTGGGATTTGAGGATACGGAAAGATGGAAGAGAATGAAACACAGTGAACACTTTTACCCTGCACCAGACACTGAACTAGGTATTATATGTACATCGTATCCCACTGAACCTCACCAACATCATCCCTAAGAGGATGATCCGGAAGGATTCACAATGCCCAGACACCATACCAGCATTCCTCGTGCGTTACCTCATTCGATCCATGGCAGGCAGCTCCTGGGCATGACTATTCTCATTTGCAGATGAGAAAAGCTGCCTTCCCCAAGGATAAGGTGAGAACATAAAGGACCCCTACAGGGCCTGCTCCATTCTCAGATCCTACTAGGAGCCCCCACACTTTGCTTCTCGATGCTAGCACAAATCACCACTTGCCTTGGGTTAGAATTAAGTGTTGACCAACGGGGCAACCTCCCCCACTGGGCCCTGAGCTATTTCAGGGCAAGGATTGGAAGGCTATGGGGTTGGAGTTTTCTTAAAACCCCTAGAGGTGCATTCTGTAGGCTGCCTTGTACTCTGCTTAAACACTCAGCCAGGGGCGCCTGGGTGGTTCAGCGGTTGAGCAACTGCCTTTGGCTCAGGGTGTGACCCTGGGGTCCTGGGATCGAGTCCCACATTGGGCTCCCTGCAGGGAGCCTGCTTCTCCCTTTGCCTGTGTCTCTGCCTCTCTCTGTGTATCTCACATTAAAAAAATTAATAAAATTAAAAAAAAATCATTTAAAACACTCAGCCAGCCCTGATTTGGAGCTGGCTTGGAGCTAGCTTGGAGCTGGCTTGGGGACTGATGCAATGTGAGGGCCCTGGGTGGGTGCCCACATGCAAGAGGGAATTCTGGGATGGAGGGTATTAAGGACAAATGTCAACTTTTTCCCAGCCACTTCCAGCACAGGCTCAAACCTAGAAGTCGCCCTGGCGCCTTCACACCCTTTGCCCAACCACATCAGGCTGATTTCAACGTGAAACTCTTGGGCCCTTCTGCACGTCTCTTGCCACAGCCTCGGCCATACCCAGAGCCGTATCACTGCTCTCTGGACTCTCACAGCTTCTGACCAGAGCCCAGCAATTCCTGTCTTCAATCTCTAACCCATCATAAAAACACTTGGGGCGTCTGGCTGGCTCAGCCATTAAGCATCTACCTTTGGCTCAGGTCATGATCCTGGGGTCCTGGGATTGAGCCCCACATCGGGCTCCCTGCTCAGTGAGGAGTCTGCTTCTCCTTCTCCCTGTACCCCTCCACCCCACTTGTGCTCTCAAATAAATAAAAAATATTAAAAAAAAAAAAAACAACAACACACCCATGCCCATATGTCTTCATGCCCTTGCTCTGGACTTTGGTCTGCTGCTTGTTTATCCTTTAAGACCCAGCTCACATGTCCTGAAGGTGCTGCAGCTGCTGGGTGCCATGGTAGTGAACATCCTCTGGGTCCTCTGCTCGAGGACCCACATCTAAGGGTGCTGGAGCCAGGCACAGCATCCAGGCAGGACCGCACAGCCCACGCTCTGCCTGCCGCCCCTACCTCCCAGTCCTCTCTGCATCCCCCATGAGTGGTCCCCACAGAGCTCACTGCTTCCCTGCTGGGTCTCGAGGGCTCTCCATCTAATGACGTATGCACTTCCCTGTGCCATGAGCCTCCCTCTGTGACAGCAGGATCCAGGGGACTGGGTCTTGCTCATTTCTCTTGACCTCAGAGCCTTTAGCATAGTCTCTAATCCATAAACAAATCCAATAAACACATTTAAATAGAATTTTACTGTCTTTTACCTAGAGGCACCTCGGAAGGCAGGCCTAAGGGGGCTTTCGTTTCCAACTTGACGAAAGCCCATGCTTTGGGACCCGTGCTGGTAAGAGTGACAGAGCAGGTGGTCAGAGCCCCTTCAAGGACCCTTCAAGGAGGCCTGAGGTATGGCTTTCTCCTCCCAAAGCACCCTGTTTTATTCCCTTTTCCCTCTCCTTTCCTGCAGAAAGGTGTAGGGAGGGGAGCGAGGGGAGTGAGGGGGAAGGTAGGAAGGGATTCAAATCCCAAAGCAAGCTAGGAAATTCTCAAGAAGTCAGGGCCTGGTTTCCTGAGAAGACAAGACATGTCCCCCCCTCCCCTCTCTTCCCCATAAATTATGAGGCCAACATTTGTTATTAGTTATGAGTGGAGGTCTCGGCTGCCCATGCCGAAGCTGGACCACACGTCATTTCATGGAGCTGTTCCCAGTAAATCTTTCTTAAATCCTGGTCTCTGCCCCCTCCATCTATCGTCACCCACAGTGGCTGAAGTAGGCTCAGGAATTCTGGGGACTTTCTCCACTTTCAGGCTGTTGTCGGCTCGACTGTTCTTTCTTCTCTGATAAAACTGCCTACCCAGCTGCCAATAAGGGCTGATAGATTTCCCACACTCAGTAAATCAAGAGGGTCGACCATGGATGGAAGGAGGACCCAGCTAAAGCCTCCCCGGCCCTCAGGGACAACTGATCTTGGTAGCCAGGGCCATCCATCCATCAAAGCGCCCACGTCAGATGACCTCACAACCAGGCAGGGGAAGCTGTCACTTGTTCTGCAACACTTGGGGAAATTAATCCTGCCCCCTGCACGACACTCTGTGCTCGCTTACTCTGAAGAGAGCTTCTTATGAAACAGGGGCCACTGTACTTGCCCGGGATATTTAACACCAGGGAAAATATCAGACAGGGCAAAGGGATTTATGGTTTCTGTGAATTCATACACCATTAAGACCTGTCAGCGAGGAAATGCTGAGGGAAGCAGAGAAGAATGAAAAGACCCCAACACTGGGACCTGGCCCAGCTCCGTCGACAGCCTACTGGGCTACTCTGGGCTTGTGGCTTCATGCTGGAGCTCCGCTGATGGTTTATAAGTGGGTGTGTGTCCGTGTGCATGTGGAGGCACGTGCACGTTAAGAGGATGGTGGTGCATGGGGAACAAGGGACTTGCCCAAGGTCTGTCTACGGAGCTGAGTCTACATTTCCAAGACAGCAAGACACTTTGAACCCCAGCAGAACCTGCCCAGGGGCTGACCGGCAACCTGGTCTTGCTGTGCCTTCTAAGGACCTTATGAATCGGCAAGATCGTTGCAGAGGGATCAACCCAGAGAAACAAGAGCCCGTCCTTTCCACATCCCAGAGGCTCCTGCCATACCCTGCGACGACCCAGGGCCTTTCAGGACAGCCTCACCTAAACTCATTTGTCTTGGCTCCAGGGTGCATTTTGGCTCCAAGGGGTATTTTGGCTTCCTCTCCTATCACTTTGCCAGGAACAACAGCCTAGCAAGGTCACTTCAGGTCTGGTCTGGACAGACCATGAGAACCATTTACCAGATAAGAAAGAGCCTTTCACGATACTGGTGCTGTCTTTTTGACTCATGGCCCCGTCTGCTGTGATCTACGCTGGCCTGGAGAGAAATATCTCCCACTTCTGTCCATGACGGTCATTGAGGAAGGAAGAGGAGAACAGGACCTCCACCTCCACAATCCCCCAGCGTGTGCCCTCGTGTGGTGGGCGGTCTCCTTTTCCTGTACCGTCAAGGTCCAGCTCACTGTGATGGAGGTGGCCAGAGGTGTGGAATGACAGCACAAGATAGGGCCAAGGAGAGGACAGATGCCAAGGCTGGGCCTGAAGTTCAAGGGGCTTTGATCTCAAGCCACTCCTCCAGGGCCATGGGACTGGGCTCACACTGCTGACGGCCCGGTGTAGCATTCACTCAACGAGCACTTACTGACTACTTACTATTGAACAGGCATCGTGCCGACTGATGAAGATACAGGAACATCTACGACAGATCTGACTTTCACCTTTAAGAGCTTGTAACAGGTATGGGTTCTGTACTTTCTTCACAATCGACACACTGAAACAGTCTAAAAAATACTTTGGGGGCGTCTGGGTAGTTCAGCCAGTGAAGCATCCGCCTTCGGCTCAGGTCATGACCCCAGGGTCCTGGGATCAAGTCCCACGTCGGGCTCCCTGTTCAGCAGGGAGTCTGCTTCTCCCTTTCCCTCTCCCTCTCCCCTCTGTGCTCCCTCGTGCTTGCTTGCTCACTCTCAAATAAATAAAATCTTTAAAAACATAAAAAAATAGAATAAAAAATATATTTTGTGTCTTGTTTGATTTGATACACATACACACATTTATAGTAATTCTGAGGTAGTATTATCAGCTCTATTACGGATAAGTTCAGAGGAAAGAACCACCGCCTGAGCTTAGACAGGAATCATGGAAAGCTTCTGGGAAGAGGTGACGGGGCAGTAATGATGGAAAAAGCAATCTAAACGCAGGTGTTGCGTGTGCAAATGATGTATGCAAGCATGGAACCCCTGTTACAGATTACGCGTGTGGCTCTGTAACTCCTGCCAATTCATATGTTTGTATGTTGTTCACATGTTGGATTACGCCTGGGGGGTAAGTGGGTTTAATGAGGTCACGGAAAGGGTGGAGCCCTCAGGATGGGGTTTGTGTCCTTATAAGAGGAGGAGGACACTGCAAAGCCTCCTCTGCTGCCACGTGAGGACAGAGCGAGCCAGGAAGGGGGCTCACCAGAACCCACGCAGGCTGGCCCTCCGATCTGGGACTGAGAGCCTCCAGGGCTGTGAGAAATACATGTCTGTGGCTTAAGCCCCCGGCCTGTGGTGTTTTGCTCGAGCAGCCTGAACTAAGACACACTCTGATGTATTTATGGAGCTCTGAGCGATCCAGCAGGGGTGGGCGCCTCTCCTCCTGAAGCGAGAGCCCCAGCAGGTGCCAGTGCACAGGCACTATCTGTTGATGGAGAAATCCCTGACACCTAAACGGGGAAGACCGCGGCCGTCACGAAGCCAGCTCGGAGGACCACCCAGCTCACAGCCCCGCATTCTCTCCCACGCTGCACTCCAGGTCAAGCCACATTGGAAAGCAAACCAACTGCTACATGTGCCCCTTCCTCTGCCCCGGGGAACACCAGCCCTCAGTCCTGAGCCAACAGAAGACAAGAATTAAACAGCCCTCACAACCACAGCATCGCATCTCACGCTGGCCACTAGATGGGGCATGCATCACACTAAAAAGACACCAGGGGTGAAGCAGATTTTTCTCCAAGTTGTGTAGATAGAATCACTGAGTTTCACAGCTGGTGGGGGCAAGGCTCCACAAGCCCCAGGTCCTGCGAGGGTGGTGGAGCACAGACATTCATCAAATACCTACTTGTAAGTCTCTGAGTTCAGAAAAGTAAGGGGCACTGCCTGCCTTCCAGGAGCTTCACCTTTGGGGGAAGACAGAGAGACAGACACAGACTGCGAAACACACAGACAGAGGTAACTCTGGCTGGGGACTTCAGGAGCACATCATGGAGGAGGTGTTTCTTTTATTATTATGTTTTTGGAGGTGTTTATTTTTTCAGATCAGTCAGATGGGCTCGAGGGGAAAGGAACACCATCATGGAGAAAGAGCCACGTCCTGAAGCACCAAGCGTTACACATGCAGGACACAGCCTTTGGTACTGATCAGAGCAGTGATGAGCATGGGGCACGTGAGGTGGGATGTGGCCAGCGCTAAGGCAGGGCGGGCAGATGATGAAAAGACCATAAAGAGCCTCCCACGTTCAGTTGAGATCTGTTCCCACCAGAAATGGGAAGCCATCAAAGGTTCTTGGAAAAATTTCTGACATTAAATTTAAATGATCATTTTTCCCCCCCTAGGAAGGGATGTATGCTTTGGAACAGGATACAAGTCAGTGCCTCCTTTGAAAAGAAAAAAAAAAAATCATCTTTCCAAACATATGGATGCTAAGTCTGTCCCTTTAATTTTATTCTATACCATATGGCACTTTGAATTTTTAGAAGATCAGTAAATGGATTGACTTCACAGATCAAAACTTAGCAAGAGACATCTTCGTCTGTTATTTTAATTTCTTTTCCATTAAGTACAGCCAAAGCCCGATTTATCAGTCTAATAAAAGGAAGTGGTGAGGTCCGGCGACAACTTGTGAAGTACTCAGACATGCCTAGGGCATACCAAATGCAATGGAAGAGTTTAATAAATACCCACTCAAAAAGACAAAGGGCATTTGCTATTAGGTTCTTAGCAAAACTCAACAGAAATAAAGTAATTTCAGCCCCATCTTAGGGAGAACTGAACGATGCACACGGGTGCACTTGCACACGTAGCCAGTGGAGACAATGAACTAGAGACGGGGGAAAAAACAGCTGCTAAATACCAAGCTGGGGTCCAATGTATCATTTAAACTAAAAAAAACAAAAACAAAAACAAAAACAAAAAAACACCAAGGTCATAGGTTTTCAGAAACTAGAATTTAACTTCCACGTCAGGCACTCTAAATAAACTCACTGTAAACTTTCACAAAAACTTTCCTTAAAGTGTCCCCAAAGGGATTTATGTATTACTCATACATCAAGGCTGTTCCCACTAAGCCAAACAAGCATCTGGATGAAAACTTTAATCATCTCACTGTTTTCAAGTGTCTGGATGTTTGAGGTTGATAAGACATCTAGACCGTGTCTGAAACTCTGTGTCTTCATCAGATACCTGCCATTAATCAGATACAACCTCAGAGAGAAAGATCTAATTGTGGAAGGTTAAAGACCGTATTAATTGCAGCGCTGCAAGGCTCAGGGGCAGTGAAGTGATGCACCGAATGTCGCGGCGCTTGCAAGGGGCAGAGCAGGGCTCCAGCTTGGTTCGACGTCTCAGTCTGTTTTCTTTCCACCACATCAACTGCTTCAGGGGTAGGACTTAACTCAGCAGATCTCCCCAAGCACAGAAGAGCCCAGTCCTTCAAGGACTACGTGTTGTCGTGTGTATAAGAGGAAGAAGAAATGAGCACGAAGGGCATTAAAGCTGCCCTGGACCCAGTATATGAAGGGAAACGGGTAACTTGGCCCCAAAGCAGAAACTCGCATGCATTTCCATGGAGTGTTCCAGAGTGTTACAACTCAACGGAGCATTCGATACGATCTGGGCTTCCGCCCTCCTCATCTTGAAGAAGTTCTTACATTAAAAGAAATGGGGAAGAAAAACCAGACCAGAGTTCTCCAATTTCAATAATTGGGTGGTTTGCTTACATTTCTGTACTTTTATCTACACTTGCTCTGAGCATATCTCACTTGCTAAAAGTGTACGGCTTCCCGAGGCAGGAACTGCAATGTAAACACTTGTGCTGTTTCCCTGGGATAAAGGCTCACCGTTGAGGCGCTAACTGGGACGTCCCGGGATGCCGCTAAGGTTCCGCGGACAGCGTTTCAACGTCTCCACCTTGTGGAAACTGTCAATACTGCATCAAGACCAGACCCCACCTATTAAGGGTTAAGACTGGCTTGACAATAAAATCAACTCTTACAAAAAAATTAAAAAATAAAATAAAAAAATAAAAATAAAGCAACTCTTACAGGATCACACACACACACACACCACACACACACAAAATCTCAAAATAGCTCAAAAATACTTCGGGAGCATAGTACAGTGGGAATTGATGGTGATAATCTTGAGGCCATGCTGGATACCAAAAGTCTTCCAGATAATAATAAAAAGGTTAAAGTACAATGCAGTTTGAGTTTAGTAACAGGTATATGTGATTATGGTTTGTGCTTATAGAAAACCAGAAACACAGGGACGCCTGGGTGGCTCAGCAGTTGAGCGTCTGCCTTCAGCTCAGGGCATGATCCCGGGATCCTGGGATCGAGTCCCGCATCAGGCTCCCTGCATGGAGCCTGCTTCTCCCTCTGCCTGTGTCTCTGCCTCTCTGTCATTCATGAATAAATACATAAAATCTTAAAAAAAATAATAATAAATAAAATAAAGGACCAGCATCATAGATTTGTTTCCACAAGTCACTCTGGCTGCTGGTGGAGCCTTGCTAGGACCCCTCGGCTGGTCACCGGCGAAAGCCTGGCCTGCAGCCCGCGTCTGGTGACTCGCAGCCCAGAAGGGTCCCCTCCGCCCCACACGGCCTCTGACAGAACAGAAAGTGAAGTAGACAGCTTGATCTCCGTCGGAGAACTTTAAACAAAGCCCTACAAAAGAGGAACCAGCTGCCGAGCCTCCGCGCGCCCCGCGGAAGAGAGCGCGGCCCAGCCCGGGTACTCACCCGCTTGTGATGTCGTCCGTGCGGATGTTCTTGCTCAGGACGTCCCCGTCACTCATGTAGCCGGGGGCGTCCATGCGGATGCCTTCCAGGTCCATCTCCTCGGCGGCCTTGTCGGACACGTCCACGTGGCACACGCTGCTTCCCCTGGAGGCCAGCTGCCTCCTCAGAGGGGCAGAGTACACGTAGCGGCCCGACTCGGTGTTGATGAACCGGCTGGCGTTGGCTCGAGGTGGGTACCCGTTGCCCATAGAGGGGGCGTCGCCCGCCTGGAGCCGAGGGCTGGACTGGCCGAGTCTCCAGGACAGGGGGGTGGGTCTGCCCGTCAAGCTGAGGATGCTGCGCCCGCTTATCTCCGTGGTGACGTTGGTGTCAAATGTGGTTTCCAACGTGCTGAAAACATAAAACCGGCCTTGGCTTAGACCCCCACGGGCTTCGTATCCTTTGCGGTTTACAGGCTCTTGAAATTCTTTTTGGAATTATGAACTATTTCCCATCTACAAAATAGGATCAAATAACAGCCACGCATGTACCACGCGGCGTGTGTCCTCTGTGAAAAACGCAAAGATGCTGGTGCACATCTGCGGAACACTGCCAAGGCCAGCAGAGACTTTCCCCCTCAGACATGGTACGAGATAACCCACTACCAGTTTCTTTGATTAAATGGTCTTAACTATTGGAGCCCAAGAAAGACAAGAGAAAATGATGAAACGACAACGAGAGGCCCTAAAGTCCCCAAGGGCGTGCATGTTCTCAGACACTGTGTCGCAGCTCCCGCTTCTACTCCGGAGCTCCCAGTGTCACCTGTCACACGCTCAGCTCCCTCTGGACCAAGCAGGTGGGAAGAACCCTGATTTCCTAACTCTAAGCAAAATTTCCTCCACTCTTTGGCTTCTCCCCCATTTTATCCTAAAGGACAAATACACTCTGAGGGTAAAAGGCTGGGAGAGTAGTCAATACCCCGGCTTGAGGTCCACTGAGGATGCCTGAATTACAAGCACCCGCATCTGCCAGGAGACTGAGCTCATCCCTGGCCCTTGGAAACCCTCCCGTACCCACTCTTTCCGGCCCTGCAGCTCTTGTGGTACAAGCACGCTGGTCGGTGTACCTCCAAAGAGCGTGCTGGGGTCTCCCAACTGAGTAGAGACGGTATTTCCTGCAGAAAAACCACTGAAGGTCCCCCCACTGTCATCATCACCATCCTAGCCCATCCCAAGAAAGCCATTGAACAGTTACATCCCCCAGCAAGTCACTTTTGGTGATTAGGGTGGAGAGAGGATGTTTCGTCCTCCAAAGAGGATCACAGAGGCACAGGGTCCAGTGGGTGGCTCCATGCCATCACATACCTAAAGGTTTGGTGGGGAGGGGCCACCACAGTACCACCCCCTAAGTGTACCATCCTCCGGAAGAACGAGTTTGGTGCCTCAACTGTTTTTGTTTCCCTTCGATCCTAGAAACGGCCTTCCTATCCTCCTACTTAGGGGACCCCCAAGGTTCAGGCCCGTCTTCTTTAAGACAGAACTCACAGTCCTTCATCCCGATTTGCCAAAGCTGCCGGGAGTGCGGAAGCCCTGCTGTCCCCTTGCTCTCTTCGTTTATCAAAGAGACTGAAATCGGACACACACAGGAGACACCCTGGGAGTTCACTGGGATAACCAGGACTTCGCCTTCATTATCAAAGCCCAACACCAACCGTAAAGCTTGGTTCTGCCAAAATCCACCAAGGGGTGTCTGAGGGTTGCATCCTCTTCAGCTTCTTGCTCAACCATGAAAACAACCTGATGAATGTTTCCAATGTAATCCTAGATTTCATCCAACTAAATCATAGTTTAAACACAATCGTAGGTTCTTATAAATATTTCCTTACGTGATCTACACGCGGGCATGACTAACAACATTACAGAGTGTTGTGTATCAGAGGACTCGGTAGGAATTTAAGTTATTTGCTTTATCACGCAGGTCAAATACAGTTCACCTGCTCATTTGAACAGCACACTACAGGCTTGGAAAATGCAAGGAAAGCGAAACTTAAATGGAACCGGTCTACAATATCTACCGTCGAGCGGATTAATCACCTTCTGCTTTGGGGAGGAACTAGTCTACACTAATTTTTGCTCCTGACAGTTCTCTTCTGCACGTCGTATGGCATTCTCTGTGAGTTCCAGCACATCTGGGGATCAAAGGTATCTACTCCATTATTAGCCAAACCGCCCTGCTAGTGGCATGCACACACACGGGAGAAGCTGCGTGAAAACCAGGCAGCCTGCAATTTGGCGAAGAAATTCACGCTTTCGGTACCTGTGTGTGACCTGAGTCCCCCGTAAACTAGACATGGTCTCCTCCAAATTCTGCCGCAGGTCAGCGATGTTCTTCACCGTTCGCAGACGCCGAGCCTCAGGATCTTCCCCTGGAAAGAGGAGGGTCAAGACTTTAAATTCTCTGATTGATCATGAGCTCCATGAAACGCAGTGTGTTCCAGGCTCAGGGCCTGGCTCACTGTGGGCGCTTAAGGATTTGAGAATGAATGGGAGGATGGACGACCAAGTGAGTTGTTAAATCTAAGAAGTCTTTCTTCTCCTTCCAGGTCTCTCCTGAAGTAGGTAACGTCTAGCTTGTAGGAGAAGCAAGGCACCTAGTCTGGGGTACATTTTTGAACCGTCTCCAATAAAGGAACACATGTAAGTTAGGTCTAAGCACTCCCTGCGAATCATTTCCTGCCCTTGCCAAAGTGTGGGTGAGGCATTTTATTTGCTCACCCATTGGTGATAACACACTGTTATCTACTAGCCCTACTTCATGACTGGGATGTGCACAGTGGCTGAAAGATCTTTATTTCCTAGTCACAAGTATTTCTACAGAGAGAGGCTTGCCTCTTCCTGTTAGATTTACTGTGTCACCTCAAATTCTGGTTCCTCTGAATCACTGGCTGTGTGATTGTGGGGAAGGTGCTGACCCTCTCCGTGCTTCAGATTCCATGGTACTAAAATGAGGACAGCAAGAGTACCCAGCTCATAGGGCAGCTGTGGGGACTCGATGGGAGAGGGCCTGGGGAGCCCCTGAGCACAGCGCCCACCTCGAGCACCAACTCATACCAGCTGCTGCTGCGGAGCGGGAAGCCAGCAAGAAGGCCGAAGGCTTTTCTTCAGAGGGGACAAGAGACTTCCATTCTCTGGGCAAGATTTTCCACAGGACACCTGGCCAGGTGGAGGCTGAGCTGGCCCAAGTGTTCCCAGCAGAAACAGGCCACACACAAGCTAGGAAACCATGTGCCCTCAAGAGTCACCTGCTCTGGGTTCACTGGCTCTTGTGCTTTGTTTGGGCTTAGATGGCGCAGAGGAGATGGGGAGTAAGTATAAGAATGATGAAAGGAAGCAGGTACCTTTCCCTCGGAGTAATTCCAAGGAGGGCCAAGAAGACCACAGAACCATAGTCAATGCTCTTTAAAAGCCTGTGACTGGGAAGCCTACGTGGCTCAGCCGTTGAGCATCTGCCTTCGGCTCAGGGCGGGATCCAGGATCGAGTCCCACATCGGGCTTCTTGCAGGGAGCCTGCTTCTCCCTCTGCCTGTGTCTCTGCCCAACCCCCCATGAATAAATAAATAAAATCTTTAAAAAAAAAAAAAAAAGCCCGTGACTATCTCAAGCGTCGAGCAACATTTTGAAAGAAACTTCCGCGTCAAACGCAGTACACAGGGGCAGTGGCGAGTGGGAGTTACATCAGATGCTAAGTAAAACTCCCAGCGGTTGTCATTAATAAGGCAACAGGCAGCTAAGAAACGTCATAGAACCGACTTCCTTCCTGAGACGGAACAGCTTCCATAGGGTTGTTCTCGACACGGTGGTGCCTGGAGGCTGGCTGATGGACCGAACAATACGTGTGTGATTTTATGGAGGAAATTTGTTCTAGCCAACTCTCTTGTCCTTGCAAATGCCAAGTGGTTTCAATTTTCTCCCCCTTTTGAACCAAGAGAAAGTTGCAAGGCATTTTTCTCTTATCTGGAAAGTGGTCCAGCTAGCATTTCCCACCCGATTATTTAGAAATACATCTACGTGTGTGTTTTGAAATGAAAGCAGGGATGAATGTCTACTTACCTTCCCCGTGTGGCCCTGGAAAAATGTACCTGTGTCCGTCTCCTGGGGCCATCAGGTAAGTATCGTTTGCTGACAGTTCGGCCGCATCCTAGCTACGGCCAAAGGCCGAAAAGGTATTGAGCCTTTGGACAGCTCTAGCCTCCGCAGCACACATGTATTTACCAAAGCTAAATCTAGGCACACGCTTTCAAATTAATGTGTTAACTTAATCACATACCAAAGTATCATAATTATACTTATTTCTCCAAGTCTCTCCTAATTGACATGTCTGCCCGCTAACTCTCCTTTAGACATTCAAAGATCTTCGAGATGGGATGGTATCTCACCCTTACTCTTAGTAACCGTCACACAAATCCATAGATGCCTGAGACGTATTTATTGTCTAAAAATGTGTGGTCAGCGCAGAGTCAAAGATAAAGCACAGACTCTCTGCATTTCAACAGATAAAGGCCTGAATCCTGGCACTGCTGCTGATTAGCCACTTGACTTTGAGTAAGTCACTTATCTTTCTGAATGCCATCTGTAAAATGGGAACAAAAACCTTCCCTGAAAGGGTCGGTTGGAGGATCAAATGAAGATGCATATGATATGCCTGGCACAAAATGATATACCCGGCTTGTTGGACTTGAGTTTCCTGTTTCCCTCGGGCCAGGGGTAGGGTGCGGGGGGTTCTGCTGGGAAATGTCTGCTCCCCTCAGAGCTCTACACACACCAGATTCCAAGAGCAAAGCAGATAAGGCAAACCAGTAACACACCTGCCTTGCTTAGGTGATGGCATCCTGTTGTCAATTGTGCCTCCTTAGACGATGTGAGACTCCCCTACCAACTCACAGCCTGAACAAAATAAAAACACAGCCGTGCTCCGATGGAAATAGAGGCCACTTCTGCTCATACACAGAGATCTGGAGCTATTCCGTGTCTCTCTGTGGCTCTCCCATATCTGCAAGGTCAGCCCTCCCTTAGGCCACTGGCCGTGATGGATACAACGCCCCATTCTAATCACGTAGGCCTGAATTTGGAGGATGTCAGGGTGTTATAAGATGAACCTGGGAGGAACCTGTCTGAAGGAAGAAGCCGTTGTATGACAAAAGATGGAAATTATCCATGGGCTACAGGAAGATGGCTTATATCCAGTGATTAGAAAGGAAGGAATAAAGAATTCTGTTACTAAAGTCAACAAAAAAGTGGAAGGGCTGCCTCATGAAGAAATAACCTCCTGTCACAAATATTCAGGCAGAGACTGAAAGACATTTTTCATCAGTGACGGACAGAAGGGATCCATGGACCAGATAATAAACAGGTGTGCGCGCTCCCTTCTAACCTCACGACCCAAGATGCAGGGCTCAGCTGTAACGCACAGCACCATGTAGATGACAGAGCACCATGGGGAAACATGGAAATCCATCTGATTCCCCACCTTAGGAGGGGAAGAACAGAGCAATTGGTCAAATAGTCTCCTAAATGTTCATTTCCTTTTTTTCCGTTTTCTTTTTTTGAGAGAGAATGTGAGTGGGGGCAGGGGAGAAGAAGGAGGAGAGAAAGACTATTAAGCAGGCTCCACGTGCTCAGCGCAGAGCCTAAAACAGGGCTCGATCTCAGCACCATGAGACACGACCTGAGCCCAAATCAAGAGTCAGATGCTCAACCCACGGAGTCATCCAAACGCCCCCTGAATGTTTGCAAATAAACCTACTACTCATTGTCATTTCCAGGGATCAGCTGTGGATAAGTTAATTTAACCTTGTCCTACTATTCATGGTCTCCATAAAATAATTCCCAGTACAGTCACACATGTGATTTCTACTGCTTCAGTGCAGACAGGCTACTCTGATTCCGATCAGAAAAAGAGAGAGAGAGAGAGAGAGAGAGAGAGAGAGAGAGAAAGAAAGAAAGGAAAAAGGAAAAACAAAATTCCCAGCAGCAACCCATGCCACCAGACTTCATAGAAAGCAGAGTGCTTGATCAGGCAAGACTGGCTGCACAGATCTGTCCCCCAAACCAACTGCAGCACCTCAGGTTCTCTGTGCAACTCCTTGGCCGCACAGGCCTGTTGCAGAGGAGACACATGGAGAAAGAGAAAAACTGGTGAAAGATCACAGGCTGTAATCTGTCACTCTGAAATATAAGTGTGATGTGGAATGTTCTCTGGCTGATGCTTCTGCTTTTCAAATGTGAATTTTGCCGAGCCTCAGCGTCTGACACGAATCCCCGCTACTCCGCGGGACACACATCTGATACATGCCGGGCTCTGGGAGCACTGGCCCAGCTCCTTTGATGTGTGCACATAAGAACACGGTCTGGAATGCGTGCGGAGACCTGAGCAGTCGCCGAACGCCACGCCCTGCTCGTAGCGGGGCTTTTGCTGGACTATTCATGTCCTCAGATGCAAGGGAGCTACAAAGCTTGGAGAGAAGGAAGCGCAAAATCAATCCCAAATGTGGGGCCCTGAGCCACTTGCAAGATGGATCACTTGTAAATGGCTTGCAAAGTTGGCCCCGTCACTGTGCCCGGCCGGCAGAACCAGAAGGAAACAGTTAAATCGCTCAGATCCTCTGAAATGAATACTCGGAGTTAATGGTGAGATGGGTATGATTCCATCACGTGGGCTGCAGACCAATTCCCCAGCTGTAATGTGGCTATTAAAATGGTGTGGTCATGGGTATTTAGTCTAATAAGTGGATTTTAAACATGGATTCAATTTTTAACCCAACTCTGGAAGTGGTAAGATATGCGAGGAATAACACAACCTCTGCTAAATATGTGGTTTACCACTTACTTCCCTGATTAGAAGTTGCTGGAACAGAGGGTACAGAGCTGGGGACCAGGGAAGACAGAGGAGGTGGTAACTCAAAATGTGCCACAGTAGGAATGAGGACATGTTAACTTTTCTCCTTTAAGACTGTGACAGTGTAAGGTTAATAAATCGATACCTGTGGAGGTCACTACATGATAACTGTGGAGTTTATGTTTTCCCATGATACCCCTAAAATCAGCATCATCTAGGTTATACTTAAGTAAAATTTAGATTTGCTTGTTTCTTTTTTTGGTAAAATAGGCATGCTGTATTCTTCTTTCCGATTAATGGAGGAAGCCAAGAATGCATTTTCAATCAGCGCTTCCACACGAGAAAGAAAAAAAAAAAAAAAAAAGACAGTATTTTATAGTTCTAGATCCTGTTTGAAAGTGACTTTATCTGAGGAGTAAACAAGGAGGTTCAAGATCTTTAAAAAAAATTTTTTTTTAAGATTTTATTTATTTATTTGAAAGAGAGAGAGACAGAGCACAAGCCAGGTGAGAGGCAGAAGGAGAAGCAGACTCCTGATGTGGGGCTCGATCCCGGGACCCTGGGATCATGACCCGAGCCAAAGGCAGATGCTTAGCCTACTGCACCACCCAGGCAAACAAGAAAACAAGAAAATTCAAGGTTAAGTGTCACAGCAGCCCAGATGCCCTATGCACATGAACAAAATAGAATAGATATTAGGGATCCCTGGGTGGCACAGCGGTTTGGCGCCTGCCTTTGGCCCAGGGCACGATCCTGGAGACCCAGGATCGAATCCCACGTCGGGCTCCGTGCATGGAGCCTGCTTCTCCCTCTGCCTGTGTCTCTGCCTCTCTCTCTCTCTCTCTCTCTGTGTGTGACTATCATAAATAAATAAAAATTAAAAAAAAATAGAATAGATATTAAAATAGGATTTTCTAATCAGTAAGAGACTTATTTGCAATTCTGGGGACAAGGGAGTGGATTGTGTGAGAGAGGATAGGGCAAAAAAGAAGAGAAGGAAAATAATAAAAAAAAAAAAGAGAGAGAGAAAAAGAAAAGTTTGTTTGGCTCATCCATCAATGCAACAGTAAACGAACTTCGAATCAAGCTGGGTCCGTGCCCTCCAGCAGGTGGTCACACGGGAGGTCCCATCACCAGCAGACACAGACTTTCTGGGGCTCCATACTCACCAGTGAGTTCTTCCAAAGCAGGCTGTCCACTCTTGGTGTAGTGGCTGGGCTCCATGCTTACACCCGCGGAGCTGGATTCAGCAGTAACATTCCCTTCGGTGTCCGTCTGGGACCTTCACACATAAGCGAAAGCAGACACACTTGTCACGAGCAGTAGCTACCCCATCTGGACCACCGTGCTCTGACCACAGCACCCACCATCACTCCCTTCAACAAGAAGCTTTAGAACAGAGCAGACCAGCAGACTAACTCTAAATAATTCATCAGTGCACGTGGCGCTATGTCCCAGAAACAGAGAGAGCCACCGAACTGTAAAAGATGAAATATTCATTGCCCAAATGGAGGGTCTGCAATCCTTCACCGGGGATTGCTCCTCTGAATCCCCATCAGGGAGCCAGGTCTAGCCAGAAAAACGCTGGAGAGTACCGTGTGGTTTGGATCATTTAACCTCTGCCAAAGAGCAACTTCTAAGTACTCAGCAATGCCAGCAAGTCAAGCATAAAGATGACTCCATTAACAGCCCTGCGGCCCTCCCCAGATCTTCCTGACATGGCTCTCTCTGAAAAGGTGACTATAAAACCAGTCAGGAGTGGGTGCCAAGCAGGTGTGTTTGCCCTCTGCGTCTCTGATTCAGGGCTCAGATCTTCTGAGATGAAAGGTCTCATTGATCATTATTTCAACACTTGACTGAAATCTGTACTTCCCCAGACCTTCTCCGTGCCCTTGTTTGTCGAGCAAATCAAGGCAACCGCCTCGTGCAATGCGTTCTTGCCACAACTACCTCTGCTGACTTGGGCACGGCATGCAAATGTGTGGTTACACTCAGATGCATGACCCTGGGTGAAGCATTATTAATTCATTAGCATCCTGCACTCATTCGGCCAGATTTCACTCTCTATGAAGAAAGCGTTTGCCAAGAATGTGAACTGTCTTAAATGTGGGGGATGTACTGAGAAACCTCAAGTCATCCATCCCGCCCCGCCTTACTGCCTTCCAAAGGAAGCCATGGGTTCCAAGTTCCTGCAGTCTCCACCTTTGAGGATTTCTGGACCCCCAACTGCTCCTCTTGACCCACCCCTGCTGCCCCGGCCAGAGTCCAGGCTCTCGCCACCTCCGCCCCGCAAGCACTGCATAAGCAGGTTCACTGCCTCCAGCCTGGAGGTGGCAAGTGGCAGCCGCGGTTTGGAACCAACCCACAGATTCCTCCTCTCAGTGTAGTATTTTAAGATGCTTTGAATTCATGTCCACATTTTAAAATGGGGAGATTTTGCAAGAAATATCTGGGCTTCTGCCTCTTTCTTTCTTTCTTTCTTTCTTTCTTTCTTTCTTTCTTTCTTTCTTTCCTTTCTTTCTTCCTTTCTTCCTTTCCTTTCTTTCTTCTTAAAATTTATTTATGATAGACATAGAGGCAGAGACACAGGAGGAAGGAGAAGCAGGCTCCATGCCGGGAGCCCGACATGGGACTCGATCCTAGGACTCCAGGATCGTGCCCTGGGCCAAAGGCAGGCACCAAACCACTGAGCCACCCAGGGATCCCCCTTTCTCTGCTTTCACTTTCAGGACGAACAAGAGTTTTTCCCAACCGACATTCTTGCAGGGTGACACCTGCTGGTTGGTGCCCAGTGATGGCTGCTTCCCCCAGAGAGCCCAGGGCTCCCTCTGCCAGCCCCTTTACCCCAAGCCGCTCATTTATACTACACCTTTTGGGTCTGAATCGGGCATCTGATCTGGGACCTCTACTCTAGACTGTTCGTAGGTCTGGTCTACTTCCCACACCATCCTCCACGGATCTGATGATACTGATGTGATCACATCACTCTGATCAAAGGCCTCTCGGATAGTTTCCATGGCCTACAGAGGAAGCCCTTAAGTCCTTACTGTGGGGGACACTGTCCCACATGGGCACGTCTTCCTTCACCTCCAGCCCTGTCTCCTGCCACTCCTGCCCTTACGCAGAGCCCTGCCCTACGTTCCAACGGCGTCTTCTCTCTGTTGAGATCACATCATGCCCTGAGCAGGTTTGTCTTTGTAGTGATTGTGACCTGTGCCCGAAGACTCTTTTTCATCCTGCTCCCTCACTTTGCTCCTAATCTCCCTTGAACACGCGGTTCCCATGTCACGGAGGCCAGGAAGCCTCCCCGGACTGCGCTAGCTGGTTGCTCCACCTTGTGTTTCTACAGCGCTCGTACTCGCCTGCTGCCGATCTATCACAACGGGACCCAGCTGATACACCTTTCCTCGCCCAGAGAGCTCTCTGAAAGCAAAGACTGGCTTTTTCGATGTGTATGTACAAGAACTCGAGCTGATCAAGTTCACACGTAGAGCAGACACTTAGGCCGGCGTGGAAAACGGACAAATGAGAAATGTTTAAGTCTAGGGACGCCTGGGTGGCTCAGTGGTCGAGCGTCTGCCTTCGGCTCAGGGAGTGACCCTGGGGTCCTGGGATCGAGTCCCGCATCAGGCTCCTGCAGGCAGCCTGCTTCTCCCTCTGCCTGTGTCTCTGCCTCTGTCTCTCTCTGTCTCTCATGAATAAAGAAATAACATCTTAAAGAAAAATAAAAGGAATTTTTAAGTCTAGAAAGATGCTGGCTACAAGAAGGAGCCTTAGACTCGAAGCCCGAACCCTAAGAGCCATAGGAGTGTGGCTGGCTGTAGGGAGCCACGTAGGTCTGGGACGTCACCTCCCGCCTCTGCCCCGCAAGCCCCCATCTGTACAGCAGGGCTTACGACAGCGACCTTCTCTGGCTGCTGCAAGAATCACATGTGATAGATAGGACACAGAAGCATGCAGTCAAGCGGAAAGTGATCGATGTTACTTCTGAATTGATATATAGAACTCATCCAGAGTGACTTTACAAGATGATTTATCTTTCTTTTATGCCTTGATAACATCACTAATATGGACAGTTCTCAGGGGGTGGAGGGGAGAGCACTGCAAATTATCTGCAGTGAGCCATGAACTTGAGTGAATTTTAGAGCACAAGGGGAGGCTAAACCATTTAATTAAAAAAAATTTTTTTTTAAGATTTTATCTATTTATTCATGAGAGACACATACAGAGAGGCAGAGACATAGGCAGAGGGAGAAGCAGGCTCCCTGCAGGGAGCCCGACGCAGGACTCGATCCCAGGACCCTGGGATCACGCCCTGAGCCAAAGGTAGATACGCTCAACCACTAAGCCACCCAGGCGCCCCGAGACTAACCCATTAAAAAAAAATCCTCTCATTTCACCCAATCTCTGTACAGATTCGGATGAGGTTCAGAGAGATGCAGTGATTTAGAGTCAAGACTGTTTCGTGCTTAAGAACTTGGTCCCTCTCATTAGTCAGACTCAGGTTTAAACACAAGCTCTTCTCGCTATTAGCTCTGGACTTTGGCACAAGCTACCTAATTACTCTGAGCCTCAGAGTGCTTACCGGCAGGATGGGGATTTCAAAAGCAGCCAGCTCATGGAGTCTCGGGCATGATCACAGGGGCCAAGGCACGAGAAGCCCTTAGCTGGGTCTCTGCATGGACCTGGCGCACATTCCACAGCTGACCCTGCAGGCAGTGACTACACGGCTTGGCACAAGCCAGTGAAAGGCCTCAGAGCCCAGGCACCCCGATTCCCATCCTGGCTCACCTCAGACGGGAAGGCCCATCACAGGGGCCAGAAGGGCTTCGCATGGGTGAATGAGAACGTGGAAATGTAGCCTGACAGATACCATGACATTTTCTCATTCCTCCCGGATGTCAGACATTTGCGCTTTTGTTAAGAGTTTTCCTCTCACAGAAAAGCTTGAAATTTTAAGAGGTTAAATGTTTTACAATCTTTCAAATGATTATAGAAAAAGAGAAAGAGGGAGTGAAATGGATGGTGACCAAAGACTGTCATATATTTTAATTTCAAATATGCAAATCAAGGATCTGGGTGCAGCAGGCTTGAATATGCATGACCTCCGGACTATTAGCGTTATTGGAACGATAAAAATTTCATGGGGAGCAATTCAGTTGCCTCCATGGCTCAGAGAACAACTGTATTCCAAGCCGGGCATGGAGACGAGCGCTGAGTCATTATCCAAGCCCTGGCACTCTTCTCCAACGGTTAGCTGAGCTGATGACTTGATGGAATACAAAGAGGACCTTCCAACTAAGAAGTCTGGGCATGACCCCTGCTGAAGGGGGAGGGTGAGCCCAAGAGAAGGAAAGAGACAGGAGGAGAGGCCTGGCTTCCCCCCCTGGCGGGACCTGCCTGGCTTTACTCTGAATCACTCAGGCCAGCATCTCTCCGGCCGCTGTTGGCAGGAAGAGTAACAGGGCCTACCCGAGAGCAACCCAGGCAGGGAGAGAGGGGCTATCCAATTCTCAGAGGAACCACAGAAACACAGGGAGCTGAAAGTGTGGGCGTGCACCAGTCGATGCACCCGAACAGGGAAACATAAACACAAATGTGCGTATGCGCACTAGCATTTTATAAAGAAATGTGAACTTGTGTCCATACTTGTTGCTGGCAACGTATGTCCCTGCCTCTAGGTGTACAGGTGTGCGTGTCCAGAGTATGGGTGTACACACTCAGGGCAGAAGCTGTGCAGTAAGTGCCTAGAACATGGCCTTCAGTCTTCGGTCCCCTCTCGCTATGCAGGGGTATTGTTAACATTCAGCTGTGCAGAGTGGCCAAAGGTATGGCACGTCTCAAGGACAGGCCCGCTGAGCACTCTGCAAAGCTTCGGGATTCCCTTAAAAGTGGTGCTAGGGGAGCTTCCACCTGCTGGAGAGGACTCATCCACGTGTGTCAAGCACCACCCAGAGCCAGTGTCCTCCATTCCACAAAGGTGCATGGCACAGGCGGAGCAACCGGAGGCTCTCGCGGGCTACGGGCACACCTAGCAGGCAGCGTCCTATGGATGTGCCATTAGGGACAGAGAGGGACCCGGGGGACAGATAACGGAAGGACAGAGTCAGACAAGCAAATGTCTGGGCCTGTCTCAATCGAATCTGGTCCTCTTGTTCTTCTAGAACTGGTTCCTTCTCCTCCTTGTCCCACTGTCCTCTCAAAACAGTCTAGCACACAGCAAGGACTGAAAAAAAAAAATACTTCATACGTGTGATGGAGTAAGAAACTGTGAGCATCTGGAAGTTCAAGACCAACCCCTCCGAGAAGGGAGAGTTATTAAGCAAGGTGGCTCTTGCGTTTTTCACTTATGGAAGCACAATCAGGATCCTATAGGGCTACTGCTGGGGCCACTCCTGCCGAGTAATACCAAGGCACCTGACTCATGTCTGCTTGGGCTACGTCTGCTCCTGTAAATGCCCCTGGGTCCCCCCATGCCTGGCCAGCTCCTCCTCATCCTGGGGACCAATTTTGCCTCCTCTCTTTAGCCTTCTCTCACCATCCCCTCAGCCCCCCACCCGACCGTGTTGTATTTGCTGTGCCCTCACACGCCCATGGGTAGCTCTACTAGGCACGGATCGAGGGGTACCCGGGCTGGCGGCTTTCACGCTCCTGGAAGGCAGGCCCGACTCCTGCCCTCAAAGACCTCGAAGCTACCAGAGCGGCTCTGGGGTCCGCGGCCCATGGCAGGCGGGCGGCCGCACCTACCTGTACAGGAAAGGCGCGACGGTGGCAGTGTTGGGGTGGTTATATTGCTGCTGGGGCTGAGGTAGCTGAACACTGACGGTATTGCTTCCCGTGGTCTGCGTGGTCCCGACGGACCCGCTGACGGTCTGGCTGCTGATGCTGTGGTTCAGGGTGGTCCCTCCGGGGCCTTTTCCCTCTGAGGACGCCAGGCTGGAGGAGGAGCTGGAGTGTCTGCCGTCCAGCTGGGGCTTCTGCTGGGGGAGCCCCGAGCTCGGCTTCCCACCCCGGCTCCGCTCCACCTCCTTGGAAGGGGCAGGGGCACTTGGGGATTTTCCGGGCATGCTCTTCATTCCGGGTTTGGGGATCCCACTGTGGGAAGGGGCGGCAGCCTCTTTCTTGGCACTGTTGAGCTTCCCCCCTTTGGGGATGAAGCTGGCGATCTTGGAGGACTTTTTTGGCACCTCGGTCACCACCGCCACACTGGGGTCTTCTTTTGGCGCCTCTCTGAGCTCCGGCCTTTCTGTCACAGAGGCTCTCTTGGCGAGGTCCTTGCTTTTCTCCTTTTCCTTCTCCCGCTGTTGTTTCTCCTTCTCCTTGTCGCTGCCTTTTGGGGAACTCTTCTTGTTGGTCAGCGCCCGGCTGAAAGTTCTCTGGGCGATGCCCTTGAGCGCGATCTTGGGGCTGTTGGACGCAGGACCCGCCACGGACAGCGAGCGCCCAGTGGCCTCCATCTCCTCGCTCTCTTCGAAGGTGGGAAGGATCTCGAGCCGCTCACAGCTCGTGTCCCGCGACCCCGGGCCCTCGCCTGCCTTGGAAGCCCCTTTGCTGTTGAAAAGCTTTAGTTTTTCCAGCATGGACTTCTGATTGTTGGGGGCCGGCTTCATGGCTTCGGGGGTGGGCCTGGGGGTCTCGGGCACGGGCTGCTTGACGGAGAGCATGGACGACGTGGCGCTGTGCTTCACGCTGACCGACTTACTGCGCCAGGGCTTGGAGGCAGCGCCGGGCTGGGGGATGGCCGAGGAGGCGCTGCTGTTAGTGGGGGTGGAAGTGCCGCCACTCTCCAGAGGAGCAGGTGCATTTTCGCTCATTCCGGGGTGGGAGGATGCTGGGCTCGCCAATGGCTCTGCGGAGATGGGGAAGAGAAGGAAAGGCGAGTTATGCCCACGGACCTGCACCGAGGGGGATGGAGAGGGAGGGCCCAGCACTCTCAACCCAGATGCCAGATGGCTCCGTCACCCACCTCGTGCACTACCTGTGGTTAAGTTTTAAGTCCTACCTTCCTTCTGCTCTCCCATCACACACCGTTCACCTCCGCCGTCACATTCCGCGCAAGGCACACCGATCTTAACGTCAACGTGTGCAACGCACAATCAAGCATACGTTTATGGAAAAACCAACAGAAACCTGCATCAGCACTACGGGGTGGAGGGAAGTCGTAGGAAACGCCTACTGCCTTGAATCATTCAACCCACAACCCAAGTTCCCAGTTATGCGAAATAATTGGGAATTAGCCAACTTTATGAAAATGCAGGAGAGACATTAAAACAGGACAAAAGAAAGAGAGAGAGAAAGAGAGAGAGAGAGAGAGAGAGAGAGAAACCAAGCAAAATCTTTGCAGAAGAATGATTACCCGAGGAAGTTGCTAGGTCCTATCAAAGCATATATGTTTTTCCTATGCAGACACTTTGAAAGAGGTACAGACATGATTCAGGCAAGTCTTAAAAAAAAAGAATTTTCAGCTCAAGAGTATCAACTGCACAAGGCTTCACCGTAGGCATGAAAACACACAGGTCATCTGAAAGTCAAGGCTTCCCCCTTGGCGCTCGGGGAGGCTTTCCCCAGCCAGACTCTTTTCTCAGAAAAGCCGCAAGCCATTTCCAAGCTAGGATCAGAACGCTGCCGAGCAGGCTGGGTTCCGAACCGGAGTTCGGCTCCCGACCAAGGCGGCCCGTGTTCCAGAACCGGGGCCCGCGACGGCCTCCTCGGGGGGCACGGAGACCCACGCGGCCCGTCGCCCACCTTGGGGCAGCTGCCCGCCGGCTGCACGGGGGCAGACAGGAGGCGCCGCTCCAGCCCCCCACGGGCACGTCCGCGTCTGCAAAGTCACCGTGACGGGACTTACCTAGCAGCGGCCACTTTCTCCCGCAACGGTTCCCCAGGAAAAATTCTCCAACCGGAGAGGCTGCTCTTCCAATTGTCACAAGTGTTTTCAGTTAAACTGCTCATGTTTCTAATTAACTTTTGTCATCCGCAACTGCTCCAGTGCCCAGAAGCCTGGCGGGATTAACGGCTGCTTCTTCTGCCTTTTTTTTTTTTTTAATACCTAGGTTCCGCTGCCTTCTAGCAACAGAGTAAACTGTGTATAGAGCGGCTTTTTATGATTTAAAAGTCAACGGCCGCCAAAGCCGAGTGCAGGGAGCCCCCGCGTGGGACCCGCGCACCGAGCCCAGAGCGCTCCCGGCAGAGGAACCCTTCCCTCCTCTCGCTCCCAGCTGCTCCGGGAAGCCACAGCTCCAGGGTGATCCAAAGCAGACCTCCCAATGTTTTAAAACACATACATCTTCCTGACTTACTGGGGATTTGGGTTGGGAGCGGGGGGTGCTGCACAATCCTCCCTAACAAAACTCACGGGGCGTTGTTGGATCTTTTCCTGGGGAGAGCCGGAGACTGGCTTGGAAACAGGCTCATGAACCCACCCACACAGCCTGCCTGTCAGAGGGTCTCCACAGGCCTGACGCTGCCTCCGGAGGGCCTCCTGGTAACAGGAGGCGCGGTGCTAGGCACACAGCGAAGAGGGGTTCAGTGCCTCCCTCTTAGGAGTAAGGAAACTGAGGCTCAAAGGAAGGCTAACAGCTGCCCTGAAAACCCATAGCTGGACGTGGACACTGCTGGGACTTGAGCCCAAGTCTCCTGACACAGTGCTCTCGGGACTGCATCATCACACCTACCTCCTTTGATGAAGGACGTATTTCAACAAGGGCCCCTTGAGAGTGCTTTTTAGGTATCAACTTTCCCGCTGCTCAGGTACCTTCACGACAGCCTCGGCGGGGCACAAACCAGCCCAGCCCCTGGAAAGGAGGCACCTACCCTGCAGAGGCCGGCTCTCTGGAGGAAATACCAGTGATCTCCAATTCCGAGTTCCAGTTCTCTTAGGACAACAGGTCTTCCCCTTTACCTGGGCTCAGATCACTCGTGCCAACATTCATTCATTCAGTGCGTATGTCAGACACTGTTCTCGGTACTTGGGATAGATACATCAGTGCAAAACAACACGGCCCCTGCCTTCGTGGAGTTTACGTTCCAGCAGAGAGGAACAGGTGATAATTTTTTTTAAAGATTTTATTTATTTATTCATGAGAGACGCAGAGAGAGAGGCAGAGACACAGGCAGACGGAGGAGGAGCAGGCTCCCTGCGGGGACCCTGATGTGTGACTCAATCCCGAGACCCCAGGATCACACCCTGAGCCACCCAGGTATCCAGGAACAGATGATAATTAACGTAGATAATACATTTTATCATTTGTTGGAAAATAAGTGCTAAACAAAAGGGGGCCTTCGGGGGGCAGGTTGTGACAATGTCCTCACAGGAACTACATCACACTCAGAGGTGCGCCCCTCTTCCCTGAAGAAGTCTTAGGCACGTTCCACTGAGCGTATGTACATGGATCAGTACGACTTCTCTGCTCCCACACATTCCTTGGAACTTCTATAAAGCCTACTTGAGATGGTTTTGACAAATGCCCCTACCTAGCATGTCTGTGTATTTGTAACACTAACATACACGGCTAGGAATTAACCTAGGACTCACTAGCTAACGACTGATCCAGATGTAAAGAGACACCTGGTTCCCCTACGTGATATGTACAGACCAAGCTGAAGGAAAGGGCTCACAGGCCGTAGGCATGACGAATACTCACACTGTCCCTTCTCAGGCTGTGCCACAACGGCCCCCCTGAAACTCCCACTTGTCTTTTAAACCCCTGCTCAAATGCCTTCTCTGTGACGGTGAGACCCTACAGCTGAATGAATCACTTGGTTTATATCACATGGCATTTTTCCCTACTCTTTATTTTCCTCAGACATTGTTCATACCTTCCCATAAATGGATTGTAGAGGTCCACCTATTTACACTAGGATCTGGGAATACAGGGGAATAAAACACAGCTCCTGCCCTCAAGGAACTCACTGTCCAAAGAGGCAACAAGCGTCAAACACAGAACAGACAATACAAAGGACTGTAGACGGCTGTACGATGTACCACGAGGCCTAAGGGTCGGGATCCATCAATTCTCCCATTTGGGAAACCTTCATGGAGCCAAGGACCTCTGAATTGTCACACCATATTTCTGCTCTAGGTTGGCTGGCTATCCCCCTGGGTCCGCTCTCCCTGGCTCATCTTTGTGTGCTATAGCCTGTCAGAGCATAGGAAACACTCGTGACTTTGGGGTTTTTTTGTTTTTGTTTTTAAAGATTTTATTTATTTTTCATGAGAGACACACAGAGAGAGGCAGAGACATAGGCAGAGGGAGAAGCAGGCTCCATGCAGGGAGCCCGATGTGGGACTCGATCCTAGGACTCCGGGATCACAACCCAAGCAGGAGGCAGATGCTCAATCACTGAGCCACCCAGGCATCCCCATATGTGGCTTTTGAATTATAGGTTGGTAGTTTTGGCTTTTGCTATTCACTTTTAAGGCAACAGAGACACAGGCTTAGAGTCATTAGAGTTTTATCATAACTTTTTAGCCTAAACTCCGGCAAAAACAAAAAACAAGATCAGGACTCAGGGCTTCAGGATTCCTACTTGGTATTTAGCTTGGGCTCCCCTGGTTATGGAATCATGGGGACATGTCAAGGCTACTCGTCATAGCTGGAAAAGGTAGAGATGATCTGAATTTGGTTTCTAGAACAGGAGTCTCCTGAGTAGGGTAACAGGACACCAGAGCACCTGAGGATAAGACCACCTACACTTTGCACTTAGGTCATGGCTAGAAATCCCCTTAATCCTGAGAGGATCTCCAGGTCATGAGTGGTCTTGACATGTTCCCATCATTCTGAAGGTATCACATCAGTGACGTTGGCTGAAGAGGCTGTTTGGGGGCTGTTCCTCTTTCTTTGGAAAGCAGCCATTTCTAATGCCAGGATTTTGTGATTCCTAGCACAAGACTGTCCCTACCATGCTTCTGAGATAGTGAAATAAATATGAGAGATGTGGGTAGGTGAGCCAAGCCTTAAGCCTTGTCACCAACCAACACTGTGACCCTAGATGTGCCATTTTGCCCTTCTGGGCCTTAGTCGCCCCATTTGTAAGAAAGAGGATGAGCTATTTCTCTAGAGCCTTTTCAGCTCTGCTTCCATTTACATCTCAGTGAGTCTCCAAAGGCCCAGTGAGGCTGGGGCCAGAGAACGCAGCCCTCCCTAAGTTTTGTCATTACTCCGTGCTCTGACATAACAGGTGTTTCTTTACCTTCAAGCATTCCACCTCCATGGTTCTCTTAAGATGTTTACTAGTGAATGTTAGAGAAAACTGGCTGGGTCAAGGAAGAGTCAGCTTTGAATGAGGAGCTTGTGAATTCAGAAATGCTAGTATTCTATGAAAACAAGCCTGGGGGAGGGAATGTGGGGAGAGGTCTTTAAAATCAAGAGGACTTCTCTCCCTAATAAGGACCAGCTCTAGTTTCTGTTCTCATGTATACAAACCTTTGTTAGAGCAAAGGAATCTAAGAGGGAGAAAAGAGAGAAGCATAAAAGAATGTTCTGAATATCAGCATTTCTCCAGCAATGGTATGTGGGCCACGGAAAGTAGGGGAGACTATTTTCAATGGCACATGGATAAATATATTTTTTTAAATTTTGTATTTGAACTCATTTTAATTAACATATACTGTATTATTAGTTTCAGAGGCAGAGGAGTATTTTTTTGTTTTGTTTTCAAGAATTTTTTTTTAATAATAAATTTAATTTTTTTATTGGTGTTCAATTTGCCAACATACAGAATAACACCCAGTGCTCATCCCGTCAAGTGCCCCCAGAGGAGTATTTTTATATTATAAAAGCCGTACTTATTTTATTGCAGCATTAGAAGAAATAATTAGAGTTCATATATAAATTAACAGTTTCATGGATATTAGATGTAGATTTAAAATTTGAGTCGATTTAAGGAAAATATAAAACAAAAATATGAGCAGTTCACAAATTTGGCAAAACTCACTCAAGTTTGTGAAAGACTGAAGTTGGGGAAACACTTTTCCATTAAATCAAGAAATACTTATTTTATGTATACATATTTAATAAATATAAGTACCTCCTTATTTGAAATCCACTGTTTTTGGAAAATGTAATCAACAAACTAGAAATCAAATCAGAAGTCCCAAATTAGAACTAGTCAGGTTCAAACTAATCCGAAATGGTTACTTTTTAGAGTTTTATTTATTTGTATTTGTTTAGCACCCATTCTGCTGAGAATGGCAAACATGACCAGGCCTTGTTTAGCCAAAGAAAATTTAAAGAATAACGGCTTTAACAAGTTTTAACTACCAAACAGTTAAGAATGGCACATTATGGGACGCCCAGGGGACTCAGAGGTTAAGCGCCTGCCTTCCGCCCAGGGCATGATCCTGGGGTCCAGGATCGAGTCCCACATCGGGCACCCCGCCTGCTTCTCCCTCTACCTATGTCTCTGCCTCTCTGTGTCTCCCATGAATAAACAAATAAAATCTTAAAAAAAAAAAAAAAAGTGACACATTACATCACATCCAACAAACATTCAAACATGCACACGCAAAACTGAAAAATATCAAGACACACTCTTTTTACATGCAATAAACTCTAATATACTCTACCCTAATTCATTTTTTTAAATGCCTATCACAGAGCCCCTGAACAGATTTTATGAGCCTAGAGGGGATTGCTCCCTGCAGCCTGAACATCTCATTTCTAAAAGACCAGCTTCCAAGGTTCACCCACCACCAACTGACAAACCACCACAAGAAGGAAAAGTCTCATTTGAAACACTCCAGACAGGATGTCTTTGAAGAAGAGAAAAGGCTTTTTTTTTTTTTTTTTTTTTTAAAGGGTTTAGGGAGAACATTAATCCTCCTGTGGGGAGGGGGAAAGTTTGGTTTTTCTGGCATCCAGCCTTAACCTTCCCTGACAGTAACCAAAATACTTTCTAAATGAAAATACTGTCTAAGGCAGATAAATAAGCATTTCTTCCTCTCTCCCTCCAGGAGGGCCAACACTGGCCCCCAGTCCCTTCTGTCCCCAGCCTCCCAGTTAGGGAGACGTTGGTGGTCCGGTCCTGATGCCAGCAGGGGCACAGGGAATGTGTTCTAGGCAGGCTGATCCCAGCTCCTGTCACCCCCACTGTGATTTTAAACCTGCCCTGGGGACGTTTCCCGCCTAAATCCTCCCAATACTCTTCAAGAAAAGACCTGATAATTGGGTCTGGGAAAATGTTTGTAATTCCCTGTAATTTGTCAAGGTGTCAATCTTGAGCATTCAAATTTGTTAGAATAATTGAAACCAGTTTTTTCTGTTTTTTCTTTCTTTTTTTTTTTTTTTTTTTTTGGAAAGTCCATGGACTCTAGCCACACAAGCTGGAGATGGTTTTCAATGTTGCTCAGTTCAATTTCTCTACAATTTTGTTAGTCAGTCACTAGACCACAGAGGGACACAGGAGCCTCGCTCAATCCATTAAGTGGTTCTGACCTTGAACCTGACCAGGGAGCATTCTCAGCAATGCTATGATCAATGTCTAATATTAAGGGGATGGGCTTAAATATAGTTTTCTGTTCAATCCTTCTTGCAGAGGATCATTGCAGATACAGAAAGAGAAAGGGGGCATGAGAACCACCAAGGAAAATGGGCAGGAAAATACCAGGATATAGAGTAAGAAGAAGCTAGCTTTGGGACCCAAACTCTAAGAACCTTCTTCTGTCTACAATTCCATAGACTCTGAGAACATCCAAGTTAGAATAAGGATGATGATCTACATAAATATTTTTAGAAAGTTGCACTATTAACGCAGTCCCTATCAACAATAATCTGATGGAAAAATGGGCAAATGGACATTTCTCCAAAGAAGATATACAAATGGCCAATTTGCACAGGGAAAGATGTTCAATATCACTAATCATCATGGAATACAAGTCAGAAATACACTAAGATAGCACTTCACACCCACTAGGGTGGCTATTATTAAAAAAAGAAAAAGAAAAGTCTTCGTAGAAGACATTGAGAAATTAGAACTCTTGCGTGCTACTGTGGGGATATAAGATGGGACGGCCACTGTGGAAAACAAAATGGCAGTTTCTCAAAAAAATAAACATGAAATACAACCCAGCAATTCCACTTCTAGGTATATACCCAAAAGAAATGAAAGCAGGAGCTTAAACAGATATCTGTACACCTATGTTCACAGCAGCATTATTCATAATAGTCAAAAGGTAGAAGCGATCCAAGCATCCATCAGAGGTTAAACAATGGATAGCGTTTGGATAAATAAATGGATAAACTAAATATAGCATGGACACGCAATGAAATATTATTTCAGTCTTCAAAAGGAAGAATATTCTGACACACGGTACAACATAGATGAACCCTGAAGACATTATGCCAAGCAAAATCAACCAGTCACGAAAGGACAAACGCTGTATGAGTCCACTTGCAAGAAGTCCCTGGGGTGATCAAATTCATAGATACGAAAGTAGAAGGATGAGGGCCAGGAGCTGACAGGAGGAGGGAATAATGAGTATACAGTTTCAGTTGGGGAGGACGAAAAGTTCTGGAGATGGGGGTCGTGGTTGCACGACAGCGTGAATGTACTTAATGTCATGGAACTAAACATTTTAAAAATGTTCATGGAACTGAAAATCTTTTAAAAAGATTTATTTATTCACTTGAAATATAGAGAGAGTGAGTGAGCATGAGCCAGGGGAGAGGGAGAAGCAGGCTCCTCGCTGAGCAGAGAGCCCAATGCAGGACTCGATCCCAGGATCGAGATCATGACCTAATCTGAAGGCAGACACTGGAACTGTACATTTTTTAAATGGTTAAAATGATAAATATTATAGTAGGTGTATTTTAACCACAATGAAAACAATCAGACTGTTACTTGGCCGCAAGTGACACACTATTCTGGCCATCATGACCTAAACCTTATTCCCAGTTCTTAGCATGGGACTGGCACACACTGAAATCTCAATAAATGTTTGCTAAATTTCTTTTTAAAGATTTGCATTTATTTATTCATGAGAGACACAGAGAGAGAGAGGCAGAGACACAGGCAGAGGGAGAAGCAGGCTCCATGCAGGGAGCCCAACATGGGACTCGATCCCGGGACCCTGGGATCATGCCCTGGGCCAAAGGCAGACGCTCAACCGCTGAGCCACCCAGGGGTCCCAATGTTCGCTAAATTAAAGAAAAAGCATCTCTGCTAGTTAACGAATCGCATGAGATTGTATAGTTTAGAATATTACTTCATTAGTATTCTTTTACCCTAGCTTGAAAACAATTTCTGCTTCAAAGGAATAAGGATCCTCTTTAATAGACTCTAGAAGGCAAGCAAATTACACCACTTGAATTCTTCTTCCTTAAACTGGCCATCACCAGCTCTGTGGTCAAGCTGTTTGCGACGAGGACTGGCATGCCTTGTCATCCTCGTCGCCCCCCTTGCCCCCCACCACACCCACCCTCAGCCCCTGCTTTACCTTCCATACCTCCCATTCCAGGAAACCTCCAGAGTCCCCAAACCAGAGGCCATCGCTTTCTATTGGAAGAGCCTTACGACTCTGTTGAGGCTTCTCTGGGGTCCCTGGCACTGGCCTGCGGGCACTGTGGTGAGCAGCTGCACTTAGCTTACTTGGGAGAACGGCTGATGTGCTAGTGGGTGCCCAGAAATGGTCGCTGGAAAAACCAACAAACAAATAAAAACTCTTCCCCATGCTCAATCCCTCCATGTGGCTCAAAATTAAAAGCAGGTGCGCCTCGCTTTTGCCTCTTGGCTCATTATGCCAGTTTGTTCCCCTTAGAGCTAAGTGAACTGTAAAGATTAGAAACTTCGGTGATGCTTTTAGTGGTTTTTTGCTTCTACGTGTGGTGGAAATTTTGCTGCCACAGGTCACTGAAAAGGTCAGGTCCAAATACTCCAGTGTCCTGTGAGGGTGTGGCCAGAAAGAAATGTGCAGAATGCGAAAGTGTATTATCCTGCTAGACGGCAGCCAGCTCTTCCCCGTGAGCCACAGGCTTCCCGGTCCTCCTCGGTGACTTTTCCACCCCAGAGGAAGGGGAAGAAGGGGCTCTCAACAGCTGGAACAACTGCAGTTGCTTTTTTAATATATGACAAGGTCATTCTTTTCCTTCGGTGGCTTATTTTGGGTAAAACAGGTGTGACACCATGGGTCACGAAATCAATTGTTTCTCTCCTGGTAGTGAAAAGGCCGCGGACGAAAATAACCGTGGTCCTACACAGCGTTCACTACGTTGTCTCCAGTTTTACAAGGTACTTCTCTTCCAATCACCCTTCATGCCATAAAGAGCTGGGAAAGCTAAACAAAGGTTAACCTCCTGGAAATACCACTATCCAGTTGCGCTTACATCTGACCTTGTAGTAAAGTCTTATGAGAGAATTCTTAAAAATCTCTCCCTCCCTCCCCCATATACTTGATATATCACAAGGTGTCCTGCACATATTTTTAAAAGCCTCCCATCTCGGCTGGATAAGGAGGCAAATCATTTTCTGACAGCTGAAGGAAGATACCTTTGAAAATAAACTGTTCCTCTTCTTTATCTTTGTTTTGTGAAGGCACATCACCCTCACAACACCCCCTTCCCCTCTCTTGAACTCTTTGCTCGAAATCCCAAGTAATAGGTTTCAGGAGAAAGCTTTTGTTTTAATTGGTCAAGCCATTTCTCTGTCTTGTACCATATATGGCTATGAGAAAGCACAAAACTGGACGCAGAAAACGGTCTCCCTTGTGTTAAGGGTGTATGAAATTTCAGAGAGATTATAAATAGTTTACAAGGGGCAAATCCTATTCTTGCAAGAGGTCACTGTCCACAGCTAACAGCTCTTTGGCAGAGCACGATGGTCGTATGCTATTGTAAATACATCCCTCTATGAGTGAGTTAAGGAATTCTGCAGGCTTTCTCCCCTAAGATGCCAGCCCAATCTTCCTGCTTTCTCTTGGGGCAGAAGGTGGGCACTTCAAAATAGGAGCCTTCAAACCAGTGTTAGGCCAGAAAGCTTTCCGATGAACAATGGAAACAGGCATTTATAGAGAGAAGGGGTTCCAAGGTCAGGTACGTTTGGAAAATGGAGGGCTCAGTAGTGGTCAGTTTCCTTGCATTGCAGGACTTTTTTTTTTTTTTTTTTTAATTAAAGATTTTATTCATCCTTTAGAGAGAGAGAGAGAGAGAGAAAGACAGAAGGAGCAGAGGGAGGGGCAGATTCCCTGCTGTTCAGGGAGCCCAACATGGGGCTCGATCCCCCAATTCCAGGATCATGACCTGAGCTGAAGGCAGATGCCCAACTGACTGAGCCACCCGGGTGCTCCACCTTGCAGGACTTCTAAGATTCTTTACTAGGCTTACTTGCACTAGGCAAATCCAAAATGATAACACAATAGTTATCATTTCTTTTTTTTTTTTAAGATTTTATTTATTTATTCATGGACACACACACAGAGAGGTGGAGACACAGGTAGAGGGAGAAGCAGGCTCCATGCAGGGAGCCTGACATGGGACTCAATCCTAGGTCTCTAGGATCATACCCCAGGCTGCAAGCGGCGCCAAATCGCTGCGCCACTGGGGCTGCCTTGGTTATGATTTCTGAATGTGTTTTGCCCTAAACTGATTTTATGGGATAGTTTAAGGTAATAGCATATCATGGCATGCATTTTGGTAAACACGGTGTTAATGGAGAGAGCCAAAAATGGGCACCCCACCTAAGTCAGTTAAGACAGCTGTCCAATAGGTAAGAGTCTAACCAGAAAAACTATACAAGGGAGAGGATGTACCCGCTTTCCCCCTGTGAAGTTACAATCTCGTAGATCTCAGAATACTTTCATGATACGCATTCTGAGCATTAACTACCCTTAATGTGTAATCTTCTCCCTTTTATTTCAAGAAGATTCATCTAAGGCTCTGCACTAACACCAAAAGACCGCATGAAAACGAAGCAGGCATAACAGCTGCACCGTGGCATGCCTGAAGATTTCTCTCAACAGTTAGGCTCACTGTAATGCAGTCCTACAACACGACCGCGACGGAAACGGATGCGATCTTGGCCTGTGTTAATACGAGAATGACATTCAGAACAAGAGAGGTGAGGATCTTGCTCTGTGGCACCCAGCTCAGACCAGGGCTAGAACGATGCAATCCTCAAAATGTTGGACCTGGGAAGAGATCCGCTACTTCAGTCATTCATTTCCCAGGAAGGGAACGGACCTCTGGGGGCAGGTAATGACTTCTCCAAGGTCTCACAGTTGGTCAGTGAACGACACAGCTGTGGATGAACTCAGGGCTCTGAAATAAAGTCGCTTGGCTGGCACTGCTCCCAAACCTGGTTATTCGGCATCCCTGGGGATGGACCCGAGCAGCTGGACCTTTAACTGGCTCCTCGGGTGACTGCCGTCCACATGAGCTTGGAAGACCACGTGCTAAAGAATGCGAACCTGGGCACCTGGGTGGCTCTGTGGTTGAGCATCTACCTTTGGCTCAGGGTGTGATCCTGGGGTCCTGGGATGGAGTCCCACACCGGGGTCCCCACAGGGAGCCTGCTTCTCCCTCTGCCTGTGTCTCTGCTTCTCTCATGAATGAATGGATGGGATCTTTAAAAAAAGAAAGACATTCTCTGAAGAATGTGAGCCTTACTACTTCACACCAAGGAACGGCAGCTCTCCCCACATAAGGGATAGAATCTGAGGACGACTGTAAACCACTTCCACAAGGAAAGGCTGAAAGTGACGGAGACACTCAATTTGGTCAAGAGAGGACTTAGAAGCAGGCAAGAGCAGAAGAGCTCTTACTAGCAAGGTGGCTGGCTTCTCCCTTTGACCTTCCTGCCCCCAACACTGAACAGCAGGAAAAAAAGGGTTAAAGCTACACCTGTCAGACAGGCCCATGACTCAGGTGGGCTCTGAACAAGAGTGTATGTGGTCTGCGAAAGGCCAAGGACCCTTTAGAGCACTGAGGGTGCAGAGCCCGAGGTCCACAGAGCAGCTCAGGGGGCGGCCAGGGGGTGAGAGGGGGGATGCTGAAAGCAATTATGGAAAGAGGGATTTGGGCCAACCTCCTTTTATATGTTCTCTGCTCTGCTCCTACCAGAGCAGCTCGCTTTACATGTAAGATTTTATTTGACAAAAGGTTTCTATGGAAAAAACCCCTCTAACAATATTAATAATCATATATTAATAACAGCCAACATCTACGGAGCTTACACTTTGATACCGTGCCAGAAAGCTTTTTTTTATTTTACCTTCTCTTTTTTATTTGCAGGATAAATCCGATGAGGTAGGTAATAATGACTCCATTTCACCAATGAGGAAACTGAGGCACCGAGCTTGAGAAGGTCACCGAAGATCAAACACGTTACTGCCAAGCACCTTCTGTTTTTTTTTTTTTTTTTTTTTTTTTTTTTTTAGAGATTTTACTTATTTATTCATGAGAGACATAGACATAGGCAGAGGGAGAAGCAGACTCCCCGTGGGGGAGCCTGATGCAGAACTCGGTCCCAGGACCCTGGGATCACGCCCTGAGCTGAAGGCAGACGCTCAACCACTGAGCCACGCAAGCATCCCACCAAGCACCTTTTATCTCGAGGTCCACATAGGTTAGCCACACGCCCAGTGACCCTACCCCAAGAAGAGACAATGAACTGACTCTCAAAGTACATGCTCCTTTCTTGGTACACGATATACAGTATTTTCATCAAGTCTCTGTCAACAGCTTGCAGAGACTCTACAGCAAAGTTCCCTGACCCTGTAACTTCTTTCCTGAGGAAAAAGAGCATTTTTCCCTCCAGGAAGGTTTTTTTTTTTTTTTTTTTTTTTTTTAATGGGACCGTCAAATGACTGAGCAATAATTTGAGTATGGTTCTTGTTCTTCAAAATTTAGGATGCTGGCAAAACGTAATCTTTCTGCTGTTATTTTTTCTGCCAATCAAAATCAGAAGCCAACCAAAGAACCAGCTTATTGTATTTCTCTGGGGGAAATCAGCGCAGAGGCCGAGAGCTGAATTGGACTATTATTCACCATCTATGACTGTATTATGCCAAATGTGCAGGAACAGAAGGAAAAAAAGCAGTCATTTATTCTGATTCTGCCAAATATGCAGACACGTGGTATCAGATAGATCAAATAATTTCAGGGCTTCACGGATGTCACTGATCCACACAGACTTCTGAGCCTTTTCGCCTGACGGTTGTCTCCTTAATGAAAAGACAGGATTTTTCTTCTGAAACAAATGAAATACGCTGAGGTAGAAAATGCCCCCAGAGACTGCTCACCGGCTTTACTCACCCAAATCAGGAAGCAATTTCCTCCAGGTGCCTCTGTTTTGTTTTATACAACAGCCTCGGCTGTGACAAGTTGGGGGTAGATTAAATTTTTGTAACCAGAGCGCTCATTCAGATGGATCCCAGTAACTCTTCTGTGAGGCTAAGGTATCATTTAAAAACAAAGATAATCCTGATGAGCTGGAAAAGAATGCCACGGTAGAGGTCTTATGCTGCTCTGTGCTCGTCGTCCCACCTGGAGAATTCTGGAATCACAGAACTCTGTGGATGGGTTCAAGTCCAACTTAATAGCTTGGTAACCTGGAGTTACTTGCTTAGCCTGCCTGAGCTTCAGGTTGTACTCAGAAGTAATAATAAAACCAACACCAATAACTACCATTTGCTGAGCACCAACCATGCACCCGGTACCGTACTAAGCAGTTTAAAAATTCCATCTAACCAATCCACTTCATGATTTCATGAGTTCATGCATAAGCATCTTATGAAGTGGATTTACTGCAGCTCCGAGATGTCATTAGGGCTGGGAAATGGTAGAGCAAGAGTTTAAACGCTGAAGCCCATGTTCTCAATCCATGGACTCCAGTGAACGAGAATGGTGACCAAAGCTTGCTTTCTTTGCCAAGAGCAGCAAAGGCATAAAGACAGAAGAGCATCCTGCAAGAAGTTCTGCATACAGATTCATCATCTTCCCCCCTGCTAACACCGGGCTCAGAGCGAGGTACAGCTGTGCCAATTACGGTGCCACTTCCCTCGCTGGACTGGCACCGGCGGGTACCCCAGCAGCCCTATCTGACCTGGCTCTATGGAGAAGACAGAACTGCCCTTCTGAGGCCCCATGCGTTTGAAAGCTCCCACCTTTTGCAAATAGCTCCCTACGGCCCCACCCAGGCCAGCTGCAGGTTGTGGGAAGCTCCCCCTTTGTCTCTCTCCAAACCAGGACCGGGTGCGAGGCAAGCTTTGGCCCGTGTGCCTCATCCACCTCACCAGGCTTGCTGGAGGCAGCCCAGTGAACACACAGCTCTCACTGTCTGGTGAGATGACTCAGACACTCCTGGCAACATCTGCTCTGTTTCTGTAAGACTCAGAGGGCTCTTCACATGAATGACGGTGAAAAGGGATCCAAGGAGCTTCTCACCCGTCTGCAGGGCTGTGAGATATAATGTGGAAACCAGGCCGCTCACGGACCAGCTTGGAGGTTTTAATGCACACTTATGCATGCCAAAGCTTATTAAATGTTGTTCCAGGGGATCTTTGTCATCTTGAATAATGAATTCTGGAGGTACAGTAACCAGGGATAGGATTGGGGCTCAAAGTTATTTGGCGATGTTTCTCCTTGGAATCCTAAAACCACCTCAACGTTGAGTGTTTGGTCCTCCATAGGTCCTATCTCATCCCATCATTCCAACATTTTTGACACTTCTGTTCCAGGTCCCTCCCCAGGTGTTGGAGGTATAGCTACACAGAGAACACAGGAGGTTTTCTATGCCTTTAAGAAGTTCTAAGTCTCGTAGCTGAGACTGATCATAAAGCAGAAGTAACAAGTATGAACTGTGTGATAAGGGAATGTTTATGGACCTGTGGATCACAAAGGGGGTCACCTAACCTAGAGCGGGAACAAGGTGGGGGATGAAGAAAGCCTTTCAAGCCAGGTTTTACCACCCCTGCATAAAGCTTTTAGAACATGATTCCTTACAAAGTATTAAAAGGAAAGAAGGATCTAGTGATTCAAATCAAGTGCACAAGGACAAAATTATATAGATTCTCTGCTTGATCGGGGTAATATCTGGTCAGCCAAATGCATTCGTGATCCTAATCATATCCTGGCATATCCATTGCACCCAGGCATAATGAAAAATGGGACATATAACTCAATCAGAATGTGATTCTTCCCTGCTCACCCCACACGCACATACTCTTCACTCAGTGCACGTACTGAATTTATTTCCACAGTGACGGATCCCTTACAAGCCACCTCCTAGTCTGGGCTGGAAAAAAAAAAAACAGGCATGCAGACTCTTTTCTTTCACTCTTTTCTGAACCTTGATGACAAGCTGAAAGCAAAGCTGATGTTTTCAAATAATATAAATCAGAGCACTGATCTAGTCACTTTGCGCTGTCAATCCAGACACCACAAGTTCAAGGCTAACCTTCCTCTATCAAGAGACATCTATCACAGTAATGAAAAAGTAAATGAGTGACAGAGACCCAGTTTTATATTCCCAATTTGGGACCTAACGGAGGAAATGGAGGCAGGAAAAGACAATCAGCATTAACCTCCACCAACTAGGATTCAGTGGGGCAGCCGGGTGCTCTTCCTGAATCTTTGAAAATACCCCCGAGGAGGGTGGCACCAAGCCCATGACTCAGGCTTAGGGAGGCTGAGTCACTGGCCTGATACCACACAGCTGGTGACTGCAAAGGTGAGACTGAAGCCAAGGTCTCTCCACCAGGTTATAGCTTGTGGCCTTAGCCTCATTCTCTGTAATAGACCTATGAGAGCAAAGCTGTAACCATGGGGGGTGGAGCAGGGAGGGGGAGGATTGTGGAATGAGAACAGGTAGCAAAATATTTGTGGAAGCCACTGTGTGTTAGGGTAATGAGAGGACCAGAGTTTCTGTTGGGATGGGAGAGAGGTCTCCAGTAGGACAACCACTTGATCCACTTGATCAACCACTTGGGCTGGAAGCTGAAGCCCTAGACAGCGCACCTGTGTTGCAGTACAAGGAGTAAATTGCCTGGTTACATCAAACAGAGAGAAAAGAGGTAAAGGAAGTGAGTGGGACAAGCAAGCCAGGGGCTGTGATATGCAACATTTCTGTCCCTGTGACATCACAATAAACCATCACAAAAGTTACTGAACGATAGGAAACGCTGGCTTCTGGATCAGGATGCTGGGGTGGAATGGAGACAAGTTTCACAGAGATTGGCTGCGGGAAAGCAGCCTATGGGAACCCGCAGAAATCCAGAGGTAGGGTCTCGACCGGTCAGTAAGATCTCCCAGGAGCGGGAAGGTCTTTGCGAGTATCTGGCCTGGTTGGTGCAGCTCCAGGACCAGCGGAGATCTCTTAGCTACACCAGTTTCTGCAACAGGGGCCAACCCTGCAGCTCCTCCTCCTGGCCTTCGTTAGCTGTCCTCTGCCTCATACAGCACCGCCACTTCCCTAAGCTCTTCCCCCTGTGAGGGTCACGGCCCCACTCAGCCTCTTCTCATCAACCATCCTCTGTCCCTTACAGGTCTTAGCCCTTGGTGCTTACTGCTAGCCCGGTGCAGACTCAGCTCACTTTAAGTACTCCTCCTCTGGTAGAGAGGTCAGCAACTAGGGCCTGAAGGCCAAACGTGGCCTACCATCTACTTTCGTAAATAAAGTTTTATTGTAACAGTCATGCTCATTCATTGACATCGTGTCTATGGCTGCTTTCTCACTACAGTGGAAGAACTGAGTTACTGCGACAGAGACTCCATGGCCCGCAGAGCCTTAAATACCTACCATCTGGCCATATAAGGGAGAATTTGCTAAGCCTCACTCCTGAATATTAATTCCTTGATGCCAGGGGTTCTGTTTCATCTTATCTCCAGTACCTGATACCAGATAAATGCTGCTTGACTAAGTGGGCGAATGCCTGCAGGAGGGATAAACATCATGAAGTCAGGAGCCTAATAGAGTGGTTACCGCAAAGACGCTAATTAAAAATGCTTTAAACCACTAAAAAGAGATATTCTGGTTATCTGTACTTTCTAGTTAATAGCAACAAGATTTTTCATGTTTTACCATACATTGATTTGTTTTGTTTGTATGTTATTCCATTTCTCTTCCTTACTAAACGTGGGTTTGAGAACCCTCTGTGACGGCACCAGGGTGCATTTCTGAGTATTAGTATCCACGACTGAAAAATCACAGACACAGGTCTAGATGTTATTTGGAAATAGGATAATTAAAAAGGAAATAAGATAATTAGTCTTCCAGTTAAATACTGGAAGTTACTGCTTTTTGGTACATACACCAAAAATATCAGCTTATCTCATTTGCTCTTCTAATTTCAATCATTACATACGATTAATCATTAACAATAACTTACTGAGCACATACTGTGTAAAAGTCACTGTGCTAAGTGCTTTACTTGCGTTGCCTAATCTAACTCTTCACAATAACCCTGAGAAGTAAATATTTACACATCCCCATTTTACAGATGAGAAAACTGAAGCCTAGAAAGATTAAGTAGCTTGCTCCATATCAAATGACAGGTACATAGCTGCTGGCTCCCATGTCTGAGCTGCAAATAATTACTCTCTGGCTCATCCACACATTTATTCACTCTCCCGGCAAATATTTATCTTACGTCTCTGTATACCATGTTCTACGATGGAAATAGAGAATAAGGTTCAGTCCCGCATCTCAAGGAGCCAATCTGCCAGTGAAGTACTGGCAGGATAACCACAGATATGAGTGAGTTGCTGTGGGCTCTCGGAGAAGGGGTCTCAAACTCAGTCTCAGGAGTCAGGAAAGGCTTTCTGGAGGGAACAGAATCTAACCTGAAATATTCAAAAGATGTGGTGGGAAGGAGGAGGAATGAGGAGCGTGAGCATTTCCAACAGAGGGCAGCACTGGCGGACTGGATGGGAGAACCCCCCTCCCACTGTTCTATGCACTCTGCAGGGAGCCGTGTGGGAAAGCAGCCAGCTCACAGGGGTTTCCTAGGCTATGGTGATGGGACTGCACCCTCCAAATGGTCCAGCGCAGAGCAGAAATGGTAACTCAGTGTTCCAAGGTTCACCTTCTACAGGGTCACTGGACTCTAAGATTCCCCCTTCTCAACAAATGTCATTCTCTTCTTTAGGAAAATCAGGTAACTTCTGACTGGGGATTCCACGCCCCCTCCCCATATCCCCCACCCTCCCCCAATACTAAGCCCCTGATGAACTCCATCACACATTCATGGCAGGTGGAAACTCACCACTCCATAAATGTGCGCCAAGTGAATGTGCTGGATTGGTGTGGCAAAGCTGTGTATCAACCTTGAGTTAAAATGAATTAACTGGAGGCAGGCAGCAACTGAGCTTTGGAGATGGGGGAATGAGAAAAAAAAAATGATTTTACCAGCTGATAATCAGAGGTCCTCTTAGGAGCTCTAGTTAAGAAATGCCCTCGACAGCCCAGGTGGCTCAGCGGTTTAGCACCGCCTTTGACTCAAGGTGTGATCCTGGAGTCCCGGGATCAAGTCCCACGTTGGGCTCCCTGCATGGAGCCTGCTTCTCCCTCTGCCTGTGTCTCTGCCTCTCTCTCTCTCTGTCTCTCATGAATAAATAAATAAAATCTTAAAAAAAAAAAAAAAGAACGGGAGAGGGTGAGAAGGGCAGCTGATCAACACAGGAGGCAGGAATCTTAAAGACAATATGGCCACTGAGAAATTCCCGGTGGCAGGGAAGCTGAAGGACTCTTAAGAATAGGAACATCCAATATTCAATGTTAAGCTGTTTGCATTGGAACACTGTAACCCCTCCATGGCCTTAAACTTTCAGGAAAAATCTATGCCCAAAGCTCCTCATCACTCTTTTGAGGAGAGAATGAGTTGGGGCAGTTGCAGTGGGTAAGAGGGGGATATTGCACATAGAAGGGTAAGATATTTGATCTACAAGCTCAAGTATTTCAGTTTTAAAAAATATCTTATTTATTCCTGAGAGACACAGAGAGAGAGGCAGAGACACAGGCAGAGGGAGGAGGCTCCCTGCGGGGAGCCCGATGTGGGACTCCATCCGGGACTCTGGGATCACGCCCTGAGCCTAAGGCAGATGCTCAACCACTCAGCCACCCAGGCATCTCAAGCTCAAGTATTTCAGCAAAACAGCAACAGGAAGAAATACTGACCCACAGTAATGTAACCCCATCCTCATCCCAGCAAAACAAAATACTCCCAGAAAGATCTGAAAGGACACTGAGTCTTCTTCCACCTGTTACAGTTGGCGGATCAACTTCATTTGCCTCTCAGTGGTAGGCTGGTGAGTGTCTAACAACTGATTCTCTAAAGAAAAACAAGAAAAGTTGTCCTTTATAGTTTGCTCAATTCTGTGGTGTAAATACTCCCACCAGGGAAGATTTCAAACTACCAACATGGATGGCATCAACAGTCTTGGGAAACTCCTAAACATTTCTAAATTGGCTCTCGTGAGCCAGCACAAGCTGGCGCAGCCTATGTTGGCTTGGCGAGTCCGCAGCTGGTATCTAGGTTAAAGGCAGTTTCCAAGGATTAAGTCCTTGTTTTGGCTTTGGCAAGAACAAGTTTCATCCAGAGTTACGTTAGCTTTTGGAGACTGGGCAATACCTATAGGAGAGTAAGGAAGGCAAAGGGCTGAGAAAGGCATAGAAATGGGCACCATGCATCAGGGAGCCATTGAGTGATCAATGTACATTAGAGCTGAAAGGAAACACGGTGGTGGGGGTGGGGTTGGGGGGGTAGTGCCTGGCTGCTTAACAGGTAGAGTGGACTTTTGATCTCAGGATCCTGAGTTGTGAGTTCAAGCCCCATGTTCGGCGTGGAGCTTATTTCAAAATAAATAAATAAATAAATAAAAAGAACATTCAGGTCAGTCAGTGCGATGCCCCTTCTGAGAGAGAAGGAATCCGAGACCCAGAGAGCACGAATACTACTCAGGATCACTCCTTGAATTAGCAGCAGACCTAGAACTAGAGTGAGGGCTGCCAGCCAGAGAAAGGCAGGTGTGAGCGCCGCTTGAGCCTGGTTGGGGGCATGCACAGGCTTACCATTTGGAGAACTTCTGACTCTGTGAAGGGCAAGAGCACTGTCAGAGATCTGGGTGAGCTTAAGAAAACCAGCCAGAGACCCAGCAGACAGCAAGAGGGGCCCAAGTGGGGTGGGGTGGGCCAGCAGCAAAGGAGTGAATGGACCAGCTTCTCCAAGAATTTCCAGTGGGTGGAAGCAGTGGGTTGAGGGGATATCCCTGATGGTGAAAGGGCCCCCCCCACTCCCACACTGATTAGCAGGAACCAGGAGGGGCAGAAAAGGGAGGTCCTTGGATGTTCCTCATCAACCTCCACACACAAAATGTACCAGGCAATGCCTCCCTCTCAATGAAAAGATTCAAATGATTTCTGGCCTGGTTATGTTACAGAAAACAGGGCAGGGTGATTCAAACCTGCTGTCAATACAGAGTGCAGGGGAGAAAAAATGCCAGCTATTTTGCAGCTGTCCGGCCGGGGTCCTGGAGGAACGGCTTTCACGACCACTCTGATGCGCAGAAACAAGCCAACTTCCAGAGCAGGAGTTAAACCAAATAAACCTGAAGGATATCAGTTTAGAAGGAGAGTCTTAAAATAGCAGCCAGGAATGCATGGATTCCCTTGGACAACTCCGAATACATGCCCTGTCTCTGCCTTTAGTAAAACTGCACCCAAAGTGTCGGTCTCAATAGTTTCTCTCTCAGCTGGCAGTAAGTTTTCAGCCCACAGAAATCAGCGTGGAGGCAAACAGGCCGGGCGAGCAAATGTCTGACAAAGGGATCCTCCCTGGAAGGGTGCGTCGGGCACCGAGAGTGGGAAGACATAGGCCGGGTCCCCAGGAAACTTATTCAAGGGTTGGAAAGAGACACACCCCCAGGGCCATGTTCCCAAGGGTGAAGATCGCCAGTTGGACTAATGAGATGGTCCTTCGTGAAGGCGGGTGTGTGATGTGGACTCTGCAGGATGGATTCTTTCACTTAATGAGTGTCTACTCCACGCCACGTTATGAGGACCCAAAGATCAGTAGTCGCCAGTCTCGTGGGGTGGACAAGGAGTCAGGCATCCTGAAAAATTACATTTAAACACTTTTTCTTCTGTTTCCTTTATTTAACATTTTAGGAACCAGCAGCGCGGACGTTGAAGTCCAAATGTGTTTAAGTAGAAGATAAACATTTGCTCAAAGTTGCGGGTGTTTGAAAGCAAAGCAGCCTTGGTCAAGAAATGCAGGCTTTTGGGGGTACTTTTTCTACAAGTGAAGAGGCAAAAATGTCCTAGGGTCCAGATAAAAATTCCATTTCCACTTTTTACATTAGCTCCTCTTGCCTTTGACAGTTCATTAATTTTTATTTAATGAGGGAAAGTTAAAGAATTACCACCACAGACGTTTTGCTTAAAAATTAGAGCATAAGCACCAAAAGAAGTTACTCAGCGGAGACCGTTCCTAGCAGACGCTCAATGATGAATCCCCGCTACCTATCATCCCAGCAGTTAGAACGGCCGCCCTGGCTGTCCAGGTCACCACACACGCTCATGGGGGCAGGGCTGCCTTTTGCTAACAGACACTGAAACTTACTGGGATTTAAGTGGCCCAGGACTTCATCACCACAGAGATGTACGTCCACAAATAAACCTGCCACCAGATCTGATGTCCCTTCCTTTCTTACCGTAAGCCCACCAGGGCCACAAAGCCCCTTGCACAGAACTTTTGAGTTTCTCCATCCCTGCTGCAGCTCTGCCCCCGGGATTTCTTACTCTAGTGCTATGAAAATGGGCCATGACTGGCTTGTGTAAGCATACTAGGCCATTACAAGCATTCAGGGAGATGCTGGGGGTGGCAGAGGGAGGGTAGGGGTAGGTGGCATCCCCACATGCCCAAGCAATTCTCCTACACCAACTGGGTGTCCTCCAATTCCACTCAGTTCTGACATTATTTACCCAGATCTAGCATCAGATCCCATGGGTTAAGGGCTCAGTCCCATAACACTGTCCCCTCCCAACCCCCTGACAATTGAGACGCCAGTCAGAAAGCACAAGTTGACACCTGTGCTTCTGAACAACTGGCTATAGATTGGAGGTACCCAAGACCCCTCTTTGGGTTTGACTAATTTGCTAGAGCAGCTCACAGAACTCAGAGAAATGTTTTACTTACTAGATTACTGGACTATTAGGGCCAGATGTAACTCAGGAATAGCCAGACGGGACAAATGCATAGGGAAAGGCAGGAGGAAGGGCATGGCGCTTCCATGACACCACTCTCCCCACATTTCCATGTGTACACCAACCTAAGCTATCTAAATCCTGTCCTTTGGGTTTTTATGGAGACTTCATTACTTAGGCATGGTTGATGGCATCACTGGCCACTAGTGATTGAACTCAATCCCCAGCCCCTCACTTCTACCCTGAGGTTAAGGGGTGAGACTGTGGGTTTCAACCCTTCAGTCTCATGGCTGGCTCCACCGGCAAACCAGCTCCCATCCCCAGGTGTGGTGCCCAGCGCCTCATTAGCGTAAAGACAGACACCTTGATCGCACTCATCACTTAGGAAGTTCCAAGAGTTGTAGGAGCTCTGTGCTGGAAATGGGGAGGAAGACCAAAAACATACATTTTTTTTTATTATTATTATAAATCCCAATACTACAGGCATCCACTGTCCAAGGCCAACTCGCAATTGTCCAAGGGTTCCCTAAGTGATGCCACCGGCCAGAATGCTAAACAGATTCAGGAGACCTGGGTTCTAATCCCATGTTGGCTACCTTTCATTCTTTCAGCAAGCGTTTCTTGGACGTGACAGCTTGCTCCCTGCCCTCACAGAACTGTGCTAGCACTGATTTGTGGAGTGGAACTGAGGAAGTCATTTTGCCTGCTTCAGACAGACACGTACACACATTTCGTTTCCTTGATCATGCCATACTCTTCCCTTATCCCCTCGTCTCGGGGCACGCTATTCTGTCTAGAATATTCTTCCCTTCTTCTGTGTAGTTAATCCACCACTCATCTGGCCCTTACTGGTTTTGGTCATTGCTTGCACTGATTTGCAAATTAACTCCTGACACAAAAAGGAGCTCAATGATTAGTGAGTTTAGTCGAAGCTGGCTTGTGGGATCGTATGATGGTTAACAGCAAAATACCAGCTTCAGAATCATGCAGATCCTCGTTCAAATCTCAGCTCTGGCCTTATCAGCTGCACGATGGAGGCAACTGATTTAACCTTGAGCCTCAGTTTCTGCATCTGTAAAATGGAGAAGATACTACAGACACTCCTTGGTGTGAGGGATTAAATGAGGCCAGCATGCAAAGTACCTAAAGTAACTCTAGGCACAAACGAATACCTAGTAACCAGCAGGTACCACTGCCATCGTTTCATTGTCACAGTGGCCCTTTCACAGCCCATCATCCCCTGACCTACATTAAGTAAGTAGGCCCTAAAGTTATTTATAAGGCAGGCATTTGTAACATCCCCGTGTCGACACACTACAGGCTTTGCGATAGCAAAGAAGAGGAGGACAACGATAATAGTAACAATTACTTCCTCCAATGTCACTGATTTGTGACCCTTTGACGGGCCTTTGTTTTCGAAAGCCCCTATGAGGAGTGGGAGAGGAAACAGACCAGCTCAAGCCTGCTCCTGAAGAATGTACTTCCCAGAAATTCCACAGGATCCCCTAAACCACAAACTGTGAAAAACTGGAAGACATTTTATAACCAGGAATCTCCTCCTTGCCCCCTGGGAATCTGCTTGCGGAGGGTATGGAAAGCCATTTCTGTGCATTCGATCAATTGACAGCGCAAAGCTACAAATCTTTTTATCTGGATCAAAGGCAAAAAGATAAATATCTTAGCTGTTACCTAAAATTCCTAGACCAGCACCAAAGGCTCTTTGCACCATGGTTCCGGAGGGAATGGACAGAGCAGAGCGGTCTGCTCACTCCCTGCTCAAAGCTCTGTCTGCTGCCTGGGGCTCTCCTGGAACCGGGTTCCCAGAAAAATGGGGTGCATTCTCTATCCCCAGGACCATACAACCTGACCTGGGCTAAAGTTAAAATGATGCAAGGAAAGGAAGACCACAAGTTTTCTTCTTTGCTACCACCCTTGAGGCAAAGGGAATATTTTATCTAAGGGAATATTATCTTATCTAAGGGAAACCGAGGCCCAGGGAAGGGTAGGTACTTAGCCACACACACTACCAGGTAGGAACAGAGCTAGAGTCAGAACATCTACTTGGATATGGCAGGAAAGCAGACTATTAAAAAAAAAAAAACAACAACCAAAAATCCTGAGATAGAATTCACATACTGTAACACTTGTCCATGTTAAGCGTGTGACTCAATTCTTTCTAGTATTTTAGTGAAGTTGTGCCACCATCGCCACAATCTAATTTTAAAAGACTTTATTACGGCCAAAAGAAACTCTATAGCCATTAGCAGTCACCCCCTCTGCAGCCCACCCTGACCCCCAGCCCTGGCAACCACTACTCAACCTTCCATCACTAGAGATTGGCCTAGTCTGGAGATTTCATATAAATGGAATCAAGCAATATTTGGTCTTTCCTGTTGAGGAAGCCATTTTTAAATGGCCTTTTTTTTTTTTTTTTTAAAGTAGGCTCCACACCCAGCATGGTACCCAATATGGGGCTTGAACTCATGATCCTGAGATCAAGAGTCAGATGCTTCACTGAATGAGCCAACCAGGGGCCCCTAAATGACAGACTTTATTCAGAGATACTGTCAAATACTGTAGCCACTAGCCACATGTGACTATCTAGATGAATTAAAATTGAATACATTAAAAATTCGGTCCCGCGTTCTCACCAGCCACATTTCAAGTGTTTTATGGCCCTGTGTAGCTGGTGGCTAGCCTACCAGCATAGATACAGAGTATTAGCATCACTGAAGAAAGGTCTGTTGGACAGTCTGGCCTAAAGCATACAGAGGCATTTGTCATTGACCCAGACTCGCTCTCTGGGAAATGTCTGCTCCTCCTGGTGTTGGGAAGTTACCCCCTCAGATGGGAGAGTGACAGCAAGAACAGCTTCAAGGAGGAGAAAGAGGGGCGCCTGGATGTCTCAGCTGGCAAAGCGTCTGCCTTCCACTCAGGTCATGATCCTGGGGTCCTGGGATCGAGCCCCCAGTCGGCCTGCTGCTCAGCAAGGAGTCTGCTTCTCCCTCTCCCTCTGCTCATTCGCTCTCTCTCTCTCTCTCAAATAAATACAGTCTTTAAAAAAAAAAAAAAAAAAAAAAAAGGAAGAGAAGGGAGGGAGTCAGCAGTGGGCCAGGAAGAGCCAACTCCCTCTTCCCACCCTTCTTCCGGCCTCCTCACCGTGAGTCCCAGGGCCCGGGGTGCTCCTGCCACCCAGACACCAGACCTGAAAAGCTCTCCATTTAGTTAGGCTCATCCAAATGGCAGCTATGCCAAAGCCTTTGGAAGCACTTCAAGGAATCCAGCTTCAACCTCAGCTGTTTGATGGTTTCTGGAGCGTTTCATGCCAGGAGGTGATCTGAGGGGCGCCTTAATGAAACTGAACAGTCCTGGTCAGCTTCCGGCCAACAGGGGCTACTCTGGTTGCCCAGCCGTGACCGCAAAGGCTGACCAGCACCCCAAGGCCAGAGCCACGGCATCCTCGTACGCTCAGGCATGGCCGCACTCAGGGCTGGCACCCCAACCTCTTCCTTGGACCGTTCATTAGCTCAGCTACACTGTCTCTCCTTTCATTGACCAAAGATGCTCCAGTCGCCACTTCTAGGAGTGGGGCAGCAGGTTATTTTCAACTGTGGGTTTGGATGCATTAAGAAGATCAGAGAACGTGGACTGAAGGATGATGGACAAACAGAAGGAAAAACAGAATCACATTCTGGCGGGAGGGAAAAAAAAAAACCCTTTACTAATCAAAGGGGCCTTTGTTCCAAAATACTGTGCAAAAACCATCAATCATGACCTTTAACGTTGCTTTAGGAGTATAATTAAGTTGGCTAATATCCTTTTGTTTAAAAATATCCTTTTGTTCAAAACCCTGCTGAAAGATGTGTCTTCTTTCTTCCACTCCAGTGGCCAATTTATGAAAAATAAAAACGGCAACCTAACAAATGCTTCTTCCATTATGTTAGCCTGTCTAAATCAATACTTTTATCCTGAATCCCCCCTCCCTCAATGAGTGGCTATTGGGGGGGATTTTGAAAATCAATAGGTTACTCACTTCTAAGATAACCAAGCTATGGCAAGTGTTCATTTGCTAAGAAGCTGCTTTTTCAGTGAAAGTCACTCTGGGTTTCTTGGTCCCTTTGTTTTTTGTTTGTTTTTTTTTTTGTAATTTTAAAGATTTTATTTATTTATTCATGAGACACATAGGCAGAGGGAGAAGCAGGCTCCATGCAGGGAGTCCCATGCAGGACTCGATCCCGGGACCCTGGGATCACACCCTGGGCTGAAGGCAGACACTCAATCACTGAGCCACCCAGGCGTCCCCTCTTAGGTTTTCAAAAGCAGCCTTCACCATAGTTTATCCACGAGAGACATAGCTTGGCAAGATGTGGTGATCTGGGCACTTTAGACTTTTGATCTGAAGCAAAAGACAAGGAGTAGAGAACTGGCTGGAGGAGAGTCCAGCTGCTGCGGTTACTCTGCCCGTAAGAAGCCATTTTAGACTGTGCACACTCATGATTTAATTCATGCATATGACATACAAAATTCAGACTTTTCCCCCATGTTTCATCTCATGTAATCCTCGTGATGACTTTATGAGGTTGGTGCTCTTCTCACTTCCATTTTAGAGCCAAGGAATTGGAAGCTCAGAGATTATAAAGACCTACCATCAAAGTCACATGGTCATCAAGTGGAATTGCTAGGAAGAGACCCCTGGTGTCCCAAACCCCAGTATGGCACCTGGACCTTCATCATACAACTTGTACCAGTTAGTACAGAAAAGAGAAAGCAGAGGAGCATGGGTATCTGAAGACCAAGGACCCCAGAGACCCGAGAACAGGCTGACACGGGGCCAGTCAGGTTCTGCAGGGTGCCACTGTGGCTCTGCAGCTCCTCCCTCACTTGGTACAGGAGGATTCCCAACCCCATGTACTTGGCCGGGCTGTGTGACTTGCTCTGGCCAACAGAATGCAGCAGAAAGAGAACCAATATCCCTTTCTGGAGCACAGGCTTCAATGGGCTGTGCACTTTGGGCTTGGAACTCGTCCACCATGAGGATGGCCTTGGACTGGCCTGCTGGAGGATCAAAGATAGAAAAGGGAAGCAGGGGCATCTCTGCTGAGAGCCAGCATCCAGCCAACACCCAGAGGACCACAATGCGTGAGCCAACCCACATCACTCGAGCCTGGCACAGCTCCACTGAACTGTCTGTCAATCTGTAGGCTTGTGTCTACATGGCTATTATTTGAAGCCATAATTTCTAGGGCCTGGGGAGATGGGGATCAAGAAGTCACAACCTGCTGGACCAACTCTCTCAAGGCTAGAGGATCCAGAAAAAGGTTCACTCCCACAAGTTTCACTATCATTTACGATTTCCTGGGCAATAACAGGTTTGGAGCAGTTCTGGGGGAAATAGTCACTATTTCTTTTCTTTTTTTTTAAGATTTTATTTACTTATTCATGAGAGACACACAGAGAGAAGCAGAGACATAGGCAAAGGGAGAAGCAGGCTCCCTGCGGGGAGCCCGATGCGGGACTCGATCTCAGGACCCCAGGGTCACGCCCTGAGCCTAAGGCGGATGCTCCACTGAGCCACCCAGGCATCCCAGAGTCACTATTTCTGACTGGAGGGTGAGTAGACTGCAATGGCTCAGAACATGGCTAAAGACCACAAGCTGGGTGTTGGATGATCTGGGAAGGAATCTGCACCTTGGCACATGCATCCCATGTGGAAAAGTCACTCTCCCTCACAGATGCTCACTGGTATAGACTCCACACAAGAAAAATTACGTATGAGGCAAGGGGATCCTGGGCCCCTAAGGAGTGTTATCACCAAAGAGCCAGAAGCTCATCCATTTATATGAATAACAGAACAGAAAAGCACCTCTGGTGCACAGAGATCTTTACAAACAGGGCCAAGTTTCTTCCCTATAAGGTCTAAAAAATTCCTCTCTTCCAGGGGCCGTTCCCTGGCTTTCCCTAATGAATGCTGCCCCCTACAGCATGTATGTAAAATCGATTTTTAGAAATAATTCTGCCTGTAGGTATTTTTCTATCTGGCTCTTCTCAGGAGAGGACAAGGAAACGAATCCAAGCGTTAAATGATTGAAACCATCCATGAACAACTTCTCAGCCAGGAGCCACGACTTCTTTTACACAGCAGAAATCCTTGCCTGTGGCCTCCCTGATGGCTTCAGAGTAGCAGCAAGTCCTAAGACAACTTACCTGAAGTTACGGGAGACATCTTCCCCAACTACGTGAATGGAAGAAGATAAGTCATCACAAACTGTACCCAGGCCATTATCTACATAAAATGCAACTTTTTTGTTCAGTACAGAAGTAAATCCTGGAATGGAAGCAGCACCATCTGGAATAAGGTGCATTTCTGCAATGAAAGAATACCTTCAAAGGAACCAATCCAATGGTAAGCCTTTGGGAACTCGGGTCAACTATGAGGGATATGTGTCATCATCAGGCCTTTCCAGAACCCAATAAAATCCTACCAACTCTACCCTTAGCCAAGGATAATCAAATACTCTATCTGCAAGGGATTTTAGAGAATATCCAACCCAGTCTACTTTGCTAATATAGGAAACCCCACCTTTAGTGACCTCCACGAGTGACGACCTAGCTTCTGTTTCTGTTGCTGTGAGGTCAGGAAACCCCCTACTCCCGTGAGGCCCCGTTCAACTGTGGGAAGGCAAATGTGAATACATTCTTTTTTTTTTAATAGGCAGGGAAAGTTTGAGTCCCTGTAATTTTTTAGTTCTCTTGTGATCAGAGAGGAGGGGAAAAAAAAAAAAAAAAGCTAGCCCAGGATACAGATTTTCATTTCCAAAGGAAACTGATCTCTCTCTACAAAACGGTTTCCTAAAATATCCTTTGTTTCTGGCCACTATGGGACAGAGTGAGTGTTCTGTGCAAAACGGTCTCCTGAAGACTTTGTCTCTGGGTCTCACGCCGATGAGCATCTACCTAACCCACGGAACTGGTTCCATCTCTCGTTTATGCTCCCTCATAGCACCTAATATTCTTCTTGAAAGCAGTTAACACAAAAGGTCATAAGATTATCTGTGGTTTAATATCAGTGTCTTCCACTAGACTTTAAGTTCCTCGAGGGCAAAGATCATTATCGATTTTTTCACTTTTGAGTACTTAGTGTGACTCGCATGATGCCAGAAATATAGAAGGCACCCGATAACGTGCTAAATAGATGAAAGACTGAGTTCCAAGCACATGCATGCATAATAAGAAGGGAGACGCACGTACTCCATACTGTACAGTCTGGTTGGAATGATTAAAAATAAAGCCAAATCTAGCAGAACTTTTCTTGTAGCAAAAAAAAAAAAAATCAACCAGTGCCTTCACAGATCCTTATTCTTAGGACTAAACCAGATTCTTCAACCCACCAGCTGGTGGCTGCTGAAGGGAGGGGGTGGACGGCCCTGCAGAGATGATTCTAGCTCAGGCCTGCTGTCAGACCTTCACCATGCCACATGAACCCCATCATACCCACAATGTGGATTTTCTTCCATCCACATGCAATTCTCTCAAGCCGAGGAAACAAATGTGGGGAGACTCTGGAAGAAAACACTGGGACAATCTCAAGTCATTATCCTCCCAAACTGAGTGCCCTGAGAGCGACAGGTTAGAAACCAAGTCTACCCAGAGACCCAATATATAAAACCTGGGCAGTAGGGGGCAGCAGAGACTCAATGTCTGCACCATCCTGAGCCAGTCTTTTTTTTTTTTTTTAACTGCTTTACCCCTGGTGAGTTATTATAGGTCACTGATGCCCTGACTCCATTTCACATTTCATAAAATGCTTTGATTCTCTCATTTTGAAAAAAAAAACAAAGGGAGCATATTGAGGCACCTTCTTTACCTTTGCTCTTAGGACAGAAGTAGGCCAAGCCACAGATTTCCATCAGCAGCTTAGTCGCAGCTAGTACCTGTGGAACATCCGCAAAGTTCAGGGGGCCTTGTTAATCACCTGAATCAGCATGACTGCAGCCAAGGATTCATGACAGGAGCTCCTAGGACACTAAGAATGTAAACTGTGATCCTAGTGCCTTGGCACAAACCACTCGGCGGCATGACCGTCAACTCGGCCCAACGCCTGCCAACAGCCCATGCATCAGTCTTACCATGATGTGGTTGTCTTGTGACCGTTATCTTGGAAACACATGTTCTCCGTGGGACCCCCTCATTTTTCATTATCATCAGGAGAAGACAGATTCCCTGGCACAGGCGTTATGTGCTGGTATCCTAACCAAGTACACACTGACAGAGTGGTCAAGGCACACAGTGGAGAAACAGGCATTTTCTCCATTAGGGTCAGGTAAGCCTGAGAATGCCCAGTCTTCAACACAGAGAGGAGCCACGCGTGCATGCACAAGCAACTCCCTGTCGAGTTGCTGCAGCTACACTCGCTGTCGGGTTTTATTGCTCAGGAGCTCTCCCCTTGTTCTGACCAGCATTCTCTTCTTGTCCATTTGAACAAAACGGTGTTCGTTCCGTGCATTGTCGTTATGGGCCATACGTGCTCAGAGAAAAGGTAATTGCGTTTTATCCCAAAATGTATTTATCTTCTGTGCTAATAAACTGTCAAATACTTAAAGGAAAAAAAAAAAAACACATTTAGATGAATGACAACTAATCCTTGACTGCAGATGACACCTGGATAAAAATGATGAAAGCACCCAGAAACATAAATACTTTCCCCTACCAATGATCCTTGAAATTAGATTGAATTCATGTACATGTGACCCTTTCCACATAGCAGATGGAAGCAAAAGAAATGGTGAGATTTATCCCCTGAAGATCGGGTGAACGACAAACAAGGCATTTTCTATTCCTGACACAAACTAATCAAATAGGTCTTTTACCTTCTGAAATGATTTATTTTCTCTCTACTTTTCTCTATTCATTCTTCTTCTTACAAAAAGCCAGGTTTATCGTATTTTAGAAACAGGATACACAGCAGAATCATAAGCTCACCCGCTGGCTTTGAAACACATACATATGTAGAGGAAAGTAAACATGGTTATATCCTTCTTATTTCTGTGAAAAAGGATGTCCTTAGCATTAAAGGCTGTTTCCCACACAAGAAGGACTGACCCATCTCCTTCTCTGAAGGCTCTTCTGAATTACAGAGTAGATCAAGCAAATGGCTTCCAAAGGTGGCCAGAGGGACTATATCAGATAGGATTCCTTTCACCTTCATGACTGACTTTAATTTAATGCTACAGGTTAAGGACACAACAGCTAAGATGGAGTACGGCTAGGAAGCTTTATGAGGGATCATCCGTCCTCCAAAAAAGATAGCGCTCTGATAAAGTAACGTCAAGCTCTTCAAGTGCCAAGCAGAGAGAGTCATCTTCGAGATGATTTTCCAATCAGAGAAAGGTAGCTGACTTTTCCCTTCAAGCACCCTCCTTGCACCACATTACCTTTGCTACGGTATCTAGACCCCACAAGCGATGCTATCTTTTTCATACTTCCAGGCTAAGTATGAGATCAGAGTCCTTTTCCCTGCTTTCTATTAGCTCAATTGAAATGAGGTAATATTGGGACGCCTGGGTGGCTCAGCCGTTGAGTGTCTGCCTTTGGCTCAGGGCGTGATCTTGGAGTCTTGTCTTTCGTGAATAAATAAATAAAATCTTTAAAAATAAAGGAAATGAGGTAATATTGAAATTTTAAAGAAATCACAATAAGAAGGGCTCAGTTGGTTAAGCATCTGACTCTTGATTTCAGCGCAGGTCATGATCTCAGGGTCATGAGATCAAGCCCCATGTCAGGCTCGGTGCTGGGCATGGAGCCTGCTTAAAATTCTCCATCTCTCTCTGCCCCTCCCTGGCCTCTCTTTAAAAAAAAAAAAAGAAGAAAGAAGAAAGAAGAAAGAAGAAAGAAGAAAGAAGAAAGAAGAAAGAAGAAAGAAGAAAGAAGAAAGAAGAAAGAAGAAAGAAGAAGAAAGAAGAAGAAAGAAGAAAGAAGAAGAAGAAAAAAAGAAGTTACAATAAGAATTTCACTGAAGATTAGAGAGACAACAGAATGGAGCCAAAATAAAATACGAAGATCTACACAAATATGGAAGTCTACCCAGTATAAGTTACTGGCTCTGAGAAGAATTTTAAATATATGTACAACAAAATGTATATGCAAATTTAAATGGTTTCCCATTTACTGAGCTCCTGCTGTATGCCAGGCATTAGTCTGGGTGTCTTAACGACATTATCTCCGTTCCCCATAATGACACACTAACAAAGTGGTTGCTGCAAATGGAAGGGCAACCAGAAGGCAGCATGCTCTTTCAAAGGTGACCCAGAAGTCCTTCTAGGAGAGATCTCAGACTTCAGTGGTCTAAGCATATCAGGGGTGCAAACTGTAGATTTCCAGGTTCTCATTCAGAAGGACTCACTTAGAAGGACTAGGTCTACAAAGTCTCGGGATTTGTGTTTCTAGCAATTACTGCAAAGGATGCTGGTAGCCATGGTCTATTACTCATACCTTGAGAAACAACAGTCTAGAGTTTTGAGTCTACTGTCCCACCAGAGCATGGGACTTGAGCTGTACGCTCTAGGCTTAATAGAGACTCACCAGGCTGCCCTTTCTTGGAATGTTCGTGGGCAACCTGCATACACTGTGCCTGAGTGGAACAATGTTAATGGCTTGAGGCATTATTTGAGAGACCCGAAACCATGTGTTTTAGGACTTTCTATCTTTTCATTTAGATCGTGTCAAAACGTTGTTTAGAACAAAAGGAAACTGGTGTAAAATGAAAACGGAGAAAATGAAACTTGCCTTTACTGCAGAAGCTGTTAACCTCCACCTGCCCACTTGTGAAAGGGCACCATGAACAGAGAGCAAATGAGCTGACTGTACAATATTTTGAAAAATCAGAACTTGGCAATTTTTTTCACCCCGTGCAAATGAAACCCACGCTGTCAATGAGCTCCAGCTATCAGGAAACAAGAAGTCATAATATTCCATAGTGATATCCACACTCAGTAGAAGCAACAAGGACAGAACATATGAATTGTGCTACAGAAAAAAATATTAGAGACAGTGCTTCTCATCTGACTTGCCACCATCATTTGGGCTAGGGCAGCCTGATGCCACTTCACAGATAAATACACTGAATCTCTGAGCGGTGAGCTGACCTACTGTTGGAAAAGGATTAACAAAATCTTTTCCCTTTCTGCATGAGAATTTAGCCTTTGGTTAACCTTGTGACTGTGTTCCCCTGGAAACTTGATAAAGATAGAATGTCAGCTATGTTACCAAGCAACATTGCTCATGGTAAAAATGACCCTTGATAGTTAAACCACATCTGGACTGGAAGAGCTATAAATGAAGTATTGTCCCTCTTGGGGGACACCATCATTTTGGGTTTCTCCAAGTACTGTGACTACTAATCAGACCTAATCCTTGTGGGAACCCTAGGAGTTATGCATTTGGAGCTTTTGCAAGAGATATTGACTCCCACAGGATAGGTGCTTTTAAGCTAGAGTGACTCTTGCACCTGCCTTGTGTGAGTCTTACATCCTCACACCTGAGTGGTCCCTTAGGTGGGAGGGGGCAGTGACAGCACCTGGATGGCCATGTGGACTGCTATAACCACTGCTACAGGACCATGCCCATGGAAGAGAAACACTTTCACTGCCCTGCCAGCCACCTGCAGTGCCAAATGTGGCTTATGATGGTCCTCTGAGGGTGACCCTGAGCAGATGCCCTGGTGAGCACTGCACTTGCCCCAAAGGCCACACTTCTGGGAAGCGGCAAGGCCAGAACTCTAATGCAGTTGCCTGCTTGAGTGTAAACACTTTCTCTTTAATTGTAGGGCCCTCAACATTTCTTCCCCAGGTAACTATATTCTGGTCCAAGAAACCACTGCAACTTCTCAAACGCTTGCTAGGCTGTTTTTTTTTCTTTCTAGTGCCATGTGTGACATCTCTAAGTTTGGTAGCTTTTAATTCATCCTGCCTATCTAGCTTCAAAGGCTGACCTAATAGTTCACTGAACTTCATTTCTAGATGATCCCCCAAAGACTCCTTTAATTTTTTTTTTATTTTTATTTATTTATTTATTTATTTTTTATTTTATTTTTTGGCAGGTGAGACACAAGAATCTGTGTTTTTTGTTTTTTAAGATTTTATTTGTTCATGAGAGACACAGAGAGAGAAGCAGAGACACAGGCAGAGGAAGAAGCAGCCTCCATGCAGGGAGCCTAACGTGGGACTTGATCCTGGGTCTCCAGGATCAGGCCCTGGGCCAAAGACAGTGCTAAACCACTGAGCCACCCAGGCTGCCCTCCTTTAATTTTTTTAAAAAGATTTTATTTATTTATTTGAGAGAGAGAGAGACAGAGCATGAGCAGGAGGGAGGAGACAGAGGGGAAGGGAGAAGCAGCCTCCCCACTGAGCAGGAAACCTTATGTGGGCTCAGGACCCTGAGATCACAACCTGAGCCAAAAGCAGATGCTTAAGTGACTTAGCCACCCAGGCGTCCCTCCCAGACAGTCCTTTAAAACCAGTGATGCCTCCTTGGTTCAAATCCTTAAGCTGGCTTTTTAAGCTCGCAGACATTTATGGCTTCTGCTTGGAGGCTCAAGGCAACTTCACAGCCGATTCTCTAACAGAGATGATTACCACCTACCCAGCACGGACAACAAGCACCTGAGCTGTCGGCCCAGGATAACAGCTCTGGAATGGCAGGGGTCTCCTTATGGCCAAGGGAGGCTCTACCCAACCTCTTAAATGATCTTGTACAAGTTTCCCCTCTACAGGTCCTCCATAGGACATGAGTGTCTTAACACAGAGACCGCAGCAGATATCCTGTCAGATTCACACCTGGACCCAAACAGCAGGATGAGTCAATCCTTTCCAGCCTTCCCTTCTCTCTCTCCACAAAAATATGGAGCTGAAAACCACTGCAAATGCTGTCACTCCTCTCAAGTCCCCTCTGGAGTCTTCCTGGCTAAGTCTATCTTTTTTGTCACGACTTTGAGCATTTCTCTCTCATAAGACTTGTGAGCATCGCCCCTCCCCTGAGGCTGACAGCCCCAGAAAGCAGAGTCTGTGTCTCAGTCTCAAAATGGACAAATAAGAGAAACAACTTGAAACAGAGGCACCCAACTGTATTCTTTTCTGTGTGACTTGGACCACTGAGTTAATCCCATCTGATCTATAATTTTATGTCAGGATCCTGGTTAATGGTGGGCCATGGGCAACTTCTTCACAGTCAGCTCTCCCAATCATTAACTCAGATAAATAACTTGCTTCACCAACCATAAAGTGACAAGTTTACAGAGATTCTAAATCAATGGCTCTAATGTTGCTCAGACAGGACATGGCGCTGAAGGCTGTAAAACTCTGTCTCCACCCACGTCTGGCTCTTCTTTTTTACCCAGGATGGGCTGGAATGAACAAGAGGAAGTAAATGACACAGGATGAAGACCAGGCGGGGAGCCTATCAGAAAGCGCTCATGGGGCTCCCATCAGACAAGACCAAAGGGCCAGGGAAAAGCATTCACGCCTCACAGTGGCTTGGTGACGGACGACCTCAGAATGACTTTACAGAAGGGGAAACTGAGGCCCAGAGAAATTAAGTGTCTTGAGTGAGATCACGCCAGCTGGCAGACTGCTTGCTCTCAAGCCCAAGTGCTTTGTGTGCCATGCCAAAGCCACTAGCTGTAACTCATAGCAAAGCATCAGTAAAAAGTGCCAATTTTTAGCAAATGATCTTGTTATTTCAGCTTCTTAAAATAATTTGCCTCATTTCAAAGACAGGGTATTTTTTTGCCCAGGAGAGTAAAAACAGAAGTGGTGTCAAGGGTGTAGGGAAACTAGCCTCTCACACATTGTTGATGGGAACAGACATAGGTATAAGCCTTCTGGAAGCAAAATTTGGCAATGTTAAAACGGCCATAAAATGTGTATACCCTATAATGTAGCAATTCCACTGAAATGGTGTATACATGCAAAAAAGATACGAGCGTGTTAATTTTAACACTAACAATAAAAAAAAAAAAAACAGAAGCAACCAAAAAGAAAGTCATTAAAAATATTAAGGTAAATTCATGTAATGGAGTACTCTGCATCTATTAAAGAGAGAAAAACCTATAAAAAGGCTGGCCATGATCTGTTGATTTTATTTATAAGTTTTTCTTTTTAATTTTTTTTTATTTATTTATGATAGTCACACAAAGAGAGAGAGAGAGAGGCAGCGACACAGGCAGAGGGAGAAGCAGGCTCCATGCACCGGGAGCCCGATGTGGGATTCGATCCTGGGTCTCCAGGATCGCGCTCTGGGCCAAAGGCAGGTGCGAAACCGCTGCACCACCCAGGGATCCCTATTTATAAGTTTTTAAGTCCCATACAATGTGTGTGCGTGTACGTGGGAGTGGGTATGTACAGAGCTCCTGTGAGAATTATTACTTATAAAACCCGTAGAACAGTGCTTGACAAACACTAAACATTAGGAAAAATTTATCAAAATATGATAGTATAAAAAATATGGTAGTATAGGCATAAAGAAAATGCAGAAGAATACAAACTAAGTGATAAACTTAATGAGAGGTGAGGTTACGTAGGGCTCCTTTTCTTTCAATACATTTGTGTTTGACATTTTTTTACAGGATGATTTTTATCATGTATAATAAAGATACGCTTTCTCCCAAGTGAAGAAAACCCTATTATTCATGAGAGAACATCTTTCATTTGCATAGAATGTAGGGTAGGAATACTAAACATTTCAAAGTCATATATGATGGACCAAACACTTTAGAAATGTAGGAGATTTCTGGCAGGGCTAACCCATTCAGAGGATGGAAGTAAAGGGATGGAAGGAAAAGATAATGTCACAAATGTTGAACATGACAGCTATTTCCTCTCCCTTGAAAATCTGTGATTCTGGTCTGGAGCCTGAGGGCCACTCAGAGCCAACAGAGGAAGTGAGGGGCCGTCGGGCTTCCAGGCCATCCCTTGACAGACAGATGTTTTGCGGAGGATCCTGCTCACAACATCCCGCAGGCCTTACGGTAAGGAGGCACCTGACTGCTGCCCACAGGAGCGAGAGGATGAAGCCAAAGTCAAACCCAACCACGCTAGTGACAACTACACAGCAATTAGCAGGTTTTCCTAAAGGCGAAGGATCTGTAGCTTTTCTCTAAACCTCACAGGCAAAAATCTGAGACGTGAGTCTTTAGGGAAATTAAAATAGGTTATGTTGCTGTACAGGGATATTCCTGAGTTTTATAAGTCAACCATGTACTTGGTCACCTCACTGAAAGGAGCTAGTAAATTGTGTGTGTGTGTGTGTGTGTCCCCGTCCCTAGGCTTTTTCTGTGACCTATTTCATATATCTATTACTTTTCTTCTGTTTCACATCTCAGTTCAGTGTGATCAGAACTAAATTCAGTCATGGCAGGAGGGCATGATTGGACGTGATTTTAAGAGGAATCTTTTAGTATTTCCTCACAAGGAATTAAGTGCTCTGGAGCTTTGGAAAAGTTACCTTTTATAAAATTTCCTTTTACTCCTCTTTATCCTTTTGGGAAAAAAAAAATCAGGGCTCGGTGTTGAAATACTTTTGTCATTTATGGAGAGAATACTGAACTTCTCATCCCCCTTACTGGTGGGATTGGATCAGTTCCTAAAAGGAGAATTCCTGGCCCAGGGGGTCACATACACAAGCCTATGGATTGGTTTACCGGAGAGTGAAATGCCAGCACGTGATACTACCGGGGCCTGGCTGACTTGCAAGAAAGCTTCGAGAAGGACAGGTCATGGGATTATATCATGGACTTTAACTCATCTGAAAGCAGTCTTTACCTCAACCATAGCACCAACCTCGCTGAGCTACAATTTCTCTGCTCGCTGGCTTGCATCTCTCCAAGACTTCTCAAGGTGTGGGGGATGCCATCTTAGACACCCAAGAATCTGCTGTGCCTCCCACATGGCCAGGTGGTGGAGCTACTTCTCTCCCTGCATACTGGCCGTTGGGTGGATCTGGCTACCTCACAGGGGCAATCAGCAGGGAACACAGGGACAGTGAGCAAGGAGGAGGACATACCAAAGCCTCTGAAGGTAAAATTGCAATGTCCCTTTACCTCAGGAGGGTGGGAAAGTAATAGTATAAAAAATAGCCAGGTCCAGGGATACCTGGGTGGCTCAGTGGTTGAGGATCTGCCTTCAGCCCAGGCCGTGATCCTGGGGTCCTGGGATCGAGTCCCACATCGGGCTCTCGCAGGGAGCCTGCTTCTCCCTCTGCCCGTGTCTCTGCCTCTCTCTCGGTGTCTCTCATGAATAAATAAAATCTTAAAAAAAAAAAAAATACCCCAGTCTGCCTCAAGCCTGCTTTACCGAAGCTCTCCAGGATTGGAGAAGAAAAATCAATGCACTCCCCTTCCATGCACCTGGAACCGGGCTCAGTTATTTTTTATCATTCTAAAAGCGAATCCTTAGTGGATTTTATGAGAGTCAGAGCTCACAAAACATTCTCACACTACCTCACTTGATCCTCGCTGCAGACCTCCCAGGGACAGGACAGAGCCAGAGTTCAAATCCAGGAGTCAAACCTTGATAGGAATTCCAGTGCTCAATTACCAGGGCAGGCAAGTGACTAAGTCTCAATTAGCCTCACTTATCTGTAAAACTGGGTTAATAATATTTACCATACAGAACATTTGTGAAGATCAAGTAACACAGAGTAAATCAAAGCCTCTGGCAAATAATATCTGCTCAGTAAATAAGCAGGACTTCTCTTTCTTCTGATCCCACAGTCCTTCCCTGGGGCGATGACTGTTAGAACTCAAGCCACCGTCCTTTCACAGGACTGTGGCTCTCGAGCTGCTCTGTGTGCACATGGCAGCCCCTGCCCAGGACAGGGGCAGACTGGTGACTGTCCTAGCACCCAGGGGGCTGCCCGAGGGGCTCTGCATCTGGGGTGGGCTCTGGGACGAGGTTCCAGCTGCCAACGCTTCATCCTCCCCTATCTGTTCTACCCATGGGCAACTTTTCTTTCCTTCCTCAATCTTTTGGATATAGGTCTCACATCCATCCTTCAGACTTTTTGTTGACAGCTCCTCCCCAGATGACCATGGGACAAGGGCAGGCTGGCCCAGCAGAGGGCCATGCACAGGTTGCCCCCCCAGGTCTTCTTAGCTCCTCTTGCTCGACTTGCACGTCTCCAGACTTCAATGGGCCAGGATCTGAGAATTTTTTTTCCACTTGCTGGAAAAGCACAGTATTAACCATGCTGGAACCAAGGTACCTGGGTTTAGATCCAACTCCACCTCTCACCATCTCTGCTGTGGCCTCAGCTAGGGTTTAACCTCCCTTTGCCTTAATCTCATGCCTTGTAAGATGGGGATAACAACATAGCTTGTGGGGGGATTCAATGAGGCACATAGTAGGTACTCAATAAAATGTAGCTTTTATTTATATAAAAACCACCTTTCTATATATACTGTGCATGTGTGAGTGTGTGTAAAAGTACTGTGAAATTAGTTCCAGAAGAATATACATAGGATGGTTTATATTAGTATCCTTCGGGGAGCATGCAAAGGAGAACTTTTATTTGACATGTACTTATACTATTTTACAAGCATATGTTATTTTTGCAGTTAAAACACTTTTAAAAAGAATACACTTTGGAAAAGAACACACTTTTGAAAAGACCACATTTGGGTATGGTTGAAGAAAAGAAAAAAGGAGGAGAGGGGAGGGGGGAGGAGAAAAGAAGATGAAGAAAAAGGAGTTTAAGGCACAAGCCAAGGGCTGGATCACAAAGAATCCTGACTGGTGGACACATCCTATGCCAGTTGCAGAGTTTCTAATGCCCTGTAGGCAAAACCCTCTGCCATATATACGTCAGCCATATAAAAATTTCCTCCATGTTTTTTCAAGTATTCTAGGTGGGAGTAGGGAAGAAACCCAGCTCCACTGAACCAGGTCATCCTGGACTGCAGGGTTAGGCTGGGGAGGCTCTGATCTCGTTCACAGTGGGAGGACTGTCCAGGCTCCTGGACCACTGTAGGGAGTGGGAGGCAGCTCTCCTGGGTCTGGGGGAAGTTGAGGGACACATCTAGGGCAAATCCTACCAAACAGAAAATGCTTCCAAGAGATCTGAGCATGTTCTTCCCACTCTCCACCAAGAAGTCTAAACCACTGAGTCTGGGAGGAATGAAGGAGGGCTCATCCTCTTACTGTAGAATCTTCTAAGCTGACTCAGACTGAAGCAAGCAAAGGTTTGTTTCACTACCTTCTGTGCAATAACCCCCATAAGGTTATTCACCATTTCCCCCATCCTAAAATCTCAGGGCTATGTATAGCAAAAAATCATATCCTCTTTTGGTGAAAGTTACATCATCAAAACACCAAGATTAATGTTGCATATTCCTTACATGTATCCAAGATATTCATCTGGCCAACCCTCATGTCTTTTACAAAGGGTGAAAAACCCCTTGTTTTTAACTTCCCTCCTAGCCCCTCTGATGGGTAAGAACCTTATCAGTTCACACAATGCACATTCCAAGAAGCTTACATTTCTGAAAACCATCTACTATACAGAACATGTTCTATGAAAGTTTATTTTCAAATTGTAAATGCTATATTGCTTCTCTCTGTAGTCAGGCGTCTTCTGGACCCCCACTGAAACAAACACAGGTATCCCTGCCAGCAACCATTAACATATTTCCCCCACTTTATTAATGCCTCTGATAACAAAGTTCCTGCCAGCCAAGTATGTCCTGTGGCCCATGCCCACCATCCTATTAGCACCCTGCTCCCAACCCTGACCACACTCACCCAAAGGAACTGGATCTGCTATAAAGAAGATACCAAAAAGGACCCTCAAGAAGTCAACTTACCTTTCTCATGGCTGCTTGGTGGTGGTGGTGGAAGTGGGGAGGTGACTGGTTTGGACTTGTCATAGTTGTTAAAGCTCTGGCTGCGTCGGTTGTTAGCAGTGGCTGACCCTCCACGTGTTTTGGCTTCGCTGCCTGCAGCGGATACCCTTGCAGTAGGACCTGGAAGCCTAAAATGCAAAAGCAACAGAATAATGGATTCGGTCTAAGGAGAATAGCAGTGTCTCAGAAGAAGGAACTGCAACCATGCAGGAGGTAAAGGAAACCATTCAAGACATTGGGTCTGTGGACGTTTGCCAATCAAAAGATTTAGTGGAACACTACAAACGTCTAGGCTACTAATGACCCCTGCAAAGTCCAACAGCAAAATCTGAGTTTGCCTTTGAGCAAAGAGAAATTCTGAAGGAAGAGTAAACCAATATGTTTGCTGAGTGCAGCCTGGTGGCTCAGCGGTTTAGTGCCACCTTCGGCCCAGGGCATGATCCTGGAGACCCGGGATCGAGTCCCACGTCGGGCTCCCTACCTGAAGTCTGCTTCTCCCTCCACTTGTGCCTCTGCCTCTCTGTGTCTCTCATGAATAAATAAATAAATCTTAAAAAAAATTCTAAACTTTTTTTACCTTATTATGTGTGTACTCTTCTGGCAGGTATTAATATGGTGTTTGTCATAATTCAGGATTGCAGAATCAAGAAAATTATGTAATTATCATGGTCAGAAAGAGAACTGCTAGCACTCAGAACCCAATACATCTACAATGAAAAAACTTATGGCCTGGATGAAAACACGTGTTCAGATATGCATTTTCCTTCAACACCTGACAACTTGTCTCCATAGGCATTACTTAGAGGCTGAAGCCCAGTTTCTCTGCACAGTAGATGGATAAAATCAGATGTTCTTTCTGTAGAACCATCAGGAAACTATTAACCTAAAGACAAACATACACTTTCTCTTTAAATAAAGTACCTCATTTGGGGTGGTTTGGGAAATAAAGTTAGCAGACATCTTTGTAATATGTCTAAAGATATTATGGCCTCCTCCCCAAAGAGTTAAGGCTAAGACTCCCCAGATCAGAATTTTGGTTCAAACACTACTAAGCAGGCTGTTTCTAATCATTAAAAGTTGAAAGATGAATAAATAATGAAATAGTTACAACTTTCAGCTAAAACCCACTTAACTGTGTTTAAAAGCCACTGGAACCTCTGCTGACTAGCATTAGATCTAGTGATAAGCCTGAACTTTCAACTCATAAAGCTTTCAACTTTCTCTTTCCACACAAATCTGTAAGCACCAAAGAAGTCTGCAGTCTGGAAGCATTTTAGATATAAGCAGGCAATCACTTTAAACTTTTTCTTGCTGGCTGAGCAAGAAAGATGGTTGTAGAGTAAACAGAACATGAGCTGGTGTGAGAGGACTGTAAAATTTATACAGCTAAGAAGAAGGTGGCCCAATTCCCTGAGTAGGAACTAGGAGAGAAGGAAGGGGTTGAGTTCTCCCCCACCAAGGTGACAGAGGGTAGTACACTTCCCAGTGCACTAGGAGGATTTGTCCCTTGTTAATTTACCCCATCTTGTTTGGAGAAAATATTCACCCCACAAGGACAGACACAGAGTAGGGTATAAAACCAGAAGTGCCAGGGTCTATATATGGGTATCAGACACGGCCACCACAACTGAATATGGAGGTCCAGCAATGGGATGTGGTACCTCTTGGTTCTGCTTTGCATACAAACAGCATCTAGTAAGTCCTCCAAAGTCAGTTTTAGCAGAGTATGCACAGCCAATGGTAGAGCTTCTGCAGGTGCAGACATGGGGTCCTTTGGGCCGGACTCCTTTAACCCAGCTATAGTTTACAGGAGTCTTATTCCAAGATGATGTCACAGCAATGGTGTAAAGTGGTATAGGGTAAAAGGCCACAGCATTCTACTTCGGTAGGAAATTTTGTAAGGAGGAGGGAAGCAAAAAGCAACAAGAAGAAAAAACATACATTCCTTCCAGAGATGCTGAGGAGCCTCCACTGCCCTGACCCAGGGATGGACCACAGATTTTTCAGGGCAGTCAGGGCCTTTACAGAAAGATGATCAAAGCATGGGATGGGATGAGTACAATCTTGAACTGGGTAGGCAAATCTAGTCCTCTGTGAGGCAGTGTGGGATAATGGATAAAATATGGCCTTTTCCATACACATGACACTGGACCAGTATTATGAGCTAAGATTCATGTTCCAGATCAGTTAACTTTGGAATAATAATAAACTCTCCAATAGGACAGTTATTTGTTTGGAATGGGGCTTAATGTCTGGCCTATTGTATGAACTCAATGCATGTTAATTCCCCTTCCTATCCTCTCTGCTGAGCATAAATTCATAAATGAATTTGGCATTATAATAAAGGAAACATGCTTTGGTACAAAAAGGAATCAAATAATAAAGCAAATCAATGAATCTAGATGAAACTATCAGAAGAGAACAGACAAAAATCAACACAGAAGAGTCTGAGATCTACATTTTCAAAGAGGCAAGCCAGGCTTTGGCAGATGGTCCTCATTTCCCTAAGAAACATTCCAGAAGAGAAATAGCTTCATCCAAGTATCTGTGACTGAGACCTTATACTGAGGGTACCTCAGAGCCATCTGTAGGCTCCGATCCCCACAGTGAAACATTCCTGTTCTTGGAGCAACTAAGACAATTCTGGTTTCCTATGGGTGGTCATCATCAGATTCTCTGCACTAAGTCAGGATCTAGAGGAAGTGGCATAGCCTTCAAGTGGCTACAGGGTTGTGTCTTTCTAAGAAATTTAGAAGAAATGGAGAAGGAATTCTTGAAGGCCTTGAGGGCAGCTGACATGAAAAAAAAAATGGTTGGCACATATTTAGGCACCAAAAGCCACCCCAAAGCTCAAGGCAATTCATGTCACCTTCTACCCCCATCACTGTTAACACCCTAGTCAGGACTGCTCCTTCAACTTGACCAAATGGGAAGACTAGGTGGAGACCAAATAATTGCCTTCAAGTTTCAGAGGGTGTCTAGGACAACTCAAGGCCTTAAAACTTGGGTTTTGTTGTGAATGAGCTTGAATAGTTGCTTGCTCCAAAGCCAGCCCTCCTCTATCCCTCTGAAATTTTCAGCAAAGTCTACCTCACATACAAAGGACATGAATGAATATGTGGTGGGTAGGAAGTAAGGAAAAAGGCTTGTTTGGATCTACCCGTGAGGGAACCCAAACATTCTTTGGGATAATCAGTTCACCTGAATTAATTCAAAGCGAATTAGAAGATTTCAAATGTAGTATTTCAAAGACAAAGGTGACCCTGAGGACCTAAGGTACATGAGCAACCATGGGGAAGGCACTGAACTTTCTGCAAATTAAAGAGTTTTCTATGGTGTGAATGTTTCTGACCCCACCTCAAATTCATATGTGGGAATCCAATTGCTTGGTATGATGGCATTAGGAGGTGGGGCCTTTGGGGGGTGATTAGGCCATTACACAGAACCCTCATGAATGACATTAATGTCCTAATAAAAGACGATGTAGAATGCTAGCTGGCCCCTGACACCATGTGAGGACAGAGTGAGAAAGCCATCAGCAGCCTAGAAGGCAGTGCTCACGAGAACCCAACAAGGCTGGCATCCCGATCTTGGACTTCTAGCTTCAAGAAATGTGAGCAATAAAGGTCTGCTGTTTACCAGCCATTGAGTTTGTGGTATTTTACTATGGCAGCCCTAACAGACTAAGACAGGGCTCTAATTCAATCTCATCTAGATCTTTAGGGGCGGATTTATTTCAGATGACACTTAAATTATACACATATTGATAAAAAAAAAAATATGCAAAGGCCAGAAGTCCTTGAAAGAAGGAAAATGATAACCTTAGAAGTTGACAGGATGGTCAGGGAGGGTTCCAAATAGATGTGACGATCCCAGAGCAAGATGTAGCACGTGGAACGGAAATGTGAGTGGAGGGTAAGAGAGTATGGAGTCATGGTGAGAGGGAGAGGTCTTCTGCAGAGGAAGGGAGGAAGGGCTGGTGTGTGCGGGGGAGTGGGGGACAGGCTGGGAGGAAATAGAGCTGGAGAATCAGGCAGGGCCAGAGTAGAGAGGGCCTCGGATGCCACAGTATGAATCTGGACTTTGTCCTGCCCTCCAGCTATGAGGCATTCTTTAGGGAGGCTGAGAGCAGGGCTAGAGTGGAAAAGCAGAGTATCCTCTAGTTCACAGCAACACAGACCCTCGGCCTCCAGCTCACATTCTCATTACTATTAACATCGTCGTGCATCACAAGAACTTCTATCAAGTCCCAGTCTGGAAACAGTCACTGCCTGAACATCAGCATCCCTCTCCACATAAGAATGAACGGGGTCTTGCTCACGTGGAACAGCCATGGGTACCACGACAGATGCTGCCCAAGGTGCCTGCCTCACTGAAGAAAAGCAGGGAGAGGGGCGCACATCAAGTCAACACTGGGTCATTTATGGTGCCAGAAAGTTCCAAGGACTCCTCTGCAAGAACAACTCTACTTCTTGAGATCGTGCCAGGTTCCAAAACAGAGTTACAAAAGGACAGAGGGCACAGATGGGTTCTTTGAAACACACACGTTGCCTTTTTTTGTTTTTTTAAATAAGTTTAAAGGAAGTGGTGTAAAAAAAGAGGTAGACGAGAACTTCTCCTGTTGTTGGAGCCATTGGTCAATGTCTTCACCACCGCAGAGCCAAGCAGGCAGGGTGGTAAACTGTCATTCCTTCCTGGCATATAACCCGTGAGCACATCCCGGCTCCAAGCGCTCTGTGTGCTGATGGGAAGAAAGCAGTATTCCCTGCCACCCCCCCCCCCCCGGCAAAGCCACTTCAAAGGTGGGGAGAAGATGACCCTTCCAGGAAGGATGACAGCTGTGTGCACATGCTTGGGACCTCAGATGGCAGGTGTTGTGATTGGAGAGGCTTTTAGCCAGAGATCATTAAATGCTAAGTCTCTCACACCTCTCACCTCCATGGCCTCTGCTTTCCAGCAGCTGGACAAAGAGAATAGAAGTATTAGCCCTACCGCTTCCCCTCCACAAGATGGTCGTGTGGATCAACTCCGTTGGGCTTTGCGAGTGGTGGCCTGGTGGCCCTAGCTGGCCCAGATCAACCCCCAACACCAACATCACTGTATAGGCTGGTTACGGTGCACTCATTATAGACCAGATATTAAAGGACTGGAAATGACTTTATTTGACCCACATAACACTGGGAATGAGGCAGTGCTACCCCATTTTGCCAGTGAGGAAACACAGGCTTCTAGAGAATAATCTGCCCAGGTGACATGGTTAAGTGGTAAACATGGGCTTTCACTAGGTTTGACCAGCTGCACTCAGAGCCGCCGTGCTTCCTTGCCTCCGCAGATGGAACACGCCTACATACCCGGGGCCTACCGGGGTTGCCAAGGGACGATCATTGTAGTCAGAGGCAGAAATTCATGGAAATCCTTCGTCCCTGTGCTGTTTCCCTCTCTAAGCCTCTTCTCTGCATCCAGACTCACAGGTGAGGCTTCCCACCCTGTTCGACATCCCTGGTACCTATCAAGGTGTTTGACTCTGGCCGATGTTCAAGGTTTGCAGTTGAGTAAAAGACCTATTTCCAGGGCTCTGGGAGGGGTGTCTGGCTCCGTCAGCAGGGGTAAGGCTATTTCTTTTGGCAGCTAACTTTACTGCTACATCTGGTGATGCCTGGATCAGCTAAAATGCTTATCAGAATTGTGCTCAAGGCTGGGGGTGGGAAATGCAGGGGGGTTAGGGACCACAAGGAGGAGCATTAGGCAAATAATGAAACAAAGAACATCCTTTTCACTGGCCTCAGCAGAGACAAAAATGTATCCAAAAGAAACTCGAGGTGAGAGATGTGGCCCTGAACGGAAGCCAGACCTTGACTTTCAATCAGCTCGGAATTCTGTACCCGGCACACCCTGGGGGCCAGGGGCAGACATGGCCTCACCCTCCAGCCCTTCCTTTCTTCCCACTGCCTCCCAGCCACGGCCTCCTTCCATCATCGGGGACTGATAACAAACCGCGCTCGGGATGGGCATGGGCCTCCAAGTAGATATTTTCCCAGCTAGCTCCTGTTTGCTTTATCTTCTAGAACCAAGCACATCGTGGGAACAAACGCTGGATTTCGGGTTCCCTCCAAGCTTACTCCCCTCCTTTCCTTTCATCTGTGAAAGAATTTCAATCTACAACAGACCTGGAGAGGAGGAAATGGAGGATCTCATGCCCGTGTCCTCAGAAGAACAGCACTTAAGAACGGAGAGTCTGATTTCCCATAAATGTCTGACTTACAGAATATAGAAACTTATCTCCTGACCAGTGAATATCTGCCAAGAATCCCTCTCCAGCCTCAAACTGAAGAACTTACTGCTTGGACTCTGGGGGCACTTGCCCCTCTTGCACTCCAGGTGCATCAATACAGCACACCCCAAGCCCTCAAAAGACTCACTTGTTTCTTGCTCTGGCATGCATTTCTCAAACTGCACTTCCTCTGCTATTTCCAAATAAACTCAATTTGAGTCTGGCAATTTGAGCTCACCTCCATTTACCTCCTTATTTAGGTTGACACCTAAATCTGCACAACATTGGAAGATCTGGGAACCCCGTGTGCCCTGCAGTGAGTATCCAAGTCGGACCCCGTGTTATTTTTCAGGGGAAGCAGGTGCTCTCTCGCATAGTGTTATGAATTGTGTATTTATGTCCCACCTGCTCCTGCCCCTATTCAGGTGTCATAACCCTAATCCCTAGGGGACAGTATCCGGAAATGGGGCTTATGGGAGGCACTTAGGTCATGAGGTTAAAGATCTCATAATGGGATTAGTGCCTCATAAGAAGAAAATGGAGAGGGCTTGCTTCCTCTCTCGCTGCTTGCCATGGGAGGACATAGCAGGAACACGGCCATCTGGAAACCAGGAACAGGGCTCTCCTTAGAACCCCACTGTGCTGGCATCTCAGACTTCCCAGCTTCCAGAACCATAAGGAAAACATTTCTGTGGTTTAAATCACCCCGTTTATGGTGATCTGTTCTAGCAGCCCAAACCGACAAAGACACAGGATTCTGAGAACCGCTGATACACGTGGGTGCCCTCCTGTTCCCCAAAATCAAGTCTGGGCAACATATGGACTTGTTCTACAGAGAAGCAACTGCCCTGTGCCTTCTCCCCATCAGCCAGGTAGACTCCGAGTTGGGTCTATGTGTAGCCTTTTAGAAAAGAAAAAGAGAACACTGGCTAGCAAAGGCACCTAGAGCTTGACAGCGTAGGGCAACAGGCAGACATGCAGTATGGATTTTCGTCACACGGATACAGATACAAATGTAGTGTGGGTATCCCGTTAGAATTCAATGAAAATGAAGAGATTCCAACCCAGCATCAGGTTCTGGGGTGCTGGGATGGTGCACAGGGCAGGGTGAGGCAAAAGACTGAGAGTAAGGGCTGAAATCTAAGAGTTTTAAAAGCAGCCTCGACAATCCCATAAGGACGAGATTTCAAGGGGAAGGAAGAGGAGAGTAACACAGCTGTTAAGGTGAGGGGCCTGGAGTCAGATCACCTGGGCTCAAATCCTGATTTTTTTCCCCCACTTTTTTGGGTAACTTACCTAACTTCCTGGATTTTAGTTCTCTCATCTGTAAAATGGGGGTAATGAGGTCACCTGCTGCATGAAGACTGCCGGGAGGATTAAATTAGGATAATGCATTCCAATTGGTACATTATGAGCATTCAGTGAATATTAGCTATTGCCACTTTCACAGTAACAGTAGATCCCAAAGATATGACTGGCATTTTCCATACCCTGGAATGGGTTCTCATAGGAGGCAGTAGATGCCAAACTCTATGTCAAGTTAGTGAGCAAGGCTAATTTGTATTTTTAGGTAACCGAGGCAATCTCTCCAAGGTACAAAAAAGCATCCAGAAACGAAAATGAGACATAGCTGCCTTGCTGCTTTGTCTCCTCGGACCAATTGGATTCATGCTTTAGGTCTTTATCATTCAAAAGAAAACTAATCCCACATTAGTAATTTTAGCAATAACAGCAACAATAAGAAGCACCACACACACACACACACACACACACACAAGGAGATGCAGGTGAGGCGGGAGGATCAGGGCCAGGCCAGAGCAGGGAGCCAAACTCATCATAAAACCACTACAAAATCTACCTAGAAACTTACCTCTCCCTAAATCAAAAAAGGATTCTGATGGCCGAGCAACCAAAGCCCAAATCAGTGAAATGCAGAAGCAGTATGTACACCCTCATGTCACGTACACTCTGACACACACATACACACTCCTTTTCAATGAAGCTCCTCCCCCTCCTCCCCACACTCTCAAAACTCTCCAACATTGGATCATTAGCCAAAGCATGTTTGGTTTTCTCAAACTGCAAACATGAAATGAGGAGAGGGACCCAAAGGAAACTTAGCCAGGACAAAGGGATCAATGAGTTGGGTTGAAACCATGCTTTGCAGGACACAGAGAAAAGTCTAACCTAGAGATCTTTTTCTGACCCAGAGTGAAGCGGATGATTTTGCTTTGAGATGAGTCCTTGGATGATGCACTGCATGACGGGAAAGAAAAAAAAGTGGAAGAGATGAGTGAGGGGAGAGAAGATATGTTAGATGCACGCATGACTAACAGGCATCTATGACAAGGGGGATGCGCCTGGTTGGCCCTCTGCCCACGTTTCCTACAATACACAGTCTTCCTTCCAGGTCTAACTTTTCTGACATGACAAAATTCCAATACAAAGAAATTGCTATCAAGATTATCTAAGAACTTTCGTTATTTTTTTTTAATCACCTAAGAGTATCTAGATACTTCTATTTGCTTATTCTACTAGGGTGCTTTTCAGAGAAAGGTGCCATAAAATGCTGACCCAAAACAAGGGCATAGAGGTTGGCAAGTTTCGCTGGTGTTGGGAATACTTGCTCTCAATGGTATAGAGATGTTCATTTAAGGGGCACCTGGGTGGCAGTCAGGTAAGCATCTGACTCTTGGTTCGGCTCAAGTTGTGATCTCAGGATGGTGGGATCAAGACTCACATCAGGGTCCATGCTCCGCTCAGAGTCTGCTTAAGATTCTCTCTCTCTCTCCCTCTCTTTCCATCCCTTCCCCCCAGCCCCTGAGCTCGCTCTCTTTCTTGCTCTCTCTCAAATAAATTAACCTTTTTTTTTTTTTTTTTTTTTTTAAAGAAATGTTCACTTAAAGTCTTCTGAACTTCCTAAATTCTAGGTTTTGGATGAAAAATTTGTACATGTGAAGAATCTTGATTGGGCTTAATTGAAAGGTAAACTTGTTTACTGCCTTATAAAAAGGTAGAACTATTTACCTTTCTTGTATCCATACACCCTACACCCTGTTGATCCTGTGCCAACGTGTGTTTCTCAACATGCGTTGTTTGGAACCCTATGCAGTGATCTGAGGTGGGAAAGACAATGCTGGAAGTGAAGGAGGAGACAGGAGAGAACGCAGAAGGAAAAAAATGAAGCAATTGTCTGAATTTTTCCTCAACAGCCGAATATTGATAGTATGTAAGGTAGACACAGATGGAGAAGAAAGGGAGTCTTGGGGACTGTGCTCCTCTCCTGGACTCTGCACTGGTGAGGGATTTCATGAGGCAAAATATGGAGCCAGTTCTTAGCCTCACAGAAATTAATAAGAGCTGAAGTGAAGAGGTAAACGTGAGTCTCCACTGGGCCATCATGGAGGAGTCGCTCTGATTAACTCATGCCGGCTGCGCAAATTTCCTTTGCCAGCTTCCATGACTCCTTTCTTAACAAATTTCATGGAAAAGCTGCCAGGTTTTAGTGTTTCCTACCCCAACAGGTACAGTGTCAGGCATTTCTGTATCTGGCAAAGTTGTAACAGAGGACTAAGATACCCAGCGTCCAGGGCTTGGCTTGCGTCAACACTCAACACTGATGATCAAGGTCCAAGCCATGACCCTTGGGACTCTGGTTATCAAAGCCAAAATGCGGGGTAGAAATACAATGGGACTAAACCAGTGATGCCATTTTAACTAGACTTATATTTACAGCCAGAGTGTAAGCATGGGATAGCAGATCCCTAAAACTTTGAGAATAAGATTGTCTTCTGGAAATAGAATCAGTATAAAATGTGTGAAACCAGTCATCTGCAGAAGTAACCCAATCTGGGCCAGATAAAGGACAAGAGAGGACATAGAGCAACTCCAAAGGCCACTCCATGGCACCGCAGCACAGAGTCAGGGGGCCTTGATGGCAGGAATCTCTCTGGAATAAATGGTTATAAAAACCTGGCTCAAGTAAGTTTGGCTCTTCTTTAGGTAAAGCATTTATTAATAGTAGGATGTTTTTCCTTACTGGGAGATGGGTGTCCTGACTGGAACATCTGGTTCTTGTAAGAAAACAAACGCCTTCCATGGAAATGGGTGCCTCGGGCTAGCATAGCTTAGTGACACAAGCCCAGGGTTGCTCAACACATGTTCCTTGCAATCCTATGTGCAGTGAGATGTTCTACGAAGGAAGTTCTGTGGCGAAGTTTGAGGAATGCTTTCTGCGTCCTCTTCAGAAGACTCCATGCACCCGTGTTCCTCTCCCAGGTGCCCTCATCTCAATGACTGGCACCATTTACCACTGCTCAGGCCAGAAATCTGAACTTTATCTGGAATTCTCTCCCTCACTCCAGATAGTCCATCTATTCATAGTCCTGTTGGCGTGTAAAGTGGCCCATCAACAGGTCTGCTCTACCTTGGTCCAAGCCACTGTCACCTGGAGGACTCCAAACGCCTCTTACCTGGGGTCCTGCCTTTCATCTCTACCATCCCAGAGAAGCCAAGATTTTTTTTTTAAACTAAATCAAATCAAGTTTCTCTCTTGATCAAGAAGACCCCCCTCCCCCCCAGTGGCTTCCTGTTACCTATAAAATGAAATGCAAACTCTTTACCCAGTTTAGCTAGTGCTCTGTGACTGGACCTCAGGGCCGCAGGACCATGCAACCCCAGGGACCACCGGTCATACTGTCTTGCATGTAAACGGAGGCTTTGCTTACAGGTACCTTACTTTATCATTTTCCAACTCCCCTCACCCACTGAGCTTCAGCCACACCAGCCCTCTTTCTGGTCCTCCAACCTGCCAGGCTTACTCTTACACCACAGGACCTTTGCACCAGCTGCTCTCACTGGCTGATCTATTCTACGCCTAAACTTTGCCCGGCCTGCTCCATGTCCTTCCTCTCTCCACTCTGGTGTCCTGTCCCCAGAGAGAATTTCTTATCAACCCAACCTATCAACCTAACCCTTCTGAATCCCCTCATCTTATTGTACTCTGAGCGTTATCTTCCTACTTGCCTGCCTCCTCCAGGAAAATGCAAAGAATGAGCACACTGGGGGTCTCATTCATCTGTGAACTCCAAGTGCCTAGAACAGTGCCTGGCACATGGAAGGCATTCAAGCTACATAACTACATTTTGGCAGATTCGAGGATGAGTAAGAACAGTTTTAACAACTCAACCCAGATTTACCAACTTTCCCCACTATAGAACCCTTCCCTTGCCAGTTACCATCCAGGAAATAAGCTCTCTATAGAATACAGTAGGAAATGATATCCTGGTCATTCAATCATCCAGGGCTGCCAGGGACCTCCGATCAGAGGATGGCTCTCACTCAGGTGGTTCTTCAGGTCAGGGTACAGAAGCTCGCTGCCTGTTCCCCATTACTAGTCCGGGCATTTCGGCTAGCCTACATATTTCCATAATGTAAGTTGGATATAATTAGATAATTAATTAGGGATCTGATTTACAGCACATCCATCACTGCGGGATTTTAACACCATCACAAACGGGAAGTAGCACTTCTCATGGGAAGGAAAAAGCTGTAACCGTCTATAAGGCACCTGTTGTGTCTGGACTGATTTGTGCTTTGTCCAACTACACTGGGCTGCTGAAGGCATGAACGTGAGCGAGAAGCCCAGCCCTATGATTATTAATGCTGATGCTTTTGGGGAACCAGAAAAGCCATTACTCTTTGGCAAACATTAAATGAAATCTAGCAATTTAATTAGTGACATTCAGAGGATTTGATAATTAAGGGTTTATAGCTTTAAGCAACAATTATTGTGGACTTTTCTCTAGAATTTTACCATGAGTCAAAAACTTCCTAGCTCCTAATCCCCTTCCCTTTCCCTCTCTTTGCCATTAAAATTAATGTTTTACAAGGTGATCTTCTGCAGAGTCGTTTAAGAATGCCAACTACTCCCATAGTGACACAGTAGATGGTAACTGCCCTGGAGCTCTGAGTGCACATCATTCTATGGCCAGAGTCCCACTGGCACCATCAGTCCCTCTGGGAGCATCAGCAAGATCTAAGCCCTAATCCCACACAACAGAGGACCACGGCTGGGGCCGCTACCAACTCCCTAAGGTTAACAAAACCTAGCCCGTGGTCCCCTCAGGGAAAGTGGCCGCCCCCTTCCTTGCTAAGGATTTCCCATCTTTCTTCTGCACTCTGGATATTTCTCTCCTGCTAAAGCAGAGGCATCCACAGCATAACTTTAGCCTACACTAAGTAAAATGACTCACACATATAACACTGAACACTCAGCTCCTAGGCAAACATGCCAAACAAGTCTGGGGTCTATTTTCGGGGCTGTTTATGGCAAAGGAGCATGTGCATAATAGGCCAGCGCTAAGGCAAGAGCAGCTAATTAGCTTTGGCTGCTGGCCATCATGACCCATAAAAGTACACATCTCCGCCAGGCACAGGAGGCAGCCCCTCTGCATCCACTTCAAGGTCATGCTAATCCCCCACTAGCAGTGGTTCTCGCACTGAAGAGGCCCAAGCGACAACACGCTCGGCCCAGGCTACCATTTGGCCCGTGTGGAGGATGCCCCACGAAACACAGGATTATCACTCGGCAAGGAGTCCCCACCTGGACTGCATTTCAGCTTGTGCTTTTGACTGCTGATGCGGCGCCGGCTGGAGAGGCTGGCCCGGGGCTTGGGGAGTGGCTGGCACCTGTTGCTGAGGAGTGCCAGCCTGGCACTGGGGGGGCGCCCCGGCCGCCTGGGCCACGGCAGGCGGCGGCGGTGCAGAAAGGTGCTGCTTCTGGGGCTGCTGCTGCTGCTGCTTGTAGCGGGAGAGGCTGAAGAAGAGGCCTAGGATGGCCTTGAGGTTACCATTCCTGATTTCTGCAAGACAATAAAGAGATTCTTTTAGAGGAGGAGGCCCGCCTTGGGAGCCCTTTCTTGCTCAGGAGCTTCATTTCTCTAGGACAGGCCAGACTTCCCCAACACGTGGTTGGAATCACACCGTCAATTAAAGTCAGGCCTCAGCCGCAGAGAAGCGAGCTGATCCTCCCCCGTGGGGATGCGAGCGGATCCGTGAGGCAAGTTGCGACTGGATGTCTGGCAAGTGCCGGGAGGAAATTTTCAGCAAGGACACAACCAGAAAAAGTCAGGCTCCTGAGCAAGACCGTGCTTGTCCTCAGGCAGAGCAGCCAATCCGGGACAGAGGTGCTCTCGGGCGCTGGGGGGAAACACCGCTCTCCGCTTCCAGCCACTTCGTGCATGCCAAGTGGCCCCCACCCCACTCCCAAGTCCTCACCTTGCTCTATCCCACCAGCCTTCCCTCAAACACATGGCTCTGTGTCTCCCTTGCCTACTAAATCACTAACTTTAATTTGGGATGGGTGTGGGGACAAGCCATAGGACTCGCTTTCATAAAGAACTCACACAAAAATTCTGTATTAAAAAAAAAAATGTGAACAGAGTTGAGGGGGAGCAGAAAAGTTTTATTCAAAACAGAATCTCTTAGACGTTAAAATGCATTTGCCAAAAAATAAAAATAAAAAATAAAATAAAATGCATTTGCCTCGAGGCATGCATAAAAAGCTGCAGAGAAAGAATAAAATATTGATGCATAGGCCGAGGCTATGGATCGAGGGTGTTTCTCCCTGGGGAATCCTTCCTTGTATGTTCTCAACACCAGACGCGAAGGCCTGGGCCTGCGCTGACCCCGAGGGTGAAGTACTACGGCCACCCAGCTTGAAGGACAGGAAGATGGAATTTTGGGGGCTCCCTCTGCTTTGCTTCCACCTGAGGCTGGATTTCCTTCTCTGAACTGGCAAGGGGAGCATCTCCTGTGTGGAGAACGTCCACGTCCAGGTTAGCCCCGGGCCGGGAAGAGACTGCTCATAGAGGAGCCAGAGCTTCCTCCAGGACCAGTCGCAGCGCAGAGGCTATGAATGGGGTCCTTTCAGAGACAAGCCCCATTCCCTGAACGCCTGCCAGTGTCCTGGGCGTGATCTGACAAGGCCGGGCTGAGTGACTGCCAGCCCTGAAGAAACGGAGATGACAATACAGACAGGGGTTCCTGTCTGTACTCCGGCAGGTGCTAGCTGTGCAACTCCAGGCAAGTCACTTGATCTCTCCGGGCCTCGCTGGCAATATTGACTCAGTTTCCCCATCACACAAGGTTGTTTCTGCTGGTCCAGTAAAAGCATACCTGTGAAAGCACAGCGTGAATGGGGCTGTACTCCCCAGGCTCGGCTACTCATCACCGTAGCCCCCAGAATCCTGTAGGAGATTCCCATACAGGTCCAGGTTCGTGCCTTAGAAACAGTTTTTATTGTGGTCAGCATAGGACTTCTCTTGCAAACCGTGATACTTCTGAGCGTGAAAGCGGGGAGCTTTTAATGATGCCAGGTGGACAGGTGTAAACGAGGACGGGCCCAGACAAAGGAAGATGCTTATAAACCATTCTGGGCAACACGAGGAGCAAAGAAAGCCGCCCAGAGCTGGCTGAGGCCCCCCGTTTCTGGCTCTAGCCCTGCATCTCTGCTTCCTTCTCCATCCTACGGAAACCAAAAGGGCAGCACACGCACCCCTGTGGTTTTGTTCCATTTCTGCTTCTAAATGTTCTTACAGGCACATCAGAGTCAAGGATTGTGAGGTTGGGATGGGGGAGTGGTCAGCTGGCTCTGGAGCGTGAAGGGACGCACCCGTGGTCACCCAGCTGGGCCCCGCAGGCAGTTGGGACAGAATCAAAAGCTGGCATGCTGGGCACCTGTTAAGGAACTCGGGAAACCACGCCCCCTCAAAATTGACTTCACCGGAGGGAGAAAGTAGAGCTAATCATGTGGACTGGTGAAATCTATGTAAGATTTATTTTTTCGTGCCTTTTATAGCTATCGGGTTATATGGTTTACAAGAACAGGGACTACTACTAATTAGTATGTATCAGGTTAAGCTCTTAATGAGCATGATCTCATTCAGTCCCTACAACTTTGGAAGTGAGTATTAATGTCTCTCTTTTAAAGAAAAACAGCAGCTCAGAATGGTTTTATGACCTCTCCAAGGGAGTACGTGATGGAGTTGGGATTTGGGATTTCAACTTAGGTTTGTCCAGCTCCAAGCTGGGTCTCCCAACCCGGTGTAACTCGGGTTACTTGTATACCCATCATGTGTGGCAAATTTAAAAGCACACCAAATGAGGTTTTATTTATTAAGCTAGCTGGTGGGCATATATATATTCTTTAGTCTTCTCGAAGTATTCTATTATTATGGAATGTTGGCACATTCCATGCTACATTTTTTTTTTTTTGGAACCACGTAAGAAAAACAAAAAAGGGAGGAACTAAAAATTTGGCATACCCAAGGGCGGACTGGTTGTCCACAGCAAGAGGCAGGCATGTCTGCTTCAGCACCTCGTGGCAGCCCAAGCCAGGGCAAACAGAGACAGCTTTGTCATATGCTCTACCCACCGTGGTTGCTAAGTCACTTACTGTTCATGACTCAGCATCGGTCCCTAAGGCATCATTTTCTCTGTCCAGGAGCACAGTCTTCTCAAAAACATACTTCTTAAGCAGGTAGTATTTTTATTATAAAGATCACAGATTCTTTGAGCCAGAAAGACCTGGGTTTGAATCTCTACAGTTCGTCCTGGATAGACTGGGTTTTCAGAAGACTCCATCTCTCTAGGCCTCTGTTTTCCTTCTTAAAATGGGCATATGCCCCACTGCAGCTTCCCTACAGGCTTGTTACGAGAATTCAGTGAAGGTTGAATAGAAAATGAGGGCAAAACACCCAGGACACTGCCTGACTCTACTTCCAATTTTGGTTCAGAAAATATGGCCACGCCCCCTCCAGCCTCCTCAGACCTCCCACCAAGGGCTCTGCACCTAAAGGAAACCTAAGAAGCTCCCATTCTCCATCCTCCTTCCCACTTTTGCCCCAGTCACAGGCATCAAGAAGGAAACGAATGACAAATGATCTCAAATTAGACAAATGTCAATGGTGAGCTTCTGGGTTTTTGTGTTTGAGAGAGAGCGCATGCGTGAGTGAGCAGGCTGGGGGCCAAGGGGCAGAGGGAGAAGGAGAGAGAATCTCAAGCAGACACCACACCCAGCAGAGCCTGACGTGGGAATCGATCTCATGACCCTGGGATCACAACCCGAGCTGCAATCAAGAGTCAGATGCTAAACTGACTGTACTACCCAGGCGGCCCCCGCCCCCTGCCATCCGCAAAATTTCTTTTTTAAACAGCTTTTCCCCAAGTGTAATTTGCATCCAGAAAATTCAGTGCACAACGATTTTCAGTAAATTCTAATCTTACACCATTTCCATCACCCTAAAAAGAGTCCTCACGCTCACTGGCAGTCATCCCCAAACCCGTTCCCAGGCAATGTTGAATCTGCTTTCTGTTTCTACAATGTCTGTCTCTGCTGGACACCTCCTCTAAGTGGAGCCATGGAATATGTGGCCTTTTGCATGTAGCTTCTTTCACTAAGCATGTTTTTAAGGCTGACCCACTTTAGAGCATGTATCATTCGTCTGTGTCTCCCTATTGCTGAGTAACAGCCCATTGTATGGATATACCACATCTTGTTTACCCACCCACCAGTTGGCAGGGGTCTGGGCTGCTTCATTTTCTTTTCAGAGCACAGAAACTAGAGAGTGGCAGATGCTCTGTTTGGGGTTGGAAGCCACACAGTTTCTGCCATGGGTGGTCCATAACAGACAGTATCCAAAATAGCTAGAACTGTATTCTTTCCACATTTCCAAGTGGCATGTGTCTGTGTTCCATGAGGCTTGGTAAGCCGGCGGCACCAACGGGCTAGAAACAAAATCCATCAGCCCACAAAAATGTTACCCTCATGACATTTCCCAAGGTTTGGAAAAAGAGCATCGTTTAGTGTCTAATCAACTATCCTCACTCTCTTGATTTCTAGACAAAGAAGATGAAGAAAACACATAGACCTCGCTAGAATGGACACTAGCTAGCTGGCACCTAAACCTGCAGGAGACCCGGACTGCCCTTCTCTACCTGTGCCCACACCCATGAATAATGAACAAAGTACCGAGGCCAATTTTTCAATTTCCATTAGAATTCAGTATTGCCAGGGCACCTGGATGGCTCAGTTGGTTAAGCATCTGCCTCCAGCTTAGGGCATGATCTCAGGGTCCTCAGCTCAGCAGGGAGTCTGTTCCTCCCCTTACCCCTCTGCCCCCTCCCTACTCCTGTTCTCTCTCTCATGCACGCGCTCTCTCTCTCCTTCCTCTCAAATAAATAAATCTTAAAAAAAAGAAAAAAAAAGAATTCAGTATTGCCTTGACTCTTAATTCCCTTGGATTCTGATTTCTTTGCTCCCACTGGCTGGTATGAATCTGCACAGATGCTGTACAGGATGTTGGGCATGAAGGTTAGGAAAAACAGTTCTTTTCTTTCAGCATTATTTCAGAGAAACCTCAGGCCTGGTTTACAAAGGCACAAACACTGGAACAATCTAATGCAAAGAAAGCTGCTTCGTAGGGAAGAAGGGACGGGGCGGGGGGTGAGGCACAGAGGGAGGGCTAGCCCAGATCAGACCGCAGAGTCAGAATTCCTAGGCGGTTCCCTTAGCCCAGGGCACCATACAGCTCACCCAGCTGACTCGGGACTGTGGATTCCGGAGCACTGTGCCTCCAGATGGGCCATCTACATAACCTACATTCACCACATAACTTCCCACCCCATTCCTGCAGCCCTTCTAGGTCCTGCTCATCAAACCAGTCAATGACTGTACCCACAGGGGACATGGGACAGATGAGGGGTGTGAGAGCCTACAGGGCCCCTTTTGGTAACAGAATCAGGTCCACACTGCCAAAGAGGTGATGTGGGTAGGAGGAAATGGAAACAATCCGCCTGCTGCTTTTCTTCTAATGGTCTGCTCTCTGGCTTAGAATAAAAGGGGAAGAAGCTCAGCATCTAGGTTTCTGGCCAAGCCAGGTCTGAGCTCATCAAGTCGGCAACCAACTTCATTCCTTCCTGGAGGCACCTGGAAGGCTCTTCCTGCCTCTGTCCCTCTAATCCTCAAGGTTGACAAAGACATAATCTTTGCTCCTGTCATATTATCTATATGCCTCGTCTTTGGTCTAGATTTCCCACGGCCTCCCTTTCCTGTTTGGTGAATGCCTGATTTACCCTGTCAAACCCAGGGGAAACATCACTGCCTCCAGAAAGCCCCCAACTGCCCAGGCAAAGCCAGTCACTGCCTTTCTTTGGCCACCACTGCGTACATACCACTAGTACAGCTCTTTTACTAACTGAAATTAAACCTAATTTTGCATGACTGATATACTATGCCTAGTATACAGGATGTGCCCAGGAAATGTTTGCTGGATTAAAATAGGATATGCCTCACCCCCTAGACCTGCACTTCTCCATGACAGGAGGATGGGCTCAGGGCTAGGTGTTCTCAGAACTCCCAAGGATACAGGCCATCCTTCCTCACAGGACAGGTGTACAGATGGTCGAGACAGGTGGAGTGTGTCGGGGAGGGGTTAAAGGGACCTTGAAAATCACCCAGGCTGGGGTGAGGCCCAAGCTCACTTGACAATGGATAGGTCCAACCTTCTGGAACACAGAGGGGACGGGAAGACCTAGTCCAGGGGAAGTGCCCCAAACCAGTAGCGTCTGCATGGGGCTCATCTGGGCCTGCAGCCTCTACCCTGGAACAAAGGCTCTCTGTGGTCCTCTGGCAGGCAGGTTGGGGCAGGGCACGATCTGCTGCAATGTTTCAAAGACAGGTGCATACACCCTCCTGGGGTTCCAAACCCTGCTTTAGTCATTGAAAAAGGCAGACAAGTACCTGTGGGGCTTTCCAACCACTGATGTTTTTCATCAGAGGAGAAGCCTCGGGGCACTCAATCATCTTCAAAAGGAAAACAAAAAGCATTAAAACTACATTATTTCTTTAAACACAATAATGCTTTTCTAGTAATTAGGCAGGTGGTTAGAAGTGTAAACGGTGGGGAGAGACAAAATACCAGGCCTCTGAAACAGGCATGAGTAGCTTAGCCACAGCAGATCTTGTAGACCTCCCATGTGGGACTTAATCTCTCTGGGCCTTAGTTTCCTCATCTGTATGATGAGGATAATATGAATACTGGTCTCAAAAGGTTGCTGGGGCGGGGGGGACGGACACCTGGGTGGCTCAGCAGATGGGCGTCTGTCTGCCTTTGGCTTGGGGCGTGATCCTGGGTCCGGGCATCAAGTCCCACATTGGGCTCCCTGAGGGGAGCCTGGTTCTCTCTTTGCCTATGTCTCTCTCTCTCATGAATAAATTAATTAAAAAACAAACAAAAAAACAAAAAAAAATTTTTAAAAGGTTGCTGAGGGGGGGATTAAATAAGATATAAAACACATACAGCCCTTAGCTCAGTGCCTGCCACCTAGGTTCTCCAAAAATGGCTCCTATCCTACAATTTAAACAGTATGCCAAGTGAGAGGGCTCTTGTAACCCTGAAATTGAATAAAGTGAATAAAGCCTATTTGAGTATAAAAGTCTCTATGTACTGTTCCTCTGTAAGTTCTGGGAGTTGACAAAACTCAGGGCCAGGCACCTTCCCACAAGACTGCACTAGTCCAGAACCAGTCTTACTATCAAACACCATCATCACCCCCTACCCCAAAAAGTCAAGGTAAGAAGATCTAGAGGACTCTTTCTGCCATCTTTCCATGCCACTGTAATGTGATTTCCCATGAACTCCACATTAACGTCCTGAAAGATGCTCTAAGAGCTTTAACAAGGCCGAAAAGAGAGGCAAACACCAGGCTCTTATTCAGCCGTGCTCCAAAGTTATCCTTCAGTTTCTACATGTGACAATGAAGCACAGTTACATCGGCAATTTGAAATCCCTGATGAACACAGAGCTGGGAAAATCGTTGTGAACCTCATGGGCAGGTTAAACAAGTATGGAGGGATCAGCCCCAGACTGGATATACAACTCAAAGATTAAGAAAAATGGCAGGATAATCTGCTCCTGTCCCACCAGTTTGGTTTCATTGTACGGACAACCTCAGCTGGCACCACGGACCATGACGATGCAAGGTGAAAACACACAGGAGGGAAAATCCTGGGATTCCTTTTCTCGGGATGTAATACATACTTGCAAATAAAATGCCTCAATGGATGAAAGACAACAACAAACCAACGAAAACAAAGAACACAGAACATCCAGGTGAAAAAGTGTCACAGAGCAGGGAGCGTGGTCATGTCTGACGATCACAGAGTCTGCATATTTCGCCCCCTCACCAAGGAAAAGAAGGTGGAGTCCTTGCGCTCCTCGAAGATAAAAGAGTAGAGGCGCCAAGAGAATCACTCCAAGTCGGGTGCTGGCATTCCAGGCCCTGGATGGATATCTACTCAGCTCAGACTTGGCAGGTCTGCCTCTTGGCCACCTAGGTCGGGGAGGGACAAGCTGGAGAGAAGCTGTGTGGAGGGGGCTTCCAGGTGACAGAAGATGGAGCCCACACATTCCTGCCAGTTCTGTAGCAGATAATGCAGGGATGAGCAGACGAAAGTCTGCTAGGACCACCTTACGTGGGGACCACGAGGGCCCCGAGTCAGGGAGTGCCTGATATAAATGCTACCCACTGAGGGAGAGCCAGGATTGCTGGACAATGTCTCGAAAGACTACAAATGTCCTGGGAGCATCATGGGAGGAAGTCCATGGGCAGTGGGGCAGGCAGAGACTCCCGCTCGGGGACAGCAGCCATTCTGGCCACCTAAGAGGCCAGCAACATCACTAGCAGTAGCATTATGCTTGCTGTATCTGCCCCAGGCCTAGGGGCTCTGGCAAAGGGAGGGGGGTGGGCAGAGGTCATTAGGCCCCATCTCTCTTCAATCTCCTTCCTTTTTTCCTTCTATTTTTTTAAATCAATTTTTCTTTTGAAAGAGGGGAAAAGAGAGGAGAGAGAGAGAGAGAGAGAGAGAGAGTGAGTGCATGGGTGCATGCATGAGCTGGGAAGGGGCGGGGAAGAGAAATGCAAGGCTTGATCCAGGACCTTGAGATCATGACCTGAGCCGAGACAGAGGTGGATGCTTAACCGACTGAGCCACCCAGCTCCACCACCTTCAATCTTCTAAAGCCATTTGCTCTGGGGCATATGGGTGAAAAAGAGCTCTTTGAGCAGCATTTGAAAGTGAAGTTTAAAAACAAGACCAAAACTAAAAGGCAACCAACCTACAGAATGGGAGAATATATTTGCAAATGTCTAATCAGATAAAGGGCTAGCATTCAAAATCTATAAAGGACTGATCAAACTCAACACCCAAAAAACAATCCAGTCAAGAAATGGGCAGAAGACATGAACAGACACTACTCCAGAGAAGACATACACATGGCCAAACAGACATAAAAAAAAATGCTCCACATCACTCGGCATCAGGGAAATACCAACCAAAACCACAACGAGATACCACCTCACACTAGTCAGAGTGACTAAAATTAACAACTCAGGAAACAACCAATGTTGGTGAGGATGTAGAGAAAGGAGAGCCCTTTTGCACTGCTGGTGGGAATGCAAGCTGGTGCAGCCACTCTGGAAAACAGTGTGGAGGTTGCTCAAAAACTTAAAAATAGAGCCACCCTATGACCCAGCAATTGCACCACTATGGTATATTTATTCAAAGGATACAAACATAGTGATTCGAAAGGGCACCTGCAACTCATGTAATAGCAGCAATGTCCACAGTAGCCAAACTATGGAAAGAGCCCAGATGTCCATTGACAGATGAATGGATAAAGAAGGTATGTGGTGGATGTGTGTGTATGGTATATGTAAAAATTTTTGTATATGTGTGTATATATATGGTATACATACACACACACACACACACACACAATGGAATACTACTCAGCCATCAGAAAGAATGAAATCTTGCCATTTGCAATGATGTGGATGGAACTAGGGGGTATTATGTTAAGCAAAATAAGTCAGAGAAAAACAAATACCATATGATCTCACTCACATGTGGAATTTAAGAAACCAGACAGATGAACATAGGGGAAAGGAAGGAAAAATAAAGCAAGACAGAAACAGGGTGAACAAACCACAAGAGATTCTTAACTGTAGGAAACAAACTGAGGGTTGCTGGAGCAGAGGTGGGTGGGGAGATGGGGTAACTGGGTGATGGCCACGAAGGAGGGCACTTGATGTGATGAGCATTGGGTGTTACATGCAACTGATGAATCACTAAATTCTACCCCTGAAACTAATAATACGCTATGTGTTAATTAAATTGAATTTAAAGAAAAAATTAAAAAGCAAAACCGTTGTAAACATTAGCATAAAACTGTTCTAATCACTGACCACGACTGACGAGTTATGCATTCTGGCCAAGACATCAATCAGGAAGTGAGTCTCTACTCAGCAGGGAAGATGGGTGGGTTCAACAACATGGGGCAGGGTGGGAGGCCAGTTACTGAAACAGCATGAAGCCTCTTCACAGTTGTGCCCCATGATGGATACCTCACTGGTTCAGTGCCCCCTCCAGGGCCACATCCTAATCTTCTGTGCACAGAGACCCTTCAAGGCCACATCCTAACATGGATGAGGCTGGGGCTGAGCGTCTGCACGATATGCCTCTGTGGGCTGCACGACATCCTCTGAGACAGTGTTCCAGCCAACAGAGTTCTAAATCGTTTCTGGTTTCTTTCACCTGTACGTGACACACCTCGATTTCATCCACCTGCTGTCCCAAAAGACACCACAAATACAAGTTCTGAAATCACAGAGGCCTGGGTTCAGCTCTGACTCTGCTGCTCACTAGGTACAGGCTTTGAGGAGGTCACTCATAACCTCTTGAAGCCAAGCTTTTCTCCTCTGTAAACTCAAGCTATTATAAATTCCCACCTCAGTTGTGAATGCTGGAGCTGCTACACATAAAAACCTTTTTAAAAAGCACAGGTGGAAAAAAAATTAAAAAAATAAAAATAAAATAAAATAAAAAGCACAGGTTGGGGGAATCCCTGGGTGGCTCAGCGGTTTAGCGCCTGCCTTCGGCCCAGGGCATGACCCTGGATCAAATCTTCCTGGGATCAAATCCTGCATCAGGCTCCCTGCGTGGAGCCTGCTTCTCTCTCTCTCTCTCTCTCATTAAAAAAAAAATAAAAAAATAAAGAGCGCAGGTGGTTTATTCAAAAGTATTTACTGGGATCCCTGGGTGGCGCAGCGGTTTGGCGCCTGCCTTTGGCCCAGGGCGCGATCCTGGAGACCCGGGATCGAATCCCACATCGGGCTCCCGGTGCATGGAGCCTGCTTCTCCCTCTGCCTATGTCTCTGCCTCTCTCTCTCTCTCTCTGTGTGACTATCATAAAAATTAAAAAAAAAAAAATGTTAAAAAAAAAAGTATTTACTGAAAAACCTATGCCTTAAGGTATAAAGAGTTGGGGGAGGGATGGCGCCTGGGTGGCTCAGTTTGTTAAATGTCTGCCTTCAGCTCAGATCATGATTCTGGGGTGCTGGGATCGAGCCCCACATTGGGCTCCCTGCTCAGTGGGGAGTCTGCTTCTCCCTCTGCCTGCCGCTCTCCCTGCTTGTGCTGTTAAACACATAGAATCTCAAAAAAAAAAAAAAAAAAAAAAGATGGGGTAGGTGTAGGGGAGCAAGGCAGAAGGCAAGAGAACGCTTAGATAGATGGCAGTGTGGCTAGGTGTCACCTCCAGGCCACATGGGGTGAAGCTGACCTACACAGAGTCCACATTCCCCAGAGTCCTTTGTGCTGAGCAGGACTCTGTGAAAGTCCCTACTGATGGCCTGCCAGGGGGCACAGGCCTGGGGCCTGACGACTTCCCAGAAACCCGAGGCCTGTGTGCCTGTCACCCACCAGCCAGCGCAGGAACTCCGCCAGAAGGAAATGATGCTCCTCGAATGGGAATTTGCACCTCCCTACCTATGTGTGGAAACACCACACCAACCCCCCCACCCCCCCACCCCAGCAATGTGCGTTCCATATGTCATTCAGCCCAGATCTCAGCTCCACAGTGGAGGGCCCCTCCCCAAGGGCAAAGGATTCCTCAAAGGACCTCCCCTCCCAGAGCGGGACTACCCAGCAGCAGCCAAGGAAACCTCTGGAAGCGGTGTGTCCAGCCCCGACCTGGGACAGGCCCGGCACCTGAGAGGTCACCGCATTCAGACGTGACACGCCTACGAGGCACCAACGGTAGCCACCCGCCCCCAGTACCGTCCACACAGCCAGGAACACCAAGCTTTCGCCCCATAGCAGGGCAGCGGCGAGGAACGGGCCCCAGGCGGGCCGCACTGGCCCACTTACCTGTTCCGCTGGGCTGTTTCCTCCCTCACTGGCCCCCCGGCCCCCCTGACCACCTGAGTCGCTACTAATAGGCATCTTTTCAACAAGCAGCCTCGCTAGGGAAAGGTGGTGTCATGTGAGGCCCAAACTGCTTTACCTGTTCTGGGACAACTGGAGGCAGGTGCAGCCTAATGAGCCTGGGAGGATGCCGGGGCCTGTGGCAGCTCCTGAGCTGGCAGCTGCTGGTATTTACAAACAGGAGAGAGCGCAGAAGATTCCAGGGCGAGATGTTGCCTGAGGCGGCTGAGAATTCGGACCAGCCATCTCCAGACCAATACTTAATTGAATAGCAAACCACCAGCACACGCTAATGTGCTAATTAGCCACCCAATTGGAGTTAATTAAAAACTAATCAGGATGTCAAAACGTAGCCTCTCATTAATATATCACGTGTTTTCTTTCTTTTTATTTATTTATTTTTTCTTTTTGAGCTAGGAGAAGTGCTGCTTCTTCTAATAAAAGTAAGAGATAAGGATTCGGCATTTTTCCCTGGGAACTGTACAACTTAAATATGTGCTGTGGCTAAGCGTTCTCTCTCCCACAGATAAGGCCTGGCTTGATAATTAACTGAATTGCTAGCCGGGTGAATCGAATCAGCATTGTTTGATTAAGCTCTCCTCCAGAGCAGCAGCTCCATTTCCAGGACTCTCTCCCTCAGTCTCTCGCAGACATGGCCAGCATGGTTGAACCTACATTCCTGGAGTGATTCTTTAGGTGTCAGAAAGTTGGCATCCTCGAGTCTAGACAGGCCTCGAGCAGCCTTAAAACCAGGAAGAAAACAAAACCAGAAGAGCCCACCAGCACCCCTGGGCTTAACTGTATTAAAGGCATCAGTAAGGAACAGGTGGGCATTTCTAACGATGAAAAGGCAGCTTTATGACAAGTGTTCTGACTCACCTTCTGCAGACAGCCCCTGGATGTTTATTCCCTTAGCTGCCAGGAAATTCAAGCAGGCATCTATGTTTTCAATCTAGGAAAAGAAAAAAAAAACAACAACAACAACAACATACACTCAATCAATGTTCAGCCTTCTCCAGAGCCACCTTTTATCAGGAACAAAGGGCGATGTCAGAGAGAGGGTTCATTGTGCATTTGCTAAGGTTCCCAACGACGAAAAAGGACGTGTGAACGGCAGATGGATGGATGGATGGGTGCAGGTCAGGACTCTTTGTCTGTACTTGCACAGGAAAAAGTTACCTAATATCCCAACCACACAGCTCCAGAAGTCAAGGCCCTGGCTTGCTCATGGCTGCCAAAAATAACCAGAGTGGAATGAGAGAGCCTATGTGCACCACTGTCACTAGAACTATCCTGAAAATTTGAGCAGCTGCCAGAAAAATGGAGGTGGGGACGAAGGGGACAGTAGACCCACCCGACCACTGGCAGCTGGGAGAAATTTCCAGTACCAAGGAGACACGCCATCAAACGTGAGACAGCAAACGGGGGTTTCAGCAGGGCTCTGGGCCACATTTTCTCACAAAATTCTCAGGAAGGCAGGCACTGCAGATGACGAGGGAGGGCTGTGGCCTCAACGAGCCCCTCTGCCCTTTTTGTTTTCTGCGACAACAAGGAACCCACCTGCCAGAGTCTGGGAGGCCTCCGGGCTTGCCAGGGCTGATGCCACGGCCAAGGGCAAGCAAATGTCCAGCCCTCGGGAAAGAACAATTAGGTCATTCCCAAAGGTCTGATTTGACTTCACTTGTCAGGACTAATGATTTTTTGGTCTACAGGAAGATGTTCAGGCTCGATTAATGTCAACGGTGACCATAAATAAAAGAAACTGCTTTTGACCTGGCACAAGGATCTTTGAAGTTCACACGGTTTGCATTTCACAGGGGAGACCCCCCTCCACTGCCCACCTGCCTTCCTAGGCTCTAGTCAGCATTCTTAGAAACTCAGACTGTGTTTAACCCTGAGACCACGCTCCGTCCCTCTCCCCAGGGGATATTCCGAAGAAGGCTACTTCCCAGCCACAGAGCAAAGCATCTACGGTGTGACACCTCTAATTTGAGTCCAGTCTGGCTCCGAAGCAGGCTTCCCGAAATGCATGTCCTCCTCCCCCATGTCCGGCATTCGCCTTCCCTGCTCCCAGTCTTCAGACCTCCCAAACACGAAGTTAGGCTGTGGGACACCCGAATAAAACTGGTCTCCTATTATAAGACCCTCCTCCCACGCTGAGCCTGAGGTTGCTCCATCCTTGCAGCTTTCAGCACAGATTCCCGCCTCTCTCCCAGCCTCCAGCTCACCCTCAAAGATGGGCATCCGGGAGACGTCTCCCCCCATCTCTAGGAAAAGGGGCAAAATGCAATTTCCTGCAAACTAAAGAAATGCTGATGTTATGAGTTATGCCTGCCACCATCGCAGAAAATCATTTCTTATAAAAAGGGAGGCAAGGGGCACCTGGGTGGCTCAGTGGTTGAGTATCTGCCTTTGTCCCAGGTCATGATCCCAGGTTCCCAGGATCAAGCTCCCCGCAGGGAGCCTGCTTCTCCCTCTGCCTGTGTCTCTGCCTCTCTCTCTCTCTAATAAATAAGTAAAATCTTAAAAAAAAAAAAAAAGGGGGGGGCAATCTTGTTTTGCTCCTCCCATCCCCACTTTTTTTTTTTTTTTTTTTAAGATTTTACTTATTTATTCCTGAGAGACACAGAGAGGCAGAGACACAGGCAGAGGGAGAAGCAGGTGCCACACAGGGAGCCCGACATGGGACTCGATCCTGGGACTCCAGGATCACGCCCTGCGCCGAAGGCAGGCTCCAAACCGCTGAGCCATCCAGGCTGCCCACAAGATTGCTTTTTAAGTCTTCCTTCCTTCCAAGCCAGAATGACTGACAGGGACAATCAGGTGCCACCAACATGGAAGGAAGGGGGAGGGGAAAGGAGGAAGAGAATGGCAGGAAGGGCCCCCCACACACACTTCGTGGAAAGTGTTGCAAAGCAATCTGCTTACATTTGGAAGTAATCAAAATTACATCTCTAAATACTATTTCCCCCTGTTACAAAATCCCGCTTTGGAGAAAGAGAACTTTGAGTCCTGATTTCCTCTACTGTACACAACGGCAATGTACCCAAACCACACAAAAGCTTTGTTGCCTCCACAAAGAGGCACTGATACTTAAATCATGATAAAATTATAAAAATCTTCTACCCTCCCCCCTTTTTTTTTTCTTTGAATAGTCCTATCCTGCTTCTTCAGTAGATCTTGCACATGGCTGATAAGGGAGGTTTCGGCAATTACATCCCCGTGGGAATTGAGATAAAAAGCTGACCGCCCGGAATCTGTTAATGTAAAATCAAAAATAGTACACTTGGTATCTATCCTGGCAAGCGTCATGGAGGTGTGCTGACGTGGGTAGGTTAAGTTTTTTTCAACAGTGCAGCAGAGGGACATGGATTAAAAAAGAAAAAAAAAAAGACATCCACCAACATATTTAAGAAAAGCTCTGCTTCTACTACAACATTGTAATTCTATAGAGATTCCTTCCAAGAAGCATAGTGCACATTCACTTGGCACATTCATGGGACATTCAATGCATATAGTATCATTTAAAGAACATGGTCATTTCTTCCTGCAAGGCCAGCCCTTGGTTCCTTTCAATTTGGTCATCTACTGGGTTTTCTTTTAATGTTAAATTCTATTAAAGGAATAATTATAAATAGGTTGCCTAGACTACTTCTTCCTCCTGTTGCTTTTTTAAATCCCTATCATTCTTTCAAAGAATTTCATAATTTAGATCAGTTCTCCACAGGGCAGGGAGGGTGGGAGAGAAGGGGTAATGATCTTGCCACCCCAGGGGACACCTGGCTGGTGACATTCTGTGTTATCACAATGTTGGGAGGGCGTGCTACTGGCATCTAGCAGCTAGAGAGGCCAAGGATGATGCTGAACATCCTATGATGCACAGGACTGCCCTCCCCCTGCCCCAATAACAACGAAAAATCCTACCCAAAAGGTCAATAGTGCCAAGGTTGAGAAACCTGCGATTCTTTTCACCAATCAATATAACTGTGGAGATGTCGGCTCTGTTCCAGGCACCGCGCTTGATTCTTCTGACCGTGCTGGTGCAGAGTCCTCCTTCCTGTCCAGGAGCCCACATTTATATAACCCTTCTCCTTAGGGTCCACAGAGCCAACTGACACGCACACCAATCCCCAGGCATTTCAGGGAGAATCAGAGCATTAAGCAAAGAAGCATCAGGATATTCCTTCATTAAGTGAAGAGAGAAGGCCTAAGGGCACCAAGAATGCTTTCTCCTAAAGAGGAGATGAAATAGGGAGCAGTATCTGGATGGTCAGATTGCACTCCTGGAATATGTTAAAACCAAAAATAAGACCTTGGGTCATCATTTAAGAGACGATTCATAAGCCCATCAAGCGCCTTGAATTTTTTTCCTCTACTATGATTTCTCTGCTCACAGAAGGAGTTCAAAAAACATTCCTCAAGTCTCAAATCCACTCTTTAATAATGTTCCATTAAGGTTAAAAATCACTCCTGACAAGGCTGCTGAGACCCACGCTCTTTTCATCTGCACCCCGGGAAGAGAGCAGGGCTGGGAAGCAGAATAGGGTCAGATGTGGATTCCAACCTCCTGGCTTCACTTGGAATGAGATCAGAAGGGGAGAATGTTTCTTTGATCCAGCCTCTCTTGTGATCGAAATTCACCTTAAGGTTTTCTTCTAAGTACCATACAGGTGAACAATCAATCCGTCCCCCTGCACTGCTAAAACTGCCAACTGCCACCACGCCCGGTGAGGGGAATGGCCGGGCCCCCATTACAGCACAAGAGTGTCCTCATGTCCATCTTTAATGAGGCCCATGGCTCATGTGCTATCCAGACACACAGTGCGAGAGGCGGATCTGATTAAAGCTGGGAATGCAGAGTGATGGGAAAGGCTCTTAACCAGCAAAGTATGTAAATACGACCAAAGTTGTTCATTAACACATAGCAGCCAATATAAACTACTTTCCAAAATTAGCCGAAAAAAATCTGTGCAAAGCCTGACATTCCAGTGTTGCCGAGGGGTGGTGGGAGCTGTACTTTGAGCTGGGGGAGAAAGCTGTTCCAGTAGTTGCTGCCACAGAAATGGGTCCAAGAGCTTGGAGGGAGTTCTCGGAGTTTCAGCTGGGCGGGGTGGGGGGAAGCCCAGAGGTGGGACCACCATGTGGCATGGCTTGGGGTCCCTGGGAGCAGAACGGGGCTGCATGAAGGCATGGGTGGAGTAAGGGGACCAACCAAGATCAAGGCGCACTTCCGTCGTCTTCCCTTGGTTTGGGGCCACGTGTGGCTTCCACCGTGCACAGTCAGTGACGATCCAGGAGGAAAAGGCAACAGTGAAGGCTCTCTCCCAGTCTCAGCTGAGATCTCCATCCCAAAGTTGGATGGTTTCTCAACAATCTCTGAACTTGAGACTAGGAGGGCAACTTCCACCAACTGTGTGTGTTGTAGTCTTTGCTTCCCACATCCAAGAGCACATCTCCACCCCAGGACAACCAGAAAGCAAGGAAAATCAAAACAAACGCCAAACAACTGGAAAGAGAATGGGAGGGATGGGAGGCAAATGGAAAACTTCACATTTCAACCACGATTAAGGCTGGACTGGGTCGCATGATAAAGTAAAATATGCAAACCTCGGAAGAACGGCTGTATATCTCCTCTGTAGCTTAGAGACTGATCAAATACCATCTGTTGTGGCAGTTGTCATGGCAGCATTTTTCTCTGAATACCAGTGTAGCTGAGTGCAAAGCACACAAAAATGATTAATACAAATTAAGGCCACCTCTATGGGCGGTACCTGGGCCAAGGGGAAGATGGGGCTCCAGGCAAGCAGGTAAATGGGGTGCTAGTTTTCATGAGTTAAGACTTTCTCACCAAGTCCCTTGGAGATCTCCATCCCGGGAGGAAAGGCAAACAGTCGCTGCAGTAAAGTCAGGCACAGCTACAACCTTTTTTTTTTTTTAAATGATACCTAAAGAGATACCTAAAGCCTCAGCAATGGTGGACCCAGACCCCGGACAAGGCTGACCAAGAACGTGCGAGTTCTGCGCACTGTAAAAGCACAGTGCAGCTTCTTCGTGAGCCTCATACATCAGTTCAAACAACTTCCATCCAGGAGTGTGACCCTCATGCCTGATACTGCTACTTGTCAACAAAAATCATCATTCATTCATTCTTTTACCCATTCCTTGACCCATATCAACTGAGCACCTGCTGGGTACACGGTGGTGTTTAATCCCTAACCTCACAGAAGGGGACAGTTTAACACTGGGGACTGGGCATAAGTCAATAATGCACAAGGGAGGACAGACAACATCTGTCAGGTACTAGTCCTGATCTAGCCAGGGGATTGCAGGAGGAGGGGGTTGGATAAATGTGGTTTTTTAAAAAAAGATTTTATTTATTTATTTATGAGAGACACAGAGAGAGAGGCAGAGACACAGGCAGAGGGAGAAGCAGGCTCCATGCAGGGAGCCTGATGTGGGACTCGATCCCAGGACCCCGGGGTCATGCCCTGAGCTGAAGGCAGACGCTCAACCGCTGAGCCACCCAGGCTTCCCCCCACCCCCCATTTTATTTTTTAAGGATGGATAAAAATTTCTTAAGGAAGAGAGAGCATGCTGGTTCAAAGAGGCAGGGCTTTTGGTTCACCTATTCACTGATATAGCCCCAGCTATGTACTCCTCACTGGACACTCAACATTTGTTGCCTGAAGGGGAATTTGAGCTGAGACCTAAGAGTTAGCTGGATACTGAAAGTGGGGAGAAAAAAGTACACCCAACCTAGTAAACCTAAAGCATAAAAGATTCCACGCAGCATGTAGCATACAACGTTCTGGCAACCAAGAGAGAGTCAAAAAGGTGGGAGGACAGCAGGCAGAGAAGACGTGCTAGGAGATAGGATGCTGAGCAAGAGCAGAGGGCTGGCCACACCAGGCCACATCCAAGAGCTCACAGCAGAGAAAAGGCAGCGGTCCTTCCAGCTCTTATGGAGGAACAGTACTACCTCCCCAACCATCACCAGGACGACCGTAGTCAGGCCAAACCCTTCCAATCTGAAAGCTTGAGGACAGGCTATTTTGTGTCAGGGATGGCTCAAGAGGGGTCCTTGAAGTGGGGGCTTCAATGACCACTGGGCTGGGCATGGAGACAGGGAGGGATGGGAAGGGGAAGTCAGCATCGGTGGTCACATGCACTAGGAACATCTGCTTGCTAACCAACAGGCCTCCATGCCTTTCTTACTCCTTCCTCTGCCCCTTTCCAAAAATAAAAATAGAAAAGGGGGGGGGGTCGGAGAGGAGGGGAAGAAGTCCAATCATGAAACCAAACCAAAAAGCAAAATGAACTCTGGAGAAATGCCCTCCTAAATGCCTGTCTCATCTGTGTTGTCTCTTTCCTCTGCGTTCCTAGGCCATGACCTGGTGCAGGATTTGTCCAGCTGACTATTTTTTTTGGACACCTCTATCAGTGTTGGAGTCCAGTATCATCTCATGATCCCATGGCTCATGGGCCACAGCGTGGTTCTGGAGACACAGTCCCATGGAACTAAGCTGGTGGGGCCTGGCCATCATCTTAGGATACTCCAGAAACAAGGGATGCCTGGGTGGCTCAGTGGTTGAACATCTGCCTTTCGCTCAGGTCATGATCCTGGAATCCCAGGATGGAGTCCTGCATCGGGCTCCCTGGAGGGAGGTTGCTTCTCCTCCCTCTGCCTATGTCTCTGCCTCTCTCTCTGTGTCTCTCATGAATAAATAAATAACATCTAAAAAAAAAAAAAAAAACCCCACCCCAGAAGATACTCCAGAAACGAGGGAAATCTATATGGTGGCACATCAACTTCTCTTAGGTGGGGAGTTATTTAAGAGCATCTCTCCCTGTGAACCCTGTAAGTTGCTGCTTGCTTGGTTGATGCACGATGCCCTCCTAGCCCAGTAGCACAAGGGGTTCCAGACCCTCTGTCCCATCTTTGGCCCTTCAGCACATCAGCTTTAGCTTTCGTGGCAGCTGTGAAACAGAAAGCTGAAGAATGTAGAACTCAGGGGCTGCATGGGGCTTCGGTCCCTGTGTCTGTTTTCTCTTGCTGCTTCAACGCCTTGCCCCGCCTCTTCTTTTGATTTGGCAACTTTATCCACCTTATTGTATATGATATTTATAACTTCAGCTTTCCAAGATGTTGTCAAGTGTTCTAAAAAAAAAAAAAACTTTATAGAAGTCTCTCTGCTGCTATAGCAATTGGGTAAGTCCATATGGATTAAAAAAAAAAAAAAAAAACTCTTGCTGGAGGAGAAAAAAAATTGAAAACAAGAATCTCAAATTCCTCCAGTGACTATCTTTTTCCACTTTGCTTCCAAATGCTTAGAATATTTCATTTCCCTATTATATTCTGACTTCTCAATTTTTCCCTCGAGACAAAGAGAAATCTGGAAAGAGAGGGGTAGCTAAAGTTCTAGAAATCAGTCCTTACTCTGGAGGCTCCCATAATGGACCCTTCACAGTTGAGCTCTGTGGAGTATCCCCTTTGAGAGAGGATGGGGAAGTTCTACTGTGGATCTGCAAGGTCAGAAAGGCCCAGCGGATGCCCCTGTGCGCATCCCTTCAGCATGCCGTCGCTAACATCATTTCCCCACTACAGTTTCAGAGTCATGCTGCCTAGCTTCCCAGTGCTCCCCACAAAGGGTCTGTTCCAAGTTGAGGCCTCCAAGTTAGGAGCTGGATACAAGTGCTACAGGGGAACAGATTAGGGCTAAGGAGTGGCATTCAGGGACAAACACAGGCTTTGGAGTCAGACAAATCCGGGTTCCAATCCTGATTCTGCCGTTGACTAAATTATGATCTGCATTAGGTTACCTCAGGGGCCTGACCTGTGGAACGGGCACTGCACCACCTATCACACAGGGTGGTGGTGGTCATTACGTGAGAGGATGCTTTATGTGTGGTGCTTCGCAAGTGCCCAATAACTGGCAGTGTTTGTTCCCGTGTTGCCATTTTTGACATGACGTCCCTGGGCTATACTTCTGAGGCCACGACATGCCCAAAGCTACGTCTGGAGTTGGCCCCTGGCAAAGAGTTTGACGAGCTTACCTGGGCCGCCTTGCATTTGCTCCTGGCTTTCCCCTCAAGCCCGGCTATCCAGGGCTCTGGGTGCTCTTCATCCCCTAACGTTGGGCCTATGTCTCAGCAAGCCCGCTCTTGAAGAGATGGCAGTACACTAAATCACACCAGGGCAGAAGGACCACTACTGGCTTCCCAAGGGTTACCTCTCCCATGGGTACCTATATTCTATCACAATTATTGGGCGACAGTTATCTGTCAAAAGAATATGGGCTCTGGACTCCTCTCCATTGGATTCTGGTTCCCATAAGACCCAAGCAAAATTAGTAACCGCTTCGAGCCTCCAATTCATCTGGAACATAGGGATGTGGATACCTATCTCAACAGAGATACTGAGGCATAGATGGGTTGACCTGGGTCAAGAGTCTGGAACTTCACATGGCCAGAATTTTAAAAGACTCCTTCTTCATATAATTCCGTAAACCGCAGAATAAGAGCAATCACCGGCCTCTCCTGCAAGTGAGGGATCATGTTGGAGTTGTGAGACACTCTGAGGCTCGCTGCATTACACGACACTAGTACGGCCTCTCTATGAATGGGTTTCTTAGAGCTAGAATTAATTCACTTCAACTCTGCTAGAATCAGCACTTTCTGTCCCAAAAGATTTCTGGTCAAAATCTCTTTTACTTAGTTACATAAAAAAAACCCCGAAGAAAACAGACAGTTTCTTAAGAAGGAGCAAGGGTCTTCTGCAGAAAACCCTGGCTTTTCCTACAGAGAAGGCTACTGACTCGGATGCCAACTTCAACAAGGAAGCCCTGCCTTCTGGACCGCAAATGTGTGGCTGCCTCTTGAACCAACAGAGGAGAGCAGTGCCGTGGACACTTGCTAGAGAATTTCACCCAAGGAACTAACTACAACTTGGTAGCCCCAACCATTCTTTGATGAATAATGACCAATTACTCTCGTGCAGTCTTTCTCTGCTCTAGGGGAAGGGGAAAGCGAGGTGGGAAGCCAGCGTGGTCCTTCCTCACGCGGCACACAGCCTCTTACACAAAAGCAGACTTGAAGCAAGTATCTCCCCACTCGACACAGGTCACAAACGTGGTAAGGGTTAACTCACACCTCTCACTATTTTTAATCTAGTTCTTTTTTGCATCTTTGCCATATCTACATCCTTAAACCCATAAACCAACCACAAAGTCTTCAAAAGGCAGAACAGAAACATAATACGAAACAAACCAGCAGATCCTTCATATACTTCTTGAATGCAGCAAATCCTCAGTTTTGGAAATGCCACTAGAAAAGATCATTTTACCTGCAAAGCAAGTACATGTAAACAAATAGGGAAACGGGATCGTTTGCAGACGAAGGGCAAGAGCCACACTTGTCCACCAGTGCGGGGGCCGGTTCCCTTGTACCAGCCTGTGAAGGCAGCTCTGCGGTGCAGCCAGTTCCCCGCGATCTGTAGCTAGGGTTCTTCTGGGTTGCTCGTGAGCAGTCAGTCGGTGGGTTTCGACCCTGCAACTCCAAGGATAGCCTGCACGCAAGTGCAAGACACACCCTGGCAGCACCACCAGCCAAGAAAGCAAAGCCAAGCACAGTGCCTTACTACTCAGTTCAGAATCCTGCAAGACTTTGCCCTCCCGCCAGTGAAGGCTGCGATGAAGGCATCTGCTCTGTCGTCCTGTGCCTGCATCTATCACCCTGTAGTGCTCTTTTCTGCGGGAGATGTAATTCAAAACTTGCCCTTCCCTGTCCACTCCAAGTCCAGATGCTGCTAGCAATTAGTGGGTTATTATTATATATATATTATATATATATAATATTATATGCCAGGCACACTACTATATAGCACCTTTTGTATGTATACATTACCTCAATCTATTTCTTTTTTTTTTTTTTAATTTTAAAAAGCTATTAGGTATGGCTACAGATGGAGCCTGAACTCTAGATTGCCCTGGTGATGATTAACACATAATTTGGGAGCTTTTGCAAGTGGTACACAAAATATACCAAGAACCTAGATTTGATTAATAGTTACAGATTCTAAAATTTGTGACCTAAGCAAAGCGCCACATGCCAGCCTACCAGAAATCATGTTATCCAAAATTACAAATGCTATGAATAATTAAAATAATTCTCAACTCTGTTCACTGCCATAGGCAGAATGTCAGAGACGCAAAGCCCACCGGAAGAAGAGAACAGACTAGACAAGGAAGGTCTCTATTACAGGATATCCTTGAGCTTTCCAAGGCTACAAGATATCTAATGCACCTGGGAAGAAACAGTGGACAATTTTTAACTTGTCATATAATGCTAATCTCTGTTACTATTTCTGTCCTTGTCAAGTATTCCATTGAACCGGATAGGATTGCAATTTTTGGAGGTAAAAGAAAAGGTTAAATATTGGGCCTTTCAAACAATTCTATCTATATTATTAGGAAAATACACTCCCCCTGAAGGTTAAAATTAAACTGTTGGGTGACTATAAAAATAGAGCACTTTAGAGCTAGTCATAAATAAAGTACCAGTACATCTGAAGCTCAGAATAAAATCTCCACAAGTCTCTCTGAAAGGAGTCGCACAAGACAGGGGGGTAAACATCAAGTCAAAAGAAACACGCCAGCTGCAGGCTAACCCTTAAAAGGCACTTTGCTTTAGAGCTTCTTCCGCTGCAGGATCCCCTTTGAGAAGCAGAACAGGGCCCGGGAAAGGCTTTAATTCCCATTTGATTTCTCTCAAAATCTCCCAGGAAAGGGAGCTAGTTACCCTTCACAACAGGGAAGGGAATCCAGGCTGCATGTCCTCCTCCTCTCGTCTTCCTCCTCCTTCAGAGGAAATGTGTGAGACAGAGGAGGTTTTTGCCACCAGCTTCCATCTTCTCCTGCAGATAAAGCTCATGTCAAAGTGTTGTCATCTGCATCGTGACTGGAGCCATTACTAAGAGGAGATTTTACCCTCCCAGAGAGAGGGATTAGGGATGGCACAGAACCAGAGGGGAAGCCTGTGGATTTCTCAGCTCCTTGGCTCTCCCAGGGTAAGGCCCTTGACTTCCCTAAGCTTCAGTTTTCCTTTCAGAGAAATAGGGATAATTATCCCTTTCCCAAAAGCCTGACAGAGTACCTTCCAAGAAACCGATACCTACATGTTTAGAAAACGTGAAACACTGGGATAAATTCTTTGGCAGACATTATTATTTCAGTTCATTTTCACCAGTAGGTGAGGTAAACACTATCACTGTTTTCCAAACGGGGAAATGGAGGCACAGGGTACTAAAGTGACCTCCGAAAACTGTAGTTACTAAATAAATGGTAGAGGTGGAATTGGAACAACTTAATGGAAAGAGGTTTAAAGCTGTGAAGCCCTCTACAAACATGGAAGTTAACCACCAAATGGCAAGAGCTTCACTATTGTTCTGGACCACTCTGTTTGGTCACCTCCCCTACCCTGGGGGCTTAGGCTGACCCTGTGACCATGTGACCAGGCGAATAATGGGTCCCTCCAAACCAAATCCCATCTTCCTATCAGAAGGACAAAGGGGGGATCCCTGGGTGGCGCAGGGGTTTGGCGCCTGCCTTTGGCCCAGGGCGCGATCCTGGAGACCCGGGATCGAATCCCACGTCGGGCTCCCGGTGCATGGAGTCTGCTTCTCGCTCTGCTTCTCTCTCTCTCTCTCTCTCTGTGACTCTCATGAATAAATAAATAAAATCTTTAAAAAAAAAAAAAAAAGGACAAAGGGCACTTCATAGAGGAAGGAGCTGGCTTTTCCCACTTTCTCCTGTACATGTTTTGTGAGAGATATTTATGCCCTTTTCTAGTGTTTGAAATCTTCAGGAGCAGAAATGATTCATATAAACATTGATGGGCATTATTTTGAAGTCAAAATGCTCCCCCAACAAGGATCTTTCAAAGCCCCCTAGGCCAGTGCTTAGGATCCCTGAGGAAGTTCATGACAATCATAAGAATACAATAGTTGGAGGATCACAAACCTCAAATGCGTGTAATGAATGAATAACAAAAGCTGCGCGTAAGACTAGAGGGAATGGTGAGGAATAGGACAAATGCAGCCCACACCCACCTCGAGGGGGCGGCTGCTGGCTGTTTTAGCCAATTGTGGCCTGAGGAGTGCCAACCCAGCACTAACAGATCATCAGGTCTTTTCTGAAAGGAAGGAAGGCAGAAAGGAAGAAAGAGAGTGTGAGGGAGAGAGGAAGAAGAAGAAAGAAAAAAAAGAAAAAAAGCTGGAAGATCAGTTTTTATGAAGTACATTGATTTTCATCTATTGGCATTGACTCAGTTTTTATTCTAGTTTTAAAAGGTCTTCTGGGACCTGACCTGAGCTTGTTGGCAAGCGACCTCCTCCCCTTGCTGGGGTTGAGCACACTGGCATGCACCTACTGACCAGTCCCCAACTCGAGGCTGACCGGGCTTTAACCAAGTACAGAGAGGGAGTCCTTGCTCTGTTCTGCTTCTGGGGAAAAAACAACAACAACAACAAACAAACACACATACAAAAACACCCCTTTGATGCTAGGCTGAAACATAAGAACCGCATGAAGACATATGCAAGGAGGTGGATCCAAGCATGAGGCCCAGATGGCTGTTCCATAAACCACAATCTACATGGTTATAAATCACCATCCGATTTCTCTTTTAGCTCAGGAAGATGTGTAGCTATTCTCCCTCCGCTTATGCTCATGTTTGCTAAGTTCCTTAACCTTACTGAGCACCGCCAATGCCTCGCTCCCAAGGCAGGTGTGCTGAGCGCTTCTTTAGTGAATACGCACGGAGCATCTACCAGGTGCCAGGCCATATGGGCACAGCGACAGATGCAACATCGCCCTCAAAGACGTTAATGTCTACTGAGATACAGGCAGCGAAGGACAATGTGCTAAAGGATTATCGCTTCAATTTTTCAATAGAGGAACACACGGGTCACACAGGTTAAGTGAGCTAGAAGGGACACAGAACACATTAGCAGACTCCAAGACCATGGCCATGTGCACGATTCAGATCTTATCCACTCAGAGCTCACTACAGTTCTCGGGCAGGAGGATGTCTAAAGCATCTTAACCTTCCCAAAAAGGCAAACCGACTCATTCAAAATCCTTAAATTTAAATAAACCCTTCAGAGATCCTGTTAATTTTTAAAATTTTAAACAACTTTGCCAGCTAATTTATGTTTACCTGCCTGTTTTCACAGGCAGAGCCTGAAAGAGGCTTTTTGTACTTGGCTTGAAGACAACCTTTGACAGAGTGTGGTCACCAGACCAGCAGCATCGGCATCCCCACCCAAGATTTGCTCGTGAAAAATGCAAATACTCCAGCTCCACCCCAGGCCTACTGAATCAGCAGCTCTGGAAGTGGGGCCCAGCACTGTTGGGACAAGCTCTCCAGGTGACTCCCCTGTGCACTCAGAAGCGAGCAGCACTGCCCTGGGAGGCCTTGCCAAACCAAACACTGCTTCCTTCATCAAATAAAAATAACCTGCTATAAGGGGGTCTTTTCGACATGCCTTTGTAACTCAGTTAAAATATAAAATAGTGAGAGAAGATTCGAGAGAATTTCTTGGCTGAGGACCACTCTAGTTTCTTTATAGCGTTGAAAAATACAAAAGACATATCCCATATGTGACATATTAAAATTTGAGGGGTAACATCACCCTCACTCTCTGGGAAAGCTCCTGACCAGTTGGGCCATTAATTGTTTAGCTCATCCATCTAAGAAACATGAGCCGAGGGATCCCTGGGTGGCGCAGTGGTTTGGCGCCTGCCTTTGGCCCAGGGCGCGATCCTGGAGACCCGGGATCGAGTCCCACGTCGGGCTCCCGGTGCATGGAGCCTGCTCTCCCTCTGCCTGTGTCTCTGCCTCTCTCTCTCTCTCTGTGTGACTATCATAAATAAATAAAAATTAAAAAAAAAAAAAAAAGAAAAGAAACATGAGCCGAGCACTTCCAATGTACCTAGCACCATGCCAGGTGCTGGGAACACGGAGATTTTTATTGAACCCAAAAGTGAAACACACACTATACATATTACAAAGCTTTGATGTTAATAAAATATGATAAATTTCTCAATATTTGTTTAAACATATTAGTAACAAGACAGACACGCATCAGTTGGGGAACGCAGTCCCTACTCATCAGTGTATGTTCACGAAGAGGTCAGGAATACCTGGAGCCCAACTTGTGATTGGCACCTGTGGCTCCCGAGACAACTTAGTGCCTGAAGTGACCCGTGATATGGCTGCACGGTGCTGGAAACTTACTGTGGGGCTCCCTTCTCCCCCTACCTCCCTACAGTAGTCTGCTTCGAATTTAGCACAAACTTCATTCTCAAGTGTCCTAATGATGGAAGCAACTTCCGGTCAACTCCGAAATCCAAGGGGCTTGTAGGAGCAGCATGAGCCTCCGCTAGAAACTACAACAGCTTAATGCAGCAGGAATTATTTTGGTTGAATCCCAGAGAGTATTAGTTTCCTACTTCGGCTGTCACAAGTGACCAAAATGTAGTGGCTTAAAGCAATCTGAAATTATCTTGTAGTTCCAGAGGAAAATCAGTCTCGGGGAGCTACAATAAATGAGTTGGCCAGCTGTACCCATTCTGGAGGCTCTAGGGAAGAATCGGTTTCCTTCTCTTTTCTAGCTTGTAGAGGCCACCTGCGTGCCTTGGTTCACGGCCCCTTCTAACATCTTCAGAGCCAGAGAACAACATCTTCCAATCTCTTGCCTCCCACTCCCGCAGTCACATGTCCTCAACTCACCTTGTCGCCCTTAGAAGGATTCTGGTGATCCCACTGGGCCTGCCCAGATAATCCAGGATAAGCTTCCTATCTCAAAACCCTTAATTTAGTCACACCTGCACAGGCCCTTTTGTTACATAAGATAACATACTCACACAAGTTTGTAAGATTAGTATGTGGACACCTTTGGTGGGTCCACTGCTCAGCCTACCACACTGGGTGCCTACTTTGAGTATGAAAAAAACCTTTCGATGCACAATAGTTAGGATATACATGACTCATAAACAGAGAAGGGAATGAACAGCTAATGTGCTATGAGCCAGTATGATACCAGGTGCTTATTATGCCATTGCTCACCGATCCCCGGCAGGGACCCTGGGAGGCAGCTTCCAGTATAATCTCCCTCTCACAACTGAGGGAAGGCTCAGATTGAGTAACCTGCCCAACACACATGGCCCGGGGTTGGGAGACCCAGGTCTGGCCGATTCTAGTCGTCATCTTCTTCCTCAAACAAATCTCCTTCCCAGGAAGGAAGGCCTCATCCCCAAGCTCCACCCACAGTGTAGAAGGGCCAGTATTACAGATATAATGCTTGTACCTCCAGGTCACAGTCCATCTCTTCTCTTCTTTAGTTTCCTTATACATAGAGGAGCCTAGCAGTTAAGGGAATAGACTCCAGAGCCAGACTTCATATCCCAGCTTGTCGCTTATTAGTTGTCTGACCTCATGCTCATTACTAAACCTCTGTTTCCTCATCTGTGAAATGGAAATAAAGGTAACTGCTCTCCCAGGATTTTATGAAGATAAAAATCTGTCATTGCAGGTGTCTAAAGCATCACCCGGTCATAAGTCTATGAGATATGTGCTTGCTATTCTTCCGTAAGACTGAGTCTGAGACAAAGGCAATAACCCCAGGCTCTACAGCGTGAGGGGAAGAGGAGAGATTCTCTAACATGACTTATATTTAGCCCCTAGCAGAGCGCAGCAAATGGCATCAGGCTCTAAGGTCTCCATACCATTCATTCAATGGAATGAACAAGATCTACTTCTCTTTCTATGAGAATAAAAGGAGTTAAAACATTAAAGCATTTTTTTTTTTTAGATTTTTATTTATGGATTTACTTAGAGACAGAGAGAGAGACCTTGAGCAGGGGGTTAAAGCAGAGGGAGAGGGAGAAGCAGACTCCCCGCTGAACAGCTAACCTGATGCGGGGCTCAATCCCAGGACCCCAAGATCTTGACCTGACCCCAATGTGGACACTTAACTGACCAAGCCATCCAGGTGCCCCAAGCACTTAACCATTTTTACTATCAATGTCAGTAATCTCTGGTGGTTGTAAGGATGCTTAAAAATGCTTATCTCAAGCAACATTAAAGAACTCAGTAAACTAAAAATCAACTACACTGACTAGGGTTCTCTGGATAAACCAAGAAAAAAAGGAATTAAGAGAAGGAAAGATACTCCTAGGAAAATGCTAAGGAACTTCCAGTACCCAAATCACAGACATAGATAAGATGTGACAATGTATACTACAGTCCTGTAGTCACATGGATAAGTCCAGGCCAGCTCCCTTCTTGGTCCTTCTTGGTCCTTCCAGCCATCCGTCTGCCCATCCATCCCACATTTATTAAACACCTACTAGGTGCCAGTCATCTAAGTATACCCTATGTTAGGATACTCGGGTGAAAGACATGGCATCTCCCTCAAGAAGACAGTTGAGCAGACAACCACAAGGGAGTGCTATGAGAAACGCAAACACAGAATATCAGGGGAAACAGAAGACAACAGGTACCTAATTATCTCAACCACTTGAGATGACAATTGACCTGAAGATGAAAGGTCACATTATCCAGGTGGGACAATCATCAGCTCTTCCAGGCAGCCTGGACAGCATGTAGCTAAGTACAGAGACAGGAGTGCACAGCCTCTTTGGGGGTCCCCCATGTTCCAGTATGCCTGGGGTATAGAGTGGCCCAGCGGCCAAGAAATGATGGTAACTGGGTTGTGAAGGACCTTTGAGTGAGTGTTCAAGAGTATGGAAAGGGAAGTGTATAGCCCACAACAGTTTAAACAGGGGTGTGACCAAAGAGGCAGAGAGATAGACATGGGTGTTGCCTCCGTGTTGAAAGAGGCTATGGGCCCAACCATAAGCAGTGACAGGGGATGTGGCCCTGAGAGGGAAGTAGTGGATGCTTCCTGCTGATCTCGGCTCTGGACTCTTTCCACTTTGCTTTAAATTCTAAGTGGCCTGTGGACTTTTTCCTCATTTCTTCTTGGTTCTGTAACATGTGTGTGCCCTTAGGGTGGTATAAAAATAGGCCCAGGGGCCTAGGGAAGAGGCTACTCAGCTGCCCAAGGATCTCAGGCACTCCCGAGGCATGTGGCCTGCTCTCTCTCAGCTGTTGGGAGGGCTCAAGGTCACTGGGCCTGGAAACCTGATTCTGTTGCAGATGGCCTTTCCTTGGCCCAGGAAGCTCTGTGGAGAACACAGTGGGAGGTACCTGGCACCAGGGCTGTCCAGGGCCATCTCAAGAGGCTGCCTCTCACTAGGGGCCTCCCGCTCCTTTTTCAGCTCTTGAGGTTCCATCAACAGGTCAACTCAGGCCCTTTCCAGAAATACTCAGTCTCCTCCCTTCTGCAGATTCTGCTATATCCACAAAGGAAAAACAAGAGCAGGGGTTGGGGAGGTAGAGACTATTTTTATTACACCCCTTCTCTGTCACAGAAGTGAACACCACAGGCTCTTAAACTAGACAGGCCTGGGTTCGAGCTGCACGTCTGCTTCCTACGTTGAGTAATCTGGGACAAAAAAAGAGACGTTGTAAAGCCTCAGTCCCCGTGTGCAATTTTTTAGGGCAGGGAAAAAAGGGATTCTGCTCATAGAATGTAAGTGTGAAAATCACTGCTCAGCCCTTCTCGTCTACAAGCAAACTCCTATTGTTTGGGGAACTCAGGAGCTCCCACGTCCCTGGGGACTCCTGGAAGGGCAGGGTAGGGGGCAGAGCTGTGCCCTAAGCAGCAGGGGTGCTGAACTTTGGGTCTCTGAAGCCCCAGGGGACTCATAACCTAGTCAGGCTGTGTGCAAAATTCTGGGTGTGCATGATCTGGGGAGGAAAGGAAGGGCTGGGCTGCACTTAGCCTGGCACCTGGCACAACACAAACACTCGACAGGCCCTAGCTGTACTTTACCATTGTAATCAGTACTATCCATTCTTATCCCTTTCGTTGGCTCATTAGTACTACAAAAACTTTATGAGCTATGTATTATCAACCCCACTCTATAGAACAGGAAATAGAGCCCTCACAAAGTTAAATAACCAGCTCACAGCCACAGAATAGCAGAAAACGAAATTGAACTTAGCCTACATGGTTCCCAAGCCCAGCTGGTCCTCAATCTAGAAGCACTGCAGGAAGGGGGCACCTGGGTGGCTCAGTAGGTTGAGCATCCGACTCTTGGTTTCAGTTCAGGCCATGGTCTCAGGGTCGTGAGATCGAGCTCCACCTTGGGCTCCACGCTCAGCTGGGAGTCTGCTTGAGGTTCTCCCCCTCCCCACTCCACCCCCTGTTCTCTTGCTCTCTAAAAATAAATAAATAAAATCTTTAATATAAAAAATAAAAGATAAAAAAAATAGAAGCACAAGGGAAGAGGGCAGGGAGCTCGGAGAGCTCAGAAGTGGCTGTGCGCTGGGAGGCCTCAGATGACCCCGGGCCTGAGACCAGGGACCAGAGGGATAAACAGGCCCGGGGCTTTCCGCTGAAAGGGCCAGCAGGCCTTGCTAACTTTGCACCTTCCTAACGGCCACCAGAAAGCCAAGCCGTGTAAAATAACAATGATCAAAAAAGAAAACCAGCCCCTGCAGCAGCCATTCATCAGCTCCAAAGTGAGGCAACGTCTCGGAGCCCAGGGGTTCAGAGGAGAGGCAGTGCCCTCGGGCCAGGCCCCGGGCTAGGTTTCTCCTTCCAAACCAATGCACAACTCTGCTGAACACAGCACTTGAAAGCCAGAAAGATGCCCCTGGGTTGCCATGGCAATGCCTAACAGACAAAACATCTGAACCAGCTCTAACGCACACACACAAACTCATTTAAAGGGCCAGATGGACGGATGGTGGGTGAGAGGGGGCGGGAGCATTTCTATGCCCCTTCTCCAAGGCCAGGGACCCAAAAGTGTCTAGGGCAGCCTGAAGCTGGCCAAAGGACTCCTTCAACTGAGGCCAGCTCGCTAGGGAAAGGAAAGTCGCTGCCATGCCTCTCTGCCTCGTGCTCATGGTCACAGTCCGGTCCTAGGGCCACCAGGGGGTCACAGTATATGCTAATGGTTCTGCTCCACCTCTCCCTGGGACCACCCTCCACCACCTGGCACTTGCTTGGGGAAAGAGGGACGGGTTATGCGGGCCTACAGCAGCATCAGGAGGATGGGATATGCCCCTAAGTATGAAGGGGCTCACAAACCTTGCGGCACCGAGCAGAGATAAGTCAGACCTAATAATAAAATCACCATCATTTCTCACTATGTGGCCTCAGTTCCCAGATCCCATGACTGAACTTCCCTCTACAGGGCTGGATGACCATGGGTATTTTCCTTTAAAACAAACAAACGAACAAACACTTCCACTCCAGGGCCCAGTAGGGGGTCGCTCTCCAAAATGTGGCAACCTGGGTAGTGATGAAGAATGCAGAAGACTTGTCCCAGACCTGAAGACCCCCATGCCTATGGGGTCTGTTGTACTGTGGGCTCTTCATGCCCCACTCCTTATCGCAGAAGAGGAGTCTCAGCAGATACAGCTCATGGCACTTCGGGAAGATCCTAAGCAAATGCTGCAAAACCTGCCTTTGCAGAGTCCAGGACTAGCTGCAGTAAAGAGATGCTCCAGGAATGTGAATCCTTTTCCACCCATCACTCCCCTATGGCAAACCCTCTTGCCTTTCAGACTCACCCTTAGGAATTACTCTTAAATCTCCCTTGTTCTCAGGTGGAATGAGCCCCCACTGCACTACGCACAGATGTTTGTGTACCGGCTGTGCTATTCTTCCCTGGTCTCCTGCCCGCTCATCACAGAGTTCCTGGAGGGCAGGGATCACATCTTGTTCACCTGAGCATTCACCTGGCCCACCCCAGTGCCCGGCATTAGTGAGCACTCTGCAAATGTTTGCCGATCGCACTGTGCATCAGTGCCCTTGGGATTTTCTAGTGCCTGTGCCAGAGCTAACTGCTCTCACTTCCCCATCCTCCTGGGAAAGAACATTTGAAGCAGAGCCCGGAGTGCAGGGATTTGAGACCTGAGCCACTGGGCAGCCTGGTGGGTCAGGAGAAGTGAGGGGGCTGTGCCTCCCCCTCCCCCACAAAAATCAAAGCTCTTGGCCCTACTCACAGATTAGCTGATGGACTGAACTTACCCCTTGAAAACCAGAACAGCACCCATTCCTCCTTCTCTAAAACAGGATTGCTTTACTCTGGCTCCTTCATTCAAGGCTCCCAAAGGGGTTCTGTTACTTTAGGGAGCGAGGACATCAACTCTGCTGGTTATTTTCAAGGGATAGACAGTTATCCTCTGAACAGGTGCACTCCCCAAGTTCTTGCCTCATTGCGTGTCATCCTCCTCTTACCAACATGGTGCTCCCCGCATGCCTTCCCCTCTGTCCCCTCCAACTAGGCAATTTTTAGCAAACAGCAGCAAATCTCTATCATGGACTACCCTCGGTAAAGCCTAATTGGGAGTCCGACCTTCTAGGAATCTATGTGCCACCCACTGTGCCATATTCCCAAAGTATGCTTCCTAGGAGTAGAAATGCATTAACCGTGTATATGCTCGTACAGGTGCATGTGGGTGCACCCGCACACACGCGCTCAGGGGTCCTAGTAGATGGGACAATGTCTGTGCTTGTCTAAGAAGCACCTCCTGTGTGCTCTGGGTAAGGTTCTGTCTTATGGATTTGTCACAGTTTGTGATGTAGGGCTAACAACAATGGCCCTGTTGTCTTTATCATCCTTCTCATTTCCTACAGAATGGAATGGCTGTGGCAGAGGTTTTCACATTTTCCTAGACTCACATCCTGTATGCTGAACTATTCTCTGCTACGTTTGCCACCAGACCGTGTCTGCCTCCCCGCCCCTAAGCTGGAACTAATTATCACAGACAATTATAGGATTTCATATTCCTGTGTTCTAAAAAAAAAAAAAAAAAAAAACACCCACAGGCCATGAAAAGAAAAAAAAGAAAACAATACTTTCACAGCTGAAAGAGTTAGAGAAACCACAAAATTGCATTGGTGCCATTGGTAGCATTTATAAATAACATTTGGCATATTGAACTAAATTTGCACCAAAGAATCTGAGGTGACATTATTATTTCACAATCTTGAAAGTGGACTTTGACACCTCCAACAGAAAGTGCAGAAAATACAAAACTGCCAAATAGAATAAAAGGTTCATTACCTTCAAATGTCAGGTCTACATACGCATTATAATGGGCTGGGACAAATGCATCGGTATCTTTCCCAAGGGGAAGTCCTGCATCTCTTTCATGTAAAGATATGACTGCATGTGTAAAATGCTTGCACTAAATTAAGTCTTCTATCTTCCAAATTTTCTCAATTATTAATACACTAGACAGCTGCAGTAGCTCGAGCAAAAATAGCAGCCAAGCTTTCCCAAAAGTCAAAGCAGCCATGAGATGTCTGCATGGGGACTTTCCTATGTAAGGAGTGATTGCTTTCTAGATCAAACAAAAAGAAACAAAAATCTCCAGTGAAATGACAAAAAAAGAGAAACTTGTTTCAGAATGTAAACTGAAGGACTCCCTACCACACACACACACTCCTCTTTAAAATAAAAAATGTGTTTTTATGCATGAAAAGTAAACTTGACCGAAGAGGTTATCTGTCCAAATCATTAGGATAACAAACACTTGGGAAAATTAAAAGGGAAAACCAAGGAATGCCAATCGCTTTGATATGTTCTGGAATGACACTGTCAAATTGTGTCAACTCAAAAGGAGTAGGGGAAGGTCAGAGAAAAACAGATTATGCCTTTTTCTTAGGTTTCTGAAAGCAAATTAACTACCTGCAAAAATAAAAAGTTGTCACCTTCGTATTTAAACAGGTAGTATTTTAAACAGTCTGATATATACATACTTGGTGTAAAGATTGCTTGAAAAGCATGTTGAAGGGAAAAACCAGGTACTTAGGGCATCACAACTGAATGTTTTCTGAACTCGATAGTGATCGTGAATTTTAATTCAAAGATTATGCACAAGACATATAAAAAGAACAGATGTTAAAAGATTTGTTTTTTATTTTCTTTTTTTTTTTAAAAAGCTCGAGTATCAGAGCTTAAGCGTTATCACACCAGGGAGACTACCGCTTGCGAAGGTTAAGAATGGTTTGGATACGATTATACATTTCACGTCTCCTGTCACCATTGTGATTTCGCATCATTCTAACCTTTAAAGGCAATCAGACCACATGCCCCGATTTCTGAGTAAGATACCATGACCTCATCTGTGCCTCAGCGCCACACACAAACAGAGATCGTCGTGTGTCTTTGAGAAAGCGGAATGAGTCACAATGGTCCAAATTCTCAACAAGTGCATGTTTGCACCAGGTCTGCATAATTTGTTTCTGAAAGAAAGGGCAGTATTCCATATTCCCTGTCTCGCCATCTACGTAAAAATCACGGCCACGTTTCAGTAAATGCCAACAAATGTCAGAGAAGCCGACCACGGCTACTTGGAAATAGCTGTTAGTTTATTACTACGATCCCCTAGAGGAAAGCCTATGGTGTGAATGTTTTCAGGATGGTCAGTACCATTGAGAGGCAGGACGTACTTCCACCACGCAAACCCTCGCCAGCCGTGTACCACTTACCATTTGCGATCTGTTCTTCGGACAGCCATTAATGTCTTCAATCTTCTCGTTTGCTGAAAAAGGAAACACGAGTCAGAAAAAAAAATTCACCCCCAGACACTTTGAGTAGTGATGCTCAGGACCCTTGAGGCCAACCAAGTCCTAAGGCCCATCCTGGGGTCCGTCCAATCAGCGCAGCCCCGCGAAATGCCGAGACGCAGCTAGCAAGCTTCAGGACTTACTCATCGAGCCGCCGTCCTCCAGGGACAGCTGGGGCAAGGTCATCGGCATCTAAAGCAGAGACAACTGCACTGACGACAGTCCCGGAGTGATGGGGCATCATAGAAACGTGCGGAGACTGAGAAATAGACTGAGCTGTGACTCTGCTTGAGGCTCCTCTTAGGAAGGCAATTAGGACCCCCACTCCCCCAAATACACACACACACACACACACACACACACACACACAAGATGGGATGGTTCAGAATGGATCGGTCCAGCCACAGTTCCACTCCTGGGGATGGAAGGCATAGATGGTAGCATCTCACCTCGTCTTTTTCTTTTTGTTAATTTTTTTTTAAAAAAATTTTAATTCCAGTGTAGTTAATGTACAGTGTGATGTTAGTTTCAGGGGTACAATATAGCAATTCAACAGTTCTATACATGACTCAGCGCTCATCACAAGTACAGTCCTCAATCCCCATCACCTATTTCCCCCGTCCCCCATCCATCTTCCCTCTAGTCACCATCAGTTTGTTCTCTGGAGTTTAGAGTCCAGTTTTTCATCTGTCTCTTGTGTTTCCCTTTGTTTGCTTTGTTTCTGAAATTCCACAAGTGAAGTCATCCGGTATTTGTCTTTCTCTGATTTATTTCACCTAGTAGTATATTCTCTAGCTCCATCCATATTGTTGCAAATGGCGAGACTTCATTCTTTTTTATGGCTGGATAATATTACACACACACACACACACACACACACACACACACACACACACACCTTCTTTATCCATTCATGTATCGATAAAGACTTGGGCTGCTTCCATAGTTTGGCTATTGTATATAATGATGCCATAAACAGGTGCCTGTATCCCTTTGAGTTAGTGGTTTTTGTATTCTTTGGGTAAATATCCAGTAATGGTAATCCTATTTTTAACTTTTTGAGGAACCTGTTTTCCATAGTGGCTGCACCAGTTTGCATTCCCACCAACAGTGCACAAGGATTCCTTCTTCTCCACGTCCTCGCCAACACTTGTTTCTGGTGTTTTTGATATTAGCTAGTCCAACAGGTGTGAAGTGATTTCACTGTGGTTTTGATTTGCATTTCCCTGATGAGTAGAGCACCACTTCATGTGTCTGTTGGCCGTCTCACCTCATCTTTAGCCAGAAATGCTAATATTGCTTAATGCCAATAGGATGAATAATAATCCTATTCCCAAAGTGGCAGCACACAGAGAAAATAAGAGAGTGAGGTTTTTTTTAAGATTTTATTTATTCACAAGAGACACACAGAGAGAGGCAGAGACACAGGCAGAGGGAGAAGCAGGCTCCCTGCAGGGACCCCAATGTGGGACTCCATCCCGGGTCTCCAGGGTCATGCCCTGAGCTGAAGGCAGACACTCAACCACTGAGCCCCCCAGGCATCCCGAAAGAGTGAGATTTAAAAATGGCTTATCCAAAGCCACAGAGTAAGTCCAAGTTAGCTCTGAAACACACTCTTAGGAGTCATAATCTCACCTAGCTCCTTAGAGAGGTGGGAAAAAAAGGTTTTGTTGAATTAACTAGAAATCAATACCAGTGACAAGGGGCAAAGGTTCTCACGGTAAAGTATCGGGGAATCCCTGTAAGATAACAGCCTAAGTTATCTCTGGGGGGTGGAGGGGTTGAGTTTGCCACAGCAGCACCACAAAAAGGCAATATATGTAGAGGTCAGGGCACTGCCTTTGGAGGCAAAGACACCCCAGTTTGAATCTCAGCTCTACAGCTTCTTAGCTGTGTGATCTTCACCGTGTCACTCAACCTCTCTGGGCTACAGTTTCTTCATCTACAAGGTGGAGCTAATACTACCTGGGATCACACCCTGGGCTGCAGGCAGACGCTCAACCACGAAGCCACCCAGGTGTCCCACTCTGTGAAGCCTTCATAAGCTTCCTTCCCTGTCTGCTGTCCTTCCACCCCCCCACCCCCACTGACCCAGGTGGAGAAACACCTGCAGGTCTCTCTTCACTCAGCACAGGTGTACCTATCTCTGCTTTGCTCTTAATCATCTAAGGTGAAAAGAAAAAAAAAATCATCTAAGGTGTAACTCCTTTTCTCATCTCCCCCACCTATGCTGTTCACGGCCTGGCAGACATGGAGATTTTGGTTTTCACATCTGTGTCCTCAGGGCTCAAGAAATGCTTATAAAACTGAATTTAAAAAACAAAACAAAACTATTACACCAGATTTTAACAAATACGATGCCAAAAACTTCCATGAAAAGATATTAAAAACTATCTGAAAAGGATAACAGAATCAAAGTGTCCAAGCCTCCATTTTATAACACCTGACTCTACATATAGCTCACCATTACCTCAATGGGGCTTCTTTTTTCTCTAGCGTTTCTACCTTGAGAGAGAAGGTAAGCTAGGGGTAAGAAAATCTTTAAAATCACCACTATATGTTGGCAAATTGAACTTATTTTTTTTTATGTAAAAATAAATAAATAAATAAATAAATAAATAAATAAATAAATAAATCTAATCACCATGAGTCAGTCCAGTTAGTATATAGTCAGTCTAACCTACACCTTTAGAATTTGTGCAGAATAATAGATACTGAGTCTTATGCTCCACCTCTGAAGATACCAATCTTCAGAGATTCGACTCTTAAGCACACTAGGACAGACATTTGAGGAAGCTTTTTCCACCTGCTTCCCTTACTCCCAAAAGAGGTACCATAGAGCCTTTAAAAAACATGTTAAGAAATGTCCCATGGATGGGATGACTCTCAGATATTTGTTCTTTAGTTCGCTAGAGAATGCCAAAATTACGATCACCCGGAACAGATCACTAGTGCGTAAACTCCAGCAGAACACGTTCTATCACTTGCTCTTTCCCACTGTAACCCCAGAGCTGGTGATAGCGCCTCACACACAGTAGCCACTCAAATATTTTTTGAGAGGAACTAAGGAATGAGTATTCTGAACATTTCAAAGAATCAAAGTTTTATGTCTATTTTGAGGCAGTTGTCCTTTCACTTGTCAATATACACATACATACTTAAGTTGGAGAAAAAAAAAAAAGATCCTTGACAAATGGCACTTCTTCAAGGGAAATTATATCAGGCCTGCACTCAGACCTTGGGTTTTGATATAGAACACTGGAGAATAAATATGTGGCTTTTGAGAATTCAGGCCATTCTAGGTATCTTCCAACTGGATACTCATGATGGCCAAAGTCATAAGTCATCAGATTTCAATCAATACCCAATTCAGCATTAGGTCATTAATGCTCATTAAAGTGAAGGATGGAACTGTGATCCTAAGAAATCATTTTAAAGATTCTTTATATACCATCTGGATAAAAAAAAAACCCAAAGGGCTTGGACTAATTACTAATACTAATTACTAATTACTACTCTACTTCCTTTTCACGGTCAGTCACCTAAACTACAGTCAGGTACCACCTGAATTCAAATATCTCAGCTCCTATAAGCTTCATGCCATTTTACAACATTCAAAATAAGCCAATGGAGTGGAGCCTATGGATGACTACCCTAAAGATATACAGGAAGAGATAAATCAAATGCTCAAACCCAAACTCACATGCTTAATAAAAATGCAAAACAAATCTTGAACCTCCTAGTTTCCAGTTTCATGTAACTTAAATACTTCTCCTTTGCTTAAATTCTCAAGAATTTCTATGGCTGTCATAAATACTTAGAGCAGTAACAGCAGCTCTGATTCTGTTGATAAGAAGGAAGAAGAGCTTGGTCTTCTGAACCGAATTTATTAACTTGTCGTAGGGGGTCTTTGGCTGCAACCCAAAAGCAGATAACCGAAGAAGCAGAGGCATTTGTCCCTGAAGTCCTCAACTATGATTAAAACTGGCATCCCTAAGTGCCAGGGCTAATTTATTTATTCCAGCATGCTCAAGACATTCCCAGCACACGAATACAGTAACCTGCCTGCACACAAGGTGACAAGTTAGTAATCGGAAAGCTTTTTAAGTAAGAAGAGTGGCACCAAGCTCACTGCTTTCCAAAGGAAAGGGTTGAGAGCATTTCACCAGCCCATGCATCTATGCCTGGGGCAGTCGGCAGCCCTGCCAACAGGAAGAGAGAGAAACTGGATGCCCAGAAGGGCAGAGGACTTACCCAAAGGTGCACAATGGTAGTAGGTCATCAATGGAAAAGGGCACAGTCCTGGGTCTGAATTCCCGGCTGATCAGAGGCAGCCCACATGGTGGTGGAAAAGGAGCTGTTATCAGCTCTCTTCACTTCTAATAGGAAAGCTCTTCCCCTATCTTCTGTCCTTGCTCCTCCTCAATCCTCTTTTGTTCATTCTGTTTCCCTCCTTTCTCTCTCTATCCTTTCCTCCCTGCCTCCCACCCCTTCTCTCCCTCCAACCCCTTCTGGCACTCTCCCTGAGTGACAGCAATGTAAGCAGGAGGAGGGAGGCCTGTCTCTCCCTCTTGATTCATGCTGTTTATCCTGGCCTCGTAAACCTTTCTAATAACTCATGGCAATGGCACTGTGATGGGCTGGCAGGCAACTGCCGGCTTCAGGCAGCTCATGACTCAGGGAGATAATCACACTAATAAGAGGTTCGATGGAGACCGGACCCTCGGTCATGAAAGGCAAGAGGTCCGTTTCTGCCTCACAGGCAGAAGGCAATGGTAGAAGAGTGTGGGCCCCACAACATGCCACCATCTGAGAAGCCCAAATCCTGGGACAGACAGATGGACTCTAGAATTGATCTATCTCGGGTAGCTGAAGACTCAGGATCAGTGTCTGTGCTCTAACCACTGAAGGCTTGCCTTCAAGCCACACATCTGATCATGGCACTGCCCGACGTGAAAAGTCAACTCTTCAGCCACTAGCCTTCACGCTTAGGCAAAGCCCATAATCCACTGCCCTGTGTCTGGTAGCCTGGTCTCATGTTGCCTTGTTGACCCTTTGGCTCTCTAGCCTCCCAGCCTCTCTGCACGCTATTTTCTCTGCCAGGAATGCCCTCCTGACTGCTTCACCTAGCCAACTGCAAGTTTCAGGTCTTGGCTTGAAGGTAAATACATTCCTCGAGGAGCCCTTCCTTGATTCTACCTCCTAGAATCAGGCTTTTATGGTCTCACAGCACCACTGGTCCTCAATCAGGATGTGCTACATTTCTCCCAGGACTCAAAAGGAATGGTCCCCTCAAAAGGGACAATCTCCCTGACTGCAAGTTTCAAGGGGCCTTCATTTAGATATGTTAACTACTTTGAAATAACTTCATACGGGGGTGCCTGAGTGGCTTAGTCAGTTAGGCACCCGACTCTTGATTTTGGCTCAGGTCCTGATCTCGGAGTCATGAGATCGGGCCCCATGTCAGGCTCCGTGCTTGGTGAGGAGTCTGCTTGAGACTCTGTCTCTCCCTCTACCCTTCTCCTGGGCTCACATGCTCACTCTCCCTAAAATATATAAATAAAACCTTAAAAAAAAAAAAAAACCTTCAAATGGACAGAAAAGCCCCAGGAATAATACAGAGGATTCCCACACACTATCCTTTCTCTTTTTCTCCCCCCATCTCTGTACAGGTATACAGATTTTTTTTTTCTGAATCATTTTCATGTGGACTACATAGATCACGTCCTTTATCCCTTAGATTTAGTATGCATTTATGAAGAACAAGAAAATTATCCCCTGGTTACAATTATAAAATTCAAAAAAACTTAACATTGATATAATCCCAATTTTGGCAATAGACTCAAAAATGTCCTTTGCAGCATTTTATTCCCTGACATAGGATCCAGTCCAGGATCTTGTAGTACATTTAGTTGTCACATCTCTTTAATCTCCTCTATTCTGGAACAATTTCTCAGCCTTGGTCTTTCAGAGAGCTGACATTTTTGAACAATACAGGCCAGTTGTTTTTTTTTTTTTTTCTTTTGTTTTTGTTTTTAAATAGAATGTTCCACGATTTGAATTTGTCTATAATTCTTCATGATTAGTTTCAGGTTTTCGTTCCCTGCCTGGAATTCAGCATAAGCGATGTTATGTTCTTCTCGGGTATCACACATCAGCAAGCACGATACCCATTTACCCCTTGCCAGTGACAGAATTTTGATCTCCTGGTCATGACATGATTCTCCCTCATGCAGATACACTTCCCCCCTTGCAACTAATAAGCAATCAGTGAAGAGACACTTTGAGGCCATGCAAATAGCTTGCTCCTCAAACTCTCTCCTCCAGATGTCAGCATCCATTGCTTCTCGCCTTAACTGATCTTCACCGTCATGGTTGCAACTCCCTCTCCATTTGTCAGTCTGTGTTCTCCAATACAGTGGAGTTCTTTCTTCTCCACTGAGGGATGTAGCTGTCGGTGCAGACTTATAGATTCCTATTTTATTCCAGAGTTATGATCTACAACTTTCCTCAATTTTGAAGCTCTTGTGGTCTCAGATTATGGTCATTCTTTGTCGCCACGGAGGGCAGAAGGAGTACTCATCGGGAGATACTACCAAGGAGGTAGGGGCAGATTTTTGACCTAGTGAAAGGAAAGCTTCGGGAGGATTCCAACTCCCCATCATTAGAAATAGCTAACTAGAGAAGCAGTAAGCTGCCCATCACGGGAAGTATTTAACAGTCTATTGACTACTCTTCATAAAAGAAATGCATGCATCAGGTTGGGGCTTTTAGATGTCCTTTCCAAACCTTTGAGTTGAGACCTGCAACAGAATCCTGGAAAGGAGGAGAGTGTGGCATCCAGTTTAGATGCATGTTCAGGAAATACTAACTGCTGAGAAGGGGAAAATCCAGTAGGCCACCTGTCGGAAACAATCCAACCAGGCTTGCAGATTTTCTCGAACATCATTGCTCACCAACCACCATGCTAAGTGTTATATGCCAAAAAAGAAAGACAACTCAGCCCCAGGGTTCATACAGAAGCCAGTGGAATGACAGAGGAGGGTCCCTCCAGCGCTGCAGTGGGGGGAGCTAGGAAAGATGTGGTCTTTTCCAGATGAATGGGGGCTCGTCAGCCAAAGAACAATTGCAACACTAAAATTCTGTCCCGCACATGGTGGACTCCAATTCTTGGAAAATTTTAGATAGACCAATAGAGGCACATACACATGTATATGTATATGTCAAACACATGTACACATACAAATGTATCTTTTTAGGTTTTATTTTAAAGGACACGTGTGGGAGAAAGCACGGCTTCAAAGCAAAACGTACAATCGGTCAATAGTTCAACAGCTTGGTCAGAAAATGCTGCTCTCTCTCCCTCACCAAGAGATGTGTCTTCACAAGATACTCTAAATGCTCTGAATGGGCTGAGAAACAATCTAGAGAAGTAGTTGTGCAGGATTCCTACGTGTCGCTACCTTTTCAGCCCTCATTTTCTGGGTCTCTTTTCTCCACAGCCAGAGCAGAGGGTGTGAGCCCAGCACAGTCAAGGACAGAGACAGGTGCTAACATCTGGTCTTATTCTTTTTTTTTTTTTAATTCTTTTTTTTTTAATTTTTTAAAATTTATTTATGATAGTCACACAGAGAGAGAGAGAGAGAGAGAGAGAGAGAGGCAGAGACATAGGCAGAGGGAGAAGCAGGCTCCATGCACTGGGAGCCCAACGTGGGACTCGATCCTGGGTCTCCAGGATCGTGCCCTGGGCCAAAGGCAGGCGCTAAACCGCTGCACCACCCAGGGATCCCTGGTCTTATTCTATTACTAGATTCCCCAGCCTCTCTCAGAGGGCTAAGGGAGAGCAAGCTGGGGCCTCAGGCACTGGCACTGGTAGCCAGGCACTGGTTCTAACTTGAGGCCCTGAGATCAGTCCAGTAGCTCAGGCCCAGCAAGGCCACTGTCATCTAGGGAGGTTCATGTCATCCAAACAGATTCAGGATAACATCATCCTGAGCAAGGATAAAAACTGTGCTGGCTACATTCTGTAGCACTGTGCATAGTAAATTCATGGCATACATGCAAAGTTCATTTATTTTGAGCCCATGACAGACATAATGAATCTATCATGATACCCCCTAACATGGATATCAAGGCCCTGTCATCCTCGTACTCGTACCTTTCTAGGAGGTGGCTACCAAGTGCTATCTGAGAACACTTTAGATTCCAAATACATGTCATGTTTGCTACCTACCTTCCATTTCCTAAGACTGCCACAAATACCAGGCTGTGCCCATTTTAAAGACAGAGAAACAGGGGGAGCAGAGGAAAAGGACTCTGAGGTCCCACGGTTGGGAACAATGAAGCAGGGATGAGAGCAAGGCCTCTCGGTTCCATCCTTTCCCACTTTCTCTCTTGTCCCTGGTGCTGAAACCTGAGAAGGTCCTGGTAGAAATACTGCACAGCCCCAAGATTCAGTGATAGTAGTACCTAACGTGACACTGCTGATGTGGAGATCAAAACTCAGCCCAAGTGCAAGTCCTCTCTTCTATGAAGACCTCACTAAGAAGATGCTACTCCTTCGTCCAAGGTCACAGGCCTTGCACACTTATCTCTTTATTCCTAGCTTGGAGCACAATGCTGGCACATAGTCAGTGCTCCACAAATGGCTACTGAACTAAAGTGACGGGGGGCAGATCCTTGTACTGAGTTCCGTGACTCTGGTTTGAGAGGGGGTATAATAAAGCAGGGCAAAGAACAGAGGCTTTAGAAGCAAACTAACCCAGGTCAGAATCCCCTTGCAGACTAATTGTGTGATATTGAGCTACTGAGACTCACTGAACCTCAGCTTCTATGGGTATAAAATGGGGCAAGTGTCACCTACTTCATAGGGATGTTGAGGAAATGGAGAGAAATTTGCAAAAGACTGGTGAGAGTGATAAAGAGTAGGAGGAAGAGAAATAGGTTCTAGTCCAAGATGTCTACGTAGGAAGAGGAAGGGGGTAGGGGGGAGTAGGCAAAATGGGTGAAAGGGAGTGGGAGACACAGGCTTCCAGTTTCAGAATGGTTAAGTCATGGAGATGAAAGGCACAGCACAGGGAGTTTAGCCAATGATGCTGTAATAGCGCTTCATGGTGACAGATGGCAGCTATACTTGTAGTGAGCAAAGCATCGTGGATAGAAATGGTGCATCACTATGTTGTACACCTGAAACCAATGTAACATTGGGTGTCAGCCATGGTTTCTAGAACCATGAAAGTTCTAAAAACTTCCATCCTGAGAAGAGCTGGAGAAAAAAAAAAAAGTAGAAAGAGGAAGAGGAGGAAAAGGAAGTATAGCAGACAGACTTCTAGGTCACCCCCAACGATCCTCCTGGTTGATTCTAAGCCCTTGTACCACCACCACCACCCCCAGCCCCGTTGAGTATGATGGATCCAAGGATTTGCTTGTAACCAACAACATGTGGCAAAGGCGATGGGATGGTACCCCCCCAGTCATGTTACACAGCAGAAGATGACAACTTGCTAGCCGATTCGTTCTAGAAACTTTCTCCCTTGCTGCTCAATCAAAGCAACTACACTGGAAGATCCACATGGCAAGGAGCAGAGAGGGGCTTCTAAGAGCTAAGACCTCCAGCCAATAGTCAGTGAGAAGTCAGGGCTCACCACCTCCTACAATAGCAAGGAAATGAATCTGCCAACGCAGAGTGAACCCGGCCCCTTCCCCAGTCAAGCCTCCACGTGAGGACTCAGCCGAGCCAACATCCTAACTGCAGCCTTGCAGAGACACCAGCTAAGCCATGCCTGCACGTCGGACACCCAGAAGCTATGAGATAATATGTACATGCTAAGTCTGTGGCAATGACTTATACAGCAACAGACAACTAACACAGGGTGGAAAGAAAGACAAAGAAGGGGAGCCAGCACAAGCCCGTCTTCAGAAATCAATCTTAGGACAGCAGGGATACCTGGATCTGAGTGGCAGCGGCAGTCCAAAAGTTTCCAGCTAAGGCCAACTCAACTTGCCTGTGTTTTCAGGTACAATCTCCACAGATGTGAGCGAGGCTACAACTCTAAAAAGCCACTTTTTTCCGACTTGAAAGATAAATAACTTTCCCACAATAACGCACACCCAAGGGGCTGGGGCTTCTGTCCTTGTGCCTTTTCCTTTGGCGTGAGGCCGCCACCATAGCTGCCAGCGACAACAATCAGCCTAATGCCATCTAATTGACCTCCTGCCTCCTCTGTCTGAGCTCTCGGGCAGGGCTGCGGGGGACGCTTCCCTTAAGTCTTAAGGCTCAAGGCAGAGCTGTGTCCAGCCTGTGCCCACCTGCCTTCCCGGGATGAACCCACTCTTCCCGGCACACGGCCCCCAAATCCCTTCCCCCAGTGTTAAAACCAGAGCCGACCCTCTGTGAAGTTTGATCCTTTGATTTCTCGGACCCAGTTAGAGTTGGCAGGACTAAACCACTCCTGTGGTACATTTTTTTGGTTTGTTTTTGGTAAATATTTCCAAAGTAATCCACAAAAAAAATGTAACATCAGACGGGGGAAAGGAGAGCCAGAAAGACAGGAGGCAAGAAAGGGGCAGAGAGCCCTCCTCAGACTTCCCTCTAACCCTTCTGCTGAGAGCATCAAGAGGGTCCTCTTACCAGGAAAAGCAAGCTGGTACCCATGCTCCCCAAGCACGGGACATTATCAAATAAACCGTCATCACATGCAACAGAAACGCTGTATCCTCCTGGGAGATTTCGGGGTTCCAGGCCCTGTGTCCAGCCCCGTCCCCTTCTGGGTCTCCACTGTAACTCCTCGATCCCAGAGTCAAACCCACTCTTACCCACAACCTGGATAATCTGAGCCAGGAGGACGCCGTCCGTCACATCTTGCTGGAGGTCCTTGATGAGGCGTTTGTGGCCTGATTTGGCTAAATAATGATTGGCCCAGTCCGTGTAGATCTGCAAAAGAAAAGCAAACAGGCAACTTTAGGAACAGACTCAGACCCTGGCTCTGTGTCGGAGGCAGCCGCGGGGGGCTGTGCAGTCACCCCCGTCCCGCCAGCGCACTGTCCTGGGCCAGCCAGTGCCATTAACATGCAGAGCCCGGTGCAGAGGGACCATTCAGCTCCCCAGGCTGGGCTTTTGCCTATTGAGAGATCTGCCATCAAGACGCAGGGAAAAGCTAAAGAAAGCTTCAAAGCATGCAAAGGCCTGAATGGGACGGGGACACAGAACTAAACAGCCTGCTCCAGACGGCTTTGAGAGGCTGTGGCTCGAAATGCAAGAGGAGCCTCCCCCAGCCCGCTGCTGCCACCACCCCACCCCTTCCCATCTTTTTCTCTTTATTGAGAAAACGTATGGGGAGGTTACCACCCAACAGGCCTCTTTTAATGGGCCATTTCAGGGTAAGGAGGGCTATTGAGCTAGCGGAGCTCTCAGGGGCCTGGGTCCCTTGTAAAGAAGCCAAGTTCACCAACACAGAGCCCTTCAATTACTCGTGTGTGAGTGGCGTTATTGATGACCTCGCAATCAGCTCAAATGTAATCGGTTTAATTTAAAAGCATCATTTTCACTGTTGGGATTCTAGGACTATTAAGAATTTTAAAAACCCGGCAAATTCCAACATATTTAAACACAGCATGGGGGGCACCTGTGTGGCTCAGTGGGCTTGGGGCGTGATCCCGGGGTCCTGGGATCGAGTCCCACAACAGGTTCCCTGAAAGGAGCCTGCTTCTCCCTCTGCCCATGTCTCTGCCTCTCCCTCTGTGCCTCTCATGAATAAATAAATAAAAATCTTAAAACAAAACAAAAACACAGCATGGGTGTGGACAGCAGCCTGAAAGGCAGAGGCTGGGCCACCTGTGGGATCAGGAGAGCAGATCCCTTTAGGGGACACGGGATGTGCTCCTCTGTCACAGACCTGCTCCTCTCTGTCCGCACAAGAGGATCTTTTACTTTCAAAACAGGCCTATAGTGATGCACAAGAAAACTCACCTGGAAACTTTCTCCCTAACTGACATAAGCCAAAACACAAACAGAATTAGAAGCCTCATCGACTGTGAGTGCTAGGTTCTAGGACAGGTTTGTGAGTCTGCGGAGGGACGTGCAGGCCCTACACATCAGCACCTCTCCCCACCCCTACAGTGATAGGAACAAATGACGGCTCTAAGGGAACACGCCACCTCGACTCTCCACAAACTAGTAGCAAGAAGTTCATATACTAACGCATACGATGTCTCCACCAAAATGATGGAGGTGATCGTTTCTCTCCAGCAGGCCTGCTCTGAGACCTTGTGTGTGACTCCCAGAGCAGTGGGAGGCCTACCCTCATCCGGGCCCTCCTCCACTCCGTCCTTCCGACAAGCCCAGAGTAATCTCACACAAGGGGCGCTGCCCCCCACCCCCGCCCGCCGCCAGGGATCACAGAATGGGGACAGCAGGCCAGGGGCTGGCCTCGCGGAGTAGGACCCTTCTGGGAGGCAGCACCCCTGGCTATTCCACCTGGGATGGCGAGAGCCTCATCGGGTCAAGGTGGGCTGCACTTTTCACTTCATCAAGAGCTGAGAATAGACACCGCCCCCCGTCCCGGAGGCTTCATCCACACCTCATTCTCGGTCTTCCACTGTAGAGACCCACTGCCGAAGAGGCACACCGCAGGATGGGTCTATTTCCCAGCTGAGTCCAAGGTATCTAATCTTGAAATCCATGTTACTTTCCTTCCCTAGGATTCCCAAGTTGTCAGAGATCAAAAGTCTAGCAAAGCACCATCATTTTCAATTTTGTAAGCACTGAGAAAGCTGAGGAAGTGGGGCACCATTTTGGTCATTAAATGGCCAATCCTAAATGGCAATGATTATTGAATTGTTATAAAAGGAAGAGAAAAAAAAACATTAAAAGGAAAAAAGGCAGACTTGGGTTCAAGTCCCAGTTCTGGAGGTTCCACGGGGTAGGGATTTAGACCTGTTTTGTTCTGTGATGTATCCAAGGTGCCTACAGCATTAACACATTAGTCCGCGATACGTATCTGTGGATGAGTGGATGTAGGACCTCGGCCAAGCTATTTAACTTTGCTGAGGCTAGGTTTTCTTATCTGTGAAATTGGGATCAATAACATCTACTTGTCCCTTATTATGAGGACTGAGTGATGAAACATTTGGAAAAGAAAAGGGGACCTGGGTGGCTCAGTCGGTTGAGCATCTGACTCTTGATTTCAGCTCACATCAAGATCTCAGGGTTGTGGGTATCAAGGCCCACATGAAGGTAGGGCTCCGCATTCAGCACAGAGTCTGCTTGTCCCTCTCCCTCTACTCTTCCCCCGCCACCATCTCTCCTCAAATAAATAAAATCTTTAAAAAAATTTTTGGAAAAAAGGGCCTTATACAGAGTAGAAACTTAATATCCAACATAGAGTGCCTACTACGTGCCAGACACTGGTATAAACATTTCACATGTATTCATTTAATCCTCATTCTATGAGGTAGATACTACTAGCGTGTCTGTTTTTCAGAGGAGAAATTTGAAATGTAGAGAGGTAAAGCCACTTGTCCAAGACCATAAGTAAGTGGCAGAGCCAGGATTTGAACTCGGGCTGACTCTAGAATCCCTCAGATGTCCCACTCTGCTGCTTCTCTGAATACAAATACCAATGTTACTCAAATCAGTTACTTTCTCCAGGACACCCTCCTATCCTAGGCTCATTCTTCTATTCAGTTATGTTCTTACTGAAAGAATTTAAAAATAAGTAAAAACCCAAAACCTAGTTCTATCCCTTGCTGCCTCAATGCCCTTGGGCAAATTACATAACTTTTCTGAGTTTCACTTTATTCAGCTGTAAAATGGGCATAATAAGGCCTACTTCAAAAGGTGGTTGGGAAGACTTAGAAGCCCCGAGCCTAACCCACAATGGGGGTTAGGAGGTGGAGACAGTGGAGTGAGATGGTAAAGAAGGGAGCTTTGGAATCAACACACTTGCTTTAAATCTTAGCTGTCATGATGCCATTTACCTCTGTACTTTTTGGCCCAGTGTTTTTGTTTGTACGATGTGGATAATACTACCTACATCATCGGGCTATTATGAAAATAAAATGAGCTCATATATATAAAGAACACAGAATGCACCACATGCTAAGTGTTCAGTAAATAAAATAATTACAGATTTGTAATGATTATACTATGCATTATAAAATGGGGCATAACAAAACCAGCCCAGCCTCTACCTTGGACCTCCAGGACATAAATGACTCAAGGACTCACTCTCTTTCTCCTTCACAAGGTATAATTTCAGGAGTCAAGCACCCGCCTTTTGGAATCACAAACTATGGTAGACAAAGAAAGGCAGGTCAGAAACTTGCCAGGCTGGTTCAAAGAGCAAGGTTTCCTTTCCTTGCTAGGAGAGGCACCCACAATGCCCTCAAGCCCTGCAGGGATCCCACAAGCTATGTCTCAGGGACTGTGAAAACATTCCAAAGCTTACAGCCACCTGCTCCAAGACCATCAGCTGAGGGGAGAAGGGGATCATGGATAAGGACACTACTGAGTGGAAGGAGATGCTGGTACCCCTGCTCATTGTCCTCCTGGAGGTTAAAGGTATTTCAAAATAGATCTACTCTCTAAAACCAGTCCTCTCTGTGTCCACACAATCCAAAGGAAACGAACGTTAAGCAACCTTCTTTCAATAAATACTCGTACGTACACGCACGGACACACATACACACACCTTGGAGCCATGGTAAGGCCCTGTGGGCATCTGTTTAAAGTTCTACTGGGGTCAGAAATGGCTTCGCCAAAGAACTGAACTTCCCTACTCCAAACTATTGATTTTTATTTATTTATTTATTTATTTAACGCCAAACTATTTAAAAAAAGAGCCCTTCCTTCAACTTCAGCCTACCTACACACGACTGCCAACTTAGTCTCCCCAGAGCACAGCTCTAATCCTATCACTTGCTCAAAAAATCATCAACGGCTCCACACTTTCCACTGAATTAAAGTCAGACTTTTTACACTGCGATTCACGGCAGTCTAATCCACCCACTCTTCCCCAGACCGTGTCCAACCCTCATGGGGGAAGATAGTGTACGTGGAGGCTAAGAGGATGGGCTTTGGAAACGACCATGTCAAGTTGGCTCTCGGCTCTGGACAAGCAAGTTTCTATGAACCTTTCTGTATCTCAGTCTTACCTTCCATAAAATGGGGATTATATCAAATGCATAATAAAACAGACTGGTAACCCGTGACCCAGGCCCAATCCGTTGACCATATGTTTTTGTAAACGAAGCTCTGTTGGAACACAGCCACACTCACTTGTCATCTTTAGCTGCTTTCCTGCCACAGGAGCACAGCTGAGTAGTTGTGACAGAGAGCTTTTGGCCCACAAAGCTCCAAATATTTACTATCCGGCTCTTTACAGAAAAGACCTGCCAGTCTGTTGGGAGGACGAATGAGATAACAGGCCTACCGTACCAAATGCTCAGGAGCAATAATCGAGATTGCCTTCAGGAAGACTCAACCTTGCACTTGCCCACCTCTGAATTCATGCCACCTTGCCTGCCTGAGTCCCTCCACCTGGGGTCACTCACCAAGGCTCCACTCCTAGATCAGTCCCTCCACCAAGTCACTCTGGATTTCCCAAGTGTATCCTGAGCTGCCCGTGATGCAGAGATTGCAGATACCGTGCACACTGCCACCACCTTCCCACTCTTCCCACCAGATGTGGGTGGAGACCAGGTCCCACCCGTCCTTGCTGCTCAGTAGCACCTCCCCAGGTAGGGACACTGGGCCACAGGGAAGGATGCAGTTGCCAGGTTGAGCTGAACAGAGAGCAAGAGGGCAAATCTCTGGGAAACTGATAACATTTGAGATAAATAATAATGGAGGCTGTCAGCAAATCCTCACACTGGAATCTCAAATCTCCTTATTGATTCAAAGAGGAAGGGACAGAGAAAATAAATCACTCCATGGCCCAAGCTCATTAATCAGGACCCATCCAACGAGAATCATTAACTATCTGGAGTTTCCCCTCCCCTCTCCTCTCGACTTCTTAAAGAAGTCACGAGAAAACACCTGCATTTATTGGGAGGATCTGTTTTCAGAGGCTATGCTAAGCCTGGGCATAATTCAGCCCCATCTTTCTCACTTGCTCTTTCAGTGGCTCATGCAGTGAGTGCCAATCTTTCGGGAGGCATCCTTGGAAAATCAACTCACAATATCTGTAATCAGGGACTCCATCAGAGCAGGCAACTTGCAAAAATGCAGCAGTGTGCATTTCCAAGATTCTAAGCAAGGGCTAAAGCATGCAGATCTTCCTGTCCAGTTTTCTGGTTTCTAGAATCCATTGCTCCAGAGCCTCACCATCCCCCCAAGTTCTTGAGGCTTGAGGTTGCTGATGCTCCTACCCTGACACCCACTGATCCTTGTTCTGAGCTTCTTAGTAGCAACAGACAAGAAAAAGAACTCCAGGCGCCTGGAGGGCTCAGTGGTTGAGAGTCTGCCTTTTGCTCAGGACCCTGCGTGATCCCAGGGTCCTGGGATCGAGTCCCGTATTGGGCTCCCCGCATGGAGCCTGCTTCTCCCTCTGCCTGTGTCTCTGCCACTCTCTCTCTCTCTCTGTGTGTGTCTCTCATGAATAAATAAAATCTTAAAAAAAAAAAAAAGGAAAGGAAAGATAAAGAATTGCACAGTAGGAAAGAATACAACGACCAGTCTCACCTCCAGGGCCAAAGTTCTAGAATAACTTCACACCAGTATCTGAGGAGCCTTTTCCGCTCTGCTTCCTTCATCTCACTGTCTGCCCCCCCCAACCCCCTGCAACAGGGGAGCCAGCACTCCAAAAGCTGCTGTCAGAGGCCTGAAGAGATAAAAGGGGGAAGGAAGGCAGTGACAGCTGATGAGCAAATTCGTTTTGATTCACTTATTACCCCTGACAGATTTTCAAGGGCTGCGTCATTTGTTTGCTTAGAACTCCACATCACTCTGTATCGCAGAGGCTGGAATCAAAGAGGGAGACTTTTGACAGATCAATTGAAGTAAAAAAAAAACCTGATTATTAGCTGTAACAAGAAAACCAATAATAATTGCACTGTGTTACATCAACGGGAAGAAGACTGTTGCTAAATTTATACTGCAATTAGCCCTCAGTGAAGGGGTGGGGGAAGCCCTCTAGGAAACCCAAGAACAACTTCACAGAGCAACACACCAAAAGTCGGTACCATTAGCCACGGAGCTGTAGACCCAGACCAACCTGCCGGACAGCCTGATGGCCCCCGAAGGCGGCGGATGGCACGAGGGTAGCCTTTCCAGGAGGAAGAGAATAAAATGTACCCCTTGGACACGGAAGTGCCAGCGTGGAGGTTAGAGCACACCAGTCATGCAGCATCAGAGGCAGTGTGCAGTCCATCAGAAAGGAACCACCGTCGGGCCTCCACCCAGGGGGTCTGGCTCCAGACGTCGGCCGCAGTATTTCCACGACTAGGCAGTATGTGGTAACGCACGCGACTTAGTTCTGATGGCTCTGAAGTGGTTTAGCACAGCGGTTGAAGTGGTCTGAAGTGGTGGCACAGCGGTTTAGCACCTGCCTTCAGCCCAGGGCGTGATCCTGGAGACCCGGGAATGAGTCCCCCGTCGGGCTCCCTGCATGGAGCCTGCTTCTCCCTCTGCCTGTGTCTCTGCCTCTCTGTGTGTGTCTCTCATGAATAAATAAATAAAATCTTAAAAAATAAAAATAATAAAATAATAAACATGATACTGCACCAGATGGAACGTCCCTCAGTACCTGAATACCGCAAGGAAGGACTGTTCGATTACTAGCAATTTGAAGAAAACCAAAATGCACCAAGGGCAAAGCTGGAAACACAGTCACTGCACATCTCCAGCATCTTGCAAGGAGCACGGCACCAACTCCACAGGTGTAGCCACAGGTCCACGGAACACTTTGGCCGCTTGGGATGGGTCATGGGCTTTGTCAAAGTAGCTGCCGGCTTTTCCCCCCACTTCCCCTCTCTCAATGTAGATGCCTGCTTTCATTTAAAACCACTGCCTTGGGATCCCTGGGTGGCACAGTGGTTTAGCGCCTCCCTTTGGCCCAGGGCGCGATCCTGGAGACCCGGGATCGAATCCCACGTCGGGCTCCCGGTGCATGGAACCTGCTTCTCCCTCTGCCTATGTCTCTGCCTCTCTCTCTCTGTGTGTGTGTGACTATCATAAATAAATAAAAATTTTAAAAAAAATAAAAAATAAAAATAAAAAATAAAAAAATAAATAAAACCACTGCCTAGAAAAGCTCCAATGGGTGAAATGGACCCATTTCAAATGGTCCCTACACATTAGAGAAAGGGGTGGAGCACAGAGAACTCAATCTTTTTTTCTCAAGATCACACAGCAGAGCAGGGGCCCAGCCAGGCCACCAGCCCCGCTCCCTGGTTTTCCTGCAGAAGAGTCCAGTTCTGCTCAGCGTCCTTGGTGCCCACCAGATGCCCACCCTGAAGGGCAAGGACTCTCCTTCCACCCCCATCTTTGCCATCTGATGCATTACACAGGTCATTTGTGGATTTTCCATCAACTGCAGTCATCACAAGGGCAGTGTGTCTACAGTCCCAGGAGCTGGCACGGACCAGGGCAGGGATCTGGCTCTGCCTCTTACCAGCTGGGTGGCCTTGGTGAGTCATGCCCCCGCCGAGCATCCGTGTCCCTCACTTGTGCAGCCGTGATGTACGGGGTTGCTTTATGAACTAAATGAGAGCACGTATGTAAGTGGTTAGCCCAGTGTCTGGCACATGGAATGAAATAAGGGGTGGTTATTAGTATTAAAATTAATGAACACTTGGCCAAGTTTGAGGGGAATAAGTCATTCTAGATTGCTGAGAGTTTATATTTCGGAAAGCCATACATATTTAGCTATTCCATTGGGAATTTTTCCCACATGGGTTATTATGATCCGTGCTTTTTAAATTAATCTAATTTTACTTCTTCTTGAAGGCCCACAGAATTACTATGAATAATAGTGTTTTGATGCATATAAGGATGCCTTCAGGGCCTGTTGAACCTTCCTTAAAAGATCCAGAATCCTTTAAAATGGAATATAAAGTTACTGTTCATGCAAGAATCCCAAAGAGACTTCTCCGACAGATACACAGGAGTAGAAGGATTCTGTGGCACACCTGTGAGCTGCTCCAAGGTTCAGAAGGGAAGGCTTTTTGGTCAGTCTCCAGACCAGTAAGGATGCTTTAAAAAAAAAGCTGGGTTCTGGGAGCACTGAGTGAGACGTGCCTGGGTTTTCCATTCCCTACCCGAGCACATTGCAGAATGGTCCTGCCAGCTCAACTCTCAACATACCTCTTGTAACGTGGGTCACATGAACTTATTTGTATGCATCCCTCTCTGGAGCCAGAAGATAGGAGCGTTGGGAGGGAGGAGCCCACTGCTGGATTTCATCACTCAGGATTTCCACCTTCCTTCATATCCTGGCACCATCTTTACTCCTACTTGAGCTCTGACTAGCAAGTCAAGCTCAGTTGCTTAGGAGCCACATGCACCCCTGGACGCATTAAGCCAACACTGTCTGAGCACCCACCTGCACTGGTTTCTGCTCATGCTGTAGTCTTGTGTAGGACAGCAACTCCCATCAGTCAAATGTCTACGACGAATCAAGTAAAAGAACAACTTCTAGAGTCAACCTGCCTTAGTTCCAGCCACGCCTTGACCACTTCCCAGCAGAATAATCCTAGGCAAGTGACTTAAACTATCTGAGCTAAATTTCCTCCTTTGTAAAATGGATCAACCACCTATTCAGGTTATTCTGAGATGGAAATGAGAGGGTCTAACAATGCCTGGCACATCGTAAGAGTGCTGGCCAGGATCCCAATTACCCTGAAGACCATCACCCACAACGTGAGCACTTTGCAAACAATGGACTCCTGTAGTGCCCCACTGGCTTGTGAGCAAGATATAATTTCCCCCACTCCACAGGTGAAAAAGTTGAGGCTAGGCGAGCTGAAATGACTCTTCCAATGTCACCCGAAATATATGCAGGGTTTAAAAGCAGTGACTCTGGCTCCTAGGAATGCTAGACCTCTGCTGCTACAGAGAGGTCCACACAGGAACCACAATTCACAGAAGGTCAACGGTCCTGGCAGTGTGGGAAAAGCAGCAAGAGGGCAAGGCTGCTTGCATCATGGCCATTACAGTGTCACCGTCTCCTGCCCCTGGAAACAGAGCTGGCCGCTTCTCACTCAGGACTCGCAGCTCTAAGGGGGAGCTGACACCTCCCCATGTCACCCAAGCACAAAGCAAACATGATTTCACAGCAGCATCACTACGGTAAAAACTGAAATGCCAATAGAACACGAGTTACCACTGCATGGCTGTCTGTGCATCGGGCAATGCTCAGGAGGTTAGGTGCCCCAGTTCTTCTGGTCTGGAGCCGGGCAAGGTTGGCCCGGGACTCTGCGCAGCAGATCCAAGGGCTAGGCCTGGGAACAGGCCCACAGCCATACAACGGTAGCATTGTCTGTCAGGAGCACCGGCCAGCCACAGGTGGGCGTGCACAGCAACACCAGAGGTTTTGAAACTGTGCCTTCAGAAAAATAAACCAGGCTGGTGGTGAACAAGCTGGGATGGACTGGTGAGATCTCAAGGATGAGCACACAGGTTCCTGCTTATCCCACTCCATGGAGGAATGCCTACAGCCCCCTTCCTTGCCCCTCTGTTCTCCTGGACCAGGCGATGTTCCGCACCACACTTCTCGGGACACACAGCACTGTCCCCTTCACTTCCTCCTATCCAGAGGGGGTGTGTGTTTGTGTTGAGGGCCTGCTGGGTGCCAAGTGTCTCATACCTGTGATCTCATCTACAATCTCTCCCCACTGGAGTGGGAGATCCCAGAGGACAGGAATTCTTATCTGTTCTCCTCACCTCATTTCCCCGAACATCTAGCGGAGTGTCTAGCACATAGTAGGTGCTTCCTAAGTATATTTATTGAATAAATGAATGACCATCTCCACATCACACACTGGAAAACAGAAGCTCTACAAGGTTAAGTCACACAGCTAATAGAAGGGGACACTCCACTCGACCCAGGAGGCCCAGCCCCACAGCACCTCTCACAACAGCAAAATGTGTATCCGAGTCTCCCTCTGTCCTCCCTGGAAAGTCAAGCAAGGCCACCTAAGGATCGGGGCTGGAATGCTTCCTGGGTGCTTCAGAACCAAAGCGGGCACCCCCCTGCAATACTTCCTCTCACCCACTGCAGACTTCGGAGCAGGACCAGAACCACATTCAACCACAGGTCTGGTGGCCCCAAGAAAGCCAAAGGTCTGAGCCCACCTGAAAGTTCTCGAGTATTTTCTCTCCCTATGTGCGTTAGCTACTAACTACATGTGTGCTTCCGCTATGGCTAGGAGGGGAATCAGGCCCTTCCCGGAGGCAGGGGCCACTGACACAAACACCCTTTTTGACACCAAACATCCCAAAACTCCACGAGAGCTTTTCAGCGATGCCTGGCACGGCAGCTACACCTAAGGCACGGACGACAACCTGAGTGACAATTCGGGCCTCTCTCCAGGCTGTTGGTAAACACACCTTTCACATAGTAGCCTCCATCCGCCTCCAAACCTCCGCAGCACCCCCTTCACTCTGCAGACTGCGGGTAAAGGGGTACCAGTGATGGTGTTTCCCAGCCACCCCATCCAGACCAAAGGCCTCAGCTCAGCTCAATAGGTGCAGCACCCCCATCCCACCCCCACTCCCCCAGGAGTTTCGGCCCCACCAGGCCCAAGACCTCGGAGTCCTGCGTGATCTCTGACACCTCCGTTTCCTCTTCACAGGGTCGAGTGGATAGAAGACCTCAAAAATGTTTAGACACAGAGCACACCAGGGCTCTGTGACCATGGGCAAACCACTTCTCTCCGAGCCTCAGCTTCAACTTCTGGAAAATGGGCTATTCATCTGTTATCTACTGAAAGGACTATTGTACCTATTGTGAGAACTGACCTGTTTCTAACGTGCTTAGCACAGTGCCTGGCACACACATGGTACCTTTAAAATGTTTCTTTCTTTCCTGCCTTGTCTGCATGCCCCCAACTACAGATCCCCTGGTCCATGGCTCACACTACAGGCTCCGTGCTGTACTAACCTTCAGTCCCCACTGATGGGTTAGGTTTCACTGTTCTGGCATGTCCTCCCTCATCCCCTCCACTTGGGAGGATGTCCCCTTCTCCCAGAAACCAAACCCGATCACCAGCCTTCTCTCCCTTTTCGGAAATCCTGGGGTCCTCACACTTCCCACATCCTGTGTGCTGGCTCCCCGAGCCCTATACCCTTGCACACAGTCTTCTCTGCTAGCAGTGCCACCACTACCCCACTGCCTGGGGTGGTGTCTTAAAACCCGGCCCAAGGGTCAACCCCTATAAGGCCATTCCCAACCCACTTTTCACCCCTAACACAGAGTTACTGCTTCCTTCTTCTTGGATCCAAAAGTACTTTGCATCCGATTTTTATCGTGGCTACTCTAAAAGAACAAATTTTTTAACATCTTTGAAACACTAGCACAATGCCTGGTGCACAGCAGGGGCTTCATAAACAAATACGCATTGACTTAATGAGGGTAAATGGGTGGGTGAGTGGAAGCAAAATAAAGGAACAGACGGGTGAATGTTCAGATGGGTGGACATATGGATGGGTAGGTGGGAGAAAGGATAGGTGAATGATTACATGGGGAGAGGAGTGGACAGATGGGTAGAAGCAATGGGTGAATAAATCTGTTCCCCTTCACTGCCTAGATTATAAAGTCCATGAAATCACCATGGTGTTTCCTCTATCTTTCAGACCAGTCAGAGCACAAGGTACAGAATGAGAACTGGTAGGGGACATTCTGCTGAGACAATTTCCAGGAGCGTAGAAGCAGGACCCACTTGATGGTGGGTGTTTAAGTGCTATTTCCCAAGATACAAACATACACACACAAAATACACAATGGTCCCCTACAGTAGGCTCGTACTGCCTCAGGAGAGTTGATGGCTCAATTTTAGGGGACTCTGCAACCTGGTTGTTAAAGGTAGCCCTTACTTGTAAGGAAAACAATGCCATTTACCATTGCATCAAAAAGAACAAAATACTTGGGGATAAACATAATCACCAAGGTAAAAAGACCTGTATACTGAAAACTACAAGACATTAGTGAAAGAAGTTGAAAGAGAGAGGCGCCCGGGTGGCTCAGTCAGTTAAGCATCTGACTCCTGGTTTGGGCTCAGGTCATGATCTCGGGGTTGTGGGACCCAGCTCGCATCAAGGTTCCCTGCTGGGCATGGAGTCCACTTGAGATTCTTTTGCCCTTCCTCTTCCTCCCCCTCTGCTCTTCCTCTGCCCCTAGTGCTCTTTCTAAATAAATAAAATGTTAAGAAATTGAAAGAGACACAAATGGAAAGATATTCCATGCTCATGGATTGGAAAGACACCATTAAGACGTCCATACTACCCAATACGCATTCAATGCCATCACTGTCAAAATTGCAATGATGTTTTTCACTTTAGAAAGAGAACAATGTTGAAATTTGTATGGAGCCACACAAGAACCTGAATAGCCAAGGCAGTCTTGAGAAAGAACAAAGCTGGAGGCATCACTCAGTCTGATTTCAAACTGTATCACAAAGCTAGAGTAATCAAAACAGTATGGTATCCGCGTAAAAACATTTGACATTTGACAGCCGCATGCGAATGAATGAAACTGGACCACTGCACAGCATACCCAAAAAGTACCTCAAAATGGATTAAAGACTTGAATGTAAGACCTGAAACCATAAAAGTCTTAGAAGAAAACAAGGAGGTCAGCTCCCTGCCACAGGTCTTGGCAATGATCTATAGAATCAGACACCAAAAGCAATGGCAAAAAAAAAGCAAAAACAAACGATTGGTGGTTGCCAGAGGTAAAGGGGGAAGAGGGTGAACAGGTGAAGGAGGATCAAGAAATACAAACTTCCACTTAAAGAAGTCAGGAGGGGTAAGGTACAGCATGAGGGATACAGTCAGTAATAGCGTATTAACTTTGCGTGCTGTTGTATCCCTGGGCTTACTGTGGTGACGGTTTTGCAATGTACACAAATACTGAATCACTGTCTGTCGTCCACCCGAAACTAATATTGTACGTGAATTACACCTCGATTAAAAAAATAAACAAGTGGACTGCATTAAACTAAAAGGCTTCTGCACAAAGAAAATCATCAACAAAAAAAAAGGCAACTCCCTGAATGGGAGAAAATTTTTGCTTACAAATCATGTATCTCATTAAGGGGCTAATATCCACAATCTATTAGGAACTCCTACAACTCAATAACAAAAAAGTGAATCTGATTAAACACTAGGCAGGAGGTCTGAACAGACGTTTTTCCAAAGACAGCATACAGATGGCCAACAGGTACTCGAAAAGGTCCTCATCATCATGAAGCGTCAGGGGAATGCAAATCAAAACCACCATGAGAGTTCACCTCACACCTGTGAGAACTTTTATCAAAACATAAGAAATAACAAGGATTTGGGAGGATGTGGAGAAAAGGGAACCCTCATGCTCTGTTGGTGGGAATGTAAATCGGTGCAGCCCCTATGGAAAGCCGTGTGGAGGTGCCTCGAAAAATTAAAAATAGAACGACCCTACGGTCCAGCAATTCCACATCTGGGGATTTATCTGAACAAAACAAAAACACTAACTTGAAATGATATCTGAGCCCTCATGTCCACTGCAGCATTATTTACAATAGCCAAGATATGGAAGCGAACTAAGGGTCCATCACTGGATAAATGGATAAAGAAACAGATACACACATAGGAGTATTATTCAGCAACTGAAAGGAATGAAATCTTGCCATTTGTTATAACATGGATGGACCTGGAGGGAATATGCTTAAGTAAAATAAGTCAGAGAAAGACAAATACCAGATCATCTCTCCTATATGTGGAATCTTAAATAAGCTCATAGAAAGAATGGATTGGTGGGGATGGGGGGAATGGGTGAACTAGTTTTGTTTAAATAAAGAATAAAATATTAGACAAAGACTGGGTTTTCATTGTTGAGCGGTTTTTCAGTTGTTCAACTTCGCATTACCAAATTGACCTAAAATCATTCAAAATAGTCTCTGAAAGGAGTAATATGATCTGTATGAGTAGATATTCCTAATCTCCCTCCAGTGTTCTTTTATGGGGTGATCCTGAATCCCTAAAGACCACTTTATCCACAATTACAGAATCGGTGATAAAAGAACCTGTGGTGATCTGATACAATTCTAAATTTATAGTGGAAATGAGGCCAATAGAAATGGAATTATTTTTATATTATCTTCAACCCTAAATATACAGCAATGTGTGTTCCTAAAAATAAATATGCAGGCAAATAATTCATCCCTTTGCAGCACCTAATGGGGGATTTGCCATGTATTTTAAAAATGCATGAAGCCAAAATGTAGCTCTTATGTACCTTTAAGCTTAACTTAGAAAGATGAACAGTCTGAAAAACATTTAAAATTGTTTAATTAAAATTCCTTTTCCATGTTTACTGAGATTTAATTGACGTACCACAACCTGCATATATTTGAAATGCACAAGTGGATGAGTTCTAACCTACATACACCCATAAAACCATCACCGCAGTCAAGGTGAGAGGCATTTCTCCCAAGCCCAAGAACTTTCTTGAAGCCTTTTATAATCTATCCCTCACTTTACTGCAGTTGCAAAGCCCACTGATCTGCTCTGTGTCATTCAGGCTTTCTAAAATTGTATATGTTTCTGAAAGATTATATAAAACAAATTTTCTAAAGGTGATACTACTCAAAACTCATCGCTTATTCCATGACATTTTGCTGTTGTTTATGATCCTGAGGTTATTTTTACCTATTAGCTCTGTATGAAGGAAACAGGATATAATGGGGTACTATAGTACCTCTCTCCCCAACTCTATTCAGAAAGGTCATGTTGGTAGATTAAAGTCAGCCTTGGTAGAAGGAATTACCCCCGAAGTCCCAAGGGCTAAGCATCAGGATTTTTTTCCTTGAAAAATCAATTGTTAAATGCCACTGGGTATACACAGGTGAGACTTGGGAAAAATTATGTTACTTACTCCCACACCCCCTCCCCCAAGGAGGTTTCTTTGTTATGCAGAATGACCAGCCAGATGATGCAAACGTAGGGGAGTGGAGACAGAGCTGAAATGCTTTGCATGAGAAAAAGGGAATTCAAGAAGAGGAAGAGGAGGTCTGGAACCTGGGAGCTCGGGAAGTAAGAGATGCTGTGGAGTGGGAGGAGAAAGAAGCCCTGGAGGCAAAATCTGGAGGCATTTAAGGAAGCTGTACACAATCTGAACGCTCCCCTCTGAAATCTTCAATAAAATCTATGCTCTTACCCGTGCTTTCTAGGGCGAGTGGAATCCTTCCGAGGAAGGCCAAGAGATGCCAAGTCCTGCCTCCCAGTGGGTGAAGGGACGGGACAGAGTGAGCCACAGCCAAGGTTAGGTTACTCCAGGTAAAGGGAGTGAGGTTTATCCACAGGGCCAAGTGGGTAAGTGGTGAGTTCATGGTGTCCCACTACAGCACCTAATGGGGAACTTGTCATGGGGCACTTGCTCAAGGAATACTGGCTGAAAGGTTCTCTTGGCTGCCTCATCCCTCCTCCCACACAGGCCTCTTGGGTTTTTGGCGAAGGTTTCCCTAACATTTATGGTGCACAGCTGCCTGGCTCTTCCTGGCTCCCCACACTGACTCCACCTCCCCACCCCCGCTGCCGAAGATGTCCCAACCGGCCAGCCCTGCTCACCCTTCCCAGACTTCAGGCCTGACCCATCTCAGCCTGACCCAGGTGCCCAAAACTCACCTTCCTCACTCACTCTCCTTCCGCTCCATCAGGCTTGCTAGGTCCCAGGCAGGCAGCACTGCCAGGGACCGCCTGGTGAGAGTCACTGTTCCCAGCTAACATTTACATCTCCAGTGGAATCCTGATGCTTTAAAGGCCAGAGACTGAGGTGAGTTAATGTAATCACTCTGGCAAGCTAGCAAGAGAGTTTTGATTTTTTTTTTTTTTTTAATGCTAAAAAGGTCTGTTGTTTTGGTTGGGGTTTCTTAGGGCCAATCCTGGACCACTGCGGGTGAGTGGCTATGTAACCTGTAGATTGCTTATTACAATTTACAACTCCCGATACAAACCATGTGCATGCTTGTTGATGATTTGAGGATACTCCCTTGCCCAGGAAGCCTGAGTAGTGGGTGATAGTTTAAGGATTAACCCTGGGTCAGGTTTCTTGAGAAGATTATAGAGCAGCCTGATTTACCTGGGAGAAGCCACCCAGAGAGGACCCCAAGCATTGGGTGCGGACAGTCCCCTTTCCTGCAGGAGGGGCTGTGATCGAAGGCAAAGCAAAAAAAGCAAGGTGGTGGGGTCCTCCTGTAGTTTCACTTAGAAAGAGGGAGGTGGAAGACCTTAGGAAGGGGTCCTGGGAAGTAAATGGAGCAGCAGGTCTCCTTATCCTCCCACCGCCAAGCAGGTTTATGGTTGGCACATCAAGGATAACTTCCATAAACGTCTCTGTATTCTGTGACAAGGAAAAAATGTTGTCCAGTGGTTGCAAGCGTGAAGTCAGATCAAACCCGTGTTGAAAACAAGACAATGGGCCCCCAAACGGAGTCACTTATGCTAAGCCCCACATCACCAAACTGAGACTTAATTACAGTTTTGCCTCTCCCAGAAAGGCATCTTAAACCAGCCAGTCAGGAATCACCTGGTGAGTACTAGTTAGTAACCTGCCTGATAAACTCCCTTGACCGCACTCCCTTCTGCCTATAAAAGTCTTTCATTTTGTAAAGCTCCCGCGGAACCCTTTCCATCGGCTAGATTGGACACAGTCCGATTCTAAGATGTTTAAAAGGCCTCAGTTGATCTTTTAATACCCTGGCTTCTCCTTTTAAGGTATACAGGTCCAGGTAAATCACCTAGACTCAAGCTTGGTATGCTTCATCTGCAAAATGGAGATAATAGAACCTCACCCACACGTCTACTCATCAAAGGAGGAAAAAATGTGAAGCACTGTGAGCATGCACAGGTACTCAATGAAGGCTAAAGGCGGCCTAGGCACTCAAAGCCACCAGGCCCAGGGGTGCTGTAGAAGGTCTGACATCCTCATAAATGGTCAGAGAGCTACAGCCCAATGGGTAAAGTGCTGGCCACAGACTCTGCTGTGCCACTGGTGGTTAAGAAATACAGGCTTTAGTTAAAAATAGATCTGCCCTACGACCCAGCAATTGCACTGCTGGGGATTTACCCCAAAGATACAGATGCAGTGAAACGCCGGGACACCTGCACCCCGATGTTTATAGCAGCAATGTCCACAATAGCCAGACTGTGGAAGGAGCCTCGGTGTCCATCGAAAGATGATGGATAAAGAAGCTGTGGTCTATGTATGCAATGAAATATTCCTCAGCCATTAGAAACGACAAATACCCACCATTTGCTTCGACGTGGATGGAACTGGAGGGTATTATGCTGAGTGAAGTAAGTCAATCAGAAAAGGACAAACATTATATGGTCTCATTCATTTGGGGAATATAAAAATTAGTGAAAAGGAATAAAGGGAAAGGAGAGAAAATGAGTGAAAGTATCAATGAGGGTGACAAAACATAAGAGACTCCTAACTCTGGGAAATGAACAAGGGGTAATGGAAGGGGAGGTGGTGGAGGGATGGGGTGACAGGGTGATGGGCACTGAGGGGGGCACTTGGCAGGATGAGCACTGGGTGTTATGCTATATGTTGGCAAATTGAACTCCAATTAAAAAAAAGAAATAAAGAAAGAAAAGAAATACAGGCTTTAAAATATCTGGAGGGCCGGCAGTTCCCAGCAGTGGCTGGCATTGCCCTGCCCTAGGAAACGCTGCCCTGATCCTTCCCTACTCAGCAACTTTATGGCCAAGAGACTTGGCCACAGTAGAAATGGCCGTTGTGCCTCGGGCCCTTCTCCAAGCCCAGATGTCAGAGCTCTCAGGCCTGGGGCATGTCAGGTTTCTTGTGTTTTGTATTTTTATAATAGGCCTTCACTAGCAGGACTCCCAGATACCAAGCTGGCACCCAGGAAAGAAGGGGCGTCTCCCCTACCCCAGGGGACAACCTGGCCCAGAGCACAAAGATACTATTTATTCTATAAGGTCCTGGAAGAAAGCCCAATTGATTCATCTCAAGAATAATAAAGTTCTAACAACAGAAGGGCCTCAGCCTGCCATCTGCAGTCAGTGCTTACAACTGGAATGGCTCTTTCATGAACACAACATAATCTGAGCCACACGTTCTTCCCATTTTACAGATGGAGAAAGGGAGACCTCAGCTGGATACAATTTTAGCATCAGCACTTGCAGCCCAGCTACTCAAACTCAGTCCGGCCATCTCGGGCAGGAGGGCTGGGGTCACACAGCAGTTATAAAAACCAGGGCAGGGCGCTGGACAGCCAGGATAGTGGGGGAGTTCTAGGATGTAACTGGAGAGTCTTCTCTTCCAGAGAAAATAGAAACTGGAGGTCGGTGTCTATCCAGGTTCAGCAGGAGACGGAAATCCCCGTGCAGTCTGTGAGATGTGTTCATCAAAGCTCGGAACAACATACCGTAGCTCCCTCCTAGGAGATGTCTATTTTTAACACCTTACCTCAAAAGGAATCTCTTCTGCAGGGCAGTGAGTCTAGATCCTGGAGCGAAAAAAATAATAACCATCCAAGACATCCCCATTAATCGTGCCTCGCCTGGGTAGTGTTAGCCACACCAGTGTCCAGTATCCCAGCAGCCTTCCACCTTCTATGAGCCAACAAGGTGGAGGAGGGAGGCCACAAGGCGATGGAAATACTTAGCTCAGCAGAGTGGTTCACCTGGGAAATGGCCTCAAAAACGTGTCAAAAGGTAGCTTTCTGCAGTGAGTTTTCCTGTGTCGTTCCGACCAACACCATTCAGATACACGGAATATCTGCTCACCTAAGCAAATGCTTTGGGGGCTTAGATGTTTTATAGTGACCCATTCTAAAGTCAGTTACACAGCAATCACTGAGCCAATCGGAGAAGCGCACTGTACCCCAGAAACTAAGCCCTTACTGAGCCTCATAACGTGAATGTCACCTAGGACTTTGGATTAGGTGTGGGGGGAAGAGGGACAAACTACCTCGTTTCTGCAAACCACACCAAAGTGACCAGTCTGGTGATCAAGCCAGAGTGCCACTCCACCACAAGCAGCAGGACTATGGTTAGCCCCAGGATTACGTGAACCCCAGGGCTGAAGGGCAAGGAGGCGTAAAAGAAATCCTGCCTTTGGGCCGAGTACTGCAAGCTCTCACACCGATCCCCGCCCCGAGTGGCAAGCCACGGAGGCAGCGACTAGCTGGCTTGAAAGAGGCCCCGGCCTGGGTGGGGGGGCAGCAGCGCCCCTCCTGGGCCCCGCAGAATGAGAGGTCGCTTCCAGTTGCCCCGGAACACACCCCCTACAGCAGAGGCCTCCAGAATACACCCCTCTGTCCCCAAGCCCCTACCAGAGGTCAGTCGCTCACCCCATTTGCACCTGCCCAGGCCCACAGGTGACGAAACACACCCCACCTGTCGGCCTCTGCGATTGTATTTAAGGCCGTCGACAACTTCCGGACAAACCCCTCGACCTGCTCTGAAAATGCACCCCCGCACCCCCGCACCCCCCCCCCGAGGGCAGCTGGCTGGGCGAAGGGGCGTCCGGACAAGGGCAAGGCTCCAGGCCGGGAGCTGCCAGCCGGGCAGGGCCCTTTCGCTCGGTAACGGTCGCGGGAGCCCCGCGCTGGCCCCGCGGGCGGAGGCGATGGGCACGGCCGACCCGCAGCCCGCAGCGTGGCCCGGCGCCTAGTTCCGTGGAGGCGCGTGCGGCCCGGGGTTAGGTTTAGCTGAAGTCCCCTCCCGCGGGTCGGATTCCCTGCCCCGGGCACCCCCCCAAGAGCAGCCGCTTCTGGTCCCCGGGCCGGCGGCCCTCAGCCCCGACAAGAGGGCCACGCTCCCCCCAGGTCCCCTCCAAAATAACCGGACTCTCCGTGCTTACATTTTCATGACACACTCGAGGGAAAGGAGTCACGGTTCCTTTGGCTGGGCCGGGCAAGCAGACCCAAGCGGACCGGGGGGTGGCTCCCCGCGCCCAGGCTTGGCAGAGGCCGAGCAAGGCGGCGCGGCCGGCAGGGGCCACACAGGAGCGAACCCCGGGCGCCTTCGCCTCCTGCCGCGGGGCTCCGACCACCCCTGCCTGGGCCTGGCGCCCACGCGGTCTCCCAGAGAGGCGCACAGCCGCGCCTGTCCTTGGGTTCCCGGAGAGGCTGATGGAGGGGAGGAATCTGCATGTTGCCACCCAAAGGTCTCACTCCTGCAAAGCTCAAAGAGAGTGTGAGCCCCCGCGTGACCTTGCAGAGGTTTGGAAAAGGCTATCCGGGCGCCCCCACGGCCGTGGGTTCCAGATCTTAGTGGGTGGACGAGTGTAGACAGCGTATACGGGAAGAAGGTCAACAGGAGCAGCCGGTTTCAGACCCTGTGTCCTGCCAAGCTCGGTGATCGGGACCTGGCAACTTAGCGACCAGCCTAGGTGTTCAAGGGTTGGCTGCCTGCCTGAGGGATTTCTGATCTGCCCTGGGGATGGCCTTTTCCCACGCGGACAGGACCACGGGAAGGCTATGCAACAATTAAACAAATCCAAAGTGATGGGTTTGTTAAACACACCTGTGCCAGGACCCGTGTCTTGAGGTTGATTTAGATGCTTATTTGGGGCCTGGGCATCTGTATTTTAGTAAGCTAGATAGACTGAATATCTATTTGTTGTGATCTCCCAACAAATCGCACAGCTTCTACCCTTGCAAGCAAAGCGCCGGTGTGCAGTGTTTGCCGTAGGTGTTACGGCCACACCCAGAAACCGCTCCGTGTAGGATGCAGTGGAATGTCTTTACCCCACCTGAGGTCTACCTGTTTCACTCCCATGGCCTCCTTCGTCTCTCCTCTGTAACACTCCTTATGCTTGTGAGGACTTCATTTATTCAAGTACTTACTGAGTGTGTACTCTGTAGCAGGTACTTTTCTAGACTAAGAGGGAAAGTGCTCTCCTGTACCTTTAATTCTATTGAGGATGAGAGGTGGGAGAGAGAGACGGAATGGCAATAAGCTGACAAGCCAGCTAATACCAGAGACTGTTAAATACTATGAAGAAAATGCGATAGAGACTGCATGGCAAAGGGTGGAGGGATATGATGTAGGGAAATCAAGAATGGCCTCTAAGGAGGGGACATGTAGAGATCTAACTGGTAAGAGGAGGGAAACCACGCAAAGACAAAGGGCAGTGGTTCTCCCAGAGCAGTGTCAGCATCACAGGAACCGGTTAGACATGCAGATTCCCAGGATTCAGTCCAGACCTCCTGAATCCCAAACTCTGAGAGCCGGCCCCGGCAGTCTGGGTTTGAACAAACTCTCTGGATGATTCTTATACACACTACAGTTTGGGACCCACTGATGTCAGGGAAGAACATTCCAGGTGGAGGACTCTATGCACAACAGGGATCTATGGTTTTGCTCACCGCTAGAATCCCCAGCCACATGTCCTACCACATGGCAGGAAGCCAATATATAATTCTGCTTGCTCTTAGAAATAAGTCCCAGCCCCTAGAACCCAGATAAAAATCACAGAAAGATATAAATTGCAAAAATGTTATGTTCAGGGGCACCTGGGTGGCACAGTTGGTTAAGTGTCTGACTCTTGGTTTCGGCTCAGGTCGTGATCTCAGGGTCGTGAGATGGAGCCCCATGTTGCAGAGTCTGCTTGAGATTCTTTCTCTCTCTCCCTCTGCCCCTCCTGCTCCCTCTCAAATAAATTTAAAAAAAATCTTTTCTTAAAATGTTATATTCCTCAAACTTCAGCAAAAGCACCCACCAAGGAAGTGAGGAAGGTCATTTTGAATCCAGGTGGCCAGAACTTCTCAGAAAGTGAGAAGCTTTCTGTAGTGCCTGAAAACTGCCAGCCGCTAACACTGACTTTTCCCAATCTAATAAAACTTGGCATCACAAAGTTGGCAATTAGATTTCCTGTAAAAGGCTAAATGCGGTGGCCTTCTGCTTCCTGATTCTGAAACTCAGTAAGAAAGGCATTAGTGTGTGGCAGCTGGGATAATCATTTAATTGATCTTTTCCACCCATAGAAGCCTCCCTTCTCTGCTCCAACCCACTGAATTGTAAATCAATGTCACCTTCATTGTGAGCATGAAAAGGAAGGAAAAAACACAGCTCTCCCCAAACCAAATTGGAGTCAATTTCCTAATGGGGCCTCGGTAAGACTCTAAATGGGTGCTGCCATTTCTCCCCCTCTGGCCTCCTCCTGGGCCACCCACACAGCTCCATCAGGGCCAGTGGCAGTTCCAGTGACATGCAAAGCAGGAAACGGGGCTTCCTATGGTAGGATCTCCATAACAGAAAGGGCCTGGATTCTGTTGTCAGCCAGGCAGGATTCAAATCCCCAAACTGGACAGTATTTCGAAAGCATCTAGAAAGGTGTTGGGAAATGTAGGAAGGGGTCTATAAATCATGTTTCTTCTCCTTTCCCTCATTATTGCTGTATATAATTTCATTCACGGGTCTAACAAATATTTACAGTGCCTGTGCACTATGGGCCCTCACTGGGGGATACAGAGTGATGAGCGTCACAGACATGGAGCTTACTGTCTTGAGGGAGTGACAGACATTAATCATATAAGGATGTCAAATAAAGACATAAAAAGATGTCAGAGGGCAATTGTGACAAAAAGCTGTAAAGATGAGTACCTGGCACCGTGAGCCTATAATGGGGTTATTCAATCTATCTAGTTTATTAAAATACAGATGCCCAGGCCCCAAATGAGCATCTAAATCAACCTCAAGACATGGGCCCTGGCACAGGTGTATTTAACAAACTTCACAGACGTTTCTCACTGTTGGGAGTTGGGGTTACAGGCAAGTGGCAGGCAGGGTTGGGGCAGAATGATCCATGTGGTAAGTGATGGAGTTGGAAACACTATATAAATTATAAGCTAAGTTTATAAACTAAACGATGATATAGTTTAGCGGTATAGACTATATACTAGTTTATCTTGATATAATATTTGTAGATATGGGTATATACATCGATTAGTATGCACACCTTTATCTCTTCATTTTGCCAACTGTAAAGATCTAAAAACAATGACACCCACTAGGAACAAGCACATTCAGTGGCCGTATCTTGGTTTCTAATACCAATCTCCAATATAAGGAACCAGGGATCCTCAGAGAAACGGATTCTTGGACTGAGATGGGAAATATTCAAAATGAGTCTGGAGCACTTATGGTGCCAGAGAGTAAAGATGTGCGCCCATGCCCAACATTGATGGCAGTATGTCAAGGAAACACATGAGCTATCTGAAAGAGCTCCCAATGGCCAAAGCTAGAACAATTTAGGCAACAAAGTGGTATTGGATTAAAACCCCAAATCTGAAACAGATATTCATGAGTTCATACTGGTACAGGTTAAGTGACTGACTGAGTGAATGAATGGATGAATAGATAAATAAATAGAATAAAAAGATTTCCAAATAATTTATGTAGATATTCTGTTCTTAAGGAAGTAGAGTATGAACTGCCACTCTTTGAGTGTGGGCTGCCCAGAGAACAGTATGGGAAGGCGGCAAAGGGTAACTTTGTAGGAGTGAAACCTGACAAATCCCATGTCAGCCAGATGGGTCCAGATGAACCTCACCATAGATAAGTCATGTGGATGGCATGCGCCCCTGATAAGGTGCATTTTGCGTCTGTGGTTCTTCCCTCCAAAACCCACAGTCCCAGTCTACTCATGAGAAAAGCACGAGACAAATCTCAGGGCGGGGAGCGGGGGTTGGCATTCTACAAAATACCTGACCAATACTCCTCAAAACTGTCCCAAAGCATCAAAACAAGGGATGTTTGAGAGACTATCACAGCCAAGAGGAACCTAAGGAGATAAGACAACTAAACCTAACGTGGCATCCTGGATGAGATCCTGGAACAAAGTTCCTTAGATTAGAAAAGACTAAGGGGATCTAAGTAAACCATACACTTCAGTTCATGATAATTTTTAAATTTTGGTTCATTAATTGTGGCGAAAGTACCACAGTAAAAGAAGTTAACAGGAAGAGAAACTGGATGTGGGATGAACGGGAGCTTTCTGTACTATCTTCACAACGTCTCCGTAAATTTAAATCTATTGTAAAGTTGCAAGTCTACTTGAGATGACCAAATGCAAAGCTCCTCAATTGAGGAGTACCGGGTCTGAACTCTTAAATGCCCCGCAGGTAGCACGTAGATTTGGCCATTCCGAGGGGAGAATGTCTTGCCTGAAGTTAGATTTGAGATCACAAGACTCCAGAAACAGCATTCACTTGTATACACACACACACAACACACATGGACATATGCATAACGTTTATACTCTAGTTACATGCACCCAAAGCTCTTCCAGCTTGGGTGAATTTGCTGGAATGCTCATTAGTAACTGTGAAGGATAAAAGGACTTAACAAAAGAGAAGCCATTCAAAACTCCAGGTTTTGCTTTGATCCTTTCAAAAGAGCCATGAAAAGAACTATTTGTGACCAAAGAGTAAGTGTCCGGAATCTCCCAGTTAACAACCCCCGGAGCCCTATCTCAAAAGATCCTATTTGTTTCTAAGGATTTTGCTTTTGATTCTTCCTCACCTTTAAGAGAAGGAATCAAAATGCCCGAGGCTCCCCCAAATGAACCAGATCAAAGGTGATGGGAGACACTGTAATTAACAAGGTAAGTTAGAAAACACCAGATTCCAAGAACTTTAGTGGAGTAAAAACGTCTCCAAAATGAATTTAATACTCAATGGCCCACGGTCTGAAGATGTTTTTTCAGGAAAATTTCAAAGATCCTCCATGTGCTTGGAAACCTAAGCCAGCTTTTACCAGCAATAGGTGGCAGCATTTCTGTTCTCTTGGCCACATTCTACATAATTTACTATTAATAGACAATTAGAATACAAAGGTTTTTCAAGGTCCTAGCACCTCTCTTGCTTTCCATTAAAGGAGAAATTTTCTCTACAAATTGCTTTTACCAGAGACAAAATCACATCTTTTAAGAAAAAAAAAAAAAAAGAACAAAAAATAAAGTGACAAATTAATTTCCCCAAACGTAATAAAACTAATTTCATCATCTTGTCCCAGCCATCTGCTTCGTAGACGCAAATCTATGCCTGATAACGTGCTTAATTCAGTTAGTTAGCTCCTGTGACCCTGCTTTTGTGAACAGTCCTCCAGGAGACCTTCCCCTGGTGACTTCTACGTAAGGAACCGGCTGAGCCAGAAGAATGTTGCTCCATGGAGCTGCGGCGACGCAGCCCCTGTCCAGCTGGCTGTCCACCCGTGAGTGAAGTTTTAACGAAGCCAGCTATGATGTCTAGAGCCTTAGCTGGGCTGGGTTGGGGAATGGGTACCATGGATCACCTCCTGGGTGTCAGGCACAAAGCCCTTTATGGGCACCTGTCGCATTGAACCCTCACAACCTCGGACTTAGTTTCCCTGACTGGTCCCATGGTACTCCTGAGAAATCAGAGGTCCACACAGGTTAAACCGCTTGCTTAAGGTTCTCCAAACCAACCCCATCTGACCCAGCAGTCTCAGCCTTTGGCCCCTATTCAGGTAACAGTGAAGACAGAGCGAGCCGCTTCTAAGCCTGGGCTTCAACAGAAGCACCAAGGTAAGTGTGAGACAAATGTGCAAAATGCAGGATTTCAAGGGAATATCAGAAAGCCGGTTTCAAGACATTTCCTGCTCTATCAGATGGAGGCTATAAAGAGAGGAAAGTGTGGTGAGAGAGGATTCTTTGAGGAGGAGAACTCCGTGCTGTAAGCCACTCCTCTACCCACCTGCCCAAACCTGGTACTTCAGGGGGGTCATAGTGGGGCTTGAGATGAACACTCCTGTCCTGGTGCAGGAGGCTGTGGTCCTGGATCTACCTCCTGCCCAGGGAATCTTGAGGGGGAGAGAGGGCATGGCTGCTGGTTCCAGGGGTGGAGCCAGAGACCATTATAGGATGGGATTGGTCTGTAGCCTCCACTGTTGGGGCAAGAAAATTGAGTGTTTCCTTGGAGAGATGGCACCTGGCAGCTCATCTCAGGTTCTAGAAAAGAGCCCTTGAGGTGCCCCACAAAAGAAAACCAGAGCTTCCAAGAGAGCAGGAAACCAGCTTAGGTACCACCCCAACAGGCATCTTTCTGGGTGCATAGCTCCCTGAGTAGAAGGGGAAGGCCGACTACTTTTACTCTCCCTCTACAGGGTCCTGATCAGAATTCAAATTCTGGGCTTTGATTAGTATTATAGGGAAAGATATTCTAATTCCTCATTTGAGACTACCTTTGCAAATTATTGTGACCACAGGGCTTTCTATGAATGAGCAGAAATGCCATGGGCTTGGACAACCTTAGTCTCGTGGCAGGGAAAAAAACCCAAGAGGCTTTGTCCACAATCCACACATCATACTTCCCTAATTTGCTGGTTATCCTAGTCTCAAATCTCGCTGCCTGTCAGATTCCCCTGGGGAGCTTTTACAAAACATAGATGTCAAAGAAAAAAAAATAGATGTCTAGGCCCCACCTTTGAAGAATAATTCAGTAGGTCTGAATGACCCACACATCTGCCCTTTCTCTCTCCCTCTCTTTCTCTCCTCTCTCTCTCTTTTCAAAGTTGTCTAGAGAATTCTGAAGCCCAGGCAGGGTTAAGAATGATCATCTCGGGGATCCCTGGGTGGCTCAGCAGTTTAGTGCCTGCCTATAGCCTGGGACGTGACCCTGGGGTCCCGGGATCGAGTCCCATGTCAGGCTCCCTGCATGGAGCCTGCTTCTCCCTCTGCCTGTGTCTCTGCCTCTCTGTGTGTGTGTGTGTGTGTGTGTGTGTGTGTGTGTGTGTGTGTCTCATGAATAAATAAACACGATCTTTAAAAAAAAAAAAAGAAGAAGAAGAAGTACACTGAAAATTCAGCCACCTACAAAATACATTAGACTATCAAGCCTGAAGGGATCTTGTCTGACATCTTAGGGCTTTGTTTATTTTCCTGGAAGGTTGTGGGCAAGAAGCTGTGTAAGGATGGCGCACTGTGACCACTGAGGCAAATCCAGGATGAATGAGCTTCTAAAAAAAACGCACGTGCAATCGACTACTGAGCTCCGGGTGAACGAGACGTGAGGGGACAAAATAAATAAATAAAACCCTCTGTAGTGACATTCCAGGTGCAGAAATCAGACACGCATGGTTTCGTGGAAATTACCCCGGCTTTGATTCCAGACGGTAGTCGGTTTGAACTCTGGCTCTGTCACTTACCAACTGACCCGGTGACTCTGAGTAAGCCATTTAGCCTTTGGAAAATCCCCGCAGCCAGGACACAGGAGTCCCTCAAGATGTCGTTGCTCATCTTTTTTAAGAACCTAGACCAACCTGGTTACATATTTCAAACAAATGGAAAGAGACAGCCCGATAAGGCAAGGCAGCTTCACTGCACATGAAAATTTAACGTCAGTGACAGCTCAGGTTTGGCCCTAGTCAATAGGAAGCATAAATAGCTGTCACCTAATGGCCAGGTCCTCTTGAAAACGGGTTATTCATCTAAGCCCATCTCCCAGGGGACAGCTGCAAATACCATCAATAGTGGCACTAAGCAACGGCCTTATTTATAGCCAAGGAACAGATTCCAAAGATAGAAGAGGTCATGGAGGCCGAAGCCCCTTCTCCAAACTCCCAGATTCCTAGCCGGTTAAGAAGGGAGGCGGGAAAACAGGTCTTACAGGATTGTCTGAAGACAGTGGGAAAACTGTGGATAAAAGTGAGACAAACTGAAAAGGAGAGGTTTGAAAAGAAAGAAGCCACGAGAGGAGGAGACGTAGGTGGTGTTCCATCTGCTGCTGCTGCTGCATCGGGCACCACCCCGCAGTGAGACTAACCCATCTTTCAGCGAATACCTAATCTCTGTAAAGTAGAAGGCTCCTCAAAATCTTTCAGCAGGCATTCAGGTTCAAGTGAGGGCCCCCCAGGTTCCTTGGCCACACCTGCCAGGTAGGCATTCTCTGATGCCTACAGAATCAAGTCCCAGATCCTTAACTTGACTTGCAAGAGCTGCTGCTGCCATAGATGCCCCTAACGGCCCACTCTTCCCCTCGCTTCAGCCCAGTGTGCTACTGGCGATTCCTCATACAGAACTGCTTCTTGCCAGCCCTCAAGGCCTTCACTCCCACTGTAAGAAGGCACAGTCTTCACAAACGGGGATCCTGCCTATTTATCAAAGAGCAGTGGTTCAAATACCACTCTTCGCTCTCCCACCAACCTCAAATTTTTTCCTTGAGTTTCTTCATCCAGGTACTTAAGTGTCTTGATTTCTATTTTTCATTTTAAGGTCTCTAGGGACAGGATCTAGGATCATTACCTCCATACCCCTTGCAGGGTAGTGCCAACTCAAGTGCCAAGAGGTGTTTGTTGGATAGATGGATGGATGGATGGAAAGAAGGACAGGAAGAATGGATGGATTGGATGGATTATAAAGAAACCAGCAGGGAACACATTATTCACCTTGTCACTGCCATCCTATAAAGCCAGCAAATAGGGCAGCCTGGATAGCTCAGCGGTTTAGCAGGGTGTGATCCTGGAGACTCAGGATCCAGTCCCACGTTGGGTTCCCTGCTGGAGCCTGCTTCTCCCTCTGCCTGTCTCTCTCTCTCTCTCTCTCTCTCTCTCTCTCTCTCTGTGTCTCTCATGAATAAATAAATAAATCTTAAAAAAAAAAAAAAGCCAGCAAATGGAAGGTCCCGGTTATCACAATATCCTGATGAATTCGGTGCTCCTTCCACAACACCATTCACAGACTAGACCACTGGTAACTATCCCATGACTGGAATAAAATCTACCTTACACTTCAAATGGAAGAAACAAGACTGTCTTTGGTTGACGATTCCCAAAGCACTTGGATATCTTCCAAGACTCAGGGTGGGGGTTCTCACAATTGCTGCCGTACTGTGGCGTGCGAGAGGGATGGTTTGCAGAACACTCATTAAAAGCATCATAGGTAACTAGACATAAGGCTGGTGAAAACACAACTGAAAGTACATACTTTCTCTATATTCCCTTCTTCAGTGGAGTCTTAGAAAACTCGGATGAACATTATATAAACTTTTAACTAGATGACACTACAAATCAGCAGAGGCACGGGACACACACACACACACACACACACACACCCCAAACGGCAGGCGGTCTGGCTCTTCCCACTCCGACCCAATCAGCAGACCTGAATTCACAACGTCAAGAGTAGAGGTCATTAAGCACACTGGCCAGAGATCACATTATAACATCCCTCTCCTGTCTCCTCCTTAATCCCAGACCTCTCCTGCCTTCAAGCTCCCCTCACCCCGGTCAAATGTCCCTACACCCAGCCCAGGACCACTTCCCAAAGCTACCAGCCACAGATGGGGTGAGGTGGAGGCAACACACGTCCAAGTCAGGCCGCTGTTATTTTTAACGTTGCTCCTTTGTGCTCAATGGGTAGAACCAGTTCTGTTGGACACAGCTTCTCTGTCACCGAAGCAGGGAGATGAGCGAGGGCCTCCCTGGCTTGTACCTTATCCTCCACGCCAAGGTTCCCAGCAGCTCCCTACCCTAAGCACGCTCCTGTGTCACAGCACTCTGCTTTCTCTCAATCAGAGATGGCATCTCAATGAATCGGCACATCTTCTGAGGCAGGGACTGCTACCCCCTCATACAGAGGAGAGAACTGACACTCGAGAGATAAGTGACTCACCTCAGCTGCACGGGATTTGAACCCCCATCTGCCCTCACCATTAAGCTAGGCTCCCACATCTCAGCAGGTAACGCGGAAGGATACAGCATTCCAGGCTGCTACGTGCTCTCGTCCTCTGCCCCTGTCCCCAACTGAGTAGCCGCGACAGCCTCTGTAGCTAGAGAGGGACGTGAAAGGTGAGCTGAACTCACCGGAGGAAGTGTCCCCTGGCCTGATTCCCAGGGCAAAGCTGACACACTGGCTACAATCAGAGGCTCCGTCCGAGTTAAACAGATGCGCTGGTGGTGATTCCCCTGTATGGTTTTGATACATGGCCCCAAGCACAATATGCCCACCTGGGAGCTTTTCGGTGCCAAGAACAAACAGAAGGGAATGCATTGCAGAAATATTAACCTTGGCAGTCTCCTGCCACAGTAAACCGCTGGTTGAGCTTTAATGAAATCTTGCACAAGAGCAGAAACATCTGTATCGCTGGTAAAAATAAACCCCAGTCGGGAACACATGACCTTCTTTGCACAGGGACGTGACAAACCTGGAGAGGAATGGAAGGGAAGGAAGCCTTTCTCTGTGAACAGAATGATTGTTTATAACAAACAGAGAGGACAGGGCTCCTCCCCTCTACCTGTGTCCTCTGGTTAGGCCCGCGGGCTCCTGTCCTCATGAAGACACATCCTAAGTTTGTGCAACTCAGGCTTTCCTAGCCACCTTCTTGGTATGAGAGAGCAGAAGTCCTGCAAACTGTCAGTCCCCACTGACTTGTTCTTGTCCCCACAAAACCATTCACCAGGATGAATAAACACGGACATACTACTTTGAGCCTGGCCCACAGTGAGGGCTAACTGCTTGAAGTATCCTGAATTAATCATTCAGCCAAGCCAAGCATAAGAGCAGGGACACTGTCCCCTGTAAAAGATGTAACAAGGAGAAGCCAGTTCTCAGACCACAGGTGGTCAGGGCAAGGCCAAATAATCACATAGTCAACATCACTGTATAAGCAGGGAGTGTGGCACCTTCAGCTAAGTGGCTTTCCCTAAAAAACAAACAGTGTGCAGACTCCAGAGAGTCCCCTTAACCTCTCTCCCTCCTCCTTGATGCACAAATCCCCTATACAAGCGCCATGCCAAGTTTCCCAAAAATCCCAAAATGATTTGCTCCTAAGGGAGCCATCTCACACTACCTTAAAAAGCTCTTCCTTCCACTAAGTTAAATTTTGGTCTTGGTTTGGTGCGAAGAAGCCCAGAGCTGAACCCTTCCAGCCCTTCAGCATCATGTCTCCTCCATGACTCTTCATATGATAAAAGTGTTGCGCTTTCCTGTGAATACTCTTCATAGGACAAGGCTTTGGTCCTCTCACTCCCTGGCTGTTTTTCACCAAACAGGGTGACGATGAATAACGATGACAACGATGATGATGAAAATCAAAACAAGGATATTAGCTCTTCTTCATTAGGCACGTACTCTACGGCATACGCTACACTCAGCATTTTATAGGCATTTCTAATGCAATACTCACAGCAACCCTGGCAGTTCACAACTATTATTCTGGTCATGTTACTTACACTTTGGAGAAATGGAAGCTTATATGCAACATAACTTGCCCAGGGTCCCAGAGTTAGTAAGTGATGGTGTTGGCAATGGAACTGAGACTCACTCTGGAGACTGCCCTCGTCACCGCCCTGCCGGAACAAGGGCCTCTTCCAACTCAGCCACATCCTGCTAAAATGGTCCTAGAAATGGCCAGCCCACTTCATATACGCAGCACTGCCAATGTCCATGTACTTAACACCATACCAGCTCTGGGGGACCCCCAAACTGCCTTCCTCTTACTGGGAAGACACAGATCTTGCACAACCACAGTGGCGCTCTTCGTCTCGATAGAAGCAAACGTGAAAGAGGGTCCAGCAAACAAAAGCGGAAGACAGATTGTCTATCGTTTGACGGTCTGGAGAGAAGCTGGGCCTGCAGGTAGGCCTGCGAAGGTAGAGGTGTCGGTGCGTGCAGAAAGGCGCATCCCTGTGGCAGGAGGGGGCTGGCCAAGGAAGCTGCTTCGCGGGAGCCCCAGCGGGGGGCGTGGGGAGAGGGGGTGGTCACGGGCTGGCTGACTCCGTGCCCACCAGTCTCCACTCCCCACGCTGGGACGGGCCCCTGCTGTTGCCAAACTGGTTGGACTAAGTCACAGACAGTAAAAATGACCTGTCTGGCTGCCATATCCCTGATCAAAGCGGACTCGTTTCAAAGGCGAACTGTCAGCGACCAGGGAGATTGCAATCAGACAAGGAAAAATAAACGATAAGGTTACCTCAGGGGTTAAAAAAAAGAAAAAAGAAAAAGAAAAAGAAACTCCCTGAAAAAATAAAGTTCCCCTTTGTGCTTCTGAAATTCTCAGTCCTCGTAACTCCGTGAGGAAACACAGACACTAATTATGGGATATGTGTGGGTGCTGGGTGAGACTCTAATGTTCACTTGGCCCCGTGCTTTGTCTAAGGCGGGGAAATTTTCTGAAGCCGAGAGCTTAAATAGCCCCTACCCAACACGAGACATCAGCCTGGGATGCCAGCTGTGTGGACAGCCCAGCTTTTCTCCCACACACCCTCTTGTGCTCCTCGCCGTACAGTGAATGCACAAAAGATTCCCAAGGACACGTACACACACACGAATGCACGTATACACACACGCACGCAGACACACACAGACATCTGTTCTCCTTCCTTTTCACCCTCTTACGTAAGACAAGGAACCTCCAAGCCACCAAGCTAGAGTCACACTAAACTTACACCCCAGGATAGCTGGGTTTCAGATCAGGTCAGGGCCCGGACTTTCAGAGTAAAACAATTTGGTCAGGAAAGGACTTGACTGGGCCGGTCTCAGGGTGTCTCTGTAGAAATGGGAAGAAGAGCTACTTTACATGTGATTCGGGACTTCATCTTGAGGGCAATGGGATGCCTTGATACACGTGTGTGTCTACGTGCATTCGTGTGTGGGTATGTGTTTTCACAGGAGAGTGACATGAATCCACTTTAGCAGTTATTCATGGCCTGCTCAGTGGCAGAGAGGTGCTAGTCCCCGTCCCCTTCCTGGTGGTGGATTGAAAGCATTCTTATGCACACGGGAACTCTCAGAGAGTCCACTGTTAGGCCGTGAGCTTAGTGTGTGCAGAAAGGCTCATCCTTTCTGGGGGAGGTGGAAAATGGAAACTTCTCTTGCTTCTCAAGCCCTGGGGACTTGCTAACACCTATAAAACCTACAGGTGTGCCCAGCAAGGGGGCAGCTTTGCCTGGAAACCAACTGCAGTCTTCTTTTTCCCTTGCGGAGCTGTGGGCACCCCCAAGTGCTGAGACATCCAGAGGACACACACAGCCCAGGCTTATCGCAAGTGGGCCCAGCACCACACTCTGTACAGAACTGCCAGTGAGGACAGTACACCTGATTCTGGGGCGGGGGGGGGGGACTTCAGTCTCGCTGTGGGGAGGACGGAGGTGCAGCAGGGGTGATGGTGGTGGTTGGGGGGGAAGCACTATAAAACCATCGCTAAGGTCACATCTGCAATAATGAAACAAAGTGTGTCAGTTTAGCAAAAGATGAGGGGCTCCCCTGGGCTCCGGGAAGCTGCCAAGATATGCTCTTTTATCCAAGTTTGAGGCTCTGGGCTGAAACCCAGGGGCAGGCAGTGAAAACAATTTCTCCATCAAATTACTCTCCTGAAAAGGAGCATGTTCCGGCCTCCTCTTGGCTGCTGAAAGTCACATGGCTCCGCACAAAGTAGAGTCTCTCGGGGCTCTGGTGCTCTCGCCAATATATGTGGAATAAAGCATGGAGAAGGCAAAGGAAGGGGCCTGAACAGCACCCACACACCTGCCCTCTCTCCTTGCTGCTGGCGCTGCTGCAGTGTCTGGGATTCCAGTCCCTTCGCAGTTTGCAGAAGCTCTGTAGGAGAACAAGCAAATGCTGGGCTGTCCTGGCAGAGGCAGGCCATAGGCTTTCTGAAGCTCAAGGGATTCCCCTAGCCCCCCGCCCCCCACACCAGTACAGCAGATGTCCTGGCCAGCTGCTGCCCAGCACGCAAGGTGGCCAGTCTTGGCAGGCACCAGATTCACTGCAAAGGGCCACTGATTCCAAATCGCACACTGTCTGCCCACACTGAGACCCAATGGCTGGTTCCCTCCAACCGCCTGGGGTTGCTGCTTCATGGCAGGGTTTTGGGGACAGGGACACAGCAGTCTGGGTATTTACAGAACGGATTCAGTGAAGATCTGTAATCTGGAATGTCCTCTGTACTCTTCGTCACCTTTCTAGATGCTATAAAAATATTCCATACTGGCAGGTTCCCCCCACCAGGGGGCTTAGGATCCCTGGGGTCCTTGCAGGCCTAACAGTGGACTCTCTGAGAGTTCCCATGTGCATAAGAATGCTTTCAGTGGTGATGACCAGGAAGGGGACAGGGACTAGCACCTCTCTGCCACTGAGCAGGCCATGAATAACTGCTAAAGTGGATTCATGTCACTTTCCTGTGAAAACACATACCCAGACATGAATGCACGTAGACACACACGTGTATCAAGGCATCCCATTGCCCTCAAGGCATCCCATTGCCCTCAAGATGAAGTCCCAACTACTCCTAAGCCCTTGGCAAAGTCAAGGCCCAGGTTGTGCTCACCCCTCCTGCCTTAACCTCTATCCACCCAGGTAGTCCCCATGTTCCAGATCTATGGATTTGGGGGTTTTGCTTCCGTAAATTAATGGGAGGCAGACAGGTATACTGGAAAATCCCCTCTCCACCTCCCATTCGGTAATCTCAGGCAAGTCACTTAAAAGATCTGAACCTCAGCGTTTCTCTCCCTAGACAATGGGTGTCATGGGAAGGGAACGGAGGGATAACGTAGGTAAAGCACCCACCACAGTGCTTGGCACAGTGCGAGTCTGCGATCCCAAAGCCCCGGCGGGGGCTTCCAAAGCAGAGTTACCCTAAAGCAGGGCTTGATCCGCAGTCAGAAACAAGTGCCACCTGGCCATGCACAGCCTCCCTCCCAGCAGGCCCCGTGCGCTCTCGGGTCATCCCCACACACGCGCAAACCGGCCTCTCCCTGTGACTCTTTCAAGCCATTTTCCCACAGCAGATGAGACTGGCAGTGATGATTTCAAACCAGATTTATGAAAACCCATAACTGGAAGATTAAAATTCCGAATGTCATCTGGCTAAGGCAGGCCAGATGCTTGGAGAACTGCAAAAGCCTCAAGCTCTTCGCATTGGCAGAGAGGTGGGAGTGGTCAAGGAGCTCCCGGCCCAAGTTTTCGCTCAACTGAGAAGGGAGAGCACATTGTCTATGACAGGAAATAAGAGACACATTGTAAGTGGGCCGAGTGGATACGGTGCACCTGCTAGATGAACTCAAACACCATTGACTGGCGTTTGCTGTGGGCTCCTATTCACCGGGAGGTAGCAATGTTGCAGGGTTGGCTCACCAGCCCTTCTCCTGGGTGGGTCTGGAACATATCTGTCTACCCTAGGGCCTGTGCCAGGACCCGATGAAGGGAATCAGGGCAGGACCACTAAATAGGAGAGGAAAGCCCTAGCGGCTAAATCATTAGGACCAGGTTCACACCAACTGGCTTTCAGCTGGTCAGAACCACCTCCCACAAGTCCCAGAAAGCTGAAAGGGAAGGTGACAACTATTTCCAGAACTCTACCATATCCAAGCCCACACATGGCCTCACCTGACAACAACCAGGTGAGGGTCAGCACTGTTATCCTGACTCCGCACAGGAGCAGACAGGTGCTCAGAGAAGCTCAGCAAGTCTCCCAAATACCATAAGCACCAAACACAAAGTAGCAGAGTAGGCATATGAACCAGGTATTTTTTTTTAAGATTTACTTATTTGAGTGGGAGAAGGAGAAAGCATATGAGTGGGAGGAGCAGAGGGAGAGGAAGAGATCTCAAGCAGACCCCACACTGAGTGTGGAGCCTGACGTGGGGCTCGATCTCACAACCCTGAGATCATGCCCTGAGCTGAAGCCAGGAGTCGGACATAGGACTATGGTGTAAGAATGATGATGTTTGAGTGACACAGACTTAAATCTTACAAAATATATTTCCCGGGGAATTTCAAATATCTAATCTACTTGGCTTATCAGGATAGTATGAGAAAGCTCGGAGAATGTTTGCAATTCATTTTAAATACTGTTCTGTCCCACTTCTCTTTGGGAGCTCTTAGAGGAAGACGGTTGGATGAAGTGAGGAATTTCGATAGCCATTTGCAGACGGAGGGGCAGGTGAGTGAACCTCATTTGCTTCACCCCTGTGCCCGGGGAAAGGCAGCCAGTGAACCTGCCTGCTTCCTCCACAGGGTACTGAGGAGGGCAGATGGAAGCACGACACCATCTAAATTAAATCATTCATTTTTTTTTCTTTTTTTTTTTTTTAATTTATGATAGTCACATACAGAGAGAGAGAGAGAGGCAGAGACACAGGCAGAGGGAGAAGCAGGCTCCATGCACCAGGAGCCCAAAGTGGGATTTGATCCCGGGTCTCCAGGATCGCGCCCTGGGCCAAAGGCAGGCGCTAAACCGCTGCGCCACCCAGGGATCCCTAAATCATTCATTTCAATGGTTGTTTTTAGTTGAACTTACTTCTCTAAATGCAGTGCGTGTGTGTGTGTGTGTGTGTGTGTGTTTTCCTAGAGTTGGGGGGAGGAAAAAGATATGCAATAAATTATTTGAATGGGACACCTGGGTGGCTCAGTGGTTGAGCGTCTGCCCTTGGCCCAGGGCATGATCCCGGAGTCCCAGGATCGAGTCCCGCATTGGGCTCCCTGCGGGGAGCCTGACTCTCCCTCTGCCTGTGTCTCTGCCTCTCTCTCTGTCTAATGAATAAATAAATAGAATCTTTAAAAAAATAAAATAAATTATTCGAATAAATGAATGTTAACAGTGAAACATGGGTATCTGGATATACTCTTTTTAGAAATACCTACACCTAAAAAAAATAAATAAAAAATAAAAAATAAAAATACCTACACCTGTTGGAGTCCTTATGAATAATCATAAACATAAATGACACTGAGGCTGAAACATACAGCCTCCTGCCTTTCCTTCTAGTATAGAGAGGGGGATCAGAAGTTTCTGGGCAATTCTCTGACTCATGGGCTTCTCCAGTTCCTACCAGATGTGACAAAACGAAGGAGAGATGCACACACACATACACACACACTAAAGCTGAAATGGGGGTGCCCATCGTGGAATGCAAATGGACTAGCTCTCTTTTTAGGATGTGGCTTCCAAAGAAGTCAGGAAACAATAGCTGTGTTAGCATGTGGTTGGCACTAAACAGAAGTAGTACTAGGCGATGGCTGACTTCCTTAGCCACAGTTATGGCTGTGGAGCTAAGGGAGCTCCAGGATGCAGATTCACAATCATAAAAGGGAAAGGAAGTGGGTGACTTTCCCTGCATGGGAAGCCATGCCATGAAGATGCTACTGGCAACTAGGGTCCCCCCCAATTCAGCATAAGAGGGAATAAGAGAAAACGCTAGAAACAATGCCAAGGAAGTGACTCACCACCAACAGCGCAGGATAAGACCAAATTCCTTGTGGGTCTACCACAGTCATTTTTAGCAGAGATGTCACAAATCACATCCTAGAATATGTTTGGATCAGGGAAAATGTCTTCCGGAGAAATAGCTGCTATCCTCCCTATAAATAACACCTTGGCTCACCATGATTTTTTGGAGGGCAGGGCCACACCTGCTACAGACAGCAACTGAGTTGGGCTCTTCAGCAGCCACAAAGCCTATCCACAAAACTAGGACCTCAGAAAGCACGCGAGAAACACAATATCAGAAAGATACCGCAACCCAATATAACCAACATAACCACAGTATACCTGGTGTAGGATCCTAACAGTCGGTAGGGGGAGGAAGCCTTGCTGGCTTGGGGGAGGTAAGAAGGAAGCCTCCTTCAACTCCAAACACAGGTGTTCCATTTCAGAAGACCCTGCTCAAGTAGTTTGCCTGCTTGTTCAGTTATTTGACAAATATTTTGGGGCCCCACCTCTGGACCAGATATCGCACTAGGTACCAGGAATTCAGGAGGAAATCAGACATGTCCCTCAAGTCATGGAACTTACCTACAAGTTGTGTGAGATGGATGATCAACAGGCTAAGGCCTTTATAAAAGACCATTTCAGTGTACATGGAGTGTTACGAGGGAAGGACAGAGAGTGATATGAGGTAGTGGATGAGTGATTAGGGGGTCAGGGAGACTTTTCTGAAGATAAGATGAGAAGGAAGCATCATGTGAAGAGCTAGGTGAGAATATTCAGGGCAAGGGAACAGCCAAGGGAAAGGCTTGGAGGTAGCAAAGAGCCAGGAATTGTGAAAATTCCTGGAAAGGAAAGGAAAGGAAAGGAAAAAAGAGAAGAAGAAGAAAAAAAAAAAAAAAAGAAGAACAGAAAGGAATCCCCGGTGCCTGCCCACAAAGAAAAAAAGGTAAGATGGGACAACATCAGGTGGCAGGTAGGGGCTAGATGACGTGGGCCCTCCCAAGCCGTGATGGTGCGGTTGGAGTTTGGTCTACATGCAATGGGCAGTCCCGGGAAGGTTTAAACAGGGAGCAACCATGATCTAAGTTTTCAAAAGGTCACTCTGGCCACCCGTGGGAAGACTGGATGGAGGGTTGGGGTCAGGACTGGATGCAGGCAGCCCAGGTATTTGGCTAGTGGAACAGTTCAGGTGCAAGAGGACTTGGGCCAGGTGATGGTAGTGGAGACCACAGAAAGTGAGAAAAAACAACCAGGAAAGACTGGGCACACTTGCGCATGGAATCAAAGCTTCCTGAAAGAATAAATTAGGACTCGGCTGAGTTGGTCGCCTTTCCTAAACTCAATCATCGTGAGAGGGAAATGGAATAGACATACAGCCACTAATTCTGGAAGCAGAGATGAACAACATACGCCTTCACGTGTAGCAATCACCGATTGGCATATAAGACATGCATTCGGACAAGCTCAAGGCAGCATCTCCATCCTTATCCAAGAAAAACGGCTCACTCAGAAATAAGCACCCCGTCTTCCTCTGCCTCCCCCCCCCACCATAACCTGAGCCCAGTCCAACTCTGTGGTTTCAAAGTCAAGAGCCTGAAACCTCCCCAGAACAAACTGTAACTTCCAGGGAGGAATGTGCTCTGGCATTATGCTTCAGTAAACCCAGAAGGCGTGCTGAGATAAGAGTATTAAAGGTACCTATTAATGAGGCCGGAAGTCCTGAATAAAGAAGAGATGTCCCAAAGGGAGACATAAACCAGAGCCCGCATCCCGACAGAGGCTGAGTTCCATAGCAGCTGGCAAGCTTGCAGAGAAGGCCTTTGCTTCCCAGCTTCCTCAGAGAGCAGCAGAGGGGTGGCAGCAAGGAGGAGCGGAGGCTTTATTTACTCCATCCTTCCTGACGCCTGGCGTGCATGCCAGACGGTAGAGCTTGAGTCTTTGGTGGTCCTAGAAAAGGGACCACTGTTCTTATTTAAAAGGAGTGCTGTTGGGATGCCTGGGTGGCTCAGCAGTTGAGCATCTGCCTTGGGCCCAGGGCATAACCCCGGGGTCCTGGGATCAAGTCCCACATCGGGCTCCCTGCATGGAGCATGCTTCTCCCTCTGCCTCTGTCTCTGCCTCTCTCTGTGTGTCTTTCATGAATGAATAAATAAAATATTTAAAATAAATCATAAATAAATAAATATAAACGGACTGCTGCCCCCTGCAGCAGACCACAGGATTGGGCTTGGCACCAAGACGGAACCATGCCCTCCATGGCTTCAAACCAAATCCCCCCGGGAGCAAGGGCTTGGACTTCCAGAGGAAAGGAGAGAGGCTGAGGGCAGACAGAAGTGTCAGGACTTAGGTGTTCCTCAAGCCTGAGACCTGGACCTAAGTATGTGTGTGTTAGGGAGACCGGCAGGAAAGGAGGCTCTCCCTTCATTCTCTGAATTGAATCACCTCCTGCCACCATTTAGGTCTACGAATTAGCCATGTGTACATGTGAAAAACAGGTCCCCCCACCCCATGCCCATGGTGGTCCTTCCCTCATGGGGGCCCAGCAGCAGGGCTATACAGAGAAGGCAGGAGAGGACGAACACCTGCAAAGCATCTCCTATGGGCTCAGCACCGTGTTAGCATCTCTGCTCACATAAGGCCTTTCCAGAACTCCACGAGAAATCATAGGTGGGAAGAACTGGCCATCTCCATTCTAGAGGAGAGGGAATGAGGCCCAGATCCAGGTAATCGGCGCACAGCAGAGATGAAACGTGGAGTCGATCCCATTTCTCATATGCTTGCCACACCTACCAAGCACCGCCACAGCTCTGCTCTTCCCAGCCCGACTCTCCTCCAGGAGGCCTGGGGGCCTGCTCTCTGGATGGACGCAGCCCCAGCTTCTATCCCAACCACTTGGCTTGCCCCCAAACACTTACCGAGCTTAAGAAAGGTGACGAGTCACGGATGTTCTCACTCAGAAACTCTTTCTAAGGGAAAGAAAGAACTCTACAGCATCCCCAACTCTGCTACTGTGTGCATTCACCAACCGCAAAGGGATGGGGTCTCTCTGCAGATTAAGGTGGTCCTTTGAGAGGCTCCAGGCACCGCTTCCTGCTGCCTAGTGCGGGGTGTGGAGACCTGCCATGCCAACATCGGCTTCCCACGAGCTCTGCACCTGGCCAGGAAGGGAACTTGGCGGGCTTGACACGCTCACAGGCTGCAGCAGATTGGTGCACGCAGTGTGTGGGGTGGGGTGGGAAGGCAAGGGGAGGGGTTCCTTTGCCATGCCCTCTTCATCTGGCAGCCGGTGAGGTGGTAATGGTTAACCCGGGAGGGGTGCTCCATCCTCCTCTGGTGTCGTTGGTATGAGTACCGTCAACCCCTGCGGGCCTCATCTGCCACCAGGGCCTGGCACGGTTCCTAGCAGTGAGTGGTGAAGGGTACAGATTTTTCAGTCCAGATTGATCCGGAGTCAATCATTGTGGCTCCCCTTCTCACTAGGGATGGGACTCAGGGTAAGTCACTATCTTTGGGGATTCAGTATCCTTATGTATACAGTGTGGATAACAACAGCACTGATGTCACCGAGCTGTCGTGCAGAGTAAATGAGATGATGCATGTAAAGGCACAGTTAACAGGACTTGCCGCCTCGCAAGTGCTCAGAGCCTGTTCACTCATAGAAAATAGAAGTACTTTTTAAACAAATGTCACTGAAGTGAAAGGGCTTCCTTGGAAGCAGCAGCAGATCCAACTCTAATAGCCCCTCTCTTTCACAAACAGAAAAAGGAGCAATTTAGGCACCCACCCGGTGGCAGACGCTGTGAGGACCACCCACAAGCTCAGCATCCTCACCCCTAGGGAAGCAGTAAGAGATCCGGCCCTTGATCAGCACCTCCTATACGGGCCGGTGCCTTCATATGTGCCACCTCAAATCTACTGACCAATCCTGCAGAGCCAGAATTATTCCTACGGAGGGGGAGTCTGAGCCTCTGAGATGTCAGATAACTTGCCCAGGGTCACACAGTCAGCATGCGGCTGGGATTCACACGGTGACAAGAATATTTTGTGGCCCTTACACTGTGCCAAGTGTTTTTCTGAGACCTTAGGTATATTAATCCATTTACTCCTCAGCACACGGGGCAGTACACAATATCACAATTATCCCTATTTCACAGAGGAGAATGACTGAGGTCCAGATGGGTTACGCAAGGTCACATGGTCAACAGCTAGGCTGGAACAGGAGCCAAGGCAGGCCTTGCTTTAACCATTGCCCAAAGTGCCCTAATTACCTCCCAAAAGACAAAAAACAACAACAAAAAAAAAAAAAAAAAAAAAAAAACCAACCCTTGTTCTGCTCACTACACCATCCTGCCCCTAAGAATGAAACTCGTGGGTGCTGAGAACACTTTTCTAATAAGAGACAACTGTGTTGGAATCAAAAACGCGCTGGGCTGGAAGTCAGGAGACTTTGGGCTGTGACCTTAGGCAAATCACTTTTCCTCTCTGGATTTCAGTTGGCCCAAGTATAAAGGATTGGTTTGGATTAGAACTTTGCCCTGAAGACTTACAGCTTTAACAGTATATGGTTCTCTGGAATGGGCCTTCCCCCCTTTCTGAGGAAGACCATGAGGTCCATGGAAATGTGGGCTGAGGTTGCTGACAGGCCCTTCCCAGAGCAGCCAAAGCACGTCTGATGGAAGGAGCCGGCAAGCGGCCGCGTGTATGAGGGCCGGCCCACAAGTGAGCATCTGAGGCTGGGAGATCCTGGGCAATTTACCAGACTCTTGGTTTTTCCCCTTTGGCAAAGACAGGGAAATAACTTGCCTTAGTGGGTTGCTTTGAGGTCATAAAAATGGCCATAAAGCATTTTCCCAGATTCAAAGTCCGGGTTTGCAAAATGCTCTTGAACTCAGCCATGAGAAGAGTAATCAGAGAAGAAGTCGGGACTTTGCAGGATTCCCAGAAAGCAGTCTGAGAATGTAAAGAATCTTCATTACTTCTCCATGCTTTTTACGGCTGAGAGTCTGGTCCAGAAAGAAGAGAAAAAAGCCCTAATACTAATTCAAAGCAACTCAGAAGATACTCAAAATAGTACTTTGCTGCTTAGTAGATGTATATGCTATCCTGTTCTCCAAAGTCTGCATCTCTCTCCCCTTGGATAGTAAACTCTCAGGGATATGAAATTTGCCTGGCTCTCATCAAGACCTGCTGAGTTCCTGATTTGTTTCCAAGGCAAGACATAAGTACGCCTCCCTATATAAAAACTCACCTAATTCTCTTCTCTTTTTCGTCAGTGCCTCGATGATTCAACTCAAGTCAACAAACACGCATTGATCATGTACTAGGGGCCAGGTAGTATGCCATTTGTACACTCTGGCTGAATAATGCCTGAAAATAGCCTCAGTGCCTTAGACTTGCAGCTAGGCATGAGGATGGGGGATCAAACCTTCCCTATAGAGGTCTGAGAAGGTCGAAGAATGACCTTGGGGTTTCGACTACTTGCTTAAAGTCTGTTTATGTTCATCATTACGTATTCACGTGACATTTATTACATAAATGCTTCATGTAAGAATGAGTGATTGATTCACTTATTCAAAGATTATTTCTTTGGCAGTTACTCTTTATCAGGCATTTGCTGACAGTCCTGAGAGGTTCCAAGAAAAAAATTGGCATATTACTTATTTTATCAGAAGTCTAATTCCAGAGATGTGCTGTTACCAATTTTAAACTAGATTAATGGCATCTCTGGACGCCTGGGTGGCTCAGTGGATGAACATCTGCCTTCGGCTCAGGGCGTGATCCCGGGGTCCTGGGATCCAGGCTGCATTGGGTTCCCCACAGGGAGCCTGCTTCTCCCCCTGCTTCTGTCTCTGCCTCTCTCTGTGTGTCTCTCGTGAATAATTTTTTTATAAGATCAATGGCATCTCTCTTTCTTAATTCGTTTATTTAGTCAGCACATATTGGGCACCTATCTTGTGCCTGGTAGTGGAGACATGTTCAAAAGCAGTTAAGCAGGATTCTTGCCTTCATGGGGGCCAGCAATGTGATGAAGGAGAGATGTTTGAAGGAAAAAACAAGGGACTGAGATTTTGGAGAAGACACTCCTACATGAGACAGCTGGACAAGCCAGGGAAGGTCTCCATGAAGGAGCTCCACTAGGTTGGGTTCTAACGGATGGGAAAGAGCCAGTCATATGAAAAGTGGGAAGAGCACTCAGGCCAAGGTGATAGTCTAGGTGCACTCCTAGGAGGGAAGGGAAAGATTTGGTGAGTTCAAGGCAAGACGGTGCAGCTGGAGGCTGGCGAGCAAGCTAAGAGGATACAGAAGAGAGAGGAGAAGAGGAAAGGAGATAGTATAGGGTCTTCTAAGCCACGGCGAAGAGTTAGGGTTTTATTCTTTGTGGAAAGTGAAGCCACTGAAATGTACTTGAAGCAGGAACGCCAAGTGGCGCCTTTTCTATTTTTGTCACCCCTCGGGTACTCCACAGACATTGGACTGAAAGCAGACAATAGTGAGACTATGAGGACTTGTTAGGAGACCACCGAAGCTCTCTGAGGTTGAAGATGATGGTGTCCTGTCCCAGAGAAAACGAGAAGTGGTCCAGCTTGAGACCCGCTGGGGAGGTGCAAACAGAAGTACCACCTACTGGAACGAAGGTGTGTAGGAAAAGGAGGAATCGAGGAGTCCAGGGAGAGACGCAGCTCTGGCTTGAGCAGCTGGGAAATGGCAAGGCTCGTTGCTGCAGTGGTTCTAACATGCAGTGATTTTGCCCCCTAAGGGGACATCCGGAAACTCAGGGAATCACTTCTGATCATCCCCACTAGAGGCCTACTAAATATTCTATAATATTCTATAATATTCTGTAATATTTAGTAGGGATGAAGAAGCCAGGGATGCTGCTAAACATCCCACAATGCCCAGAACAGCCCCCAACGACAAATAATTACTGGGCCCCACATGTGCACGGCGCGGAGGCTGAGAACGCCTGGCTTACAGAAGTGCAAAGAGCAAGGTACGGAGATGGTCGGAGGGGCTTACTCAGCCCCACATCTGGGACATATTAAATTTGAAATATTCGTGTTAAATCGTCCTTGGAACAGCACTGCTCAGAATGGAGAAGGTAAAAAAGCTAGACCAGTATCCTGGGTCCTTTGAGGAGAAGACAGCGAGGCCTCTATCTCTGAGCTCAGAGAACCAGGTGGTCTTATTCATAATCCTCTCTCCTGCTAACTTGTGAGAGAAATTTCATAAAATCAAGAAAATGTGAGTCTTTACACTTGCCACTCACCCTATTGGCAACCCTTCCTTTCTCCTGCTCCAAATCCTGCTCATTCTGCAAGCCCAGCACCAGGTCCGAGATGTGCGAGGCTCCCCTAAGGACGCCCACCCTGGCCGTGTCTGAAGTCAGGGAAGTCCGACTTTTCCAGCACTTGCTACGTGCCAGCCCTTCTGTAGGTATGCCGTCATGTTATCACACACATAGCTCTTTAAGATTTCTGACATTCTTGGCAAGAAAAGATTCCACCAACCTTCCAGACACAGAAACTGAAGCCTAGGCGAGTCAAGTAATGATCTGGACCAAGTTCTTTTGGTTTCCAGAATCCAGGCACGATCCAGGCTGTCTCCCTCTGATCTCCTGGAGCACTTCATCTACACCCTCTGGAGGATCACTAGGTCCCGCCTCAGACCACAGCTCCCCGGAACACAGCCTCCCTGTGCATGCGAGTAGCTGGCACACAGCTCTGGCTCGATGATTTGTACAAGTGTTCCCCCTGTGTCAGTCCGGCCTCCCCGGCTGGTCTGTTAAGAACTTGAAGGCAGGGAGCCTGTTGAGGACCTTCTCCATCTTCCCTCTTTCCCAAGACCCCTCTTGGATTCCCCGAAGAAGGAAGCACCCTCTGTGTTTCTGGCTTCCCTCTCCACCCGCCATGGGAGATGCGGCATCTAATCTGACCTGGCAAAGATCAGTACTCTTAAGCGGGGTTCAAAGGCAGGAATTAGAGCAAAGGCTCCTTGCAGTCTCCTTCACTTCTGGAGCGTAGGTACCCCTGGCCCTCTTTTCTTCTCTGTTTAGCACGTCCACCTGGGAGCCCAGGTGGCAGGTGACATTAGCTCGACCTTGTGACCCATGCGTGGGAGAGAAGGCAGGAAGCCTTCCTTTGGACTCGGACCTGAGTCATATTCTCTAAAATTTATCACAAGTGCTGGAGTTGGGGAGTTATAAGGTGCTTCACGAGGTGAATAAAGGCCACTTGTCTCTGTCCCCAGGAAAGAGAAGGGATGAGGGCTCAGTTTTGATTTATGTCGCATTCCCATCCTCCTGCATGGGTTGGACCACAGTTTAGATGAGCATTCAGTAAAACCTGAAAAATGATATAAATAACTTCTAGCATGGTCCTGCCAAACCAACCCGTAATGTCTCAATCCCCTGTCTTTCCAACCTGGTCCTCCTGGCTCTCTGGCTCCTCTCAGTGACACTGCCGCAGTCCAAATTCCCCAGGCTAGGGGAATCTCCGGAAGCTTTAAACCCCACTCCTTGTTTGTGACCATCAGTGGGCCAGCCCTGTAGACTCTGCCTCCACAAGACTCCTGCCCAAAGAATGCCTCTCCCATGCCAACACCTTAGCTTTGACTTACTCTATCGAGAGAAGCCCACCAAAGCATAAACCCTGGGAGGAAAGCTAGGACATCTCCATCATCTCTGCATTCCTCAGAACTGAACCCAGCACCTAGGACACACCAAAAGCTGACAACCTGGAGCAACTGTGAAACCACCACTCCAACAGTCTCAGGCCATGAAATTGAAACAGGGACAGGTGGAATGGGCTGCAGTGTTTCTTCTTCCTAATGCAACATTAACTATCAGAATCAATCAGACCCCCACACTCCTCTGCTGCCAAAGCACAGCTATACCTCACATATAGTACCTCACCTTCAATCAGTAACTACGAGCCGGGGACACACAGTAAAAGCCAGAGATAGTTGACAGTAGCTTGACTTCATGATAGCTTGACTTCCAATATTAAAGGCCTGGTTATTTGCTCCAGACCTCAGTCCAGAACCCCAGTTTCTGATGACAGTAAGTCAAGATCTTGTGTTATGTGCATGTGTGTGTCTGTGTGTGTGCATCATAAAGGAGGGTGGAGGGGAAGGAAGGGGAGACAGGGAAATGACCACTCTCTCCTCCTTGGAAGGTACAAGGCAGATCTCCACATCCCTTGTATTTCCCGGGCCCAATCTACCTGGGGAGCCACCCAGGAGCCAGCACAGCAGGGAAACTCCTAGAATAACTGCCACTGCCTTAGACATCCCAAGCAGCTACAAACGCAGAAACACTCAACCAACACTGGATCTGGAGTGGACCTCTACTGCCAGGGAGCCAGACTGCACCTTGAACCAACATCCAGAGACCCCTGCCAGTGACTGCTCAGACCCACTCGAGTTATTTCATTAACCTTACAACAAACAACCCAGCATTTTACGTGATTCAACTTTCCATTATGTTGACACATCAGAATGGTGAGGTTAGAACTGCCCCATTCGCTGAACACACAATGTGTGCCAGGTGCTGTGGTGGGGATGATGGAGAGTCAATTGCTCTCCCTCCACCACCATCCTCCCACCTGCCAACCAGGGCTTATGCTTTAATGGGTGTCTGCAGAGAGTCAAGGTAGGCTGAAAGCAAGGGGGTAGCATGGAAAGTGGGATTGTTTATCCACAGCAGCTACTGTGAAGACAAAATCAATAGGGCTTAGCTCCTGAAACATCCTGGAACTGCACCATAGATGGTCTCCTTAGTGTTCTCCAACAGCCTCCTTGAAGAAGCCTATTTGACTCATAAATCAATCTGCATAGTCTTATAATACTGGAAACTTCCAGGAATTAAGTGAAAGGATAATGCACCAAACTCCAAACTCCTAACATTATCTAATTATACTCATGCTCTTTTTCTTTTCTTGACCAACTTGCTGTCCAAGAGTGTCCATGGATGAGAACTTTTCTCCTCCTTACCTGGCGTAAGGCAGGAAGGCAGCCATCCTTTACAGAGTCATAAGCATCTTGGGAAGGCAGGAGAGAAGAGAGAACATGGCACGTACTCAAGAAGTACAACGGGAAACAAACCTACTTGGTCCCCAAATTGTCCTGGGTCCAGAAATCAATTAATTCAGAAGGGGTCCTCCTTGAACCATAATGTGGCTCAATTTGCAAGAGGGCGTAACAAGGGAGGCAGTGAGGCAACCTCTAAAAACTGAAGGCTACTGTGTCTACAGCTCCCCGCTCCTCCCCATACAGCAGCCAGACATTACTTGGCAGAGAGAACACTTACTATGGCAGTTAGCATTTAAAAATAAAATTAAAATAAAAAAAAAAAAAGCCAACCGATGCAATAAACTCAGTTCATTTAATTTCAAAACATGAACTCACTGCTATCTCAGGAAATATCACCTTACTCTTTGGATGAAAAGTTAGCCCAAGTCTAGGAGGCATTCAACAGTGAGAAAGTAACGTACTTTAGTTGGCTTCCCCAGGCTTAAGTTTCACCAAAACAAGTTTCGTACCAAGATTAGCCGAGTACCGGGTAATGGGATACGGCAAGGTTACGTCATCTGTGGCCCATTTCCAGAGAAACATGGCTTTTCCAGGTGGAATTCTAAGTGCTCCCCTCTTGCTCTGTACAATCTTGGCTACAGCCGTTTGCAGGGTGGGTAATGGCAGACGCATTAAAACCGGTTACAGGCGAGGAGACCTTGGGCAGGTCATTTCATCTCTCTGGGTCCCTGTTTCCTCCATTGTGAAGTGGATTGTTGGGGGCCACTGGTCGTGGGCCCCTTCCTGAAGTAACTTCCCAAGATTGTTAGTCCTGGATTGGACAGACTGTCTAATTCTTCCCGTGGCTGCCCCCGCATGCTGTCCCCTATCTGAGCTTGGAGTCAAACACCCAAGCGCTTGTGAGTCTCACTTTCTACGAGTATGGATGGAAGCAACTATTTGGCAGGTCAAGTCAGCTCACCTCCCAAGGGCACTGCTTAGCTGAATTTCCAACCCTGCGTTAATGAATCCACCTTGCACATCCCTAACCCCTTCCCAGGCACAGCAAAAGGTACGAGGAAGAACAATTTTTGCCCTTGGGGATGACAATGATGGTAGTGAATTTTTATTGACAGCCTGTGAGGTGTCAGGTCCTACACTGAATGCTTTACTTGCATTCCCTCATTTAATTCTCACTAAAACCCTATTACATATGCATAACAGATGAGGGAACCGACATGTAAAGAGATGAAAGGAGTCACCCAAGACCTCACAGCTAGAATGTAGCGGAGCCCAGGATGTGAATCTAGGTCTGTCTGACACCACACTATCTTTTAAGTCAATCTCTATATTTGGAATAAGCAAGTTTACGTATCAAGGCATCTCACTTTGCCCAGGACAGGCCCAGTTTACACCCATATCCCACTGCAATTATTGATAGCGCCCCCTTCCACTCAGAGAAGTATCCTGGCTTGGATAATCAGTTATACGGGCACATACTTACAACATCTCCCTGAGGAGTAATAGTAATGATTACAGTCACGTCACAATTGCAGCAAATCCCTCCTCGACTACACTATGTAAAATAGTGACCGCCCCCAGACTCCCTACCCTCTTACCCTGATGTATTTTTCTCCATAGCACTTAGCACCGTAGAAAAGGAATATATATTTTATCATTTGATTCTTTCACTAAAATACAGATATTTTAAAATACTTCTAGGGAGTTCCTATTATGCCACCTTACTGTTATGAAACACCTACATTGATACTTGTTTTCACCAACCAAAACAACATGAGAAGGGGATCTTCATTTTTACAAAAAAAAAAAAAAGGGGGGAAAACTGAAAATAGCATTCTGCATTTGTTTTGCAGGAAGCCCTGACAGAGGCGGTGCCTCTCCCGAGGAGCGAGTGGTGCCACCGAGCTCCCTACCCAGGAACTAAGCGTTTCAGCATCAAGCCCACAGCTCTGAACTGTGTCTGTGAGCATCTGTGCTCTCTCTCGATTTATTTTGTGTCTCTATTAGCAAGATAGATGTCCTCAGGTATCAGAAAAGCCTAAGAGAATGCTGTCTTTTGGATCTGGGAATACTCAAAAAATTTCCATACAAATTAATGATAATTGCTTCTTCGCTTTTTTCTTTTTTCTTTTTTGTCTTACGAAAGGTTTCATAGGAATACTCTACTTTCAGATAGAGCGGGGAGCCTGTATAAATGCCAGGCAGGCAAAAATTTCTTTTTGTTTAGCAGCATCTCCCCTGGTATGCAGTAAATGTTTCATCATTAATTATATCAATGCTTGCTGGCTGAATGAATGAATGTAGCAGCAGCATCATAACAAAAGCTGACATTTATTGAGCATTTACTATGTGCTGGGTGCTGCTCAAAAGACCTATTTTATCAAGCAACCCCCAACAGGCCCAAGTTTGGAACAGTTATCACCATCGCAAAGAAAAAGCCTCAGAGAAATGAGGAAGTAGCCCGCTCAAGGGCCCAGTGCGGGAGGTGGTGGAGCTGGGAGGAGACTGAGGCTGGCTGCTTATACTCCTAACCTGGCTCTGGCAGCACAGCTCGGGAGTTAGGGCCCTGTGCGACGGAAGGCGGGCCAGCAGTGCTGCCGGCCAGGGGGTGGGGTGGTCAGGCAGGGCTTCCCGGAGGGCAGGGGACTTGATCTGAGCTTCGGAAGATAGGATGGTACATGGACGAGTGGAAGAAGCATTCAGTCCCAGGGAGCGGTGAAGGCGCGAAGTCCCAGGGCCCACCACGCTGATTGCACTGAACAACCTCCACCTGGAGGCCCGGCGCGGTAAGATTCAGGGCGCTGCTGTCACCTCGAGGGCCCCGTATCCCTGGAGGGGTCAGACTTCATCCACTAGTGAGCAGGATTCCACAAAAGCTTTCTGACCCGGAACAAGTTAGTCTGCAGTCTGAATTCTGGAAACTTCCTAACAATGCCAGAGAAGCTGCCAGGAGCTGCGGCTGAGGACCAAGCCCCAGCCCCGGACCGGCTGCAGACAGGGCACACACTGGAGCTGGCAAGAATCCCCATAAGAAGCACCTGCCTATGGATTCAGGTGTGTTTAGGATCCTGCCCTGGTCCCCGTGAGCACGCAGTCCTTCTCTCCGTGACCAAGACCCCGTCTCACGCAGGGGCTAGCTCCTGTCCCACGCCACAGCATCACAACCACAGGCCATTTGCATCTTCGGTGGCAAGGACAACCGTCTCCTACAGCCCAGGCTTCCCAACTCTCTCCACCACTTTCTTGTTTCCCTGGTTAATCAGCCCCTGTCGACTCATTCTAACCCCTCACCTCGTTTCACGGCCTCTCCGTCTCCCTGGCTGCATCTCCTAGAACGTCACATCTGCCACACCTGAGTCAAAAAGAACCACCCCTGGGAACAGCCCATGTGGCACCAGCCAGGAGCATCAGGCAGTCTGGTCCCCACGTCCTGGACAACCCAACAAGCCGAGAGACCTAAGGCTTAGCCACACACGCCTTCTGGGTGGTTGGCAATATATGACAGAAGCCAGAAACAAAACCGAGGAAAGGAAAAAGAGAAATTTTCTTTCTGAGTCCACGCAAGACAGCTGCGTCACCAGAGAAACCAATTATAAACCTCTGTGTCTCCATTAACACCAAAATGAAGGAAAATGATCCCTCAAAATGCCATCTAAAGGAAGCCACTTACTACTTTCAGGGTTTTTCTTTCTTCCCTTCCCAATATTTAAGTCCTTATTTTCCCAGTAATTAACCAGACCCAAACCTTCCTTATATGCTTTGGTTTCAATTCCAAAAAGTGTATCAAGGTTATGATGGCTCATTACCCACTGCAGAAATACACGTGGAAACATTCCTGTGTATTTTAACCTGGTTTCTCCAGGAAAGAACAGAATTTCTTCTCTTGAGACTTTTTTTGCAATTAACAGAAAATGGACATGATTTCAGTACCTGGGAGATGGATAAAACCTACGCCAGTCATAATTAATGGAAAGCAGGAGAAAGTTCTCCAAGTCCCTGAGAGTACAAACGACCGATATTTTCCAGCAGAAGAGGGGAGCACCTCCAGATGAGAGGTAAATGAGCTTTATGCAGAAAAAAACCTAGAAGTTGTTAAGAGAATCAGTTTCTGCACAGAAAGATGAGGAAGAGCTGTAAGACCACTGATGTTAAACACGGACCCGGGAGCCCAGGACCCGCAGAGTCCATGGCATCCTTGCCTTTGGGAGGGAGCAATGTAGCTGCAGAAAGGCAGCCAGGGCCCTTTAACCCACTGACCTCTTTTAATCTGCTTGTTAGCCTGGCTTCGGGACAGGCCCAGGGGGTCTTTGACCAACCTCAGGGGGGAAAGGTCAAAGGTCAGAGGCACATTCCCTGATCATCATTATTCTCAATTATTCTTCATTCTGAGCCACTCTCTCCTTCATTTTGAGGAAGGGCCCCATTAAGTGTTTTCCAGGACACTGAGGGGCAATGATCCAACCCAGGTCTGCTCACTGCATTCCCTTTTCCTTTCCACTTCAATCACAGCATCTCCCTGGGCAAAGAGGGGACACAGGGGGTAGCAACTGATAGAGGGACCCAGCCCTGTACAGCATAGGCATACTCATATCTCATATACAGAGCTCAGCAGAAGCCCCAGCTGCTCTCCAGGATGTACCCAGGCTATTACAATAGAAGAATTCGAAGCACAGACTTTGCCATCAGACAACGCAGAGGTTCTACAAGTTTCTGTTCCTGGAAATTTAGGCAACTCACTTAACTCTCTGAGCCTTAACGTCCTCATCTGAATAATGGGGTTAATAATAGCTTCTACTTCACAGGATTATGGTGACGATGAAGTGGAATAAAGCTTAAAGTAAAGGCTCAGCATATGTTAGCTATTAATAGGATTATTTTTAGCAGTAACATTTTTTATCTTTCCTTGATAAATACAATGTATGGTTATTGGCTAAATCTGGAAAATGAGGAAAAGTATGGGCCAAAAAAAAAAAAAAATCCCTGGTAATCTCCCCCAAGAGTTCAGCACTGTTAATTAACACCGGGAGTATTTCTGTTGTGTCTTTAATCCATGGAGACGTGCAACACTACTTGGCCATCTTTCAATCCTGAGAGTGACCATGCACCGCCTGTCAAATACACTTCTTCCCAATTCTCACAGTAGGAGGCTATGCAACTGGCCCAGTCACAGGATAGCACTTCCTGAGCAGAGCTGTGACTGCAGGTCTCTCTGGCTGGAACACTTAGCTCTGTTCCCAGGGCAGGTAAGGCTGCTAGGGTGGCCGCTCTCAGGGCCTGTTCTCTCCCCATTCTTTGGCTCTGCTGCTTCTCAGATATAAGCTGTTCCAGAAGGGGCCTCACTGCTTCTCCTTGCCCCTCCCAAGCTGGAAGGATCTAAAAGAAAGGGACCTGAAAAGGATGTCAGAACCACCCATGTCATGCTCTGGGGGTATGCCCCGAGCTTACCCCTCCCAGTGGGTGTTTTAGGTCTGAGCAGTCAGCCCCTCTCATTTCTGTCAAAGGCCCAGTTGACCCTGTCAGGTGGGATTTGGGCAGATGTAAGATCTGCTGGCTACTGCCTTCTACGCTAGGTGGGCAGGTGCATTTCTGACATTCCCCTGCAGAGATAAGACACCAAGATTCAAGTTTTGCCTCTAATTACTCTTGGCCTTATTTTGATCCAATTAGCCTTAAAATAGAAGATAAAGCAAAACCTTTGGTTCCATTATTCAATCAGAATGGTGAATTTTCTCAAGCTGTGGGTTAACTGACTTCATGTTTACTGAACTGCAGCAGTGATAAAAGTTCAGACACTCACCTCTGGCCCCCGGCTGCATTCTGGGACGCTTATTCACACACAATTGACTTCCAAGATGTTCCCAAAAAGCTCCTTCCTACTGAGGGCCACTCATGATTCAAAGGTAAGAAAGGTTTCTTTTCCCCAAGCTCATTAGAAGACCAAACCATTCACCCAACAGCACAATGGAGGGAAAATAATAATAATAAGCAAACAACAGCTGTTCCCAGTACAGACACCCCTGTCTCAACAGACTCTGCTGGATCCTGTTTCTGTATTCTCATTTCATCTTTTCACAACCTGGGAAAGAGGAAAACTGATTCAAAGATTAGTAAGTGACCAGACTGGAATTCGAACCAAGGATCATCGGAGAGCGAAGCCTTCCCCCACCCGCCCCCAGGAGCACAGCTTCCCAGCACCGCCGGGCTCTGCGCACAGTAAGTACATGAATTACAGATTATTGGCAAATCGTCCAGGCAGTCAGTGACCAAACGAGAGGCAAACTAACCATGTGTCATCTAATGGTGTGGCCATGCTCTCCAGGATTCTGCAGAAAAGCAGAGGCCTCAGCGTGAGGCTCTGTGAATGCAGAGACTCAGCCATCACCTTTCCTGCCTGGGGGCTGGGGACACCAGGACAGTACGGGCTGCCCTACCAGAGCTTCCTGGTACAACCTGGAGTGGGCCCCTCCCCCACGGGCTAGAGGAGTAGTCTGGTGGACCTCGACTACCCTTGGGTGGTCCTCACAGTTAATTTGAAAAGTGAGACTCAGGTCTAAAGACCCAGACAGACCCAATAAAGGCTGACCTTTGACCCACACTGGGGAAAGCTCCCTCCATAGGGTAAAAAGGAGGCTATATTGAAGCAATGAGGACACATCCCGGCCCTTGCCACAGCCACCTGCCACCAAGCTCTGTCCCCCGGGCTGCTCCACATTTCCCCTGCCTGCCAAGTCATTCTTCTCTTCCTCAGAAGCATCTGGATCTGGCAGCCCAAGGCTAGCTAGTCCACCCTGGGCCCCACCTTTCCCCTTGATACCGTCTAGAGTAGCATCTCAGGTGTGGCTCGGAGAGAAAATGCGTAAAACTCTGGGTTCTCCCACAACAGTCTGGTTGGAAAAAGATTCCAGGAAAGGATTAGGCAACTGGAGTCCTGACATAGTGCAGCAAAGGTGCATAACGTCTGCTAATGTTACAGCACATTAAAAGAAGCTGTAAAATAGTAGCTTTAAGTTAGGCAGGCCAAACATAACACAAGAAGTATGAAAAGCAAGGTGCCATTTTTCCAACAAATAAGTTCATTATACGAAAAACCAGCTGAGCTTGTTTTTGCATCTTGATATTCAATGTAGCGGCTTGTGACTTTTTTGGTAGCATCTTTAAAGAGCACAATCAGTATGAATTCCAGCTTATTAATGATAACCTATTCCTTACTGAGCTCTCATTACGTGCCAGGAAAATTTCAAATACGGTTTCTTATCCTCACACCCGCGGCAATACAAGGTGAGAACGTGCCCCATTTTCCTCAGGAGGAAGCCGACATCCGAGTGGGTAGCTAACTTGGCTGGAGCACTGGCGGACTTCAATGGGGAATTAGGGTCCTCTTGAGACCATCAGATTAAAAAAAAAAAATCACAAAAGCAAAACCCAGAGAAGAGCCTTCTGATTACATTTGGGCTGGAGAAACAAGTCAGGCTTCCTGGAGCAGAGAGAGGAAGGCTGCTCTCCTAAGCCCTCCCAGGAGCGGTGAGCGGTTATTTTTGAAAACGGAGGAGGGAAAAGTACCTGCAGCCTGATGGTTCTTGCACGCTGGAGAGAAAACTAAGCCATTGTGAGAGGCGGGAGAACAGGACTCAGATGCTTATTCAAGCTGGGCTCCCGGGTTCCACCCCCCCCCCCAAACCCCAAACAAGCCAGAGGGCAAGAGGCATCAACACCGGCCTGCATCCCCAAGTATCCCACACAATGGGGCCCGGGACGGGTGGGGAGGGCGCGGACCTCCTCGCAGGACGCCCTCCCCGAGCGCAGCCCAGGGCACCCCCGGGGATCTGGAGGTGGAAGGGACCCGGGAAACTGCACCCGTCCCCACCCCCCACACACACACATGCACACATCGACTTTCCCGGTTTAAAAAAAAGCCTCAAATCCAGCTTCCAAACAATAAGGGAAGCAACAAGCACGAAATGCATTTCAGGGGCTTTCCACCGTGGGAGGCAGTTCCCGGGGCGGGGGGGGGGGGGGGGGGGAGGACCAGTGCCCCCCGGGGCGAGGGGTCTGCAGTGCACCTTACCAGCTTCATGGTGGTGTTATTCTGCTCCCAGCGCCACAGCATCACGCTCATCTTACTTCAGGGCGAGGAGGGAGGGGGAAGGAGGAGGGCACGGGAGGGCGGCGAAGCACCTGCCCGCGCGCCCCGCAGGTCCGGCCGGCCCGTCCGCGCAGGTCCCCGCGCGCCCGGCCGCGCATCCCCGCCCGCCCCGGCGGCCGAGCGCGCTGCGGATGGGGCCCCGCGCCCCGGCCCCGGCCCCGGCCCCCCGCCCCGGCCCCCGCCCCGGCCCCGGCCCCCGCCCCGCCTCCGCCAAATCCAACAACTCCCCCTGCGGCCGAGCGCCCGCGCCTCGCCGCGCGGAGGCCAATGGGGCCGCGCCGGGGCGGGGGCCGGGGCGGGGGCGGGGGCGGGAGTCGCGGCCCCGGGCTCCCCGCCCCCTCGCCGGCCCGCGGGCCGCCCGCCGAGGCCCCCGGCGCAGCGCTGGGGCGGGGAGGGCCCGAGGGCTGCAGGGGAGCCGCTTAACTCTTTCGGGGACGCGCGCGCCCAGGGTCCCCGGGGTCCGTGCGCGGCCGGGGGTGCGCGCTCCGCGGCTCCCGGGTCCGCAGCCCGCGCCTCTCCCCGCGCGCCCCGCCGCGCCCGCCCAACTCCCCCAAGCTGCGTGGCGGGAGCCGCTCGGGGACCCCCCCCCCGGCCCCCCACCCCCGCACCTGCCCCGGCCCGGCCCCCTTCCTGCTACGTGAAGGATGGGGCTCGAGTGTTCTCCAACACACCTGGCCGCTGCCACGGGGAGGACATCCGTGGCCCTCGGGGAGGAGGGGGGCAGGTGATGACAGGGGAGGCAGCCAGGGGAAGAGGCTGTGTGGCCTTTGTTTCCTCTTCTGCGCGCCCCACCTGCTGCACGCTCTTTCTCCGAGGGGGGGCTGCCCCTGTACCCCTGTGGCTTCCTCTGAGACTGTAGGGGCCCCTCACCTTCCAGTCCAACCCTTGGCAGGGGGGAGGGGGTCCCCCACCCCCACCCCCACCCCCACCCCGGCCACTTTCAGGATGGTGAAGAGGCTCAGGAATCAAGGCAAGATGGCACAGGCTGCCCAGACCTGAGTGCTGGTGTCTGACTTGGGCAACCGTGACATTTTAGGATGGGCACCTGCTGTCCCCCAATGGAGAGCAATGATGAGAATTCACGGAATTGCTTTATTTCACATTCATTCCAGTATTCGAAACCGTTCCAGGTGAGGGGAGGTGGTAAAATGGGTCCTGACCCTTTGAAAGTGATCTTCCAAACATGCCAACTAGATCGAAATGTTGCTCTGCCTAAAGCTGTCAGGATTTGGTTTCCCTTCATAGATGAAAAATCCCATCCGTGTTTTATGACCTACAACTTCATCCCCCACCCTCTTCCCTTAGCCTATAGTGCTCTAACCACAGTGGCTGTCTTTCTTCTCTAACATTCCACTGAAATCCTTCCCACCTCAGGACCTTTGCACCTGACAGTGCCTCTCCCTGGAGTGCTGATCCCCCTAGACCTGCCTATGGTCTCATTTCTCATGTCACCTCCTCAAAGGGACTTTTGACTTTTAATGAAGTGACCTTCTCCTTCCCACACTCTTCTGTTACTGCTTTCCTTTGTCCTGTTCACTGTGTGACCATAGCTTACTTGTATTCTTTTCTTTTCTTTTCTTTTCTTTTTTTGAGATTTTATTTATTTATTCATGGGCGATGCAGAGACGCAGGCAGAGGGAGAAGCAGGCTCCCTGTGGGGAGCTCGCTTTGGGACTCAATCCTGAGATCCCAGGATCACCACATGAGCCTAAGGCAGATGCTCAACCACTGAGCCCCCCAGGTGTCCCACTAACTTGTATTCTTGTTTATTTTCTGCCTTGTCCCAGTGGACTATAAATTCCAGGAGAGCAGGGGCCTTGTCTCTTTTGCTCCCACATGGTATCTCCAAGTGCCTGGAACAGTGTAGCACATAGTGGGAGCTCAGTAGAATGTTTCCCAAATGAAAGTCTGTTGACAACGTCCTAAATTCCTGCAGCTTCCTCTGCAACAGGACAGAGCCAGACCAGGGCAGCACATCCCACATCCTGCCTGGGCCCTGACCTATACTGACTGACTGCAAAAGACCCTGTTATGTCCATCTCCCCACATATTTCTGGAGAGGGAAACATGGGCAGGGATATATGCTACTTAAACGGACGGGGCACATCCTAGGGAAACGCAGAAGGGGGACAGCATATGTCATGTGAGAAAGCGTATTCCGTAGTGAAGTATACTTATGGCTTTGGAAAACGATATTTTAAAATAACCTTTTTTTTTCCTCTGAAAATAAAGCTGGACAATATCTTGTTGGCGAAGAGAGCAAAACATGAGTTATCTCTCACAGCTGTGTTAAGCCAGGGGCTCTTGGAGCTGGGTGGGAGGATGTGCAGTCCAGGAACCTTTTCATTGTAGGAAAATGCTAGGACACTGGGCATTTATGCTTTCTGAGGAAGCATCTATAGGTGTAGCATGTTCTCTAGGATGCCCCAAAAACTTCAAAAAATGACACATCCCCAGAAAAAAAGTCATTGAATGAGCAGTTAGTTCCCGATCAAAATCTTTGCTGGTCAGAGGTGGAAAACACTACTCATGGTACAAGGAAGCAGCAGGGGGTGGAGGTAGAGAGGGTAATGAGCTCTAATGAAAAAGAATGAATCCTGTGGCCTTGCCTTTCAGATCTCATAGACCATAGGTATCCTGACTCATTTGGCAAACATTCCTTGAACATCCACCGTATGCGTGTACCCAGCTCTGTGCTGGGTATTGAGAATCAGAGGGGAGTCCCTACTACACACACACATGGTCTATTGAACGATGGACACATACACCGACGGTTGCAGGGCCATGTGGCAGGTGCGACAAAGGGGGCTGTATGCCTGTATGCCAGACAAATGGGCCATAAAAAAAAAGGTATAAACAAGACTGGGGAGCATAGAATAACTTCACAGACATGACACTGACCTGCATCTGAAAGGATGCAGGAAGGTTCGACAAGAGGAAAGCATCCCAGGAAGGTGGAGCAGCACGTGTAAGGGTAGAAAGTGGTGAAAAAGTGTGGCAGGTGCTGTGTGATCAGGAGGAGAAGATCAAGGGGCAGGAAATGGGGCTATTTGTAAGGTTGGAGCAGGTTAGGTCCCTGTAAAGGAGATCCTACCCTTCATCCTTATAAACCAGAGGAATGATTTGACTGGTTTCCCATTTTAGGAGACACCTCTCTAGTAGCAGCAAGAAGGTAAGTTTGGAAAGTTTGAGGCTGGAGGGAGGGAGACTGGTTAGAAGGCTGTTGAAATCACACAGGGGATAGAGAATGAGGACCTGGGTAAGGAGTGGTGTAGAGAAAATGCCACTGACAGCACCAGCAATCTGCTGATGCAGCGGGTGGCTCCGAGGGGTCTCATGGCTTTGAGTTCACCCAAGCAGGTGTCAGGACCCTGCAGATTTTCAGAAATACAAGCAGCCCCTTAAAACCTCCTACACCTTGGAGAGCTTTTCATCCTGCCCCACGCTGTCTCTCCCAGCACCCTTCTTCTCCTTCTTCCTATTTCTGTGATCTTCCACCAAGTCCTTTGATGTGAATTAAGGGAAAGAGATCAGCCCGTGCTGACCACATGGGCCAAAGCCAGGGGAACAATGCTTGTGAAGGTCTACCCTGAATGTGTGGTCTTGTCCCTCCGAATGGTTGGCCTCTTTTTTCAGCTCATGGCTTTCAGATCCATTTCTTGGACCTGACTGTTCAGTGCTGACACTTGCAGGCAGTGACCCCTAGCTGAGCCCAGATCCCTGATGGTGACCTCTCTTGTACTCTCATGGTAGCCACAAGGTAGAGCCCTAGGTCCCAGTACTGCACAACCCTTGGTGGTAGTCACCCCCCAGAGGCCGGATCTGCCCTTTGCTGACAGTATCCTGTTCCAGACCTTCCCTTCCCCAGCATCCAAGGGATGTGCCCCACATGGCCCAGCACTTGCTTACTTCCACGTCTGTCTTGCCCACTCTCACATTTCTCTGAATTCTCGGCGCCTCCTCAGCTAGGGGAGGCATGTGACAGGTATCTCCTGAATGAAAGCTGGAGGGTCTATCTTGTTCCTCAAGGCAGAAGGAAGAGGGGAAGAGATTCAGGCCAGAAGGTGAAGTTTGGGGCCAGGCATCCACCAAACCTGCTCATTCCCAGACCTCCTTTCCCTCACCTCTAAAATGATGATCTGTAAAGTTCCTTTTCCCTCCTACATTCTGCAAGCCCAGCCCCCGTCTGATAAACTAATTTGTGTCCAGCTGTTAATGGCTTAATGTGTTTCCCAGATAACGTATTCCAGTTTAACAGGGGTCTTCCACTCTTTGAGCCAAAGCAGTGACGAATGGGGAAAGTTCAGACGCTGCGGGGGCCAGCCCCGGGGAACATCAGACGGAATGGGCTCTCTAGAATGCCCCAAACGAACGTGGGCTGATCCCTTTCCGCCCACACAAGAGGCTCACTGTGGACAGTTGTCTGCTTTTACATGGCACAAGGATGACAAAGGAAAGACCAGGAACAGTGTGCCACCTCAGGGGGAGGGAATACTCTAATAGCTTACCATAGGGAGCCCATGATATTTTTTTCCCCAAATAACTGGGCATGAGTAGTAAAATAGCACAGAAGAGTTTAGCATCCTCTGTCAAGGGAAAATCCTAGCCCTATTAGCGGCTATTTATCAAGCAGCGCACAGGGCACCTTTCACTTACTCATCACCGCAATGCTAAGAGAAGTGATTTTTCTCATTTTGCAGACACAGGCTCAGAGAAGGAGAGTGACTGGCTCTGTTCAGTCAGCTCCAAAACCGCCAAACAGGAGCATCCCTGGGGGGGAGGGGGGAGGCCTGCCCACCCCCCAGCTCTGCAGTGTCCACATTATTGTCATACTATACACAGGAAAGGAAGTCTCAGAAATGCCATCCCCGGGAGGATGAAGACAATCTGCAAACAGACATTTTGGCAAATGGCTTTCAGGCTTATTTTAAGTCTCCTTCCCTTTCTGGGAGGGCCTGGAGCGGTTGGATACGGAGGAAGATATATAAAAGTGCAAATAAAAGACTCCTGGACGTACACAGCTGGCAGGCCTTTTAGGAATTGGGAGTCAGATTTAAGCAAAGCACTAATCCTTCCTGGAGAAGAAAGCTGGGACAAGGAGGGTGAGCCCGGGAGGTGCCATCTCCCCTCTGGCAGCCTTGGAGGCGAGTGAGCCTCCCCGGCCAAAAGGTCACTGGGAACACTGGGGTCTGCAGGGGGTCCCAGGCGATTGGAGAGTTTGAAAGTAAGATGTATGGCTCTCTGGAGGGCAGACACAATGTCACACTGACAAGCCCGCAAATGAATGAATCCACCCCTAGAAAGGGCTGGGCTGGGCTGGCAAAGGATTTCTCTCCCTCCCCCACCCGTTTTCTTTTTTCCTTTGGATAAAGAATTATGTAAAGGCATCTCGCCTCCAGTGTGTTCCCTGGACGGGGTTGAATGTGTTGCTTTCTGGCTCCCCCCTCCCCAATGCACTTTCTTCCCTCCAGTGATGGGGGTCAGTGTCTGAGGGGCACAGGGTCTCCCGTCCCTGTGGGCTGCTCACTCTCCCTTGCACACCTTTGTTCAGACTGTTCCCCGTGCATGGAAGTGCTCTTCCCTCCATTCTCTACTAAATGATATTGTGCAGGTCTGTCGGGTCCAAAGCAAAATTAACTTAGTTGGTGAACTTGTCTTGGATCCCTCCCCTTTGAGAACTCCCCCTCACCTCTGGGGTTTCCAGCTCTTTGTTTCTCGGCCTTCTTGCCAGCCTTTGTAATCCTCCTGCGGGGGGGTGGGGGGGGGGTATCATCGGCTGTTAGATGCGTTAGTATTGATAGGAGTATTATTACTACTGAATTACAAATCGCTTAGGAACAGGCACTCTGTCTTATTCATCCTTGTACACTCAGAATAGTGTTTGGCTTAGTGTTGGTATTATCAACCGGAGTGAATATATTCAGACGGTCAGGACTATAGGGGGCTTAACGTTCATCCAATCCTGCCTCCAACCCCCCATTATTGTCCAGGAAAATCCGGGTCCCCTCTATGGAACGCCTTCCACTGTACTGTGTGAAATGCACTGAAAAGAAACCCGACGGAACTGGGAAGCTGGAGACAGGGCAGGATGGCATCTCGGGGAGGCTCTCAGAAATCCACGGTGACCCTGCCAGGCTAAAGATTCACTTGCTCGCTGGGCATCTGGAGACCGCACATTTCCTTGTAAGCATTACCAGAAGAGCTTTTGGAGAGTGAGGATTAGGCCTTATTTTTCTCCATAGCCTCCCAAACACTGCTGAACACAGAAGGAGCTCAGGGTAAAAAATAAGTTTCAGGAAGAATGAATGCTTAAAGACCAACTTTAAAGCTCTGGGGTAAGAGGCTTTCGACTTATACAAAGCAGCGGGACTGGTCCCAAGCAGCCTAGGACACGGTTTGGAAGAGCGGTTTGGAAGAGCAGCCGTGCTTCTCCCTCCCCGGATCCCAGGGTTGCCAGGTGCCCCTGGTATTTATTTGCTCTATTCAACATCCTAGGCCCAGGGGCTCCTCCTCCAGCCCCCTCCACTCCCGCTACTTCAGTGAAGCAGATAAGGGTGGAAATTGTGCAATCTCTGGGTGACCTCTGACCCCCCTTTGAAGGGCCTCCCTGCTGCCAGGCCTCCCTCCTCCCTCATCCTCCTACCCTCTGAGCCCAGCTCCTGCTCTGACCCACTGCTCTGACCCAGGAGGTGTGTTTTGGAGGTTGCCTAAAGACCTATTTAGGCTTCTCCAGGCCTCTCAGTTAGGCCAGGGGTTCACGTGAGGTGAAGTAAAACTGTTCAAAGCAATAATAATAATAATAATAATAATAATAATAATAGTAAAATAACAAATGTTTTCAAAGATTCCACCACCGAACTATGGGCACAGAGACATGGGGAGCTTTTGTCAAAACACTTAAGAAAGATAAATGGCTTCTAATTTTTGTCTTCTGTTCTGGTTTTGCGACCGAATGATTCAGAGATGGGGTCTGGAAGGGAGTCGTCCTCAAACTCTCCCCGGGCTGCGCGTTGGTTTGTTTTGTTTTCAGTGGTTGTGGTTTGGTGGGGGAGAGGGTGGTGTGGTTTTGTTTACTTTATTGTCCCTGTGGGATCAGCCCTTTCATCCTGGGCCAGTCCTGGTCACCAGGGATGACGGTTAGCTTAGCCGCGTAAGAGGCAGCATCTTTCCCCAGGGGCTGCGCTCTCGGCTTCCCGGGCACCGTGGAGGAACTCAGCGCCTCCCTCATAAACCTGTAGGAAAGGCCACTGCTTTCTTTTATGTGTGTTTGTGTGTGTGTGTGTGTGTGTGTGTGTGTTTTTAAGGCCACTGCTTTCATGACTGAGAGATGAAAGGAACACACATGCCCTCGAAGTGGGTTAAATATTATTCCCCGATGGGGGCTCTGGAGGCCAGCGTTTCCCTTGGAACAAAAGCCGCAGGTAAATTGATTCCGCTTTTGTTAGGCATCCTGATCTCACAGGAGATTGCCACACACACACACACACACACACACACCCCTCTGAGGGCCTCCTCCCTCTCCCCCACACCCCCCCACACCCCCGGGCCCAGGACAGGGCACCCTGATGATTGCCCCTGGGGAGGTGAGGGAGGCTCAGGGCTGGCCCTGGGGGTCTGGCACACAGGGCAGGAGATGAGGGTAAACAGGAGGAAACAGATGCCTGAGATGCACCGGCCCAGACAGTGTGTGCAGACAACCCCCCTCTATTCCAAAGTCAACAAGGACAATCCGGGAAATCCCAGAATGAGGGCACCATTGTTTAGCAAAGGAAAACTCTCAGCACTGCTAATGACTGGCTTCTGGCTCCCGAGCAGGCCCATGACACTGCCAGCCTTGATCACTGGGCCTCGGCACTTCTGGGCACCTCCCAGACCCCAGAGCACCACCCTGAGAGCGGTGCTTCCTCCCTGCGCAGCTCCAGTCGCTCGGGGACGCGGGGGACTCAGGGTGGCCTAGGTTTATGTCTGTCAAAGGGCTTCCACAGCACCCGTCCAGGTGGTTATTCTTAGAACCATTCTGTGAGCGGGGCTAGTTGGCTGGCGTGATCCCATTTTCCGAGGCACACACTGAGGCACAGAGAGGCTTAGTGAGCAGGCCAAGGTGAGTCTCAGGCCTACGGGCTCCGACGTAAACACCCGTGGGTTCTCAAGACAAGTGGGCTTCACGTAGTATTCTTATCATTAACCAAAGTAACAGCAGCAACAATAGCGGATACTTGCAGAAGCGAGTCTTCTGCGTCGGGTGCCATTCTGAGACGTCTGCGTGTGGCATCTCATTGGATCATCATAGAAACCTTATGACACAGGTGTGAAGATCACATTTCACAGAGGGGAAACCAGGCCCAGAAAAGTTCAATCACTTGCCCAAGGTCACAGAGTCAGCAGGTGACACTGCTTGGATTCAGATTCAAACACCGTCTAGCGAAGAATCTACGTTCTTAACCTGTGTTGTCCCGTCTCTCTGTGTAGTGACATCGTAACCATAAGGTGGGCCCAAGGTCAAAAGTAAAATAAATACACTTCACCGAAAGGGTTAATAGGTGCCATGCCCAGTTAGTGGGTTTTTGGGGAAGGGGGGAGGTTGGGTTTTTTTTTGTTTTGTTTTGTTTTGTTTTGTTTTTGCTTATTTTTTAGTTTTGTTTGGTTTTAATGATTGTGGCCACTACAAATAAACTTCCATCAAATGGAGGAATTCTTTACCAGATCATGCAATTGTAGAGGGTATTTTACACAGCCCTGTGACCCGGGGCAGGTTGTAAACCTCTCTGCATCTCAGCCTCCTCTTTGTAAAATAGGCATGGTCATACTTACCTCTTAGGATTATTTTGAAAATCAGGTGAGATATTATACATGAAGGCCCCTGAAAAATCATAAATTCCTAGAACTGGTTTCCCCAAATTAATTGATGGGAAACAAACTTGAGGATGTTCAACAGCCTTACTGTTGCTGTGTCTTATCTGGAGGACATTCGGGAAGCTTCCTTAGGCTAGTGAGCACCCTGGAGCTCTAAGCAGGCAGTTGGAAATGGAGTACTTCCCAAGTTTATTTGACTGCAGAACCCTTTGGGTAGAGCACTTCTCAAGCTATTACTCCAAGGAACCCACTTCAGGGGCAGCACCCTACAAGGCTGAACCTGGCATGAATTTTCCCTGCAGGTCTCCCTCTTTGGCAACATTCAAAGCAGCCTGAGTCCATCTGAAGCCACCCCTAGATTTGCTCACTTAATTTTGAGACCCTGCAGCAGGAGACTCAAGCCCGCACTCCTGTCATTACAACTATCAGGCCAAAGACCACAGGATATGAGTGATGAGACAATGGGGGCCTTGGGGCTCCAACAGAAACATGACAAGAGAACTCAGATGACCCCACCCCTGTGTCCTACACACAATCTGGTTTCTATCAGGCAGGCTTTATGCAGAGTCACACTGAAAGCCAGTCATTCAGAATGTGTGGCTGGCCCCTGACACAAAACCGAGATTTGAAGGATGGCCTTAGTGATAATGAATCCTCATCCTTGCAGCATGGAGCAGATGGTAAGGAATAACAATGGGATGGGCCCTACACCGGGGGCACAGTGGGAGGAGGATGTGTGCCTTTGCTCCGACACTACTGTCCTACAGAGGTAGACGTAGAGTGTCTGAAATAGCCATCATCTTATTCTGATAATAAGAATTGCTGATATTTATTGAGTATTTGGATACTCGGCATGACCCAGACACTAAGCTATGTATATAAATCACCATCATCAATCCTCACAACAGACCTCTGCAAGTAGTACCATCACCAGTATCCAGAGCAGGTAACAGAAGCACAGAGATGTTAGGGAAATTACCTATGGTCGCACAGCTCATAAATGGTGGGATTCCAACAGGGGTCGTCTGAATCCATAGCCTTGTACCCATGGTCATGGGCCTTAGAGATCTTCTGGAGCGGTGGCTCTCAAAGTGTGGAACCCGGACCTACAGCATCAGTGACACCTGGGAACTTGTTACATAGGCAAATTCTTGGGCACCACCACAGAACTACTGAAGGAGACTCTGGTAGGACCCAGCAGTCTGTGCTTTGTTGCTGTTGTTTCATTAGGCCTGTAGCTCATTCTGATGCCCACTAAAGATTGAGAACCACTGCTCCAGGAGAAACAGCCTTGTACCCAGGCCGAGGCATCGCGTCACTTGAGAAAGCCCCAGAATGAGTCACCTGGCCCACTCTCCAGGAGCGTCACCCAGCAACAAGCAGGGCACAGAAGGGCAGGGTGTGGGGCCAGTAGTTATCCTAGGAGGAAAAAGTAATAGTGAGGCCTGGCAGTCGCAGGGCAGGAGGGCCGACACAGAACCAGGAGGGAGAGCGGAGGTCCAGTGAGAAGGTGGGAGAGGCCAGCCTGACGCACGTCTGCACTGCATATGCCAGGCCGTTCCCATCCCACGTCCCCTGCCCCTTTTCAGGGCCACAGGTTTATAGAGGGCTGGGCAGGCCTCTCCCTACCAGTGCACACACCCCTACTTTAGCAAGGCCCCTGCCAAGAGGGTCTCCTGCCTCTGCCTGAACCCCTGCAGTGACCGAGAGCTCAGCGGCCCCAGGGCAGTTCTTTTTTCTTCTGTGGGGATTTCTGGTTCTTTCAATAATTCCTCTTCTACCTGTTTTCATGTCCTTTCACAGTCCCAGTCCATCTGAAAAGGCTCCCGAGGTATTCTCAGGGAGGGATGCCCAGAAGCCCCTATGGACCACTCTCCCTTGGCCGGACTCCACAAAGTCCAAGGAACAGCATGACATCAGGCAAGCTGAGCAAACGGCCCTGGGCTGCCCGCCTGGCCACACTGTCTGGAACGAGGGGCCCGGGGAAGGGGACGCTGACTGCCTTTCCTTCTCTTCTTCCTGCTGAGGGCATGGAAAGCACCAGCTGTCCTTCAGAGATTTCCTAGAGGAAGCAGAGGCAGGGAGGCAATGTTTCTCCAAGACCCACTCACTGTGCAGCGAGGGAGGCCTATCCTGGACGGAGAAGTAGTCCCCCCACGCACCTCCTCAGCAGAATCCAGGGGAGGCCCTGCTCCCTGGCATCTGCCCCTCCTCCTCCCGAGGATTGGCAGGGCTCCACCATTTCCACTGGAACCCTTGGCTCTTGGAGGGGGTAAACATCAGGACCCGCACTCTCTCCGCAGTTGGCAGGGATTGACCTCTCTGCAAGGAAGAGATAGTGATGGGTCTATTTTCCCTGGACGGACTTGTGGTTATCTTCCTGGAGGAAGCCAAGAGGGGGGTGGGGGGTGGGGGTGGGCTGCTGGGTTGGGAGCCCGGAGATCTGGGTTACAGGCCCTCAAGGTTCTGGTGCACACTCCCAGGGTGTCCTCCAGAGACCAGCTGCTTAAATTCAGAGTCTCGTCCCCCTGGTTCGTGGTGTGACCTGGGGCAGGTTATTTAACTTCTTCGAATCTGAGGACCTCATCTCTTCATGGAAATGATAACAGTGCCAGTGTCTCAACAGCGAGGCCCATGTGACACATGCATGTGGTAGCTGGCACCTGGTCCATGCTCATTGGATGTTAGTTGCTGCTCTTGGCATACCGCTCTCTACACTTGGTTAGGGATCAAGTTATACATGACTAGAGCCTTTCTAGCTTCACAAAGACTTTATTCTCTTGTTTGATTCCAATAACTCATGAGATGGCAACGTCAAGTTGTACCATTACCACTGTGTACCTGAAAATACTGAAGCCCAGAAAGGTCAAGTGACTAGTCCAAGGTCATACAGCAGACCCATCGACAGATCCCAGACCATCGGACCTTCTGCCTTGGGCTCCTGAGACGTGGCTAGACAGTTTGATTTATCCTACCAGTGTGTTTCCGCTCATATTATACAGCTGTCTTATTTTCTAAATCAAGGGTTAGACTTGTGGTCTTGGACATAAAACCCCCCATCTGAACAGTACACAGGCTCCCCTGTCCTGTGCCTCCCACTTTCTATCCTAAAGGGTGTCCAAGGAAGACATTCCTCTGTCTCTTCACCCCCAGACCCAGCTCCTGGGCCAGGACTCTCTAGGCCCTGCCTATGTAAGTTTACAGCCAGGCACACTGCCCAATCTGAGGCTCACTGACCGTGCGCTAGACCTTGAAGGTGCACACCACCAAGCCCTCTGGAGACCTCCACAGGATGCCCCATGCAGTGCACCTCCTGAGCAGCCTCCTGCAATGCCCCCAGGATGGGGCCCAGACTCACTTTTGCAATGACACCCATCCAAGCCCATTTCTCCTAAGGTTTCTACGCTGGAGCACAGCGGCGGGGGGTGGGGTGGGTGGGTATAGAAGAAGAGTATACCCTTCTGGCTGCTCCAGATGCACCCCTCTAGCTTGCCAATCCCACAGCCCCGAGAAGGAGATTCTGGGAGATTTGTGCCTAGGGCTGGGAGTCGCCAGGTTCTCTTCAGTGGCTCCAGAAATACCAGATTTTTTCCACCATGTCCCATCTGGGCCCAACAAGCACCATCCCTTCCGTGTTTCCACTAAGTGGTTTGCAGACTGTCTTGGCGGTGTGTCCCTGGGAAGGACAATTTATCTCCATGCTCTTCCTCTGACTCTATGAGATGCTTCTCTCCCTCAAGAGAAATCAGGCATGGGCTCTACGGAGCACTTATCACCCAGGGACGCTCCATCGACATCAGTTGCTGCGAGCTGGGCAGTTCCCCTCACCTTGGAGCCTGGCTTTGCTCCCCTTCCTCCCCCCTGCGCCTCCCCACACCCATGTTCACACTTGGATTCATCCTGCAGACCCCGACGGCACATGGAAGTGGGTTCTCATGGTCCCCACTCTCACTCAGAGCGCAGCGTGGTGCTGTTACCAGACAGCCAACGGGGCTGAGAATTTATAAAGAGGGCCGCCTCGTTGCAGATGAGTGGTATTGCAGGGGCTGAAAATGAGCCCCAGGACGGAATTGTTCTTACATTTATTAATGCATGCAGCAAATATTTCTTGAGCGGCCACTAAGTGCCCCATTCTTTTCTGGGCGTCGGGGAGACAGAGTGTTGAACAGGACAGAGGAGATTACATACAAGGGCCGCAAAAGTGACAGGAAAGTAACATACAGTAAGTACTTCCAGAAGAATAGCCAGGTGAGGGACAGCATGTGCCTGGGGTTGGGGTGAGGGATGAGAGCTGTAGAAAGTCAGCTCAGAGAGGGTTCCCCAGGAGGCACCTACCAGCAGAGATGCAAACGAAGGAAGGGAGTCCGTGGCAGACCTGAGCCACAGCATCAGGGCAGAGGGACAGGAGGGCAGGCCCCCCAGGGAGAACGCAGCAGGTGCTCAGGGTCAGCAGGAAGGCCCCTGAGGCTGGAGCACAGCGAGCAGGGCAGAGGCCGAGGGCAGGCGAGCTGGAGAGGAGTCGCCGGCAGTGCACGAAGCGCAAGAGTCCGCAAACCAGGGCCCGGGCGCGCTCCGCGGCCCCTGAGCTAGCAACAGTGCCTGCGTTTTGAAAGGGTCAGAAGAAGAAGGAAACAGATGGAGACGGAAATGAAGACAAAGAAGGAGAAGATGATGGCGGTGCGACAGACTTCTAGGTGGCCTGCGAGACCTGAACCGCTTACGGCCTGGCCCTTTCCAGAAGAGGTCGGCTTATGCCCCAGACAGAGCCCCGAGGACAGTGAACCACCGGGCTCTTCCTGAGCAAGGAGGTGGCACAGCCCGAGGGGCGCATGTCAGCGCTCACTTGGGCTCCCCCGTGGAGAGCTGGCCGGGGGATCGGGGTGCCGGGTGCAGTAGATAGTGAGAGGCCGGTGGCTTTGTCTGGCATGGGGGGCAGTGGCTGTCAAAAGAAGGGGCTGGTGGGGACTCCTGGGTGGCTCGGCGGTTTGGCACCTGCCTTCAGCCCAGGGTGTGATCCTGGAGACCCAGGATCGATTCCCGCATCAGGCTCCCTGCATGGAGCTGCTTCTCCTCCCTCTGCCTGTGTCTCTGTCTCTGTCTCTCTCTCTGTCTCTCATCCAGAAATAAATACAATCTTTAAGAAAAAAACAAACAAACCAGAGAAGAGGCTAATTTTGAGACCGATCAGCATTGTTGTCACACTGGGTATAGGTCATGATGGAAAGAGGAGCAAAGGAGGACTCTCAGGATTTGAGGATTGAGGTGGAACCCCTAGGGGAGCGTTGGCCCCATTTACCCAAGTGCAGGACACTAGGGGAGGAGTGGCTGGCGGGATGGGTTTGCGGAATCAAGAGCTCTCCTTTGGCCACAATCGGGTTGAGATGATGATTCGACATCAAAGTGCAGACATTTGCATATACATTTATATATACACGCACGTGCAAAAGGCACGCACATATACCGTAAAGGATGACGACGTCACTGATGCTATTGGGAATACAAAGAAGATAAGAATGCGTGGAAGACTTACTGTGACGTGTGAAGGATTTGGTACTCATTCCCACAACTATCTGTAAGGAAAAGTCTCTCCACTTGTCTCTCCCACTTTACTGATGAGAAACCTGGGGCTGGAATAGGTTGAGCAATGTTCCCAAAGTTGCACAGGGAGCTGGGTAGTGGGGGTGCTGGGAGATGCAGCCAGGAGTCCCCATTCCTAACCCCACATCTACCAAACAGAACAGCACATCCGAGCCCACTCAGGGGTGCAGCCTTCCTTTCTTGGTGCCTGTGTTTAGGCATTTTTATTATGGACAAATTGAGCTCTCCCAGTTTCCCAGAACGGACTCTACAGACCAGACATAATAAAATGTGCTTGTTTCCTACCTCTGAATTTAGCAAAATGGAATAAACACATTTTTATTACAATATTTTTTCTTATTTGGCCATCTTTGTTTGTTTTTAAAAAGATTTTATTTATTTATTCATGAGAGGCACACAGAGAGAGGCAGAGACACAGACAGAGGGAGAAGCAGGCTCCCTGCGGGGAACCCAGTGTAGGACTCGATCCCAGGACCCCGGGATCACGACCTGAGCTGAAGGCAGATGCTCAACCACTGAGCCACCCAGGGGTCCCATTATTCGGTCCTTTTTAAATGATGAAGTGACACATGCTTATTAATTGAAATTAAAAATATGGAAAAATTGGAAGGGAGGAAATTAGTAATATCCCCAATCCTTAAATAAAGCCATGATTGAATATTCCTGGGGCTTCTTAGAGGCTGCACTTGACCACTATATAGTTAGCAAGTTAGTTTCTGGGGTTCAGGACTGTGGGCTCAGAAAGAGAAGAGGACCCTGAAGGAACCAACACACTATAGGGCAGGGGAGCCAGGTAAGAATAAAAATGCCTGCCTTTTATGAAAACAACAGGTAGGTGTGTGCCAAGAATTGTGCCACGTGCTCTAACTGCATGACCTCCTTTAATTCTCACACCCCATTTTACAGTTGAAGACACTGAGGCTTTTGTCACCCCCAAGCAGCAGACTTGAGAGGTTAACCTCGGGTTCATGAATCCCAGAGCAGGAGCTCTTCAATCTCGTGTCATTCTACGTCTAGACAACAAGACGTAGAAGGCTAAGATGAATCTTGCTTTTTTTTTTTCCACCCAAGGTTTTCGTGTAATTTTAGAATTTACATCAACTTTGGATTCAGCTAACACAGGCCATCACATTGCTGACCTCGACAAATATCTTGAACAACAACAATAAAAACCCCTAAAATCTGATTAAATCCAGAACAAAATGAAGAAGAGGAAGACAGAGTGAAGTGGGGCAACCCAGAACAGACTAATTGATTCAACCATTCAATGAGTATTTATTGAGTATCTACTATGGGTCAAGCACTGAGCTAGACACTGGGGACCAGTGGTGGACACAGACAGACTAAAATCCTGGCCTCGTGGTGGGTTGTAGTGGATGGATCACCAGGGTTGGTGGCTCAGTGGGTGAAGCATTTGCCTTTGGCTCGGGTCATGATCCTGGGGTCCTAGGATCGAGCCCCACGTTGGGCTCCCTGCTCAGTGGGGAGTCTGCTTCTCCCTCTCCCTTTGCCTCCCACCCTTGCTCCCCTCTTGTGCTCTCTCTCAAATAAATAAATAAAATCTTTTTATTTAAATAAATAAATAAATAAATAAAATCAATCAATTTGAGGAAGTACTCAGAGCGGCTTCCCCTCGGCGCCCAGAGGTCTGCCTTATTTGACTCTGGTGCAACTGGTCGCCCTGTGCCAACCACATTGTTCTACAAAGCAAAGACCTTCAGGAACACAAAATCCTAATTACAGAGTGCCTCCATTGTATTCCTTAGACCAGACGTCGTCTACCTTGTGCTCCCATGTCATCTCTGCCTAGCTTATTTCTGCTCGACTTCCAACTGGACCCACTCACTGGAATTTGTAACCCGAGGCTACGGCGCTCTGGGGGTCTCAGTGGACGAGAGGACATTATACGGATATGTATTTTGCAGAGGGTCAAGGGGCACGAACCATGAACGGGAGCAAGGGTCTGATGCCGCTGTCAGATTTTCAAAGGGGCACATAACCTCAAAAACGTAAAAATCCATGGCTCTCCTCTTTTTCCACGTCAGTGGTATTTCCCATAGTCTGCAAATGTTGACTCCTTTTCCCTGCAGCTCTCCTAGAGCTGAGACTGAGTGGCATTTGGGGTTTGCTTACAGAAACGAGGCGAGTGCAGCGCTGGTATTTTTCCAGGCACGGCATAAAACGGAACTTAATTCATTCACTTCCACATTGACACAAGGGGGAATGTTCCAATTCCTCAGCCGCTGAGAAAGGCAATGTCCCCCACCAGGCTTCACACAACCCTCTTCCACTTGATTATTATTTGAGTCTCACCCCTGGCCCCGGCTCCACACTGCGGGTCTACACCGTTTCCCTGAGTACACAGAGTCTTCGACTCCTTTGGGCCAAAGAAAATAACACTGTTCTGATAGTCGAAGGCAAGAACAGGCTTCCTAAGCAGGTTGTCCATCTGCCAGAGTTCCTGCTTGCTATGCTTATTCTCGAACTCCAGATATCAATCACCATCTCTATAGGGTAGAGAAATGGAACAGAAAATACAGACGGTCTCCTGTTATTTCACTTCATTGAAAGCAAGTAGCACTTGCAAGCGGAACACGTGAGAGTCGAGGTCTTTGGGAGCACTCATTCCTTCACTGCTTCCGCAAATACGTATCAGGTGTCTACAGAACGGCAGACACTTTCCAAGTGCTGAGGACCCCGGAATGGACAGGCCAGGAGTGGTTCCCGCCCTCCTGGAGCTCATGGACTGGTGCAGGGAAGAGGCATCACAAATAAACAGCAGCGTGTTGAGAGCCGTGACAATAAACATGACGTGCTACTGGGAACATGCAACCAAAGACCCTCCGTAGTATCGCAGCCTGGACGAACAAGGAAGACAGCCCTGCTGAAAGTAACAGATATGCCGAGGCCTGAGCAGGAGCTGCTGAGGCCAGGGTGTATGGATGGAGAAGACAAGAAGAGCCCCTGAGGTCTGTGCAAAGGCCCTGAGGCCAAAACCAGTACAGCCTATTGAAGGAACTGAAGAAAGCCTATGTAGCCAGAGCACAAAGTAGAGCCACAGTGGCTGGAAACAAGAAGAAACAAGGGTTCTGTATACATAGGGCCCTGCATTTCATTGTGGGGGTTTGGGTCCTAATCCTGACAGCCATGGGGGAGTCATGGAAAAGTATGGAGGAGGTGTGCAGGACATGATTAGAGCTGAGGTTTTATTTTGTTTCAAAGCTTTTCTTTTCAAGTAATCTCCATACCCACCGGGTATGTGGGGCCTGAACTCATGCCCTCAGAGATCAAGAGTCACATGCTCCCCCGACTGAGCTTGCCAGGCACCCCTAGATCTGAGGTTTTAAGTGATCATTCTGACCACAGTGTGGAGAACAGACCAGGGATGGGCAAGACCATGCATGAGGAGCCAGTTTCAGAGGCTTTTCCAGCAGACCTGGGGAGAGATGCCAGTGGTTTGAACCAGGGTGAAGGCGGTGGACATGAAGAGAAAGGGACTTCCTAAGAGAAAACAGGGAGCATGAGCCCACAGACTTGATGGTGGGCTCGATGTGGAGGTGAGGAGGACGGAATCAATCATTCCTCTAATCAATCATTTTTCCTTGTCTCCAAAGCAGCTCGAGACACTCCTTCCTACCCTGCCTCCAGGAGGTGGCTCTCTGAGTGGACTCTGCAGTTGGGGTGACAGCATGCCAGGGGTGAATCTGGAAGGAGCCACAAATTCATGAGGCTCCAGAGACACTGGCCATTGTTGTGTGCGTTGAAAGAACCACAGCTGGGCAGCCCGGGTGGCTCAGGGGTTTAGCGCCGCCTTCAGCCCAGGGTGTGACCTGGAGACCCGGGATGGAGTCCCTCGTCAGGCTCCCTACATGGAGCCTGCTTCTCCCTCTGCCTGTGTCTCTGCCTCTCTCTCTCTCTCTCTCTCTCTCTCTCTCTGTGTGTGTGTCTCTCGTGAATAGATAAATAAAATCTTAAAAAAAAAAAAAAAAAAAAGAGCGAGCCACAGCTGTCCCCAGCCACAGCCCTTGTGTTGGTGAGTCCACCCCATGGATCAGGCTCGCCTGGTCTTCCCACGGCTGGTGCTTCAGACCTAACGTGGTCTAACATCACCCCCAGTCGCTCTTGAACACATTGCCCTGCTCTACTGTCTCCATAGCACTTGCTACTCTTTGAAAGAAACTTCTTAATTTGCTTCCCTGTGTTTTGTCTGTATCTCCCCACAAGACGGTGAGTTCCACGACGACAGAAACCCTGCTCTTCTGGTTCACGTGCCTAGAACAGTGCCTGGTACACAGCAGGTGCTCAGTACCAAGAAGACAGAGGAGTAAACAACTCCCCAAAGGCCAAAGACCTTCCCTCCTCCCACACCAAGTGCCCTCTCCCTGGGCCATGTGGACCTCCTTGGCTCCGGGCCGTGCCACAGACTGAGCAGCCCTTGTGCTCAGATGCCCCACGAGTCCTGGGCACACTCACTCTGAGCCTTCATCTGGGCCTAGGGCTCCAGGTGAGTAACGGTTTTCCAAGAAACAGCGCTCTCATGGGAATTTCCTTCGCTTTATTCCCCCAAGCAGAAGAACTGCCAGGGCTGGTATTTTTCCAAATTCCACACCTTGGGGCATGAAACAAACTCTGCAGGACCCCGGGACAGAATTATGTATTCACGCACACGACTAAAAGAGCTCACAAGCAAACATCGCTGGTGCTGCTGATTCATTACTATTTCTTTTTCTAGTTTTCCCTACAGATCTCAGGGCCAAAGTCAACTGCATTTGTACTTGGGAGCTGGTTCTTTTTAACCCAGGATATTAGACAGGATTTGGTTCTCCTAGCTAAATTCCTTCTTGGAAAGGGTTCTTCATTCTTCTTACTCTTCTAATTTTATTTAAAATTAAAAAAAAAAAAATGCTTCCTAACATGAAGATGGGAACTGCATTCAGCAGAGGGGAAAGAAACAGGACATGGTGAGGCCCGGCCAGGCTCCTACAGAGCCCACCAAAGGGACGAGTCAACGCTGAGTCACCATGAATGGTCAGTTCTCGGAGCCTGAGTCAGTGGCTGCTGGGCATAGGGCTTCTGATCCCTTCCACGTGCCTACAGTCTCCTCCCAGGCCAGGAGGGAAATGACTAATAACACCTCATGGTCCAGTGATGCTTTCACCTGATATCATAACAGGATACCTGTGGGATAGGGTGAGCTGTCATCTTACAAATGTTCCATATTGCCCTGACATTGGGTTGAGGTGGGACAAAGGATGGGGTCCTACTACTGTGGGTGAGGCCAGGTACTGTTCTCCAACCTGCCCCTCACGGCAGCGGTGTCTAGGCTCACACATTGGCAGAGGTACTGGGGCTGCAGGCAAAATCAAGTCAAAACTCAGTTGTAAAACTCTAATTCACACGCCAGAAGTCTCACCAACTAGGGAATATTTTCTCTTAGAAATTGCCTTTTAGGAAACAGAGGCAAATGGTAAGATCAACTTTGGTGGTGGTGGGCGGGGGGGGGGCATTAATAAAAATCAACTCTGAGGGATGTTATGGAGGCTTGAGCTCAAGAGAACAGCAGCGCCATGTGTAGGCCAGCCTGCCATTCCCCAGCATTTATTTTTTAAAGATTTTTATTTATTTATTCATGAGAGACACAGAGAGAGAGGAAGAAACACAGGCAGAGGGAGAAGCAGGCTCCCTGTGGGGAGCCCAATGTGGGACTCGATCCTAGGACCCCAGGATCACGCCTGGAGCTGAAGGCAGATGCTCAATTGCTGAGCCAGCCAGGCAGCCCTCCTCTTTAGAATATATGCCAGCAATTCTCTATAGAGAGTGGGATTCCTACAAAATCCCCAGAGGAGATTATTAATAAGATGGACACTCTCCCTGGCAGGAGAGTGTAAGAAGGTGGGCAGTAGAAGCTGCCCTGCCTTCCTGGGAAGATCTTGCTCCCACTTTGGCAGCCAGCTGGGTCCAGTCATGGGGTGATGACCAGCCGTGCCAATTCCTGGATGGGTGACTAGCCCGTGTGTGTGTGGAGGGAAGCCCCCTGGCCGGCCACCTGCTTGCCCTGCAGCAAAGCAGCGAGGGTTCCACAGGCTCCAAGCTGGAGCTCACCCACCAAGCCAAGGACACTACTCACCAGCCCACGCTGCCCTGCCCGGGCCTGGGCCTTGCCCGGGCCATCAGCCCTCACCGGGCACGTGGCTGACAACACGGCAACACAGGTACTCCGAGGAATTGGTGTCAGCGAGAGAGGGTCCTGGGCCTCACTGCCTCTTGTAAGAGTCACCTCTTATTCAGAAGACCCCCTAGCACATATTGCGTCCTCCGCAAATGTAAGCTATTAACCACGTACCAGACCGAGGGGTCGCATTTTCTGTTACACCCTCCCGCTGCACACCCTGCACCTGCAAAGCACTTTCACAGAAACCCTCTCACTCGTGCTTCTGAAACCCGCGGAGGGCCGGGAATTACCCACTCTATCTCCCAGGCTCAGAGCAGCTTGCCTGAGATCGCACAGCTCAGGAGCAGAGGACAGAAAGCCTCCGATGGAGGAGTCCCAACTCTCTTCTTGTCACCACGCTACCTACGCTTGCTTCTTCGCCCAACCTGCAGCCCCAGACAGCATCTGAAGACGTGGTTAGGCCCAGTATGGAGACACCCTGCCATGCGGCTTGGGTGTCCCTGCTCAGAACAGATGGAAGCCCCGGGCCTCTGCACACTCCGGGGGCCAACCGTGCCTCTTCCAAGCCCGCTCTCGTAGGCCAGTTGAGGGTTTGGCAAGGCCACCAAGGCGAGGGAGCCTGTGGCTTCCGCCACTAGAGCAGGCCCAGAGTGCTAGGGCTCTCCCAGCATCAAGGCACATCAAAATAGCCCGGGGCTCCTGGGGGTAGGAGTGGGTCAGGGCGGGACACTGAAGAGGTCACCCGAGGCTTTTTCAGCTGCTTCCAGCTGGCATGGGGTATTCTCTGAACATGGGGCCTTTCCTGCGAATCAGCCAGCCTCGCCACCCCTCCTGCTCTGACCCCCTGGCCTGCCTTAGCCCCTGGCCGTGTCCTCGGAAAGGTTTTCAGGGGTGCCCTGCCTTGCCCTTGGCCACTCCGCCCGCATCAGGGACAACTCAGGAAAGGGACTTGAGGCCTGAGGTCCAAGGAATCTAAAAGACTCCGTGCAAATGACGTGAGGGGCAAAACAAACTTCGCTTACAGAAAAGAAGCTGGCGCCCTGTTCAGTCTTTTCAACTCCCAGTGGGAGCAGGTTTGTTGTGACTAATGCATCAGGCTTGAAATCGCTTCAAGCAGCATACTGATTAGCCCAAGGCACAACAGAGGCAAGTGCAAAGTACCTCCCAAAGTGCAATGGTTCCAACAGAAAGAAAAGGCTGCCACTCTCAGGAAACAACTCACCTGCTAGCAGACCCCACCCCCCCCACCCCCCCACCCCCGCCCACTACTCAGTTTGATTCCTTAGCAAAGCACCAAGGCCTAAGGAGCTCTGGTGGGCAGCAACTCAGACAGAGCCAGATTTGAGGGGAGGGATTTTTGGCTGGATCCTGCCATCCTCCTCCCCCTCCTCCTTCTCCTCCTCCTCCTCCTCCTCCTAAACCTTCATGATTTTTCCCTGCCCACAGCCTACACTGCTCAGCATTACTCTCTAGGACCCTTATGAACTGGCCCTTATGAACGCTGGGTTGAATGGTGTCGCATCAAAACTCTCTATCCTCCTGGAACCTCAGAGTGTGACCTTAATTGGAAGTAGGGTTTTGGCAGATGTAATCAGTTAAAATGAGCTCATAAGGGATGAGGATGGGCCCGAAATCCAATGGCCGGTATCCTCATAACAAGACCGTGTCTTCGAAGACACAGAGACACACAGAGAGAAGAACGCCGGCTGAAAACGAGGACAGAGTTCTGAGCACCGCATCTACATGCCAAGAATCGCCAGCAACCGCCAGCAGGTAAGAAAGAGGCATGAAGCAGATTCTCCCTCAAAAGGAAGGCTCCTGGAGAAACCCTCCAGAAGGAACCAACCTCACTCATGCCCTGATTTTGGACTCCTAGCCTCCAAAACTATGAGAGAATACATTTCTATTGTTTGAAGCCACTCTGTTGTGGTATTTTCTTTTTTTTTTTTTTTTTTTTTTTTTTTTTTTATGGCAGCCCCAGGAACCTAACACAGGTCCCAATGCACTTGTCTAGCCCTATCCTATCAAAGTCATCCTCCTCACATCCCCTGTGTAAGAGGTGGCTGTTATACATTTAAAACAAGTAATAGAGTTCAGGTCTCATCTTTGCCTTATTGGCAGCCGTGTGACTTTGGGCAAACCAATTCACTTCTCTTATTTTCAGTTGTCTAATCTATACCATGAAGATAATAGAAGGGCAGTTGTGGGAGTTGGAAAGAGAAAATATGTGTGTAACAAGAGGGAGACTAGATCAGCCACAGAATTTCTCTTGGGGGAGGCATTACACTGGTTCGGAAAATAGAGCCAAATAAACCTCCTCGCAGGAGGGTGGATCCCAAGGGCTAAGATCAAGAAATTGGGGGGCCCTGTTGACTAACATGATGTATTGGTATAAGTTGGGCGGTAGTTGGCTAAAGAATGAGAAAGGTAAAGTTCACAGGGAAGAATCCAGGAGACATAAAGGGCCAATAAGAGCGAAACTGAGGGAAGGAGGGAGCGAGACCTCTCCACACCCCCGTGTGGCTAGGGAGTTTGGGGGGGTGGGGTGTGGATAGAAACATCTGATGGATATTTCTAGTTGTTCATGGTGAAGCATACAAGATAAGCCCAGACCTCCATCTCTTCTACAAAATATGCAGTGAACTCTAAATTGGGTTCTAACATTTTTATGATCACAGATTCTTTGCATTTGATTTTGGAGGCTGGGTTGTCATGGGGGTACAGTGAAGAGAGCCCACACCGACACATGAGCTGGAGAACCAGGGGGGACTGGGGGCATCTGGTTTACCAAGTGGGCAGCACTTTATGAACATTATGCATAAATGTTTGCCTCGGCCTCAGTCCTCACCTTCCTGACCATCACTTGCTCCTGCCTGAGCTGGCGATGACTTCTCCCCTTCCTCTACCACTTCTCCAGCTATCCGAATCCTACCCACCCTTCCAGCATCAGCTGCCTCTTGCGTGAAGCTTTCACCACCTTCCCAGCTGGAGGGAGGATCGTCCAGCTCTCAGCTCTGTGCAGTGGGTATTCCCATGGAACAGGTACCATCTTCCTTCTGGAGTTAGAGCAGAGCAGTAAAAAACAAGACAAAAAGTCCTGCAGAGGCAGATAAGGGAAGGTGAACACAGAACAAAGAGAAAGACCCAGAAGGGAGTGGGGGGAGGGGAGAAGGTGGGAGGAGGAAACTCTAAAAAGCTCTCCCGGCCCACTTCACTCCCAGTCACTGTATCAGGGCGGGGTTGCAGGGCCACTGGGAAATGTGATATCTCCAGCAGGCCCTTTTGTAAAGCTGAAATTCAAGCATTTCCCCTGAGTCTTGAGTGTCATTGTGAGGCACCCTGAATACAACTGCTACGATGGTAACTGGTTTCTTGCAAGCTCTCTATAGCCATGAAGGCATGAATTATCCCAACTTCCGCCTGCTAAGCTTTCTCCCCACCCTCCCTCAGAGCAAATAAATATACCCACCTGGATGGGCATTAACCTCAAAGGGTGGGCAGGTGAAATGCTCCGACCTACACACAAAGGGCTCCCCATGGCCTGGAACGAGGAAATAACTCCATTTACCCATTCAGTGGGGAAGGAAGCAATCACCTACCCCTTGCCCTCCGCACCTAACCTGGAGCCCAGGCTACTGAGCCTCTGGGAGCTGGTTATATAGGAACAAAAAATACATGTTTGCTGTTCTCAGGAAGGTCCTTGTCCAGAGGGAGACAAATGAGCCAGCAAGTGCCATGCAGTGTGAGGGCTGCAAGGAGAAGGTGGCCCAAGGGTTACAATAACTCAGGAATTACTATCTGGGCTCTACTGTGCTTTAAAGGGTGAAAAAAGAATTATGTCTACAACTCTACAACTACTACCACAAATCCACACATTGGCTGTTAGATTCATCACCTTTCTAAATATTAAAATGTAAGGAAATGTATGACTTAGGACAACAGGAAGAACCTATGATAATCAGACTAAGAAGCCTAGAAAGGGTCATTCCCAAGGAGAGGGAATATGCAAAGGTCCAGAGGTATAAAGTCATGGTTGCCATATAGACACCATTCTAGTAACTATTTGTGGAAGATTCAGTGAAGTAGCTATTCTAACAATGCCCAGAGGCTGGATGGCTTAGACAACAGACATTTATTTCTCACAGTTCTGGAGGCTGCGTGCCAACGTGGTGGGGTTCTTGGTGAGGGCTCTCTTCTTGGTTGATGGATGGCTGTTTTCTCACTGTATCTTCAATGGTGGAGAGAGCAAGCTCAGGTCCCTTTATCTCCTTATAAGGAGATATAACTAATGCCATCATGGGGCTCCACTCTCATGACCTTATCTAAATCTAATTATCTCCAAAGGGCCCACTTCCTAATGCCATCATGTTGGGGGATCAAGACTTCAACACATGCACTCGGGGTAGGAGGGGGCACAAACATCCAGTCCATAGACTGAGTTTGCAGTAATTAACATCAATGGACTATGAGAATAATCACTATTTGTCCAAGACATACCAACTTGAAATTCTATCCCAGTATTAATAATGTAGAGTTGGAAACAACATAAGTGCCCAACGGTTAGGGATGCATGAAATAAATTACTTGCATACAACTAAATATGCTACAGCTAGTAAAAGCAGCTGGGTAGAAACATACTAATCACATGGAAAGATGTCCATGATGTATGATGTTTTTAAAAATGTAGGTCAGAAAATATATAGATGTTAATCAATAGGGAAAATAAGACTGGGAAAGAAAAACTGACCTGGGATGCCTGGGTGGCTCAGTGCTTGAGCATCTGCCTTGGCTCAGAGCGTGATCCCAGTCCTGGGATCCAGTTCTGCATCAGGCTCCCCGTGGGGAGCCTGCTTCTCCCTCTGTCTGTGTCTCTGCCTCTCTCTCTGTGTCTCTCATGAATAAATAAAATCTTAAAAAAAATAAAACTGACCCAAATATTCACAACTCATCTAGAGGTGAGATTTACAAGCAGTTTTTAACTGTTCTTTTACCCTGGTTGTATATTCTAAAATTTCTACAATAAATATGCAAGATGTTCGTGTGTGAGAGTGATTGTGTATTTACTGCCAGACATGACCCAGGAAATGGGAGAAAGGGCATCAGTATCACCCTGCAGGTCAGAGTGAGTGCTTACACCCAGCCCAGAATCCCTGCAGCCACTCCCATTGTGGACTATTACCTGAATCCCTTCACATTTTCTTCTCAAAGGTCACCTCAATCAGCCCCAACCATCCTCTTGGTCAGTGTCGATGGCATAGCCACATGTACCTTCTAAGATAGAAATGTAATTAGCTCTTGGAGTCAAAAGACTGGGTGGCCTGGGTGGCTCAGACAGTTGGGCATCTGCTTCAGCATGGGCCAGGATCTCAGGGTTCCGGGATCGAGCCCCATGTCGTTGGGCATCGTGCCCAGCAGGGAGTCTGCTGGAGATTCTCCGCGTCTCCCTCTGCCCTTCTCCCCCTCTCTCTCTAAAAAAAAAGTTTAATAATTATTTATCAGCAAATACACATTGACAGATGTGAATGTTGGCCTATTTTGGGGAGTGGGGTGGGAATAAGAAAGAAGCAGCTCCAAGGTAGATGGAAGGTGGTTGTAGATTTTGAAGAGCCCATGAGGTCAGAGGGCCAAAGAGAAAGCCCTTTGCCTTTATAAGTGAATAGCTAAGCTAGTAGTTGACCACCTAAGGCATAGCTAAGAAAGACAAGTGGAAGAGAGTAACAGCTGAGATTTATTATTTCATCCATCCCATCCCACCCTTTTCTACACTCTGACACTATACTGTGAGCACAACACAGTTCTAACCCTCGTGGAGCTTGCATGCCACCGGAGAGAAAGATGGAAAGGAAAGGCATCATGCTGTGAAGACAGGCAGCGATAAGTACTATGAACATAAACTACAGGAAGTGAACAAAGACCGCGGCGGTGCTATTTTAGATGGGTTGGTCAAGGAAGAGCACGGCCAAGGAGGACGTGAGGGGGCAAGCTCTGCGTTTACCTGTGGAAAGGCATTAGGGCCGTGGGAACAGCAAAAGAGGTCCTGAGTTGCAAGTGTGATTGGAAAACTTAAAAACAGGAAGGAAGCCTGTGCATTGGAGCAGAGTGAGGTCTGGGAAATGCAACCAGGTGTGCTCCCTCTGGATACGGGTATCTCTGCTACCATCCTAGGTTTCAGACCCAAAGAAGCTGCTTCTATCCCACCGCCTCCAGTCACAGGGGGACTGAGTCTCTGAAAACCTGGCTTAGTTGACTCACAGTATAGGGAGATGGTTAAGAGCTCAGGCTTTGAAGTCAGACACCTGTGGGTGAAGGTCCCAGCTCCTTCCCATCCCTGCTGTGTGTCCCCACGCAAGCTGCTTTGCTGATACGAAGCCCAGAGGTGTGCTGGTAAGTCGGATCTCCTGGGGTAGAGGGTGCAGGGCATGGAGAAAAGCCTCAGTTTGTAGCATTTGCCAATTTCTGTGGTAGAAATACATCCACTGCAGCCAATTTCAGCTAGCAACACGGAATCGCCGAACACAGAATTAGGAAGAGACACACACACACACACAACGGGCTCTCAAGAGCCAGGACCAACCAGCTCCAGCACATCATCAGCTCAGTTTCTTTCATCTGTGAAAACAGATTTCGCCTCATGCAGTACTTGGTGAGAATTACATGAGGTGTATATAAAAAGCACTTAGCATAATGCATGGTGTGTAGCTAATGCTCCATAAGTGAGAGCTGTGATTCTTGCTCATTAAGGACGTGGGATTCTGGTCTGGCACTTGCACGCAGAAATAAATTCTCAAAGGACAGAGCAAAGGGTCACCGGGAGGGCTGGGGCCTTATTCTGACTCTGTCTCTGCCTCCTGTGTGACTCGGGGCAAGTTGCTTTCCCTCTCTGGGCTTCCGTTACTCTATCCGAAGTGAGGCACAGAACGAGTTACAGAGTTCCTTCCAGACTGGACATTCTGCAACTTCCTACTTTGGGGACTGTTCTGGAAGCCCCCATGGAAAGAATGGGTGGGTACAGGTTACCAAGGCATCATTAGGGGTGAGATGGAGTTCCCTGGATTCTTGCCAATCTTAAAAGCTACCTGGACAGATGTGTGCAGAGTCTAGGACAGAAAGCCTGAGTGAGTTCTCTCCTGGCAAAGACCACAGAACTGTTCAAAAAATCAAGAGAGGGGAATCCCTGGGTGGCTCAGCGGTTTAGCGCCTGCCTTTGGCCCAGGACGCAATCCTGGAGTCGCGGGATTGAGTCCCACGTCAGGCTCCCGGTGCATGGAGCCTGCTTCTCCTTCTGCCTGTGTCTCTGCCTCTCTCTCTCTCTCTCTATGTCTATCATAAATAAATAAATAAACAAATCTTAAAAAAAAAAATCAAGAGAAAAACACCTAAACGAGAGGGAAGGGGGTAGGGGGGACACTGGGTGGCTCAGCAGTTTGAGCATCTGCCTTTGGCTCAGGGCGTGACCCTGGGGTCCTGGGATCAAGTTCCGCATCGGGCTTTCTTGAGGAGCCTGCTTCTCCCTCTGCCTGTGTCTCTGCCTCTCTCTGTGTGTCTCTTGTGAATAAATAAATAAAATCTAAAAAAAAAAACAGAGAGAGAGAGAGAGAGAGGCATATACATGACAGTGGGGAGAGAAAAAAGAGATCTAAGGGAGTAGTTTGAGGATTAATAGGTTCTCAGAAAATGTCTTCAATACACATTTTAGGAAGGAAGGCCCTGTGTGCCAAAGCTTTCATGTAAAGGGAGAAAGGAGCCATAGACATAATGTGGGGTGAGATGAGCGTAGCAGAGGCAAAGGGGGGGGGACCACAGGTGAGGATGACCAGGCCCTGTGACAGGGGAGCAAGCGGCGGGCTGGAGAGGCCAGGCCACGCCAGCTTCGCGGGATGGCAGCCGGGATCTGCACAGCCCAGTTCCTTGTGCCTCCAACGTCCTCATTAGAATCCCTTTGAAGTACATCAGACTATAATTTTCAGGAGTCAAGAGCAAAGCTCCCTGTAGCCTTTGGCTCGCTCGGACCGTCAGCGGGAGGGAGCGCAGTGTCTGACGCAGCCCCCTCAAGGCCACAGACGCGAGGCAGGCCTGCCCGCAGAGGACAGGCGGCCCCAAAGATTTTGCGGACTTTGCACGTTTGGCGGTCAGCGTCTCTGGACTGGCCCACATCCCTTCTCGGGGGACGAATGGGGCCCCAGCCCCGGGGCCCCCAGCGCCGCTATCGCCTCCCTGGCTGGCAGCTCCGTTTTCCTCCCCGGGAAGTACTTAGCTCGAGCAGCCCGGGCGCTCTGGGCACTGCCTCGGTCGCAACAAGTGGGTGACTTCACTGAATGACCATCTCGATCGTCCCCGATCCATTTTTGGGTCACCTATTGTTCCCCTAAGGAGCTTAGTTCCGACGCCTCGACACCCAGGGACATGAAAGGCGCTGGTTGGAGCGCACGTTTCCCTGCGACTGGAGCTAAACCCTGACAGGTGAGCTTAATTACTGGCTGCCTCCAGCTCCTCGGCAGCCGGCTGGGACGGAAAGAAGAAAGTCATAGTAAAAACGTCATGACATTCTAGTCAAGCCGGGGACCACGGCCCCACAGCCGGTGACTTGCGGTGGCACAGCCGAGGCCCAAGAGAGGTGGGGACGAGCCCGGGCCAGAGGCGCCCCGCCCATGCCCACCTCTTAACGAGGACACCCGGAGTCCCAGGCCCGGGTCGGGAGCCGCAAAGGCGGCGTTGATTCCGCCCATAAACGATGATCAACCACAGCCTTTAAGCTTATTAAAAATAAGCCGAGCAAGGACTCAATCATCATCAAATGCTCAGTGTGAGGTTGCTTCTAAAAATAAGAGTCCATCTGAAATTCTAACAGCATCTTACGGTGGATGGCTACACAATCTGTTGGCAAAATGCAAACGAGCAAAAGAAACCTCAGAATCGCCCAGAAATGACACTCTGGGAGCTGGGGGGGCCCCGGGTTCCAATCCCGCCTTTCGCCATCCACTGTGCCCCGCCGTCCCCTTGACCTCGTTTGCCCGTGGAAGATCCACCAGCCTCGGACGCCAGCCCAGGGCCGCCCTGGCTGCCCGTGCAGGTGGCACCGGCCCCCCGTGCTCCCCACGGGCCCCCAACCGCGTGTTTTCCCCGCGCGCCGCCGCTGGTGCTCACGGCCACGCTCCGTCCTTTCCCCGGCGTTCAGTGCCATGGGCGCGGCGGCAGGCGGGACACCGGGCAGGCCCGGGGAGTGGTGTGACCATATGCCCACTGTCCAGGGTAGGGCACCGAAGCCCAGGAAAGGCCGAAGAGCGGGAAGCGGCAGAGCTGGGATGCGAAGGCCCGGCTCCCTCTGCCTGAGCACGTGAGAAAGATGCTGGCTGAACTGACTCCTCCCGCCTTGGGCCCCTGGTGTCAAATGCGGGCGAGGAGGGGGGCCGGGCGGGGGCAGCTATGTGATGCGAGGTGCTGTGCTCCTGTGCTCCGTGGGAAATGCACCCCCAGCTCACGCTGCTGCTCAGCTCTGCCCCCCGGGCGACCCGGGCACAGTCCTCCCCGCAAAGCTCCCGGCAGGTCCCGCCCTCCCTGGCCCGTGGATCCTGCAGGTGCCACCGCCCTGGGGCCAGCCACGCCCTCCCTGTCCCAAGCCAGTGGGGCTCGCCTGAGCATTGAGTTCCCGGTCCCCAGATGGGCTCCCGGGTCCTTCCTGGGGGAGATCAGTGCTGAGGGGAAGCATTCTGTGAACAGTCCACACCAACTCCACCTTGATTTGCAGTTTTAAAAGAGCAGACGACCGAGATCAGATCAATACGACTGCCTGGAGGCGGTCAGGGGGAAGTGAAGAGGGCCGGGCACTGGACAAAGTTGACTGGCCTCCCTCCAAGGGCAGCTCGGGCACCGGATGGCCCAAGCACGGAGGTTCGGCGCTTGCCCTAGGTCCCGTCTGCTCCTGGTCGTTTAGTTGGGCTTGCCTTATGGAGCCCTTTCTTTCTTTTTTTTTTTTTCTTTTTTTAAGATTTTATTTATTTATTCATGAGAGAGGCAGAGACACAGGCAGAGAGAGAAGCAGGCTCCATGCAGGGAGCCCGATGTGGAACTCGATCCTGGGACTCCAGGATCAGGCCCGGGGCCAAAGGCGCCGCTATAAGCAGCCCTTTCTGACTGCTAGCCTGTCTGAGAATGGCACAGTGTGATGGAAGGGGATTAGTTTGAGTCCTCTATCTGTGCTGTGTGACTTCAAACCACTGACTCGACCTCTCGGAGCCTCAAGTTTCACACCTATCAACTGGGTATAATTATTCCTGCCCCAACGTGTTATTGGAAGGTAAAATAATACGAGTGATGACACGGTAAGTGTTCAATACAAGGCGGACAATAATGGTAATAATCACAATGGCTTTTTTAAGAAGGGAAGACACGGTGAGAGCCTCGCCTTAGCAACCTTAACCTGCGGTCACCCTCAGTCTCGTGAATGCAGATTGTGGGGAGCATCCCAGAAGGTGGATATGACTGACACTGTGCACAGGACAACAGGAGAGAATGGAAGCAGGATTCCTAGGAGACACACGGAGGGGGCAGGTGGCAAAGGGGATAGATAAATCAGGAGAATGCGGAAATGAGGTGAACTATGAATAAAAAAGAAACCCACTTCTAATTTTGCTATCCACAACAACTTATTAAATCCACCTTCTTTTGATTAATTGTCCTTCCACGTCCTTCCAGCATCCTCCTCGTTAACAACAGCAAACGCATTCCATAAATAAAACCACAGTCGAGAGGTAATTAATGCTGAGCCATCTAATTCCGAATTTCAAATCATGCTCTACTTACATTAAAATAAGATTGCAGGCATGTGTGACAATCAATTTTACTCTAATTTAAAAAAAAAAAAAACCATACACACACAAACTGAAGTCAGTTATTTAGGGAGAGACTTGGGAAGCATGGCTGCAATTGGCTTCCATATGTCGCCCAAATATGTGGAGCTGAGCTTGGGCGCCTGTCGGGACGTGGCACTGTCACTGCCTTGTCTTCTGCAAAGTCACACACGTGACCAGGTTCAAAGGACATGTATCCTGGTACCTGGGTTGAGCCAGGCCAGCAGCAGAGAGCTGGCCGGGCAGGAGGGTGTGAAGCGGGCCAAGGCTGCAGTTTCTAGAACTCTATTTCTTAACTGACTCTATGTCTTGGACAAGACACCTCCCTTTTCTCTATCTCACTGTCCCCACTTCCTAATCTGTAAAACGGGCGTAATATTTTAAGATAGCCGCGTGGGCGAGATACTCTGGAAACTGCAATTTTCTGCTGCTGTGAGTGGTTATTATCAGCCCTGACCTGGTCCAAATGTTACTCTGTGCTTTCTGGATGGCCAGTTATAGTCAAGTGGCCTGAATTTCATGTCTTTCCAGTGTCAAAGCCAAGGCGAAGGAAGAAGACAACAGGTCAACAGGTAGGGAAGCAGGTGCGTGGAGGGCTAACCTGGGGAACAAGTTAAGGGCTATGTGATCCATTAGGCACAGTGCTTAGGGCCTATGATATTTGTAGAATGCATGGAAATGTTTTAATTTCTCTTTTTTGTAACCAGAAGGAACAATGAATACAATTCAGCCTGGATTATGCTTGTTTTATACCAAGGCAGTCATTAAATAAACTTTTCAATCTCTCTCTCTCTCTCTCTTTTTAACGGAGGAAGAGGTCTACAAAGCCAGAAATTCCAAGGGCTCATGAAAATCATGGCCCTGACCAAGCCCACTGCTTACGAATGCAGCAGGCTTTCCTTGCTACCCTTCCCAGAGCCCAGATCAGTTCCTCTGGAGCTGAGATGTCTCCTCCTAGACATCTGAGCCCTCTGGAGACGATACCAGGAGGTAATGCCAATTCCAGGTCAAGGAGTGGGTAAGAGTTCCTGACAGCATGGCAGGCCAGAAGGGAAGAGTCTTGAAGAGGGTAGGGGGAGTGGTTCCTGGGTACCCCTGGAATCATGCCTTCTACACCAGTGTCCAAACTCACTACTGGACTGACTCATCTTCCAGGTGGAGATACTTACTCCTCCCGCTATCGGTGGGAGTACAACCTGGTACACACTTGCCAGAGAGCCATTTGGTGGTGTTTAGCAACATCTGAAAGTATGGACTTTGACCCAACAATTCTGCTTCCAGGAATGCATCTCATAGTCCTTCCTGTGCGATGGTACAAAGATAAAGGTATAATGATGTTCATGATGGTAAAAACCCAGGATGGCCAAAATGTCCGCCAGGAGGGCAACAGCCAATAAATTGCGTAGAGCCAACAGCCATACAAGAGTCTGTAATGGAGAAGTTAAACAGAGGGCATCTGATCTGTGTGTCAAGAGATGGTGAAGAGTGAAGAAAGACCTCTGTGAGCATGGAGAGATTCCAACTGGGGGAGGAGAGATGTATGCTGGTTTTTGTGCAAAAATTTCTGGAATGATGCACAAGCAACTATTCTCAGAAGTGATTGCTAGGATAGTGGGAATGAGGTTGGTTGGGAGGGCAGGCCCTTGCCCGGGTGAGGGTGGCAGGGGTGCATTTCAGGCAGTCTCTGGCAAAGTACGTCGTCATCGGGATCCTCTCCTCTACTCAGTGAAGCCTGGGACTCACCCCTAGTTTAGGCCTTCATTCTAGTTCTCGTTCTGGAAGGTCTTTGCATTCTTAGATGGCATCAAGACAAGCAAGCAAAAAGTTTGAGCTGAAAACCCAGCTCCCACTTTACTAACTGCATGGCAATCTCTGGAAGCCTCAGTTTCTTCCTCTGTAGCAGATGAACTACCTTAAGGAAGAAATGAGACAGTATTTGTGGTAATATTCAACACAACGTCTAGCACATATTAGATACTCAATAAACACTGATTGCCCCTGAAGCCAGTGGAAGGGAGGGGGATGCAATGTGCAGGGGAGCACATCAACCAGAAGAGGACCCTGATGGCCTGAGGATGGGGATGGCCCTAGCCTGACCCAAACCCTCCACGGCTAATGGGGCAACCAGACAGTCCAGGCTTCCCAGGCTGGTTCAGTCCAGACAGCTGCCACAGCAGGACAGCAAGCAACTTCTGGGATGACTGGCTGACCGGGGGGCCCTGTGTCCTTCAGCAGGAAGGGATGAGCTGGTACTTCGTGACCAGGTCCAGATACCACCTCATTCCCAGCGCTGAGTCCAGCCCACCTCGGCCTCATTTCGGAGTGCTGTGTCTTATCCCTCATTCAGACTCAGATTTTGTCCTTGGGGGAAACCCAGCCACAAACTCGATTCCTAGAACCAAGAACTGCAGGCTCTAGGCATTCTCCACCTGTAGCTGCCTCTAGGTGAGGAGGCCACAGGCAAGGCCCAGGAGGGGAAAAGGCCTGGTGCACATGGCCAGGGTGAAAGACGTCAGTGTGTCCCCTGCCCCTAAAGTTATGCTGGGCCAGCAAAGAGGGAGGGCCCACATCCAGTCCTGCTCCTGTCTAACCACTCAGCTGGGGTGGTCCGTGGTCCCTCCCAACTGGGTTGAGGGAGATGTTCGGCCTGAAGCCCGACTCCCAAGCTCAGGAGCAGTGACATGGCTTTGCAGCAGCAACCTCAGAACCACCACCTTCCCTACTTCTCCCCCTTGCAAAGTGCTTTGAAGTGTACGGAGTCCTTCACAGGGGCCTCACAACGCCCTTGTGGGGAGATGTGGATTTTCACCACGTTTTAGGTAAGAAACAGACTCCTACCAGTTCAGTCGTTTGTCCGAAATCCCACTTAGGGGAGTTGGGATGTGAACCTAGGGCGCACGACCCCTCCTGCAGAACTCCTTCTCCTGAACCTCTGGCCCTCTGGATCCCAGCTTTGTCCTCGTCCTGTGAACAGACTGAAGTGGGTCTTTACTGTCCAGGCTGCCCTGAGCTCCGGGCCCTGGAAGGAGACTGCCCACGTCCCTGTGCATGTGATGCTGCGACACACCACCAGGTGGCAACAGCAGCCAGGGCTTCCCGGGCGGCGGCCGAGGCAGCGGGGAGCGCGGGTTGGTGCGAGGCCCACAAGGTTCGGGCCCTAGAGCTGCAGCTTCTACTGCACACCGGGCGGCTTCTTGCCTCCCTGCCTGTCTGGGCACCGAGACCACAGGAAGGCTGCTCCCACTATCTAGACACTGGCAGAGCTGACCCCAGGCCAGGCCCCAGGAGGGGCGCGAACCAGCAGTAGTAAGCCTCCTGGCACCGGGGCCCCATCTATGTGCACAGGCACCCCGCGGAGCAAGGGCGCATCAGCTGTCAGCGTCTGGCCCGGCCTGGAGCACCGCACACGGAGGGGAGCCCTCAGTTCACCAGCCCTGGCTCAGACCACACCCCACTCTTGCCAGTCCTGCACCTACGCGATGGCCGCTTGTGGAATGATTTCTGTGCGCCACAGTCCGACATCCCTCGTGCTGCTGTTGGAAAGAGCACTGGACCGAGGTTAGGAGCACGGGCCCTGGGCCAGACCGCCGGTCTCACTAGCTAGCTGAGCCTGGATGGGACCCTGAGCTCTTTGCGTCGGCTTACTCATCTTCAGACGTGACAACAAGTGTCCACCCCATATGCGCTTGCTGAGGATCAGAGGAGGTGATATATGTGTAACGTGCTTTTAACCTCCCCCGGGTATATAGTAAGTGCTCCATAAACGCTTGCTACTATCAATGAAGGGCCTACCAAAGCAAGTATCGTCTGCTGCTTGCTTCTCTGGTCGTGCTCCACCCTTCCATATCTTCCAGAACATCAGTGACTCCCCTTCCCTGAATGCCTCGCATGATTTCTGACCTCTGTGCCTCGGCGCGTCATATTCTCTCTACCTGGAAAGCCCCTTACCCTACCTCTTTTGAACACACCCCTCCAAATTTCAGGCCCACCACAAATTAGTAGTCTGCCTTGAATTAGTTCTTTATGAGTTTTATTGTCCCTAGATGCATGCAGGGATCCCTCCCAGAATTCCACACAGTACTTCGTTCATAGGAGGTGCCCCCAAAAGCGTACAGTACAAATAACACCTTGCCAAAGGCTGGAAGGCTACAAGGTGTGCCTGCTTGGAGCACTGACATATATATGGGAGAACTTTTCTTTTCCTCTCCAAGGACAGGATAAAGCATTTCCCCCTGCACTGTCCTCTTCAGATATACTATGAAACTTGAATTCATGACAGCTGACTTTTGAGCATAAAAGTAAACCTAAGGCCTCAGGTGTTCCTCAACACTCTCAAGTCTGGGACAGCTAGCAGCCCTTCTCCCCTCTTAACAGGGAAAAAGAGAGCGTTCTCTTCCAAGGACACTTGTCAATCCCCGACTCAAGCAAGAGAAAGGTTTGGCCAACTGTTCATTCAAATTCCTAAAGGGGCAAGCAGCTGACTAGGCGTAAGACAACGGGGAGTGGTGCGGCCTGTGGCAAATAGAAAACACAACCTAAGGTCATCCCTCAAATTTTTAAACCACCGTACCAAATGAACAAATGCATCCACAGACATCAGTTAGCCTGAGGGATGTCAGCTTGCCAACTTTACCTTAAACATCTGCCACTGACCCTCCAAATAGGGGGCTCCAGGGAACTCGGCGTAAGCTCTGAATAATGAAAGGGGACAAGACCTGAGAGTGAATCCCTGCTCTGTCGCTTCCTAGCTGTGTGACCTTGGACATCATACCTTCTCTTTGCCCATTTTCTCATCATTAAAGTAGGTATAAAAGGAGAACCTACCTCGTGGGGTTGCCCCAGTGATTAAATGAAAACATAAGTAGACTAACAGAGAACCTGATGTATGTGAAGGTCAATAAATGACTTTAAATTTTCCTGACCAAGTGGGAGGATTATAAGTGAAGGGGGTAAGATCTGTGTGTTTCTAAGCACACTGCACCTGCTGGTACTAGCTGTGTGCTCTCCCAGCTACTGCCTCTCCTCCCGACAGGTGCCACCGTGCGGCCCAGGGGACGGGCCCTAACTGGCCAAGCTCCAGCATACAGCTCTGCACTGCTCTAGGCAGCCAGGCATTGCGGCAGCAGAAGCCTTCCACCTGCAGGAGTAAAATGCCTTCAAAGGGCTGTCGTAGAGCCCACACACTCAAAGCTATGTGACCTCTGCTACGGGGGAGAGTCTCATCACAGTAGCCAGGAATGTCCTCCCTGGTCTCCCCGAACCAACAAGCTCCATCTGCCAACTTCACCCACCACGTCAAGGGGTAGCATATCAGGTTTAGGTGTCTACGTTAGCTGTGAACACCTTCTCTCCACTTGAAAACTCGGCCACAAGTTTCCCACTAGGAAAGGCCGCCATCCACTTATCGTGGTCTCCGTACTTTCTCCAGAACCAAACAGACAGAGTTGTCTTTTCATCTCCCGGATGGGCCTCTCCCACATCTGTCACCCACATTTAAGATCTACATCTCTAAAACTGGAGATCCGGCCCGGACAAGGCTGACAGGCTCCGGATGGCTCCTCCGCAGACCTACGTCTAAGGGCTCCTATTCTCTGCGTTGGGCCCGGACCACAGGGCGTGGAAAGCATAACTGGTACCGAAACCTTATTTTTATTTATTTATTTATTTATAATTTATGATAGTCACACAGAGAGAGAGAGAGAGAGAGGCAGAGACACAGGCAGAGGGAGAAGCAGGCTCCGTGCACCGGGAGCCTGACGTGGGATTCGATCCCAGGTCTCCAGGATCGCGCCCTGGGTGAAAGGCAGGCGCCAAACCACTGCGCCACCCAGGGATCCCCCGAAACCTTTATCTTAGCGTTCTATATTATACATTCTCATCTTCCCAAACATCAGAGTGCATTGAACGGAAGTTTACCTCTTCTTCATGACCCAGGAAGCATCAAAACCATCATCAATCGCTCCAAGGACGACTGATAAGACTGTGGATTTTTTGGTCCCCTCTTCCTTTGCTGTCAAGCTGTCAGCGGTTTCACTGTGTGCTGTTGACTGGGCTGTCAGAGCACCTACTTATCCCAACCCTTCTAATCAGCTGCTTTGGACCTGCTTGGGTCCTGAGACATCAGAGGATGACTAGTAAAAGCCACCATTCACTGGGCGCTGCATGTGTGCCAGACTTCCTGCTAAATGCTTTCCAAGAGCAACTTCACTGGACAACCCCCAAGCACCCGGGGAAGTGGAAATCTTATCCTCGTCTTTCAGATGAGGAAACTAAGCTTTGAGTTGAATAGAAAGGAGCAAAGATGGTTCCTGAATCCAGTCTCTTTGACCCCAAAGGCTGTGATCATAATATACCGCCTTCCACCATGTTACCCCGCTTTGGAATTGCCTATTGGGACAGTCGGGCCCCCTTCCTCCCTCCCCATCTCCTTGGGATGATGTGATTCCCACAGCAGGCTGTAAGGCCCATGAAAGCCTGAATTCTATCCTTCTTGTCTACCCTGCACCACCCTCTCCCTCCCCATGCTGCCAAACACTGGACCAGGCACACAGAAGAGGTCTAATACATAGCATCACTCCCTTCTTCCTTTCTTTCCCTCATATTTTCTTACTCACGACTATCCTTAAAACCAGGCTCTGGATTGCCTTACTAGAACTTTTCAGTCTCCTTCCGGGGGCTGGGAGTGGCTACGGTACCCCAACTCTAACCTGAAATCGTCGGGGGGCCTGTCCCCAGTTCTCCCATCAGGACCCCCTCTGAACATCCATCCATTCATGGTGCCACGCAGAGGCCCCAAAGAGCTCCAGCAATGACCCCAATGGCATTGCCTTGGGCTCCATGGCTGGGCCTTGATTCCAGAAGACCAAGAATATGCTCCTTTTGGCTGGCACTCAAGTTCTTTCATGGGACTATGCGAGGTCGGCCTGTCTAAATGATTGCTGGCACAGAGTTTTCACAAAAAAACTGCTTTGTCATAGGTAGGGAATCCCTCAACAATATTTGTCAGGGGCCCTAAATATCCTAGGAGGAGCTGTTTCCCTGCTAGCCCTAAAGGAAGACCCCACCGATATGTTTATAGTGATGAGATCTGTGTGAAAAGACACCCAGGGCAGCTGGAATCAGCCTCCAGAACAGCAGAGCTGGGGGAGGTGTCCTGCGAGTCTGGACTTCAGAGAAAGCAGATGTGAGTTCCAATCCCAGCTCTGCCATTTGCCAGCTGAGTGGACCCTGGACCAGTCCCTTCCCACCTGCCTGTGGACTCAAGCACTTTGGTGTAGGAGCTTTATGATAGCTTTTTTTTCAAGTCCCAAATCTTGGGGTGCTTGGGTGGCTCAGCTGGTCAAGCGTCTGCCTTCAGCTCAGGTCACCATCACAGGGTCCTGGGATCCAGCCCTGGGTCAGGCTCCCTGCTCCGTGGGGAGCCTGCTTTTCCCTCTGCCTCCGCTGCTCCTCACCCCTCTTGTACTCTCTCTTTCTCTTTCTCTCACTAAAATAAATAAAATCTTTTAAAAAAAGGTCCCAAATCTTTCCAAATTACAGTTGACCTTGGACATGGTTTTGAACTGCATGACTTCACTTATATGTGGACTTTTTTCCGATAAATACGATATTGTAAATGTGTTTTTTCTCCCTTATGATTTTCTTAATAACATTTTCTTTCATCTGGTTTACTCGAAGCCAGCATATAATATATATACACAGTACATGTTAATCAACTGTTTATGTTATCGGTGAGGCTTCTGGGCAACAGTAGGCTATTAGTAGTTAAGTTTCGGGGGAGTCACAGTTATACATGGGTTTTCAACTCTTCAGAGGGCTGGTGCCCCTAACTCCCACGTTGTCCACTGGGCTCACATTTCCAGATGGCTGAGGAGAGCAAGCTGGCAAAGCGATGATGAGTGTGGACACCTGGTCCAAATCCCAGCTCTTCCACCAGCTAGTTCTCCAATCCTTAGCAAGTCAATTATAAAAAGTAACTCTCGGTTATCCCTTCTGCAAAATGGATATTATTTCCTTATAAGCTAATTAGGAGCATGACATGAGAAACCTTATATATTAAAAAAAAAAAAAAACAACACTACAAACCTCAGCCCATGATAAGCATTTGAAAAATTATGGTTATGAAATTTGAACCTGACCTTCGAGTCAATCAAGATTTTATTTAGCACGTACCTAACACAGATGCTAGGTGCCCCAGGAAACCCAAGCCTAAAGACCAGATACTCCCTGAGAAGGATTAGAATGTTTCCCTGAATGTTTAATGCTGAAAACTATTCTCACGGAAGCTCAGCAGATCAAGTTCTATTAAATATGCCGGGTAAGGCTTTGCTCTTGTCCTTTGACCTTCCGCTTCGGCGAAGCTCCAGAGCCTGGGATAGCCAGGGAGGTCCTCCTAATTGTCCCCTGTGCCCACCAGTCCTGGAATCCAGTGAGAGGTGGCCCAGAAGGCAGAATGACAGTGAGTAGCTCCAGTTTTCCTAAAAGGAAGCTATTTTTAATCCTCACGGCAATGGAAACTGCATATATTAACATAATCTCAACCCCACCAACTACTTCCAGTCTTTCATTTTTTTAAAACAGGCTTCGTGATCAAAAAAGCCATGCCCAGTTTGTGTCTGGAGCTGGTTGATATAAGGACAGAGGCGGATATGGTCACTGCTGCACGCTATGAACGGACAACAGGTTTGGAAGCGGCACCCCGCCCCGCCCCCCCACCTCCTCCCATGGACCTCTCTCTGCCCCTGGAGCTGCCTTGGGCCTAAGGCTCTTTGGAAGAGCCTCTGTTTCTGAAGGCTGGTGCTGGGGGCTGGACAAGTGCCGGCAGGTCAGGCTGATGTTGCCCTCGAGTTGGGCAGATGGCAGCAGACGGGCAGGTGGCCACCCCCCACACTCAAGCTCCTTCCTCCCCACAATGTCAGCCTCCCCGCAAGCTCCATTTGTTCTCCCATCCTGGAAGGTTATTTTTACCACGGGGGAAAAAAAAGTGATGCTATTTCTCTGCATTCTACCCTGAAACAAGTCACACCAGCTCCCTCAAAAAAAGCACCCAACAGATGGCTCTGGTCCCCTGTGCTCAGAGAAACAGCAAACCTCCTGGGCTGTTGGCAGGTTATTAAAATCTCATGCATCGTGCAGAAGTAATGGCTTGAAACTCCTCGGCCCGGAACAGCATAGAGGTTAGGAGTTTGAGTCCTACCTCTGGTTTTGGCTATCCGACTCCAAGCACTAGCAAGTGACTGAGCCACGCTGTGCCTCTGTTTCCTCCTGTGTAAAATGGGAATCACAAGAATGTTTATTTTACAGAATGGTTGTGAGGACTGAATTAATCAGTCCAGTGCCAGGCACCCAGGAGCTGCTCTATGAGTAACGGCTAGAAGTACTATGACCTCTGGTGTAAATCTTCATGGGGCTAGAAGAGGCAACATTGACCCCCCAGGACTCCACGTATAGTCACAGAGAGAGCCACGGAGAACAGGCCCAGGCTGAGCTCACGGCTGCCCTGCAACCAGTGGCACTGAGCTGCCAGGTACCCGGCTTAGTGACAACGCCCATGGAGAAGTCGTAGATCTTCTAGAGAGGTTCCAAGCGGGTGCAGGCAACAGGGCAGCTTACACTTAGTGAACACTTAGTAGGTGCAGGGCCTGGGATCAGCACACTATAGGGCTTCTCTGGTCTCATCCTCTCAACACCATAAGGAAAGTACGATCATTATCCCCATTTTGCAAATGAGACAACTAAGGTCACCCAGGAAGTAAGCACACGAGGCCAGGACCCAACTCTGGCCCAGCTGACTGGAGAGCCCACGCTTGCAATGACTACATCCCACCCGGGTGGGACTGGAGGGTGAGGGCTGCTTTCTACGCCAGCCTGAAAGGGGGATCATGGGCCTGGCCCCACCTTCCATGGCTGAGTGTGCGGTGCATGACTTTACTGGGGATCTGGATTCCAGGCACCGCTGGTGTGAAGCACACGCAGAGACTCCAGCTCTCTCACTCTCCAGTATTTAGGGGAGTGGCAGGGAGGGAATGCGTAAATCTCTCCTCCCCCTGCCCCTGCCCAGCTCACAGCGATTGCTCCCATCACAGCCTCCATCAGCCAAACTTCTGAAAGTCTGTTAAGATGCCAACGTGCGACCTGGGAGGAGGGATTACTAACCCCGCGTTGGCTGTAAACGCTTGAGCGTGAGTTGCTTTGCGTCAGGCTGAGTGTGAGTGGGAAGGAAGGGCAAGAGGGTCAAGAGAAAGGGACCCAAGGCAGTCAGGTGTTGAGGTGGCACGCCCTCCTGGAAGACGCTGGCTGGCACAAGTCTTCTCAAAAGTGACCCCCCTGGAGTCCCCTTGTCGTAAGCTGTCCTCCCTCTACTGAAGCTGAAGATCTTACTCATGTTGAGGTGTCTGTGTCGGCCGCTGATTTATTATAGTCTCCCTTTTGAATATCTCATTTACCTTTTAACACAGGCGTTAAGGAAATTGCTACCTTGCCTCTCTGCCGGCCAGGTGGTAACTTCACCAATAACTACCGCCAGCATATGGGCACCTATAAAAATGCAAGAGCTTACTGTAGGAGTCACTACAGGGCACCACGTCCTGCACTCATCCTCCCTTTGATGGTCTTAGATCTACTTGTTCCCCTTCAGCCTCACTGCCCACCCCTATTCTGGGCCTTTACTGTCGGTGGGTGCCACGGTCACTTCATCTATAGAAAGGTGCTGATAGTTCCTTCCTTTTAAGACTATTGCAATGATTAAATACGTGAACACACGTAGAATTCTTAAAATAGCACCCAGCACAGAGTAAACACTCATCAAACGTTGGCCGTCACCACCATCATCAGTAGTAGTCCCGGGATTACCGATGATCCCCGCTCAGGCCTGCCTCCAGGATCCATCCTGTTCAGTGTCCTGAGGCGAATCCCTTATATACTATTTTCAGCCTGCCTTTCCCTATTTGGAATCCCATCAGGGTTCCCACTTTCTGGGATTGAGACCAGATGTCCCTGACTGTCTCCAAGGCCCTCATTCTCCAGCGTCCAGCCTGCCTTGCGCCATCACTTTCCCGTACCGACGCAGTCAGAGCAGGTCTCCTCATATCATCCCTCGCTGCACGATGCTCCCTGTCCTCAGAAAACCTTCTCTTCTCCCTCCACGTATTCAAAATCCTTTATCCTCTTTAAGAAAAGAGGGGAGATCAGAATGCAGCCCTTGTCCTGTCTCTCCCTGTCTTCCGTTCTGAAGCTGGGTACCATTGGTGCCAGGTGGCCCCACACCCATCGTGTGGCAGGTGGGGCACCTTATGTCCTTAGCGGAAACCTTGCAGGTGAGCTGGGGGCATGGGTGCACGGGTGATAGCAAAGCAGGGACTCCCCAGCCACCCCTGAGCTCAAAAGCTGGGGCTCCCATTTACCAGCCACTTGACTTGGATCAAACCAACCAGCCTCTCTAGTTCATGTTACTTATCTGCAAACTGGATCGAAGGCCTAACCCCGGAGGGTAGTTGGGGCACCTAGTCAGACGCTGTAGAAGCCCCACCACAGTGCTGCTCGCAGTGAGTGCTCAGTAAAGGGCAGCTCGCTTCTCCTTCCCTTCAAGGAACAATCAGGAACATTAATGGGTTGTTGATTATCATTCTATTAGAAACCAGAGCACCGCCCAAAGGAGCAGTTTAATGCACCTGCTCCCACAGGGGGGGGACGTGGTCGGCGGAAGTTTGCCTTCTGCCCTGAGAGGCCCACATCCAGCCTCTCCCCAGAAATGCCCCCTCTTCTCAAAGCTGCTTTTGTGCTCAAGACAATAAAACTAGCATCCATGCCAACAACATAATTGTGCGGGCATCAGTTAACAAAAAGGTTTAAGAGGGTAATAAAAACGCCCACAGCTCAGACTTCAAGCCCAGCAAAGGAAGAATGGATATGTGAGGGCATAAATCCTCAGATTCCTAAAGGATGCTCTTTCTCCCCGCCTCCCAGGAGGCTGGACAGGGCGAGGCTTAACACAAATGGGTGTGCCAGGATCTCCAGAAGACACCCAGAGCACCACCGGGTGAGGGAGCCTGAGGGTGGCCAGACCCTGGAAGGGCCAGGGTCTGAGAGCTGGAGGCACAGTCTCCTGAACACTAGCTAACTAAAGGCCTCCTCCGAAGCCCGGGGTTTATTCTCTCCACAGCCACCCCTTCTGGCTGTGCCTCTCTGGGCTGGTTACCTAACCTCCCTGAGCTTCATTCGCCACCTGACAATTACAATATCTCGCAAGGTTGTTATCATAAAAAAAAAAAAAAAAAAAAACCTCTTAACAGTTGCTCACTTCTGGGGCATTTGCTTCGTGCCGGGGTCCAGGCTAAGCACTTTATGTGAATGATTTCTTTTCATCCTCTCAACCATGCCATGAGGCTCCATTTTACAGACGAGCAAACGAAGGCACCGAGGTTAACTAAGGTTAAGTCCTTACCTGAGGTCACAGAGTAGAGACAGGGTTTGAACCCAGGCCTGTGTGCATCCCCAACCATGCTCTTAAACACTGTGCTTTGCCAACAATAAAACACTGTTTAAACCCCTGGTATCACTGTTATTCACCTGAGACGGACGGAAAATATTACACAAGGCTGACAATAAGGCCCAGAGATGTAAGTAGAGGCACAGAACTCGCGTCCTGAGGGGGATGGTATGCAGAGGCATGGGGCAGGCATGGGACCCAAGCGTTCCTACCCACCCCTACACCCCTGTTCCTACCTACCCTCCTCAACTCCTACCTCCATTCACCGACACGCACGCATGTTCCATCCAGAACCACACTGTGGGCAGTACAAGTTCACATTCATCACAATACTTGGAACCTCACAGTGGTCCCTGGAGGCAAGGCATAGTGTTTCCACCTTATAAATGAGGAAGACGTTGAATGACATGCCCAGGGCCACACAGGTCAGCCCTGTGACCTAGCCCAGCATGTCAGCTTGGATCTTCTACTTGAAGGCCCATTCTCTGTGCTAGTCCAGCCCTGCAGGTGTGGGTGAGATGTCCTTCTGGGATTTCAGAGCCCCTCTGGGACTCCCTCCTCCCACCCACCCACAGTGTTTAAGGTTTGCCGAATTCATGGCTGCTTTTCGTTCACTGCTGTCTCCCTTACTGGCCTGTAAGCTCTTTTCAGAGCAGAGACCAGGTGTGGTGCGCCCACCGTTAAGTCAACAGGGTTTAGCCAATGTGAAATCGGAGGCTCAATACAGAATCACCAACTGGAAACACACTTCAAAGCTTCCCTTCTCACCACGGGAGTTGGGGGAAAGAGATCCGGCTCCTGGAAGTGGGGGGTGGAAAACAAGGGGACAATAGTGTCCTGAAAGGTGATGCATTTTATGTCTGGGAAGTAGGACGTGGGTATCGGGGCCGGGAGAGGCTTCTTCTCCCATGCCCAGCTCGGAGGCATCCCAGAAAAACTCGCTGAGTCCTAGTGACCCCACATATATGCCCATATGGCTCCTTTTGGCTCGGGTTATCAGATTTAGCAACTGAAAATAGAGGATACCCAGTTCAATTGAAATTTCAGATAAACAACCAATAATTCTTTGTTTTTTTTTTTTTTCAGATTTTATTTTATTTATTCATGAGAGACAGAGACAGAGAGAGAGAGAGATTGAGAGAGAGGCAGAGACACAGGCAGAGGGAGAAGCAGGCCCCATGCAGGGAGTCTGCTGTGGGACTCGATCCCAGGACCCCAGGATCACAACCTGAGCCAAAGGCAGATGCTCAACCACTAAGCCACCCAGGTGCCCCAACAACCAATAATTCTTTGTGTCCCATGACACACCAAATGGACCTGTATCTTGGTTCAGCTTTTATCATTCATTAATATTTGTTACAAATGGAAACATTATTATTTATCTGACATCCAGATTGAACTGCATTTTATCCAGCAACCCCAGCTGAGGGTGCCCTGAGTTGTTGGAAGGGATGTTATTTCTCCAAAGGAGCTGAGAAAGATGCCCCTGAGAACCACAGGGACACTGGGAAGGGCCAACCTCAGGCCCCAGGATCAAAGAAGCAGGGCCCATCCCAGAGGGAGGTGAGCAGGGAAAAAGCTGAGGCCCGGCCATGGCCTAGGGAACGGGGTTCACGCGGTCTTCCTGGCATGGGGAGGAATGTGGAGCCCGCCCCAGCTGCTCCCCATTAAGCAGAGCTGGCATTTCAGAGCACGTCAGAGGCGCTGGCTCACAGCCCTGGAAGTCAGCATCTGGCCTCTGAGCCAGCGCTGCCTGGCCAGCCCCAGCCCTCTCACCTCAGTGGACCCTGACTGAGGGCCCCAACAGGCCCATTGTCATCCTGTCCAGCCTCAATGGGGCCATTCAGGGGCTCTGCAACCGGCCCCTCTGGAGGCCACTTCCTCCTCCTTCTAGAGTGCCCTTGGCCACAGCCTTCGCCTGTGTGGGTGGGGGGCCTGGCTGTGGTGAGAGCAGCCGGCAGCCAGGGCAATAGTACTGAGGACTGGATTGTTGACAGAGGGCACGGAACAGAGTCCCCACATGTCACGGGACTCCAGGGCGCTCTGCCCACACTGTAGCCCTCCCCCAGCTGAGGCCGCCGGGCTCCCCGGGGGCCCGCACCTGCGGATGGGGCAGCAGGGCCTCCCCTGCACATGCACTGAGAAGCTGAGGGGATTCGCTGGAGCCACATATAGCAAGGCCAAGCCCAGGCTTTGCCAAGTCCTAGATGCGCAGCTCAGGCAAGTTGCTTCACCTCTCTGGGCCTTTCCTTCTCATCTATAAAGTGAGACTGACAATACCTACCGCCTAAGGTGGACGTGGGAGGAGACCTAAGTGTGGAGCCTGGAGCCTGGCACCTTCCCCTCTATGCCTTCTTAACTCTAGCTCTTTTTGATCCACCGAAGACCCCAGAAAATGTGCTCTCCCACGACTGGCAGATCCAAAGGCCACTGATGGGGGGTATCTTGATTCAGACTTTATCAAGGGGACACTGGCCCTTTGTAGACCTGGGACTCCAGCCGAGGCCCCTCGCAGCTCAAGGAGCCCTGGCATCCAAACGCCATCTCCTCCTCTCCTCCCTGCTGCTCCTTCGGCCTCCCCTCTCTGGCGGCCTGAGTATCTCATATCCACTTCACGCTTCCAGATCTCCTGCCCCAGGTTGCTCGCACGCTCTGATTGCTGAATGAGCACACAGAGCAACAGATGCTGAAATCTCTGGGCACTGCCAAGCAACTTAAAGAGAGCCGGCTTGGGCCTTAAACAGAGGACAAAGGGACATACACTCTGGGTTTGTCACCCCTCCCCAGGCGTCCTGGCTAACCCTGCCCAGTGGCTGCCATCCTAGTGTGCCACCCGCCCCACATGGCAATGCTAGCCGCTGGTGGCAGGGACAAGAGCCAGAGCTCCATGTTCACCAGAGCCCTCTGCCATCTGCTCACCACACCAAGTCCAAAATATGCTACCCTGTTGTCTCCAAATCCTGCATGTGTGCACTCAATCCTCAGCTCCTCTCACTTCGTCTAGGACCCCATTCTTGCCTGGCCACTCCAACCCAGCTCCCCCTTCTCTTAGTCACCCAATGTGATCTCTTACTCAGGACCAGCCTTTGTCAGAGCAGGGGCTGCAGACCGTCTCCTGCACATTCGCGTGGTCTGACCTGTCAAAAATACAAATTCACGGGCCTTGCCCAGATCTGCAAAATCGGAGGCTCTGAGGCCAGGGGCAGGGCTCAGGTTTGTGCCTATTTAACAAGTAGCCAGGCAATACGGATGCACAGTGAAGTTTAAGAATCACTATCGTGAGGGATCCCTGGGTGGCGCAGCAGTTTGGCGCCTGCCTTTGGCCCAGGGCGCGATCCTGGAGACCCGGGATCGAATCCCACATCGGGCTCCCGGTGCATGGAGCCTGCTTCTCCCTCTGCCTGTGTCTCTGCCTCTCTCTCTCTCTGTGTGTGTGACTATCATAAATAAATAAAAATTAAAAAAAAAAAAAAGAATCACTATCGTGGAGCAAGAGAGGCACACTTGGCCGCTCCCTCTGGCCCCATTTGACCTTTCTTTGTACCCTCCCTTGCCTATTAGTAACTATGACAAGGAATGCATGCACTGGTTTCCTTATTGCCAAATTACACAAATATAACTGAACACTGCCATCTCGTTTCCCTACTGCATTCCACCTTGGACTTATTGGAGCATCTTCCATCCATATATTAGGGTACAGCGAAAAATACACACACACACACACACACACACACACCTGAGACCTAACATTTATGGAGCTTGCTACATGCTTCATATATTTTGTGGCATTTAATGCTCAGAGCCCTGTGAGGTCACTAATCTCATGCCCCTAGAGCAGATGAGGAAGCAGGGGCAAATCTAGCAACTCACCTAAGGCCGTATCCTATGTGGACAGGGCCAGGATCCAAACCCTGGTCTGTGTGGCCATGACCACCTGCTCTTATTCACTTAATTCTCTTGTCTTCTCTGAGGGAGCTGGTCTCAAAGCCAGGAAATCTTACCCCAAAGTGTGCCTTGGGGTCTGCTGCAGAACCCTAAGAAATACAGATGCTGAAGCCTCCCCCCAGGCCTGCATCTGCAAGGGAGACGTCTGGACATGTGTACTATTGTAATAACTCCACATGCTCCTGGCAAAGAACCAATGGACATGTGTCTGGGTCATGCAGCTTGTTAAAGGAAGGTCTAGAAAGAGAACTCCAGTTTCTTGACTCCAAGCACAGTGCTCTTTCAGCCGCCCCACACTGCCTCACTGCTATGGTGCTGCCAGGGGTTAAAATAGATATCCTACAGCCTCTCAAAGAGCATCTGGACACACACATGCACACACATGCACACATGCCTGTGCACACACACACAGCAAATGTGCCTTTGCACACACGTCTGCATGCACACACAAGCACTCACACGCATATATGCACCTATGCATGCACACACAAACACTTATTCGGTATCAGGTTCATCATCTTTCAGGCACAGGGCAGTTTCCCTGTCCCCACCCAGGGCCAGGTCTGGACTTGAGAGTGGCTGGAGATGCCCTCCTCCACGTGGCTGGGATGGGGTTATGTAAGAGTCTAGGGGAGCTGGGGATGGGGAGAAAGCCCCTTTGATTCCCTCCGCCACCTTCCTTCCTCCTGCAGACTGCCAAGAGGTGACCAAGCTTCTTCCTCCTGCAGTGGTCCTGCAGTGGTCCACGCCTGCAGTGGTCCACGCCTGACTGAGACGAGTGTGCACAAGGACCACGTGACCAGTGACTCTATGAGCAGCTTTCAAATAGTCCCGATTTACACAGACTGCAGCAAAAAAGCTCCAACATCAGCATTACACAATAATTTCACCATGATTCAGAGGCTGAGTTAATCTGCTCTTATCAATGGGCTTTCCCCAAATCAATACACAGTCGCAGCATGATTGAAAGAAATGCCTCAGCAGGTAGGCGGACTGCAGACTGAGAAGGCTTCCCTCCGCAGAGGGAAGGACTGGGAAGACGCAGCGCGCCACTGCAGCAGGCCCCTCCCCTTGGTGCTCAGAGGATGCATTCTGCTCCTTCCCCACCACATGCTGCAGTCCTGCAATGCAATTCCCAACTGCAATTCAAGGAGAATGGGAAGGAGATTTCCAAGCAGCAAGGGACTGTGGGAGCTGGGCTCTGTTCAGCCGTGGGAATGGCTGTCTCCTTTTGCTGAAGGGTCTAGAAAGGATCTCACAGCCCATCTGTGAGAAGGGCTGGGAGGGAACTGCCTCCAGCTCCTGGGAGATGCCATCTCAGTCAGCCCAGAGCACACTCAGCAGGGTGGAGAGCTGGGGCCCTCAAATTCTGACCTCCCATGTAAAGGCCAGAACTCCCCTCCTTCTGCAGTTACCAGACAGATTACAGTCTCCTTTCATGTTGACCAAACATTAGCTGCAAAGTCCAATGCACAGGTAAGACATAGCAATGTAAGAAACGGAGCCGGGACGGATTCTAGAAGTCTCTTTAATGATACCTTCTTCCTCTAGGGCTGTCCTGTCTATCCCTCCCATCGCTATTCATGGCATAAAATAATTAGAGGTGAGGGGGCCTGTACCTCTAGACAGAGGTGGCAACTGAATACTTTAAATAAGAGGGCTTTTCTTAAGTGCTGTTCCTCTCCTTCTTAAACTTTAATTTATCTGTGATCTGGAGGTCTTGCTAAAGTGCAAATCTAATTAAGAAGGCTGGGTCTAGGCCCAAGATTCCTCATTTCTACCAAGCTTCCAGTGATGCCATTGCTGCTGGCCCACAGTCCATACTGTTACTAACAGAGATTAAAGCACAATAAGAGGAAGGAAGGAAGGAAGGAAGGAAGGAAGGAAGGAAGGAAGGAAGGAAGGAAGGAAGGAAGGGAAACTGAAGACAAAATGGAACGAGTGCATGTTGGCAAACCCAATTCTTACTCCCACATTCTACTGTGGGCATCTCAGAGCCAGCCCTAAACTTGGATAAAGTAAGAATCTGCTCACAGGGTAAGGATTCCCCAACCTGGCAAACATATTACCCTTTCCTGGCCAACCTAACTCACCTCATCCTTATGTTAAGACATTGACTTTTGTGCTAAGACACTCGCCCACCCTTTGAACTAAGAGGCCCCGTGAAAGAAGCAAAACTGCCCAAAGGATGATATTTAGACCTATTAGCATCTTAAGGGACACACCGTAGATTTCTTAGTGGGGTCTGAAGAAATAGCGTAAGAGCCCTAGGCTGGGAGTCATACCTGGATGCTAGTCTTCACTCTGCCTGAAATCTTGCATGAGTCCCTGCCACTTATTCACTAAATATTTAGTAAGCACTTAGCCTGTGCTGAGGATACAGCTGTGAACAAGCTGAACAAATCCCTTGTTCCCATGGAGCTGAAAGTCTAGTAGAGGAAAGCACATGATAAACACGAAACATGTCAGAAGACTGCTCAGGTTCTGGAGAAAAATAAAGCAAGGCAAGGCGACATAAGAGGACAGATTGCTATTTTATATAGGGTGGTCAGAAAAGGTACCTTTGATAAAGTGACTTCTGAGCAGAGACCAAAGGTAAAGGAGTGAGTCATGTCCATATCTGGGAAGACATTTCAGGCAGAAAGAACAGCAAGTGCAAAGGCCCTGAGGTTCAGCTTTCTCATCTACAAAATCAAGGGCTAAGAAAACAGGGTCTTTGTGATATAGCTCTAGGGTTCCCAAGTCTGCCCATCAGGAGCAGGAGAGGCTTTGATGGTTGGGGAAAAGACCTACTCTGTGTGCGAGAGTCAGGGTGGTAAAACCAAGAGGACATCTCCCCAGTCTCTCCTTTTTTTTTTTTTTTAATAGTCCTATACATTTCTATTTCCAGCTCTGTTTCGAGGAGTAAACTACCAGTTGTTTTTAAGAAACAAAAATAATCTGCCCTGTTAAGGGCGAGATATTTTAAAATCACTGAATGGATTTTTCCTTCCCCGTTTTTTTTTTTTTTTTATTATTATTATTGATACATCTCCTCTCCTTCCAGTTCTAAAATAAGCACCCTGTCTGCCCATACACGAGTCCAAAGGCAACACACCACAGATGGCGTGGGCCTGGGGAGAGCCAGATGGAGGTCGCCTGGAAGGCACTAGACCTGGAGAATACACCGAGGCAGCCTGGCCAGGCTGGCCTCACCCATGGCCTGCTTCCTCCGAATCCAGGTGACGAGACGCTCTTAAAAACAGCAGTGGAATGTGGTGAGAGTTGGCATTTGCAAATGACAAATTTCTGACCGAATTCCAGTTCTTTGGAATGGAAAACCAGCAGCTTCCTGTTACAAAATGTACCAACAGTTCATGCCTAATACATGGGTGTGGGCAATTCATATATTTCGAATCTAAGTTTGGCTAAAAATATCACAAAGCCGGCATATTTTTAGCCAGGTAAACATTTCTAGGGACTAGGTCAAATTTATATTGGTTTCTGCTCTGCAATCCAGAGAAGGAATGATTCCAAATGAGTGAGAAGCAGGGGCCCAAGGGGAAAGTCACACAGTCCACCAGGCAGTTGGGAGTACTGATTCTTGGTGACGGCGTCTGGTCTGGGACAGCTTCCTGGGGCAAAATCGTTTGTCCCTTCCCCTTAGAGAGGCAGCGCCTTTTAAAGAACTAAGGCCCACGCTACTGTAGAAGGCAAGTCTTTCTTGGGTTTTATTACTTTTCACCCCGGAGAGCCTTAGGCAAGTCACTTCCCCTGCATGTGCCCTCAGTTGCCTGAGTCTCTCTTCCCCAGCCTCAGCTAGATGCGAGCTTAGTGAGAAGCAGCACAGAGGGAGGACCATGCAATGGCTGAAGATTCAGGCTCTGCAGGTTCTGCTTGAGTTTCAGGCCTGGCCCTTCCACTTTAGGTGGGGGACCCTGGGCAAGTAGCTGAGGCTGTAATGCCTATAATTCATCTATAAAGCGGAGACGATCACCAAAGTGCCTACCTCAGAGGTTATTGCTTTGGTGATGATGAAGCTGCAAAATCCACAGAAAATGCTTAGAAGACTGCCCAGCACATAGTAAGTGCTCAGTAAATACCAGCATCTACCCCACACCAGGCATTTTTACGCATGCTAATTGCTTTAATCCGAGTGACCCACTGAAATGCTGCACTTGCCCTGGGGAAACTCAGGCGAGGTGGAAGTGCCTTGTCTAAGCTGCGGTTCGACAACTATTTATCAGGCCTACGGTGTCCCAGGCCCCACGCTAACACTGGGGAAGTTGGCCGCCTGGGCGATAAATGGGGAGGCAAGATTTTTAACCCAGGTCTCTCGGACTTCTAGCTTCGGAGGAGACGGGGGCTCTAAGAGGGTGGACAGAAAGAGTAGGGACACAAATCAGAGTGCTTAAGTAAGATGATGTATATAAAGTGTCTGGCCCACGGGAGGTGTTCAGTGGTGGTGTCCTGATACAGTGACACCATCCACATAGAGGTCCTGGCTTTCTGATCCATTGAGTCAAATGCAAAAGCTTTCTGATAGGAAGGGATTAAGAGTACTTTACCACTTGGTAGAAGGAGGAGGAAAAAACAGAGTTTAGGGCTGGATCCACTTCTTTAAACCACCAGGTCATTCATTCAGAGTGGACCCTCTGGCCACCAAGAGTGGGGTGGAAAGGATACTGGGGCCAGAAGATGGGAGGCCTAGGTTCCAGTTTTGCTCTGGCCTTGTTGCCTGGCTGTGGGCAAGTCACACCCCTCTCTGGGCCATGGTTTCCCCATCCGTACAGTGGAGCTGTGAGAATAGGCGGCCTCTAAGGGCTACACTGGCTCAGATGTCTCAAGTGTCTAGTCCGGAGAGGCACAGATCACTAAGCAGACATCCTAAGTAAGCCTGGTTATTTTAAAGCTGGTTTTGTCACCTAAATCGTGCTTTCCACCCCCCAGAGCTATCTTCTTCTGTCCAGAGGCAGCTAACAACCAAAGTTTCCACACCGGAAGGTCTAACAGCTCTGGAATACTTGTGGCTCACACATTCTGACGTAAACATGCGTCACTCCCAGGTCTGAAAAGAATCAAAGCAAATCAGCATGAAATGGGGACTGTCTGCAGAGCTGCGCCAAGCGGCCTATGGCAGGAGGACAGGAAGGGAAGTCCTGCCAGCTGTTAAGCACATGGACCCCGCTGGGCCCTGCAACACAGGGGTGACCTGGGGGGGGGGGTGGAGGGGGAGGCAGCCACGGCAGTGAGAGAACAAGATCATGCCCAGATTGCAGCAGTGTGTGGGCAAAAGCCAAAGGGGCCCCTCACTCGATAAACACGGAGCCTCCAGAGACAGGCTGGGACAGGCACAGGAGGCCAAGGCCAGGGAGGTGGGGAACAGGCTCCCAGGAGAAGAGGGTTTGGACATTTGGTTGTCTAAAGCTGCATCTCAGCACGGGACTCAGGCCTCCTCCGGTTACTGGCAGAAGAAGGCAGTGGTTAAGAGGTTTTGAGCTTAAGAGACACCCAAGTTTGAATCCTGTCACCGTCCATAGCAGTCGTGCGGCTTGAGGAAGTTCCAGGACCCCTCTCTGGCTGGTCTCCCTAGTGACTCCTCATGCATCTCCTTGCTGGTAAAACAGGATCAATACTGAGTCAGAAGGTTTGTGTGAGGACTGAATGAGATTACATATGGAAATGGCACGTAAACGATTGCTGTCCTCATTACTCCTGGCAGGCTGTCCCATCCTGGGACTCTCTGAGCCCTCCCCTTTTCTTCACCAGCTAAAATCCTTCAGAACCCATGTCAGGTCCCCCTTCCTGTGTGTGTGCGTGCGTGCGTGCATGCATGTGTAGGCCAAAGCCCTCCAAAGCCCCTGGTGTTCTCTCCCCCTCAACCCCTCCAGCCGATCGTACAGTCACTGTCACACCCTGATAGATCTTCCACTGGAGCAGCAGACCATTGGGACGTTATAAACAGCCTTGCATAAGGGACTCGGCCTCCTCCTTCTATCCAGCCAGCCCACGCGTGCTTCCCTAAGAGCCCGGGTCGCAGAGCTTTGAGGCTGGCCTTAGCCAAGGTTCAGGTCGTCCCGTGTCTCCGACACTTGGCCACCCACCGTCACGTGATCTGCACAGTTCACATGCCAGGAGGGAGTTCTGCAGAACACATGGCTTCATGAACACAGCTGGTGTTCCATATCTACTTACTCCTGTTTTTCAATTCCTTCTTTCATCTTCCCCCTCCCATCCCTCTTTTTGTCTGCAAATATCAACCAGGAACCTACTATGTGCTGACCCTGTCTCAGCAGAGATAAAAAAAGACACATCCCTGACCACATGGAAGCCATGGTCTGGCTAAGTAAGCAATCCCAGGCCAAGCCATGGGGGCTCTACGGCAGGCTGGGAGCATCTAGTAGAGACGCTACCCTGGTGATGGCGGAAGGCGTATTGGAAGAGGTCACATTAGGCCTGAGCTTGAATGGGTAGGATGGGGAGGATTTAGGCAGGCAAAGGAGCCCGAAGCAGTGGGTAAGGAAAAAGCGTTGAAGCAGAGAAAGGAGCTTGCTTCCACTCATGCTCCTCACCTTCTCACTGCCTAGATGAGGAGGACTCAACCAGGGGTTTTAATATTTTTAAATTTTTCCTCATTAAAAGCAATTTCTTTTATATCTTCGACTTTGGAAACATCCTAGATTTTTACAAGAGATGCTCAAATCAACTCGGATCTTGTGATTGCACCAAAATGTCAGCAACGATTCTCATGAAAGAATAGGAATTAAGCCAAGATTCTCACACTACACCAGAAAGGAGATAAGGACTCCAGATCCGAAACCCAGGGAAATAAACTTGGCCAGGCTATTTATTGTCAGTACACACACACACACACACACACACACACACACACACTCCTATCTCATTTATGTTCTCGTGGGTGTACTCTAGATGTCAAGGGGAACTGCTAACCTATACTCTTTAGCCAGGGTTTGGTATTGCTTCTCAACATTTTATTTTGGAAAATTTCAAACAGAAACATTGAAAGAATTGCACACGTATCTTTACCTGATTTACCAGTTGTTAACGTTTTGTGACATTTACTTTCTCCTCTCTGCAGACATACTAACCTTTCCCCCTCGAACTCTTTAAGTTAGTTGCTGACACCAATACACTTTATCTCTAAATATCTCCGCATGTATCTCCCAAAGAAAAAGGACATTTTCTTACATAACCCCAATACTGTAAACATCAATAGAATAATACTATCTAATACACCATCTGAATTCAAATCTCTCTAATCGTCCCCAAAAGGAACTTTTCAGAATTTGTAGTTTTGCTTATCCAGGTTCCAGTCAAGGATCGCTCCCTGGATTTGGTCATCATAGCTCTTCGGTCTATTTTTCTCCATCTACCTTTTAAAACGTTTTGTCTTTCTTGACATTGTCAGTTTTGAAGATACCAGGACTATTGTCTTAAAGATTGATCCATAATCTGAATTTATCTGATTGTTTCCTCATGCCAACAAAGGATTCAAAACAAATCCCCCATTTTTTTCAGATTTAATTTTTCATTTATTTATTTATAGCAAGCACATGCACAGAGGGAGAGGTAAAGGGAGAGGGAGGGGAGAGAATCTAAAGCAGACTCTTCACTGAGTGCTGAGTGCAGAGCCCAGTGTGGGGCTGGATCTCACAACCTTGAGATCATGACCTGAGTCAAAACCAAGAGTCAGTCACCTAACTGACTGAGCCACCAAAACTCCCCTCAAATTCCCCATTTTTCCCTTCTTCTCTCCAGGATCAGCCCTGCCAGCTACACAGTGATGACATTTAGTGGACCTTGCGGCCTCAGAGCACTTGGAATTTTACAAATCCCAGAGAAGTTTAACTGCTATTATTGAGCAACTAATATTTATTTAATATCTAAAGAATATTTTCAATGTCTCCAAACCTTTGGGGCAAAAGGGAGGAGTCAAACATCATATGTAACAACCCAAAGGAAATTTTATAGCAATTTACAATTTACTTTGATTTGTCTTAACAATGTCTTTTCAGATTTTTTTTTTTCAAAGTGCTTTTACACGTGCTATTTAAAAACTTTGACTTTGGGTTAAGGGGTACCCAGCCGGCTCAATTAGTAAAGTGTGCAACTCTTGATCTCGGGATTGTAACTGTAAGCCCCTTGTTGGGTGCAGATTACCTAAAAATAAAATCTTTGGGAAAAGAAAAGAATTTTGACTTCAGAGTCAATCAGATATGGGCTCTAAGTCTAGGTCTACCACTTACTAGCCGTGTTACTTGGAAAAGTAGCTAACCTCTCTCAGCCTTGGTTTCCTTAAAGGGTATTTATGGTGTAAGGCTCCTCAACCACTGTCTCCGTCCTAATAATTGCTTCTGTTGAGCTTCACAAGAACCCTTCAAAAAAGAGAGAGCAAGAATTATCCTCTCCATTTTATAGGTCAGGTAACTGAGGCTTGAAAGACAATGTGATTTGTTGAAGATCATGCAGCAAAGCATCCAAAGAGACAGAACTAGAACCGAAGTTGCTGACTCTCAGAGCTGTCCCTTCCATTTCTCTTCCTCAGGGGATGTCGTGAGGATTAAATGACATGATACGTGTCTGGTGCCATGCACTATACAGGTATGGAGGCTTTGCCCAGTCAGTGTCAGAGAGTCTCAGCATCATTATTTTTCCTTTGTCACACCTCTGTGAGTAACTGATTTTGTTCAGAGGCCCTAAAAGAACTCTGGGAGCCAGGCTCATAATTATCTTGACTCCTACCACGACGGGAAAGGGGTTGGAACAACCTAAAATTCACTGAAGGTACTAGTGTTTCACTTGGAAGGAAAGACAAAATATTCTGAGGCTATGGGGCCAGTGTTTGCAAAACATAAGAGAGGGTCTGTTTTCCTTGGGAAAGAGACACTAAATCATGAGTCATTCTTTAGGTTCTGTGTGGGTGACTTAAGGTTCCTGAGAAAACTTCTGTGTCACTCACTATTGTGAGTGTGGACTGAAACACAAAAAGCCTGACCCAGTTTTATTCCTCAAATCACATGACCCATTCTGCCCAAGACATTCTAGGAACACATTGTCCATCTCCTTGAACAATGCGACCAAGAGACAGAGCAGCCATTGAAATTGGCTCTGAGGCAATTAGTAAAACACCGTTGGGCAGCTGGCCATGCCTTGGGGCACCTCAATGACCAAACTGATCACAAGGCCCGGCTCCCACCATAATCATGCCAGCCTAATGGAAGAGGGCTTTCCTTCTGCCCTCAAAACAATAAGTAGCCATTCAGAAGCCCAACCAATGGGACTGTCCCTTCGTCATAATGGCAAGGCCATTATATTGTCCAGTGACTACAGTGCTAGCTCAGACGAGGTCTTACCAAGAAGGCTTCCCATAAGTTTGGTTTGCAATGGATCCCTTGGCTTGGTTGGTGCTATAGGGATGACACGTCTGGAACCAAAATGTGGGGGTTTCATTTCACAACTCTGGATATGACTCATTTAGTGGACATTATTCTTAATTTACCCTTGCTCCCCATTCAATCTAACCAAAGTCCTCCTATGTTTTCTGCTTTCATGATGCTATTCATCTGCTGTTCCATGTAATCAACCGTGCACCTGGGAGGCAATTGGGAGAGGGGCAGGGTGGAAAGAACATGAGCTTGTTATGAGGCAGATCTGGTTTCCAAACTTGGCTCTGATCTTGTGGAATAAAAATAGGCAATATCACATATTCCTTGCTTATGACATGCCAGACACCATGCCCAGTAACCTACCTGTATACCAACTTCTACTTTACTGGTGAAGATGCAATATTGGGAGATATTAAGTGACTTGCCTGAAGCTTGGATTCAAACTCTGGTCTATCTCTCAGTGAAGCCTGACCTACCTACTGTGTAAAACTGCCTCCAAGTGCAAACTCCCTTTGCTCTCAGCTTCCTCATATAAAATGCATAGACTGCTTTACATTTTACCCACTTCTTGTGTCTCAAATTATACATAAATAAATATATATACCAATATATAAAACAAATATGTATATCAAGTCATATATATGTACACACAAAACATATATATATGTGTATATTTTATACATATATAGCAGCAGAGACTACCTGGCACATAGCAGATGCTCCATAGATGTTCCCTTCCCCGCTGTTTAAGCAGATTCTAAGAAAGAAGAATCTCTCTGACCTCAAGCCAAAATCTCCCTGGGTGGTTCGGCTTTTTCAGACTAGCTGCAGGGGATTCACTAAGTCTTAATTAAAACACCTCCCTCAGGGTGCCTGGGTGGCTCAGTGAGTTAGGCATCTGCCTTCTCAGCTCTCTGGTCGGGATCCCAAGATTCTGGACCTTGTGCTCAGTGGGGAGTCTGCTTCCCCCCGCCCCCCGCCTGTCTCTCTCTCTCTCTCTCTCTCTCTCACTCTCTCAAATAAATAAATAAATGAAATCTTAAAAATAAATAAAACCCCTCTCTCAAGGCCACATCTCTTCTGTCTTCTAAGTAGGTAACACGGACACCAAGATTTAGTGCTTTGGTCTTGGTCACAGAGGAAGCGAGTGTGAGAAGTGGGAAGCACGTCGAGCTATTCTGAAGGCTGGAAGTTGGGCTGTAATTCCGCCAGCCTTGGCCTTTGATGTGTGTGCGCTTACATGTGCTCATTACTTTAAGCTGTTCCATGTGTATATATTTGTATATGTGTGTGCGTGTGTATGCGTGTATATACACACACCCTGAAGTAGATGGCTTTATATACATATATATATACACACCCGTAATGATATCCTAAATAAGCCACCCGTCCCACCTTTCAAGTGTCTTCAGAAAATTAACCCGTGGAATAAGCAATAATATGCGAAATATAAACATTCTTGCATGTTGGCGGATAACCATGCTATACATTCCCCTCTAAGAACGGAGAAAGAGAAGAGAGGCAATAACACAATAGCAGAAAAATGCACTAATCAAATCCATAATCAACTCTGATGATGGAGCAAGGATTCTAATCAAAACACAATGGGGCAAAGTTGCAACAGGTTGTAAGCTTAGAGCTGCACTCTCTTCCCAAGGGCCTCGCCTGCTCTTTCTTTTTAAACATCTAAAACACCCACAGAGGATTTCAATCACTTCTAATTACTTTTTTAAAGAAATGAGTTGCAAGTTGAACACCAGGCTCCTAAAAACAGGAAATATCAAAGTATTATATATATAATTTTTTTTTTCCTGCAGCTGCTTCTTAAAAATAAGCTAACCTCTCCTCAAATAGCTCATGCACATTCCTTATCTGAAGGTCGACTGGCCAGGGTTTCTGAACTAACGCAGAGCATGCCTCTGAAACAATTCTTTGCATATGGTCATAATTTATACACCACGTTAACAGAGCAGATGCTATAAATGTTCACTCTTGGGGGAAGGCCCAGGTATCCCAGCACGAGGAAGGGAATTCGGGAGGGATGTGCTGCTGCAGAGCACAGCAAACCCCACCTCCACCCCGCCCCCCCAATTAGGGTAGAGCCCAGCTGTAGGTTTGTGGGAGAGGTTCAAGGTGAGGGGCCGGGGGAGTTGACAGTGGGCCTAAGCTTTTTTGACCTAAAGCTTTTTTGCTGGCTACCTTAGGTCTTTTCACACTTGATGGACATGGAGAACAGGCTTGGGGGGACAGGGCTGGACTGGCTGAACACAGCTGCTGCATAATAAAAGAAGCCGTGAGAACCACCTCCCTTCCCCTGTAACTACCATGTTGAATATTCTCAACCTCAAGCTAATAACAATAATGACTGTCATTTTCCCAAGGGTCTGTTATGAACCAGGTCTTTATGGACACCACTTCCCACCTTCTCCTAAGGAGCCTGCATGCCCAGAATTCTTATCCACCAGCCAGCAGGCAGAGCCAAGCCTTCAACTGCGAGATGCTTTTGTTCGGCTCCTTGCCTTTTAAAAGGAAGATGCTATTTTTTAATATTTATATTTATATTTATATTAAAAATAAATAAATATAAAAAATGGCATCTTCCTTTTAAAAGGCAGGGAGCCGAACAAAAGCATCTCGCAGTTGAAGGAGTGAAAGGAAATAAAGGGGAAAGGAGAAAAAAATGAGTGGGAAATATCAGAAAAGGAGACAGAACATGAGAGACTCCTAACTCTGGGAAACAAACTAGGGGTGGTGGGAAGGGGGGGTGGGGGTGACTGGGTGACAGGCACTGAGCGGGGCACTTGATGGGATGAGCACTGGGTGTTATTCTGTATGTTGGCAAGTTGAACACCAATAAAAAATAGATTTATTAAAATAAAAAAATAAAAGGAAGATGCTAGATACAGAGCAATTACCCGTTGCGTGAAAGTGCAGCTTCCCTGTGGTGACATCATCTTCTGCTTTGTACCACAGCATGGCCTGCTCCTCATCCTTCCCTCTCATGCTCTTCTCACCTCCTCTTCTCCCCACAAAGCCAGTCCTGCCCATTTCTGAAGCCCAGCCTCCTCCAGGAGGCTGTCTGGTTTTCTCCAGCCATGGTGGCCCTTCCCTTCCTTTGGACCCCAAGCATACCTTTCAGCCCTCTCTGTATTGTGTCCTGTTGCCCTTGGTACATCTAGACTAGACTATACAATCTAGACTATACAATCCCCAAGGGCCCAGGCCATGTCTTATTTACCCCATGCTCCTGCCAGGGTAAATGATGGAGGGAGGCAGCTATGAAGGCTGTGAAGACCACCAGCCTTGAAGCTAGACCAACCTGACCTGGACTCTGTTCCATCACACTGAAGCAGGATGACCTGGAGCAAGTTACTCTACCTTGTTGAACCTCACTTCATTCTTCCAGCTCAATGGTTAGAGCAGGGGTCTTACCAGGGCAAGTAAGCCAGAAGCCTCTGTGGTTATCTCTGTAGAGCCCAGCAGTTGAGGGCATGGAATCCAAAGCCAGACTGTCCAAGTTCTAAGTCTACTTCAGCTACTCACAAGCTTACCAACCCAGTCTTTGCCTCAGTTTCCTCATGTGCAAAGTGGGAATAATAACACGTATGTCATATGGTTTGTCAGATGAATCAAATGAGGTTTTTTACATATAGTCTTTAGAACAATTCCTGGCATGTAGGAAGTGATTGTATATTTGATTTGCCATTATTATATTATTCATTTGTCATTATTATATTATTTAACTTGCCATTATTATATTATTTGATTGCCATTATTATATTATTATAGAAAATTATTGCTATAGAAATTGTTGTCATGTCTGCTTTTAAGTGGTACTGTGAGGACGAAATAATGTCAAATGTAAAGAGCCAGGCACTAAACAAGTGGCTGTGCCCTTCATCTTCTGGCCATGCCTGGTACTGATTGATGCTCTATAAATTCTTTTTTTCTTTAAGATTTTATTTATTTATTCACAATCGACAGCGAGAGAGAGAGAGAGAGAGAGAGAGAGAGGCAGAGACACAGGCAGAGGGAGAAGCAGGCTCCATGCCAGGAGCCTGATGTGGGACTCGATCCCGGGACTCCAGGATCGCACCCTGGGCCAAAGGCAGGCGCCAAACCGCTGAGCCACCCAGGGTTCCCCTGATGCTCTATAAATTCTTATAAACCGGTTAATACCTTTTCAAGGGCTAGAGAGATAATCTATGCCTTTTCTCACTTAGAGGCTAGTAGATCCAGGTTCTACATGCCTTATCTCTTGGTTCAGCAATATAAATAGCTGATTATATTAAGTGTTCCTTATTTGCCAGATACTGGGTTAAACACCTCACATGTTATTCTTCTTAATCCTTACAATTTCTGTGGTTGTTTATGCCCATTTTTACAGAGGGAAACACTGAGGCCCAGAAAAGTTAATTGACTAGGTCATCCACCTAGGCAGAGACTTCAAAACCTCTGCTAGTGACCACTGCACAGCCCAGCCCTCCACCAAAAACTCCTTGAATAAAAGGGAGTCAGAGGCCCCAAGATATCATCTGCCATGTAACTCATCCTTTCCAGACTATCTTCTTCTTTTTTTTTTTTTAAAGATTTTATTTATTCATTCATGACAGAGAGAGAGAGGCAGAGACACAGGCAGAGGGAGAAGCAGGCTCCATGCAGGGAGCCTGACGCAGGACTCGATCCCGGGTCTCCAGGATCATACCCCGGGCTGAAGGCAGCGCTAAACCGCTGGGCCACCAGGGCTGCCCACCTGACTATCTTCTAGTGATAAACACCAGGTTTTGGATTAGGGACTACAGACATCAAGCCAGACAGTTCTCAAGCCATCATAGAGAGGCTTTCCTGGATGGTGAATGGGCACCATGTTAGGTAGAATGAAGGGAAGCCCTGTCCAAAGAAGGGAAAACTGCCTTTGCCAAGGTCACTTTGATGCCAAGGTGGGCCAGTGAGAACAAGAATCTGCCACCTGCCACAGAGAAGAACCCTCAGGATGCCCCAACACGGACAAGGAAAGAGCAGGCTGGTAAAACATAGGAGAGCCCATCAGGAAGTAGCCAATGTCCTTAGCAGTCCATCCAAACCATCCTCTGATTAGCACACAAGGCCCCACCGAGGGTAAGTCAGGTGCAGTGGGGGCATCCTGGGGATGTGGGCCAAGAGTAAGAAAGGAAAGCAAAGCTTTGAGGGACTAGGACCCTGCCAGCTGGAAAACATTTCTTTTTTAGAAAAGAGGGTGATGAATCACCTTTCCAGAACCTGCTCACGGCAAGTCCTCAACAATGTGTGTTAAATATAGGGTCAAATGGACAAAGGCCAGAAACAATCTCAGTGTCTACTTTCCCTCTCATTCCTCAGGTCCTCCTCATCAGGCTGGAAGGTGTGTGTCACAGCCCAGAGTCACTGCTCTGGCCTCCCACATACCACCCACCATACCTCATAAACCTCAGCTCCAAGGATGGATAGGAAAACCTCACCGGAATGTACCCTTGAGCCCATTCCCATTTCGGAGCCCACTGGACAAATCCCGTGGCTAATGACAGAAAAAACGAGAACAGAACACAAAACCCTAGCAGAGACAGCCCCCCCCCCCCAACACAGGGGGAAATCTTGCCTTCCTCCCACACGCCATCACTCAAATCTGTCAGCTTCCAAAAATGTTTAGCAAGTGCAGCAGCAAGGGGCATGCTTATCAGCCTGGTGTGGGAGCTTAATCTGCTTGGAGGGCCTTCTCCAGCCCAGAGTTCCAAAAGTCTGCTTACGATTAGCTCCCAGCTCCAGTTCCTCCATCGGAAAGGCTAGCAACGTGTTGAGTTCTAGCCTCTGATCAGAGAAAGCTCCAGGAGAAGGTGGAGACAGTGTCAGCAGAGAAGAAAGTGCCAAAAAGGTCAGCTGGTCTGTTGCCACTTCCCTGACACCAGCCCCAAACCACCTCCCCCTCTGGCTTCCCGCCTCTCCTGACTGGGACAGTCACATCCGTCAGGTCAGCCTGTCCCCAAAAGTCCCTGCTGACCGACTGCCAAGGGAAAAAAAAAAAAAAAAAAACCAGCATGCCCCGGCTCCCTCCTAGCAGATGGGGGTGGGGGGGAGGAGCAGGGAAGGCAGGAAGCCAAGAGAACCTGATTGGCCCTTGCTGATTTCCTTAAAAGAGATTGCAGGGCCGGGGCCTGTCACCCAGCCCAACTGGGTGATGCGGACTGTCTGGAAAGGTAAAAGTCCCCAGTTCTCTTCAAGCCCAAGGCATCCCCCATCCCCAGACCCAGTCACCCGGGCTAGTAGCGCCGGGATCTACTACCAGGGAAGGAGGGGCTTCGTTTGGAGGCAGCCACCCCACCGCCACCGCCACCGCCACCGCCACCCCCACCCCCGCCGCAACAGGCAGCCAGGACGCCAGGAGTCTCAGCTGGTGCACCGGGCGGTCCTATGGGGGTCCTAGCACAGTGCCTGGCGTCCTTGGGGCCGAGGGACCGGCAGGGGCAGGCCGTCGTCAAGCCGACGGGAGCCGGTGGATTGCAACTCCCGGACCCCCTTTCCCGAGGTCCTGCGGCCAGCCCGGGGGCATCGCGCCCAGGGAGGCCTCAGGCCCTTCCTTGGCAGAGACAGATCTCTGCACACCCGACAAACGGCCGGCCGTCGCAGCAGACCCTGCCTTCCCGAGGCCGAGCTCTCAGCAGGCAGGACCTGCCATTTCCAGGGCTGCTGCACGGTCTTCGCGCCTTGGTGGCCGCGCCCCCCGTGCCCCGGGTCTCGGCGGCTCCCTAAGGCCTCGGGCGCCGGCCACACCCACCCGGGCCGGCCCCCTCTCCTCGCGCAGCTCAGACCTGCCAGCCCGAGCGGGCCGGCCCTTCCCCGTCCAGCCGTCCACCTGCCCCCCGGCAAGCGGGCGCCCGCCCTCCCGACTGTGCCCCGCCGCACGCCGCCTCTCACCTGGGTATCGAACCCGTTTTCCACGGAGCCGCTCTTCCGCAGCGGGAGCCCCTCCCCCGCCGGCTCCTGCAGCGCCTGGGACTTCAGGGGGATCTGGCTGGGGTAGGTGGTCTTGCTCACCTCCACCTTGCTTCCTAACTTGAGGTAGCAGGGCTGGGGGCCGGCCCGGGCCGGGGGCACGTGCAGGATGGGCGCGGCGCTGTGCACGGGTTTGGGCAGCCCCGACTTCATTTTGGAGGCGACCAGGATGGCCGGCATCTTCTCCCGGGGCTTCGGCTTTCCCAGCACGTCCCTGGCAGAGGCGGCGGCGGCAACCGCTAACGGCAGCGCGGGGAGCAGAGCAGGCGCCGGGCCTCGGCCCGCAGGCGCCCACCACCAGCAGAGGGGGGGAAAAAAAAGAAGAAGAAGAAGAAGAAGAAGGAAAAAAAAAATTCCCGGGGTCGGGGAGCCCGCGGCAGCCCGGGGTGCGGGGTGGAGCGAGGCGGGTCGCGGCGCTCGGCGGCGCCCACCTGGACGGATGCTGCAGGCGCCTTCACGCCCCCCCGGGCGGCCTGCTCAGGGGACCTGGGCGTTCAGGGGCTGCTCCCTCCTCGGCGTCTCCTCCTGGGAACCCGAGGCGTGCACGCCCATAGTCACTTGTCACTGCATCTCCGGAGCGAGGAGGCCCCTCTGCAGGAGGAACGGCGGGGACCGCGGCTCCGGCTCGGCTCCGGCTCGGCTCCGGCTGGGCTCCGGGGGCTGCGGCTGTGCGCCGGCGAGGGAAGGAGCGAGCCGCGGGGGGGCGGGGGGCAGGAGCGGGCGGAGCAGGAGGGAGGGCGAGGACGCCCGCACCGACGGAGCCGCTGCCCCGATGGCGAGCACCGCAGTGCCCCCCGCGACGCACAGGCGCGGCGACAGCCCCCGCGAGGGCCCTGCAGGCGTGACAGTCGGCGCCGCTCCCAGGCCCCCCGGGCAGGCAGCTCCGCGCCGGCAGGTCTGCACGCGCTCCGTGAGCTCCCGCGCAGCGAGGCCGTGGCGTGGGGCGGCGGCCGCTTCCCGGGCAGGCGGCGCGGGCTGCGGGGCTCCGGGCAGGGGAGGACGCGGCGGCCGGCGCGGCTGCGGCTGCGGCGCGCGCTGACAGCCCGGGCCGCCCCGGCGCGCCCATTGGTCCGCGGCCGGCCAATCAGCGCCCGCCGTTCTCCTGCAAAGGGGGCGTGGCCTCGAGGCCCGGGGCCGCGGCGCTCGGTCCCGGGGTGCCCAGGCGGCCGGCGGCGGCTCCGCGCTGCAGCGGGCCCCGCGCGCTCCCCGTCCCCGCCCGGGCCGCCCGCGCCGCCGAGACGCGCTTTTGAAAAATGCCCTTTCGAATGCAAAGCCCGCCTCGGGGCCCCGCGGGCCAGGCCGGGGGGCGGGCGCGGGGGCGCGGAGGGGCTGGGGAGGGAGTTCGTTTCCTTTTTCAAATTGCTCTGGTCACCTTAACGGTTTGAATCTTCCGGAATCGCGCCCGCCGCCCCGCGGCCCCCATCTGGACTGGGCAGGGCTCTTCCTCGGCTCCGGCGCTAAGGCCCCGCCAGCCATTTCCCCGCCTTTCTGCCCGCACGTCCAGGCGGGCCGGGGTGGGGGCCTCCCAGGAGCTTCCTCTCCGGCTTTCAAAGGCTGCACTTTTCACTGGACTATTTGAAGGGTTTGCAGGCAAACGCACGCACCCCGGGAGGCCTCCCTTCCCGGGGCCCCCCTTCCCCCACCCCGGCCACCCAGCACGGACCCCGCCGTTAGCAGCGGGGGGCGGGGGGAGCCGGGAGGGGCCCCGCTGCGATTCAAGGAGCAGCCCCTCCCTGTCCGCCCTCGGACGCGCTGGCCTCGCAGGTTCCTCGACTTTGATGCGCGCGAGGATCCCTCTCCTCTCTGTTGCTCCTGGGGTTCCTCGCTGACGCACAGTGTATGAGAAGTGCAAAGCATGATCCAGGCAGGCCCAAAGCCTCGCGGTGCGCGGACGAGGAGCCCCCGCGCTGGACAACTGCCTGGATCTGAGCTGGGCGAGTTAGTTCTAGAATCGTACCTGCACCCTTACAGAGCCGCGGTGTGCCCGTGGAGTCGGGAGGAGGCCTGACCACAGGGGTATCATGCGCCCTTGTCTGGGTTAAATGAGATAGCGCATGACAGTTGTTAAGCATGAGTACCTGTCAGTGTAAGGGGTCATAGAAGTTGGGCATTATTATCCTTATTATCAAATTACTGCTACTCCCCCCCCCCCCTTCCTTCATCTCTGCTTATAAGCTGCTTGTCTTTTTTCTGTGTCTCTAAGATAACAGGCTTTCCCTGTATGTCCACCCTGGAGCATGATTTACAACGCTGATATAGCACTGATTTATCATGATCCAGACCAAAGGAAAACTGAAAGTTTTAAAACAACCCCTGAAAGCAGCATTAAGAAAAGAGAAGGTGCCTTCTTACCCTGGCCTGCTTCCTCCCCCACCTTATCTTCCACAGGCTCTCTGATAGACTTTCTACACTGGCTAGGCTGAAACACATAGTCTTATATATATAATTCCAGGTAGTTTCCCTCTCTCTGAAATTATTATTATTTTTTAAAGATTTTATTTTATTTATTCATGAGAGACACACAGAGAAAGAGAGAGATATAGGCAGAGGGAGAAGCAGGCTCCATGCAAGGAGCCCGATGTGGGGCTTGATCCTGGGACTCAAGGATCACGCCCTGGGCAGAAGACAGGCACTAAACTGCTGAGCGACCCAGGAATCCCCCCTTCTCTCTGAAATTAAATCATACATGGTCTGTGCCACTTACTTAGCACTCAGCCCTTTGCCATCTGATGCTACCTTGTTATTTATCATTCTGTGTTTATTTTCTTCTTAGAAGATAAGCCTCATGAAATTAGGAACTGCAGTTTTAACTTCCATTTGAGTTTCTCGGCAGCAAGTATAATGCTGTGGACAGAACAGCTACCCAGATGGTCACTGCATAAATGAGTGAATGACGTTAGTAGGGATCCTCCAGGAGGAGAACCTTTTAGAGTCAAGTACATAGTGTCATAAGGAATGTTATACTATATTAAGCCTTAGGACTCCCTTACCCAGAACCCTGGTTCATACAGATACACCAAGAGTCATGGAGAGATATTTGCAGTCTTCGACTTTAAAGTTCACAGAGCTACTCCGAAGCAGTTCCATGGCAGTGGTTCTCAAAGTATGGTTCCCAGACCAGTAGCAGCAGCAGCAGCACCTGAACACTTGTTTGAAAACCCCACCCCGACCAACTCAACCAGAAGCTCTGGAGGTGGGGCCCAGCAATCTAGGTTGAACAAGTGCTTAAGTCAGGGATTCTGATGCAGGCTGAAGTTTGAGAGCTTCCACCCTAATGAATACTGTCCTGCACTTACTGCTCTTCCAGGGCCTCCTAAACCTTAATGTGCATAGGAATTACTGGAGATTTGGCTAAAATGCAGATTCTGATTCAGTAGGTCTGGAAGAGGCCTGAGATTCTGCTTTCAGAATAAGCAGCTCCATGATGCCTGTGCTGGTTGGTGGTTTGGAGATCACACTTTGAGAAGTAAGGCTGAACCATAGGTAACAAAAGGCTCTCATTGCGAGGGTCATCTGGAAGTAAGTGATTTTCTGTCACACTGTGCATCCATCTAGTTTAGTTGAAAACAGCAACCTAATCAATTAGTAATGTCTGTTATGGGCACAGAAAAGAAATAGTGATAGTCATGCTAAGTATTTGCCATCTTTTTTTTTTTTATTATTTATGATAGTCACAGAGAGAGAGAGAGAGAGGCAGAGACACAGGCAGAGGGAGAAGCAGGCTCCATGCACCGGGAGCCCGACGTGGGATTCGATCCCGGGTCTCCAGGATCGCGCCCTGGGCCAAAGGCAGGCGCCAAACCGCTGCGCCACCCAGGGATCCCTGCCATCTTTGATCTCCTGTTTAAATCGTATTTGCTGCCCGGGTCATTTTTGGGGTTCTTGGACCCTCAACTATGTGCAAATATGAAAAACAGTACATTCTTTTTGAACTTCTTACCTAATCCTCTAGATTTGGTAAACATACGAGCATCCACCTTAACCCTTTCTGAGTTTTATGACTAAAGACTGCTAATTTGTCATCTGCCTTGATGGAAGATGAGTGACCCTTTTAGTCTATTTTCAATTTCTTTTCCTCATCCTTTAATAATGTTATGTGCTCTTTCCAGGAACATTTTTTATCTTCCTTTATATCTTTCCTGTTATCCCTCATTTTCCTTATTTAAAGCAAAACAATTTATCTTCAGAACCAGACAAGGAGGGGAAAGCTTTTTTTTCCCCCCCCTGGGGCAAAAGAAGTAATTGCAAGATTCCTCCTTAAGTAGGATCATCTCAAATTATAAAAATGCCCTCTAAAGTTACTCCTTCCATATGTATGCTGTTAACATGAAAGAAATCACTTTAAATCAATATGTTTGGCAAGCCCTGGTAGCTAAAGTAGTTACTGGTTCAGATAATGGCAAACTGCTTTGGAAAGAACAAACTGCCTGGGTTTCAAAAAAAATTTTTTTTTTAAATTGGATGCATTGTGGACAGCCCACCATTTAAAATCTTAACGTTGACAGCCCTCCTCTCTTCTTCTTTTGTCTAACTTTAAACTTTCAAACTCACCCACATGTCAGTGATGGGCCAATTTGAAACTTATTACCGAAGTGCTCAGGATCACTGGATCATCCTGAGTTCAGAGTTCCCTAGTTCTAAGAGCCATCCTCACATCAGAATGGGCCAGCTGCTTTGCTTTCTGATCCTTCACATCAGCCACCAGTGATTAGTTGAGTGCGAATTGGGCTTCAGAGCTGACCTGCCAGTGACCAGCCCCATCAACCCATCCTTCAACTGAGTGAAAGACCCCTGACTGTGCCTGACCTCCCAAGAAGACAGTACTGTGAAGAACCTGAAACATCTAAACTCCAGCCTATCACAAAAAAAAAAAAAAAAAAAAAAGGAAGGATCTTAAGAAAAAGTCAGCAGCCTCTTGGAAACCCTTGACTAGAAACGATGAAGGGAAATGTTGCAAGTCTCTGGAATAATATGAAAAGCATTCATGAGTTTATTTGGGAGTAAAAAAAAAAAAATCACACTAGTTTATTTTCAAAAACACACTTCTTGTTACTTTTCTATGACATGGGTTGATAACCTATGACACATATCTCAGAGATGGCACAAATGCCCATGTTTTGGTAACAGCCGAATAGAGAGCCTATCCATCTCAGACTGCAGAGAAGCCAGGGTACAAACCTCAGCAGAGCTCTTTAGAGAGACTGCTCACTCTGCCCCCCACTCACTTCTAACCTACCTTCCAGACGGCTCTGTGTGCAGATCAATACGCACAATGATAAAACTGTGGGCTCTCCCCCCTGCACATGCTGGAGTTTGAGAAGCATGTGTGAATGAATATGTGTGTGTGCGTGCATGCACACATCAGCCAAATAGGGAGTGGCTCAATCATTAATTCCATGAATAAATTGTTGAAAGCCATTTATGTGCCAGGCTTTGGGCATTATGACAGCAAATAAGAATAAATTCTTGTTCCGTGCTCTCAAGGTTCAAAGAATGATGCACCTGCTGTTTCCCAGCCAGAGCATCACCCTTTATCACAACTGAAAAACTGAAAGAACTCACACAGGGAAATAAATGACAAGTTGTAAAACGAATAATAGAAGTGGGGCAAAATATAGTGCAATAAATGAGGCACCAAAGGAGAATCAACTATCCATGAGGTTAGCAGCTGCTTTGATTAACGCAACTTTCTTTTTTCCAATGAATTGTATTCTTTGTTATTAAGGGTGGTGGAAACAAAATATACACAGCCAATTCCTCACCATTTGTTACTCCTTACACTTAAAAGTAAATTTTCTATTAAAAAAATAATAGATTATCAATCTCCCCTGAAGGATTTCAGAAAACCTTCATATTAAAAAGGCATTGATCTGCTAAAGAAGGAATTTTTTTTTCTGTAGCTTTAATGAAACTACAGAAAACTTTCTAACCAACAAAAAAAAAAAAAAAAAAAAAACAGAAGGAGAGTGGAAAGAAATCTCCTCCTCAATGGTTAGTGTTGAAACTCTAGGACATATTGGTCCATTCTCCCATCTTTGTAAGTGAAGTCTAGAAAATATTCTTTTGTTGACATCTTGCCTCATTCCACAAAGGATTTGAGGAAAACCCACATTCGGTGAAATAATGACTAAATAAGAATAAATGTGACAGAAGAAAAACATTCTTATTTAAAACCTGACTGTGATGGCTTTTGCCTTTGGTAGATAGGGGGAGGATGTGTAAATAAACCATAGCAGTGGGAATATAAATTGCACATCACTGCCAAATTGAGGCAATATATTCAATAGGCAAATCTGAAATCCCCAAAGCAGCCAGTTCCCGGGCTACTCAAGAAAGAGCCTCCGACCATGTGGTCTGAGAGATGACATTAGTGATCACTTGAATATGCAAAGGCCAGCACAGAGCCCAGGAGTCAAGCTATATGATTGTCCATGGAGAGAGAGATTCAGTTTCCTGGGAGAGGTTTCGGGTGAAGGACCCCCCAAAAACCAGTAGCCAGAGCACCGGGAAGAGACTCCTGACAGAACAGAAAAAGCAGAGCAGAGAGGCATTAGAAAACCCTTTATTTTCCCCAAAATAGCAAGCAATAAAGCCCACTATGCTACCAAATGCTTGAGTGCTGAGATTTTTCTTTTGAAGGGGGGAGAATTATTCTTAAAAAAGAGCTGAGTTTTGAATCTGGGTTCTTTTTGAAGCAGAAGAGAGAGAATAGAGGGAAGAGTGAGATTCTGAGTTTAATGGAAGCAGAAATTCAGAGTCAGGAATACCATGAGAATGAGAACTGCCTCCCTGGCCATCTTTACCCTGCTCCCCAACTCAGTGATTTGCAGAACTCTGGGGAGGATTGTCAAACACATTTCAATAAGAATATCTCCTGACTTGGGGAGCCTGAGGTGTTCCATCAGTTAGGCCTCTGACTCTTGATTTCAGCTCAGCTCATGATCTCAGGGTCCTGAGATCGAGCCCCACATTGAGTCCCGTCCCTCACCGGGCTCCACACTGAGCATGGAGCCTGTTTTGGATTTTCTCTCTCCCTCTCCCTCTGCCCTTCCCTTGCTCTCTCTCTCCCTCCAAAATTAAAGAAAAGAAAAGAATGTCTCCTGGCAAAGAGATGGTACCAGGGGAAATGTAAATAAAAGATGAATATTGAGATTGTATGTGTGGGCAAAGAGGTAAAGTAGGAGAAGAGAATGAAAATGTCTGGATTCTCTAGTCCATGCCACTGGCTATAGCCACCTCAGTACTAGCGGCTTCGTTCAAATCTTCCTGTACTGTGGAGTGAGCACCACCGAGGACTAATACCTACAGGTAGTAACGGTGAAGGGCACTGAGCTGAATATGTCTGGATTATAGCTGGATCCTACCTTTAAGCTTTTTGGTTTGCTTGTTACTTGTAATCGTCTTCATTTTTTCACTATCGCAGATTAAAAATACATAGTGATTGAAAGATCTGGTTAATCGAGTTTCAAGCTGACCTTTTAAAAAAATTATATTCCTCGTTTTGTATTACCCATTGTTCATCCCACAGATTAGACCAGACAGTCAGAGTTGACACAACAATAATGATGACGCTGATAAGAACTATAGTTCATGAGGTTATTCTTGCTATGTGCCAGGGACTACGATAAGCATTTACATACTTCAGCTCTGATTCTCGTAACCATCCCACGAGGTGGATCATTATTGTCATTTCCTTTATACAGAAGAGAAAACCAAGGCCCAGAAAGAGGGCTCGGTATCTTATCTAAGTCCCCACAGTTAATTAAGCAAAAAAGTTGGATTTGAACCCAGGAACTCAAACTCAAGAGCCTGGACTCTGAACACCCAACAGTCTACTGTCCACAGACCACCTTCATAACACTAACAGTGGAGCATTCCTATATGGTGGCACAACTGCTCCATTTTGCAGCTGGGGAAACAGACGAGAGGTGTGGTAACCACCCAGGTTGTGAATGATGGTGGTCTTAGTATCCAGGCAAAGAATGAGCTCCGGGCCAGTTATGGGAGCCTGTTTGCATGATGCTCGGGTTCTGAGACAGAGCTGCCTGCTGGTGTCCACGGGGAGGCAAAGACAACGGGACCAGTGGTAATCACCAAGGGTGCCTGTTAAAAGGGCAGATCCCTAAACACCCCTTCCCTCCAAAAAGCCCCTAGAATGCCGAATCCATGAATTCACATTTTAAAGGCTGAGTCTGAATCAGCCAGTCCTCACTCTTTGCTTTGCAGCCCTGGCCGTCCTTGAAAGTCACCTGGGGAATTCATAAAGGAAGGCTGCCCAGGCCCCACCCCGGACCAGCTAAATCAGGCTCTCTGGGAATGGGGCCCAGACATTTGCATGTTAATAAAGCTCTGCAGGTGTAGGCAAATTGAAAAGCACTGCTTTAAGAAATGCTACAGAGGCTTTGTGCTCGCAATGCTTTAGAGTGGAGGATTATTATTACGGCAATAACGTGGGTAGTTCTAATCAATAACAGCCAATCTGGAAAGACTCGAGCCCTTCTACTGCTTTCCGAGCTGGATTTTCTTTCTGAGAGACCCACTCGGCCAGGTCAGCTCCCTGTAACCCCAGTGCAGCTGGGCTAGGTGCTCAAATGCTGCCTGGAGTCAGCTCGCCAGCTGCTCGGTGTGGGCCTCGGGGCGCTGAGCTGCGCGCCTTCCCGCCGCTCCCTCTGCCGCATTTCCTCTTTTGGTGACTGCGATCACCCTGGGAGCCCTCGTGCCTACCCTCTGGCTCTGCCCCAGGCCCGGAGCCCGGTGAGCATCCGCTGGGAGGTTAGCAGAGGCGCTCCTGGCTGCTCTCGGGCCCAAGGCCGCGGGGCCCAGGGCCCAGGGCTCTCAGAGCAAGGCCTGGAGCACACTTAACTCTTGCAGGCCCGTGCTCCTAAAAGGGCGTGCTGGTGGGAAACATCCTGGCAGTGGATAACTTAAAAAAGAAATCACTTAGAGCTTTGGTATGCACTTTGTGATTTTTTTTTTTAATTTAAAATGTATTCTCAGTGGGGGTATTTTATTTACATGTATGTTTCACTACTATTAAAGTTTACACATATATTTGTGTGTTTGCATTACAAATCCATAAATATGTTTATAAAGAAGGAAAAGGAAGGAATCCCATTAAACTGTCAAGAGAGGGACACCTGGGTGGCTCAGCGGTTGGGCGTCTCTGCCTTTGGCTCGGGGCATGGTTCTGGGGTCCCGGGATCCAGTCCCATGTCGGGCTCCTCGCAAGGAGCCTGCTTCTCCCTGTCTGTGTCTCTGCCTCTCTCTCTCTCTCATGAATAAATAAACAAAATTAAAAAAAAAAAAACTGTCAAGAGAAGTTATTTCTGAGGGGCAGTTTAGGAGACCAGTAATTTCTTCTTATTGTATATCATTGTTTCAAAGGGTTGGAATTGGGACTCCCGGGTGGCTCAGTGGTTGAGCATCTGCCTTCGGCTCAGGGCATGTCCCGGGGTCCTGCGATCGAGTCCCGCATGGGGCTCCCTGCATGGAGGCTGCTTCTCCCTCTGCCTGTGTCTCTGCCTCTCTCTCTGAGTCTCTCATAAATAAATAAATAGAATCTTAAAAAATAAAATAAAGGGTTGGAATTGTGATTTTTAGCATCCTTTTCCATGGCATTTTCTGTATGTTTGAATAAACATACTTGTTTTAACCTTTTATTTACTCAGGAAACACTTATTCACCTGTAGTGACCCAAGCGCTGTGCCAAAGGTTCACGATAGGGAAGTTAGCTAGTGTATCTTCAACTCTGCCCTCTGCCTTTGCAGGCAAGTGAAGAGGACCCTTCTCCACAACAAACAAAAAAACCCCAAATGCTCTGTTAGCTGTCAAAGATTAAGAATCCAGGCTTAGGGCAGCCTGGGTGGCTCAGTGGTTTAGCGCTGCCTTCAGCCGAGGGTGTGATCATCAGACCTAGGATCGAGTCCCACGTCGGGCTCCCTGCATGGGGCCTGCTTCTCCCTCTGCCTGTGTCTCTGCCTCTTTCTGTCTGTGTGTCTCTCATGAATAAATAAATAAAATCTTAAAAAAAAAAGAATCCAGGCTTAATGAAAAATTATCTATGTATGTATAACAAAGTCACTGAAAACAGGGTTCTCTCCTTCTAAGAAAACCAGGACCTGTTACCCCAGAGACCCCAAGTAGCCTCCCTTCCTTCCAAGGAAGCAGCTCCGCACAGAATCATCCTCTACAGAAGTGCCAAGACCACCCCCGAGCAGAGGGACTAAGAAACCGATTCCTTGCTGCCGCTCCTACCAAGCTACCTCTATAACCAGCAATGCTGAAGACAGAGTCCTGCTCCTGCACAAAGAGACCTGAGGAACCCGGGCCGGTATGGCTAAAACAAACTCAGCCAGGCACTTGTAAAAGGGAATTCTAGTTCACACTACCCTTGGCTGAGCTTAAAGCTGGTCTAAAAACTGTCAACAAAGCAGAGACACCCATGAGGATCTTTTGCGCCCTGAGATCATTCGAAGCCACTAAACATAAACAGCTGTGTGGATTTCCGCTCATTCTCCAAACCCCAGGCAAATAAAACCTCAAAGCTCAAGATGGGTGGAAAGCAGCAAAATATACAGGGATTTTCTTTTTATTTTTTTGGCTTAGGAATATGTTATTTTACAAACAGTGGGTCAAGACACCATTAAATCTCACACACAAAAAAAAAAAAAATTTTTTTTTTTTTTTTTTTTTTGGCCTGGCAACTTTCTTGAAGCTCCATGTTATGCAAGAATTTTAGACATTCACTGATAAATATATCAGAATGTTCTCCTCAAGGCAGTCTGGACATGCTTCAAATGTGAATCTAACAAAGTTAGTCTCTCTAAAGACTGCATCTGAGATTGTCAAGCATGGTCTTCCTGGTTTCCACAAACACCATCTTCTCAAACTTCAGGATGTTGAATGAACTCCCATTCAGAATCATTTGCTTGTTAGGGTTTTATCCTTCCCGAAGGGGGAGGAGGGCATAAAGGGTTGGGTCTAGAGATGGAGAATCCAGCGTTCAAAGGCATCTGGCCTGCAAAGCTGACTTCCTGCTGAGTTATCAAAGACAGGTTTCTAGAACACCCCCTCCCATGGCCATTTTAGTTCTTTTCTTGCCTTTGATCCTTTATTCTTGACTTTCATTCCTGTCTGATCACCACAACCCCATTTTCTTCTGTTTTTTTACCCAGAGGAGGAAATTTGGCAGAGCCCCTTTATCACGATCCCTTGTTTCCAGTTTCCTTTTTGATAAAGAAAACAGAGGGGGTGGAGTCAGGCAGGCCTGGGTGTGAATCCTGACTTCACCTGGGATTGACTAAGCCAGGATCACTTCGCTTTTCCGACTCTGTTTAACAGTAAAATGGACATGACGATGACTATTTCACAGGGTTGTTGCAACGATTTGAGATAATGGAGGCAGAGGGCCTGGTGTGAGTCTAGGATCTTACAGGTGCTATACTCATTCATTCATTTAAATAGTATTTTAGTGCTACTGAATGCCAGACACCATGCTAATCGCTGGTGATATAATATTAGTAAGAACCAAAGTTCTTTTCTCATAGAGCTTATAATGCAATCAGGGAAATGGACAATAATTGCATAATCACATGAGTGAATTGTATAATTACCAAGTGAGGCAAGTGCTATGTTGTCAGATAAGGAACCCAGACCCCTTCAGACTGTCAAGGCCCCAAGGCTTCCCTGGAGAAGTGATGTTTGGGGTGAGGTGGGAATGAGTTCTGAATGGTAAAGAGGGTAGCCAGGCAAGAATGGGGGTTTTTATGCCTGCCTGCCAGTGTCACCAGCTAGACCTCAAGAGCTCATCTTTATTCCTCACCTGCTTGTACCCACAGAAACTTTGTCCCACATTGTCCTTTAAGCTCTTCTTCCCAGCTCATCTCTTCACTCAGGCAAAAGACCCGAGGGACCTCACATCCTGTGAGGCACCGAAACTACCCCTTCAGCAGTAATGACTGCCTGGACAGGAGCTGTGTCAGCCCAGGTGGCCCAGACCAGTTTGAGCTCAACCTCTGACTCACACCTGTGCAGATGGACCAGGGAGTGACCAATAGTTACCTGCACCTCATTACGATACTGAAATCTCCACCCAAGGAGCAGCACAAGCCTCCTTTACATAACATACAACGTACATATGAGCAGGTTTCCTTAGGGCGCACATGCAACCTTTGCCCACCTCTACATACCTCTATATGACAAGGCTCCCCTATCTAAATATGCATCCTGACTGTAAATAAAAGAAACCCATTCATCCTTGCTCGAGTAGTCACAGCTTTGGAAATTATTCCCCGTGATCTCCTTATTTGCTGCAAATAGGTCTCCCTTGTGCGACAGCTCACCTGGGGTAGCTCCTCTCTGTGGCTCACCAAGGAGCAAACTCACATTAGCTGGGTTACACCAGTGTGCTTGGGGTAAGAGGTTTGGACTGGGTCCAGCCACTCCCACCCCCATATTCTCCTCCCTTTTACCCTTGGAATAAGTAAGACTCAATGTCAAGGTTTCAGTTGCTCCTTTGGAAGCCCCTCAGTGAACTGGAAAGAGCCTGATAGATGTGCACAGACATTTAACTGGTTGTGTGATCTCGGCCGAGTCATTTAAACTCTCTGAGCCTCAGTTTCCCCACCTATGTCATTAGTGAGATATATCTCCTGAGACTTTGGGGGAAAATTAAATGTGAGGCAGTGAAGCAGGACAGAGTGGTTAAAACGATGACAGCTTTGGAGTTTGCCTGAGTTTGACCACATGGTTTGGAGCTCTGCCAATTACTAGCAGTGAAACCTTGAACAAATGACTTAACCTCTCTGTAGCTCGGGTTTCTCACCTGTAAAATGGGGCTAATAACATTACCTCCCTCACAGGGTTAAAGGAAGGATTAAATGAATTAATATGTATAAAGCACTAAATCAGTGCTTGATACTTGGCCATTGCCAATGCCACCATGGTTATCATCGTTCCTGGCACACAGTAAGTGTTCAGGCCACAGCTCCTTTCCTACCCCATGACCCCTTGTTGTAGGTATATCCACGTGTGGAAATCTCTGTTGCTAAGACATCGAGGAAAGATCCAGAACCTGAGGCTATGAGCCTAATGGGGAACGATGCCTCTCTGAGCAGAGCTGAGGCACCATCTAGCATCCTGGGGAAGGGATCTGTGTCCCCAGAACTGAGCATCCAGACTGGACCAGGCAGGGAAGAGAAGCTAGAGAGAGGGTGATGGAAGCTCTCTGTAAGCACTTCCCTTGCGATCCGCAGGCCATAAGAGGCACCACTTCTCTCATGGCAGTCTGGGCTCACACCTGGCCACTCCTCACCTGGCCTCCTGCCAGACTGAGTTAGTAAAGATGTACATGATCTGAGCATATCTGTTTCCTCTGAGACATTTCTTCAGGGTGCCATGCCTTTCTTCCTCCATGGGGTATCAAATGCAGGTGTCTCGCCATCATACCAATGGCCTGAGGTCATCATCCCCAGGGGATATGCCTCTGCTTGGGAGACAGGCTTGTTTTCAGCAACCACCCTCTTCATCCTGGCATTGTTGGACTTGTCCAAATCCACAATTACAATCAACACATCATGGCCTAGCCACCAAAGTAATCCAGTGCAGAAGGCCATTGGGATGGTGGCAAGGTTTGGGGTAGCAATGAAAACAGCTATGTTTCAGACTTCGTCTCACTTAATGTCTCCAAATAGTACCTGGGAGTAATATTTCTTCCTTTTACAGATGAAGAAACAGAGGCACAGACAGGCAAAGTAGGAATTTTGCTGTGACCACATAGCTACGTAGCAGTAGGACTGGGATTTGAACCCTAAATTGTCTAATTCCACATCCACACTTTCTCCATGACACCTTATTTGACACCAGCAACTTGAGACTGAGTCCCTGACTCTGCTGCTTGGTTGCTCAAGTTGGGGCAAATCACTGCCCCTCAGCAGTGTGAAACTGATTTGCTGTGGGCCACAGAGTGGGGAGCCTGGGCCAGGCACCTTTGCTCACACCTTCCTCCAGCAGGTGGCTGCAAGTGGGACGCAGAGGACCTGCGGAGGAAGAGAGCATTTCTGTGTGCACCATAGTGCAGGGGGAGCTAAGCCACAGGGCACATGAGCTCAGTATGGAAATAGTCTCTGGAAAATCCAAAGTCTCCATGTGCTCTTTTCCCTACTCCTCCCTTTCCTTCTCTCTCTCCCTCTCTCTCTCTCTCTCTCTCTCTCTCACACACACACACACACACACACACACACATATGCACGCACACACTGTCCTCATGCAACTTGCATCTGGCAGGGAGGCATGCCAACTGAGGTGTTGAAATCCGTGGAGAGTCATGATTTGGCACCTGTGGAGTACTTTTCAGCACCCTGGAATGACAGCTTATTCGTCCACACAACCCTTCCAGAAAGGTCGTAGCTGTGCTGTCATGGAGGGGGAAATCAGAGCAAAGGCTGTCAGTGATTGCAGCCGAGCTGGAATGGAACTTCTCACCCCTTGCTCAGTGAGGCCTCCCACAGGTACTTCTTGCTCCTGGTTCTGCTGTTCAAATTGCAGGTGACCTTGGAAAAGCCACTGGTCCCTTTCAGGCCTCAGTTTTCTCAGCTGCAAATAAGGGGGTTGTTCAGTGGCTCTCAGTCTGAGCTGTTTGGACCCACAGGGCCTTCGGATGTGGCAATGGCACATTCATCAGGCATGATAACAGCTGCCATTGATGGAGGGCCCTAGACACGTCTATTAGGTATCTTATGACTGTCTCCAATTCTTAAAACAAACCTGCAAGGTAGGAATTGCCACCTCATTTTATAGATGAAAAAATTGATCTTCATAGAGATGAATGACTTGCCCAAAGTTGCACAGTGAGCAGTAGAGCTGGGATTTGAACCCAGACTTACTTGTGCAAATATTACCACCTAATGCTTCCCAGGGAGTAGCTTCTCTCCTGGCTTAGGTAATGGGCAAGGACGTGGGTTTCCAGCAGGGCCGCCTCCTCAGCACTCAGTCCTGTGCCCTGTGATGATCCGGCCCTGGACAATGACATGGAAGGTTCTGGTGGGCTTGATGAGCAGAGTGGGTATAGGCACTGGGTAGATAGCGTGGCTTCCAGGGAAGGAAGGCATGGAGCCAGCTGCCCTGGGGCTGCCCCCAGAGGTGCGAGTAACGTGTGGAAGCAAGAGTTCAGTGGGGCAAGGGGAGGGAGGCCTTTCTTGTATCCCTCCCTACTCAGCACGGAGCTCCTGTCAGAACCAATTGCCATCACAGAGTGCCTGTACCTCACAGCTCTCTTCCAAAGACACTGACCTACTTTTTGTTGTGTAGACATGCATCCCAAACCCCCCAGCTACTGCCTTCTTACTCTAGGTCAGAGCTATACTGATCATCCACTGGATAAAACCCCACCTTTGAGTCTGGGTTCCCAAAGCCCTTCCTGCCCTGCTCTTGTCCACATCTCCAGCTCCTTCTTCTAGTTTTTCCTGCCATGTTTGGACACGCTGCCTCACTCGTGCTGCCACTCATGAAGAGGCTGGATGCTTCAGAGCTACACTGAGCTCTCGGAAGGCAGATGGCCTGTGGTCCTGTTCTACTTCTGTGATGCTGTGTACCCGTGCCTCAGTTTCCTCCTCTACAAAATGAGTACAATAGCAGCATCTATTTTGTAGGATTATTGTGAGGATTAAAAGAAAATGCATGTAAAGAGTACTTTTTAAAAGCCCCACGGTGATTCCACTGTGCAGTCAGGGTGAGAGACCCTTTAGTATCAGAATAATCTTTAAGAGAGGAGAGAAGAAGGCAGCCTGTGTGGCTCAGCGGTTTAGCACTGCCTTCAGCCCAGGGCCTGATCCTGGAGTCCTGGGATCGAGTGCCACGTCGAGTTCCCTGCATGGAGCCTGCTTCTCTCTCTGCCTGTGTCCCTGCCTCTCTGTGTGTGTGTGTGTCTCTCATGAATAAATAAATAAAACCTTAAAAAAAAAAAAAGGAAAGGAAAGGAAAGTTAAAAAAAGAAGGGGGGGAGAAGACATCTCACTGTGTGTACTGCAAGGCTGACGTGCTTCAGGGCACAGTGCCTTGCACAAGACCAGCCTCCTAGAAATATTTTTTTTTTTTTTAAGATTTATTTATTTATTTATTCATGAGAGACACAGAGAGAGACACAGAGACACAGGCAGAAGGAGAAGCAGGCTCCCTGCAGGTAGCCCGATGCAGGACTCGATCCTGAGACCCCAGGATCATGCCCTGAGCTAAAGGCAGATGCTCAACTACTGTGCCACCCAGGTGTCCCTAGAAACAGATTTTTGAATGAAATGGATGATTCTATTTATTTGGAAGATTGAAGAGTGACAATCTTTGCCCCAAAGCCGGATGTCCAATCACTACCGAAACCCAGTTTCAGCCTGAAACCAGCAGACCATGGTCTTGATCATGAAAAGGTCCTGCTGGTTGAGGGTGCTGCTATGTGAGATGCTCAGCTGACAGGGCCCCGTCCCAGGAAGTAAAGTAGATCTGCAAAACTGACACCTGGACACACTAAGGAGAACAAACTAAATGAGCTCCACATAACACACAAGAGAGAAGACTTTCCCCATGAGACCGGGTTTTGGTAAGCCACCACTTGGATGTTTAGGTTTCTTGTTTTTGTGTCAGGCTTCCAGGTTTTAGGGATCATGTCAGCTTCAGACTTGAAATGGACAAATGCATTTTCTGAATCCTCATACCTAATTCCAGATGGAAATACTGGGAAGTAAGTGGTTCTGACCAGCTTGGCTGCCGGTATAGAAGTTATTCTTAGCACAATGGTGTGGGTGGCAAAGGAGGGTTTTTTTTTTTTTTCCTTATGTGACTGATGTTCAATTAGGCTGCTGAAAACTGGGGCAGCATTTCTATGTATGGGGGATAAGGGTGGAGTGGGGCATGACCCAGCATCTCAGTGTCATGTAGCATTTTGCTTTTTCTCTTGTGGTATGCTGTCCAAAAGGGCCTCGTGGGGAGCTATTAACATATGGAGTATAATGAAATTCAGTGAAGAAGGCCAGGTGCTAGCTTTGCATTAGTCAAGATCGATGGAAAAAAAAAAAGCAGGCCATCCAGTGTTCTTTGATAGAACAGTAACCCAGAAAGGACAAAACCTTTCAAAACACAGGACAATAAAGGACACACTTCTCTAGCTTGTACCCTGCACCCAATTAAGACCAGGGCTGCTAGGCTGTATTAAATGCATATAGTAACCCAAAGTTAAGACAGATGATGTGACAGGAAACAATGCCCACATAGCCTAGAAAAAAAAAAAAAAAAGCCTGGGACCAAACATTGCTAATGCCCACTCTGTGGTAGGCACTTACAGATAACATCTCATTTCATCTTTGCAGGGTAGAGTACTGTCATTTCCTGTTTAGATAACAGAATTGACATATGAAGAAATGAAATAACCACTTTAGTTAGTACGTGACCATGAACTTGGATCCCAGCCTCTGGAGTCTATATCCTTCCTTCTTGAGCAGAAGGTTCTGACTCAGCTCCCTCAGGAAGGCCATCTTTGGCTGCCAAATAAGGCAGGTGGCTGCACCTGGCTGGGGGAGTGCAGCAGCGGGTGGTGATCCTCTCACCAGGTGTCCTGGTGTCAGTGTGTCCCTTGGCCTTGTTCAGCTGGGAGTGAGCTCCTCACCCAAGAGCAAGAAGCCTCTCAGGCATTGGCATTGGAGGGCTCTTTGGCCACAGCCATGGAGAGTAGAAGGTCATACTTGCCTGTGCCGAGGGACACTTGAGTGGGAGGACAAGCTCCAGGGATAGTGGGGGAACATATCAGTAGATCTCACAGAGCTGGGGACAGGAAAGGGCCCCTTCCTAACCTAAAGAGGTATAAGGGAGAGCTTAGACAAGCTATGGTTGCTGGGGTGGCCCCTCCAAATTCATCGGCATGAGCGAAGTGGGCTCTAAAATCTCATTCTAAGGGAAGGAGGAGCCAGGTACGACCAGCTTGACTCCAGAGACCAAGGACATTGGAGGTGACACTGAGAATATATGTTAGTGGCCAATTCAGGATAACAGAGCTCTGGTTCTACTTCTTTGTGATCAGTGCGGAATTACCTTGACTCTTCTGAATCTCAGTTGCTTCGTGTGCAAAAATGGTGATAAAACTAACATCTGTCTCCAGTGGACTCCCAAGATGCTCTGTCAAGGCCCATGGCCATCTCTTAGCATTTCCATGGGCCTCCTTCCCACAGCTGCTATGTGCTTGGCCCCTAGTGGACAGCACTGTAGTCTTGCTCAGAGGCCTGCCTTCAGGCTCCTAGAGTCTTCACCCAGGCATGCGAAGAGCTGCATGATCTGAGTGTCTACGCCCTGGGGGAGGTTCATGGCCAGTGAAGGACTGCAGGCTCATGAGAGCCCGGCTTGATGTCTTGAGGTGGGACAAATGCCGAGGTGTAACTGAAGCTCCAGAGATCCCGGCAGGATGAGGCTGAGACTGAGACCTTGCCTGATGGTCTCCCTCCCTTGGCTTCGTCCCTATCTCTGTCTTGCTCTTGTCCTAGGAGCAAGTCTCTAATAAATCACGAATCCTCATCTTAGAATCTACTTTCAGGGACTGAGCCTAAGATGCCACTCCGCTGGGTTCCTGTGGACACTGAACAATAGAATTCCTGTAAAGCGCTTAGCTCAATGCCTGCTACACAGCCAGTGATCAATAAATGGTAATTGCTCTTTATTTTTAGATGGATACCAGATGAAATTGCCAATACTGTTTTTGATTAAAAAATGATAATTCTATGGATCAACCTAATGATATTTTATAGTCCTGTCTCCTAGCATTCTCCCGTCAGCTACAATGAGAATGTTTTTCTAACGAGGACTGTAGCCAGTCCTGGTGGATTCCCAACTCAGTGCATTTTGGCTCTGTTCTATTCTCCCTAGAATAGAGCTGGCCTCAAATATCTCCCTTGTTGCTAGCATTTGGGCTTTACTGGGCTGGGGCTGGGCCCAGATGCACTTGTTATTTCACCAGACAACCATGTGAATTGGAGCCCCACCCAATTCACCCAAAACAGGAGAAAGGGCAGGGGTGTGGGTAGGGGAGAGTAATCAATATTTGTGAAGCAGAAAAGAGCAGATCATAAATAGGAAAAATGTTTTCAACTTCCCCTAAGAGTAATATTTTGTAAATATATTTTTATTTTATTTTCCTGAAAAGATGACTTTGGTGGCTAGCCACTGTAGACCAAAGCTTTGAACGGCCATGGTGTACTGGTGGTACATTTTAACTTCAAACCCTGGACAAATGAGGACTGTGTTCACGTCAGCATGGCACTCCTGGCTGACAGAGACATAAAAAGTGCATGGAAAATTGTTGTTTATATTTCCTCTAGCTATCGCTGCTCCAACCTCATGACGCTAGGGAAAGTTTACGGCACAAACAACCCCTCTGCTATCTCACCCCAAACACAGCATCCCCTCCCTTCCCATCATGAGAGGACTCTGTGGAGGTGAGAGTCACCCACAGTCATGGCTTCAAACACAGGAAACTAAGGGCTGGGCAGAGACAGGCTGGTGGCAAGTAAGTGAAAGAGGGACATGAATCTGAAAACATGGGGGGAGGAGGACACCAAATGACCTGCTTAATTGGCAAGTCCCAGCCACTGGTAAACAGGGAGCTCTTGGGCATGGAAAGAAGGTCTTGGGCAGGCAGCGAAACCTGCCTTGGTGGTGGTGGTGGAGGAGGGGGCGGGGGATGTGCAGTCTGTTGTCTGGGAACCTTGTCTGTTCCGTGACCTCAGTTCGGAGTCCGCCAAGCGTATGCGGTGCACAGTATACTTTCCACCTGGTATAATCTGTGCACTACTCGCCTGTTAATTGTCCATCCCTGTCCCTCCCCTCACAGCGACACATATGAGCACATTTGGAGATAAGCCCCAGAAGGGCAGAGATGTTTTCCTGATGCACCCCCAGAGCCTAGACCAACATCTGGCACATGACGGGCACTCAGTACGTATCTGTTGATTGAATGAATGAAATATGATTGCCTGTAGGGTCAATACACAAAAATGACTGTGGAGGGAACTGATGATACTGAAGCAACAGACAACATCTTGCTCATTATACTCTGCTTCCTAAGGCAGGAAAAACTCAATCCAAGTTTAGAAGGACTTGCAACAATAAGAAGTGAAGCAGGAACAGTTTTTGCCTTACCAGAAAATGCCATTAACGAGAACATCCCTATGTGGATGTTTTGTCTGTAGAGCACAGCGTATTTAGATGTTTCCAGATATTCATATGTTTAGCATTAGGTAGCACCAGGCTAAGAGTTTTCTCAGACAAAAGCAAGCAAAAGCAAACATTTGGTTGAGGAGCCAAACGACCAGTTTCTCAGACGTGGGTTTCCAGGGGGTACGAGTGAACGGAAGTGCCTGCTGAGTTACCTGCAGGTCACAGATTGGGGAAGAAGCTTGTAGTTTTGCTTCTGGCTTAGACAAGACAAGCCCCCGAGCCCCCACAGTGAGACCCTGAGCAGGTGTGGGGATTTCTCCCAGTGAGTCTGTGAGCGCGGCTAGAGCTGTCGATGGTCCCACTGACGTCCCTCTGGCAGGAGAGCTTCACCCGAAGTCACAGAGGGCCAACAGATGTCACGCTGGCACCCTGCCGTGGAATCACGGCCTATGTCTCTGGCCATCATGGTTGGCCCCATACAAAACCCTTCAAGCTACCAGGCCAGTCAGTGGCAGGGCCTGAGCCATGTGGAAAGTATTCTCAGTCCCCCTTCCCTAATTGAGAGCAGAGTGCACAGGCTTTCAAGCATTTGATGGTATATTCCAACTCCACGGTGCCAGTCAGACAGAAGCCTTTTGGCTCAGATAAACCAAGGGTTACCCAGAAATAAAGGACGGAAGGTGGGTTTGGGCCTTCCTTGCCCTTATCTCTATCCAGGCTATTGCATTCCCAGGAAGCTGGGGTCGAGTGGGAGTCAGGGCTGCTGTTGTTCCTCATGGCTTAGGGCTGGAGTAGACCTCACCCATGACTGGGGCACAAGAGTAGGCTAGGTAGGTCTGCCACGGTGGGAAAAGCCAGAGGAAGACCAAGAAGATTGTCTCATGTGGCTGGTGTAGAGGATGGGGGAAGGGGGCTGGAGTCCCCTGAGTGGGTGCCAGACCTGCCCTAGAGCCACTAGCCACATGTGGCAACTTCATAATTGAATGTGGCAAGTCCAAATGGAGATGCCCTCTAAGTGTTAAATGCATATGGGATTTTGAAGAGTTTCGTATGAAAAAAAAAAAAGAATGTCAAGTATCTCGATAATTTTTATGTTAATTATATGTTGAAATGAGAATATTTTGGATATGTTAGATGACATGAAATATATTAAAGTGACTGTCATCTGTTTCTTCTTTCATGTTGCTACTACAAAATTTAACTACAGATGTGGCTCATATGCTATTTCTATTGGACAGCACTGGCCTAGAGCCTTGTTATTCTTTTTTTTTGTTTTGTTTTGGTTTTGTTTTGTTTAAGATTTTTTTAAAAATGTAATCTCTACATCTAACATAGGGCTTGAACCTCAAGCCCCAAGATCAAGAGTCACATGCATTACGGACTGAGCCAGCCACATGTGCCCCCAGAGCCTTGTTATTCTAAGTGTGACTCTCCGGGAGCGGTAGCAGTTTCCCCTGGGAGCTTGTCAGAAATGCAGATTCTCAGGCTCCACCCTAGAGCTATTGAAAGAGAATTTACATTTTTAACGATGATTGATTGATTGATTGATTGATTGATTGATTTAGAGTGCAGGCAGGCACAGGGTGAGATGGAGAAGTAGACTCCTTGGTGAGCAGGGAGCCTGACGCGGGGCTTGATCCCAGAACCCAGAAATCATGACCTGAGCCAAAGGCAGATAGATGCTGAATCAACTGAGCTACCCAGGCACCCTTGGAATTTACATTTTTAACAAAACGATCCAGGTGATGTGTTTGCACAGTGAAGTTCAAGAAGCTCTAGCTTAGGTCATTCCTTGGGATTCTTGACTTAGTCACCATGGGTGGTTGGGACAGCTTTGAGGACCAGGGCAGAACAGACCCCAAGAGAGCAACTTCTGGTCTGTGCAGTATTATGGCCGTCGTTTGAAGTCATGGATCTCGGTTCTATTCCTGGCTCTGCCTTGAGATTGCTATATGACTTTGGGTGAGTCACTGCCCCTGTGGGGCCAGTTCCTCATTCTGCAAATGTAGAACCTGGAGTAGAAGAAGACCTTCAAAGCTCCTGCAAGAGTTTCCCCTCGCACCAGCTGGTGTGACTGGAATGCCCTCCTTTTACCAAGGTTCCAAGACAAATCCCTGGCAGGGTTTTGATTTCACCTTGGCTTTTGTATCCATCCCGGTCGGAATGGTCACATACAATGGGGAACTGATACATATGTTCTAGGAAGTCCTTCTTTGGGTCTTGAGAACTTTATTGTAATTAATTAATATTTTTGTTACAATATGTTGAGCAGATGCTATGTGCTGGGACTGATTCTAAATGCTTTACATGTGTTATCTCTCTTTTTAAAGATTTTATTTATTTTTTTGAGAGACAGAGACAGATCCTGAGCAAAGGGGAGGAAATAAGAGCGCGCGCTCTCTCTCTCTTTAGATTTTATTTATTTGACACAGAGAGAAAGAGTAAGCAAGAATAAGCAGGGAGACAGTGAGAGGGAGAAGCAAACTCCCCACTGGACAGGGAGCCTGTTATGGGGTTTGATCCCAGGACCCTGGGATCATGACCTGACTCAAAGGCAGATGCTTAACCGGCTGAGCCACCCAGGCGCCCCGTGTTATCTCTTTTAATACCTTGCAATGACCTCAAGAGATAGGGTTCTGTATAACTTCTTTATATATGAGTCAAAGAACAAAGAGGTCATTTACGTTGCCCAAGATCATACAGCTGGTAGGTATGTCAAATCCAGATTTTATTCCAGGTAAGCCCAACACTTCATTCTTGACCAAAACAATAGACTCTCTTTGGGCTATTCTGAAACTCCTCGGACGTGTTTTCAGCCCCCAGCCTGCCAGGGATGCCTATTCTCAACTTGCCCCATTTGCTTCTAGTTTCCAGGCTCCAAAATCTAGCCCAACACCCCCCTCCCCCCCGACATCACTGACATCAACGCCCCAGAGGACATCATCCTCGTTAGTTGTCCCCTCAGCCTCCCGGCCCCCATCTGAATGAGATGAGCCTTCCGGCCCCCATCTCACTGTGTCCCGGGAGCAAGCCCTCCACCCAGTGTTGATCGCTGACCAGGGCTCCCAGCCTCGAGCCATGTGGTCATGACTGGCGAGGCGAGGAGCAGCCTGAGACTGTGGGGTGGCAAAAAGAGGAATGAGAAAAGGAAGCATTAAAATAGATGTCCGTGAATCCAGCCCGGGCACAAGAGCAAGGTCGCCCGGTTCCTTCTGCAGCACTGGCTCGATCCTCAGCGAGGGCCAACACCGTGCACCTGGCAACCCTGGCGATGTCCCTATTTCAACCTGGTGCCCCCAGCACAGAAGCCTCACGGGAAAGACACTGCCCGGCGGCTGCTGTGACACCCGGTACCCACACTCTGGCAAGCTTCGTTCCAATACATGGGCCGGGCTGATTAACTTGTCCCCAAGGAAATGATCTGAAAAGGGTGCAGGCTAAAATAGCCCCTTCCTTTTTTAAGATCCCTGTCTTCTCTCATGAATAATTTTTTTTTCTATAAAAATAACTACATGTAAGTTCATCACAGCGACGCACCGAAGCCAGAAGCCGAGGGGCACTCGGGTTGGCCGAGTGTGACTGGGCTCAATGCCTACGCCCCAGCCAGGCCGCACCTCCTCACGCCAGCCCTCAGCCGCTGGGATTGTCCCAGCCCTGGCCAGCTCCGCCTGAGCCCTGCTGCCCACACCCTGCTGCCCCCACCTCGGACCACGCTTCCCACCCTGGTCCCCCCACTCCTGGCTGCGGGTTTCTGGTCTCATCTGGCGAGGTCTTGGTACTCATCTCTTGGAACGGACACATCATTTTGATTTTGGAATGCCAGCCTCACCGACTACACTGTGCCTTGTTCCCGGGTACAATCCCTCCCTGGCTGCTCGGGGACTGGCCCTGGCTGACTGTCCCGGCATTGTCACATGCCCTTTGGCCAGAGCAAGTTTGCCTTGACCAAGGGGGCCCAGAAGGGACCACTGAGAGTGACCATATCAGGACTCTTCCTCCTTCTAGATCCCCAAAGTCTCCAGGAGCTCTTCCGGGGCTGGGGCACACAGGGCTCTCCCTTGATTTATTTTTTTTTTTAAAGATTTTACTTATTTATTCATGAGACACACACGCACACACACACACACACACAGAGGCAGAGACACAGGCAGAGGGAGACACAGGCTCCCTGTGGGGACCCTGATGCGGGACTCGATCCTGGGACTCTGGGATCACACCTCGGACCAAAGGTAGACGCTCAACCTCTGAGCCACCCAGGCATCCCAAGGCCCTCCCTTTACTGAGTTACTTCCAGCCAGATACTGTGCTTCCAGGCCTCCTCCTCTGGTCTTCCTGGGTTTTCATAGCTAAAAAGACCATATGATTTTTCATTCGAATTGGGCTCTTTTGGCAGTAGAAGAAGATGCTATTAATAATGATGTCTGGGCAACAGGCACAAACAGGGACCGTCCCAGGCTAACTGGAGTGTAAAGTACCCTTACTCACAGCTCAACTTTCTTCTCAGCCATAAAGCCTGAGAATAACTATATCCCTCTGCTGTGTAATACATAGCGATTACTTCTCTGTCTAGTATCACTCAGACTGGTTCACAAAAGTACCCTTTTAGCAGAGGAGAGCTCCCATGTATTCCCTCTGGGCGACAGGTCCATAGTACGAAGGGACCACCAAAAGCCTCTCGACAGCACAGCTTTTCTCTGAAGTCTCAAAAGGGCATACGAATTTTGTGATTCTACTTTACTAATATATTCCTGTTTCCTCTCTTTAAAAAATCATATATATATATATGTACACAAATATACTATATATAAATATATTATAAATATTATAATATTTATATATAAATATTATATATATTATAAATATAAATTTATATATATATTTGTCTCAGAATTTAAAGTGAAATTGATGTCCAGGAAGAGGCCTGCCCCATGGTTTTGTGTACCTTCTGGTCTACACTGCCATCTGGAAAACGAAGAACATGACATGACAATAGCCGCTCACTCAGTGGCGGTGAGTAAGCGGGCAGGGCACAGCTCACACTCCGCACATCTGAAGCATTTGTTGGAATGAATGAGAATTCCACAGATCAAGGTGTAGCTCAGAGTCTACGCTTGTCTGAGCACAGACTTTCCCCTCTACTGAGTCCTTCTGTTCTACTATGTACAGCACATATAAGGCCAATAAACCCCCCTTGAGAGTCTTAAGAGGCTTCCTGATACACTCGAGGCCCGAGATGGGCTTCTTCGTCCTTCATGTAGAGATCCTTGAGCTTGCCAACAGGCCAACTCTGTAGGAGACCCTCTCCAAAAGGGAGGTGATTGTGTGGGCCCCGTTTCTTCTTCCATCCTGTTCCATAGTTTCTGGAGAAACCCAAGGACAGCTCCCCCCACAGGCATACCTGCTGGAATCTGCAACCCTTTCATCGGGATGGAGGACGGGGGCCAGGCTGGGGCACAGAGGCACTGGGTCAAATCTAGACTCAGCCAAGCATGGCCTTCCTAGTGAGACCTGACCTTGCTCTGTAGATAGGGTGAAGCACTCATCTTCTGTGACACCACAGTCTCCCTGTGCACCCCTCCTACCTAGCAATGTCCTACACCGCACGCACACACACGCGCACGCACACAGGGTCTGGTCCAAGAACGTCAAGTCTCTCCTCCTTTTTTCTGGCACCTGCAGCCCTTTGCCATATCTGAGGGTTTAGTACAGCTTAGGTTGAGTTCCTCCCCTCCTCCACCTCATTCCTACAGACTTACAAGTCCCCCTGGAGATGAAAGGATAATTTGAAAATTAACTTCTTATTTTCAGCCTTTCTCCACAGCTCCAGGGAATAGTCTCAGATCAAAACGCACAGGGGCTGGAAGGTAATGATTAGGAGGGGGCACGATGGAGGCTCTGGGTTGCCGGTAATGTTCTGTGCCTTGACCTGGGTGGTGGCTACACGGGTGTGTTCATTTCGAGACGATTTGTTCAGCTGTGTATATATACTATGTGCTCTTTTCTGAATGCATGTGCTACGCAATGAAAATTGAAATCGAAAAACAAGGACAGAAAGACGAAAAGAAAGAAAAAGAAAAGAAAGGAAAAGAAAAACAAGGACAGGGCCTAGTCGTAGCTGAAAGGGAAGGCCGTAACCTGGAGACCTGCTATCTGGGTAGCAGATATTTCTAGCTCTATTCTGTTTCTCCCGTGTGAACGCAGCCCACAGCTGCTGGAGTCCTTCCAGGGCCGCCAGAGCTCCAACGTTCCTTCAGGCCTGCACTGTCTCCCTGCTTCCAGGGAGGAAGCTGCATGAGGAGCGTACTGGTCTTAGGCCTCACACGGCCCCTTCTGAGGCTCTGGGCCGATTCACACTCCTAAGATAATGAGTCAGGAGGTCCTTAGAGGCGAGGCAAAATGGTTAAGAGCTGAGCATCTGGAGTCAAGCAGATGAAACTGTGTCCAAACCCTGGTTCTACCACTTTCTAGCCATGTGACCTTGGGAAAGTTCTATAAGCTTTCTAATCTTCAGCTTTCCCATCTGTAAAATGGGGCTAATAACAGTGCCTGCCCCATATGGTCGCGGTGGGAGTTACTTGTACTGCACATAAAGACGTTAGCCCAGGGCCTGGCAAAAATGTAAGTGCTCATTAAAGACTCAATGTTATAATTGAGTGCAACCCCCTCACTTTATATGAGGAAACCAAGCCCCTGAGAAGGGAGCATCTGCTGAAGGTCCCAGAGCCAGGATGGGACAATGACAAGGACCAGTGTGTTGCCTTTTGCCCACACTGGGGGACCCGAGCAGGACCCTGCTGCCATACTGGACTCGGGAGGCACTGTGGTTTCCCCTGCAGGACACGCAACTTGTAGACAGGGGCCTGGGGTGAGAGCAGTTTTGCTGGTGGGCAGACCCCCAGGATGAGGAGAGCTGGGGGGTTGGTGAGCACCACGACAGGAGGGCTTCGCTGTGAGCCACAGCCTGACACCAAGCAGCAGGAGAGTTCAGGGGGCCAGCGAGCCTCGTCTAGTAAACGTGGAGGGTCTGCATGGTGGCCAGACCAGGTGCTGGGGATGACATGCAGGGCAAGAAGGGCCCTGCCTTCCTGGAGCTCACGGTCTGGAAGGGGGTGGGCAGACAGACGGGGATGCCAAGAGATGGGTTAGTTACTCAAAGGAAAACCAAAGGAACATATCACACGGGTGGGGTGCCTAAGAGAAATGAAGAGGGCAGAGAAGAACCTGCGGGAAGCCACTGGGGCAGGGCGGGTGTGGGCATGAAGAATTGGAGAATAAAGGGCTGGCGTTGCATGAGCACGGGGGGCCAGGGAGAGTGTGTGAGACCTCCTGAGCCATGCCGGGAATTCTGGACTTTATCCTACGGGATGTGAAAAGCCGCCACAGGGTTTTAAGTTGGGAAGTGACCTGAAGAGAGCTGCCTTTCAGAAAATCCCTGAGCCCTGAGAGTCAGCCCCGTCCAAAGGCACCAGCTGGCGCAGTTCCCAGGGTCACAGCAGCAGGGACGCGTAGGGACTGATGCGTTTGCCTTTGACAGAAGGGGAAACTGAGGACCAGAGTGACTTATCTAGGGTCACTCAGCAACTGAGAGGCAGGACAGGTGTAGTTCCCAGGTCTCCAGGCGCAGTCCCTGTTGCACTTGAAGCCAGGCCCCTGCCTTGCATGGCTGCTCCCTCGCTAGATTGTGTGGAAGGCTTGCAACTCCAGATGGACCGACAGGCTCCATTAAGGAGCAGGGGCATTTCCCTCCATCTAGAGGCACTAAACACATCTCTGCAGAATGAAGGAATTTAAGTGCATGACCTTTGATGTGGACCCGGGATCTTCTCCCCTTCCCTCCATTCTTCCTTCCTCCTCTTCTTTACAGTATCCTGGGGCCTGCAGAGCCTGATGCCCCAGCCTGGCCACACCTGCAGGCCTGTCCAAGTAGAGACTGGGAAGAGTGTGGCCATGGGGCCGGTTCCAGCGGCGCTGCCTGAAGCCTGCTTCCCTCCACCCCACTGCTGGCATCTGGAAATTCCCAAGGCTTCTGGTCCCCACTGACAGATGATATCATGGACCTTTGAAATAAGAGGAAACCTCCCACTAGGCTGGAAATTAAGGTGATGTAAAGCCAGATGGCAGAGCTTCTGAACAGAGAGGGCAGGACAAGTCATCCAAACATCCCAAGCTGAGAGGCCGGCTGGGCTTTCTGGAAGGAAGGTGTTGGGGTTGTGGTGGAGGCAGGGCCGGGGCCTGGGGGTGGGGGTGGGGGTGGGGGAGGAGCTTCATAGGCCTCCTCTCAGGGTCAGGACCAGGGTCAGCATTTGCACCTTGCTCCCATCCCGCCCCAAACCCACGTTAACCACAGGTAGACTCTGGCTTTTCCTGAGGGAGATTCCCCGGTCCATCCCAGGCCTACCTGAACCTGTGCTCTCACGGAGTGAAGGACTCCCAACGGGAAGAGGGGAAAGCAAGACTCGCCAGCATCTTCGATGTGCCAGGCACTGTGCTGAGGAGCCCTGGGTGACAATGACCTCAATAGCGGCCCTCTGGCCACAGGGACAAGATCAGCCCTAAACGTAGGGGAGGGCTCTCCCCTGGGAAGGAGTGGTGCTCCCATAGTTGTCCTTCCTGGAAGGAGCAGGAAATGCGAGGAGCCCTTAGGCCCAGGGGAGGGAGACCTGTACTCCTCCCTGGGGCACCTGTGGGACCTGCAGGCTACGTGCAATTTGTCCAGGGCCCTGGGCAGCACCTTGCTGCCGCCGTGCACCCTGGTGGGAGCAGCAGCAGCTCAAAGAAGCGGCACATTTTGGTGATAATCAGCATTTAGGCAACACTCCAGGGGCGTGTCTGTGTGCCTGCCCCTCTTCTGGGTGGAGAGAGCTACCGGGACTGACCCTTGGATGGCCTCCGGGGCCTCAGAGACAGCCAGGGCGGTGACACCTGGGCCAGCCAAGTGGTGACCTCACACGGGCATTGAAAACCTGACGGTGGTGTAGGGACAAGAGGGACACCATGGAACAGAAAGGCCTCAAGGGACACCTGGGTGGCTCAGTGGCTGAGCGTCTGCCTTCGACTCAGGGCATGATCCTGGGGTCCCGGGATCGAGTCCCGCATCAGGGTCCCTGCATGGAGCCTGCTTCTCCCTCTGCCTATGTCTCTGTCTCTCTCTGTGTGTCTCTCATGAATAAATAAATAAAATCAAAAGAAAGAAGAAGAAAGAAAGAAAGAAAGAAAGAAAGAAAGAAAGAGAAAGAAAGAAAGAAAGAAAGAAAGAAAAGAAAAGAAAAGAAAGAAAAGAAAAGAAAAGAAAAGAAAAGAAAAGAAAAGAAAGAAATGAAAGAAAGACCGTCCTCAGGGCTGTCTCTGGAGCACACGTGAGCCAATGAAACTGAGAGAACTCTCAGAAATGGAGGGAGAGGGGGACATGGTGACAAGGCTGTCATAGTTGGCATGAAAAGGAAATATACTTCTACTGAGCTCAGGAACATAGATTACATAGTACCTCACTTTTTTTTTAAGATTTTATTTATTTATTTGAGAGAGAGAACAAGCAAGAGGAGGGAGAGGGAGAAGCAGACTCTCCGCTGAGCAGGGAGGCCAACATGGGGCTGGACCCCACCACCCCAGGTCATGACCCGAACCGAAGGCAGACGCTTAACTGACTGAGCCGCCCAGGCGCCCCTTACCTCACTTATCAAGGGAAATGGCACTAATTATTATTCCCAACTTGCAGATGAAGAAACTCGTATTCGGGGAAGCTATGTCAGGGATTTCCAGTTTTTAGAGTTCACAAATAAGCAGGTTAAAAAGCATCAGGGAGGAGACGTAGGTTGGTAACTTTAATTTTTCTCAGAAATGAGAAAACCCCACTCCGCTACGTTTATGTTTGCCATCACTTTTTGGTAAAAGAAAAGGTGTTTTCATGTCAAAAACCTAGAGGCCGGGATCCCTGGGTGATGCAGCGGTTTAGCACCTGCCTTTGGCCCAGGGCGTGATCCTGGAGTCCCAGGATCGAGTCCCACGTCGGGCTCCCCGCATGGAGCCTGCTTCTCCCTCTGCCTGTGTCTCTGCCTCTCTCTCTCTCTCTCTCTGTCTCTCATGAATAAATAAATAAAATCTTAAAAAAAAAAAAAAACCTAGAGGCCATCAATCCAAATAAAGGTTGATCATTTAATAAACTTATATTGTTGAAGGCTCAATGGAATGTCCTTATTTTTCTCACCACCCTGGGGACCCACAAGGCGTGGCCTTGCCCTTGTGCTGGTTTGTGGAGGTTGGGACCCCAAGCGCTGAGTGACTTGCCCCACCGGAAAGGGGCAGAGCTAGGTCATGCCAGACCTGACTCAGCCGGGCCCTTCCGGGTGCCCCACAAGCTGAGCTCCGCTGTGCCAGGGCGAGGAGCCCCACGGCCCACCCAGGTGCTCTCCAGGGTGCTGCAGGAGCGTCTGCGACGTGTCTGTCCTGCCCACAGGCCTCTTCAGTGGGCTCAGCCAGCCATTCGGAATCACCTAGTAGCCACAGAGGACTTGACTGAACGCATGGTTTCCACCGCATCAAATAGCAGCCCACAGAAATTCAGCCCTCGCCGGGACACAAGCAGCCACAGAGGAAGACAGTCCGACTCACCCTTTCCTCTTCTAGGAAAACACGTCCCTGAACCTGCATTCCCAAGCTGCTGCCATGAGGCTTTCTGCTTCCCGGACAACCTGCCTGGAGGTTTGAAACACAAAACTGTGCTTTCTCCCCGGCCTTCCCACGTCCAACGGGCATAGAAGGGTCCCAGAACCAGGAGTGTTTCCAAACTCCAGGTCATTCTTGCTTCCTCAGAGGATCACACGCTATTAGCACCGCAAGGAGCCTGAAGGATTATTTAATCCACACCCGCATTTTATACTCGAGGCAAAGCTGCCATGAAAACCCAGGCCTTCCAGCATCTAGCCAGAGCCAGGGTGGCCGAGCTGGCAATCCACGGAGAAATTTAGGTCTGAGACTAGGTGTCCCTCATCCTAGCTGTGTGGCCTGGGACAAACCTTTGCTCCTCCGAACCTCAGGGTTTCCATCTGGAAGGTAGACAGGATAAGTACCGGCCTCCCAGGGTTCTCACGGGGCTTGGTTAGGCCACGCATGGCTGGGCATGTTGTCCACACCGCCATCAGTCCATGTTTCCTGCTGGGCATGTTACTAACATCTCTAAGGCTCAATACCCCTGCCTGTTAAGTGGGGATGATGATTGGATTACAGGACCTAATGAACGTGTGTAAAAGGGTTAGCCCCGTGCTCAGCGCCTAACAGGCCCGTGGGAGCAATTATTATTAGCTTTATTATCACCAGCAGCTCCTCTTCTCCTTCCCCCTCTCGAGTCTCCCAGTCCTGGATGCAGAGAGGTGAAAAAGGCACCAAGTAAGATGTACCAAGAGTAAGTACATCGTAGGGTGGGGTCAGGGGTCAAGGGGAGTGGGCTGACTGGTCGGCCTGAGGCTTTGGTGGGGGCAGCAGCCCTGGAGTCCCCCAGGGTGAACTCTCCAGGCTCGCACGTCCCGAATCCTGTGTGAGGCTGTCGGCCACCTGACACATCCCATCTCCACAGGAATTCCACTCAGATGTGCTGTGGGGTCTCTCGGCAGCATCCCGAAGCGGCTTCCTGACCATCTGGTCTGGAGGAAATGCTCCCTAGACACTGGTGAGAGGCTCTGGACACTGCAGACACCTCCTGTGCAAAGGGGATTGCAGGGCTCCAAACCGTCCCTCTCTGGGGGCTGGTCAGATCCTCCGGGAGCCCACAGACCATTGGCCTGGAGACCCCAGCGGGGAGCTGTTGCTGGAGCCCATCGGACTGGTCTCTTGTCTGGGCACGGGGGCGGGGGGAGCTGTAGGCAGGCCCGGGGGTCATTAGGGACGAGCAGTCGCTTCAGCCAGCTTCCAAAGCACGACACCAACCTGCTGCCAGCCCAAGTCACTCATTTCACCCAGACTGTGAGGCCCGCTTGGGTTCGAGCGCCGACTCCGCCACTGAGTGACTCTGTTTCCTCCCTGCTCAAAACCTCAACTTCTCATCGGTAAAGTGAAGGCCATCAAAACCGTCTTTACGAAGTGCCGTGGAGGTTGAACGGAAAGGTGGGGGTGCTCAGGACGGTGCCTGCCACACTGTGGGTATGTGACGATGATCCACTTAGGCCCGGCACGTCCCCGCGAGGCCCCTGCTGCCGTGCGTGACTCTGTCTCCCGAAGGCAGATCGTCTCTAGTCAAACCCTGGCTCTGCCTCTCTGTCTAGCAGGCCGGTTTCTGGGCCTCAGTTTCTCTGTATGGCAATGCGGATGATAAAAATGCCTGCTTTCACAGGGGCTTATGATGATTACTTTCTCAATGCAAGAAGCTTCGGCCAGCACCTGGCACACGGGAAGCGCCCGGTGACGTTGCTGTCCCCACCGGAACCCCACGAGTGGCCGGCGACCTGAAGTAAACTCCCCCGGCAGCAGCCTCCGGCAGCCCATTATTGTTCTGCCTTTCTGAAAAGGCAGGTGGGCAGAAGCCCGAGACCCACGCCTGCCTGAGCTCCTTCCTCAGCAGAGGAGCTCACCTTTTTGACCATTAGTACCATTCCTAGGGCGCCTGCCACGAGCCCCTTGGCCTTACAGGCTGCCTCCAATCCTCCTCATAGCCCCCGAAACCGGCGTCCTTAGCCCTATTTTACAGATAAGGAGGGTAGCCCTGGTGGCGCAGCGGTTTAGCGCCGCCTGCAGCCCGGGGTCTGATCCTGGAGACCTGGGATCGAGTCCCACATCGGGCTCCCGGTGCATGGAGCCTGCTTCTCCCTCTGCCTGTGTCTCTGCCTCTCTCTCGCTCTCTCTGAATGAATAAATGAATAAATCTTAAAAAAAAATAAATAAATACAGATAAGGAGGCCGAGGTGCAGAGAGCCCGATGTGGGACTCAACCTCAGGACCTCAGGATCATGACCTGAGCCAAAGGCAGATGCTCAGCCACTGAGCCACCCAGGCATTCTGATGTTTGGGGTTTTTTTGAAATGTATCTGAAAGAAATGTATCTGTCTATACAGATAGAAATTCACAGAGAGGCTCACCTGGGTGGCTCAGTCAGTTGAGTGTCCAACTCTTGATTTTGGCTCAGGTCATGATCTCAGGGTTGTGGGATCAAGCCCCATGAGTCAGCGTGAGATTCTCTCTTCCTCTGCCTCTGTCTCTGACTCGCATGCACTTGCTCTCTCTCTCTCTCTCTCTCTCTCTCATAAATAAATAAATAAATAAATAAATAAATAAATAAATAAATAAATCTTTTTTTTAAAAAAAGAAGAAATACAAAGAGAAAGAAGGAATCAATCCATAATTTTAATAAGATTTAGGGGGCTATTATTTTGCTTTGTTTTTTCTTCCCTTTTCTCCTTTTTTGTACAATAAACAGAGGGGCGAAGCGACTGGCTCCAGGGAGCCCAGCGGGCAGGGGTGGACGCGGGCTTCAGACCCCAGCTTCACCTGGCTCCGTCGGCCGGGCGCCCCGCTTCCCCGAACACAACGGGGCTCCGTGGCCCGCATGTGTGTGGGTGTGTCCCGCAGCTCTGCTGGCCCGGCTGAGGCGGTTGATATTTAAAAACTGGACGGTAGGGGAAAAAAAACCCCAAAAACAATAAACGGTGATTCAGACTGAGTCTTTACTCAGGCAGTTACGGGAAGCCGGCGGGAAGTGACAGCCTTAGTCACTGAGGAATGGCTGAGCCCCTGAGTCATGGGCAGCAGGTCACGCTGCTCGGGACAGAAGCCAGCAGCACGCTCAGTGCCAAGGAGGCAGGAATAAGGCAGGGGGAGGGGGGGATTGGATGGAATGATGACCTGGGCCAGAGCGGCTTCTACAAGTGAGGGGCCAGGCTTTCCCTGGTTCCAGAAACAAGGTCCAGCTCCCATGTTTGCTGGCCCGGCCCCCGTCCATAGCCGCCCTCACCTCTTTCGACCAGTATCTCTCTGTTCTCATCCAAACAGACGGGACGCTCCACCGTGCCAGGGATGCACCCTGGCTCCCTTTCCCTCCTGGAATGTCCTTACCCCTTGTTCCAGGTGTCTCACCCCCTGCTCTTGGGCCGGCTGTGTGTGCGGCCTCCACTGGGCCCCCGCCTGCCTTCAGCTTGGAATTTGGTCCCCCCATTCCTCAAATATTCAATGGAGCACATCCCATGAATTAAGTTCTGTGGTAGCTGCTGGAAGTACTAAGGTGGGGACAGTGTCTACTATACCTAGATAACTGGACAATAACCTCCCCCAAGAAGGGCTCTGATGGAGGGAGCATAGAGCACTCCAGGGGTGGGGGGCGGGGGTGCTCTGACTCACTCTGGGAACTGGGGAGTTTCCCTGGAGGAGGTGATGTTTGGGTTGAATCTTGAAGAGTGGGATTTTGGAGATGGTGGATTGGGGAAGAATACAATCACTCTCAAAAAAAAAAAAAAAAAGGACTTAGGCAAATAATAGAAGTTTATTGTACAAAAAAGGAGAAAAGGGAAGAAAAAACAAAGCAAAATAATAGCCCCCTAAATCTTATTAAAATTATGGATTAATTCCTTCTTTCTCTTTGTATTTCTTCTTTTTTTAAAAAAAGATTTATTTATTTATTTATTTATTTATTTATTTATTTATTTATTTATTTATGAGAGAGAGAGAGAGAGCAAGTGCATGCGAGTCAGAGACAGAGGCAGAGGAAGAGAGAATCTCACGCTGACTCATGGGGCTTGATCCCACAACCCTGAGATCATGACCTGAGCCAAAATCAAGAGTTGGACACTCAACTGACTGAGCCACCCAGGTGAGCCTCTCTGTGAATTTCTATCTGTATAGACAGATACATTTCTTTCAGATACATTTCAAAAAAACCCCAAACATCAGAATGCCTGGGTGGCTCAGTGGCTGAGCATCTGCCTTTGGCTCAGGTCATGATCCTGAGGTCCTGAGGTTGAGTCCCACATCGGGCTCCCTGCATGGAGCCTGCTTCTCCCTCTGCCTGATTCTCTGTCTCTCTGTCTCTCTCTCTGTCTCTCATGAATAAATAAATAAAATCTTAAAAAATAACCCATGATGATGTGACTGTTTTTTTACAATATATTATGGACTCCTTCCATGTCAGTAAATAATAGTCACAGCTTATCTGGCCCGAGAGGAGTTTCTTTTTTTTTTTTTTTTTTTCCGAGAGGAGTTTCGATTGGCCCTTGGGGGTGCTGGAAAATCCTGCATGTGAACATCTAGCACTGGAGAACGTGCTAGCCAGTTCTCCGCAGACCCCACCTTCCCTTGCTGTCTTACACAAACGAGACCTGCTTCTTTGTTGACAACACCTGCCTGGCTGATCCAGGCACTGGCCTCCTGGCCCCTGATCCCAAACACTTAAGTGGCTCTTTGGTATTCCAGAACACGACACACCTTGATTTTCCTGACCGCCTACTCGTGCTTCTCTTTTGACACGGCCAGTTTCTACTACAGATCGTGATTAATCATCCACAAGTCACATTCGATTATCCCAGGCACCCAGGGACAACTCCTCTGCTGAGTGCAAGGTGGCAGGTAGGCTGGGTGTGGTGTCACCCAGTTTGTCTTGGAGGCTCCAGGGAAGTGGAGCTTCCCCCTCTACGAGGCCAACCTGAGCGCCCGGCCTGGCAGCCTGTACTGTGCCCCTCAGAGGCACTGCCCTCACTCCCGGCGTGGTTCACATGCACGCACCCTCACACACACATGCACATGACCACAGGACATTCTTGTGGTCTTTACGTCTTATGTTTCAAAGATCTAAGAAGAGTCAGGAAGCTCTCCAGACCCAACCAAATGCTGCTTTTATCCCCATTAAAAAAAAAAAAAAAAAAAGAAGGCCAGCTGCTCTGGCCTGACCCACAGTGAAGCCGGCCTTTAGAAGATGAATAGAGTCACTGGTGGGGAACCAAGCATCCTTGTGGCCTGACCACTAAGGGACAGTCTCGGGGTAGCCTCAGTGCACTGGGAGCCCAGGTGCCAATGACAACGATACCAGCATCAGCCTGGGCAGTTGTACCCAGCAGATGCCTCCACCCCACAGAGTGCATGACTCCCATATCTTCCCTGGGGTATTGGAATAACAAAGGCTGTGTCCCAGCACTATTGTACAGCCCGGGAAGGCCGGAAACCAAGCTGCAGGAAACTGGTTGCTATGGTTTCCTTCAGTGTAATGCCATAGAAATTGCTTTCTTAAAAAAAAAAAAAAAGTTTTTTTTTTAAAGATTTCTGTTGCTTTTTTTCAGGGAGAGGTGGGGAGGGAAACGTTTATTTCAGTATTTACTATAAGCCAAGCGTTGAGATAGGTTCTAAGTCCTCATAGCAAACCACTATGCTTAGTGATATTATCTCCACCGTGCAAATAAAAATCTAGAAGCCCAGAGAGGCTGAGACACCTGCTCACAGACACACAGCTAGAAGGTGCCAGAGCCAGTTTTGAACTCCATGTTGTCATACTCCACCGCCTGCTTTTTTTCTAATCCATATACCAGGGTTTGGGAGATCCTGCAACCCAGATTAGTCCTATCATGAGGCGAGGGCCTGGAGCAGGGAGTGGGATAGAGGAGCAAGGGCCCAGGGAAGGAGCTCAATCAGAAATGAGAGAGCAGAGGAACGAGGACCCTGCTAGCTTCTGATGTACCAGTGCCAGGTTCTCAGGGTAGATGGAAAGATCACAGGATTTGGCACCAAAGGGCCCGAGGATGAGGTCCGTTTTCCCTGTTCCCGGTCTAGGTCTCAGTTCCCCCTTCTATAAAGTGGTGTGACAGCCCTATCTGCCTCGTGGAGTCGTAAGTATTAAGGGAAACCATACACGTCGAACGTCTGGCACGGAGCAAGCACTCTGCAGATGTTAGCATTCCGACCACTGTTACCATGAATGTTTGTGAAAACTTGTAAATTCCGAATTGCTGGGCAAACAGCAAACATCAATTAATTTAAGAGGGTCTTGGGCAACTTTGGGGAGGGACTCCGGGACTAGCCACGCTGGGGGTACGCTGACCACCCAGAGTGGCCCCTGTCTATCGGAGGACATGAGGAAGCTCCCCAGCACGCGTCCCCCAAGAACAGCGAGGACAGCGAGGCATGCACCAGTCCCACAGGCTTTTACTGAGCATCTAGCAGGTGCCGTGTCCTGTGCCAGGAGGAATCCAGGGAGAGGGCACGGCCCCTCTCCAGAGCTCAAGGCTGTGAAGGAGACAGAAGAGGCGCACACGCTGGCTGTTCATTCAGGGTGATGCCTCATATGGGGGTCTGGGGGGGCACACCCTACAGGGAGTGTGTGTGTGTGCGTGTGTGTGCGTGTGTGTAACGGTGGGCAGGGAAGGCTCATCTGAGAAGGGGGCATTTACATTAGGCCTTGCAAGATACAGAAGGGTTTATTAAGTGAGAAGCGGGAGAGAGCTGACCAGGAGCAAGGCACCTACAAGGACAGCGGGGCACTATGGGAACAAGAGATGAGTTTCCAGAGCGTGGACATGGCGGAGAGTTGGAGAAGCTGGAGGAACAGGGAGGGTGAGAGATGAAATGCTGAAGAGGGCCAGGGCCGAGTGGCGTAGGCCCCTTACACTGGGCTGTTGAGACAAGAGAAGGAGGCAGTGATGGGGAAGGGACTGGCCAGGCTCTGGGGGGGTTGGCGTCAGAGCCTGAGGCTAAGGGAAGAGCCACCCTAGTTCTGGGGCCCTGATTCTCTGCGGGGCACCCTGCTGAGCTCTTTCCAAGGACTCCCTCCTTTCATCCTTGCCTCAACTCCACTACGTGGTCCAACTATTCTCGCATTTTGCAGATGAGGAAACAGGCTTGGCAAGGGCCTACCCCAGATCTGAACCTAGGCCGGCTGGCTCTTTCCCCCCAATCCTGGCTTCTGAGTTCTCCTGCAGATGGGGAGCACATTCCCAAGAGGCCGGGAGAGAAGCATGGTGTCTGAAGGAGGGCAGCAGGCCTGGGGGCAGGGGGGCTGAGGGTGGAAAGCCTGACCCTCCAGGCAGAGAAGGGAAGACATAACAGTGAGCCTGACGCTCAGGAAAGCCTGCCTGTCCATGTGACCTCAGTTGCAGAAACTTCTAGCTGTCACCACATATCCCCTGAGATTCCTTCCTGGGCCTGCGCCCACTTTTCCCTGGGAGAAGGTAAGCTGGGCCTGAGACAACGTCTCTGAGAACAACCCTGCAGCTCCAGAGCTGCAGGAAGGGAGCAGGGAATTCAACTTTCCCCGCTGGTTGCTTGTGATGTGCCATTGAGGAAAATCGCTGGCTGGGAGCTGCAGCCATTCCTGCCTGTCAGGGTGGCTCTTGGGCCCAAGGACGGCACCCAGAAGGGTTGTCTTCCTGGGCAATAAGATGCATGCATATGCTCCCCCCCCCCCCCCCCAGAGCTGGTCCTCACATCCCTCTTATGCAAAAGTCACCACAGAGTGGACATGGTAGGAACATCTGGGGTCTGGTGGTCCTCGGGCCAGGCTCGGGAGGTTTCTAGGTAGCTCAGGGAAGAAGTGGCTTCACGTGTTCCCGATGAGAGGGGACAGGGAAGGTGAGCCAGGAGCGGCAGGAGAGAGGGCCGAGGAAGAGCTTGACACCGAGCCAGGAGCTCCCTTCACAGCCCCGGCCAGAGGCACTTGGCTCTGTGGCCCAGGCCTGATGACGACCAGAGCTGCTCTCCAAGTGCCCCTGCGCTGCTGTTACTTAATTAGCTCCATGGCCATAAAAGGCTGGCTCAGCTCAGAGGAGGCACCCAGGGCCCGAGAGGCAGCAAACTGAAGTGTCATAAAAACACAGGCCCAAGAAGGGGAAAGGGCCGGGCCGGGTCGTAGATTCAAATCATCCCGGGTATGTTGTTGCAAACAGTTGCTGCCCACCCCGGCCTGAAAGGATGCTGGGTCCCGGCCCCTGAGCCCCGCTGTGCCCAGGCTGAGCTCGTCCCGAAAGGAAGGTGACAGGTCCCCGGGGGTGAAAGACATGGGCCAAGGGCTTCGGTCCATGTGTCTTTATCAAAACCAAAGACAATGAACAAAAACTTTCACCCTCCATCTAAAACCAATTCTAAGCTTTCTGGAAAATTGCCTACCATGTCATTCAATGTCCCCTTCTCCCCCTAGTTAAGACTCCACGTGAGAAATTTCTTACAGAATTTAGCTGTTCTCAGAGAAGTTGCTTTCACAAGGTGGTGAAAGAGGAGGTTTAGAAGCAAACTCTTCTGGGTCTGAATCTCGCCGTGAGCACCTACTAGCTGTGTGATGCTGAGGAAATCACTTCACCTCTCTGATCTTCATTGGTTTCCTCATCTGTTAAACGAGGAAACAATAAATATAACATCTATTTCTGAGAATGGTGAAAAGAATGAACATTCTGTGTGTGAGACGTCCAGCACGCTGCCGGCCACATGGTGGATACTCAATAGACACAGGCACCCGGGAGTATATTTTTAAAGCACCACGTAGCCTCTCTCACTTCTTGGTCCTAAAGATGGAAACAGTAATACTGATCATCATGGGACTGCCGCATGCAAATGCCCTCCGGGACAGTGGTGCTCACGTATTCTCAGCATTAGCTCCTGTTCTTTCCCTTGCCTCTGCTTATGCCTCAGCTGCTCAGAGATCCTGAGCTAAATCCAATGTTTAATCCAGCTCCTGGGCGATGGCTGGTCCTCCCTTCTCCGGCCGTCACACCGTATGCATGTCGTTTGTGGCAACCTGTCTCAGATTCCTTTTTGGGAAGGGCCAGGAGCAAATAAACATACAAACACTCACAAATCTACATTCTGCACCATAAGCACATTTTCTGTCCCTCTGTCTGCCTCTCTAGGACAAATCCTTTTGCTTGGAAGGTGCCACAGCTGCTGGCAGGGAGCTGCACGGGCCCCTGGTCCCTGCAGGGCCCTGAGGCAGAGGGCACTCTGCCTTGTGTGCAGGCCCATCCTGATCCTGGCTGGCGCGGGATGTGTCAGCTCTCTGCTTCTCTTAGGCATCTTCCCCATGCGTGCCCTCTGCCGCCGGGTCTGTGCGTCCCTCTTGCCCGAATGCTGGTCACCATTTGCAACTAACTCCTCAAAGCATGTCCAAGCGGCAGGCCTCATCATCATGCCCACCTGCAGGTAGAAAGTTAACACTTCAGAGCCAGAATAACTTGTTCAGTCGAGGTCAGTTTAGTGAAGAGCTAGGAATAGAACCCAGGGCCAACGGTGCCCCTCTGGGTTGCACTGATACCCAGGTGGACCTGCCTCACAGCTTAGGATCAGATGGAGACTCAGGCTCTGCGCCTTTATGAAAATAAAAGAAACTGCGAAGAAAAACAAGCACACACCAGGCTCAGGACTGGTGTTGAGCTGGAGACTGATGGGGGCCGCTCAGTGCAGCGCCCGTTCTTTGAGCACTTACTGTGTGCCAGCTTCTGTGCTTAGCACCCTCCACCTGGAGTTCCCAGGACACGGAGTGCTGGTTCACGCCTCCATGCCCTTGCTCTGCTCTTCCCTCTGCCTTGTTTTCATTCCTCCTCCTTTCCATTTCATTCCAAGATGATCAGTCTCACTCAACAATCTCCCCAGACAGTCTGCATTCCCACACTCATCTTGTGGCACCCATCACGCCGTGGCCTATTGATGGATGTCTCTCCTTCCAGGCAGCGTCTTCCCTGTGGACACGGGTTGTGCTTGGTACATCCTTGTATTTCTCACACATAGAATCATGCTAAGCACACAGCAGCGGTGCCTACAGGTTTGTTTACCTAAATCAGGAGTTGGCAAACTGTGCCCCATGGGCCAAATCTAGCCTTTTGGCCTGGTTTTGTATGACCCCTGAGCTAAGAATGAGTTTTATATTTTCACAAAGTCGTAAACAAACAAAAACGAAAATATGCAACAGAGACCATATGAGGCCCTGCAAAAACCCCAAATATTTACTATCTGGCCCTTTACAGAAAAAAAATTACCAATCCCTGCTCTAAACTGTTGAAATTCAATCTCGAGGGGCAAGTGGAACAGTGGAGCTACTGGGATGAGTGGGTTCAGTCTGACCCTCCAGGAGTTTATCTGACTGCGGGAGAGGACAGGAGGCAGAAGGAACAGGGGACGGAGTGAATAATGTCAGCACGCAGCCGGAGCAGGCAGTGTCCGAGAGAGATTTCACGTAGCAAGCTGAGTTCAAAGGGTGAATACTATTTCCAAAATCACCATGAATAAGAGGTATTCCCAGCGGAAGGATAGGACATAAAAGCAAAAGGAAATAAGAGGCCCTGTATAAAGAAGATGATACCCAGGCAATCACACCATATCCATGGAGGGATGTATCTATGAAGGTGTGTACACGTGTGTTAGAGACTGTTCAGTACGTGTAATGAGTTTTTAGAGCACATGCAAGTTGTTGGTGGGACAAGAACAGAGCAAAAAATCCAAAACAAGGCGGATCACAAGAACTAGATCAGAGATACAGAGCAAAGGGCATTCACTGTCCACCACCCTCTTTTATAATAGGCTTACATGCTTCTCACCCCAAGCTCCAGCCCCCTCGGCCCATTTGGAGTTGAGGCACGAGACGTAACCTACTTGGCGTCCCCAGACTCGTCACAGCAAGGGCTTTGAGGATAGGAGTCAAGAGGGCTGACCTAGCCAGGGTGACACGAGGGCGGAGGGGAGCTGGACAGACGCGCAGGGCTCCTCCATTAGCTGCCCTGGCATTCCAAGGGGGCCGGATGAACCAGATTGTGGCTAGAAAGTGCTTAGGCCAGGCTGTCAGGGAAGACAGGGTGTCATTATTTATCCACACAAAGTGCTCCGCGGTTGTTATTTCTTTATTAATAATTTCCTGTGGGCTCAGAGGTGCCCATGGCCATGGCATCACCTCATTGGCTGCTCCCACCCCCTCCGTGGCCCAGCTGCAGCTTCAAAGGCTGGGCCTTTCTTTGGGTGTGGAGGGACCAGGCAATTAGCACCCGCCTCCTCCCTCCTCTGCTCAGTGAGTCAGAGAGATGCTTGGTCAGCAGCCCCTTTCTGCTGGCCTGGCCCCTGAGGACTCCATACATCCTCAGTGCGGAGCTGTGGACAGCCTGGGGTGAGGAGCCATAGCGCAGCTGTAGCGTCTCCTTGGAATGCCATGGAAGAGCGCACACTGTCCCCTCTCTGCAGAGCTCCTGGAGCAATGCAAAGGCAGGCACCTCATCCCATGGGTACTCACTGAGCCCACCCTGTATAGAGTCACAGCAGAGACATCAGGGACACGGCAATGAAGAGGAAAGGCCTGTGCCCTTCCTCCTGGAGCTCACTGGGAATCCAGCAAGCCCGAGACTTACCCAGTGAGTTCAGGATTAGGCAAGGAGGCAGCACACTCAGACTTTGGGGGTTGAGACTTGCTGGAGGAGGTGAGGCCCAACCAGAGACATAATGCAGCAAGGGAAGTTACTGGAGGTGAATTTGGGGATGTGGGTGTACGGTACTCAAGGCAGAGGGAGTGTGTGTATAAGCGGGGGTCAGACAAAGCGTGCGTCCCCTGAGGGACTGAGGTTCAGAGAGACTAGGTCATAGAGTGCAAGGTGGGCATGATAAGGAAGAGCTGGAGTCCCTAATCTATGTGGGCAGGAACTAAATCACATGGGACTGTGTGACTAGCCGAAAGCATTAGGACTTTTTCCTGAGTTTATCAGCGGTCAAATGCAGGGAAGTGGTGTGATTAGATTAGCACTTTAGAGAAACTTAAAATCTGGATGCCAAGTAGGATTCCATGTCTGACCTACAAGGCATCACCCAACACAAGAGAGGAAGGAGTCTCACTCACTGTGAGCCATCATGGACACCCGAAAGTCAACTTGTGAGTACCTGGACTTAACAGTATGTTGAATGACATGGAATTTATTAAAAGAAAAGGGAATAGGATAGGGTAGGATCCTCTAATCAAGCTCTAAACCCTCAGCCAGGTTGAGGAACAACAAGGATAGGTTAATTAAATCAGGAGCTGGTTGCTTAAAAAAGATAAACAAAATTGACGATCTTTAGGCAGACTCATCAAGAAAAAAGAGAGAGTAGGCAAATAAATAAAATCAGAAGTAAAGGAGGAGAAATAACAACCAACACCACGAAAATATAAAGGATTCTAAGAGGATATTATGAAAAATGATATGTCAACAATGGAACCACCATTGGTTATAGAAGAAATATATACCTTTCAAAACGGAATCAGGAAGAAACAGAAAATCTGAGCAGACCAATCTGAACACTAATAGAATTGAATCAGTAACCAAAAAAACTCCCAACAGAGGTCCAGGGTTAGATGGCTTCACAACTGAATTCTACCAAACATTTAAAGAGGACTTAATACCTAGTCTTCTCAAACTATGTAGTATCAAAGACACTACAAAAATCAGCAAACAAACAAACAAACAAACAAACAAATAAAACTACAGGCCAATATTTTTGATGAACATAGATGCAAAAATCCTCAACAAAATATTAGCAAACCAAATCCAACAATACATTTAAAAGTATCATTCACCACGATCAAGCGGCATTTATTCCAGGGATGCAAGAGTAGTTCAAAATTTCCAAGTCAATCCACATGATGTATCACATTAACAAGAGAAAGGAAAAACCACATCCATTTATGATAAAATCCTCAACAAAGTAGCTATAGAGGAAAAATACCCCAACATAATTAAGCTCATATATGAAAAACCAAGAGCCAACATCATACTCAATGGTAAATAATTGAGAGCCTTCCCCTAAGATCAGGAAAAAGACAAGGATGTTCACTCTCACTATTTTCATTCAACATAATACTAGAAGTCCTTGCTACAGCAGTCAGACAAGAAAAAGATATAAAACCACCCAAATTGGTAAGAGAGAAGTAAAACTTTCACTATTTGCAGATGAAAAGCTACTATATATAGAAAATCCTAGAAATCCCACCAAAGAAACCTACTAGAACTGGTAGATAAATTCAGTAAAGTCACAGGATACAAAATAATATGCAAAAATCTGTTGCACCTTTATACATTAACAGTGAAGTAGCAGAAAGAGAAATTAAGAAAACAATCCCATTTTTGGGTGCCTAGGTGGCTTAGTCAGTTGAGCGTCCTGCTCTTGATTTTGGCTCAGGTCATGATCTCAGGGTGGTGGGACTGAGACCTATGTTGGGCTTCATGCTCAGTGGGGAGTCTGCTTGAGGATTCTCTCCCTCTGCCCCTCACCCACTTGCTCTCTCTCTCTCTCTCTCTCAAATAAATTTAAAAAAATTTAAAAGAATCCCATTTACAATTGTACCAAAAAGAATAAAATACTTAGGAATAAACTTAATCAAGAATATGAAAGCCCTGTACTCTAAAAACTGTAAAACACTGATGAAAGAAATTGAAGATGACACAAGCAAATGGAAAGATAGTCCATGCTCATGGATTGGAGGAAACAATATTGTTAAAATGTCTATACTACCCAATGAAATCTACAGATTTAATGCAATCTCTAAAAAGTACCAACAACATTTTTCACAGAACTAGAACAAATTGTCCTAAAATGTGTATGGAACCACAAAAAAGACCCTGAATAGCCAAAGCAATCTTGAGAAAGATTGCATCACAATCCCAGATTTCAAGACATACTCTAGAGCTGTAGTAATGAAAACAGTGTGGTACTGGCACAAAAATAGACACATAGATCAATAGAACAGACTAGAGAATCCAGAAATAAACCCATGCATATATGGTCAATTAATCTATAACAAAGGAGGCAAGAATATACAATGGGAAAAAGCCTCTTCAATGAATGGTGCTAGGAAAACTGGACAGTTGCATGCACAAGAATGGAAGTGAACCTTTTTCTTATACCATACATGGAAATAAACTCAAAATGGATTAAGACCTAAATGTGAGATCTGAAGCCACAAAATCGCTAGAAGAAAGCATAGGCAGTAATTTCTTTGACATCAGCTGTAGAAAAATTTTTCTAGATGTGTCTCCTCAGGCAAAGGAAATAAAAACAAAATCAAACTATTAGGACTACATCAAAATAAGTGCAAAAACTTGCACAGTGAAGAAAACTATCAACAAAATTAAAAAAGACAACCTACTGAATGGGACAAGATATTCACTAATCATATATCTGCCCAGGGGCTAATATAAAAAATATATAAAAACTTATACAACTCAATACCAAAACAATGAATAATCTAATTAAAAATGGGCAGGAGGAAAAAAAGTGGTATGCAACCATAGAAAATTTACTATTATAAGGGGCTCCTGGCTTGTTTAGTTGGTAGAGCATGTGGCTTTCAATCTTGGGGTCGTGAGCTCAAGCCCCACATTGGGCATAGAGCCTACTTTAAAAAAAATGGACAGAGGACCTAAATAGACATTTTTTTCCAAAGAAGACCTACACATGGCCAACAGACACATGAAAAGATGCTCAACAACACTAATCAGGGAAATGGTAATCAAAACCACAATCACCTTACACCTGTCGGAAGGGCTAAAGTCAAAAACACAAGAAATAACAAGTGTTGGCAAGGATATAGAGAAAAGGGAGCCCCCATGCCCTGTTGGTGGGAATGCAAACTGGTACAACCGCTGTGGAAAGCAGGATGGAGCTCCCTCAAAAATTAAGAATAGAACTACCATCTGCTCCAGTAACTCCACTCCTGGATATTTACCCAAAGAAAACAAAAGCATTAATTTGAAAAGATCGACACATCCCTATGTTTATTGGAGCATTGTTTACAATAGCCAAGATATGGAAGCCGCCCAAGTGTCCATCCAAAGATGGATGGATAAAGATGTGATGTGTATGTGTTTTACGGGATATTACTCAGCCATAAAAATGAAGGAGATCTTGCCATTTGCAACAACATGGATGCACCTAGAAGGTATAATGCTAAGTGAAATAAGAAAAATAAAAGGAGGGGGTGTTGAATGACCTGCAGTTTGCTAAGAGAAAAGGGAACAGGATAGGGTAGGACCCTGTGACCCAGCTCAAACCCCTCAGCCAGACGCCCCTGGCTCAAAGCCACAAGTACTGAACTACATCACAGGCAGGAAATCACCAGTGAAGGAAGAGGAGGAAGGCTGGGAACCGCACGGCGCCCAATTCCTGGCACTTAGTAGGTGCTCTATCCAGGCAGCACTTACACGGAACACACTGTGCGCCATGCATTGTGCTTTACATATACTAACTCATTCTATCCCCCCAAGTCGCTATGAGAGAGGTGCTATTGTTACCCACATTTTACGGGTGGTGACAGTGAGGCCCACAGAGGATAAGTAGTTTGTCCAAAGCTGTACAATCCACCACTTACTACATAACCAAGTAAGTGGAGAAACCATTTTAAATGAAAGAAAGTGAAAGAAGGAAGAAAGGAACAAGAAAGGTCGTTGGGGGCTGAGGAATAGGAAAGCGAGATGAAGAGCCAAGAAGATGGCAGTGCGTGGAGGCTCTGGCGTGTCTGGAGCTGTGGGGACATGGACCGCGGAGCCCACCGGCGATGTCTTGTGCAACTCAACGGCCTTTCCTCGAATGGCCCCGTGCAGCTTCTGACACCACGGAGCAGCTCACTACATCTTGGCCGCTGGCTGCACCTGTCTTTGCAGCAGGTGCATCGGCTGGAGCTACTCGCCTCTCTAGCTGCTGTGCGTGCTGGTCACCTGTCCATCTCTCCATTCGCCCACCTGTCCACCGGCTCGTCCTTCATTTTACCAGTCCCCCGAGAGGAGGCACCATAGATAAAACCCCAAGGTTTCCTAATTGTCTCCCATGGGCCTCAAGTGTAGAGGGAATCCCTGATGAGGATTCTGCTCGGCTACAAGAGTTCTGCCTCCCCAGGAGCCCATGTAATACCCCAGGGAGGGAGTCCGGGAGCCGGCAAGTGTCCCCTCTGATCCAGGGAGCAGATGAGTTGACAGGAAAGAGCCTGAGTTCTGGGCAGCTGGGTGAGGTGGCTCAGTGCCCCTCTCCTCTTCTCAGCCTCAAAACAGGGCTAAATCAAGGCCTGAAAGAGGAGGGAGGGAAAGAGGGGGATCACACCCTGGCCTGAAATGATGTGAGCACCCACAGAACTGCGGACATACTTCAGATCTCTGGATTTGAGAAGACAAGGTTACTTTTTGAGGCGACTGATGGAAATAGTGGTTCACATGGGAGGCGCAAGCCTTATTTACAGGTGATAAAAACGTTCCCCTCCTTCTCTGCTGCTCAGATGCCCTCCTGCCTCTGTCCTCTCTCCTCCTGGGTGGTGTCCTCTGGATGCGGGAGGACAGGGAGAGGGGGGACGATCAGGGGGGCCCTGATCTGGGGCTGGGGGACTGGGCAGGCTCTGGCTACGACGGGCTCCAAGGGCTCTGAGAGGGACAAGGGCCGTGGATGGGAGTGTTGAGATCAGCCGACAGGCACCTCCGCGGGTTTTACATCTCTTCCGCCGTGTTTGGGAGATACAAACCAAGGACCTGAGTAATGTTGAAGTTTCTTTTGGCTTCTGAAATGTTCTTTCCATCATGACACTGCTCCAGGCCTGAAGGCCGTGGGTCACTGTTTTACAAACTGCGTTCTTTTAACTAAATCTCACGGCAAAGAAATCTAAAAAACACACCTTGACACGTGCCCAGTAGAGCTCTCCTGTTCCTGAGACTAGACCTGCCTCATTCTATCATGTATGCATCAATTCGCTCAACAAGCTCTCCTCAGGCACCCAGCAAGTTCCTCCCCCGGCCCCCTGCCCCTCCCCTGCTCTAGTCCCGGGCCCCATAACTCACCAACTGGGCTGCCTCCTCATTTTTACTCTCCTTCCCCACGTCCGGGTACCCTCAAGGCACACCCACAGGTGTCCTGACTGGGTCCTCAGGCCTGAAGGCAGCGCCCACCCTCCATCTGTGCCTCTGGTCAGATGCTGCATCATAGTAACTTGTTCACACGTCTGTCTTCCCTGCCTGACTTGGAACATCTCAAGGTCAAGGGCCATGTTGTACTCAGCCTTACATCCCTAGAGCCCAGCACAGGATCTGGCACCGAGCAGCCATCAGTGAGGAGCTGTAGAATTTCAGAATATCTGTTTGGTCCCATTCCATCGGCTAGTCAATCAGAACAGGGACATCCTTAGGTACATACACGGCACACACAGTCCCTCTGCCCAAGAGCTAACAGCTTCTGGGGACACTGACTGGCTTCTAGTCTGTGGGTGGGGGTGTCGAGGTAGCCTTGGAGGTACACTGAGGAAGGGCTTCTGCAGGAGGTGACATTTGAATCCAGTGGAACTCACTAGAATCAGCAATTTTCAATACTAGTTGCATGTAAAAAAACCAAACCCTGAAGACCAACATAAAAATACCAGTGACATTCCCAGAAATTCTAATTCAGTTGGTCTAGAGTGAGGCCTGAACATCATCTTTTTTGTTTTGTTATAGTTAATTAATTAAAATTTTAAGTCCCTCTAACTATTCTAATGTGGAGGCCAGGGTGGAGCCTCATTAAGCGCCATGAAGGGGGAGTGGAGGTAGCTGCGTGCAGTGAGCAAGAAGAACCTTCTAGGGCAGCATCTGTGAGGGTCCTGAGCTGAAAAAAGAGCTCGGCATAGTCCAGGAAGGCAAAGAAGCATGGTGAGGTGGCGGTGAAGACCAAGAGGGAGGCAACATCTCAGACCAGGGCCCGCATCAGGATGCCAGAAATTCTGCAAGCTGCCTGGGAGGCTGCAGGGGAAAAGCACACTTTCTGGGCTGTAGCCTCCCAGGTGCAAGGCCGTCACCCCAGATCGCTCTTGATGATAGCCATGATAGCCATACTCAGTGGTGGCTATTTTCTGCTGCATACAGGCTGCTGGCGAAGGCATTGTGAAGGACACCTGGCCAGGTGGGGGCTGTGCCAAGGCCATCAGCGGTGACCAGGGCAGGTGGGGGCTGTGCCGAGGCCACGAGCAGCAACCAGCAGTTTCTGCAAAGGTTTAAGGTGGCCTTTCTACAACGTCCCGGGTACTGCTGGAAGGGACCCTGGCTTCTATTGTATGTGTTGGGCCCCAACCCAGACCCCCTGAATCAGAAACCCTGCTGGTGGGGCCGGTGAAAAACACACACAAAATACTGGAAGCCGGCTGATACAGTAGGGAAAGCATGTGCTTTTAGAATCAGAGAGAACGAGGTTTAAATTCTAGCCCCGAGACTTTGCCATTTGAAGTTACACGGTTATGTAACGTCTCAAAGAAGACCCAGTTTTCTTTGAGTTGCAAAAGGAAAGGAGATTGACAGTCTTCACTTGTAGGCACGTGGGGGATTTGAGAATAACAACGCGGAGGGTCCAATTCCTTAGATGGAAGATTGTCATAGTGGTGATGGTGATGGTGACGATGACGGAGGTGATGCTGTTTCATTCTTTGAAATTATGTTGTGATTCATAACCGTGGAGTGAAGTAATCTTCAATTATGCTTGTAATTGATTATAAATATCATATTCACATTTCACACTTAGGCTGATTAAAAAAAGCTCTTTATATGAAAAGTGATAAGAACACTCTGCCAAATGTTTCATTATTAAATCGATTCTTTCATGCTTTTCTGCTCTTCCCAGAGAAGATGATAAGTATTTTTGATGGTGAGAAGTCTGAGATATATTTATCCCCAAATCTATATCTTAATGAATCAGAAATCAAGAGATAATAACAGTTTAAAGGCGATGGAGTGTCTGTAATCTCCTAAGGCTTTTACATATATTGATTTTTATATAAGCAACAACCTTTCCAGGTAAATTTTAATACCTCCATTTTATAAAAGGGTCAGTTCCTTAGAATGAATAAGCCACAACACAAGCCTCTCCCTGGGCTAGGCTTCTGGAACGGAGCGACCGTGAGGACAACGAGAGTCTAGAGAGCTCTGAGCAGGGGTCTTAGGCAGCCGGCCCCTAGATCTTGCCCCATCTGCTTCATGCATCCACCCCCTTCTCATCCCCATCCAGCCTTAGAAACAGCATCTGCTCCAGAGGCCCAAAGGGCTGCTGGGTCATCATGAGCTGGGGAAGAAAGGGGACCCCTGCTGGTCATTTGCAGCCCAGGGAGCTCTGGGAGCTGCTGTCCCTGGAGTGGAAAACAAGCGTGCCTCTTGTTTTCCTGGGTTTGAGCGGTCATTGCTGTTCTTCTTAGTGCTGGTCTCCACAATGGCTTTCTCTGTGCTCAGTTCTTTAGCTCAGCCTCTCCGGCCTGGGGCTGCCTCTCCCCGGGAGACCCCACAGGAAATAGAGGTGATAAGCTCCTCAACTGGCTTTCGACTTTCCCAGTGCATTCACGAGGATCTAAATTCCAGGTCTGCTACTCACCAGCTGGGTGGCTTGTGCAAATTACTTACTTTCTCTGAGTCCTAGGTTTTTCTTCTGTGAGGGGAGAGACCATCGATCCCTCATGCAACTATTCTGAGGTTTGAACGTGAGAATGGATATAAATATGTCTTGCATATTACAAGCACATCGTTGGTGCTCAATAAATGTTCATCCATACCCCTTCCTTCTTTGGGCAGGTGGAGGTCAACATTCTCCTCCACGGCAAGAGCTTCCCTTGAAGCCCTTAGGATGCAGCTACTGGTTCAAACACAAGCAAGCTGAAGCTCAAGAATTGGGTGATGTCTGGATCTCGGTTTCTGCTGAGATTCAGAGTTCTAAAATTCACCCCATTTTCAGAGCTTGCCAACAGCTCTAAGGATGGCAGACCCAGTCTCCTCCGGGAGACTCACTTCTCTGGTCAACACTGTCACCATCCCATTGACTTGGGGGAGGGGGTGCTTCTCTAAATGGTTCTCAATTAAGCTTGGACTCGTGACCATCAATGTCTTGCCAATCAGTCATAACCGACACGCAACATGACTGCTACAGGTTCAGACGTAGCAACAGGGAGACGAGGCAGTGCTAAGAAATCGGCAAATCTGGCTTGTCTCCAGCTTGGAGTCCTCAACAGCTGCCTCCAGGCCCAGCTGTGAGACCCGCATCCATGTGACAAGGAGTCAACCTTCTTTTCTCACTCAAGAGAGCCTTTGACCCAAACAGATGAGGCTGAAGAGAGAGGCCAGAGAAAGGATGTGAGGGCCAGTAGAAGGCCCATCTTTTAAGTCTGGTCTCCTCCAGTCACTGAGGTTGGGTTTCACCTTTCCCTTCAAAGGGCGGTCTGGTCTCATTTCTGTAGAGTCATGGCTTCACCCGATGGGAGGGAAGGAAGGAAGAAGGTTTCATTTCATCAACTGGCCAGATGGGTTGGCAGTGGCTTTCTTTCTTTCTGGTGCTCCGTGCTGTGGATACTGAAGCTGCGTGGGCTCCGCAGAAAGGAGTGCTGTCATTAATTAGTCCTGTCTGCCATGGGTACAGGAGCGGGGAGTGGCAGCCACATGCCACACACTTGTCATCCCAAGGAGTGCTGTCATTAATTAGTTATATCTGCCACGGGTATGGGAGCGGGGAGTGGCAGCCACATGCCACACACTTGTGTATTGTAAGATGAGTCCACACCCCTAACCTCAAAGGTGTGTGGATGTGATTATACATGAGGCCATCTGTTCTGCCGAGAACTCTGATGGAATCCGAGTTAGAAGAGGAGGTTGGGAGCAAAGGGCTGGGGAGGCTAGAATTGTTCTGAACGATAGAAGGAGAAAATATTGGAGTTTCCACACTCATCCAGAAGGAAGGAGATGAGCATAAGGATTGAGGATGGGGAGAGAAGAGAATCAGAATCTGTCACTAGACTGGTGTAGGGCTGGGGGGCTACATGGCCAAGCAGACAGTGAAAGATCCAAGCCAGTCAAGGTGGGAGGCTAGGGACCACAGGAGTAGTTGGGGGGACAGGCTTGGAGCCAGACTGCCTGAGTTCAACCTCTCAGCCCTGCTACGTCCCAGCTGTGTAACCTTGAACAAGTTTCTTATCCCCTCTAAGCCTCCGTTTCATTCGTAAATGAGACATAACAATAGTGTCTAATTCGTAGGGTCATGGGGACAATCAAATCAGATAATGTAAATATAGTGCGCAGCACAATGCCTACTATATAATAAGCACCCCGTAAACACCAGCTTTGGTTCTTTTTATTTATCACACACACGGTACTAATATTCAGTCGGAAATTAATCCATTTCTGAAATACATACCCCCTCTTTGTCTCACCCGCAAATCTTTAGTATGCTCTACACATAAACACGTGGTTTTACGCAAAGGGGATGGGGTTTTCCAACCCGGGAAATGTGATGCAGAATCAACACGGGCACCTGCGAAAAGGACCATCCAGCTAAGGAGGCAACAGTGTGGGACATGAGCAGACTGTGCCAATGGCTTTCTTACCAGGACCCCAGCCAGGAATTGATGGAAATTGTGAAGAGCTTTGGATTTCCATGGGGGCATGGAATGTGGGCTCAAGCTAATGGTGCGTGGGCCTGTGAATCAGGAGGGCTCTGGCCGGCTTCAGGTCACATATCCACAAAAATCAGGTAGCAGTGCAGCAAGAGGTGGGCACACCAGGCCAGGGAAGATACAAAATGCATAGGGCACTTGCCACTGGGCCTGGGGTCTGAGTGTCTCAGGCACGGCTGTGCCGCTGCAGGAACCTCCTGTGAACCAATGGCACAGCTTCAGCACCAGAAAGTGGCTGCATGGGAAGGAGGCTCAAAGGCAGGCCTGTGTGGAGCCACTAGGGTGCCAAGGGTGCAGGGTCACACAACGTCCTTCAGCTACTTGGCTCCTTGGTGGTTAGCAGGAAGGACACACAGGGGATGAGGCCCACTTGAAATCTGAAAGGTTGAAAGGCAGGTGGAAGGAAAATCGGCATTCTTTCCCCAAGAACACAGGAATCTGCTCTTAAATGCAATGGATCTTGCCCGTCAGTCTCTATCATGATCCCACTGCCTGGCTCTGGGGCCATCCTTGAAGTGTGGGCAGGACGTGAGGCCTCCTTGGGAAGGCTGCCTCTTTACTCGGAAGCCCAGAGGCGCTCTGACAACAGCAAGTACCCTTTCTGGTGTGGGATCCGCCGCCAGTCATAATATTGTTTTTAGAAGCTTTGGACAAGAACCTTCTGGTTTTTGATGGTAGGCAACTAGAAATCTAACATTTACGTAATCATTTTTCTCTATTATCTTTGCAATAAACATGTTTCTAAAAACATGCGGCAGAGGTTCCTTCTTTTCAAAAGTTTGAAGGACAATCCTTTCTAAAATACTGTACACCGTAATCTAGGCCCGGGGTAGCAGATACGTATGGGGCTGCCAGGTCCCTCTGTCCCGTTCCCATACCCGGGGCAGCCATTGCTAATCAAGCACAACACTCTTCCACCGCATTCCAGGCAGCCCCTGGCAAGCGCTTGGGGTTTGGCATATAGTGTGCTTTGCTTCCTGATTATCCCTTATCTGAAAAACAGGAGAACTGGGTTCTAATCTGACCGTGGCCATTAATTAACTGAGTGTTTTAGTTTCCTTACCCATGATTATTATTTTTTTTAACTATTTTTATTTTTTATTTATTCATGAGAGACACACAGAGAGAGAGAGGCAGAGACACAGGCCGAGGGACAAGCAGGCTCCATGCCCGGAGCCTGACGTGGGACTCGATCCTGGGACCCCAGGACCGCGCCCTGGGCCAAAGGCAGGCGCCAAACCGCTGAGCCACCCAGGGATCCCCTAAAAAAAGCTGATACTGTTTAAAATCTCCATTTCCCCTCAGTTGTTAGAAATTTGCACAGAAATAGCGATTATTATTACTACTATTGTCATCAGAAGGCAGTTCTTCGTTCTCAACTGGGGCCACGCCACCTTCACGCTCATGTTCATGATCAATTTAGAATTGTAGAGTAGATACATATTCAATATTGTAGTTTGTTTATTACAGAGAGAGAGAGAGAGAGAGAGAGAGAGGTGAAGTGGGGAGGGAGAGAGAGAATCCCAGGCAGGCTCCACACCCAGCGTGGAGCCTGACACCAGCCTTGATTTCACAACCCTGAGATCATGAGCTGAAACCAAGAGTCGGACGCTTAACCGACTGTACCACCCAGGTGCCCCTCAGTACTGCGGTTTTATGTTTAGAAAGCAAACAGAGTTACCTAGTCCTTGTGTAATATGCCCATTCCGAATCTCCCAGGCCGCTGGGCCATAGGGCCAGAGGGCTGAGAAACCTTGAGTCAAGACGTCGGAAGCTGGAGGCGGCTGGGAATCTCAGCTTCTGTTAGGATCTGCTGTCCCTTCCCATTCTTTCCTTTCTCTCCACCCCAGGGTCCTGCAGACCTCCAATTACTCCTGACATAGCCTAGTATTACTGTCCCCCACTGCCCACTGGGTTGCTTTCTTCACGACCCCACCTCTTGTGGCTGCCTGGATGTCAAGTTCAAGAGCCTGTGAATCACAATGTCCAGGCCAGGAAGTGGTGAGTGATAGTGGTGACTCACCCCACGCCACACCAGAAAAGGGACCAGACAGCCCAGGTGATGAGGTTGCAGACAGAGGCCCCACCTGCCGGGGTGGTCCACCCTGCTGGGGCAGCCCCTGGGACGCAGTGACCTGGCAAGGTCAGCACAAAGCGAGCCTGTTTCCTCCTGTCCAGCAGGGGTGTGTGTCTGGCCTTTGCTGTGCTGCCTAACCTGATATTTTCTGGGGCACTGGACCTGTGTTTATTTTGAACAGCTTCGCCTGCCAAACTCATGCAGGGGAAGGGAACACAAACAGAGGACGCCTGCGGTATTCCCTCCAGAACATTTTCTTTCCAAACAAGAGTTGTTTGCCTTCAAAGACTCAATCTCTTGATGGCAGACAGAGAAATCATCAATAGACTAATCAAAATGGCAAGCGTTCCTTTTTTTTGGTGTGGTGCTCACTAAATGCAGGTATTATACTAAGCACTTGATACAAAAGAACTCGTTGAAACATCACAGCAACCCCGTGCAGAAGAACTCTATCTTACTGTTGGGGAAACAGAGGCCCGTGGAGGTTGAGTCACTTGCCGGGGCTACAGGGCTGGTAAGGGGTATGTTCTCTCCATTTGAACTCAGGGAGTCGGGTTCAGGCCTCTCGTCTTCAAGGTCTCAAGGAAACTGAGCCCTAGATGAGGGATACATCCTTCGTCCTCCCCTCTCTCTTGCCTTAAAGGCCGCATTAACCTGTCAGCTTGTTCTATTGACTCTACTCCTAAAATAGATCTCAAATGTGTCTCCCTCTAGTCCAGGCCACCATCATCTCTGGCCTGAATTCCCCCAATTCCCTCTTAAGAGATCTCTCTGCTTCTGCTCTGACCACTCTCCTGCCAGTTCACGTTCCATGCCCATGCCAAAGTCACCTTTCATTATCAGAGGTCGAAACATGTTTCCACCCCCGACCCCGCTAACTCCCATGTGAAACCATCTCCAAAAGCTTCCCGCTGCACCACACCCCTTCCCATGGCCCACAGGACCTCATCTACTCACATCTTGTGCTCCTTTGCTCCCTTGCCCACCACCCACTGCACCTGAACTGGCCTCCAATGTTTGCCACGCTTCTTCCCAGCACTTGACCTTCACATGCCTTCTTCCATCTCCTGGGTCTTGCTGGCTTCTTTTCATCCCGAAGATCTCTGGTTTAAAGGTCCACCCCTTACAGTCTATCTTCCTTACCTCCTTATACAATTAGATTCTCCTCTGTCTCCTTCATAATGTCACAACTTGAAAATGCACAAACACACACACACATTTACATATATATGTTTTTGTTATCTATCTTACCCACTGGACTGTAAGGCTCACAAGATCATAGATAAGTCTACTAAAGTCACTGATAGGGGCGCCTGAGCGGCTCAGTCCATTGAGTGTCTGCCTTCAGTTCAGGTCATGATCCTGAGGTCCTAAGATCAAGCCCCACATCAGGCTCCCTGTTCAGCAGAGAGTCTGCTTCCCCCTCTGCCCCTCCCATGCTTGTGCTCTTTCTAGCTTGTGTGCTCATTCTCTCTCTCTCTCTCTCTCTAGTAAATAAATAAAATCTTTAAAGAAATAAATAAGGGGCACTGGGTGGCTCAGACAGTTAGGTGTCTGCCTTTCAGCTCAGGTCATGATCCCAGGGTCCTGGGATCGAGCCCCATGTTGGGCTCCGTGCTCAGCAGGGAGTCGCTTCTCCCTCTCCCTCTGCTCCTCCCCCTGCTTGTGCTCTCTCTCTGCCTCACTATCTCTCTCTCAAATAAACAAAATACCCTTAATCTGGGGTACTTTAAAAGAAAGAAATAAAAATACAGTTACTGATACATTTCCAGGGCCTAATCCCATGACAGTAGGGCATACTTGAGCTGCTAAGCATGCATTTGCAGAATGTCTTTGCTGATTTCCATCTCCCCAAGGCCCGTGGAGAGATGTACCTGGTTTTCTGATTCCACAACCCTCCTCTGGCGCCAACAGAGTGCACTTGATTGCAAATGTCAGCTCGAGTCTAATCAGTGGTATTCTGGTACCCGAGAAAAAAAATAATCCCTGATTTGTAGCACTTGCTGATTTCCATGGTGTGATCACTCCCACTGTAGCTAATTTCAAGCAACCAACGTGATGTCAGTGAAAGCAGAGCTGGAAAGAATGTGTGCAGGATTAGCTCTCGGGAGCCAACGAGCCTGGTTCTGCACAGCGCTGGGCTCCTCGGGTTTCGGGCCCATCTGACTCTCAGTAAGGGATTCAAGGACTTTGACCTCCGCACTCAAAGGGCTCAGTGTGAAGCCCCCCCTTGCCAGCTCCACCGTTGGCCACGTGGCACGGATCTGGTGCCACAGCTGGTGGTTCAACGTTTGGACGTCGGTGTCTGTAATCCAGCTCCCCTGCCTCCCAGCTACTTGGCCTCAAACGGGTCACACAGCCTCTCCTAAGATGCACTTTCCTCCTATGTCAAGTGGAGATAGTAATGGTACCTACGTGGTTGCCATGACGATGGAGTGAGTTTCTATGTGTCAAGGGCTTACTACAGAGTAGGGATTAAAAGCCTAAAATCCAGAGCCAGACAGCCTAGGTTCAAATCCTGGTTCTGCCTCTCATTAGCTGTGCGACCTTGGGCAGGTTAAACTTTGTGTCTCAGGTTGTAAAATGGAATAATAATAGTACCTGCCTCATAGACTCGTGAAGATTGAGTTCGTAAATGTATAATGTCTAGTAGAGTAAAAGCTACCGTTGTTGGGGACTACATGTCATAGTCCATATGCGAGTCCTCAGCACAGTACCTGGCACACAGGAAGTGCTTGATAAAGAGGAGGAGCTTTCATGATTAATAACGCCTGATGTCGGGCCGTGTCCCCAACCCAAGTCCTCAGCTGCGCCCCAGATCTAATACGGGTCACTCAGAGCTTCTGTCTTCATCCAATGATGTGTCCACAAAAGCTGCTCTCATCTGTCACCCCCGGCTTCTCTTCCTGGGGCGGTCTCATTGCTTGGAAACTGCTGTTTGTCCAGACCTCGCGGGACACCCAGCTCCCTGTCTCACTTCCCGCCTGCATAGGGCCCTGGAGCCCCAGGGCAGCAGATGAGCCTCGCTTGGGTGGTGAGCGACACGAGCACAGTCCTTCACCCAAGGTCCTCCCCATCTGGTCCAACCTGTCTGCTGTCACTAACTCATGTCTTCCTGGCCTTCTCAGGATGTAGGGTGGGAGTGCTTTCAAAGAGCTTAAGGAAGTAGGCAGCACAGGATGTGGAAAATGGGCAACATTTCAGACATAGGCACATTTCTCTAATATACAGAATCGACTAGAAGATCAGCCGCGGGTGGGGCATAATCCAAAGAACACAGACATTGAAAGTTGACCTGAGTTCAAATCTTTGGCACCATTCCTACCCTCTCTGAACCACAGACTTTTTCTGTACTTTTTTGGGGTATATTAGATGTGTAAAACATCTAATAGGGCTGCTGCTCAGTTGTATTCAGAAGTACAGACAAATCAAAATCACACTTACGTACCTGCCATAGGTTATATGCTCAAAAAGGAGTAGCCATGATGGGAGCCTTCCTAGGCTACCCTAGACTCTCCTGCTTTCTCCGACTCTAAATAGTGGAAGGCCAGGTTGAGCTCGTGGCCTTACTCTATTCCACTCACACTAGTTAGAATTTCCCGTGGATTTTTATCGTCAGGTTTATATCCCCAGCCCTGACCCTTGCCCTCAACTCTGAATCTGTAGAGCCAATGGCACCACTTGAAAGTCTAGAGGGCATCTCAAACATATCACAATCAAGACACAACTCAGGTGTCCCCCTCCTCGCCATGGGCCTTCCCTCCAGGCCTTCTCCATCTTGAGTAAATAACTGATGCCTCCATTCACCTAGTGGTTTAGGCTGAAATGGGCTTTTGACCTAGGGGTGAGAGCCTTTGATTCTTTTGTCAGACACCCCCACACCCAAATTATTAGCAAACATTGTCAGCTCTACCTTTATTTTATTTTTTTTAGTAGTCCCGCAGCACAATTTTAATAGTTTTACTGGTAACTGAACAATTTATTCAATATGGCAGGGATATGACAAGCGTGGTTGTAAAGTAGCTGGTCTTATAGGTCAGGAGCTATGATCCTGGACCCACTGCTCAATCCACTTCAGTATCTGATTGATGTTATCTTCTAGATCTTTTGGTTTATTGCTGGGCAACTGATGTACTATTTCTTCTTTGTAAGATGCTAATGCTTCCTCATAAAGAATTTGAAAAATTTCACACTGAATATTGTCTTTTGGTTTCTTCTCATTATAACCCCTTGTTTCGAGTCTTTTGTACAATACACTGTTATCTGCTTGCAGCACAAAAACTATATGGAACCAGCGTTCCGGGAAGAAATCACAACCATGGTAATCAACAATAACTCCACCTTCACTCATTTGGTTTTCTAATTCATCAACTACTCTGTCTTCATCTAAAATGGGGCAATCATACTCTTCATCGTAGCCATCATATAATTGCCTTTCTTGAGCTAAATCACCCACATTAATGTATTTCAGTCCTGATCTCGATGCATGTTCTTTGCCCTAGTGTGGTTTTTCCAACCCCCGGGGTACCGGTGAGCAGGATGTTCAGAAGCAACATGGTCCTCGGCACACTGGCTCCCAGCTCTACCCTTAAAATATATCCTGAATCTGACCACTTCTTAGCCTCCCCACCATCCCCAACTTAGTCCAGGGACCATCACCTCTCTTGAGAGTGGTTCTTCTCGAAGGGATCACCTGAGGATGTAGATTCTGAGTCAGTGGGTCTGGGTGAAGCCTGAGGGTCCGCATTTCTAGCACATTCCCAGGTGATGTGGGAGCCACAGTGAGAAGCACTGATGCCTCTGACAAGCCACCCCGCTTCCACTCTTGCCCGCTTCCTCCTGGGCAGCCAGCAGCATAATATTAAAATGTGAAGCAGATAATATCGATCCCCCTTACCCAACCCCTCTCCCAACTAATTTCTTCCCTTCCAACTTGGAGGGAAATCCCAACCCGCAAGTCTCAGCACAGTCTGGCTCCAGGCTCCCCTCTCCAACCTCCTGTCTGCTACCTCTCCCTTGCTCACAGCACTTTAGCCTCCTTTCTATTCCTCAAGCACAGCAAGCTGCCTCCAGTCTCAGGGGCCTTGCATTTTCTGGTCCTTCCGCTAGACTAATGCTGAGCTGGAGAGCCCGGTATGGTGCAAAGATCTATGAAAACAGGTGAAATGGACTTATTCCTGAGATGGGGATGGGCCTCTGCCCCCAGAGAGCTGATCCTACAGCTCCTGCAGCCTTTCTCCCCAGAAATGCGAAATGTGTCGCCTCCTCACAATCCCTCTGTGCTCTGCATTTTGTCATTTGGTTGCTATTTAGAGAGAAACTTAGCTGGAAGCCGTGATGTGAGATAACCACAGCGCAGCAAGGCCGCTGACTCGCTGAGCCCCTACTCAGAACATTCTCAAGGCAAACCCTCTGTGCCCCCCATCAGACTCCTGGCTCCTTGGAAACCAAGAGAGCAGCTGGACAATCTTCCTTCTCCAACCAGTGGCCCAGAGGAGTGCGAAGCTGGGTGATCTTTGCAGTCACCCCTAAGGTTCTGTCCCGTAGGGTTATCCAGGCAAGAAGCAAGAAGGTACAGTGGCTCTGCCCAGGGGGCCTGGGCTAGCCTGCTTGGGGTCGAGTCCCAGCTCTGCAGCTAGGACTGCGTTACCACAGGCCAGTTACAAGAGATCTCCAAGCCTGTGCTCCTTGTCTGTAAAGTGGGCGTAACAGGGGTTCCCTCCTCACCTGCTCATAACCGTGTTCAATTGTCTTGTGAGCTTGGCACCCAGTGAGAGCCCAGTAAGTGCCAGCTATTATCCTCAGGCTTCATTATCCCCCATGTCTTCCAATAATGCAGCAACCGGGGCGGCGGAGTCAATGGGAAGAGCATGAGTTTTTGATGCCAGGCACGTCTGGCTGTGAAGCCCAGCCCTGCTGGTCTGCACGTCCCTGGGTGGGTGGCCGACCTCAGTCTGGTCATCTGCAGAATGAGGAGACCACGGCAACGTCCTGAGTGCACATGGGGGCATTAATCGCAAACATCTGGCACTTAGTGGGGGCCTCATAAATGTTCCTGCTCCCCCCTTGCCCCCCTTTACCTCCCTCTGCAGCTCGCCTCTGCATTCACAGTACTTCCCCCTTTTACTGTCACACTGAAGAAGTGAATACATGAGGTCAGCGCCAGCAGGTGCTCGAAGAATCCAGGCTGGTGCATTTCCCAGGTCGCACCGCCATCCGTCACGAAACACTATCAAGAGCCAGGAAGTGGCTCAAAGAGACACAGCGGGACTCCTCGTGGCCCTTCCGTTCTTGTGCCCAGTGTCACAGGTCAGTAGGCCGAGGGCCCGAGAGGCTGGGTGAGGGGGAGCCCGAAGCAGAGCACGGAAACAGGATGATGGCCGAGAAGCTCCCCGTGGGGCGAGCTAGGGTTCCATGCCGGGCAGCCTCCCGCCCTCTCTCGAGCTTTGCAAGTAAAAACCAACGCTTTGTAGTCTCAAAAAAAGGTGGCAACGGCATAAATACTCATCAGCAGGAAGCCAGTTAAAGAAATTATAGTCCATGCAAAGTATGAAATGCTTTGCCTCCATTAGAAGGGAAGAAGTGAATTTATAGGGGCTGCCGTGGAAAGCTGCCAAGCGAAAAGGCAAGGCGGAGAATGCTCGGTACGGGATGGTTCCACTTATGCTAACAAAGCTCTAGAGTGGGGTATGGACATAAACGCATGTAAATGCATGAGCTGCGCACCAAACCGTTCACTGTGGTTACCTCCAGGCAGGGGGAAGGGCACTCCGGGCAAGCATGAAGGTGGAAGCCCTGCTCTTGCTTTATGCCACCTACACTTCCGTGCTACTGGTTGCTGTACACATGCAGGACTTGGGGAGTTCAGGAAGAAAAAGAAAAAAAGAAAGGAGAGGAAAGCCGATCATTCTCTGTCCACAAATCCAAGCACGTCCAGGGGAGGATGCTGAGCGTCTGTGGGAAGCCTTGGCCTCTCACTCGAGTCATGGCTGATTCAGAGCAATGTCCAGGCAACCACATCCCTCGCTGCCGATCCTGGGCCTGCTTCTTCGGCGCCTCTTACAGAGGGGCTGGGGTTGGGGCTGCCTTGACCCAGGGCTCTACCCGAAACCCATCCTGTGGCTCAGCCGTGCCCGCTCAGGCCAGAGCAGCCCTAGGAGGAAGCTGGTCCTAAGGGTGCTGGTGCTAAGCCAAGATCCCTCTGCGCACTCCTGCCCAGAGCCCCCAGCTCTGGTATAGACTCCAGGTGACGGCTCCTGTGAGCTATGCTCATAGGGACACAGACTGTATTTTTCCCAGTAAGATTGATTTAATTGGTTAATATCCTAGATTCATCTTCGTCAGGTCACGCTTTGCTCCAGGATGTTCTCTGGTCCTCGATTACAACACAGGACGTGGAACACAGCACGAACTCCTTACCCTGGCACTCAAGGTCCCCCAGGGTCTGGCCCAACGAGATACTCATCCTTCTAGGTCAGAAAGAAGGCATATCCTGTTACGCTTTGTGACTCATCTTGCCAGAAATGGTTTTCAGAAACAGATGCCACCTGTCAAAGCTGCCATCTGCCCTGTCTTTGCTCTGAAGTCTAAGGTGGATAACCACCGGGCCTACCCACCTCACTTTTTCACTTGAATCATCCGCAGACTCTTAAATGAAGCAGGATGGGTAAGAATAATTCAAATGATAAAACAAGCTCCCACACATCGAGCTTTTACCTTGTGCTCCGACGCGCTAAGCGCTTCATGTATATGATTGCGCTTCTTTCTCAGCAAAATTTCAAAGCAATATCATGCGCTCCTTTTACAGATGATGAAACTGAGGCCCAGCAAGCATCAGGTGAAAGGGGTTCTTGACCACTCAGCAGTACTGCCTCTCAGCAGTACTCTTCAGCGGGAGCTCACGGATACGTGGGCACCTCTGCAGTCACGGTGGCCTGCTGAGGTGTGCAGAGGAGGATATTCCACGGAGCACGGCCCGCGGACTTGCCACGCCGCGTGTCCCACTGTGCAGTACACGTCCCGGCGTTCCCGCCCCTCTGTCCCACGGGGAAGTGCACCTGGGCCTCTCTTCCCCGCGCGGGGCCTGGCAGGTTGAAAATGCTTGAGTCAAGCTCTTACTTAATCTCTGTGCTCTTACAGGACCCTTGAGAGAAGACATCCTCCCTGATGAGCTGTGAAGAATGCCTTCCAGGGAAAAGCTCTTCAAGTGTGTCAAGAGGGTCTGCGTAGCACACCTAAGGGCTTTGCACGGCAACCCCGGTGGGATGGTTTTTTTCCTCCCAAGAGCTGTCTTGAACTGAGACTCAGATAATGGCACTCACATTCTTTCTTGGCCATCAGAACTGTGTGACCCTGGGCAAACAGCTCTCCCATTTCAGGCCAACTTTATTGAGAAATAGCTTACGTACAGAGAATAAAATGCGCCCACTTGAAGTGTTCAGTTCAATGAGTTTTTTAAATGTGACATTGTAACCACCACCCCACTCAGGATAGAGCCATTTCCATCACTAAAAGCTCCACCTTCTGCTTTTGGTCATTAGGGATTAAATGTGTCTTTTCCAGTATTTCACATGGATGGAATTATTCTCTACGGCGTCTTTCTGTTTGGCTTCTATCATCCTGCATGTTTCTGAGGTTGGTTCATGTTGGCACACGCACTGGTAGTTGTTCCTTTTAATTGGTGGCTAGTGTTCTATTGTATGGCTGTAACACAATTTGCATATCCATCACTTGTTGGCTATTTGGACTGTTTCTAGTTTGGAGCTATTACGAATAAAGCTGCTACGCTCATATGTAGAGAAGTCTTTTGTGTGACTCCGTATTTTCATTTCTCTTAGTTAAATACCTAGGCAGGGAAGTTCTGGGTCACATGTGTATCTACTTTCCTAGGGCTGTCGAATAAAGTACCACCAACTGGGTGGCTTAAAACAACAGAAATCTATTGTCTCCCGGTGCTGTAGGTTGGAAATCCGAAATCCAGGTGTTGGCAAGGCCCTGCTCCCTAAGGACCCTCTGGAAGAGAGTCATTCTTGCCTCATCCAGTTTCTGGCAGCCTCAGCTCCAGTCCCTGGCTTGTGGCAGCAAAACTCCAGCCTCTGCCTGTTTTCACGGGGCCACCTTCCCTCTTTGTCTGTGTCTTCACCTCGCATGCTCTTCTGTGCGTCTGTGTCTACATTTCGCTTCCTATAGAAGGACCCTTGGGATTAGGGCCACCCTAATGACCTCATCTTAACTGGAGGATGTCTGAAAAGAGCCTGTTTCCAAATAAGGTCCCATTCACAGGTGCCAGGGGTTAGGACTTCAACATAGTTTTTTGTTGTTGTTGTTTTTGTTTTGTTTTGTTTTGCTTTTTAGGGGGTGGATACAATTCAACCCATAACACACGATGAATATATGTTTAACTCGGCAAGAACTGCTAAACTATTTTGGAGAGTGGTGGCATCATTTCACATTCCTACCAGCAACAGAGAAAAGTTCTAGTTGCTTCACATCCTTGCCAGTATTCATCATGCTGTTGTGGTTTAGTGTTCCAATGGGTATGTAGAGGTAGCTCGTTATGGTTTTATTTTGCATTTCCCTGGTTATCAGTGGTGTTGAGTGTCCTTTTAGGTGCTTATTTGCCACTCAAACATCTTTGGTCAAGTGTCTGTTCAAATCCTTTGTTCAATTTTTAACTATTGTTTATCTTCTTATTATTGAGCTATAGATGTTCTTTTAAAAATTATCATATAGTATATTATTAGTTTCAGAGTGGAGGTCAGTGAATCATCGTTTGCATACAACACCCAGTGCTCATTGCATCACGTGCCTTCCTTAATACCCATCACCCAGTTACCCCATCCCCTGACCCACCTCCCATCCAGCAACCCTCAGTTTCTTTCCTAGAGTTAACCCTCTCTAATGGTTTGTCTCCCAAACCATCTAATTTCGTCCTATTTTATTTTTCCTCCCCTTCCCCTGAGTTCATCTGTTTTGTTTCTTAGAGTTATTAAGTGTCCATTACAATCTATTCTCTCCAGACCATAAAAACAGGAGTGATAGTCTCATTCTAAAATTTTTTAGACTGCTTTGTTTCAATCTCAGATTAAGTGGTGGAAGTAGAGGGAACATTTAACCCACTGACCAGATGCAGATATGGAAGTGTATTATACCCTTGAACACAGCAATCTTACTCTAGAGAATTTATCCAGAGGAAACAGACTAGGATTCATGACAAGAATATTCCTTTCTGGCACGGAAAAACAGGAATAAACCTAACTGCTCCAAAATAGGAGGCATCCATAGTCTATATGATAGAACACTATACGGCCACTGAAATAAAAAAAAAAAAATTAACATGAGAAGATGCTTCTAATGTTGAATGAAGAAAAGGCCAGTTACAAAACTTATGGATAATATTATCCTTCAAGAGTATTCACAAACAACGTAGGAAGATAGGTAGGTGATCATTCCTAGATGGTGGAAATTTGGGTAATTCTTACTTCCTTTTGACTTATCTGTACTCTCTGACTTCCCTACTCTTAGTAATTGTACAAGTGTTGACTTGTGTTGCTGCCAGGGTGTGATAGTCAGAGGTCAAAGGTGTGACATGGCCTTGTTACCCTAAAGGCCGACCGGAGCGGAGTGGAAAGAGCACGGCCTGGTGCTGTCTCAGGGGTCCCCATCAGCAGGCACTCTCCAGGACTGGTCCCGCCGAGCACATCTTTGCTCCACCGGCAGCGACAGTGAGACAGAGCTCGCTGCCCAGCCAGGCGAAGGGCCGTCCTCCCTGGGGACTGAGCTACCAGACTCATGACCCTGGGCCCCTTTCCCCCGGATTACCGGGCTGTCCTGAAACATGCCACAGTCGAGGCCTATCAGGCAAGACTGTGCAGATAAATGTTAAACAGCTGGCTGTCCAGGAAAAAGAAAACCAGCCCTGATTTGGAGTGTCTGCTTCTTTCTGTGGTATAAATACCCACACATGGCCCATTTCCAGCTACCGATGGGACATCTTTGAATGTGGCGTTGGGAAGGGATGTGCGGAACTAGCCATCATAGAGAACGTTTTAAATAGCATCTCCATCACCGTGAAACAGCAGATGTAAATAACCGCAAGTGCAAACAGGGGATTAAAGTTATTAAGAAAGTGATGAAAGTGATGGGTTTTGAGTTATCGCCTTCGTTTTTAATACAGTGCACTTCACTGTCAGGTTATATAATTTAATTTTTAATCACGACCGTCTTGAACACAGAGCTCACAAAATTCCTGAGACTTTAGCCACTGCTCAGGTGCGCAGGCACCGGCCAGCCCTCGCAGACACGCTCTGCCCCACGCGCGCTCCGGAAGCTCGTAAACTGCCTCAGCCGCTCAGTGTCCTCATTTTTCTGTAAGAGAGACTAATACTCTAACTCGCAGCCATGGGGTGGGGTGGGGTGGAGTGGGGGGGATTAACGTGAAAGTCCTACACTGTGTCTGGCACACAATAGATGCTCCGTGACCATTCCTTCCCAGGCATTCCCTGAAGCAGGTGCGGGATGCAGAGCTCGCCCCAGCTCTGCCCCCCCAGGACCCACCTCCTCTGTCCCCTTCTGCTGCCCCACTTCAGGAAAGGGTGTGTCGGGCGGCCTGACTCTGCATCCATTCCACCTTAGTCAGGGGTCAGGGCACAGCCCCTAAGAGGGACTGGCCACAGGGACAGCAAGGTGTGGAGGGGGCATCTGGGGTTGAGAGCTGGAACATCTGGATGCAGGTGCTGGTGCTGCCACTTGCTTGTTGCAGACACGAGTTATCTAACTTTCCCGAGCCTCAGTTTCCTTGTCTGTGGAAGGGGCTGTGTCTGTGTGAGGCTGCCTGCCTCACAGTCAGAATGACGATGGAGGATGGTTCCAGAGCTGCTGGTGAGGGCGGAGACCAACTGCCCAGCAGATGCTCATTTCGTATTGAAGTTAGGTTTCTGAATTTCCAGGGTTGGTGGGGATCAAGGGGGCAGGGGCATTTCAACGAGCAGAGGGTATCTTTGGCCCTAGGTCTGACCCGAGGACTGTTCTGCACGCTTCCAGGGAGGCACCAACTGATGCACGGTGCCCGCATCTCCATGACTGCTGGGAGCCCAACGAAAGAGCCCAACCGGAATCTGCAACAGTGGACAAACACACACGTGTGCAGGCATGTGTATGCTCAGCCCCAGCCCTAGCCCCAGCCCCATCAGGGCTGTGGTTTTTCCATGTGCTGGGGGGCAGTTTGCTGCAGGAGCTGTATCGGGGCCGTCCAGACCACAGACCAGGGGGAGACAGCTACAGCAGTTCAAGCCAGAGAGACCTGGAGGGAAAGCAGCACCTCCTACCCTGCCTCTGCTTTGTGCAGAAGAGGCTGGCAATGCCTGGCCCCCTGGCCCCTGCCTGCCGTGGAACCTTTAGAAATTCTTGAGGCTCGGGCTTGAAGGGGTCAGTGTTCTCCTGCAATACTTGAGGAGACGTGGCTATAGAGTAAGTCACAGCTTAGCTCAAGTCCTGGCTTTGCCACATTCAAGCTGTGTGATTTTGTACAAGCTACTTGACCTTTCTGGGCCTCCTGTTCCATATCTGTAAACCGGGGAAATGGATAATACATACCTGATGGTGTTGTTGCTAGGATTCATGACTTTATATATAAAGCACCTAGCATAGTGCCTAGGTCTCTGAAAATTGCTGTATGAGTCCTTCTAAATATTGGTCCTGTCACAGTTGCCCCTGGCCAGCACCCTGGCCCTAAAATACACTCCAGCATGACCTGACCCTTGTAAGCTCCCCAGGCCCTGCACCCTCCTGACCCTGAGCCCACCCTCCCTTCTGCCCTCTGCCCTCTGGCCAGTCTGGGGGTACATGGCACATACCACCTGCTCAGATGGGGCCATACAGCCACATCCCTGCCTGCCACGGGTGACCGTCCAGCACTGCACAAAAGACAAAAAGCAGGAGGAAGCCAGCCTGCTTGCCTCTTCTGCTCCATTTCGAACAGTTCTGATGCACTGATTAGAATATTTGTATTAAAAACAAAACAAAAAAGCAACCAGAGCTCCCACTCCACACCTCCATTTTTTTCTCAGCCAGCTTCACTCCACAGCCCCTCAAGGTCGGTAATAAAGACATTTGGAACGCAAACCACGTTCAGGCAAAGTCACACTCAGAGATGCTGGGTGTGCACTTCCTGACATTTGCAAGGGAGGCCATTAGCATTTCTGCTGATAGGGCCGAAGCCCCCAGCCCTGGCCTCTCACTCAACCCCACTTGCCAAGCTGGGGGATAATCTGCAAGGTGGGCACGGCTCCAGAGAAGAGCTCCGTGTCAGGCAGTGTCATCGATCCAGGGCAGCTCCACTGCCTGTGCAGCCAGCTCCATTCTAAAGGAGATTGTGGCCCCAGCAGAAGCTGCTCCATCCTCTGCCTCGGCCAGGGTGCAAAGGTTTTGCATTTCTCCCTTGTCATTTGCCAGCTGGGTGACGTTGGGTGAGCCGCATGACCTCCCTGGCCTTTGGTTTTCTCTGCTGTAAAATACTAGTTACCTGTTCATCCAAAGAGTTGTGATGCTAACGAATGGGACATGCCTCTGAGTCACATAGCAGGTGCCTGGTGTAGAGTGAAGGCTCGATAAATGTCAGTCCCTTTTTTCTCCTGTCTCCTGCCTTACCCCACCTGCCTGTCAATGTCCCTTATCCAACTCTACCTGTAACCAGGTACCAGATCAGGGATGGGGAGTGCCTGGTATTCGTATCCCCCCAAACTCCTATGAGGGCCCTGGCAGACATTACTAATCTGTCCCTACTGTAGTAGGCAGGATTGTGGCCCCTCAACGATGTCCAGACAGTAACCTCTGAGCTCTGTGACTGCTGTAGGTGCCACGGCAAGAGGAAATCTGCAGATGTGACTATTATCAGGATCTCGAGATAGATGATACGGATGACCTGGGTGGGCCCAACATAATCACAAAGGTCCTCGTACGTGCGAGAGGGAGATAGGAGAGCTGCTATCGGGGAGATGCGGCGTGAGCAACACTCAACTGGCCAGTGAAGACGGAGGAAGGGGCCACAGGCCGAGAAATATGACCAGCGGCTAGAATCTGAAACGGGCAAGGAGACAGTCGGCCCCCACCCCACCCCACCCCACCAGGGCCTCCAGAAGGAACGCGGCCCTCCTGACACCTTGATCTTACCCCAGTGAGACCTATGTTGGACTTCTGACTTTCAGAATTGGAAGAGACCACATTTGTGTGTTACAAGCCACCAGATTTCTGTCATTGGTTATAGTAGGAACAGGAAACTGATCTACCCATCCTCATCCTTCCTTGGCCTGAGAGTTCTTCTTCTCAATATAGCGCTCCAGGAAAGTACCACTGAGAAATAGCAGGTGTGACCCTCAGCCAACCCCCCTCCCCCCACCCCCACACGCCCGCCCCGGGCACACATAATGCCACTAACTGGTTCATCTTGCAGTGCTCTGATTATAGTCCGCCCTGGCCTGATGGCGCATCTGTCGGATTTGGGACTTTTTCAGGTCCTCCCTCTGGTACCTACTCTCCCCTTAGCTTAAAACCCAACCACTCCAACCATCTCTGGACCTCTTCCTAGAAGCTCAGAACCCCTTTAGGGCCCTAGAAAAAAAGACTACTCCCTCCCAGGGCTTTATTCTCTAGTTCTAGTGAAGGTCTAGCCTCCACGGCTCCTGTGACCCAGAGCTGGGGGATCCTCTGAGCAAAGGAACGCACACGAATGGCTGGATCCTAAGGAATGTTAGACCACAGCCTGCCTCCCAGCTCCCACATCTCTCGGCGTCAGTACAAAAGCCTTAAGCACAAGGGGTTATATTAGATGCATAAATTCATATCCATTGGCCTGTGGCCACCATAGGAACAAAGGCTTCTTGGAGCAACACCCAGCTCGCACAGAGGAATGCTTCCTATGGAGGAACAAAGGGTCTCCAAGAGAGATGGGTATTTTTTCCACTTATGAATGCGGAGGAGCTATAGACGAGGGCCAAGCTCCCAGGGGATGGGCACCGAAGGGAAGACAATAATAACTTACAGTTCAAAATGCCCTGACATCAGACACCTTTTTCCCCAGTGTTCATTTCTGGATTTCACCCCTTGCAAATGTAACGCACATGCATTCTCCTGTTGGTGCATATACCAGCCCCCTCCAGGATCCCAACCCAGCAGAAGACAGCCAGTGTACACGTGCATGTGTGCACACCACCCAACGTGCCAACCCATGGATACCTGTGTGCACGCACACAGCCCCAAGCATTGACGGGCTCATCCCTGTGATGAGAGAGCACGCACGAAGGCATCGCAGCGCGTAAATACAGGGTGGCTGCATGTAGGCACATCGCTAAACACATAGTTTAACACGTAGTTAAACATCTATGTGTTTATGCAGAAGTGGTTGAATCCCAACTTTGCGGGAAGCCTGTGCCCAAATACGTCACGGCACTTAGACACCTAGACCCATCCATGCTGGGGCCCTCACGCAACTGCAGGTGGGATCGGTACCTCAAAACCATGGTGATTCCCACTCCATGCACAAACCCGAGGCCCACACCAGATGGACGGACATGCAGAATGCAACCTGGCACACAGTCTCCAAATGTCTTAGTGAAAACAAGTGAAAGCCAAGTAAATAGAAGCAAAGGCCTTTGATGTTTTTGTTTCTCCAACAGAACTGCCTCTTGATTCGGGGCGCTGACTGCTGCAGGCTGCCCACCCGCTCTCAGCAGGCAGCCGCCGCGAGCACAGAGCTGGTGCACACTGGTGGCATGGTAATCGTCTCCCGGGGGCCTTGGGTGCCCATATTAACAGGGGTGTGTGCTCGTGCACACACACACACACACACACACACACACACACACCCCTGACTGTTTGCAGCTGCCTTGCCTTTTCTTTTTAAATCTCTCATATAATGCACTTTGCAATCCAGCCCCCCTCCTGCTCGGCTGGGCTAAACTATTTTGGGAATTGGCGCAGATGCTGAGAGCAAAGATATTATTCCGAGATGCTCAACAGAGATCAAAGCTGCTTAATCAAAGCCGTCAACTCCGTGCACAGCGCCTTGGCGCATCCAGGGCCCAGGTGGAGAGGAAGCAGTCGGAGCGACCGGTTAGGAGTCAGGGAGAGCCCAGCAGCGCAGCTCCAGGTCTGACACCTGAGGTCATCTACGTCTCTAAGCTCCTCTCGCTTGCCATCTCCAGACAGAAGTCCGCTCCACACAGCCCCAGAAGGATGAGAGTCTCTCTGCTTAAAAGGCCCTCCAGGAAGGAAGATTTCCTAACCCTGTGCTGAGCAATTCTCACACGAGGAAAGGGCTCTGTGTCTCGGCGCAGGGCTGATGAAACAGTCCAGAACTTTCGAGGACCAGCCCTCTCCGGGGAGTGCTGCTGGGTGGGGCTGGATGACACTGGAAGGCGGTGGCGGGAATGGGAAAGCCACCACCAAGGGTGCAGCTCCTGTGGGAAAGTGGGCACAGAGGGGGCTCCAGGGGATTCCTCGGGGCCTTCTATTTGCCACCACACTGCTCTCTCTGAGAATACAGCACAAACAAAGCAAAGTCTCTGCCTCTAGGGAGCTCACATTTTAGATGGAAACCGGAGGGAGGGATGGGGGAGACAGGTCAGGCTGTAAGTAAACAGAACTTGTATTTTAGATTGTTTTAAGTGGTAGGAAGGAAACAAAGTGCTCTGAAAAACAGAGAGAGCAGCTGCATGTTGTGGGGATGGAAGGCTGTGTTCCTCTAGAGAGGGTGACGTGTGAGCCCAAACCTGAAGGGTGAGAAGGACCAGCCACCAGCCACGTGAGGAGCACAGGGAGCTGTGTCTCACACAGCAGGTGCACACGCCGGCAGGGGGTGGGAGCCTGCTGCTGTGTCTGCTCGGGGAAGGCTTTGTGGGTCACGGGGAGGACTGTGCCCTTCTTCCAAGAGGCTGAAGTCCCTGATTGTTGTGAGGCACAGTTTAAAAGAAGACAAGAGGGGATCCCTGGGTGGCTCAGCGGTTTAGCACCTGCCTTTGGCCCAGGGCGTGATCCTGGGGTCCCGGGATGGAGTCCCATGTCGGGCTCCTGGCATGGAGCTTGCTTCTCCCTCCTCCTGTGTCTCTGCCTCTCTCTCTCTATGTCTATCATGAATAAATAAATAAATCTTTAAAAAAATAAATAAAAAAAATTAAAGAGGACAAGAGTTGAAGCAGACAGACCAGCTCAGAGGTCCCTGCAGTGCTCCAGACAGAAGATGACGGCCACCTGGACTAGCACAGCACCAGGAGAGGTAGATCCATAAGGGTGGGTTGGAGAGTCACCTGTAGGTAGAAATGAGGGGCTTGCCGATGGGTTGAATGTTAGCAGGTAAGGGGACCGGGGAATGTTGCTGCCGGTCAATTTTACAGAGTTGAACCACCGATACTCAGAAGTCCCGGGGCTGGGGGCACCTGGGTGGCTCAGTGGTTGAGGGTCCTGGGATGGAGACCCGCACTGGGCTCCCTGCAGGGAGCCTGCTTCTCCCTCTGCCTGTGTCTCTGCCTCTCTCTGTCTCTCATGAATAAATAAATAACATCTTAAAAAAAAAAAAAAAAGACATCCCAGGGCTGGGAGAGACTTTGGAGATCACTTCTCACTCAGAGTTTAAACAGCCCCCCGGCCCCCCAGGAGGACATCAGCCCCTGCTTGCACAGGATGGTGAGCTGACCAGCTAGAGGGCCCATCTATCTACCTGATAGACAGCAGGGATCCCGGGAGAGCTGTCCCTCGGGTGTGCTGAACTCCGTTGGTGCCACAAGATCCCTTTACAAGAGCAGCACCTGGCTGTGGGTGTCAGACTTCAGCACAACCAGGTTTTAGAGAATCCCTAAAGGGCCCAAAGCCGGTACGTCATCTTTCTGGAGCCCTACATTTGTATCCCTTAGCTCACAACCCAGCCACTTGGCCCAGAAAACTGGGCTGGCTAAAGCCCGTCCCTATTCTCTTAGGCCTTGGAGATGGGGTGACACCATCTGAAACTGTGTTTCCTAAAGTAGGCCCTGAAACGATGGTCCCATAAGATACTGCATAGCAGGAGATCCTCGGATGAATAGGTCTGGGCAATGCTGTGTATTATGGACAGTATCATACATAGGTTATTTGTATTTATATATATATATATACGTATACCGCAAACTTCTCTTAGGGTTTCACAATGCACATGCGCAGGCTCTGACAAGTCCCGCAGTAAAGATACCCACTCAACTCTGTTGACTCGTACGTTACCCAAACTTATTGACCAAAGCCACGTCTCTTCCCAGAACACCTACTATTAATAGCTCCGCTTCGGGAAATACCATTCCAGATGACCGAGCTATGAGATGGAATTTGTTAAATGGGTAACTTCAGCCCCAAGTCGCACTTTGCTCTGAACCATTTAGATGTTTTAAAGCCCAAATGGTGTTTTCGAAGTCAATAACCTGCTGCGTGGGTTCTGTCTTTTTTGTTGGCACCTGTAGACCCGGCTTCATTTACACATACACACTGATTTTGATGAACAAGCAGGAGGCTATTAGTTGCCTTTCCTCCTTCCTCTCAGCCCCGCTGAATTCAAATACGCCATCCCATGGCTGACAACCAAGTTTTAGACAGAACTGATTGTCTACACTCTGTTGCCCATTCCTAGGAGGGGATCCAGGGGTTGGGCCCTTTCTCCACGCTTCCCCACTTCCTACTCCACCTTCCTGAGCACACACAAGGCTGGCCGGTCAGCGCAGGGTCCTGTGGCTTCACCACTGTGCCTGGCCCTGCCACCAGGCCTCATTCCACCCTGGGCCGCCCGTGAGACACCCAGAAAATCTCTTTTCTCTGGGCCTCCATTTCCTCCTCTGAGAAGGAAGCAGGAGACCATGAAGGCCTCCACCAGCAACAGGCTTCTTTCTGCTACTCGACACCAGTGGGCCTGTGGTGCTCAGTTTCCCAGAAAAGCAACCTAAAAATACAGCAGCGGAAAGTGTCCTCCCCACGCACAACCTTATTAAAAACTGGAAAACCTCTTGAAATAAATACTTCCTCTGTTGATAAAATATCTAGAAATACTTTGCCATTCTCCATAGGATGCCAGTCCTAGAGTACAATTATCAGAGGAGTAAAAATAGTCATGGTGGTGGCGGTGGAAGGGCTCCAGGGGCCTCTGCTTGCAGGCTGTGCCCTCCCTATGGGGCCGGTCACAGAAGGTCTCTTCTGTAGGCGCTGCTGGTGGCTAAACCCTCCCCAAGCAGTGAATCGAATTCATCCTCTCCTTCATGCAACAAAGCCCCAGTAGAGATGGGTCAGGAGTCCTCAAGCAAAAGCCATGTTGTTTGCACAAATGTTTTAGGCATGGTGAACCACCCTTCCCTTATCAAGGAATAGAGGGGTCCCTCCAGGAATCCACCAGACAAAGGCCGACGTTCAGAAGGTCAGCAGTCTCAGCCTGCTGTGCTAACTCTTCTCTGCACCAGGGCCAGTACTCTCCCTATTTCCAGGTGGGTAGGTTAAGGCTTAAGAGATGCATCCGACCACCTGTGTACATTCAGGCACGTCAACTCTGCTGGGCTTTTGCGTCCTTGTGGGTAAAAGTGTCCTTGTGGGATAACGGAAACTACCTTTTGTCCTTAAGAGGACAAATGCAGAGTGCATATAAGTCCACGTTTGGAGGAATGCCTGGTAGGTAGCAAGGACTTAATAAGTGTTCGATAATATGAGTGTTAATAGTATCAGTCCAAGCCACATGGTTAGTCACTGGCAAAGCAAAGCTCCAAAGCCCGGTCTGTCTCACATCTATCTTACTCTACCACATTATTGCTTCCAGAAAGTTCTGTTTTCTCAAGCCCAAGGCTTGTTTTTTTGGTTCATGCAGTAGAAAGCATGGCTATGGAAGGTCCCTGTGTTTCACTCATTACTGTCCAGACACTGAGAGAGAGACTGATCTCCTCTCAGTCCCAGTACCAAACTTCCCAGGGAAGGGAACAACTGGCTCTGCCTTTTTCCAGTGCTCACTCTGGGATCACTCATGTGGGCGCAAAGGGTGGGGTCACACAGAAACCAGGTAGTTCCTGCTGAAACCATACAGATTTGCAGAAGGAGCTTCCAGAAAAGGGGGCTTGAAGCACACAATCCTTTAAGTGTCCCTTATAAGCCGGGTAACGATATGTACCCCCCCAGGATTACCGTGAGGGCTTGATAGGATGACATGTGTAGCGTGTTTAGCACCACCCCGTAAGTGTTCAATAAATGATAACTACAGCTATTCTTATTTTGCCGCAATTTGTAACTGAAATAAAAGTAATTCACTAGCCTGGCTTAAGAAGTCTCCTGGAAATGAAGAGAACAAAACCTTCACTAGTTGCAAAGGACCCCAGATCACCTTACAGGTGTCGGCATTGACAGGCAGGTTGGGAAAGGGAACAGCGTCAGGGGTCATGAGCACAGAGGTAAGCTGGGACTAGTGCAGAGTCTGAAGGCAGACACAAGGCCGGTAGCCAGGGAATACAGAAGCTAGAAGTCATGGCCCTTCATGTCGCCAGGAGACCAAACCCCAACTCCTGAATGGACGGAAACAAGAAGGTTTAGAAGTCCTTTCACCTGTACCTCCAAGAAGCCATACTTTCGAACCGATGAGCTGTACTAGGACCACATTTGACCCATTTGAATATTTTCAGCTCCCAGCGCTGAAGCTCCCTTTTCTCAAGAGGAAACTCATGATCGCATTTCACAAGGTATGGGTCTATACCAAGTGGCTCTGGACCGACCAGGTCTTTTATCTTAACCTGGAAAGTGTGGACAACCTGAAGTTTCAGCATCCTTCAGGGTGAGTAAAAGACTCAAAGATTTCAAGAAAAAAACTACTTGCAGGGACTTGGATCTCTTCTTTCTTCCAGCATGAAGCAAGTGGCCCAGCCTCCCAGACTCAAGAACTGTGGGCAACAGGGCCCCTTCTTGGTGAGTGTCCCTGAGTTAGAGGGAGCCTTCTGGAGAATAGAGAGCCATGGACCCAGAACCCTTTCCAAGGGCAAGCAAACCTCCATCTTCCTACAGATACTCAGAGGCAAGTCCTTGCTTCTCTAGGGGGAGACAAAGGTATTGAGAAATTGACCTAGAGAACAGAGCACGACCCAGAAAGAAAGACACAGATGTTCAGAGAACAACACAAACATGTCTGATGCCTTCAAAAGCTAGCAAATGTGTTGTCCAAATCTATTGACCGCATCCCTAACAGATGAGATTCAGGCTGGTGGAAACAGCACTCAAACAAGCTGCTCTGTATTGACTATAATTTCATGAGCATGAGGTTCAATTAGCCATTGAACTAGATACGGATCTGAAAGCTATTTGAAGCTTTGCACCGATGCAGATGCCAATCGATGACCCAGACTGCCTCCTAGGATGACTTCCAATCCCCGTGCTTCCTTGCAACCCCCATCTGCCCGCTATCCTTATGGCAGGACGGCCTGGATCACCAGAGTACCTATCTCACTGGTTCCACTCCCCCCAGTCTCTCTCCTCCACACTGCAGCTGGAGTAATTAGTCTAAAAAGCAAAATCTGATGTGTCACTCCCTGCTTAAAAATTTCTGGTGACTCTGCACTACTCTCAGGATAAAATCCAGACTCCTCAGCTTGGCTTATCTCACCTGCACGCTCTGGTCTTCCTCCTAAGTACAACTGCATCTCTCGCCACTCTGTTGCGTAACTTCTTCCAACTTTCCCCAGCTCCTGGAAATTTTTCACGTGGGCTGATGGATACGACTCTGTACTCACTAAAAGGCCCTTCATTTTTTTCCTGGGGACATGGCTAGCAGTGGTAGATTCTGAGGCTCTAAAGGATAGCAGAGTCATGGACAGGAGGTGCCTGGGTCCCTGGATCATTGTTTGGAAGAGAGCATCTAGAACCACCCAGTTAACTGGGAACACCAGTACTGGACCTTTCCCATGAGCGAGAAACATAGTTTTATTGTATGACATCACTTGGGGACATTTGTTATGGTAGGTGGCAAATTCTAACTAGTACATATGCACATGTTCTTGGGAGCCCAAAGGCCTTTGTATGTTCTCTTTAGAAAGTACCTGGTTATCCCTTAATACTCTGGCAGCACCTCTTCTGGGAAGCCTACCTTGGTTCTCCAGGGTGAGTGTGGAGCCTCATCTCTGAAGTATTCCATAAATCTGTACTTCTCCCAATGTACCTCACCCAGGAATCTTCTCTCTTCACGCGTCCATCTGCTCCAGCAACTAGATTCTGGGCAGAGACTGTGTCTTGTTCATGTCTGCATTCCTGGGATCCCTTCCCAGGGTAAAAGTGAGTAAATGTTTTATGAACGAATGGATGGACGCATGGAGTAGGCCAATACGTAGATTTGTTATTGGGCTGCTTCCTGATAAGAGCCTGTGTGTTCACATAATGCTGCCTCCCTCACTTGTGTGTGCTGAGGACAATGCGGGGGCAATCAGGTGCAGCAGGCCAGACTGTAGGGAAGCCTACGTAGCAAACTTGCTGTACCGTGGCTGGTTTAGAAGCAGGAGCTCTGGGTTCTCTGCACCCTGTGGACACAAGTGAGAGGCAAGAGAAAGTCTGGAAACCTTGGTGTGATGGGCAAGGAGAAAGGAATGTACCTTTATTGAGCATCTACTATGTGCTAGGCAATTTGAACACATTATTTCACCCTGTAAGTTTGCTATTATTAACACCATTTGGCAAATAAGGACACAGGCTCAGAGAAGTTAAGTGACTCACCCCAGGCCACACCACTGGTAAGTGTCAGCTGGAATCCAAGCCAGGCCTGTCTGTCTTCTGAGCAGGGGCTCTTCCCAATGCATCTCAACAGACAAAGGTGGAAACCAGACATGCTTAGCTTCTCCGTGACACCCAGGGCTTGGGCCCCGCATAGGTATGAGGCCCGTGTATCAGTCCTGGTCCCAGCAAAAACACACAGAAGGCTTCCCGTGTCAGCAGCCTGTTGAACATGGACTGGAGGCGAGGGTAAAGAACAGGCCGCTTTTCCCTGGGCCCAGGCCCTGTCAGGCAGGCCTGATTTGTATGGCTGCTCCAGACACTGCAGAAACAAACACGAGGCTGTTGGGTCAGGTTCCGTTGTTTCTCAGATGAAGGAGCCAGACTGGAGCCAGCACATTTCTCAACCCCCAGGCAACCAGCGACCAGGCCTCCTGGGCTCTGTCTCCACTGGCAGCTGTGAGTGGCGCAGCCTCTTGGCGGGCTGAGCGGCCCCCGGCCCTGCTGGCAGGTAAGGCCAGGGTCCTGCCTGCCAGGGACCTCCCCCTCTGTCTGGGAAGACGGATCCAGGAGCTCGGCCAGGAGCCCCAGGCCCCGGTCAAGCCTTCGCTTGCCTCAACAACCTGGCAGCTGAGCAGAGGCCCCTGAATTTCTGGCAGGCGGATCAGGAAGGCAGAGGTCCTTCTGGGATGTGACTAGGAGGGGAGGCTAGCGCGGAGAGACTGGGAGGAGTCTGGGCCCCAGAATGCGCTATCTCAGTGGTCAGCGTCTGAAGAGGGGGCTTCTGCTGGGCACTAGGGTGAAAAGAGCTGGCTCCTGCCCCCGAGGAGCTCAGACCTGGAAGGGGAGGTGGACGCAGGGCAGACAACCTCAGTACAGTGTCAAAGGGACGCAGCTTCTTCAGGCTTGCACAGCTCACCAGCTCTGTGGCCTTGGGCAAGTGACAAACTCTCTGGGCCTCAGTTTTCTCAGGTGTGAAGTAGGACTAATAATATCCACTTAAAAGCATGTGAGCCTAAGTGCTCTGCTCCCAGAATGGTGCTTGCTATGGGGTCTCTGCCCTCCCGATCCGATGGATTCTGTGGACGTCCGGGACCTGAGCTTCTATTTCTTTTACAGCACCCCAGGTCTCTTACTTATTTTCCCAAGTAAGTCAGAGGTTGAATGAGTATCCCAAAGGGAGAGAAACAACCGCCATCAATGATAACCTCAGGGTGCAAGTCTGTCCCTACTGGGCTTGCTCCAGGGAATCAGCCTCTTTGAACTGACCAAGATGAAAACCACAAAACAGGCCACAGCAGGCAGGAAGGGGTTGGCCGGTCTAATAATCTCATAATAATGAGTCTGCACAATCCAAACTTGATAAAACCTTGAATAATTGAGGACAGACTGCAATTATGAGAATTACTCCTATCTGGACAGCACTTCCAGTCTGCAGAGCTCTACCATGGGCATCATTTCATCTGGGGGACCCGGTAAATACGTGTTGAAGGACCAACCTTGCAACAGTCTCTTGGATCCTGGTTTACCTGCTGAGGAAGCTGAGGCTCCGAGAGGTGAATGAAATTGCTAGACAAAGGTGGGTCCTGTTCGATGCCAAACTTAGTGCCCTTCACACCACACCACACCTTCCCTACAACCAGATGGTACAAGGGGGTAATGCAGTCCCTGGCCCTCCCCTGAGCCAGACGGGAGCTCCAACCAATACAGCAGCTCTCAGCGTGCTGGTCTTGGAGATGGGTCTTTGAAGCAACATGTCAAAGTTATCCCCTGCACCCTCACCCTGCCTGCCAGCAGGCAAGTTCCCTGGTGGGTGGGAACCGTGGGAAGATGAGAAGGGGGCAACTGGCACACCTGGAATGCAAACAAACAATGAGGCTGGTGAAAGATTGGCCCGGGTCTTTTTTGCTGATGGAGGGTGTATAAAATATGGAAATAAAAATTACACAACTGAGCTGTCTCCTGGGAAGACGATGGCTAATTAGATGTCTCACAGCACACTGGTTCCTAATCATGGAGCAATCTTTACCTCCGGGTTGCAAACCTCAGCCACGAGCCAGGCATGACGCCCAGGGAGGCTCCTGGGGCTGCAGTGGTCGCCGAAGCCACTGCTCAGAGCACGCTTTCCGGGTGCCATGCTCTGTGCTGGGGATTTGCATCACTCACTGAATACAAGTCTCCTTAAAAACCCCAAGAGTGGAAAAAAAAAAACAAACCAAAACAAAACCCCAAGAGTGAAGTGCTCAAGCATCCTCATTTGGAGATGAGGAAGTCCAGGCAAGGGGAGGTTAGAGGACCCCCCTAGTCTTGGTGGGGGGGGTGTGTGAAAGGTGACTGACTTTCAGAAACAAAAGGAAAGATATCCCTAAATCCATAAAGAAAGAATTATTTTTGTTTTCTCTTTGCATGGGCATCTTATGGGGTGACCCAGATGACAAATCCTGGCTTGTCAGGGCTGGAAAGGCCCTCTCAAAGCATGTAGGCCAGGGTTTTACAAAGTTTTCTTTTTCCTTTTTTAGCAGCAGGACCCTTTGTCAGAAGGTAATCCTGTGTGGAACCGCAGTTGATAAAACCGAGCAAGGAGGAGCTGCCCTCGCAGCAGCGGGCCCCACCCAGCAGCCATCACCTCTTCCCTTCTCGCCTTTGCTCTCTCCGTCATCTCTTTCTGCAACCCTACGGTTCCTCAGAATCCAGTTTGAAAAACCACTGTCCTTGTTCAACTCCTGTCTCTCCTTATTCCACGTGAAAAAACAGAGATCTGGAGAAGCTAAGTGATCTGTCCAGTGTCAAAAAAGCCAACGAGTGATAGAGGCAGAACCAGGAATCAGGCTTCCTGTTGTGCAGGTCAAGGACTTTGGCTGGGCCAGGGCAGCCCTCCCTGCTCTGAACTATACTCTGCAGATGGTCTGCAGATGATGTAGATATTATCACGTACAGATCCAGAGAAATGAAGATAAAGGTACGTAATTTATTGAGTGTTCCTTGTGCCAGGCTATGAGGGGGCCCGAGGTTGGGGGAGCACAGGCCTTATTCCTCAGGAGCTGCCCCTCAAACTGGAAGGTGGAGGAAATCTTACCCAAAGTGCCCATGACCGCCCATGCGGGGTGCCGAGGGGGAGAGAGTCCTTCTGGACTGACACAGGGGTGAGGGCTTTCGAAAAGGGGGTACTTGGACCAGCAGAGTTGGGAGCATTGATGGGACCATAACAGGGAGGGGTGCCGAGAGCAAAGGCAGGAGAGTGCCAGGCGTGATGGCCGATCCACTGGCACCGTCCAGAACAGACCAGCTCAGCCTCCGCCCTGTCCCCTTGGCTAACAGGATTTGTCCTTCCCACCCGAGCCCACCTTGCCTTTCTGGGATCTGTGTGCACCCTCTTCCCTTCCAGCAACTGTCCTGAGGATGGGAGGGAGAAGAGGGGGAGAGCAAGAAAAGAGAAAATTAATTCTCCAAGACGGCTGTGTGAGTGTGAGTGTGAGTGTAAACGCCAGTGACAGCCAACACCCCCTGAAGCTACTTCTCCCTGCTTTCAGACAGAGGCACAATCACCTTTGGGGGAGTTGCTCCAACATGGCTCAATTATCAACATTACTGTTCTTCTTCTTCTAGGAAAATGCCATGACGGCCCCTCTGGTCCCCCTGGCCTGGCAGGGGAAGGAGAAACACCGGAGAAGGGTACATCGCTCAGCCTAGGAGGACGTTTGAGCTCTGCTCCCCGGAACCCCGCGCCCGAGGGAGGCTGGGTGGGTGCGGGCTGGGCAGTGGGGCTGGGCGCCGGGGCTCAGAGGCGGAGGGAGAGAGGAGGGCGACAAGGGAAAGGGACACGGAGCCCCAAACCAGAGCAGGAGGCACGTACGGAAAGGGAGAGAGGGAAGGCCCACCCTGTTTCCGAGAAGGTAGAGCTGGTTTTGCCTACTCCTGTATTTCCAGCGGACGTCTGGTGGGAATAGAGGCCATGTCACGTTGGGGGCACAGGTGAGGAGGGTGCTGAGAGCCAGGTCAGGAGACCGATGCCCCCGGGATGGAGCAGGAGAACGCCAGGGAGTGCTGGGGGGACAGGGCGTGTGCTGTGTTATCTGGAGACTATAGCGATGGATGCTTCCAGAAGGCTAACCGGTGAGGGGGTTTGGTGTACCTGGTTATGTGGGTGTGTGTGCATGGGATGCAGATTTATGTAAGTGTGCTCGTGAGTGCCCGTCCCCGTGTGGGGACCCGTGAGTCGGGGTAAGCACACGGGGATGGAGAAATGCCCCCCGTGTGTGTGAGTATGTGCATAGGGCCCCCCGCCCCCCCGGCTTCGGACGTCCGGGGGACGTGGGTGCAAACGAACACAGATGAAGCCTGGCCATGTGCGTGTGGGTGTGGGTGTGAGTGCAGATGTGTGTCACCGCGTGTGTTGGACCATGGGGACATGTGCAAATGCGGGAGGCCCACACCCCGTGTGCGCAGGGCCCCCTCTCTGGCCAGCGGGGAAGGGCCGAGACGGCGGGCCGCTTGCCCCACTTGCCCCGCAGCCCTGCTCCCTGCCCGGGAACATCCCCACTCCCATTCCTGGGAAGGAACATAATGTCCACTGGCTCGGCTCCTGCCTGACGAGTCCAACTCCCTTGTCTTGGGCGGCGAGGCGCTTCCTGACCAGGACAGGGAGCATCCAGGGAGCCAAACCCCGGGGGCAGCGTGGGCGGGAGACGCACCGGCTCCCGGGGTGTCAGCAACGGGAGATCTTCCCGGGGAGATTAAGGTCGCGCGGCATTTACTGGGCCTTTGCCATGCGCCAGCCCCGCGTGCAGCGTTTCGCGTGAATCGGCTCACCTAAGCCTCCCCCCAGCCGCGGTTGCTGGGGGCTCCCGCGACCTCCTGTTGGCAGATGAGGACACTGAGGCTCAGGTTAGGGAACTCGTACAATGTGGTACAGGCAAGAGCTGGGATGGGGCCCAAGCTCTCGATCCTGCAGGCGGGACCAGGACCTCCCGTCCAGCTCCCCCCACCCCCCCGCCCCGAATGCTCAGCCGGGGGTCACCAGGGGCTGCCTCCCTCTCTGGGCTGTCCTCCAGGAGGTCCTGGACACGGGTGGGCTGGCACCGCCGCAGGGAGCCTTGGAGACCCCACCTTGGAGGGTGATCAACCTCCCCAGGCGGGAAGGGCCGCATGTGAGAGTCCAGGGCTCCCCTTTGCTGGGAGGGCGCAGGTGCGAAGTGTGCGCTCCCACAGCCAGCACGGCCCCCCAGCCCCGGCCCAGCACAGCAGGCACCGAGCTTGTGGCCCCAACCGATCCTACACGCCTCAGCCAGCCTCACCTTTTCCAAATGTCCTCTTGGCCCCTGCAGGCCCCTGAGGGCCAGGCCATGGGCTGAGCCCTTTCATAGCATAAACGACACATACTACACTCTCCCCGGTTGTCTCATCTCATCTTCCGGACCTGTACTATAAGGCGGATGCGATTCCCCTTGACCATGAAAGAAGCCGAGGAACAGAGAGGTCACGTCACTTTCCCAAGGATACACAGCTTGTAAAAGCCGGACCCAGAATTTTGAACTTGAGCCTGACTCCAAAGCCTGTTGTTGTTGTTTTTTTTTAAACAATTAGATTGTTGCATTTCAGCCCTACGATACACTCATGAAGGAGGGAATATTCGGCCCAAGCTCAGAGACAGGGCACAGAACCGTTAGGTAACTTGCTCAAGGATACATACTGAGTAAGGAGCAGAGACAGGACAGGAACCCAGGCCTGTGGGAACAGCAATGCTCTCCTGTAGCCAGACATCTGAGACTGCATTAGAAGAACGTGGTCAGGTGTGGGGGGTGGGGGTGGGGGTGGGGGTGGGGGTGGGGGTGGGGATCTTTCCATCCTCTTCCTGCCACTCCGGCCCCTCAGCTCTAGCCAAGATGGATCTCTCTCCTCTGGGTCCCAGGGAGCCCATCCTCCTCCTCACTGTGCTCGTCTCTGTCCCTCTCGCACCCCTAACTCTCTCCCCTTCTCACATTTCTCATGGTCCTCAGACCACGTAACTCCCCTCGGAGCCCTGTTCTCTTCAACCCGACGCAAGTTTTTTCAGCTGGTTTTTCTTTGTCCTATCCCATCTCTGTGTCAGATCTGATGGGTGTCCCCATCACCATAGCTTAGCATAGGGCTAGGCCCATGGTAGAGACTCAGACGGTACTCACTGCTTCTCCTGATGACAAAGGTGAGCCTTGAGTTACCAGGGACCCATCTCTCCAACCATCCATCCATCCATCAATCCATCCAATAAATATTTATTAAATAACTACTATACCCCAGGTGCAGTCCTAGGTACTCGTTAACATCAAAGAATAAAACAAAAATAAGACCAAAAAACCCCCGCCCTTATGGGCCTTATAGGAGGGAGAGAAAGACAAATGATAAATAAGTAAAGAGTACGTTGGAAGATGATGACTATGGGAAAAAAATAGCACAGGGTAAGGGAGGATCCAGAGCCCATGGAGAAGGAGATCTTTAAGGAAGACTTCACTTCACAGAGGGAGTGAGTTAGCCACGCGGCTATCCATGAGAATATGCTCTGGGTAGAATGGATTGCAAGTGCAAAGGCCCTGAGGTAGGTGTGTGCCAGGATGGCTGGAGTGGCATGACTGGGGGAAAGTCATAGAGAAGCAAGTCAGAGGGTGCAGGGACTTGACAGCCACTGTGAGGACTTGGCCCTGACTCTGAAGAAGAGGAGGGCTTTAGAAGCTCCCCCTCCCCAGATCTTCGTTTTGCTGTCTTTTTATCATTCAGGTTGCACCAAAGCTATCGCCTCAGGACCTGTCCTAGGACCACCTTATCCAAGTGGAACCCCGCATCTCACCACTCACTCTTCACCAACAACCACCATATTTAGTCTTTTTCATAGCACTCGCTGTTCTGGAAACTAGCCAATGTGGATTTTCTTGGTTCCTGTGTTTATCTCGTGTCTTCATCCACCAGGGTGCCAGGGTCTGGAGGGCAGGGCTTACACCTGTCTTGTTACTGGGAAGCCCCACGGCCTAGAACAGCTCCTCCCAGCACCAGAGTGCTGCACGGCGACGCACCAAGTCGCCTGTCACCCCGGCTCCCAGTGCATGAACTCGCGTGACGTTCCCCAGGGGGGCTGGTTACCAGCTCATCAACCTGGCTCCTGTTGGGAAGGCAGGTGCATGCCTTCTGCAGGAACTCCATCCTGCCCCTCCTCCAGCTGCCACCTTCCTCCTAAAATGCCCTCCCAACACCCACTAAAATCCAATGTCAGAGTTTAAACTCAAGTTACAGTAAGTCCAAAGAAGCCATTTGCAAAGCTGAGCCTCCCTTCTCTGCCCCTCAACTAGGTCATCAGAAATAAACAGCTCTCTTCCTAGAGATCCACGGCATTGCCCTGCTGGTCCAGTCATAAAGCTGTTACCCCGAGAATTCCACAACAAAAGGGGGGGCAAGAAGTCATAGAGAACCTACTAAGTGCTTTCCATAGAGTTCATCACGTAGGCTCCTGAACGAGTCTGAGATGTGGTATGTTTACACCTATTTTCCAGATAAGGAAATCGAGGCTCAGACCTTTAGCAACTGTCCCTGTCCCAAGATCCTGGGTCCATTAACGACAGAACCAGCTTTCAGTCTTAGCTCCGCCAAACACCTGCCGCCTTCAGTACATGCTGACGCCAGCCCAGCTTCAATTCTGCCCAGAAATCTATTCTTCAGAGGACTAAAAAGAACCAAGAAAAGGAAAAGAAGGAAGGTAAGGCACCTGTCTCAACGGGAGCGGGGTTGGCTCGGAGCCGGCCCGGTACTCATGCCAGGGGAGCTGCCCTGAGCCCAGCCCGGCCCAGGCAGGAGGTCCCGTGCCTCGGGGAGCCCCGTCTCCCCCATGGTCCAGGGCCCTGGGAGCAGCCCTGGGCCGCGCGCCCTCCTGGGTCCTCCACAGGGAGTCTCGGCTGCGGCCTGCCTGCCAGACTAAACATTCCTCTCCCAGCCGCCCCGCCCCGCCGGCCCAAGTGTCCTGGGACAGGGCGACAGCAGAAGAGAGGGATAGTTTACACGTGTCTGTGGACACCCTTGGGAGAGAGGTGGGCATGCACCCAGCCTTCCAAACACACACGCACGGGGATGAGTGTGCCCTTGGACACTGCTGGAGGAGGCAGGCCAGCCCACAGACCCACAGTGACCCCCCCCCCCCGACACACACACACACACAGAGGCAGAAATGGTTATCTCTGAATACTGATAAAGAGAGGTGGGCACTAAACACACACACGTAAATACCCAGACGCCACGTGCTCCGGGCCTCTGGCCCCCCAGCGGGGGCGTGCAAGACTAAATGTGGACACATACCCAGTGTACAGGGCTATATTTTGGAAAATAGGGGAAAGGACCCTGCCAATATTTCCACTGTGTGCCGCTTATAAAAATTCTGCAGCCAGGGGAGATGCCCCCAGAGCTGTGCAGCTACGTGTGGGCTGTCAGATAAAGTGGGGATCATGCAAACAAACGGCTCCGAGGGCACGTGGGGTGGGGGCGGGACGGCACTTTGCTGACAGGGTTGGGGCAAGGGCTGCATGACAGCAGGGTCCCCCCAGTGGCTGATACAGAGGCAGCTGGAGCCTCCAGCTGAAAGGCTTATGGCTTCAATTTCCTGAAAGGAAAAAAAAAACAAAAACAAAAAAAACACAAAAACCCACAAGCCTTCCCTGATGGTTGCTTTGGGAAGAGTCACTGGAATCACCTTTGAGGCACCGCGCCCAGCACATTATAGGCCCTGCATACATGAAAGCTGTGAGTGTGATGAAGCTCACAATCCCACAGGTGATAAGGACATGGATCATTCCACTGTCGCCTTTGATGCTGTCCCTTTTTGAGCAGATTCCTTATAGCTTTGTATGTCTCAGAAGTATTTTATATAACGGTTATGTGTATGAGATGCATTTCTAATAGCAAATCCGTACAAAACCGACCACCAATATGTACTGAATAGTCACTCAGTGCCAGGCATTGTCCTGAGCGCTTTCTATGTGCTCTCATGTTTGACTTTCACAACAACCACAGGAGGAGGTACTATTTTATACCCATTTTACAGATGAGGAAATTTTCCCAAGAGGAGTTTGAATATGAATGTAAATCCACCTAAGTGCTGAAACTCTGTGTGTGTGTGCATGTGTGTGCATGTCGAGGACATACTCATGGTCCAGGAGGTCAACCAGAACAATCAAGTGAGCACTGACAATCCCAGCCTCTCAGGCAATGAATTCTGAGCTTTCCTCAGTTTAGGGACATGCAGCCCTTCTGGTGACTCTATTACAGTTCTCTTTTGGATGTGATTTCGAGCACGAAGACATGGTACAGGAGGCAGTCCAGAAGTCATGAAGGAGAGGACCATGCTGGATGTTAAAAATGAGAACTTTGTGGTGGCCAGAGGGGTCTTTAAGGAAAACTTCCAAAAAACAGAGGGCACACTGGGAATGGGGAAAGTTCTGATCCTAATTCTCACTGTGGCCTGGAGAGCTTGGCCATCCGTCATATAAAAGGAGCCAAGGGAAATTCCAGACAGAGGCTCTGAGAACAGGACAGCCATAGGCACCTCTACTTAGCATGACCTCTGCCTTCTGGCCCACAGGGCTGGGGGCCTAGGGCCCCTAGCGTTCAGACATGTACCCACTATACCAATGGGATGTATGTTTAAAGGCAATGGGGTACCAAGACTGAACCCTAATGGAAATGATGCACTTTCGGTGATAATGCACCACGCTGGTGCAGAAAGTTGATAGCATGGAAGGCTGCCTATATGTGGGGACACGGGTATATGGGAGCATATGGGAACACTCTGTACTTCCTCTCATTTTTGCTATAAAAGTAAAGCTGCTCTAAAAATAGACTTTATTAATTAAGAAAGGAGAGAGAGGAAATGAAAGAGAGAGAGAGAGAGAGATGTCTGTGGAGCCCAAAGAAAGACATAAGCCACGCCAGGTCCAAGGGTTTCAACCGGGTTCTAAGTAGCCAAGGGGTTTCTGGGCCCCAGGGCTGGGGATGGAGCAGAGAGCAACAGCGCCAGCAGGGGAGCAGGATGCAGCCCCTTGCTATGTCTCCCTCCTACCCAAGCAGCCAGAGCTGCCCTATTTTTGTTTGTTTATTCAACTGGAGTTCTGCATAAACTCCAATGGAAGAAGGGTTGTGCTGCTGGTGGAGTTTTCAAGAGCTCTGCTTCAGAGGCTCCAATGCGGGTGAGACCACACCCCTTCCTCTGATCTGTACAACCTGACATCTGCAAAGCCCTCTACCAGATGGCCCCAAAGGCAGGCAGCTCACCTCTAGGACCTCGGGCCAGGTAGGGGCACATAGAAAGTGTTCAATAATTATTTATTGCATGAATGAATGGCTCATTTGAGTTTTACAGCAAATTTAAGAGGTGGGCAAGGCAATTTGGGGCACTTTTTTTTTTTTTACCCATCTTATGTCACATTTATTGAGTTGCTGACATTAGGCCAGGCACTGTGTTGATCGCTCCACATCAATTAATTCATTTAATCCTCATTACCAACCTGTGAGGTAAGATTATTATTGGTAAAACAAGGGCACAGCAAAGTTCACTGATTTGCCAAAGGTCACACAGCCAGTAAACTGCAGGGATTCCAACTCCGGCAGCTTGGCTCTTAACTACCACGAAAAGTTGTTTTTCAACCCAGCAAAACCTGGGCTGGGAGAGTGGTAGTGGACCCGCAGGTCCAAGTGAAGGTTATTGGTGAGGCCCAGGCTTGGATCCCGAGAACAGTTCAGATGTCCTCTCACCACAACATGACGCTGTGGCTACAGCCCGGGCAGGGCAGGGGATGGCCAGCTCCCCACCACCTAGTAAACAACAGGACACGCCAAGCCTGGGAGGCCACGGGCGGCGCTTTCCAGGAGATCCACCCATACCCAAGGCCTGTCTGATGCAGCAACAAGCTGGGAAAAGAAACAGGAAGACATATTCAGAACAATAATAAAAGAAGAAAAATTAAAAACACATCTCTTTTCCTAAAGCTTCCCATCCCATCCACAGCCTCAGCTCAGACACTGGGTGGACCTCAGTCACTTGTGGGATTTGCTGGGTAGGTCCCTCTGATCTGGGAGGGGGCTGATCTGAGCCCAGAGGGAGATGAGGTGGTCTTAACGTCCAGGCACGTAGGCAGGGAGACCTAGGCTCCTACACTGCATCCATCCATCCGTCTGTCCATCCATCCATCCATCCATCCATCCACCCATTCAGCTGATGGAACTACAGATGTAAGTGCCAATGTCTGTTCTTAAGCTGGTTGATCTCTGGGCCTCCTCTCTAAGACCATAGGCCGCCATTTGAGAACTGGATGTAGCCAGGCTATGACAAAGCTCTCCACAGGATGCGGCATTTTACCTGTGTGAGGTTATGTTATGTACATTTTATAAAGCAATAGGAGGAGGTTTCTGGAACTTTGAAGGGAGTTTATCTTATGGAAAGCTCAGAGCCACAATTAGAGCCCACATCCATGCAGCATGGTTGAGCCTATGAGCACTCATTGCCTTGGAAACAATTTCCTGATTTCCTCTCTCTTTATTTTCCTCCAATACTCTGACTTTCTTGACTGCATATAGGTTATTAACATGCCTTAAGCTTATATATTTTAAGCTTCCTCCCATCCCTTTTGGGATAAAGTTGAATCATGAAAGAGAGAAAATGACTGAATTAAATTCATGCAGATGGAATAAAGAAGGGATTTATTTCAAGAAGTGAGATGCGCTCCCTGGCAAAAACCCCCAAATGGAGATTTCAACATTCCCTGTTACCCTTGTAACTTGTGTCCCTGAGGACGTAACTGCTGTCACATGAAGGATGGCCTCTTGCTGGCCAAGGGATGGCAGCCTGTCAAAAGCAACAGTCAGAGACGCGACTGCGGGCATCTGAGGAGGAGGCCCCTGCCTCAGTGGTCTCACTGTGAAATGGGGATTCTAGTAGTTGCCGGCCCACAGGACTGCTGGGAAGAAGAAGTGGCAAGAGCTGTGTAAGGGCTAGTTGTTATCGCCAGTGGGTTTCAGCTGACCATGACCCTTTATGCCAAGTATAAATCTTTGCACCAGAGCCCATGTGTACAGTCTGAGCATCGCCTTCTCCCTTCCACTCGGGCTTTGAAAGTAGAGCAGGAGTAGAATCTTTGAGAGCTCAGAGGCTCACATGGGCAAGAACCAATTGTTCAATCAGTCCTAGATAGTGAATGGTAACAGCTTCCCTGGCAAAGGCTGGAGGAGGCTTGCAGGGGTCGGGCTGCCTGCTAAGCCCTCGGGGGCACACAGAAGTCAAGACATGGTCCCTGCTCTCAAAGAGCTCAGTGTCTGCAGAGGGAGACCAACCTGCAAACCACCAGCCCCAGCCCCAGGAGGACCGAGCTGTCTGGGGGGCTCCACTTGGCCTTTAGGCCTTTGCCCCATGCGTCCCCTCCACTTCTAACACCGTCCCTCTACTCTCCCTTCAAATCTCTCTCCTCTGCAAGTCTTCCTTAACTTGTGCTTCTACACACCTGTTCTTGATGTACTGTGCGATGCTTTCCTCTTTCTCCTCTCCTTTCCGTTCTGCCAACTATTTGTCCCAATTTTATATTTGGAATTGGTTACTGTCCTTTTGGTGGTCACGCAAATGGCTAAAACACGCCTGCATTTTATGAATTCATTGATCCGTCTCATGTGTTATCTGCTTGTACAAAAGCCTATGCTGGTGTGGGAGGCAAAAGCAACGGCCCTCTGAGGTCCCCACGACCTGCTTCCCTGAACCTGGGAAGATGTTATTTTATAGGACAAAAGAAATTTTGCAGATGTGATTAAGGATCTTGATATAGGGAGAAAATCCTGGATTATCCAGGTGGACCCAGTGTAATCACAAGGGTCCTCGAAGATGGAAGAGAGAGGTGGGAGGAGCCGTGACAACACAGGTCCCCCTGATAGGCTGGATTGCAGGCCGAGGACCCCTGAAGAGGGATGTGGGGAGCCTCAGGACTCTGGGAAAGGCGAGGAAAGAGTCTCCCCTACAGCCTCCCAAAGCCCTGTTGACGTCTTGATTTTAGACTCTGACATCTAGAATAAATTCGTGTCGCTTTAAGCCACAAAGTTAGTGGTGGTTCGTCACAGTAGCCGTCGGAAACCCATACAGCTGCTTCAGAAGAGAGATGAAGACTGTTTCTCACAGGACAGTTCATACGTCCTAGTGTCAGTACAACCAGGCTGTGTGCATGTGCGTTGTGTGATGGGACTTGCCCATGTGGCATAAGGACATCTTTTCTCCCCCAGATCGCGGGTGACACAATACAGGTTTCCTCAAAATAAAGGGAAGCTCTCATCTCAATCGAACCTTTGTGTGCGAGGGGCTCACACGCTGAAGTGGATTTGGCCTGCACACCCCTTCCCCTGAAAAACGTCAAGGGCATCATTGTGTTCACGCACTAATAAGCACTGCCGGGCAGTTGGCTTTGCTCGTCTTGTGCTTTCTTTTCGCAGTGACATCTGCGGGTCTTCAGCTGGCATCCCGGGAACCGTGCAAGAGAGGGCATGAGGGTGGGCGCGGTGGGGGCCCGAGGAGAGGCAGCGGTCCCAGTGGCATTTTACCCATTCCTAAACGTACCTGCATTTTCACTGCTAAAACCCGCCTTCCACAAGAAGGACTCCAGATCTCTTATTTGATAAGTGGAATTCTGAAAAGTCCTAAAATAGCCCATTTTCTTTGTTGGGATGCAGAATGTAGTAGAGCATGGTGATGCAGAAGGGTGCCAACAGCTGGATTTGAATACTGGCTCCTACTCGCCTTGGCCCCTGGGGTTGTCCCTGTTCTTTCCTCACCTGTGCAATGTGAGAACAGGGTGGTAGGGGGCACACAAGGACAAGCTGCTGCATTTATGTGGATAGCGCAGCCCGCCTCCCGCCGGGTGAAATAGCTCAGTACATGGTGCCTCCCGCACTTGGTCCCCTGATCTGGTGTCAAAATGAAGGATGGTAAAGAAGTAAGACGAGGGTTCTCTGGGCAGGTATCTTGGTGGAGCAATCTCTGCTGAAAGGCTTCCGAAAGGCAGGAAATATTTTTTCCTTGGTTCCTTCTAGGCATGAAGTATCTCTTCCATGCTGTGATTAGAAGCCTGTAATCGGAGCTTCCCATCCTGCATCCTGCTCAGTGGGCCTGTTTTCTCTCTCACCCCCCAACAGTGTTCTCAGGCCAGCTGTACCCCTTCATCAGAGGCTCTGAGGCCCATAAGGGAAAGGGCTGAGCCATGAGTGGAGAAGTCAGCCTGCAAGAAGTAGCCACTTCCTCTTGCCTTTGGAGCAAGAAGTACAATCTGCCGCCCGCCGGGGCAGGAAACCTTTCGGGATGAGGTCAAGTAGTGGCAGATACATTTAAATGCAGTGTCCTTCATCCCTGGGCCGCAACCTCAAATGGCAGCTGTCCCAGCTCTGCCTAGAAAGGCAACGAAGGCCTCTGCGCTCACCAGGTGGAGCTGCCTTGCAGAACTGGTCCCCGTGCCTCGCTCAGAGGCAGCAGGAAAGCTGAGAAGAATCATCCTGTTTCTGCTCTGGGCCAGGAAGGCTCCTGGATCCAAGGCCGGACAAGAGGGAGATCTGTGAAAGAAGTCAGGATTAGGGGTCATGCTCATCCCCAGGGGCCCCTCTGAGCAAAAGCTAAAGGGCTGTGAGGCTGGGGTCATGCCCCCACTGTGCCCTCACCAGATGCCAAGGGTCACAAAACAAGTGAGGGCCTCTAACCTGCAAGGAGGGGAATAGAGCCTAGCTGTGGGCCAAGCTCTGCTCCCTCCCCTGGTCTGGGGCTGACCGCATGTGGATGCGAAGGCAGTAAGTACACCAGCTAGAGCAGCTCCCCTCTAGCTGCAGGGCGTATGCTCTGAATCACTCAGGGTCTTGCTAAAATGCAGATTCTTTCTAAGTGGATCCCCGCAGAGGTAATTTAGAGGGCTCTCACTTCTCCTGGCCTTTGGGGCTCCCGATATGTTATTCTAGAGAGAGAGGAGGGCCAGGGAGGAGGGCCAGGGCAGCGCTCAGGGATTTGGATTTGGATTTGACTCATATCAGGTACCTGCTGGGAGCAGCTCCAGGGGCAGAGACGGGGGCTGGGAGGGTGGTGGTGGGAGGGAGAAAAGAGAGAGAAAGGTGCAAAGGACAGAGGTGCTACGGGGGGGTCACGGAGGAACACTGGGGTCTGACCCTCAGCAGCTGTGACCCCTGGGGTAGGCTGACTCTCTGAGCCTCAGTTTCCTCATCTTTATGAGTGAATCATAAAGACTTAGACTTCAGGATTAGAACAAGGATTAAATAAAGCAACAAATGTGAAAGTAGCCAGCGAATTGCCTGGCCCATAATAGTATCCAATATCCAATACATTGTGAAATAAAAAGCAAATAAGCCCATGCAGGATCTTGACAGCCAAACAAAGGAGCTTGGCTTGTGCTGCCAAGAAGGCAGTCACAAATTATTCCCAACTCTTCAATAAAGCTAGCCAGCCCCCCTCCTTCATCCCTGCTGAACTGCCTCTGAGCAATTATGAGTACTTAAATGGAACTCAAACAGATAAAATTATAGAATTCAAAACCAGTCCTGAATGCAGACCTCTCGCTAATTCTCATTAATCTTTTGCTTTGGTCTGTCTGCCTTGGTGTGATTTCCACAGACCCCGATTTCCTGGAACAATCGGCCAGCCCTCTCAGCTAACAGCCTCCCAGATGAGCAGCGGGTTGCAGGAGATGGCACAGGAACAGGGCATCCTGGGGACAGAGCACAGCCTGGGCCCTGGGCCTTGAATCTGAAATCCGAGGAAACTAAAGAAAGAAATGACCCATTTTGCAGGGTCCTCAGAAAAAGGCAGCCTCCAGAATGCACCCCTTTCCAGTCAAACACATAAAGCAAAGGAGGCAGCGCTGCCAGGAAGGAGGTTGTCTCGAGGCCTCCTCTCTGCTCTCCCAGCCTCAGCCGCTCGGTTGCTCAGGCCTCCCGAGCTAGGCAGAGGGTCAGCCACTTTTCATTATTCTTTTCTTTTTTAAAAATAATATTTAGAAAGGGCTTTGGACCCGGAAACTTAAACATTTCCACCAAGTCATTTTTCCCGCCCCTGCGGTGTATTTTTTTTTTTTTTTTAAAGTAGAGAGAAACAAAGCCAGCATTTCACAAACAGAATACGAGGGAATGATGATAAATACACTTAAAATCAGCACAGAGGAATGCTCCTTTACCCTCCTTGTGAGAGAATCTTAGATGGGGCTGGGATGCAGGGTCAGGAGTTTCTCCCGAAGATGGAAAGATCTAGATGAGAACGGGGGGCGGGGGATGCAGGGAGGCTGGGTGGAGGCCTATCAGCACCTCCTCCTCCGGCCGTGTTTCTGCCAAATATCCCTTGCCCTGGACAGCCCCGGTGGCTCCGCGGTTTAGCGCCTGCCTTCGGCCCAGGGCGTGATCCTGGAGACCCGGGATCAAGTCCCACATCGGGCTGCCTGCGTGGAGCCTGCTTCTCCCTCTGCCTGTGTCTCTGCCTCTGTGTGTGTGTCTCTCATGCATAAACAAATAAAATCTTAAAAAAGAAAATTATCCCTTGCCCTCCCTCCTCCCCTGGGCCTCTCAAAAAAAAAAAAAAACAGTGGCAGCCCTGTGTAGTGGTCGGGAACTTCTCTGGGCTCACTTCTCTGTGCCCCAGTGTCCTCACCAGTAAGTGGGGGCATCTCGCTGGAGGAGGCATGGAACTGCCACCTCCCCAGAACCTTCATGGGGGGCAGGACCCTGCCAACACCTTGATTTTGGACTTCTGGCCTCCACAACTGTGAGAGGCTAGGCTGTCATTTTAAGGCACCAAGTTTGTGGTCATCTGCTATGACAGCCCCAGGAAATTAATATACTCCCTTTCCAAACCGTTGTAGAGATGCAGTCCTTGCCTCCCAGCCCAGCAGGGTTTGAGGTGACACTTTTGTACTTAGGTGCCCCTGCCTCCCGGGCCAAAGCTGCTAGACCGAGGATGGACAGGTGGCCCAGGCTGGGCTGGTCAGTGTCACCAGCATTGGGAACCGTGCGGTGAGGCCCCAGGGTGCTGGTGAGTGAGGGACGGTCATACAGGCTCAGAGCGGGGCCACGTGGGGTCGTGCGGGGGAAAGGGAGCCGAGCAGAGAAGAGCAGGATGGACACACAGCAGAGGAAGCCAAGGGTCCTGACCGCTCTCTGGCTCCCACAGAGCAAGTCCTGCTCTTTGCTTCCAGAAGATTCCCTTGTATTTCTCCAATAGCCATTCTCCCTCTGCCCTACTTTTCCTTGACCTGGCTTTGCCTTGAGAAGCCTGCTTTTCCTTGCAGCCAAATCCACCCTGAAGGAACAGCTGAGCTCCAGTGTCACCTCTGTGAAGGCTTCCCTGACTCCACCACATGGGGACAGAGGCCTAGACTCCTGCACCCTCAGCTCTGTGTCCCCACCGACACTCACTGTCATGGTTAGTGATGTCTCCCTGCCATTCTCCCTGCAGGCTGGGCTCCTCTGGTCAGGGAATGATCTTATTGTGTGTGTCCCAATTTCCCAATTAATTACCCAACAGGGTACAGTGGCTGGTACCGCAATGGATGGACAGACAAACAAAGGAATGAATGCTACTCAGCTCTGTCCCCAAACTTGGGCTGAGGGTGGGGAGTGAGCAGGGCCTGGGGGGCATGTGATGGGGTACACATGGGAGTGGGGGTGGGAGCAAGTTGAGGGACGCTCTGAGCCCAGAGGGTGGTCGGGGCAGGGTGGGCGGTCAGTGCTGGGGGTCACAAGGGAAAGGAGAAACTGTGGGGGCGATGGCATGGGTGACAATGGCCACTGGAGGGGCCAGAAGGCAGTGGGGAGGAGGGAGGACTTCTGACGGGGGAGGGTGGCAGGGGGCAGAAGGATCTGGGAGGAGGGAGAGGCAGCACTGGAGGCAAGTGGCAGAGAGGGCCTGACTTGAGCAGAAGTCCTAAGGTGGGAGCTCTGACGGGGGCGGGGGGGGGGGTGTCAGGGAGGCCCATCCTGGGGCCTCCAGCAACCCATCCACTTAGCTGGCGTCCAGCCAGGCTCTGTGCCCAGTGCCAGCTATGGAGCGGTGACAAAAAGCAGAATTCAAACACCAGACTAGAGCTCTTAAGAGAACAAGACTGTATCTGCTGTTACAAGGACCAGGACATAGCACACAACCAAAGCCTTTGTGGAGCACTTTACAGTTTATAAAGTGCTTTCCCACATTATTAATGAATATGTCACAGTGGCGCAGTGGAAAAGTGGTGCCTGTTGCTGCAGAGAGCCCGAGGTAAGGTCTTGCGTCCACCATTTGGTGGCTGTGGAGGCTTCAGCGTACGATAGCCCACTGGAGCTTCCCTTTCCTAGTCTGTAGACTGCCACCAACGGCTAGCATTTATTGAACACCTAATGTATGCCGGCTACTGTTGTAAGTGCGTTTTTGTGCACCAGCTAACTTTATCTTTATCTTTTTTTTTTTTTTTTTGGCACCAGCTATCTTGATCATCAAAACAACCTATAAAATATAGGGACTATTGTTACCTCCATTTTGCAGGTGTCAACCCTGAGGCCCCAAGAGGCTAAGTAACTTGCCTGAGTCACACAGCTGCTCAGCCAAAGAGATTTGAGCCCATTTATTCCGCTTCCAGAATCGGTGTCCTCAGCTGCAGTGCTACACAGCCCTACCTCCAAGGCTTTGGGGGATCGGTCAGATTAATGCACTCAGAACTAGTTAGAGGTTAGACCTAACTACTGGCCATGATTGTTCTTTCATCCCATGTGCGTGGTGGCATCAGACCCTTTGGTTGCTTGAGCAGACACCCTGACCCCTGGCATCACTGACCCAACGCCTAGGCCCGCAGTCACTCGCTCGGGGCATTCCTGGAACTCTGGGACATGAGCATAGAATGGGCATCAAATACGCACAAATAAGCTCTGCATGTGTAAGTAAACTGAGGCCCGGCTTCATGTGGATGTTTTCTTTTCTCCCCACCCACCCACACTCCTCCGCTCAAAGGCCACGCTTGTTTGCTTACATCCTTAATCCCAAACCCTCTGCACCTTCAAAGGGCCCCTTTGTGCCTGGGATGAAGCGGAGCATTCCTGCCTTGCCTACGTGGTTTTCCAAATGAACTTCCAAACACAGAAGAGCCCAGATTATTAACAATAGGCTTGCACCAGGATCCGGGCTGGTGGATTAAACGAACAGGAGGCAAGAGGAGGCATTTTCAGCAGGTTCCTCCAGAGGAACAGTTTGCAGTTTCACTGGAAAGGATGCTCAGGAGGAAAGAGACCAAAGGGCAGGGTGGGGAGGAAAGCAAACTACTGGCTCAGCAATGTGGCTTCTTCCCTTGACAAGATGGTCGTGAGGGAACAGGGATGGGACACATTGAAGGGGGCTGAGAGCTGGCCAGCATGACGGGGAAGGCGACTGTCACCCCACAGTGAAGGCGGCTTGAGTCCCAGCCCCTGGGCTAGATCCAAAAGGTTCATCACTGAAGCTGCAGAAACACTGGGAACAGAGGGTATCCGGCTGGAACATCCCTGCAAGGTCCACATGGGGAGAAGCTTTCAGAGAACATAGCTGGAGTGAAAAATCAGCACAAGAATTAAAAAAGAAAAAAGAAAGAAAGAAGGAAAGAAGGAAAGAAGGAAAGAAAGAAAGAAAGAAAGAAAGAAAGAAAGAAACCTGGCCATGAAAGAAAATTTTTTTTTTTGAAAGAAAATATTATTCAGAACTGACCAAAAAGTGAGATCCCCGGGTGGCTCAGCAGGTTTAACGTCTGCCTTCGGCCCAGGGCGTGATCCTAGAAACCCGGGATCGAGTCCTGCATGGGGCATCCTGCATGGAGCCTGCTTCTCCCTCTGCCTGTGTCTCCGCCTCTTGCTCTCTCTGTGTGTCTCTCATGAATGAATAAATAAAATCTTAAAAAAAAAAAAAGAACTGACCAAAGAAAACTCAGGGTGAGGATATTACCCCTTCCCCAGTGGCTCCAGTTCTTCCAATAGGAGGCAGGATTACCTAGTGGGCAGGAGCTTGGCTGTGGGGTCAAACCGCCTGGAAAGGAGTCCCCAGCTGTGCCACTGATGTGCTAGGTGACCTTGGGCAAATGCCTGACTTTTCTGTGTGTTTTCGTTTCTGTATTTGCAAATCGGGGCTGATGATCATAAATGTACTTACTCCAGAGAGTTACCTGTGAGGATTCAATGAGCGAGTCTGCCAAAAGCCCCGTCACAAGGAGCGGACAGACGAGAAGCACCTGCTGCGGGCTAGCTGTCACTACCACCCGGTCCCAGTAGACGGTGGCCCCTGGGCCCCACAGTACTCTCACACGTGCAACAGAATAAAAGTCTCAAAAAGGCAAAGCGGCACTAGAGCAGGTCAGACCAAAGCAGGATTCCGGGAAGCTAGAGACAAAGCCGCAGACGACGGCCTTACCTGCTCGCAACCCCGAGGGAGCACGGGCGGCGGGTCCCTATGCAGGCTGCGGGTGCAAGGGGGGCTGGGAGGGCTCCCCGGCATTTCTAAGTTCTCGCGGCTGCAGAAAGGCCGAGTCAGGCTGCAGATCGGGAGTGTGGCCCGGCCCGGGGCTCTGTCCCCGCAGCGGACACTGTCCTCCTTGCCCGGGACGGCAGCTCTGCCATCGGGCTGTGCTGTCGCTGTTAGCATCCCGGGCCCGGGGGCGGCAGAGGGGCAGGGCGCAGGCACGGTTCCCAGCCGGAGGCCAGCAGCTCCCTGGTCTCCCTGCGTGGCCGGTGACCTGGCTCGGGCCCGCGCACCCCTGGAGCAAACCCCGGCTCCATCCTTCGCGGAGATCAAGCCCCCGGGCTCTTCCCCGCGGGGCGACCTTCAGGGGCGATGAGTGGCCGTTGCAGACAGACGCGCGCACCCCAGCTAAAGCCACGGTTCTGTGCAATCATTCCTCACGCCCCCCCCGAACCCCAATTCTTTTCATCGAGCCTGATGTAGCTTGAGAACGAAGCTGGAATTGAACAAAGACCAAGGGCCACGACCAGTAATTATGTCTGAAGTAACGAGCAACTAATTGGGACTCACTGTCATTAAAACCCTATACTGCGGGCGGTAATTACACTGCGGCTCACGGGGGGCTCCGCACCGGCTCCGCGGCCACCGCCCCGCTGCCCTCGGCTCCGGCGCAGGGGTCTGTAGTTAGAGGACAGATGAATGGCCTCTTCATAGTCCTCCACGAGATCTGAGTCATCCCAGGGATTTCTGCCGGGGGAGTCAGCGTGGCCGGGCAGCGGGTGGGACAAGGAGCAGCGTGGCTGGGCAGCGGGTGGGACAAGGGGTGAGAAGCCTAGGAGCACGCGGAGGCTTGTAGCTGGGCTGTCATCCCTCTCAGGATGATGACATCATGCCTTTGGGAGATGGCTGCAGGGTCCTATCAAGTCAGTGGGAAAAGAGCCGAATTGGCCCTTTTATAAATAGATTTATTGAGCACCTCTAACGGATCAGGAGCTCCAAGAGCTGCATTTATACACATCAATTCATTCGCTCCCCTAACTGCCTTAGGAAGGAGGTGCCTCTAGGAACTGCTTCATAGGTGAGGGCACTTGGCTCAGAGAGGCGATGTCACCTGGCTGCGACACAGAGGGAAGCCAGGGTTGGAACCCAGAAGGAAGGGGAACACGGCGGTGTGAGGCAGGTGTAGAGTGAGTGGGGACGGCTGGCTGTGACCACTTTCTCGTCGAGCCACCCAAACATTCCATGCCTTAGTCTCTGCATCTGCAGAGCGGGGATAATCGTGCCTCTCTAGGGGGTTTGCGGTAAAGACCACACAACATGCTGCATATAATGCATTCAGCACAGTGCTTAGTGCAGGATAAGTGTTCAATAAACGTCAGCTGTATTATAGGTGCTGCTCAGAATCTCTCCAAAGCAGCACTGAGCGCTGGATGAAACGCATCCTCTGAGCGTGGCGGAGCTTTTGCACTAGTGGAGGCCACGGAGGTCCTAGTAGAGTGTCTGTCTGCCTCTGTCTCTTGGGAAGGGGGCAGACAAACCCAGAGGGCTGGCTCTGCTCTGAGGCCACTGCCCTGGTGTTCGGGGCAGCGGGAAGCTGGCCAAGCTCCCAGACAGCCTGTCTCGGGCCAGGAGCACAGAGCCGTTGCCTCACCAGCTTGTAATGAGCTGCGTCTCCATCCTGATTAGGGGAACAATCTTCACTCAGAAAGACTCAGGGGAAGGAAGTGACAGCGTCGTGGGGACAGGGCATAACCTTGCCTCCCAAGGAGGGCTTGGCTTCTGGAAAGCTGGTGACTTGAAGGTCACAGCCCAGGACGGTGCCCATCTCCAGGGAGGGGGCTGCGCAGACCCCACCGGAGCAAGCCTGGGTCAGAGCGGGAGACACACTGGGGCCAACACTGGGGCCAGCCCAAGCCTCTGTCTGCAAGCCTGGGAGGCAGCTGCTCGCAAGCTCTGGTGTGCCAGGAAGGCAAGCAAGGAAACCAACATTCTCTGGGCACCTTCTGGGCACCAGGCCCGATGCCAGCCTTATGACATCACCACTGCCATCAACATTGTCCTCGTAAATAGAACGTTAGGGCACCGTCTTTTCCAACACTGTGGATTGCAGCCCATTACTGGGTTATGAAAACAGTTTAGTGGGTGACAAATAGCATTTTAAAAATAACATGATAAAAAAGAAACGGGGGGAAAAAAAGCCCAGGAAATTTCAGAGTGCACTGCACAGAGTGAGGATTAGTATTTTCCTGCAGAAGCTGCATTTCTTTAGTGGGTGTGTGTTTGGGGACTGTGTTGTAATGGGGATGGAAATCATGCCCATTTCATAGAATTGTGGTAGGGGCTGAACGAGTTAATGCTCTAAGTGGTTGAAGCAGTGGAGTGGAGGCTGCACCGTCCGTGTCCCCCTGGAGACAGTCCAGTTTCCCCGTGCGCACCAACAGCATCCTGAGTCTCTCTCTTTCTCTCTCGAAGGTGCTCTCTGGCTGTGGGAATACACTCAGCCCAAGCACGGGGCAGGTAAAAGTGTGGTGGAGTAGATACCCCAGGAGCAGCTCTCAGCCTCTGAGGACGGGGAGATGGTGGATGAACACCTCCCCCTGCACTGATTCTGAGCGTCCCCCTCCCAGTCTCTTAGAGGGTGTGCAGTGGGGCTGAGTCCCCGTGGCCCACAGGAGCACTCCCTTCCTTGTCTCCCTGCCCCTCACTCACTCTGCTTCCTGGGGTCCCCTCCCAAATCCATTTCTTACATCTATATCCTTGTCTGGTGAGTAATCTTATCTTGGATGAACCTAACTTAAGACAAGCAGATCTGGTACAAAGCAAGTGCTCAAAAAAAAAAAAAATTAGTTTGTATGAATCCTGCTCATCTTGTGATAGGATCTGTGTAAATATTTGATAGGCATCATCTCATCTTGAACCCTATAAGGTAGAAACTGTGATTGTCCCCATTTTCCAGATAAGGAAACTGAGGCTTAGAAAACTTAGGCTCCTTGATCAAGGTTACATAGAAACCTTCCAGAGGAATCCACAGAAAGAGGAGAGCTCCATTCCGAACTCACGAGTGTTACCAAAGCCCTCGTTCTCAACCTCTGCCCTCCATTTAATCTGCACAACCAGGCTGCCAGTTAATGCCATTGCTTCTCCCATTTGACAGATGTGCAGGTGTGAAGTCCAGGGAAGAGAAGCAGTTGGTTCCCACACTAGTCACTGCCAGGCTGGGGCCAGCGCTGGGCATTCTGACCCTTGGCCCTGTGCTTCCCATGACAGCAGGCTGCCTCCCAGCACCCTGGGAAGGGCAGGCTTGGGAGAAATCCCCTTCCTTATAAACAGGACCTGAGGTGGAAACTGGCCAGCTGTCCATTAAACCTGCAGTTCAGGAGAGAGGTAGGGTGCAGATGAAAAGAAAAATCTTAGCAGGTTTACTGGGATTTCCAGACAGATTTCCAGAGAAGCCTGTTCTAATGCTCATACCTCAATGTTTCAGCCTGATCCGTGGGGCTCATGGGCAGGTATCATGGCCTCCACTCACTGCTGGCTTCTACTTGCATCTTCTTATCCTTATCTCCAGCAGCCCCACCACTTCCACCAAAGTACCAGGAGTGTATGTGCCTTCGGTGTGGCTCCACCCGCGTAAAGCTCCCCATGATTATTTGCTAGACATCTGCTGTGTGCTGGGCATCATGCTAACCTCTCAGTGCCTCAACTGCCTCTTCTAGTAAATTGAAATAACCTTAGTAACCTCTTCATGAGAATGTTATGAGGTCTACCTGAGCAGATTGTGCAAACCACATCTGTAGCAGAGGACTCCTATCGAGTACATATAAGGACTCCCAAAATTCTGCACTAAAAGAACCAACAATTCATTAGAATGTGAGCAAATGACATCAAAGACAAAGCGGATTTTACCAAAGAGGAAGTATAGTGGAAAATAAGCACACAAAAAGGTATGCAGCATCACTAGCTATTGGGGAAATGCAAAATAAGACCATGGTGAGATGCTACTAGTAGAACCAGCTGAAATTAAAAAAAAAAAATAGTGATAACACCAAATGCTGGTGAAGATGTGAGGAAACTCAATCAGTCACACAGTGCTGGTGGAAATGTAAAATGGCACAGCCACTCTGGGAACCATTTGACTGTTTCTCAAAAACTAAACATACACTCACCAAAAAAACCCAAGAACTGTACTCCTGGGCATTTATCCTTGAGAAATGAAGACTTATGTTCAAGTAACACCTAGATATGAATGTTTATAGCAGCTTTATTTGTAATAGCCCCACACTGGAAACAACCCAGATGTCTTTCAGTGGTTGAACTGTGGTACATCCATATACCACAGAATATTACTCAGCGACAACCCAAGAATGAACCATTGATCTACACACAACAACTTGGCTAGATGATGCTGAGTGGGAAAAGTCCAATCTTACAAGGTCACATAGGGCGTCATTCCATTCAGATAACACTGTGGAAATGAGAAAAGTCTAGGATGGAGAATCTACTAACAGTTGCCAGGCGTTAAGGATGGTAGAGGGGAGACGGCTGAGTATTTCTATCAAGGGGTAGCACACGGGAGGTCTTTTTTTTTAAAATTTTTATTTATTTACTTATGATAGTCACAGAGAGAGAGAGAGGCAGAGACACAGGCAGAGGGAGAAGCAGGCTCCATGGACCGGGAGCCTGATATGGGATTCGATCCCAGGTCTCCAGGATCGCGCCCTGGGCCAAAGGCAGGCGCCAAACCGCTGCGCCACCCAGGGATCCCCACGGGAGGTCTTTATCAAGATAAAATAGATCTGCATCTTGATGTGGTGGTGGTGACACGAGTCTACACAAGGGAGGAAACCACACATAACTACACGCACACGTCATCATCACACATCAGTTTCCTAGTTTTGATACTGAGCTACAAAGATAAGATGTAACCATCGCAGAAAACTGCTGAAGGGATGAGGGATGTCTCTGCATGATTTTGCCATGTCCTGCAAATCTATGATTTTTTTAAAATGTTTTTTAAAAAATAGATTTTGTTTATTTATCTGAGAGAAAGAGAGAGAGTGAGAAAGGGCACAAGCAGGGGCAGGGGAATGGCAGAGGGAGAAACAGACTCCCTGCCAAGCAGAGAGCCTGACACGGGGCTCAATCTCAGGACCCCCAGATTGTGACTCGAGCCGAAGGCAGGTGCCCAACCAACTGAGCCACCCAAGTGTCCTGCAAATCTATGTTTCAAGTGAGTAGTAAAGAGTTTAGATCAGTGCCTAAGTGAGTACTTAATCAATATTAGCTTTCTCGGGCAGCCCCAGTGGCTCAGTGGTTTAGCGCCGCCTACAGCCCAGGACGTGATCCTGGAGACCCGGGATCGAGTCCCATGTCAGGCTCCCTGCATGGAGCCTGCTTCTCCCTCTGCCTGTGTCTCTGCCTCTCTCTCTCTCTCTATGTCTATCATAAATAATAAATAAAAAAATATTTAGAAAACTTGTTCAAGTTCACATACCCAGAAAGACCCGGAAATTAAAGCTGAAATCCACAGACTTCCCATATACATATGGGTCCAAAGGCCAGTAAGATAAAAATCTTTGCTCTAGTCAAGCTTATAACACAGGACTGATGTAAGGGATATAATTCAAACCCAAGCAGAATGTCATACAGTCTGTGTGAGTTCTGTGGGAGGATAGGAGATGGAGGAGAGAAAAAAAATCCAAGAAGAGATCTAGGAAGGCTACCTGAAGGAGGCGGCATATGGGATTGTTTTGAAAAATGAGTAGGAGCTCAGTAGGTGTGGAAGGGAGTGGTGGTGCAGGAACAGTCATGTCAGGCAGAAAGAACCCGATCGTTAAGGCGTGGGAGTGCTTGGAGAAGAGCAACAAGCCCAAGGTAGCTAAGGCAGCTGGCATGTGACCAGCGTCAGATGCAGATTAAGGAAATGCAGGGAGGAGTCGACGAAAATGACCTCTGAATGATAGGCGGGGGACTGGGCTTGTTTTCCCAGCTTTGGTTCACTGTAAGCTCCAAAGTCTGCAGTGGACATTGAAGAGGCATTTATTTTATTATTTTTAAATATTTTATTTATCTATTCATGAGAGACACAGAGAGAGAGAGAGAGAAAGAGAGGCAGAGACACAGGCAGAGGGAGAAGCAGGCTCCATGCAGGGAGCCCGATGTGGGACTCGATCCCGGGTCTCCAGGATCACGCCCTGGGCCGAAGGCAGGAGCTCAACCGCTGAGCCATCCAGGCGTCCCAAGAAAGAAGCATTTAATGTGCAGTTAAAACAATGTACACAACACGGGGCCAGGCTTCTGGTTGTGTTGAAACAGTCAGGCCGAGCTACACAAGGGGTTCTGGGCTCCCAGGAAGCAAGGGGCCCCTTCAGATCTATTTAAGGACCTCAGGATAAAGTTTTCCCAGGTCCCTCCAAGGCCCGGCCCCAGTAGATCCTGATGACAACCTCTGCCTCTTGTGTGTCCTGGGGCCCCACGACAGTTACCCTGGGCTTGGGAATTTCATTTCTTAACCGTAAGTTAGGAACCCTATCCCACTTGGACTCATTTATCTTTCTTCTCTGGCAGTAACTTCTGTGCGGTCAGGATCCGAGACTATCTGTGTCGTCGTTGAGCCCCGCTTGGAGTTGACTGCCTAGCGGTGTCCAGATTCGATTCCATTCAATTGATCCAGCGTTGATTTATCAGGCACCTGCTAAACGCAGAGACTGCGCTAGGGATTGGAGTCAAAGAACAAAACACAGTCCCTTGGCGGAGAAGAGACAACTGTGGTGCACCACGCACTGGGCCGTGTCAGTGCCAGTGGTCTAGTGGCAAAGGGACAGGAAACTATCCAAACTGTGACCAGGGAAGACAGTCACATCTGCACAACTTATCTTTTAAAATGTGGAGGTGAAGCCTCATTTTCCACGAGAATGGGCACTGCTGGTTGCGTGTCACGGAATTCCTAATGTGGCTAAACTGAGACCATAGACCATGTTTCCAGCTCAGGAAATGTACTGCAAGGGTGACGATGAGACCTGTAATTTTTTTTTTTTTTGCTCAGGTTGTGAGTGAAATTTGGAAGTAACATGACCTCCATATTAGAAACGTGTGAAGGAACAATGCATTTTAGATCATTAGCCAAAATAGCGATACTTCCTGCAATCCGGCTTCCAGAGCTCTAAGGTGAGTCATTTGAAGAAACTGGAGTTCAAAGACTCTAGGTGGGAAACTGATGAAGTTGTCGTCACTATGTCCACATTCAAGTGGAGAGAAAAGAAGCTCAGCTAAGAGAACCGTGACAAGGCTGCCTGACAATGTCGGGGGAAGCACGAGCTCTTTCGGAGAGGCCTACCTTGAAGACAAGTTGACTCAGCCTTTGCAGGAGCTAAGGTGACTTTGATGGGTAATGGAATGAATCATAACATGTACGAATAAGAATAATTTTTAAATAAAAATGTACTGAGTTAAAAAATAACTCAATGGAGTGGAGCTGGTACCTGGTTGTCTGTGGGTGTTTGCAGGCAGGATTGTTGTCCGAATGTCCACTTTGCTCTGCCTTTACTGGACTATTCCTGGGGCCCGGCTCAGCTGATGCTTTTGGAAAATAATTTTGAGCTGTATGGATAGCTTTTCCCGATGCACACCCAAGCTACAGAAGGAAGAATTAAATTAAAAAGGAGCAGCTGAGAGGGACCTCAAAGATCCCCCAGGACAACTGCTTTCGACCTTGGTTTTCTGGAGCCTCAGGGTTCCAGGTGGGCTGGGAGCTCTGGGCAAGGGGATGCTGAGGGCCTGGGCTCAGGGTCTCCTGCCTCAACCCAAACAGCTCGGTGTAACCTTTTTTGCACATTGACGTTCCAAATAGGTTGAAGAAAGGTTCCGTGGTTTAAGGTTCAAACCCCACTAAGTTAGTCCTGCACAACCACCACCACCATCATTACCATCACCACCATCTCTGCCAATAGCGGATTTGGGGCATGTCATGTGTGCCAGATGCCATTAAAAGTGCTTCGCATGCCTTATCTATAACCCTCACAGCAACTCTAAAAGGTAGGTACCACTATTACCGCATTCTACATAGAAGACTTAGCCTGGAGGGTATGGGATTTGGCCAAAGGACACAAATCATAAGCAATGGAGCCCAGCTCTGAACCCATGCAACTTGCTCCTACACCCCCACGGTTTTCCTCTACCCGGTATGAGGAACGTGGGGTCCAGACAGAGGCAGGGACTTGTCCCAAACCCCACAGTGTGCTCAGCGGGGGCAGAGCCATTCCCACTCAGAGCTTCTTCCCCCTGACATGCTCCTTCTCTGTCTCCCTTTTCATCCTCAGGGCACCTTCTAGAACTAACTCACAAGTGGCTTTAAATAGACCATCTCCTGGTTGCCATGCATCTGTGCTCCCATTCTGGGAGCGGCTGACGGAGAGGAGCTGCGATGGCTGGTCTGCTTCAGGGAACAGGGCTGGGGCTTTCTCCCTCTTGGCCTGTGGCTTCATTTCTCACCCTCTGCTCTAAATGAAGTAGGCTTCGGGCATGGCCTTCCAGGCACTTCACAAGCTGCTTTGTCCATCCTCACCTCTGCTTGCTCTTCTACACACACTGTAGCCATTGCAGTTAAGTCTATACCCTGCCCCTTTGCCGGTGCTATTCCCTCTGCTGAGAATACCCTCCCTGACTTGTTGGCCTGGTGTACTCCTTCTCAGATGTCCCCTCTCTAGCGTCCTGACCTCCCGCCAAGGCGGAAACAATCACAACTCCCCAATGCCCTCCCTGTAACAGCACACGTCACCTGGTATTCTAACCATGGACTGACTCCACGTCCTTGATTCAAAGACATGCAGGTGATCTCATTTTTACTTTACTAAAATCAGGATGGCTCTGACAATCCATGCTTCTCATTAATTTGGGGGTGTTTATTGCCTCCTGAACACCATGGTTGAATCGATAATGTATTTTGGAATCAGTGCCATCTTAGGATCTGGGGAACACAGGGCTTCTCTTTCTCCCTCCAGACTGAGCTCACCTGGGTTGGGGTCATAACCCTTGTGTTTCTGGATCCCCCCCAGCAGGCAGCACAGGGAGGGACAGAGGAGGGAGCGTTGGTGGTGAGGTGTGGTGACTTTGTGTCTAGGTCACCATGGGATGCCTGCAGGGCTTTAAACTCCAGCCATTTGCCCATTGCCCATTGAGTTCACGCAACTCCCTTGTGGTACATGCCCTAGCGAGAAAGACAGGCAAGAACAGCAGACTTCATTTCCCCCTTGTGTTAGCTTGCTAGGGCTGCCATAACAAAGTACCACAGACTTGGTGGCTTGAACAACAGAAGCTTCTTTTCTCACAATTCTGGAGGCTGGAAATCTAAGACTGAGGTGTCAACAGAGTTAGTCTCTTCTGAGGCGTCTTTCCTTGGCTTGTAGATGGCTGTCTACTCCTTGCATCTTCACGTGGTCTTCCCTCTGTTCCTTCATCTGCGTCCTAATCTCCTCTTCTTGTAAGGACACTAGGCATATTAGACTAGACTCCACTCCAATGACCTCATTTTAACTTAATTACCTCTTCAAAGACCCTATCTCAGAACACAGTCATGTTCTAAGGTACTGGATGCTAGGACTTCAACATATGAATTTGAGGGATACAGTTTGGACCGTAACAGCCCCCCTAAGGTTGATCAAGCTCAGTAGGAAGCCTGTCAGCCGCAAGATCCAAACTATGCCTCACCCTGTGCTCTGCCTCCACTTTTCTCTCTCAGAAGTAGCCACCATAGACCAGTCCCTCACCCTTGGCTCCCCTAAATTTCCAAGAGGACTTTCCAACATACCTTCTTCTGATCTCTGTTATCATCTATTGAGTTCCTGGCTCTAATTACCTCCTCATCCAGGCTTTCAGATGGAAATCTCCAAAGGCAGCTGCCCACCATTTCTCCTCTTGAGCCTCCCCCCTATATATAAATTATGGAGATCTTAGGCTTGATAGGACTTCTCAAAAATTTAGCTTTCCATTGGCCTTCCCCTTGCCTGTAGTACACATCACTAGTCAATCCCAGCATATTTTCCTGCAGAATCTAATGTCAGGCAGCCACTGCCAAGTGCGTTAGCTTGTGAGTTGGGTCATATCTGCAGTTATAGGTCTAGATGTCCTTGAAGGGATCTTCTAATCAGAAATCCTGTGGATCCTTGGGTAGACCATCCATACACTAGATCTTGTAGGATAGTCCCAAATGTATATGATTTTTACTCTCCTCAGTAAAAGCACCTTATAGAGTATTGAATAAGTAACTGTAAGTGTCTGGGTTCTTTGGGGGGCAATATTTGGCCAACCCTTACACTCCAGGCCCAATAGGTACACCCTCAATGGATCCAGTTGACCAGGAATCTGACCTTTCTATTAGATGGCCCAAGCTAGGTAACAAAGGAATAGAATTGGTAGGACATTCATCTACTCACTTATTCCTTTCACAGACATTTACTGAGCATCTACGACCTGCTTGGCGCTGCTCTAAGGGATGGGGATTCACAAAGATAGTTATGGTCTTCACTGTTGGCCAGGTGCTAGACCCGATGGCATCCTATCTATATTTGATCTTTTATGGCCTCAATTTTGATACATTTCCTTTCTATAGCAAACATTGCTCAGTGTCCACTAAAATTCATGTACTCTGTTCCATTGCACATATTTGTCCATGTGAAGGGGTTTCCCAGCAAGCAACATCAGGCTCCGGCCCCCTTGGCATCTAGGTGTAGCCACGTCCTTCACTGATGGAATATAAGATGTGACGAGAGTCACTTTTCGGCTGAGGTTTATATGAAGGGGGTGATCCTGTCCCGAGTTCATTTTCACCTTCCATTGGCTAGATGCAGATTACTTCAAGGCTCTAGAGAGGATGGTGAGGCCATAAGGTAAAAGGAGCCAGGATTCCTAAATCACTGGGTGGATGAAAGCCACCCACTGTGATCAGATATATCAGTCTTGGACTATGATCTGAACAAGAAATCAATTTCTATTGCATTTGAGCCTTTATATATTTTGGAATCTTTTTGTTATAGAAACTTATGTTACCCTAACCAACACAACTGTTAAGTGAAGTCAGTCTCACTGCTACACCAACTGAGACATATTTTTATAGCTCCATTGACTACCTTCAAAAGAGCTCTTGGATGCAGGCACCCAAGGAAACGTCCCTCAGCCAGGAATCAGCTTTTGACGCAGACTATGAGTGTTTTCTATGCAAGGGGCTTAAGCAGCTTGAGGAAAAACAAGCTTTCAAAATTTAAGAGTGAACTGTAAAGCTTCCCTGAGAAATTCCCAAGCACCATATTCCTTTGCCTGGGAAATCAGTCTGGAGCCTGGACAATTTTTTAAGCAGCCAGAAACCCGTTCCTGGGTCTCCGGACCCACTGGCTGTGGCTCACTGAGGGAGCAGGCAAAGGAAGGACCACCTGGCAGAGAGGAAGGAGCGAGTAATGGAAGCCCAGCCCCGCCACTGAATCAACAGCATGAGTCAGAGTGCTACAGAAATAAAGAAATCCCATTCATAAATTTTCTCTCACCCCAGCTTAAGAGCTTTCGAAGTCATAAAGTCTACATAAAGCCAGAAGACCTACAATTGTCCAATTAGAGGTTTTATCCAGGAAAAGACACATTTTCAAAGTCACTATTTGGTCCCCATGTCAGGAGTGTAGTGGGCTGCTTTGGCGTGCGGTGCCTCTGGGTTTTATAGAACTTTCCACTTCAGTGAGACAACACAGAGGACTTCTCAGAGAGACTCTCACCCCCGAGGTGTCATCCACCAGGGGCCTAGAGACACCCACAGCCACCATTCTTGGGAGAACTGGGGAAAAGCTGGACCCGACTTGAAGCAGCTCACCTGGGAGCAGAGGAACAAGTGAGGGCCGACTGTTAGCTATTCTGGCGTGCCAGGTCCTCTCCTGAATACACGGCACACATTACCGCATCTAATCTTTATTACTACCCTGCAAGGAAGGGTCTGTTTTCCCCTCCACCTTTCAGGTAAAGAAAGTGAGGCTCGGAAAGGTCAACCGACACGCTGAAGGTCATGTGGCTCAGTGAGTAACAAGGCCAAGATCTGAACTACTGCTTCTAAAGCACTTCAACCCCGACGTCCTGTTGCCACTCCCGATCCCAGGACCCTTACTCTCTCTGTCCCCATGCAAGCTGCACAGGAAGGACATTCAGACAGAGGCCAGGGTACAGCATGTCATTACTAGTGGGAGCTCCACTGAAAAGTGTGACCAATGAGAGGAGCCAGGACTGGAGAGGGAGAGCTCCCAATATTTGTCGGGCACTGTCCTGGCATTTTACTTAGATTAAATGCTAAACCCTCGTCACGGTCCTACAAAAGAAATATTATTACACCCATGTCAAACTGATGCTCAGAAAAGTGAAGTGCTTTCCTGGAGCCACATGGCTAGGGCATGGTACAGGGTCTACCTGAATAGAGACCTTGCTCAGGGCCGTTATGCTGCACACTGAGTTTACCCACCTCTGCATCAAATGGCTTTTATTCTTGGGAGGGATTTCTCTCTTAGCAAATTCCAACTCTACCTGTGCACATTTCATTGAGAAGACCCCTGAAGGTCCAAGATATTGAGGCACATTCATTTTTACCTTTAGGCCACTTCCCAGCTGAGTAATCTTGAAAGTGTTCCTAAACCTTTCGTGGGATTCACCAGATAGACCAAAGGTTGGTAGCTTTTTCCTTTAAAGAGCCAAAGAGTCAATATTTTAGGTTTTAGGGTCCAGCCAACCTCTGCGTGGCCACTGCTTAGCTCTGCCACTGAATTGTGAGCCACAAACCCTACAGAAATAGATGCATAGTTGGCTGGGCCAACTCTGGCCATGATCTACATGACCAAAGGATCCCACAAGTAAGCGCTAAATTCCCACTGTGTAAGTGCTCCAGAGAAGAGGGAGCACTGAGCTCTGAGAGCTTCTTCTCCGGGAGCCCGTCTCAGGGTGGGATGAGGTTGGATGAGGGCACTCTGTGAGTGCACCCAGGGCTAAGACAGGGGTCCAGGGGTCCTGCTCTTCCCTTGGGACTCCCCCTGGCGCCCGTGGCCTCCCTGGCCATCGGGGAGTCTCCTCTGGAAGCTGAGGCCTGGCCTGCAAGTCCCTGCCGGGGGCAGGGGGGTGGCAGGCTCCCCGGAGAGCAGCTAGGGATCTCTGCAAAGGCTGGCATAGCCTGGGCCCAGGGGCAAACCGCCGCCTCATTTCCCTCCGGCGGGCCCGGCCCTCCCGGAACCTTCTGGATTGCTGTCACAGCAGCTGCAGCAGGCTCGCCCTGGTGCTAATTTAAGAAAAGCCGGGCCTGGAAAGCCGGGCGCAGGGCGCAGGGCGCAGGGCGCAGGAGCGGAGGATGGAGGAGGAGGCCGGGCTGGCCGCCCAGGCTCAAGGCCCTTCGCCCCTCCCGCAGCCGCAGCCGCAGGAGCAAGTGCTGGCGAGGACTCCGAGAGGCGGTGGTCGGTGGGGGCCGCCGCCGGAGTCAATGGCGAGAATCCGAGTCGTTTGTCTTATTGTAAAAAAGATGTGTGTTTGGACGCAGAGACGCTCTGGATCCCTTCTTTCCCCTCCAGGCATGAGAAGCTGCAGAGAACAAAGCGCTGCTGGCCCCGAGGCTATTTCGGGCGCCTGTCGCTGGTCGCCCGCTCCGAGGCCCTGGCACACGCCGCCGTCTCGGAGGACGGTTTTCGACCAGCTGCAACGGGGCCTGAACGAGCAGCTTGCCGCCCCCCGCCCCCCGGGCCGCGCCCCAGGTGCCCGCCGCCGGCCTCCTGCCCGCGCCCAGCCTGCAGGCGCCGAGCTGCGCCGCCCAGCCCGTGCCAGGGAGCTGGTGACCCAAGGAAATAGCTCTGATAAGGCCGTAAAAATAGCCCGCGGCGCTGGAAAACCTTCTGTGGAGAGGTCTGTTGACAAGAGGGGAAACGGAGCCGCGAAAAAGATAGGCGGGAAGGACGCGGCCGGGACGCGGAGCCCACGGCGCCGGCCGGGCACCCGGGAGCGGCAGGGACCGAGCCCCGCGACCGCACGGCCGCTGGCGGCCCGACTGCGCTGGCCCTCGGTGGCCCCCGGCCTGTGCCGTGTCACCCGGCCTCCGGGCCATTCTGCTCACGGAGGACGGCCGGCGGAGGCCGCGGGTCCCAAGTGCAGCCCCACGGGGACGCAGGTAGAGAACGGGGGCCGGGCTAACCCCCACTGACCCACGCGGGGACCGTGGGCCTCAGTCCCCTGCTGTGATAAACACAGTGTTCGACCCGGGTCACGGGGCCGTGCCACCCTTACCTGCGTTCTAAGTGCCAGGGCTGCAGCCCTGGGATCATTTAGACTCTCACAAATGTGGACTGGGGACATCCTGTGTGCCGGGCACGGTGCTGCGAGCCGGGGACACTTCGATGCGGAAGATAAAGCCCCACTGTGAGGTATTTCAGTTCCTTAGGGGACACAGCAGAGAACAGAGAGCCCTCCTTTGGAATATAGAACCAGCACTGCTTGCCCTGAAACAGCTGAAATGAAGAGCCCCAGAACACCGTTTTGGGGCCACAGAGACATTCCTTCCAACTCTACATATGCATTATGTCCTGGAGAAAGAATAACAGAAAGTCTCGGTTTGTCCTTTTAAAACAGCAGGTGAACAGATACATGTCATTGGGCACAAAAAGGGCCATAAGAGAGTTAAGTTTAAGAAAGCACCGTGAACACTGGGAGCAGCAGGGAAGGCCTCACGGAGGAGGTGACATGGGCCAACTCTTGAAGGACGTGCAGGAGCTGGCCAGGCAGAAAGGAGAGGAAAGCATTCCCATGAGAAGGAACAGACAGCATAGTGTTTCTGAGAACAGTGTCTGTAGCTGGAGATGGCTGGTGTGCACGATACAAGGACTGGCGATACTCAAAACATTCTCAAATTGCCATGGCAAGGGACCAACCAGGCAACAGGTGCTGGCCACAGTGCTGGAGAACACGGTCCTAGAGCCCGTCCATGTGCGCGGACCAGCCCCACTGGCTGCTGGACTGCTGAGAGGTCTAGGGCGCTGTGGCAGGGGCTGGGTGGTTGGAGGCTATTGAGCAGGAAGGCAGGTAGAGGGCTCAGGACAGAAGATGCCACCAACTGGTTGGGATGTGTTATACCGATGTGTGCCAGCCAAGTGTCTGCCCCCAAATGGAGGAAGAAGTAGAGGGAGAGGAACCCTAAGGATGGGTACAGGGTCTCCTGAACCCACTGGGAGATAATGGGGCAGAGATTTGGGACCCCCCACTATGACTTTTGCCAAAACAAAATATAAACCTTGACAGAGAACCTGTTTATAGGTGGATCTCCCATTCCAGATTTCACCTAGAGGAAGCATTTTGATGTTAAAAAGATGACTCGTGCAACATAGATTCTGTTCTTTGTTGAGCATATTGGACATCTGAATGGCCTCCCGCAGCCTTTGCCACCATGCCATGAAAGGGTGTATCTCAAAAGGCTCTAAAGTCATTCTTTCTTCTTCATTCCCACGGCAACCGCCCCAGTTCAGGCCTCGTCAGCTCTTCTCTGGACCAGCACAATTATTTTCTCCTTGCGGTGAGCCTTCCTCTTCCCTGTCCTGCCTCCTTCAATCCATGCTCCAAGCGATGGCCAAAGTGATCTTCCAAAAATATGCATCTGATTGCACCGCTGCCCCCCAAGAGTTCCCCTGGCTTTCAGAAGAAAATACAACTTCCTTAGTCTGACATCCAAGGTTCTTCATGGCCAAGTGTCACTTTAAAGTGTATCCCATGTCAACCATCCCTGCCGGGTTGAGGCGGGATGGCCTCATCAAGGCAAGACTTGTGTCTGGGTCAGTTACAGCACGCGGACTCTGTCCATCCAAGAGGGGCTAGGGGTTGTTATGGGCTGGATTATGTCCCCCCAGAAACTCATTAACCTGAATCCTGTCCTTCTAAGAAGAGGAAATGAGGACACACAGGGAGACATCAGGGGGCATGATGTGAAGAGGCAGGGAGAGGTCAGCCATCTACGCGCCAAGGAGAGGGGACTCGGGGGAAACCAAGTGTGCCAGCACCTTCATCTTAGACTTCCAGCCTCCAGAATGGAGACAACACAAACTTTTATTGGCTAAGCCATTCTATTTCTGGTGTATTGTTATGGCAGCCCTTGAAAATTAATACAAGTGACAATAAAAGCCTAAAGGAAGAGTAGCGAGCTTGTCACCTTGTCAGACTGCCTTAGCCCGATTCCATTAAGAATTTTGGGTTTAGAATTCCTATGGTCTGATTCCACGCCCAGCCAGCAGCCTTCTGATTATATTTAGCTTCCCACACTGCTGTTCTATGCGGCGTGAATTCACTGATGAAGCCAAGCTCCAAAGGGAGCTTTCCAGACCCTGCAATGGTTACATTTCTCCCTGTGTGACAGACACAGAGATGCATGGCTCAAATCCTCCTGCAAAAAAGGACCTGATGGCCAGCGGCAGGGAGTGTGGTGTGATTTCGGGCGTGCTTTCCTCTGGGCAGCCCTGACCAGTCCCTGAGCAAGGCGAAACCGGGGCCCAGCTACTGTTGTCCAATGTGGGACCCCTGTGGTGGCAACCTCTGCTGGGGCACTTGCTTTGTCCCGGGCTGTCAGAGGCTTTGTCCCATCTGCAGCACAATCCAGGCTCCCCCTGCACAAGCATGCTTTCTGTCTTTTCCTTTTCAACGTGTCACACCCTGGGACACCATTTACACCTCCTATCCCATCTCAATCTGCAGAATCCAGCATGCAACACCCTGCAGATCAATGTCTGCAGTATCGACTGGTTTGTGGGAGGTGGTTGGTATGAGTCACTTTTGAGCCCTACGAGCTGAGGGTCAGGCCAAGGCTGCCGTAATCGTGACAAGAGATCTATTTTGGGAGGCCTTGTGGCCGGCAGCCAATAATGGGTATCTCCTGGGGACTCCACAACCTCAGATCCTATTTCTTTCTTTCAACTGCTGTGACTGGTAGAGCTCTTAGCTAGCTGATCTTCTGCGGCCCTTCCCCTCCTCTGAACGTTGAGGTCTCGCAGCAACCAGAGAAGCATCCGGAATATAGGGATAAGCCCACTCCCTGTGAGTCTTCCAGGGGCTGGTCTAGGGTTTGGTCCATCAGAGGGCTTGATAAAGAAATGATGGTGGCACCCAGTGGATGGCCATTCAGTCATCCCTGCTTGGCCATCTCTAAGGGCAACATGGGTGTTCTCTCTGAGGCTTCTGATAAGGCCACAGAGACTGTGATAGGGAGAAAGAACATACACCCTGAAAGCAGGCCGACTAGGAGTTCAGTCCCAGGCCCAGTCCATCCTAGCTCCATGCTCTTGGTCACAGGGCTTACTGGTCTTGCCTCATTGATTTTATTTTATTTTTTCTTTTTTAAATCTGTAAAATGGAAATAAGAACAATAATCCTCTGATGGGTCACCATCAGGATAAGTGAGAGAGCGTCTGTTTTATCACATGGGTTTTGGTCTTGCCTTGTCAGTATGACGAGTGTTAGTTACAGCCGGGCACACAGTAGCTGTGCAATCTGAGCCAGTTCTTTCCCTGTTTCTTTCTTTGAGATTTCCAGGCACTAGAGTGTGCAAATCTTTACAAGCTAAATATAAAAGTCCATCATATTCATGTATTTGCATAAATTAAGAAGCAGGAATTATGTATTGTAGCAACTTCTAAATAAAATCCCAAAATAACTATCTCAATACACCAATACATTAACAATGGTTATTTCGAGATAGTGAAATTATGGGCAATTTGTCTTTTCTCCCCAAATTTTCTACAATTAGTATGCATTATTTTGAAATAAGGGGGGAAAAAAAAGCAATAACCGCGAGTAAGAATAAAGCTGTCCCACAATCCCCTGTGGTGGGAAATCTGTTCGCTGGCCTTGGATTCTGCTGACAGTCTCTGTGACTCCAAGGACCTGGTGAGTCATCAAGAGTTTGAAGTAGCTTGGAAATAGAAGATTTTGCAGTGGAATGTGGCAAGGCTGCCCAGGCTTTGGGCAAGTGGGCCCAATACTTTCCCATATTACTCTGTGGAGCAAGAGCAGATAGGAGTGTGCTAACTTGGAGGTGTACAGAGGAGGGGAGCCCACTGGGGTCCCGATGTAGGCCCATGGGTGCTAGTCATCACTTGCTCTGAGAAGCCTTCCCGGGCACCCCTTACAAGAGCATGCACCCTGATGTGCTCAGGCCTCTGTGTTACAACGGTCTCCTAGTGGCCTGTCCCTGGTTCTAGGCTTGGAACAGCTGAAGAACAAGGGGCATGCTCTGCCCCCGGCTGTTTCCCCTCCGCCTCTCGTGGTGCCTGGTACAGAGTAAACCCTCAGTAAGCATTTGCAGAACGAATGACTGAATGACCCGTGAGCCTGTGCATGGCCCAGGACCAGCAGAGATGCACACCTAGAGACCCCGCCCTCGAGGCGCTCACACTGTAAGTGGAACTCAGTCTCCCCCACTCGACTGACACTATGGCCAATGCCCCACTCAATTGATACTATGGCTAATGTCTTAGGGGCATATGAGAAACTAGGAGAATTTGAGCAGAGCCCAGAAAAATGAGTAGACCCTCCCCTGTGAGGACAGAAGGCAAAGTAGGCAAAGGCACCGAGCCAGGGAGGAGGGTGCACACAGAGAGGAAGGATCAGGGGCAAGGTGGGGGCCAAGCACACAGTGCCTCGGATGGGAGGCCGGCTTTCCGGCTGCAGCAGGGAGCCCGACTGGCTTAGCAGGGGGAGGTTGATGGGGTCTGACTTGCTTCTCCCTGGACTGGCAGGACCAGGCATCGCTCACCTGCACTAGATGATGCCAGGCTCGGCCAGCATTCTTTCACCTGCCCATTACGAAGGCTCGGAAACAGGACCAGTTTGGAATCCAGTCTTGAACAAACAATCCCTCTAATTTAAACCAGCATCTGTGAGAAGGGCGGGCCTTGGCACAGGCCCCGAGAAACGTGAACATGATTAACCTCTGCCAGTTGCAGCAAATTAGCTGCAGAAAGGACATCCTGGGAGCAGGATCTTAAGTGTGGCCAACACTTAAAGATGAAGCCCGCCTGCCTTGCCTGAGCTGGAGGAGCAGGGTTGCAGCTGCATTTTGGGCCCACCGTTCCCACTCAAAAAGCACATCCCTCCCCAGGGCCTTTGTGCGTGCTGCTCCTGCAGCCTGAAACCCCTCCTCCCAATGTTGAGCATGGTTGGCTTATCTGATCTTTCAGGTCTTGGTTCAAATATTGCTCCCTTAGTGATCCCTTTCCTGGTTCCCCACTTAAAGGAGGTTTACTATCCCCTCTTCATCAGCTGCTAGTATATGCTTCTATTTTCTGCTTTCATAATGCTTATTTTTATTTTCTTGTACATTTATTTACTTTTTTCCCCCTTATCGGATCCCAAGTAGACTTAAGTTCCATGATAGCAGGGATCTTGTCTTGCTCACAGCACCTAGCACAGTGTCTGACACTTAGTAGGTACTCAGTAAAAAAAATGATTTGAGAAGAAGGAAGAAAGGGGGGGGGGAAGGAGGGGAGAGAGAAAAGAAGGAAGAAGGAGGGGGCTTCTAACACAATAGTCCTAAAATACCCATCCCAGCTCCCAGCCACACTGCTCTGAGGAGATGGCCCATCAACCACGAGCCCACAGAACACCTCCAGCAGGGCCAGGGGTGTCACATCTCCAGGGGAAATATAGGTCTGGAACTTGGTGCTGAAGGACAGGAAGGGGAAGACGAAGGGGATTGACTTTTATTTAGCACCTACTGTGTGCCGGGCCTATTCTGCTGAACAAAACCTTTCATTTTACGTTTTACGGGTAAGGAGGCGGCAGCTTGCAACAAATAAACACAAAATAGCTACCATTTATTTTGCACAGGTAAGCCTGCTACCTGTATGGTCTCATGGATCATCCCCACAAGCTTGGGAGGTACACACGGACTCCTGCTGAGACCGTATGAGTTGGGGGTGGGGAGATGCAGGGATAGTCAGTCAACGTAGTCAGTTTTACACAACTAGTCAGTGGCAGAGCCAAGATCAGAACCCAGATCTTTCTAACTCTTGTCTAATATCTTCCTTTGGCAGAAAACACCCTTCATGCTCTCGTGCTGCCTGTCCTGGCCTGGCCTGGCCTGGCCATGGTTCTCAGCAGACTTTTCAGACAATCCCCAGTGCATCCACCGGCTGCTCCTGGAGCTGATAATTAGCCTGCCACCTCCAACTGCTGAAAGCTGCTTGGGCCACCTGACTCCGCGCACATGCCAAAAGCGCCTACGCATACAGACAGGTGAGGAGGGATGGGCCTTCTGGCCCGGCAAAGCAGCCAGCTCAGAAACCACCCAGGGAGGCCTCCCCCACAAGCTGGGGTGCAGGGAAGGGCCAAGGCATTGCTTTCTGCCCAGGATGGAAGGGCACAGTCCTTCGGCTCTGTTGCTCAGTGACAGATAAGTTTCTTAATCTCTCCAAGCCCCAACCTTCTGCTGCATAAGGCTAATGTGAAGATGGAATGAACTGACATATGTCAAGCACTGCCCAAGGCTGGCCCGGAGAGACAGCTCAGCAAAGATTGGTTTTCTCTATTAAGCATAGACCCACACCAGGTGAGTTCTAAATTCAGGACCTGCCAATAAATCCTCCTTCCCAGCTGTACGCTCAAACACGTAACAAACATGCACGGAACCCATGCTCTGTGCCTGGCATGTTCTGGGCACTGGAGAAAAGGCAAAGAGCAAAGTGGCAAAAAAAGTCCTTGACTTCAAAGCCCTTACCATGTAGTTCGGGGGCTGAAGAAGGAGAGGGGACAATCAACAAGATAAAGAAATAGATAATACAGTGTGTCAGATAATGTGCCGAGAAGGAAAAAGCACAGCTGAGAGGGTGGATAGGAAGCAGAGCGGAGGCAGCTGGAATTTCAGCGAGGGTACTCAGGGATGACCCCCTGAGAAGGTGACTCCTGGGAAGAGAAGTAGAGGCAGTGATGAAGGCGGTCTCAGACTTCAGTGTGGAGGGGGAGTGGGGGTACTTTCCAGAGAGTGGAGGCAGCAGGTGCACACCTGAAGGAAAGGGGATTGTCTCCTGAGCCCAAGCGCCAAGGCATTGTCCTCACTGGGTTTCAAAGACCAGGCGTTGCCCAAACAAACAAACAAAAATAAAATCAAGGAGAAAATTAGATTTTGCAAAATGCGATTTGTGGCCGGCTCTTCAAAAGGAATAATGTTGTCCCCTGTTGCTTCGGTGGTTTGCTGTTTCTGGGAGGGAAACTGTTCTTGGCAAGCCTCGGCATGTTCGTGTAGGCTTCCCCAGGTGGTTACACTAATTAAGATCATGGCGAGACTTTTAACGGAATCACTGTCATTTATTAAGGCCTTAGCACGTGCCAGGCATGGTGCGGGAAGCTTTGGTGTGCGCCATTACCACCTCCCCTTTATAGATGAGGAAACTGAGGCACAGAGAGACGAGCCCTTTAACCAGACACACACTGATTGTTAGGCGTGAAGCATGGGGGTGGGTGCGTCAGGCCGAGGAACCACGGGGGCAAATGAGTACAGAGACTTACTCCCTCGCTTGCTCACTCACACCGTCGTCCACTCAGTGTTTGCTGAGCACCTCCTAGGGGTCCGGCCCTGTGTCCGTGCTGGGGTTGCGGCTGTAAGGAAGGCCCTGCCCTCAGAGAGCTCACAGTCAGGGGGGATCAGAAAAGGAAATAAGAACTCACATTAAGTGTGATCAGAGGTAGGATGAGGAGCGGGGTTTGTGCAGGAATGAGACAGAGGGCAGGGTATGTGTACAAGGGGGGGCAGGTGGATCAGTGCTAGGAGACCCCTCAAAGTCGGGCCCTTTAAGCTGAGCATGACTGCAAGAAGGTTCCATGAAGACTTTTTTTTTTTTTTTTTCGGAGAGGATACCACGAAAAAGAGAATCCCAGGCTGCAGGAGCAGCCTGTGCAAGATCTAAAGACAAGGAAGAGCGTTGGAGGGACCGACAAACAGCATGGCCAGAGCAGAGAGGGCCACAGGGAGAAGCCCAAGGATGAGCCCTGGGACAAGGGCAGGCCCAGCTCACCAAGGGCCTTAGGATTATAGAGCAGTGGCAAGGCCATCCCTTGGGGGGGGGGTGGCAGAAAGGCAGAGCTCCCCAGTTGTGTGGCCTTGGGCAAGCCAGTCAACCTTCCGAGAGGTGCTGATGAGGCAGGAGAGAAGGGAACGGAGGGCGGCACCTTATAGTAGTAAGTGTGCAAGCCGACGCCGGAGGACCGTGTGCCTTGACCCCCCAGCGTGGCTCTCGGGCAGCTGAGCCTTCTTCCCCCAGGATTCCCACGGGGGACCAACCTGATGCCTCCCCAGGGCTGGACCCGGTGGGGTCACCCGTTGCCCTTTCTTCCTTGGGCTGCAAGAAGTCCACAGTCAAAAGCGAAAAGAGCCAGTTGTGCCTGGCCATGCTGTGGCCGGCAAAGGCGAAATGCTCGGGAGGAAAGAAAAAAGCAGTATCTGTGAAGCTGTCAACTGGGAAATTCTGGACTGATGGAGACAGAAATATTTACTTTGCAGGGATAAATATTTCAGAAACAACCTTCCGTCGTCCAGTCTCTGGTCTGACGTAGCTTTCCCTCCCCAGGAGGGCGTTCCCGCTGCCTGTAGGAATGACGGCAACAGAAGCCTGGGACCCTTTCCATAGAACAAATGGAGACACCTCTGGGATACTTGGCAAATTCCATCTCACGGGAGGTAGTGAAAAATGCATGGATTGGAGTTAGACCTACCTCGGTTTGCTCCTGGAACCTTCCTGGGCTACTCAGTTGCCCACAGACTCATAACTGTGCCTCCGTAGGCCTCAGTTTCCCTGCATCTGATATGTAGATGGAGCTTATACAAATGTCTTCAGGATGTGACTATAAGGATGGGGCGCCCAGAATAACGTCTGGAGTAAGTCCTCTTCCTCTGCTCTTCTTCCTCTCTGCCACATGAACTTCCTACGTGACCCTGGGCACTACCAAGGCTGGGCCATTTGCCACCAGCGGCCGGGGCTCCCGGTCTCTCCGGCACAGGGGTGGCTGTCACGATGAGAGGAAGAATCTTGTAACCGAGCCAGATGGTGTTCCCAGAACTCGAGTTTACAGATAAACTTGCCCCAGACCCCTGTGGATTCACAGAGGTCATTCATTACAGACCAGAGTCTGTGTTCCTGCCGGTAACACCTGCAAATGATAATGACCACCTTGGGGAGCCCTCGGAGGGGACGAGGGCACCGCCTCCGTGGACCAACGTCAGGGCTCACCAGTGTGAACTGGAGCAAGCCCAGCAGCCCAGGAGGGGAAACCAAGGCCCCGAGCCCCTTCCCTCCAGCTGCCATCACACATCAGGCCACAGCTGGCGTCGCCGGTGGATGGAGACCACCGGGAGGAAAACTGAAAACGTCTGGTGGCTACCTCGCTGCCGCCCCTGCAAAAAACACATCTCGGGGGCAGCTCGCAAAGGCAAGCACGTCTGCTCGCGACGCAGGCTGTCTGGGTGGAGCGTTCACGGCAGCGGGCGCCGGGCGGTCCTGCGCTGCAGGAACTACTGCGAAACTAGGACTGTCAACCGATCACCGTAGTCACTCCCGCTGGAGCCCACGCCAGAGAGCCAGGAGACGGGGGCACCAGGAAACGGGCTTCTCGGGCCATAAAGTAGCCCCTTCTCAAGATGCTCTGACTTGTGGGCTTCGGGGGGCGGAGCTGAGCAAGGAATTGGTGCTTTCAAGACTAGGGATTTCAGGCAAAGCGAACACTGGGAATAGGATGAGGCCCCATTGCCACTCTCACCAACGTACTCTTGGGTAAGAGAGAAGAGGGGACTTCAAATTGTGGGACAAATGGGGATTTTAGTAATTTGAAAGACTGGAGACTTGGGAGTCCATTGAAGGGTTTCGAGGCAGTGTGGAGTCGAGGCCAGAACAGGGGCTTTAGGGTTCACAGACACCGGGGTTTGCAAATGTGGCTGTTGCAGGACTGGACGTATGTGATGTGACTGCCACCAAGCCCCCAATCTGTGAGTCTCTCTAGACCCTCACACGCCCACCCCACTCTTCACCCCCGCTCTGAGGTGCAGGAAGGTTGCTAAGTATGGTGAGCCACCCCACACGCTTGCGCTCCTTCAGATGGAAAAAAGAACCCGAGGCCCAGATCACTGCTCTGCCAAGAGTCTCCTTAGAGAGGCGCCGCGGCCAGCACTCTGCGGCGGGCCTGCCAGGGCCAGACTGGGTGGTGAAAATAAAATCAACAGCTAAGGAGGTGCTTTCTGAAGCCTCGGGGGAGAGACCCAGCATCAAGCCAGCTCGAGATCTCACTGTCCCAGCAGCAAGAGGAAAAGCAGCACCTTGTCTTGCGAATAGTCCTCTCTGCAGTGGGAGGAAGATTCTAGAAAACACACTGGTCCCAGCTTCAGCCCGTTCCCCTCAGGGATTCCCGCCGGCGGAGCGCTGAAATGTGGGTGTGTGGCTCCCCCTGCAGGTGTCCATTGTCACTGCACCCACCAAGACCCTGGCCACAGAGTTGGGTGCTGCGTGGGCAGTGGGGGGCGGGGGGGGGGTGTTTCCAAGACTTCTTGCACTAGCACATCTCCCCTGAGAGGGGTGGAGTAGGATAGAGTGAAGGACTGGCTCTTGAGACCCCCAGGACCCCCATGTGGCCTCCAGATGGACAGCTGAAAACAGAGACTAGTTTAATAAGTGCCAGTAGCAGCTAGTACTTATTAAGCACGTTCTAGACGCCAAGCACTTGATCTGCTTTACCTCCCTGAACTCTCTCAATAAGCCCATGTGGTAATCAGGATTACTATCCCCTCATGTTACAGGTGAGGATCCCAAAGCTCACGGGGTGCTGAGGCCACACATTTGGTAATTGGCAGAGCTGGGGTTAGAACCCAGGGACGCTGGACTCCAGGGCTTGTGTCCCATCACAGTGATGATTCTCCAACTTTGGGGCGGAAGCAGATCACTTAAGGTGCGTGTCAAAATGCCAGTTCCAGGGTCTCATCCCCATAGATCAGGATTCAGAGGGTCTTGGGGGGAAAATCCAAGAGTTTGCATTTTTTAATGAGCACATTGGTGAATTCCGGGCGGGGGGGCGGGGATTCATAGACCCTACTTCAAGGTCTACTGCAGGGCGTGGGGCTCCCTCACTGTCCCAGGGCTTGACCAGCAACCAAGGTGGTTATTTTATTATTTTATTTTATTTTATTTTATTTTATTTTATTTTATTTTATTTTATTTTATTTTGATTGATTGATTGATTTATGATAGACATAGAGAGAGAGAGAGAGACACAGGAGGAGGGAGAAGCAGGCTCCATGCCGGGAGCACAACGTGGGACTCGATTCCAGGACTCCAGGATCGCACCCTGGGCCAAAGGCAGGCGCCAAACTGCTGAGCCACCCAGGGATCCCCGGTTATTTTAATTTATGGTTGTTACGGGCAGAGAAATGGACTGTGGTCTCTAAAGGTCCCTCGGTGTCAGAAGGGGACAATGAGTAAATTCCACCTTCGGCCTCCATGTCTATCTATAGAATCTACCCAGACTGTGCTGGGACTCTGCTGCTAGAGTCCTGCCCACCCCCTCCACCCCACTCAGTGATCCACCAGGAAGGCAGCCCCTGAGGGGCGAGACTGAGAAAGTAATAGAGAGCAGCCCCCACAACCGGGTAGTTGTGGAAAAGGCACTTCTCCTCCTGGTCTTGGTTTATCCATCTAAGCAATAAGAGGATTTGAGATCTCTAGGTTTTGAAAATTCTATATGCCCACATTCCAAGCCTTTGCATTTCTTTTGGCATCCTGCCAGTTCTTGGAGCAATCACAGTTAGCTGTCCAATGTCTCAGTTTCTGCTTCCTGATGGGTCCAGATGCTAAGTTAATTAGGGCTTTGCTGTTAATACCTTCGCTGGGTAGGTAAGGCATCTTAGCAGGACCCACGCCAAGTTTTAAGGGTGATGTTATTTCAGAATCCAGGGTGAACTCATTGGATTAGATCAGTGGTCAAGGGAGTGGAAGGATGGCCAGTGACTCCTTGACATCCCACCAATCGCACCACCAACCATACGGTTGGCTTTGAGTGGAAACGGGATTACGAAGCGGCCTTGTCTTCTGGCTCTGAGTGAAGCAGGTGGATATACCAGGAGATAGACAACCTGAGCTCCCGCCCAGAACTACTGCTGTGGTGCTGGGTGAACCTCCACCGAGTTAGGCCTTCCTTTCCCTTCTTTGTAAATGAGGCACTGGGCTTTGTTTCACATGGTCCCTTCCTTCCTTCCTGGGTTCTGAGATTACATTGGCTAGCTCTAGCAGACCTAATCCCTATTCAAACATCTTAGAATCCTCTCCTGTTGCTGATTTAGTGCCCCACCCCCATTCAGCTCCAGGGCCACCAAAACCTGAAATGGAAAAAAGGGAAGGTGGGGGACAACTCCAAACCAACAAGGGTCAAAGAGGTTAAGTGAAGACTTAGCCCATGTCTCAAAGAGGATGGTTATTGTAAAGGTTTGGGTTTCCCTAAAGGACACCTGATACCCCCCCGCCCCGAGATGTCCCAAAAGCTTGTATGGAACCATCGGGGGTTACTCTGATTGTCCACAAGGCTTGCTGCCCTCCAGGAAGAGATCTGGCCCCAAAGTGTTGGGAGTTGGGCCTAACTTGGTCACTGTCATGCTAAATCTGCTCACTAGGAAGTGCTGTGTTTCCTGTAAAGGGGCAGGAGGAGAAATGAGACAATATAGATTAACACTCGGTACACAAGTCAGAGCGCCCTAAACGTCAGCTGTGGTGGTATTTTTGTTATTTTTACTAGTTAACCTGTTTGATGGTATAATAATGGCATCCTCTGCTTTTCGAAAGTTTGCATTACACCGCTTTGCTTTCACAAAAGACTTCCATTAGTACCTCTTCGGGCTAACTGAAAGAAATCTGAGGTGGGTTTTTGCTTTTACGAAAAAAGACGGAAAGCGAAAACAGCATTCAGCATCTCCTTTGCAGGCAGCCCTCACAGAGGCATTGAACGCTGCCGCCAGCAAGAGCGGTGCCACCAGGCCCCTTCCCCGGGAACTCGGCGCCGCATCTCGGCATCCAGCCCCAGAGCTCTGAACTGTGTCCTCAAGCATCTGTGCTCTCTCTCTCGATTTATTTCGTGCAGCCATTACCAAGCTGTGCCCTAAGCTATCAGAAAAGCCTAAGAGAGGTGATTTGGGGGTCTGGGAATGCTGAGAAATGTTTCCTTATAAATTATATGTTTATATATATATATATATAAATTATATATGTTTCCTTATAAATTAATGCTAATCGCTTCTTTGCTTTGCCCCATTTTGGCTCGGGGAGGGTCTCCCAGGAGCGCTTTACTTTGGGATTGCAGGGGCCACCTGTATTACCACTGCCAGGGAAATGGCTGGGATATTAAACGAAACAAAATATGAAGGCACGAGGTTATCCCCTTCGGGGAGGCTCGATGCCTGCATCTCTGGATGGGGAGCACCCCGGCCCAGGTGAGGGCAGAAGGGAAGGGAAGAATGGAGTGGAGCCGTGTCAGAGACCTGAGCTCACATCTCCAGGAGCCTCCCCCAGGGATGGCGGCCTGGGGTGGTGGAGAAGCCTCTCAGGTTAGGCCTGGCTTGGCGCCAAAGCTGACTCAGCCTGACCTACCTACGGGCTGTGGGATCTCAGCCAAGTCTCAGACCCAAGGAGGTTAAAAGAGGGTTCAGGGCAGAGGTCCCACTCCACCCAGTGTCCAAGAGGTATAAGAAGCAGAAATCTTGGGAAGGCCATTAGCTGCGTGTAGGCTATGGAATTTGGGGTTCAGAGCAATTTAACTGAGATCCCAGGGACTCCCCCACCATATATCTGAATTCAACAAGCTGATGAAAGCGATGAAGTAACTTTGGGATGCCTAGTAATAGTGGGTGCTTATAAGTTGTTCACTGATTTACTTTTCCTCTTTGACTCAAGGGGAGACACTGAGTCAAAGCATTAGTGCAATAAAAGCAAAAGTCAGCCTCAAATGGCCTTTGGCGCAGGCCTCGGATTTCTGAACCCCACCCTTGTTGTGCCAACGTTGAGCCCAGCACCTACTAAGCTCAGGTGATTGCTGGATTTCCCTGAAGAACAGATGGGCCCCAGCACCCTGCCCCCATCCTGGCCTCCCACCCGACTCCCCCCATGACTGTCTCCGATGGAAGCTCAGTTGGGATCATCTCCAGCCAGACATGTCTTCACCGATAGCTGGCCACACCAAGCTCTCCTGTCATATGAGTAGCATTAGTCGTAATTTTGGTGAAAATCAACACTAAGAGGGAAAAACCCACACTTCCTGCCATTTATCATCTAGGAGAAATTCCTCTTTCTGGCCATACAGACCCAAGCAAAATCGAGGGCTGGCCAAACGTCAGAATTGGAAGGGATGGTTGAGATGAGGCGGGGAACTTGCCGGATGCATTCAGTAGAACTCTAGTCTTGGTGGGAAAAGGGGTCTGCGGTCAGAGAAGCCTGGAAAACACTACACACATCTGCTCTCCTTCCGTTAGTCACTGCGCAGGCGAGATTTCCAAGGTTCAGAGGAGTCCTATAGAGATACCTGTTCTGGGACGCCTGGGTGGCTCAGCAGTGGAGCACCTGGGGCTCAGGGCATGATCCTGGGGTCCTGGGATCGAGTCCTGCATCAGGGTCCCTGCATGGAGCCTGCTTCTCCCTCTGCCTGTGTCTCTGCCTCTCTCTGTGGGTCTCTCATGAACAAATAAGATAAAATCTAATTTAAAAAAAGATACCTGTTCAATTTTGTTTACTTCAGAGTTTCCCAAACTTAGTTGACTTTGGAACTTTTTCTCCTATGTGCCCCCCCCCCCTTTTTAAATAGTAATATCTATTAACATAACATTTCTTCTACTGGCTGCACTTTACTCACTTCTAGAACTTCCCTGCCTGTCAAAGGCAACTGAGTTGGCGACCCGTTATCTAGCCCAGATATCTGGAAAGCTAAAGTGAGCTACCCAAGGCCATGCAGCTAATTATTCTTAATAGTAATAAAAACCAGTGTTTGCATAGTGCTTTCGAGTTTCCCCTGCACTCATAGCACTTTTTCACGGTATTTCATTTTATCCTCAGAATGTAATAAGAGTTGTCAGTGTTGAGGGCGTTCTCCGGGGCAGGGCTTTTACAGGTAGGACCTCTGTCGAGCTACACAGCGGACCTCGGAAGTATGTGCTTATCTTTCTCATTGTAAAGATGAAGGCACTGAGGCCCAGAGAATCTGATTGATGTGCCCGAGATCACACAGCTGGGAGAGAGCAGAGCCAAGGTTTGAACCCAGAAGGTCTGTAAAGCCCAACCCCCAGGGTCCCCCACCCCAGCCCAGCCCAAGGAGAGGTTGTTGTCCTGTGTGCAGGAAGCAGATGTCTGCACTGCTGATAACCTGGGAATACCAGGGGTTTTCCAAAGCTGTGATGAGTTATCAGATGTCTCAGGAAGCATATCCTTGCTCTTTTATTCTTTTCAAATGGGGGCAATAATCAAAGGAGGCCAAATCATCAAGAAAGCAGGGGCTATTTTACCACTGATTCTGAGTGAAGCAACGAAAAACAGCTTCAGCGAAGAGCTAATTAGGAAGTCCTAGCTTGGAAAACCACCAAATGCAATTTTGATGAGGATGAAATTTAATAAAAGCACAGCTTCTGGTCCCTGCAGCTACCACAGAGCAGGCACGTGAGGTGCATGGCTAACACAGAGGCCATTCAAGACCTGGAGACTCCAGGTAGACCGGGCAAGGCTGGAGGGCCACCCGTCTGTCCGCCCTCCAAAGAGCAGAAGGGCCCGGGGCACAGGGTCGGCTGACAAGGAGGCTCTGGAGACTCACCAGGCGAGATGCTACAAAAACCAGACCGGCCTTGGGAAAGAGAAAAGGCCAGAGGCTTCACAGGAAAGCAACTTCCTGTCTCCAGACTCATCTTCCATATCAAGAGGTTCTTGAGAACTTCCTAACCAAACAGATCCGAGCCGCCGGTAATTACATTCGTGTCAACGGCTGCCTCCCAAAGGCTTGGGGATGCCCACTGCTCGTGCACTAAGCAGCGTACCCCACCACTGCCGTCCACCCTCACTCACCCCGGTTTCACTGCTCCTGTCAAGGAAGGTCAACATGAATCCAGATCCTACCAGCAAGAGACAAATTCGGATGTATGAGGTTCAGAGGAAAATCTTAAAATAACACAGTTATTTTAACCCTGCAGTGCTTCAGAGCGCATCAGGTGCTTTCTTGAGCGTGCCTTGCTTTAGTCTTGACGATAGTTTTAGGAGGTGGCTGTCTTTACTATATCCAGCTGACATCGCATGAAGAAAAAACGGCTCAGAGAGGTTAAGTGACTTGGCCAAAGGCACAGAGCTTGTATGCATGATGTGGTTAAGTGAATGTGCTTTGGATTCAGAAAGGCCTGGGTTTAAATTCCAGTTCTACCCTTCCCAGCTGTGTGACCTTGGGAAAAATCTCTGAAGTGTCCCTCAGCCTTGGCCTGCTCAGCGGCAACAGCGGCCACTGTCTATGGTGCGCTGCCCCTGTGCCAGGCACTGTTCTAAGTACCTGTGCTGGATTGTTTGTGGAGATGGCCACCAAGATTTCTTCCCGTCGCTGAAGTGTAAGTCACTACTCCCAGCAAGCAACGGAGCCCCTGTCTCTTCTCCTTGAATCTGGGCTGGTCTCGTAACTTGCTTGACTTACAGAATGTGGTGCAAGTGTCTCTGGGCTGGCTCCTCGTCTAGGCCTTAGGAGGGTGGCAGCTTTCGTACTCCTACCGCTGGAGTCCTGAGGCATCACGTAAACACACACCCTGCTGGAAAGAGAGGCCCCCAAGGCCCTAGCTGAGGTGCCATAGTTTGAGGAAGGCCTCTTGCCTCATCCAGCCCCGCTGGAGCTGTCCCCGCCAACCCTGTGTGGCAATGACGGTGGTGCCCCACAGACCTCTGCCCTGGTTGCAGAACCGTGAGCACATAAATAGTTGCTGTTTCACGTGGTTTGTTTGCAAAAGTAGACAAATAAAACAGTGCCTAATTTGTAATATTCCTCTCATCTTCATAGCTACCCTATGGAGAAACTGAGGCACAGAAAGTCTGAGTAACTTGCCTAGAGCTACACACCCAATAGATGGCAGAGCTGTGTTTAAACCCAGGCAGGTTAACTCCACCGTCCACGTGTGTGAGCACAGCTTCCTATGCCTCTTTGTAGAAAGGACAAACCTTACAGAGGCATTAAAGACTGTCCGTCCCCAGGGTGGCCCCAGGGGCGTCCCCGCCTCCCAGAGGAAGCTCCCCACGAGCTCCTGGGTTAACCAGGCCGAGAGCGCCCCGATTCCCGACTCGATGCTGCCCTCCAGTGGCCCCGCGAGCTAAAGAAGGCAGTTTCAAGAATCCGTCATTCTTTCTGGAACCCGCTTGACCCCACCCCATCCTTTCCAACTGGAGCTGCAGCTCCCTTCTGTTCTGTCTGGATCTTGCTTTAGCCACGGCTTGTCATGTTCACTGCTCAGAAGAAAGCATCGCACCTGAAGCTCAAGCCAAGGTGCCTCTGGACTCCTTCCTACGGGAGGTCTGATAGAGCCTTTGAGGCACGAGAATGCCCCCTACTCAACTCATCAGCAGTTTGAAGCCCCCTTAGTTTTCTTATTCCAAACCCAGAGTACCATCAGCTGTCCAGGAATTGCAGAGACAGCTTTCGATCAAAGGGAGCTGTGTGTACACGGGAGACGTTCACGTTGAAATCATCGGCTACGATAAGTCAAACACAAATGCAGCATTCAACTTGCTCATCATTAGCTGCGACTGTAAGATTCAGTAGATTCTCACAGCTAAAAGTCTGGACTCTTGGAAGACAGACGGGGGTTCAAGTTCTGGTTCCATCATCTGGTTGTGCGACCTTGGACAAGTCCCTCAACCTCCCTTGGCTTCGAAGTCTTCATCCGCCAAATGGCTATATGGATGGCATCGCTCTCACAGAGCAAATCGGGGAGTAGATGATATGACACCTGAGAACACAAGTGACTGAGAGGTCTGGACCATATTTGCTTTGTTCATTTGCTTATTTAGTTCTAATTTTCCCCCGAATATTTTACATTATAGAAGTAATGCATGTTTATTACATAAAATTTGGAAAATGAAAGAGAGAGGGAGGGGGAGAGAGAGAGGAAGAGGGGGGGAAAGGAAGGAAGGAAGGAAGGAAGGAAGGAAGGAAGGAAGGAAGGAAGGAAGGAAGGAAGGAAGGAAAGAAGGAACAGAAAAGAACGAAAAGAAAGAAAGAAAGAAAGAAAGAAAGAAAGAAAGAAAGAAAGGAAGGAAGGAAGGAAGGAAGGAAGGAAGGAAGGAAGGAAGGAAGGAAGGAAGGAAGGAAAGACTCCTTTGGATGGGTTTTAAAATCAGGATCCATTCAGAGGCACGTGAACGAGGATGGGAAAAGTGACATAGGTATTTCATCAGGCTCTAACTCGAATGCAGCCTTTCCATCCATTATGAATACAGGCATCAGATCACAGTGAGTCTTAGCTATACGAGCTGCACTGTCTTTGATAGAAATCTCAGGCATTTTTATGCCACATTTTCATCTTTGCAGGTACCTGAAATCCTATTTGCCTTCCTCAGCTCCTTCATCCCTGTAGTAGTTATTTGACCTCCTGCTAGATAATCCTTATTATTCAAGGTAGCAAAAAGAAGTGCACACATTACTAAACTGCAAGTTTGTTTTAATATTTTGATACTCGTCTTTCAATATCATTGGTGTCCTTCAGATTCTCTGTTTTATATTTCATGCATTTAAAAACATGCTGAGGGACGCCAGGGTGGCTCAATGGTTGAACATCTGTCTTTGGCTCGGGGTGTGATCCTGGAGTCCTGGGATCGAGTCCCACATCGGGCTCCCTGCAGGGAGCCTGCTTCTCCCTCTGCCTCTCTCTCTGCCTCTCTCTGTGTTTCTCATGAATAAATAAATAAAATCTTAAAAATAAGATAAGATAAATAATAAAATAAAATAAAGTAAAATAAGTAAAAAATAAAATAAAATAAAATAAAATAAAATAAAATAAAATAAAATAAAATAAAATAAATAAAATAATGCTGAGAGGGACCCACAGGCTCACCAAGCAGCCAAAAGGACTTTTTGTGGCATAGAGAGTTAAGACCCACCTGCTATGGTGCCTCCACCCAAGCCCATGAAGAGTTTAGGTTCACCTCCCAGTCTTTAACGGTTACTTATTTCATATTGTTGTGATCTGGTTGTGTAATACAATTCTGCAGCCTGCATTGTTAACCACAAATATGTTTTCATGATATTTCTTGCCATATAATTTTTAATAGCCTAATAGTCCATTTTGTTGATGCACCATAACACACCATTCCCCTATAGTTTGCTGCCATCAGGATGGTTTGAGTCTGTCACTTATAAATGATCGGAATGAGCATCTTCCTGCATAAAGGATCTTCCGTTTTTTAGATTGTTTCCCTCGGCAAGTTTTCCAGTAGTGGCAAAGTAACATTTTCAAAGCTTTGACATTCTCCCTGGATCCCAGGGAGCCGAACGCACGGACATTCAGGAGGAAGGGAGATGAGAGAAGGCTTTGAAAGGTAGAGGAAAGGGAGGCCAGGGCTGCATGGACAGGTGTGCAGCCTGTGCCCTGATCAAGGGTGTCCGATCCAAGTGATAAGGATGGGCTGAGCTCCACTCGTCTCCGCTACGAGCTATGTAATGGGGCTGGGGCTGGCAGCCCAGAGGAAGGCACATTTTCCCAAAGACATCATGGGAACAGAAGCAGACCTACTGGAGGAATCCACCATTGCTCCCTGGTGGTGGCATCTCCTTAGGCTTTCTGGTTTATCAAAACCACATCCTCAGAGAATGCTAGAAAGGAGGGATCATATTTCCAGCCTGGGGTCCTTGGGCCTATCGTATCTGGGAAAGCAAAAATGTGGGCTCATGAGCATGTTTTACTTCCAAAGCATCGAATAAAAATTAATTAAATTAGGCCTTATGTGTACATCTTCTATAGGTTATAGGTCATGCTGCCTCTTGCTGCTTAGGAACATACAGTTGTAGTGGATCTTATGCTGTGCTGCCCAGAGCCTGACCCAGGACAGAGGTGTTCATGTCCCCAGCTCCACTGATGGCCCAAATCTCCCCAGGAATTGTGGCGGCCTGAAGGGACCTGTCTTACCCAAGCTTGCGACCCTTGCCTGATTGATGTTGGGTCCACAGGCCTGACGCCTCACCCAGTGGAGGCAGCTCTGCAGCCCCTCAGCTCAACACTGCGTGCGGATGGGCTGAGGCCTTCATTTTATTTATTTATTTTTAAGATGTTATTTATTTGTTCATGAGAGACACACAGAGGGGCAGAGACACAGGCAGAGGGAGAAGCAGGCTCCATGCAGGGAGCCCGACGTGGGACTCGATCCCAGATCCTGGGATCACGGCCTGGGCCAAAGGCAGGCGCTCAACCGCTGAGTCACCCAGGCATCCCTGGGGTCTTTGTTTTAAGCGTGTCTCATCCGACTCTTGGGCCCTCTCCCACTGCCGTCCCTTACTCCCTCATGGATGGATGGCTTGCCAGGGCCAGCCCCAAATTCCTGTGTTCTCTGCAAACCCCATCTAAGACAGTTACAGATCTTTATTTAATTAAAATGAGAGAAGGAATAAATTATTACAACACATATTGGTAGAGAAGATTTTTTTTTCAAAACATGGTGTCCATGAAGTAGAGAATCTTTTTTTTTTTTTTTTTTTAAGAAATGCAATGGGTGGGGTGTGCAGAGGAAGAAAAGATCTCAAGCAGACTGTACTAAGCATAGAGCTCAATGCAGGGCTTAATCCCACAACCCTGAGATCATGACCTGAGCCAAAATCAAAGTCAGATGCTTAACTGATTGAACCACCCAGGTGCCCCAAAGTAGAAAATCATTTTTAGAAAGGTCCTTGCTGGTTAAAACAACAGTATCTTATTCCAGGCCTCACCCAGTCCCTCATTTATAGATAAGAAAACAGAATGCCAGAAGACAAGGGACTCGAAGGTCACGTGGCCTATACACATCAGAGCTAGGACTCAAAGCCAGGCTGGCGGTGCTTCTGTCCCACAAGGCTGCCTCTCACTCGCTTTGTTCAAAATAACCCATTATCTAGACAGAAGTTTATTCCATCAGTGGGGAGAAGCAGGGCCCTGCAGCCTTGTGTCTCCCCGAAAGGATGTAGCATCTCCCCTGCCCTCACCCCAACATCCAGAGAGAAATACTATCCTGTAAGGTGGTCCTCGTGTGGGCATTGGTATCAGACACTCTGACCTCAGCCCTGCTCTGCTCCTTGCTAGCTGGGTGTCTTCAGGACAGTTTAGTTACTTCACTGAGCCAAACGTTACAATAAAATCCTCTATGCAGGTTTTTCAGAACTTCCAGACGCTCAGAGGGCACGACCCAGCCTTCGTTTCCTTGGGCGCCCCCCTCCCCATCTTGCATGACCTCCTAGGCACGGAGCAAAAGGAGGGAACACTCGCAGCCTCTCAGGAGGCAGTTAGAGCAAATGCTCTGGCCCCTCTCTCGGGAAGGCAGCCTCCCTGTATTCGGAGGGCAAGGCCCGCGGAGCCCAGGAGGGGCAGTGACTTAGCTCAGACTCGCCAGCAGAGGGCACCCCCACTCTGCCGAAAGCCCAGAGGAGTTGCCACCCCTGCCTCCACCATCTGATTGCATCCCAGACTCCCACAGAGAGCTTGGGTCAGCCCTGAACCCCTCGTTCCGTGGAGCCGAGCCGCTATGTGGCGTGTCTCCAGCAGCCGAGGCTGGATTCGACCTGCCAGGCCAAAGTGTGCCTGAGTGTGCCCTTCCGTTAAACACATCCGTTTGTTACGGACAGTGCAGCCCGGCCGTGGAGATCCAAAGCCGACTGAGGCCACCAGCAGCCCCAGCTCAGGCCTTCCTGGGCATCTGGCATCCTGGCGGTCAATGGCTTTGCTCAGCCATCCTAGGGGCGGGGGGTGAGGGAGTGACAAAGTGTGTGTGCGTGTGAGTGCACGCTTTGTCTTCATGTGAGCATACCGATGCGGGGCAGGCCATGAGCCCCGAGTGGAAGGCACCAGGAGGGAGCAGGGCGTGAAGCAGGCGCGCCCCCCAACCCTTTCTTCCTCCTTCCACAGGGAATTTGGACAAACTCTGCAGCAGAGCCCTCACATTCCCCGAAGAGAGGAGAGTCCTGCTCAGGTCAGTGCAATTAATAAGTGAGAAGCCCCGAGCTGGGGAGGGAGGGCATGGTGACTTCCTGTAGCTCAGGTTCTAGGGGTGGCGGGAAGGTTTGGGGGACCTTCTAGGAAGAGGCTCTGGCTGAGGGGCCTTTTGGGCTGGGCCAGGACCAAGCAACCCAGAGTGCTGCCCCCCTCGAGAATCCATGTGAGCAGGGCTCTTTCAAGGGACAGGGCCAGCCTCCCCCTCACCCTGTGACATTGTCCTGTACCGTGTGTCCATGGAGAGCATCTCATACGGCCTTGCAGAGGGCAGAGGCAGGGCTGCCAAAATGTGCCTTCTTTTTCACTCCACTGATGCGGCGGACAGGAAGAATTTCTGCTTACACATTAATTTTGCCATCCCGAGTAGAACACACACACTCTCTCTCTCTCTCTCTCTCTCTCTCACACACACACACACACACACACACACACACACGCACAGGCACACGCACACCCACAATCCACAATGCAACATTAACGCTAAAGGAGTAAGCAAATTCTTCCTTGGGTGGAACTGCTGCCCAGGAAACAGCTCCTTGGAGAAAGCTACTTTCAGGCAGAAAATCCTCGCAGCACGCTGGCCAATGAATGCGGTTCGGCTCTTTCAGACTACAGTGCTGAAATCATCTTTTTTCCCCCACTTTCTCTCCAAAATGCTGATAATACCCGCAGGACTGAATAATTGACGGTTCTGCTTGTCCTTCGTGCCACAAAGTGGTTCCAGGTCATGTTGTTCCACGGCCTTGTGACACATGGAGCCTCCTCTTGGTTCTTTGACCCAAGTGGGAATCTGGCTGCGGAGGCCAAGGCCCCGCTGTGGCCGGGGTGGGGGGAAGCGGGGGGCTGGGGAGCTGGGGGGGCTGGGGAGCTGGGGCTCACACCTCCTGAGTGCCGCAGCCCAAGGCCCGGGAAGGCAGGCCCCCGCTTCCAGAACCGCCTAGCCCTGACGGTGCAGCCCCTGGGTTTCTAAGAATCGGCTCAGGGAAGCAGAAGTGGGGTGCAGTGAGCACACTGACACTCCGCGGCTGTAAACGGTGGATTCCTCATAGATGCATCCCGTACCCCCTGCCCTCCCCCGGCTCCCTCATCCCTGGATGCCCAGTTACCCCAGGTGACCCAACCAGAAAACCATGGGTGACGATCACTTTCCCCCTGGCCAGCCCCTGCCATACGCACCCCGCGGGCTCCCCAGGTCCAGGGGCCTGGGCCTCCACACTGCGGAGCCTCATCAATTATTCACCAGCCTCCCCTCTGCTCCTCAGACAAAGAGAAGGGGAATCTGCAGGCCTGCGAAGGCCCTGGAACCCGGGGTGGTGGAGTCAGGAGGCCCAAGTCCTCTCCAAGGGAGGGGAGAGGTGGGGAGAGCCAGGAGAGAGAGAGAGGGTGCGGGGGGGGGGGGGGGGGGCGGGGGGCGTGCAGGGAGGAGGAAGGAAGGGTGAGGAAGGGCAGGCGAGGCCACCGACCCAGAATAGGGTTCCAGGAACGCACCCTCCCCAGGGACCAAAGCACATTTCCCCCCACTGCTGTTTTCCCCCAGAAAGGAGAGGAAGCAGGACACGGCTGGGTTTCACAGACTATTTCTTCACAGTTTCTTATTCTGTTTTGACAGGACATCTGCTCCAGCTACTAGTCGGAGCCCGCGCAGCGAGCCGCGCCAGCCCTGCCAAGTCCAATGTGGTGCAGCCGAGCGCAGGGCAGCTGACGGCGGGCACACCTGGCGGCTGCCCGGGGGAGGGGGGCCACCCGGGGGGCTGCCCGGGTCCTCAGCTGCGCAGGGGGGACACCCCACTGACGGGGGCGGGGAGGGCAGGTCCTGCGACCTGTCGGGCTCAGCCTGGCCTCCCACCCTCCTGGGGGTGACAGTAAGGGGTCCCGGCGTCAGGGGGCACGTGCTCTGTGCACCCCCCCCTCCCCCGCAGCACGAAGAGCCCAGATCACAAGCACGAATGAGCCTGCCACCCGCACGGCCTTGTGCAAGTTGCAGAAAGGAGGACACGGGAGCTGCTCCGAGTGCCCACCGGGCCGCTCTAAGCACCTACCTGCCGAGCACCCACGAGGTGCCAGGCCCTAAAGTCAGAGCAGTGAGCGTGCCTACGGAGCTCCTGCCCGTGTGGGGGGCCAGTCCCGTGGACCTGCCCTCAGGAGAGTCGCCCGACCCCTAGGGCTCTGTCTCCTTATCTATGAAACAGAGGTTGTGAATTGTGAAGCCCAAACCCGTGGGACTGTTGGGAGGATGGGGGGGGGGGGTGTTGTAGGACCAGGGTTCTAGCATTTAGTGCCTGCATTCAGTAAGTGGTTAATGGTTTAGTGCCTGCATTCAGTAAGTGGTTAATGGACGTGCATCCTCTGCTCCTCACTCCTATTACAAGGAAGAGGTCTTGAGGGGCTGTGGAAGGACGTACGGAGCCTCTCATTGATGGCCTTCATGTGGCCCGTTATTAAACGAAGCAGGAAGAGCTTTATCCTTCTCTCCCTTCAGATATTGCCCTGTCCAATTTCCCTTCCTCGTCCACCGACAGTATCTCGAGCAGGTCCCATGGTTTTTCTGGTCACCTCTGGGTATTTGAACAATCTCATTTTCAGGTAATAAAAAGTCTAGTGCAAGCTAAATCAAAACGTGGCTCCTTTCCCCACTCTGGGTGTCCTCCGTCCCCAGCTGAGGTGTCAGCTGTGGATCCAGACAGCAGAAGAAGGCAGAAGAGGGGTCTACTGCTCTGCTTTCCGAGTCCCATCTCCCCTCCGCTTGCCTTCCTGGTTCTGCCCCCCCCCCCCCCAGGGCTGGGGGCGAGGGGATGGGAGACCATGGGGAAGGGCAGATTCTGACACTGTCATCTGGCTCAGGGAGCCCTGAGATGACCTAGCGCTCACGGGGTGAGGTGGGGGGGGGTGGGGGGGCTCCCCTGGGGCCTCCACATCCTGTGCGGTGGCCTCTCACGCCCCCTGGGAGCCTGCCCTCAGCACTCCCCGGAAATGCTACTCCTAGAGCCTCCTCTCCCCCCATGGGCAGCCCTCCCTCCAGGGCAGGGTCCTGAAATATGACTCAGCCTGGCTACCACTCGCTGTCCACCTGCCACAGGATTAAGGAAAGATCACACTCGCTCATATTTCCTGTCCCCCCCCAGCTCTGGAGGCAGGGGCATCTCTTCTTGTCAGGGTGAACCTCCAAGCTCTTGAGGACATTTGACCTTCAATCCCAAGAGACAGCACAAGGTGGAGATTTGACACTGAGTATCCATGAGGCCTGGCCGTCATCTGGCTGGGAATAAGATGCCAGTCTCTCTTCTTGAAGGCAACCTCCATCTCTCTGAATGGTTCCAGAGGACCTCCCTTATTACTCACCCCAGGCTGCCTTTATTCACCCTGGGGTAGAAGCCCCATGGGTGGCACTAGTCCCCTTTAAGCCAGTCCAGTGAGGACAGCTCAGTCCCTGCTTTACGAAGTGTAGACACCTGGCCTCAGCTCAGGAGCCTCAGACAAGACTCCAAGAGAATAAGAAACATCCTTCTTAATATCCCTTCATGTTCACAAAGAGAAGAATGACTTTGGGTCCCAAAAGCTGAGACATTCACCTGCGTGGGGGCCCAGAAGGCCTCTGAACCCTCCTTGCTTGGGGCACCGGTCATTTTGAGAGAGAGGCCGTCTCACCTCTCTGGTCTGTCACCCTGGCTCAGACCAGAAGGGGGTATGAAGACAGTCACCTCTACTTAACACAAAGGATCTCATCTTCGAGGAGCTTACACATGTTTCAACACTCTCCTTTAGAATGTTTTTGAATTTTCTATTACTCACGGTTGGCAGCTAATTGGCGAAGGGCACCCTCTTTGGTTACAAGGGCAAACTGTAGCCCGAGACAATATGAGTCCGTGAAGCCCCACTCTTCCACTGTCAGCGTGGCCTTGGGACAATGACTCATGACATCTCTCTGCCTCCGCTAGCACATCTGCAAGACGGAGAAGAAAACGGGTCCCACCTCCTGGGGCAGAGGAGGCCACATCACTCAGAATTAGACCTGGCACCCCGGATGCACTGCAAGGGGGGGGGGTTGCTGGTGGGAGCAAAGGGCAGCAACTGAATTTCCCCTTCATCTGCCTTCCCTTTGATTGCTCAGTTTGCGGGTTCAGGATTTCACTGTATTGTTATGCCCTTTGCTTAAGTTTCTTTCCTTTTTCTTCCTGGGGACCGGCTCCTCCAGATCCTCCTTACAGCCAGCCACGGGATCGTCAAGTACAGACGGCAGGGCTAACGCCACCCTGTGAACACAGGACCTGGGGGAGGACCGATGGCAGCCAGACCTGGCACCCCAGATCTCAGACGTTTCTTACGGACCCACCAAGTTGCAGACACTGAAAGGTTACTCTCCAGGCTCCCTTGCTTGTTTTAATCAGCAATGGATTGGAGGCCAGAAACATCTCGGCCAGCCCAGTCCTGCCATGAAAGTGAGTTCTCACGCCCTTTGCTATTCCTTTACCATCATCATCATCATCATCATCATCATCATCATCATCATCACCATCCTGGCTAGCCTGAAAGCAAGGATGGGCAAGCCTTGGAGCCAGGGAGAACGTGCGGGGTGGGGTCCTCCTTCTCCCTCCTGCCTCTCAGCCCCCACCATTTCCTTGTAAAGGGCCCCAAAGGAAGGCAAGAAGAAAGAAAAACCTGGGAAGCCACAGAAGAGGGAGAGAAGACGGGAACTGCCCATGCCTGACTGCCCGGCCTGCAAAGCGAGAACACCCTACAGCCACGGCCCCCAAGGGGGACACTGGGAGAGCCCTGGTGGGAGAGGGACACAGGCAGGGAAACCAGCTCCGAGCACTCATCCAGAGTCCGCAGTCAGAAGAAGCAGAAGGAAGCTCTTTTCATGTCAGAGTAGTGTGTTTCATGGTGAAGTGCCGCTTTGATTTGGCGTTACATGGGAGGTGGGCCAGGGGGCTCAAGTGTTTCCAGCCTCTTTTGAGCCTCCCATCTGCCGGGCCTCCTTCTGGCCCTCCCTGGGCTCCACAGATGGCTTCACGGGCCTCGCCTACCTTTAATTATCAACGGCTCCCCAACCTGAGGGTTGGCCTCCAAAGTCACAGTAGGATCACCAGCCCCAGGGCAGCATGCAGGTTACAGTCTCGGTGCACCCACCCCTGATTCTTTACGGGCCATTCAGAAGGAAGGTACAAAGGCTAAGCTAAGCTTCTAGAATCCAGGTATCAACTATGGCCCACATTTCAACTGATTTCCCAGACCCTGACCTAAAAATGAGTCAGAGGTTGTATGGCTAGAGGGGACCCAGAGGCTCCTCATTGTATAGATGGGGAGAAGTTTGCACCTGGGGGTTAGAAAGTGAGATGTGTTAGGACTAGAGCTTCCCGTTGCAAGGAGAAAAATGGAGAAAAAATGAGTTTACATGGTCACATTTACTTTGGGGGAACTTGAGAGAGAGAGAGAGAGAGGAGATTGCTCAAAACCTGGGAAATAAGAGCTTTTCTACATTCCCCAAGGCTATTTAAATTATAGAAAACACCTCCAAATAGCCCAGGGTAATTAACACTGGAGTTTGGACAACAGAGGGTGGTTACCATGGGAACCAACCCCTCCTTTGGTGCATCCCCCTCCCCCCATTCTCGCAAAGTCAGCCCACCCTGCAGGTGGCTTTGGAGAGCCTGGGATTCTGAGCAGAGGCAGTCGGGCAGGCTCCACTCCCCAGCTGCCAGGCTGTCCTCCTACCTGCCCCCAGCGGCTCAGCCTTCGCCACCCAGGCCCCATACCCAGGGCCCCCAGCATGGGCCACCATAGGGCTTGCATTAGTCACGGCAGCCGGACCCCCGCCGGTAGCCAGGCCGTCCCGCCCTCAGTATGGCCTCAGTTATAAAACAGCCCAGCTTGAAAGAGGAGGAAGTGGCTGAGCTGGGGCTCAGCCTCCTCTGTCATCTGCTCTTCAGAAACCCGTCGGGCCTTGTTAGAGACTCCAAATTAAGACCAAATGGGGATGAGATTTCTTTTCAAGAAAACGTCTATTTGTTTCCATGCCTGCTTGAACACAGTTTGGTGTGGCTGCGTGGAGAAGGACTTTCATTGGTTTTGAAACAGAGCTCCATGGAATTCTAGGTTTCTCTGGAAGCACCTGTTGGGAACTTCTCAGCGGAGGGGAGATGCCCAACCCACCTGGAGCTGCTCTGCCTTCAGTTGCGGCACAGATTTGTACACCGTGACGACTGCATACCATTTTATTTGGGGACAAACAACAGAAGGCTTCTTCTGCTTAAAAAGGGTAACAACTATTAGATCATTTCCACCAAATGTTTAGTACCTTCAAGGGGAAAAAAAATGGCACTTTGGCCTATTCATTCTAAGCTAAACTGACAAGGAACTGACTCCTGGCTCTTCACTGCCGCCCCTCCTGGTCCAGGCAGGAGCTCCACTGCGAAGGTGACACCACTGCCAGGACCTTCTTCCTTGGACCATCCACATGGTGGTGCAGGTGTCTTGTAGGAAGGAACTCTGTCCCTGGAGGCCACACCCAGCACAAAGGTCAGTCATTACAGCAAACAAGAGTCTCCGAGGGAAAGAGATTAAGATAAAGCACACGTGCAGCAAATAATTCCGCAGGCTGCCATGCCCAAACCGAGGTCCCCGGAGGCAGTGTTGAGACACCCATCTGCCCACCTTATGACACCTTACGACAGCTGCCAGTTAGGGCCGGGCAGCAGCTTGGCCCCCTGGGAGCTCCCAATAATAAATGCCCACCTTAGCTGAGAGGGCCAGGCATCAGGGCTCTCTAAGCCCTCGAGAAAATAAATGATGGATGAGAACCATCAGAGCAGCTTCACTTGGAGGAAAGGGTCTGAACATGGTGACTTCTCCAGCCTGAATTGGCTTCGCAGCCTCCTGTGCTGAAAGCAGGGTGGAGAGGTGGAGAACCTAGCATTGACTACCGTCTAGGCATGTGCTAGGTGCTCTGCACATGTGGACACGAGTCGTCCTTGCAAACTTTTGATGAGGCAGGCATTAGGATTTCCATTCCCGTCCCTTTGCTTTGAGTCATTTGCAAGGCTTTAAGGCTGAGGGAGAGGTTGGAAGATTTGCCTGTGGTCTTGCAGCTAGCAGGTGGCAAAGCCAGGCTCCCTGTAGCTCTGCCTGGCTCCAAAGCCAGGGCTCACCCTGCTGCACTCAATTCCCCGCTCTGGCTTCCCATGCTTTGTTGTCTCCAGGAAGATAAAGTGGCCAGGTAAGTGGTACCTCCTATAAGACACGGCCCACCCAACTCCTGACCGGCTTCGACTTCCCATGTGTGGAATGGTGACTCCCGGGAGACAGAACCCAGCCAAAGCCTCAATGGTCACTCGAAACATTCGGTTTCCAACACAGCCTAACTAGGGCCCCAGAACCCGTGAGCACTGGGGATGACAGATTTGAACCTGGCCTTTATGGTGACCTCTGTCTACACTGTCACCCTTGAAACCTGTGGCTGGCTTACATCATGGATCCCATTCTGCTCACATTGGAAACTCACAGTAGAAAGAAGTCAAGAGTTAGAGGGTCTAAAACCAAAGTCTTTCTCCTTGTCACATCCCTTAAGTCACCTAGGTTAGATGGCAGCCGGCTCTGCCCATGTCACTGCTACCTTGAAGAAGCAGTAATGCATTCATTCACTTATTCAGCAAGCACTTACTATATACCAGGCAGGTACCAATCACTACACACCTCCAAGATACTCAAGAAATATGATCTGAATTGATCTGAATGCACAGTGCAAATCATATTGCTATACCAATGTACTTAATTCACAAGAGTTGGCCTGGAAGGACAAAAGAAGTGGTTTACATTGGACCCATACTTTTTTATAAGACTATAAAGTACACTGGTGTCCAATATAACACTTGATAGATTATTCTTCAGCTCAAACTGAGAGTGTAAGCCTGGAAACACAAGAGGAAGCACAGGTGACAAATGGTATTTCATGCCACTGCGAGGTCAGCCCCAGAGTTAGCCAAAGTAAGAGGGCAGAGGGTGAGGAATAGAAAGAGAAATAATGTTTTGCTACTACTTTAAATATGTCTTTAACCCTGAATGACTCTCGTTTGGGGAGGCAGGCCCAGCCAGGCTAACTGACTTGTATGACATCATACACCCCAAGATGGCAAAAACACTTGACTCCAAGGCCCGTAGATTTTAACTCCTACAGTTAAAGGGCCGAGCCTTTCTTAAAAGAGGAGGCCTTAGGCAAACCCCTGAATTTCCCGAGTCTCGGTTTCTAGAAGAGCAGCACTATAGCTTTTGACAGTGGCTCTGCTGGTGACCTTGGTTGAATCACAGTCTCTGGGCACTTCAGTCCTTATTTCTAAAACGGGTGTGCTACGGACTACCTGACAGCCTGTTACAATGAAAGGGGACCGTATGGAGGGAATACCTCAACACACGGCCTGCCTCCTAGTACACGCTCGGTGCCCATCCGCTCTTCTTACCCAAGGCTGAAAGCAAAGTGTGTAAGAGCCCTGGGACGATCCTTCCTGAATTTACCAGCCCCATCACGTACTGCCTGAGGGACCCTGAACAACTTCCTTAACCCTCTGTGACTTGTTTTACTCACTCTTCAAAATGGGGATAATGAGAGTATCTGCCCTAGAGGGTTATTATGAAGATTAAATAAGACATGCATATGAATTGCCTAGCATAGTCTGGTAGGTGGTGAGTGTTCCTTAAAGAGCACAATGATTAACTCCAATGGGGTCAAAGTTACTGAGAAGTTGGCCAACAGCAGGTAGGTCTGCACAGTGAGGGAGTGAGCTCCCTGTCGGTGGTGGTGCTCAGCCAGGGGCTAAAGACCATCTGCCGAGGGTTAGGTGGAAGGGATTCCCATACGAGGTCAACGGCGGGCCTCGCTGACCTCTGAAACCCTGCCTGTCGCTCCCATGCTGTGACTCTCAGTTTGAATTAATAGAGAAGACACCGACCCATCAGTCCAACAAATCCGAAGTGGAGAAATCACTTCCTGGCTTAGTTTTAAAAATCAAAGCCCCCTTTTCAGCCAAAGGCAATTACAGAGTGATCCGCAGTAAGGGAGAAGCATATTTCAATTGAAAAATGGCATCTTCCTAGCTGTTGCCATATGGAGTCAGGACACCAGGTGGCCCAGGGCTGAGACCAATCACAGGGTCCAATTGGAACTAAATAAAATGACCCCCTGGAGGAAATGGCTCCAGCGAGGCCCACAAATCCCCATGACATGTCATCTTGGCATGTCCCACGTCAGCCCGGACCTCGTGCTCTGCCTGACGCCGGAGGCTCCGTCCCTTCCCTCTGGTGGGACAAAGAGATGCGGGGCCTCAGCTGTGAGTGCCTCCCAGTGTAGAGGGGGAGCCCCCGGGCACAGCGGAGGAGCCCCGGCCTCAGCCTGCTGCTGTCAAGAGCCCAGGGACAGCCGGGCCCACCTGGGACTCCGCTGTGGGCCACCAGCCCAGAGGGGGACCACAGGACCCAACGCTGTCATCTGCAGGACAACTCTGGCCCCGGTGAATTTTAGCTCCTTCTCAGGGACGTGAAGTCTCGGGACAACCTCTATCTCTCCGCCCTTGTATTCTGGAACAATTTGCCTCTGCTCCGTTATGGGAAAGCAGGTCACATGTTGGGTGTACAGGGTGGGACAGTAGATGCTGGAAGGAGGAGCTTTGTGCACTCCCAGAGCGTCGTGAGGGGACGTGGCTGTGCTGCCCTCGTCAGCCCCACAAACCCAAAGCATCAGGCGGCAGCTCTGCCTCCATTGCTGGCTTAGGAAGGCTCTGAGGGCAAGAGCGGGACCCAGCTAGAACTTCCTCTGGCTGGCCTCCCTGCATGAAGACAGTGTGGGCCAGCGCTTGACCAAGGGTGATCGGGGTTGTGCAAAAAAAGGGATATGTACCTGGTATATGATGAGTTCAGCAAGCTCACAGGTTTCCTTCTTGCAGGACTTCCAGAACTTTTAAGAAACGAAAGTGCACTGGGAATCTCCAAGAAAGCGACTGGGGCACAGCGAGCAGGTCTCTTGCAGAGCCTTTCTCAAACTTTGTCTCAGAGTGTCTTGAGGGAAACACTAGCAGAATGCGGAGTGGCATTTGGACACTGAGTGGCCCTGGGGGTTTGAAACAGTCCGACAACCTACCAGATACCTGGCTTACCTGCGGCTCTGTTCTACCTTGTGTAATGGGAACAACTGTATTTACCCTGCAGATTACCAGGAGCATTTGTAGCTAAATGCGTCAATGTATATAAAACGCTTAGTGCCCGGGCTAATAATAAGTGCTCAATAAATGGTTGCGATTCCTATTGTTGATACTGGTAGGATTTCATTGTGAAAGCAAACTAAAAAAGGGTCTTTGGTTTTGTCTTTAGAAAGAGTGAGAAGCAAGGAGGACAGGGGGTGGGAGGACTTCCTGCAACTAGTCTTGGCTGTAACTTCTGGAGATGCCCCAGAGACAGGTGGCCCCTGGAGGTGAGGGGTGGCAGCCTCTGAAGAAGGCAGGCCACGTCCTCCATCCTTCAGCTCTGCAGCCTAACAAAGAAAGGGCTTTGGGGGCTAAGCCGGGCCCTTCATGGATGGTGGCTGGGAATAGCCAATCGTGTTTACCCTCTCAGTTGCTGGGAACAATTGTCCCTCTCAGACGGCCTATTGTCTCCAGTAACACAAGCACATAACTCCCATTGGCGCTGATGGGATTATGCGTTCCTATCGGGCAAGAAACAGAGCCCAGGCTTGGATAAGGGATGGGGGTGCAGTGGGTCCCCCCTGCGACCTATCTCAATGTAGCCATTCGTTTGATTATCAGCTGAACACAGTGAGGCCTCTTTCAAGAGAACTATTCAACCCTGAGCATTTGTAGCCTGGCTGCTTCTTGATAACTTCTCAGGGAGTAGACTAATTGCATCAAATTTGGGATGCAGTAAAAATGCTTCAAAATGCCAATGACATTAAATCTCGAATCAAAATGGCAGCTGATAATGGCTTTCCAAATGGCTGTGTTGTGTCAGTAGTCTTCAATCTTTTTGCTCCCGTTCCCCATACAAGAATGTTGAAAAAAAAATGTGTGAATTATTAGACTGATTATCTAAAAGTTGTCATCATTCATGTACACAGGTTTACTTTGTGTGAATAGGAAGGAGAAAATAGTATGCGTTTTATAAGATGAAAACAGAAGTAGGTATAATTGGAATAAGTATTTCGGGTTGTGACAAAAAAAAATAAGTTTGAATAACCCTAACAGAATAAAGCACATCAAATAGGAAAGAGATCACGTATACTTTTATCCATGGATTTTACCATTATAGCTTAAAAGAAAATGGTAGTCTTGAAAAACATCCAAGCACCTGGAGAAGATCAATACTACCAACCTGTACTGCTTTGTGTGTTCTGGATTCAAAGCATCTCAACACAAGCTCAAAGACCTCTATTTCCAGCACTATGCTTTGCCTACAACAGGAATGTGCACAGTTCAGGGAAAGACAGGAAGCTCTGATTAACTAATATTAAGTATTGGTATTACTAATACTAATACTTAACTGTGTATTAACACACTTAACTGTGTATTAACTACTTAGTATTAGTATTACCAATGGTTTGAAATCCAAGGGCAAAACATCCTAGTAAGATTTGGGACGAGAGGGGTCTACTTTTTGTCAAGCGGGAGAAGAGCCTCCATGAACCCTTCTTGGTAGGTCTCCTTCTTGGGCAGATCAGTCTCGGAAGAGTAGAAAAAACAAGCTGAGTACCTGGCAGTTGATGCCCTTCAAGCGATCTGTGCATACTTACCCCTGGAAAAATCTTTACCCTAGCCTGAAGACTAACTATCACAATGAGACTCAGCACACAGAACTTAGAGAAACTTGTGACTTTTCAGAGGTAAGGCTGCCTGGGTATCACAGAGGAGACACTTAAAGACTGAGGGGAGAGAAGGAACAGATGAAGAATGACACACGGCTCTTGCGTTACATTTTTAAATTCATATAGTTAGTTAGCAAACGTTTACTAATACCCGTCCGCATGTCAGGCACGGTTCCAGATGTTGAGAATATTGTTCTGAACAAGTCAAAATCACTGATGCAATGGCCTTATTTGCTAAGGGAAAGAAAATTTTTAAAAGATTTATTTGGGAGAGCGAGCGTGCACAAGCAGAAGGGGCAGAGGGAGAGGGACAGACTCTCCTCTATGCGGGGCTCAATCTCAAGACACGGAGATCATGACCTGAGCTGAAACCCAAGAGTCAGATGCTTAACCAACTGCATCACCCAGGTGCCCCAGAAAGATATTCTTTTTTTAAAAAAAAATACGCATTGTCAGCATCTTAGTTTTGATTTTACACTACAATTTTGCATGTTTTGAGCATTGGGGGACGCTGGATAAAGGGCAAAGAGGACCTCTCTGCATTATTTCTTAGAGCAGCATGTGAATTATTTCAAAATAACAAGTTTAAAAAAGATAGACATTAAATAAATAAAACATTATGACATGAAGCATAAAAGTATAAATAAGAAAGCTGTAATTGGAAAATAAAACAGAGGCCTGTATTAGGATGGGAACAGTGAGCTTCCAAAGATTGATTAGCCAGAGGAGACCTCTCAGGAAAGGTCACAGTTAAGCTGAAAGATAGATGAGAGCCATCCGGGCCAGGCCACTCTCAAGAAGTCGCAGCTTGGCTGGGTCACTGGACCTCACCTGGGCCCTTCCAATGTCAATGATATTTAAAGACAATGGGAACGAAAAAGCAAAGCAGGATTCTCCAACCGGCTGAGCTGCTTTCTGTATGGCATTTTCACATCAAACCCACAGCGGAGCACAAGTGTTACAGAAGGTGCTATAAGGTAAGGGCCCCAGGTCCGGGTTCTGGCCCCTCCTCTGAGGAGTCTCATAACCTTGCCAAGTTGCTCCTTTCTCTGGAACTCATGTGCTTTCCCAGCAAAATGCAAACCCCAGGCCAATTCTTTCACATATATTTTACCTCTCAATCCTCATAGCACCCCTGAGGGAGGTGCTCTCATTATTTCCATACTTCCATAGACAGAGAAGTAACTCGCTGAGGCCACACCAAAAAATGGCAAAGCCAGGACTTGAACTCAGGTTGATTTGACTTGAAAAAGGCACCTGCGGACTAGATCTGATACAGCTGTGAGTTTGTCCAGAACTCGAGAAAGTCAACCTGGAAATGGATAGTAAAGGTGACCACATCCAGAATTCACATAAGAGCGGGAGGGAAAAGACAGAGTCTGCTCGGTGGCTGCTGACACATGGCCAATTCTAAAGCCCCAATCCTGAAACACTGAAATGTGACTGTCAGCCTCAATGGCATGGCCAACAGAAGCCAAGCGGCAGGAGGGGCAGGGTGCTGTGGAAACAAAGGACACTTGGAGCCCGCCTGGGGGGCTCAGCAGTTAAGAAGGAAGGAAGGAAGGAAGGAAGGAAGGAAGGAAGGAAGGAAGGAAGGAAGGAAGGAAGGAAGGACACTTGGGAGATGGGTGTGAGTCGGGGCTCCACTATTTATCAGGTCAGGTGCCTTGGGCAAGTCACTTAGTCTCCCTGAGTCCCCCTTTCCTCAGCTGTAAAATGGGGGTGATAAACAGACCTAATTATAGACCTTCCTCATAAAGTTTTAGGAAGCTGGCTTAGAACATCAGCTGCCCAGAATGGGCAGTTTCCTCATGTTGGATGCTATTATTACTATTAATATTACATGTTGCTGTTATTACAGGGTCGGTGAGAATTAAATAAATACTGCATGTGGCAGCACCCATACCAGCATTCTCCTGTGGTTCTGTGGGCTTTCTTTTTTTTTTAACTTGAAATTTCTCATTTTATTTTTCTAGCCTTATTGAGCTAAAATGGACAAACACCATTATATAAGTTTAAAGTGTATGATGTAATTATTTGATATCCATATGTATTGCAACATGATTACCGGGATAGGTCTAGTTAGCATATCCATCATCTCAGGTAGTTATATTTTGCATGTGTGTGGTGGGAGCTTTTAAGATCTACTGTCTTAGCAGCTGTCTACTATACGATATACCACATGGTTAACTGTGGTCACCACCCTGTCCATTACATCCCCAGGACTTATTCATCCTAGAACTAGAAGTTTGTACCCTTTGATCACCTTCACTCACTCCCTCCCTCCCTCCATCCCCCATTTCCCACTCCCTACGTCTGCTAACTACCAGTCTGTTCTCTATGTGTTTGATTTCTTCAGATCCCACACATAAGTGAGATCATATAGCATTTGTCTTTGTCTGATTTATTTTACATAATATAATGCTCTCAAGATCCATCCACAGTGTTACAAATGGCAGATTCCCTTCTCTTTTATGGCCAAATAATATTCCAGTGTGTGTTGTGTCTGTGTGTGTGTGTGTGTGTGTGTGTGTGTCTTTATCCACTCATCCATCAATAAGCATTTGGTTGTATATTGTAAATAGTGCTGTAGTGAATATGGGAGTGCAGATATCTTTTCACGTCAATGTCTTCTATTCCCTTTGAATAAATATCCAGGAGTGGAATCACTCAATCATATGTTAGTTCTAGTTCCAACTTTTCGAGGAACTTCCATACTGTTTTCTATAGTGGCCATACCAGTTGACATCCCCATCAATAGTGCACAAGGGTTCCCTATTCTCCACATGCTTCCTGGCGCTTGTTATCTCTTGTCTTTTTGATAATAGCCATTTTAACAGATGTGACATAATACCTCATTGTGGTTTTGATTTGCATTTGGCCTGATGGTTAGTGAAGTTGGTCCACTGGCTTTCTTCTTCAACACAAATGAGAAGTTGTTACTAGACCCCTAGAGACTCCTTTTATAAAAATCTCCTTCCCACTATGAACCTTGCAATTTGAAAGCCATTGTCTCCTATAACAAGTCAATTTTTGGAAGGTAATTAACTAATATTTCCATTTTTCATTAATCAAGGATATACGATGGCCAATTCAAACTCCTGCTCTCCAGGAATAACCTGTTTCCATGCTGGCCAGTTATAATTCTTGCCAAAAGCAAAGACATTTATCGCCCAAGTTTATGTCCCTACAATCTGACTAGGATAAAGTAGAAGATACCAGTTGGGCTTTGGGGAATGCCAGAGATGGTTTCAAGTAGCCACTGCCTTCATCCTGAAGCCCAAGGACACCAACCTAAAAATATGGGATAATCTTAGACCTTAACTTCTAGAATCCAGTTCAGGGCCAAGGTTAGGGACCACATCTGGATTCTGACACTAACTGCATCAAAGACCTGGGAGAGGTCGCCTAACTTTTCCATGTTTGTTCAGCTGGAATAACACTGACCTTGGAAGGCTCATGAGGGTTTAGTAGTAGGTACCAAACAAATATCAAATCTCCAATTTGTTTCCCAAACTTTAGTGAATATTGGAACTACCTGAGGATCTTGTAAAATGCAGATTCTTTACATGTTTGGGTTGGGGACAGAGATTCTGCATTTGTAACATGAACCCAAGTGAGCTGATGGCACTGGTCCCTGGGCCACAACTTTGGTAGCAAGGGTCCCATATACCTCCAGATAGGGTCTTAAAAGACAGGTCAGTGGGGTTCAATCCAGGAGATCCTGGTTCTAATTCAGACAGCATGGTGCAGTCAACAGAGAGAGAGGTCTTTGAGATTGGACAGACCTTGATTTTAATACCAGTAGAACTCTTGCCAGTTGGGTAACATTAGGGAAGTTGGTTAATTTCACCAAGACTTGGTTTTCTCTCTTGGAGACTGGAGACAAAACTATCTACACCTCATTAGATGGCTTGGAAGAGTCCCAGGGACCATGTACATAAAGCCCTTAACATAGGACTTGGCACATAGTAGATGCCCAAGGAAATGTTAGTCTCTATTGAATCCCTAACCTTCGACTCCCTGCATTTGCAACCTGAATCAGGTTACTTAACCTTTCTTGGCCTGGGGTTGAAGCCTGTGAGCTCTGCCACCAGCTTCTCTGCTTCTGTTTTCCTAGCTATGGTCCTGGGTCCTAATACACCTATGGCTACAGCCTCAGGCCTATCTCCCTAATTTAGGTACTTCCTTAAAAGGTCTGCCCCGAAGGAGCCCACGCTCTTGACCTCAGAGGCACATATGCCGCTCTTGACCTCAGAGGCACATATGCCGTATGCTCACCTGGGGCCCTACTGGGCAGCAAGAAGATGGATCTCTGCGTTGTTGGGAGCTGAGTTGAGAACCCTAATTTTCAAACCCCTAGTTTGGGCCTGTTACACCCTAAATGTCAACATGGAATGGAGTTCAGCTCAGAAATGATGAGACTCTGTGATCAAAGGAGGTGGATGAAACTACTGACATATAATTTATTAATAAGAGATAAAGAGAATGCTAATTAGGGCAGAGCTTGCAAGAAGGCGAATTCCCACAGTAAAACTTTAAGGAATGCTCAAATGATTACCATTTTAATTAAAAGTATATCACCCATGCAAACGGCAAGCCACCCCTTCTCCGGTGAGAACTGTCTGAAGTGCAGGGCTGGCTGCGTCTTCCAGGCACGCAGAGGCCATCAGCTGCCCACATCGGGCCGAGCAGCAGTCCCCACCTGGTCCTCACCGAGGTGTCCATTAAACTGAGGTCAGAAGTGGGGGCTCCTCCTCTACCCTGCGCCCTTCCTTTGAGGGGCAAAGTATGGCCATACCTCATGCCCCAGTAGATATTCCAAGTCCTAAGGGGACCCATGCCCCCTCCCCAGCCTCCCTTTCCATTCCAGCAAGCTCCTAACTGTTCTCCCCGCTTCCCATCTCACCTGCTGTTCCCGTGGCTGCCTGAGCGATCTTGCTAACGTGCTAATCTAGCACATCTCTCGTCTGTCTGGAAAACCTCTAGTATCTCCTTGTTAACCACACCGGTAGGAATAGCAATGAGTTCCTGAGTACTCTGTATGAGCCAGGCACTGTACTAAGCACTCATTTCATATTCACAACAACCTAACAAGATAAATGTTAATCCCATTTCAAAAATGAGAAAATTGAGGTTAAAAGGTGTGACATTTCTGGGACAGTCACGCAGTTCGGTAGTGTCAGAGTAAGGACTTGAACCAAGATCTGAAATGAACTTCAAAGCCTACCTTCTTAACCATTAGCCTATGCTGTCTCTGTGGCTGCTTTTTGCTATGGGGTAAAGTCACAGTTTCCTCATATGCGAGTCCAGGCCTCTCACAGTTGGCCTCACATGCTCCACACCCTCACCTCCTGTGGGTCAGACATTGCCTGGTGCTCCTGCAGCACAGAGCTGTGGGCTATGCTCCTGCCCTGTGGCCTCGGTGTCATCCATGACCCCCCATATCTCCAGGACTGTGCAGATGCTCTGCATTCCCACTTTCCCCCTAACTTCCTCCCCAGAGATCTTTCCTCACCTTCCAGGCAGGTTTACCCTTTCCCTTTCCATGCTCCTATACTACCCTACCCTCACTCCCTGCACAGCTCTCCCTCCACAAGGCGCAGAGTTCCCAGGAGGCAGGGACTGTGCTATGCACCTTGGCATTCTCGGCCCCTAGCCCAGTGCCCGGTACCGAGTAGGTGCTCTGTAAGTGTTCACCAAAATCGTTCAACCAACAATTAGCCATGCACTGCAGCTGGCACTGTGGATACAGCAAGGAACGGACTAGACCAGGTCTCTGTCCTTGGGCAGCTTACCAGACAGTGGGAGGAGGAATGCAAGAGACAAATAAGCAGATTAATGAACAAGATGATACCAGAGGATGGAAAATGCTCTGTAGGAGCTCAAGCAGAGAAATACAATAAATTGTAACCAGAATAATAACCAAGAAGGGACCACAAGATGGTGCAATGTAAGTAAGAGACCTGAACGATGAGAAGGAGACACACAGCAGGGGGGGGATCTACAAGTGCAAACGTCCTGGGGTGGGAACACATTTGGTGGGCCTGAGGATAAGAAGAAGGTACCTGATAGGGATAGAGAAGAAGGAGAGAAAGCACCTGTCCCAGAGAAGGTTCCACTGTGAGCTGGTTCCAGGGAACAATTATCAAGAGGATAGAGAGAACCTGGTTATATTGGAGTCCAGCTTTCTCTCAGCCCTGTGGTCACATGCCACACGGAGAATTCCCAGGAAGTCCCCGGGACATGCAAGGAAGTGGTTAGCTGATGACCTTCTTAGGAAGGTGAGGAAATTGTTCACACCAATGGTTCTCAAGCCTGGGGAAGGGGTTGGTTCCTCAGGGAACACTTGGCAATGTCTCGAGATATTTTTTTGTTCTCTCACCTGGGTTTGTGGGTAAAGTGCAGAGATGCTGCTAAACATCCTACAATGTACAGGACAGTCCCCAGTGCCAAGAGTTACACTACAGCCTTAACTCACTGAAGGGCTCACAGCAACGGACTCTGGTCAGCTCTGTGACTAGGCCTGGGCCAATAGCCAGCTCTGTCCCATCACTCAAACTCCCTCAAATTCACTTTTTCCTCCCACCTCCTGCTCAAGAAGTCTTCTCATGGTAACAGAGAAGACCAGACAACCTTTGCCAGCCCCTCTCTGATCAAGGGAACTCCATTTAGCACCACTCTGGGTGGACACCAGCCCTTGACATGCAAAAATGTGGTCTAAGAGATCACTGGACTCTGAGTCCACAGGATTGGGTATGAGTTACCTCCACACCCAATGTCAGAGGTCTCTCTTCCTATTGACCTATCCAGGGGCCACTCCATTTCCCATAAGAGCATAGGAGACCCTGAAACAAATTATCTTCCTCATTTATGAAGGGCAACATGATTCGTCATATTATGGGAAGGGGTTGCCCTGGTGCTCTTGAGTTCAAGAAGTTGCCTGCAGTGCTACTACTAAGTTTAGTTCAAGAATTACACATCAGGGCAGCCCTGGTGGCTCAGGGGTTTAGCACCGCCTTCAGCCCAGGGCAGGATCCTGGAGACCCGGGATCGAGTCCCATGTCGGGCTCCCTGCACGGAGCCTGCTTCTCCCTCTGCCTGTGTCTTTGCCTCTCTCTCTAGGTCTATCATGAATAAATAAATAAATCTTTAAAAAAAAAAAAAAAGAATTACACATCAGTGCTAGCAGGGAGGCAGGGGGTTTGGAATCCAGAGCTCTTGCCTTTATTTTTTTTTTTAAGATTTTATTTATTTATTTGAGAGAGAGAGAGAGAGAGAGAGAGAAGCAGACCCCCCACTGAGAGGGGGAGCCCTACCTGGGGCTCCATCTCAAGACCCCGGGATTATGACCTGAGCCCAAGGCAGAGGCTAAACCAACTGAGCCACCAGGTGCCTCTGGAGCCCGGGGCTTGAGATAGCTTGCTTTGCAACCTGGTGCTTCTCAACCTCAGCTACTTCATTTGTGAAATGAGACTAATAATATATCCTGAACGCCCCCCTCCCTTTTTTTTTAGTGTAAAAGAGTAAAACATTTTTATTGTATTTTTTTTTCCTCTGAGAAAAACAGATGTGTGATAAAGGCTGTTTGTGGCAAAGTCTTGAAGGGATCAAAACTGGGCAGGGTTTTTCCAAGCCAGCATGCTCCAGTTTTGTAGAACAGCTTGAGAACAGCAGCCACCCTTGAAGATTGCATTAATACCCACCAGACAGATTGCAGCCAGCATTGCACACCTGGATCGTAGCATTTCAGGCCTTCCAGCCCTGAGAGGGAGCCTCGGAGGGAGGGAGCCAGTGCATCTGGACATGCAGCGAAGCAGGATAGGGGAAAGTGGGAGGAGAGAGAGCAAGTGCTAACTCTGATGGGGACACAGGGTAAGGGGGGCCCACGCATCGTCGGGGCTACTCTGGCGGAGTGTAGGCACTTGTAGGCTCATATGCTGCCCGGCAATGAACTGAGTGTTCATCTGTTTCTCTCAAAGGAAAAAAAAAATACAATAAAAATGTTTTATTCTTTCACTCTGTCCAATAGCTTCATTTTGTTGGTGCAGGAATGGAGGCCCAGAAAAAGAAGAAACGGGCTTGTTTTCTGGGTTTGAGGAGGGTAGGGCAGATGTTATATGCATGTAGCACGGGTAAGGAAACCGAGGCCAAGCCTGACCCCAGGGGAGCCTTCCTGGATGACACCACGTCGTAGCAGGTGCCAGGTGATGTCGTGCGTGGTACCGCGGGCCCTGACCCTGAGCTCCACATTCTGGGGCTGAAACCTCTCTCAGGGAGGGATGCAATGGGATCTGCCTGTGAAGAGGAGCTTTAGCTGCCCAACTTGGCCTTTGGCTGGAAGGGGGCCACGCTCACGCCGGCTTGGAACGTGGCTGTCCAGTGGGCGGAGCCTTCATATTTCCATTTCTGGTCTCTCTGGGTTCCATCCCTCCCTTGGTGACTCCATTCCCTCCCACCACCTTTAGTTCCACCTCTATACTGGAAACTCCCAAACTGACTATATCCTGTTGATTCTGAGACACATTCTAATATCTTTGAAGTTGGGATGTGCCTCAGTTCAACTAGCAGTGCTCTTTCATAGGAGTCCGTAACATACTGGTGGTCCCACAGTCAGCGGCGTCTTATATGTGATGAAATGTGGTGCATATTGACTGCAGATCGCCGTCTGCACTCCAGACTCATAAATCACGGTGGCTTTTCAACATCTCCCCTTGCATGGGGAATAAACACCTCAAACACAAATAATAAGATTGAATTCCTGACCTGCTGGCCTTGCCCATCTCAACAACCGGTAATTCCATCCCTACAGTCATTCAGGCCAAAATCTGGGAGTCACCCTTGACCTCTCACTTTCTTTCCCAATCTACCTCCAATCCATCAACGAGTCTTACTGAGTCACTTCAAAATAAATCCTGAATCCGCCCACCTCTCACCGATTCACCTCCGACCGCCCTGATCAAGCCACGCCCGTCCCTTACCTGGATTCTGGCAATCGCCTCTGTCCGGGACCATGTCCAGTCTCCACTCAGTGAGCAACCAGAGGGGGCCTACAGTTAAGACAGCGCCCCCCACCCCACAACCTCCCCAGCTCTGTGCCACCTTCACCCCTGTCTCGTTACTCTGTGTAATTTTTAACATCATTAGCTGAGATTGCACAAAGTCATTGTTTTTTGCATTTACTATTTTTTCTATCAGAATGTGAGCTCCACAAAGATGAGGATTTTGTCTCCCTTGTTTAGTGCCTAATCTCTACCCTCTGAAACAGTGCCTGGCATGTAGCAGGTGTTCTATAAAGATTGCTTGAATGAACTGTTTCTCACAGGATGATGCTTTCGAGGGAGCACTGAAGTCAGACCAACCCGGGTTCAAATTCTGAACCTACCGCTCTGTGACTGTGGGACTTGGGCGATTCATTCGGACTCTCTAAGCCTGTTTCTCACCTGCATGACGGGGATGAGAATACGGACCTCTCAGGGCTGACGTGAGGATTAACTGAGTTAATGTTCACAAAGCATCTGCACAGGGCCTGACGCTCAGCAGGCACCCCCTTGTCATTTATTACCAGTATTACTATTGTTATTCCAACCTCTAGAGCTGGAGCACTGGGGCTTGTCACCAAACCAGGGCACATCTTAGGGGGAGGTGAGCCCGGAGGTGTGCGTGCCCTGAGTGGGAGGGAGGGAGGGCAGGCTGGGATTCGGGTCCCCACGATGTCATACATCAGCAGCGTGACCTCTGGGGAGCTGTCTCGCCCCTCTGAGCTTCGGTGTTCTCATGCATGAAGAGGAGATAATGACCGCATCTATTTTCTCCGATTGTTACGAGCATCGCTGGTGCACGCACGCAGCACATGGCAAATTCTAAGCAAACATTTACTCACATTATTACCATCTAACCAGCTTCTCCCACAAACACAGAGCCCGCTCCCTGGAAGCTGATGCCCAGGGCGGGGCTCTGACCTCCCCGTCAGCCTGCCTTCCTGGACCTCCCACGGTAGAAGGAGCCTGCGGTCACTTTTCTGTAGCTACAGCAATCCCCCGAGAGACAACCTCCCCGGCCCCAGGCCCCCCCCATACAGAGGCAGCCCCCACACCTGCCTCCTTGCCAGGGTGGCAGGGATGCGAATACTGGGCTCTGGTCCTCCTGCCTGCGACCTCCCCCACCATTTCCGGCAGCAGCCTGGTGAGGGTGGTCCCCCTGCTGCCACCAGCGTGCTTCGCTGGGCTCCCCGACTTCCTCCGGAGGAAGGGCAGTGGGGAGCCTCTGAGTTTTCCATTCTAAATTATTCCCCATGACCTTCCAGCAACCTCTACACCCTCAGCAAAGGAGCTAAATGGCAGAAAGCAGATCCCCCCCACCCCTTCTTCTAAAGAAACACTATTGTTCCAAATTATTTTCCTCACTGGAACTCCAATGACTCAGAAACCAAGTCAGACATTTAAAGGAGAGTGTCTCCCAACCTCCTCACCTGACCACTGGGTGATTGGAGGAGGTTGTGCACAGTGTGAGACCCAGGGGACTGGAGCCCTGCATCCCAAGCCGTGCCCCAACCCCAGGATCCCACCCTCCCCCAACCACCCTAGGGGAGCCTCCCCCTTGGAGCCCCCCCCCCTTCCTCTGCAAGGGAGCTCCAGCGGTGAATCAGGCAAGAAAGATTCGTGCACTCCTGGGGCTTGCATTCTAGAGAGCAGGGATGGGCCACAAAGGAAGACACAAAGACATAAACAAAGAAATGTCCACGAAGGCAAGAGCTCTGATGAAAAACAACAAAGGTGACGTGTTAGAGAATGACTGGGAATGGTGAGGGGTGAGGGGCTCAGCTGCCACTCTGCGTGGGGGGGTCTGGGAGGGCCTCCCTAAGGAGGTGACATTTCCATATCCGTCACTTAAGTGCGCACTCCCTCGAGGTCAGGGAGCCAGGTGTGTCCCCGCGCCGGCCCAGGGCCCAGCGAGAACCAGGCAGTCCACGCCCGCATGTTAAACATTGACGTCAGTAAATTGAGCGAGAAGCAGCTGTTTGCAAACCTGACTACACTTAACCTAGTGACGAATGTAGCAACTCCAGCTCGTGCTTTCCAAGCTTTAATCCAAGAACAGGCTCCAGGGAAGTCTTAACGTGTCGCCAACAAAATGAGAAAAGTAAGGACAGTGGTGGGAGTTCTCACACAAAAACCTAAATTCTACTTAGCGTAAAGGGCTGTTGTTTGCTCTGAGACTAGGTTCCTTCCTCCTTGGTGTCCGAGCGTGTGTGTGCATGTGTACGTGTGTGTGTTCTAAGATGCCCTTTCTTATATGAAATGATGGTGCTAGGAAATGGTCATTTTTAAGGCTTCTTTTTTCTTCGATGTCCTCGGTTGGCAAAATAAGTTTCCTTCCCGTTCTTAAAAAAATTTATGGGTCTGTGAAATCCAAAGACAGGGGAACCCCCGCCCTCCTAGCCCTTCTCCTTGGCAGCCTCAAGGTTAGAGGAAACAGGCTCCATTCTGGACGGCGACAGTGAAGGCTCCTGGATGCCTCTGCGCACCTGCCAGATTTGTCCCTGGCTTGGGGCCGGGCCGCTGGGGCTGCAGGCCTGTGACGGCAGCCAGTGCACGTGAGAGGTACAGTCCTCTGCGGGCTGAGCAAAACACTCCTCATCGTTCCCCAGCACGGGGCAGGGTGACACGCCGAGTCCCCCAGGCAGATTTATAGGGGGCTCATGCCAAAGGTCTTCCTCTAAAGCACCCCCTTCTTGTTTTCTCGTTCTGTCATTGCTTTATCACTCCCTTTGCCGCTCCCTGGCCCCCTCCTAGATCAGAAAAGTGCAGCTGGGGGTGTGGGGGGGCAGGCAGTAGAGCGTGCTGCGTGCTGTTTCCTTGATGCCAAAGTTCCTGACCCTTCAGGGCTGCCACCGTGCCACGGAGCAGCGAGTGGCCACGGTTCGCTTTCACCGAGCTCCTGCAGACATGCCCCATCCGTGCGCCAACCATCTGTGAAGAGCAACAACTGTGGCCCGATCCTCAGGACGATGCCCAGGACAGGGACGTGGGGGTCGTCTCCTGTGCCCTGGCTGCTCAGCCTCCTCTCCCCTCAGAGGAGACTTCAGGGAGCCTGAGGAGGTCTCCACTGTGGGCGTTCTGGTCCCACCGGCCCAGCCCAGGGACTGGGGGCACACTTCAGCCAAGACCCCAAGACAGACGAAAAGACAGCATGTATTTTGCGCAGTGCGGTGAAGGCCAAGATGCAGACGTTCGTGGTCAGCGTCTGAGGACTTCCAGAGGGTCCTGGATTCGGGGAGAGCTGCGGGGCAGGCGGAGGGCGCCCTGGCCTCACGCTTGGGGAAAGCAGCTGGAATGTGCTGGAGAGCCCGCAGTGTGTCCAGCCAGTGGGGACTGGAGGCTCACGGGGCTGGTGCCTGATGCAGGCCGTTCGAGAGAACTGAAGGCAAGGGGGCAGGGTTGTCAGCAGAGACAGACAGACAGACAGAGATGCTGCTGCTGCATGCAGCGAAACCCAACTGTCCGTCCCGCAGCGGTCAAGGAGGCACGAACCTCAGGGACCAGCTAGACCGAGGGGGAGTCCCTGCAGCTCTCCTCCCACGGTGGGTGGGTACAAACCCGGCTGCGACCTCAGCAGAAAGGAGGCTTCAGGCTTGCCGTCGGGCGCCGGGCCAGCAGGGACCTCGGGGTCAGTGCAGGCCGCCTGGGCCAGGAGCACTGGAGCAGGAGCAACCCCGGGGGCAGTGAGAGCCAGCGGGCGCCCCCCGGCTGGTGGGGGCTCAAGTGTGGGCCCGCAGAGGAGCCGGAGCCGCTGCCACCCACAGCAGCTTGCCTGCTTGCTTGCTTGTTTGCTCATTTATTCATTCATTCATTCATCAGAGGCACAGAGAGAGGCAGAGAAACAGGCCGAGGGAGAAGCAGACTCCCTGCAGGGAGCCCAACTCAGGACTCGGTCCCAGGACCCCGGGGTCACGCCCTGGGCCCAAGGCAGCCGTTCAACCGCTGAGCCCCCCAGGTACCCCCAGCCCTCGGCAGTTTAGCGAGAACTTTCCCTGCTCCTGCCCCTCCTGGAGCTGGCGGTCAGTAGACCGAGGCCGAAGGAAGAAGAGAGAGAAATGTGACCTCCCCACGGCCCACGACGAGGCTGCGCCGGGGGAAGGCGACGCCTACCTGGACCCCGGGGCCGCGTGCCCCCAACGCACGGCTATTCTTTGTGACACTCGAGGGAAGGAGAAAGGCGGGGTCGAGACAAAAATGAAGCTGCTCCGTTCATCCCAAGGGCTGTGCTTGAGGAGGAGCGTCCCGCCGGCTGTCCCGCGGCGGCCGTGACAGTGGCCCGGCCCAGGCTGCCCTTGCGAGGTGGTCGTGCAAACCGCTACGATCGGGGACCCTGTGGGAGCCCCGGCAGGCACCTGGCAGGGCCTGGCCACCCCCTGGCTCTCCCCTGCCTGCCCTCCCCAAGCCTGGCAGGTCCACGGGCTCCCTCAAATCCTATCAATGAATTCATTTCCTTATCGCGGCAGGAGCACTTTCTGTGTCTTGTTGTCGGGAACCCTGACCAGCGTGCCCTTCCTCCCCAGCTCCTCTACACCTGCCCCCGGAGCCGGTCTCAAGTCCTCCTCCAGCACCCCCAGCCATCTGTCTTGCTTTCCTCCAGCTGGAGACCCCAGATCTCACCTTTACCCAGGCTGGAGCTTTGCTTAGGCGACTCTGGCCCGGATCCCACCTCTGGCCCTTCCTGTCCCGGTGACCATGTCACACAAAGACAATGAGGCAAGAACTCTTCCCCATCTGTACAGTGGGCACACCAATCCTCCAAAGGATAATGTCAGGACTAGAAGGAAGTACGACATTTCAAGCACAGAGCACACGGCCTGGCACACAGCATAGGCAATGAATGCGAGCGAGGAATAGCAGCAGTCGCCGTGGCAGAGCGGTGCAGTAGTGGTGGTGGTTGTAAAGGGAGACATCTCTGGGCTCTCACATCAAAGAAAACTCAACTTCTGTTCTGTTTAAACCACTGGTTTTAGGGTTTCTTTGTTAAACAAAGTAACAAAAGCTCGTTCTGAGCCCTGATAGAGCATGCAAGTGAATTTTCTAAATTTGAAAGATACAAAAAGGTTATATTTCTATTACAGTTAGAATTATGTGAAATATATACGCCCACGAAAGACAAGAAGGACAAACTGTTACGATAAGATGGCAGGCGGGGTTATAGGAGAAATATTTTTCCCATTGAAATTTCCTCCTGTTACCTATATATTTTGATTAAAAAACTGTCTGCAAAGAAGAAAAAAAAAAAAAAAGAAAGTGTCCCTGAGACTGGATACATTTTGATCACGTTCCCTAAGAGGGAAACATGTGCCTGAACCCTCCTTCTACTGCAGCACCCTGGGACAAATTTTTAAGAAGAAAAAGACCAAAAAAATTAAATTAAATTAAATACAGAAAGACCAAGAGAGGGGCATCTGGCTGGCTCATTTGGTAGGGCATGTGACTCTTGATCTTGGGGTTGTGAGTTCAAGCCCCATGCTGAGTATAGAGATGACTTAAAAAAATTTTTTTAGGTTAAGAAAAATAAAATAAAAAATAAAAAGACAAAAATAGGAAGGACAGGTGTGTCCCGGTGACAACTGGAAATGGGGCCGTGGACACTCTTAGCATGAGTGAGAGAATGAACTCTTCTTTCCAGGCCAACATTCTACAATGCCCACCTAAGCCTTGGCATCCTCTGACAGGCAGGTGGGCAACATTAGCAGGAGAGGTGGGACCTGTCCATGGGTCACCGAGACCACGTGGACCTTAGCTCTCAGACATTCATCGCAGGAATCCCTTCTTCTCTGCCCTGGTGACCAGTTACACGTAAGCCTCAAGATGCAGGAGGACCAAGATTCCTGCTCACAGTGACCTCAGCAGGTCATCACATAAACACCTCGGATTACAGATCAACGAGGGAGGAAGGTGAGACCTCCTACAGAGCACAGGAAGCGTAGGAAGGTTCTCTCTGCGGAGCCGGTCCGCTGGGTAAGAAGAGGCAGGTCAAGGGCAGGTTATTACACCATGTGTATTTCTCCTCCTGGCACTGAGGGGAACCAGGCCCCCATCTGCCCGTAGGCCCCCACCCAAGAGAAGTGCCAAACTGCCAAGGCTTCCCACCAGGGGACTTCTCAACCTTAGCTCACATTCTTCTCCAGCGGGGCTCCTTGTCAACACTTCTCAAAACAAGATGTGGGGTTTCTGCATGGCTAATAACAGACCACAGCCTGCCTCAGTCTACACCCTCCCCTCTTTCACTCAGACTCAGTTTGTTGACGGACCATGAAGGAAGCATAGCCTGTACCTGTTCAAGAATTTCTGCTAGAGTGGTTTGGGGTTGGCACATGGCAAAGCTTGACAGCATTTCTGATGATCTGGAACATGGTGTAGGGAAGAGGTTCCAGCTGGCCACTAGCTTGCTGGGTGCTCCTGGACAAATGAATGGACCTGTCTGGGTCCTAGTTTCCCCGTGTGTGGGGTTTGGACAAGAAGATTTTTCTAGCTCTATATCTTGGGATAGCAGGATAACACTGAGATGGATTCCAGTTCTGTGAAATCTACTCTGGTTTAGGACATTGCACTCGGGCTTGAATTTACGACCAAGACAGCCATTTGAATGCCAATTTGATATTTCTTTCATGGAGAAATGAATATCATTTACAAGGTAATAACCCCTGAGCCAATTCAAAGCAGGGATTAACAGGAAGAAAAAAATTCTCTCCCCATAGCCGCTTAAATATAATTGTGTTTACACAAACACAGACCTTACACGATTCTGAAACACTAAATTCTAAGTGTCTGTTAGCTTAAGCCAAGGGGCCTGGTCATTACAATTCTACATAATAATTGTAGAAAGCCCAGAAGCTTCTAAGGAATAGGAAAGGGACACCAACATCTGGAGAATTTCCTAGAGCTACGTGGCTTAAGAAAATTTAGGGGTGCTGTGCGAGGGCTTCCAAATATGAAATTCAGATCTTAAAAAAATAAGTCCTAGGATTAGAATGGAAGCAGGACACCCTCCCTAACCTTTCCAAGTGCTAGTTCCAAGGCCTGGCCCTTTTAGGCCCAGCCCCCACCAATGCCGAGGCTGACGTCAGCTCCCTGTCTCCACAGCCGGCAGCCCTGGGAGCTCAGACTTGCTAGATCAATGAAAACATCAACCTTGCCAGACGTGTCTGCCCCACTCCAAGCCCACCGTGCAGCCAGGGGTTCAGGCACGCAGCCGGACCATCTGTCATTAGGCACTGCTGTTAATTGCCGTGCTAATGAACAAGGTTTGAATTGGAAGCACGAAATGCACATGCAGATTTAGACACAGTTCCACAGTTCTGGGTCCTGTCCCCTAACAGCCTGGCACAGTCTCCAGGATGCAAAGGCAAAAGTGGCCGAGTCACATCATAGGCACAGACGCTGTATAACTCAGTCAGCACATACTTCAAAGAGCAAGTGTTGAGAATTTTTGAGCCCGGCACTTATCCGACCATTCATCCATCTATCCACTCAACAACCACTGGCTTTATGGTGAACACTGCATCAAATGCATAGTTCTGTGACCTAGTCCCTGCCCCCAGGGGATATAGCCTAGCAGTCAAGATAGACAACTGGACAAATACAGGAAATGCGTTGTGACAAATGCTAGGAGAGGTCAGCAGAGGGGCTAGGGGAATATGGAAGAGGGGTCTCTAACCAGCCTGGAATAGCAGGGAAGACTTCCTGGAGGAGGAGAGAAAGTCTGAGCCAAATCTCAAAGGAGGAGCAAAAGTTACCCAGGAAAAGGAGAGAGGAGGTTAATACAGACAGAAGGAGTAGGAGGTAGGAGAGAACACTGATGTCTGAGGAAGCACAGGCGGTTGGCCATGGTGGGGCACAGGTGTGCGATGGGGGAGTGCAGGGTGAAGACACCGGGGGTGCAGAGTGAGAGTGCTGAGGGAGAGAAGGCATAGGTGGCAAAGAACCCCGAAGAGCAATCACTCCACAAATCCTGAGCTTGAGAATAGAATTAGGTCAATGTTGTCCTCTGCCTTCGAGGGAGAGGATGAGCAAGGGACAGGGTGTTGGCACAGAGTGGGGTGGAAGAGGAAATGTCAACAGACAGCATTACGGTGAAGTTCTCAGGGTAGTGGATGCCAGAACCAGGCATCCAGCGCTAGGCAGAACTTGGACAGGGGGGGTCAGTGTCACCATCCAGATGCTTTGCGAAAGTTGACTCATGGAATCAAGGAGGTCATGCCATGCTCCCATTTTCCAGGTGGAGAAACTCAGGTCCAGGGAGCTGAAATAGTTGGGAGCTGGGAAGCGGTATGGCCAGAATCCCAGTCCGTGGTGTGCCTGACTCTAGAGCCTGTGCCCTGCCCGTTACACCATGCTGCTTCCCAAGGACTTCCTGGTAGAGGAACAGCATGAGCTGGCTTGAGGGAAGCTGGCGGAAGGCACACGGGAGACCACGGGAGTCAAGAGAAGGAAGAAAAGATTGGGGCCGTGGATGTAGGGGTGATGGTCACGCAGAGTGACCCAGGCTTGAGCTCTGGAGTCCAACAGCCTCTGGACTTGGCCTCCCTTGGCCTCAGTCTCCTCACTGGAGAATGGGGACCTAACCTCTACTTCCTGTGGTTGACCTTAGCATTCAGTGAGGTAACACAAGTAAAGCACTTCGGAGGTTGCCTCTAGCCCCGTGAGTCCTCAAACGTGGACGATTATGTCAATCAACAGTCACCATTATTCCCCATAATAATAATAACTGGCAGCACAACCTCAGAGGTAGGTCGGGGTACGTGGGGAATATTGAGTGCCAGCGCCGGCACGTGGTCTTGATCCTGTTGATGTGGGGGGACCGCGGGGGAAGGTCTTTAGCACAGACATGAAACCACAAGGGTACTAGCACATTTTCTCCTCTCCTGCAGGATGACACAGCAATCCCTGCTTCAGAAGTTCATGATTTTTCTCCAACGTGGAAAGATTGCGCTGCGGTGAAGAAAGGCCCTTTTGATACCTGCAAACGCAGGCCATATGGTGCCAGCGGAGGGTTGGGTGGCTGTCTGGGTGCATACCACAGGGAGCACGAGAAGGGCTGGGGGGGGCTCCTGTGGGGGTTGGGGGCTCGGGTGCCCCCAACTGGTGATAAAGGGAAGGAGGAGGCATCTCCATGCCCCTTGGCCAACTGGCCCACTCTGTGAGCCTCGTAAGGGTGTCAGGCACCCTCCCCTTGGCCACTCATCACCAAATCAGAAGCCTCCAGAGGCCTCGCTCCTGTAACCATAGAAACAGGTGCTCTCTGGACCACCCCTCTCTCTATTAAAAAGGGTAAGATGCTGTGTCCTCGGAATGGAGATGGTTGATGAAGGGCAGGCCTTTGTGAGGGGCCCTCTCTGGCTTCATGTCCAGTCTGCCCCCAGCCCTCCTCATGGCCTGCAGAGGCGGCTCTGTGGAGAACTCCAAGCTGCACAGCTGCCCCTGAGGAAAAGCTGGCATCTCTCCGGGCCCTAGCACATCTTTGAATTCTTCTGCTCCCTTGTGACCTCTCTGTGAGGCAGACCTTATCTTCACTTTACAAATAGGGAAGTGTGATCCAAAGAGGGCAAATGACTGTCTGAGCCATGTAGCTAGGAAGAGCTGGGCTGGATCCAAGCCCCCAGCTGTCTGAACTCCAAAGCCCTGGTTTAACTCCTGCTGCATTCCACCTATCAGAGCAGGGGGTGGACAGATAACGTTGGCTAGAGCTCTTCAGAAAAAGAACCAGATGATAGTGGCCCAAGAGTAAGGAAGGATCCAGCTGACCTCTGGTTCCAAGCCGGGCAGAGGGACAGTCCCAGGTTTGCACCTTCCTGAGTGACCTTGGACAGGTTACTTACCCTCCCTGATTCCTGGATCCTCATCTGGAAAATGGATCTCAGAGGACCTACCTGCAGGGTGTTGGCAACGATCAGAGGTATGTTCTGTAAGCTCTGGCCTTCAAAAAGTGCTCCCTGATGGCAGCTCTGACGAATGGTTAGTAGTGCGGAGCTGCAGATAGGATGGGGGCTCCTCAAACAGCCTCACTAACATGCAACACAAGCCAAGAATGGAACTGTGAGCTGAGCAGGGCAGGAGAACCTTCTCCCCCCATACACAACGGGCTCTTGGAAGCCATCCTTTATTGCTAAGCACCTAGGCACATTATGGAATTTCATCTTCCCCACAACCCAGGGAGGCAAGGATTACTCTCATGTTACAAATGACGAAACTAAGATTTGGAGACTAAGTGACCTGTCACTCGAAGCTACCTGCTCCTGCTTGTCAGGCTCCTGAGCCTGTGCTCCTCCGAGCCCCACTGCCTGCTGCTGTGGCTCCCCGTGGCCACCCAGCACCTGGGGACTGGCCTCTGCGCCCATGGTCTCCAGAAGGGAAGTCCCTTCTCTGCCCTCGGTCCTACACTCTCCTCTGGATGGTTAGCTCAGCAGCCACACGTGACCCAACCATTCTTCTGAGCCCAGTAGGAACCACTGACCACCCGATGTGAATGATCCAAGCTGCCGATTTCACTAAGACGTGGGAGAAGCACGATTTGACCTGGAATCTGTGGGTCCCCACCCTCCCTGCCTCATCACCAAATGGTTACAGGACCCAGATTCAGGCCTGCAGGACCCAAATGAACCAGCCAGGCAGACACATGGGCATCTTGAAGGGATTCCCAGGCCGGCCTTCCTTCCCCCCCCCTCCATCAAAGCACTGCCACGGCTCCCAATGAGGGCCGGGGGAGCTGTAAAATCCCCATTTGCCACAATTAGCAGATGAGTAATGAAATGGCAGTGGCAGCTGGCAGTGGCCTCTGCTCTCCCGAGGCCCACAGCCCTGCTCCTGTGAATGCCAGATCGTGACAGAAAGCAGCAGAATGTCTGGTACCCAGAGATACCTAGACACACACCACTGGGCCATCCTGCTCTTCCTCCTGGAAATCCAGACCATGTTTCACGGGGAACTCCTGTTCTTTGCAAGAGGCCTGCACTCAGGATCACCAAAGACAGAGTGAAAGAGGGGAGGGGAGCCCCAAAGGAGGAGAAAGGAGGAAGCAAGGAGGTGGAAGGAACAGTGTTTGCAAGGACCCTGGGCCAGAAGGGAGCCGGCATGAGAACAGAATGCATGCAGTGTGGGTGGAGCTCCGGTTACCCTCCGGTAGGAGGATGGGGAAAGGGCTGGCTGTGTGGGGGAGGCAGTCGGGGAGCCCACGGGCCACGGGGAGCATTTTGCCATGCCACAGGCGTCCCGTGGCTTGTTCCTTTCTGCCCCAGCAAGTCCTTTAATGCTTTTCTAGGTTTCAGCAACATTTTTAACTTATAGCAACATTTTAACTTAACATCTATAGATGGCCATGCTTGCCTGAAAACAGCATGCATGGCGTTGGCTTCTGGGCCATCGTCCGGTAAAATTGCCATGTGTGTTCATTTACAGGCGAGTGGCACATAGAGAGGTTAGAGGCATCCGTCACCCCAGTGGTCCCTAAAGCCAAGGGCTGCCTGAGCGGCAGGAGGGCCCAGCTCCAGGTGCCCCGCCAGAAACCCTCTGCCTTCTCAGGTCCAGGAAAGAAAGGACCTCAGGGCCCTCAGGCCCAAAGAGAGTTAAAGGAAGTCTCAGCCAGAGAGAAAGAGCTATTTCCTCAAAATGCTCCTGTCCAGCTCAGTTCATCAAATCTCCTTTATGTAGCACAAAATAAACACAACCCTAATTAGCAGGTTTGTGTTGCAGCTGAATTTTCAAAAGTGCATCCAGCTTCCAGCCTCAGCATCCCCAGAGAAGGCGCAGCGGCTCCCCAAGAGGCTGGCCGGTGTTTGTGGAATCATCAGTCTTCTGGCGTTCACACAGTTTGCCTCATTTCCTCCAAAGAGTTATTAGCTGAAAGGCATCTCCTCCAGGTCTGAGCTCAATGAACTCCCAGGCCCTGGCCACGTCTGGTTAGACAGGAGGAATAATACGGGGCGTCAACGTGCTGGGCTGGATCACTAGCAAGTGCAGGTAGAGGCAGGGAAAGCCCTGAAGGCCAGAACTGGAAAGGGGCATCCTTGCGTTCCCTCCTTCATTGAGCAAATATTTATGGAGTGGCCACGATCTTTTAGGTGGTGGGAGGCAGCAGGGTGTACAATCACTGCTGGCGTTTCTAGAGCTACATGGTCAGAGTTCAAATCCTAATTCTATCACCCACTTATAACCAAATTACTTTCTCCCCTGGACCCTAATTGGTTTCCTCACCTGTGAAAGGTGCTGGGCATACCAGGGTGGGGGCCATGGAACCCCGATTGAGAACTACTCCTTTAGCCACTTCACCTGTTAGGTATGTCTTTGGGTCCCGTGCTACTTCTGGATAAGCCTGGTCAAGAGCCTCATCCAGCTCTGTGGCTTGACCTGGAATTTGGAATGACTCCCAGGCCTTTGGTGCTCAACCACCCCCTCCTTGTAGGTTTAAAAATAGTCACTGGCAGGCAAGATAGACGTGAGTTTGGAGTGCATGATACCAAACTGAACACCAGGCACTGATGAGCCATTCGTGGGCACCGTTTTATTTCCCTCTTCTAGACACTGAGACTGGAAGAGATTTGGTGATTTGCCCAAGGACATGCGAGTGCCCAGGATCAGAACCAGGAAGTGTGGAATGAAGGAAGAGATCCTACAGAAGAGCCCCCACCAAAGACATGCTCACAGCCAGGGCCCCTCCGGGCTAGCGCTCGGGTGGCCGTGCATTTCTGCAAGATGCAAGTCTGAGATGACCATCCAACAACCGAGAAAGTGGCCTGTGGGGCCAAAGGAAAGGAATGAGCAATTATTCCTTCTGTCCCTTTCTCACCAACCCAAATTCATTCTGCTGGGTGCCAGACACTGTGCAACGTGCCTTCTAAATATGCTCACATTTATTCTTCACACTAGCGGTCCCAGGTTTGGTGTAACTTGCCCCACTGCCACTGTGCAATTTGCCCAGAAGCACAGGGCTGGTCATGCTCAGAGCTGGTGGTCAAGCCCCAAAGTCCACGCACTTCACTGCTATTTTCTTACTCCACGAAGTCAGGAGTTTAGTGGCAGTGGAGAACCTAAGTTCCCAAGCTCTCCACTCAGCTTGTCCCATTTTAAAACAGAAGGTGGGTATGCTCGGAGGCCCCTCAACTCTTGTTTTCCGGGCCTGGCCTCAGCCTGTCACACAGCCGGGGCCAGCCGGGGCCTGCCCAGGCCACATCGCCCGCTCTGATCCGGCTCCTGAGTCCAGAGCTTCTCCTCATAAAAGCAGCAGCTGCTACAAGGAAGGCTTCCAGAGAGCATGGAGCTCTGCTGAGGATGACCAACCAGCCAACCGGCCTGGGAGGCAGAGTTCGCCCCAGGCAGCCCTACCTGCTACCCAGAATCCTCTCTTCAGTGATTCTGTCCCAGGCAGTGAATGCATAGTTGATTTAGGGAGCGTCTCCTAGGGTTAGATGTCGAGTACACCTTCAAATCAAACATCAGCTGCTCTCTCCGAGATGAGGAAAAAGTGGACTCTGGTCCCATCAGCAGCTTCTAGGCTACGTGGGAGGGAGCCACACCTGAGGGACTCATGTGGCCTGATGGAGAGAACTGGGTGGGGGGGGACAAAGAATTTCACCTAAAATGTCTTTTAAAAAAGTAAGGTTAACAGCCTGCTTCTCCCTCTGCCTTGTGTCTCTGCCTCTCTCTCTGGGTCTCTTATGAATAAATAAATAAAACCTTAAAAAAAAAACAGCAATGTTAAGGCATCGTCTAGCTGATGAAAGAAGGTAAGTTAAACCCTGGGGGACCTGAATTGTCCTAGTTCTGAGGACAACAGTCCCACCTTGGAGCTTGAAGTTGAGCAAATTAACATTTCCCTGCTCCAGGCACCCACGAAACCAGCACAGCAGGGACCGGCGCAGAGCGCAGAGCACCACAAAACCATCTTGAGAAAGAATGGCCCGCAGGCCTGGGGGCCCGGATGCTGACCTCAGTGCAGGTATTAGAATTTTTAAAGAAAAAATACAGGTCAGGCTGCAAGGGTGGGGGCGTGGTGGGAGCCTGCGTATTAGTGTTCGGGGCCACTGTAACAAGGTATACTACCTGGGTGGCTTCCAGCAACGTTTATTGTCTTAACAGCTCTGGAGGCCAGAAATCCCAAAGCAAGGCGTCGGCAGGCGGTGCTCCCTCTGGGACTCTGGGTGGAATCCTCCCTTGCCTGCTCCCGGCTTCTGGCGGTGGCCAGCAGCCCTGACATTCCTTGGCTGGCAGCCGCACCACTCCGACGTCTGCCTCCATCATCACATGGCAGTCTGCTCCCCGTGTGTCTCTCCTCTTCTTATAAGGGCACAAGTCATACTGGATCAAGGGCCCATTCTTTTTTTTTTTTTTTTAAGATTTTATTTATTTATTCTTGAGAGACACAGAGAGGCAGAGACACAGGCAGAGGGAGACGCAGGCTCCCCACGAAGGAGCCCGATGCGGAACTCGATCCTAGGACCAAAGGCAGACAGATGCTCACCGCTGAGCCACCCAAGTGCCCCAAGGGCCCATCCTATTCCAATATGACCTCATGTGAATGAATTCCATCTTGCAATGACCCTACATCCCAAGCAGGTTGCATTCTGAGGTCGTGAGAGTTAGGACTTCAACCTATCTTTGGGGGGATGTAATTCAACCCATAATAAGTGGCCACCAAAGAAATAAAATAATGGGAGCCTGAGGGCAGGGCATGTGTACAACGTGCATCGCGGTGCCCTGGCCCGTCCGCCGGAGCCCCGGTCTGCAGCCTGGCCCAGGAATGTCTGGCCGCCCCCCTTCACAGAGACACCCCCTTGCTGCTGCTCAATGACGGGAGCGTGTGGCAGCCACCTCTCACCCTCCCTAGGGGACCCTGGCCCTCACCACATAGTTTTCCATACAAACAGCTGACTTGAGATGATTAGGGTCTTCCTTCCATTTGCTCTTTGATGCTGCTGGGTCCCAACTTTTTGGGGTTGAGAATAACGCCCCTTCAAATACAAAAGCTGTGGATGACACACTCCTTGTAAGGGAGAGAAAGATGTGAAGCATCGTCAGCTGAGCTGGTGATAATTGCATGGATGCTGCTGCAACACAACCAAGTCTCCCCCTTCCTGTAGAGGTGCCCCGTCATCCCTCTTGTCACGCAGGGGCTGTCACGCAGCCTGACTCGCCGTGGCGGAGAGGAGTCCTTTGGTGCCCTTTCCGTGCTCTCCTCCGGAGGAGTGTCCAAGCCAAGTTCTCGCATCGCTCTCAAGTCACTCGTGACCACTAACTTTCCACTTCTTACTCACAGCAGGTCGCACCCCCCCCTTCTTTGTAGCAAGGCCCAAACCAGTGGGAACTGGTCCATGGGTCCCCTTATTGCAAACATCAGCTTCCCTTGTGGATCTGATCTACATGCGGTGGACACGCCTGCGAAGGGATGTGTAGGGCCGGACACGGAGACACGCTGCTGGAAAGCCACGCAGGGCCGACAAGCAGGAGACGAGGCAAACCCCTAAACTCTTTTCCAGCAAAGCTTGAACACGGAGAAATAGTTTCTGCCTGAGTTAGCTAGCAATTCAAATGAGCCGTTCTGCCCCGTCCTAAGGAGCCGAGCCTCTACTGCGAGGCCTGCGGTCCGATGTAAGCTGTGCAGGCTGCAGCTACCCTGGGATGCGAGCCCAGCATCCGCGGAGGGGACTCGCTCTTTCCCTCTGCCCTCCGCTCCTGGCTCCCCAGACACTGGACCACTTGGCAGTTGGCCCCTCCGACCACTTCGCATAGCTCCCTCCCCTCTCAGCCTTCCCTCCTACCTGCATCTCTAATTAAGTCCCAGCGCCTGTGCTCCGGCTGCCCAGGAGAGGAAGCTGCCAGCTATGGGTTTCAGTTACAACGAATGAAAGAGCCTATTTTCCCCAGAGACAAAGTCAGAGGAGTCTGCAAAGGACCACCCAGCCCCTTCTCCGCGGCCTCCAGCTCTCAGCGTTGGCCGGACACCCCCACCTCCCCCCCATCCTCAGAGGAAGATGCACCTAAGGGTCCCAGCAGAACCTCCTGGGTGGAGCGCTCCCCAGGGAACGGGGTGATTTCCTGATGGGAATCCAGAAAATAGAGTTTGTCTATTTCCCTTGGAATCTGTCCAGGCCGAGCAATGTCAAAGCCTGGGCTGGGGTACAAAAGGCATTAGGCAGGGCCCCCAGAGGACGGCGTGCAGAATTCTGGCCATCAGACACCAGAATGTGTTGTTACTGGCTACATCCACTCCTACTTGGCAAATGCAGTTTTTGGATAGGACTTTGTTTTTCAGTCTGGGTTGGATGTGCAAAGTGCCCTGGGTCAGAAGGGAAAGGCTGGGCCAGATGGCAAGGCCTGAGGCCAGGGACAGGCTATCGGGCTCTCCAGGGCCCCAGGCAAGGGCACAGGCCCCATGGGGTGGTCCCAGGGCACTAGGCCTGGGTGATGAGGGCAGCGATCCCCTCCAGCATCACCTCCCGGGCCTGAGCAGAAGGGTGATGAAGACTGGCAGAGAAACAGCAATTGTTCGACGAGAAGTCCACAGTGTCTGCTTCTGGAGGCTTCATGGACCCGAAAGGCTGCAGGCCAATCCCACTCTCAGCCTGGCACTGCTCACCTACCTGCCCTCCTGCTCCACACCCCCAAATGCCTTCCTCGTGTTTGTTTAGATAACAGCAGCTCTACTGATAGCATCACGCTCATGCAATTCATCCAATGAAGGTGTACAACTCAGTGGTTTTTAGTACATTCAGAGTTGTGTAACCATCGCCATGACCAATTTTAGAACATTTTCACCCCCTGTAAGGAAAAAACAAAAGAAAATAAAAAAAAACCCACATCCCCTAGCAGTTACTCCTGTCCCCGCCCATTCTTCCCCAACTCTGGGCCACCATGAACCTACTTTCTGTTTCTATACTTGCTTGCTCTGGGTGTTTCATGGAAGTGGAATCTGACTTCCCTCACTTTTTAAGGCCCCCCCCCCGCCCCCCGGGACTTGGTTCAAGCATCCTGGAGCCAGGGCCTGACAAGACCCACAGACCTGGAGCCAGGAAATATGGGTGCAGGGACATTGCCATTTCCTGACTGTGAGACCCTGATAAAGCCTCCTGGACCTGCCTCTCGGAAGCAAACTAAGATCAATAAATAAATGCCCCACAGCCTCGCCGTGAGGACACACCAAGACGTGGTGTGTGAACACACACATCGTACATGATAAAGCACATCACGTCCAAATAAATGCAGCACAATCCCAGCTCCTTTTGAGTTTATAAACAAAGTAAAGAGCTGGTCTTCCTACCCCGATAATTCTAAGTCCTCTCCGCCAGCACCCACCTTTATTCTTCTGTGTTCTTTGCTCTGTGTGCCTAGGACACAGCTGCCAAGGAAAACTCGAGAGAGGAAAAGAAGAAGCCCACTTCTCAGTGCTCTTTGGTGAGAAAACAAAAGGATTAGTCCTCGCTGGGCAGGGGGTCACACAGAAGTTGCTGTGCGGTGACCAAGAGCAGGATAGTACTGGCCCTTAGGGCTGGGTCTGTTCTATCACCTGTGGCAGCCCAATTAATCTCCTCTCACCTGTCCCCTCACCTGTACAATCTGGAATAAAAATAGGTTCATCTGGGGCAGCCCAGGTGGCTCAGAGGTCTAGCTCCGCCTTCGGCCCAAGGCGTGATCCTGGAGACACGGGATGGAGTCCCGCATCGGGCTCCCTCCATGGAGCCTGCTTCTCCCTCTGCCTGTGTCTCTGCCTCTCTCTCTCTCTCTCTCTCTGTCTCTCATGAATAAATAAATAAAATCTTTAACAAAAAATAGGTTCATCCTCCTGGGGTGTGTGCTAGGATTCCCTGAGATAGGACTTAGCCCAGAGCAGGGCTCATGGTCAACAGTAAATTGTGGCCACCACTGTCAGTACCATCATGGTCGTACTCACCACTGCCATTATCAGAGGGTAAATCTAGCTATCTGGTGAAGAGTGCTGGCTCCTACCTCTTTTTGCCTCAGTTTCCAGATGTTTAAAATGGACACATACAGTATCAAACTCATAGTGTAACTGTGAGGGTCGGCGGGCTCATCCACACAGTGTGCTTGGAGCAGTGCCTGGCATACTGCGCTATGGGGGATTAGTTACTTACTATTACTTCCTAAAAAGGTTTTCCTCGTTCCCTCACAGGCCAACAACAACTCCTGGGTATCCTCTCACACTTTGTCCCTGTACCCCTTTCTCTAAAGTGTCCTTCCAGTATTTTCCCAACTTGTAAAATAGCCTCTGTTTTTCCAGTGTAACGGTCTGTTTGCACGACTGAAGTCAAGGAACTAAACTCACTAGATAGCTCCTCCTGGAAAATGCTAATGCCCAGAGGAAAAAACACCCCCAGAAAGGAGAAAAGGCCCTCTGACCCATTCCCTGGGATGTAAGGTCTGTAAGATCTAGCTCATTACATTTCTGGCTGAATGTTCTGGGCCAGATTAAAGCAATTCCAGCAAATATCAAGGGTTTAATAGTCCAGCCTCCAGAATAAAATTCCATTTCTTCCTTGGAGTTCTAGGGGCAGCAAATCAGTGGCTCACAGAGGTAAACACTGATGAAATCCAGAGAACCAGCAAAAAAAAAAAAAAAAAAAAAAGGTGGGACAACTGAGTCTCTTCCCATCTTGCCTCTGCTGATTGCATTATCATTTATCACAGCTCAGCAGGAAAAAGCTAGGAAAAGCATCTGATGATCTTGGGTTGGCTAAATATTCCAACTATCAGGCCTGGGAATACAAGCCTGATTCAGCCAAATCTTAAATGCATTTGCCTCTCATCCCTTTAGCATCCTTCCCATGGCGTGGTATAAAAGCTGGACAAGACACTCCAGCCTTCCCAGGCTGCACAGGACATGGACACTCCCACCCGAACCTTGGGACATCATTATCCAAGGCTGGGTGCTCCTCTGGGAGCTTGCAGCCCCGGCACTCATGCCAGACAGTGTTCCTGTCCCAGATGATTCTGTGTCCTTACACCCTCACGCACGTACACAGATCCACATCAGGGGACTAAACCTCAGTCGGAGGAGGACCGAGTTGGAAGGGATCTTTAGGGCTGCCTCAGCCACCTATCCCCCCTTCATGCTACAGGATGGGACACTGGGCTCCAGAGTAAGGACTGACGTGCCCTAATTCATGCTGTGTTCTCTCTTCTGTTTCCTCATTTGCCAAACGCAGATCATTTCCCTATATCGCCCGGGTTACAAGGCCTAAATTAGAAATGCAATCGATGCTTAGTAATTTTACCTTTCCCTTCCTTCCCACAACTGACCTGCTACGTGATGGATTTTGTTTTATTTGTTTTCTCTTGAACACTTAGAAGGACCATAGTCAACCTACCAGATACTGAGGAAGCTGGGAGAGCGACGACGACGTTCCCACTTCACAAGGCACAAGCTTCCCTGCCGCCGCAACCCGCCCCCCCCCCCAGTGCAGCTAGTGGGGCTTTGGACATTATTATCCATTCATCTATTTATTCAGCAAATTCAGAGCCAGCCATTGTTATAAGCATTCAGGGATACAATAGTAATAAAAGATTTATTGAGAAAGACAGATCTTAATCAAATCATTATACTCATAATTAATTAAACTTAGGATAAATGCTACAAAAGGCAGACAGGTGGCTGTAGTAGTGTGACAAGAGGACTTAACAGAGCCTGGGGTGGGGGTAGTCAGGGAAGGCTTCCCTGAGGAAGTAACGTTTCCCTCAGATATGAAGGATGGTTAGGAATTTGTGGAACAATGAGTGGCGCTAGGAGGGAAGGCTGGGGGGAGCAGCTCAAGAAGCAAGAGCAACGTGTGTAAAGGTGTTGGGGAGAGTACCTGCCATATTTGGGGAAGCAGGGTTACAGAGAAGTCCGAGAGGCTGGTTTTGTGCTTGAATATTTATTTGTTTGGAGGAAGACGAAGATCAGCAGCCCTAGAGCCCTGGGGTGGGGTGGGGGGCAGGCGGGGAAGGACCATTAGAGGGGGAAGACAGTGGGTCAGCCCACGGATCCTAACTCTGATCCTAACCCGTAATTAGGACCAGGGTAGGAGTTGCTGCAACTCCAGAGGAACAGGTGCGACGGTCCTAGGAAGAGATGTTTGAACCCCTGGGACCGAGCAAGGCTGGTGCACAGAGCAGCCCCCACCAGTAGACGCCTATTCAAGCACCCTCCTCCCCCACTCTTGCATCACCATTGCCTTTGCCATAGAAAGAGATGTATTCCCTGGTTCCCTATTTCCTTAAGAACCAATCTTCCAGAAGCAACTTGAAATCTAGAAGACTGTTTATCTTTCAGCATTTTGGGGGGTTTCATGTCTTTACTAGTCCCCGTCCCAGGGGCACTGTGTTTAGCACTTAAGAGATTGGGCTCTGTAGTTAGACTGCAGGGGTTTGAATCCTGACATTGTCATTTACCAGCTGTGTGACTTCAGGCAAGTCTCTTAACCTCTCTGTATCCTCATCTATAAAATGAAGATAACAGTTTACTTACTTATAGGGTTGCTATAAAAATTAAATGAAATAGAGGGACTCCTGGGTGGCTCAGTGTTTAAGCATCTGCCTCTGGCTCAGGGCGTGACCCTGGAGTCCTGGGATCGAGTCCCACATCAGGTTCCCCTTGAAAAGCCTGCTTCTCTCTCTCTGCCTGTGTCTCTGCCTCTCTCTCTCTGTCTCTCATGAGTAAATAAATAAAATCTTTTTAAAAAATTAAATGAAATAAAGATTAAATGAAATAATGCAGATATTCATTGGGATACATTGGTGGAAATACTCAGGAAATGGAAACTTTATTATTATTATTATTAATCATTTCATTAATATCACCACCATAGCAACTATATAATACGTGTCCACAATATTCCAGAAACTGAGCGAAGTATTTCATATACTTTATTTTGAATGCTCCCACAGTTTTTGGTATAACGATCCTGATTTTCTAAATGGGGAACTGAGGCTCAGAAGAAGCTGAGAATAGCTGAAGAATAGCTGAGCCACTCGCCTATTAAGTGACAAGTGAGGATTCAGAGCCAGGCTCCCAAAGCAGCCCACTCTTTACGTTTCTATCCCAAATTGGTCACTTCTCCTCAACACGCTGTACGATCCTGTTAATTACAACTAATGAGAATGAGGTTCTATGCACTACCTGTTCGTTGATTTGCAGATTTTTAATATCATTCCTTGCCCCAGGAGGACTCTCCAGGGGACCATCATTACCATACAATTCTTTGGGGGAAATGAAACAACAGCTGGCCCTGCCAATCACCATGGCAACACTCCTGTAAGTACATAGAATGGCATCAACAGAATAAAAATGTCTATATGTGTCTATGTTCTATATTCGCCCTTTAACGCTCTATGTTATACATTGACTTGCTGACGACACCATCAGGACTCAGGTGGAGGCATTTTCAATCAGCTCCAAAATCTCTCCCCCTCCTGGGATGTTTCCAAGACCCCATCAAGCTGACCCAGGCGGGGAGCAAGGTTGCTAGGGAAAAGAGCTCACTGCCAAGCTCTGGCCCAGCAGCACATGCTTCACCGTGACAGTGTGGAAATGCGGGGACAGGGCTGGTGTCGCGGACGTGTGACCTACGTAGTGGGATAGGGCTCTGCACTCAGAAGGGCCCCACAATTGCTTTAATGCTCTGCTCGTGCCATCTTCAAAATCTTAACACTTCTTTAAACAAGGGGCCCCGCGTTGTCCATTTTGCAGTGATCCCCACGAATCATGTGGCAGGTCCCATGCGAGGAATGAGCAATAGGCAGATACTTTATGAATTTCCTTTCCGGCTGGCATTTTCTCCCTCTTTTTGCCTCTCTCTCTCAGACCTGCCGATCCGCCCGATATTCTAGCTCAAGAGTTATCAAAATTCATGGGAATGCAGCCATGTGAATGTGACCAGAACTGAGCAATTCCTGACCCTACAAATAATGGTTGCTCTCTATTTCGGGCTGGCTGGGTGCCAGGCACCCAGGGGGAACTGATACGACTTCTGATCTGGAAGATGGGTGGGTGCTATCAAACCCATTTTGCAGTTGAGGACACGGAGGCTCCGAGAAGTGCAGGGACTTCCCAAAGTCACACAGCACCTGGGACATAGGTCTTATGAATGCACCCAAAGGTCTCCTCGGGGGCTGCTCCCCCTGCCTCGGCTGCTTCGGCGCCTGGTGTGGGCCTGGGCCGTTGGGCCGTGGGCGGCCCACCCCTCGTCAGTCCTAGGAGCATGGCCCGGCCCGGCCACACGCACTCTCCTCCCTCCCCCCTCCAAGGACGGCTTCACGACGGCCTCTCCTGGCCACCAGTCCACGAGGTCCCTTGTGGGAGCCACGAGATCTCGTGTGGTGACCTGTGGTGTTTCTCCGTGGCTCTCTGTGAGGCAGTAGCCATCAAGCTAACATGCCACTGAGCATCCTTTCACATCCTCTCACCTCATTTCCCTTTTGTCTGACCTTTGCCACCTGGGTGTGTGACCACTCCCCCCTCCAAAGGAAGCATCTAAGGCTAAATCCTTGCCTCAGGCTCTGTATTCTGGAAAGCTGGTCTAAAACACACTTGTAGGCAGATTGCCTTCTCACTCAGCCTACGGGGTTGAACTTGGAAGTGAGATGTGATCTGTGGCTCTGTGGTCCTGCCCTGAGCCATGGGAATGGCCCCCCCGCTAAGAGATCCGGTGCTCATCTTCCTTCTTGTCCCCCTGCCCACTCCATCCTACTCGTACAGGGACCCTCCTGCCCACCCCCAAGCCATGGTTAATCGGTCCCCTGGGGACACCTGATCCAAGCCAAACCAACAAATACCTCCCTTCCTTGGGATTTTTTTTTAAGCTTGGGACTAAGTGATTCTGTCTTTCTTTACACCCACTCTCCAAAACTCACACCTCCATTGTCTACAGCTGGACGTAAAAAGTCTTGGGAATGGTTAGTGGCCATGCTTTCTGCCACCTAGATAAGGTCGGTCCTCAGCATGAAAGAATTTCACCAACATACAGGGAGATACCAAGGCAGGAGCTACACAAAGAGCCCTACTGGCTGTCCCAGGCATGGCTTCCTTCCTGTGTTTCTTTAGCTCCACTGCCCTTTTATTTCCCTTGGGGTTTACTTGCTCTACGTGCTTCTCTAGTACCTTCTACCTAATGCCCCTTGTTGCCTGATGCCATCCTGAGTTTCTGTCATGTGTCACCAAAGGAAGCCCAGTTAGCACAGTATACTCCCACTGAGGGGAATGGAACACAGAAGTGGGAAGAGGCTGAGTTTTGGAACCCTATAAGCCTGGGTATGAATCTTGAACTCCATTGCAAGTAATTTAATCTCTCTGTGCCTCAGTTTCCTCCTCTAAGAAATCAGGAGAACAATACCATCTTCCTACCAAGGCAGGTGTGAGAGCTTAATCATACTTAACACAGCTCCCATTCCCCAATATCTGCTCAAAATGCTGATTCCCTTTTCCTGTCTTCCTTGTTGGTGGTGGGGACTATCTGTGGAGGCAGGTTTTGCTTCAGTCCCCAGCCCCATTGGGTATAGTTACAAAGCCCTGTGAGTCATTCCAAACTGTCCTCATTCCTAGCACTCTGGACTGAGAAAACAAGACCTAGAGGCGTTCCCCAGAAATCAAAGATTCATAAACATTTCCAAAGTATGCCCCACAGGTCACATAGCTTCACCTTTCATATTGGCCCACTTTGAACATCTTTAAGGAGTGATCGTTTAGCTTAGACCTGAATATCTTTAGTGATGGGACCCTCACTCCCTCACAAAGGTAGACATTCCTTTTTTACATAGCTCTGGCGTGAACAAAACATTTAGCTTGCCTCCTCCGTCAGGCTTACAATCGTTGACAGGTTGGAAGCTCCAGATTTCTATAACACAGTGGGATCCAAGCCCGGAAGCTCCTATATCTATGTTACCATCATGAGCCTAGATGAGATCTTTGAAAAAGACAACAGATAGCTCACTTCAACAAGCACCATGTTACACAGTACTTTGTATCCACACACCATGATCCTAAGGCCAGAATCGGATTAAAGGTTGCAAACTTTTTGACAAACCTCTCATCCAGAGGTGAAGTCTATGTCCTAATCCCTTGAATCTGGGTGGGCTTCTATTTTCACTCTGACCAACAGAATGATGCAGAAGTGACACTGCACTGGTTCCCAAAGCCAGAATTTAGGAAGGTGACAGCTCCCATCCTCTGTCATTTGGAACACTGTCTCTGGAGCATCGTACTTCAAACCCTAAAGCTACCACGTTGATGCAATGACATATAAGTGCTCCAGCTGAGAGGTCCACCCAGCCCAGCTGCCGGGGCAGCTCTCCAGCCAGGCACCATACATGGGAGTGAAACCACCTGTACTCCCCAGATGAGCTCATCACTGGTTAAATTCCACAAGTGACCTTAGTCCACATGATGCCACGTGCAAGCAAAGGATCACTCACCAGAGCCCTGTCCGGATTCCTGACCCAAAAAGTTGTAACTTATAATAAAATGGTTGTCATTTTAAGGTACTAAATTTGGGGGTGATTTGTGTTTTATGTATATATTAATATAACTGGAACAATCATTATCCCATCTGACAGATGAGGAAACAGAGGCAGAGGTAGGTAAATGAATTATCTAGACATTTGGGCAAGACTGAAATCCAAGACTTCTCATTTGTAGTCTTATTTTTCTACTTTATCTTGATGACACTGTGAATACCAAAACCATCATCAGCAAAGAGCACTCACCATTCATTATAATCTTAGCTAAAGTAACTTTCTCTGGCACTTTCATAGCCTGTGTCAGTAGAGCTCTTTGGCTTGGTTCTATATGCTGTATTCTCATTTACTCATTTAATCGTCACAACAACCCTATGAGGTGTTATTATAATCTCTAATCTGTAGATGGGGAAACTGAGGCACAGAATGACTAAGTGACTTGCCGAAGGTCATGTGGCCAGAGAAGAACAGAGGAGGGATTTGAACACAGATACTCGGCTCCTGAGACCCATGTTCCTAACTAACCACTGAAAACACTGTCATTCAAAAGAGCCAGGCCATCTTAGGTCAAGTCAGAGGTGATCTGAACTCATGGCCATGATATGTGGCTCAATGCCATATTGACTTCCACCCCAAGCTCTCAATCCTAAAAGGTTTTCAGAAGCTTTTAGACTTGAGACCCACCCATTGTTCACTTACAATATGGAGCAAAGCTATTAAGGACATGGATGTTTTATATCCAGTTGGGTGAAGGGAAGCATCTTTGTGTCTGCCTGAAACCCTGACAGAGAAGCCGGGGCCACCCAATGAATGCCACAATTAATTTCCCAGTGCGCAATATTGCCTGTGGGGAGAGGAGGCACCGGTTCATTTCTTATTCATGAAGTCACACTGCCAAGCTTCATTTGCATGAAGTAATTTCTGCTGCTGCTACCCCGCCATAAAATAAATCCGTTTCTCCTACAGGATCTGGTCTCTTTACACCAAGAGAGATGAGTAAGCAATAAATGCTGAAGGAACACACCCTTTGGATCATTTTAATCAGAAACATGTCTGCAGCTAACAATAAGTGATTTTATAGGAATATAAAATACCTTGGACTCAAAGTACTTGAATGCAACTCTGCCTCAAGATCTGTTTTGGGGAAAGTGTTTAGCATTTTTGTCTGCTTGGCCAAACACTGAGATTTTATAACCAGTAGAGATGAGGGACTATGGTTGTCCAGGAAAAAAAAAAGAAAGAAAGAAAGAAAAGAAAAAGAAGAAGAAGAAGAAGAAGAAAGGGAGAGAGGTTGATAACCTGCCAAAGCCTGAGGAGATGAGAGACTGGAAATGACCCTTTGTATGGCAGGCAAAACAGAGGTCCTGCAAAGGTGTCCACCTCCTAGCTTCTGGCATCTGTGAGTCTCTTACTTCACCTGCAGGCAAGACTTTGCAAAATGGAAGACCTTGACACGGGGAGAGAATTCTGGATTACCAGGTGAGCCCAATGTAGTCACATGAATCCTTAAAAGTGGAGGAACTTTCTTGACTGTCGTCAGAGAAATATGACCACAGATGAATGGTCAGAGAAGTGCAACATTGCTGGCTTTGATGACGGAGGAAGGGAACCAGGAACCAAGGAACGTGGGCCAGAAAAATCAAGGGAACAGATTTACTCTTGGATCCTCCAGAAAACAAACAAACAAACACATAGCCTTCCAGAAATCTTGATTTCAAGACCTTTTCAGATTTCTAGCCTAAAGAATAGTAAAATAATAAATTTGTGTTCTTTTAAACCTCTGTTTGTGACAATTTGTTACAGCAGCCATAGAAAACGAATAGAGAACTCTTGTAATCCTACTCATTGGCTGTATGACTCTGCCCTGGGTCACCTCACCTAACAGAAATAGGGAAAGTTTTATATGGCTTCAAGTGCATTGTGGAGGTAAGATTTTTAATATCATTAATATTATTATTCCAGCTGACTACCCTCTATGCAATAGACAGCCCTACAGGGATGTCTGGGACTTCCTAATTAAAAATCATTTAAGCAATTAATGCCAGCTTTCTCCTGACCAAATATTTTACCAGGCGTGATTTTTAAAAATGACAAGAAGTGTTTCATTATTTCTCCTGGCCACTTTTGAAGATCCATCTCAGATATTAATTAGGGAGGCTTGTATCCCGCTATCTATTGCCACAATAATGCTATGTAATAAAATACCTGAAAAGTCTGTTGCTGAAAATGGGAAGCATTTATTTCCTTTATGAGCCTGTGGGTCTGTGATTTAAGCTGGGCTTGGCTGGGCAGTGCTGACTGTGGCTCAGCTCACGCCCGTGACTGGTGGTCAGATGGTTGTTGGATGACCCAGTTCTTCTCTTCATGCCTCTCACCCTCCACCAGGCTACCATGAGCATCTTCTTGTGGCAACAGAATTGGAGCAAGAGAAGAGAGGTGCCAATGTCTCCTCAAGCCTCTGCATCTGTCACATTCTCACTGTAACTTCTCATTGGCCAAAGCATGTCACATGTCCAGTCTTAGAGCCAAGTAAGTGTTTCTTTATTGAAAGAAAACGCAGACACATAGCAAAGGGCATGGATATAGTGGTGTGTGTGTGTGTGTGTGTGTGTGTGTATGCATGCACACGCGTGTGAAGAATTGGAGCCATTGATACAGTTAACCTACCACAGAGAAGAAAGGCAAAGAGAACTGGATCATCTTTTTTTTTTTAATATTTTATTTATTCATGAGAGACACACACAGAGAGAAAGAGAGAGAGAGGCAGAGACACAGGCAGAGGGAGAAGCAGGCTCCAGGCAGGGAGCCTGACATGGGACTCGATCCCGGGATCACGCCCTGGGCTGAAGGTGGCACTAAACAGCTGAGCCACCTGGGCTGCCCAAGAGCTGGCTCATCTTATTTGAGATTAAGCACCTACTATAAGCCAGAAACTCATCTAAAAGACACAGAGGTAAACAAAACCTATTCTGTGGAGGGCACTTACATTCCCATGGGCTAAGATGAGTGCTTCAGGAGCAAAAGGTCAGGCCAAGGGACGCCTGGGTGGCTCAGTGGTTGAGCAGCTGCCTTCAGCTCAGAATGTGATCCTGGGATCTGGGATCGAGTCCCACATCGGGCTCCCTGTGAGGAGCCTGCTTCTCCCTCTGCCTGTGTCTCTGCCTCTCTCTCTCTGTCTCTCACGAATATATAAAAAAACCTTAAAAAAAAAAAAAAAGGCCAGGCCAATCACTGGGGACACAGCTGTGAACATTATGTTATCTCACTGACTCTACACAGTAGCTCTGAAAGGTGCTCACTATGCTCATTCCTATGAGGCATAGGCAGGGAAGTCAAAGCTGAGCAAGGTAAAGCTGTGTATATACCCAAGTTCAAGATACTGAGCTTCATCTACTTCATTCTGAAACCCAGATTCATGCTACTCTACTCTGAAAAGCATTCTTTCTTTGGCTCAAAAGGTATTCATTTTTCTTTAAAGATTTTATTTATTTACTCATGAGAGACACAGAGAGAGAGAGGCAGAGACAGGCAGAGGGAGAAGCAGGCTCCATGCAGGGAGCCCGACGTGGGACTCGATCCCGGGTCTCCAGGATGAGGCCCTGGGCCAAAGGCAGGCACTACACCGCTGAGCCAACCAGGCTGCCCTCAACAGATATTTAAATGCCAAGTACTGTTTATATCTCCTTAGAAAAAAAAAAAAGAAATGACTCAGGACCCTTTTCCCTCCCAGCATCTACCAGACATCACCAACTGCAAAGAGAATCCCTACCTTCTCTCATCTTTACCCTGATGTGGGGTCATCATGGTTGAGAGATGCTAACTACCTCCTTTAACACACACACACACACACACACACACACACACACACACACCAATAAAAACCTTCTAGGAGAAACAATTCATCATCATTACCGCAACCTCTGGTTCACTTCAATCTTAGGTTCCCCGCCTTTTATTTATAGTGCCTTCAAAGAGGTTCCACGTCATTAATTGCTCACCATTTAGACCAATTAGATGAGGTGAGCACTGCTAGAGAAATCACACTACCCAGGTGGCAAAGGCAGCTGTGCCTGCCTGGGGTGTTGGCTCTGCCCTCTAGGAAATATATATATAACAGCCCAGAGGTGGTCTGAGCACGTTGGCTGGACCGCATGGTTCAAACAAAATGAATGAGCTATAGACAAACGTCGACTGTGGATTTATTTCAACAACACAGATTTGAACATGATGAGAGGTTAAACTAATGGTTTAACCATAGTACCTTGCTACTAAGTGAGGAAAAACCTTGGGGAAAAGCTACTTTAATAACAGAGCTGTCAACCTAGTGAATTAAACCTGACTGAGCAAGGCTTTGTACATCCGATCGTGATGCGACACTCAACAGCACATGCCGAGCCCAGATTAGGAACTGCTTGAGAACAAGGACCTTCGTCTTCCCATCTTTGGAAGACAACAGACGGTAAGAGCTACATCAGTATTTGAGTGAATGAATGTGCAGATGGGCAAATGGGTGGACAGGAGGAGGATGGCCAGGCAGATGGATGGATGAATGAATGTAACAGGATAAATCTGGGCATCAACGGGTAGCAGTAAATGTTTATGGAATAAATCAATGGGTTTTGATTTTTTTTTAAGCAGAGCTCCACAATATTTATGGGGTTGGGTGGGAACAAGAAGAAAACATTTACTGAGTACCTTGTGTGTATCAACATGATATATATTTTTTCTCATTCAGTTCTAACTGCACGTATGCCCCCCCACCCCCCTCCACCCTGCTCCCCGTAGATAGCTTAATAATCCTCTGTATATAGAAAAGGACACTGAGGCTCAGAAAGGTGACTCAGGGACCTGGCCAAAGAAGCCAGGGTTCAAACCTAAGTCTGCCAAATTCCTACATCCTGTGCCCTGCTCACCGGGAGTTGGGAGGACATTGAGGGATCTGGTTTTGTAGTTGAGGAAACTGAGGCAGGGGGAGGCACAACAATTTGACCACAGCCACCAGCAGGCCAGCATCTAATAAGAACCAGGGAACTGCCTGGGTCTGATGTCCTCTTCTCCAGAGGAGCCATATGGTGCATGGGGACAGCCCGGAGAGACTGGAGCCACCAGGGTAGCATATAGAGAGCCTGGAGTCTGGGCTCTGGAGTCAGGCTGCCTGTGTTTGAATCCCAGCTCTCTCTCTTCCCAAGTGTGTGTTCTTATGCAAGCTACTGAACTTCTTGCTGCCTCAGTTTCCTTATCTGTAAAATTAAGACAATGATAAAATGACCTCAGGATGACTATGAACACTAAAACGAGCCCTGATAGTATCTGGCTGAGACTAAACAAGCCACGGACATGAGCGACTTCTCTCAGAGTCAGCTGCTCCCACCCTGACAACCCCCAGCTCGATATTTGAGCAGAAAGGGCCTTGTGGGGGAATCTTCTGCTAGTTGATGGTTAGGAGCAAGACATTCTGAAAGGGAACTGCATTTTCTCTCTGTGGCTTTCAGGTCACAAGTTCATGTGATGGGCTCACCTCCTGGTTAGCAAAATTCATTCACTCCCACCCCATGATTAATGACTCCTGGATGCTCAGAGCCATGTGGACCCTGGGGCCTGGGCTTGCAGCTGTTTGTCTAACTGTGGAAAAATAAGGATGAAATTTTAAACTAGGAAGAGAGCCTGGAAAATGTGAGGCTGTGAAAAGCCAAGGAATAGCAAACATGTTAGACCACTGCAAGGAGGCTCCCATCTCATATAATAAAGATGCCCACTCAACCAGGAGAATGAACCTTTTTTTTTTTCCTAGTATGTTCTGGTACCTTCACAGGGCAAAAGTCTAGATGGAGGGGAGAGAGTTACCCATTATTAAACACCTACTATACACAAAGACTATTTTCTTTCACAAATACTCATATAGCACTTAGGACGTGTCAGACACGGTGCTAGGCACTTCATAAAAATGCTCATTCAATCCTCCTAACAATCCCATGAAGCAGAGACTATGATTATTGCCATTTTACAGAAGTGGAGAGGCAAAAAGAAGCTTTCTCAGAGTCAAATGGCCCATATCTGCTACCCACCAGGATTCCACCCTTTACCTTCTACACACGGGGATGGGTATTGCTCCCTGTTAGTCCTAAGAGCAACCAGGAAAGTGGCTATTATTACTCTCCCTTTGGATAAAGTGAGGGATCCAAGGCACAGGAAGATTAAGTAATATGTCCATGCACAACAAGTGAAATTCTGAATTAACCCTAAATTTGGATGAACTCAAAGCCTGTCCCCCCTCTTTTGTCATTAGGAGCCCACTTGTTCTGAAGCAATAATAGTTAAGCAGAATGAGATTTTAGGGTTTTTTTTTTTTTTTGGATGACTTATCAGAAATTTCCTAGAATAATACTAATTTCATGTCATTTTAAAAACATATTTTTCTTAGTTGCCCATTTTGGGAGCCAGTCTCCAAGACAGCCCCCAGGGAGCCTTGTCTCCTGGTAGTCACACCCTTCTGTAGCTTTCTCCCACACTGAACAGGACTGAGCTGTGTAATAAATACTATGCTATAGATCTGACGTTCCATGGCTTCTGAGGCTAGATCACAAAATACATTAGGGTTTCTGTCTTGTTCCTTCTTGAGTCACTTGCTTTGGACAAAGTCAATCGCCATGTTGTCAGGACATTCAAGCAGCCCTTTGGAGAGGTCCACCTGACACGGACCTTCTCCAACCATCACCACCAACATGTCAGGCATGTGGCTGAATCATCTTAGAGGGGGAGCCTCTGGCCCCGGTCGAGCCTTCAGATCAACACAGCCCTGTCCAACATCTCTGCTGCAACTTCCCGAGAGTTGCTCCGTTACAACCACCCAGCCAGGCAGCTCCCAGATTCCTGGCCCTCAGAAACTGTGAGATAACAAATGTTTATAGTTTTAAGTCACTAAATTTTTGAGTAATTTATTGCACAGGAACAGACTACTAAGCACATATTTAAACATGGGTTTTTAACCCTTTGAAAAGCGCTTTTTTTTAATCAGAAATTTTCTGATTAACATATCAATATTTTATTTGGGAAAAAAAAATCACATCGTGACTCTGATTTTCACCCAATGCCATAGCCCCCAGTCTTTCTCTATCCCTGATCTGGGGAGAAGCTCCCTCTTCATTTTTTCTATTCCTAAAGCACCCCCCTTTGGGTCTGAGCTGTACCCACTGTGTTAGATGAGAAGTGGGGACAATGTAATCTCTAAATCCAATAGTAGACCAGCCCCCTTCATTCTCTCTCCTCTCTCTCCTCTTCTCCTCTCTGTCTCAGTGGCCCTCCCTCACCCCTGCTTAAATATCACCTTATCAGAGAAGCCTTGACAGCAATGTCTACCACTGCCCCTCCCCCAGCACTGCCTATTCTCCTTCCTAGGTTTACCTTTTTTTCTATAAGTCTGATTACCATCACACACACACACACACACACACACACACACACACACACACACATTATTTAAATGTATCATATCCCTGCATTTAAGCTTTGAGGACAGAGACACAGCTATGCCTAAAATAGTTCCTGGAACATGTGGGTTCACGTGGGTTCACCTCCTGGTTAGCAAAATTCATTCACTCCCACTCCATGATTAATGACTCCCTTTGCAAATGTTTGCAGAATGAATAAAAGGCAGCTTGTTTATGTTTAAGTACTCCTATATGTTCTGCAATATAGATGTTATTCGGTATACCTAACAAGCTGCACGTCACTAGCCAGTGGCACCTCCTCCAGGCAGCTTCCCCTTTGCCAGTCTTAATTGCAACCCCCACCCCCACCCCCGTGTTCTTATATTTGCTTCCATTTCTCATAGCAGAAAACACAGCAGACCACATAGTGGTCTGTTTATAGTCCGTCATGCCCATTTGAGTCTGTGCATCGGGACTCTGCTTCATTTCTGGCTGCTTTAAGGGACGGCCTGGTGCTCCCTTGCTAAATGAAGGAGACAGGCAAAGTGAGATAAGAAAAGAACAAACAGAGAACAAGAGAATTCAGCTGTCACAGGCTGAGCAGACAGCTGGGTTCACATTGTGACCTGGGACTGACGAGTGTTCCCCTCCCAACTCCCCAGCCACAGGGTTACCCCCAGGTCCCCGGGAGACCAGGGCCCCAGAAAGTCAGCATGAATTTCCCTGCCAGGCAGCCCAGATCCATTCCCACAACTCTCCTCTAAGGGACAAAGATGAGACTCAGCAGAAGCAGGGGGAAAATGGGGTGCAGTGGTCCTGATTAGCAGCCCCAGCACCAGTTAGCCCAGCGGTCAGCCGGGGCCTGCAGGAGGCTAACCAGGAGTGGGGAGAGAAGGACTTGGAAAGGGGATGGCAGGGCCCTGAGCACCAGCTCAGCTACGTACTCCACAGTCACCATGGTCTCTTATGCTCAGGGCCCCAGCCCCTGTAGGATCGAGTGGACTGAGCCATGCAGGGCAGAGCCACTCAGGGTTCTGGGGCTCCCTGGTGACCTTCAGCCAGGCTGCACATTACATCATGTGCAAGACAGTGATTCAGGAAACCGGGGATGGGGCCCTGCACTCTCTATAATTAACAAGCTCCTCGGGTGACTCCGACGTGTGACCCAGGCTGAGCCCTCCACATTTTGAGCACAAGCTTTGCTCAAACCCTGGTTCGGCTACTAATGATCTGTGCAGTATTAACTCTCTGAGCCTTACTTTCCTCATCTGGCAAATGGGGACAACTTGCAAACAACCTACATTTGCAAACAAGCCAACGTAGGTTGCATCCAATGTAGGAAGATATGAGGAGTAAATGACATATTGACATTGCCTGGTAAAGAGCACGGATTTATTAAGTGTACGGTAAGTACCAGGACATGGTAACTCAAGGAAAAATGGTTTGGGAAAAAGAGGAACCTATAAGCCAAACTGCTGCCACCTATGAGCCAGAAGATCCCAGATCCTAGAGGGCCTAGCCTGAGTCCCTGGGCAATTAAAGTGAATAACAACTTTAACAACAGGAGGCCCCCAGTCGGTGGGTGCTCCTGCCCACAGCGGCCCAGCTGGGCCCCTCCGCTGCCCTGCTTCTATCTCACTCAGCTGTGCTGTCTTCTGTTCTCCAAGGCAGTCAAACTAGGGACTTAAACACCATGGCACCTGGGTCAGCTGCTCATCTGCCAGGGGCCCATGGCCCAAAGGCCATTCCTCGGTGGCTTTCGGCTGGGTCTGCAGGGGCCAGGCCAGCATCTGCCAGCACCGCAGCTGCAGACCCAGCCAGAGGGGAGATAAAACAATTCCCTACTAAGAGGATTTGCAAAATACCCAGCACATTAACTTAAGCATATGTAGTTAGTGGGCTAACGTCCTGCTTTCTTTCCTGCCTTTTTCTTTTTCTTTTCTTTTTTTTTCTTTTTTTGGCAAATAACTTTTCTTCCTCATAGAGAACAGAGAATTGAACTCCACTCTCTGGCTGGCATTCAGTAGGTGCAGGAGCCCTTCCTCCAGGTCAGAGAAGAGGCTGGAAGGGAATGCTCAGAAAGGATGATAGGGAAAGTAGCAGTTTTCCCTGGCAGCTGTACCTAGAGACCTGTCCCTCCAAGCCCTCCTGCCACCTGCCCTACCATGAAGGCTCCATCTGGCCCGAGAGGACCAGTCAGCCACCTGGGGGCTTCCTACGCACCAGCCCCCTACAGAACCAGCTCCTCTAAGGCTTGGGATGGCCAGGGATGCCTGGCTTTTTAATTTATTATTATTCTTCTTTAAAGATTTTATTTATTTATTTATTCATGAGCGACACACAGAGAGAGGCAAAGACACAGGCAGAGGGAGAAGCAGGCTCCATGCAGGGAGCCTGATGTGGGACTTGATCCCAGGACCTCAGGATCTCGCCCTGAGCCTAAGGCAGATGCTTGATCACTTGAGCCACCCAGGTGTCCTTCCTGGCTTTTTTTTTTTAATAATAGGGAAATAATAAGTTATGTTTAATGATAAATCGTGCCAATATTTCATCTCCATTGTCATAATGTAGACATTACAGAGAGCCTGAAAGAACAAGGGAAAATCACTAAAATCCACATCTTAGAGATGAGCACTGTGGGTGTTTCCTTCCAGACTTTTCTACAGATACATACACACTTCTAGAATCATGCTGTACAAGTATGTGTGCAATGTGCTTTCTAATTTCCAGTAAAATATCTTTTGATCATCTTTACTGTGTTAGTAGAAGTGGTGGTGGTGTAACTACCAGGATCGTACCCCACTGGGGGAGAAGGGAAATGGAGGAGGAGAATAGAGGGGAGGGAGAGGAGAGAAGGACTGCTGGCTTTTACCCAGTGATTACACCAAGTTAGGCGCTATGCTAATGCTCTACATTATTTTATTTTATCCTTCTGACAACATTGTAGACCCACCCTCTTATTATCAGCCTGCATCATAAATCAGCAAACAACTCACAGAGGTGAAGTAGAAGTGGCTCCAGTCACAGAGCCTGTAAGGGGCCGGGGTGAGGATCAGACCCAGGTCTCTAACCCCTTAACTCTCAGCCCCTGCTCTATTATGTACCGTGTTCCCGCTAACCTCTCCTCTACCGGTGGAAATATAGGTTGCATCCATTCCTTTTGTAATAATAAAAAAAATAATTATACTGAGTATCTTTTTCCACATGGCTTTAAGCATTGTCTCATTATACCTTTTGGATAAATTCCTGGAAGACAAGGACTTTAACCCTTTTGGAAAACAGAGCTTTTCTATCTGTATCTATCTTGGGATGAGGTTTTTTGCTACATATAACAGAGAAGTAAACATAGAAGTGGTTTAAGTGAAGCAGGGGTTTATTCTTACATAAAGAAGTCTGAAGATAGACATTGTATGCTGGCACATGAGGGAGTCAGGCTCCTTCCACCCCACCATCTGCCCACCCGCACCCCCCACCCTGGGTATGAATTTTATCCTCATCGTCCAAAATGGCTGTGAGAGCTGCAGCCATCACATCCAAATTCCAGGCAGCTGGATGACATGCCAAGAAGAGTGTGGCCCATATCTTTAAACATCTACTGGTATATAACTTAGTAAACCTAGTAACATGTCCATGTTTTGCTGCAGAGGAAGCTGAGAAGTATAGTGTTTGCCAGGGTGGGAATATGAGCCCAGATAAATATTAAGAGTTCTGGGACTGTGGGAGGAAAAAGAATGTCTTTTCCAGCGTTCCTGCAGATCGCATGGCGGTGTCCTTCTCAGGAGACAGTGGGAAAATCGTGGACCTAGAAGTCAGGCATGAATTGGGGGAAGAAAGCTATCTTCCTAAGAAACATCATAACCGTGATAGTTAGCACTTACCCAGAACCTAGATACGTCCCAACACTCCCCAAGAGACAGTTCTCACATCATTTCTGATTTCCCAGGACACAGCTGAGAATCAGGCTCAGTGCTTCTCCATCATTCACGGAGCACCTACTCTGTGCATCTCATTTTAACTCCTGACATCCAGGCTGCTGCTTTGCCTCTCAGCGTGTCCTCCTGCCAGCCTGGGACTGGACTCCCGTTCACGGATGGAGACTGGAGATGCAGAGACGTAAAGGTTCCCCAGACAGCCTGCGGCTGCTGAAGCTAGGATTAAACACCATGGTGCTGGAAACCAGAATCTCTGACTTTTCCAGTAATGCAGAGTATTGCTTTCTTTTCAAAGAAACATATGATTAGACGTGACAGCAGAGGAAGAAAGCACCACGATTTTCAGACTACAGAATACCTTCCTTCCCCGCCCGCCCCTCCTGGGGCTTAAGACTGTCGGGTCCTTGGAGTTCAGGTGATTTGCAGGTGGCGTTTCACCTCGGGTATGGATCTCTGGGGAAGGGATGGGAGCCTTGGATCTTCCCAGCCCTAGAGAGACCACCCACCACCCTCCTCAGCTGAGACAGTTCACCCCCTCTGCTGGGGCTGGGGACACCTCTGGACAGGACCCAGGGAGAAACAGATCCTTGGAGGGCAGAAGAGATGCAGGATCCTGGGCCCAGGAAACACTTGTGCGACAGACTCCTGAGAGCATGTCCCGTAGAGGGTGGCCTGTCCAAGTGACCCAAAGCCTTCCAGAAAACTGTCTGCTTTACCCCCAAATAGAGGAGGACCAGCAGGGCCACCCTCCAGACTGGAAGTCCTATAGGGTGGCATCTGAGATACTACACCAAGAGTTTGGCCCCAGGCCTTGCACGTAGTAAACACTCAATAAATTGCTGCTATTTGTACATTAGTATGTCAATAATGATGCAAAGATAAATGCTCGTTGTTTGAGTCATTACCAGCACTATCCAGCTGCTAACTTCGTTCTGTGTATTACCTAATTTAATTCTTATCGCAACACTGGATGGTGAGTGTTAATGATCCCCACTTCAGAGAGGATGAAGTGGCACATGGCCGAGAAGGAGCAGACCTGGGAATGTGAACCCCAGGCCGACAGCACTGTCCTCACCCTCACCTTCACTTTGCCACCTGTATACTTGTGCCATTGAGTCCCAAATGGCCTGACTTCGTTGTTCTCAACAAGAACACCCTCCAGCCTTCGTCATTCCCTGCCCAGCAACGCCTACAGGTTGAATCAGTAAAAGGGATGACAGATCCTCAAATATTTGGAAGTGCTGTTGTGACTAATAATGCTGGTCAGCAGCACTGCGGGATTTAGAGCAGCGTCTTGTCATTTTTTGGTCATCTTTTCCATCAATGGAAATGGGAAGCAAAGTTATTAAGGTGGAGGAAGGCGAAGTTCCCTGAAATGTTGAAGTTGTGTTTCACCAAGGTCATCATGCTAACCCACCCCCGTCTTTTACACATGGAGAAACTGAGGCAGGAAAGGGGCAGTGCCATGTCTGAGATCACTTAGTGACACCATATGATGTTCTCTTGACTTCTCTGAAGTTGGAGAAGGAACTTCCTAATTTTTAGGCTCTCTCGGTTTTAGGGCTTCCACCCATGGCTCCCTAAAACTCTGGGAGCATGTATTAGTTATCTATCCTGTAACAAATTATCCCCAAACTTAAGTGGCTTGAAACAATTTCCACGGGTCAGTAATCCATGCACAAATTAACAGGGTCCTCTACTGTGGTGTCTCCTACAGGCTTCAAGCCAGGGGCCAGCTGAGTGGCTGCCATGTCAGAGGTCAACTGGGGAAGGATGTACTTAGAAGTTCCCTCACACGGCTGTTGGCATGATTAGTTCCTGGAACACGATTGAACTAAGAGCCTTAGCTTCTCACTGGCAGTTGGCCAGAGGCTGCCCCCAGTTCTTGCCACTTGGGCCTTTCCAATATGGTGGTTTGCTCCACCAAAGCAAGAACGCTGCGAAACCAAATAAGGGAATCCAGCAAGACAGAGGTCACAGGTTTTTGTAACCTGATATGAATGTGGTATCTCTACATCATTGTCATCTTCTATTTTCTAGAAGCAAGTCACAAGGGAGGGGAACCACAACAGGCAGTGAATCCCAGAAGGCAGGGGTCACCGGGAACATGTTGGAAGCTACCCAGAGCAGAGCACCACCGGCGATCCCCATTTTGTGAAGCTGTTTCTTTTCCTTAGGAGGAAGATCTTAAACGGGGATGCCTCTCTGCATTGAATCAACGGCATCGCTTCTGGTGTCCAATCAAACAGCACCTGGCAGGTGTCAAATCTTTGCATTTTAAAACCACTATGTCAGCCTCTCCCCTGCTTTAGGATGCAGGCTCCAGGAGCAGCACAGCTGGAAGGGGTCCCAATGTCCTCTAGGCATTTTCTAGATAAAGGCACCCAGAAGGGGAAGCAATTTACCCAGGGAATGTGCCTAAGCCCTATCCTTGGGTCTTTGAGCCCAGGACCACTCTGAGTAGGGTGCGTCCACCCTAATCCTGATCACCCTCTCAGGTCCAGGAGAGAACTTGCAGCTTGCAACTAATTGATTGCAATTTTCCCTAGGCATCCTGTGGGGCCTCCAGGAGCTCTCTGAGGCTGCAGGATCCTAGAAAGTGCTTTGTTAGATTGAGGATCATTCTAGATCTGAGGAACTATGCACATTCATTCCTTCACTCACTCACTGGCAGGAGGCTTCAGAGAGAAGAGCCTGAGCTGAGTCTCGCAGGGTGAGAGGCAGGGAAGGCCACTGAGACAGAAGAACTTATACGACCTCAGGCCTAAGGATTGAGAGAATGGTGGGGAAGCCCATTAGCGGCAGCTTCGGAGACATGGGGTCCCAGGGGGAGCTCCTTTCCCCGGCCCTGCAGCCTGGCTCAGGCCTGCCGTGCACAGCGCAGTTCCACAGGGCCTACTGTTGGCACAATTAGGAACCGGAGCATCTCCACGCTACAGCATCGCCCCTGCACACTCTGCGCCTTAACACTCAAACCATCCCCTGACCTGCCCACACCATTCCTTCCTCCTTTCCTCCTTTCCTCCTTTCCTCCCTCCCTCCCTTCCTTCCTTTTTCCCTCCCTCTTCTCTTTCTTTCTTTCTTTTTTTTCTTTCTTTCTTTCTTTCTTTCTTTCTTTCTTTCTTTCTTTCTTTCTTCTTTCTTTCTTTCTTTCTTTCTTTCTTTCTTTCTTTCTTCTTCCTTTCTTCCTTTCCTTTCCTTTCCTTTCCTTTCCTTTCTTTCTTCTCCTTCTTTCCTTCTCTCTCTCTCTTCCATAACAGGATAAGAATAAAATTAATTCCACCCATGTAGTCCTTCAAGAGTCTGCTGCAAAAAAAAAAAAAAAAAAAGTCTGCTTCACAGGAAACAAATTCAATCTGTTGGTAGTTAATGAGTGGGAGTGAGTTTATTCAACTCACTTCCCAAGTACCATATTTAAATGTTGGCAGGTGATTCTGGATACCACATGTCCCCCAAAGAGTGACCGTAGTTGTTGAATTAACTGGGGTGGAGGAGATACTGGAGGTGGATGGGCCTTTCGACGTCTCCCAAATCAAGCCCAGTATGGCGGTAGCATTCCAGTAGTCTGATCCCAGGCAGAAGGGAGGGCAGAGACAGATGAAGTGGCCTTATTTTCCTCTACTCTCTCACTTCCCACTTAAACTTGATCCCCAGGGGAAATCTCGAGTCGGTGAGTTCTGGCAATAAAAAGCCAGGACCAGAAAAAGCCTTGGATACCCACCTGGCCTCAAGACTCGTCCAGAAGCCCACACATGCCCTTGGTGGATGGGAAGATCAGTACCCAAGCCGGGGAAGTGACTTGCCTAAGGTCACATAGCAAGTGTGTAGCAAAGCGAGGATCCTGGGACTCTGGAATCCCAGGCCTGTGCCTCGTCCAATGCACCATGCTGATTTCCAGAGGGGCCCATGGGAGGTGCCTGTGAGAAATTCTAAGGCAGAGCTGAAGTGGGATATCAGACAACTGGGTTTGCAGACCAGGCCTCCAGTACACAGGAAGGACTGAAGGCATCCTAAGAAGCAGGGATTTCTCCTGGCCTTGGGCGCAGAGCCGTCTCATCACCCCATATGCAGGTCCCCTCCCAGCCCTGTCTGGATGGGTGCTGGGTGGGGCAGGAACGTGGGCAGGAGAGCAGACAGATGAAAGCCGGGCCCCCGGGCAGCTGCCGGAGACTCAACAGTGAGCGGTCTTCCTCGCACCTGCTGGCTCATCCATCAGCCCTTTGCCTGCCTGACCCCAGCAGCCGGCAGCTGTGGAGCTGGCGAGGGTGTGGGCTGCAGGGTCGATGGCTCCGGCGCTGGCAGGCCCATGAGGGAGGAGTTGGGGTCAGGATGGACAAAGCCTATTGCCGCCTCCTTCCAGAAAAGAAAAAAGACCAGAAGCTGGAACTTCCCCCAAGGGGGCCCACCTTTGGGAACAGGGAACAATCACAGCCCAAGGTCTGAAAGAATAGACACTTCAGGTTCTGAAAGAATAGACACTTCAGGCTCCAAGCAAAGGCTTCTCAGGGTCAAGAGCTAGAGTGTCCCTTCCTCTTCACAGAAAAACGCCAGTGGGCTGAACTGCTCATCTGGGCCAAGGTTTTCCAGGGGACTGTGATGGTTCCCTAGGGAGAGATGCCTTCTAACAGCCAGGGCTTTGCAACAGTGGAAGCAGCAGGGACCTCCCCGTCATCAGAGGGGTACAGAAGTGGTTGGAGCAGTATCTGAGGATCCTGAGGAGGTAACCAACCGCAAAGTACCCCTAATGTCTCGAAGCAAGGGGTCTACACAGCGTGCAAGGGAAAGAGCCAGCCTTTACCTAATATATTCATTCTTCAAGGGAGTGTGTGTGTGTGTGTGTGTGTGTGTGTGTGTGTACATGAAGAGCAGTCACAAATCCAAGGTCATGCAGGGTAGGGAGGGGAGAGAGAACAGCATAACTAGACTCAGAGGCAAAAGAGGCAGTACTTTATTTAGCAACAAGGTGCTTGAAGCCCACCTCACAGTGGCCTACTGCACCCAGACAGGTGGGACCCCGTGGATAAGAGCTGCTGAGTACGAAGCCTGGGCTTCAGAATCAGGAGACTTCGGTGTGAATTCTGGCCCTCCTACTTCTTGGGCAAGTTGCTTCCACCTTTTCTTCTGAAAACCAATTCGGATCACAGTATCGACTCACCTCCAACAGGTGGCTCAGGGGCTGGTTGGATGAGAGGCGGCCTCAAAGGCTTGCACAATGCCCGGCACACAGTCAGCTGGGCTCAGTAAATGGAAGCGGGTGTTTATGCGAGGGCATGGGTGCGGGGCCTAGCAGGGGCGCACGGTAGCAAAGAGAGGCATGGCGGGGACGTTAGCTGCTGCCCCTGCACCAGCCCCTCCCCAAGAAAACCCAAACACACAGGCACTCGTGCACACATACTCACACTCACGCATGTGTGCACACGTGACTCCCCGGAACACTTAGGGAGAGGCTGACGTTTATCCCACATGCCTGAAAGACGATACTCAGTAGCCCTGTGATGAACAGCAGTAAGGTATGCTGGGTGCTGCTCAGCTGGTCCTGGCCGGGATTCCAGGTCCCCACCCGCCTGGCCAGCCCAGGCTGACCCCCGAGCCTCTCAGGGCCTTGCCCGGCCTATGCCAACAGCCCTGGCTTACAAAGGAGAGGACTGTGCTGAGTGGTCACAGTGGCTCACATCATCTAAGGGTCAATGACCCTTCCTGGTCACCGACATCAACACACCAGCTCCATTCAGAGTGAGTTTACACACGCCTGTGAGTACTGCTTCACTCATGGCCTGACTCATGGAAAACTGCCTCCTTATCCCATAGGCAGCAATAACCCAGGGGTCCTGAGGGCCTTCTATCCTGGTCCAGACCGTTCAGTTTAGATGGGGACGGCTCCGTTAACAGGTTACTAACTCAGCAGCACATTCTCATGACTGGAGGCTTCATACAGAATCGAGAGGCTAACCACGGAGCAGCAGAGAGCGTGTAGAGGAAATTCATCTTGGAGTTGATTGTGAAGCCGATGTCATCCTCTTTCCAGTGACCATGTAGATGGCCTTTAGTTTCATCATCCGTAAAATGGGGATGATAATGGCACTTGCCTTCTGGGGCTATTGTGACATATCCTTCGATTACAGTGAAGTTCTGGGCAGAGTGCTCATACAGAGCAGGTTTTCAATAAATGAAAAATAAATTTCAAATTACAAAGGTGACATATTTTTCTTTTTCAATGATCTGTCTCCATGGAAAGCATTAAGAATTTTCCCCCTGGGCCAGATCTTTTGATTATTTTGCCCAGGATTCTTTCTTTGAAAGCAACAGAGGGACATGCTATCAGTGATACTATGAAAGCCACCTATCATTGACCACTGACTCTTAAAGTGACCGGTGTTCAGTCAGTGCCCCTCCCCACCTTTGTGGGATGCCCCTGAGACCCACTATTGATATTCAATAGCCTTCCAGCGCTTCAGTAGACATGCCATATTAATATAATCTACCACAGGTTGCGTCTTAAGGCATACCTGGCATAGAATAAAAAATTTATCATTAAGAGCAGCCTCAATGTATTGACCATTTACTTTGTGCCAGGCACTGTTCTAGATGCTTCACATGTATTATTTCATTTAACTTTCCAAATAAGTTCATGGACAAGGCTGTTACTATGACCCCATTTCATAGATGGTAAAGCAGAGGTTTCAAGGGGTTAAGTAACTTGCCCGAGGTCACCCAATTATTAATTGGAAAAGATAGAACTTGAACCCAGGTCCTTCTGCCTTCAGAACTCCATCTCTTAACCACTCTTAACCACAGCTCTTAACCACCCTTCAGGTATTTAGCAAGAAATAGCTACAAGACAAAAATGAGGCTTCAGGACTCTACAGAGCGGTGGTACAGATCCACACTTGAGGTCTCACCAAGCTGTCAGAAACAGCTCTTGCAAGAACTTCCTCTTTTCCATGGAGCCTTGAACTGGTTTTCAAGCCAGAGTTCATAGGTCCAGCCCAGGGGCCAGGTCCCCATCTCACTCCTGGCTCTTCTACCGGTCAGAAGCCACGGCTGCCCTTATCTATCCAGTACAGATGCCAGGAGCTACAGATTTTCCAGGACCCCTTGGGGAATATTTGAGAGTGTAGCTCTCTTGAGGATACGGGAGGTCCGATTCAGTAGTGGACCAACGATTGCAAACGGCCCTATGGTCCATCTCTACAAACCATCCACTGGTCACCAGTCTGCACTGCAGGAGCTGGAGACCCCCATGGCTGAGGTCTCAAGACTTGACTTCCAGGCCGCCTATCTGTTCACCCCCACACCACTGTCCCTTTTGGGTAGGCTCCATCTGCGGAGGGCATGGCTGACCAGTGAGCAGCTCCAAAGAGGATTCTAGAGAGGGAAAGCGTGAGTGGGAAAAGAAAGACAGACAGACAAAGAGCTCAGCGGCAGCTGGTCGGGGAGGCTGGATTCGCACCTCTAATCTGCTTCTGCAGATTATGCTTCATGCAGTCAATAGGGGAGAAATGCCACGATTTACATGACAAGAACCAAAGGAGAGAATTATAGCAAATCAATTCTGCATGAGGAGATAAAGCCCCATATTTAATGTATGCAGTGAAAGGTAGAAATTCAATTCTCATAATGTCAGATGATACTGATTAAACCTGACATTCATTATTAGTAGGATGATTTTTCCTTCTCTTCTTGGGCTTGAAGAACAAACAGGCCACATAAAGACAGGGTTGTAGAACATCATTGTAATCAAACAGCTGAATGAGGAAGAGGCTGCTCCGGCCACCACCGCGGACGACCCCCTCAGGAGAAGGAGCCCCTGGAACTGCACCAATCACTCTGACCGAAGCTGCCAAAGGGCGAACGGTACAGCACAGCCTTGGGAAACTCTTGGGATGGAAATCAGGTCCTGGCGCAGACACCCACAAGTTGCATGCCTTTGGGCCACTTCTTCTCTCCGAGCCCCTCTTTTCCTTGACCAAATGACAGATCAGTCTCCAGCAACGTTTCCCAAAGCTCAAGGATGCCTCGTGGAAAGGGGGTCCTCTAGTCAAATAGGTCAGGACTTGCTACATCCTGTGTAGTATATGGCCTTCTCTCGGACCTTCGCAACGCCTGATGGGTCGTGCAACAAAGAAACCTATTTAATTTTGCATCGCCCTGGGTTCCTCGCATCAGGGTAGACAAACTTTTTGTGAACAGGGTCAGACAGTAAATGTTTTAGGCTCGGCAGGCCATCCCGACTGTAATAACTCTTCAACTCTGCTGTTACAGTGGGAAGCAGCCATAGACAATACGTAAACAGAAAGGTGTGCCTGCGTTCCAATAAAACTTTATTTAAAATACAGCTGGTGGGTCGGTCTGCTAATCTTTGCCCTAGAACATGAACTACCCCAGCCCCAGCCTTCTTTTCTAGGCAAGACCTACTAGAAGGTCAAATAACACAGCAGGTGAGAGTTTAGGTCCAAACCCCAGTTTCTGCCAGTTAGTGATTCTGAATCTCTGGTGAATGACTTAGGTCTGTGACAGCTCCGGGCGTACAGATGGGGAGTCAATGTGACAGTTTATTGAAAGACTATAAAGCACTTGGCATAGCCACTGGCACGTAAGCGCTCACTGATTTATTCATGTCGTTGGTGACAGCTTTAGTTGTTATTATTAATATTATTGCCCAGCAGTGGAGTGTTCTTTGAAACACCCAGAAGAAACAATCTCCAAAGAGGCCCCCTGGGTGCTCGCATTCTGTTAGAAGGTGAGGAGCGGGGAGGACTAGCTACCGGTATGCCACCAGAACCGTGGACGCAAAGCCCTCTCGTGGAGTTTCCAGACTCTCATCATTAATTTCCCATCAGAGTTCATCCTTTCTGACCTCCCTGTCAGAGAAGTTTCTTTAGCCTCCTTTCAGCTCAGTTAATTATACCCGACACAGTGACCCGGCCACCAAATGAACTACGGCTTGCCTCACAGCTGCCCTCTAGACTCAGCCCCACCCAGTTGGCTGGGACAACCTGGTGAAAAAGCCCACCCACCTCTGGAGGCCCAGTCCAGACTGCCAACGTCATGGGCCACCTCCGGAAGCTGGGAACTATGCTACAAATGTACACCTGTCTCAGGTGATGGAAAACAGTTCCTCGGGTGCCTGGCAAAGCCTCCTTTTTAATTATCCCATTATGGGATAAGCCTTGTTTCCTTAGTAGACATTGTATGTGCATCAGAATTTCAGACCTGACAAGTAAGGGGCCTTGCCTTGGGGCAGAGGAGGGATGCCCGGTAATGTTTCTGGATGCCAGCAGGAACGGGAGATGGAGATGTGTGTGCAATGTGCACGCGTGAGTGTGATCGTGCACATGTGCGTGCGTAGAGCAGAGGGGCCAGGGCACAGGCAAGACCACGGCTCTCCTCTTGGGCGGTGGGGGCGTGCATTGGGCCCTGTCATCTTGTACCTTTTCAGTCCTGGCAGCAGTAAATACCAAGCCTGACACACAGTAGGTGCTTAATAAATTTTTGTTGACTGATTGACTGAAATATTTGATTATTAATTAGTTAATAAGCCCCTCTTTTTCTCTTCTACTTTGGTCTGCGAGGCCCTGGCTGTTCTCCTCCTCAGTGAACTCCCAACCCGTCTGCTCTTCCATCGCCTTGACATTGACTCCTGCAAACCCCCACCCATTCCTCTCCCATCCCCTCGCACTGAAAGCTCTCCATCAGCGGTTCTTGCAGGCACCTGGCTCGGGATGTGGCTGTCCAGTCACCCTGAATGACCCAGACTCCCCTCTGCTTTGCTGATGCAGAGCTTTGTTCTCATGGTTTCCTCTGTCCTTCCCCCCTGCTGCGCCCCCATGTGAACCCCACCTCCCAGAGGGGGCTCTCGCTCCTGTGCCTACCCTCTCCCCGCCCCTGACACGCACACACCCTCTCTAGTTGATCTTGACCACTTTCTACCTGATAAAACTCTTTGTAATGGACACAGGTTATTATCCCTACAAAGGCTATTCGAGGTCAGGGCTCTAGGACACCTTTCTAGGAAAGATCCTTGCTCATAGCAATACATGCGGAGTCTGGCACGACAACAGTACACCAGCCTGTGTGCTAAATGGTGTTTGCATCTGGCAAAGCACTGTCACACGGCAGCGGGTGCTGTGCTAGAGGCCACCCAGACTGTAGAATAGAAGGTCTGAACTTTAAATCTTGGTTTCCCACTATCCTCTTGGCTGAGAAACCTCTGGCAAGGACTTAGACCTCTCTGAGCTTCCATTTCCTCATTTGTAAAACACAGATGGTCCCGATCCTGGCCTCACCTACCTCAGGGAGAATGCAGTAAGATGATGTACATGAGAGAAGCCTCTAGCAAACCTTCAGCCATCACGACAACCGCAATCTCCTCTAGCCTGCTACGTGCCAGGCTCTGTGCTGGGAATCCTCGCGAAGGCTGTGACGGTGCCAGTGGGATCCCCCATTTGACAGATGCGAAAACTGAGGCTCAGAGAGAAGTGATGGGATGGGACTCTGATTGCAGAGTCTGCAGCTTCCACCCTGCCAGGCGGTGGGCATTTTGCTATTTGTGACTCGAAGGTGGGAGCCTACACCTGAGGGGCCAGCCACCCCACTCAACACATCCTTCTTGATTAGCTGTTTGAATGCACAGCTATCATAAATAATGCAAATAAAATCAATGCAGCTCCCTGCCCTCCAGGACTTCTGGTGTAACGCAAGCAGCCAACACGGTAGGAGACAGAGAACAGCAGAGTCCGACAGAAAGGGCCGCAAACAAGACGAGTTTTACACGCTTTGCAATTTTTTCTTACCAATGCCCTCACCAGTGTTCATCTGCCAACATCAGTGAAGGGCCGTGTGAGCGCCCGATTCACCTTGGGAAACGTCTAAATAGCCTTATCCAAGAGGGTCGCCCAGCTTCACCCAAGACTGTCCACTTTTATCCTACTGTGGCGCAGAGTGGGAGCGAAGGCCCCTGAGGAACGCGGCGTGATGGGAGGGTGAGGATTTCTACCTTCCAGACTCCCTGATGGCCACTGGGAAACCGGGAGCAGGACGATGGAAGCTACGCAGCCTGCTGGTCCCGGGCAGGGTGCCCTGATGTTGGCCGAGGCCCGGGCGAGCCAAACCCGGGCACCGAGCCTCCCTGCCCGGCAGGCCCTTGGCCATCCTCCTTCCCATGGCTAGGCTCCAAGCCACAGAACTCTCGTGACCCAGGGTGCTCCAAGCACCCAAGGGTGCTTCCGAGGTCAGTTCATTTGGGAAACTGATGCACATCACGGCGTTCAGAGCTCTGGAAAGGCCCGTGTCTGGGGACTCACCGAACTTACTTTGTCTAACAGCACTTCCCAGTACACTGGGTCACGGAACCCTATTTATGTCCCACAGAGCTAATGCTACTTGGAAGGCAGTTCCATCCAGTTTGGGATGCTCTTTCTTTTTACATACGGGGACACTGGAACCCAAAGTGGGGGAGCAGAGAGGCTGCTTGCCTGCGATCAGCTGGTGAAGAACTTAGCCCGATGTCCAGGCCTAGCGGCTTCCGCAGTAGCTCAGTACCCCTCGGGCAACGCAAGCACCCGTGGGGTAAAGCGGGCTATGAGACAAAGGCCTCCGGACGGTCTAACTCACACCACCTCACATTTTAGCATGCCATGGGCTTGCCTAAATAAATATTTGAGGCAACAAGGATAAATCACAGCACAAGAGTGATATGCTCGGAATGGCAGCTGGCATTCACCTGAGGGCTGGGGAGTAAAGGGGAGTGGTAGAGACTGCGGCTAACACGAATGCCCTGGCCTCAGGTACAGCCACGCTTGGGCTCCTGTGATACGGCCACGCGAGAGCGTGGGTCAACTGTTGGTGCTGTCCTGATTTCTCAAGAGAACCAGGATAGACAGACTTACACGGTATGATTTCCTTTGCAGGCTGATTTTTTTTTTTTTTTTTTTTTTTTTGCCCATCGGTCCCCAGTTTGTCTGAGCTGGAGCCTTCTCCTCCCGTCTCCGTCCCTGTCGCCGTGCAGACAGCGTTCGGGCAGCGTGGGCAGAGCCAGGCGGGTCAGCAGGAGGCAAGGGTTTCCCTTGCCAGCTTGCTTTGCTTGGAGGGATTCCCCACGGAGATAAACGGGGACAACAGTACTCGGCAAGCAGCAGTTTTCAACATAAATATTGCCAGGTTTGAGCTAATGTAATATCGGCCCGGCCTGTAATCCAAACAAAATAGATCATTGTCCTGTGATTATTTTTCCTGGGGACAAAAGGCTCTGAGCACTTGGTTTCCCATTTTGTAACCTCTGTATTTATGGGCCATGTTAATTTAATTCAGCAGCTCCGCCTTCAACACGGTTCAAAAGCAGCCAGAATTTGCATTTCATGATTTCAAAGCCTTTCTGGTCTGCTGGGCTTCGCTGAGAGGGAGGCTTTGTCCTCTTCGTTCTGAGAAAGAAGAGCACAGAAAAACCACCCGAACCCTTTGACATAATACAAAATACATCCTCGGCAGCTACACAAGCCGCTGCTCATACCCCAGAAACCGAGGCCCAGTCCCAGAACACCTGGAGCGTTCTGGAACAGTCTGTGGCGGCTGCGAGCAGGGAAGGCAGCCCTCCCGGTGCCCGTGGCTGCTGCCCCAGGGCCCAGCGGAACGTCGTCTACGCCGCTGGCCACTGGCCACTCGGGCTGGGCCAGCCCGTTGTGCATTTGGCCAGCCTGACCCTCTGTCAAGAACGGCCAGGCTGCTCTCTCCAGACGCAGGGCGCTCCCTGCTTGAAGTCTGTTGGCTCCTTCTTCACGGTGTGCACTAACGGCTTCCTAAATACCACCTTCCTCGACCTTGCAACCTAGGAGAGGAGGCTTGTGGCTGCCGTTTCACAGATGGGGAAACTGAGGCTACAGAGGTACAGTGATTTACCCACCGTCTCAAGGCCTCTTGAAATGAAAATAAAAGGATTTTCTTTGGAAAGCAAAGCTGGCTTTTTCTCATCCGTCCTCAGGAGATGACTTGGACTGTGATCCTCATGACTGAGGATGGATTTCTTTTTTTTTATATATGAATTTCTTTTTTTTAATTTTTAAAAGATTTTATTTATTTATTCATGAGAGACACACAGAGAGAGGCAGAGGCACAGGCAGAGGGAGAAGCAGGCTCCATGCAGGGAGCCCGACGTGGGACTCGATCCTAGGTCTCCAGGATCACGCCCTGGGCTAAAGGCAGACACTCAACTGCTGAGCCACCCAGGTGCCCCTAAATATGAATTTCTAACAAAACCGGGACACCTGGGTGGCTCAGATGGCTTTGGCTCAGATCGTGACCCCGGGGTCCTGGGATCGAGCCCTGCATCGGGCTCCCAGCTCAGCAGGCAGTCAGCTTGGCCCTCTCCCGCTGCCCACCCCCCTTCACTTGTGCTCTCTCACTCGCTATCTTTCTCTCAAATAAACAGAATCTTTAAAATATTCTAATGAAATAAATAAGCCATGTATGTATGCTAATGTATTCTTTTTACAAAACACGACAGATAAAGCTTAAAGCTCCTTACGTCACCCTACTCCATCTCCTCACCCCGCCCCTACACTCACACACGCGACTCTCTCCTCTCCTTCCCAAAGTCAACCACTCCGAGAAGCTTCTACGGTAATCTTCCACTGTTTTTCTGAACATTTATAATTCCATGGCTACGCATTTGTGTAGTGTGTGTCATTTTTTTAATAAAATGATAATCATATTGTGTGTATATATTTCCACAATTTACTTCTTATACTCAATAAACTCTTGGGGAATATAGAATGCAGCAAATCTAGAACTTTCTCAGTCTCCTTAACACGCTCCATAGTACAGCTATGCCGGGATTCGTTAGCTGTTCACTGATTTTGCTCTCACCAACCACACTGTGTTGCTTCCTGGGGCTCATTTGCAAGTATTTTTTTTTCAGAGCTGATGTGAGAAGTGGGATTGTAGCAGGTGACAAGGACTACTTGCTGCTGACATCCTTCCACCTCTCATATGGTTTAAAACACAGATTTCTTAATTTGGGTTCCCTGAAACTGTCTCTGGTGTAGGTTACTGCCCTGGGATGTGCTCTAGGGAGGGCCATCTGTAGGAAGTGAGGAGGGTGAGACTGGGCCTGCGGTGCCCTTTCAACTGGGCCCCTGTGGACCCCGACAGGTCCTCTGGAGCTGGAAGGAAGGACCCTCCAGAGTTATCAAGGAGGCCAGAACCTTTTATGCCTGCATAATCAAATTATTGGCAAAATAGCCTCCCTTTTTCGAAGGGGTAAAATCTTGGGCAAGATGGTTCCCTGCAACTCTGGGCAATGACCAGAGAGACACCACTGGGTACCATCAGTCCCCGACACTCGCAGCAGCTGGGGAAGGCTATGTCAGCCCTGGCAAGGGGACCCGGGCCATAGAGCCTCCACCGTGTCCACTTCTAGAACAGCAATTCCATTTCTCAGGTCTGAGCACAGCTAAGTGCAAGCGACCAGGTTTTGGCCAACAGGACCCAGCAGGTCCACCCATAAAGGGATCATTTCAGACTTTTGTAGGAAAGAAAAGTGAACATGAGTGCTATTTAGATCCATTTTATTTGAAGTTTCTCTGAAAAACAGCTTAAAGTATATATTAAGGTACAAAGTCATTGGGTAGGCACTTTTAAACAAGTTTAAAATAAGTTTAATAGCTATAGTACTATTTGGCCGCACCCCCTTCACCCATGCCTGTGCCAATTTATACACCTCTCTGCAGAGTATGAGCATGTCCACTTCACAGAAATGACTTTCAACTGAGCTCTCTGTACCCTCCAACCTGGGCCCATTTCTGACCTATCTGCAAGAATTCTAGCAATGGTTAAAGATTCGGTCAGATGCATAAACAAAGCAAGCCTAACTTGGCAGGAAATAGACCCACCAAGCCACATTAGCTTGCAGATTCAGCTGGCTCTGATCTCAAAAAACATAGCCCGGAGAATCAGGACCAAAGATGCAAATATGGGTCTGAGCCAGAACACCAAACTCTGAAAGCTTGGCTCCAATCCCAGCTAGGATGCTCCCTCGGGAGCCCTGGGAAGATTTCCATGAGTCCTCGGTCTTCTCATCTGGAAAATGGAGGCTACTGCCCTGCAGCACAAAGGGCGGGCCCTGCACCCAGACCTGGAAAGCCTCCGGTTATCTGTGGTGCTTGTGTGAGCCACACAGCCGAGCTGCTGGGGGGCCCCACATCAGGGGGCCCCAGGCTCGGCTGCCTCAAGGATAGTTTCACCATTGAAACTTCAGGCAGAGCTTCAACTGCCCTGCAGGAACCACTGAGTTTATGAACACCACAGCCTCAGCTGACTGAGAAGCAAGGGCCTTGGAGAAAGCGTCATGGGAGGGAGGTGGCAGTACTGACTGAAGCCCTATTATGAGCCAGACACTCACAAATAACATCCTATTTACTCTTCCTGACACTCTGTGAGACCTAGGTCTGACCATGGATAGGGATATCGGGTTCCAGAGTGATTGATGAGTTTGCTGGGGCTGACCGAGTGAGGCTCCAGGTCAGTCCTATGTGGCCCTGGACTCAATAATAACAGTGGTATTACGATTACTAACATCAATAGCTCACACTTACATGCTGCATCTATGTTAGGTATTATATTAAGCACTTTGCATATATCAGCTACTGAATTTTCAGGATGACACTATAAGGTAAATGTTCCAATTATCCCCCACTTTACAGATAAGGAAACTAAGCACTGAGAGCACAGAGCAAGTACAGTTGGAGCTGAGATCTGACTCAAAAGCCTGGCTTTGGAATCCGTGTGCTTATCTACTATGCCATCTGGCCTCACTGCCTCCCATTTCTCATCCACACTCTCAGCTTGCCATAGAATGTTGGAGCTGAAGGGGCTAGCACAGAACATAGGCCAATGCCCCCATTCTATAGACAGACAAATCGAGAACCAGAGATGAAAAGAGACTTGCCCACCACACACGGATGAGAACCACGCCGGGAGCAGAGCCAAGATCTAGGAAAGGGGGAGGAATTCAAGATTAAGTTTAAAAGCAAAGCACTCTTTACCCCTTGAACTTCATTTTTTATTTCAACAGATACGGGAATCTGGCAGGTCTAACTGGTATTCAGTGAAGGTACCTGTAGGAGGGAGGATCTGAGGACAGCACCTATGGGAAGAGAAGCAGAATGAAGGTGGCAGTGGAAAAGCTTCTAGTAACTCTGGAAGCCAGATAGATGGGTACCAGGGCAGCCCCCACCAGGCACAGCAAAGGCTATAATACTACCAGGTTCACTCACTGAGCTTAGCAATGCCCTCCTCATGCTAACTGTTTGCTAATTGAAAAATCAAAGGTGAATACCTAGTGAGGATGAGGATGGTTATGTATTCACTATTGAGAAGCAGCAGAGGGTAAGGGTTTTTTGTTTTGTTTTGTTTTGTTTTTTAAATTCATGAGAAACATCGAGAGAGGCAGAGAAGTAGGCAGAGGGAGAAGCAGGTGAGCCTGATGCAAGACTCAATCCCAGGACCCTGGGATCATGACCTGAGCTGAAGGCAGACACTCAACCACTGCGCTACCCAGGCGCCCTCAGGGTAAGGGTTATAAGAATAAAGTCCTGAGGTCAGCTTTCTCATTTCCTCTCAGCATGACTACGGACAGCTGCTTAATCTCTACCCCTCACGTCCTGCATGGATAAAGTCGTGATGGAAAGAGGCCCTCGTCCACCAGAGAGAACTCAATCCACAGATGGTCCTCAAGTCCATAGCATATGCCCAGTACAGAGTAAGTGCTCAAGAAATAGTTGTTGCTGTTGCCAACTATTAATGCTGCTACTTGACGGGCACTGACCACATGCCAGGCACTGGCTGAGGGCATTATAAACATTTCCTCATCCCAACCACCTGCAGCGGAAGGTAGCACTATCTCCAATCTACAGACAAACGGCGACTTGGAAAGGTTAAGTGACTTGCACAGAGGAACCAACTGACTCCTTGGTGTGAGTGCTTTGCACGGAGCCCTATCGCTCCCATAGAGCAGTGTTCAAAAGGACACTGATATCACGAGGAGGCAGCCATGGGTGCTAGGAAAGTCATCCAGAGAAAGGCCAAGGGGAAAGAGAGATACGAGGCAAGTTTCAAAGCAAGGGCAAATGACATTCATTAAAACCAGAGACTTTGGGGTGAGGGGTGGCGGCTGATTTTCTCCTTTGCCCCACCACCCCCACCCGATCCAGTCTGCACCTGCCTAGTTTGGTGGTTCAGGAGACTGCAGACTGCCTTACCCAGTCTCCCTCGCCCTCTAGGTCAGTGAGAAGCACCGACTAACATGAGAAGAGGGAGAGAAGAGACCAAGGAGTTATTCCCCAGCTCCCTCCTTGCCGAGCTGTCTCCTACTCCTGCCCAAGGCTAGGGATGCTCTGGGGCAGCCCCTGCCCAGGGCTAGAGATCTCTCCCCTCAATTCCCTCCTAGAGGCTAGAATAGCTCCTGCTTTTTTGGTTCCTGTTGGTTCCCTTATCCCTACCCAGGCCTTTGTAAACAGCCCCTCAGTTAAGCCCCCTCCAATCACTCCTTCCCAGTGTGCCGCCCCCTTCCTACAGGAACCCTCATTGACGCTTCCAAGACTGCAGGGAGTTTATAGCACAGAAACATCACTGGAGTCATTCTGACTTTCCTGGAGGCTGTCTAGGGAACAGTCCAGAAACCTCCAGGAGGTCATCACAGCAACCAACAGCTCTTGGAAGCCCCATGGCTTGGCCAACACTGATTCATTGGCCCCTCTGGGTCTGTCACCCCTACCTCCACTCAAGGGGGACAGGAAATGTCTGCAGAAACAAACCCCCATAAACCCCTGTAAGGGCTGCCTGGTATGGCCTGGGCTGACCCTCTAGCCAGAGGCAAGCTCAGTGTCAAGCTACCTCGAGGTCATCTGGCAACCCTCCTCTCTTAGCGTTAATAAAGATACTGAGGTGACAGACAAGGCACAGGGCCTGCCTTATTTTGCATTCGTGCCTCCTTCTAAAAAGACAGAGAACCAAAGTAAGAGCCTCTCAGAGGGCTTTAGCACAGCTGGCCAGAGTTGCCTAGTCGGAAAAATTCAATATGGCAAGAAAAAAAATATAACTAAAAGTGGTCTCATAAGAAGGTATAGAACAGGTTGAATGCAGGACAGCCAGAAACAAATGTGGCCGGATCAGGAAAATAGCTTTTGGATCTCCACGGTTTTCTTCCTTTTTTCACCTATTCTTTCTAGTGCCTGCCAAGTGTGCCAAAAAAAGGCCGGCCAGGATCCTGCAAGCAGGTGGCAGTCCACCCGGTAAGGTGAGATGAGAGGTGCTGGAGATGAGAGAACACAGGAACCAACACCACTGGCCACATGAGGTTGACCAGATGGCTTTATTAGCAGGGTCAGTGGAACTGGGCCCTAGGAATGGTGGGTCTTTCCTGCCCAGTCTGGAAGAGATAGCAGCGAACACTCAGTCCTCTGGAAGCCAGAGGCCAATCTTTTAAGCCCTGTGCTATCTTTCACCCCACCCTCATGAAGTTGATAGAAAAGGCCCTAGACCATATTCTGAAGAGAAGGCCTCCCCACCTCTTTTGCCTCATCCCGGATATGGAGGGGCCTGCCTCAGCTTTTTCTGGACTCACATTCACACACAGGCATCCTTGGGACCAAAACCAGAACCAGAGCCAGGGGAACAGTCACCAATTTTGGGGATGCAGTGGGTTCCCTGGAAAGGGTGAAAGTTGGATATTGCACTTGTCTGGGGTGTGTGGTTCCAGCTCTGCCACTTGAACAAAATGACTACCAGCTTTTGAGTACTTTCCACATGCCAGGGACTATGCTAGGAGCATTACGTGAAGTTCTCTCATTTGAGCCTCAGGGGAACTCATGACCAGCCTACAGTCAAGTTTGATCATCCCTGTTATGCTGCTCCAAGGTCACTGACATCGTATGTGAACATTCAAACTGCAGCTCTTTGCCTCCTCAATCTCTGCATCCAACCATTACAGGATCTGTATTTCACATCACCTCTTTGCACCTCAATTTCCTCTTCAAAAAAGGGGGGACAAATAGCTACCCCAAAATGCAATAACAACAGAGATAGGCCTAGCTACATGGCAACAGGAATCACAGCTTCCAATGATGGCTTCCAATTTTTTCGCTTTACTGCAGCCTGCCACTGGACTATGAGTTTTATGTCAACTCAGTCCTCCTAACCAACCTGTAATGGGTTAAATTGTGTCCCCAAAAAAGACGTGCTGAGGAGAGAATATAGGACTTCTGTGTTAAACCTCTAGAAGTGAGCACTTTTCCATTAAATATATTATGAAAGGTGTTCCTCTACTTATTTTGGATAATAGGTAGAGAATCCCAAACACAGAAAACACCTGTCATTGCTAAAATACCTTGAGGTCCTAAACCCCAGTATCTCAGAATATGACCTTATTTGGAAATAGGGTCATTGTAGCTATAATCAGTTAAGATGTGGGTATTTTGGAGGTGGATGTGCCCTCAGTGGATGGTGGCTTTCTAAGAAGAGGAGAGAGAGATCCAGAGAGGAAAGGGACACGTGAAGACACAGGGACGTCCAGAGAGAGGGCAGAGGCAGATCGAAGTTATGCTGTCACAGGCCATGAAGGGCCTGGAATCCCAGAAACTGGAAGAGGGAAGGAAAGATCCTCCCTGAGAGGCTTCAGAGGGAGCATGGCCCTACCAACTCCTTGATGTGGGACCTCTAGTCTCCAGAATGAATTTCCATTGTTTTGAGTCGCCGAGCTAATTGTTATAGCAGTCCTGGGAAACTAATGTACAACCCTAGGCAACTTTCTTCCCCTATTTTTTAGAAAAGATTTTATTTATTTATTCATGAAAGACACACAGAGAGAGGCAGAGACACAGGCAGAGGGAGAAGCAGGCTCCCTGTGGGGATCCTGGTGCGGGACTCGATCCCGGGATCACGCCCTGAGCCAAAGGCAGATGCTCAACCACTGAGCCACCCAGGCGCCCCCTTTCCCCCCCCCCTATTTTTATAGATAAGAAACATGAGGAGGCTCAGAGGAGTTAACTAACTTGTCCAAGATCACACAGAGAGTGAGTAGTGGAGTGGAGGTTCTGGAGGCTGCTCCACCACCAAGCCCACAGCCCATCTGTAGGAGGAGCTCAGCACCTGCTAACTCCCTTCCATGCACCTCTGCCCTCACAGTTCCTGCAGCCCACCCCAAGGTGCCTTTGCTCCATGGCCCACCTCCTCTTGGAAGGCCTCCCTGTTGACTCTTGCCCCCCGCTGGCCTCTTCCTGCTTGGAGTTCCCATGCCTCCACCAAGCACGCATGGCCATGTGGCACCTTTCTTTATGCCATCCTCATCGGCAGGCCCTCTTCAGTTTGGGGCGAGCCTGAGCTCCATCATTAGACCAAAAGCTCTTTTGGGCGAGGACCAGGGGAGATCCGCTGCTGCTCTGCCCAGAGCTAAGGGCAAGGAGTTCAGGCTCACCCAGCACTTGCCCATCCAGGGGCAGGTGCCGAGTCTGGAGGCAAGAAGTCATTCTGATCCACTCAAAGATCTGAGAGATTTGCAGATGCTCATGAGAAACAAAATATTTCCCATGTGTCTTGGGCAACTGGACATCAGGTCTCTCCCTTCAACTTACTCTAAATTCAACGCTGTTTCTTCAGGAAAAAATCTGTGTCCCTCTTGGGTACAATGAAACAAGTTCGTTGACCCTAAAGGAAATGTAAATTGGTATGAATTTCCTGGAAAGCAAGTCAGCCACGAGTATCACAAGTGGCTTTTTTTCTTTCTTTGAAGTTCATAGTTTTTACCCACTTCTAAAAATCTTCCCTAAGAACATGATCAGAAATGCCAACTGAGATTTGTGTTCAAAGATGCTTACTGAAACACTATTATTTTGAAAACAGCCTAAATGTTTGACAAAAGGGAATGGTTTAAACTGTGGTATATTCATAGAATATTACGCCTTTCTGATTTAAAAAATTCTTAACAATTAAGCCTCCAACCTGGCATATTAAAATTGTGAATGCTGAAGACAATGCAATATCATGGGACAATATGGATGCTGTATGGCTAAGTGAAAATATTAAGCTACCAAGTTGTACATACAATATGACCCCAATTTGGGCTATAGGAAGGAAAGAAAGAGAAAGAAAGAAAAACAAATAGATGGGGGATAAGAGGGGTGAAGGACAGAGAGACTTTCTCAGATGTACAAAGGAAATACATTGAAAAAAATCCTTTTGAGTAGCGGACTAGAAGTGAATGTCTTCTCCTCTCTGTAATTTTCTGCATTTTCTAAGCTCTGTACAATGTTTTATAACTGGAGGGGAAGCAGCGAAGTGGCATCTCTGCCCAGTGCAATGTCTCCAGATAACCAGCCTTTGCCCTCCCTGCTCTAACTGGCCGATTACGCGGGGCTCCACCCATGGCTCATTCAGAGCCACGTGGAGCTTAGGCTAAGCAAACGCCAATGCATTCAAGAGTCAAAGAGTGGGCATAGTGAATGGACAATTTTCCGGTGAATCTCTCTGTACCACACAAACAATTCATCAGCTGGGACGATTTCCAAGAAAAGGCTCATCTGCTCTGAGCAGCAGCTGGCTCCGGCACCTGCACACCTCTTACCTTGTTCTCAGACATAAAGAAACAAAAGCTAGGAGGGACTGCGGGCAAGCCCATTCACCCCCGAACTGGTAACCGGCCCTCCCAAGTGTGTCACCACCAGCCACGCATCTCAGGGACGAGCACCATAGAGGCACTTGGTGGGAGAAACAAGGGATTGTAGACGAGTGCAAATGCATTTTCCCCAGCGAGGTCACAGGAGGAGAAATCCCACCAATACAGACAAAATGAATCATCTAACTCATTGCTTTGGCCTATCACCCAGGGCAGCAACGAGGCTTTTATGAATGCTGCCTGTCTTCCCATCTGGCACGTTGCTATAAAAATTTAAATCAAATGCCAAACACACATAGCACCAATATTATCATCATCATCACTCTCTCATGGAAACAAGAAATTCAACTAAATGAACTCTCCACTGTGAACTACATTTTAATGATGCTCACATTCACGTGCATCCCCGGACCTCTGGGTTTCTCCAGGAAGCACCACACATCACAGGGACCAGTTGGTGCTCTTCCAACAAGGGCATTGACTGTTTAATTTTCCCTCTACTGATTACCTTCTGGGTTCATTCCTTAGGACAAAGCCCATTTCTAATTCTAAAATACTAGAAAGAGTCAAGGAATCGGGCAGCCAGGTTGGAATTGCAGCTCCACCACGAGTGAGCTAAACCTCAATTTCCCCAACTATAAAACACCTACATCACAGGGTGGCTCTGAGGAGAAAATGAAATAATAAGTGTAAATTGTGGCTGGCCCACAGCACATCCTCAAATGAGTATGTTTTACGCTCTACCACCTTCTATCCTTCGAGTTTGGTCACTTTCTCAAAAGCCCTACACATGGGACTTTCTCTCAAGTTCCTCTTCTCACAGCTTTCCAACACATAAAACGTCCAGAGTTCCTTTCTTAGTCTTTTATTACAAATCTGAAATTTTCATTCATCTAATAACAATTAAAATCTTTTGGAAAGATAATGGGTATTTAATAGAAAAAAAAAGCTCTTTTATTTTTTGAAACAATTACCATCTTTGATTCTACTCTGCCTGTAGGTACAGACAAATCTTGAAATAGAAATGTTGGCTTTTGGGCAGCCCGGGTGGCTCAGCGGTTTAGTGCCGCCTTCAGCCCAGGGCGTGATCCTGGAGACCCAGGATCGAGTCCCACGTCGGGCTCCCCCATGCAGCCTGCTTCTCCCTCTGCCTCTCTCTCTCTTTCATAAATAAATAAATAAAATCTTTAAAAAAAAAAAAAAGAAATGTTGGCTTTTGTGGCTACCACAGCAGGCCAGTCCTCCCTCCAACAGGGAGCTCCCTTCTCTTTGGGCAATGAGAAGCACTCAAACCTTGTCACCACAGTTGACATGTCTGTAGGAGAAAATATATAGGCCCTACACACACACACACACACACACACTCCCCCACCCCTATGTCCTCTTACCCCAAGGGAAGTAGAAAATGCTATTTTATAGATGCTTTCCTGGGCCTGCCTATAAGATGGTTTCATTCCCAAGCCAGCCTGTCAAAATCAACACTATTCCAAACCCATCCAAAGAAACGGACTAGTCCATAGACGCCCCATCAAAACAGTACTATTCCAGGCTAGTTATGAAAGAGCCTGGCTCCAGGCTACTCCACAGAAATGGTTTTATTATCAGCTTAGTCACATAAAACTAATATTATGTTATTATGTTAGTTCCACTAAAGGCTAAAGAGGGGTTTGAGTGTGTTTCTTTCCTTTCTTTTCTTTCTTTCTTTTTTTTTTTTTTTGGTAGGTTGGCCAAGAAAGTTACCTCCAAGTTGAATATTCCCTGGAAAGTGCATTCTGAGTTTGACCTAAGAGACCCAAACACCGACTGTAGGAGCACAGCGCACGTTTCGGCCGGGACCTGCCAGCAGTGGCTAACCTTCTCGCACCACACAGTTTGCTTGTGATCACAGCAGCAGATGTGGGCTGAGGCGAGCTCGCTGTATGCATCCCTCTGTCTGATGGATGAGGACCGACAGAGCCTGGAAACTTTGCTGACCAAACTCCCTATGAACCAAATCTCCCAGGCAATTGCTGTCTAAACGAGGAACATTATAGACAGCAGGAAACATAGACAGTACGATTGCAACTTCTCTGTCCTGCAGGTGGAAAACTGAGGCCCAGGGAAGGGAGGGGTCTTGCTCAGGGTCCGGCAGGCGTGAGTCCGAATGCCAGACGGAGAGGAGTGCTGTCTCTTTGCATCACTCTGCTCTAGCCAGCGGATATCTCCCTACATCCACTCACTTCCTTTCTACTCCCTCAACCCTAAAAAGCTTATTAACCAGAAAGCTCTGCAGCCAAAATTCAAAGGCAATCACCCCCAAGGGTGGGCCTTGAATATTTTTTCCAGCCCTGTCCCCTCACAGTAGCAACAGAGCTTTTGAGCTCCATGAGAATGACATTCTTTTCCAGCAGGGATGGTATTTTTTTTTTTAAACAAACAATCCCATTAGAGTGTAGCCTGCAGTCAGCTCGTGATGGAAACGGGTGCTCTGGGCTGCTTTGGCCCAGCACTAATCAGGTTCCATGCTTGATCCGGAGGGACCTGGATTACTACCATATGAAATAGAGAAATGCCTCCATTATCCCTTAAATCTTCTCACTGGATTCAGGGGTTTTCACACAGAGCAGGAATATTTCTAGCCTGTTGGCTTCTTTTCTGCAGGTTAATCCGCATCGGTTCAGCTTGCTCCCCTAACGCAGCATAGCCGGGGCCACTGGGCAGCCTTGCGGGGAGCTGGGGACACTCACCAGCTGGCGTCCAGGGGCACAGAGGTGGTCCACAGGTGGCCCCTCCTTGCTGCCCCCATCTTAAGAGCACTCTCTCCTCCCTCTCCATCCTTTCCGGTCCCCAAACGCTTGCCTCCAAGAACTGTTTGTTCTTCTTGTTCCTGCTTGCCTCCAGAACGAGGATGTGGAATAGGGAGATAGGTATCTGCCTGCCTGTCTGTCTGTTTTGTGTGTAGAAATGAGCGAGTGCTGTCCTCCCTTCTCTCTGACTACCACCCCTCCTTCAAACCTCATAAGCTCCTATTTGTCCTTCCAGACTCAGTCCTTCTGGAAGCCTTGCACATCATGCTCCCCCCGGGGGAATTAAGCAACCATCACCCAGCTCCTGGAGAACCTCTGTACTCCCCCAGTGACATTTTCACACATCCCATAAATTGTCCACTTCTAGGTCTCACTCACTAATCTAAGGAAGGCAGAGAAAGCGCTGGCTTATGCCCACTCCATCTGCTGGGTAGCACTGCCCAAACTGTCGTGTCGAGACTGATGCTAAGGCTGCACGTGGAGCTGTGACAGGATACAACAATCAGTTAACCCACGGGCCCAGGGTTCAGAGACTGGAGCCAGATGTGCCAGGTGACATTACCCTGGGAGCTGCCTAAAGGCAGGGGTAGGGCCATGTTCAGCTTTGTGGCTTTGGCACACATAGGACGGTGTGTGAAACGGAGTAGGTGCTCAAGAAACATTTGCCAGTGGTCTAAGACCATCTGCTATACCAATTCACTCCCCCATTCTGGGTATTAAGGCGCTCATCTAAATGATGAGGGGGTTGGGCTTGCAAATGCCATGTTTGTTCTATCTTAGGCTATTTATATGGGACTTAGAAAATGCAAACGCACACAAAATATACGGAGAGGAATTCTTGCCAGATCCTAATCACTGAAGACGGATTATTTCCAAACCCAAAGTAAGGACAGCACGGTTTACCGTTTTGGGGTCCTGCGGATTGGGTCTGCATCCTAGCTCTTAACTGTACCAACTGTGGACCATGGTGGGTGACTGACTTTCTCTGAATTTCAGCCTCCTCTCTCACCTTACGAGATGGGGATAATTAGGCCAGTAACTTGGCATGAGCAGCAGAGCAGCACCTGAAAACATGTTAACAAATTTTTAGGCCCCACTCAGGCCTATTTAATCAGAAATGATAGGGATAGGATGGAGCATGCCGCTTTAGCAGGCCCCCAGGAGATTCTGACGTACACGAAAGCTTGAGAAGCACTAGAATAGGCCCATTACGTTCACACTTTTCTCACCCAGCCCCCAGTAAAAAATGTATTTGCCGTCATAACCTAGTACTCGAACACGCACACGTTATATTCATAACTGAGACACAAGTTTCACGTAACATTCTTCCCCTTGCTACTTGCAATGCTTTCTGATATTTGCCCTTCTGCTTCCTATCATTTTGCTCCATTTCATTTTTTAAATTGCTGGTTCCAGTCCTTTAGATTGATTTCATGACCCATGAGTGGATCTCCAGCTACGGTTTGAAAAGAAACAATGATCCAAGCAGTCCCTTCCAAGCTGTGCTGCTCAGAAGAGATGTTTGTGAAATACCCGCCACATTGCCTGTTGCACGGGTTCTCCTTTACTGGTAGCTCTCCTCCTCCTCCTCATCATCATCATTAACAAAGTGCACCAGGTAGACAATTACGAACTATTTTATGCGAAGTGAAATTCATGTTCGCGTCTAAAACCACATAAAATGCTCAAATCCCAAACCTCTTCCTTCATATGTGCTTATGCATAAATCTGAGTGCATCTTTTCCTAGGAAATCCCTCCGAAAGTTATAATTACTCTGCTTCCTGGCAATAAAATAATCATAGCGCTAGAAAATCCCCACGCAGGGGTGTTGGCGATGGACCAGGGAGGGGGGAGGCCAGGTCGGAGATGATCATTCTGTGGGGGCTAAGAAAGGCAATCTCCTGGCGCCCTGAGCTCTGACGGGTGAATTTCGACTTTCCCGTGGCATTTACTCAGCACGGTAGTTGCCAACAAAACAGATCTCCACTAAAGGGACCAGATGGCTGCGAGGGAGCCAAATGGGAAGGTGCTGGTTACAAATTAAAATCACAGCACCTGAACTCTGCAGACGGAAGCCGCTGCAGTTGCTAATCGCCCCCTCCTGGAAAATCAGACCCGAATTTAATTCTAAGGACCCGAAATTATGAATCCCATCCGAAGAACGCTGCAAGTCTCAAATCCCTCTGTTGCACGTGGAAGGAAATGAAGAGCGTCAAGAACTCCGCCCGTCGAACAACCGGGAGTCTCTCCGGTAGGGCGGCCAGGTGGGATGCTCACATTCCTAGTAAGCTCATCTTTGCTCTCCCTGCCCAGCAATTGTTTTAAAAGATGATTTCTAACCACTGCTATCTGGGGGTCACCCACTACGTGCCAGGCAGGCAGCACGCTGAGCTCTCTTTGTTGCGAATTAAGTTTCCAGATGAGGACAGAGGCTCAGAGAGGTCGACCCATTGGCCGCGGCCCCACAGCTGGTAAACAGGGAGGCTGGATTTGGTCCAGGCCGCTGGCTTCGAAGCCCAAGCGCACACTCTAGGTCGGTACCTGCTTCCTCAAACTCCTCGGCCTAATGGATCACAGGAAGAGGAAGAGGGGAGAGAAAAGAAACCAGTATTTGCTGCATGCTGGCGGCGTGCAGCGCTCCGTGCCAGGTGCTTGCAGAAATTTGGCAAATCACGATATTCTGTTCAGATCGAGGTTTTATCTCATTTTCCAGGTAAGAAAACTGAAGGAAAGGAAGGGTGAGCATTTGGCCCAGGGTCACACAGCTTAAAAGTGGAGGAGCCAGGGATCCCTGGGTGGCGCAGCGGTTTAGCGCCTGCCTTTGGCCCAGGGCGCGATCCTGGAGATCCGGGATCGAATCCCACGTCGGGCTCCCAGTGCATGGAGCCTGCTTCTCCCTCTGCCTATGTCTCTGCCTCTCTCTCTCTGTGTATCATAAATAAAAATTTAAAAAATAAAATAAAATAAAATAAAATAAAATAAAAGTGGAGGAGCCAGACTTTAATCCCACTCTCTGAGCCTTCTCTTGCTTTCTCTACTACACCACCCGGATCAGAATGTTGGAAGGTCTTCCCCTTCCCACTTCCAACCCGCCCTCTAGGTTATGTGGTTTTCATCATTCTAAAGCACAAGTCAGGCTATCGCCCTCTCTTGCTCAAAAGCATTCTATGGCTCCTGAGCACTTAGAGAATGATGCCTAAAATCCTCAGCCTGGCTTCAGGCTCTCCTCAGCCTAGACGCAAACAGTATTTCCAACATTCATACCCAACAGGACTCTCAAGCACAAGAAGATTCCCACCCGCCCCGCCCGGCCCCGCCGTCTCCCTGACCCGGCCCATTTTCATGCCACCATCAAAGCGATCTTTCTAAAATATTTCTTGATTTCACCACTCGTTTGCTTGAACAAGGCTGTCTGGAGACATCTGCTGTATTTGCTGCCGTCATTTGTCCTTCTCCTGGTAATAGAGGTGGCTGTCCTGCCCCCTCGGGGTGAGCCTGCGACCGGGCCTGGCCAACCAGAGCACCACACCCTGCAAGCCACAGCAACAGGTTCAGGTATGGGCGAGTTACCTAAACCACGCCAATCCCAGCCCCAGAGCTAACCCAGGACCGGGCTCAGGCAAAAGCCTTCTCTGTTCTTGGTAATTTTAAGGACAGGGCCATTGACAGTTCCCTTGTCACCCCAGGGGAGACTGTGTAAGACAGTGCAGCCTGCGGAGAGAAGATGCACACTCTTGATGACACGGTGTGTCACCTCTGGATCTAGCCTGGCCTGAAACTCCTTTATCCCTGGATATTTCTCCTTATGCTGAAGCTAGTTTGGGTTGGACTTTCTCATAACTGATAACTGGAAGCCTCCTTAGAAACTGGGAGCTAAGATTGACGTGGCTCTTCTCTGCCTTTAGCATGAAATTCCATCTCGGAGGGACCCTGAAGACGGAATGAAGGGAGCCCGGCCTACCTTTCCAGGCTCTTTGCCTATGGCTTCCCGTCCCCCCTGCGGCACCAGTGTCATCACCTGTATTCACACACTCCAGCCTCTCCCTGCCAAAGGCCAAGCTGCCCTCTGCCCGAGTAACCTGCCCCTCCCCTCACCCCGGCACCCCGCTAGCGAGGCACCCCCCTAGGGAGGCTAGGTCAGGACTTGAATCTGCACTCCTGCATCTCGGCATCTGAATGCATAAAACCACCCACTGTGTGGAAGATTGCCTTTCAGAGGTGGGAGATGTGACTGGAAGGTGGCATGAGGGACCAAGGAGCACAGAGTAGCACCAAGAGATGACTCTGGGCTCTATTCTTCATTTGCTGTGCATAGAGAACTAGTGTAGCTAGTGTACATGGGGGCTCGGGCGCAGACTTCTTGGGTTTAAATCCTGACTCTGCCTCTTAGTAGCTGTGGGACTTAAACATCTTAACCACTCTGTGCCTTGGTTTCCTGTTCTATAAATCAGTGGTGACAACAGATTCTACTTTAAAGGCTCGTTGTAAGGATTAAATAAGTTAACAGACACAAAGCACTTAGCACAATGCTTGATACATACCAAGTGCAATCTATGTCTCGTCTGCAGGACACAGGGAGCCATGAAATGTTCCCGGGCAGGTTTCAGGGGCATGCACAGGTACAGGAAGGCTTTGGTGAATTCTGTGCACAAGTGGAGGCCTCCCACCATTCGGACCTGACTTCCACAGGAAGGGGCCTTGAGAGCAGCCACAGCTGCTGGTCACCTGCACGTCCCCTCGACTCCTCAGCATAAACACCCTCTGCTCCCAGCTGCATGCTTTAGGAGCAGGGCATGAGCCACTCCTTGGATGACAGCCACAGGCACCAGGCCCGAAGGCCACCGCAGGGCCTCCTCTTCCTACGAAGCTTCCGCCTCCCGGGTGCTCTCATCTGGCTGGGCTTGCAGACTGGACGAGAGCAGGATGCCTGGCACGCAGGTGCCATACCTGTCGCCAAACCATCAGGGAGACAGGAGACCAGACAGGAGCTGTGGGGCCAGAAAGGAGCAGAAAGGAGGCAAGTGGGCCTGGAAGGGAAGACTCCCTGCCTGCCTGCCTGCCTGCCTGCCTTCCTTCCTTCTCTAATTCCTCATTCACCTGTGGACTATTTATTCCATGCTCCCCACCACCCACTCCTGCGTTTCCTTCTCTTCAATTCTGTATCATTATTTCATGGGGATAAAACACAAGTTGCAACTGGTCTGTACGGTCCTTTAGGGCAGGAGCCTCATCACACCCTTCTCTGTTCCCCCCACTGCCCAGTACACTCCTGCCCTAGAAGTTATCATAAAATCCGTCTTCTCTCCACATTGCCTGTTGTACCCTGGCTGGGGACATCTCCTGCAGGGATGACTGGCCTTCCTGCCCCCACCCCCACCCCCACCCCCTATAATTTCTCCTTCCTGTGGTAGCCCAAGTGACCTTTTAAAAATGCAAATCAGAGGGTGTCATTCGCTGCTTTTAAATCTCTCAAATGGCCTCCCATCCTAATTAAAATGAAACCCAAACTCACCAGAGCCAACAAGGCCTTCCAGGAGCTGGCTCTGTCCATCTCCTCCCTCACTCTTCCCAGTGATATGACTACTGCTTCCGGCCTCCTACTCAGCCAGCCTCAGAGCATCGACCCTTGCTCCTCCTCTGCCTGGCACCTAGGTCTTCACAGTACTGGCTGCTTCTTGCCTCCTAGAGACAGGCTTCCCCTCCACCCAGTCCCAGGCAGCCCCCACCCCACACAGCCTTTCCTATCATGTCCTCTGACTTTGGTTTCTCCCCGGGATTTAGCATTACTCCCCAGAACGATGGGGGCGGGGGGACAGCACTGTTTTCCTTCTCTTCCATCTTATTCACCTTTTGCTTATACTCCTCCCGTATAGGAACATGAATTCTATGAGAGCTGAGATGTTATCTGTTTCATGTCCCCCTCTAATCCCCAGAGCTTTGAACAGGGTCTAGCACATAGTAGAAGCTCCACAACTATTTTTGATAAATGAAAGGACCTAATAAGTCTCCTGAGCAACCCCTGCCTTGATCACATTTTACAGAAGAGCTGAGTCCTGGAGAAGCGACAAGAGAAAGGGCACATCAGAGGACAGGACGACAGGCACTTTGGTCTGAAAGGTCTTGAGTTCATCTCTGACTCTCCTCCCGTCTCTGGCCTGGAGAGATCACGGAAGCAGGCCGGCCAAGCCATCCCAGAAGACTGCCCGGAGGGGAGGGCTTGGGGTGGAGCAGGGAGCGGCGCTCTGTTGCGGGGCAGAGCAGGTCTCTCTCCGATACTTCCACCTGAGAGGCCAGGTAGGCTCCTCCTCTGCTCTCCAGCCCCAGGAACCTTGTCTGCGGTGTAACAGCTACTTTACAAGTTGTTGCGCACAATCGATGTTACTTATTGATAATCATTATTAGTACCTCTCAAAGGTATTGGAGGATGAAATAGTGCCAGTAGACCCACTGTGGCACCTGGGACACGGTAGGTGCTCTTAACTAGCTGATGTGACTTGTGATCCCATTAGGGAATAGCCCAGCAACACCCGGGATGTCACATGTATCCTTGAAATGCATGTTGTTTTACTTTCCTTTTTCTTCCTACAGCAGCAGACCTTCTGATTGTGATCTCCAGAGCTGGGCCCTCACCTGGTTGGGAGGAGCTGACAGGAGCATCCAGGTTGCTCAAATCACCCCAGCACACTTCTGAGTACTCCAGCCCTGGCCATCAGGAGCTGCTGGCGCTGCTGCCTGGCTGGGCCTCCTCCCTTCCCCCTCTGCAGGGCCGGCCCCACCATGAATATGCACACTCAGGCCTCAGCCGCAGCCCCGAGGATGCCTCTGCCTTCAATAGGTCAAACACCATGGCAACCCGGCAGGCCCCCAAATATCCCGGCCTTTTGATGTTGTGGCTCTGGTGCAGTTGCTGGAAGCTGAGAACCGTTCTCAGAGGACTGTTTTCACCCGCACAGACATTACCCTGGAATTCTACTGGTGATTGTTCTGAAGCGGCACAAAGGTAAAAGGACAAAGGAGGGAGGAGTTAACATAGTCCTGAAGAGCTTGGCTTCAGAATCGAGCCTACGCCTCGGGCTCTGGGAGGAAGACAACTTACTTACCCTTTATAATGTTTCACCTCTTGCAAAATGGGAATAATATTAGGGCCTGTTCATAGTGATGCTGCGGTGACATTCGCTTACTCATTCGACAAATATTCCTCTGTGCCTGGTACCGGTTCTGGCCTTGTAGAAACCACAGCAGAGCAGCAGAGACATACCAACAATTATGCACAAAGTCACTCACTTCCAAATGTGGCAAATGCTCAGAATGGAACTACAGGATGCCCTGCGAGGAGTAGCAGTCTACACCGTGATCATTCCGTCAATAAAGATTTCCTAAACATCTATCCACATTGCCTGTTGTGGAAAGGCAATGTTCTAGGTGCTAGGGATAGTGGTCAACGGCCTCCTGCCCGGTCTCCCATCTCCCCTTGTCTGCACCCCCTACCCCTCCATCACTTCCCCACACAGCAGCCAGAGGAATTGAAAATTAAAGATCACATCGTGTGGTCCGAGTGCTGAAGATCCTTCGGGGACTTTCTGTAGAACTTAACAGCTAAAGGTGCTGTGGTCCCTCCCCTGGCCGTCCCAGAGGTCACTGCTCACTACGCCCCAGCCCAGTGGGCTCCTGACCCTGACGTGTGTCACGGTCACCCAGAGGGCTGGCTGGGCCCCACCCCCTGACTCAGTGGGCCTGAGAATCTGCATTTCTAGCCTGTTCTCTGGCGATACTGATGCTGCGGGTCTACGGGTCCACGGAGAGCTGCTGCTGCAGCCGCCAGCCTTCATCGTATTCCTTGAATAAAGGTCTGTTGCATCCCAGGCCCTGCTCGCGCTCCCCACTCAGTCTGGCCCCCCACCCCCAGCTCTCCCTCCCTGGCCGCCCCTTCTCATGAGGTGCCCCCTCCCCAGAAGTGTCCTCTCCAGCCATCGGCCTCCCTCACTGCTTCCAGCTCTGCAGCCGGTAGCTCCTGGTCCGGCCTGTTCCCGAGCCGTTCCCTTGGGTTACCCCAAGCGGCCCTATGGGCCTCGCCCCGCCGCAAGGGGCTCAGTGAGGGCACAAGGGTGACGGGAAGGCGACGGCGGCTCCGACGGGCTCCCGCTGCCCCCGTCCACAGAGCTGCCTCTGGCCTTGAGCACGAGACAAAACCTTAGAGGAGTCATTTTTTAAAAAAGAAAGGGTTTCTCCGTGAGAAGCTTAGGCTGCCGGCTGGCAGGAGGAGGCAGAGAGGGCAGGGCCCTCAAGGCCGAGGGGTGGGGGTGGGGGTGGGGGTGGGGGCCCCGCTCTGAGGCCCAGGGGTGCGGGAGGCCCCGGCGGCCCCGGCCAGCTCCGCCACAGGCTCTGCGCAGCCCCTCGGCCACCACTGTGAGCTGTTTTCAGAGCAAGTTCTTTAGCCGGGGAGGGGACAGGTCCAGAGGCAGCTGGAGCCCTCGGGGTGCCGGGAGGAGGGCCCTTCGGGGAAGGAAGGGCCTCCCGGATGGGGCCACAGAGCTCAGCAGCAGGTGGCCATGCGCCTGGGCCTGGCTGTGGCATCCGCTGCGCAGCCTCCAGGCCACGCGGAAAAGCCGTCGAGAGGACATGCAGCCCGTGGGGGTCTCCAGAGCCCGTCTGGAGGACACATCCACACGCCAAAAAATGTTAGTAAGGTCAAGGATCCTCCAAGTACCCCTCTAATATCCAGATTAAGACTAATTATCGGGGCTCAGGGGTCGAGCATCTGCCTTCGGCTCAGGGTGTGATCCCGGGGACCCAGGATCAAGCCCCACATCAGGCTCCCTGCATGGAGCCTGCTTCTCCCTCTGCCCGTGTCTCTGCCTCTCTGTGTCTCTCACGAATGAATAAAATCTTTTTAAAAAATGCTATCTATTTTCCTGAACTAATCTAAATCTCTCCGTCAGCAGAACTTTGTCAAGTCTCGACCACAGTCCTCCTTAGGGACCTCCTCAGGGGCCTCCCAGCCCGAGAGGTTTGCTGTCCTTTGGGGCCCCAGATCTGTTGACCAGGATCTTACTTTGCCTTTATCTGCAATCGGCAAGTCTCTGCATGTTTATTTTAAACACTTGTGACGCACCAGGTACCACACCAAGTGCTGGGGATCTAGAGGAACAAAGTAGACGTGGTGTCTAATGTCAACATACAGAAGGGAATTCAGAGCAGGAAACAGTTGAATACAGGCAATGCGCTGTCACAGTTACGTCCCGCCTCTGGACTCAGACTGTCTGGGGTCAAACCCCAGCTCTGACACTCGCCAGCCATACGACTTTGGGTTCATATGAAACAGACCAAATTGCTTCATGTCTCTGTGCCTCAGTTTCAACATCTATAAAATGGGGATGACAAGTGCCTTTGTCACGGGGTTGTTCTGAGGGCTGAGTTAATACATGAAAACCCCGTACCATCCGGGAACCACTGCGTAAGCGCTTGTTAACTCGTTGCTACTGTCCAAGTGGAAACACACAGGACTGTGGAAGAGGGAGCATTTGGCATCCAGACAGCTTAGAGGAGGGGACTGGAGAAAGAACATGTTCTGGGGCAGCGGGTAACATTTTTGGAAGAGAGGGAGGGACACCCTGACTTCTGTTGTGGTCATTTGTTCGTGGTCCTTTCCCCTCCCTGTGTGCTGTGTCCTCATCATTGGTCTCCATATCTCAGGGCCCGGCGTGGCCTGGAGTGTGGCAGGTGCTCAGTAACTATTTAGCATCTTATGTGAGTTTTTAGAAAGGATTTCCTTAAATTTGCCTTTGGTTGGGCTGATTTTTGGAGGGTTATCCACTCAGATGGAAGGAATAAAAAGGAAATGAGAAGGGGATCTTTGGCTTCACACACATACACAGTTTTAACCTAACAGCACTGACCAGGCACTCTTGCATATCACAGGACAGCGGAACCATGTAATGAGGACGGAGGCTGATACCACAGTTACGGGGATACGTTATGGGAAGATACTTCCTTTCTCAACCCTCTCCAGTGACCCCTCTCTTTTAGGATAAAGACCCCTGCCCTCGGTCTGGCCTGCAGGGTTGTGCTACTCTGGTCCTTGCCAACCTCGGCAGCTGTTGCCCATCCCTCAGCCTCCAGGCTCCAGCCAAGTCCTGACTTGGCTTACCTCCTTCCTGCCTCAAGGACTTGGAACAAGCTGGAAATCTATTCCTTTCTTTGGAGCTTTGTTCCTCTCCCCTTTCTTCCGTCCAGGAAACTCCAGCCTATCCTCCACCTTAGCAGGAATATCCTCAGGGCAGGGAAAACTCAGATTCCCCAGCCAGCATCACTGACACTGGTGGCTCTGGCATCCTGCGCCTCTCCACAGCAGTCATGTCATCTGTAAGGTTCACGTGGGCACGCTGGCTGTGTTACCTCCCTCTCCACCCCAGAGTATGGGCTCCACTGCTGTGTTCTTATAGCCCAGTGCAGAGCAGACCAGTAGCAGGTACTCACTAGATAAACTGCAGGCAGGCAGGCAGGCAGGCAGGAAGGAAGGAAGGAAGGAAGGAAGGAAGGAAGGAAGGAAGGAAGGAAAAACGTGTATCATTTAGAGAGAGGTGTAGACAGACAATGAGTCCATCAGAAAAGGATATGCTTTCCCTTCTGGGGTGTCACAGCTTCTGCGCTGCTAGGGGGACAGTGGTAGATCTCTAGGAATACCTGGGAGTTAAAGAAAGGAAGAGTTGGGGAGGGCCAGGGAATGGAGAAGAGAGGGAGACAGTACACAGCAGCCTTGGGACTCCATTCTGGAGCAAGAGGAAGAAGGCCGCAGACACAATTAAGGGCCAGACAAAGCTACTAGATCTCTTTGTCCTATCAGCTCCTTCCATGCTTCCAGATGGAGTTGATTTGGGGTGAGCTAAAGCTTCTGTCCCTGTGTATTCTGGGAGAGTAACTGGAGGAGTCCCTACTACGTGATTATTTACTAGGTGGCCACTCCTATCAGAGGCCTCCAAGTTGTTCTCTCTGACCTTAAGCCCAAACCTTATTCAGAAATTGCTATAAAACTCTACCCCACCCAGCAGGCCCAAATAATCCCCTGCCAGCTGGCACCCACAGTGCTCGGGTGGCCCAGACTAGGGAGCTCACATACACTGAGTACAGCCAGTCCACACATGATGACCTTGATCCTGAGAAAAAAGAATCGATGCTACTTGGTGGAAACTGTGCTTGGCCACGTTCCTACCTCAAACAAAACCGATGAAGCCAATCTAGCTGTAGGATTTTGCCACGAACGATGAAGTTGCATAAGTGACTTGGACAAATCTTATTCACTCAACACTCAGGAGACCAGACCTTCAATTCAAAAGTCAAAAGGAGACTACGGATGTGACAGTTTCTGATATTTTTATTAATAGGGCATTTCTGTCAGCTGGGAAACAGCACAAGTTTTTATTTATGTGCTGCTTGGAGTAAGCTATTAACAGATTAGGAGAGAGTTTTGTTTTGATTTATGGGGTGTTGTTTGGTTTGGTTTTGCTATGTATGCAAATGGACAGAGCAAATGTCTTCAGGGTTTAGAACCAATGATTCGCCTGGGCCGGCTTTGGCCAAAAAAATGACAGACTAAGCCATTTTTCTGCAACCGGAGGGGTTTCCTCTAGTGCTTCGTAACTCAGAGGAGCTGGTCTGTGGACACTGACTGATAAAGCAGGAAATGAAAGGGGAAAGAAATCAGGGGATCCTGCAGCTCTGAATGCTGCTGATTGCAAGTGACCATCTGCCATCAAGGGGTTGAATCACTGGCTGCTACGCAGGGAAATTGCCTGCTGCTTGACTTCCGATGTGCCTCAGAAGGGGATTTTTGAAAATCCATATATACCAGGCCTGCTCACTCCGGCACCTCCTCTGTATGGCACTAAATGGACTTCTAAGTTGCTTGGCCAGATCCTCACTGTCACCATTGAAGGTCTTCTTTTCCCCATTCCAAACACTTAGGCAGTTCATTTTTTTTTAATGAAGTCCCAGTGGTGAGTTGAAAATGATATGATTTTCAGGTCAGCAGCCCTTCCTGTCATGCCTTTCCTCAGAAAAGCAAATAAGGCTCTTTGCTGCTCTCTGCTCTGGATGTCTGGTTAGTTCTCACCATAACAGGATGAAGCCACAAGTCTTCAAGGTTGAGGGCAGGATGCAAGAGAAGATTGCAGAAGGAAGAGGGGCCACTGGAGCCCACAATTGTTTTCTTAACACCACCATTGACTTGCTCTGGGCCAGACCCTGCGCCGGGTCTCAGGGATGTGGAAGACACTGCTATGGTCCAGCCCTGCCCTCAAGGACCACACAGCCTGGCAGGGGAGGCAGACAGGGAAACAGACTAATGGTAAAAGCGCACCCCACCGCATGTTCTTACCTCTGCCCACCCACACACACATTCCACATTAGCTTCCCCTTTGTCCTCAGTGAAGAGGGAGGAGGATCAGCTGGGAGAGGTGGAAAAGATGGAAGCAGTATCCATAGGCAGCGAAGTGCATCCCCTGAGCTCACGGCCCTCCCTGCAGGGCTGGCACCCATACAGTCTGCATGATGGTTACTTCTCAACTCCCACATTTCAAACCAGCCCTCCATGCTCCTCAGAAGACTCCCTTAGGGAGTGTTTCAAGAGTTCCCCCCACCCCCACATACACCACCATGGACAAAGCCATGTGTGTGTCCTTCCTCAGCACAGAGCCCACCTAGCTGGGTCCAGCTCCCCACACTGGAGCCAAAGCCCAGGATGGCTTATCAGATGCAGGGGCTGAGGCTAGGGCTGGGAAGGAGGGGGTAGGGAGAGGTAAAAATAATCACTCAGTTTCAGGCTTGCTCCAGGCTAAGTGAATTTAATAATCCATAGATCATGTTATACAAATTGCATTTCACAGTTTGAAAAAAAAATAATCCCATACTGTGTACAATCCTGGGTGGTTTATTTTACAAATAAATAACTGCACTCTAAACAGCTCTATTTCCTTAGCTATCACTCTTAGCAGATTGACTCTCTGGCTCCCCTCTCTCTCGCCTTCACAGACTCTAATTTCATTGCCAAAGAGGCTTTATTTATACAACTAATCATTACATGAACAAAACAGAAAACAGACAGTTCCTGTGGAGTGCTCACTATATGCTAGGTAACATGCAGCACGTGTACACGCATTATTACATTTAATGCTCTTAATACGAAGTAAGGATTTTTGTCTCATTTTACAGATCAAGAAAGTGAGGATCACCAAGGTCAGGCAACTTACTCAAGTTTACATAATCAATACTCATAGCCCAGAGCACAAAACACAATGTCCCCGTGCAAAATTGTCCAGATAAATAGCAAATGGCCTTCTCCAGGAGAATCATGTACCAGGATCCAGCATAAAATGGACTTGCAGTGGGGTAAGGATCCAGAACTCCAAGGGTGTCCCGGCCCCAGGCGCCCTTGCCATCTTGCTCTCTGGGGAAAAGGGACATGACCACCACCTCTGAGTATATTGCTTATCTTCCAATCCATGCAATGAGACACCCAAGCCTGGGGGGGGGGGCAGGGGGGTACTAAGGAGCACCCAGGCCACATTGATCACCTTCAACCATTTCCCATCACTTGTGATGGGCAAATAGCTCAGGCTAAACCAGGGTGCAGGAATGTTTGGTCCAAAGAAAGGGAAAGAAGGTGGGATGGTGTGGATTCATGTGTTCTGAATTGTACCTCACCTTTCATGCCTCCCTGCAAGAGCCCAGCAGGACTGGCTCATTGAACATCAAGGATAAGAAGACAGAAGTCCTTCTGGGACATCTTCACAAATCAACCCAAGTTCCTACTTGGTCCAGAAATCGACCTCCTGTGACTTTCTCTAAGTGAAAGGAGATAGGTTGTCTGGCCATGAGGCAAGCTTGTATTTGAAGTCAAGGATACATACTATTTCTCTTAATAACTCATAGATTATTACCTCATAGTTCATAGTAGTGTAAGAATTATTTATAGTGATAATAACAGCAGCGAAGTAGATGCTAAACCCCGAGCTTAATGCTTTAAAGGCATCCTCTCATTTCATCTTCCCCCAAACCCCTGTGAGATAGGAATTACTATCTCCACGGTGCCGATCAGGAAGCCAAGGCTGAGCACATGGGTCCTGGTGTCTCGGCCAGGAAGTGGGGGAGCTGGGCTGGACCCACCCCGTCAGATTCCAGAGCCCAGGCTCTGACCCTCCTCCCTGCACACACTGCTCCAACGAGGATAAGTGAGAGTGCTTTGAAAACCATGAAGCAAGATACGAATGCCACCGGTCACTCGGGTCTCCACAGGACAGTCTGCTGGAAAATCTACCAGCTACGCTTTGAAAAGAGCCAACCCACTCAGCTTCAGGGAAGCCACGAGTGAGCGAAAAAGAGACTGCCAGTGTCTTGTTTGCAACTGGTTTGTCCATCTGGAAAAGGCTTTCAGGTTAGGATCAGAAGGGAGAGAACCCTCTCTGACCTCAGGGTACTCCGAGGTACCTGAGTGGATCTTGGTACCTCAAATTGTACGACGAGTGGGTGCAAACCCACCTAGGTTCTGAGAAGAGAATGCACAGAACTCCCTTCTGGCCCAACTGGCAGCAGCATAACCTCACTGGCTCACACTGTGCTCTTTTTCTCACTATTGATTTCCTCTCTTTGGTGAGAAATTGAATCACACTTGCCTGAAGGACTCTTAGGACATTTGAGGGCCTGGGCTGACACTGGTTGTCTCGCTCCACTGGGCCCAGGATATATCAACATGTGTTCCACACAGATCCATGTCTGGAAGCTGTGGGACCCCAGTCTGTAGATGTAGATGGCCATATTCCATGGGTACCCTTCCAATGCCCCAGTTCTCTCTCTCGTTTCCATGCACCCAAGAGCCCTGAGCAGCTCAGCAGTTCAGCTGCTTGTATTAATGATGACTCGGGCGGGCGGGTGGCACACTGTGAGATGCGGTCCCCACTCTTGTTATCAAATCCCCTAAAGCGATCGCTGACACCCTGCTATCACCTGGCAGCCCCAAGCAGCTCATTAAGAGGCAGAAAACTTCCTGCTCAAGTCCAAAAACTCCATTCCCTGGAGATCTGTCCGCTGAAGCAGACACATCCCCAAGTTGCATCTACTTTCTCTTAAATCCGAACAACTCCTGGTCCTGTTCTCTGTGCTCGGTGGGCCTTGGTCAATGACACAAAACACACACAGTAGAAGATGAGGGTTGGGTGGTAGTGGAAGGGCATGAATTAGCAATGAAATTGAAATTCTGAGTCCCCATCCTTAAAGAAATAGAGGAAGCTCAGTGCCCACAGCTAGGATGCGGGCAGGGCAGCAGCAGGAAGAGAGGGGTTCGCAGCCAGAAGAACCAAGACCCCTGGCCCTGTGCTTCAAATGGGGCTACTTGGCTCTGCTTCCATGATCTTAGGCTTATTCAAGTTTCTGGTTTCCTTGAAGCTCTGCAAAAAGAAGACTGAGTCAATTAAAAGCTGAAGTCTTGAAGTCACGCAATGTTGGGCAGGGGGTGGGGGGGTGGGGGGGCACAATAACCTGGGACTTCCGGCCACCAAAACATTGTTGACACACATGCCGAGGAGGTTGGCTATGCCACAGGGGTTTGGGAAGTGACTTAATCTCTCTTTGGGTCTCAGTTTTCCATCAACATCACCTACCTTGTAAATGTTGGAAGGATAATGGGTTAGTTATGTCCTCAAAGAAACCAGTGTGGCACCTGACACATGTGGCTTCTCTTCATAGCTTTTTCCCTCTTATTAAAAAAAAAATGCATCAGAGACAATAAAGTGACTTGTTAAATGCCACAGTGTCAGCTACTGGTAAAGATAAAGCAAGTACGTGGCTACCGACATTCCTTGCCTTTCCCCAGCAACCTTCTGAAATTCTGCTGGATTTGCTTTGGCAAATGGATGTGCTCAAGAGACTAGTACAGTCTCTACCCAGTTAAGATTCAAATCTCAACTCCACAATTTACCATGTGATTCTGGGCAAGTCCCATGGAGGCCTGTGCATCAGCTTCCTCATTCGCAAAATGGGCATCTTAGCTACTTCATGAGGTTTGGTGGAGTAACCACACCCAGTCCCAGGCCCGGTGTACTCTGGGTGCTTGGAGTCCTCCTTCATGCCTTCCTCTTCTCCTCCGCATCTCCCACAGTGCCCAGAGCCGTGCTCCATCCACAGCAGGCTCTCAGAAGACGCTTATCGCCCAGTAGGACTAATACCTCTTCCAGAAGACCGTGGCCTGCTCCTCACCAAATTGTGAAGTGGGCCCTGTCTGTCTTCAGAACTGTATCACCTCATCTTCCCGCTGCTCCACGGCCTTTCTCAAAGTTTTGAATCTTCATGCCCCTCTTCAACCCGAGGGCCAGACTATGGACCCATTTACTCAGCCCCCAATCCACTGGCAAGTGACAACGGTGGTGGTGGCGAGGATGGTGACGATGTTAACTTTTATTGAAGTCATTCTCTGCCAGAAACTGTCCTATTCGTCATATAGGTTTCCTTATCCAATTCTCACAACACCCTACGACCCACCTTATAAAGCAATTTGGCTCAGAAGTAGCACAGCAAGGAGAGTGATGAAGCTGGAGCTCACCTGCAGGCGTTCTAACACTAGAGACCACATCCCTGATCACGAGGAAGGCCTTTAGAGCCTCCTAGAGAAGGGGGAGAAAGCCTTACTCTGAATAATAACAAATGACAGCCACAGCGGCAACAACAGTGTAATTAGAGTGACTCTATCCGCTACAACAGATAAGATCCAAAACCTGGTAGCTCAACACAAAAGGAATTCATTTCTTGCTCAGCAAAGCCCAACGGCGGAGGGGTGAACAGGAGGGCCCCGCTCTGCAGCCATTCGGGGCTCCGGGTGATGGATACTCTGCTGACTTCAGCACATGGTTCAACCGTAGCAAGAAAGAACATTTTATGGGCCAGGCCTGGGTGAGGCATTACATCACCTCGCCCCACATTCCACTGACTAGAACTCAGGAATGTGGCTTTCCTGAGATTCAAGGAAGGCTGAAGAATGACGTCCCTGATTGGACAGGGCTTCTGAGCAGTAACTCTTCATTGTGGAAGGGGTCTTTGGGGGACAGCTAGCCATTTCTGTTACCAACAACAACAATGGCAATAATGAAGACAATAAAAGAAGCCGTCTTGAATTGAGCGCTCACTATGCATACACACCAGGCTCTGTGCAAAGCCCTTATATACATTACAGCTACTTTTCACACTCTAAAAGGTAGAGGGTATTATCCCTATTCTGTAGCAAAGAAAATTGACAATGTAGGAGATTGGGAGATCTCAAATCTCACCCCATGAGAGAACATCTTTCTCCCCACAGTGGAAGGAGCAGCTGAAATCACAATATTAGGAACACAGGTCAGTCTACCTGTGAAGCTTCTTTGGTCAAGGGAAATGAGCCACCCACCTGAAAATGGTGGTTGAGAGTGACAGGGTGATCCTTTTGATGTAGCCCATTGTCACGCCCATCTTAAAGACTGGAACTCTGAGACCAGGGGCAGCAAAAGGGCATCTTGTCCAAGTTCATGCAGCCAATTGGTGGCAGGGTGGAACCAGAGCTCTGGGCCTTTTCTATGATGCCACCATCTCCCGAACTCTGTGGGCTTCTGCAGACCACCACTGCCCTGACCCTAACTTCGGCCAGCCCTACAACGCCCGGACTCCCCAAGCAGGAGCAGAGAATGGTCATCTCCCCACATTGAGAAATGTACCTCCTTTCATACACAACTTACCACAGGATATGAGTCATTTTCTTTGGGGAAAGCCCTCCTCTGAGGTGAAATACCTTTGGTTTTGAGGGATTCCAAACCCACATACATAATTATCCCTGTTGATCAGCTGGCCTAATCCCAAAAAGGCAGCAGCTTGTCCATGCTGCCCACAAAACGCAGATAGGAGCGAAGGGCCTGCTTTGAAGACAAGAAGCAAGAAAGGAGAAACAAGAGTGGCAGCCCAGCCTCCCACGTGAGCCCCCTTCCCTCAACCCATTAGCGTTCCCTGGAGGGCCTCTGGGGAGACCAGGAGCAGGGGGCACCCAGATGGGGTTGGCTGCGGTTTCCCCACAACAGCGCCCTGGCCCTCGGAGCTCCACTCCATTTCAGCTGTGACAGTCCCTGTTTGTGAAACTGGAGCTTTCTTAAGAGAAGGGAAGGCAGGCCCAAATGGGTAGTTGCGAGCTGCCGCTCCCCCTGCCAGGCCATTAGGAGGCGGATTGAGATGATGGGGCGTCGGGGCCGCCACAATTAGGCCAGCACATCACTATCTCTGCAAATGGCATGAGCAGTGTGATTTAACAGTTCATTATTAACGGGAAAAATGAGATAAGGACCAGGTTCGGTGTCCAAGGGGAGCTCCTCTACCAAATTGAATACGTGCTAATGCTCACTCTCTAGCCAACGCTGACACGGGGGTGAATTCCACTGCTGTCCAACTTTTACACCCCCAGCCCGGGCCCTCCCCGCACACCAAGGGAGGAAATGGGCCCTGATAAGAGCACATTATCTGCTGTGACCCACAAGGTCTCCCTGAGAGTAACAACTGCATGGGGAGTGCGGTCTCCCTCGGTTCACGGAATTGGTTAAAAACTAAATAGCAAGTAGCAGCCCTCTTTCCAGGGGCAGCTTCAATGCAGGATGAGGAGCTGGGTCACTTCAGAAAGACCACAAAGAAGAAATGTGGAGATTTCAGGCCCCTGTTACCAGAGCTCCAGCTGGGGCCCCTACGGCTCGCTGTACTCGAGTCCGTCAGACAGGCTGGAGGCTGTGTGTGTGTGCATATGTGTGTGTGCGTGGTGATGAGCGTGTGAAAGGGAGTGCGTCCATGTGTGCACTTATGAGTGTGTGAGAGTGAGGTGCGTGAATGCGTCTGAGTGTCCTTCCTGGCTCCCCTCCAATCTGATTGCCACACAGCAGCCAGTGTCACTGATCACGTCTCTCCCCTAAACCTCCCCCAAGTGGTTCCCAGTTCTCTTAGGCCAAGGATCAAAATCTCTAACCTGGCTGAGCTTCCGCCTCGGGTTCCAGCCCATCCTCACCCTGGGTCCAGCGACACCGGCCTTGCGTCGTGTCCTTGAACACGCTCTGCTCTTCCCTGTCTTGGAGACCTTGCATCCACTCCTCCTTCTGCCTGAGACATTCTTCCCACCTTGATTTGCCCCCTCAGAGTCTCAAGCAAACAGCAATTTCTAAGAAAGCTTTTCTTGGCCCTTTTATGGACCTTTACATCATCCCGTACATCTTTGTATCGTGTGTCACCATTTTAATTACATAATTATTTGTGTGCCTGGTTATTTAATGCCCGTCTTCCTCCTTCCACTGTGAGCTCCATGGCAGCAAGGTCAAACTGCATTTTCTCTGTGCTGATTTCCAGAATGCTCTATGGGAGGATTGGCCTACATGGCGATGAGGTAGAGGTGTTTCCAGATGTGTATGCAGCACAGACTAACGGGAACAGCTCGAATAGCTACTGAGTAAAGAGAGTTGAACCATTTTCCCCCATTCCCTCATTTGTTAAGTCACCACATGCTCACTAAATGCCCACTTGGCGCCAGGGGATGTTGCGTGCTGTGCCCTCAGCGTCCATCGGCTAACAACATAGGCAAGGACCACGCGCAAGGCACAGTTCATATGTCCTGTCCTCTCCAGAGTCATTTTTGAGACTTTTACCTCCCAAGTTGAATTATGGCTCCTTCCTTAATGATCTCTCTATGATCTGTGCCCGTCTCTTACCCCTACCATGTTTGACTACACCAACATGACTCTGTTCCCCACTGAGTGTGGGAATCCTCCAGCCATCCTGGTGCCAAATAAATGGCCAATGAAACAATGTAAGGATGAATGACTAGAGCCCCACAAGCCTCTCTTAGAGAGTCAGGAGCATGACCTGGCCCTTCTTCTCTACCCTTTCTCAATCCCCCTGGAACTCCCATTCTCTGTTCTGACCACCCTGACCCCAGCACTCTGGACAACCCTAGGTGCACTCTTGCACAGGCTGTGTCTCACACATAGAAAATCTTACTTTTTGGGATCCCTGGGTGGCGCAGTGGTTTGGCGCCTGCCTTTGGCTCAGGGCGTGATCCTGGAGACCCGGGATCGAATCCCACGTCGGGCTCCCGGTGCATAGAGCCTGCTTCTCCCTCTGCCTATGTCTCTGCCTCTCTCTCTCTCTCTCTCTCTCTGGGTGACTATCATAAATAAATAAAAATTAAAAAAAAAAAAAGAAAATCTTACTTTTGTCTGGCTCCAACTCATCCTGAAGCTCACTTCACCTAAGCATCACTTCCTGCAGAATGCCATCCCTGTCCTGATCATCTCCACCTTCACGCTTGCCAGTCACCAAGCCCAGACTAGGTAGGAACTCCTGACATGGCTTCCCATAGTTCCCAGAACATCCCCTACCAATCGTCTGTCTTCCCCTCTTCATGAAGACAGCAACCACATCTATGCATCTCATCACCATCCCATTGCCTGACACATAGTAGGCTCTGAATGAATGATTGTACAAATACATGAGTAGCAATTACATATAAAACATGCTTCTAATATCTTGCCTTCAATGATATAACTGCAAATATACAGGCATTTTGCTGAAGGTCTTAAAGTTCACATTTGGAATTAATTTTTTTTTAACCAATTTGCATGTTATTCTCAATATCCTACATCATTCTTGGCTATACCTGCAGGCCTCGGTAATGAGGACTGATGTTCGGAATGAATCAAAGATTAAATCATGCTCACTGCATGTAAGAAAAATGGGTTCTGACATTTTCTAAGTATTTTTAACAAGGGTTGGAACAAAAGAGGATTTCTAATTAACCCTCAGTTACCTAGGAAATTATATCCATCATGGCGTTCATTCACAAAACTATATTTCTTGATCATGTACTGTGTGAATGATTAAAGGCCAAATATGTGAGTGAGCATATGTGGGGGCAGGAAGTAAACATGGCAGTATGTTGAGCCTGTTACATAAATTACCCCACCTAAACCTCGCAACCTCTCTGTGAGGTCAATTATTATTGCCATCACTTCTAAACTAGGGAAACCGACGCAGAAAAATTGAATAATTCTCCCAGGATCACACAGCCAATAAAGGCTGGAGACAGGATTTTAATTTAGGTCCGTGTGAATTCAGACCTGAGCTCTTCCTAACCCTCTGACTTTGCACACGTCATGGCTGAGGTCATGTCAACAAGGTCATGTCAGCAATCCTAACACAGCACAGAGGGTATAAGCAGGCAGGCAAACACGGTTCAAACCCTGACCCATCACTAACTGTGATTCAGACACATGAACCTCTGGAAGGCTCAGTTTCTACAACTGTAAACTGGGATGATGAAGGCACCGTTCTCAAAGGGTTGCTGTAAGGATCAACGAGATCAGCCACGTAGGGAGTGGTGTACGGTAAAGCCAATGATGATGCCTCAGCAAAGGACTCTTTTAACCCCACAAATCAAATGCTTAGGAGATAAAGGATGGGGAGAATCAGAAGTAAGTGAAGCAGGAGTCAAAAGTAGACTCACTCTACATAATTGCCAAGGCAGCGGAAAGGCCCGGCACCGATGGGTTTTCATTTTAAGAATTCGTTTCAGAAAAAAAAAAAAAAAAAAAGAATTCGTTTCAGAAACATGAAACCACCAGTGCTTATGTTGACATTGCCAGAGAACGATATTCTGTGGGAAAACACACATATGGATTACTCAAAAAGTAATTCGGAAATCTCAGGCTCTAATTGGAGACATTTTTGGAATCTCATACTCAATTTATCTTGCCTATGTCTTTTTTATGTGAGCACGGGAGCGATATGATAGAAAGCTATGTCTAATTAAATATAAGAGAACTCTCTCAGTAAGTAGAAACATTCTAAGTGATGAGAATGCATCGTGTCATGGTTTAATTGGCAGTCAATTTTTTTCTGAGTGGCACATAAAACTGCTGTGAATTCTACAACCAATGGTGTTTGAGATTTGATGAAACTCAATAACTCAGAGACATTTGGTATATGACCCATTTGCAAGGTTTAGCTGCCAGAAAAATGGGAATTCACCCTAAAGTATAAAGGACTGCTCTCCTTTATGTCTCCAATACTCCCCATAGTTAATTTGGCTGGAAAAGGAGGGAGCTATAAAGATGAGAGAAGGAAAGGGATAGAAAAGAAAGATGAGCAGCAGAGTGTACGGTGGTGTCAGAGGCAAATGTTGTATAATTATCACCTGTATACAGGGCCAAACCTAACAGGAATCAATATTTAGAAGACTGACCCCAAGATACTGAAATTCTCAGTTTTCAAGCAAAGATTCTATCACATTTACCACATATGTTTGGAAAAGAAAGTGGATTTAGAGTTACTGACAAGCTTGCAAGGACTGGAAGCAAGACTTTTCTTGTTAGCCTCAGATACCCAGAAATATATGAATCTTGGGCATTCCAGTTAAATGAGAGTTGAGGATGGTAGTAGCTTCAGCTCATGAGTGGTCCCTGTCTCCTTTGTGACAGACCACATGTTCTAGAACACCCTGCTGTCCCTTCTGCACTCCACTTGCCTCATTCTCCCACTGACAGGTTGGCACCTTCAAGATTTAAGAGAACCGGGGTCAGTTGAAAAGTCAAAACAGATTTGGGGAGCATGAAGAACTTGTTACCTTCTCTGGAAAGAACCTTGGCAAAAGTCCCTCACAGGCTTTTGTTTCTTTCCTGTGCTTCGTTTGACCATAGAAGTATGAGAGATTAGGGGCACCTGGCTGGCTCAGTCAGTTAAGCTCCCGACTTGATTTTGGTGCAGGTCATGATCTCAGGGTCATGAGTTCAAGCCCTGAGTTGGGTTCTGCGCTGGGTGTGGAGCCTGCTTATGATTCTTTCCTCCCTCTCTCTTTGCCCCTCCCTACTCTCTCTCTCCCCCTCTTAGAAAAAAAAAAAAAAAGGTATGAGAGATTCAAATTATGATGATATTTCCATGTATATGTCAATGAACATATTTTTTGATATTTGAAGGCTCATTTATAACAAAGCCAAGGTGCTAGCTTCCACCTCCCAGCCTAGAATAATTTGATTGCAGAAGACAGGAAAATACCTTGAGACCTGTTAAAGACAGTACTTTAACCTCCTGAAGAAGCTAAAGAAGAAATATGTAATAAGAGTCCTTGTGGTTTTAGAACAGGTGATAAAATGCACATAGAACTTACACACAAATGAGTACAGGTTTAGGAGGAGGAGGAGGGAAAAGAAGAAATGAGCTCCAAACACGGGGATTAACCACTGTGGATCCATTCATGGCAACTCCATGCAAAGCCCAGGAAGGCAGCTGCTCACTCAGTTATGGATTCCATGCTTCCACTGGGGCCTGAGCTCCTTCCTGCTTCCCAAGGCTGCACTGCAAAACTACCCTCCCTCCCTTCCTTCTCTCCTGGTTCTTAATTCCTCTTTTTCTAATTATTGATAATAAAACATTGGCCATTCTGACATATTATTTCTTCTCTGAAAAGTGCTTCATTCCTTCATCACTACATTGTACAGAAACGACCGTCAATACCACTTCCTCCCTTCAGAGACCAAGATGGCGCACAATCTTTAATGTCCACATCATCAACAGCCACCGATCACCGACCCTGTGTAAAATCAGATGCTTGGCTCCAGTTTCACTGATAAATCTGTAACATCCATCTCTTGAGTCATATCCTCTGTTTCTTATGAGAGACTGCTGGTATTTACCAAAATTCATGTTATCCTTTCTTCTTTGGCCTATTTCCCAGGCCCCTTTTTTCAAGTGAGGCCATGTGATTATTTTGCACAAGTGGAGCATGGGCAAAGGGACTAACACCACTTCCAGCCTGGTACCTAAACCTCCTGCATAATCATTACGCTTTCTCTTCTGTAGCCTATTGGCCAGATGCTAAAGATCTAGTAGATTATCCTGGAGAGGGATCAGTAAGGTCAACAATAGTTTCGTGGCATGGAGGGTGCTAACAGGCCCTGGGTGATGTATGTGGTAGGTGAGCGCTGGGTTGGAAGAATGTTCCTTGAATGTTCCTATGGAGCACAGCCCCTTACTGATCTACTTGAAACCATGGCGTGAATGAGAAATATACCTTTATTTTGTTAAGGTATTGAGATTGTTAAGGTTTATCTGTTATAGCAGCTAACACTATTTACTCTAACATAATTCTATTTTTTTGAGAACTCTTTTCTAACGTAGATTTTGTGTGTTTTATTTGTGCTTAAACATTTCAATTGGATTTGAGGTTTGTTGTTATTGTTGTTGTTGTTTTGAAAAGCAATGATCTGCCTTCGAGTTGGGGGAAATGCAATTTGCCAACGGCGGTCACACTAGCAAGGAGTTAATATAAAACTCCCAACTAGATTCTGGAGCCTAATCAGGCAGTCCCTGGGTAGCTAACATCCTTCAACAGGCAACTGTGCTGCCAGTTCATAGAACGCTTGGTCCATACCACTGCCTTTCACTTGAGCAGATGGGGGTTTTGATATAAATTGTGCTGGCATTTGCTGCTCTGAAAATAGATCTGGTTGTGCCTGCTTCCGAACTCAGTTTTAAAAAGCAACAGTCAACACGTCCCATTCCCTCCCTCAAGGCAGGTCAGCAGGATTAGACCTGTTTTCTATTAAAAAGCACAGGAATAAAGAATCTAAGCATCTCAGACTTGTGAGGACTCTTGGGCTTCATCTTATTGCCCAATCAATGCAGAAATGCCCTCTCGAGCATTTCAGATGGAGCACCCAACCTGTGTTTGCTTGCCCTCACTGATGGGGAGCTCACCACGCAGTGAGGAAGCACGCTCTAGCACTGAAGACCACTGCAACTGGAAAGCTGAAGTGGCCACCACAGTTTCATTCTTCAGTCCCATATCTGCCCTTTAGAGGTATACCCCCTCAAAAAAATGCAATGCCAGCTCTACAACTTGGCCATATTAACTCTTCATGCATGTGAAGACAGAATTGAGCACTGAACACTTATCTTTTTCTTATCTCTGTCCCCAAGTCCTCTCTTCTCCATACAGCACAATGTCTAGGACCCTTCCTCAGAACATACTCCAGCTCTTCAATATCCTGTGAGAACAGGTGCCAGCAAGAGCCACGAGGCTGACAGATATGGAGAGGTATGGGGGTGTCATCCAAGGTGTTCCAAACACCATGGTTCTGAGTGAGGCAGCTCTTCTGATTGAGTATGAACGGCATCAATGCACAGCAAGACTCTCCTCAGCAGTAAAGTCCACTGGGAAGATAAAAATGAAGATGAAGAAGCAAGAGCTTGGAGCTCATGGAAACCCTGGAATGGATTAGCACCAGGATATGCTTTGAAAGTACAGGGTAACTCGGAATGATGCCTTCTTACTGCACAGATGCCTGAGGGGCTCCTCAGGGGCCCCAGCCCCAGCCTGTCCCACCTGCCTGCTGCTCCTGAACCCGTCCACCAACTCCTTCACCCTCCACTTCTCAGGTCTGCTCCCATCTGCTTACTCCTGGCTGACACCCGCTCACGCCCATGATGGCTCTTAGCTTCTCCCGCCCGCCTCTTCTGTGTGTGGGTGGCCTGTGGTCTTTCCCAACATGTTCTCTGTGACTTAAAACTTCCACAGGGAGAGAACTTGATATTTTCACTTAATCACCATCAACCCAGTCGTGCCCAGTTTTAGCAGCAGGCCGCCCTATCACCTGCCAACCGGCCTCAAATACTCTCCTCTAACCCACCAATGTAGAGAGGGGCGGGTGACTTTTATACAAGGAACTCCGTGAGGGTCTTAGCAAAATGGACCTAACCTGGCTCACCCTGCCATATACCACGTTCATGAATCCAGGCGGATCAACACTCTGGACAGCCCCAGTGCCCTCTAAGCCTCCCAGAAAACCCTGCAGTTATGCCTTTACCAGCTGCTGCTAAGCCACGATTCTTCACCCTGCACCTATGTGTGCAAATCTTACAATTTGCCTTCATAGATTCTGCTCAAGATCCCAGGCCTGCAAGTTCTCTCTTCCTCTGGACTCTGTCTTGACACTGGGCTTTTTATCTCTGTCCCATAAACCCCAAAGGCTCCCAAGAGCCATGAAGGAACCATGAAGGAAGGAGACAGAATGAGAGGGCTGGAGTCGGCACCCAGCCCCACCCCTACATTGGCCAGAAATACTGTTGATCACAATTAAATTCCAGCTAAGAGTTTGTAGGAACGGTGGTGTCTGAAATAAAAACAAAACTTGAAAACCACGCAGGCCAGGCCCCTCCTGGGCTTCTGTGCTCGGTGGCTGGTGTCATTTTTCAGCGCACGCACAATCCTCCAGGCCCCCTCCTGGGCAAGCTGAAGCCAGCGGGGACACTCCATCTCCCTGTTGCAGCTCCAGCAGTCATTACATGCAGCAAAGAGCTGGAAAAATGACTGCTGCCCTGCGTGCTCCAGGAAGCAGGGCCCGCTGCGCCGCTTCGCACTCTAGGCCTTAACCAGCACCGACCCAGCCCAGCTCGAACAGAGGAGCCTTCATATCCGGCACCATCGGACCACCAGGGGCAGAGGGCCAGCAGGTGAAACTGGCTGTTGGCAACTCCCAGGTGGGAGATGAGATGCCTCTCTGCCTGCACTTCCACATTGCCTTTCATCAAGCTAAAAATAAGCCAGGTACCCATTGTAAAGGCTTCACAGGCTATAGAAGGGGGCTTTTTCCTGTTGTGTCCAAATCTTGGTTAAAGCCTCAAACTAAAGGTGATGTTCTAGAGAGCTGCTTGATACACCTCAGCAGCACTTACTGAGAGATGGCAAAGCTAGCTCTGAGGTCCCTTCTCCACTCAGGCTGTGTGAGAGGAGGCTGGAGATTCAGTGAGGAGCAGACCTTTCTATTTATCTATCTATAAATAGAATCTATCTATCTACAAATTATCTATCTATAAATCTCTCTGAGAGAGAGAGCAAGAGAGCGTGCACGCACACACACACAAGTGTGAGGTAGGGGGAGAAGCAGAGGGAGAGGGAGAAAGAGAAACTCAAGCAGATTCCATGCTGAGCGTGGAGCCGGATGCAGGGCTCTGGATCTCACGACCCTGAGATCACAACCTGAGCCAACACCCAAGAGCTGGATACTTCAGTGACTGCACCACCCAGGCACTCTGGGAGCAGAGGCTGGAGGACACTTGTAGAGGAGTGGGAAGGGAGAGAACGGTGGTGCTTCCTACCCTCACCCCTCATTGGCCAGCTGAGGGAGGCCCAGAAGAGCCATACGGAGATGGAGGACCCACACAGGAGCGGGAGAATGGCTTCTCCCCTCCTTAAATGGATGTGTGCTGAAACTTGTGAAAACAAATCCTGGGCGTTAATGGAGCGGACAGACGTAATAAAGTATCTGGGAACTCAGCAAGCCGGCAGGAGTCTGGAAGTGTGCATAAAGTGAAAGCTGCTGCCACGGGCTGAGCTTGAGGCTGCCGTGACGGCAGGGCAAGGGCACCAGCGGGTAGGCTGCTCATTCACTTTTCAGCCCAGCAAGGATGCGCTGTGCCCATGGGACAGAGAACACTGGTGAAGGCCATCTGGGCTTGAATTGTCTCAGAATCTCCTGCCCCAAAGCCAATCTTTTTTCTACTAAGCCCTTGGACATTTCCATAATAGCTCAGTGAAGATCTATTGATTTATTAATTGACTGAGTGATTGAAAAGTAACCAGAGGCCTGACCCCCTTGGCAGGGCCACCAGCTGCTGAATAAATGAATGCACTGGTGCAAGTTTTTGATCACCCAGCAAACCTTTACCAAGCACCAGCCCTGTGCCAGGAACTGTGAGTGGGGCTGATACGAATCTGGAAACCACTGTCTCTATTCTAATTGAGCTCCCAACGCCACTGATGGAGGCAGAAGACTCTCAGTATACCTGGGGGATTCTAGAAAGTCTTCACAGAGGGGTTCGTGAGCTTGTGTGATGGACAGAAAAGAAGAGAGGTCCATTCAGGATCTTCCCTGGTCCCCTCCTCCCCAGGACACCTCTCTTTCAGGGAATCCAATTTTGGTTTCACCAGCTCCATGATCAGACAGGCAGAAAGTCCTCTCTCCTCTTACTTTTGCTTCCACATACCTTAAGGCCCTGCACAGAAGTCAAGGTTCTTAAGCAAGAGCTTTCTTGATTCAGATGAAGGGAGAATCACATGGGAAAGTGTTTGCCAACAATTAGTTTGTACATCTCCACTCATTTCATACCTTAACAGCCCTCCTAAGCAGCCCTTCTCTTCCTAGCCTGATTCCCTGCTTATAAATTTTACAACAGGAGATGACTGAGTGGTGGTGAGAAAAGGTGACTGTAAGACCCGGGACTTCCCTGAAGAGGGCAAAGAGAATAGAGCCGAAGGTTTAGTTCCTGGTCAGGGTATTGAACTTCACGTTTGAGTAGCACCATTTGCCCAGTGATCTCAAAGCCTAGGGGATAGGGGAATCAGGTCATCCTGAATTCAGGGTCCGCATAAGTAATACCAGTGATAATCGCTTACTTCTCTGGGTGCAAAACCAATGACATAGAGCCAAGGCAGTACAGTGGCTGCATGTGTCAAGGAGATAATTCCCAGCGATGCCTAATCGGATTAGCCCCTATCTGCAGCTGGCAAAACTTTCAGTGGCTGTCACAGCTCAATACTGGCCAGTAGACAAACCCTCTAAGCCAAAGGCACTGTAGACAGACCAAAGGCTTCCGTACAAATTGGGAAATGACCAGAAAGACACCGTGGAAATGAAGATGTACTTTAGCAATAACACACCTAGAGGTGCCCAGTTATTTGACATTTTCCAGCAGGATGACAGTCTGGTCTCAAACCAGAGACTACAGATCTGGGGTCCATAGGCCAAATCCAGCCCATGTATATGTTTTGTTAGGCCAATATAACATGTGTATATGTTATTCGAGTTAAGTTGCCAATATTAACAACAAGAATATTTAACCAAAAAAATCTGACTTCTGGGGTTAATTAAAAACTTGGAAGAGCTCAAGGATTTGAAAGTATAAAAGGAAACCATTATAATAAGAAATCATTGGAGAATTCTATTGTAACCTCGAGATAAAGAAGGCTTTCCTAAGGAAAGTTTCTAGAAGTAATAAAAAAATGATTGATAAATTTGACTACATAAGAATCAAAACCACCATAAACAAAGTCAAAAAGACAACAGATTAGGGGAAAACTGCAGCTCGTATTCCACAGGTAGACCTCTCTAATACCAAATGCTTCAAGAAATCGATAAGTAAAAGATCAACAACCCAGTAAGAAATAAGTAAATGATACAAACTGACACTTCACAGATAATGATATACTAGTGGCTCTTAAATGTAAAAACGATGTTCAGCTCCACTCATAATTTAAAGAAAAAAAAGTTAAATTACATTAAGATGCCACTTTTCACATTTTCGAATGGCAAATATCCAAATCTTTGATATTACCCACTGCTGGCAGGGGTGTGGGAGACTCAACTCCTCCTCCCGACAATTAAAGGACACAACTATTTTGTGCCACAGTCCAGAAACCATCTGACTTTTAATCGTGTGAGCCAATGATGAGATGCCCTTCAGAGTTTCCTAGCTGCATTCTGAAGACGGAAACAAGAATTTTGTCTGGATCCTATTTGGCATTTAATTTTCACATGCCTCTCTCCTATAATAAGCAAGGTTCTGGTTAAAAATAAAAGAGTTCCTGTAGCATTATTTATAACAGCCAAGATACGGAAGCAACCTAAGTGTCCATGGATAGATGAATGGATCAAGAAGACGTGGTACATACACACCACGTATGTAATATTATACAGCCACAAAAAAGGATGGGATCTTGCTATTTGCCACAACATGGATGGACCTAGAGGGTATTATGCTAAGTGAAATAAGTCAGATTGAGAAAGACAACTACCATATGATTTCATTCACATGGGATCTAAAAAAGAAAAAAAACAAAATTAATTACTAAACAAACAAAAAAGCAGAATCAGACCTTAAATCACAGAGAACAAAATGATGGTTGTTAGAGGGACGGGGGTTGGCAGAGGATGAACAAAATGGGTGAAGGGGAGTAGGAGATCGACGTTTCCAGTTACGGCACGAGTAAGTCATGGAGATAAAAGGTACAGCATAGGGCATACAATTAATGATATTGTAATCGCAGTGTCTGGTGACAGATGGTAGCTACACTTGTGGTGAACACAGCACAACGTTTACAGAAGCTGAATCACTATGTGGTGCACCTGAAACTAATGTCATGTTGTGTGTCAACTACACTCAAATACCCAAATTTAAAAAACAATAATACAAATAAATAAGTTTCCTCAATAATCCTAGCTGCACGTGCTCTTCCATTTCTTATTAAAATGGGAGCAAGAAAGGGAGAAGCAGCAGGAGGGCAGGAGGTCTAGCACCGTTGCAAGCTCACTGTACACCAGGAGCCACGCAGAGCTTCGTGTGCATGATCTCTTTTTATCCCCAGCCACAACCCCAAGCGCATCGTCATCCTCTTTTTATAGGGGAGGACACAGATTCAGAGCAGCCATGTGACTTGACCTTCTTTGGCAGATGTGTATAGGGAGTTGCTGAACAAGGGAGCCACAGCTTGGGTCCATGTGGAGGAGAAGCTTACTTTCATATGGGTCGTTTCGGTTGAATGAGTGAAAGGAAATCCGGAAGCTAAGAGTGTCCTTGACAGCTGCTGAGATGTCTCAGTCACACTGTCACAGGGTGCCATGCCAGGGATTTAATTTGTGCTTTTCTTTAATCCCCTTCTTCAGTGAGAGAGGTGCCAAGACCAGTCTTAGATGGCTGCTCTGGGTAACAGAAATAGCAGGAGTGAACCCCCTCAAACCCCATTGCTTCCTCTGGTTAGAAGCAGAAAGCATGACCGACCCTATGCACCGCATAAATCATCAGGCTTCTGGACAATGTGGTGGGGTGGGCAGTCAGGTCCCACGGCAAGAGGGACACGAATTTCCTACTATAATAGAGCACCTGGGGGAGGAGGATTCAATCAATTTGTTGGAAAACAAAAAAGTATATCACTTTGCACTTTGGGATCGTGAAGAGGGTCTCACTGGTTACAGCCTATTTAGCTTCCGTCTTCCCATGGCTCGAATCATATTCCTCTCTTGGCAAGTTGGCCATGAGAGACACCAGGATTCCCACTGACCTGTCCCTCCTCATTAATGGAACATTTACGGGCAGACGTTGTTATCCTTGGCAAGAGAATATCTTTGGAAACCAGCTTCTAGAGTGGAAAGGCCAATATTTTTTCTGTGACCAAGGAGCATCCCTGATTTATTTCTTCATGGGGTCCTTCGTGGAGTATCGGGTTGTGATGGCAAAAATTCCCAGAGAAGAGTGATGGGGAAGAAGCCACTCGGTGGCCCTGGGAAAGCGGGTTCCTTCTGAGAGTGCCAGCAGCACTTCTCTGAGACACCTCCCTTGTGACCCAGCCCAGCCCCCCTTTGGGGGAAGAGACAGCTCTTTGCATCTAGAGCTGTGATGCAAATTGCTTTGTGGAATGCTCTGAACATGATTGAAAGAAACCACAGAGTAAGGGAGAGGGTAGGCAGGAAGCTGTCAAATTTTGCAGAAAACCACATTCCCAGAGTCTCTCCAAACCCAAACTCGTGTTTCCTCTCACCATTACTCAAAATCACTGAGCCGGAGTTGTCCAAATAGCGCATTTCTCTGAAATAGTACAACTTCAGTTAATCAAACCTTGCTATATCAGAGCCCTCAGTAACTCAGAAGCTGTATCTACTTCCCTCTTTACCTCTGTCATGAAAACAAAAAGGCAAAAAGAGAAGAAAACCGTCTAACCTCAGGGCTCCGCACAATCACTTTTAGAAGCTATCTTGGGCTTGGCGTCAACAATAAAGAGCCGTAAGAACTGATGCTCAGAATTATTAGGCCTGGGGTCCTTTAACATCTTTAATCACCCTCCCCCCAAAAGGGCAGGGGATTTGATATGAGCCTTATACTCTATCTACTAGAGTATGAAAAAGAACTCAGAACTAACAAGGCTTGAGACCAAAAGGGTTTTCTGGATAAGCATCTATCATCCAGAGCCATTCCTGTCTGCAAGTTTAGCAATTAATACAAGTGGCGCCGTAACTTCCCATGACTGGAGGCATGCTTCTTGGCCTTTATTCTGTGACGTAATGGATCAGAACTATATAAAATGCACAGAAGACTAATCCACAAAGCCTATAACCAACTAATTAAATGCTGTCATAACTCTCTGGCTCTTAGCTTCCCTACCTGGTGTAAGACAAGCCAGTTGAATTAGCACAGGCTGAACTTGGATGGGAGGAAAGAAGGATCAGAAGGGCAAGGGGACCTACCCGGTTGCAAGAAGGAAAAGGCTTTCTTGAAGAAGGGAAGAGCATGATTAAAGACTTGTCAGTGGTAAAGAGTGTTGCTATTTTCCTTGGATCTGGTGACCCTATCTTCACTCTTCTTGGATATGGATTGGCTGTCCCTTCTCCAAGAATACTATTTCTTTCTTTTTGCACATGACTACATTCTAGGCAACCTTAAAGGTCCAGTTGAAAAGTCATGTCCGTACTCTCTCTTCTACAAATAACCTCTTTACTAAACTGTTCCAGCACTGATTTGCCTCAATTATGATATTATCACTTTGCCTTATATTAAAATATTCTATACTGAACTGTAGTCTTCTGGACACAAGGCTGGATTTCATATTTGCGTACCTGATACCGCCTAATCATAATGCTCTGTGCTTAACAGGTTCTCAAATTACTGTAGAATGACTGAATGAATGGAAGAATAGAATCCCATAATGTCTGGACGTAGCAAAATTACTCCACTTTAACTTACATACTTGAAATAAACATTTTTAGTTTGGAATTCTGGCTTAAGTCTTCTTGTAAAAATACTGGAATAATCCCATTCCAAATTCTATGGCTTAGTTATGGGTCCCCCATCTGACCACTTCCTAGAGCATAGAAGACCTTTTAATTTCTGACAGTGAAATCTTTGATGAGCGCCCTGCATAGTGCTCTTCTCGTTGCTCTCAAATAAACGTCCATGACAACATTTCAGCTCAAGCCTGCTGGGAAAATTTAATTCCTCTCTTGCAGCCTCACCTCCCAAGAACCAGAAAATAATACTTAGAGAACCAGTAATCTTTGTTCAACACAAATAGGGAGGAAAACAATACCCAAGGCTCCTTAAAGCTGTGTATTAGCCACACTGCAGAAAGTATCTCATTGATATTAATGTGCTTACAGCTTATTACATAAAAATTAATTAAAAATGAATAAGGCCAGAGCTTAAAATTTTGCATGTCTAATTTCCCTGCCAAGGAGCTCAGACAATGAATAGCTAAAATTCTAAGAGCATTAGTTTATCGCAGAGCAGCATACAACTTCCATTACAGATCACCCCTTTCACAGGAAATAGGGGCTCTGGGGCTTTACAGGTCCTCCATTAACGTGGCATCTTTACACAGGGGGGTTAGATCTAAATGGACTTGATGCTATTTTATGATTCCAACCTCATGCTTTAACCCCTAAGGAGATGCCCCATTATTTCTGAACCACAAATAGCCCATCCCAGGCCAGATGGAAAAACCTGCCAGAAGTCTCCCCTGACCCCAGATATCTCTGCAGACTCATGAGTAACTCAGAGGAAGGAAACCCATAGCAAGTTCGATCATGCTGACCCCTACATTCAGGCCCTTGGTCACTCCTACCCTCCACCTCTGCTCCCCGGGAAAAGAGAGGAGCCGTGTGAAGTAAGGAGATCCTGAACACTGGACATGGACAGACATTAGCAAGCAGCCTGGGTCTCTGAACTGCAGGTCCTCACATAATACCTACCTCATAGGCTTGTGTCTGAGCTAAATGGGATAGTGTGTATGTTGTGCCCCAGCACAGAGGAGATGCTCAATAAATACTCTTCCCACTTCAGACAAAACCCACAGTTTCAGTCCAGCAATTTGGCAGCTTCAGCTTCATTTAGTTTCTTCCTCACAATATAAAATATTCACAAGCCTCTTGCCTGTTGAGTCTACTAGACAGCAAATTCTTAAAGAGCCAAGTCTCATTCATCTTTGTGTTTTCAGCACCTTGCATAGAGCCTGGCACAGCTGTCGGCTGAGAAATGTCTACAGAATGAACGAACGAATGAATGAATGAATGAATGGAAAAGAACAGCCAGAAGTTATTGCATGCTTACCACCACACATTAGCTCATTTGATCCACATAGTAACTCCATGAGGTAGATACTCTCTGTTTTGCACTTGAGGATACAAAAGCTCAAAGAGATTTGGCATGACAACATCACAGGGGCTACATAAGTAATAGAGAAATCATATGAAATTACCTATATTCCACCTTTAAAAAACTACAAGTGAGTATTTACTATGTATCAGGCACTGAGCTAAAGACCCCGCACGCATTATAATTTAAGCGTTACAACCTTGTGAGACAAATTACAGACGGGGAAACTGAGGCCCAGAAGGGTTAAGCAACCTGCCTATGCCAGAACTCCACACAGGTAGCCACCTCCATTGGGGCTGGCATCACAGGGGCATTGCTTCCCTTTGAGGCGACCCTAAACGCCTCCCCACAGCAGTGGGGGCCGCCCCCTCCAGCTGGAACCCCATGTGGCTGGTCAGACCCAGCTCACTATTCCAAGGTTCACTCATGAAGCCTCCTTAAAATAACTGATGCTCTCACCACTGGCAGTGGGGCCAGCCCGGCAGAGATCAAGGTAAACCACACTGCTGCTCTCCTCCTGGCTGGCAGTGGGCCACCAAAGCAAGGACTTGCAGAATTGGGGCCAGGAGGGTGGCTCCTCAGAGCAGAGAACGCTGGGTTCCAGGTCTGGCTCTGCCTCTCAACACTGCCTTATTAGAATCCCTCCTCTCTCCAGCAATAGAGACGGACCAGCTGTGGGCCTGGCACTTGATCATCTCTTTTAAGCCTTACGATAACACCATGATGCTCATAGAAGGTTTTCCATGACAGATAAGGAACCTGCAGCCCCGGGAGGTTAAGTAACATGTACCATGAAACCAGGGAGTTGGGATGTGACTCCAGATTGATCTGGCTTTGAAGCCTACGTTCTCATCACTGCCCCATCCTCTGATGGACTCTGCTCTCTTGTTTGTGGTAAAGGATGATGGTCATTATCCTAACCTCTAGTACTGGGGCAAATCTATCTTTTAAGAAAAGATGGGTGGCTCAACTGGTTAAACTGGTTAAACGTCTGCCTTTGGCTCAGGTCATGATCCTTGGGTCCTGGGATCAAGCCTCATGTCAGGCTTCCTGTTCACCAGGGAGTCTGCTTCTCTCTCTCTCTCTCTCTCTCTCTCTCTCTCCCTCCATCCCCTCCCTCTACCCCCCTACCCCCCCATCCACTGCTTGTTCTCTCCCTCTCTCTCCCTCTCTCTCTCTCTCTCTCTCTGTAATAAATAAAATCTGGAAAAGAAGGGAAGAAGGGAGGATGGAAGGAAGGAGACAAACCTTTCTCTCAAGGCACGTACTGGGCACCAAGTGCAGGATCGATGTTAGAAGTCAGAATCATTATGTTGTTCCTCCCATCTCAGGCCTCGGTTTCCCCATTATAAACTGAGGAAATTCAATTAGGGTTTCCCAAACCTCCACCTTCATGACTTTCACCATATCCTTATACCACATTTACTAATGTTTAATGTTGTCTTTAAATCAAATTTAAATCAAGTATTTTAACATTTTTAGCATCATCCTAAGCAATAATATATATGAATCAAGATTGTAAAGTACTTAAAAAAAAAAAAAAGACTGCAGGGGCATCTGAGTGGCTCAGTGGTTGAGCATCTGCCTTCAGCTCAGGGCGTAATCCTGGGGTCCTGGGATCAAGTCCCACATCAGGCTTCCCATGAGGGGCCTGCTTCTCTTTCTGCCTGTGTTTCTGCCTCTCTCTGTGTGTCTCTCATGAATAAATAAATAAATAAAATCTTTTTAAAAAACTACTGTAATGCACTGATTATATTCTTTCCTAATACACAATAAAATAATAATTACATTACAACTCCAGGTAACACTTAGAGAAGCATCCGTCAGAGGCAAGTGAGCCTTGTTTAGGGAAAATGACCTAAACTCAGTGACCTCTGAGCTTCCATCCAGCTCCTGCTCTGAGTTTGCCCCTCTCCACCAGTATGGGTGTGTGTGTGTGTGTGTGTGTGTGTGTATGTGACTTAGATCTGTGTCATTACTTTTTTTTTTTTAAGGTTTTATTTATTTGAGAGAAAGAGAAAATGAACAGGTGGGAGGAACAGAGGGAGAAGGAGAAGCAGACTCCTCGCCAAGGAGGGAGCACCACATGGGGCTCGGTCCCAGGACCCCAGGATCATGACCTGAGCTGAAGGCAGATGCTTAACCAACTGAGCCACCCAGGTGCCCCTGGATCTGTGTCATTTCCCAGTCATGTGGTCTGGTCCTCTATGGTGGATGCCCAGCTGGCATGGGGGCAGCTATGTGCTGGGAACAGGGGCTGCAGCGGACAGGCGAAGGAGGCAGGAATTGATCTCTGAGAACCTGAGCAGAGCATTGTTTCCAGCTGGGATACAGCCAGAGGGGGCTGCAGGAGCTGGCCTGGGGTAGGTGATCGGTGAGCATGAAGGGGTGGAGAACAGGAGAGGGGCAGGGTCCCCAGCCACACATCAAACCCGAATCTGGCTTCCCACAGTGTGAGGCTAAGGTGAGCAACTGGCCAGTGCTTTCAGGGATCTAATTATGGCAGGAGGTGGGGCATGGGGGGTGAGAGGAGGCACCACAAGTGCCCTGTCACACACTGTGGAATGCACCCTTTAGTTGCATGTAGCTTAAGCCTGTTTGTTCTCATTGGTAGATAATAGCCCATTATGTATATATACACATCTACTACGGTCCATTCATTCTGTGCTCACTGGGTATTTATATAGTACTCAGATTTTGGCTGTTATCATGTTGCTCTGAACATTCTAGCACAACATTTGCCTTCAGTCCTCTTGGGTATATGCACTGGAATGGACTAGCTCACTCATGGTGTGTGTACGAGTACAGGCGTAGTGGTTGCTGATGCTTTTCCCAAGTGGTTGCACCAAGTTCCAGTCCCACCAGTAGTATGTGAGCATTTTAGGTGTTCCACATCCTTACCAACACTTGGCATTTCTTATCCTTTTAATTTCAGCCATTCTGGTAGGTTTACAAATCATCCATATTTCAATTCTGTCCAAACTGCAGAGCAAGCCCATTGGTCGATGTCATTTCTCAGAAGCACTGCGGTCTAGCAGAGTGCTGAGACCCTGACTCGGAAGACCCAGCCTTACTGTCTGCTCTCCAGCTACCAGCTTGATGCCATTAGAAACAACTGCCAAAAAAAAAAAAAAAAAGAGAGAGAGAAAGAAAGAAAAGAAAAGAAACAACTGCCACTGGTCTTTGCAAAGTCCCTACTCAAGCCTTTGCTCATTCATCTGACCCTCCCTCCCAACAAACTGATGCAGGCAGGCTAAACGCTTATAGAACCTGTGAAGTGAGTAACGGACACAAAATTCAGGCCTGTTTTCTTCTGATTCCAGTCCAATGTCCTTTCACTGAGCTTACACTGATTCAATTCACTAATTCCCCATTTCTAAGAAGAAAGTAGTGAACTATGTGATCCCTGATGTTCTTTCCAGTTTAAATATGGGCTTATTTAGGTCCATAAGCACTCTCTGAAATACCATCGCACCTCAAATACCATCAAGCACTGCATCCTACAATCTGTCTCTGGAATCCACCCGCTGCTTTGATACCTTACTGCCGCCACCTGGGGCCAGCCCACCATCCTCCTCCTACCTCCCACAGCAGCCTCCTAAGGGGTCTCCTTGCCTCCACCCTACCCCTTCAGCCGCATTCTAGATGTGAATCTGATCACATTACCCTGCTGCCATGAACCCTCCAATGGCTCTGAACGGCCTTTAGAAAAACGTTCCCAATCCTTTTGATCTGGCTGCTGCCTCCCTTTCCAGCCTCATCTCAGTCTCTTCCCTTGACTTATTTTGCACTAGACCCACAGTGTTTCAGTTCCCTAATATGCTCTCCTCTCTCCTACCGGCAGACCTTCACATATGCTGGTCTCTGCTTGAAAGGTCTTTTCTCTGTCCATCATCTCCTAAGTCACCAGTATTCATTTTTTAAATATAGATTTCTTTTTTTAGATTTTATTTATTTATTCATGAGAGACACACAGAGAGAGGCAGAGACACAGGCAGAGGGAGAAGCAGGCTCCCTGAAAGGAGCATGATGCAGGGCTCCATCCCAGGACCCTGGGATCACGACCGAGCCCAAGGCAGATGTTTAACCACTGAGGCACCCAGGTGCCCCACCAGTATTCATTCTTGAGTAAGAGTTTCAGCTTGGACACTAGTTTGTCAGTAAGTTCTTACCAGAGCCCAAAGTGAGGGGTGAGCCCTGTGCCATAAGCCTCATAGCAGCCTCCTGTACCCCCCTCAGCAGTGCTCATCCTGTTGGCTCTTCTTCTTGTGCTCGGCCTCCCTCCTAGGAAGCAGGCTCCCCGAAAGCTGGCACCATGTAGATCTTCCCCACTGCTGACCCACGGTTCCTAACAGGCAGGCTCCCAGATAGGAGGCTCTCAATAAACACTGATGAGTTGAGAGCTTTGAGTGATCGACTGATGGACTACAAGCGCTCAGCTTGATGTCAGAGTCAAAACAAGGCTTTAGAATCTTGTTCTAAAGACACTGGGGGTTCTTTCCAAACTCTGGCCTATACAAAAGCCATGTTACCTTGGGCAGATGATTTCACCTTGCTGAACCTTAATTTCTTCATCTTTACATTTAAAGTAGCAATACCTGCCCTTTCTGCCTCATGGATGCTGTGCCAAGAAATGGGATAGCAGCTGTGAAGATGCTTCACACAAAGAAGACACCCAAACAGGGCAGATCCAGCAGCAGGGCTGTGCTCCAGAATAAGTGTGCTATCTCTGGTCTTCTTCTCGCCAGATGGAAAGGAATGGTCCCCACGTCACCTCTCCCCATACCCCATCCCTTAGTTCATCCCCAGGGCACCTTGGGATTGGGCTAAAAGCCTCTTAATAAATAATAAATAGGACACAATGAGAAGGAGGAAAGCCAGATGAGATTGCCAGGAGACAAAGACACCCTAGCCACACACCCACACCCACACGCTCCTGGTCGTCCATGTCTCTGGGGTTTTATAATGAAGGAGAAAGACTCTAGATACATTTGGAAAGGGGAAGGAAATGCTATTGATGGCATGTGGGTAGAAAATGTATTCTGGTTACTAGAAAGTCCTTTAAACATCACATAACCGAAGGGCTTTCGATTGCCTCAGGAGTTCAAATGGGTTCACAGGGTGGCCTGGAATGGAAGCACCTTTTGCTGCTGACACAGTGGTGTTCAAAGTGCAGATCCCAAAGCAGCAGCAGCAGCAGCCTTGGGAAACTTGTTAAAATTCAGATTCTCAGGACTCACTTCGCCTTAATAAATCAGAAACTCGGGGAGTGGCACCTGAAGTGCCTGAAAACCCTCCAGGTGACTCTGCTACACACCCAGAAGAACATGAAAGATCTGGAGATGCCATGGAGGGTCCCACAGGTGTGGGAATATGCCCTCCAGCACCACCAACACCTGTTCCCCTGTATCGCAGACTACCTAAGGCAGATCTGGAAGTTAGTTGCTCTGTGCACACATCCTTGACTCTCTTCATTGTAAAAAAAAAAAAAAAAAAAAATCCTGGAACTCAACCAGAGCCATGAATATAGGGGCTCAATAAGCAAGCAGATAAGCATGCCTCCTGCCCTTCTTCCTCCCCATTACCTCAGGAAACACAGGCTACAAGGGATGAACTGCCCAATGCCTACTCAGTCTAGAGGGTCTCACAATGGAGAGGACTGGAGCCTAGGAGTGATGCGACAAAAACTGGTTGACTCTAAGTGTTTTGGTGTTTATATTTACCTTCACCTCATTAAGAACCCTGCATTGCCATCTTGGTTTTCCTGCTTCCTTCTCTTAAAAAAAATAGATTTTTACTTGCTAGGGAAAAAACTACATCCATAGACAAGGAATAGAGAACACACAGAGGGAAGAAAGAGAAAATTCTTGCACATCGTGTGTTATGAGATTTGGGGTTTGAGGCAGGGAGAGGGGTTGGCTCTAACCGGAGAGGAGAGAAAAGGGAATTTTGCCAAAGATTGCGGTAGATGATGATGAGTATCGCTGGTGTCTCCAGGACATGTAAGTAAAGTAAATTTTAGTTACTTTATAATTTGAATTTAATTACTTTAAAATTTTAATTTTGATTGTTAATCCTTGGGTACAACAATGCTCCAGAGCTGGAGCATGTGCTTGCCTAGTCTTACTAGGGTTACTCGGATAACTCTGCCAAGCCCAGCACTCCTACACCGCTATAGGGACAACACGCTGTGCACAGAGCACTCTGCCCAGGCCAGGCAGGGAGGGTTTCTCTATAGAGGAGACAGCAACCCCAGGTCTGGAAGAATGAACAGAGGTCAGTCGGGTAATGAAGGGCAACTGATCAAATGATAGAGGACCTGTATTTCTAAGGAGCAATTTGGCAGAAAAAAAAAAAAAAAAGGACCAACAGCTCTCAACAAGAGAGAGAGCTACCACTCTAAATATTGTGGGTGACAAAAAGCACAGCCAGGTCCTCCTTGGACAAATGGCATCCGCCTCAATTGTGTTGGGAGAATTTATGACTAGCCAAGCAGACATCTCCAGATGCCTGGGACCACTATTAAGTGGAGCCCACCAGTGCTGAGGCACCTCTTCTTACCCTTTGCCACACCACTTAAGAATATAACCCTTGGCTAGAAATCTGGCCTTGTGCTCCTGCCATCTGGGTCTTTGGAAAATTATCATGTTCCATCAGTGTTCATTTCTTTTTTTTTTTTTTTTAAGATTTTATTTATTTATTCATGAGAGACACAGAGAGAGAGAGGCAGAGACACAGGCAGAGGGAGAAGCGGGCTCCATGCAGGGAGCCCCATGTGGGACTTGATCCCAGGACCCCGGGACCAACGCCCTGAGCCGAAGGCAGAGGCTCAACCACTGAGCCACCCAGGGGTCCCATCATCAGTGTTCATTTCTAATGGCAGCAGCTGCATTCGATTCTCAGTTACTGAGAGCTGGGCCTGTTTTAAAAGAACACTGAGAGCTAGATAATAATGTAATGTTATTCCCACTTTACAGATGAAAAAACTGAGGCACCGTTGGTTTGCAGTGGAGCCAGACTGAATCAAGATAAAGATGGTGCCAAAGCCTGGTCTCTTACCCACCAAGCTCTACTGACCCTCCACCCCAAGCCTTAACATGCACGGTCCCTTCATCTGCCCCCTACACTCTGTTATGACATTCCTAAGTGAAGAGGTTTCATTTCAGTCCTCACCACCCAACACAGTGTCTGGTATATACTAGGTGCTCGGGAAACATCTGTTCAGTGATTAATTAAAGGAAAGAGTCCTTCCTGTGTCAAAGAAGCCTGGCCCTAAGGGAGGTCAGGCCTCCTCACTGAGTCTGAAGTGTCATGTGAAGAACATGGGCACGCAGCCCTGCTTCCAAACATCGGCCCTACTATGCAACAGTCCATTCATGAAACCTTCATTATTCAGGCCCGGAAGTATTTTTCAATTTTTCAATTTTTCTTTGGAACGAAAATATCCCATGAGAGAGTTGTCAGGAGCATCAGCACAGTGTTGTAGTCAGGAGGAGTCCAGAGGCTGGAGCCATATCCTTCAGGCTCAAATTCCAGCTTAGCCATGTCCCGACTGTGTTGTCTTGCAGAAGTTCATTAACCTCTCCACGCCTCAGTTTCCTTATTTGCAAAATAGAGATAATAATATTTATTTAGGAGGTGTCTGGATGGCACAGCTGGTTAAGTGTCTGATTCTTGGTTTCAGCTCAGGTCGTGATCTCAGGGGCGTGAAATCGAACCCTGCACGGGGCTCTGTGCTCAGTGCAGAGTCTGCTTAAGACTCTCTCTCTCCTCTCCCGCTGTCCCTCCCCACTCTCTAAAATAAATAAAGAAAGAATTTTAAAAATAATATCTACTTAGTCGAGTAGCTATGGAGATTAAATGAGTTGGTGTTTGTAAAGTGCTTAGGATAATACCCAGCACACTTAACACTATTTAAGTGTGTGTGGAATACATAAATCAGCAGGGATGAGGGGATCCCTGCGTGGCTCAGTGGTTTAGTGCCTGCCTTCAGCAGGGATGAGATGAAAACCAGAGGAAAGTCAAAATAAAGTTCTATATGATAGATGAAATGGAGGGAAGGGCTCCAGTAAAAGGATGTAGGAGTTGTGTGATACAAAAAATTTGCCACCTTTATAAGACATCCTATAACACGGCACTGCCCAACCTGTTCCCAATCTCTCGGGAAGGTCCCCCTTCCGTCGGTGTGCCCTAAAACTGGGCAGGTGGAGAAGCAGCTCCACAGAGGATGCTGGGGCACAGCAATGCTGTGCTATCCTAGGTTCTCTCTGTAGGGTCCAATCTCCTTGGGCCCCACTCCTGGACCCCAGTCTGGCCCCAGGGCTCTCACCACCGGCCCCTCCCCCCCGCCAGAATCCTGACTCCTGGCCCAGCCCAGAACATGCAGTCATCTCTCTCCAACTCCAAGTCAAGTCAAGATCCCAAACTTGGGAACCAATTAGATTTTGGTTCAAGTCCCAAGTCTGCAACAGATTATGTGTGTGACCTTGAGTAACTTAACTACTCTCCCGGAGTCTCTTTCTTCAACTTTAGAAGTGAGGTGGGGTAATAAAGTCGACCTTCAAGGGTTTTTGAGAAAACTAAATTAAATAGCCACGGTAGATCCTGGGGCACGGAGCCTGGAGTGTCCTAGGGGTTCTATGAGGATTTGCTGAATGAATGAAAGAATGAATGATCGGTCACACAGATCAGACTCTCAGACGCTGGCTCATGGCCTGCACTTCATGTAGCGAGGAGGAGACCCTAGCACCAAATCATTTCTCCTTTCATCCTTGCTAACGTCCCTCCAGGCAGCCCAGGCCCATTTAAACCTAGCGAGGGGAGGAGGAGGAGAGCTTCCAGATGCCACCCACTACCTAAGAATGTGGCTGAGAGCTTAGGGGACAACCAGCAGTGGCTCGTAGTTTGGAAGAAAACCAAGTTCTGTTAATGAAAGATTAGAAAAGGCAACATCCAAATGAGTCTCCATGCTTTGTTGAATCTGGAAGTCACATTTAGTAAAACACCAGGGGACTCTTCCTTACTTTTCCTTTCTTAAACCCTCAAACACCATTCAGCTTTTTTACTTGCAGAGTACACCATGTTTCTAGCTTCCCGGAGGCCCCAGCTGACACGGGGATGGCCAATGATTTGCTCACCAAGGGACGCTGATTTTCCCAAAGGGGGAAAATAAGGCGTGTGATTTACATGGCTTAATATACTCATTAAAGGTTTAATTGGAGTCACTTTGCCACTGATCCTCCAACAGCCCCCTTTCTTCCCCATTTAATTAACAGAGTAACCTTTAGCTTCACAACTCATAAAGAAAGCCAAGTATAAAAGAGGGAGCTCCATCCACTTCTCCATCCTGATCCTACCAGGCAGCTTAAAACCCCAGTGAGACTCAAGTTCGGCGGGGGTGGGGGGGGTGGGGGTGCCTGTCTCCAGTCTGGAGTATTAACATCTTCAGAAAAAAGGAGGCTGAAGACTGAGTCAGCCAGGCCCAGGTTCAAATCCTAGCTCTGTCATTCATTAGCTGTGATCTGGGTGAGATACTTAAATATCTTTGGCCTCAGTTCCCTCATCTGTAAAATAGGGATAATAATTAAACAGATAATCCACGGAGTCATGAGGTTCAAATGAGTGTAACATTTGTGGTGACTTAGCACAGGGCCTGGCATGTGGTAAAAATGTCCAAAAAAGGTTGGCAGTTTGCTCTTATCGCTGAAGTCACAACTATGGAGTGCAATGAATTCTGGGGTTGCAGGAACTGGACTGACAGGGGACTTTCCACAGAATGATAAATTCTTATTTGGCCTTATGGGGTCACCAAACAGTTTCTGAGAAACCACGTAAAAAATGTCTAGCAAAAATTATTTGGAATACTGCACGCGATTACTCGTCCTCAATCAAGTTTAGAATATTTTAGCTGCTTGGTATGGTCCCAACTGGTCGGCCGTCCCTCTCCCAACCTCCCCCCTTCCTGCCCTTTCTCTGCCCGCTTGCAACATGAAGTATAAATAATTAATGCTATCCAATTACCTAAGCCAAAAATAAATAAAGCTTCAAGGGTGTATTGGATTTCCATGCGAACCCACCATTAGGAAGATGATGCATTCTACGTGCAGGTGTCTGCATCCCGAAAGCCATTTGTGATGGGGCCGCTCAGTGGGTACCAGGGTTAGTTAAAGCTCGCTTCATTATGGTGGCATCGGGGCAGATGGGAACTGGCGGCGCTGGCTTGTTTTCATAGGGAAATGTGCACCAAGTCCCAGGTCAGAGCGGTGATAAATGGGCTTGCCGACAATTTGCTGGGAGCATGCATCTTGGGGGACTCCGGAGGTCATGAAATGTCTGCTGTTAAGCTACACAATTTTCTTTACTTATCAGTCCCAACCACATCGCAGACACATATTTGAACAATGAAACAAAGGAGGACACGCATTATCAGGCCCCAGCCAGGGAACGGAGCGGCACTAAGCCAGCCGGTGCTGATTGGACAAAGCCTGGGACACACTAAACGCCAAGTGTGGAAGGGAAGGAAGGCTGGCATCTCGTTTTGAAGTAGCAAGTTGGAGGGGGGGGCGGTGCCGGGGGGCTGTGGGGTGGGGGCATTCTCTAAAGAGCGTAAGTTCCAAGGGCTGAGGTCATCTATCACCACCACAGCCTGGGCGCTGGCTCCATCACCACCCCGCAGCAGCAGGGACCGCTCCAGAATGCAAATCTGTTGTTTCCAACCATCCCGTGGCTCCCCATTGTTCACAGGAGAAAGTCCAAACTGTTTTTCTCACGTCTACACACCCTTCCGTGTTCTGGACCCTGCTTGCACCACTTGCATCCCTCCACCCTCAGCCAGGCTCCTGCCACACTTCACTCGCTTAGATGCCTGCGGTGGGTCCCTGCAACACTCTTTTCTCCATTCTTTCGTGGGGCTAACTCCTAGTCGTCCTTTATGTCCCATCCGTGATGGGCTTCCTCCGGGAAGTCTTCCCTGACCACCATTACATTGGGATTTGGTGCTCCCCGTTGGCCTCTCACAGCACCTCGCAGTTTGGCTGTCGTCGAAGCCTCATTACTTTTCCCTAGACTGTCCGCTCCACTGGGCCGGGGACTGCCTTATTTGTCACATTTCCAGTACCCTACCCCATGCCAGGCACAGAGTAAATGCTCGAAACTGTCCATAAAATGAATGAGTAAATATGCAGAGAAAGAGCCCTCAATCCCGGCAGGATGCAGGAGCCCTAGGTGGGCCACGCGTCCTGCCAAGGTAAGGCCAGGATCCCCACCTCCTCCTCCGCCCTCATCCAAATGAGGTTCCATCTGGCACTGGAAGGCAGAGACCAAATGAGTTAACAAAGCTGAAAGCCATACAGGACACCAGACACAAAACCTCTAGGGGGGAGCTTGGACGTTACCCTAAAATAGGGGAGCAGAGGTAGATACGGCATTTGGCATGTGAAGCAGAAGTGTGGGGCCAGAGAGATAAGAGATGGTGCCGGAGAATTAGGAGCAGATGGAGAAGAAGGGGATTCCAGGGAATTTCCCAAAACAGTCATGAGCACATGCTGCCTTTACGAATGTGTTTTAAAAGCCGGGAGCAAATTAGACCTTCTTGGCCGGAGGGTGCTCAGGCAGTGAGGCCCACAGTCCCTTCGAGGCGATGGTGACAGTAGGGACGCCAAGAGAAAAAGGAGCTTGGTTGATTGCAAGAAAGAAGTCTGGGTGAGGGGAAATAGGAAGACTCCCAGGGCCATGAGCTCACCCTAAGGGAACGAGCAGGTCCAGGGAGACACCCAGACGAGTGCCAGGATGCCTCTGAGCAGGCCAGCCTCAAGAACAGAGCCGCGGCTTTCAGCAAGCGGCTGACCGGCTCTGGGATCCCTCTTGCTTTTCTGGAAAACATCCCCCTCCATGGCATTCTTTTTTAAAGATTTTATTTATTAAAAATAAATAAAATAAAGATTTTATTTATTTATTCATGAGAGACAGAGAGAGAGAGACAGAGAGAGAGGCAGAGGCACAGGCAGAGGGAGAAGCAGGCCCCACGCAGGGACCCCGACATGGGACTCGAACCTGGGACTCCAGGATCACGCCCTGGGCCGAAAGCAGGTGCTGAACCACTGAGCCACCCAGGGATCCCCGTCCCTCCATGGTTTTTGCTTAGCACCTTGTCACTCTTCAGGGGCCCTTCCTCGTTGATACCTTTTACTCTTCCCACACGCTAGGTTCATAAGTCCCTCTTCCACCAGATGAGGAATCAGGATCAGAGGTTCACCCAGCAAACCAGTGGCCACACTCGGTCCAAACCCCCCACGATGTCGAGCCTGGCAGGCTGCCGGGTGGCCCGAGCTGCCAGGTGAGCACACAGGAGCCAGGCCAGCCACCCGAAGTCGGCAAAACTGCTCCACCTCATAGATGCCCAAGAGCTCTTCCCAGATATTTGTTTCTTTGTACCCAGCAGCAAACTGCATATCCCCCCAATCTCACACACTCATACACACTCACACACACACAACGCCTTGCTTCTCCTGCTCTCACCACAGCCCAGTCTTGTCTATGTAATAAGGAACCCACACGCGGGTGACTATGGGTGACAGCATCATATAGCATCACTCCTAAATAACCCTTTTGCAGTGTTACGGGCTCTCTTTGGAGACCCAACACCTTCCCCCGAAGACCTAACGAAAACAGAGAAAAGGAGAACAACCACTATTCTCTGAGAGGCCCAGCCCTACCCTGTCCTAGGCAGGCAGACGGATATTATAAAGCAAGTACTGCCAATCCCATCTGACAGATGAGGACACTGAGTTCTGGAAAAATTCAATAACTCGTCTAGTGGCACAGCTAGGAAGTAGCAGAGTGACACTTCCAACCTAGGCCTGTATGAACCTCAAATGTGGCTTATTCCACTGTGTCAAGCTGCTTTTCAGTGGGAGTGGTGTTTTGAAGTACCTGTGGGTATGTGGGGGACGGGGTTTAAGGGTGGTTCGCTGGCAGTGCGCAGAGGGAGGGGCTTTCAGGACAGACAAACCTTTGGAAAGCTTCCACGTCAGTCCTTCATGCAAGCGGAAAAACAGCCCTGACTGCAGAAAGAACTCAGTGGAGAACAGAAGCAACCACTGCAGAAAGGAAGGGAGCATTTATCATGGAGGGGTTGGGGGATGGAGACCCAGGTGGGAAAAGAGAAGGGGAGGGAATCAGCCCAGTGTCAAAATTTGGGTGAAAAACTATCAATTTCCTGGCAGGCCCCTCCCAAACATCTGCTTCCCTATCTGTTTGGGAGGACCTGGCGGTCTAAAGCCAGCAGCCCTCAGCAATCATGTCAATGAATATTTCTCCTCTTATTCATGGACGTTCAGAGGCATCGGGATCCTGAGCTCTCCTAGGATGGTTAAAACCAACTCTTCTCTTCCAGGCACTCACGACAAATTATCTAGGATGGGCAGGTCAGCCCCTTTTGCCTCTGTCCTTGCTCCACACCCCCTGTACCCTGCCTTGTGTGGCTGGCAATCCAGGTGGATGACGCAGACGGAATAGAGAAGGCAGGTGCTCAGCAATGGGGTTTTGAGGACCAGACAGACAGCACTTCTAAATTAAAACTTAAAAATAGAAAAAGGAGGAAAAAAAAGTCATCTTACCCTGTGTTCTGTGATCCCCTGCTGAATAGGAGTGTGGGTTTAAAATTTAATCATGAATTTATGCGAAGGAAAGAAATCATGAAGTAAGTGTTTAAGGTGCAAAATCACTGAGCTCTTGGGTTGTGATCACTCAACTTAGCATAAAAATTAAGAATGTTTTCCAAGAACAGAGAAAAAGGCGCATTTAAAAAAATTTTAATGACAGATGACATTATTTTTTTTTTTTTAAATAACAATCTGACTTGTGACACAGCATGTGGCATAAAAATGACTCCGTATTACAAACCCGGGCTTGGAGCTGCAGAAATTGTACCCCTGAGAGCATCACAGAGAGCCGCAAGGTGCTTTCTCACTATTGGCCTCTTGGGCTTCCGCAACTGAATTCTGGCCTTTGTCACCCACAATTCAGTTCGGGAGGCAAGGCTTACCCCAAGTGACGTGCTGGCCAGGCCTTGGAGGGAAGGGAACTTGCCAAGAGTGAAGGGGACAGATGCAGGTGAAATGGGCTCTGCTCCCCAGCCCCCTGCCGAGTTCAGGCCTCCCTCCTCTCTCACCTCCGCGGCCCCACGAGCCCCTCACTTGACTCCCATCCCCTCCGATGAACTCTCAATGCAGCGTTATCATTGTCAAACACAGCATCATCCCATTGCTCATGATTAAAATCTTTCCATGGTTCCCTGGCCCTCGGGAGGGAAATCCAGCCATGTGGCATTGCTCATACCAGGGCCCCAAGCAATCGGAACCCCCAGCCGCTCTGTCATCCTTCTTGCTCTGTGTTCAAGGGTTCCACCTGTCATCCCAAGGCCCAACAGCATCCGGCCACGCCTTGGCCTGACCGCCTCCCACTCTGCCCTCTTGCGCCCCCCAGACTGGCTTCTTAGGCATCTCCCCAACTGTCTCCTCGGACCAGTGTCTACTTGGAGAGTCACATGGCTCCCTCCTTCGCTTAGTTCAGGTTCTGTACAAATGTCACTTCTCGAAGAGGCCTTCCCTACCACCCCCATCTAAAATAAGAGCCCTTCCCCTAACCACATGCCCTATTATCCCTTACTGTGCTTTATCTTCCCCCCAGAGTGTCCGTGGCTACCTGACACAGGGTACCCACTCCAGTTTACTGTCTGTCTCCCCCGTGCAAGAATAGAGGCGTCACGACACCAGGGACTTAGCCCATTTTGTTCTCTGCTCTATCCTCAGTGCGCACACATTGTTGGTGCTCAGTGAATATTGACAGAATGAATTAAAGGGATGAATGGCATCCCGTTCTGTCTGCTGTTCCCAAGCAGAGTGTGAATGCCTCCCTATCTGAACACGTTCCTTTATGGGGAATGCCCTTCCTCCCATTTCCATTACTAGGCTAACCTCAGCTTTTCTTCAACGCCCTTCCCCACCCTTTCCTGTGCCTCAGACCCAGGCCTGGCGAGGGTGCCAGCCCTATCCCCAGGCTGATTCTATTACACCAGAGTAGAGCTGGGATGTGCTTCTCTATCTCTCCTAGGAGATGCTGACCTCCCCATGGGGGGAGTGTATTGTTTGTTCTGTGTATTGTGGGCACCGAGCAAGGGCCTGGCAGATAGTAAATACTCTATAAATGTTTGCTGGATTAGCAAATACATGATAATTACGGCTGTCGTCTATTGAGCATGTACTCTTTGCCTGCCAGTGCTCTAAGCACTTTGCAGAGGTTAACTCCCCATCCTTCCAACAACCCTATAAAGTAGGTGTTAATATAATCCCATATTTCAGATAGGTAAATAGGGCATAGAGAGCTTAAGTTAGTGCCCCAAATTCACACAGTGTAAGTGGCTGAAATGCGGCTTGACCCCAGCTTTGTATTCTTGGCTCTTCACCAACACCCCCTAATTGCCTTTGGAATGAATGAACAGGTAAGTGTCACAAATGTTGGACCTTAAATATTATCCTTTCTCCTCTTCCCTCTTCTCTCTGTGCTCCCTGTTATTCTTAGTCTCTCCCTTCTCCATATAAGCATTTGTACATCCAATTAACATGCGCTTATTGAGAACCCCCGATGTGCCAGGCACAGTGCTGAGGGATAGAGAGAACTCCTGTGATATTCTCATGAAGCTTCCTGTGTAGGAGAGAGACAGATGCTATTTAATCATATGACTACACAGGGACAGATTATAATAAGGGCTGGCCATTCATTCATTCATTCATTCATTCATTCCTGCAGTAAATGTCTGTTGATGGCTTACCATGTGCCAGGAGCCATTCTAAGTATTGGGGATGAAGCAGTATCTGTTTACACTGAAATAGACCAAAGTAATTAAGCAAACAAACATACAGTCAGGATAATTTCAAAGATATATCAATTACATTATAGGCGTAATGAAGGAGAAAAAAAACAGACTGAGAAGAAAATACACAAAGAACTATGAAAGCACATAGCAGGGGGTCTTGATCTAGACACACAATGACAGAAGCCAATATATCCAAAGTACTTCCTATGTGTCAAGTACCAAACTCTCCATTTGTCAGTCCCTTTATTATTCACACCAACAAGTCTGTGTGGGTGCTATTGTTATCCTCATTTTTACACATGAGGAAATTTCAGGTATAGAAGGATAAAGTGCTTGCTCAAGGTCAAACTGCCAATAAGTAGCAAACCGACATATGAACCAAAGCGGTCTTGCTCCAGAGGCTACACTCCCCTATGCTAAGTGAACACTTTCTTCTACCATCTGGAAAGGTGGTATTGGGCGAAGGTCCCAGGAGCTCTGTGACCACGGGCAGGCCACCACTTCTTTATGCTTCAGCATTCTGGAGTGAAAGAGAAGACTGCTGGACTAGCTCAGAGCCAAAAGTCCTCTGTAGGGGATGAAGGACCCTCTGAAATCAAGTAAAGAATTTTGTACGCATATAAATATGACCACATTTCTTAAGTGTGGCACCATGGTTTAAATTTTCCCAGCACTCTGTAGACCCCTAAAAAGTGCAGTAAATTATTCCTTCCAGAACGTAGTGTTCCGTGGAATATTCCAAGAAACAACCTTTGTGTATTTTTCTATAGATCCTACCATGCCTACTCACAGAAAAACCCAAGTGTCTACAGTACTTTCTGTCTGGAAGGTGAATTCTGACTCCAGCTTAAACAGTTTGCCCTGCATCTTCCAGGTTGTTCTGATTCTCTTTGATCTGTAATCACTCCTCCTTTGACTGCAACGTTCTGTACATTGAAGATCCAGACACAACCCTCCCCGGCCCTAGTATCATTAAGGCCAAATAAAGCTGAGCTGTAGAGTTGTGATTTCATAAACATGTCCAGTAAATCCAACAGTGAAACACTCTATTAGGTGGGAAGCATCATACATAAGTTATTTATTTGCCCATCCAAATGCAAATAAAACAACTTCATGGTACCAGGGTATAGCCGCATTCCACAGCTGTCGACTCATGGCTGACAGCATGGTTCGCGAGCTTTGGCTTTGTCTCTATATTTTACATTTATATCACACAGAAAAATACGTTTGGTCCTTCAATGTTCGGGTCGGTCTTAAGACACTTAACATTATAAGCACCTTTCAATAATGCATTAACATATAAAATATATTCTTAAAGACAAACAGAGAGAATTAATATTTTATGGGCTACAACCCACAAATGTCTTTAGAAGCATTGATTGCTTCCTAAATCCATTAGGTTCTATTTTGATCTCCAACGGCTGGAGACAGTCTGCTCTGTGGTAGGAGTTATTTTGGCAGCCCAATAATTTAGAGATGGCCAACGTTGTGATGACCTTCAGTTTTTGACATTGAGTGTTAAAGGAGTTCTAATAAGAAGGCACAGCTCCTGCCTGTCACACCCCTGCCTGTTGCCATGATTATATATTAGCTGGTCAGGGGAAAAATGTTCTTCTGTGATGAAATTAGATTAATCAGGCATCAGGTTGATCCAACTAACCCACTAAAAGATCAGGCTGGAGCTATTTTCCACCAAGGTGATAATAATAATTACAGTAGTGGCAGCTATCATTTACCATATAGATAATGTGTTATCATCCTACATAACCAGAAGGAACACCATGTACATCATAGGCCAGAAGATGACAATAAAGTGTTGTGAGGAAGGGATATCTTTCCCTCATTCTAACTCCTATAAAGGCACTCTAAAGCTAGTCATCCTCCAGTGACATACAAGTTAGTGACCATTATCCCCATTCTCCACCTGGGGAAATGGACTTAGGCAACCCCACAGTTGGCCAAGATTGATGCTGAGATTCAAATTCAGTCCCCCGGGCTTCAAATCCTGTCTACGTTGTTTCCCCTGCACCACCCTGGACAGCATACAAGCTGACCAGAAGGAGGGACCAATGTAACTCCAGGAGACTGAGGGAAGATACCAGCTGGAACAGATGGGAATGCCAGGGCCTTGCTTCCTCACGATGCAGATAGCTAGCTGGAGCCAGCAAAGCCCCTCACCAGAGCCTCCATCTGGAACATGATGAGGATATCTACATGAAGACAACTCATCTCTTTCTTCTTGACTCATGATCTAGCAGATTCTCCAAAATTAAACTCTGGCTTATCAGGTTTGTCTCTACTATGAGAAGCTTCTCTTCAGTGCTGCCACAGCCCCTTTGCCCATCCTATCAGAGAACACACCACATCTCAAACACCCTCCAGGCCTGGAGTGGTTGAGGACAAAAATTTCTTGTTATTTTTCTCTGCCATAGTTCCCAACAATTTTCTGTTGAATGAATGAACAGGTTCAAATTAAGTGGATTTTCAGTGAACTGTCTCACCTCTAGACAATCCAGAACTAAATGTAGAGGTGCCATCTCTCTCCAAGTTACCCATCCATACTCTCTGCCCATCCTTTTTGGCTCAGCCCAGATCACAGGCCATGCCTGAAACCTCCCCTCTCCCCTCAGACTATCTCCCACCACAGGAATCTTTTAGTATGCTCCCATGCAAGCAGCTTTGTGTCTCCAAAAGGATTGAAGAGTCCTTGTGAGAGAGGACTATTTTCAGAGTCAGAGGTACATATAATATGCCTGCAATATATGCCATTTAACTTTCCTAAAAAGCCCCAGAGGAAAGCAAACAAAATCAACTGACCCTCCTGGAACTAATATTACACTATATGTTAACTAACTGGAATTTAAATAAAAATACAGTGACAAATACACGTTTTTCCCTTAACTGGTTTTAAAAGCAACTGCATAAAAATCAAATCAAATCAAATCAACTGACCCTAACTAAGTCCCACAGCTAACAAGCCACTCTGCACACATTAAATTCTTTAAATGTCTCTGCAAGTAGGGGGAAATTACACCCATTTTATAGATGAAAAAACTGAGATCCGAGTTCTTAAGTAGTCAAGACAGATGATTAACGAGGAGCACATCTGGAATTTGAACCAAGATTGGGGCTCTTATTCTTTCCAAGACACCAGGCTACATTCTGATGGAAGTAATATAATAGTGTCTTCTTTCCAATACTTTCTACTGAAGTCCCAGCAGTTCAGTACGTGAAAGGTAGTCCTGATTCCTCCCGGCCAAAAGACCAATGGATCTCCCTAGAAACTCACTCAGTACATATGACAGGATGCGGACTCTGCATCTCTGAGTCTGCTGTGATACAGTCTTACGTAAGCCCTGTTACATCTGCAGGAGAAGCTCAAAGTTAGAGACCTGAAATGCATAGAAGAAGCAGAGAACGTCAAGGAATCATATTTTTCTGATGTGGGTTACAATGGGACACATCTCTTGCTTTTCTTCCCATTTCACTAGTTGTTCCTTCTCTTTCCTGCACTGTTGCTCTTCATCTTCTTGACATTTTAATGTTGGCATGAGCACCCAGAAATCAGTCTTCAGATCTCTTTTCTAACTATACTTATTCCCAGTGTCATGGTTTTAACACGACTTACACAGACTTGATGACTTCCAAATGTATATATCGGGACTGGACTCCTCTGAACCTCAGACTCCTAACCCAACTGCCTACTCAACACCTCCACTTGGAGATCTAGTAGACATTCCACCCTTAGTGTGTCCAGACCTTAACCTTCTGCATTTTCTTCTCCCCACATCTGCTTCTTCAACTGGATTCCCAGGTTCGTTAAATAACAGCTCCATTTTTCCACCGGCTCAGGCCAAAAATTTCAGTCTTCCCTAACTTCTTGCTTTCTCTCATCCAGAACTAATCTACCAACAAGTATGATTTGTCATATATTCAAAACATATCCAGAATCGGTCTGCTTCTCTACCTCCATGGCTACAACCACAGTTCAGGTCACCCTTACCACTCACAGCGATCACCGTGACCATCTTCTCCTAACTACTCTCCTTATGCCCTCTTCCCCCTTCCAGGCACTGTCCACACCACAGTTCCAATGAATCCTTGAAAACGTAAGCCAGATGTTGTGTTTCCCCTGCTCAGAACCCTCTACTAGGTTTTCATTTCATCTCAGTGTAAAAGCAAAGTCCTTATCATTGCCTACAAAGAAGGCCCCAAGCACCCACTGATGTCCCCTAGATCCTGCTCTGCTCCAGCCACACTTGGCTCCCTGTTCATCCTTGAGACACCAAACACATTCTCACTGCAAGGCCTTTGTGTTTGCTAGTCTCTCCTCCCTAGACACCCTCATGCCTCACTCTGTCACCTCAGTACTCCATGGCCATGTCCATGAGGCCTTCTCTGACCAGACTGTGTAACATGCCACCAGCAATCTGTCACCACATTTCTAATCTTTGTTCCTGACTTCATTTTTGTTCACAGAGCTTAAGACCATCTAACACATTATATATTTTATTCACTTTATCTTGATTATTCATTATCTCCAGTCCTCCTTGAGTATAAGCCCAGAAGGACAGGACCCATCTATTTTTGTCCACCAGTGCATCCCCAGTACCTAGGACAGTGCCCAGTACACAAGAGAAGTGCCGGGAGTCATTTTCTAATGAATAAAAGAATGATAGGAAAATGTTCAGATCCCAGGAAACTAACCAAAAATATCCTCCCAGTCCAAAATAGTCCTCAGAGTTTAGAAATGCCCAACATGCCATACTCATGGCCCAGTCCATGCTGTGCCTTCCCCCAGTGATGAGTAGGAAGGATCTGGCATCTTCCCTAGAGGTTGTCCTTAGTAGAGTATTTACCCAGAAGACTCTCTAGTCTTATTACAGAACTCTTACCCAGAGTTATCTTTGCAAAGGGGTGAAATGCTACAGTGGTGGATCTTTGAGGGATACTTGTGCCCATGAAAGATGACCCCAGAGGCACAAAAATTTAGTTAGTAGCAAATAGGGGAGGAAATAACCTCTTCTCCCCACTTCTCTGTCATTCCCCATTGAGAAAGCCCACCATACCAAAGAGTAAGTCAGTGTTGGAGGCACCATCTCCAGGTGGGTGCTGGCATCCCTGTTTACCGCAGGGGTGGAGGGGAAGAAACACAGGGAAGTGAGTCTGGCATAGGAATATGGGAAGAGGTGGCTCTTTGGGATACCTCCCCATCCTCCTGAATCCACAGCCGTCCCTGGACTCACCCTAGTACCCACTGCAATTATCTCTAAGCACACCCGTTGAATAACAGGCACAAACCCTTTTTTGCCCTAGCCTTGAAAAGCTGCCTCAAGGCCAACTGGTCTCTCAGATCCACGTGCAAGAGTCTGTCATTTGACAGCACTAACCTGCTACTGAGAACCATTCATGGGATGCTTACTGAAGTGGAAATGGCATTCAGGGAGGTTGGCTGCACAAACTAAAGATGCTTTTCTATCACCTAGCGCCTGGGCCTGGGGCTTCTCTGGGTGCTGAGGGGGCAGTACCATATGTGGGGTAATGAGCTAGCTGACTACAGAGGCAGGCGGATCTGATTCCAGCCTCAGCTCCACCACTGGCCCTGGGCATGTGAACCTCTCTTTGGCTCAGTTTCCTCAGCCTATATGCAGTTGCTCATAGTACCTAGAGCTTAGGATGTTAGAGAGAATGCACATAGACTACTTAGCACGGGGCCCCCATCTATCCCAGCAGCACAGAGGGAAGAAGGGGGCTCTGACCACATCTCCCTATATCTTCATCTCCCCACTGGAGGCCTGCAGGCTCTGAGGTCAGGAGCCCTGTCATGTTCCTCTGTGTCTATTCACAACGTGCCTGGCACAGAGCAAGGCCACCAACAAGGACTTGCTGAACAGCACAGAATTGAAAATACCCAGGGTGAGCGGTAGACAACCTTGGAGGCTTGTAGGAGAGAAGAGAGGCGCCCGTGTTACTACCCAGAGAAATTACCATTCTGGTAATGTCGGGGCTGAAATAAAGAGCTGCTGACGGGCTTTCCAGGTTGGAATCTGACTTCTGAAGGTGGCAGGGAGTGCAGCGCGGGAGAGAGAGTTCTGATTTTTTTTTTTTCCTTGCAAAATTCATCACAGACACTCAGCCTAAGACACAGGGGAAAACAGAACTGTGTTTTGACTTCTAATTTATCTTCTTAATATCCACTTCCCCGTGTCCTGGACCAGAGCCAATAAGTCTCAAAGATCACATTTCACCAGCGACCTTGAAAGTGTGATTCAACATCTCTTTTTGCAGTAATAAGATCTTTTAACCAAAAGTGACCATTTTATGAGGCTGATACATTACAAAGGAGCCAATAGGCAAACTGAAGCTCAGGGTTATTAAGGCCCTGGGAGAAATCAATGTGCTCTGAAGTCAGCATCCAGCTGTGTCTCAAGCAATAGTGACCTGGGGTTCAGGAAAGGTGTTTGCCAGGGGCCGAGGCTGTGTCCAAAAGCTGCTCACCCACCAACTATGCACATGTCCATGGGTGAAGGAAAGGGCCCAAATCTTCCTCCCCTGCAGGGGTGGGGCTGTCAGAGGGGGCTAGGGCAGGCTGCTGCTCAGGAGGGGCCACTTCACTGGGCTGAGACTAGCAGGGCACCTCTTAGTCCCCAGTTGGGGGTCCATCCAGGATCCAGAGGCTGAGCAGAGCTGAGAGTCCAAAGGGAAAGTAGGTTTCAGTGGCAAGGGAAGGGCCTCCAGGTAGATGGGAGAATGGAAGCAGGGGTGAGAGGTTCAGGGATAGGAGAGCAGAGGGCTGGGTGGAGCACCGAGGGCAGTCAGGAAGGACAAGCCAGAGCGTAGCTAAGGCTGGCAGCTCTGCTTCCCCGGGGCGGGGAAGGGGGTGCCAGGGTGGGCGCGGAGCAGAAGCATGATGCACAGGAAAGCCAGCTGTGTTTAAAGAGACAGAGCCGGGGATCCCTGGGTGGCTCAGTGGTTTAGCGCCTGCCTTTGGCCCAGGTTGTGATCCTAGAGACCCGGGATTGAGTCCTACATGGGGCTCCCAGCATGGAGCCTGCTTCTCCCTCTGTCTGTATCTCTGCTCCTCCCTCCCTCCCTCCCTCCCTCCCTCTCTCTCTCTCTCTCTCTCTCATGAATAAATAAAATCTTTAAAAAATAAAGAAAGAAAAATAAAGAACAGAGCCTGGCCAACAAAAGTGGAAGCCAGCAGTGCCATCTCTGAGGCCGGCTTCTCCAAAAGCCAGCTCTCCAGGCATCATGGAGTTTCCGGGACACTGATGCGGTGCCAGCACTTGCCACACATCTCCCAGACCGGGGGCACTCAGGGAATGGAGCAGTCCTGACAAGGTGCACGCAGTTCAAGGACACATGTTCCTTTGCTTCCCCAGCCCCATGATACAGAGATACTGGTGTTGCCCTTTCTCCTTTTGTACCCCCCAGCCCCTGCAGCCAACCTGCACATCAGAGCTCTAGAGCCCATGCTTAGCATACACAGCCCCATCCCCCTTCTACAGATGGGCAAACTGAGCCCAGAGGGGAATTGTACCCTGCCCGGTCACAGGGAGAGGATGAAGCGAGGCTGAGGCCAGACCCCAGGTCTCCTGACTTGTAATCCACCAATCTTTCTTCTGTGACGTGGAATTCAAAGGCAACCTTAATTCAGGGTGGAATTTTATTCTATTTTTTATTATAAAATCAATGCTTGCTCATCATAACAAATTCAACTTAAATATGCATAAATAAAAATATCGAGAAGATGTACTCCCCCGCTCACCCACACACCATCAGTAACCACTACAACAGTTTGGAACGTCAGGGGTCAGGAGTCTATAGCCCCCTTTCAGGAGGCAGGAACAAGGACAGCGTCCTCAACACCACACACACACACACACACACACACACACACACACACACACACACCTCAGAGAACCCAACCTTCTCTACAACTGCCCTGCCAAGTGGTTGCTCAGCCTTAACAGTCTTAACTTGTGTACCCCCAGGACTAAGAGAGATCATGGCTTCTGGAAGTATCCTGCCTACTGGTCGATAACTCTGATAATCAGAGAGGTCGTCTTTTAGCTGAACAGAAAACCTTGTCCACCTATAGCCCTAGTGCAGCCCTTTTAGCAACCCCACACACACTGTTCCTCTGTTTAAGGGGGCCCTCAAGCATCTAAGAATAATAATACCGGAAGCCCTCTAAGTCTTCTCCTCACAGGCCAACCATCACTGGTTCTGTCCGTGGTCACCTGCAGGATGTGGTCAGAATCACCTGTCATCGCAAACATCACCCGAGCACAGAAAACCGCAGGGTGACATGCACATCTCTTACTCCCTCATCCCTCAATGTTCCCCTTAAAACAAGGCAGCCGTCTCCACTGAAGACCCACGGGACCCACTGTAGGAGGACTCAGTGTCCCTAAATCCAAATGTAACGGCCTAACCACCCCGGAAGGAGGATTCGCTTGGATGGCTCGAGTTCTTTTGGAAAGTGAAGACCCGCCCTAACAGAGCGCCCCGCTGCATCACCCGGCCACACGCCACAGAGGGTCCCACTCCACACGCGAACTGCAGGCCCCACGGGCCACCCCTTAGCCTAACGTCAGCCAAACCTCCTCACCCGGGAATACCTGGGAAGGGGGGCGCTGGCAGAGAGCCTGAGAGCTGGCACACAGCGGAGACTCCCTGTCCAGGTGAGGTGCCCCCGGAGGGAAGGAGCACAAGGCTCCTTCTGGAACCCCTACGGACTTCGCGGTCCCACAATGTGGCCCTGGCCGTGAGAATGACGGCGACAGCGCATTCTGGATAACGCGGAAAGTCTTCCAGCGCGTAGATGGCCTCGCAGGTTGTGTGGTAGCGGTCGTACATCACACAGCGACGCACAGACCTCCCTGGGGCCGAGGCCTGGGGCCGTGCACCCCTCTGCCCACACCTCAGGCCATTGCCCAAGTCTGAGTAACTGTCTCCACGCCTCCGCACCGCGTGATCTGGGTTAACATACAAGGTGCTCAGCGTCAGCGAGTGGTCGTAGCAGGGACTTAAGCCGCAGAGGTTCCGCTCACCGGAAGCCACTCGCTCACCTGTATCCTCAGAGCTGCCGACACTGGTTCTTCCTAATGACATTGTCACTTATTAGGGATTGATTCGAGCATGCCAGCCGGGGCTCTGGGCCCTATCCGTTCATCATCTCAGCTAATCCTCACAAGACCCCAGCAAGTGGGCATTTGTGCCCACGTACAGATGAGGACGCTCTCCATTCCTGCGAGGCCGATGGAGAAAGCGCCCCACTTAAGCCTTTGTGGGGAGCTGTGAGGCGGGGACCAGTCTGCCGGGGCTGGGGCCGGTTAGGAAATAAGACTCAGGGGTGATGACAGGAACGCTCTGGGGTGAAGGGACAGGGCAGGGGCAGAAATAAAAACAGACACCGAGAGGAGAAGAGTGCGGCGAGGGACAGTGCACTGGGTTGGCCTCCAAATGACACCCAGAACCCCGGGTGGGCTCAGCCCCTCCCCTCCCCGGCCCCCTCCTGCCCCGAGCACAGGGTGGACTGTCACAGGAGGCCCCGGGAGGCACAGGGTCCTTGGCACTCCTACAAAGCTGGTGCCTCCCTGGCCAGCACGCGGGCAGACGCAGCGGCCTGTGAGCAAAGGCTTGGCTGGGGGCAGCTCCTCGGGGCCTGAGCCCCGCCTGGACGGCCTCCTGGGGCAGGGCTGTCAGAGGGGAGGCCCTCGCTGAATGAATGCACGCTGAATGAATGAAGGACGGTGACGCGAGCGCTGTCCAAGGTAGCGGAAGGTGTACCTACGAGGGGGCTTCCTCTCCCCTTTCCAGAAACATCTTTGTGTCAACAATCAAGCACATCCCCGTGGGGGGGGGGGGGCGGCAGACGCGGACTCGCAGACACCCGGACACCCGCCCATGGGCCTCATTCTTCCTCCCTGAGCCCGGGCACAGCCCCAGAAGATTCCAAGATACTTTGTGAAGCCAAGGGCAGGGCAGCTGCACGCCCAAAGGTCACGGGAGCCGCTTGCTTTCCGGCTGCTGACAAGAGGGGCCTGGAAGCTCCCGCCCCTGCGATCTGGCCACTCCGGGGTCCCCCACCACCCCTCCCTCACCTGCAGGTGGCACAGGCCCCTCGCTGAGTCCTCAGGCAAAGACCTAACCTTCCCCACCGGCTGCAGCGCTCCCGGGTGTCCCTGCCACCTCTCCTCCTTCCCGCACAAGGGCTCCATCCCCACCGCATCCAGCCTTCCTCGGGCCTCAAGCCTCCGCTTCCTCTTGACACTGGGCTTTTCGCCCCACGCTCTTCCTTCTGCGGGGCACCCCTCTCCCCTTGCACTCCTACCTCCTCTCCTGCCTGCACGGTTCAGCTCAGGGGAGCCTTATCTCCCCCTTCCCACCTGGGTCAGATCCCCCCTTCCTACTCTCCAATGGCACCCACATCCCTGGGTGTTCCCTTCCTGTGAGCTCCTCGGATTACTGCTGTCACCCGCACACATTCTAAACTCCGTAAGGGCAGGGGCCACAGCTCCTTATGTCCGCAGAGTCTAGCACAGTGCCTGAAACATAGGAGGTACCTCAGAAAATACTGGCTGAAGGGATAAATGAATAGTTGCCCAATGACCCCAGAAACAGTCACTACAAGCAGTAATCCTTCAGGTGTTGTGGTTTCGTTTTTAAATCAATGGTTTTTTAAAAATAAAAAATAAACAGGGGATCCCCGGGTGGCTCATTGGTTTGGCACCTGCCTTTGGCCCAGGGCGCGATCCTGGAGTCCCGGGATCAAGTCCCGCATCAGGCTCCCTGCATGGAGCCTGCTTCTCCTCCTGTGTCTCTGCCTCTCTCTCTCTCTATCATAAATAAATAAAATCTTTAAAAAATAAAAAAATAAACAAATAAATCAAAGGTTTTCTTTCCCCTAATAAAAGCAGTAGCTACACCATAAAGAAAAATAGAAAGTGGAAAATACTCTCTTTCTCGATACCCCAAGTTGTTCACCAAACAATAAAATCCTGAGGTGTCACTGCACAAAGTACCCAGAAGGCAAAGAGGACCCAACGACTTCCCTGGCTGTGATGTGGCCACTGGGAGGGGAATCACACAGGGGAGTTTGGGTTTTATTTTCCAGGAGAGACCTAGGACGTGTTCCTCCTCCTCACACTTCACGTCCCTCGTCCCATAAAGCAGGTCTCCAGCATTGCTGCCTCTGGAAAAGCTAAGGGTTCACGGCCCAAATGGAAAGAGAAGTTCCTGATACAAGAATCTACGTGAGCTTCACACTTTCACCAGTGAGATGTGACTTCAAAAAACACCTTAAGTCACAAATTCCCCCCTTTAAACACAACTAATAATTTGGAGCAAAACAGCTCTGAGGTCAGCACATTTTAAATTTAAAACAAGCAAATTGCTACTGGGAGAGAAAAATAACCAGACACGTAGGGGAGAAGAAAAGGAAGACAATCAAAATGAAAAAGCCGCCGATAGTAGCCCAAATCACATGGTCTTCTTTCTCAGGTTTGTCTACAAAGGGTACTTTTCATTTCAAGGAGGAAGAATAAATTTTAACCTGACAGCTGATATGATTCCCATTGTAAAATTAAAACACATTTTGTCGATTTTTTTTCCAAAAAAAAAAATATTTTATTGACACATATAATTTCACGCTGCAGACATAGCTCCTATTTTACAAGCCCTGTAAACAGACAAAGGGATCCACACCCTCCCTCTAAATCAACGGAGCACAGCGAGTGGAGTGGGGCGGAAATGTTTTAAAGACACAGATCAGCCCAACTGAGTTAAGGGTGAATGTGGAAAACAGGAGCTTCTAGGGCAAGCCAACAGACTGTAGAAGCGTCTCGAGGTACAAGGGGGTACTGGGCACCGTGGGGTGATGGACATACAGGCCTGTCTGGCCCCTTCAGCCAATGCCTGCTGGACAGCAGCCTGAGAAACTTGGGACTCACCGTCTCATTGTGGCCTTCCCTCAGCAGGGCGCACGGGGCAAAACCAAAATAGTGCAACCCCTACCTGATCAACAGGGCCCTTTGCAAAGAAGACAGAAGGATGGACAATCTGGGAAAGGGGGGCAAAGGACCTCAGGCTGCAGAGTTTAGCTCATACTATGACAGATCCTCTCCCTGTACAGGGACAGCATATCTCAACACGACCCCACGTGCAAACATGCTCAGTGACGTCCGTGTGGCTTGCTGGCCTGTCTGGTGGAGAGACCAGTGCAGAGACCAGTCTCCGCGCTGGCGCTCACTGGGAACCTGGGCTGGCCATTAAACCCCTAGAGCCCCAGTTTCATCAGCTGCAAGCTGCAAGTGGGACGAACTGCATAAAGCTGTTGTTACACCCTTGTGCCAGACACTGTGCTTGCCTTTACTGCCCGCTGACATCCAAATCCTCACGACAGCCCCAACGAGGTAGGAACTCTGTGGGTTTTAAGCAGGGCTTCCAAGTATTTTCCTCCCCTAGCAAAAGGTGGAATCCAATTCCCACCGCCACCACCACCGCCACCGCCACCACCACCCCTCCTTGTACAGGCCAGACTTCTTCTAATGAATAGACTGTAGACTCCCTTCTGATGAATAGAATGTAGCAGACATGATGTGGGGTGAATTCCGAGGTAGGCCACTAAAGGCAGTCCATCTGCTGTCTACCACCCCCCCACCCCCGAGTCTTTGGGCTCCAGTCACCATGTGGCGAGGTAGCCCAGGCCACACAGAGGCCACACGGAGGCCCAGCTAGACCCCTAGCTCACAGCCACCACCAACTACCTGATATATGAGTGAGCAAATGAACCTTTGGATGATCCCAGCTTCCATCCCAGCTGATGCTGACTGGAGCAAAGAAAACTATCCTGCCAAATGTGGCCCAAATCACAGATTGTGAGCAAGATAAAGGCTGTCATTGCTCTAAATCATCGTTGGGATGGTTCTTTACATAGCAACAGATTCCCGGAACAAATTATTACACCCATTTTACAGATGGGAAGGCTGAGGCTTAGAGAGATGCCCCTGCCTCACACAGCCAGCAATTGGCACTGTCAGGACTTGAACCCAGCTGGCCAACTTATGCCCATATATCCACGACACAGGGCCTTCTCGGCCTGCTTCTCCATCATCCAGTCATAGGCTTAACCAGAGAGAGTCTGATCAATTCTCAGTTTTCAGAAAACACTAACCTGGACTCTCCATTCTCTGGGCATTCTGGTCACGACTTTAATGCGCTCCCTCCTTTGCCATCATTTGTTAATCATTACTGCATTTTTAGCTTTATTTAAATATTGTTTTCTTCCAGGAGAGCAACTTTAAAATAAACACAGATTCAGGAGACCTGGTTAAGCTGCTGTGGGCTAAGCTTCAGGGGGTGGGGAGGGTGTTAGGAAAGAACGAACATTTTATTAGCACCTTCTGTGTGCACAGCACTGGGCTAAGTAGCTGTCCTTCATTATCCTAAATTCATAAAATAGATTAAAAAGTTACAGTTAAGACTGAACTCCAGAGGTAGTTTCAACACACATATAAACCCCCCTTCTGTACCCGTCCCTGCTCCTCCCCCACTGCCCCGAGCCCCACTGATAGGTGTTAAAATCCCCATTACTCTCTTACTGTGATGCCATTAGCAACACCCAAATTCAAAATCATCACCCACTGTTTCTGCTACTTATCTTTTTTAAAGATTTTATTTATTTATTCATGAGAGACACAGAGAGAGAGAGAGAGGCAGAGACACAGGCAGAGGGAGAAGCAGGCTCCACAAAGGGAGCCCGACGTGGGACTCCATCCGGGGTCTCCAGGATCACACCGTGGGCTGAAGGCAGCGCTAAACCGCTGCGCCACCGGGGCTGCCCTGTTTCTGCTACCTAAGCCACAGGACTCTTTCCAGGACGCTTGTTAACAGTGAATATCTTGCTCACTCCTGTGTCCTCCTCACATTCAAGGGGGTCCTCCTTAACGTCCTTCACTAATAAGGCTTAAAATACCTGAGGTCCTCTGAAGCTCAGAGCATCCAAACTCACTGAAGGTTTGACTCAAGGGTGATGAGGAAGTCATGGACAGGACGATTCTTCTGGCAAAGGTGAGTGAACAGGACAGGTAGAAACCAGGTTGAGGGGACACCTGGGTGGTCCAGTGGTTGAGCATCTGCCTTTGGCTCAGGGCGTGATCCTGGTCCCGGGATCAAGTCCCACATCAGTCTCCCTGCATGGAGCCTGCTTCTCCCTCTGCCTGTGTCTCTGCCTCTCTCTCTCACTCTCTCTCTCTCTCTCTCTCTCTCTGTATGCCTCATGCATAAATAAAATCTTAAAACAAAAGAAACCAGGCTGAGGGCTTTGGGAACAGGTGAAATGCAACCAGGAAGGAAGAGAGGTGAAACGTGGGAAAGGAACCAACTCAGTGCTGGGCGCAAGGCAGTGGGGACAGGCCAGAAGGGGCATGGGGGGCGGGCTCTGATAGGGGAAGGGGTGATAGACGGGGGTGCCTCCTTGGAGGCAAGCATAGTAAAGACGGGAGGTGCAGTTTCATCCAAAAGGAGGCAGTGTGGGGCACTGAGCACCAGAAGACAAAGGCCACGGAGAACCCGATAAAATGCCGGACCTACCACTCACTTGGGCGTGGGAGGCCTGGGGACAAGTTACTTAGTCCCCCCACCTCCGAGCTTCTTCATCCTTAAAGCGGGAGTGAGACCAGAGTCTCTCCCATGTGTTGAGTCCCTGGAAGGGTCAATGTTATTAATTTATTCATAGGATGGATTAGGAACCACACACAGAGCCTGGCACTTACTTACTGCACCATAAATAGTTGCTGTTCTCAAACCCACCGCACTCACTCCCACCTCGGCACCTCTTGTCTCTGCTGCTCCTTTGCCCCCAAGATCTTCTGGCTCCGGAGCAGGAGGGTCTACTGGGAGGTCCAGTCCCTGGAGGAGCCTTCCCTCACCACATCCTGGCGCCCCCTGCTAAGCTCTCACCGGCTTTACTTTCCCCAGGGCAGGCAAACCAGAGGCCTCACTCATTTGTTCCCAGTTATGAGACAGGCCATCAACCCCGCGTCTCCCCTCTCTGACCATCTGGTCTGATGTTTCCTTTCCAGCCCCCACTGGACTGAAACTTTATGATTTATTTCTTCATTTTACTTGTTTATTATATCAGGGCTTCATCTATTGTAGTCGCCCTGAACCCCCAGGACTAGCACATAGTAGGTGTTGAGTGAATGCTTGCAGAAGGGTGGAATTCATACTGATTACCGTTTGGCAGGCAGGGAAGCGGGATGGGGGCATTCAGGGCAGCTCGGAGAGTCCTCCACCAAAGATGGAAAGCCGAGGCAGAAAGCTGTGGGTCGGGGACCAGCCATCATGAGAGGCCACAGAGGGGTTGAGGGAAAGTCAGGAGAGCCAAAGCAGAATCACTGCAGCTTCAGGCTGCTGGGACCCACACAGCGGGGCCCGGGGGAAACAGAGAGCCACAGGGAGGACTCTGGAACGGGCCCCAAGCCCCGGAAGATTATCATTTAATTGGGCTCCATATGTAAACTGTCCTCCAAATTTATGAGCCTGCACAAACAATTGTTTCCTGGAATGTTTGTACAAATGGTGCAGATTACAAAATTCTGGCCGAAGGATAAAAATATCACATGTGGCCAGGGACACAGAGCAGCCTGGGCCACTGAAGAGAAGATGGGGTCCTACCTTGGCCTGCAGGCCACAGTTTACCTGGTCTGACCAGCTCCCAGGTCAGAGGTGCTGTAGGAACACGGCCAGTCCCACCACTGCTTCCAGCTTAGGCCTATGGGCTGGGCTGAAGGCTTCCCGGGAAGTTCCAAAGGCTTGGGCCAACCTGCCTCACCCCCAGAAGCTCAGATGAGATGTTTGGGAAGAGCAAAGCTTTGAAAACAGTAAAGACTAAGTACTCGGGAATCCTTACACATTTTAAAGCAAGTACTGTGTGCCCTGCGTTGTGTTGGCTCCTTCACGTCCATCATGGCATTTGACCCTCACAACTGCTCCGTGAGATGCCTTGTCCTTGGTTCTTCATGATCCACACGAGGAACCTGAGACTCAGGGACGAAAGTGGGTCTGTTCAGCATCACAAAGCTGGTGTATGCGGGAGCGAGACTAAAATCCAGACATCCTGAGCCCAGACTCTGTGCCCTTTCTGCTATGCTGCAGCAGCCTCTGAAACGGAAGACACTTTGCAAAGGCACACGGTGCTGCCGAGATGCTAGTCCGTGTGTGCAGGTGCGTGGGGGATGTATCCAGTTCCCCAGCTCCATAAGACCAAAGACCCCGTCTTAATAACTCCTCCCTCTCTCTGGGGCCGAGAGCCCTGCCTCGTGCACGGTAGCTATCTACCCAATGTCGGTGGAATCGGCTGGCCGGTAGGTTGACCTGTTACCGAATGGGATGGACGGCAGGCCACGTCACTGTTCAACCTCTACCTGCCTGTAGATGAACATGTTTATGAGACTTGCTCCCACTCATTGAGAAAGAAAGCTGGTGGGCCCTGTGGCACGCGCTGCCAAAAATGAGCCCGACTCACAATGGACAACTGAGGGCAGAGTAAAGAGAGCATCGCTCCGGGGTCAAAAGGGCCTGGATTCAAATGCCGGCATCCCTGCTATGGCTTTAGACAGGGCATTTAATTGTTCTGAACCTTGGCTTCCTCACCTCCAAATGGGGATAATGCCACCTGCCTTGTGCGATTGTTGTAGATAATGTATGGAAAGTCTGCAACACAGACTAGGTGTTTGCTACACCGTAGCTATTATGAATTTTAGGAATGATACCAATGACAGAGCCTGATTTCGCAGGCTTTGTTTTGTGCAGCGTGCCCACACTGTTAATGCTTATCTTATGATCAATCACTACAAACACAGCCATTCTCCAAATCCACCCAAATCCACCACCACCACCACCACCACCACCACCCACTCTCCCTCAGACTTCCTCCCAGCAGCAAAGCCTCCTCTCATCTGTAATTCAATCTTTCTGTACAGATTACATTACAGGACGTTTAGAAAAACAGATTCTCAGATGGAATATATGTTACACGGGTGTTTTTAATACCCAGCAATTAAAATCCTCAAAACGAGAAAAAGGATCAGCAGGCAAGCTTTCAACATCTCCAGTGAGGCTCGACCTCGAAGAAGCCAGACTTGGGACATCGGATGTTAAAGCTGGTTTTTCTGGGATTGGGAACAGCTGGAGAAAGCCATCGCCTTGCAAGGTCTGTCAGAGATGAGCGATGTGCCTGCAAGGGGAGTCACACATGTCCTATTATCCTGAGAAACTCCAACATGCAATTTATAATCTGCTGTCCTATAAAGTATTCCAAAACAAAGATTTACACATTGTTCTAAAATCCTGTAACTCCCTTTCCTTCCATTCCAAAGTGTGAGGTTTCTAGCACGGCGATCTCAAGGTCCCACCTTCTGGAAGGCTGGCCTTGCCTTCTATCACTATCTATTTTTTTCATGCCCATCATCTGCATTCAAATCACCTGAGGCTGGGACGTCTGGGTGGCTCAGTGGTTGAGCATCTGTCTGCCTTCGACTCAGGGCGTGACCCCGGGGGCCCGGGATCGAGTTCCGCATCGGGCTCCCTGCACGGAGCCTGCTTCTCCCTCTGCCTGTGTCTCTGCTTCTCTCTCTCTGTGCTCTCATGAATAAATAAAATCTTAAAATAAAAAAAAGAATGGCGCTCTTAAGGGAGGCCTGAAAATTTAAGAACTCTAAGTCAAATTACAACAAAGAGCAAGATTTAAAGAAAATTGATGACTTGTCCACGGTCGTTACTCTGAACCAGATTCCATTTTCATTGACATTAGAAAGTCCCCTGTCCTCTATTCACAGTGTCTAGGACTCTCTGGGTCAGGCATCCTAAAGTCCACTGTTCCCTGGACAGCCAGGGCCCCTGTGCTTCATGCCACTTGGCAGCCTCACTCAACAGCCAGCACCTACCCAGTCCTGCCCTGGCACTCCAACAGAGGAAGAAAATACCTTTCTGTTCCACTTGGTTGGCAAAACTGGGAAGAGAAAGAAAATGTCCCATGGAGGAAAAGATGTGTGAGGTTCGGCAGCATCTCTGCTTCACCCCCCATGTCCCACCTCACAGTCTGTGCTCCTGCCTCAGCCACAGGAAGTTTCTTCAATGTTCTATGCTTCTCCATCCCCAGGCCACCCCACCTGCTGTTCTTCCTCCTGGAAATGCCTTTCCACCCTGAGAACTCCCTTTCTTTATGCAGCCTGGTGCTGGTGCCCTCACCCAGCCTTAGGCTGAGCTCAGGGAAGCTCTTGGTACCCTGGGTCTCAGCCTGTGCCTTCCCTATTGCTACTCCTCCCTTCCAGTTCAGCAGGAAGTCTGCTTGAGATTCTCTCTCTCCCATTCCCTCTGCCCTTCCCCTACCCCTCTAAAAAAAAATGAATAAATAAAAGCTGGGCCATCCCAATCTTGAACTTCGTAATACAGGTTCTGCACTGTCCCCTGTTGTCTCTGAGAATCTGTTCAAGCACATCTTGGGTCTCTATTGAGGTTCAGATTCAACATGCATTCCTGGAGCATCCATCACATGGTGGGTTTTTTTTTTTCACAGGATCCATTAAATCAACCATATAAGATAGGTAGTATTATACTCATTCCACCCAGGAGAAAACAGAGGCTCAGATAATTAAGATGACTCACCCAAGATCACGTAGCTAAGACTGTGCAGGGCCATGCTTCAGCCCACATCCCTAACTTCAGAGCTCTTCTCATTATAAATTTATATCACTTTCTCATATCAGAGCTGTTCCTTCTATGTCACCCCACAGCGCCCAGCTCAACGCTGGGAACAAAAGAAATTTTATTGAGTGGTTTAACTTTTGTCTTGTATCCAGGCTTTTGGCAAGTAAATAAAGCCCTGCCAACTTATGGCTTAAGACTGTATCAATCTAAGATAATTTTCTTAGATTGAGAGGTCAAAATGCAGCTATATTTAAGAAGAGACTTGGCGGGAAGAGGGGGAGCATGAACAGATGGAACAATATCATCATTAATACCACGCACTCCCATGCACTTCTTTTCAAAACATTTAAACGTGTAGGCAAAGTGCAAAAAGGTAAAAATTGTCTGTTTCCTGAGGAAGCCAGGCCCAAGTGTGAAAAAATGACATGCAGGCAAAGACGCCTGGAGACTCTTATTTTTGGTACAAAAAAACATTTCTTTTCAGTTATTAGATTAATTTTGAAATTGCTTATACACTAGTACATATATCTGAGAATCAAGAAAATATGGGTAATAACACTAGCTATGTGGTGGCTGACTTAACGAGGCTTCACTTTGCAAAGTATCTATATATGGTCCTTGAAGACATGAACTCTGTTTCATCCATCATGAACTCCACGCAATCGTCGTATCAGTGCATGAATAAATAAACATATTTATCCAGAAACTACCTTATCACATGAATCAAATGATTTTGAACAGAATACATATGAACGAAAATTTAAATTGATTCCAAACAGCAATGAACTGAGATCTTAGTTGCACTGTAACCTTACCAACTTTGGGAATCATCATACTTTTTTTGTTTTGTTAAGCCATTCTAACGGGTATGAAATCGTATTTCATTGTGGCTTTAAATTGCATTTTCCTGTTTCCTAATGCTGAGGAACTCCTTTTATGTGCTTATTAGTCATTCCTGTATGTTCTTCTCAGAAGTGCTTATTCAAGTTTTTACCCCCTTTTTATTGAGTTGCCTTTTTATTGTCAATTTGTAGGAAATCTTTATATATACCAGATGGGAGTCCTTTTGCCAGATGTAGGCATTGAAAATATTTTCTCCCAATCTGTGGTTCACTTATTTCTGCAAAAGCGTGTTTTTGACAAGCTTGAAACACACTCCTATATATCCATCGATCCCCGGCTCAGGGCAGAGGGGGGTGGGGTTGGGGGTGTAAGAAAGCCAGTGGTGAGTGTGTATCAAGCCCAGGGAAGGCTGCTGCACCACGTGCTTCCGAGCCAGATGCCTTGTTATATTAAGGCTGGGAGTTTCCATTCTTCATCTTGCGGTCCTTAGTCTGTCCCAAGGAGCTCATGTCCACTGGGTACCTGGAGAGTGTCTCAGGGTACACAGACATTAGGGTCAAGGACAAGGTTTACACCAGCAGCAGCACTTTCTGGGCAAAGGGAGGAGTAGAAAGTTCCATGTGCGCATGTGTCCCACATGCACATGATACCCATGATATTAGACATCCAACAACCAGCACCCAACTAAACCACAAATGACAGCAATACAACCCCATTCTAGATATTTCCAGAGATACCCTGTGTCAATTCACATTTGTTTTTGTCTCTCACACAGTCCAAGAACAGTCACACACGGTGATAAGGCCTGTCATGGCTAATGCAGACAAGGCCAAAAAAAAAAAAAAAAAAAAGAGTTTGTATAACTTAGTTTTTTTTTTTTCTTTTTATCAAAATAATGCCTCTGTAGAATAGGAAACCTAGAAAGTACAAATAAGCAAAGGAGAGAAAAAACTCAAAACTCACAACCGCACTCCCCAAAGATTAACTCTTTAATATTTTAGGGTATAATCTTTTATTTTATTTTTATTTATTTTTTTTTTTTTTTGGGTATAATCTTTTAGTCTCTTCTTTTGTATATATGTATCTATGCTTTTGTTTTTGTTTTTGAAAAATGGGTTCATGGAATATACACTATTTTGTAATTTGGTTGCTCCACATTCTTACTGTGAATATTTTTTTCATATCATTGCATGTCCTTCTATTCCATAATGTTTAATGGCTGGGTGGTTCTCAATTGAATAGATGCGCCACAGTTTAACCAATTTCCTACTGCTGAAAATTTAGCTTGCTTCCAATTTTTCACTTAAATGCAACACTGAGATAAACATTTTAATAGCTAAATCTTTGAGCATCCAAGATTATTTTCTTAGAATAAATTCCCAGAAGTAGAATTGCTTGGTTAATAGCCATGCAAACATTTTGGGTTTTGACACATATTGGACAACTGCTGTTTTACTAAAGGGAAAAATCTTTAACATTTATGAAGCTAGTATGCACCGGGTGCACCGTGCTAGAGGCTTTAGTTGCATTATGTCTCGCTCACAACAACCCAGCTGAGGCACAGGGCTGCTGAGGCACAAGCCGGGATCAGAACTCACTTGTGTCCCACCTAAAGCCTGTGCTGTTTCGAAACCCCACTCTCTCGGCCTCTATTTAATGTGGTACACAAGTGGGCTAAGGCCCTTCTGGGGACACTTGGGTGGCTTAGCAGTTGGGCATCTGCCTTTGGCTCAGGGCTTGATCCTGGAGTCCTGGGATCCCACATCGGGCTCCCTGCAGGGAGCCTGCTTCTCCCTCTGCCTGTGTCCCTACCTCTCTCTCTGTGTGTCTCTCATGAATAAATAAATAAAATTTAAAACAAACAAACAAAAAAGGCCCTTCTTAAGGGCTTTTATAAAAGCTCTATGTTATTGGTGGAGGAGAAGCTGACCACTATAGTAGTATATCTCAGTGACTTAACCCAATAGAGACGGCCCCATGTTTTCATCATAAGGCCAGCAAGGTGGGCAGGGGGGAGGTCATGGCAGGAGGTGTTCCATGCAGTCATTCAGGCTCCCAGGCTCCTACCACCTGTGACTCTCCTTTAAGTCTTCTAGGATCACAGACGGGAGGATTATTTTGGGCTGGAAGCAAGTATGTGGTACGCATCCCTTCTGCTCCTATTCTGTTGGCTAGCATTCATTGGCATGGCCCCACTTCCCTGCAAAGGAGGCAGGGACGTGCAATGGGGCTGTGAGCCCAGAAAGAAAACACAGATACGACCAGGCTCTAACAGGATCTGCCACTGTGTTGACGGCAACTGGCTGTTCTTACTAACCCCCAGTTAATTGGCAAAATCCACAAATCCCTCCCTCAGCCTAATAAAGACGTTCAGTGCACTCCCAAGCTGTGTGCTTTGGGGGCGTGGGGAGCTGATAACAGTAACAGAAGCTAATGGTTATGTAGTGTCCTCTGTATACAAGGGAGTATCCTAAATGGGTGAGCACTCTAACTTTGGAGTCAGCCTACCTAGGTTCGAAATCTGGCTGTTAACTTACTAGCTGTGTGGCCTTGGGCAAGCTCCTTAACCCTCGGCTTCAGGTTCCTCATCTGGAAAATGGGGCGAATAATGGCACCCATATCACAGGTGGTTGTAAGGATTATATGTGCCATATCTTTAAAGTACTTGGGACGGGGGCACCTGGGTGGCTCAGTGGTTGAGCGTCTGCCTTCAGCTCAGGTTGTGATCCTGGAGACGCGGGATCGAGTCCCACATCAGGCTCCCTGCATGGAGACTGCTTCTCCTTCTGCCTGTTATTAGGGATAACATAAGGGATGCCTATTTATTTATGAATAAATAAATAAAATCTTTAAAAATAATCATAATAAAGTACTTGGCACAATGGCTGGCACAGATCAAACCTCATCTGAAATTTAGCTACCGTGGCTGGATGCCTTGCCAGGCGTCACGCTAAGTGCTCTGAAGTTATCAGACTTCTCTGGGCCACGGTGGTCTCCTCTATAAAGTGGGAGTGATCATTTCTTGCCACTGGGCTCTTGTTGCAACATAGTGAAGTCATTCACGTACAGCACAGCCCAGCGTCTGGCCAGAGCGAGCCGCTCGGTGGACGGCAGGCCTGCTTGATGCCCCCGACATGTTCTGATTCATCGGGGGCGGCACAGTCGCCTCACCCACCCTGTGTTGCCGTCGAAGGTCACTGCCGAGAATTCCAGGCTCTCATTCACTATTGGCCGAGGGGAAAAGAATTCTATAACCAAAGCCATCTCCTGCACTCAGCCCCTGTCCCATTGTACACGGCGAGCATGGTGCTGCAAGCACATTATTCCACTCCTGAGGACGCCGTGCCCTTCCCCCTCGGGCTCCTATTCAGCTTAGATTAAAAAGGCACTGCCTTTCCCAGCTGCCTTTCTGAAATATTCATCCTGCACACAGAATTCCAGTGCACAAGGCAGCCCCTTCAGAAGCCTGGGAGACTTCTTTTTCCAGCAGCGTGCCCACCAGGAGGCCAGGTGGTGACGGGCCCACTGAGCAGCCTGTGGACTAGTCCTGGCCACCACCCAGCTGGCGCAGGACATGCTGCCCACACCAGCCTTCATCCTCTTAGGTCCTGCTTGGTGGCCTCACAGCTCCACTCTGCCCTTAGACACCCAGACAGGGCCTCTCTAAAAGGAATCTCATAAGTTCTGTGTCCTGGTCACCTTCCTAGATCTCCTACCTCCCTCTCTGTCTCTCCCCCAACCCAACCCCTATTTGGGCAGACATCCTAGATAAGCATATCTCTTTGGCCCCAAAGAGCCAAATCACCAATAACCGTCCATCTGCCCTGATGTTATATTTGGTTCACTTATGCCCGGGATGTCCTCTCTCTCTCCCCATCCCAGCTCCCGGGACACCAGCATGCGTCAGAGCCTCAGACTGCCAACACTCTCATTCAATATCCTCTCCCCAGCCCCAGTCCCATTTTCCCTGGACAGTATGTTTGGTGGCCCTAAGCCACCTTGTCCCTCAAAAGACTCAGGGCCTCCCTATCTCCCATGAACTGCTCCACATGCTTGTCGGTAGAATGCCAGTGCACAGTTTTGCAAGTCCACCGATGCCTGAACTGTATTTAAATTCATCCATTCATGCCTTAAACTTACAAGTAAGGAAAATAACGATTCGGGGTGACACCCGAATCCTCACTGCTAATGTGAGACAAATTTTTGAGCGGGTAAAGGTCGCCCCTAAAGTGACCCACCTACTTTGTGGGATGCCTGGGAACCAAACGATCTGCCCAGATTTAAAAAAAAAAAAAAAAATTCATCCATTCACTCAAATATTTAAAGAGTTAAGAAAAATCTTTTAATTAATCATTTAAGGAATGCCTATGTCCAGTCACTGTGCTAGGTGCCAGGAGTACCGAGTCTAATAGGTCATATTCCTGCCTCCACCAAGCTCCCAGTCCAGTGGTGGAGAGAGACCAGGAAATAGATAATGAAGGGATAGCCCGACAGCTGTGAGGATGAGGACATGCTCAGACAGGAGAAATGCCCCAGCTTACAGGGTCAGCAACGGCTTCCCAGATGAGGCTATCCCTAGCTGAGTCTTAAACGAAGAGGAAAATCAGGCCCACAGGGTTGCTGGGGCAGCCTTCCAGGCAGCCAAGAGCAAGGGTGTAGGCAAAGAGGCAGGAAACAGCAAGGAACCATTACAACCCAGTTTGAACCACTAGATGGAGAGGTGTAGGAATTGGGGCTGCAGAGGGGTGAGCCTAGGTTGTGGTTACAGGGAGGGCCCACTCAGCCAATTTGCCCTGACTTTCCTTTTTCAGCACTGAGAGTCCCACATCCTAGGAATCCCATCCCCGCCCCCCCCCGCCCCAGTGTCAAGCAAAGTGGGGCAGCTAGTCACCCTCATCGAAGAGCTCTTTGTTGAGTTGAAGGGCTTGGACATTTTGTAGAGGTGACCAGGAGCCCACGGAGGATCACAAGCAGGCAAGACACGATCAGATTTGTATTTACAACCTACGCAGAAGACCTGCTCCAACTGCTTCCGCAGCTGGGCCCAGTGGGCACATCAACCACGGCGTCATAACCTTAGAGCACACCGACCACCGATACTTTGCCCTGAAATCGAAGGCTCTGCCACTTGCTGCTGGCCTGCAGTCACAGAGGACACCACGGAGGGTCGCTGGAGATGGAAGCTCCTCCTCCTTGCACACCCACGCGGCTCACGGTAACCTCCTCCGAAGCACTCCACTTCCTGAGCGTTAGATGACAAAACATAGAAATTCCGGAGACAGTCCAAGCATGTCGTGGTCCAGCACGACTTCCAGCTAGTGCCAGACTTTCAGAGCCCCGGGGATAATATATCTAACGCAAGGGGACACCAGTTGCCTAAGGAAATCCGATATGGAGAGAATCCCACTGTCACAGGCTTGATGGATATCAATATTGCTGTGTGGGTTCAGATCTCATTGAGGCCAACTAGATTGTTTCCAGAGCAAAGAGAAGACGTACTCTATTATTTATTAGTTTTATTTGTTTGCATAAAAAGATTCCGCTTACATGGCTAATTGCAAGTAATACAACAACCAGGGGGTGAGGAGGATCAGAACAAAAGGGATGTCGGGAAGGTAAAAACCATCCCGGCAGTATTTATCCCTTCCGCAACTATAGTTCAGGATATTAATTATATAACGTTATTATAAATGTCTATAATTATAGACATTATAGCTACCCAAAATATTCATTAAATCTGTCCTTTGAGATGTTCTGTGGGTGATGCGGAGGGGCCTGTTAAGCTCCCGGTGCTGGTGGAGGCAGGAAGTGCTCCCTGGGGAGGCTTGGTGGGCAGGTGAGCGGGGCCGCCGGGTCCCACGCAGACAGCAGAGGCAGGAGGAAGGCACGCGGGTCTCGGGGGTCCCTGGCAATGCAGGCCGTCTGGAGGGAGGCGGAGAAACCCCCCTGAGAAGTACCCACGGGCATGCGGTCAGCACCCCAGGGACACGGCCGGTCGGGCGATGCTAGGGGAGAGAAGAACCAGGGCGGCGGAGGGGGCCAGGCCCAGCAGGCGTCGGGGCCAAGGCGACTGCCACTGTCCCGTCCCTACCCCTCCCTCCATAGCGGCCCCTCAGGCGTCTGCTTCAGAACATAACCAGCAAACGGAAAGGAGACGGACATTTCCTAGTGACCGAGTGTCAGGCCTGGGCACACACTTCTTCCAGAGGTCACTTGGAATTTCTCCGGTCACTGTCACGGCTTCGTGGCTCCCCACCCGACTGCCATCCTCCTGTCGGGTAACGGGCCTTGCGCTTACTCTCTCTCCAACCCTCCCGGCTTCTGCACCCTGTCCCCGGCCGTGGGCGTCCCCGCTCCCTGACCCCCTCCACCTGGCCTGCCTGACCCTGACCCACGGGGCAAGCCCGCCGGCCTCCCTAGCGGCTACATGAGCCCAGGGAGCTGACCTCCCCTGCACGCCGTGCAGCTCCGCTGCCGCCGCCGCCTCCGTTAGGACGCAGTCTGGGGGCAGCCTGGGGGGCTCAGCGGTTTAGTGCTGCCTTCGGCCCAGGGCGTGATCCTGGAGACCCGGGATCGAGTCCCACATCGGGCTCCCTGCGTGGAGCCTGCTTCTCCCTCTGCCTGTGTCTCTGCCTCTCTCTCTCTCTCTCTCTCATGAATGAATAAATAAAAAAAAAAAAGACTCCGTTTGGGCAGCAGCATCCCCAGGAAACCTCTCTGGGCCGGTCCCGGCACGCGCTGGGAGAGGAAATCAGGAGAGGGCAAGCGGCTTGCCTGACCACACCAACACGGAGCGGGCAGGGCTGGCCCCAGGCCCACGAGCACCCGCAGAGCCACGTGCCTGACGCGAGCCCGGAGCCCGGGTTGCGGACCCCAGAACTACAACAGACGCCCCGTCCCCAGGGTGCTCAGTGGCTGGCCCGGCCCACTTCTTGCCAGAAGCCCCCCGGAATGTGCGTACGGATCATCCATTCTCTCCGGGCGGAAAGACACAACCAAAGGTAGCGCCCAACCTGTTCTGGGCCGGGCACCTGGAGGCTCCGGGGGACAAAGTCGGCCTCTGCAACAGGGAGCGCTTTCCGGGCCAGCGGCTCCCCCCGGGCTCCCCCGGGCACCCCACCCCGCGTTCCACAGGCCATTCCCGTGGCGATCGGAGCAGCATTTGTCCCCAGCTTTGCACTAGGCCAGCTATCAGGGACCCGGTGCACACACGGCGCCGCCACCCCGCGCCTGCCAGGGCGCTGATAAGGTGCCCTCGCGGGGTCTGGACCAGCAGCAGCAGCCCGGGAAGCGCGGGGGCCCCGTGGAGCCAGAGGCACGCTGCCAAGGCATCAGGTCAGGGGTAGAGCAACAAAGAACGAAATAACACCCCAAAGCACCGAGGGCTGCACACAAGAATGAAGCAGGCCCCCCCAGCAGCCCGCCCCACCCTGTTTTCCGATGGCTTCAAAGGGTCCCCTGCAACTTGGAAGCGGGAATCCAGATGCCAGGTGTGCAGGGGCCCGGTCCGTGACAGCCAAGGCAGGGGGAGAGGTGTGTGTGCAGTACACACCACTTCACGGCGCTGGGAGCTGGTCTCCCACACGCTCCGGGAAACCCTCTCGGCCCTCCCCAGAGAGGAGCTGTTAGTTCCAGGCCCAGGCAGCTCCGCCCCGTCAAATGCTGCCCCCCTCATCTTCCACCTGCCTCCCCCAGCCCCACCATCTTAATCTATTCAAAAGGCTGTTACCCAAATGAATCTTCACTCGCTTCCCATCCTTCTCCGCAAGCTGTTAGACCCTGGCTCCTGACTCCTTCAGCTTTCCCAGAGAAAACGCCTCCTCTAGTCTCCCAAAGGAGTGAGACGAGGTGGAAATCCTGGGGGTCTTGGTGGGATGGCCCAAGCTTTGCACTAGGAAGCAGAGACCCGGCTGGCCATTGTCAGTAAATCCCCTAACCTCTCTGGGCTTTGAGAGTTTTGTCTGTACGTTAGGTACGAAAGTACTTTATTCTGAATACCCAAGTCATGTTTGGAAACTTCTTCCAACTCAAAGGTCTATGATCAAACCCAAGTCCACGGTCCACCACCTTTCATCCATACATTCTATGTGCGAGGAACACAGAGGGAAGAGGGGTGGTCCCACCCCCACAGAGCCCATGCCTAATGGAGAGTCAAGCATGCAACTATCCAAACACGGTAAGAGGCACAGGCACGTTGTAGCCCAGGGCTCTGTGGGAGCTGAGAAGAGCCTCCATATCTGCCTGGAAATGGGCAGAACAGAGCAGGGGATGAACTAGAGGTTAATGGATGGGCAAGATGGGCAAAGGCTCTCCAGGCTGAAGGAAGAGCCAGTGCAAAGGCATGAGGCTACTGGAGAGCTGGGGCAGCACCCCACCAAGCTCCTGGACCACATCCCTATGTCCCCTGTTCTTATTACCTGCTTGAGACAGCACAGTCAATACTTTTCAGCTTTTTACAGGCCCAGACCCTTTGTGCTACTAACAAGAAAGTAAGATCTGGAAAAAAAGATAGGATCAGAACCATGTCCTTCTTGTCTGGTGCCCTTTGCCCACCTCATGCGTTCACAGACTTCTCTGGGCCACCTTATCACTTAAAGTTCGAGAACACTGGGAATGTTATTCCTTCTGGAACTATCTCCACCCCACTACTTTCTGGACAACTGAGCTCAACATAGAGTGCCATAATGGGAGGGCAGAAAAGTGGTGCATAGGAAACATACCACTCAGGGAAATAAATGCTTATTAAATACACAAACATGTCAAACCTCTGCTTTAGCATCACTTCCTCCTTGAAGCTTTCCCTGACTACTGATTCAGGCCAGGTGTCCCTCCTTTATTTTCCCAGAGCCCGGATGCTAATGCCTGAGCACCTGTCATACTTTTCTATAACTATCCCTCTATTCACTCACTACCTTCCCTGCCAAACTGGGCATTCTAGACATTGTCTGGTATACAGTAGGTCCTCAATGAATGGTTTTGGATGCATGGATGGATAGATGGGCAGAAAAACAAGCCTATTTCCTTGTGAGACAGTGTGAAATTGTAGGAAGAACTTGAAACCCAAAGGGAAGACTTAGATTCAAGTGCAGGTCCACCACCATTGGCAATATGGCTCTGGATGGCTTTCCCATCCCTCAGAACCTCCGGCCCCTCTTCTGTGCTAAGGGAATCTGAATGTACCTACAACCTGGTCATGAGATTTGAATGTGATCACCCCTGTGAAGGTGCTTTGTAACCTACCGAGTGTTGGGTACATGGTACTTGTATTTACCAATTAGGATGCTTCCAACAGCAAACAAAAGAAAACCCATTTTAACTTAGCTTAAACAAGGAAATGTCTTGGCCCGCCTGACCAGATATGCATGACTAGGAAACATTTTGAGCAGGAATTATAGAAAGTAGAAAACATGAATTTTCCTAAAACAATCTCCGTAAACTTGCCTTTTCCTCCGTGGCATGTCTGGCTTTAAAACAGCAAGCTTTTAGCAGTCACACCCAACCTGAATGAGAACTAGAGGCCACCTATAAGAAAAAAGTCTGTGGCTGTATTGTAGCTGTTTGTTTAAGCAACAGGTTACGCCTAGAGACATTCAATTCTTTTGCCTCATCTCTCCCGAAATCCTCTTCAGCCACCCTGCCTAGATATTTACAGTGATATTTGTGTTTTTAATAAAAATGAATCTTGGGAGGAAAGGCTAATAAAATAATCATAAGCACATACCCACCTACCATCAGCACCAGAAGATAAAAAAATAAAGAGCTACAGGAATGCCAAGAGACAATAACATGGGATTCTTTTGTTGAGACCTTCCAGGGGACCTTAGTGTTTTGTTAGGTAAGGGTGACGGGACCTGAACACCTGCACAGATGAAAGCACGAGGCTCTCATGTAATTCTGTAGATACATCCAGATGCATGCAAGCCACAGCACCCAGCAGGTCATGCACAGAGACTGCCAACTGTACTCCCCAGAACAGCGTCAGCTGTTGGAAACTTCTAGTACCTAATTTAATAGGAGGGCAAGGCTTGGAGAACAGGAAATTCAGACTGATGCAGAACAAGAGCTGAGCTTGAAGGGGAGGGGGTAGTAATTAAAATGCAAGCCCTAGGAAAAGAACAGCCCAGAAGCATTCTGCTGGAATGGAAGGAAAGGGAGCAGCAATGCAGTCATTGCCTTGCTTTCTCAATGCGTGGTCTCTGGTCTATACCCACCTTCCTCCAGGGTGAATTTAGACATGTCTGATTTTGAGCAGCTGCAGCGAGAAAATGGTGCTCCTGTAGGCATCTCCTGCCATAACTTCATGAAGAATCTTTACCCAGATGTGTAGAGGGGATTGTGGAAAGGCACAACTGGTTGCCACCAACCAAGAAGTTGGACAAATGTCCAAGAAGTTGGACAAGAAGTAGGGAGTGGCTCCAGGTAGCCTGCCTTGGGCTAAAATTTGCAAGTGTCATCGTCCAGGAGCAGCTGTCGATGTGGCCAGAGAGGTGGACGTCAGGGTCCTAGTCCCCATCCAAAGGCTGGGTGAGCCAGGCAGCATCCAACCAAAAGCGTCAGATACAATCAAAGTCCGTCTTTGTGTGCCAGAAGGACCGCCAGTCAGAAGGGAGGTGGGGCAAGGTCCTGATAAAGGCACAGGGATAAGCATCAAATCCAAAGAGAAGAAAAACCCTTGTAGGGGGATTAAGCGATATCAAGGACGCCAAAGTGCCAGGTAGGACAAACAGCGGGGGGACAAGGTGAGGGGAAGGTTACATATTCTGAATATCCAGATTCTGAACTGTCCTGGATTCATGATATTTCCAGAGTTCAGCCTTCTTAAGATCAAAAGGAGAGACGGTTAAAATAAAAAGAAAGAAGGAAAGGAGTTGACCCAGCTCAGCAGCTTCTGATTGGATTCTCTTGCTGTTTCTTCCTATTGTGCAGGGTAAGAATGGATACATAAAATATGCTTAGATAATTGCAACATAAAAGCTCAAAATAACCGGCTTCTGCAGAAGCACAGGGAGTGACTGGGGATCCCTCAACTCTGTGCCACGCGAGGATACACCATGGTGCCCCAGGACCATCCAATTGACCCTAGGTCACCCCCATTATCCTGCACCAGGCACTGTGACAAATCATCCTTAGGCGAGGACAGTGACGAGGGGTTTTGTATAAACAGATCATTATTTTTAAAGACCTTTTAAGAAAAATTATCTTTGAATACATCGGGTATTTAGATTCCTAGATAAATGGTCATCTATTGGAGCTGACAAAGAGTTACAAGTGCCAATTACTGTACACATAATAAATAAGACAACGAGATTATTTGTGAAGTCAGAAAAGTGCATGTTTCAGGGGTAAAAACAGATTGGTCATACGTGTGGTAAATTATGGTCATAATACACTACCTGCATTGCTATGAAATGCACATACTGAGTTTTGCTGTCTGGGCAGCCAAGAGAGATCTATCCGTGTTTAAGGATTTGATAATACATTTGATATGATCATAATTAATTTGATAATATAAATTATTATCAGAATAACTCAATGTAGTGTTATCATGTAGGTGATCTTGATTAAAACCATTATACCTTTTCTGAGGGGGGAAAAAGCCTGTGGTTTGGGGTTTATCACATCCTTCAGCCTCCACTTGCTCACCTATAAAACTGGGTACCTTACTCCTCTTCTGATTCTTTCATTCGACATCTAACAAACATTCATCAGCCCCTGACCACGTGCAGCCACATCCCAGGTACAGAGGTGAACAGGATAATGCATTCGCCTTTGTGGATTTTACATGGGTGGGTGGGGGGAGACCATCAGCAAACAAGTATACAAATCAGCATGCGATGCCACGGTAGATAGGGTAAGTGCTCTGACCAAAAAACAAGAGCAGGGTACAGGCACAGAGTGGAAGTAGGGGTCCTGCAGGAGGAGCTGGTTTGGATGACGTATCCAGTCCACATCTTTCAGGGGAGGTGCCCTGAAGGGAGGGCAAGGCAGCCATGCGAACACTGGGGGAAGCGTTTCCAGGCATGGGGAATGGCAGGTGCAAAGACTTTAAGGTATGGAAGTCACAGACAGGTTCAAGGAATGGCCCAAAGGTCACTGTGCCTCATGGTAAGTGAAAAGAGGGTGAAGAGGCAGGCAGAAGCAAAGCTTTCTTTTAGACTTCCAGGTGGGGTGTATGAGCCCGGGGCACAGGTGTACACTTGGGTCTGGAGGCATACACAGATGTTAACACAGCAAGCATGGAAGGTAAAGCCTAAGGGCTGGACAAGCTCACCTATGAAGTCCTCGAGAAGAGAAAAAATGGACTGAGGACTGAGCCTAGGGGCACGTGACATTCAGAGAAAGAGCCAATGAAAGAGGCTGAACGTTATTAGTTCAGGTGAAACTGGACTAATGAGGTGAAACCATTAGTACGGCAGAAAAAGCAAGAGAATGTGAATATTGCAAGGAAAGGGAGCGATCTGGTTTTGCAGGAATGATACAGGGTAACATAGGTTAAAGTTTTAGCACAGTGTCCAGCAAAGAGAGGACTCTCGAAAATGTTACCTGCCTCCTCTAGTTTCAGAGAGAATCCGGTAGCACAGGATTTCAGATGAGGGGGAAATCAGCAGAGACTGGAGAAAGAACCAGTATTCCCCACCCCAGTTTAAAAAAAAAAAAAAAAAAAAAAAAGACTGGTTAGGGTTAACACGAATTTCTCCTAGAAACCCCAACAGCCCAAATGGCCAAATGTTGTGAAATGTTTATGATACGCTGCTGCCACAGCAGGGAGGCCCTGAAACCTGGTATCTGCAGCCACTTCTCAGCATTACTTATTACCCAAACCTCACAGGCCTGGCCTTTCCACCAGCTCAGGCGGCGGGCTGGGATTCTGAGGCAGGGTTCAGGCTCACTCAGCATGGAGCCATTCTTTTTTGTGCACCATCCTTCAAGCTCGGGGACATGGGGACCTGGTGCTGGAGGCCCCCCCGCTCCCCTCTGCAGGCATTCACAGACATCCGGAGGAAGCAATGGCAGCCCAGCTCTGTTGTCCCTCTGAGCAGCTAGAAAAGGTCTCGCTGACAACCATTTAAGATCCAGGCCACGCTCCATCCGAAGAAAATACAAACCCAGCTGTCATCTAACTCACAACAAATGTGGGCCCTCCAGTGGTGATCTGAATGGATGGAGCACCAGAGAAAGCTGCCAGACTTCAAAGGATAAAGGGACCTAATGGAAAGAACCAAAATAATCCCTCGTTGAGCACTTTTCAGCTGGGGAAGCACATGCACATTCATGGTTTCATAAGATCTGTGGCCATAAATAGGATGCTACCCCGCTTTTACAAACAAGGAAACTGAGACAGAGGGGAACTGGTTTACCTGAAAGCACATGATGCATTTAATAGCAAAGCTAGGATTATATGCAGGTTTCCTGGCTCCTTGCCTGCAGGGCTACCACGAGGATTGAGTGAGATATGGAAATGGGTGTGTGTAGGATGCTGAGATGCCAGGCCTCACAAACCAGAATTAGGAGAACTGAATTTTGGAGCTGAAATCCCGACTAACTAATCACCAGACAAGTTACCCTTAACCTCCCCAGCCTTCAAGTACCTCACCTGATGGTACCTCCCTCCTTTTCGAACCATGGTAAAAATCAAATGAGAAAATGGAAAGCACACTCTCTGGTACACCCTAAGCGCTCAATAGGTATTTTCAATAGCAATAACAATTATTTTCCACTATTTGAGCGGCCTTGGGCAAGTTGCTTCTCTTTGTTTTTTTTGGGAGTTAGAGGTGTCCTTACCTAGAAAACGAGGGGAAGCTAAACTAGGCTCAGTCAGAAGGTGGTAAGAACATGGTGATTCGGAATGAAGATTGGCATCAGGTGGTGAGGTTTGGGTGCAGGCTCCTCTGAAAGTTACTGTCTCAAAACCACATTGCCCCATCAGTAAAGTGAAGATGAGAAACAGTACCTACCAGCTGAGGTTTTTCTGAAGATTACATGAAATAACGCACATGGAATTTTTAGTACGGAGTAACACATGATAATAATAAGTGCACAATAAAACTTGGTTAATGAAGTTGTTTACACTTTTCTGCAGTTCTTTTCCAACAATGGCAAGATCATACAAGACAATGTGCTTAAGGACCACCACCCCCCACCCCAGTCTTCCATCTGTAAAATGGGGGCTTGGTCTATAGGGTCTCAAAGATCCTCCATCACTGACATTCTCTGGGGTTATGGGTATCTCAAGGCAATGCCTCTTCCCAAGGAGCTGCAGAGTCTACCCAAAACTCAGAGTTGGAGAGCCCAGCTGACTGCTGTTACACAGCTTGGAAGCCACTTCTCCTGGCACATGTCCCCTTAGCGTTAACTGTCAGCAAACCCAGCCTTTGAAGCAACTGCAAATGATGTATCTGTGCAGGATGGAGAGTCAGCAAGTGCCGGCGCCATGTCCTCCTCCATGCTTACCCAACTCCATCCTCTGACTTAGCACATTCCTGGGTCATTTCAGGACACAAAGTTTCAGAGGAAAGAGAGGACGGTTCTCCCCCTTCCTTCCTAAATATATACTCGACTCCCTGTTGTAATTACTCTCCTTTCGGTCCAAAATATTTAGCAGAAACATTTGAGAAGCGGGCGAGCACCTGCCACCAAGCGATGTCACATGAGGCCTCTACTGCTCAGAGTCCCCTGATATCAGATGACATACTCTCTCCTGCACAAAAGCTGCATCTGGGTAATTAGAATCAGACTCTGCAGCAGAGTTTGAGCAAAACTTGCTGAACAAAATGTTATCATGCAGCTCCCTCGCTTCCCCCATCTCCCAAGACCAACTCAATGAAAAGACTTGTCCAATAAGAAGACTTAACCATTTCCTCATTAGCCATTCTTTCACCCATTCAGGCCAAATTGGTATTTGATGCAACAGGGAAATGTGTCGAGTACATTATTAATCAAGTTCAGCAAAGGAAAGGTCAGGGGGGTTACGGGCACAATTACGGGATATGGGCAACAGGCCAATGAGAGAGCGCGTCGGGGAGGAGGGGGAATCTATGGCAATGAAATTATGGAGGGTTATGAATAGTTGGAGGCAACTGAAGGGCTGATATTCTGCCCAAGCTGGACACGTGCGAGGCTTCTCTCAACTGTTTTCAACTGTTTATTATTATTATGGGGAAAACGTCTTGGCTCCAAGGCAACCAGTACAGAGAAGTGAACCCAGAAGGCCTCAACCTGGTCTTGGGAACAAGAATCACTCGCTGCCAAAAATTCAATTGGAAATGTATCAGACTGGTTAGAGCTCCAACGAGGAAAAAGATGTCAAGGTGCCCACCGAAGGAAACTAGGCTTGTTACCTTTCGATTTTCTGATGCAGGTGCTCGATATTCTCAACAGCCCCGGGGGGCGGAGGGGTGGGGCATGGGTCTCCAAAAGACTTTTCCAGATAAAGTATGCTGGGGTCTGGAAATGGCCCCCGAACTGCCTTAACTGGGCATTGATTCTTTAGAATCGATGTGCATTTAATTCTACACACACACACACAAATGGTAGCAAAACCATCAAGAAGGTCTCCCAAGGGCACAGCACAAAGAAAATCTCTGAGGAAGTCCCCAAAGTTTGCAAAGGATGTTGCACCAGAAGTCAACCACACAGCGTTAAAACCCTCAATCCCTGTAAACAGGCGTGGCTATGGAAAAAGGGCTCACGTTAAACTATAGCACAGAGAGGATGATCCATCTAGTTTATCAAACACAGAGAACACCAGGCAGAAACGAAGTTGCGGTCATTTTATAAAGGTTCTTAGATTATTAATCTGAATCGTCAATGAAAGCTTTCATTAAGTTGCACCCTAGGAATTGATTTGCAATGGGTCGCTCCAATGTGCTATGCAAACTTGCTGTAGAAAATTAGTCATCCTAGACTCCCTAAAGAATACAGACATGACATCCGGGCATCTGTTAAGTTTGCTCAAAAACATATGCGAGCCTTTTTTTAAAGAACCATAATTACATCCTGCTGAAACCTCCAAGGACCCCGCTAACTGCCTTTGTATTACAACATCCATTTCCCACTTAGGCAGGCTCGGCTCTGCTATTTAGATGTGCGTTGCAATCTGCTTGCTCCTCCAGCACACTTTCTTGGCTTGAGGCTACAAACGGTCAGGTCCTTCATGCTCAAGACACCGGACTTAGAAGAAGCAAGAGTCACAGGGTGGTGTGCGCATGCACCCTTTGTTAAAATGAAAGCAGGAATGTAAAGCCAAAAGGGAATTTTAGCACTAATCTAGACCAAGTCTCTCATTTCAGATGCTACTCTCAAGACCAGAGAGGCAAGTGGAAGGCCCAATGTCACACAGCTTAAACATGAAATGGCAGAGCAATGAAAAGATTAGGCTCTGGTAAGACAAACAACAAATCCATGTGCTATTATTTATTTGCTGTGTGGCTTTGAGCAAAGCACTTCACTTCCCCGAGTCTCAGGTCTTTCATTTATAAATGGAAACAGTGTCTGGGATTAAAGAAGCACCCAAGGAACATGAGCTGTCAGTCTCCTTTTCACTGTCACAAGCATGACCTATTTCATCCTCCAAACAATGTTACAAGGGGCGGGGGGGACTGGAATTACCTAGCCTCGTCATACAGACGAGAAAGCAGGGGCTCACAGTAGCAGAATGACTCTTCCAAGGTCACACATCCCCAGGTCCAGCTTCTCACAAACCTGCTGAAGTGGGGGGGGGAGCTGAGCCCCATTCTGTGTCCTACCGGTTTGCTTGACTTTACCCAAAGATGAACAAGCAGGTTTGGCTTGGAAGGAGGAAGCCTGCTTATTTGTGTCTGTAGGAGAGCAGAATTATCATGGCCACCATTCTCAGGGCTTCAAATCCTGCAGGGCCTCTGGGTCTGGCTGGCTGTTCCCTGCCCCGGGGAAGGGAAGAGAAGAGTTGCATCCCCGAAACTGCTACTGGAGGTTGGGAGCATGTGTATGGCCGGGGGCGGGGGGGAGGGGGGGGACATATTACTTCCTCAGGACTCTCCTGCATGTTTTAAAGCTGACATCAGAGTACTTGTCAATGCTCCATCAGCCTGCCCTCCTGACCCCTAAATCTGGCCTTTGGGAAAAATCTAATTGCCTACTCTGAGTGACACCAGAGCCACGTGAGAGATAAAGTTATATACAGTCATTTTGTGATTATGTTTCCTAATGGGAGGAGAAATGCATTGAACGCATTGAATGAATGCATGAGTGAATGAATGAATGCACACCAGGATTATTTATGCTAAGCTCTGGAGTGCAATAGAATGATGTCTCCATTACTGTGTCTTCTGGGAACTCAGCCCCTGTAAGGCCGTTAGTCAAGGACGGAGCCACGAGGAAGCCGCTGGGGCTGTCTTTAATACAGACCCTAAATATCAGGCCTCTCTAAGATTCACTTTGGGAAGGTTTCCAGTCCTTAGGCCCACAAGGATGGAAACACAGCTCAGGCAGGATGGGTTACTAGGGGGGATACCATCCCACAGGGAGGCAGAGAAGCCTCCAAGGGCAGATGGGCTAGAGGTATGTCATCTTATTTAATAGAGCCTATCGGAGGCTTTCTGAAAAAGCTACCACCATAGGCAATACCCTATATCCTTGCATTTGTCCATTTAGTGATTCATTCACTGCATGAAAAGTTCTTAGAGAACCTACAATGTGCCAGATATGAGGCCAGAAATACACGAACAAGTAAGACTTGGCCTGAATCTTTGAAAAGCTCATTCCTAAGTAGGAGAGACAGACAAGGAAACAGCTGTCCACAATGAAGTGTGAGAAGTCCACCACAGGGGTCACCTCTAGGGGCCCTGGAAGTACAGGGGAGGGGCCCCCAACCCAGCCAGGAAGAAGGTGGCCAGAGAAGGCTTCCCAGAAGTGACTCCTGATCTGAATCTTCAAGGAGGACAAAAAGATCTAGCATGGTCAGTAGGTGGTTGCTGAGGGAACAGCAAATACAAATTACAGATGGTGCTGTGTGACAAGGATTGAGGGCCTGGTCCTGGGTTCCTCTGGGCATGACAATTCTGGGCCTCAGGGTCCTTGTGTACACAACAATGACTCTAGATTTAAAGCCCCAAATATCAAAGCGGGGAAACCAACCAGACCTAAGAAACCTGCCCTCAATGGTGCCCCCCCAAAAAAGTGCATAGCTGACACAAGCCATGGTTGGAACAGTCTAGCAGCTACTAAACTATAGCTATTTATTAAACCCCAGCTAGTTGTCTGTATAATATTTGGGAGTAGTGGGATAGAGTCAGGCGTAGCAAGGAGCTGCTATGTATCAAGCTCTCACTATGCCTTAGACGGTCTCAGTGTTCTCTGAGAAGCATTTTTCTCCCCATTTTACAGATGAAGAAACAGGCCCAGAGCCGAGAAGCAATTTGGATAGGGTCCTAGCCCAGGGGTCTGTTGGGTTGTGGATCCAGCTCTTCCCAGGACATCCGTCTGCCTCCCACCCACCAATGGCCACTGGAGCAAGCCCATCCCAGGGACCCGAAGCCTTTCCTCAACTCAACACCCACGTTCTTGTCCAGGTAGGAGCTCCTGGCTCCCCTCTGCAAACCGGCCTCACAGGGAAAGCTGCAGAAACGCAACTCTCCTAGGCGAACTGAGCAGAGAGAGCAGCCCTGGCCCCCCTACAAGTGAGGGGCGCCCCTCGACAGCCCTCCCTCTGACCTCCCAGAGCTGCAGACCTAGAAGAGCCCCATGGGGCATGTACAGCCCTCAGGCGCCACTGCTGCCTCTCTGCACCACCAGCCCTGAGCTCCGGGGAGCCACAGTCTCCTGACATCATGCCTCCTGGTAACCCGACCCCTGATGACCGCTCCCTCCTCAGCCCTTTTGGGCCCATTGTACGGGCACAGGGGAGAGAGGTCAGCCCCCAAGGGGAAGGAGCCAGGTGGGGATCTTGTGAGTGGCCGCTGAAATGAGAGATAATTTTGGTTATTGGCATCTCCCACAGGACTTCCCCATTCTCAGAGCTGCTTCTAATTCTCTGGCTGCTTGGAGAACAAGACCTGCTTCAGTTCACACTAAAAGAGCAAGGGTGGCTCTCCCTCTGGGCTTACCCTCTGCATTAGCTGGCCAAGCGCAGAAGCAGGTTTAGTCAGGTGCTTTTTTACTCTAAGAAGATAAACACTTGTGAATAGACCCTTTATTTAATCACTGACACGTGCCCTCTGTAGGGTCTAAGTACCGGGCAAACATTAAATTTATTTAAATACAATTCTAATTCAGCAGACATAAGGGAAAGCTTGAAATTTATAACTTCTTTAAGTCCCCCGGGTATTTATGGAGCACTGCTGTAAGCGCGGCCTATGACCAACTCTGGAGGATAAAAACAAAAACGAGACTCAGTCGCTGCTCTCCAGCATCTTACACTCTAGCTGGGAATCCAACTCCCATCACTACCACCGTCTCTGCTCCTGTCAGCATTTCCTGGATAGTTACCATCTACCGGGTACCCGCTAAACATTTGTATTATCTCATTTGATCCTAATAGGGTCAGGATATGGCCGCTATTGTTTTTCCCACTGAACAGAGAAGTAAGGTGAGGCAGAGAGATGAAGTCCCTTTGTGAAGGCCACGGAGCAGAGATTTTCATCTTTCGACTCCATCGTTCAACTCCAAGCTCATGGTCTTAACCCACATGCGACTCAATGAAATAAAGGACCAGGTAGGAAAAAGAAAGAGACAGTTGAATAGAGTCGGAGAAGAAAGAACAAGAGAGGAGGGCCTGGGTGGGTCATGATCTCAGGGTCCTGGGCCTGAGCCCCACATTGGGCTCTGTGCTTATGTGGAGTCTGCTGAAGCCTGTCTCCGTCTCCCTCTGCCCCTTTCTCTCCCATTCCCCCCCAAATAAATAAATAAAATCTTTTTAAAAAGAAAAGAACAAGAGAGAAGAGATGGGGACGGTTTCAAGTGGAGGCAAATCTTGGAGAGTGGCTAGGGGTGGCTGGTTGGAGAAAAGGGGGCGATATGGTACAAGTGGACAGATACCACCTCTGTTTCCCTGAGGAAAACCAGTCCTGTCCACAACAGCCCAAACACAAGCTCTGCCTCTACGTACTACGTCATCCATATCCTTGGAAACTGTGCTCTAGACACACCTGAAAAAACACCTCAGGTAGAATCATTTCTAGTTCATTCTTTCCAAAAGAAGGAGAGAGGTGAAGTTCTTGCCCTCAAAAGGAATCTCAGGTGTGCTTAATGATAAGACTTTGCCCAGAGATCTTCCTATGAAAGGCGATAAAAAGTCAAAAAACGTTGTAGGGTAAACCTCGCTTTGCATATTGAAGAAATTCATCCAAAGTAACAAGAGACCACAATTTTCTAAAGTTCTGAGTGAAAGAGCTCTACAGTGGCATCTGTAAAGGAGGCCATGATTTTCTACAATGGAAAACAGGTCCTTAACTCCCGTACCTTGGAAAGCAAGTTGCCTGTGGACGAGGCTTTGTTAGCATTCATGCTTACTGCTATGGGAGCATCTACCTGGCTCAGGTCACTGGGCCCACACGTGTCGACTGCCCACTACGTGCAGGGGCTCCAGGAGTCTGGGTGCATACTGTGGGGGATGCAAAGATGCTGTGGTCACAACAGGTGAACAGTAGTGGAAGACCTACGCACACACAACTAGAACCAAAGTTGGAAGACAGGGATAGACAGGGTGCCCCTGGCTGCTTTCAGAAAACTAGGTGAGGAGGTTCAGTCGGCCCGAGAGGATGAGGTCTGGCCATGTGTCTGAGAAATAAGTGGGTAGGCATCGCTCTTTTGGGAAGCAGGGCTTCCCTTCATGGCGAGGCAGTAATGGCAGATGGTAGAGTAAATTAAAACAAAACAGCTAAGGCTTCTATGACACTGTGATATAATAAGAAATACATATTTGGCCCTGATCCCCAGCTCCTGGCACAGAGCTTCAAAAACCCTTGGAATTTCCTGAGAGGGATGTGGTATACCTGGGTATCAGCTAATCAGGTGCTAATGAGATGACTCTTGGGGGGTGGGGGGGCAGGTAGCTTTAGGATGGGGCTGGTTACCAGAGAAACCAACCGTGTGATTAGAGGGTTGGAACTTTTAACCCCCTGCCCCTCAACCTCCAGGAAGGGAAGAGAGGTTGGAGACTGACTTACTCTCCAATGGTCAGTGGTTTAATCAATTGCGCCTATGCAATGGAACCTCCATAAAAATCCCTGAGCAATGGGGTTTGGGGAGCCTCAAAGTTGGTGTACGCATTGAGGTGATGGGAGGGTGGCACACCCAGAAAAGGCATGGAAGCTCCACACCCCTTTCACACACCTTGCCCTATGCACCTCTTCCATTTGGTGGTTGTATCCTTCATAATAAGCTGACGATAGTAATATCGTTCTCCCGAGTTTTGTAAGCCATTCCCACGAATTATCGAACCCAAGGAGAGGATCACAGGAACCCACAATCTAACGCTGGTTGGTCAGACGTACGGGTGGTCTGGACTTATAATTGGCATCCGAAGCAGGGGCAGTCTTGTGGGACCCAGACCTAAACTTGTGAGGTCTGACACTAACTCCAGGTAGGTAGTGTCAGAATTCAACTGAATTGAAGGATACCCAGCTGGTGTCAGAGAATTGGTCAGTGTGGGGGAAAATAAAATAAAAACCTGGTGTCAAAAAAAAAAAAAAATCCCACAACCCACATTTGGGGTCAGAAGAAGTGTTCTGTGGGTAGCAGAGCTTTAAATATACCTGGGCTTGATTTTCAGCTTCCTCACATCTGAGCTGTGGGAAACTGGGGGAAATTACACCCGCTAAGTTTCCCTATCTGTAAAATGAAGAGGGCAGCAATAGTAATACCCACATCATTGGGATTGCTGAGAAGATTATACCAGAATGGTCTCTGATGTTCAAATATTAGCTGTCGAATATATGGATGATTGGATAAATGAATGAATAATCGCTAATACTTCACGGCATTCAGTTAAGCGCAGGGCACTCTTCTAAGTGTTATTAACCTACTGGGTTCTCAAAACAGCTCTAGAAGGTTGTTACCATCCCCATTGCACAGATGAGGAAACTGAGGTACAGAGGAGCTAACTAGGTCACTGAAAGTCCCACAGCAAGGAAATGGCAGGTTTGAGTTTCAAACCCAGGGCTGACCACAGAGCCTGTGTTCTACTCCGCTAGGATAGGCTGCTTTTGCACAGTGTTTGGCACATGGTAAGTGTTCAACACTTGGGAGGTGCTACTGTTGTTACATTGTTATTTATGTACAGGACACTGTTTCCCAAACTGAGGTTCCTTTTTAAAAATGTAGTGGCCATGGGGCCCCTGGGTGGCTCAGTTGGTTGAGCATCCAACTCTGGGTTTCAACATCTGGCTCTTGGTTTTGGCTCAGGTCATGATCTCAGGGTGGTGAGGCCGGTGTCTGCTTGAGTTTCTCTCTCCCTCTCCCTATGCTCCTCCCCAATACACACTCTCCCTCGCTCTTTCTCTTTCTCTCTCAAATTAATACATAAATCTTTAAAAATTGTAAAATGAAAAAAAAATTAAAATGTCAGGGCCATGGTTTTATGATAATGGATATTAGAAAGAAGAAATAAGTAGCCCATCAAATCCAGGATTTCACTTACGTTATCCTGTGACAAGCTACATTTTTTTTTTTAAGTGAGTCAATTTAAAGACAGATATGGGATAATAATCACATGGCAGAAATCAGGTCAGTGGTATATTAACATCCGAGAATCAATGGTGTTTGATGGAAAGGGGCACAGGCTTTGAAGCCATGCAGACAGAGCTGGCTTTAACACCCAGTCTACCGCTCTCAGCTGTTGAACCAAGAGAAAGATACCTAGCTTCTCTGAGCCTTTATTTTCCTATCTGTAAAATGGGTACAATGGTGCCCCCTCTCGTGTCCTATTGAAATAAGGATTCAAGTTAAAGTGTCCTGAAAGCACCTGTACCCCAAGGCCTCAGAGGCAATGGCCTCTCCAGTCCACTCCTACTTTCCCATCTGCATTGACCTCACTCGGGTCCCCTGTACCTCTACCCCATTCTCCTTAATCTAGCCGAGATCCACCATCCGTTGTTGGACACCATCCTGCGGGCCCAGGATTCTCCTTACACCTCGACTCCAGGGGGTGAATCCCTTCTGCCTCCTCAGTTGTGTTCATAGTAAGATCTGGAGACTCCTAGGAATCCAAATGGAAAGATACTCCAGGGACATGGACAGAAAATAGATTTTTTTTTCAATTACCATAGCAAAGCGCTTCATGTTGTTCTAGTAACGCAAACTGCTTATTTGCCAGTTCCCTCTTTACAGTCCTACCCTGGCCCTGCCGGTGACTGACGGCCATGAGAAAGGGCAGCGTGTGCATCCAGAGCTCCCATTTTCAAGCACCCTTGATCTCAATCAGCAAAGTGAGCTGGTTCCCTGGGTGTAGGGTAATGGCCTCAGGATCATGGAAGGTGGTCGGGGAGGGAGATGCTCTACAGCCGGGACCTTTCCTCACCTTATGAGCAGAAGGATCCCCCCAAAGTGACCCACATACCAGATGCCAGCAAAAGGCTGGACCAGCGAGTCAAAGAATTTCCCACACAAGTGCAATAGAAACAGAGGCCCAGGGAGAGGCAAGACTCGCCCAGTCATAACCGTCACTCCAAGCGATGGACCAGGATTAGCATCCAAGACTTCTCAAAAGTGTGGCTCTTCTCCAGACTTCTGTAGACAAGGAATGGTGGTCCCAAAGCAGACCCCTAAGACCTCAATAATGAAGTGCAACTTCTCATGGCTTAGCACGAACTCAGAGACGGGTAAAGGAGAATTCACTTTCGGTCAGCACCAGTGCAAATGCCAGGTGCTATGTACACATTATCTCATGTAATATACCCTATAAGGTAGAAACCAGTAGTATCCACTTTCTCTGAGTGGGGCTCAGAGATGTTAAAAAAAACTGGCCCAAGATCAAGAAGCCAGTACTTCCTGAGGCGGAGACTGAACCCCGGATTGTTCTAATTGCACTTTCCTAATTGCTGTCTGGCTTCCCGCTTTCCACTGTGGCAAGCTCCACCTTCCCTGATATATCCCATTTGTCAATTTTAGGACCCAAGTAGAGATTTGCTTCACTATTCATTTAATGCCTGGTTACTCTGTTGGGCTCTGAGCGTCGTGAAGTCAAGGACAATCCAGTGAGAAAGACCAACATTCAACAGATGATTCCATCACTGCCCTGACTGTCCACCCCTTCTCCCCTCCAGCCTCCTCTACCAAATTCTATCCAATGGTGAAGGGATGTGAACCACTACCTTCTGTGTATGCCTCCTCTTGGAGGACTCTACCCTCCATGGCTATGTACCTTGTGACCTGTGTCACCAAAGCCATAGCTGATTGGCCCAGGAACAGACATAGAACTCATGAGTAGCCAATCTAGAGGCTGACCCCCATCTCTGGGCTCGCTTCTACACTGGACAAGTTGAGATGGGCTGATTAGATTATCTCATGGCTCTGAACAAAGAAACACAGAGGGAAGTTCTTGGTGGACAGGGATATTGAGAGAGATAGGTGGCAATGGTGGGTAGAGGTGATAAAGGTCAGCCTTGAAGCTAAGAGGGAAGCGAGAGAAGCTATGGAGAGCAATGGAGGAAAGGTGTCAGGAAGAAGAGAAAAGAATGGATGTTCCAACAGAGGCAGAGAGGTGACATGACAGCCAAGAAGGAAAGAATGGCCAGGACCTAGAGTTGCCTTATTTCCTGTCCTTTCTGAAGACTGGTTCTTAAAATTTCTGTGGATTCCTAAGCACATGTGTCTTTCTACTATCAAAAAACAATAAACTAGGGATCCCTGGGTGGCGCAGCGGTTTAGCGCCTGCCTTTGGCCCAGGGCGCGATCCTGGAGACCCGGGATCGAATCCCACGTCGGGCTCCCGGTGCATGGAGCCTGCTTCTCCCTCTGCCTATGTCTCTGCCTCTCTCTCTCTCTCTCTCTCTCTGTGTGTGACTATCATAAATAAAAAAAAAAAAAAAAAAAAAAAACAATAAACTTTTTTTTTTTCCCTAAGAGAACTTAAGTGAAAGCTCGTGCAATTACATAAAAATGCTTTTCCTCCAACCCATTCCTGCAGACTCTGATTTTGGTGTTAATGGAAGTGGTCACAGGTTTTAATCCATTTGTGAAAGCAGTTCTTGAACTTCAGTGCACATTAGAATCACCGAATGCATTTTTAAATGCAGCTTCCCAGACATTCTAATTTGGTGGGAATGGATCAGAACTGCTTTTTTTCAGGTAATTCTGATGCAAATGCTGTAGGACCAAACAGTAACAACCCTTGCATCTAATGATTTTTTTTTCTTGTCCATTGTATTATTGTATTTTGTCAATTGAGGTAACTATTAACCATCACACATAACAACACGCTTTGCCCAATAAAGGTCTCTGTGATTCCAGGGTGTTATTAGTCAGCATTTGTGGCTACATACCAACCAGCCAAAAAAAAAAAAAAAAATCTCAACAATGTACAAAAACAAGCACTTATTTCTCACTCACAGGTCTACATGTTTGACAGGGCAGCTCCGCCTCAGGTCTGTTCCTGTGTTTCTGAGGCTCAGGATGGAATGGCAGCAGCTAGCTGGCACATGTTCTTCTCACAAAGAAGTCAGAAGCTCCCAGAAGGGCAAGTGGAAACAAGTTATGCCTCTCAAGGCCAATGCTTGGAGCTAGCACACTGAGTTTCTATCCACACTCCACTAGTCAAGCGGGTCACTGGCCAAGTCCAATGCCAGCGGGGCAGGAAAGTACCCTCCTTTCACAGGAGTTTGGCAAGAGAGAAATGACTATTAGTAGAATAATAATCTAATTCACAGCATGGGGCATGCAGTCTACTGTGGCACTTTGATCAGTGAGGTCATTGGGTCATACTAGGATCAAACCACCTTGGCTAACATTCAAAGGACCAACCTCAGCCAGTGCCTCTTGCACAAAACTCCTCCCTTTGAATGCCATCCCATTGCTCTGCAAGAATCACCAAGAAGAATGGCACCATAAACCTACCAGTATACACCCTCTCTTCTGGACAAACAGGGCCCAGGTAGGACCAGGTATTTCTAATCAATGGCTCTGTCATTAGTCTCCATTTTAGAACATTCCACAGGCTTCAACAGGATACTGTCTCCATCCTTAACTCATTACTCGCTCTCATAATTTGTCCCATGGTGCTGCAATATGTAAGGGCATATTTTGTGCTTATTTATTCAGTACATGCCCTTTTGGGTGCATCTGAACCACTGTCCCTGCCTCTAATCTCACCTCTAAATGATCAACTCACACAGACATCAATGAAGTGACCTTCCAGGTCACCTGTCACCATGGACCCACGGAAACTCAAAGAAAAAAGGCACATCTCTGCTGGGAGCGGAGGTGGGGGCAGATAATAGATTCATCGTAATAAAACTAGGTCTTCGCAGTTAAAAGACCCCATACACAAAGACACACAAATGCAAGATATTTACCTCTAAGCAATCCTTCCAGACACTCTTTCTCGAATGACAAAACCAAAGACAATTAAAGCCCGCTCCTTTCTAACATGCTATGCTCTATGTCACCGAGTCCAGCAGAGTGTCAGGAGACAGCTGTAACTTTCCCTTTCTACCTGGCCCCCAACCCATTCAGGACGTTGACTCCCATTCATTCATTCATTCCGCAAATATTTACTGATCCCCTCCCAAGTGCCAAACAATGCAGTATTGCTAAGATTATAAAAATAAACGTGAAACTGAGTGGCTTGGGAAGAAGAAAGACTTTACGCAATTGATGAAACACAGGTTTACAGGAGTGAGATGCACAAGATGTAAGAACGACAATTCTTTCTGATACTTTTTGCCTTTCATTAAGATTTTCCCATGTCATTGAGGATTTCTGCTTATTACATCTTTAATTATATCAGTGAAAAAGAGAGAGAGAAATATTTTAACTTAAACTAAGAATCACTTACTCCAGGGGAGCCTCTCATCTACAGTCTACCCTTTGGTGGACATGGCGGGGGAGGGGGTGGCACTGGAGGGAACTCACTCACCTAAGAAACTAGCAAAAACCTAGAGTCTGAGCCTAATGGCACTATGTTCCCAGGTGTCCAGAGTGGTACTTCCGTAAGAACTGCACAAGAGATGAGAGACGTAGGACCCTGCCAGTTGTAATTGAGAGGTTGATTCCTGTCCCTGAAGTCCCACTGTGACCCCAGAGGTTCAAGGGAATGTGGATGTAGGAAATGGATAAGGCTTTGACTAACTCTGTCTGTACTTACTCAGCTTAACCAAGGGAGAAATCCCCACATACACCCAAATATACTTCTCGATCTCCCTCTCCAATACAGTTACACAGCTCGGTTCATTCCCCAAATGACCCCATGTCAGGAGCCACCGTGCTCTGTCCCCATCAGCCACCTTGCCCCCATCCTGATCCTTGCCTCGGCTTCCCCCCACCCCCCGCCACACACACACACACAAACTGGGAATGTACACACAAAGCTTCAGTTGCTCCCTCCCCTCCTTGGAAGAGGCTGCATTATACAAACATTCACTCTTGCTCTGCCATCCGCCATCTCATCCCCTTTCTCTTCCCAGCCCCCACATCCCCCCCCCCTCTCTAATTATCCCAAAGAGAAGTAAGATTAAAAATTAATGCCCTGAGGATGGGAGTCAGAGATGTCATTACTGTGATTCAAACTGCAGGCATGGAAAAGAATCTGATCTAAGCTTTAGGAGCAAAGTCAACTAGGACGGGATATAGAAAACCTTGATTAATTGGAACTCACCTCTACATAACCAGATTTTTTTCCCCTGGTGCTGAGGTTTTAGAGGATGCCACAACGCATAATAAATGAAATGTGTAAAACATATTCAAGTAAAAATGCAATTTGCAGGGGGGTTGTTTTGGAATCACACAAAAGGTTTAGCCAATTCCCATACGCCAGATTCCTATAAACTGTAATTTAGTGTGTGGAACGATGAGGTCAAGGTAGTTCCTACAGGATTGCTACACAAAGGAAGATTTCACTGTTTTCACTGCACTCTAAAGCAGAAAAGCAGACTTTCTTTTAGAAAGATGTGCAGTAACAAAAGTTTAAACTAGAAGGAATGTTATGTGACCTTCCGTTAAGCAAAAAAAGTAAACTCAAACGAACTAGCAGCAGTCACCCATCCTCCCTCATCCCCTGTTTTATTCCCCAAATATGCCACTTAACGGATTTTGCCAAATGAGCAAAGAGAAACATAGGAGAAGAGTTATAATAGCTATCATTTAATACTTAAATGTGTGCTAAGTACTGTGTTAAATACTTCAAGTGTATTATATCCCATAATCCTCACCAAAGGTTTTATTATCATCACTCTAATTTTCATGATGAAGAAGCACAGGCTAAAAGGGTAAGTCCATTACCCAATGTAACAAGGTCTCAAGGTTGTGTTATTAACAAATACCAAACAACCTAGGCGATATTGCCACTTTTTCCCTCCTGTTTAAAACCATACCTAAGACAGCTGAAGAAAGGAATGAGTGGGATATAGTATAGACCAACAGGAAAAAGTGAAGTTTAAAGAGATCGGTTAAATAAAAGAGCTTTCACAAATATGCCAATCCTAGATACTCACAGAGGATACCGGCCAGAAAGCTGGCTACCCGAATCTATCAAATAAATGGAGGTGCCTGCATTATCGTTCACTTTCTAGCATCTAAAGTTCCAAAAAATAACTAACCTTTCCAGCATCTTTGAGTCCAAAAAATGTCATCTTTTTTTCCCATTGAAAATTAAGCAATAATAATAATGATAATAACAAAACATCAGCATTCATTTCTGCTGATTGAAGACGGCAATTTTACTCCCTGGAAAGTGACCCTAAATTGGAGAAGTAGACCCTAAGTTGGAAGAGAAGAGCACAAGAGATCTTCGCCCTTAGCTGGTGTGTGACATTGGGCAGGTCACTGTGCCTATTCATGCCTCACTTACCTCAGCTGCCAAATGGGGATGGCATCACCTGCTGCGTTAGGAGGTGCAGGAGATCACAGCGCATCCAGGGCGCATTAGGGAGCCGTGAGCCAAAGAGCCACTGGGCTATTGGACACCATCCACCAGACACAGAAGGGAGGCTCTAAACCTTGGGCTCCACATCACCAGGACAGGAATCAACCATCCACAGGTGCTGGCCCAGTTCTACTCCTCCAATTCTATCCCTTCGTATCTGGGCTCATCTTCCCCTTCCCTCTGTCTCCGCCCCGGAGTGGAAGTTATCACCGAGTGTCTGCCCGCATCACTACCCGGCCTAACTGGTCCCCTTGACCCCAGCCTCTCCCACCTACACTGCTACCCTCACTCCTTCTGATCTGCCCCACTTTATTAGGAAATCTTCCCGAGTCCCACTTTCACCCAGTCCCGAATTCTGACGCCCGCAGTGATTTCTCAATGCCTACAGGATAAAATCCCAAATGTTCACATGGGCTGTCCCACTTCTCCATTCTTCTCCTTCATTCTTTCCACTCCTGCCTTTGCTCACTAAACAAATATTTACAAAACACACAGCAAGCATCAGGCAGTGTGTTAGATACTAGGGCACAGATTTAGTCAGGGTTGTTGTAGACAAAAGAGCTTTAGCCGCCTCTCTCTCTCCCACCGTGCACCCCGGTATTTGTCTGCTAGGGCAACCCTAACAAAATACCACTAACGAGGTAGCTTAAACAGAAACGTATTTTCTCAGAGTGCTGGAGGCTGGAAGTCCAAGATCTAGGTATCAGCCGGTTTAGCTTCTCCTGGGGCCTCTCTGCTTGGCTTGCAGACAGTGCCTCGTTGCTCTGTCCTCATATGGCCTTTCCTCCGTGCACACACTTCGCTGGTGGGTCTTCTTCTTATAAGGATGCCAGTCAGAGTAGATTAGGGCCCCACCCTCATGACCTCACTTAACCTTAATTACCTCATTAAAATGCCCTGTCCCCCAAACACAGTCGCACTGGGGGTTAGAGCCTCAATATGAAAGTGGGGGGGGGGCACAATTCAGCACACCCTGGGAGCTCCGGTCTGCTTCTCACGAGGCCTTGCAGAGACAGAGCTCAATCCCCACCACCACCACCACCACCTCTAGGGAAGCCTCCCCTGACCTCATGTCACCATGCTGCTGGCTGGACTGACTCCTCCAAGACACCAAAAGGGCCCAGAGATTGGGGACTATGTCCTAGCTCATCATTATAACCCTGGTGCCCATGCGTGTGTCTGACTGGCATACAGTAGGTACTCAGTAAATAATAATTCATGCGGGATGAATGAATGAATGAGACTGATCTTGTACTGTCTCACATTCTCTCCATTGAAATGAAGGCAGGGCATTGGCCTGGCCCCTTTCCTATTCCTTCTCCTGCACCTGAAGAGGGCCTCCCAACTGACTGAACGGAGTTCCCTCTGGCTGCAGTCTCTTCCCACCCTCTTCAATGACATGTGAAATGTGCTGTGGTCGGTCTTCAGCATCCGTCCTCTGAGCACTTGGTTACTACCTCCCTCCACTCAGGCCAGGAAGACACGCAGGCCAACCAGCAGGGCGCTGGCAGGAGGCAGATCAGCTTGTAACAGCTGCTACCTCAGACTCCAAAGGGGGGCTGGCAGCACACAGGCCCCTGGCCCAAGAGTCAGCTTTCAGCTCAGCAGGAAAGCCACTCAGGGAGCTGGGCCTGGAGCTGCATCCTCACCTGACAGGTGAGCATCCATCCGTCCAGAGCCCCGTCCACAGGATCAGCACCTCAGAGCTCAGATCACCAGGGCGGAGACCTCCCCTGCTGGGGCTCAGTGTCACTACAGCCTGTGGCCGCCCTTGGGTGGGGAGTGGCTTGTAGTGCTGATGCAATGAATAATACGGACACGGTTCCCAAGTGAACAAACACCTGTAAGATATCACAAAGGCCAGTCCTGCTGTGGTGTATGCATGTGTGCATGTCCGTGCATGCACATGTGTATGGCCGGAAGGAAAAAAATGACTTTTCAAGCAAAAGCTGGTTTAAAAATTTTAGAGATATGGGACACCTGGGTGGCTCAGTGGTTGAGCATCTGCCTTTGGCCCAGGGTATGATCCCAGGGTCCTAGGATCGAGTCCGGCATCGGGCTCCCCTCAAGAAGTCTGCTTTTCCCTCTGCCCGTGTCTCAGCCTCTCTGTGTGTCTCTCATGAATAAATAAATAAAATATTTTTTTAAAAATTTAGAGATATAATCCTAGTGGCAAGGTGAAATGAGAGTGAAGTGTTGGAGTCTAGCAGACAAAACAAGCCGTGGATCCTTGGAGAAGGACCCCTCATCCTAGCTCTTGTATCTGTAAAATGGATTGGTTATATCTATATCAATATCTAAATGAGATCAAAGGGGTGCCCAGTACACTCTCTGGCACAAAGCGGTTGTTCAACATGTTGCTTTCTCTTTCTTTAGCAACGAATCTCTAGTTAGTTAGAATCTAATTTCTTAATTAGATCTAATTTCTTAATCCTTTCTGAAAAATTCACTAAATCTAGTCATGTGTGCCTGGGAAAACGACCTTAAAATATGCATGTGTTGACTTCCTTATTGGTCTGAAAATAAACAACTGCTCGCTCCTACTGGTGCAAACCAAGTGAAGAGCACTCCTGCCAAGATAAGCAATCAGAAGGTGTCATGACTTCAAACCCCCTCGGAGACCCTCCAGCCACCAAGATACTAAAGCTCAGTACCATCTTAGACTCAGCCCTCTCCGCCAGTCTGGTGACTACTCTAGCCAGGAACCCGAGCTCTCTTCCTTCTTACTTTAAAACATTGCTCCAATAAACCTGCTTTTTTTTCTATTCCACTCACCGGGCCCAATCTAGCCTCCCTTAATCAAACATATCAATCACTGCACAGACCTCCCAAGCATCTCCTTGAATCTTATTTCTCCCCCTTCTTTCTAGAACAGTGGATATATTAAACCAGTCACTTGAGAAGAGTAGATTCGGCTCCAGGACCACAGGAAAAGAGGAATCTCAAAGCGACAATATTCAACTGGTATTTTATGGGAGCCTGCAGTGTGCCAGCGGATAAAGAGGGGGATGAGGCTGTCTCCAGGGAGCTGACAGTCTGGTGCAGGGGCATGATGTGTGAAAGGACATGTGGGCCACGAAGAAACATGGTGAACTACGACCCTGGCAGCGTTTGAGAAAGGCACGGGAACGTGAGGATGATCCACTCTTCACAGAGGACGGCGAGGGGCCTCAAGGGAGCAACCTCCAGGTGGACACAAGGTGTAAGCAAAGACTCAGGGTTTGGGGGGGTGGAAATGTACTGGTTGTTCGTGCAACAGCAATCAGAGTTTGGCAAGAAGACGGGGTGAGAGACAACGGGAGACTATGACAGTCAGGGCAGTCCCCACTTCTGCTTCCTCACTCCATGCCAGGCCCGGTGCTCAGCACCCTACAACCTATGAGTAAATACCACTGGGGAACACAGCCCAGGGAGGCTACAGAACTTCTCCAGGCTTGAAGCTGAGGTCAACAAGCCTCCCATGAGATTCAGGCTCTTCTTACCCGTGACACCCCAGAGGTTGGGGGCTGCGGCATGAAGTGCCAGGAGCTAGGAACAGCATCTTCTGAGGACACAGTAGGGAAATCCTTAACGAGGTGGTAACAACTGGGTTCTGGGAAGAGTCATCTGGCTAGGAGGGGAGGATGGACCAAAGGAGAAATGGAAACAAAAGAGCCAGCCAGGAAGCGATGCCACCAACCAGGCAAGAATTCCTGAGCCTCAGACTCGACAGTGAGATCAGAGAGGAGACAGCTGCCAGATATATAGCAGCATGGAGCAAGTGCAGCTGATGCCCGCATGGCAATGTCGTGGGCGGGGGTGGGGGGAGAGGGCAGGGGAGGGGGGAGCAGAAGGCCAAATGATCCCGAGCTCAACCACAGGTGACAGGGAAGTTGGGGGTGCCGTTAATAAAAAATGAAGAGGAGAAGCCGATAGGGCAGTAGGATACAACACTCCCCTTTGCAGGGCAGGAGTTGGCAATCCACAGCGGTTCAGCCAACCTTGGAGATTTTAATTACACTAAGCCTCAGTTCACCCTCTCCAAAGTCATTTTTTTAAAAAACTGTCTCCAGGAGGCTTTCATGCTGCGAAGCTGACAGCCAGGAGAATTCACACTAAACCATCTTTGTCACCACTCAGTCATCAAGCATCTTAAAAAACCCTGAACAATTCTTATTTTACAGTGTTCATCCTCTGTGGGAAAGCTCCATCTGTGAAGGACAAACTTCTAAGGAGGAGTAGAGAAAAATCAATCACAGAGTCATTCCCCTGACTGATCAATAGGTGTCTGTCAGGGAAATTCTACTTCTCCCATCTATGCTAGTTAAGTGGGTTCTTGCAGCACTGAACAATACTTACCGCACTGAATTTCTCTCCATGGCAATTTGCAGCCCTGGGCCTCTCTAGATTTTTCCCTGACTTCAGCACAGAATTTAAATTTGACAAGTGCTGGGCATGCATGAGACCCACTGTCCATAAGTGGTGCCAAGATAAGTCACCCCAGGGGAAGTTCTGAGGGGCACCCCCCTGAAAGGCAGGGCGAGAGCGGGCGTGCTCACATCTAAAATCTGCGGTCTGATCTTCCCGTGGCCAGCTGCTTCTTATCAGTGAGGTCCCCACTCAGAGACGCGCCCTCAGGGAGGCATCCCCTAGGCTCAGCTAGCTCGGCCCTCGTGGGAGCCAGGAATTGCCTCCCTCTCAATCTGCAGGGTAGCTGCACAGGTGTATAAGAGGCATAAAAGTCCACCAAGCTGTAAACGTAAGCAGCATGCATTTTACTGGATGTAAGTCATCTCTCTATTAAAAAGGAAATTGAAATGATTATAAATATGAAAGGCACCCCTCCCCTCACCCGTTACACCACTATGCCCTATTTATTTTCCTTAGAGCATAAACTGTTGTCCACAAATAAATGACGTTGTTACTTGCCTATGGCTCACTGTGCAGGGAGGCACTCACTCCCCAGCACAGTAGCCGCTAGTCACATGTGTTTATTTCAGTTTAAATAAACTAAATGAGATTTAAAATTAAGGTCCTCAGTCACACTAGCCACATCTCAATTGCTCCGTGGCCCGCTATGGCTAGAGGCTACTATTTTGTTCGGTGCAGGAACAGAACATTTCCATCACTGCAGAAAGTTATATGGGACAGTGCTGGTCTAAAATGTGAGCTTCAGGACAGAGGCCTTGTCTGTCTAGTTTATGCCAGGCTCCTAGGAGAGCAGTAGGCACATGGAAGGCACTTAGTATAAATACTTGTTGAAAGGACGAATAAAGGAATTTTGTTATACTAAAAAAAAAAAAATTGCGGAGCAAAAACAAAAACCTGGAAACCTCCTAAATGTGCATCTCTAAGGGATTAATTAAATAAATTTTGGCACATTCTATACTGGGACTCTATTCAGTCGTGGAAAGGCACAGAGAAGGCGTGTATATAATGACTCAGATATCTACGCTATATTAAGTGAAAGAGCAAGTTTCTTAAAAATATGTACAGCGCGATTCCGTTTTTTATTAAGAAACACAAACCCAAACTAGTCACGAGCGACACATACCCAACTGTTAAAAGCAGTCGGTGCTGGGTAGAATTAGAGAGGAGAGGCATCTGCATTCTATGTTCTTCTGTAATGTCTGAACGTGTAATGAGTATGTATTACTTGAGGGTTCTTTTTGAGATTTAAAACAAAATTACATGCAGCCCTCTAAGAACAAAAAGAGGGAAAAAAAACCCACATTGCAAACTGTCCCTAGAATATACAGAACATTTCTTACATAATTACCAAGTGCCAAATTCCTTACCAGCTTTATTTCATTTAATCTTAACAACCCTGTAATTAAATACCATCATCAGCCGTTAAAAATGTAGACTCTAAAGATCAGACAGGTTAAGTAGCTTTCCCGGGGTTGCACAGCCAGCACGCAACACAACTGGCATTGAACCCAACTCTCTGGGCACTCTTCACCACAGAAAGCACAGGCAAATACCACCCAGAAAAGCCCAGAACTAGCCACTCCAACTATATGAAACTCCAAACAAGGGCCAAGTTACATTGAGTTGCAGGAAACCAACCAACCGAACCCTGGAGAAGGCGGCGTGTGCTGCTCAGGACAGTCGGAAATAGAGCAAAATTGAGGCCAGCCACTCTCCCTCCGCCTTGTCTCCCGAGCTCCCCACAATTGTCCTCGGTGCACACACACACACAAACACAGACACACGCATGCACACATGCATGCACGCACAGACTGCCAGCAACGCCACAAGGATCTGGTGCCAATGCACGCCTGGTAACTTAAGCATGCTGGTGGAGACGTCCCAGCTCCCCAGCAGATGCCTTGATTGTGCCTTTGTTGGATTTTCAGCCAATCCCCCCTAAAGAGGAGTTTTCAGCTCACCCGAGATATCTGAGCCAAAACACCGCAGAGTCGCCTTTCAGCTCGGTGGACAAGGCATTCCAGGCTGCAAGCCGGGAGGCTTGTTTAGCTTCACACTTGACGCAAATGGGGTGTGTGTTTACCCACAAACACACACATGCACACACCAACAGAAGCTGCCGCCGCCAACAGAAGCTGCTGCAAGAGGCAGTATTTCTAGAAGCCCAGGAACTGTACTCGAGTAAAACTGTACTTGAGCAACACAGAACTGGATCACGACGCCTATCAGGAAAAACGATCTCACTCCTCCTGAGCAAAGTTTCAACCACAGCCTGGAAAATTCAGTAGGAGATGAAATGTAATACTCTATTAAGCCTTATTTTGCCAGCACAAGTGAGAGCTCACTCAAGCATGGAGAGTCATTAAAATGGATCTTACATATATCATTATAAATTTAATAATCGCCATGACGGCTAGAGTTCAAGTTAAAATGAATGTCAGCTGAGCATGACCAATTGATGTTACCCCAGCTGCCACAGAGCCTCACTTGGGGTTATATTCCACTTCTAGAGGCTCCATAGTACATGTGGACCCAACACAGCCAGAGCCAAGAACAGATGGGAAATGCAGACATCTACACCTAGCCAAGGAGAGGCCGTCATAATTGCATATTATCTCGGTGTACCAGCCCAATTAAAATTTTCTACAGTGTCAGAGGTCCCAAATGTTCCTCCACTAAGTGTCTGGATACCAAACTTGGCTGACACTTAGCAAAATGCAGTCAATTCCAGGAGCTGTTCACAACAGTTATCAATTTTCCTCCTATCTCTCAGAAAGCTCCTGCAGAAATCCTGGTAGGTTATACACTGAGTAAGTCAAACACCACAAAACAAATTTACTTATCTAGGCGCCTAAGATCGTGGGCATTCTTCCTACGTCCTGGGAAGGGTAGTTTCAGGAGTGGAATCTTTTTCTTTAGGAATGGAGTCAGTATCTAGGTTTATAAGATGAAATTTGTTTCCGTTTATTTTTATCCCTTGAAGGCAGAGCGAAACCTCATACAAAACCCTACTCACTCACACACACGCGTAGAGCCATCTAAAATCTAGGGGAAAGTTCCAAGGCTACTTTTCCCCTCCGCGTGGATTTCATACTGGGAAGAAATGGGTTTTGAGACACAGAAGGAGAGGGAATACTCCACACAGGAAACACCACAAGTTTTTCTACCATCCGCAATATCTTCCGAGGAAATATCAGAAATTATTTTCAGATTAACACAGGTTCTGGCTCTGCTTGAGCTGTGTTTAACCCTTGCCGCTCCTGGCCCTAGCAACTCCCCTGGGAGTGGGGAGACACAGCTCCAGCTCTCCTTCTAGACAGCCGGCCACTCGATGCTCTTCCTGAACATCTGGCTTTTTAAAGACAAGTTGAACTTTAACTGGTACACAGGTCCTGGGTGGCTGCAGCTTTCACACCGATGACAGCAAATGACCTACACTCAACAGGCCTTTTTAAACGGCTGTGACATTCTCACAGATGGGGCCAAAGACCGGAGTCCGATAGGTTTTTGATCCGTCAACACAAGAGCCAGCAGACCACACGGAGAAAACCTCAAACGAAACCACGGCTTGTCAGGAGCCCCATTTCCAAAAGGTGCTAAGAGTGCGTGAATCCCAAAGGGGGCCTCAGTGCGAGGAAGCCCAGATTCGACGGAGAGGACGCACGACACTTTTGGTTTGTTAACTCCCGGGGTTGTGAAAGCATACGAATCCTTGACTTTCTGGCTCCCGGGATCAAATGCTGTCCCCCGCCCTTCTCCTCTTCCTCTTGTCCCCTTGCCCACCTCAAGCCCAGCACCCGGACCTGCCAGAGCGGGAGCCGCCACCCCACCTGCTCAACCGGGAGAGACGCAGCAGCGAGCACAACGGGGACAACCAGGTCCTGCCCCGACACGGCCACCCGGGCTCTCCGCATCGTGCAACTCCAGCGCCGGAGGCCAAGCGACGCAGTTGTGGCACTTACCCTCTTTTGATCTTCCAGCCCATGGGTCACCAGCTTTCTCTTCTGCTGTTGGCCGGGCTCAGAAACCGGTTCCATTTCCCAGGAGTAAAATCCCTCTCTCCTTCAGCGATGCTTCCAAATCCACGGAGGAAGAGAACAAGGCAGGCCGAAGGGCTGCATGCGCGCCGCCCGACTCGGCCCTCTCCGGCCCAGGCAGCCCACGCGACCTCTTCAAAGGTCTTCCCGGCTTCTGGAAATCCACTCGGGGACCTCGCTCGCCATCACTGCCCGAGCCATGAGGGCGGCTGCCGCCGGCATGGTGAGAGCTGGGGACCGGGGCTCGACTTCAGTTCCACGACTGGCTTCCCGAGAGCCCGGGGCACAGATCTGGGCAAAGGCGAGTCCATGTCCTGGGGCCCGGGCCACATTACTGCCCCTGAAGTCCCTTCCCTCGCTGTCTCCTTGGCACCGGGAATTTATATGTCAATAACACCGTGAATGGGCATTTAATCCCCCGCGCCGCCAGCATCCACATCCCTCTCCGGCAGCCCCTGGCTCCCATAAATCACCGCAGAGGCTGCGCGGAAAGCCGCCCCCCACGGCTCCTGCGGGCGTTCATCACAGAGGCTGCTGTCGTCTTTCCTCACCGACTGACACCCATACCTGCGGAGACAGTGGTCAACAGTCAGATGTGTGTCTCGGGGAGAGCTCAGGGGTGAGCTGTCCTGCCCACCGGCTGGAGCCCCAACCACGCAGCAGCCAGCGATCCTCCTCCGAGCCTCTCAGTCCCCCCAGCACGTCCATGGACAGGCGACCGGGTGGGGGCCTCATGGGCCCCCCGCTGCTCCCGATGGGAGGCACACAGAGGACCCTGTTCTTGAAATAGGCCCACCAGGGCCCGAAAGGGGGTCTTTCAAACCCATGTGGGGCGCACCAGCAGCAGCAGCATCACAGGAAGAAGGCACCCAGGTACGATGAGACAGGGAAGCAATGGGCTGTGAAGCAAAAAAGCATCAACATTTCCCCCTCAATTACAGCTGCGGAGGCAGCGGAGGCAGCGTGCGGCAGGCGAGACGCCGGGGGCCGCCGGGGACGTGGAAAAGAGCAGCGTGGATCAGCTGCGGCTGGAAAGGGAAAGGCGGGGTGTGCTACAGAGCTGCATTCCCTGCCTCGGAACCTGCAGGCTGAGCAGACACCCAGTCACCTCCCAGCTGACGTCACAGCAGCTGAAGGGGCCGGGAGGGGGGAGAGGGGAGGGACCTCCCCACCCAGGACAGCAGTTCGCTCGGGGTGTGCCCCTCCTGGCCCGCACCTGAGAGGTGGGAACCCATTTGAGAATTGCCTCGAAGATGCACCACCCGGTGAATGCGTCTCCCCCGACACAGAACCAGCAGCCCCAGGAAAGAAAGAGAAGAGGGGAAAAAGCCCTTCAGTAAGAAGGCACTAGCTTCTTGCCAGCGTTTCTAATCAACTCACTGGCCACCCTACAATTCAGGCCGCGCCAGCCTCCGGGAGAGCCGTGGGCAGATCCGGCCGCAGCGGGCACGAGACAGAGGCCCTCAGACCATCCCTTGCAGCTGTCCTGACCGGTGGCCACTTTGGAATGAGGCCGAAGCCATCGCCTATCACAAAGGGCTTCCGCAGCACGGCTCAGTGCCAAAGCAGGTTAAAAGGGGGACAAGAGACTCAGCCACAAAGGGCTTGTGAGGAGGAAGACGGGAAATGCTTCTCTTAGGGAGAGGAGTCGCAGAAAGGTTGAAGGCTTATCCTAACCCACAGAAAACCCTCCGCCGGGGCAGATTTTGGCAAGTGAGTTCCCAAGTCACAAATGTTCTGAATTTGGCAAGAATGGATGAGAGCAGAATGTCCAGAAGAGGGGCACCTCTTCTAGCCCAGGGCACTGACATGAAAGGCAGCTTGAAGGGCGCCTGGGTGGCTCCGTCAGTTAAAGCATCCAACTCTTGATATCAGCTCAGGTCACGATCTCAGGGGCGTGGGATCCAGCCCTGTGACAGGCTCTGTGTGCAGTATGGTGTCCGCTTGTCCCTCTTCCTCTGTTCCTCCCCCCCTTTCACTCTCCTCTCTCAAATAAATAAAATCTTAAAAAAAAAAAAAAGACAGCATGAGTGAAGCCCTCTGCTAGCCCAGGAAATAGCTGAGCTTCCAGAGAAGTAGGCACGTCTGGTTGCCAACTACCACCGCCATCTCCAAAGCCCCTTCATGGGATCCCTGGCAAAAGTGAGACCTCAGATCCATTCTTTTATTATTCTAGATCCCAACGCAAATAAACTCTGGCCAAGTGGCTTTCAATAGTACCCTTTTCTGAATCTAACCTGAGATTTCAAACTAGGAGGCTCAGACGGATCTGAATCTTTGCAGCTTAATTCATTCCAGGTGTCGCCTGGAGCAAGTAACTTACCCTCTCCGAGCCTCGGGGTTCTCATCTGTAAAGCGGGGGTAATAACACACAAGCGTGGAAAGATGGATCACCTACTGACCAGAGTAGGTGTCGGAACGTCAGTAGCTGCTAGCCAGACACTGTCTGCTGTTCGACACATTCATCCAACAAATCTCTATCCAGTCATCTTTCTTCAGTTGGGATTCTCAGCCTAGCGTTACAGATGAGACAACTGACGATAAGGAAGGTCAAGGAAGTTGCCTGAAGTCACACAGTCCGTAAACTGCAGGGCTGAAATTTGAACCCAGGTCTGACTTCACATCCTTGCTCATATCCGTGCCTCTCTGGCCGGATCACTGCTCTGTGGCTTTTCACCAGCAGCCTGAATCCAGAGTCCACACTTTTTACAGCTCCTGGCTCTCCGCATGAATAATAATTAAAGAAAAAGACAGGTGCCAAAGGGTCCTCTACTTGGAAGGGCCTTCTCCAGAGGGACTGCTCCATTCACAGCTCTGGGCTCCTTCCATCTAGGAGGACAGCTCTGCACTCTGCACCAGGCACTACCTCTCTCCCGGGTGAGACCCTGTCACATCCCATCATGCCAGCCGGTGCACACGCCCCAAGCATACATGGGGACAGACGTTCTCACCGCAGAAGTCCCTCCCCATCGGTGGGGAGCGAGAGGATGTTCAACACCTCTTGGGAGCTTTTTCTTTTTTCTGGGAGCCAGTCTCCTCCAGTTCTGGGGCTATTATTATTCTGGTGCTGGGCATGGTGGTAGTAGAGGGGGGAGTATACAGGGGACCCAAGAAAGGGGAGAAGCAAGGATGCTGCTGTCACTAGCTGCGGTATCCAATCTGTCTCTTGATTGAGGAGGGCAGGCTTCATTGGAGCAAGTCCTGATGTAAAAGCTCTCATTTCTCTCTGCCCAGAGAAATCTCAGGTAGTCAAAACACACTTGAACTTAAAAACAAACAAACCTGACTGGGTTTGGGCGGGACTAAGAGAACGTTTACCCAGATTGTTGAAAAGGCAGCATGTTTGCTGAAATGGCCCCTAAATGCAACAACTCGTCACTAGCTTCTCTGTGCACAAGTCTGCCAGGAGCCGCTGTTAAGAGAAGGGGGAACAAGGCGAAGGCTGGACCCAACTGCACTGTAAGATGGGGGATGGGACATTTAGGGCAAGTCCCTGCCTGCCCCCTAAAGTCCAGAAGACAAATCTAGTCATATTGAAGACATTCTGAACACACCACCAGGGCTTCCTCCTGCCTGGACCAAACACAGTCTCCAAAATCCCTTCAGTTTCCATTCCACATCTGCTCAAACCCTTCCTGCTGTCTGGGTCATCCCCAAGTGAAAAAAGCTATAAAGACTGCCTTGGAGGTCGAGTCCAGAATATGGGGATCCAGAAAAAGGATCTAGTCTCAGACGTAGAGGCATCCTTCCAAGAAGGCCCACAGAGGCTCCTTCCTGTAATAAAACGCTATTCCTTGATAAATGCCAGTTGGGGGGTTCCAGGTGCTAGACAAGTCACAGGCCAGGCCAGGTCGAGTGCACTCCTTCCTTCCACCCTAGGTGTTGGAATCCAGAGCCCATATTACATGTTTTTGTAAAACGTCCTTCTCAAATCCCCCCAAAGTTTTTTAAAATTTGGCAAAGCCCCTTTGGTCTTCTCATCACCTCTCTCCCCGTCTCTAGCTACTCCTGCCCCATCAAACCTCCCTCCCCCAGGTGGCTCCAAGACTGGGGAAACTGGTTTTAAACCCGGATTCAAGGCCTGGTGGGGAAGGGGGTTCGGGGTGACGGTGAGAAGGGAAGCCTGACCTGTTTCATCTCATAACTAGAGTTCAGCTTCCTAAACCGGGGTGCATCCGTCTTTCCAATGGTCTAATTAACACTCATCACCAACACAGCGTTTTTAATTAGTCTTCGGTGCCAATAGGGGAAACGAGGAGCTTCTTGGAAGCGTAGCCTTTCATTAATCAATCAATCAATAAGTTACATAAGATGGAAGAAAGAGAGCCAAGGAGGCGTGGGGGGTTCCCAGGCCGGGATTTTAACGCGGGGGCTTTCTTGCTGCCCCAGGGGAGTCGGCCGAGCCCGCTTCTGCTCCAGCCGGGAGGGAGGAGGGCTGACCCAGCCAGCAACCCCCGCCTTTATTTGCGCACGGCCAGCGAGCGGAGCGTGCTCCCGCCTCTTCCCCGAAGAAAAGAAAGGATCACACACAAAAATAAGTCACTAGGGCCCCAGCTGGGCGGGCGGGCTGCCGCCGTCGCCCGGGTCCCTTTGCCCGCAAGAAAGGAGCCGCTTCGGCGGAGCGCGCACCCCACGCCCGGGAGGCGCCCGGCGCCCCTCCCGCCCCTCCCGGCCCTCCCCGGCCCTCCCCGGCCCTCCCCGGGCCTCCGCCTGCAGCTACCCCGCGCCAGCGTGGGAGGGACCCACGGGGAACCGCGAGGCGCCGGGCTCGGGTCCACCCACACACGGGCACGGACCCCGTGGAGAGCCTCAGACGGACACGGGCGTAGTGGGCACTCGCGGAGATCCAGGCACACACCCCCACGCGCACCCCGATACCTACAGAAGCTGGGGCCACGCACCGAGATGCACGTCCGCGCGGGGAGGGCCCCACGCAAACAGGCTCCAGACCCGCATTCGCGGACAGAGGTGGGCAGGGAGAGAGACAGAGAGAGACGGAAAACACGCGCGCACCCGCGCACTCACACACGCACACGCCCCGAAAATACATGGAAACGCCGGCAGAAGGCTCGACAGATCGGCAGACGCAGGCACCCGAGAGGGGCGTTCACAGACACCCGCGCCGGCAGCAAACGCAGGGGGGACCCAGGCGCGAGGGTCCCCGGGGACGCGGTCACGCGGGGCGGAACGCGCGCACACACGCGAGGCGCCCCGAGGCGCAGGCACCCGCGCCAGGAGATCCACCCAGCCGCGGGCATGCACGCCCGGAGGGATGCGCACCCACTCGGGCTGGAGGGGGGGGGGGTGCCGGGGCCCGGCCGGGGAAAGTGCGCCCCGAGCCCGCAGCCCCGCCCCGCGCGCCCAGCCCGCAGCTGCCGGGGAGACCCCGCCGGCCGGTCTCGGAACAAGGCGGCCGCCGAGCGCACGGCCGCAGGGTCCCCGAGGCGCGGCCGCGCGGGCTGGGGTCGGGGAGGGGGGGCCTCCGCCGGGGTCCCGGAGCCGAGGAGCGGCCCCAGCCCCGCAGCGCATCCCCAGCCCCGCGGCGCATCCCCAGCCCCGCGGCCCCAGCCCCGCGGCGCATCCCCAGCCCCCTCCGCGCCCGTCCCGCGGCGCCGCAAACTTTCCCGGCCGCTCCCCGCGCGGGGCGGGGCGCCCCAAGCCCGGGCCTGCGAGGGCGCGCGGGGCGGCGGGGGCTCCTACCTGCGCCCACGCGGCCCCGCCGAGCCGCAGCCTCCAGCCGGTCTCGCCGCGCTCGGGCCGGCGCTCCCCAGCCCGGGCCGCCGCCGCCGCGCCTGCCCCTCCGTTACCCGGGAAACCGCCTCCTCCTCCCCCCGCCGGCCAACCAGCGGCGTTCACATGGCGCCTGGCAGCCAATGCGCGACCTCGCCATCCCGGTCCCCTGGCAGGGTCCCGAGCCCTTTCCCAGGCTAGGGGACCGAAGAGAGGCCGGCTCTCCGCGCTGCTGCTACTCTAAGGGGGGCCCCGGGGAGGAGGGAGGAGGGGGCCGGGGGCCGGGGGCCGGGGCAGGCGTCTGGGCCTATCTGGCGTCCTATCTGGCGTCCTTCTTCCGGACCTGACACTTTAAGGGAGACCTACATCGCTGGAGAACCTGAGTTGAAAGCACATCAGGGCACCTAGCGCAGTTTTCCCCTAAATCCAGAAATGTAATGGGGTAGCTTGCCATCAGGGCGCCGTGCAGCCTGCGGACACCCCCCGGGGGGGCGCTCACAATCCCGCCCCCCAAGGCAATGCTTACTTAGAACCCCCCCCCCCCCCTTGTAGAGCTCTGACTGGGGGCAAGTTCTCTTCAACACGGAACTGCAGGCCGCCTCCGTGCCAAGATCCCTTTCTGTTCTCTTGGACACACAGAACAAGTTTTCTTGGCCAGCTAACAGGACGTCAGAAACTAGAAGGCAGTGCGAAGGCAGTGCATCCTAGTCCCTGGTGACCCTTTTTTTTTTTAAATTTTCTTTTAATGTAGTGAATTTTTTAAAGATTTTATTTATTTATTCATGAGACAGAGAGAGAGAGAGGCAGAGACACAGGCAGAGGGAGAAGCAGGCTCCATGCAGGGCGCCTGACGTGGGACTCGATCCTGCGTCCCTAGGATATATGCCCTAGGCGGTGCTAAACCTGGGCGGTGCTAAACCGATGAGCCACCCGGGTTGCCCCCCCTCCCCCGTGACCCTTCTTCAGAAAGTTCTCATTCATCTCTGTCTTCCATCAGGTCCGTTTCAAAACAAGAGAGGTTTGTGTTCCATTGTGTCCCTCTGTCCCTCTTCTATGAGGTGGTCTAGTTATATAAATGCCTGGAAGGGAGGAATCTCAGGATCCAAGCAGTATTTGCAAATAAGATCTGGACTGGGGGAGGAAAAAAATCTCCCATCTCCTAAAATGAGGCCAGTTCCCAAAACCTCTAGTAAAAGGAGAGGTGCTAGGGTGAACACCTTGGTCTCTGAAGACTTCATGTTTCCCTATTTTCTCCTCCAATCAAAACTTGCTCCATCACACGGGGTATCCAAGGGGAGAAGGCAAGGAGTCTTACTGGTCCTGGCAAGACAGTGGTCTGCCCTTTCCAAAGCCTACAGATGCCACCAAGCTGCAGGGTCTGTCCACCAGCTCCCCAGAACAGGAGCTCAGGACAGAGACCAAAACGGAAGGCCAGTTCTGCTGCTGACTGGGGCGTGGGAGGAGATTCAAGCTCAGAAAGAAGGGTGGGCTCATCTGCCATCAGAGCAGGAGGGATTGACGAGGTCCACACAGTACTCAGCCAGACGTGCACCAGCTCCAATTACTACTCCCCAGGTCTGGTAGTAGGAAAGGTGCAGAAGCCTTCTTATTTTGGGGGGCGGGGTGCTCATGCCCACTCAAACACATACTCAGGTGTGTGATACACCTGAGTCGTGTCCAGTTCATTTAGAACTGGAAAATAGTCTACAGCCCTACCACCCTGAACACACCCAATCTCATCTGATCTCAGAAGCTAAGCGGGGTGAGGCCTGCTTAGTACTTGAGTGGGAGAACTGAGAAATGAAAACCATGCCACTTTTCTTAGCCAATTCCTGCAAGTGTCTCTGAGGTCATGCAAGCCAAAAGACCAGCAGGGGAATGGTAGGGAGTAACATCATGTTCCCAGTTGTAGGGAGTGTGATATAGTGAGAAGAACACATAACTAAATCAAACAGCTTAGGCCGGAATCCCCTCTCTGTCATTTATCAGTCTTACATTCTTATCGCTGAACCTCAGTTTCCTCATCTATAAAAGAGGGAAGCTACTAGTCCTCCTGACAGAGCTGTCCTGAAGATCAGATGTGACCACGAATGCTTTGTAAGCAATAATGTACCTTGCAGAGGAGGGCTTTTGCCAACAGACCCAGTTTGCCCATGTGATGGTTAATTTTGTGTGTCAACTTGGCTAGGCCGTGGTACTAAGGTTTTGGTCAAATACCGGTCTAGATGTCACTGTGAAGGTAATTTTTAAAGGTGATCAACGCTTAAATCAGTAGACTGAGTAAAATAAATTACCCTCCGTAATGTTGATGGTCCTCATCTAGTTAGTCAAACCCTGATGAGAAAAGACTGAGATCCCTCAAGAAAGAAGAAATTCTTCCTCCGTACTTGTCTTTGGACTCAAGACTGCAACATCAACTCTTCCACATTCCAGTTTTTTTTTTTTTTTTTTACTTGAGTTACAAAGAGAGCTTCTCAATTGAGGGACCATCTCTTAGTTCTCTTCCTCTCCCCTCACGTAGGAAGGAATCAAGCACATTGAATGCTGATGATGGATGGATGGATGGATGGATGAATCCTTTACAAACACCTTACTCAGATTAGCCTGAGGGAAAAAATCCTATGGAGCTAGCAGGGAGAGAGGAGTATCCACTCCTCCTCTTTTCTATATCCTTGTATGATACCAACTTTATCATCACCACCATCTTTCCCTTCTTTTAAGACTTAGCTCATTTTGTCTCTTCCAACATACCTCAATTTAATCTAAAATACCTCAAATTAGTTTTGCTCTCTGCCCTCTCACTTCATCCTTTCATAGTTATATTACACCTGTGTGATTATATTTTCTTGCTCCTTCATTTAGTTGATAGATTTTATTGAGTGCCTATATATGCCAAGAACTTTCATGTCTGTGCAGTATGATCTCACTGCTGAGAACACATGAAGAATCAGAAAATCACTGAGGAGTCAAAAAAGAGGATACAGGGGGATCCCTGGGTGGCTCAGTGGTTGAGCACCTGCCTTCGGCCCAGGGCGTGATCCTGGGGACCCGGGATCAAGTCCCACATCAGGCTGCCTTCATGGAACCTGCTTCTCCCTCTGCCTATGTCTCTGCCTCAGTCTCTCTCTCTGTCTCTCATGAATAAATAAATAAAATCTTAAAAAAAAAAAGAAAGAAAAGGGATACAAAGGTTTGCAATAAAAGATATAGCCTTTCGGATCCTCATTCAAAGCCTGTATGCTCTTGGTTTACTCACACTTTTAATGGGGCTGGTTTTTTAGTTTCCAAAACCACAGCAAATCAGAGGAAGGCATTTATCCCTAGCAGTTGGCAGACTGACAACTCTAAGAAGTCAGAGAGGACAATCTGTCAGCAAGAGAGGAGGCCAATAAACCTGCGAAAAACAAAACAAAAGGTGCAGGCAATCTGGGACCATTTAGTGAATAGGCAATCAATCTTCCACATCTCATCCATTCATTAAACTGCATGGACCCATCATAATGCTGACTCAATTCAACGGAGGTCTTACAAGACAGGGTAGATTTTAGTATCTTAGAAAGCTTTTCATACAAATTGACTAAATGGAACTTAGTGGCTACTAGGAAAGTTCAACTGCCAAAAATGGTTCAAATTCTGGACAGCCAATATTTTATGCTGATGGAATTATTAATTATAATTTATTAAGCAAGTCTAAGACATGCCTGTTGCTTTAAATACTTGATTGCACTCAAGCCCCACAATAACCCTGTGAAGGGGATACTGTTATTATTCTTGTTTCTGAAGGGAGAAAGGGAAAGAAATAAGCTCAGAGGGGTTGAGTAACTTACCTTTGGTCACAAAGCTGGTTAGTAGATCCTTTATGACCAAATCAAAAGATGGAAAGAGTAGACAATATCTTTTTTTTTTTTTTTATTCCTCTTAAGGCTTAGCATAGATCTGGGCCTATGATACGTACTCAAAGTAAGGGCTCAGGTTTCATCCACCCAATAAATTTGTCCCAGGAATTGTGCTAGTATCTGGAGATACACTGGAGAGTAAGCCAGGCACAGACCCTGTCCTCTGGATAGTGCCACACCTTTGTGGCAGATGGATAAATCCCTTTGTGGCAGATGGGGGTGGGGGGTGGAAGGGTATCAATTTGCTGTGATCATAGTAAATAAGACTCTTATTCTGAGTCTTTGGGAAGCAGCTGAAGTTTCATTCTTGTAAAACCTAAGTTCAGATAACCCTAGTTAGAGGTGTGCATGTGAAGAAAAGCCACCCCCCCCACCTCTACTGTCCCCATTTCTCAGGCAGCCGGTGCCCCTCATGCCATGCTGCCCCCCTCTGCAACTTCACTGAAGAGTGACTCAATGCAAGCCCCTTCAGCATCCTCATCTGCAGAATGGTTTCGGCGGTGGTGGCAGGGCGGGGAGAGATGGATGAGCTGGGACATTCTGGTCCTCTCTCCTCTCCTGGCTCTGGCAGGTTCTTCTCAAACTTCTCACTCACCGTCCTTCCCTCAGCACCACCACAGCTGTGAGTAGCTAGAGTAGATGTGGGGAGACTGTTTACCCGACTGTGATGGTTGGAGACAATGCCACATTGTCTAAAATAGACAGTGGCTGGGAGGGAGTTTATTGTCAGCTGGCAAGGGGTGGAAGCAGGGGGTGGACCAGTTCTGGTTTCCCAGCCCCAGCACTTCTACAAGCATGGGAGGATGCTATAAAAACAAGCCTGCTGAGAACCTCCCACGGGTGACATGAGCACATCAGTTGAGAGCTCTGGAGGAGTCAAGTGTAGAGAAAGGGGCTCGGAGTGCTAGCAAGGTTGAAATGGGTAAGAAAATCCAAGCTATTCGTTAATTTTAGTAGGTTCGTTTGATTTCAAGATACCTATAAGAAAAGAGGGGACAGGGATCCCTGGGTGGCGCAGCGGTTTGGCGCCTGCCTTTGGCCCAGGGCGCGATCCTGGAGACCCGGGATCGAATCCCACGTCGGGCTCCCGGTGCATGGAGCCTGCTTCTCCCTCTGCCTATGTCTCTACCTCTCTCTCTCTCTCTCTCTCTCTCTCTCTCACTGTGTGCCTATCATGAATAAATAAAATAAAATAAAAAAAGAAAAGAGGGGACATATGTGGGCAAGAAACGGTGTGAAAACTGTAATTTAAAACAAATTCAGTGATTTATTGAGTGCCTACTATATGCTCTGTTTTCCAGTGCTACTGTCACTGCTGGAAATACCATAGTGAACATGACAGGTAAATTTCTTCCCCTTAAGGAATTTATATCCTAGCAGTGGAACCAGTCATTAAACAGAAAAGCAAATAAATAACCTAGATAATTTTTAAAAGGACCAACTTTGACAAAGGAAGTAGAACAGGGTGGTGTGATAAACAATGACTGAGGTGACAGAGAGCAGTATTTCATAGGGTAACCAGGGAGGGCCTGGTCTAATTCCAATTAGACCAGAGGGAACCAGCCAAATGCAGGTCCTGAGGGGGGGGAGGTCCCTGGGTGGCTCAGGGGTTGGGCGCCTGCCTTCAGCCCGGGGTGTGATCCTGGACACCCGGGATCGAGTCCCACGTCGGGCTCCCTGCATGGAGCCTGCTTCTCCCTCTGCCTGTGTCTCTCATGAGTGAATAAGTATTTTAAAACAACAAATGCAGGTCCTGAGGATGTACCTCACAGACAGAGCAAATAGCAAGTTCAGAGGCCCTGAGACCACCATGAGTTTGAGACATTCAGGAAACCAACGTGGCTAGAGAGTGGGGAATGACCAGGGGAGAGCTACGAAATTAGGCCAGAGATGTCCATTCTCAGTGCAATGGGAAGGTTTTAAGGGAGCATGTTTTCAGAAGGCTACTTTGGCTGTACTACTGGGACTGGATTGAAAGGGATAAGAGAGGGACCAGTTAGAAGGCCACCAAAGTCACCAGATAAGACACAGCAGTGGCCTAGAGTGGAGATGAACATAAGAGGACAGATTTAGAATATATTTTGGAAAGAGTGGCATCAAGGGGGGTAGGGGTGGGCAGGAAAGTCAGCAGGAGCCTGGCAGCTTTAGGGAGGAACCACCCACACTAGCACTGAATAAGCCTCTCTCGGCTCCACCTCCTTTTTGCCCAGTGAGATTCCTCTATTTACACACTGAGTTCCCTGGGACCTCAGTTTACCTGCTGTTCACCTAGACCCAGAGCTTCCCTCCAGCATCACTTCACACTGACACTGGATGAGTCTAGCTCAGGTGCCAGGAGGAGGATCTGATCAACCCAGCTTCTCTGCTCACACCAGGACATCCTACAAGCTACCTCCTCTCTGAGTCGGGTGCTCACCTCTAGGGCAGGTTGGGGAGGCAGGGCCACCGCAGTGCCATAGCCAGAGGCTGTGGTGGGTCCGTCTCTCTTGAAAGGTGCTGCGTACTGCAGGCCACCCGTAGGAGGTCCAGCAGGAATCTCAGCTAGCACCTCCATATCACTCATCATTCCAGGCACTGTTCTAAGTTTTATAATAATAACTAATTTAATCTTTATAACTATACTATGAAATAAAAACTATTATTATCTTCATTTGCAGACAAGGAAACAGGCACAGAGAGGCAGGGTGACCTTTCTAACATCACACAGTTCATAAGGGGCAGGGTTGTGATTCAAGCACAAGTAGTCTGGCTGTAGAGGTCTTGATCTTAGGCCTCTGCCGAAATCATTTCTAAGCTTTAGATCAGACTTTACCGAGAAGGGATCTTGAACATGGATGTTGAAAAATATGGGATTGTTTTGTTGCCACAGCTGCTGAGGCTGCTAATGATAATGTCTTATCTAGTGAAGCCAAGAGGAGACTTATTGCGCTGCCTGATTTCAGCTCCAGGTCTTCCATTTACTATTTCCATGATCTGGGTAAAGAATGGTAACTTCCTGGAACCCAAATTTCTCATCTAAAAAAAAAATAGTTAATAACATCTATCCTAGTTGTTTCACGACCATTGTTTGTAAAACAAGCATTGTGATGCAATGGGAAAGGTGCATTGATGACTGAAGAGATTTGGGGGAAGCAAAGAGGAAGAACAAATTAGAGGAAGAAGAAATCTGGGGGGTCCAGCACAGGAAACTCTGCATCCAAAGGCCTGGGAACTGAGCCAGCAGCCTCAAGTGCCATGCTTCCTCCTAAAGGCCATAGGGAGCCACTGAAGGATTTTCAGCAGGAGGAGGAGTGATGTGGTCAGATGGGCTGTTTAAAAAGAGATCTCTGGTGGCCAGTGTGGAGAACGGACTAGAGCAGGGAAGACTGCAGACGCAGAGACAGGAGTGGGGGACAGCAGTGCAAGCGAGAGAGGGGGAGGATATGGACTCAAGCGATGGGAGAAATATTTAGGCATGTCACCAAGAGAATGTGGCAGTCCAGGAGCCCACTACTTCCAAATCTAGAGCAAGCCTATTGTATGGAGGAGAACGGCTGTGTCCCCTCCTATTTTGAATAAAAGTTTCACAGTTACTTCCTATCTGAATAGTATTTGTTTCCTGGGAGTGTGACTCTCCACTGATACTTTGTTTCTCTAAATCCTTCAAAGGGAAGGCTCTTTGCTTTGATGGCAGGGCCCACCCTGGCTTCCTGGGTGTGGATCCATGGCAGCCTTTCCTGGGAAGGCAGGTGTGGGGCCTCTGGCTTGGCTACTTTGCATAGCACATTGGAAGTATTTGCATTTCTAGAATTTGTTTCTCCATTAAAAAGGGCCCCATTCAATTTATTTATTTATTTTATTTTATTAAATATTTTATTTATTTATTCATGAGAGACACAGGCAGAGAGAGAAGCAGGCTCCCCCAAGGAGCCTGATGTGGGACTCGATCCCAAAGTCCCGGGATCACAACCTGAGCCCAAGGCAGACACTCAACTACTGAGCCACCCAGGCGTCCCTATTTTATATTTTATTTTATTTTATTTTATTTTTATTTTATTTTATTTTATTTTTTTGGTCCTGTAGCATCAAATGAACATGGCCTGGAAATCAAAGAAAAAGGGGGATGGGGAACCAAACCTCTTCTTTCTGGGTCAATAAATTAGCTTTGTGGGGGAAAAACAAAAACAAAAACAAAAAAACCCCAAAGATGTAGCCTTCATGGTAAAGTATATCCACGAAGTGCTGCTGCATGAATCTCATTGTCTTCCTTTACCTGTAGAATTCACCCATGGGGATGGGGTGCTAGGCTCTACGTGAGTGTAAGCAGGTTCAGGTCATAGCTCCACTTCAGGGAATCTCTGAAACCACAGATCCCAGTTTTATAAGAGCTTATTCCTGACTAGCTTTAGTTTTGAGAATGGTTTTTAAATATTTAGGGCCAACTCCAGCAGGCTTATTAAGCATTAGGGAATAGAAGGTGAGATGAGTTTAAATGTGGGAACTGTTATATTTGCCATCAAACAGGGAAAAAAATTTTTTTAAGTCATAGCACTATTGGTGAGGGCATAGGGAAACAAATTCAATTAATATTTATTAAGAACCTACTCTGTGCTGGGCATTGCTCTAGGCCACAGTCACTGTGGTATCGTACATAATGGACAAAATCCTTGCTTCCTGAAATGTACGTTCTGATACAGCTCGTTGTGCTAGAAATGCACACACCTCCTGGAACACAGAATGCATCAAAGCCTTAAAAAGCATGTAAACATGTAACACCTGGATGGCCCAGTGGTTGAGTATCTGCCTTGGGCTCAGGTCACAATCCCGAGGTCCTGGGATCGAGTCCCACATCGGGGGGCGGGGGGCTGCCTCTCCCTCTGCCTCTCTCTGTGTCTCTCATGAATAAATAAATACAGTCTTTTAAAAAAACATGTAAATGTACCTTTTAGGTGGACAGTTGTGCATCCATATATGTACAAGACTAAAGTTGTTTAGAAGAATAAGAAGGTTAAGGGAAAAAACCCTAAATGTATAACATTAAGAAACTAATGAAATTAATTACAGTCCACTCTTACAATTGAATACCCTACCGCTATGAAAATAATGTTGAAGAATATGTATTGATTTGGGAAAACATTAATGATGTATTACTACACCAAAAAAGTAGGTTACAAAACAATAGGTAGAGTGTGATTCTGTGTACTAAATGGATTGGAAAAAATTAAGTGAAAGGTTATTAATTTAGCAGTATCTACTGAGTACTTACAATGTGCCGGGGCCCTGGAGTTACAGAAGAGGACAAAATTAGCAGAGTCCTTTCTCCTGTGGAATTCATGGTGGTTGTCTCTGAATGGTAGACTTTGGGGTAACTTTAATTTTCCCATTTCTTTTTCTGTGTCTTCCATGTCTTCTAAGCTGACCACATATTCCTTTTAAAATTACTCTAAAATTGGGATGCCTGCCTGGCTCAGTCCAAGGAGCGTGAGACTCTTGATCTTGGGGTCATGAGTTTGAGTCCCAGGTTGGGTGTAGAGATTATGTAAATTAAAAAAAAACAAACTTAAAAAATAAATTATTTTAAAATTAAACCTATTTTTTAAGGATTTATTTATTTATTTATTTATTTATTTATTTATTTATAGAGATAAAGAGAGAATACAAGCCATGGGGAGGGGCCGAGGGAGAGAGAGAATTCTCAAGAAGAGTCTCCACTGAGCACAGAGCCCAGATGTGAGGCTCCATCCAGGCCTGAGATCGCAACCTGAGCCAAAATCAAAAGTGGGACGCTTAACCAAGTGAGCCACCCAGGTGCCCTCAAAACATAAATTTAAAAATAAACTTTAGAGGTAATAACCTTGGGGTTGGGGTTAGAACATGGACCTTAGGAATTAAAGCCCACCTTGTCTGCCCTTCCTCCTTCTGGGGAAGTAACCCAAAATGTCCAAGAGCGGTATAACCAGAGAACAAGAACCAAAAAGACAGTGTGAGACAGGGCCAGCATTGAAAAAAGGTCACATCCTTAGCCAGGATCTGGTGTGAAGCAGAGACTAGGACTGAGGGGTAGGGAGAGTGAGCACAAAATGGAAGCCAAGGAGCAAAAGTCTCACCTTTTTGCCACGAGCAGGGCTCAAGTGCCCCAGGCTCCTCTTTGTACTGGCTTTAAGGTGCAGGAGGTGGGGGAAGGCAGCGGGAGGTAAAGGCACAGGGTCAGGTGGGCATCTTCGGCCACCTTTATAAACACACACCCACTAGTAAAACACTGAAAACCACCCAAACACCCAATAAGGCAATGGTTAAGTAAGTTAAGGCTCCTTTAATACGTATCCATACAAAAACAGCCCAATAAAAATTTGAGGTGTTACCTAATTTTTTTTTTCCTTAATGTTCCTTAGGGCCTTGGAAATGAAGTGACAGTGTTAGGTATTGGTGGGTATCCTGAGACAGAAGTCCCATGCCCTCACCCCCACCATCCTTCCTCTGCTTCCACCCCCAAGGTCAAGCCCTGGAAGGAGTAGAAACAATTTTTTAAAATAGGGTTGGGGCAATTTGAGAGGCAAGGACATCCATGCCTCACTACCTTAGGGAAGCTCAGGGAGATTGTCCCCACCATTCCTGCCCTAGCAGGTTTTCACACAGTGGGATCGCCATGGTGGCAGGACAGAATTAGAGCAAGCCTGGGGTGGTCCCTTAAGTCTCCTGTGACATCCTCCCCCACTCCAGAACATGATGAATTATCCAAAATTTGCCATAACCTCCAAGATGAGTGTACAAGGCTGGAAAGGGGTCCAATGGATTTGAAAGGGTCTTAGAGAGGGAACAAAGAAATAAAGAGTCTGTAGGCCAATAACTAGAGGCCACTACTGGCCCATGGACATCTCAGTGGAGGCCAGCATAAATGGATGCCAGCCATCAAAGATCAGAAAGGGAGGTGGGGGTGGGGGGAAATGCCTGGGTGGCTCAGTGGTTGAGCGTCTGCCTTCGGCTCAGGTCATGATCCTGGGGTCCTGGGATCAAGTCTTGTGTCGGGCTCCCTCAGGGAGCCTGCTTCTCCCTCTGCCTGTATCTCTGCCTCTCTCTGTGTGTCTCTCAGGAATAAATAAGTAAAATATTTTTATAAAAAGATCAGAGAGGGCCTGGTTCTTCCTCAACAGACGTCAGCATAGGTCAATGACATCAGGCTTGCTCATTGGTCTAGTCTCACATCCACTTCCTGCTGCCTTCTGTTTCTGCTATTACAGGAAATACAATTCCCAGGCTCCTTTGCCAACTGGCTTGGACAATGAGAAGCACTGGGGGGAAGGCTGAAGTGATGGAGCAGTCTGTCTGCCCACCTCAGGTGAAACCCTAGCTCCTCTGGTGGCTGTCTCTTTTGATTCTAGCTCCCGCCAAATGGCCCCTCGTATGCAGGTCCTTGCAGCCTCTGCCATGGTTCTAGTCTCCGGGCTCCCTAACACCACCATCTTACTACTGCATCCCTCCAACGCTAATGGTGACGGGAGCTTCCCTGCAGCTAATCTCTTTCTCCGTTTGGCTTCTCAGTGCTTCCATAATTGATGCATCCCATTTTCTGTATTATGTTTGGCTCCTTTTTCCTAACTGTACTTTGACTAATGAGGATCAAAAGCTTCCGTCACCTTCAACTGAAGTCTTAATGCCATGGGAGACCCCTGGGAATTTATCACAGTCTCAGAGGGAAGGATGGAGGTAGAGGATTCTAAATCAACTGAATCATACCTGAAAGAGGCCTAAGAAAACTTTGGATGATTTTCTATAGAATTGATTAAATTTGGTAAGTTTTTATGTGTGTACATCTTTGTTTTTGTCACCAGGCGTAAAGGAAATTCAAAATAGAGATTTAAGTTATAGAAAAAAAAGAGATCCCTGGGTAGCTCAGAGGTTGAGCATCTGCCTTTGGCGCAGGTCATGATCCTGGGGGTCCCAGGATCGGGTTCCACATCAGGCTCCCTGCAGGGAGCCTGCTTCTTCCTCTGCCTGTGTCTCTGCCTCTGTGTCTCTCATGAATAAATAAAATCTTTAAAAAATAAAATAAAAAAGTCATAGAAAAAAGAAAATAACCAACTTTGCACACTTAAACATATAGCTTCTGAAATTCTTACTCACTGCATTAGGTGTAAATGTCAAATGAATGTAGGCCATCACCATGACTAAGTAAAATTTATATACATGTGGACAAAGACAAGGGAGGAAATAGAACAAATGAATTCCTTGTAATGAAGTGGGAAGATGATATGTGATTTTTTTTAAAGATTTTATTTAAAGAGAGAGAGAGAAAAAATACATGTGTACATGAGCAAGGGGAGGGCCAGAGGGAAAGGAAGAGAGAGAGAATCTCAAACAGACTCCATGCTGAGCACAGAGCTCAACATGGGGCTCGATCTCACGACCATGAGATCATGACCGGAGCCAAAATCAAGAGTCTGATGCTCAAACCAGCCAGGTGTCCCAAATACGTGATTTTTTTAAAAATCTATATTATCCCTTTAAAAGGATATTTTTTCTTTTTCTTTTTCTTTTTTTTTTTTTAAGGATTTTAATTATTTATTCATGAGAGACACAGAGAGAGAGGCAGAGACACAGGCAGAGGGAGAAGCAGGCTCCATGCCAGGAGCCCAATGTGGGACTCGAGCCCTGGACTACAGGATCATGCCCTGAGCTGAAGTCGGATGCTCAACTGCTGGACCACCCAGGCGTCCCTAAAATGATATGTTTTCAAAGAAAACTTTAGGGTCACCTGGAGTCTTCATAAAACAGACCTCTCCATCCCAGAGTCAACATCTTTGGAAAGTGGTAAATATTCTTCCTCTGGAGCAGCACCAGGTGACGGGGCATTTCAGCTCTTTGGAAAAGCTGAGAGAACCTGAAGTGTTAAGTTAAAAATACAGGCAAGCAGCAAGGAATAGCAGAGGTGTTAATACACAAGCATCAGGAGCAAGTGTTAGAACCTTCCTAAAGTCACTTCATAATGCAAGTAGGGCACATGGAAGGCGTTGACAACACAAGACTGATGAGGGGTGCAGAGCCAAGGCATCCCCAGAAAATGGAGGCAGTTTTGTCCAACTCGGGGTCACCTCCCTGCAGAGATTAGAGGCATGGCTCTGGAAGCTAACAAACCCGCCCTCGGTACTCCCTTGACAGACACAGTCTTGGGCTGCAGCAGCTGACCTGTATGTCCTCCACGACCTCACAGCCAAAGGATAGATGAATGGTCTCTGTAGAAAATTTTGAAAAGGACACACCTAAGACGTAATGGCCCACTAGGAGACAGTCCAGCACAGTGGTCCTGACTGTGGATCTGGAGCCCGGCAGACCCGGCCTCGATCCCAGCTAACTCCATGCGGCAGATGGGACCCCAAAATAGTCTTCAACCTCACCATAGCCTTAGGCTCTCCATCCTTAGGATGGAGATAAGAATAGGACCTACTCCTCGAGGAGGAGTAAATGAGATAAGACTGGTAAAAAGGTTGGTACAGGGCAGCCCAGGTGGCTCAGCAGTTAGTGCCGCCTTCAGCCCAAGGTGTGATCCTGGAGACCCAGGATCAAGTCCCACGTCAGGCTCCCTGCATGGGGCCTGCTTCTCCCTCTGCCTGTCTTTCTCTCTCTCTCTCTCATGAATAAATAAAATCTTAAAAAAAAAAAAAAAAAAAAAGCTTAGTACAGAAGAGCTCGATTAACATTTTCTCCCATAATTATTTTAGAAACAGAATCTCTAAATTAGGTGTCTCTGAATAAACGAAGGTGTCAAATGCGATAAATATTGAGCCACAGACCCTATACCAGTCACAATGGAAGGCTCTGAAACTCCTGTTAAACCTCTTTCTCCGTTCACTGTTGACTGGAGACTGGGAGGCTCACAAGGGGGGCAAGAAACCATAAAACCCAATCAGAAAACCTGAAGACCCAAAAGAAGGCCAAGCTGCAGGTGATAAGGGTTTTGACTACCAGGGAACTGGGCGTACTGAGAGGTCCTCATCTATTTTATTATTTTATTTTATTTTATTTTATTTTATTTTATTATTTTATTTTATTTTATTTTATTTTATTTTATTTTTTTTCCTCATCTATTTTATAAGCAGCTCTTCCCTCAGAGTTGAGATAAAAAGGATTTTCAGGCCACTCAGAGCAGAGCAAAGAGTCTGGGTCCTTGGCTCTGCCACTCAGTGTAAGAGAAGCTTGGGTAGACCTGCCCAAGTCAACTTGCTCCTGTGCTCCCTCACCCAGGGCTCCTTCGTGGACTTGGGCAGAGAGGCTTTGGATAGGTAGGGAGGACGGGCCACTGGGAAATTGGCTTTTTTAGGCCACACCGACAATCTTAAGACATTAAATTCCAGATCCAGGGACACCTGGGTGGCTCAGCAGTGGGGCGTCTCCCTTTGGCTCAGGGCGTGATCCCAGAGTCCTGGGATCGAGTCCCGCATTGGGCTACCAGCATGGACCCTGCTTCTCCCTCTGCCTGTGTCTCTGCCTCTCTCTCTCTCTCTCTCTCTCTCTCCCTGGGTCTCTCATGAATAAATAAATAAAATTTTTTTATTAAAATAAATAAAATTCCAGATCCAAACCTAATGCTTCCCGAGCCTGTGATTCTTAGCATTTTGAAATGTCAATACTCCTGAAAACCTGACGAAGACTTTGGATCCCTCCCCAGAAAAATACACACATGCAGATACGTATACTATTTTACACATTATTTCAGAATATCTATGAAGTCTAAAGCCTAGAGGTATGCAGACATATAGTCCATGGCAAGACTTTTTAATCCTTGAGCAGAAAAACCCAAGTGTCGTCTACTTAGGATAGGTGACAGTGTAAACACACACGTAACACACGCACGATACACAAAGTGCGTCGTGTCTGTAGCAAAGACCAGCTGCTCTCCCTACCAGAGTTTTTGTGGGACCCTTACAAATTTCAGAGACTCGTGCGGTGAAGCCCAATCTCCGCTCACATTCCAAAATCCAACCCGTCCCTCACGGGATGGACTTCCCTCCGAATGTTTGCCGTCCTGTGACATCCCCAAGGCACACCCCAGTGGTCCCCTCCTAACCAGCTGGGCAGTCAAAGCCAGCCTCATTGCGGAACTGTCAAGGCAAAGGCAAGAGGTTACATCATTCCAATTAGCAGAAGCCCCACCGCTTCTCAACAGCTCCTACCACTTCATCATCTCTCCCCTCCAAGGAAATAATCACAATTGCCACCAACATCCTGGAAACAAAAGGCGACAGAATAAACATGGTGCTCGCCCGGCAGACCCCAGGATTAAAATGTAATCTCAAAATAAAGTCTAATAACTTTCCCTCTTTTGAACACACTTGGAATAAAATTAGCATATAAATCAAAGCTTAATTAGGACATTGTAACAATGAACAGCACCGGCTGGTGTTAAGGGTTTCAGGCCCAATATGATGCATCGAATAAACACCGTAATTACAGAACAAAATCAGGGGGTCTCCTGGTAATCAATCACCCAGCTAGGTTCAAGCCTTCCAACTCGAGGGTCACCCCTGTTTTTTGTCTTGCGAATCTTGCCTTCCAGCTAGTCTCTCCCCAAGAGACCTCAGGCACCTCCCGGGCCGCTGGCACATCTCTAGCTCCTGGCGCTCCGAGGGGCGCCCTGGCCCTGACCAGGAACAGGAGAGGCTTGCGGGTCGCTCAGAACAAAGCCTGTGGGCCTCCGGGATGACGCGTGTACCTGCTCTCCGAGCTGGACCAGACTCCTCAGCGGCTGTCTTCAGCCAACCCACACGAATATCTTTCTGTTCATTTTTTAAAAATATTTTATTTATTTATTCAGGAGAGACAGAGAGAGAGAGAGAGGCGCAGAGACACAGGCAGAGGGAGAAGCAGGCCCCATGCAGGGAGCCCAATGTGGGACTTGAACCCAGGACCCCGGGATCACACCCTGAGCCACCCAGGCGTCCCCCATCCAGCTCTTTCTACTAAAACGTCACTTCATCAGAGAGCTCTTCCTCATCCCTCCTCTCACCCTGGAACGCTCTTCGCTGGAAAGTGGGAGGGGCCCCTCGGTAGCACCCTTCACCCCACATTAATTCTGATTCAACAGCAAAACAAGGTGGGGAAAAGCAAGGTGGAGGAGAAAACCAAATTTCACCTTCCTTTCCAACAGAATGACGTCAGAAAATGGGGCTTCTCCGTGTGGGCAAGCAGGCCCCGGGGTACCGCCCGGCAGCCTGGTACCGCTGGGCTGGGCAGCAGAGGCACCCCGGAGGGAAGGCGGGAGGAGCGGGGGCGCCGGGGCTCGCAGGGGCAGCCCTGCACCCAGCAGCGTGGGAAGGAGCAGCGCAGAACCCATTCTTGATGGCACATCCCAGGAGTGGACCACCCGGCCTCCCCGGAGGAATGTTCCACAGGGCCAGGCGCTCCCACGGCAGAGCGGGGAGACGAGGAGGGGAAGATGTGGCCCCTACGGCCGTGCCCCCTCTATTTTTCTTCATAGCTCTTATCACCACCCCGGGGTGTAGGTCAGTATTTGCCTATTTGCTATCTTCCCACGCTACCTGCAAACGTCAGGAGGGGGATGCTTTGCCACAGGTGCACCCGGAGACCTCCCCGGGGCCTAGAACCGTGCCTGGTAAACAGCGGGCTTTCGGGAAATCTCTGTGGAACCAAGGATAGGTGAGGGAGGCTTTGCTGGCATCTTTGAAGAAACACTGCGTTCTGGGGCTGCGGCTCCTCCAATCCTGTCACCACCAGGACTTGTTCTTAGAGTCATTGCTGAAGGACCAGAGCTTTTCCTATGATCTCCTTGACCAGTGTGACCTGATTTCTTACCGGGTTCAGCTTTCCTGGCCTCTGATCCTGTAGCTGAAGCTCCCTGAACACAAGGCGCTGTCTGTCCTGCTCGCTGCTGTGTCCCCTGCACCGCACGTGGTATCTGGCGCAGTAAAATGTGCCAGCAGGAGGGAAGGTGGGAAGGAGGAAGGAAAGATGGAAAGAAAGATGGATCCCCTTTCTTCTAAGCCCCCTTCCCCAGGGCTGGTCCTCCCCTCTAAAGAGAGCAGGGGGCCCAGCCTGCTGCACTGAGAGAAGACGTCATCACCATCATATAACAGAAGAAGCCAGAAGCCCAGAGACGGTGAGCCCCTGCCCCAGGCCACAGAGTAGAGGGGGGGGGGGGGGGACTAGGACCCAAACCTTCTGACTCCAGGGACAGTGCTTATCATGTGACACCTGCTGTCTTAGGATCATGGGCCACGAGTGCCTAGGTCATGGAAATGTCGCTCTGGAGAGGCCCCGATGAGGGCACTTCAGTGTCCAGTGAGAGAGGAGCCCTTGGGGCCTGAAACTGGGCTTGGGCCCCCAGTCACCTGGGGCTGGGTCCTCGGTCTGAGGTGGTGCTGGAGCTCGAGTAGAGGCTGTTTCATCCTATCTGCCTCCCCCCACCTCCTCCTCCACGTGTCTTCTGGCCCCAGCCCACCAGAGCCCTGCATGGAAGCAGAGACTCCTGCCCAAGTCACATTACCAGAGCAGCTATCTGGGCTCCATCCAGGCTCTGACGCTGCTAGGGCTCTGCAGTGTCACATCTGAAGTGTCACAGCCCATGCCCAGAGGGGATCCAGCCTAGTGAGGGAGGCAGAGGCATAGACAACTATCCTGGGTCTGCAGACCTCCCTTTTTTTGCGTTAGACTGACCGACTGGTGGTGCTGTCTCTGAGTATCCACCAGGGGCCAAACATCCATCAGCTCCATCCATCCATGCTCTGAAGCAGGTGCTATTACTGTCCCATTTCACAGATGAGGAAACTGAGACCGGGAAAGGTAAATTAGTTGTTGAAAGACCCGCAGGTGGTGAGTAGTGAGGTCAGGCTGCAAGTCCAGGTCTAACTCCAAAGCTGAAGCTCTTCCTGCCTGTCATGTCATCTCCTGGGTCTGTCTTTCCTCGGGCTGCCTCTCCCCGTGCCCACTGAGAACAAGGGATGAATGAGCAGAAACCCTTCAGGGCAGCAGCACCCCAGCCTCCAGCCCCTTCCACATATATGGTTTTCCAAACACTCAATGCTCCACACCTTTGCTCATGCCTCACCTCTGCATGGAAACCCCCTTCCCCCTCCTACAAGACCCTGCCTGTCCTTCAGGACCCGCTTCAAATGTCCCCGCCAGTGTGACCACTCTCCCCGAGTCTAATCCAATCACGCTGCCTCCCCCTACCCTAGAACACGCCTCTATCCCAGTGACTCTCCAGCTACAGTCCTGAGACCAGGAGGGCCCACTGTACCTAGGACTTGTTAGAAATGCCAGTTCTAGAGATGCCACTGGATCAGAAACTCTGGGACTAGGGCCAGCAATCTGTGCCTTAACAAATGTGCAGCTCAGCCCGATACATCCAAAAGTTAGAAAACCACTGCCCTGTTCTAACACATGAGGACCGCTGGCATGTGTTTGCAGAAATACTAGGCTGTGAGGGGCTGCCGGGCCGGACTGGATGGTGTGCAGGGCTCGTCCCACAGCAGGTGCACTGCTGACTTTGAGAGGGCTTCCTTGCCCGGCGCTCTCCGGGCCTCTGACTTAGTGACAGCAAGGACAGGCTCTCGGGCAGGCCAAGCGTGGAGGCATTTCGTCCAGGGGGCCTTCCTGTGTTCTCCGCAGCGGGCCTCCTCCCTCAGTACCACACCTGTTGTTGGAGAAAAGCCCCGCACCTCCTCATTCATTCCTTTGACATAAATGCGTTGAGAGCCCACCAGAGGCCAGACACCCCAGGCTATCAGGGACATAACGATGAGTGAGATACAGACTCTGTGTCTCATCCCCACGGAGCTTAAGCACTAGTGGAGGAGACACACATCCATCAAACAACTATAGCGAACTTCAAGCGGCATTCACGTTTATTAAATTATTAAATTCTCACAACTACTGTTCTCATCCTTTTCTACAGACGGGGAAGTGAATACCAAAAGGCACAATACCTTGCCCAGGTTCATACCGCTTGTAGAGGGCAGAATGGGTATCACAATCACAACCCAATGCTGTCCCCAAGTCCTTACAGAATAATATCTTAAACTGTGATCATCACCGTGGAGAAAAAAGCACGCAAGGATGCCCGAAAGGGAAAAGTGATTATCATGGTGGGGGGAAGCGAAAGTCACCAAAACTTCCTGGAAGAAGTCACAGCTGAGCTGGGGCCCAAAGGGTAAGTGAGAGTTAATAAGACCAATCAGTGAGGTGAAGGCGGGGTCCAGGCGAGACCTTTCCACGCAGAAGACCACCACTTACAAAGGCCTTGAGGAGGAGATCTAGCAGAAACCAGCAGGGCCCCAGCACCGGCCGTGGGGAGCGGGGCTGGCGAGGATGGAGATGTGGGCAGCGCCAGTCAGGCCGGCACCTACGGGCCATGTCAACCGTCCTTATGCGTGGTCCACTTTTCCAAAGAAATGTTGTCACACCGAAGGTAACCAAGTGAACGAACGTGTGAAATTAGTTAAGTTGGAAATCCAGAAGTCTCATCATTCACATTTCATTCATCTGGACACATTGGCTGAGTGCCCACCATGACCCCCACACACCTTATTGTAGGTGTTGGGGACACGGCCCCATCCTCCGGGAGCGCATCCAATGTGTGGCCACGGAGAGAGAACTCTCTGGACTGCCATTTGCACTCCTTCACCAGCACTGAGCAGGGACTGGGGGCCGGGCACTGCGTAGGGTGTTCTACTGAAGGCTCTGGTTCACCTTTTAATGACCAATCAAAGCCATGCTCCAAAATCCAGGCTAGAGCCCCTCGTCACCCAATGGACATCTCTTAACAATTCCGTTAGCCACTTACAGTTCATGGGATTTGAAACATTTCTTAAGAAGCCACCATAGGATAAATCAGGTTGGGCTGCTCCACAAGGCGAATTTTGCTAATAGAATCTATTTCTATTGAAATGAGCGTCTACAGACCTGTAATTCATTCTGCATAACATTTACACACTCTACGCCGCTGAAAGGACTTATTATAGGACTTTAGTCAGCAGAGCTCAGCGTAAAGAGGAGGTGGAGAGCTAATACGGATTGGTTCAAAAAGGCCTTCAGAGTATTTTCAAAAATCTGTCTGCATCGCCACTAGATTATTCTACGTTTCTATGGAATGAGACGGGTGGTATCGTTGTGACATCTCAGTTTCTCATCGCTTGCGGGATAAAAACCAACTCCTCTGCTTTTTCTTTAAGGCCTTGTGCAACTGGACCAACCCCCATTCGCGATACTCCAACTTTCCCCTCGCTCACTTCTCCAAACCAGGCTTCTTTGTGCAACTCAAGTGAGCCAAGCTCATTCCCGCCTCAGAGCCTCTTCTTGCTGTTCCTCCTCCCCAAGTGCTTTTCCCTCAGATACTCACATGGGTGACCCCCAATCTTCACTAACGTCACAACTCAAATGTCACCTCCTCCTCAGAGAGGCGCTCGCTGATTACCTCAGGTCCCCCCCTTTGGCACTTGCCCCTCTTGGAAATTACGTTGCTTTTAAAATGTACCCGTCTCTTCTTCCGTCTATCTCCCCCTACTGACATAAAAGCATCATTTTGAGCAAAGACCTTGACTTATCACCAGTGGAGCATGTTGACCTTGAAAGCTTCCCCGGGCGGGAGAGCTGCTGCGTAATTATAAACAATCATTTCAGATTTCACATGAGATTAGGGAGTTACCTGTTACATTAGCAAGCATTCCTTAACTAATGCAATACTTTTGGGCCATTTTTCATCAGACCATTTGCACTTTTCCAATTGATGGCTAAGAATCTTTTATATCCTGGACAGAAATCCTTTCTCGGTCATACAACTTATATTTTTCTCCTGGTCTGGCCACCTTTGTCTATGGTATCTTTTGTTGTTCAGATAGTCAATGTTTTTACCTGTCAGTCTTTTGTATCATAGTAGGGACCCCAGTATATTTTAAGAAAAGCTTCCTGCGTATCAAGATGATTAAAAAAAAAAAAAACTCTCCAATAGTTCCTTTGGGTTCTGCTTAGATTATCTTCTAAGTGGCTAGAGTTCATTGTCCTAATGATATTTAAATCGCCTATTCTTGTCACCGCTGACTTGAACTTCGGGAATTTGCTGATTTCCTATAGATTGCCTATTCTGTTCCACTAGCCTAGCTCTGCCGACACCAGCATCGTACTGTTTGAATCACTGGAGATTTATACTTTTGTGCTAGTATTTGGGAATGAAAGTGTGTTTTTTTTCACCTCAGTTTCTCAGCTGTTCATATTTATTCTTCCAAATTCTAGAATAAAATTATCTGACTTCACCAAAAATGTCCCACTGCGTTCTTTATATGAAGTTAAACTCACGCACTCATTTAAGACTTATCATCTTTACAATGTTGAGCCTTCCCACACAGAAATATGGTGTGTTTTGCCATTTGTTTCAAGCCTTCTCTTGCATACAAAGAAGTCTTAGGATTTTCTTCATACTGGTCTTAAAAATTTCCAGGCACAATTACTCCCATGTATTCTATAGATAATACTGTTGTGAGAGCTTTTTCCCTGTTGTGCCACCTAGCTAAACATCACTAATATGTACAAAGGTCATGTTGTTTTTATGTTTCCCTTGTACCCAGCACCTCAAGTAAGAAATTTCTCAGATAAAAGGTTCATAAATTTTTTATTGAAGTATAATTGACATATAAATGTCCTTTCGGGATCCCTGGGTGGCGCAGCGGTTTGGCGCCTGCCTTTGGCCCAGGGCGCGATCCTGGAGACCCGGGATCGAATCCCACGTCGGGCTCCCGGTGCATGGAGCCTGCTTCTCCCTCTGCCTATGTCTCTGCCTCTCTCTCTCTCTCTCTGTGACTATCATAAATAAATAAAATTAAAAAAAATAAAATAAAATAAATGTCCTTTCATTTCAGGTGTACATCCTAGTGATTCAATATTTTCATACATTATGAAATGATCCCCATAAGACCGGTTAGCGCCTGTCACCAAAGTTATCACCACTAAAAATTCCTAGTAGTTGATCTTAGATAGTTCAGCCATACAATCTTAGTTTGGCCATACAAATACGTAGTTCAAATAATTATGATTTTGTCTCTTTCCTCCAATATTTGTACCTCGCATTTCTTTCTCTTATCCCATTTCTTTGGCTAGGACTCTGGTACCCTCCTGACTAATCCCAGAGACAGTAGTAGGTCCCTTAGACTATCCTTGTCTTTACGAGAGAAGCCTCTATTATTGTGCCACTAAATGTGATGTTTGAAAAAATAAATAAAAATAAATGGGGATCCCTGGGTGGCGCAGCGGTTTGGCGCCTGCCTTTGGCCCAGGGCGCGATCCTGGAGACCCGGGATCGAATCCCACATCAGGCTCCCGGTGCATGGAGCCTGCTTCTCCCTCTGCCTGTGTCTCTGCCTCTCTCTCTCTGTGACTATCATAAATAAAAATAAAAAAAAAAAAAACATTAAAAATAAATGATGTTTGCTGCGCACTTATGCTCTATTTTAAAACGTTGCTCCTCCTCAGAACTTAAGTTTTGATTAAGAAAAGATATTTCCTAATGTTGAGCCATATTGTCATCCCTGGAACAAAATTTTACTCTATCGTGGTTATATTTTCAATATTTTCCCGGATTGCATTTGCTAACATTCTACAGAGAAGGATTTGCATCTACATTCATAATCATAGGTAGCCATTTGGGGCCCATCCTCTTGAATGCTATAAAAATATCCTACAGAAAATAGGGAAATTTCTAATTTTCCTAATCACCTAACCTTTCCTAATATTCCTAATAACCATCCTTATGAATTCGGTGGTTTTTTAAAAAGATACACACAGAGAGTAACAACACTTGTAGGCATATTTGAGACTGGTGGTCAACCTATCTTGCCAAGCCAGTCTACTCTCTCACGTTAGAGGTGTTGCCCTGACCTGCTGAACCTCTGGACTGGAAGAGAGGTCTGGAACACGTGAGAAATTTGAGTTTTGATGAATTTCGAAGGTGAAGAGGTATTCGATCATTTCAATAAAAGCTAATACAGGATAATGTGACCAAAGAAGAAACCCAGATGGTATCCACTTACCCAAGCCATCCTTCTCTGGATGAGAATGGGCAGGGAAAAAAATTACAGAGAAGGAAATTATGGACACTTTTCCTTTGGGATTGTATGTGCAAAAGGAATTTCGTTTTGAAATTTAATGTCTCGATGGAATCTTAAAAGGGAAGAGAGCTCATGTTCTAACTTGGAATGTCTCATATTAACTCGGTTCATTGTATATTTTTCTGCACTAGAGTAGATGACATGGCTGGGCACGATTTGAGATGAGAAATGAAGGAGCAAATTTTTAGGTAATGTACACTTACAACTTGACATATTCCCAAGAGTGACCCCAAGTTAAAGAATGCTCAACTTTGATCCATTTTAGAGGCTGCACTGCCCACCTGGTCCCAGGAGGACAGACAAAACAGCAGATTTCAGGTGAGCAGCTGCACAGAGGGGAGGCCCTCCTGGTGAGGAGAGCCCTGGCTGCTAAGAACTGTGAATTAAGACAGAACAAAAAGAGAGGAATGCAGAGGGAGGAGAAGCTTTGACCCCCAGTGCCCATGAATCCAAACTCTGTGCACTCCCTTGTCAGCTTCACTACTGACTACTAAAGGGGCTGTCAATGGGTGACTTGATGGGGCCGAGCCCAGAATCTTCGGTGGAAAATTTTTGGATGCAGTAATTACTTTTCTTTAAAGGTCAATAGCTATTTACAGGGTTCTCTCCTCCATGTCTCACTTCCAACTGGGCCTTCCTATCCTTGGGAAAATCTGACCATGGCCCTTTTCTGTTATCTCTGCACCAGCAAAAACAATTAAGATGGAGTCCATTCCACAGGCTGCTAGTCTGTTCAATCTATCTTTTTTTTCCCCCTCCCTCCACCCTCCACTATGATCTATCCATCCATCCCTCCCTCCACACAATTCAACTTTGGCCACAAGGCCTATCTGTAAACACCTGTACGAATATTGATAAGGTTATGCTTGGATTCTCATTCCTGTTTCTGGGTAGTACACATGTCCTCAGTTGCATAAAAAGAAGTCAGGGTCTAGCTATTATCTGACCTTCCAATCATCACGAGGACCAAACATCTCCAACTGCAACTGGACAAGAGCCCACCTATCTCCCACCAGGGTGCACTCTCTCAATGGCTGCATTAGACCACAGCCAAGCTTTGCGAGCTCCATTGCTCAACGTCACGGTTTCTTGTGTACTGGTCTTCCTCCTGGTTGAGTGTCTTGTACTAATTCTTTTTTCAGTTGGCTCAGAGCTTCTGTAAGGAATTATCTTTTAAAGGTTTTGTGGGTGGCAAGCATACTTTCTAAGTCTTGTACACTTTTTTTCTTATGCCTTCACATAAGTAGAATTTGAGTGGTTATATCGAGGGTCCTTATATTCCCCCTCTAACTCCTAGTCTAGCATTTAATGTTACAGATGAGAAATCCAATACTAGTGTGACCTTTCCTCCTTTGTAGCTGATTTACTTTTCCTGTTTAAAAGATTATAGGATTTTTCTCTTGGTTAGAATTCCAAAACTTCAGATAGACACCAGTGTGTGCCTTGATAAAATTGAGACTTTTCCATCTAGATTCATGCATTTCTTCTATTAGGAAAACTTTTTCCCCCCTTGATTTACTGTTTTCTACTTCAGTATTCTCATTTTGTAGATCTTGGACCTGCTAGCTTTATTTTATAGGTTTCTCACCCTTTATCATCATAACTCCCATCTCTTGGTCTTTCGTGCTCTGCGTTCTGGAAAATTTCTCCAAGTTGTCTTTGAATTGAACTAATCCTATTTTCAGCTGTAGCCCCTTTCTACTAGTCAATATTGACTTCTGGTTTTATTTTTTTCTTAGAACACTTGTGTTGGCGGATTTCCTCTCTTTTTCAACAGCCTTTTCTTTATTGATTTGGTATCTTTTAAAATACCTCTGAGGATAGTTATTAGACACATTTTTTTTCTTCCGTTTCCTACATTCATTCTGTTTCAGTCAGAAATATTTGCTCTGAATATTCAGCTTGATCTCCTCTTTGGAATTGCTGATTCTCCTTGTTGTTCTGATACAGCTCTTGGTCTTTTCTGTAATTATAAATGAAGACCTATAATGGTCAGGACTGGTCGCAACTGTAGAGCTCACTATTTGAGTTCCTCTCCAAAGCCAGTTGGGCTGAGTTAGCAGGAATGGGTTTTGAGATGGGCCTCTTTTTGGGTCCACAGGACAAGGGCAGGCGAGTGGACAGATGACCCCCTAGGGGCCCATGAATGACATCAGAGGCTCCCACCAAGCCCCTACCACAAACAGTGTTCACACCCATGCAGCCTGGGGATGAAGGCTGTGGTCAGTTTCTCTGTGTGAGGCTGGCACAAATTCTCCAGCCTGATCCCTACTTCTGCACAATGACACCTTTGCTTCCCACTCCCTGCACCTAAGGCTCACCCTGAATTTCACAGTGACCCCACATCCACCCTCGATGGCTGTGAGCCAGTCAGCATGAACGACCCATCTGCATCATTTGGCAACTGCCAGGCTTGGGAGGGAGCAGGAAGGCCAAAGGGGAATGCACAGCCTTCCTGTCCAGACAATGGGTGTGTCCCCCGAGAGACCGCAGGCCAGCGGGGAGCAGACACGGGGTCTTCCATCCCTCCGCTGTCTTTTACCTTGCACAGTGCCCCCACATGCTTGGTAAGGGACGCTGAATGAAGGACGTGCATTCATTCCCAAGCCCACGGGCTTTTGTTCCAATTTTGCTGTGGTTTGGCGTGTCCTTCCCACCCCCACTGTTACTCTCACATCCAGGCTCAACCATCTTTGGCTCAGACTTCAAGGTTCAGCTCAAATAACACCTCAAAAGGAAGACTTCTCTGCCCCTTCCCCTGGGCCTCCACAGCTTCCATCACTGCACCTGTCATACTCTGTGCATTTGTGCACAACTATTCAGGCTCGTGGTAGATGCAAAACAAACGTGTAAGGGAACAAATGTGCAAATAAATCAATCCTCAGTAAGCTGGGAGCCCAAGGCGGGGATCACATCTCATTCAAGTTCACATCACTGGTGAGAGTGGCACCTGGGACAGAACAGCCAAATATCATGTAATGGAACTGAATAATACACAGGGGATGATCATCCTCAAATTGGGTATTTCCTAGAGTCTGAAAATCCTATGGAGGTTAAAAATTCCTAATGGTAGAATCTCAGGCAGAAAAGGGAAGAAAGGAAATTTGTCATTGAGCAACTTAATATATGCCCGGCACTGTACCAGGTGCTCTCATCATCACAAGACAGGACCTACTTTTAACTGAGTATTCACTTATGCCAAACAATATTTTGGGTATTTTACATATGACGTGTTAGGAGAGAGATGTTAATATGGTCTCTGCTTTCCAATAGAGTTCACTCAAACCAGGAGGCAGTTAACTTGCTCAAAAGTGCAGAGCTAGCAAGTGGCAGAGCTTGGATTTAAACGCAGGCAGTCTGGTCCTAGAATCTGGCTGGGTTCCTGATCACTACGGTACATCGGTTCATTCATTTAGTGTCCACACCAGCCCTGATAAGCACTACCTCCCTGACGTATTACAGGCTAGGGGACTGAGGCTCACATGACATCCCAATGACATTTACTGAGGTCTGACTCTGGCACAGGGTGGGAAGCCGGGTCTGCCTGACTTCTAAACGGACACCACCTCCAATCCCAGCCTCCCTGGAATGGGGGCACAGAGGGCAGCCTCCTGGCTGAGCATCACACCACAATCCCCACATGCTATTTGTGGGATGGTGCCAAGGAAGTCAGGGTGCCAATGGCATCCCTGAATCCTTGGCTGTCCTGAGCAGATGGGGGCCTGGGCACACGGACATTTAGAAAAACCAGTGAGCTGAAGACTTGGCATTAAAAATCACTTCCATTTCCTGAGGGCTGGCTATGGGCCTGAGACATTATTTACATTTGGCATCTCTTCATTCTCCCCACAATCTGCTGAGACAGGTAGGATACCACAACCACCACCACCACCACCACCACCACCACCACCACCACCACCACCCCCATTTTACAGCTAAAACTAGGGCTAGAAAAGAGGAAGCGTGTGCCCAAGTTCAGTTGGCCAGTCAGGTCAACTTGGTAGATCTTGATTCCAGGTGTGTCTGCTGCCAGAGTCAGTGATCCTGACCTTAGGAAGAGCAGCCTGATTTTCACCTAGACATTTCCCCGTGTACCTGCAGGTCCTGGTCCAGAGCTGCTGTCAAGGCTGTGAAAGTCGATGGGAAGAACAGGGAAGTGGTTCAGATTTGGGTCAGGAGTGAAAAGGACAAGAAGCAAGAAATGACAGGGCACAGGGAGAAGGGCTGGGAGAGGCACAGGGTCCACGGAGGACGGTACGCATGTGGGGTCCTCCCGGGGCCACCTGCCTGAGGGCCATGGGCAAGGGGGCCGGGCCGAGGAGCCCCGATCTGGCGTCTGGCGTGCCCGGGGAGGGCCTGCTGCTGGGTGCATGCGGGGCCAAGGCGGGGGCACCTTCCTGCTCTGTGCAGGAGGACCCTCGGCCTCGGGCTCACGGGCAGAAGCCTCGGCAGGTGTGCCCGCTTCCAGCTCACCCAGAGCACCTGCCACTAGGCCCCGGCCTGGCCCAAGGCTCCCTCCCAGGGACTGCAGTGCAGGCCCTGTTGGTGGGGAGCCCCTGCTGGCTCTGGGGCCCCTCGGCCTGGGCATCACACACGGTCCCAAGCCTCCTGGCCTCCAGCCTAATCAGCCTGGGCCCCTGGGGCCTAGGAAACCAGAGGCCTGCTCCTGGCAAAGGCAGGCGCTGGTGAGAAGTTCCTCTTCCACCCCCTCCCTAGGGCCGACTCAGGCCCAGTGTGGCCATCTCGGCCCGGGCACCTCCTCCCCAGCCCTTACCTGGCCTACGGTGTATCTCAAGTCACCACAGAGCCGTTCGGGAAGCTGAAATGCCCGGCATTGTGCAGCCTGCAGCTGAGAGCAGGAGCGGTTGAGGCCTCAGCCCTGCCCTCGAGGAATTAAACCCACAACAGCAACAATAGAAACAGTTGCCATCCAGTCAGCGCCCGTCCACCACACGTTAGCACGCATTTTAATCATTAACAAAATTATAGCAGAGACAGTCCCCTGCACTTCATGCCTCAGTGTCCCCGTCTGTGACAGGACTGCAAGACGTGTTCGACTGCTATTAGAGTCACAAAGTAATGAAGCATCCAGTCACCAAGTGCCCTACAATCAAGAGGGGATAATCTGATCGCAGCCAAAACACTAAAAAATGAAAATCAAAATAATTTAAAAGTTAAGAACACCTGAAAGCCGCATCTCACCTTTATCAAGGTGAATCAGAAACCAAAGGTTAGAGAAGGTGAGCAGTATGTTAGCAAGCAAATGCCTGCATGGGTGCCTGGGTGGCTCAGTCAGTGACGTGTCTGCCCTCCGCTCAGGTCATGACCTCGGGGTCCTGGGATTGAGCCCCACGTCGGGCTCCTGCTCCAAGGGGAGCCTACTTCTCCCTCTCTCTCCCACTCTCCCTGCTTGTGTGCTCTCTCTCAAATAGATAAAATCTTTAATAAAAATTAAAAAAAAAGAAATGCCTGCATGAGACTCACATCACAGCTGGGTGGCCCATTGCATGCCCAGGACTCAAGATCTCAGAGATCGGCTGGGAAAAGCACACTGCACCCATGAGCTCGGGAAAATCATGAGGGAAGCGGAGAATGTCAGGGACTGATCTGTGACAACCCGGTGGGAGTACCTGGCGCACGAAGCCCTGCCAGTGTAGACCACCTGTGTGTGACCCGTGCTGGGCTTCAGTGTTCTCCTCTATAAAACAAAGGAACTAGACAACACCAGCAGTTCTTTAACCACTGGGAGTGTATGGATCCTTCTGGTAACCTGAAAGTTACGGATGTATCTCAAGTCACCACAGAGCCGTTCGGGAATTGCTTCTCAGGAATAAAATACATATATACTTGGCATAAAATACCAGGGATGTTTCTGGCACCATCCCCCCTACCCCAGGAGCCCAGGTAACAACCGCTGGGTTAGGAGATCCCTAATGATACTTGAGGTCTAGACTAAGTTGCGGTTCTACAGAGAGGAACCTGCCAGGCTCAGGCAGTAGTAAGCCATGGAAGGTAATAGCCAGGGGATGATGCGCTGACCCAGAACACCTGGGGTGCTCAGCAGCTGAGCTCCTGCCTTTGGCTCAGGGAGTGATCCCGGGGTCCTGGGATGGAGTTCCGCCTCAGGCTCCCTGCATGGAGCCTGCTTCTCCCTCTGCCTGTGTCTCTGCCTTTCTCTCTGTGTCTCTCATGAATAAAGAAATAAAATCTTTAAAAAAAAAAAGTCTCCACAGATCCAAGTTCTTCACTAGGGACCCAGGACCAAGCAAGCTTCATGTGCAACCGGCAGCAGACTTATGGAGGCCTGTTTGCTATGGAAGCTAGAGGAATTCTTTGCTGTTGATCCCAAGTGACCCAATGGCCTGAATTCCCCAGAAGAATTGCATCTTTCTGACCCCGCAACAGCAGGTAAATAACTCCGTCTCATAGCGCTCACCAGCAAACGTGGGCATCCTGCCCTTTAGACGCAAGATGCTCCTTGGTTCTCTGGGCAGCTTGTGGCTGCATATGCTTACCTGGCTGTCCTGCTCAGGAGACATCTGTCGCTCACCCCAGTCCAGGCTGCCAGTTGGCCTTGAGGGTTGGAACAGAAAACCAGGACCCCACTGACATCATGAATTAGGTTTTCCACTTCCTGCTTAAGATGTCAGGCCAGAACTAAAGTCTTGTCTTCGTGGAAACTTCTCTCTTTTTGGGGGGATCATGAGGGAAAGGGGCCTGTGGGCTTTGAGAGCACATTGCAAGAAAAACCCATGTGAGGCGGGAGGAGACCTCAGCCCACGGTTCTTAACCCCCCTGGCTGCACAGTAGCGTCACCTGGGGAGCTTGCCAACTATACTGATGCTGACCCACGTGGCCAGGTGAGGCGAAGGTTCCTCAGGTGAGTCGAATCTGCAGCCGAGGCTGAGAACCACCGTCGTAGGCAATCCCAGCATGGAATAAAGAGCCCTGATGAGAAGCAATCCGGGGGGAGTAGCAGGAGCTCCATGGGGTGCCCGGGAAAAAGTTCAGTTCCCACCTGAGAAGGGTTCTCAAAAGGTTGGAAGCCAGGTGTGTCCACAGGCAGATAAGGAAGGGAGGGCACTGCAAGGATCCAAGGTTGGGGGAGACGACTGGAAATCGAGGTCCTGTGCTCTTCTGGGTCTTGTCTCACCAAATAAGCTCTAAAATGCCTTGTATCACAAGCCTGGCCCCACGGCTCCTGCATTCTTTGAGGCAGAGCGTTCCCGCTTCTGTGCTTGATTCTTTGTTCTTGTAAAGGACTGTTCTGGAATAGAAACTGGAGGTGAAGGAGGATGGGGTGGTGGATTTTGGAGTAATTGTAAAAGCTTTTTCACACTGATTTTGTTCTTCATTCACTCCTGGGAAATCCTTGGGACGTGGGCAAGAAAACTGTCACCAGCATGATGACAAAAGAGGACACGAGCAAAGGTCAGGTCCCCTGCTGAAGGCCATGCAGGTGGCTGCCATAAGAGGAAGTTCTAGAGGGCGCCTGGGTGGTTCAGTCGGTTTAAGGGTCCGACTCTTGGTTTCAGCTGAGATCATGATCTCAGGGTCCTGAGATTGAGCCCTACATTGGGTTCCACGCTGGTGTGGAACCTGCTTAAGATCCTCTCTCTCCCTCTTTTCCCACTCCCCCTCCCCCCATCCATATGCTCTCTAAGTAAATAAATAAAATAAAATTATGCTTTTGAAGAATACTTGTTGACATTGGCAAATGCTCCCTCTATCATGGTAAATAAAAGTAGATCTAAGTGCATGGCACTATGAGTTAAATCCACTCATTCTACAAATGTGCCAGGCACTGTTCTGGGCACAAATGAATTAGCAGTGAACAAAACCATGGGAGTCCCTCCGTCTGTCAAGCTTCTTTTCTGGAAAGGGAGACAGACAATAACCACATAAACAACGAAAAGATAGGGGGCATCAGACAGTAGTAAGTGCAATCATGAAAGATGAATCAAGAAGGGGGGGGTGATGGGATTTTTTTTCCTTGTGCTTTAATATATTTTCTAACAAATATTGTAGTTATGATGAGAAAAATACTTTAAGGGAAAGCAACACCCACACAGTGATTGAGTTAGGAGCTGAAGTTAGCTCACAACTTGGACCCCAGCTGGGAATCAGCCACGTGTCTCTGTTGGTAGACTGCTGGGTGGGGGAGACAGACAGACATCAGCTGGCCAAAGACGGCAGGTACTTGGTCTGCGGGGACCCAGGGGACAAGGCAGTTACTGGGGCAGCAGCCCAGTTCACAGAGCCAGTCTCGGATTCAGGAATGTGGCATTAGTAGAGTTCTCAGAACTGGGGGCAGTGCTGATAGTAAGGTGTCCCTGGTGCCAACGCCCCCAAGCCCACCCCCCAAAATTTCAAATGTGCATGCATAGTGACCCCTAAGTGAGGCCAGCTTGATTTCTGAGCCCAGGTGGTGCTGAGCCTGCAGGGGGTGAGGTGGGTTCTAATCCCTCTCCTGCCCCTGTCCTTCCAAGGTGACATAACTACCCCCCAGGTGGGTGATGAAATCACCAGCCTCGCTGGTGAGCACTTGAAAGCTCCATCCAAGTTGCCACAGTCTTTCTTCCTACCTCTTTCTGGGACTGTCCTTTGCCACGGCTCCAGGCCACACACAGCAGATTCACTATTTAGGTCACTGAATACAAAATAAATAGATGCACAGAATGAGGGACACAGAAGAACAAATCAGAGCTTTAAATGGGGCAGAGGTAGGAAGGGGCTTCTAAGAGTGGGTCGCTCGGGGCCAGGTGTTCTCGGTTCTACCACAGGCTGGTACTCTGCTCCCTCACTCCCCCAGCCGGAGGGCTTCTCGGGTAGACATGCCATGAGATGCCATCTCACTGAGAGATTCCACCCCATCCACATCACTCATGGGCACCCTCACCATGGTCCAGGTTCCCACCCTGGCCCTGCCTGGAATGGTGAATGGATCCCACAAGCCAATGAGGTGGCTAAATATGAGGCATCCATGGCCCGCAGGAGAGAAGAGACCTCACCAGGAAGGCTGTTTGCCTTTTCTGGGGCCCAAAGAACTCCCCCAGGACAGCCAAACACCACGGACAGCTTCCTGCCTCCTTCCTGGAAGGGCATCATACGTAACTCAGAGGTCTGAGCAGATGAGAGTCCAACTTTTAGCTCAACCCCTGCTTAGCCGTGTGGTCTTGGGCAAGTTACTTAACCACTCCTGGCCCCTGTTTGCTCATCTGTAACCTAGAGGTTCACCTACCTTGAGTAGCCTTTGAAAAAGTGAATGCAAAGAGCAGTCACAGAGGGCCTGACACCTTATAGGTGCTCGGTAAATAGTATCTGTCACTCATTCTTTCTTATTCTTTCTCCTCCCTCCTACTCTCACAGCAGCTTGGTATCTAACAGCAGCTTTTCTCCACCTGAACCATGAAGAAAGCCTCCCTCCCTCTGGCCTTTCTTGCTGTGCCCTTGGATCACACCACTGGATGCGAGTCCACAAGGATGCTCTTTCCAAGGAAGTAGAAGACTGGATGGTTCTCTTGGGGCCTGGGCAGCCCAAGCCAGCCAGGCTCTTCTCTGCTGTCTGCTGCCCCCTGTTGGTTCAGAGCCTGAAGAGCCAGTTGCCCACTTTGGGGAGGGGGGGTTCTTTATACCTTTCACCAAGGTGATCATAGAAAGACAACTCCAAGCAGGTAAAAAAAAAAAAAAAAAAAAAAAAAAAAATTGACAAAAAAAACTCTCAGAGTTTGTAGACACGAGTCTCAGAGCCAGTCCTGCCCAGTCATGCCTGGCTGCTTTGGGGTACTAACTGCTCAGGTACCCCGTGACCCGAGGCTTTGACATAAAGGGGAAACCACTTTGCTTTACCACCTGGGCATCTGTACCTTGTCTGCCCCCACCCATGACCCAGGTCCCAGGGCAGGACAGGTGGGGCATCTGAGAGCAGAGACCACAAGACTCACTCCGGGCAGGTGACAAGTCTGGCTGTTTTCCCTCCCAGAACCAAGCAGGGAAGGGAAAATTAAGTAGGAATGGTTGCAATAAATAGAACCTTCTGTGTTTTTCTACACTAGAGTGACACAAACCTAATCTCAGTGAAATTTCATTCACTCTGGCATATTTTCTTTTTCTTTTTAACTCTTCTCTTTTTTTAAAATTTTATTTATTTATTCATGAGAGACATAGAGAGAGAGGCAGAGACACAGGCAGAGAGAGAAGCAGGCTCCATGCAGGGAGCCCGACTTGGGACTCGATCCCGGGTCTCCAGGATCATGGCCTGGGCTGAAGATGGTGCTAAACCACTGAGCCACCCGGGCTGCGCTTTAGCTCTTCTCTTTAATGTTGTTTATTTTGTTTGGGGATACCAAAGCACGGGGGAAAGAGGTGTCTGCAGTCATCACCTGGCCCACCGTCATCCACTAGGATGCTCTTGGGCCCATTTGGTCTCTGGATGTCAGTTCACATAAATGGCTACCCCCGTGGCCTTGGCCCAAGGCCTGCGGAGTCTCCGTGTCCTGCTGCGTTCTACTGCTTTCCGTGCTTTGTGTGAGCGTGTGAGGACCCCAAGAGGCTGTGACCACTTGCCCCGAACACACACAGTGTGACCTTAGGTAACTCCCCACACCTCAGTTCCCTTGTCTATAGAACGGGGTTCACAAGAGCCTGTACCTCATAGAGTTGCTGTGACAACTAAATGAACGGGCACAGTTTAAGTGTCCACAGCCCTACAAACGTGTCCATTCACAGGACTCCTTGCTACTCACACCAAAGGGGTTGGTGTTGGAAAGGCTCCCTATGCAAATACCAAATATGTAATATTTATCACAGGCATTCTGATGTGTTTCCTGGGTGGGAGAGAAAGTCTGAGGCTGGGCCAGGGCTCTAGCAATAGCACACCACACAACGCTGGAAAGTGCTGGTATTCCAAGGCGGACCCAGCAGATCTGTCCCACAGTCTGCCTCTGCTCCAGGCATGGCTTTCGGTTGCTGGATGGAGACGTGAGGGAGGTCCTGGTGTGAAGGGCAGGTGGCCACAGCAGTAGGAGCGGAAGAAGAAGTGGAGGCCTCCAGGGCCTCTTGGATCAACCAAGGTTAGACCCGTTCACTCTTGCAGCCAGCACGGCCTTTCCCATGTGAGCCATCTGGCTCGCTGCCCTGGCCCCAGGCACACCCACAGGGATGTCCTGTGCATCTGAGGCCGTTGTCATGAGGCTGGACCCACCAGTGAGAGCAGGAGAAGCAGGGGCTGGTTACACTGCCCCTCAGCTGGCCGCTCAGTCAAGGTACCAGGTAAAGAGAGGGCACAGGCTTGAGTCCAGCTGGCACCAGATGTCAGCCTGACCGAACACCCTGGAGTCAACTTAGCAGCCCTCTTAGTGCAAGACCCGCACCCAGTTGGCATAAATTGGAAATGGGGCTTGTCCTGGACCAGGTGGCCACCCCTGTGGCTCTCAGATTCCGCACTCCTCAAACCCTCCCCTCGGCCTAATGCCCAAGGTGCTTCTCTGGCCGAGTCTTACCTTCTGCACTTTGGTTTCCATTTGCAACTGCTCCTTGGGTCGCATCAGCCTCTGGAGGAATGCCCCAGGCCAAAGATGGTAAGTAGGTCTTATTTTTTTGTGCCAACTTACATTTGCTGATAGTACGTGCCTGGGATTTAGTGCTTGGACAGTGGCCACCTCGGGGAGTCAGGATCACTTAGCACTGAGTGCCCCAGGGCCAGGGCACAAAAGAGGCAGCAGGCCTGTGGTATGCTGGTCATCTCTGCCCCAGGCCCAGCTTTCCGAGGGAGGATTCTTCACCCCCTGTGGGAGAGAACAGGACACATGGATAAAGAAAAGGGAAAAGGAGAGGGACAAAATTGGGCTCTGAGGGGCCCAAGTTATTGCCAGAGGTGGGTTCACCCAAATCCAGATACAATGAGCAGAGCCTTTGCAATGAGCAAATCTACTAGGTGGTGGCCTGGGACTGCCTGTCTGGCCCGAGTCCTGAAAGGTGGGTTGACCGACCACCCCACTTAGCCCAGGACTGTCTGATTTGCACACTGAAAGTCTCACACGCCAGGAAACCCTTCAGTCTGGGGCCACAGGGACAGGAGGTATAAAAGCTTTACCTGCACGGGCCCCAGGCCGATCCTGTAGCTTAGCAACCAGGAGCACACAGTCCTCTTTAGAAAGAGAGATGTGCCAGGTGCCCTCCAAGAGCTCATCCCTGGACGCACCCAGTGGCTCTTACATGAAATGTTTATGTAAGAGCCTAAGGACTTTCAATCTCCCCTGATGCTTCCTGTGAATGAAGATGAAGTACGGGGGGCCTTGGGAAGACAGCCATTTGAAGCCAGTGTGCTCAGTGGCTCTCACTTTTTCCAGGGAATAAGACCCAAGACACTCACGCACACACACCAGGCGCTCTGGCCCCGGGCTTGAGCAAGCCTCTCTCCCCTGCAGAGGGACACGAGTCTCGCTCCACCACTCCTCCTTTCCCCGGCCCTGCTGAGCACAAGGAGACCTTCCCTTTAAGTTCCCAACTGCTGGCACCCATAAGCCGGCAGCCCCTAACACGAATGCCTTTCAGGTGCTCAAAAGACCTCGTTCTGTGGCATCCAGGAAAGAGGAAAACATTCCTTCTTGCTTGTCTCCAAAAATGTACTTTTCAAAGCCAATAAAGGGGAAAGAGGGAGAAGAGAGGGGCGAGATCAGGGCCCAGAGTAAAATCATTTGCATTGGTCAAATGTTCAGAATTAGCTCTCCAAAGGAAAGGAGGGAATCTGAAAAGTAACCAAGGCTCCCTGGTTTGTTGTGTCCTTCCCACCCGCAACTTGCTGAGAAGAATCTGCACTTGCACCAGGCTATGTCTGCTCAGGGGGACACCTGTCAACCTGGGAGTCTAATTGTCGGCAAGAGTACTTCCCTGTTACTCAGGCACCACACAAATAGCATAAATATGACTTAACCACCCTTGCCAGAAATCACAAATTTGCAGCGTGCACGCTGAACGCTGAGACTGATTAGCACAAAATTTAATTTTCGCTAATATCAGCCCGAGACAAGTAGAGCATGAAATTAACCTGATGTGTTAATATCGAGCTTCGCGGTCCCAAGCGCCTCGCCTCGTGGAGCTGCTCGCGCTGGAGACAGGTGCTCGGGGAAGAGCTCCCGCCGTGGGTGCTGTCTGCGGGGCGCAGAGCTGGCCCGGGGGTGCGTGTCCTGCTGCCGCAGGCGCTCGGGGACACACAGGTGACCACGCAGGGAAGCGCTGAGGGCAGGTGGATGTTACGGTGGGAACTAATGACTAGGAGCCCCGGTGGTCCTTTTGGATCCTGGAGCTCTGGGGATTTTAAATCTTGGGAGAGCTTCCGTAGGTCGGTTGTTAGTACTTAAGACAAGGGTGGACAAACGGCAGCCTGCGGACTAAATCCAGCCCCGTTGCCTTGTTTGCACAGCCCATGAGCTAAAAATTATTTTTATGTATTTAAATAGCTGGGAGGAAAATCAAAAGATGTCATCATGGTGTGAAAATTCTATGAAAGTCAAAGTTCGGTGTCCGTTCAGATGGCGGCTACACGCGTGGTGGGCTCAGCGCAGCCTGCAGAGAAGGGAATGGCCGTGCTGCACCCCTGAAGCTCATGGAACAGCCCATGTCGACTATATGGAAACGAACGGAAAACTTTTTAAACACAAAGTCCAGTGTCCACAAATTAAGTTTGTTTAGAACTCAGCCATGCCATTCGTTTTCCTATGGTTTATGGTTTTCCTATGGTTTATGGTTTATAGCTACTTCGGGGCCCTAAGGGCAGAGCCCAGTAGCTGCTACAGCGACCAGAGGAACTGGAAAGCTCTAAGTATTTACTCTCTGGCTCATACTGCGAAAGTTTGCCAACTCCTGATCTGCGACAACAATAATTTTCAAACAGGCTCTTTGGAGAATGGATCAAGGGCATCAAGGAGACATGGAGCTCCGGGCTTTAGCTCTTTATCGGTTATACCCAACATGCTTTTGTTTGAAGAAAAGGATTACAGCTAAAAATGGTTCAGGATACATATGAGAGTTCAAAATGTTTTCCCTTTGGAAAGGCACATCGTGGGCTGTGAACTATGGGCTGTAAGTGGCCCCAAATCTCCAAAAGATCCCAGACTAGACCAAAGTTGTGTGTGTATATGTGTGTGCATGCTGGCGTGTGTGTACATGTGCATGAATGCATGTGTTCCTCCAACCAAGGAGTTTGGGGTCAGGGCCAAATATACCATGAAATATATTATAATCCTCATGAAGCACATTCCAGGGTTTTCCTGTATATGTAGACTTCCCTTTCCCTGTGCCTAGCAAACACCTACTTAGCAATTTTTAAGAAACTGATCCATATTATTAATTTCTTTTTTTAAGATTTTATTTATTTATTCATGAGAGACACACACAGAGAGAGAGGCAGAGACACAGGCAGAAGGAGAAGCAGGCTCCATGAGTCCCAATGTGGGACTCGATCCCAGGACCCCAGGATCACACCCCGGGCTGAAGGCGGCGCTAAACCACTAAGCCACCGGGGTTGCTCAATATTATTAATTTCAATTAGACCATTTGTGGTAGGCAAATGTCTACATCAGATCCCTGGGACCTGTGAATGTTGCCTATTTTGGAAAAAGGGTCTTTGCTGATATAATTAAGAATTTTGAGATAAGGAGAGAGTCCTGAATTATCCAGGTGGGCCCTAACGGCCATCCCAAGTATCCTTATAAAAGAGAAACACAGAGGAGGCAAAGTGACAACAGGTGCAGAAACTGGAATGTTGTGGCCACAAGCCCAGGAATGCCAAGGCAGCGACTGGAAGCTGCATTTTTTTTTCAAGAACCTGCTGGATTTCAGACTTCTTAGAGAATAAATCTGTGTTGCATTAAACCACCGAGTTTGTGTTAATTTGCTACAGCAGCCCCTGGAAACTAATACACCGTCACAAAAGTGCTTTATTATAACTAGTCCCGTGATCCTGAAATCATTATTTTCATTACTTTGCTTTGAGTACCCACATGTCACTCAAAGCTCTCCTGTCTCATAAATTATGATATGGGAAGAGAAAGCAGGACCAAATGAGGTAACCTATTTAAAGCACTTGGCACATACTAGACGCCCTGTACATGCGAATTCTCCTCTTTCTGTTCCCAGCAGAATCAGTTGCCCCTTCCTCTGAGGTCCCACAGCACTTCACACATATACTTTTTAATGGAAGTATGGTTGACATGCTATATCAGTTCCAGGTGTACAACATAGTGATTTGACAATTACATACAATACAAAATGCTCAGCACAGTAAATGTAGTTATGACCCGTCACCCTACAACATTATTACGATATTATTGACTGTATTTCCTATGCTGTACTTTTCATCTCTGTGGCTTAATTTATTTTATTACTGGAAATTTGTACCTTTGAATCCCTTTTACATATTGCATCCATCCCCCACCTGCCTGCCCCCTGGCAACCACCAGTTCTCTGTATGGATAAGTCTGTTTGGATTTCTTGTATATTTGTTTTGTTCTTTAGATTCTACAAGTAAGTGAAATCATATGGTATTTATCTTGGACTTATTTCACTTAGCATAATGCCTTCTAAGTGCATCCATGCTGTCATGAATGGAGATTTCATTTTTTTTATGAGTAACAGTCCAGTGTGTGTGTGTGTGTGTGTGTGTGTGTGTGTGTGTGTATCCCCACATCTTTATCCATTCATCTGTGGATGGGCCCTTTATATATATTTTTATTAGCATTTATCCTTCTTAACTATACTTCTGTGGATTTTTATAAATTTAAGGCTCCGGGCTGGGCATGGAGCCCAACACAGGTTTGAACTCCTGACTCCAGGATCAAGACCTGAGCTGAAATCAAGAGCCGGATGCTTATCTGACGGAGCCACCCAGGTGCCCCTGTACTTCTGTGTGTTTAATGTCAGCCACCTCCCTTCCCCCTCCTGGTGGGCTAGGAACTTCTTAGAAGCAATGATCATGTTTCATTCTTTCTAATTTTCTTTGATTTACTCTTCACTGAGGTTTAACATACATACAGTAAAGAGCCTATATCTTCTGTGTATAGTCCCAATATCATTTAGAAATGTTTACGCCTGGGTAGCTACCACCCAGATCAAGAGAGAAAACACTGCTAGCACTACCAGGCCCCTCCCAATCAACACCTCCCAGAAGAGGCGGTGTTATTCTGACATCTTTGACCATAGATTGGTTTTGCCTATTCTTGAACATCATATAAATGAAATCACACAGTACCTATTCTTTTGAATAGGGCCTCTCTCACACAGCGTAATGTTTTTGAGATGCATCCACACGGTTACAGGTAGCAATCATATTCTTCTCTGTTGCACGAAATTACCACAACTTACCGATTCGCTGTATTGTGAATGGATGCTGGGGACTTGCCAGTGTGACTGTAACCAGCAGTGCCACCAAGGAGATTCCTTTGCATGTCCTGTCATGGAAACAAGTATTCATTTCTGTTGGGTATGAGCATGAGTAGAACTCCTGGATCGCAGGGTAAGTCTATGACCAACTTTAGTAGATGCTGCTGAATCGTGTTTCCTAACTGGTTGTGCAGATTTTCATTTAACTCCAGCGATGTATGAAATCGGAGCACTGCACCAAACCCTCACCAACCTTTGTTGGTCTTTTTGATTTGAGTCATTCTTTTTGTTTTTTTAATTCATTGGAGACACACAGAGAGAGGCAGAGACATAGGCAGAGGCAGAAGCAGGTGAGCCTGATGTGAGACTCAATCCCAGGACCCTGGGATCACGGCCTGAGCCGAAGGCAGACGCTCAACCACTAAGCCACCCAGGTGGCTCAATTTTAGTCAATCTGGTAGTAGCCACTTCATCTTTTTGTTTATAATTTTACTGAGGTATAACTGATATTCACAATGGTGAGATATTGAGTGTGCATCATTGTGACTTGATTTACGTATACAGTGTGAAAGCCTTAACCCATCTGGTTAATTAAAACATCCCATAACCTTATATATTCATCTTTTTGTGAGTGCGAACATTTAAGTTCTACTCTGTTAACAAATTTCAGTTATAAAATACAGTGTTTTCAACTATGGTCACGTTATACATTGGATCCTCAAACCTTATTCATCTAATAGCTGAAAGTTTTCACCCCTTTACCAACCTCTCTCTAGCCCCCCTTCCACTTCCCAGTCCCTGCCAACCACTTTTCTATTCTCTAAGAGTCTTTTTTTTTTCTTTCTTTCCTTTTTTATTCCACATATAAGTGATACCACGCACTTTTTAGCTTTCTTTGCCTGGCCTATTTCACTTTAGCTAATTCACCTTTATATCCTTCATGTACCAGGCCAAAATTTGTACTGTGTGACCCAGACTTCCTCCGTGGCCAAGAGTGGCCAGACACAAACATTTGGCCAAAAGCCCAGTAAATCATCAGCCAAGTACCAACCAATACCACCTCCTATGAAAAAATGAGCTGGGTCGATTAGATCCCCTCTTCCAGAAATTAAAGCAACAAGTCTTCAACAGGAGCAAGTAATGAAAAGCTGGAATGGCTATGATGGATCAATACAAGCCAAGAATAGGGAAAATTATAAGGAAGCAGAAGCAATGGCAAAGAGATGAAGGAGTGGGAGCCAGCCAAGGCCAGGACAGAAGGAAGCAGGTATGGTGAGAACAGCACCAGAGCATAGAGCCCAGGCCAAGTTCTGGGGTCACTGAGCAGCCTTAGATCCAGAACCACCCTCCAGCCCCCAGCTCTATAACGCCCTGGGATAGGACCTATTCTACAATCTCCAGGGGGGCACCTAGTGGCTCAGTGGTTGAGCATCCAATGACTTAGGATTTCGGCTCAGGTTGTGATCTCGTGGGTCATAGGATCCAGCCTGAGGAGTGGGGAGTCTACTTGAAATTCCCTCTGCCCACCCCCAACTCATGCTCACACATGCATGTGAGATCTCTCTCACTCTCTCAAATAAATAAATAAATCTTAAAAAAGAAAGAATCTGCAGGATAATCTACCTTCCTTTTCTCACAGTAAATATCCTTAGCATAAACCCCTCCTCACTGTAGTTGAACTAACAGGAGTGAGTGCCTGCTTCTTACAACCAAGACCATCCAACTGCCACACCTGGTACGCATTGTCGGTGGTGTGCTGGGATGTTTAACAACCAACGCTCCAGGATGAAAGCCCTGATTTGAAATGCTTGCTGATATCTATGGTATAAATACTCTTTCTGTGACCGATTTCAAGCTACCAACACGACACCACTGAAAACAGACGGAAGAGATGGGAAATAGCACACCATCGCACAGTATTTTCACCACACAGATACAACTAATGTAAATGACCTCAAAAGCACATAGAGTCATAAAATAATCAGTTGAGTATTTATATTCAGCATGAATATCGTTATTTGTTACCTTTGTTTTTAATATAATTCATTGTTATAAGTCTACATAAATTTTCATAATGGCTGCATTTAATAACTGGCTTGCAAAGTTCCTGAAAATTTGACAGTTGAGGCAGCTCTAGCACATCACTGAAGTAGATGCTCAGTCAATGTCTGAATCTTTTCCTGCCTTCTGTGCAAAATGCATTCTAGAAGACTCCTCACTGTGTAGGGTTCAGCCACCTGGCTCCTGAGCCGGTGGCATATCCAAACATGAGTAAAACGAATCATGTGACAAAAGTGTTGTACTCAATTTTCCACTGTAGATTTCCACGGGTGATATTCTAAACCATGGAAATAGACATGTCATGGCTATATTTACGCAGATAAAAGCGTCACAGCTTTTTGGTTTGGGAATCTGGTTTGTTTTTGTTTTGCCTAACAGCAGAACACAAGAAAGCATGTACTGTAGTATGTTAAACAGTCACAGGAACTTTTGACTCACCGAAATGGTCCCCGGATCAAACATTCAGCAACTATCCAAGCTTCTTCTATAAGCCTACCGTGGTGCTGGCCATCACGGTCATGTCAGGGAAGTAAGAGCTGTAGTTTCGCTCTTAAAGGGCTTTTAACGATAATGATGGGGATGATGAGAATTGACATTTATTAAGTACCCACTGTATAACAAGAGTCCTTGAAATCTTACCATTTGCAATGACACGGATGGAACTAGAAGGTATCATGCTAAGCGAAATCAGTCAGAGAAAGACAAGTACCATATGAATTTAAGAAATTTAAGAAACAAAACAGGTGACATAGCGGAAGGGAGGGAAAAATAAAAGATGAAATCAGAGAAGACAAACTAAAAGAGACTCTTAACTACAGGAAACAAACTGAGGGTTGCTGTAGGGAAGGGGTGGGGGGTTGGGGTATCTGGGTGATGGACTTTAAGGAGGGCACATGATGTAATGAGCATTGGGTGTCGTATGCAACTGATAAATCAACAAACTCTACCTCTGAAACTAATAATACACTATATGTTAACTGATTTTTTTTAAGATTTTATTTCTTTATTCATGATAGACATTGAGAGAGAGAGAGAGAGGCAGAGACACAGGCAGAGGGAGACGCAGGCTCCATGACGGAGCGTGACACGGGACTTGATCCCAGGACTCCAGGATCACACCCTGGGCCAAAGGCAGGCGCTAAACAACTGAGCCACCGAGGGATCCCCTAAATAATTGATTTTTAAATAAAAAGAAATAAGAATTCTTTTCTAAGTGCTCTATGTGGATAAATCCAATTAATCCTCACAACAACCCTTTGTGGAAGATATATTATTTCCCCAATCTTACAAATGAGGAGTATGAGGCACAGAGACGTTAAGTGGAAGCCTGAGGTTAATATATGAACCCAAGTATCCAACTCCAGAGCACCTGCTGCTAACCACTGGGCCACCTTATCTTAGGATAATAAGATACAAATGTTGTACGAGTAAACAGAAAAGACTTCAAGAGGCTATATATAAGTACATTAGTATCAGGGGAGGTGGCAGGTGTACGCTGGATTCTTCTCAAAGAATAACTTTACTATTTTTTATGAGATTCATACAGATAATTGTTTTAAAGATTTTATTTATTTATTTGACAGACAGAGAGAGAGCACAGGTAGGGGGAGCCACAGGCAGAAGGGAGAAGCAGACTCCCTGCTGAGCAGAAGGCCCAACTTTGCTCAATCCCAGGACCCTGGGATCATGACCTGAGCCAAAGGCAGACCTGAGCCACCCAGGCGCCCCCAAAGAATAACTTTAAAAGTCCCATTAGCCGTTTGGGGAGTTAAACGAGGCACTTGAGAGAGGGGCAGGATTTGGGCAGACCCAAAGGACGAGGCCGGTAGCTTTGGGAGAGGAGAAGTTAAGAGTAGCAACAAGCACCAGGTGCCAGGGCAGCTGAGGGGATCTGCAAGTGTGCCCAGGGCAGTGGGAGGGGAGGTTGAGGAAAGGAGGGAGGCCAAATGACAGAAGGGAAGGACTGTGAGGGACTGTGAGGACACTTTCAGGGTGGCGGCTATGTGCCCAATCTTGATCATGGTGATGATATCACAAATGTATACCTACATCAACACTTATCAAATTATATATCTTAAATACATACAGTACATTAGATGTCAATTATACCTCAATAACACTGCTTTTATTTTTATTTTTTTAAGATTTATTTATTTATTCATGAGAGACAGAGACACAGAGAGGCAGAGACACAGGCAGAGGGAGAAGCAGGCTCCATGCGGGGAGCCCGATGCGAGACTCGATCCTAGGACCCCGGGATCACGCCCTGGGCCGGAGGCAGGCGCTCAACCACTGAGCCACCCAGGTCAATAACACTGCTTTTAAAACTGAAAAAATAAGGTTCCATGCCATATGATTCGATTTATATGACATTCTGGAAAAGGCAAAATAGAGGCAAAACACAGACGATAGTTGCCAGGGGCTAGAGTTGGGGAAGAGGATCAGGGCTGAAGAAGCAGGAGGGGCTTCGGAGGAGGAAGGGTTAATAGATGGGATGAGAGGGTCACTTCACCTCAGTCGTCTTCCTCCCCAAAACCCATAACCCCCAGTCTAAGCATCAGGCAAACCCAAACTAAGGAACATTCTATTAAGTATCCATACTCCCCGAACCCATCGAAGTGGTCAAAAACAAAAGAGACTGAGAAACAGCCACAGACCGGAGGAGACTAAGGAGACACCATGCTTGCGTGTAATATGGTATCCTAGACGAAATTCTGGAACAGGAAAAGCACATAAATGGGCAAATTAATGAAATCGGAATAAAGACTTAAAATGCTAGTAATATGCCAGTGTTGGCGCCTGACTTCCAAGGAAGGCCGTAGGGCGTTACAGCAATAGGAACACGGGGACAGGAGCCTGCCAGAGCGCTGTGGACTCTCCTTGCAACTTTTAGATCACTGAACACTGACAGTCTTCCAAATCCACTGAAACTATATGAAAATAAAAAAGTGTATTTAAAAACATCTTCAGGGGGCAGCCCTGATGGCTCAGCAGGTTTAGAGCCACCTTCGGCCCAGGGCGTGATCCTGGGGTCCCGGGATCGAGTCCCGCATCAGGCTCCCTGCATGGAGCCTGCTTCTCCCTCTGCCTGTGTCTCTGCCTCTCTCTGTGTGTGTGTCTCTCATGAATAAATAAATAAAATCTTTAAAAATAAATAAATAAATAAATAAATAAATAAATAAATAAATAAATAAATAAAATCAGACATCTTCAGTGGAGGCACTTTTGTTCTTCTTGGATCTTCCCCCCCAGAAGTCAAGAACATAGTTTATTTTTCAGCCCGGAATGAATTTCCAAGCCAAAGGCAGGAGCTTCTCTGCTTTGACTCATAAAGCCCTACAGCGGGCAGCCTGGTGGGGGGGGATGGGGGGCTGTTTCCCACCTCCTCCCCCACCGGGGCCCCTCTGCCTTCTCCTCCATCAGCAGCCCCAGCAGCAGTTTGAACACAACAAAGGCATCCTGGTCACACAGGGATCCAGACAGCCGAGGGGCAGGGGGCAGTGGTGCCTCCATCCTGCTCTCTTGAAGTCCCACTGGTCAGATCTGTGCTGGGTGGGACCCCTGCTGGGGGAGGAGGGGAGGGGAGGGGAGAGGGGGTCCCAGCAGAGGCTGAGGAATTTCCAGCACTCCCTGTGTGTGTGTGTGAGACAGACAGACAGACAGAGGAACAGAGCACCGACTGAGGATGTTAGGGCGAGTGACCTGAACCAAGCTCCTGGAAATAATCTCTCAGTGGGGAAGCAGCGAGTCCTTTTGGAAACCACTGAAGCAAGAAAGTGGTGTTGACCAGCCTATTGTGCGGGCCTTTTTTATTATGTGTAAGTAAATGAAAGGCTGACACTGTCCTAATAATCTTCCTGATGCCCCGCCTCTCCCCACCCCCAGCCCCTGCAGCCAGCGGTGACCAGTCCCCACCCCGGCCTTCTGCAATATCTCCTCCCCAGAAACTGTCCCTTTGGACCCTCCTCTCTCCACACTTTCCTCTCTTCCTCTTCCTTCTCCTCTCCGCCCCGTCCTCAAGGGTGATTCTGCTCCCCCAGTGTGGCCCTGCCTGCCCCCTGGAGCAGCCCTAGCCCTGGGAGCACACTCAGGGGCCAGGTGGTCTCCCCCCAGCTGCTTCTGGGGAGTCTACACGGGGCATCGGGATGGAGAGCAGACTCCCAGCGTCCTTTGTCCTGGGTAGCGCTGACATCTTCGCCCATAACATGAAGGTGTCCCTCTCAAGTTGCTCATTTAGGAAAAGCAGAGTGTGCGTGTAGTATTGGACAGGGTATAGAAAAAAAAGAAAGAAAAAAGAAGAGAAGGACAGAAAGAAAGAAAGAAAGAAAGAAAGAAAGAAAGAAAGAAAGAAAGAAAGAAAGAAAGAAAGAGGGATCCCTGTGTGACGCAGCGGTTTGGCGCCTGCCTTTGGCCCAGGGTGCGATCTTGGAGACCTGGGATCGAATCCCACATCGGGCTCCCGGTGCATGGAGCCTGCTTCTCCCTCTGCCTGTGCCTCTGCCTCTCTCTCTCTCTCTCTCTCTGTGTGACTATCATAAATAAATAAAAATGTTTAAAAAAATTTTTAAAAAAAGAAAGAAAGAAAGAAAGAAAGAAAGAAAGAAAGAAAGAAGAAAAAAGAAAAATTCATAATATTAATAGAGATAATCTGTGCACAGCTTATTGTGGTGATGACTGTAGAACATATCCATGTATGAAACCATTACATTGTACTTTATTTTTTTTCATTGTACACTTTAGACCTAGACAATGTTGTACGTCGATAATCTCCAGAGAAAACTGGGGCGGTGGGAGGTGGGGGTGGAGAGTTATTCCATTCACCAGGAATTAGAACATTGAGACAGCAAAGAGAGGACACTGAAATGTCTCCAAACTGACTGCAGGAAGGAGCTCTAACTCCGGCTGCCGAGGCTGGAGGAGCTAAGGCACGAGGCTGGGGCTCTAGGGCCCAGGAGCACGGAGGAGGCCCCCCAGAGATGGAACCCAAACCTCTGAGGAAGGCCTGCCAACAGGCTGGGGCTAGGGTCTCCAAGGAGGGACAAGGAGACGAGTTTTGAGATTGTGAGACTAAGAACTGAAACCAGGGTCAGCCGCCAGTACTGAAGTCAATTGCCACCAAGGTGAGTGGGGCGATGCCTGGCAGGAACTGGGAGCACCAGGAGGGAATACATCGCTCTTCCCTCCTCCTGTCTTCCAGTCCCCATCTAACACCCCCTGCTGGCAGAGCCTGATATGGATCCTGCTGGCCAAGGAGCTCCGGGTTTACCGGTCACAGCCCCAGCATCACAAAGCTGCTATACAAAGTATAAGAAGTAGCATTGAGACTCAATGGCATTATAAGAGAACCAGAAGGAAGAAGAGGTATAAGCTGGCACTTTATCAGGTGCCTGTTCCACGGATCCACACGTGAATGTACAAGCATGTGTGAGTGTAGGGGTATAAGGAGCACCTCTGATTACGAGCATCGTATTGGATGGCAGCTCCCTATTTCTAATAATAGTATCTAATTTTTACTAAGAGGTTGCCAGGTACGAGGCAAGTGCTAACCTCTTCACATCAGTGATCTAATTTAGCACTCACGAGAACCTAAGGAGGTTGATACCAAAAGAATTTTAATTTTACAGACGTGAAAAATTAAGATGTAGAGAGGTTAAGTAGCTTCCTCATAAAGATCAGAAAGCAGCAGGTCCAAGACCCGGTTCCATAAAGTTCACGTGACCTCCCTGCTTCACCTCTTACCCATGGGGCACCTTCTACCCTCGCCTCTCCCTTCCCCTGACATGGGCAGGAGCTCTGGCAACAAAGGGGGTAACAGACTCCTCAGTTCTCTTTGCTCAGATGCACTCTACAACTACAACTCCCTGGTGCACGAAACACAGGATTAGAGCACGTGCAACCTTGAAGCATACACGCCACCACCAAACCAGAAGAACGGCGGAAGAGCGGAAAGAGGGCTCACATCCCAGTACGATAGTATGACATGCAGACGGTAAAATTGTGGGGTCGACAAGCACGTATTGACATGGGAGGGTAACCATTGCCAATATTTAATGAGAGATTCCCATGTTCTGGGCACTGTGTCATGGGCTTTTTTGTATGAACACATTTAATCCTCACGACTAGATGCAGTGGATCCCATCATTATCATGTCCATCTTACAGATGAGGAAATTGAGGCACTAGAGAGGTTATATAACTTGCCCAAGGGCATGTAGCTTGTCATTGATAAAAGTCAGTATCTGAAACAAGACAGTCAAGCTTTAGAGCTCACGATGTTGACACCACACTAGTCTGACTCCAGCAGAGTGTAAAACTGACGTGACCAACCATTCGGCTAAAAAGAAAACAGACAACAGACTAGTGTATTATAGTACTTTGCCATGTCTGTTTCAAATATACACATAGGAAATTTTTATATATATGAATTACTATGGTCTGTCTCACCAACTTAACTCTGCTATTGTAGGGCACAAACAGCCACAGATAATCCAGAACGGAATGAGCATGGCCTGTTCTAAGAAAAATGTATTCATAAAAGCAGATGGCGTGCTATATACATATATATTTATTAATATACATATTAAATATATATATTTATTTAATTTTAGTCCATAAAGGAAAGTCTGGAAGGGTTTATTTTATTTTTTTTGGAAGGGTTTATAATAAAATATGAACAATGGTTATCTCGGAGTGGTAGTTTGATTTTTTGCTTTCTTATTTTTAAATAACTGTATGTTCTGATTTTTCTACAATACACATATTCGTTTTTGTAATAAAGTTCTCTTTTTTTTTTTTAAGAAATGAGGGTAATTTCAGGGAAAAGGATCTGGCAACGTGAACAGCTTCCTAATATTTTGGGTGGATAAGAAAAGGAATCTTCTGCTCCCACTACACAACTGTAATAGAAAAGAGATTCAAAAGCATCTACTTCATCCTGGCAAGGAAATAAAATGCTCCCTGGCAATCATCCCATACCTGAATAGTCCCAGGAACCAAGTCCCGTGCATTGTTTTAAGCATGTTCCCTTTCCCCTGCCCTATATGGAGGGCTCGCAAATTTATGGAACATGGGCACTATTATTCCACTTTGAAACTCCAGCCTCCTAGATCCTAATCAAGATGACAGGGTCCCTCTGAACATCCGACATTTGTACGCAGGATAGCATTGTTGTGGTAGCTGTGATGTTATCCTTTTGCATCGAGAGTATTCTCTCCAATTTCCCCCAAGCCATGTGTTGCCTTGGAAACATGATTCTTATAGAGATCTAAGCAAAGGGAAATAATAAAAATAATAAAATCTTACAGTTGAAGTCTATCTTTCATGCCACCAAGCCGCACTGCTAAACCCTTCCCCTAGATAAAAAGACAGGCAAGCAGAATGGCTCATACCATGTGTCATCCTGATAATTAACAATTAGAGAAAACACGTTGATCTCTGTTCTCCAGATATTTCAGGTCAAAGTGGTTTTCCACCTGAATTAAGCAGATTGTCAAGGCCAACAGTTTTATGAATGGGAAGATTTCATCCCATCTCCAAAGATGCTGGCATGTAAGAGGTCTCTGGGCTGGGAAGCAACAAAGCCTCTTGGCATCGTGGCATCAACTCACGTGAATGAAAGGTCTGAAGTAATGTGGACAATCTTCCCTTTAGAGCAGCAGTTGGTGAACTTTTCTGTGAAGGCCCAGCTAGTAAAAATGTTCAGCTCTGTAGGCTCTATTGTCTGTCTCACCACTTAACTCTGCTATTGTGCAAACAGCCACAGATAATCCAGAACAGAATGAGCATGGTCATGTTCTAAGAAAAATGTGTTCATAAAAGCACATGGCGTGCTAGATGGGACTCTGAGGCCATCATGTTGCACACCTGTTACTCTACAGTGTAGATGGGGGATCCTCAAGGTGTGTCTGCAATAGTCAAGGGTTCCCCTCAGGAGAAGTGCAAAGTTGACAAAGTTATTTCTCATTTGTTTCCTCAATGACGTGGATTACATTCCTTCAGTGAGCCACGGTTGGGCTTAAGTATTGCAAGTCAGAAGTAGAAAAGCAAGTAAAGTCCCTAGAGTTTCCATCTGACAGAGGAAAACATACTAACCCAGTAAACAAGCAAATGAGAACATTTTTAGTATTGATGGGTTCTAGAAATAAGATAAATAAAATAATAGTGAGAGACGGGGAGCCTGGTTTGGCCAGAGTGGTCAGGGAAGGCCTCCGAGGAAGGTGTTTAGTAGCTCGCATCAGAGTGGAGAGAAGTTGCCCACATGCAAAGATCTGGACAAGAAACGGACTGTCAAGAGCAGAAATGCCAGGAGCCCGGTGGCAGGAACAGGGTTAGTGGGTCTGAGGAACAGAAAGACCTGCCAGAAAGTAACGAGAGCATGGAGAGCATGGTTTGGGGAGCATGGAGAGCATGATTTGAGGATGAGGCTAAGAGGCAGTCAAGGGTCATGGCAGACATAGCCTTCTGAGCCCGTTAGAGCCATAGGGCCTGGCGTGGACCTCACCTTGCCCTTGTCCAGCATTCCTGGCTCTCACTGTCACCTCACCTGGACACCTTGCTCAGGCTCACTGCATTCATCAGGTGTGGCAAGTCTAGAAGTATTCTAAAAATCATGTGAGCAGGCTCCCCTACTGAGGAAAACACACCTATTTTCACTGGCAACAATAGCAGACAGATTAAAATAAATTTGTGCATAAGTAAGATATTAGGCACCTGATCAAGTGACTTCTTAGCTTCCCCGTTTCTTAAACATCAATGTTCAAACCAGGAAGAATAAGGAGGTGACTGGCCGAGCGTATCAGGCATGCTCACAGATGGAGAAAAAAAAAAGCCTTAATTCCTTTAGCTCTAATAGAATATACACACTTAGGAAGCCACTGAACATAAGGTAGAGAGAACTGGTAAGACAGTCTTCAGCTATTTTAAATGAGCTGGATGCACCAAGCCCGCACCCATGAACCCACAGTGAGCCTTAGGTAGGGAGGCATCTCCAGTTTCAGTGGTATAATGTCCTGGGATCTGTGAGGCCAGGTGAGGAGCCAGAAAAGAAAAGGTTGTTCTTTTCAGAATAAGTAAAGAGGCATATTCCAAAAGCTACAACCCATGAGTTGAATATCCATCCCTACAAAAATCCTGTAAGGGATGATGAAATAACATTTCATGAGCAAGAGGGAAGCGGTGAGCACTACAACCAATGTGGGTTGCTGGGAACAAATCTCATGGGATCATTCTCATTTCTTCCTTTGAGAGGATGGCTACACTCAACAAATGTGCATCATGCAACATCTAAGTTCTTACACACGGGCTGCTGTGTGAACGAGACAGATGCAGTGCCTCTCTACATCAGCGGAGGTCTTTAGAAATATGCCACTGGGCTTTCTCCTGGATCCTATCTTGTTCAACATTCTTATCAATTAGTTGGATGAAGACATGGGAGACACGACACAGTGGAGTCCAAAATGGGTTAAACCTAATGAGAAATGAATGAATATCCAATCTCGTTCAAGTTAATTCTAGGGGTGCCTGGGTTGCTCAGTCAGTGAAGTGTCGGCCTTCAGCTCAGGTCATGATCCCAAAGTCCAGGAGTGGAGCCCCACATCAGGCTCCCTTCTCAGTAGGAGCCTGCTTCTCCCTCTCCCGCTCCCCCAGCTTGTGTTCTCTCTCTCTCTCTCTCTTTCTCTCAAATAAATAAATAAATAAAATCTTTTTAAAAAATGATCTGTTGATCACAAACATTTAGCTGCTTTCACTCCTAGGCAAGGAGAACGGGACAGTGGATGAGAGATCTCATTAACTTTTTGACAGGGGAGAAGTTATCGGAAGAGTGGTGAATGATGTACAGGGCAGAGAAAGACACAAATTAAAACGTTTGCAGAAGAGGCTAAGGGAGAAGATCTCCAGTTTGCCTCACAGAATCCTAGAGAAGCTCTAAATTTGATTAAAACTGCCACCGAGAGGGGCAGGGGCAGTGCAGAGCTACAGACCTTCTGTATCTGAACACTGGAACCCCTAGTCCTTCTTTCCTACCAGATATGCAGGACGCCAGCAGCTAGACATGCACACCACCCTCCCCCGGGGGTAGAGATCAGGAAATTCTTCTCTGGAAAATCGGAACAGTCCCAAAGAAACAGACTGTTGTTAGGGTTTCCCCCAGTGCCAGCCTCCCACCCAATCACCCACAGTGAAGTCTGCCAATTGACAAACCCCTATATCCACACTCATATACAGAGCCGTCCATCAGCTTTTTAATGCCTTACAATTAGATAGGAATGACAACCAAGATCTTTGACAATGTGAAGAGAGGCTAAAGTCAATCCATTAGAGAAAAGGAAACTGAAGGAAACGAATTTAATACAGGAAACAAAGACTTAGAGAAAAAAAAAAGTACATCTGGTCAGTTCCCTCAAAATAACTGATTATTGCATATCAAAAAGCCAAGATGAGAATATTATGAAAAAGAGGCAATCAGAAAACTAAGAATGAGCTTTTGGTTTGTTTGTTTGTTTTTTAAAGATTTTTATTAATTTATTTGAGAGACAGTGAGAGTGAGAGAGATCACAGAGTTAAAGGAAGAAGCAGACTCACCACTGAACAAGGGGCCGATGCGGGACAGATCCCAGGACCTTGAGATCACAACCTGAGCCAAAGGCAGACACGCAAGGGACTGAGCCACCCAGGCACCCCAAGAATGAGCTTTTGAAATTAAAGTGATGACAGTATAGGGGCATCTGGCTGGCTCAGTCTATGGAGTGTGTGACTCTTGATCTTGGGGATGTGGGGTTGATTCCCACTTTGCGGGTAGAGATCACTTAAAAATAGAATCTTAAAAAAAAAGACTATATATATATATATATATATATATATATATATATATATATATATAATAAATGATAGCCTAAATAAATAAATGAAAGCATTGGAAGACAAAGTTGAAGACTCTTACAAGAAGTAAAACAAAAAGAAGAAGAGATTGAAAATATTGGGACAAATTAAAAATCCAGCATATGAAGCAGGAGGCCCAACATCCAACTAACAAGAACTCCAGAAAAACAGAGTAAGGAGAGAGAGAAAAAGTTCCTATGTATGAATGAATGAGTGAGTGAGTGAGTGAGTGAGTGAGTGAATGAGTCTCCAGGTTAAAGGACCCAATGGGCGCCCAGCACAATGAATGACGAAAGGCCCCCCGCTAAGATTTCTCATAGTGAAATTCTGACCCTTAGGGAGAAGGAGGAGACCCTGAAAGCTGCAGAGCGAAAAACTCACTACTCACAAAATACCGAGACCAGACTGCCAACAGGACTTCTCCAGAACAACGGATGCTAGACCAGTGCTCTCAAACCACGAGCCCGAGACTCGGCGTTGCTGTCAATCCGTCACTGACCACAACTTTTATAAAGTAGAGTAGAAACAATTGCTAGGCAAAAATTCACAAATTAAAAGCCAAATTAAAATGTTATCATCAGCTTCAAGAGACATAAAACGACACAGTCAAATTAGTCTAAGTTCTGAAAAGCTTACTCTGAATTTCTGTGCTTATCTCATCACAGCTGGATGGCGGTTTGCAGACTGACACTGGTGCGTGGACCAGACCGTGAGTAGCAACGCGGGACAAGAAATTATCTTTACGATTCTAGTTCTCAGCCCCGAATTATATGCCCAAACCATATCACCCGTGAGAGAACGGACAATGGGATGCGAGGCTGGCCAAAATGAAGACCATTCATCCTCTTGGACCCTTTTGTATAAAATGTTCGAGCAAAATGAAGGAATAAATGCAGAAAGTGTAAGACACGTCCAGTCAGGGGAGCCAAGGGTGGAGTCCCATCCATGCCCACCTGGGCCGCTGGTGGGTGACACCCTCCCTGCTCCCACCCACCCGGAGCCCCCCTCTCCTACAGCCTCCCGAGTCTAAACCCACAGGTGCGACCTGTGATGGGGTGGAGGTATTTGCACACTCATCAGAGAGAAACTGTGACAACCAGCCCAGGAAAGTGCCAGAGAAACAAGGGCCTCGACTTCACCTGTGCCTTTGCAGGGCCTTTCTGACCTCCGAGCCCGCCCAGTGGCGCCAGTGGGCTGTAGCCCTCCCGCTACACCCAGTCTCAAACCTGGAGGTTGCTTCTTCTGGAGACGGTCGGTCAGAAGGGCAGGCATGGAAAGGGGGTGCGAGCTCCCCACTCGGTGCCTGCTGTCTCCTAATCTCTGCTGGTGCTTATTTCACTCTCTCCCTTCCACTCTGACGGTCCTGGGGAACAAAAAAAAAAAAAAAAAAAAAACAAAAAACTAAAATATTTGCATTCCATCCGAGTTAATACCACATTTTCTGTAATTATCCCCACTGCTAAAATCATTTTCTCGTGTGCTTTTTGAGCAAGAAGGGAGGGGCTGGGGGGGGAGCAAATTAATTCCTTGGCAACAAAAATCTAATTAATCACAAACGGTTCTGAGTCACTCAGAGCTTCTCTGGTCCAGGAAAACAGCAGCCAAAGGGGAGCAGGAACACCTAGGTTAGCAGGAAGGGAAAAAAAATCGGCACTTCTTCAGGTAGCAGTGTTTGTGAATGTGCAAGGGAGAGGCAAGGTAATGAGAATAAGAGCAGGGGCTTTGAGGTCAGTCGAAGTTGGGGTGGAATCCCAGGTGCATCATTTCCTGCTGCGTCACCCCCGAGTGAGTTACCTTGTCCCGTGGGGCCTCAGTGCTCCCATCTGTAAAGTGGGGATAACCACACTGTCTTATAAAGCCAGTGGGGGAACTGAGATGCTGTCTGTAAAGCCCTTACAATGGTCGGCACACGGGAAACACTAAGGGTCGGTGATGCTCTGTTAGCATCCTCGAGCACCAGTGCTGTGCTATCAGTTACAAACCTTCAGGAGACATTTTTTCCAGCTTTTTCAAAAGCTGTTTTTAAGTAGCTTCCACGAGATGTATTATATTTTCATGAATACATACTAAAGAAATAGTGAGAGAAGTACAAAGACGTTTCGTTGTAGGAATGCCCATCACGCTGATCACTCTAATAGAAAAAAAGAAAACTATCAAAATGTCCTAAAACGGGAATTGGTAAAATAAATCAGGGTACATCCATGGAATGAATAATCGCTCTTAAAGTGGGTATCAAAAGGGAATGCTTGGGACGCCCGGGTGGCTCAGCGGTTGAGCGTCTGCCTTTGGCTCAGAGTGTGATCCCAGGGGTCCTGGGATCGAGTCCCGCATCGGGCTCCCCCAGAGGGAGCCTGCTTCTCCCTCTGCCTACGTCTCTGCCTCTCTCTGTGTGTCTCTGATGAGCAAATAAAAAAAATATTTAAAAACAAGAACAGCAAAAAAAGGGAATGCTTACTGATGGAAACGTCGGGGTTTGGCGGTAGGAAGTAGTGTAGAAAGCAAATTACCAGCTGGTAAAGTATAAACCATATTTCCTTGCGTCAAAACACTTTCTACCTGTGGGTATATATGTGCAGAGAAAAATTTCTGAAAGTATGATGAAGGCTTTTTTTTTTTTGGAGTATTTGCTCTCTTCTTTTAGCCATTTGTATTTTTCCATTTCTTTATCATGAGCATACTCTTTATGATCTAAAAATTTTGAACTTTTAACTAAAGTGAGAAAAAAATAACCAAAAAAATAAAAATGTTGAACTTTTACTTTTTATAGAGAACCATAGATTTCCTAATTCTACCCACAACCTCAGAGCTCTCTGGACGCGACCCCTGAATGATTTAAAGACCACCTGGAGGCTCTGCAAACACAGGGGCCGCACAGTTATCTGGGCCCCAGGGGTCAGCCTGGCTGCCCGCGCTGTGGCTCCCCGGTTAATAGGCAATAGCCCCTGTGAAAGAAACAGTCTCACACTGACGTTAAGGGGAGTCCCCAGTGGAGCATGGGGTTTATTTGCTGAGCCATACCTGCTGGTTTACCCTCTTTGGGGAGGAGGAGGAGGGGACCCAGTTTGCCTGCCCCTGGCTTCCCCTTTACTCCCCTGGGGAAGGTGTCAGCTCTAAGCAGGACTGGGCTGCCAGGCCCCCTCTCTGCTTCTCTGCAGCCCTCAGCTGCCACCTGCCCGCACGAACCCAGGGCCACCAGAGGACTATGACCCCCTCCTCCTCCTCAGCCGGGGCCCCATGCTCTGCTGAGGAACCAGCCTTTTCCTGCCCTTCTTCCCACAAAAAACCCCACCCGTTCCTACCTGCAGGGGGAAGACAGCTGTGGTGTCCATCAACTGCAGTCTCAGGGCAGCAACTGGAGAGGCACAGGGCTAAGTACCAGCAGCTCTCAAATGTCTCAAGACAGGCCCCAAGGCTTTGGTTTCAGGTCCCCTGTCACCTCCGTGCACAGTCTGCAGAATGCACAAAGAGGGAAAAAAATCCCCAAGCTTTGAGCTTGGCTGGGCAAAGCAGAAAGGTGATGTTGTCCTAAGAGTTGAAGGCTCTGACAGAAGTTCGATGACATGCCTTCGGGGCTTCTAAGAGCTTCCCCCCAGAGGTTCCCCAGGGCATGAAGCAGGTGCCCACGATGAAATGGCATCATTGAATCTCTGATGGAAGAAACAAACCTTGAGGCAAAGCAATGAAGCAGAACAGGTTGGCTGCAGAAGTTAAAGAGAAAATAGCGAGTGGAAAATTGGGAGAAGAATAATAAAACCCTCAAAACAGCTGGAGTTGGATTGATTTGTTTTTAATCAGTCGACTCCACAAACACTGTGTGTGTCTCCGCGGGTTGGGCCTGCAAGCATTACAGATATTAGGCCCAAGTCGCCCTGGTGAGCTCCCCGCACCTCCTGGGTGCGTTCCTTCGGGTTCCTTCAGGTGGCCGGTTGTGTTTTCTGGAAACAGGCAGCCGAAGCAGTGTTTCTGCTCAGACATTTCCTTCCCAAACCCTGCTACCCCTCCATCAAAATGCGGAGCCTGTTCCACTCCCCAGGGGCTCACACAGTCCCCTGGGACGGCCCCTGGGACGGCCTTGACAAGTAAGAAGCGTCACAGGACAGAAGGGACACTGCCCTCCTTCTGCGGCTGGGTCATAAAAGCAGGGATGACGTCTGCCTGCTTCTCGCTCTCCTCTCTGGACCCTCAAATGCAGATGCCACCATGTCGGGAGGAAGCCCAAACTAGTCTGCGCTCAGACGAGCTGGGGGCCCCAGCTGCAGGTCAGCCTCGGGCGGCAGCGTAGGAATAAGTGAGCCTGCGGCCGGGCACGGCGTCCAGCCTTTGAGTCCTCCAGCTGAGCTCCAGACACCGTGCAGCGGAAGCAAGGCCTCCCTGTTGTGCCCTCTCTGCGTTTAGACGTGAGCCCAACAGACGGTTGTCTTATGCCCCTCAACTTGGGAGAAATTTGTTCCTCCGTCATAGTGACCAGAACATCTTGGTTTCATGAACAGAACTTGGGTTTTCAGAGCCATGCAGACCCGTTTTTAAATCCCAGCCCTGCCGTGCCCCAGTTAAGGGATGCAGGCAAAGTCACTTAATCCGTCTGAGCCTCACCTTGCCCCTCTGCAAAATGGGAAGAACATCCGCCTCCCTTGGAATAAGTGCCACGGCGAGCATGGAGCAGCTAGCCCAGTGCTGTGGACACAGGGGCGGCTGCGAGCAGCCTGGGCGGAGCGGTCGTCCACACGGCCAGAGCCACGAGGCGAGCATCCTTCAGAGAGGCGAGATGAGCACAGGCTTGAAGAGTCTGGGCAGGAGAGGAGGTGCAAGGCTTCCCGATGGAAACTCTCCCCGGGGCGCCCCCTCCATAGCCAGCTCTGGATGGGCCTGCCTGGCTGCCTGCCCCTGGGGCCCTGTAGTCTCTGATCCAGTGGCTACTTGACAGTCACCTGGAGCTTCCCCTTTGTTCTGGAAACAATTCTGGCCTAAACCAGGGGGATGGCAATTTAGATGCCCCACTTTCTGCCCCAGCCTCCCCAGCAGACAGCTAATAAAGGCGGCTGCCCGGATGCCAGAACACCTCCTGGCGACCGTGCAGGGCCTCCCCACGTCTCTGAGGCCCCACTCGCTTCTGACCTGAGCTTTGTCTCACTTTCATTCCTGCACCTGTTCTTTGCATTTGAAGAGGGATCTTGGCTCCTTCACATCCTCTGGTTCTTTCAGCATGACCCCAACCTCAACACCAGCCTCGCCTTAATGATAAAGACTAGCCACCATTTATTGACCTTGTAAACCTCCAATCATCTTCTGAAGTTGGTACCGTGGGTCCCTTTTAAGATGAGGGAATACATACCTACTCAGAGACGTTCAATCATTACCCCAAAGACACCAACAAGCCAGTGGCAAAGGCTCTGGGACCCCCAAGATCCACACGCCATTACCCCTGATACTGCATTACCGGACTCGGCCTATGTGGCAAGCCACACCCACCCCACAGCCCGCAGGTGCTTCAGATCATTTCCTTCTGGCTCCCTCCCTCCTTCTGGCCTGGAATCCTCCCTGGCATCCAACAAGTAGCTGTCTGGACATGGACACTCCAATGTTGCCTGTTCATCTTGCTTTTCCACTCAGTATCAAGGATCCTCCTGCTCCAATGGCCAGGCCATCTGGGATGATGCAGGTGCCAGCAGTGGGTCAGCTACAGGTGATGCGAACAAGGTGGGCTGAGATAAGGGAACTCAGAGCATCCAAAGAACTTGGAGGCAGGCAGTCCCCGAGGGTGGCTTCCCCAGGCCTGGCCGCTCCCAGGACATCACTATGAGGCATTTGGTAGTCACTCAGACCTGTGGATAAGGCTCCAGCCCCGAAACCCTCAGAACCCTGTTTCTTAGGTAGAGAATGAAAGTATGTCTTTCTCATTTGTCAATTATCAAAGCAACTATCAAGCTGTTTATTGAAAACGGACCCCACCTCAAACAACTAAGGTGGAAAGAGTTTACTCCAACCATCATAAATCTTGGTCAAGGGGCACCTGGGTGGCTCAGTGGTTGAGCATCTGCCTTTGGCTCAGATCAGGGTTCTGGGATCGAGTTCCCTACAGGGAACCTGCTTCTCCCCCTGCTTATGTCTCTGCCTCTCTCTGTGTGTCTCTCATGAATAAACAAACACATAAAATCTTTTAAAAAAGAAAGAAAGAAAGAAAGAAAGAAAGAAAGAAAGAAAGAAAGAAAGAAAGAAAGAAAGAAAGAAATAAATAAATCTTGGTCAACTAGACAAAGTCAACATAGTAGGTGCTCACTAAATACTTGAATGAATGGATGGAAGCACACACTAAACTGTAAGCTCCATGAGGAGAGATACCAGGTCTGCTTTGCCCATCACTGCACTCCCAATGCCAGCACTGTCCCATGTAATAACGCCTTTTGGGGACAGGGGTTATTGTAGGCCAGGGGTGGGCTGATGAGGACCTGGGCCTCAGGGTGGCAGAAGGCAGGCACAGATGAGAGAGGCTGTGGAAAAGAAAAAACTGGCAGACAGGATGATAAATTTAGCACACGGGAAAGAGCAGACTCTCAGATACCCCTGAGTTCAGTGGGAGGGGGAGAAGGCACAAGACAGTCTGGCCCATCAGGTGGTGAAGAGAGGGCATGCTGACAGGAAGGGGCGCTGGCCCAGGGTGAGCGCTCGGTGGAGAGTTGGTGGAGGACAGGAAGGAGAGCAGGCTGAGCTCCAGAGCCTGGAAGGATGTCACCAGAACATGTCCTCGGGTGGCTGGCCAGACAAGGGCGAACTTCTAGGGAGTCATCTGCAGAAGCATTATTTGAGGCTGGTGGAGAATCGAGGAGGGAAGGAAGTCACTGGGGACAGAGTGGGGTGCCAAGGGGGGCTTGTTTAGGGAGGAGATGAACCACCTTGAGCTTGCAGAAGGACTTGCATGTGAGTGAGGGGTCCTGGCAGGAGGCATCTAGGGAAGGGGCAGTCGGCCAACCCTAGGATTTCAGAACTTCTACCTAAAGCCGCAGGGCATCGAGCTCTCCTTCCTCTACCTCTTAGTCTCTGTCCATCTGTGTGAGATCCAAGAGGTAGAGGAAGGAGAGTTCAAAAGCATCAAACCATAAAGCTCAAAGTGGTATCAAAACAAATGAGGCCAGGAGTCTGGAAGAAAGGGGAGGCTGCTCAGGGAATAGAGAGCAAACAAGAAAGGGCTGGACAACGGTCAGGGAGAGGGGCTCAAAACACCAGAGCGGGCATGTGGCCGCAAGAGGAACAGGACCAGGGAGATGAAACCACAGGGATGCAGATTCCAGCTCAGCAGCAAATATTTTTCGCACCCAAAGATGGGCCAGAGTAATTGGGAAGATGTGTACCTCCCATCAGTAGGGGAATTTGGCCCAAGGCAGGATGCCCTTGAACTAGACATGCAGAGGGCAGCCCGGGTGGCTCAGCGGTTTAAGTGACGCCTTCAGCCCAGGGCCTGATCCTGGAGACCCGGGATCGAGTCCCACATCGGGCTCCCTGCATGGAGCCTGTTTCTCCCTCTGCCTGTGTCTCTGCCTCTCTCTCTCTCTCTCTCTAATGAATAAATAAATAAATAAGTATTAAAAAAAAAAAAAAAGAAAAGAACTAGACATGCAGAGCACCAGGCTCTTCACCTGAAGCACTGGAACCCAGGAATTTTAGAGTCTGGCCCATCCCGAGACCCCAACTGTCACCAGCCACCCTGCCATCTTCAGAATGCTGCCCTGTGTTAATGCTCGGCACTGCCCTGTCCCTAGGTGATAGTTTCCTTCTGCATTTACATCCGTCCTATTCTATTCATCTGTATTTATAGTTTATAATCCCCTCCCCCTACTATTATCATTGATGACATATCGAATTGTCCCACAGTTTAGTGGCCTACAACCTTTACTATCTCACAGTTACTGTGGGTCAGGAATCCAGGGTGGCTGGGTCCTCTGGCTTTGGGTTTCACACTCCGTCATGGTGTTGAGTGGCCCACAGGCCCCTCAAGGCTGAGCTGGGGGGAGGGCTTCCTGGCTCACTCACGTACTCATTGACAAGATTCAGTTCCTTGTGGTGTTGGACTGAGGCCTCAGTTTCTCAGGAGCTATTAGTCAGAGGAGGCCACCTTTGGTTCTTTGCCAGGTAGGTCTCTCCATGGAGCATCTCACAGCATGGCAGCTTGCTGCGACAAAGGGAGGGAGATGGGGGGCAGAGGGAGAGGAGAGAGAGAGAGAGGGAGAGAGAGAGGGCACTAATGAGATGAAAGTCACAATCTTTGTAATCTAATCCGAAGGGTCACCCCATGACTGTGGCTATACTCTATTTCTTAGAAGTAAATCACTGGGTCCAGCCTACACTCAAGAGTTGGGAATTAGGCAGAGCTTTTTTCCAAAAGTCATGGCTTCACCCAGGCCTCCCAAAGTTCCATGAGAGCAGGAACCTCACGCACCCACCGTTTTCGTCTCCCTATGCCAGCACCTGAAACATAGATGTTCAATGTATATTTTTATTTTATTTTAATGGTTTTTCAATGTATATTTTTAAATGAATGAACAAGGTAAACCGCAAGCTCCGTGAGCTCTGAGTGCTGCACTGCGGAATACACGCTTATTGAATGAATCAGGGAATGAATGAATGAGTGGATGAATAAGCTAAATATCCCTTAGTAAACACTTGACACAGTCCCTAAATCACTATTAAAAAATAAATTTAGGAGACTGAGTGGCTTAGTAGGTACCGTAAAAAAAAAAAAAAAAAAAAAAAAAAAAAGGAGCTTTCAGGCCTAATTACCCATGATGTCCTCTTTCCAAACCATGCGTTCCATGAGGCCATTTTGAAGATGCGTAGATAAGTTAGGGAGCCCCCAGAAGCCATGTGGCAAGAAGGCCTGCTGCCTCTAGGGAATAGGATGGGATGCAGACCTTTATCCTCTTGCCAGGTCATGGCAGAGGCTCCAGAGAATTTAAATTTGCATAATTGTTTCCCCCTGACTGGCTCCCCTCCCTGCTAAGGCTAATGTCCTGGAGATGCCTTTCCAAGTGACAAGTATATTGTCAACGCAGAGCAGATCTGTGCACTAGGCCCGCTGATTGGCAGGCCTATCAAATCACAAAGGAGGCCCCAAATAAGCAACTTTGGGGACCCGCAGAAAGAGGCTGGTGAGAACATGTTCTCCCCACCCCCACCCCACCCCTACTATGGCTGTTAATTGAGAAGGGGAGCCTCAATAAATTATATTGAAAACAGATAAACAACTCAAGCTGTGTTTATTAAAGAAATAGCAAGTGGCACGATGCCAGCACGAATGAGCTTCGCTGTAATCAGTGTATTTATTTCACCGAAAAAAAGCCTGTCTGGGCTTCTTTTAAGCCTGATAAATTCATTATGCTAAGTTTCAACCTCCATAGAACTGAGGCTTTTCTATATGTTAATTCATTTTAGTAAATAATTATTCTGTTTGGCTGAGGGAATGCATGTCTCTGTAATTTAATAATTGGGAGGGTTATTACATGTGATTAATAGGAATCATAAGCAAATACTGAGAGTATAATAAAGGAGGTCAGTGGGGAGGTGGGGAAGAGTCTCCATTCCCTGCTCTCACTCCTTCTCCCTTTGCAGAGTTAGGGATTCGGTATTTGGAATAGAGATTGCCTTCCTTACTCACCTGAGAGCCATTTCGGATACTTGGCACACTTCTCTTTGGAGCTTTGAAATGTGCCTCTGCGTGTCTGTATATAAGAGGTGAGAAAGGAGAAGAGAGAAGACCTGGAGAAGGAGAGAGAGAGAGGCAGGACCTTGAGTGACTCCAGGCCAGAGGCTCCCAGATGCCCATCAGAGCCTCAATCTGTCCCTTCAGTGCCAACCAGAGGTGTTTTCAACCATCCTCAGTGAAATGAGAACAATAAAAACCATGCAATGGCTTTTCCAGAGTCAAAACGTCCCCAATTTTTCTTTTTAATTCTGGGATCATCCCTCACCCAACTGGAGTATTAAAAAATGTCCTTTTGTGAAATAAGGATCATTAGTAATGTCGCTCTCTATCTCCTTACTTGGAAAAATGAAAAGCTGGCAACTTTTGGCCTCTTTCCTCCGGTGTGTTTTGGCATTTTTAATTAAGAAATGTGCCAGTCTGGGATGGCTGCGTGGCTCTGCCTCAGGGCGTGATCTTGGGGTCCCAGGATTGAGTCCCACATTGGACTCCTCATGGAGCCCTGCTTCTCCCTCTGCCTATGTCTCTGCCTCTCTCTCTGTGTCTCTCATGAATAAATAAAATCTTTTTTTTTTAATTTTTATTTATTTATGATAGTCACACGGGGGGGGGGGGGGCGGGCAGAGACACAGGCAGAGGGAGAAGCAGGCTCCATGCACCGGGAGCCCAACGTGGGATTCGATCCCAGGTGTCCAGGATCACGCCCTGGGCCAAAGGCAGGCGCCAAACTGCTGCGCCACCCAGGGATCCCCTAAATAAAATCTTTAAAAAAAAAAAAAAAGAATTGTGTCAGTCTGTGAAACCCCAAACTCTTATAACCTTTGCTTTAGACCAGAGCCTTCTGGCCCCAAGAGTGAGACCATCCTGGGACCAGACTTCCATACCTGATTTTCCTAGAATTGCTCCTTGTTTATTAAATGGAGAAACTGATGAACCTATATATTAGCCCAATAATTCAAAAATATTGAGCATCTACTATGTGACAAGCACTGTTCTTAGCACTGATGATAAAGCACCTGATACATTTTTTAAACAATCAATTTCATTGAAGAAATGTTACCCCGTAAGTGTAGAGATTTGCTGTACGTGACCACGGGGACAAGGGCAATGAGCGGCTCTTGGTGAAGGATCCATAGTGTTTGTTGACTACACGAATGAATAGTTGATGGGACAATAGATATAAAAGCTCTTCGCATATTTCAATATTTTTGTTGTTGTCCTCATTCCTGCCAAAAAAGGAAATGGACCTTTTGGGCTCAGCCAGGGCCAGCTGGGAAGCCCTAAGGGATCAACGCTGACACCCCCATTATCATTCCAGACATGGTCACCATGCAGCCTTGCCAGTTGGCCCCCCCCACAGCCTGCTTCCCCTCCCGACCTACACACGAGACCTGCTCTCTGACTCCTGCTGTCCTGATCCCGACCCCAGCCTTTCCAGGCCCTGCCCACCCTCACCTGGCCCTGGGTCCATGTCCAGCCTCAGGATGCTTCCCCCACTGCTTCCCAGACTGGAACACGATGGTTTGGGTGGAGGTCTCTGGGGCTGGGGCTGCTTCTTGCCAAACATGCCTCCTCTGTCCAAGGGACCAATGAACCTAACAAAGTACAAGTCCTGATGCCTTGTAGGTATCGGCAAGGTAGGCCAGGACGAGGGTTCCTATGACGTGGCTCATAGCAGTTGTACAGTGGCAAAAGCTTCAAAACGTATTAATTCCTTCAAGAAATAGATTCAACGTGTACCTAATATATACCAGTCACTGTGCAAGGTGCTGAGCAGACAGCCATGAGCAAACAGGCAAAAGTCCCTGCCCCCAGGATGCTTAATTTTTAGCAAACAGATACAAATATGTATGATAGAATTCCAGAGAGTGATCAATGTTACGAAGAAAAATAAAACAGGAGAATGGGATAAGGTGGCAGAAAGGGTCTCTTTGAGGAGGTGACATTTGATTGCGTATCATCTAGGAAAAAGGCATTTCAGGCAGAGGGAAGTGCAAAGGCCCTGAGGCCTAAGCATGCTGGAATGTTTCAGAGATGGCAAAGAAGGTCAATACAGTAAGACCTGGAGGTGTTGCAGACCGACAGGAGGGAGGATAATGGGCAGTCACTTCGTGTGGCACTGAGATGACAATTGTGAGGACTCTGGATTTATTCTAAGTATTTAAGAAACTAATTAAAAATTTTCTGATAAATCGAAAGTAAGGGGATGCTCAAGCCAAGGCCTGGCCTGGCCAACTGCATAGCTGTTCAAAAGGATTCCTGTCTTCAAGGAACTCATTCTAGCCTCTTATTCCTCCTATACCCTCCAGCCCCACCTGACACCCTTCTTACCACCTGCCCCCCCCCACCCAGATCTTTTGTCGTCTCTCATTCGCAGTATTCATTTTGGTCACTGACTCGTCAGCAAACAATCCTGAAGGTGGACAATGGCCACCATGTGCTGAGCACCACGCCATACCAGGGTCGGTTGTCCCCAGAAGACAGCCTGGTTTGATAGACAGTCCCCGACATGGGATCAGAGCCGTTGGTTCTAGTCCAGCTTTGCCATTTAACAGCTGGGTGACCTTGCACACGTCGCTTAACCTCTCTGGCCGTCTTTGTCCGTAAGTGGCAATTGTAACAACTGCTCTGCTAACCTCCTGTGGTGGTGAGGACCCAGAGTGACAGTGCCTCAGGTAAAGTGTCTGCAACCGGATTCTAACCGCCAAAACCTGAGCCTGCCTCTTCGCTCTGGCCCTCATGCCTGAATGGCCTTCCAGCACCATCCTTCCTGACCTCCCTGGGTCCCAGGCCCCAGAGCCATCTCATCTCCACTCCTTCCTTCAAACTAATATGAGTCACCGCTTCTCGACACTCAGAAACACTGACTCTTGAGATCTCGAAGGGCACAGAAAACACGTATGACGCGTGCAGGGCTGGGCTGGGCTCTCCTCCAGCTGCCTACCTAGCAGCCTTACGCATAGACAGACATGTGCGCATATACACACACACACACACACACACACACACACACACACACACGCCAAGAGGGCCCTTGATCACACTCCTGTCGGGGAGGATGGGAGATCCTTTGTTTGTTCATTTATTCACTCAGGCAGTCGGGCAGGCAGGCATCAAACCCGTGTTTAGAGGCTTCTCTGGTCCAGGCTCCGTGCTAGGCCCAGAGGCCTCACAGTGAGCTAGGCGGGCCTGACCCGGGCCTGAGGGGAGCTCAGCCAAAGCTATGGTCAGTTTACCAGCACCCAGGGATCGGGGGGCGGGGGGGGGACTGCACCCATCCGAGGGCTCAGGGTGGCTCAGGATGGGCTTGGGCTCCTCCGGGGACATGTCTGTCACCTCTCCAAAAACCACGCTCACCATCTGGCGGAGCGATGCATGGCACCGGAGCTTCTCCACAAGAGCGGCCACCCCTGCAGCCCGGCAGTGACCGGGGATTCCGTCCTGGCTCCATCAGGCCTCTGACACGTCCCTTCTGCTCTCTGTCCCAGGAAGAGCTACAGCAGCCAAGACCTCAGGGGTCCTGGAACCCTTCTGACAGCTGTCCCGTACACCCCTGCCACCTCCAGTTCACTCCTCTTTATTTAACACTTACTGAGACAGCCCTTAGCATGCGCTGGGAAATGTACGAGCTTTATGTGTGGCCACTTAACTGTCTGAACACCTCTATGAAGCGGCTCCTGTTTTACAGACAAGGAAACTGGAGCACAGCGAAGTACCTGCCGTCCTCCCACAGCTCGTGACCGTGGAGTGGGAAGGCCACTCAGGCAAGATGGCATCGGAGCTCGTTCCCTTCACCGCTACGGTACGCTACGGCTCTCAATATTTTTCTTTCAGCCAATTCACTTTTTAATGCCGATTTCTTTTTCAAAGGCTTGTATATCATGTCCATCTAGTGGAAAGCTATGTGACGTGTCATAAATAGAACAGACACATTAAAATGCATGACTATTAAATCTAAAACTCAGTATCTCTCCGTGCGGCTCCTAAGATCATCTCTCAGACCACAGGGGGACACTCAGGGGACCCCTCCCCTGGAGGGGACATGCTGATGGCCTTTCCAGGCCCATTAACTGTGACTTTCTGTCACTTCCAGGCACCTGCGGGCTTCCCGGGGCAGGAGCCTGGGGGGCAGACAGCCTTATACCTCTATGGCTCTCCTCTCCTGCCCACGAGATTGCCGCTCAGCCACGCACACTGTGGGGGCTTCCAGAGGATTCGGCGGCTGCCAGCCTGGGGCTTCGATGACTCACCTACCTCCTCCCTTGCGGGTAAAGCGCCCACACGGGGGCTAGCGAGGTCCCCGCTGAGGTTCCCTTTGTGCTTTGCTTTCTCGAAAGACAACCCACTGGAGGTGTGTTCAACCTCCTGCCAGAGTAATAGACAGTTTCCATTGCCCTGGGTTCACGGGGCTGAAACTGCAGGTGCAGGGGCAGGGGGCGGGGGTTCGGGGCAGGGGTGCAGGCCTCGCTGCCAGGACCCCTGCAGGACAGGGATTTGCAGGGTAACAGGCATTAATCACACCTCTTTCTTGGGAGTATAAATTCACTTAGCACTGAGGGGAACCAAACCCCGCAAATGCCAACGCCCAGCCGGCTGGCTGCCACAGTGCCCAGCTAGCTACCACTCAGTGGGCACAGCTGATTCACAGAGAGAGGAAACACAGAGATTGTAAACCCCCCACACACACACACACCCCGAGGTTGAATCCTGTCTCTACCACTCTGGCAAGCGCGACTGTGAACTTGGGCAAGTCATTTATTCTCTTTTGGCTGCCACCTCATCTTTAAGATGGGGATAACATCCGGGGGCCTGTCCAGCTCGAGGAGACATTGTTGGGACAGATGAGAGGTGGCTCTGAATGTGTCGTGCAAGCAGTGAAACCCCCTGCGCATGGGGGAGTATGACATGGTGAGATGTTAACCGCCATCACCCGGTGACACCACACCTGGTGCCGGGGGCAAGCTGGTTTCAGATTTGCCCTCTGAAAATGAGGGCACGGTCCTACCCACCTCTGTGGCTATAACAATTTGTCCAATGAGGCATCATTTAACCCATTAGACAGCCAGGCTCTCAGGAGGGCAGGATGCTAACGAAACGAAGTCTTGACTTAAGCAGGGTTGAAAATATTTTCAGACTCCTTATTTTGTCCTAGAATGAAATAAAGGTTTGGTTCTCATTGCATCTAGCATTCCAAGTAAAATTGGCTTAGGCAGGAGGGAACAACTTTGGAAATTCCAAGAGATGGCAGATAGTTGGGGTTCACTTTGGGTTCCAAGCAGGAGGGCTGTTTGCCCCCGTTGGGGTTTAGAGTCTGTTGCATCTGGGTCCTCCGGCCCCTTGTAACGGGGTCTGGCTGAGCAAGTGACGTTCACATGCTGTGCTTTTCCAGCACATTTGCAAGTTGGAATCCATTTGAGAGACGACACACAGCCTTGGCTGTCCCTACTAGAACACGCTGGCATAGTGGCTTACCCAGGCAGATGGAGCATCCACCCACTGCTCTATTCACTCAATCACTCATACATTCATTCAACAAACATGTATTAAACTCCTCCTGTGCCAGGCCCTCTCCACAATGCTGGGAAAATAAAGATAGGACTTAGCCCCTGATCTCAAGAAGCCCACAGTGAGGCGAGAAACAGGCTCATAGAGAACTATATTACAATGCAGCGTGTCAAGAGCTATGGTCTGTAGCACAGAACACAGAACAGGACAAGGACAGAGACTCAAAGCAGGAGTGTGGGCCAGGTGAGCCTTCCGGGATAAGGTGGCCCCTGGGCTGGACCTTGGAAGATGAGTAGTTCACCAGCTACGTGACATTTACCGCATTCTGATGTATATTTACGTTCATGGATGTGTTCATTTCTGCACAAGTGCACACACACACACACACACACACACACCACTAGAACATCAGCACCGAGAAGGCAGGGTCTTGTTTCCTGCTACCTCCCCAGCACCTAGACAATGCATGGCATGTATTTGTTAAGTGAGTAATAGGTAGGAGGTATTCCAGTCAAAGAGTGAACAAAGCATTGTTCAAAGTAGATATTAAGAGGAACCGAGTAAAAGGGACAGAGAAGGGGCGCCTGGGTGGCTCAGTCGTTAAGCCTCGGCCTTCAGCTCAGGTCATGATCCTGGGATTGAGCCCCACACCCTGGCTCCCTGCTCAGCCGGGAGGCTGCCTCTTCCTCTCCCCCTGCCTGCCGCTCCCTGGCTTGTGCTCCTGCACTCTCCGTCAAATAAATAAATAAAATATTTTTAAAAATAATTAAAAACGGGGATCCCTCAGTGGCTCAGTGGTTTAGCGCCTGCCTTTGGCCTAGGGCGTGATCCTGGAGACCCCGGATTGAGTCCCTCATTGCGGGTGGGAGCCTCCTTCTGCCTCCGCCTGTGTCTCTGCCTCTCTCTCGGTCTCTGTCTCTCATGAATAAATAAATAAAGTCTTTAAAAAATAAAAATAATAAAAATAAAAAGGATAAGGAAGACAATTTCCACTGATGGTGGAAGAGGAAACCGGTGGACTGCTCAGGGACAGGCCACTGCTCAAATGTTCCACCGCGGCAGCGCATCTGCAAAGGAAGGAGCTACCTGACAAAGAGAGGTGGTTGCTGAGGCTTTCCAAGTCGCTCTGCTTTTTAGAGGGGTTCAGGTTCCCTACCATCACCCCCCACCCTCCCACCCACACACACATTCACTTCTGCACTAAATTTGCAGGAAATAGGCAGCTGGAGAAGGTTGGCACCAGCCTGGGGGCAAGAGCATCAAGCAGTAAACGGTGAAAAATAAAAGGCAAAAAAGGATTGTTGGTCCTCACAGGATCCTTCCTCCCCGGACAAGCCGAAGCCCTGGGAGGGGCTAAGGTGACAGCCCCCCAGCAAGGAGGCCGCGCCCACCGCACTCGCCATGGCAGCAGGGGGGCCGATACGGGTCACCTCCCAGCAGCCGGGGCCTGGAGGGAGAGCGGTCTACACCCGGAGGCGCCCTGACCGCTTCCAGCGAGGTCACCAGGCCTCCGGCAGCAGGGCCCAGCCGCAAACCAGGGGGGCCCCGCGCATAGGGGCGGGTCACGTCGGGAGAACAAGGGGCCCGGGGGCTGGCGTGCCCGGGGTGCGAGGGCGGGGGGCGTGGGGGGCGCTCCTGGTCCTCCAGGCAGACCCGCTGGTGGAGGCCCCCGCAGCCGGGCAGGGCAGGGCAGGGCAGGGCAGGGCAGGGCAGGGCAGCCCGGCTCCCCAGGAGGGCCGCGGCCGCGGGGAGGAGCGCACACGGGCGGCGCAAAGCCCTGGAGCCGGGAGGGGCTCCCGCGGGGCGTGAGCACGGGGCGCCCACCGTCACCCGCGCCCGGGAAACCACGGCAGGGGCACTGCGCGAGGCCCAGGCGTCCGGCCGCGGAGTCAGGACCGGGGCCTTCAGCCCGCCACCCCGTGTCCGCCCCGCACCCGCCCCGCGCCCGCCCCGCGCGCCCACCCCGCACAGCCCACAAACCCATCCCGCCCCTCGCCCATCCTGCGCCCCCACCCCGCACACCCGCCCACCCCGCACCCATCCCGCGCCCGCCCCGCGCCCCCACCCCACGCGCCCGCCTACCTCGCGCCCATCCCGCGCTCCCACCCCGCGCGCCCCCCGCGCCCCCACCCGCCCCCCCACCCCGCGCGCCCCCCGCGCCCCCACCCGCCCCCCCACCCCACGCGCCCATCCCGCGCTCCCACCCCGCGCGCCCCCCCGCGCCCGCCCCGCGCCCATCCCTCGCCCCCTCCCCACGCGCCCTCCGAGCCCGCCCCGCGCCCATCCCGCGCGCCCCCCACGCGCCCCTACCCCGCACCCCCACCCCACGCTCCCCCCGCGCCCGCCCCGAGCCCGCCCCGCGCCCCCGCCCCGCGCCCATCCCGCGCTCCCACCCCGCGCGCCCCCTGCGCCCGCCCCGCGCCCCCACCTCACGCGCCCGCCCCGCGCCCATCCGGCGCCCCCACCCCGCGCGCCCCCCGCGCTCCCACCCGCCCCCCACCCCACGCGCCCGCCCCGCGCCCCCACCCCGCGCGACCCCCGCGCCCGCCCCGCGCCCATCCGGCGCCCCTACCCCGCACCCCCACCCCACGCGCCCTCCGCGCCCGCCCCGCGCCCATCTCGCGCCCACCCCGCGCGCCCACGAGGCAGGGAGGCAGGGGGGCCCCGGGGCACACGCCTCTTTAGGAGAAGCACCGCGCTGCGAGTCCTCGGCTAGAAGCTGCAGTGGGACGTCCAGGCATGGCCCCTGGGTGCTGCGACGCCCACACAGCAGATGCGAGGTCGCCTGGACAGCGCAGGCGTCTTCCCGTATTTCCAACAGGTGAGGGCGCTGGGGGTCCCCGAAGTGAGGACCTTGAAGCCCAAGAAATCAGCAGATGGGAAGCAAAACTACAATTCCTGTGCTAAAGGACAGCAACTCGGGGCACCTGGGGGGCTCGGGGTGTGACCCCGGGGTCCCCGGATCGAGTCCCACGTCGGGGCCCCTGCAGGGAGCCCGCTTCTCCCTCTACCTGTGTCTCTGCCTCTCTGTGTGGCTCTCATGAATAAATAAATAGAATCTTTAAAAATAAATAAAAAATAAAAAAGAACAGAAATTCAACTTAGGTAAATTTGAAGATCTGGCTCTATGAAGCGGTTCATAAACCGGGTATCATCTTCCCATCTAGCAAGTAGGAGGAGCTCGGAAAGAGCCGTAGACAATGGGGGGTTTGGTTTGGTTTCTTTGGGTTTTGTTTGTTTGTTTGTTTGTTTGTTTACAGGAATGAGGGTAGAGCAAGGAGTTACTCGTAAAAGAAAAGCAAGGATCTTTTTCAGGCAAGTTCACCTTCCCTTATGGGGTCTTATTAGGTGGATTACATCATCTTTTCTTGGAGGATGGAGAGGGCCCATTGGGACAGATGACCTCATTGATGCTCATCAGAAAATTCCTGACTGACCAGCTAAAACTACATTTCAGGGCGGAAACTGAAACTACAATGAGGTTAAGCATTAAGTCCTGGCTTTGCAGCTTGGCCTAAGCGATACCACGTTAGGCCTGTGACGTTCTTTTTAACGCCTTACTTCGCACTCGGTGCTCTTTCTCCTAAGCCATGCCTACCAACACGTAAAGGCCTTGTGATTATTTCATGGGTCCACAGCCTGTCCCCTCGGTAAGTTTCCCTGCCACGAGGATTATGGGCTCTACATGGTTCTCGATACTTAGCAACAGCAGCCAACACGTGCGGAGTCATTACAGTGCGTTAGGCTTTAGCCTAAGTGATTTTCCTGCCCTAACTCATCTTATCCACACATCAGATCGATGAGGTGAAGTATTCTCGTCATCTCCAGCATTACAGAGGAGGAAGCTGCACACAGGTTAAGAAACCAGCCCGAGATCACCCAGCCAGTAGGTTGGTGAGATTTCCTGACTCACCAAGGCCGTCTGACTAGGAGCAGAAGCACTGGTGTCACACAGAGTTGGCTGTGTCCCCGGGGGAAGCCTGGCACAGCGTTTGTGCATGCCAGGGACACCATCAGTTGTGCTTTCCCTTGACCTGAAGAAAATCTTGTGATAAAATAATTTGCCATGTGCCACCCTGGTGCTGGCTTCCTGCTACCGGGATGTCCGGGAGGTGCCTCCCTCCTTCCTTCCTCTCACAAATGACACGAGGAGATTTGTACTGAAATGTGACAGTCACAAAGGGATGTTAGCAAGTAGGGAGAAACCTTCAACCTTACTGAGAGTAAAATAAATAAATAAGTAAGTAAGTAAATAAATAAATAAATAAATAAATAAATAAATAAAGATTTAGGTGCTCTTTTCACCCATCAAATTAGAAAAGTTTTTTTTTTAAGATTTTTATTTATTCATTTGACAGAGAGAGCACAAGCAGGAGGAGGGTCAGAGAGAGAGGGAGGGAAGCAAGCTCCCCGCTAAGCAGGGAAGCCAATGCAGGACTCGATCCCAGGGTCCCAGGATCATGACCTGAGTCAAAAGCAGATGCTTAACCCACTGAGCCACCTGGGCACTCCGGAAAAGAATTTTTTTTTAAGATTTTTTTTTTTTTTTTAATGATAGACTCTAATGCTGCCAGATGAGGAGTAAAGCACGCATTCTTACACCCTGCTAGTAGCAGAGCACATCGATTGTACTTCTCCGGAAAGTTATATTTTGTAAAGTCACCACAAAAAGTGAATTAGCAGGTCCTGAACCACTGTCCCTAGAGGGAAGGACAAGATTAGACTACGGTGAGCCTCTCTCCCAGCAGTTTCGTCCACCCATCAATACACACGTACCTCGTTTTACATGTGTTTGTTTAAAGCCACTCTACCGAATAGACTGTATATTGTTGATCCGTTGACATTGGACTCGCAGCCAACAGCACGACACCCCGGGCATGAGCAAAGCTTATCAAACACGGGTATTTTCTCCGTAAGGCACATCACAGCGTTCCTGAGCTTAGAAACACTAGCCAGCACTTCAGTACTATGCTTGGGGCACATGTTGTGCTGCTGTTGTGTTGCTTGGCCCTCCTGTGCTCGCCAGAAGACATATTTTCAGTACTGCTCACTCTGATTGACATCAGTGGAAGATTTGGGGAGGCTTCTCGTTTTTCTCTAGAACCTAAAAATATATATATATTTTATTGAAATATCATCAACATATAACAACGTATTGGTTTCTGGTGTGCACGTTCCAAAATTTGTGTACACTGCAAAATGGTCACCGTGGTACACACTGCGAAGTGAGAAGTCAAATTAACAACCATCAGCACACATCGCTACAATTTTTTTTCTCGTGACGAGAACTTTTAAGATACTGTCTTAGCAACTTTCAAATATACAACACGGTATTCCTACCTATAGTCACCATGAGGGTGGTTTTAACACAGAAACTATGATACTTTCTATTTTTTTTATACTATTTGAAAACTATTTCTCTTGTTAACTCTAATTTAAAAAAAAATACATTAGGAAAATGAGAAATGCTTCAACATTTTGTATTGGTTGCATCTCTACTTTTCTTCCCACCCACTGCTATGCTTTTTTGTAAGGCCCATCCTCAAAGGGTTTTCAGTGTAATGGGGATAAGGCTATGGGCACTTTTCAGGGTCTACCCTCTGCAGTAGTCCTTGGTTTCTGAAAAAGCACAAGGTGAGGGGGGCCAGGGGGATTAAGCTGCTGAGATTAGTAGACCGGATTCGTTGGCTCAACAGAACCTTCAACTTTAAAACTTCAGGAAATAAATGAAGGATTTTAAACTGAGTCAATAATGTGATCATATTTATCCCTTAGAAATATAACTCAGAAATCACAAAGGAAGGATTAGTGAGAGAAGACTGATGGTTGAGAAATCAATTTTTAATATTTGCATCTTTTTGAAGAACTGCTGTTTCAATATAAGGTAGTCTCTGTTCTCTAATTATATTATGTAAAAGAGATACAATTTTTGTTTTCTTTCCACCTTCTGACCCCCTTTTCCCACCCACTCTGGCAACCACAGTCTGTTCTCTATGTCTATGAGCCTGGTTTGGGAGTTGCTGGGTTTTTGTTTTTGTTTTGTTTTGTTTCAGATTCCACATATAAGGGATCATATGGCATTCGTCTCCTTCTGTCTGATTGATTCCCTTAGCCTAGAGCCCTCGAGGTCCATGCAAATTGCTGCAAATGGCAAGATTTCATTCTTTTTACGGTTGAGTGATACACTGTGTACATATACACAATTTCTTTATCTATTCATCCATCGATAGACAGTTTGTCTTCATATCTTGGCTATTGTAAATAATGCTGCAATAAACGTGGGGGTACACATATATTTTTTGGTGTTTTCATTTTCTTTGAATAAATACCCAGAAGTGGAATTTCTGCATCAGAGGGTAGATGTATTTTTATTTTGAGGAACTTCCATACTGTTTCCCCCAGTGGCTGCACCAGTTTACGTTCCCACCAACAGGGCTCAAGGGTTACTTACCTTTTCTCCACATCCTCGCCAGCACTTGTTATTTCTTGTCTTTTTGATGCTACCCATCTGGCAGGTGAGGTGATGCCCAATTTACATTTTCCTGATGATTGGTGGTGTTGATCATCTCTTCATGTACCTGTTGGCCATCTGCATGTCTTCTTTGGAAAAATGTCTATTCAGATCCTCTGTCCATTTTTTAATGAGATTGTTTTGGGGTTTCTTTGCCATTGAGTTGGAGTTCTTTATCTATTTTGAATATTAGCCCCTTACCAGATATATGATTTGCAAATATCTTTTCCCATTTAGGAGGTTGCTTTTTCATTTGGTGGATGTTTTCCTGTACTGTGTAGAAGCTTTTTAGTATGACACAGTTCCAGTGATTTATTTATGCATTTGGTGCTTCTCCTTTTGGTGTCAGATTCAAAAAATCTTCACCAAGACCAATGTCAATGAGGTTACCACCTATATTTTCTTCAAGGAGTTTTATGGTTTCACATCTCATATTCAGGTCTTTATCCATTTTGAGTTCATTTTCGTGTAGGTGAAAGAAAGGGGTCTAGTTTCATTCTTTTGCATGTGGCTGTCCAGTTTTCCCGACACCATTTATTGAAGACACATTTTAAGCAGCAAAATGACCAACAAAAAAGCACAAAAACGAAAAAAGCAGAGCCATAAGTAGACTGCAAAAGGCTAATTGTTTACTGCATACCTGAAACAGCAAAACAGAGCGTCACTTTGCTCCACGACACTGGGAATACACGTGATGCGCACCTCAAACTTCTCCACTGTGCCTGTTAGCGAGTGACCGTGAAAGCCCAGCGAGTAGTGATTTGGAAGTTACAAATAAATTTCAGCAAGTAGGTGAGTCCGCAAATATAGAATAGAATAAGGACTGACTATATCTGTTAAGAACCTAAAAAGGTGGGCAGCCCAGGTGGTTCAGTGGTTTTGCGCCGCCTTCGGCCCAGGGTGTGATCCTGGAGAGCCGGGATCGAGTCCCACGTCGGGCTCCCTGCATGGAGCCTGCTTCTCCCTCTGCCTGTGTCTCTGCCTCTCTCTCTCTGTGTCTCTCATGAATAAATAAAGAAAATCTTAAAAAAAAAAAAAAAAAGAACCTAAAAAGTTCACCCATGTTGAAAGGGAATAGGTAACACAGATCCAAACCTATTTCACCAATGTCCTTTGCCCTGGTCCTATTTCAGGTGAAAAAGATCCATCTGAGGGGCTGGGGTGGAAAAAGCCGCTGTGCATCCCACGCTGCGCACTGCAGCAAGGAGAGTTAAAGGTCCGCCTGTTGGATTTGAGGGCAGGGAGCATCGTAAAGCCAAGCACAGGCTCCCCTGCTCCTCACAGACTCAAAGCTCTATCCTCGTGGAGCAACTGCCCACCAAGGATCAAGCTCTTCTCAAGTGTGTGCTGAACCTGTAGTTCTGGCAATGGCTCAGAGGTCAAAGCCCCTTCTCCCGTTCTGGCTTATCTCCTGCCCCCTCCCCGCCCCGCCCCTTCTCTAAATTGTTTCTGTCACACTGGCCTCTTTGCTGTCCCTTGAACATACCAGGCAGGGGATGACCCCCACCTCAGGGCCTTTGCACGTGCTGTCTGTACAGATTAAGACTCTCTGTCTCCAGATACTTAGTTGCCCCTCTCCCTTACCTCTTTCCATTCAGCTCAGTGAGGCGTCTCTGCCTGTCGCTATCCATTCCTCCTCTCCTCTCCCCTGTTTTGTCTCCATAGCCATTCCTTTAACTTGTTCATTTATGGTTCTCTCTCCCCACAACATCTAGGAGGAAGGGATTTTTTATCTTTTTTATTTTAATCCCCCATTCCTAGCAGGCCTACCACATACTAGGCACTAACTAAATACCTGTTGATCAACTGAATATATGTAAGATACCATTAGTAGTACGATGGGAGTTAATATTTTTCCACCACTCACTCACTGTACTGGGTGCTTTATATATGTTACGTCATTGATGGTGCAAAATCTTAACAGGTGGGCCATGTTATGCCTTTTTTTTTAAGATTGATTTTATTTATTTGAGAGAAAGAGAGAACAAGCAGGGAAAGGGACAAAGGGAGAAGTAGGCTCTCCACTGAGCAGGGAGCCTGACTCGGGGCTTGCTCCCAGCACCTCGGGATCATGACCTGAGCCAAAGGCAGATGCTTAACCTACTGAGCCACTCAGGTGGCCCTATGCCCATCTTATTTTATTATTTTTTCCTTGATTTATTTTTTTTGGATAGATTATACAGTTACAGAGTTCTAAACTCAGAAGATACTAAAGAATGTAATAGTAAAAAGTCTCCTCAGCACATATTCCCTTCTCCCATTCCCTACCTGGGAGGGTCCCTGGTACATGGGTTCTTGGGAGGTCTTCCAGAGAGATTCTCTGCTGTGTGTGCCTCCACATTTCCCTAGCCTCCATCCTGCACACAATTTGTAACACATGTTATACTCAAACTGCAGCCTGCTGCCCATTTTTGTAAATAAATTTGACTGACCCCACGCCTCATCCAAACTTGCCATTCATTGTTTTTATGGCCACTATGTATCTACAATGGTAGAAACGAGACCCTTCCACAGAGGGTATATATGGTCTGCAAAACCTAAAATATTTACCTATGGAAAATAATATTTATGGAAATAATATTACCTTTCCAGAAAGAGTTTGCTGACCTCTATACTGAACTTTGCATTTACTTTTTTCTTAATAGAGTTTGGTGATTTTACCAGTTAAATACATAAAGACTTTACTCATTCTTTTCTTTTTAGATTTATATTTATTTTAAAGAGAGAGAGAGAGCACGTGAACACAGTGGGGAGGGGCAGAGGGAGAGAGAATCTCAAGCAGACTCCCAGTGGCGGGAGGAACCCTACACAGGGCTCGATGTCACACCCCTGAGATCATGACCTGAGTCAAACCAAGAGTCAGATGTTTAATCAACTGTGCCATGCAGGTGCCCCATTTTAAAAAATGTTTATTTAAATTTAATTTAGATAACATATAGTGTATTTTTAGTTTCAGGGGTAGAATTTAGTGATTCATCAGTTGCATATAATACCCAATGCTCATTACAAGTGCCCTTCTTAATGCCCATCACTTAATTACCCCATCCCCCCAACCACCCCCCTCCAGCAACCCTGGTTGTCCCCCATAGTTAAGAATCTCTTATGGCTTGCCTCCCTCTCTGTTTTTATTTATTTTATTTTTCCTTCCCTTCCCCTATGTTTATCTGTTTTGTTTCTTAAATTCCACTTGAGTGAAATCATGTGGCATTTGTCTTTCTCTGACTGACTTGCTTAGCATAATAGTCTCTAGTTCCATCTACGTCATTGCAAGTGGCAAGGTTTCATTCTGTTTGATGGTTGAGTAAAGCAACCTCTTTGACCTCAGTCACAAGAACTTCTTGCTAGATACATCTCCAAAGGCAAGGGAAACAAGCAAAAACGAACTATTGGGGTTTCATCAGGATAAAAAGCTTTTGCACAGCAAAGAAAACAGTCAACAAAACTAAAAGGCAACCTACAGAATGGGAGAAAATATTCGCAAATGACATACCAGATAAAGGGCTAGTATCCAAAATCTCTAAAGAACTTATCAAACTCAACACCCAAAGAACAATCCAGTCATGAAATGAGCAGAGGACATGAACAGACATTTCTCCAAAGAAGATCTACAAATGGCTAATAGACATACGAGAATATGCTCAACATCACTCAGCATCAGAGAAATACAAATCAAAACCACAATGAGATGCCAGCTCACCGGGCCCGAACGGCTAAAATTAGCAACTCAGAAACAACAGACATTGGTGAGGATGCAGAGAAAGGGGAACCCTCCTGCACCATTGGTGGGAATGCAAACTGGTGCAGCCACTCTGGAAAACAGTATAGAGCCTCCTCAAAAAGTTAAAAATAGAGCCACCCTATGACCCATCAATTGCACTCCTATGTATTCATCCAAAGGATAAAAAACAGTGATTTGAAGGGGCACCTGCACCCCAGTGTTTATAGCAGCAATGTCCATAACACCCAAAATATGGAAGAAACCCAGATGTCCATTGGCAGATGAATGGATAAAGATGGTGTGTTATGCCCATTTTATTGGTGAAGACACCAAGACACAGGGAGATTATACAATTTAATTAAAGACAATCAGCTAGAAAGATTGAGCTACAATAAATCACAGATTTTCCTGATTCTATAGCTTCTGTGCCAATGCTTCTTAAGCTACCTGGTGAAGGACCGGTTGGGCGATAAAAGTGAAATGGGGAAAAAAAATTTTAAATACCATTATGTGATTGGATGTCATGACAATATCATTTTTTTTAAACACCAGTAGTGTCTGTACTCTACGTCACACAGCGTAGTAGAAACACTTTGGTCCAGACTGGATTCTTGAGTAGCTCTGTACTACCAATTCTTCTGAATTGGATATTCTTGAGTTTCCAGGTGGTCTGGGACTGGGGTTGAAGCTCCATGAGAAAAGTTCAGAATCTCTTTTACCTGCAGGGAACTTGATAATTTCACAAATGAACTTTCCTTCATTTGACACCTTACAGTTCTGGGTTTTCTCCCCCCACACCCCTACCCTGTCCTCAGATAAGAAACCTTGCTTTTTTCCCTCTGGCCAGGACACCCCTTCCCAGGTTGACTCTTCATCGGCCTTGGGGTCTCTGCTCGGCATCACGTCCTCGGAGCAGTCTTCCCCAACCGCCTCCTCCAGAGAGCACCTCTGACCCTTCCCGTCACCATGCCCTGTTTCACTCCATCACCATCAGAAATTGTCTATTTGTTTACCGGCCTATTTTCTCTCTTCCTTTTTTATAAGACAAAGTTCAAAAGGGCAGAAACCTCTCAGCTCATGGGGTTTCTCCATGGTACAGGCAGAGCGAGGCTCCCTGAAGGATTTGTTGAATGAATTCAGTAAGGACACAGAACCGCAGAGCGGTAAAATACGGCGTACCTAAGGTCAAAATAAGTAAGTGCAGGACCTGGAAATCAAACCCATTCGGTGATTCTCCAGACAATGTTTATGTGTCTCCTTCTCAGAGTTGGGCATCAAGCTGGGCCCTGGGATGGGGGTGGGCAAGAGAAGCAAGCTCCCTGTCCTGCTGGGGCGGACAGACGCAGTTCCAAACCTAGGAGTCCTCCTTTCTGCCTTTCTGGCTCTTTCTGGTTTCTTTCATCTGTACATACTCTTCTGCCAACGATGAGCACTTTCTCACAAACAACTGTGTTATCTCGTAAGCAGGGATTATTACTACATCCCTTTTTTAGGGTTGCCAGTTGAAATACAGTGATGCTTGAATTGCAAATGAACAATGAGCAATTCTTTAGGATAAGTGTGTCCCATGCAATCCTCAGGAAATACTAAGAAATATTTCATTGTTATCTGAAATTCAAATTTAACTAGATGTTCTGGGTTTTGTTTTGTTTTTTCTTTTTTGTCTTTTCAATCTGGTAATGCTACATTTTGACAGAAAAGGAGTCAGGGGCTTAGTGAAAGCAAGCTGACTTAGAAGGCTTGCCCCGAGGGCACCCAATCCATGGGAGAGCCCCCACCAGCCTATCCAAAATTAGCTAACTCCTCATTCTCTCTCAAAAACTCTGCTTCTGGGCCCAAGCCAATTCCTGCTGTCTCCATCCATGTACTCTGAGGATTATCTTGCAGTTCAAATATCTCCTTTACCTCCAGCAAAAAAGTTGTTTTCATGTCTATATTTAATTACTTTTTAAAATCTTTTCTGATTATAGAAATGTGTACCTGCAAAACCTTCATTATGATGGAATACTACACATCTGTGTAAAGGGACAGGTTTCTGCTACACACAACAACCAGATTAGTGAGTTTTTGTGTATTTATACACATCAACTTAGAGAAATGATATTGAACCAGATTCCAGATACAAAAGAGGAGGTCCTGTATAATTCCATGTATATGAAGTTCCAAAATAGTGAAAAATGATTCCTGGGGGGATGGAGTAGTCTGACTACAAAGGGAAGGTGAGGGAACTTTTTGGGGTTTTGATAATGTATATCTTAATTTGGCTGAAGGTTACATACGTATATAAATAAATAAATCCAAGCTGTTTTTTTAAAAAGATTTTATTTATTTATCCATGAGAGATATACAGAGAAAGAGGCAGAGACACAGGCAGAGGGAGAAGAAGCAGGCTCCTTGCAGGGAGTCTGACCCCGGGATCACACCTTGAGCCTAAGGCAGATGCGCAACTGCTGAGCCACCCAGGCGTCCCAATCCAAGCTGTTTGGTTGAGATTTGCACACTTTTCTTTGTAGATTATACTTCGATGAAAAACTAAAATAATAATAATAATACACGCCCACCGTTGAAAACGAATGAAGTACAGACAAATGTAAAAGAAAATAAGAAGTCTGTGTTCTCACGCCTGGGAGACTGCACAAGCAACATCCTACAGTGTATCCTTCCAGATATTTTCCCCAGCAGCATTAACTTTTCATGAGCATTTCCTACGAAAGGACTTCGGGAGCTAGTACCAATCACTAGACATACTAATTTATTTAGGAATCTAAATTTCTGGGCAAGTCTTTCACTTACCCAGAAAGCCCTGACACAACTAGATTTAATTTGACCATTTTTAGAAGAGCATGGAACAATTAACATCAAATAAATGGAATTAAAATCAAATTGAACACAATCTTTCAATGATACGACTTAGAATTTGATTTTAAGTACAGTAATGAATATAAAATGAAAGCGTGAAGGCTGAAAAGAGCTCCGGGGGCCTCCTGGGACCCAGAGTGCCACCTGCTGGTCCCGGTCCTCAATGACACCCCGCCGCCCCATCAGGTAAAGCAGGGCCTCCCCACTTACAGGCCCCAAATGTGATACCTCCTTTCCTCGCATATACGTTTGTGTCTCTCCCAGAAGTCTCGATGCTTCCCTCATGTACTGCACAGTTCCTAAATAAATATTAATAAATATTTGTTAAAGAATGAATGAAAGGATCGATGAAGGATGGACAGACCAAAGGACAGAGGGGCATTCTTGTGCATCACTATGAAACAAGGAAGTAATCTCTGCCCTACTCATCTCTTTGTTTTTATTTTTATTTTTTAAAAAGATTTTATTTATTCATGAAAGACACAGAGAGAGAGGCAGAGACACAGGCAGAGGAAGAAGCAGGTGCCTGCAGGGAGCCCGATGTAGGACTTGATCCTGGGACTCCTGGATCACGCCCTGAGCCAAAGGCAGATGCTCAACCGCTGAGCCAGCCAGGCGTCCCCTCTTTGTTTCTAACCAAAATGATGATTTGATATACACATATGTACTAGAGATGATTACTGGCCAAACTAGTATATCTCTTCACGTAGTTACCGTTTTGTGGTGAGAGCACTTACGTTCTACTGTGAACATATTTCCAGTATTTAACAGTCCTATTAAGGAGAGCCATCATGCTGCCCATAGTCATCCTGCATTACTGCAACTCTGTGCTCTTTGACCAACATTTCCCCCACCTCCCCGCCCCTGTTAACCATGGTTCAACAATGCTGCTTCTATATATTTGACTTCTGCACATTCCACATTTAAGTGAGCATGCAGGGTTTTCTTCTTTCTTTGTGGGCTTTTTTCGGGAAAGCAGATAACCCATGGGGGAGACCAGACGAATGTGAGGGATTATGATGACAACCCAACAGCAGAGGGTAGAGGAGTCAAACAGTGACCAGGGTGAGCAGCGAGGCTGCAGAAACAGGCAGTGCGTTAAAAACAGGAAAGAAATATATGTGAAACGTCTTGAGCCAGACACTTAATAGGCATCTTTTCCCTTTCCTCTTCCTCCTTTGCGGTCCAGCTCACAAGTCCTTTCCACAGGCCCCGGCAAGCTAGACACAGAGATATGTCCTTTCCTGGGCCCACTCAGAGTGGGGTGATGTTCGATGTTTGGTACCAGTTCTGAAGAGGCCAGGGTCACCGCGCCTGCGGGTGTGAGCTGGCCTGTCAAAGCCCTCCTGAGTTAGGGAGGGTGGTTTCTGAGACATCGCTGTCGGGCTGTCTGATAGCGAGGTGCCCATCTGAGCGTGTCCACTGTTGACAGCAGTTGACGAGCGTCACGCTGGTCTTGCTTTTAGATGCTGCACAGTGGGGCTCTGGCCTGCATAAAGGCGGTGCGATGCAGCGGAAAGAGTGCGGACAAGGGGTCGGGAAGGCTGGGCTCACTAGCTAGGTGACCTTGAGCAAGTCAGCTTGCCCTTGCTGGTATACAAACCATCTCATTAGGACGGCGTAATGAGATAATGCTTGGGAAAACACTATGTGAACCAAAGCACTAGACCTCAGTTAAGGTGTAGCTGTTAACAAAACCCCAAATGAACATTAGACCCCAGATGTGACCTGAGTGAGCTCCAAAACTACAGGGAGTGTCGCCTGCGTTGGCCTGGACCCAGCTTTTACTTATGGAATCGAATCCCATTTTAGCAGCTATATCACCATCTTATTCACATGGAGCTTATGGCCCACCAAGACCCACCTCCTGCTGGCTTCTTAAAATATGGGCTGCGCCCCAAAAACCACTCTTTCTTTGGGCAATCGACCTTTTGAAACTACGTGTAGACTTTGTGTTACATTTGCACTAGGTAAAGTTAATCTTATTGCTCTGGCCCTCTATAGAGGCTATTAAAATTTTTAATTTTAATTACTTTGGCAATTCCATATGCTCTCTCTCCCTGCCAACCTGATGACAGCCCCCCATTTCAACAGTGTACAATCCATGCATTCGTTCATTCAATGCATTTGCTGAGCACCTCCCGTTGCCTAGACAGTGATAGGAGTCAGGAAATACACAGGATCTATCTGATAGAGGGTGGCAAGTGCCATAGCAGTGGTCACAGTGCCGTGGCTGCTAGAGGCTCAGAGAGCAGGGCATTGCTTTTGCTGCCAGCAGCAGTGGGAAGGTTTTCCAGTTCAGAAGATTTGGCAGTGGTCAGAGGCCCTTCTCCTCTTCTTTCTGAGCACACCCTCAACTATATTTTCCAGCCCTGATGATTCTTGGTGTTTCCATATTAATCACCAGGTCTTTCTTCCTGGGCAGGTGAAGAGATAAAGTCCATTGTGACAAGCCTCTCATGATTTCCTCTGCCTTCCAAGCCAAGAAACTGCAGGTAGCAATAGCTAGCCTCCTCTTACCTTTCTACTTCCTCCCATCCTCATCCCCTGGCCAGTGCACACACTCTTTCTGCAAATATCAGCAGAATTCCTGCTGTATTGGGCTCCACTGCGTCGTCCTAAATCCTCTCTGAGTCCAGAATCTCCACAATGGGGAGCAGGTGCCTTCTCCACTGGGGGGACCCTCTCCCCTAGCCCTTTCATCTCAGCCCAAATGAAGATCTGAGCCTCAGCATCCCTATAGCCCTGGCTTAGCACTCCCAGGCATGACGTAAAGGTGCTGAGGGAGGGAGGAAAGTGTGAGATGTCAACATGCCTTGTCCTCTGTGTCCCTTCCTTAGAAGAATGCTGTGATGAGAAAAGCCCAAATTCTGAGTAAAGAGACACAGGCTTGAGTCCCAGGTCTGCCGCCAACCAATGCTGTGCCTGTAGATACCACCTGCAGAGCAAGCTCTAGACCAGATCTTCGGGTCCCCATTCAGCTCTAATATTCTGACTCCTTCTATGCTAATCCCTAATTCCTGGATGGATCTTCCACCCTCTTCTGGTCTAACTTTATAGAGGAATAAAAAAAATCTTACAAAAAAGAGGCAGAAGGAAGGGAAAAGAGGTTAGCCAGCCTCCCTTCCAATGCAGCACATGCTGGCAGTGAGCCCCCCTGACGCTGAGGACCAACTGCTGAGGGCTATAACTTCAGGATCGCCTAAGATTCCTCCTCACCAGAAACTCGATTTCTTTTAGGCCTGGCCTCATCTTGTCCAGACTCAAGTTCCATGCTAATTGTCAAGACTGGCTTGAATTATTCATGGGATTTCTACACGGGAATGGTTTGGGGGATACTCTTTGCAGATGTATTCATCCTTACAGGCCTTCAGCACTTCTCCGGACTGAGCCATCTGGATAGGAGTCCCTTCATTTTCTCGGGCCTTGTTTCCTCACCTGTAAACAAGAAAGGCTGTTCCTCCCAACTCTCCAGCGCTGTGGTTCTACCGTGGTGGGAGCCTCAGCCTGTGATTCCACATGCGGCTCGCAACCAGCAGCAAGCCAGGGAGACACACACGCACACACATACACACACACACGTACGCAAAAAGGATGCCATCTGACGATGAAATGCAAAAGGAATTATGCAATTAGCAAAGGATGTTGATCACACAACATGTGAGCCTAATTGCAGCACATGCACATGTTTGTTAAATTAGATAAATACGGGTTTGCAGTCACTCTGGCACACAGATTGAGCTGTAAAGTTAAGGAAAATATAGAAGCTGATTACGAGACAGGAGCGATAAACACAGGGTATGTGCGCTAGGCCGATTAGGATTATTAACCAAGTCATCACCTCGCACCTAACGTGGAGTGTTCTAGGAGCCCCAGGCCCGTAGTCTGACTGCAAAGTCACCATGTTTCCTAGAACACGAAACACACCCTTCACTTTTACACTGCACTTCGTCACCTGGGGAACTCCAGCGCCTGGGACTGGTTATATTGGCTCACCAACCCACCCAGTGCACGCTGCTGAGGCAGGCAAGGCTTCGCGTACTGACATAGACAAGAAAGCCTGGATCCTCACCGTTCTCAGGCTCTCCTGAACCTGTTATGAATGATAAATCTTGGGCAGCCCCAGTGGCGCAGTGGTTTAGTGCCGCCTGCAGCCCGGAGTGTGATCCTGGAGACCCGGGATCGAGTCCCACGTCGGGCTCCCTGCATGGAGCCTGCTTCTCCCTCTGCCTGTGTCTCTGCCTCCCTCTCTCTCTCTCTCTCTCTCTCTGAATAAATAAATAAATCTTAAGAAAAAAAAACAACAAAAAAAAATGATAAATCTTTCAGCCCAGGAGGCAGCTCTTATGTGAGTGAACCTATCAGGCTCAGGACCATCCGTGGAGAGGTAGCCATAGTGACAACCTAGCTTCTGGAGACAGCCCACGTGAATTTGAATCCTGGGTCCATCATTGATTCTTTGATAACTTAGGTCAACTCGTGGTACCCTGGTTTCCTCACTTCTGTCCTGGGGACAATAGTATCACCTATCTTGTGGGGTAGATACAAGGGTTAAAGGAATTATTAGCTGAGAAAGTACTAAGAACACTGTCTGGCATGTAGTAAACGCCCAAAAAGTAGATTATTTCTTCCCATTTAGTTTCCCCTCTTCATCAGCTCATTTGTTCAACCAAGTAAGGGCCCACTATGTACAAGGCACCACGCTAATGACAATGAGCATAGCAGGGACCTGTGCATGCATGCACGCACACATATAGGGGTTCCATTGTCACACTGGGATTAGAGAGGAAGCACTGGCACACAGGTAAGTGCAGTGAAGTTACGTGTGACATGTACTATTTACGTGTTACAAAATGCGCCGGGGGCGTCATTTCTGCAAAGCCACCGGAAAAGGATTCACGGAAGACAGGCCAGGATGAGATTTTAAGAGAGGAGACTGAGTAGAAGGATGTGTAACATTCTAGGCAGAAGGTGCAGCAGCACAGGTAAAGATGCTGAGTCAGAAGACCCAAGGCAGGCGGCGCCTGGGTGGTGTAGTGGGCTAGCTGCCGGACTCTTGGTTTCGGCTCACATCGTGATCTCAGGGTCATGAGATCGAGCCTTGCATCGGTTTCACACTCAGCACAGGGTCTACTTGGGATTCTCTCTCCCTCTCCCTCTGCCTCTCCCACTCATGCTCTCTCTCTCTAACATAAATAAATCTCAAAAATAAAAAAGATAATTTTCAAGGAAAAAAAAAGATCCAAGGCAACATCAAGTAATTGCCAGAAGTGATGGGTGAGGCCAGAAAGCAACTTTGAGGTCCTCTGTGGCTGGGAGTGGGGATCTGGGGTGGGAGGTGGTCTCAATTTCAAGCCCTGAGTATTAACTTTATCCTGTGAGCCACAGAAAGTCCCTGGAACATTTTAAATGACACATTTTAGGACAAAGCAGTGGTAAAGGAAGATGAATCTGGCAGGGTGAGCAGGAAGGATAGAAAAGGAGAAGACTGGTGACAACGGGAGCTAGGAGGATACTGCAGCAGTCCAAGCACGAAGTCACAGGGGTAAGAATGAAATGTCAGGGACACTGAGGAGGGCAAACTGGCAGGACTCAGTGACCAAGAAGATGTGCTAAGCAAGGATAAAGAGGAGAAAGAGGCGACTGTATGGTTCTGAATGTGAGTAACACGGACAGAAAAGGAGGCTTGATGGTCAGCAAAAGATTCTGATTCCCAGTGGCATAGAGTAGAAGTTCTGAACAGGGGCTTGAGGGTGGAACAGTTAGGGATTACCTGCTATGCTATTTGCTAGCTGCATCACTCTCAGCCAGTTTTAACCTCCCAGAGCTTTTCTCATTTGCAAAATAGGAATAAAAACAACATACTTCTTAAGGATGTGAAGACTAAGATAATAATGTGATGATAATGTAAAGCACTTGCAAAGTACCTGCCCAAAGAGAGCGTGAAGTACATGCCCAACAAAAAAATACCAGGTATTTTGTATACCCCAAATAGACGATACAAAAATACTTAATGATACACTGCACTCAAATTCTCCTGAACAGATATTCACACTTTGATGATTCATAAGCTCCTTCCGGATCTTGCAGAACCACCAACATCACAACATACTGTCACTATGTGAAAGCCCCAAAAAAGCACTGGTTAGCACATACTCGATTCAGGTTAAAAATAAACCGGCTCACTGTAGGGCTTTAGAGACAGAAGGAGAAAGAGCAGTGAGGAACAATCCCTGCTAATGGAAGTGGACTGTGAATTCGGGTAAATTCCTCCCGTATTCTCATCAAAGACCCCATCATTTTCCTCTTCGCGCCTCTTGGGCAACACCGGCTTCCACATACATTTTCCTGATTTCCTGTGACAAACGTGGTGAAGATGATGCCGACCAGTCAGCTGGGGAGTGTGAACTTCAAAGGCCTATTGACACAGCTGCAGGCCACTGGCCAGGGGCCAGGGGGGCAGGCCTGTCTGCAATGCTTGAGCCACACCTTGAGAGCAGCAAAATGGCAAAGGGACCAATAAACCATCCCAGTTCTTGGAAGGAGCACTGTTATCTAGGCCACAAAAATTCAACGTGCCAAAGCAAACTGGTTCTATCCAATGGGCCTCCAGAGTTTGGAAATTACAGACCTAAATCATGGTCTAATCCATTTTCTGTCACTGCAGAGCTCGGCTCACAGCTGATGTCCTGTTGCAGGCAACACCGCCCTTGAGCCAAACTGCTGTGAAGTTTTCAAGTTTTCAAAAATACCCGGAACCCTCTGAGACAATCCTCTAAGGGTCCAAAAAAACAAAAAGCAAGCTATGAAGCAGCCCATCAGTCTGCCAGACTTCAAAGCCTGTGCCTTTCCCAGTTTTCAAGGGGAACTCACCATCAGCATTGAAATCAATCATACACTGTTAGAAGATTCGGGCAATGAGTCTGCTCCCCTCCATATCGCAGGAGAAGTGTCTGCAGCTCAGGAGCTGGGCAGCGTGTCTAAGATCACACAGCGCGTGGCCGTTCCCGTGGTGGAAATCAATAAGCTATTGGATCATATTAAAAAGATGATTTCCTTATAATCAAATGATGATTAATGTTTTCAAACACTCTTTTTTTTTTTTTACATTTGTTGCCTCAGTTGATCCCCATCATCAATGAAGTCTTTACATCACTGACATTTCCAGCCCCTTTCACAGAAAAGGAATCTGAGGTTCAGAGAGGTACATGGCTTACCCTAGGCCACAGAGCTAGCTAGCGGGTACCACAGCCAGGGCTAGAGCCAGAGTCCTTGGCTTCTAAGCCGGTTGGCCAGTACTAACCAAATCCAATTCGATGCCCCGGGCCGTGCCTAGAGTAATTAGGTTGTTTATGTGCCGGGAAAAGAGATACAGAAGAGCAGAGAGCAGAAGAGGCCATATGTACGAATAGAGCCCACAAATTAGATGAGAAACCTTAAATTATGATGCACTTACTAATTCTACTAGGAGATAAGAGTATGTTATTTTAGAGCATTTTTTCTTGTTCAATGTATCTTTCTCAAGCATTTCTGTAAATTAAGTGTCCCCCCCCCAAAAAAAAAATGATAAAGCTAGTGGTAGGTTTCCAAAGGCCTGGCCCACAGCGGAGCACTGAGCACAGCTGTACCGTCGCAGGGATGGAGGGAGGTAGCACAAGAAGGCAGAGGATGCAGTTGGTCAGGAGGAATAATTTCCTGGCCAAACAGTCTGGCTCCTGGGAACCTCTTTCCCCAGAGTGATTACAACCAGAAAAAAATAAAAACAAAAGCAAATACTGATTTGTCTGATTATAATAGTGTACGATAACTATTACTTGCTGCTTACCCTAACGTGCCACTGTTGTGCTAAGTCCTTTACGCCCATTATCCCATCTCACCCCCAGGGCAACCCTACAAGGTGGGTACTTTGATCCCCATTTACACTGAGGAGGAGAATGTAGGGCTCAGAGAGGTTAAGTAATTTACCTAAGGTCACACAGATGTAATGATGAGGGGACTTTGAACCAAGTTCTATTTCCCTCCAAAGTCCTGACTTGTATCCACATCCTAACCTCGTGCAAAGAAGTGATCGTACTAGATGCCTCTCCCTTCTCTAAACCCTGAGTTTTCCTAAGAGGGGACCATCTAGGACATGACACAGATAGGACATTATCACAATGACGCCAAGACAGTGAGCATCTAAAAATTTTGGTTAACCAGCATCTTTCCCTTTTTTAATAATAATTTTAAAAAGTATCATTTTGTATTATTCAAACCAACTTAAAAACAATTCTAGATTCTTACTTCAAAGACGGAACTTGGAACAAAGCTTAGCACTATTTAAAAAGCACATGTAGGGATCCCTGGGTGGCGCAGCGGTTTAGCGCCTGCCTTTGGCCCAGGGCGCGATCCTGGAGACCCGGGATCGAATCCCACGTCGGGCTCCCGGTGCATGGAGCCTGCTTCTCCCTCTGCCTATGTCTCTGCCTCTCTCTCTCTCTCTCTCTCTCTGTGTGTGTGTGTGTGTGTGTGTGACTATCATAAATAAATAAAAATTTACAAAAAAAAAAAATTTTAAAAAGCACATGTAAAAGTCTCCATTTTGTGGGCAGATCCGAATGCAATTACCGCAACCGATTTCTATACTGCCAAATGCTGAGAGTTTTTATTGAGCATTTGCAGTTAAAGCTGAGAGGGGAGCTATCTGCTTCTTTTCCGAGGATCCTGAGTGTTTTGCCAACAAAATGAATTATGTAGGTCCTGGTCAATCTCTGTTCCATATGATAAAGCAGCACAGCGAACAGCTGATTTCTACCAAATTATATCTGGGTATTGTTGAGATATATTAGGTCAGACTAGATCCTGGAAACCATGAATTTATGGGGAACTCACCAGTGCCAAGGCGGGAGAAGACGCCTGCCGGAGGAAGAAGGGGGGTGTCGGAGGGCTTGGTGACAGCCTGTAACGCTGTGGGGGGATGCCCCCCAGCCTACCTTGGCTGACCAGGAACCTGTTCTGTCTTCCTGGCTCCCCACTCCAGGACACAACTGCGAGCCGGCCAAGGTTTAACTAACTCATGTAGGCTGACTTCAGTGATCATTCCAGGAGAAACCAGGCCTCTTCCAGGGGCTCTGAAAGCAGTGGTTTGAAAAGGCTCAGAAGGAAAGCAAACGATTTCTCCAAATGAAGGCCATGTCCCTGGAAAAGAAAGAGAGAAAGAAGAGTGGTAAGTGAAAAGTTGGCTTTGTTGCCATAATCCCAGGGCAGCCACTGTGCCCTGTGGCTGGTGCCAGCACAGTCCCTAGGCTCAGAGCAAGTGACACATGCATGAGGCTGAAAGGAGGAAAGAAGAGAACTTGGGTTCCTAGGGAAGAAAAATACCCACAGAAAATTAAATAAGTAACTACAATAGAGGAAGAACATGAAAAAAGTGTCATGTTAGGGGCACCTGGGTGGCTCAGTAGTTGAGCCTCTGACTTCGGCTCAGGTCCTGATCCCAGGGTCTTGGGATTGAGTCCCACATGAGGCTCCCCAAAGGGAGCCTGCTTCTCCCTCTGCCTATGTCTCTACCTCTCTTTCTCTGCATCTCTCATGAATAAATAAAATCTTTAAAAAAGTCACGTTCGCTAAATTGAGGAGTGACAAACAGGTCTCACATTTGCAGAAGAAAAGCAAAATAATGGGATGCCTGGGTGGCTCAGCGGTTTAGCGCCTGCCTTCAGCCCAAGGTGTGATCCTGGAGTCCCAGGATGGAGTCCCACATGGGGCTCCCAGCATGGAGCCTGCTTCTCCCTCTGCCTGTGTCTCTGCCTCTGTGTGTCTCTCTCAGGAATAAATAAACAAAATCTTTTTTAAAAAAAGCAAAATAATAATGATAATAATAGTAGTTACCACTTGCTGTTCTACTGCTTGATCTGGCAACACAGTAGGCATTCAGGTTACTATGCTCAAGTAAATGAATAGATAAAACAGAGTTGTGAGTATGGGAGGGGAGTGGAAATAGTATTTAGCTAAAGTGAAAAAAAAATTTAAATGGATGGTAATTACAAGTTCATTTTCTCCAACACTGAGAACCAAGCAGGTGTGAGACATTGAACTTGGCGCTGATCATAAAGAGGTTAGAAGACAGGGTATCTTCTGGGCTTGGTGAGATGGCACTCAAAACTAGAGCGTTATTAGGGGGATCCCTGGGTGGCTCAGCGGTTCAACGCCTGCCTTTGGCCCCGGGGCAAAAGGTGTGATCCTAGAGTCCCAGGATCGAGTCCCAAGTCGGGCTCCCTGCATGGAGCCTGCTTTTCCCTCTGCCTGTGTCTGCCTCTCTCTGTGTGTGTCTCTCATGAATAAATAAATAAAATCTAAAAAAAAAAAAAACTAGAGCATTATTCAATGAACCAACATTTATCAAGCCCCTGCTCTGGGCCAGGCACCCAGCTGGGCACTGGGGGGAGAGAGAGATAAGGAAGTCCCTCTCCCTGCCCTGCAGGAGCCCACAGTGGTAATAGGAGGGGTGTCTGTAACAGAGATGGATGTACAGGGCTGTGATCAAGACAGGGAGAGAGGAACCTGTCTCAAGGGGATCACGACAGTCACCCTTCCTCACCAGACTTCAAACAAAGGGTTATAATTGCTGGTCAGGAAGGTTATGGGATTGGGACATTTTCTTTTTTTTTAAGATTTTATTTATTTACTCATGAGAGACACACACAGAGAAAGAGAGAGGCAGAGACACAGGCAGAGGGAGAAGCAGGCTCCCTGCAGGGAGCCTGAAGTGGGACTCGATCCGGGGTCTCCCAGATCAGGCCCTGGGCCAAAGGTGGAGCTAAACCGCTGAGCCCAATTGGGACATTTTCATGTGATAAATTCTTGCCCGCCCCCCACTCCCAGGAATCTGTGTGTGTGTGTGTGTGTGTGTGTGTGTGTGTGTGTGTACAGGTATATATACATTTTAATGCTCTAGAACCTGGAAAAAAGTGGGTTCCTCCAACCTACAAATAAGCACTAAGACTACATGATCCTCAGCTCCGTGACGATTTTAAGATCAGATGATACAATAATACAATGAGGGCAGAACTCAGACTCCAATTCTGTAGAAGGGTCGTCAGTATTTTGTGTTCAATCATCCCCCAAAGCATTTAAAAAATTTAGATGTGGTAATTGCTCGATATGTGGCAGCAACTGTTGCTGCTGCAGCTGAGTCCGGGGCTGCAAGCATCCATCCAGGGCTCATCAGTTGAGAGGTCTCCCCAAAGGAGGTCAAGGAGAGCTGAGGGGGACGTCCTCTTACACAGCTCAGCTGCCTGCCGCTGCCAGCGGCTCTGACCAAACCTAGCTCCGCGGTGGGCACAAGCCAGCCCCAGGCTGTCCCACCTCCTGCGTCCCTTATATCCACCCGCTTTAAACCCTGCCCAGGTTGGACCCACCACAATTCTTTTGGGGACAGAGTAACTAGTTAAAAGAACCCCGGGGGGGAGTGGGATCTGTGATCTAACCCAGCACACGGGGATCTGTGCCATTTAAAGCTCTAGGCAGCTGTTTTGTGGCGGCCGTGCCAACCCAAGCTGCCGAAATAGCACAACCCTGAGCTGCCCCACGGGGCCAAACGTGGGAGGTGTGGCAGCAAGACAAAAAAAGTCTGGGAGCCCCCCAGTTAGAGCACCTCCCTCGCTAGCCCTGGGCCTGCCTGGCTGGGGGTGGGGTGCTGCTCTTCTCACCTCCCGCCACCCGCCACCTGGATGAGGCTCTGGTGATGATGGAAACACCCTAATTCCCAAATCCTGAGCGTTACCTTGGAATCTAGACACGTCGGGTGACACTCATCTTTCCCCCTTTACGTCTTTTCTCCTTTTTGAGTGCTTGACACATTACACAACACGTCTCCCTCCGAGTTGTGCAAACCATAAGGGTAGCAGCAGAGAGTGGAAAAACTGGTCTAACTTCAGTGAGACACACATTACACAACATGGTGAGCGAAAGACCAGAAACAAATGAACAAATATTCCCTTGGATTTGATAAACTAATGAACGGAAAACACATCTGGTGGGAAAGTCACACACAAAAAAAAGATTTCAGCCCGTCCTTCTCCTCCGCCTTCCTTCTCGGCTCTGCAGTGACCGTGGAAGTCTTCAGCAGTCCTGCCGCTTCCCTTCGCATTCTTGCTGAGCTTCACATCGGCACACGATATGGGGTTGAGGGGAAATGCTTCAGCTTTTTTTTTTTTTTTTCATTACCTTCACAGAAAAGACCTGGTAAGACTTTAAAACTATCTCATTTCACTCTTACAAGACCTACTTCTCATCAGTCAGTGACTTGGATTTTAATTTCACATGCTTCAGTAGGAGACAATTGTCATTAAAACAAGATTTACTAACACAAATTATTATTTTGTTGCGCTGGGGGCACGGGGAGGGACAGGTGCTTAAAGACGGGTCTCAGGTGCCGCGGACGTTGTTTTCACAGGAACTTTTCGGAGGCAGTGAAACTGGATATATGAACTGGGAGCAAGCAGCCCTGGATCCCAGTTCTGACTCGACAGCTAACCTGCAGCCACTCACCTACCCCTGTTCTGTGACGCGGGGCACAACTGTCCCGTGGAGTAAGTGAGGGTGCCACCAGCCCAGCGGAGATCACGGCTTCCCGTGGAAAGCCCTTAGCAGTAACAGACTAGGCTTCAAATCCCAGCCCTGTCCCTTAGGGCCGGTTACCGAAAAACGCTCTACTTCGCTTTCCCAGCCCATGCTTAACACTGGGGCGGAGCATTACATGACATGCCCCCTGTGCAGTGTCACCAGAGGGGGCTGCTCCTTGCACTGTTTGCCTTATAGGTCCTTGGCACTCAGACACCTGTGGCATCGATGGCCAGGTAGGTCAGATAGGAACCCATTAGTTACTGCCTCTGAACACAGGGGAGCAGGAGCACTATCAGTGCTGGGGATGAGGGAGCAATGGGGGGGGGACAATCTGTGAAACCGTGGCCAAAGCAGAAACACCACCTGGCCCCCTTTTCCTGATGTAAAAGCACACCTTGCTCCGGAAAAGGTGGACCCGGGCTCAGTAAGAACCAGCTGCTTAGTGCCGTCGGGGGTGAGAGCTCTGCCCGGTGACCCCCGCTTTGGTTTAAATCGGAGACCTTCTGCACAGCACCCCGGAAGGCGGGCTCCCAGGTGGAAGGGCCCCGGCAGCATCTGCCTCGGGTCGATGTGGGAGGGGAGGACGCGGGTGCCGCGGCCCTAACCGTCGGGACGGCCACCCCGCGCAGCCCAGGGTCGCTCTCCGCGGGGAAGGGAGCCCCGGCCCTGGGTGGGTCGCTGCAGCCCCGCCCTGCTCTGCGGTGGGGACTGTGAGCGCGTCCCGCGCTGCAGGGCTGCACTGGAGATTCGCGGGCACGTGAGTGGCCTGGGAGATCGTGGACGGGGGCCTTGCTGGAGCTTAGAGACGCGAGACTGCAGGGGGAAGGGCTCCAGCCAAACCGTCGGTAGATGGGCGCCCTGAGCTCCGCGCTTGGGCAACACGGGCCGCGCCGCGGCTCCCGCGCGGGTCCCCCCGAGAAAAGGGGAAACGCTCCGCGGCGGGGGCGGCGCGGCAGGCGGACACGCGCGCGCACGTCCCGGGCACCCGCCAGGCAGCCCGGCCGCCCCGGGCCTCGGTTTCCCCGTCTGCGCAAACGAGGGCTTTGCACCAGAGCGCCTCCCAATCCTGCTGGCCGTCTAGAACTCCCCGATATTCCACGCCCAAGCTGTCCGAGGCTCGGAGACCGGAAAAAGAGGGGAAAGAGAGGAAAGACGACAAGGCGGAGGAAAGGGAGGAGCGGGTGGGAGACCACGAGAGGGAAGCCGGCCGGAGGGCGCCCGGCACAGGCTTGGCGGGTTTTCGACCTTCCTCCTCCTCCTCCTCCTCCCCACACCTGAGCTCTCCCGTCTCGGCCAGGACCCCCGCGCCCATCGAGCGTGCGCACCAGTGGTCAAGCGTCGCCCTCTACACACCAGTTTCTGGGAGCCGTGGGGCAGGTGGTGGGCAGCGCGGTAGTGCACGCGGGAGATGCAAGGGGCAGTGGTCCCGGCCCGGGTCCCCGGGGCAGGTGAGTGCATCCGAGCCGGGCGGCAGCGCAGGCGCCCGGGTCTCAGCCCGCGTGCCCCGGGAGGGCCAAACCTCATTCCCCAACTGCAGCCAGGGGAGGGGGTGTTCGGGGCCGGGGGGGGGGGGGGAAGGAAAAAAAAAAAAGTTGCTGAACTTTTCCCCCAACTCCGCGGCGGAGGCGGGCCCCGAGGGCGGTGCCTGCAGCCTGATTCGCCGGCGGCTCGGGCCTGGAGGCTCCGATTGGCGCGCGGGGCCGGGGCCGGGACGGGCGGCGTGGGGGAGGGGAGCGGCCCTCCCAGCCCGCGGGATCGCCTCGCGCCGGGAGCGGGTTAATTTCAAATCGGGGGCTCGGCTGCTCCGGGACGGTCACGCTCCCTCCGCCCGCCCGCCGGCCCCCCAGTCCCGGTCCCGGCGTTGCCCTCCGCGGCACCCACCTCGGCGCGGCGAGAGGACCGACTGACGGCCGGACGCGCGGGCTCCCGGACCCGGGAGGGGAAGGGGCGCCGGGGGGGTCCCCGCTCGCTCAGCCCCCCCCCCCCGCCAGCTCCAACCGTGAGGTGAACTGACAGGTCAGCGGGACGCACCGGGACGCGGCGCCCAGCCGGCCCGGCCCCGGGAGCGGGCTCGGCAGGGCCGCGGCCGCGACGGCCGTTTCCCGCCTCTCGCTCCGCCGGGGGCCGTGGAGGGAGGAGCTGAGCTCCCGCGCAGAGGGGAGGGGGCGGGCGAGGGGGAGGGGCGGGGACACCGTGGTTCCGGGCGCGGGTTTGCCCGCGCTCAGGCCCCGCGCAGCCGAGGGGCGGCGCCGGCCACGGCCCGGCTTTCCGCGCCAAATTTTTAAATCGAAGGCGCAAGGTCCGGCCCCGCCCCCGGCGGCCGCCGCCAATCACAGCCCGGCGCCCCGCTCCCTGATTGGTCGGGAGTCGTTGCCTGGTAACGGCGGCGAAGCCGTCCGGGAACTGCAGGGCCGGCGGCGCGCGGGCCGCGCGGGGGGAGGGGCAGGCGGCGGGGCGGAGGGGGAAGTGCGCGGGGCGCGGGCCGGCCGCGGGGCGCCTACCTGGTGGCTTTGCTGCACCGACGCGTCCTCGGGGAGGGGGGCGGGGGGATCCAGCAGCGTGGCGCGAACTGGCCACCCGACACTGAGCACACGGCGCTTTGCATCTTTAAGGATGTCTTAAAAAAAAGAGAGAGAGAAAGTCTTAAGCATCTGGCGCTCTTTAAATACCCGGAGGACTTTTTGGAGCTTGAAGGACTGAATTTGGAAGCTCCCTATCAAGCTGTTTCCCAAGACTTTGCAGCTGACCCTGTGCACGTGTGTGTGTCAAGGGCAAAAATTCAGGCATCTAGATGCAGACGTTGATCCAGATGCTTGGGGTCGTGTCCGCTCAGCCGGAGGCGGGCTCGGGGCCGGGGCGCTGACCTGGGAACAGGTGGGTGCTCGTGCTAGCTGCGGTCCCCGCGGTGAGGGCCGGGAATGGCGCGCCTTCTGTGAAGGTGGGAGACCACTGTCACTGGGAGCTTTGTGGTTTGCTTTAAGTCTCACGACAGCGGATCGGTTTGCTGGAGTTTACAGGCGTTTGATGGAGGTTCTCGGCCCGGCGGGGCTTAAGCTCTGGGACGGAATAAAATGTACATGTAATTTGTCATTTTTCGTTAGTCTTTGTTTAAGTGGCCTAGCGGTGTCCATGAAGGAATATTCAACGGAGCTCCTGGTTTTATTTTTCTTTTAACTGTATCTGTTTCCTTTTCTTTTTAAGGAAAATAAACTTTTTAATAGAATTGATTGGACTACTTAAACCATCTCAGGGTGTTGGGAGAAACTCCAGATTTTTCATTTTTAAAGAGACTCTAAATGTATGAGAAATTTACAGAATGGAGAATGAAAAGGTACCTTTCTAACTTTAGTATTCCTCCTTGCAGTTTGAAATGCGATATCACCCTGATTTCACCCCATCATTTTTCCACATCCAATATCGTATTAATGCCACATCCCTTTTTAGTTAGCTTCTGTAAAAACCCCGAAGGAAGGGAAATTTAATTTTTAAAGAGGGGAAGAGTTTGGCCAGAGGTAAAGTAATCCAAAGTTTTTAACGGTTTGATTCCAAACGGAAGTCCCAAAGAGATAAGCAGAGAGAAAAGGCATTTTTAAGAATAATAAAATTGGTTGGCTGCATTGTGATATTTCTCAGAATTCTTGGACAGTTAGAATTCAGAGAGGGCATTTGACAAGATTTGAGATCGGATTTCTTTTAAGGTAATTTCCTATCAAATCGGCAGCTTCTTAAACTTGAGGTAGACATTTTGCAAAATAACAGATTTTTCAGTAGGGGTATCTTGACTGGTGTCCAACTACTGATAGATTAAAAAAATGAAAAAAAAATGCAAGTTCCTCAAGTAAGAGAATTGCTATAGTTTCTGATAGTCTGAGGCAGAGAACTTTAGAGAAATGCCTTTAGAGAAACGCCATTCTAGGTTAGCACCTCTCGGGTGCACATGCTTGGGAGGGTCCTCCGTTGTGCCCATCAGGCTGATTTCCTTGTAAGAACACTATAGTTGGATTGAGGATATTCCGGTTTAAAGCCTGTGCAACCTCTCTCAGCCAGGGTCTCCTCTTCTGCAGAATGGGACTACAGGATTTGGTGAAAATACAAATGGAAAAGCTCTTGACAAATCCCAAGGAGTCAGAGACGTGTTAAACAGCCTCATTAATCTTTGTTCCTAAAGTCACTGAGGAACCAGAGTCTCTGTGTTCTTTCATGTATTGCCATTCCAAGCATTTTCTCTAAAATAGCCACAGATAGTAAGAATGTATGGAGTCCCCAGTGGCGGAAAGTAAAAGAAACATAATCTCCATTCATCCTATTTGTAAACTGCTATTAATTTACCCTCATGCTTCAGTGGCAGTCCTACCTCTGCTAGGAACTAGCTTTGTGACTTTGAATAACTAATTTTATTTCTCTGGGCCCCATTTTTCCTTTTATAAAGTGAGAGGGGTAAATATTCAAAGAGCAGACTTTTCTTTGCTCTGGATTTTGCTCCCTACTAGGTTTTGCCTACCAGTATGACCATGGTGTGACCTCACCCTTGTCCCCTTGGCTTTCTGCCTCTTCCACATCAATGGCATTTTACCTCTTTAGCCTTCGGTGCATGTAGCCACTGTGTCAGATGGACACACAGAGGAATGGGACACGGTTTCTGCCGTGTAGGCCTTGACTTATTGCAGTGTCCTGTGTAAAAGTCACTCCTAGGAGGTTTGGGTCGCTTACAATCATCAGTCCTATTAGGGAAAGCTGAGTGAAGGGTATATAGGAACACTCTATACTACCTGCAACACTCTTCTAAATCAAAAATTATGTCAAAAAGGCTGTAAAATTAGGCTTTGAAGGGTTTTTCGTTTTTTGATTCTTGGAACATAAGAAAAATTTAAGTCTGTGCTTTACTGCAAGATTAAAATGGCAGTTTAGCTAGCAAAAAGACCATAAGCGTCAAGTGATCATTGGAATACAGTTACTAATTTAAGTGACTCTCCAACCTCATTAGGCAATTTTTTCCTTAGCAATATTCTATTTATTGTACAATTTCTAAACTCAAAAGCTATCTGATCCTGTTTTATAGTGGATTTAATTTTTAACTTGTTTTAAACCAGGAAAATCTCTTTTTTGAGCCACATAAAAGAGGACTAATGAAAACACCCCTGAAAGAATCCACTGCAGCAAATATAGTGTTGCCAGACATCCAGCCCGACTTGGGCCCTTTGACCACACCCACCAAACCCAAGGAAATCTCCCAGGGAGAACCGTGGACACCAACAGCCAACCTGAAAATGCTCATCAGTGCCGTGAGCCCCGAGATACGAAACAGAGATCAGAAAAGGGGGTTGTTTGACAGCAGAAATGGATTACCTGAGGCCAAAGATTGTTTACACGTAGGTTTGCAGAAAACTGGGTGGAGACTGGTGGGCACCGACAGGCCCGTGGGTGTGTGTGTGTGTGTGTGTGTGTGTAGGGGAGGAAGGAGGTGCTATTACAAAAGTACCAGCAATTTAAGCATCTCCACCTACAGACTGTTACTAGCTGCCTTCAGAGCACAGGAAACGTTTTGACTCCCTCAAATACAACACTAGAAATTTTGAGCCTTTGACTTATTTTCAGTTCAAGCTTCCTTTTTAGATCTGTCAAGCAGTTTATCTTGGCTCACACCTCCCCCCACTCCAAAATTTTGCAGCTAAGCGTGTTAGCCATCGAGTGCAGGCGACCTTAATAAACCTGTCAAGCTTTATTTCTGGTTCAGACATTACTGACCTCTTCTTTTGTAGGAACACTTATCCGGAGATGAATATGAGAAATCCCAACCAAGTCGAAAAGAGAAGAGTTTAGGATTGTTGTGTCATAAGTTCTTAGCACGATATCCTAACTATCCCAACCCCGCTGTGAATAATGACATCTGCCTTGACGAAGTCGCCGAGGAACTTAGTAAGTGTGCAGAGAGCTCACTGAGACGGTTAATAATTAAAAGTGACTTCATGGACTTGCTCCTTCAGACCCATGCTCATCTAGCCAGTGTTTGTCATGACGCAGCGATGCCACGTAGGAATGATAAATCTCTAAAGCCCTGTCAATCTAAGAATAAAGGCATAGAGTTTCCACTTTGAGTAAGTCTTCAAACAGAAGTAAAAAAATCACAATGGAGATTGCTTCTGATTGCATTTCGAAAGCTCTGAGGCTGCAAGGGAAAGCAACATTGTTTTATGACTTGTTTCATAAACAGCTGCAACTTTGAACTTCTGTCTCGGTTCTCGCCCTGAAGAGCTGGGCTGAGGAACGGTCTCTTCACAGTTTATGATGAGGATGTGCTGCTGTGAGTGGAAGCAGGGCTTTAGCGCTCCCTGCACTCTGCTCTCCTGAGGACCAGTACATTTCTGTGTTTGGTAAAAGTTACTGTGTTCCTCCTACCCCTTTACTCCTTGAATCTAGTTACAGCTAAAAAGGGGTCTGTGTCAAATGTGGGATATCTTTGGAGTTGTGACAATACTATAATCTGGCACTAAAGAGATGATGCAGGAGATTTTTTTTTAAAGGCTTTATTCCTTTGAGAGCGAGCGAGAGAGAGAGATACAGAGACAGTAAGAGAAAGCAGACGCAGGGAAGAGAGGGAGAAGCAGGCTCCCCACTAGGCAGGGAGCCTGACACAGGGCTCCATCCCAGGACCCCGAGATCATGACCTGAGCTGAAGGCAAATGCCTAACCAGCTGAGCCACCCAGGAGCCCCAGTGCAGGAGATTTTAATATATAGCTATCATTCCACGAAGAAAGTTTTACTTTCCAGATACATGTTTATAAATATCAACTTGATTTCACATTTTAAGAATATGCCATTTTGGGCAGCCCGGGTGGCTCAGTGGTTTAGTGCCACCTTCGGCCCAGGGCGTGATCCTGGGGACCCGGGATCGAGTCCCACATCGGGCTCCCTGCATGGAGTCTGCTTCTCCCTCTACCTGTGTCTCTGCCTCTCTCTCTCTCTCTCTCTGTCTCTCTGTTTCTCATGAGTGAATAAAATCTTTAAAAAAAAAAAAAGAATATGCCATTTAGATTCATCAGTTGACATATGCTTTATCATTTCCATGTAGGCTATACCTTTAATTCAGCAGGTAGCTGTTGACCACCTACTGTGTGCCAGGCAATGTTGTAGGAGCTTCAGATGACATCAGTGAATGAAAAGAATAAAATCTTTCCTCCTCTGGAACCTACTTTCTAGTGGGGTCCAATAGAGAGGTACACAAAGGACAGATAGTAAGGAGAGCTAATGATAGGTATTATACGAAGCACATAGTAAGCAAGTGGTAATAATGTATGTTAGAAGGTAGCACATGCTGTGGGAAAAATAAAATGTAGAACAGGGTAAAGGGGAACCAGGAGTGCTGGGTGTGTGCTTAAATTAGGTGGTCAGGTCAGGCCTCATTGAGAAGGTAACATCTAGGCAAGAACTTGAAAGAGTGGAGGTGGGGAGCAATGAAGGCATCTGGAACAGGAATTCCAGGCAGAGTAGCCTACTACAAAGGCCTTCAGACAGGGGCATATCTGGCAGGGTCCAGGAACAGCAAGAAATCACAGTGCTTTGTACCTATCATCTGACAGCTGTGTGTGTCTGTGTGACACACGCATGTGCATGCATGCCCACATGCCCACGCAAGCTTTGAAGAGTAATAGAAAAAACAGGTCATGATATGTGGAATTTAGAGCATTAAAGACTTGTATTTGCCACTTACTGGCTCTGTACCTTGGGGTGAGCTGCGTCTCCAGCCTAAGCTTCTATTTCCTCGTCAGTAAAATGTGAATAGTAACACCCACCTCACCAGTTTATTGTAAACGTTTCCTAAAGCTGTATGGCACACAGTAGGCCCTTAATGAAGGTTACCTGTCTAATTCATATTCTTTGTACACTATGAGAGCAGAAACATGTCTTTCTCACCTTCACACTCTCTATTGAGTGTAAATAAAGTTATATCATCCAGACCCTGCTGGTCAATAGATCAGGGTCGAAAAAGTTACTCCGTTCTATACACATTACAAAATCTGATCCTAGTACGTACAATTGCTCGTTCTTTGCAGATGTTGAGCGGCGACGCATTTACGATATTGTGAACGTCCTAGAGAGCTTACACATGGTGAGCCGCCTCGCCAAAAACAGGTACACCTGGCACGGGCGACATAACCTCAACAAAACCCTGGGGACTCTGAAAAGCGTCGGGGAGGAGAACAAGTATGCGGAGCAGATTATGATGATCAAAAAGAAAGAATATGAACAAGAGTTTGACTTTAGTAAGACTTACAGTATAGAGGATCATATCATCAAATCAAACACTGGCCAGAATGGACACCCAGACATGTGTTTTGTCGAACTCCCTGGAGTGGAATTTCGGGCAGGTGAGCAATGGTTCGAAGAGCTGGGCTACATAGCGCTTCTCAGAGGCCTAAGGGAAAAGGTTCCTTACAGAACACTGTTCTAAAGCTGCTGCTGCCTTTCAACATGTTAAAATGCTGCAGTTGCCAACTGTCTGATGAGGTTGTGGTATTTTTAGCCTTGTTACTTTAGAAGTCACTTGTCCCTTCATGAATTTTAATTCTCTAATCCTCATCCTTCTCCAAAGCTTCTGTAAACAGCCGCAAAGATAAGTCTTTAAGAGTGATGAGCCAGAAATTTGTGATGCTGTTTTTGGTGTCAACGCCTCAGATAGTAAGCCTAGAAATCGCTGCCAAGATTTTAATTGGGGAAGACCACGTGGAAGATCTGGATAGAAGCAAGTTTAAAAGTAAGTGTGGTGACTGTCATGGGCTTTTGGACCTCATCTTAGACTGTAAAATCTTACTTCTCAACTGATTTCCAAATACATTTCCTAGCCTGACATCTTCTCTAATTATGCTTTTGTACCTTCACTTTTCCCCAGAAGCCACGATTATACTGATTATACCGGTTTTTGCTAACATGCAGGATTCAAAGATACATATATAACGAGTCTTATTTGTCCAGCACTTTGGCTTATAAACAGTTCCTTAAAAGTTACCTCCTTCGATACTGTAACACCGTCCCCATTTTGCACACGTGGGCCCTGTGGGTGCCTGAAGTCTAAATGAGCAGTAAATTGTAAAGTGGGTCTGGAACCCAGATCTCTGCTCTCATATATATGGGTAGAAATAAGTAACTCTTCTAAGATTGTTCCTAGAAGTGACCTACCTGCAGCACAGTTGGTTGGCCATTTTGAAAACAATGGTCTTAGCCAGGCCTGCTCAAAGTAGGAAAGGGGCCTGCACTGAGTTCCTGACGCAGAGCTCAGCCCGCACCTCAGTGACAGGCTTTGCAAGAGGCTCCAGGAAGAGATGCATGCAGAAAGAAGTACTTAGCAGATGGGAAGGACCTGCTGCATGCCTACCTCTCCCCACAAGGCACGAGGCTAGCCTCAACAGGGGACCCGCTGCAGGGAGGGGGGGCCAGGAGTTGTCACCCAGACTCCTTTCCCATCCCTGTAAACCACCCTAGTCCTGAGAAAGTAAATTCAGATATCTCCAGGTTGATAGTGTCTCTATAAGACAAAATTAAGTCGAGGGTAAAGGCAATAATACTGGCAATTGCCTTGGGAGACGATGGGATTTCAGAAAACACGTCCCGGGACTCTTGATGGGCTGCCTGTTTTTTCTGACTCCCCAGACAGTTTTCAGCCCTCCATTTCACTGGTTAGTCACAGCGCTGGAAACCATTCCAGGAACTGCAGATGTATAACTTGCTGAATCCCCAGGGAATTCAGAACTTTCTGGCATGGCTGTGAAGAAGGGGCCCAATTTCTAATTTTGTACTATCAAGCTGGAAGTAAAGGCAGGCTTCTTGTAACAAACTTTTTTAAGATATGTAAGATTTGTAGAATTAACTAATCTCTGCATTGCCTCTCACGTAAGGACAATGATAAAACTATACAAATTTTGATGGGGTATAGAATCCTCTATGCTTATGATAGTGAATAAGTCTCATTGTTATAAACTCTCCCAAGTGGGAAAGCGATACATTTATCATCAGTGCTTTATTTCGATTCCTAGAACTCTTCTGAATCCTCATTAGAAGATTCCCAGCAGTGGGAACTTTGTATTCAAAAATCTGTAACGTAGTTCCCAATAGGGTGATCTCATGAAGTCATTTTTTCCTTTTTCAACCTTTGTCATTTCAAAATTCGGTACCCGCAGCAACTGAAGTCTTTTCAATATTTAAACCTGTTTTTTTGTGTGAGTTAAAGCAGTAGCACCAGAATAACTTGAAAGGGTCCCATTTTCCTCTGTTTGACGTTGATGGCTAGGATAGCTCTTTGAATATACGTGACGTCCTTAGGAAGCAGAGTCCTTTGATCTTTCGTTATTCCATTAAGTGGTATATATACCTTTTATTTTCCAGCAAAAATTAGGAGGTTGTATGATATAGCTAATGTTCTGAGTAGCCTGAATCTTATCAAGAAAGTTCATGTTACAGAAGAAAGAGGCCGAAAACCAGCTTTTAAATGGACAGGCCCAGAGATCAGTCCAAGTCCCAGTGGTATGTATTTGCTTCCCTTCATTCTTCGCTTCATTGTTCTGAATTAATGCACATTGGGAGATAGTCTCCCTTTCTCTCCCCACCCACACTCCCACGTGGCAAGACTGTAAGTTGCTGGAGAGACAGAGACGAGTGCCAATATGGAAAGCGCGGCGGCTGGTTCCATCAGCGACCCCAAGATCCAAAACGCCTCTTACCCTGTACCCAACAGGCAGAGCCTGTGTGAAAGGATCTGAAAAAGTTGAAAATCTCAGAAAATCCATAAGAAACTATTGCTTAATGATTATCCTGTTCAGCGACCATAAAGGAGCCCACACACACTGAGAATATGAAATGAATTCATTCCAGTATCGATACTCTGGTCTCCATCTCAATTCTGGGGTTCTGACATTTTGCATTCCACCAAAGATCCCAAGCCGAGGTGTTTGGTGGCAAGAACACAAGGCCACGGAGGTGGAGGGAAGCTCATTAGCTGTGTGGCCTGGAGCAAGTGATAGGTCCAAGGCTGTTTCCTCCCCGTGCAATGGGAAGAACGGTGGTTTGTTTCCAAGGTTATTGTGATTTTCAATATATGTTGACTCTTGAACAACACAGGCATTAGGGGTGTAATCAAAAACCTGCATATGACTTTAGAATCCCCCAAAACTTAACTACTAAAATAGCCTATAGCATTGACCAGAAGACTTAGCAATACCATAAAGTCAACACATACTTTGTATGTTATATGTATCCTATACTATATTCTTACAATGAAGTAAGCTAGAAAATGTTACTAAGAAATCATGAGGAAAAGAAAACACATTTACAGTACTGCAGTGAAAAAAAAAAAAAATCTGTGTATACGTGGACTTCTACAGTTCAAGAGTGGGCTGGGACCTCAGAGAGAGGTCCTTTGGTGCAGGGATGCAGAGTGTAGGCTCTAGGGCCAGACTGGCTGGTTCATATCCCAGACTCACGTTCTACTAGCTGAGAGACCAAGGTGAGTGGCTGAGTGTCTCTGAGGTGGGGCTGCATTTCCCAAGAATTACCTACCTCATGGAGTTGTTGACAGTGTCTTAGTCTGGTTCAGGCTGCTGTAACCAAATACCTTAGACTGGGTGGCTTACAAGCAACAGAAGTTTATTTCTCACGGTTCTGGAGGCCGGGAAGTCCGAGATTGTGGCACCAACATATCCAGAGCCTGCTTTGTAGACGGCCGTCTTTTTGTCATGACCTCACAAGGCAGAAGGGAGTAGAGAGCACGGTGGGGCCTCTTTTATAGGAGCCTGAATCCTGTTCAGGAGGGCTCCGCCCTCCTGACCTAAGCACCTCCCAAGGCCCCACCTCCTAACACCATCGCCTTGGGGGTTAGGATCTCAACCTGTGAACTTGAGGGGCCCAAATATTCAGCCCACGGCAGTGAGGTTTGCCATCTGTCATCGGGTTAGGACTCCACGGATTAGAAGATGCACAATTTTGTGTCTGTATCCATAAGAAAGAGAAACCACTAATGATTACACTCTACTACACTACTGGTTGGTTGTAGGATGCAGTGGGTTTCAGAGATGTTAAAGCTTGAAATCTTACCTCAGAATTCAGTTAAAATAAGATGAACAAGGTCTGTGCGTAAGGCACATCAGACAGGGTCTGGCCCCAGGTCAGTGCTTTATACCTGTGGATGCTTTCATTCCTAACATCGATCTCGGACTACACTTGGACTTCATCTTCCACGGGGAGGCCGAGCCAGCCGGGTTTTGACCTCCTGCCCTTCTCTCTTTCAGGCCGGGGCCCAGTCCTCCCTCTCCCCTGCTCCGATCTGGAGGCAAAGCATCCTTCGAAAGACAACTGTGCCAAAAACCTCTTCTCCACGCGTGGGAAACCGAACTTCACTCGACACCCATCTCTTATTAAACTGGTAAAGAGCATCGAAAGTGACCGGAGAAAGATCAATTCTGCCCCCAGCAGCCCCATCAAGACCAACAAAGGTATGTTTTCATTAAGGTTTTGGGCTCCGCTCAGAAGAATTCCTTTTTATCGGCTTCTTTAGCTTAGTTGATCCCTACGGTACTCGTTAGAGAACTGTTTTCAATACCCTTCTACCCAGACCCACTTGAAGCCTAACTCCTGTATGAATGAAAGGATCAAAAGGAATTGGTGGGCTTTATCGTTTAATTGCTGTGTGATTTGGGGGGGAGGTGCAGGTTTTCTGTTCCTTTGTCTTCAGTGACGTTTCATCTGTGTGAGCATTCAGTTTTTTGCTTTGACCAACGCTCTTCCCCCACCCTTTTCTGTTTTACCAGCTGAGAGTTCTCAGAATTCAGCACCCTTCCCAAGTAAAATGGCTCAACTCGCAGCTATTTGCAAAATGCAGTTAGAAGAGCAATCAAGGTAGGTGGTAATACTCTTTAGTGGCAGGATGAATTAGTTTTACGTCGCATCATTAGGATTACTTATTTTATATAAAACTCCTCGCTAGCCTGGGAAACTGGTGAGATAATCTTTTCTATAACTCTTAGGCAGTCATTACAGACGCGAGCTGCTAGTTTCATGAATGCATGGCTTCAATCTAGGCCAATCTAAAGTGGTGGAACATTCTAGAGAAAAAGTGTTTCCAGTGTGTCATGTTGGAAATCTTGTCTTTTAGTGAACCCAGAAAGAAAGTGAAAGTCCAGCTGGCAAGATCTGGGCACTGCAAACCTGTGGCCCCTCTGGACACCCCAGCAAATGCTGAGCTGGAACTGACGGCACCGTCCCTCATCCAGCCCCTGGGGGTGGTCCCCCTCCTCCCCAGCCCCTTGTCACCTGCGGTGCCGGTGATCCTACCTCAGGCCCCTTCAGGCCCGTCCTATGCCATCTACCTGCAGCCTGCCCAAGCCCAGACCATGACGTCACCCCAAGGCCTGAGCCCCACAGTCTGCCCCACTCCCTCTTCTAAAGCTACACGATCAAAAGATGCCACAGATGCCACCACCGAGAAGGCAGCGAGTGATGCCGCCAAGGCCAGTGCGTCCACCAGGCCCGGAAGCTTGCTGCCAGTGCCGGAGAGACCAGGTGCCAAGACCCGAGACAAGGAGCCGGCTGGAGAAAGAGGCTCAAAGAGGGCAAGCACGCTTGAGGACGGTGGTTCCAAAAAGAAATTTAAAGAGGACCTAAAAGGACTTGAAAATGTCTCCGCGGTAAGTACAGCCTTGAACTGTGTCAGGCTTTAGAAACTCCGCAGTTGGTCAGAGGAGAATTCAGTAGCTCGTGAAATTTATCAGAGCAAAGGGCAGTTTCTCAGAAGATGAGGAACCATTCCTTAGCATCCCATAATCCAAACAAAGCCCCAGACAGCTAATCCCCTGACGGGGATGACGACAGGGACATTTTTAACCTTTGGAGGAAGGGATTATTTGTTCGCTTTTTAAAGCACCACGGGTGGTTGTCCTTAAGTCCATTTCTCTGTCACATACTGGAATGCAAACACCTGTCATGAAAGTCTTAAATAATTTACAAGCAGACGTAACCCCAGATGAATGGATTGGATGCATAGGGTTCCTCTAACTCCTGCTTTCTGAGTCATTACCTAATGTTTGTTTGATGTCACTTACCTGGCATCTGTCGCCTGGCAGACAAACTGTACCCTCTGTTTTTCCTTCCCACCTCAAAATTTAAACCAAAATTTCTGTTTTGTGTAATAGAATAGTCAAGCTTATCTTGGCCGATGGTAGGTAGATTCGATGCGCCGGCTCCCAGGGATTTCCGTGTTCCAGATCATTTTTTTCCTGGGTGGGGTTAAGTTTAGGAAGGAATGGACATTTGTTAGCTGCCTACCAGTAGGCACTCTTATACACCTCATCTCCTTTTTTCTCCCTCAAGACAATTATATATGGAAGGATGTTATCACCAAATAAACAGAGGCAGAAGTTAGTCCCTCATTTTGTCCCTGTTATTAACTTATTTTACTTCTCTACATCTTTTTTTTGCACATCCGTGAAGAATTTATCCTACCAGTGTTTTCCTGATCATCGCCTGGGTATAAAAGCACTGTGGTCTGGAGCAAATCAGACCCAGCACCTGCCTTTGGTGACTGTTGCTTTTGAATACTTGCCCCAGGGCCATGTTGCAGTTTTTGTGAGGTTAAGTGAATTTATTACATAATAATATACATAAAGGGGCCTGTGATCCTTTTAAGGCGCTGTATAAGCTAAAGGGTATTATCCCTAACTGTTGTTATTAAAGAGGCTTTAGAGTTTGTCAAATCTTCCCCGAGGATGGCCTCATGGTAACCATTCAAAACATCTATTATCTTCTCTAGTATCATTTTGCATTTAATGTACATGCGAAGGGGAAAATCACAAGGCTCTGGCTTGATTCAATTTTCTGGGAGGTCCATAATCTCTTTGGGCCAATGGATATGATTTAATAATGGTCCCCTGTTGCCCACTTAGTCATTCAGGATTAGGATTCTCAGTAGATAGATTTTCCACGTCCCTTTGCTTCTTTTTTCGTCTCTGTGACTTCATGTTGACCATTTCTTTTCAGCATGGACTGAGCGGAACAAAGAAAATCAGAGATTCCTGTGTTAATTCATTCAGCAAACATTACTGAGAATCTGTACACTTCTACGGGTGGAGAGAAGACAGTGTACAAATAAACAGAAATATGTTAGGTAGTGAATGACAAGAAATAGTAAAAAAATAAAACAGGTTGATGGAACAGGAGAAAGGGGAAAGAGGGCTGATGTAGCCTAGATGACAAACATGCAAGCTGAAATATACCAAATTCATTCATCCTGCTAATTAATTAATAGCTCTGGTTTAAAAAAAAAAAAAAGAAAAGGAATTGACATTATATAGGTTAAAAGATTTTTTTTGAAGAATGCAGCTTGTAGAAAATTGAAAAATAATTATTAGTAGAGGTTTTGCTGAAGATTTGAAAGAATTAAACCAGCAACCAGAGTAACTTGTACTTTGAGAGAGTATGATTAACGGTGGCAAAGAACAGCTATTTGTAAAATGCCTAAATCCACCCCATTAAAAGTTTCTATTCCTGCAGCTTTCGAGGAACCAGCCAGTAAAGCTGTGGAACGGTACCAGACATTTAAGAAGCAAAATTGATAAAGAAACAACAGTGTCTTGGGGGCACTGTGAGCGAGGATTGCAGGCTCTGCATTCACTGGTTCCCAAGGAAAAGATGGGACCTATTAACAGCTAGATCAAAGTGCAGGGTGTTGTTTTGACAATGGCGAGAAGAAATATCTGGAGGAAGATAAAAGGAGGGCCCCCCAGGTTACAAGAGCTGCTTTTAGCTTTTGCCAGGCCCGCTCATGGTAAGGCGGAAACAGACGTCTCAGGCAGTAGCCCCCCAGGCAGGCAGGCTGTTTGGAGAAGTGCAGCGACCAAGCAGGCTTGCTGAGGGGATACACACAGCCCAACACTGGCCATTTCTGTTTAGAATGTGACTTAATTGCCTAAAGCTTTTGCTCTGTGACTTGTGGGTCTCCAGTATGAACCATCCAGTTCTCTTTTTCTTGTTATCTGTAGGTTCTGAACTCTGGGGCCCTGCCCTGTAGTTGTACGTTATCAAGAGCATTTGCTTGGTATCCGCTGGGACCTAAGGTCCTGGGGAAAAACCCACAGTTGTATAACTACTTAGTTCTTAATGAGGGGTCAGCACATTTTTTCTGGGAAGGGCCAGCTACTAAAGATTTTTGGCTTTGCAGGCCATATGGTCTCGGTGCTGCCTATGCACTTCTGCTGTTATTAGAAATGTAAGAAAGCAGCTATAGCCAGAGCATAAATAAATGGACGTAGCTGTGTTCTAGTAAAACTTTATTTCTAAAAGTAGCCCAGAAGCCGCATTTTGGCCTATGATTTTGGCAGCCAGCCCCCTTCTCTAAATCACCATTTCTTAAAATGTTTCCCTTGAATACCAACACTACCAAAAATGTAGCTGCCAAGTTGCCCAGGAAATGCTATATGCTGGATGCCCCCCTGGAGATTTATAATGCGTTCCATCATTACAGCCCCTCAGAAATTCTCTAATAAAGTCACCATTTTTTTTTTCCTTTGTTCAACCCAGTATTTCCAAGACCCATTCGACCATGATTCAAGTAGGGCTAACTTGCATCCCATGGAACCAGGGTTCCCTAGAACACTCTCTGGGAAATGACCGTCCTGCATAATTCAAGAACAATCCTATAACAAATACAGCAGCACCACCATGGTGCCCCGCTGCATTAAATGTAATTCTGACATTTAGCGCTACTTCATACCAAAAAGTCTGATAGCGGGACTTAGGATGTCAGTGTGAGGGGGTGTGTTGGGCACATCCTACCTCTAAGCAGGCTCACTGCTAGCTTTAGGACCCTTCCGGAGACCACAGACAGCAATGGAGAAACACATGGCTTTTAACAGGACGGGTATTGGAATGGGAGGGAGCGAAATCGTCTTCCAGTAGCTGCATAGGTGGCCTGCCCGTAGCCCATACCACTGGATGCTTTGGTCTGATAAGACAAACAACCGCTAAGGGATATGAGTCCTGGCACAGGTACCTGTCCATTTTCCTTCCATATTCATATGTAAAATAAATCCTCCTTGTTTTCTAGACCCTGTTTCCATCAGGATACCTAATCCCTCTCACCCAGTGCTCGTCCCTGGGGGCAGAGTCCATTCTGTCTAGTAAAGAAAACTCCAGTACACTTTCCCCAAACCACAGGATCTACAGCTCCCCCATCACAGGTGAGTGTCTCTAAAACACTATGCAAACGTGGGTCAGGCCCAAGTTCACTTAAGCCTTATAAGCCTCTCCGACAAATGCCTGTGCTTTTAAGATATTTTCCCCCCTTGTCTTTCCAGGTGTTATTCCAGTGACGTCATCCGAACTCACTGCTGTTAATTTTCCCTCTTTTCATGTAACACCTTTGAAGTTAATGGTCTCACCAACTTCGGTGGCAGCCGTGCCTGTCGGGAACAGCCCGGCTCTCGCTGCGAGCCACCCTGTTCCCGGTCAGACCCCAAGCTCAGCCATTGTAAACTTCACACTGCAGCACTTGGGACTCCTCTCCCCCAGTATGCAGGTGTCCGCCAGCCCTGGAGCTGTTCCCGTGTCTCCAAGACTAGAGGGCATTAGTGTCGTGCCGGAAAGTGCAGGCACTCAGCAAGGAAGGGCCACCAGGTACGACTCGCCAGTGCCAGGCCAGAACCAACCAAATGGACAATCAGTTGCTGTGACGGGTTCACAACAGGTGAGAGCATTTCCATCCAACGGGTTTTTTTTTTTTTCCTTTGGGTCACTGAGGCCCAACTATCATCAGTATCACAGAAGACTCACTTTTGCTTCCCTTCCTTGAAGAAGGAAAGGATGGGAGGGGGAGACTGAAGGCCTAGCTGCCTTCCAAACCCAGCAAGAGTACCCAAGGAGTCCACCGAGCCATTTGTAAAATCTGCTGGGCTCCCACCGTGTGCCACACCCTTCCGGCCCGGCCCTGTGAGGCTATCAAAGCCATGCCTCCCTGTGCAGGTTTGACTTGTCTTTCCTGTTCTCTTTCCCATTAGCCGGTTCCGATGACACCCAAAGGGTCACAGTCAGTGGCCGAAAGTTTCTTCCGGACCCCGGGTGGACCAGTGAAGCCGACAGGCCCATCCTGCATGGATTTCGATGGTGCTAAGAAAACCTCTGTAGGAGCTCTCTTTGTCCCACAGAGAAAACTGGAAGTCTCAACAGAGGATGTCCATTAATTGACAAATTGGGCTTCATTTAATTTTCTAAAAAGTTGTTTAATAGAGAAAAAGTAATCAGACTGATTTGGAGAACACAGTCTCTGAAAATACTGTAAATATGTTGGGACTTTACTTAATTTCAAAGCAGATACTTGTTTTCCTTCTTATACACACACACACACACACACATCTATCTATATATATATATGTTTGTACTAAGCTAATTTCAACTATCAGACCTACCAGATAAAAGCAAAATGTTGAACTAAGGTGTATTAACTTTCTGGGAGAAAGGATTTATTCTCTGAGCTGTGCCTATGCTATTATGCCAAGTAACCGTATTAAAGTTTACTTCCCTCTGACTGAATATGTGACATGCGCGGTGCCGCATTCTCATCACCTTTGCACAATGGAAACGCTGTGATGTGGAATGTTGTATTTTTAAATGGGATGGCTGTAGCTCTGTTTTTTGTAATTCCTTTAATCTGTTCTTGTTGCCGTGTGTCCTTTTGTAAAGTTTGCAATGATCCTCAATCAAGTCTATGGAAAAATTATTTATAAAGTGTATTTTTAATCATAAGTTGTTCAAATTAAAACTTTTCTAAATGTATTTCACATTTTCATTTGGCCGGTTAGAGCGCTGCTGGGAGAAAAGGAAACGCTCACTAACCGGGGAGGCGGATGCTTGGTAAGGACAGTGCCTTCGGGGTTCCTTTAGATGTGCCACGTTTATGAAATGTTCCTACCATCTTCCCTGTGGCTTGACTTTTCAGCGGTGAAAATGGCTTTGGAGAGGCTGTTGTGTGGCTACAGACACCCAGCAGAGTCTCCCATGCTTTCCACCATGCCCTGGGAGATTAGAAAATGAAAGGTGTAAGGGTGCTGCTCCCTACACTGGCCTGGCACTTCCAGCTCCGGCCCCGTCTCCTGCCGTCTGCAGGCTCCAGTCCTCCCACCACACTTCCAAGCAGGGGATAGGAAAGTAGCAGTAAGGATTCTAATTTGCTCAAGGAGCTACCGCAATAAAGTCCCATGAGCTCCAAGAGAAGGAACGAGCTGCACGGGGGTTAAGCATGCATTTCCTTGACCCCCGTGTAATGGGATGAACTGCACTTTCACAATGACCCGGGCTTTCCCCGGTCAGGGTCTTAAAGGATCATCATGATAGCTATTTCCTGTATATTTACTACATGCTAGTAGGTACTGTGCTATACATTTTTAAAGCATTAGCTCCAGAAGCTAAAAGGATGAGGTCACTGAGGCTCACTGGGATTAAAGCGAGAAGCCCAGATTCACTCTGCTAGAATACGTAATGACTCACGGGTACCGGTCTCTATCTGTTCCCCATCCACTAACACATGAGCCCAGCTGCTGCGGTAGGAGCCAGGCACACTCAGGGTAATGGGAGCATTGGTAAGGTCATCCCTTTCAAATATACGTGTTTTGTTTGCACAGCCGAGTACAGCGAAGAGCAGATTTTCACACTGATCTGCAGACTCCCCTTCCTTCACGCTAGAGAACCAATCTGAGCTATTAATTCCAAAGGACCTCTCTGCCTTTGCTGTTACGCTACCTCGGGGTCCTGTGAACAGTTCCTGATAGAACAAATGGCTCCTGCCTTTAAGGTACTTACAGTTGAGGAAGACAGGATGTATGTGTGAATAAGTGGAGAAGCATTTCCACGCAGGAAAGAGGTGGTAACTTGCCAAATGGTAAAGACAAGCAAAGGATGCCAGTCAGTGGAGGCCACTAGGTTCAACTACACGCAGACCACTGAGAAACCCACCCGGTCGTGGTAGCTCGAGGCGCTGAAGCCCCTTGCATCCCCTCGCCCTCCCCTAAAGCTGGGTTCGAGAGACGAGGCCGAGACTTTGTTCTGCCCCCTTACCGGTTCCTTCCCAGGATGCAGGTTTGGGGAAATCAGATGCACAGAAAGAAGGAGCTGTGTTCGACTCCAAGACAGCTCGAGATCGTCCCACTCAGTTCTTCCGCTGGACATTCATTAGTTTGCCCCCAAGCCCCCACTTCCTGGTGTGCATGCCTTCATGGGATCCTCTCCCATTGAGTGTGGGTGAGCCCTATGTCTTCCTTCAAACTAATAGGATACGGCAAAGGGGATGGAGTGTGCATGATTACATGTACGTGGTTATGAGCTTACATTACGTAAGATTGTAGTGTCACCCAATTAGGGAAGCCCGGCACAGCCTTGGAGCTGAGGGGAGCCTGCAGCTAACACCTAACAAGGAACCAAAATCCTCCGTCCTAACCTAGAACCGCAAGGCACTGAATTCTTCTAGCCACCTGAGTGAGCTCACAAACTGCTCAGTTTACCTGCTTAAGTTCATTTAACTTAATGTAAGCTTAACTTAGGTTGCAAGATGAGCTTGCAAATGGATCTTTCCCCAGTCGGGCCTCAGATGAGACTGCAACTCAAGAATGACACTTTGATCGCAGCCCTGGGAGACCCCAGGCAGAGAACCCAGACAAGCTGCTCCCGGGCTCCCGACCCACATAAACTGTGGCGTGGTAAAGCTGTGCTGTTTTAAGATGCCAAGTTTGTGGTAATATGCCGTGCAGCAACCGATAACTGATACAACCACTATTACACAGCGATGAAGTCATCGGCAGTGGGACAACTGGTAACCCATCGGTTCTCCTAATTGTCATCTTCCAGTTTGTCTTATGGTTCGTTGGTTTTATAGACATTCATAGGAGCACAGAGCACTGGGACATGGTAACCTGGAAGGCTTTCATGGGAGAAGCAGTGTCCATTCATTTTAAAGCAGGAATCAGGGCAGCCCCGGTGGCGCAGCGGTTTGGCGCCGCCTGCAGCCTGGGGTGTGATCCTGGAGACCCGGAATCGAGTCCCACGTCGGGCTCCCTGCGTGAAGCCTGCTTCTCCCTCTGCCTGTGTCTCTGCCTCTCAGTCTCTCTCTCTGAATAAAATAAATAAATCTTAAAAAAAAAAAAAAAAGCAGGAATCAACTTTAAAGATGCAAGCAACAGCATAGTAGCGGACAAAGTTATCTGTCCAGAGTGCCATTTCTCTTCCTAAGCTGCTTCCTAATTTCCTCTTAGGGAATTACTAGGTGGAGCCCACAGACTGTAACTGGGGGCCCTACCCACATCTAGTAAGAGTAGGCATATCACCCAGCCTCAGTCAACCTCCCTGGGATTTGATGTTCCATTTCACCCTAGCAGGGACTCTCACTGCATGCCATTCTGGCTGCCAGGCTGGGGATCCTGCATCCCAGCTTCTAGAAAGGCCATGGTACCTCCTCCTGTGCAAGCCTAATTTTCAGCCATCCACTGACTGCGAGGCTTTGGCGTCCTTCCAATAAGTTTCCTTGGCTTAAAGTTGCCAATCATTTCCACTCTTGGTAACTAAAGGGCTCTTACCAAACCATGGAGGGAACCCCATAGCCAAGGCCTCCCAATTCCCTGGGCAGATCATTCCCTGTTCCCTGGACCTGATGGAATCCAGCCAAGGATCGAATAGATAAGGTCTTAGGGAATGCTTATCTCACCAGCAATGCAAGCAACTCACCTAAGTTCAAATGAACGCCAAGTGCCATTTAAAACACCTGAAAGAAGAGATGCAGGGACCCCAGGAAACCGATAGAATTTGATACAAGAAAATTCTTTTAGTCTTGGCTTTAAAACAACTTCCCTTAGCCCTGTCCTTTTCAAGCGATTAGTGTTCCTGCAGATAAAGGATAAAGAGATTTTCAGAACTTAAGCAGATAAGCTGTCTGAGCAATCCTATTAATTATATAGAAGAGTGTGGGGTGACTGCAGAATCCCTACAGTGTGTATCACCAACTGGTAGTTTTCAAATCTTGAGGGCCTAAAATAAGAGATAAGTTGGAAGGAAAAGTGTCATCATTTTGTTTTTGTTTTTGTTTAAAAAAAAACTATCAATTTTTAAATCAACTTTTAAAGAAGTGATTTTACACCTCAGTGTCCTATTTGAGTACATTCAGGTCAATTATTTGCTGGATCGGATCAGTAACTAAATGAGGATGTGTCATAAGGGCCAACATTTTGTAGGAAAATACAGGTAAGGAGTATATTATCAGTGTCCCCTGACAGTCAAGTGATAGATAAATTGCAGTTTTGATAGGCTGCAAGAGAATCTTCCATATTCCATGAGTAAGGCTCAGTCTGATTTGCCCTGTATAAACCGAATTTTACTTAAAAAACTCTTTTTTTTTTTTTTTTTTTTTTAGCTTTTACCACTTGCTTAGCACTGTGTTATGCAAGATAGGGCCTATTGTCCTACTTTGGATAAGAAGAGATCCTCTGTGTGCAAATCTTCTAGAAGTTTATCCTGAATAAAAACTTCCAGTTACTGGGGCACCTGTGTGGCTCAGTGGTTGAGCATCGGCCTTTGGCTCCTAATGTGATACCAGGATCCGGGATCGTGTCCCACATCGGACTCCTTGCACGGAGCCTGCTTCTCCCTCTGCCTATGTCTCTGCCTCTTGTGTCTTTCATGAATAAGTAAATTAAAAATCTAAAAAAAAAAAAAAAATACCCGCAAGATTTCTAGTTACTAATGACTAAAATCTTTCTAAAATAATAATATAGCCCCCAGATTATTTCATTTTTAATTTATCTTTTTTAAAGATTTTTATTTATTTATTCATGAGAGACACACAGAGAGAGAGAGGCAGAGACACAGGCAGAGGGAGAAGCGGGCTCCATGCAGGGAGCCTGATGTGGGACTCGATCCCGGGTCTCCAGGTTCACACCCTGAGCCAAAGGCAGACACCCAACTGCTGAGCCACCCAGGCATCTCAAACCCCCAGATTCCTAAGTAGAGTACTTGGAATCAAATTTTTCTTCATGTGCCAGAAACTCATGAGCACTATTGTTTTAATTTCAAAGTCAACCAACAATGGAGACCATCTATGATACAGTAATACCCTTGGGGGCTATTTGACATGTAGGTCTGTATGCTCCTAAAATAACTGGCTCCAGAGTACTATGCCTTTCAAGCTCTATTTTTATGGTCTTTGTTTCCAACGTTGATAGCAGCTTCCGCTTGCCTCTTCTGCTCTACCCTCATGAAAGAATCTCTCTTCTAACCCAGAAAAACCGGAGGATTCCAAGGAACTGAGGTCACCACACTTGCTTTTATGAAGCATTCCAAGTTGATAGATTTCAAACTACTTAGGGAATGTTCTATCTTTCCCTTTGGGGTTGGGGGGTGGTGAAGGCCATGAGCTTCATCTCAGGTGTTCCCCTTGCCAATCCATGGTCTTTCACAGTGTCCACATGAATCCAAACTTGTTCGTACTGAGAATCTGGGACCGTGGTTGAAGGCCAGGAACATAAAATATAAATTATATACCTATATTCATTATCAAAATCCATCACTTAGGCAATAAGGGCTTTTCCATATGAAGATATTCTATGAAATAGGACATGTCCTAGGTGTACTGGGGGAAAGAGTGTACTCAAGAGTTAAAAGGAATAATTTTTATTGAGTGTCTATTATTAAACCAACTTCAGAACAATGTTATAAGGTGGTTACTACTGGCCCCGTTTTACAAATGAGGAAGCTAATCTCAGAAAGCTGGAAGAAGGTCCCAGTCACCACCTACGGAGGCAGAGCCAGCATGACGTCCAGGTCTGCCTGGCAACAACACCGCATCGATTCCAGAATACCACACTCCCGAGTGCCACCATGCTAAAGCCGTCACACATTTCCAGATTGTAGTAAGACAGGCTGGTTCCAGATTTTTCACTGGCAAATGAGAACAGAGCTCCAAGAGCATTACTCCTGAGGTGTCTCTGATTTTCAGTGTTCCACCCGTAATGATTTATACCGCACGGAGTTATGTAAGCCAGAACAACACTCCGCAAAAACCCCTTCATGTTATTATGGTTGTGCTTTTGAGTGGGCCCACAGAGGAATGCTTGGTTTTTCAGATTGAGTGGTTGGTGACTGCTCCGATTCTCCAACCCTCCCTTTTAGGACTTTACTTCCCCAGCTCTTCCTACAATTGTGCGTGGTCTAGTTCCTATAAGACAGCCCTTCTATCATAACTCATCATGGTTCTGCTTCCCTGATTAAACTCTGACCATGCATGCGGCACTCTGGGGAGGACATGGGATGGGGGATGTTCCAGAGGTGGTCAGGGGCTGGCTCCTTCCCAGTGCCCAGAGAATAGGCTATGCCGGCAAGTCGGCACTTTACAAGTGGTGGATCGTTTTGGTTGCCAATATTTTCCCCACCACAAATCTAGGCGCTAAAGCATTTTTAGGTCATAGTGCCCTTTACAAATGCATTGCATGGAACTCAGCCACTGCCCAGCGCAGCTGTCTGACTCAGCTCAGTTATGATGCCAGGACACTCTGCATCCAAAGACTCACCTGACTCACTCAGCTCAGACAGAAAGTGCATGGCTGAGAAGCCAAAGTTAGGCTTCGAGTCCCAGCTCTGACCCCCCGAACAAAACACTTCACTTCTCAGGTCTGGTTTCTTTTTCCATAGACATGAGCTCAAGGAAATACCTTCTGAGATCCCTTAGAAATAAATTTTCATGAAAAGCAAATTTAAACTCACCGGTGATTCCTAGCACATAGGAAGATATAACCCTCAGCCAAAAGAATTTCGTCAAATATATGGGAAAGGATTAGTCCTAGGGAGGAAAGGAGGCTCCAAATGAAACCACTAATCCTCAGACTTTAGTATAACCCATATTCCTCCTGGCTAACACTAAATAAAGCAGACTTCGAATTTATTGCTGCTATTATTCCAAGAAGTTGTAATTTCCACAAAACTAATCTTACAGGTTGGGAGTCCATTTGGTTTATTGGTTTTAATATCTTGACTTTGTCTATTAGTTCTATTTTTTTTCCTGCTCTGTGACGTTATTTGAGATGTCCTGTGTCATCTACAGCTTGAGGGAAGTGAGTGGACTGGCAACTCACTTAAGAAGCTTTATGAATGCATATTCTGAATGTAGAGCTTGGGCACCTCAGCGTTGGATAGAAATTTGGAGATCATCTCATCCAGGGGTTTCCAAATTTCCAGTATGGACCCCCACATTGGGCCCTTGAAACCAGTGCCAAGCTGGCTATATCAGAAACCCGGAAGCATTTTCTACAGATTCTTGGGTTCCTATCCTCAGAGATGAGTCTGAGGTAGGGCCCTGGAATCGTTGGGGTTTTTTGTAAGTTTCCCCGATTAATTCAAAGTGGTTGCTAGGTTTGAGAATAACAGTCTGGAGGAACCTTCATCTGGTATTTAAATTGTCATTATAGAACCTCTGGTCCTATTCAAGGCAGAGTAAGTCCATTACAACCTATCTCTCCCATTGATTATAAGTAAAACCTCTGGACAGAATACAAAAGCAATTAGCTGAGGACTCTGAAAAGTAAACAGTAGCAAATAGATTGAAAGGGGAAGTCAAAACTTGGAGAACAGCTGCTATGGCAGTGAACTTAACCTGGTTTTTCTTTCCTTCTTTAGTTCTTGGCTTTAGTTAGACGGTGGGCAGAGGCCTGGAGCTGAGCCACAGTATGACAGCAAAAAATCCCAAGGGAACCCCCTGTTCTAGCCGGAGGATCAGGAAAAGGGGCCCTTTAAGCAAAAGATGGAGAGAATCGCTTTAATTTTCCTATTTTTATTCTTTTCTTTTCTTTTCCTCCTTCGGGGTCCTCCTAGCCCAGAAGTGGCACTGTCATGGCGGCAGCAGCAGCACTGGCATGGGTCCCTAAAACTCTAAGACAACCATCCCTCAGTGCCCAGGGACTGGAAAAAGGAATCTCAAGGGTCCAGAGAGTATGGGATTCCAATTACTTTCTTCTCTTCTTTCTCTTCAGGTTGCCCTGAGGCACCCCTGGTGCTCAGAATTTGTGTCCAAGTGCATAGGCTAAAATCTGAGAGAAATACTGGCTTTCTAGTCAGAAGGCTAGGAAACAGGACCCCTGAGAGTCAGAGTGTCAGGGAAATTCCAAGGATGAGAAAGTTAGAGAAGAAAATCCCTTAATTTTGTATATGAACTGCCACTAGTCTTAGATTCACCCCTAAATTATGCATGCACAGAACAGACCCAAACAAGAATAGGGAAGGCTTTGAGAACCAAATGATAGCAATCACTACCCAACTAACAGATTAACTCCTGAATGGGGTATATGTTGGGCAGACACACACAGCACAGCAAAAATTTTGAAAACTAAACTGACTTTGGGACCACCGCTCTCAGAAGGCAAGACACAATTCGAGCTATGAACCAAACCAGGTATACTGCCCGCTAAAATAAACCATGTAAAAATTAATGTCCTCCAGAGGATTTTATAATAGGACCCAGAGTCTCACAACATAATATTCAAAATTCCAGGATACAATTCAAAATTACTTGACTTACAAAGAAACACAGAAAAGAGAAAAATCTGCTCAGTTTTCAAAGGAAAAGACAATTGACAGACCTGAAACCCAAGATGATCTGGGTATTAGAATCACAAAGATTTTAGAGTGGCTATTGTAACCATGCTCCATGCAGTACACAGATGCTCTTGAACTGAACAGAAATAGAGATGTTCTGATTAGAAAAATAGAAACTGTAAAAAAAGAACAAAGTGGAAACTTTAGATCTTAAAAATACTATTTCTGAAATAAAAAGAAATTCATTGGATGGACTCAATAGTACCAACAAAAATGAACATTCTCCAGAGATTTTGTTTTTCTCCAGAGATTTTAGCAAGACTGAGAATCAATAGAGTCCAGAAATAGACCTATGCAAATACAGTCAATTGATTTTTTTTAACAAAGTGCAAAGGGACTTAAATGGAAAAAGAATAGTTATTTCAACAAATAGTGTCAACATAGTTGGACACCCATACCCACAAAAAAGTAAACATCATCATACACTTCATACCTTATACAAAAATAAACTCAACATGGACAGTATGCCTGAATGTAAAATATAAACCTATCAAACATTTAAAAGAAAACATAGGAGAAAACCTGTGTTGCTTTCAGTTAGGCAAAAAGTTCATGGATATAACCCTGAAAGCATGATTCATGAAAGATACATTTTTATTCATTTTTTTAAAGTAATCTCTACACCCAGCATAGGGCTCAAACTCACAAACCCAAGATCAAGAGTCACATTCACATGCTCCACCAACTGAGCTAACCAGGTGCCCCAAAGGACAAATTATTAAATAGGACTATCAAAAAGAAAAATGTGTACCCAAAGAAAAGCTTTAAAAATATTTTTTAAATGAAAAGACCAGTCACAGGCTTGGCAAAAATATTTGCAAATTACCTGACAAAGCACTTGTATGCTAGATATAAAAGGAATTCTCAAAAATCAATGATACAATTTGGTTCTTTTTTTTTTTTTTTAGCTTCTTTTAAGTGTTTATTTCTTTTTTAAAGTAATCTCTGCACCCAACATGGGGGTTAAACTCATGATCCTGAGATCAAGAATTGCATGTTACACTGACTGAGCCAGTGGGCACCCCAGAATGATCTGATTTTTTAAGTAAGCGAAAGATTTGAAATGTCGGCTTGCTATAGAAAATAGATGGATGGCACACAAGAAGATTCTCTACATCATTGTTCATTGAAGAAATGCAAATTTAAACTACATTAAAATACCACTATTAGAATGGTTCAAATACTAAAAACAGGAGATCCCTGGGTGGCTCGGTGGTTTAGCACCGCCTTCCGCCCAAGGCGTGATCCTGGAGACTCGGCATGGAGTCCCACGTCGGGCTCCCTGCATGGAGCCTGCTTCTCCCTCTGCCTGTGTCTCTGCCTCTCTCTCTCTCTCTCTCTCTCTCTCTCATGAATAAATAAATAAAATTTAAAAAAATACTAAAAACAAAAAGTTGATCATGCCAAAGGCTGATGCGAATGCAGAGCAACTGGAACTCTCATTCATTGCTGATGGGAATGCAAAATGATACACATGCTTTGGAAAATGAAGTGATAGTTTCTTATAAAGTTAAACATGGACTTACCTTATGACTCACAATTTACAGTCTGAGGTATTTACTTTAAAAAATGAAGATTTATGTTCACACAAAACCTTTATATTAAATGTTTGTAGCATATTTATTCCTATTCACTCAAAAAATAAAAAATAAACAACCCATATATTCTTGGCATTTATCCTTTGTGGTGTTCTCTGGGCTACCTAGATCTGTGGTTTGGTGTCTGACATTAATTTGAGGGAAATTCTGTTTTAATCCTTTCACGTATTTCTTCTGTTCCTTTCTCTCTTCTCCACACATTCTCATCATGCATATGCTACAGTTTTTGTAGTTGTCCCACGGCTCTTGAGTATTCTGTTCCACTTTCTTCAGTTGTTTCCTCCTTTGCTTTTCAATTTTGGAAACTTCTATTGACATATCCTCATGCTCATTGATTCTTTCCTCAGTTGTGTCCAGTTTACTAATGAACCCACCAAAGTTATTCATTCTTTACAGTATTTTGGATTTCTAGCATTTCTTCATTCTTTCTTAGAATTTCCATCTCTCAAGGGAAACCTTTTTACACTGTTGGTGGGAATGCAAGCTGGTACAGCCACTCTAGAAAACAGTATGGAAGTTCCTCAAAGAGTTGAAAATAGAGCTACCCTAAGACCCAGAGATTACACTATTTTATGTTTACCCCAAAGATACAAATGCAGTGATCCCAAGGGGCACCTGTACCCCAATGTTTATAGCAGCAATGTCCACAAGAGCCAATCTATGGAAAGAGCCCAGATGTCCTTTGACAGATAAGTAGATAAAGAAGATGTGGTATATATCTATATCTATATATTACTCAGTTATCAAAAAAAAACCAACAATTCACCATTTGCAACAACATGGATAGAACTAGAGGGTATTAGGCTAAGCAAAATAAGTCAATCAGAGAAAGATAATTACCATATGAGTTTACTCATATGTGGAATTTAAGAAACAAAACAGAGGAGCATAGGAGAAGGGAGGAAAAAATAAAATAAGATGAAATCAGGGTGGGAGACAAACCATAAGAGACTCTTAATCACAGGAACAAACTGAGGGTTGCTGAGGGTGGGGGATGGGGTAACTGGGTGTTGAATATTAAGGAGGAGGATACTAAGGATATTACACGTGATGTGACAAGCACTGGGCGTTACATAAGACTGATAAATCACTGAACTCTACCTCTGAAACTAATATTCTTTTTTTTTTTTTATGATAGTCACACAGAGAGAGAGAGAGAGAGGCAGAGACATAGGCAGAGGGAAAAGCAGGCTCCATGCACTGGGAGCCCGACGTGGGATTTGATCCCGGGTCTCCAGGATCGCACCCTGGGCCAAAGGCAGGCACCAAACCGCTGCGCCACCCAGGGATCCCTGAAACTAATATTCTATATGTTAATTAATTAAATTTAAATTTAAAAAGTGAAAAAATTTTTTATCTCTCTTCTTACATTACCTATCTGTTCTTGCACATTGTTTACTTTTTCCATTAAAGCTCTTATTTACCATAGTTATTTCAAATTTCTGGACAGATAATTGCAACACCTTTACCATATCTGACCCTTCAAACTCTCTTTTTTGCCTATTGATACATCTTCTAATTGTTGTTAAGAGTTGGACATGATATAACGGGTAAAGGAAACCTCGTACTTATTTACATGGATGTTTCTTTTTTTTTAAGATTTTTTAAATTTATTCCTGAGAGACACAGAGAAAGAGGTAGAGACATAGGCAGAGGGAGAAGCAGACTCCCTGTGGGGAACCTGATGTGGGACTCAATCCCAGGACCCTAGGATCATGACCTGAGCTGAAGGCAGACACTCAAACATCGAACCACCCAGGTGCCCCTACATGGATGTTTCCCTTCTAGTAAATTGTGATTCTCTGTATCCACCTGACTTCCTCTCCAGTTTGGGGGGCAGCAGTTTGTCCCGTGATCTGCATTCTCTAACGGATCTAAGAAAAGTTGTTGATTTTCAGTTTGTTAAGCTTTTTACTTGCTGACGACTTCTAAACTCCTTACATTCTGTACTATAAACCAGAAGTCCCTCAAATATTCTTCAACTGGTGAATGGATGGACATGATGGTAGATCTATACAATGGAATATTATTCAGGAATAAAAAAGAAAAAACCATGGATAAGTTAACAACATGGATAAATCTCAAATACAGTCTTCAAAGTGAAAGAAACTCAACTTAAAAAGCTGCATACTATGTAATTCCATTTATATAACATACTCAAAAAGGCAAAACTATAGAGATAGAGAACAGACAAGTGGTTGCCAGTGGTTAGGGATGGAGGTGGATTTGACTATAAAGGGGAAGTACAAAAGAATTGGGTGGGGGGCGGAATTATTCAGTATTATTATTGTTATGTGAGTCTATGCATTTTTCAGAATTCATAAAACCATACAATAAAAAGTCTATGAATTTTAAAGAATTTTTAAAAATTGCCATTACAACACTCCATCTGAGTTGTTTCCTAACTCTACTTGAAGATTTCCTGTGATGGGGAATTTACTCTTTTCAGAGACCATTGATGCTATCATTACAGAGCCTCCTAATCACTATGCTGTGAATGGGTTACTAAGACATTAAATATCTCAGTCCTCAGCCATGTAGGAGTCATTGGACTACTCTTATCCATCCACAGTGGGCCGTAAAATTCTTCCATTTTCTATTATTTCCATAAAATGAAAAAGGATCCACTATGTTATTAGATAATTCAGATTTTCTTATGCTTTGAAACAATATCAGCCTCTCTTCAAGGTGTACCCTTATTGGTCCTAGTTTTTCTCTTTCTTGGGACAAATTTATTCCTTCCTTATATATGTGACAATTTATCATACACTTGAAGATTTGCTGTTCATTTTCATATTCCCACTATCACCAACTCTTCTCTGAGTAAATGTGTCAGGTTCTTTGAGCTGCTCCTCACATGGCAGATGTTTTAAAATTCATGTCCCCTGAAACATGATCTTTATGTTCAATATTTCTTCCCAGTCTCCAGAATAGACCATGATATTTAATTTTCAGCTTTCATAGGATCTACAAAGAAAAAAATTTTATTGAAAATGGTCCCATGATTTCTGCCTTCACACATCCAACAGAGAATATATAATGCAATCTTTCTTTGAAGACTGAAAATATTACAGGGTCTCATGCTCCTCAAGTTCTGTGGTCTAACTGAACTGCCTCTATATCCTCTGAGAGTTCTTGGAGCACTTTCAAATTCTAGTTTGGGGACAACCTAATAGAAGGAACTCATAGACTTAAAATATCACCAAACAAGTCAACAATAACTACAACACAACCACCAGCACCATATCTCAGCATCTATAAAAGGATCCACATCTATAAAAAGATCCACAGTTGTCACACCATATACTTAGCCCCCTCCAGCACTATGTCATTCTGTGACTAGAGGTCTTTATTGCCCTGACCACATTCTCTCAAATACTCACGAGGCCAAGTCCTCCCATCTTCCAGGAAATAGGAGACCTTTCTTATTCTCCAGCAAATCTCAGGAAATTGTTTCTCACTTACAAGGCATCTCACCCTCTACTTTCAGGGGACAGACATTGCTATAACAGTATGTATAGTCAGTAAGAAATTTTATCTCCTGTGGGTTTATAGAATGTTAGTTGAAATCTTTTGGTTAATGATCCCAGAAGCGAAAAAAAACTGGTTTAAGAAATTGTGTTGAAGTCAGCTAACCCCAAGACATCCCTCAATGGATGTTTGAAACACATATTGCAAGTTATATCTCAAATTTGACCACAGATGGTTTTTCTAAATTCTATTTCTATTAATTTCTAAGTCAAGGAAATATAAGTAAAACAAAGCCTATTTCCATAGGCTAGAAAGAAATTTCTAGTTAAGCGATATTTCTGCTAAAACAACTTAAATGTAGAATTTTGTTTGAGTGCGTCTATGAGCAATGAGAATAACAGCTTTGTGAAAGACACTGATAAGAGAATGAGAAGACAAACCACAGACTGGGAGAAAATATTTGCAAGACACTGTTATCCAAAATATAAAAAGAACTCATGAATCAATAAGAAAATGAATAATCCAATTAATATTGTTAGGTGTTCAAAGGAATGAGCTATCAGGCTATGAAAAGAAATGGAGGAAACCTAACTGTATCTTACTCAGTGAAAGACGCTAATCATGAAAGGCTACATATGATTCCAACTATATGACTTTCCGGAAAAGGCAAAACCATGAAGACAGTAAGAGGGTACCTGGATGGTTCAGTCAGTTAAACAACTGATTTTGGCTCAGCTCATCTCAGGATCCTGGGATAGCACCCTGCCCAGTGGGAAAAGTCTGCTTGTCCCTCTGCCCCTCCCTCTGCTCATCTTCTTTCTCTTTCTCTCTCAAATAAATAAATAAAATCTAAAAACAAACTATGAAGACGATAAAAAGATCAGTGGCTTCCAGAGGTTAGGGGACAAAAGGAGATGAATATAGGCAGAGCACAGAGAATTTTTAGGGCACTGAACCTATTCTGTGTGATACTTTGATGATGATACAAGTCATTATACATCTGCCAAAGCTCGGAGAATGTAAAACACCAACAGTGAACCCTGATGTAAACTCTGGAATTTGGGTGATAATGATGTGTCAGTGTAGGTTTGATTTTAACAAATGTAAGCCTCTGGTGCAGGATATTGATATTGGGGGAGGCTGTGCATGTGTAGAGGCAGGGGTGTATGGGAACTCTTTACCTTCTGCTCAATTTTTCTGTGAACCTAAAATTGATTTTTAAAAAATAAAGCTTATTTTTAAAAATGGGTAGAACAGCATTTCAAAATATTGGGGGACTTCAGGTTATACAAAGGGAAATTGTCACAGCATCTAGCAGGAACCAGCGACACAGCTGCACTCACTAGCTTGAAGCCTTCCCATTCGCTTTGTACCTGTGACATATTATAGAATGCTTTCCCTGAAGACCTGAGTTTAAAACTCAACATCCAAGTACCTTTCCCTTCCTCTGCAAACCATTTTCATGTATGACTTGACCACTATTCTCTCCTCTATCTTTATGAACCTAAGATTAGATCAACTCCTCTTCTGAGGTCTTTTAGCCTCATGCCTAGTCTTTCAAATTTAAAGGGGCAGAGCCCTGATGCTTTAGCAGCAAGGAGTATTTTATTTGTTGTTTTTGCTTTTTTTTTCTTTTAAGATTTATTTATTTATTTGGGAGACAGGGAGTGTGTAAGTGGGAGGAGGGGCAGGGGAGAGAATCTTCAAGCAGACACCCTGCTGAGCGTGGAGGCTTGACCAATTGAGCCATCCAGGTGTCCCTATTTTGAATTATTTCTTAAAAAAAAAAAAGATTTTATTTATTTATTCATGAGAGACACACAGAGAGAGGCAGAGACATAGGCAGAGGGAGAAGCAGGCTCCCCGCAGGGCACGATATCAGACTGGATCCCAGGACCCCGGGATCATGCCCTGAGCCAAAGGCAGATGCTCCACCACTGAGCCACCCTGGCACCCCTTGAATTATTTCTAATATCCCAATTTTATGTAATTGGGCCATGGTACAGTTAAAGTGTTTTTATGACAATATAGAATGTCTCCTCTTACTGTTAAGGGACCATCACAGTCAAAGGGAAATAAAGACTTGGTTTTCCGAACTAGAAAATAAGAATCATCAACTTTTAGAATTAGAAGATAGCTTGAAAGTCATTTTGTTCAGCATGAACATTTGACAGATAAAGACATCAGAAAGGGGAACTGACTTGTCAAAGGGCACACAGCAGTTAAGAGCAGAGCTGAGGCTAGAAAGAAACTTCGTATGTGTCCATTACAACCCATTGCTATTTCCACTTTAGGCACAGCGTGAATGTTTTGGGGAAGTCAATAAAAAGCTTCCAGCTATTCTAAAAATGCCTCCAATCCTTATTTTTAAATTTTAGATGGCGTGGCTATTGCTTAAATAAGTAATTTCTTCTTGCTGAATTTGTGCTTTGTCTTTTGCTGCTTATTCCAGATCTGATAGAAATATAGCCCGTGTGAGATCTCTCAAAACTGCTCAGCTATATAAATAAATTCAACCAAAAACTTCAAATGCCTACTAGGTGCCAACACTGAGGACACAAACATAAATAAGATGCTCTCTGTTCCCCTAAGGAGTCCACTACCTAATGAGCCAAAAGGACACGTGAACAACCAGCCCAAGTTCCTTGTAATAAGAAGCATGAAGTGTTTGGGGGGAGCCCAGCACAGAGAGTGGAAAGGGGTGGGTGTGGAGGTCGGCACTGAAGAGACAGCATTTGATCTGCTTTTGAAAGGAGAAGGAAGATCCCACCAGAGGGGGCAGGTTAAGGAGGCGGAGGACATTCCAGGCACAGGACAGAACATGAGCAAAGCAGAGAGGCATGAAAGTGCTGGCTATTTTTGGAGACCAGTGATTAGATTGGAAAGGCTGGAAGATAGGATAAAGGGAAGTGAGGTGGTGGGAGAAAAAAGTGGAAGTTAATTGGGGCAAGATGAAGAAACCTGAACGCCACGTCGAAATTGTTTAACATGATCTCATAGTAACGGGAGGCTAACGGCAGCCTTGAGGCTAAAGGTGCCATCATCAGATGTGGTAACAGTGTGAGAGGTGGAAAAAAGGTGGAGAGATAGAGGCTTCTGAAAAAGTCTAGGCAGGACATCAGAACCCGGGCAGTAAGAGGAGCAGGGATAAATAGAAGGGCTGGATTCAAAAGGGTTGTTTAAATATCTGTTGCTGACACAGATGAGCAGTCATAGACTCTACTCAACCCATGGAAATATCTCCTAAGAAGAGAGTCCCGCTGATCCACTTCTGAACCTCTGCGAGTTGATTTGCACTTGTCCATTTGCTGGCCCTGTGATTCCCTTCAGGAGCTTGTACTGCTTCTGGCTTTGTACTTGCTAAGTAACAAGTGTAGGACAGCATCTACTAAACCCAAGGGACCGTTGATGGAAAGCCCTCCTGATCTCTCAGTGCAGGATGAAGTTGAGTTGGTAGTTGGGCTATGGAGGTTCTCAGACCTGGGGTGATTCTCAGACCTACAGTATCCTCTCTTCCAACTATATAGAGCCAATCGGCTTAGTTAAAATTTCCCACAGAGCACTGGCTCTAGCATAGAGAACCTGGTTCAGATCCTGACTTTGCCATATACTATCTGTGTGACTTAACCCCTCAAGCTGGACCCTTCATCTAGAAAGTGGGATAATAATACCTATATCTAAAAAATAATAATAATACCTATATCTTCCCACTGCTTGTGAGAGACACAGAAACAGAGAGAGAGAGGAACAGAAAGAGAGAAAGAAAGAGGAAAGATATCACACCCAAGAGAATCAAACATATGGCAATGCTTTTAAGCTGAAAAACATTATGTAGGGAACACTGTTACTACTATAATCAGCAAGTGATAAATGGCTATAAAAACAAGAAGACCAATAAAAAAATCTGGATGATGCAAGTAAATCAAGTGTTTGTTTCACCAAGTCTCACTTCATTTCAGTGACAATGATAATATTTGGGTTTTTTCTCTCTCTCTTGGGAAAAAAAGAAACATCTTGATGTGCTCAAGTGTTGCTTTGCCCATTTCTTTGCCTTTCATGATGGGACACATGGCCAGAAGCAGCCTTTGAATGGTAGTTTAAAATTAATTCTCTCTTTGAAATAAGAGTCAATGACAAATGTCAGACCACTGGTGCATAGAAATAGTGAAAAGCCCTAGTTACTCAAAGAATGTGGCTGACATTGAATACATTATGGTCCAATTATGTTTCTTTTCAAAGTAGTTTGGATGAGCAGATGAAAGCTGAGACTCCCAGGCCTATAATTTCTTCCACAGCGCATTCGCTCTGTGTGGCATGGTTCAGAGCAGTGGCCCCCAAAGTAGAAGACGGGCCAGGGAACACGTGAAATAATACTGGAGCATGAAAAAAAGAATCAGAACTTTTATTATGTGTATTATTTATTATCTTTTTTAGTGTGCGGTTTGGGATATGTTTCATAAGTAGAAATTATTAGACTAATATAGTTAATAATTTATAAATATATACATATACACACATACACTTATTTACTTACAAGTGTGTATGTGCATGTGTGTGTGTGTGTGTGTGTGTGTGTGTGTGTTGCTCAAACATGTTTACTGAGGGACCGTGATCAAATGAATTTGGGAACCGCTATTGTAGAAGGATTTTGGAGTTAGATCTGGATTTAAATTTCCCTGTCATCCTAGTGACCTGTGTTTACCCAAGGCTTACCAGGTTTTAGTTATTTTAGACTAAAGATGAGTAGGAAGCAGTAGATTCTAGTCCTGACATTGCCATTGACTCACTGTTGACACAACTGTGTGGCCTTGGAGGAGTTACTTAGCTTTCATGAGCTGCATTTACTTCATTCCTTATTCAGACAATGGGTAAAATAATACCTTCTTTACAAAGTTATTGAGAGTATTAAATACAATAACGTTTATTCCGATTTGGGGTATAAAGGTAGTGTTTTAAGGCATGGGTTTAAGATTGCCCCCATTGTCCCACCTCACTGTCCTGCCCAGTGTTCTTCATGTCCTATGTTTCACAATGGTGTGCTCATTTATGGTTATTCTGGGGCAACAATCGGGTGAGAACAGTGGATCTTAGCCCTAATACTACCATTCGTTTACTGCTGAGCTAACATTCAGCTAGTTTTGACTGAGCCCCCTGCTATGAGTCCAACACATGCTTAATATTATCTAATCTTCACAGAATCCAATAGAAGAGTGCTTCATTTTTCAGATGAAGAAAACTCTAGAGCACTGCTATCCAATAGAACTCCTTCAATGATGGAAACATGCTATATCTATAGTGTCAACGTATAGGCACCAGCCACATATGGATATTGAACACTCGGCACATGGTGACTGTGACTAAGGAACAACTCAACTGCTAATTTCATTTTAAATAATTTCAATTTAAATAGCCACATGTGACCATGGGCTACTATATTGTACAGTACAACTCTGAACTAGCATTCAAGTATAAGGCAAAATTAAGATTGTTATGGGATGAACTGTGTCCCCTCCAAATTCATGTTCCCAATCTCCAGTATCACAGAATGTAGCTGTATTTGAAGGTAGAGTTTTTATGTCTTTTTTAATATTTATTTATTTATTTATTTATTTATTTAAAGATTTTATTTATTTGTTCATGAGAGACAGAGAGAGAGAGAGAGAGAGAGAGTGAGGCAGAGACAGAAACAAGCTCCATGCCAGGAACCCAATGTGGGACTTGATCCCAGGTCTCCAGCCCTGAGCCAAAGGCAGGCACTAAACCACTGAGCCACCCAGGGATCCCCGAAGGTAGAGTCTTTAAAAGTAGAAAGAGATTATATGAGTGGGCCCTAGTCGAATATGACTGGTGTCCTTACAAGAAGAGGAGATTAGGACACAGACACACACAGGGGGACTATGGGTACATGTGGAGAAGATGACTATCTATAACCCAAAGAGAGACCTCAGAAGAAAGAAACCCTGCTGACACCTTAATCTTGGACTTCAAGCCTCCGGAACTATGAAAAAATAAATTTCTATTGTATAAGCCATCCAGTGTAGGGTACTTGTTAAAGCAGTCTATCAAGTCTACTAGAAAGGGCTTTTCAATTATGTGAGAATTCACTTCATTTACAATAGATTTCCTCAATGAATTCGTCAAGAACACATTCTATCCCACATACACTCACAGAATTAAAAATGGAAGATATAAAAATATACAAGAAACAGTATTGAATGAAAAAAGCAGTCATATTTATAATTAGGCTTAAACAACTAGTGATACATAATGAACAAAGCTAATCACAACCTGGAAGCAAAATCCCAAATGATTTACAAGCGGGATGTGGTGGGCAGGTGTCTAAGTACAAGGCCAATGTGAAGGGAGAGGGTGAGGTGGTGATAATGAGAGTGTGCTGAGGTTCTTATAAGTTTCCCATCTCATGGAAAAAACAGAATAGAGCTACCAAATAAATCTAGATGTCAATAAAATATATATATTTATCGTGGCATTAGTTTTTTAAATTAGAGGGAGACTATCATTTCTAAATTATAAGAGAAAAACATGGCACAAAGAAAACTATTAAATTCAATAAAAGGCCAGAAGAAAGAAATATTATAAAAATAAAACATAAAATATGGGGCACCTGGGTGGCTCAGTCAGTTAAGCATCTGCCTTCGGCTAAGGTCATGATCCTAGGGTCCTGGGATTGAGTTCTGTGAACAGGCAGCCTGCTTCTCCCTCTCCTTCCCACCCATGCTCTCTCTTGCTATCTCTGTCTCTCTCAAATAAATAAATAAAATCTGAAAATAAAATAAAACATAAAATAAGATGAAGGGGATAAGTCTATATATATCCACAGTCACAATAAATGTGAATGGGCTAAAATCTCCTTTTAAAAGATGACTCAAATTAGGTAAAACTCAAAATACTGTCAGTTATTAACTCTAGGAAAAAGAGTGGGATTATTGGAAGGCACTTTTACATTTTACCCTAAATACATCCTTCTTGTTTAGTCTTTCACAGTAAAAATGCATTCCAGTGTTATTTATCTAATTAAAAAATATTTTATTTAAGGTCAGAAGTATTAGACTCAACCCCAGATTTTCTGGCTCTGTAAATAATTTGCAATATCCCTTTGAACAAGTGATATCCCTTCTTTGGACCTTAATATCTATATTTATAAAATGAAAGTGGTGGGCTACACCTGTGACTTTTAAACCTTGCCCAAAGAAGTATTTTATTTGTATTTGTTTATTTACTTATCTTATTTTTAAGTAATCTCTACACCCAATGTAGGTCTCAAACTCACAACTCCAAGATCAAGAATCTCATGCTCTACAGACTAAGCCAGCCAGGCATCCCACAAAGAAGTAGTTGAGAAGCCACTTTAGGGGATTCAGGAAAAGGCTAGGTGAATGTGACCCTGAGACCACCTACTTAATTCAAGCAGTGAAGTTTCTCTTTTATCTGCTTTATTATTGATGCTCCATTTAAGATTATCTATAGAAAAAAGGTATTATTCTTCTAAAAAAAAACCCAACCCACAAATGTTTGCAAGCTCCTCTCTTAGAAAACTTCTAAAGTCCCCTCTAACTTTAACATTCTAGAGCACTTGCCCTTTACCCATTTCTATGACAAATACTTTTGCAGGTAAATGTAGATCAAGGACATCCTATATGAGGTTGTGCTGTGTCCATATTTACGAAATTACCCCAACCTTCTTTACAGTGAAATATTCAATTACTCAACCAATTGCTTTTGTGGGCATGTAATGAAAGGCTAATATGGCTGCATTTCATAGACCTCTTGGTTGGGTACTACTTACACTTAACCTCAACATTCAGGTCAACGCGGGTGGTTAAGTGTCTTTGCTGGAGAGATGGATGACCTGAATTTCGATCCAGAACCTGCCAATCTGCCTGGAACCTGGCCCGAGCAAGGTAGGTGCCTCAGTTTCCTCGGTGGCAATATGAAAAATTGGTCTATGAAATCCCGAACTTCTTGTCACCTATCACATTCTATAATTCACATGTGTCCTTGATGTTTGATCAAAGCCAAAAATATGTACATATCAGGCAAAGGGAAATTAGGCCTCCAAAGAAAACATGGTTTCAGAGAGGCTTATCAAGATTTGTCATAAATATGACATGCTGCCATGTTAAATTCTTAAGTAGAAAAAGAGGATGAACATAGTAATTCAAGACTTTTCTTCATAGGATGGCGGGCCATGAAGTGCCAGGACCCTGATGATTAGCTGACCTTTCTTTCCCCAAGTTTCTTTGAAGAGATTATCTAAGTATCATTTCAGACACCCATCACTCTTATTTTTAGCTCTGAGTTCTCTTCACGGGTGTTGTGACCTGTGTCTCAGAGTTCCAGAGGGCTCCCAGATATGGCTCATGATTCATTTGCAGGTACCTTGCATTGATTTCCAGGAAGGTCAGGGGAGTAGGAGCCTGGAAAAATGATTTTAGATGTAAAAATCCCTCTTCACTCTTGTTGGTGTTTCAACCACTTGATCAGAAGTTCATGCTCCACCGATCGATCCCCAAGGCCATGGGCAATTGGCAATTAAAACAGAACCCAAGCAATATCGTTCTCTCAGGGCCTCACAGCTGGCGTAGGGGGGAACAAAACTCAGGGCTTTGGTCACAGGCTATTTTCAGCCTCTGATAGCAGTTGTGTTACTCATGTCTCATTCACCCTCTCCCCTCGGCCTCCCTCCCGCCCTGCCCTCCACAGGCCAGTGCTGGGGACGGCCTCCATGTATTTAAAGAGGATGAGAGCCCCCGTACTCAGTTGAGCCGACAGAGACCACACAGGCAGGTACGTGGAGCGAAGCAGACATTGGGGTGGGGGGGCCGGGGTAGGCGTGGGAGGTGGGCTGGCTCGGTGGCCAGTTGGGACTCTGAAGGGTCCCATTGAGGAAGGGTGTGCGTCATGTCCCAGGTGCCAGTGGCCACTCTGGTTCTGTGTGAAGAGGCTCCAGTTGTGTGCGATTCTGGTGTGGACCTAGTTGCTTAAAAAACTCTTAAGGGTGGGATTCGCATTTGTGGGTTTGAGGGAACCTCACAGAGAAACGACTAAGGGATTATGTTGGACCTAAGACTATTCCCATGTTGGAGTGTTTCCCAAAGACGTGACACCAGTCCTAGAGCCACCACATAATGACTGGATGTGTGACTTCGGCAAACTTCCTGCCCTCGGGTCTCCTCTGGGAGGCTCAGGATGGAAGCCGGGATATATATTTTTTTCCAAACTATAAAGTACGGCACAGTTACAAAGAGGTTGTTAGAGATACGCTACAGCTGAAGCCAGCTTTCCCATGCTCAAAGCACAAGGAACTGTGCTCTCCAAAAGGTGTGGGTGAAGGACGGAGATTTCTGTAGTTCGCCACACGGTCTCGCACGTGGGAAATGCTCAGTGCAATTTGCTGGTTTAAAATAGATTTCAAAAAAAATAAATAAATAAAAATAAAATAAAATAGATTTCATATCCCAAGAATGTTCAGCAACAGGCTTGCTTCTAATAATTTAAAATTGATCAAAACCCTCAAAAAGGGACCCAAAAAAGACACAGTGACACTGAAAAATCCATTAAAAGCTCTCCTCAAGGGGAGGAAAATTCTCCGCGGAGGGTGAGGGGTGATTTCCAGAGTTTCCTCTGAGTTTTAGCCCAGCATTTGAATGACAGGCATGAGTGTGATGGAGAATGAGAAGTGGTTTTAAGCACTGGTCTGAGTGGAGATGCCGCCCCAAGATCAGAGCCGCCACCTCTAATTTCTGTTGCCGTCCCTGGGCCGGTGACATCCCCGAGGAGGAGCAGCTGGGTGACAGGCCTGAGGAACTCTGCCTCTCTGCAGCACAATTCAGCGCAACTGAGTGAGCGTGTGTTGACCATCGTCTGTGCTGGGGCTGCGGTGGGATGGGGGGCGAGGCAGCACTAATGCAGGGAAGGGGGAAACAGGGAGATCCCGTGTCCTCAGTTACTTTTGGGACCTAAATCTCAATGCTGCTTACATCCAACTCATTACAAAGTACATAAAATTGCTTTACTACCCAGAGAATGTAAAGGATTCCTTCTACCAGCTTTGGTTCCAGCTTCCGTTCCTTTCTGAACAAGTCAATCATTAGAATGAGCCCAAGTATTGGCAGGGAGTGGGGGGCCGGGGGTGCAGGGGAAGGGGAGACAGACAAGGAGGCAGAGATAGGGAGCAAGAGAAGGCAAGAGCGAGCAGGATCACTCAGCCAGCAAATAGCCAAAATCCTCTTGAAAGAGGTGGAGACAGAATCTTGAAAGAACACACACTCAGAAATCCTGGGGATCTGAAGAAGGAAATACAAGGAAAGGCATCTGTCATTGAGAAGGTTCAAAACCCCACTTTGGACGTCGCTGAACTTCTCTGAGCTTCCATTCTCTGAACAATGAAATGAGGCTAAGGCCCCCGTCCCAAAGGGATCTGTTAGCATCAGATGAGATAAAATATAGGAAGTACTCTGTGAAGCCACCTAAAAGTGTACCAGTGTGGGGGGCCTTCCAGAAAAGACCCCCGGGGCCCGGCCCTGCGGCCGGCGGGAGGGTTTCCTGCTAAGTACCAGTGTGATGAAGGAAGCCCAGAGGTCAGAGTGGATAACAAGGTGCCCAGGAGTTAGAAGGTGATTAAGTTGCTTCACAGGAGGAAAGACCGAGACAGGGAATCCAACACCGAGGAAACACAACTCCCGCGGCTGGCCGACTTCCAGTGATAGGCCTGCTGCTCAGACGTCTGGGAACACGGGAGCCAGGGTTGGGCCTCAGGCCTGAAGAGAAATGTGATGGCTTCAGGGGTGAAAAGCTGTAGTTATTCGTCACAGCGAAGGCAAAGCAGGAGGGGAGCAGGGACGGTCACGAGGGCCACCGGCTGTGAAGCCTTTTCTGAGCCTCAGCGTGCACCTCGTCGTGGGAAAGGATTGAGCGTGGTTTGTGGGTTGTTTACTGCCCTTGCAGGCGCGGAGCAGTAGTCACTTATTTGACTGCCACAAAAAGTCCTGTGAGGTCACTCTTCAGAGGAAGAAGCAAAAGTCCAAGGAAGCAAAGGAATTACCCAGGGTCACATGGTAGAGCCAGGTGATAAATCGGGGTGCAACATGGTCTTCAGAAACACGTTGCAAGGGCCAAAAGAGAACCAAGTAAAACTCGGCCACACTGTAGAGATAATTTCAGAAATGGTGTGATTTAATCCGTGTATCACAGCTATAGTGCAATGGGCAGGTGTCTCTACCCTGAGTCTTAAAGGGGGATGGGGTCAATACTCGGGCTTAGTACTGTGCTGGGAATAAGCAGCCTAGGCTTCCCGGACTTTGGGAAAGGGCCTCCAGATAGATAGGGGACTTCACACATCTGTTCAGAAGTTTAGGGCAAAGCCACTGACTGACCTTGAGTATCCTACATGGAGGAGCTGAAGGACATGGTCCCCCTGGGCCATGAGGACTCTGCTCAGGTTTGCTGCTTCCCTCCTCCGTCCCCATCGCCAGCGAGGTCAGCGGGTGTTAGGCACCAGGGCTGCCAAAGCGAGGAAGCAGCTGTCCTGGGGCACAGGCTTAGGACTTTGCCTGACATGTCACCTCTGGCCCCCACCCCCGGGGGAGCTCTCTCCCTGGCCTGGCTCCCTGCTGCCTCTGCTCCTCCGTGCAGCACACGCCAAAGACTGAGAAACAGAGTTGGTTCACCGTCTGAGCCAGGAGGGCCACAGAGAAGAAGCAAGGAAAGCTTTGCTTGTTTTAAGAAAATGGATTTAAAAGCTGAAGGTAAAATAATAATAGTAATAAGGAAAGCAACAAGATTATTAGACACCCTGCCATGTATTATGCATTTGTGTATACAGTGCCTTAGCTATTATGATTATCTTATCTAACCTGGAAACAACCTTTGAAGGCAGGCCTTCTCATCTGTCCTCCTGTGCATGAGGACAGGACGCGGGGCTCAGACATTTTGAGCATTTTGCCCAAGGTCCAAAAGAGCCTGGCCTGGTTCTTTCCATAGCCCGCACTGTTCCAGGATCCCACACTATCTCTTCTACCTGGATTAAGAGAGTAGAGAAAAGGCAGTGCTTGAGAGGGGATTGCCCCCGGAAAGCATTTCTGCAAGGTGAGGCTCCAGTCACTGTTCAGACCCCGACATCTGTCTCCGGGCTCAAAGGATCCTTGAAGGGCCTTCGCAACATTGCAGTCACATGGACAACCATCCCCAGCTGAGCTCAAGTCAAGAGTGAAAGGGAACTCTCCAGCCTCAAAGGAGCTCTTTGCGTGTCTAAATGGCAATGATTCTTACAGAGGCTCTTATTTTACTGAATTAAATTCAGGCTCCCTGATACTCCCGCCCATGAGTACTCTCTGTCCCATGGAGAGACAACGGGGTCAGTCAGATCCCAGTTCTCATCAACTAGGAAGTTTGGCTAATGGAGGTGCTGACTCTCCTCCCCTCCCTGGCATGTTATAAATGGGGACGTGGAATACAGACCCAGCTTCACTTGGGTCTGAATTGCGGCTCTGCCACTTACTAGCTGTGTGATCTCAGGCAAGTCGCTCAAGTCCTCTGAGTCTCAGTTTTCTCATCTGCAAAATGGAGATGACAAGCTTTGCTCTGTGGGGCTGTTGTATTACAGATGGTACGTACAAAGCAACTAACACATAGTAAACCATAAATAGATAAATAGTACCTAATCTTAATATAAGAACACAGCTTTGGAGTCAAAGACCTAAAATCCAATCTAGCCACGTGAGCGAGCGTGGGCAACATAATTTCCCCAAGACTCCATTTCCCCAAAAGTTAACAAAAGGCAATGTTTGTGATAGTGCCTACCCTCAAGGTCTGTGAAGATGGAATGAGATAAAGCTCAGTGCCTGGCCCGAGGGACTCCACATGCTTCAGCTCCGATAATAACATTATTAGATTGGTAATGACTATACCTTGCATTCCAGATATATGCTGTTATGATACAAAATCTTGGCCTTGGCCAGTGTAGACAATTCAACTCGCTGTGTAGAAGCAGGCATCTAATAGGATGACCACACGAACCAACACTGAGTTGAAAATGGCATTGTCACTAATAGTCTCTGCACAACGTCTTGACGACCTAAGGTCAAGGCCACATTCTTTAATGAGCCCTACAAAGAAGAAACTGAGTCACTAAGTGCCCATTTTATCTCCCCCCACCCACTTTTGCCCTAAGGTGTCACCTCTCAGCTCCACAGTTGATAAGCAACAAAAAAAACAGTGAGTGCTGGCATAGGAAGATGGTGGCAAGATGCACAGCACGGTTATTCTTTTAAAAGTTCAGATCGATATGTGACAGTTCATGGTTATTGCAGATCTGATTAGCTCTCACATTTTATAATACTCAACCGTTTACAAAGTGATTTGATGTACTTGAAGTGTTACAAGCCTCCCAGCTGTAGTGGAACAGATGAGACTCTTAAGCCCATTTTAGAGACTGTTTCCTGAAGTTCAGAGAGCTTTGCCGGTTTTCCCAGATCACACAGCTCTGAGGAGGCGAGACGGAACTAGAACTCGGGCCTCCTGCATCTGATCCAGAGCTTTCCCCAGTGCTCACTATGGCACATCCCCAATATAATCGTTTCTACAGCATTACTCGTGAAGAAAATTGATACAGACCATCTCTCTTTGGGATCTGGGTATCCAGAAGTGTGGGGTCCACTCTCCTCCCAGCTGATGTTGCGGAGCTTGCAATCTAGCTCATCTTCAGGAACCCCAAACTGTCCTCCGTTTCAGTCCTGAGCCTCAACTTCATCAGTGACAACACGGCCATCTCCGGGACCGGCCCCAGGGAGTAATGCCAGGTGATGTGATGGAGATTGTGACCAGGTGGCAGATGGGGCTGAGTGACGGGCAAGCCTATATTTGGCATCCTACCTTCAATGACCTTTGCCTGTGCCAGGCAACGCCGATAAACAAATGGCCCATCTGCTGGTATCTCGCCAGCATAAACTCCCATTCTGGGCCAGGAATTCCAAAGCAATGCGGGAGGCTGAAGAGGTTATGTACGCGAGCCAGGACTTAAATGCGCTTTCAAATCACAGTGACTTAATTGGCAGATTGGTGCTACTTGAATAACCTGAAGGAAAGTGGGTAACGAACGATGACTTGCCTTTGACTAGCTCCTCAATACTGCTTTACATTCCGTCATATTTCACCCGAAGGGCAAGGTCACAAGGACAAGATAAGAACCCGTGTCTTCCAATTCAGGATGCTTTAGATCACCCTCTGCCTTTTGGGCTTTGAGCATTGGAAGAAGAAATCAGAGATGCCTTCTGTGTTTAGCCTCCGCAGCTACATCTCCAACTTTAAAAATGGGACTCAGCACCTGTTTGATAAAATGCTTATGGATTTCTATTCTGGGTTTCCAGGCCTAATATATGTATGTCGGATATTTTATGATCACTTAAAAAATAACCTGTGCTAGGATCCATTACCTTGTGAAGAAGGTGTTATCTGTAATCTTATCCTCACTTGGAAAAGTATCATGTGTAGGCAATTGCTGAATGCACACACACACACACACACACACACACACACACACACACACAATCCTCCCCAGGGCCGTCTCTATCTACCATTAACTTGCAGGACATGCCAATGAGGTCTCCGCCAAAGACTTGAGATAAGAAATTTGACCTAGGCTTGTTTTCATTGAAAATTTCCATCTCATTAATTTCACAAGTGTCACTGTCTTATTCCCAGGTATATATTACATTTCTCATCTATTTTATATTATATTAAAATCCAGGATCCAAACGAACATGAACAAAATAATGTGATTCTACCCTTTTCCAGAGAATGTATCATCTTTAATCAAAGAAGGGTGAATCTTAGAAAAAGAAAATTAGCTAAGAAAATACTCCCAAATGTTTACTTCTTTTGCCTTAATTGTTCATAAATGAGGGGGTTGGTCAATCTTGAAAATCTGTTCCAACTGTAGAGACCTAAAAATTTTAATGGAATCAAAAATAAACAATTTGGGCTCTGTTAGGAGATAGTAAGATATTCCTTTCTGTATGATCTTTTCTCTGCCTGGAATGTCCTTCCCCTGTTTATCTCTCTGGTATACTCCTATTCACCATGCAAAAACCCTATTTGGATGTGACATCTGTAACCCTGCAACAGCTCACTGCTTTCACCTCCAGTCTAAATGTGGGTAGCCATACTCTCCTTTGAGTTTCCATGATACTCATAAAGCTGGTCTTTGCTACAGAGTATTCTGGTTCCTGCCTCTTCCTCATTAGAATGTGGACTTCTCATTCTAGGTCACATAAATTACTTATTGTTATAAGTTTTCCTCCCCTTGATCTGTCACCAAGTCCTTAGTACAGTGACTGACACATGATAGGTAGGTAGTAAATGTATGGTAAATGAATGATGTAGCCTTGTTCCCAAGGCTTTCATTTCAAAATCCACTATATTTCCCTCTATACTAAACAACCTGAACCATAGAAATAGAAGGACTAAATGTTTCCTTTATAAAAAAAGTTAAAATTGTATTTTCTAAAATTTTATTGAATAAAAAGAAGAGCCTGCTTCTTTGAGAGGAAGGATAAGATGTTCCTGGCTAATCTCACACTGTTTTTGTAAAGGGGAAAGCTCTTCACAGGAACATTTAGGTAGGGATGTTCCCTTTGGTCTTGGTATCAGGTTCAGTGGTCTGTTTGCTATTTACCTTCTGTTTCTTAGCAAAACCTGTCTTTGTTATGAGGCTGGAAGCACAATCCAGACCAGTTGACCCAGAAGGGCTTAATGTTAATCGCCAACTATTATAAGAAGGTGACTGGCTTCCCAGAAGGGAAAGAGAAGGTCAGAAGCAGCCACTTGGAATGGCCTGACAGTGGTTGGTGTCAATGACAAGATGACATACCAGGCTTCTTAGAAACCAAAGGATCTCAGAGAAAATTTGGCCCTCTGGGGCGGGCAGGATTTCAGGAATTTCACGGAGTATCGATGGCTGATTTTAGTTCTGCTCTGGGAAAACGGACAACTGGATTCATACGCACAGACGCAGAAAGAAAGGGAAAGTTGTTTTTTGATGGCCCTGCTTGTCTGGTATCTCTTTCACAAATGTTCTGGTGAGGAGACAACGATGGCAATGGCGTGGCGCTGTGACTATCAGCCGCTGTTTGCAGTGGAATGTCCTGGAAGGGTGTGGGAGGGCATGCAGCCTCATCACCTGGCTCCTGTGATCACACCTGGCACTGTGCACTCCGCCAAGTACCTTCCTGCACGTCGTGTCAATTAGTCCTCTATACAACACTGTGGGGCGGCAAGGGAAAGAATGACTCTCTTCATAGTACAGGCGGGAAGAGAGACGTAGGAGAAGCCCTGCAGCTCATCTCACTGCGCACGGCAAGGGGCGGTAGCCCTGAAGGCAGAAGGCAGGTTTCCAGACTACTCAGCTACTGTAGGTCCATGATAGCTTATTGCTTGGGTCTAAGGAATTGGAGGAATAAATCTGAATAGGAGATTTTATATATCATAGATTTTTATCAGCAAGATTGACTAAGGTTTCGCGACCCAAAGGGTGGTCCCCAACTAGTAGCTTCAGCATTGCCCGGAAACTGTTAGAAATGCAGAATTTCCTGTCTCTTCCACATCTACCAAACCAGCATCTGCATAGCAGCAAGAACTGATGTGATTTGAGAAGCACTGAGCTAGATAAAAAGATATGCCGTTTTCACAGATTATTTCCACTTCTGATGGAATGTTTAAAACCTTAGATACAAAAAATTATATTTAATATTTGCATATAATTTTATATATGGAAAATTAGCTCATCTCTTCCTTCCGAGAACTTTGTGAGGTACACAGGGACAGGTGTTACTGAAATTTAACAGAAGAGGAAACTGAGTCCTACATTGTGAAGTGACTTGCTCAGAGCCATCTGAGTGTGCGAGCCTATTCAATGATGGTGCTTGCAGTAACTATTTGCTGAATGAATGGATGAATGAATGAATGAATGAATGAACTATCAAATGCACTGGCGCTGGATCCTGGTGTGTTTTTTTTTTAATTTATTCATGAGAGACACAGAAAGAAAGAGAGAGACAGAGACACAGGCAGAAGGAGGAGACACAGGCTTCATGCAGAGAGCCCCATGCAGGACTCGAACCGGGGTCTCCAGGATCACTCCCTGGGCTGAAAGTGGTGCTAAACTGCTGAACCACCCGGGCTGCCCCTGGATTCCGGTCTTAAGACCACAGTATTACTAGGCATTGGTTCACTCCTGAAGTTGCCTACATTTAGGGTATTTGTTTTATATCCTGTTAGACTTGACCTTGGTCAGAAGGTCTTCAAGATGCCAAACTGGGGCGGAGGAGCGAAATGTGGCGCCTGTGAAAAGACAGTCTACCACGCAGAAGAAATCCAGTGCAATGGAAGGAGTTTCCACAAGACCTGCTTCCACTGCAGTGAGTTGGGTGAACACCATGAGAGCCCCGCAGCATCCAGGGGGCATTTTCAAGTTCACATTTAGCTGCAGATACTGTATATCGGTGGTCCTCGGGGTCTGGTCCTGGGACCAGCAGCACCAGCATCACCTGGGAACTTAGAAATAGCACTTTGGGGGTGCCTGGGTGGCTCAGTCAGTTAAGCATCTGACTCTTGATCTCAGCTCAGGTCTTGATTTCAGGATCATGAGTTCAAGCCCCACATTGGGCTTGGGGCTTGGGGCCTACTTTAAAAAAAACTAGAAATAACACTTCGGGGTCCCACATGAAAGGATGGTATTCTCCTGAGTAACCCTCTAGCCAACCACATGCTCAGCTCAAAGGCCATTTCCCCGCCACTCAAAGTCACAACAAGCTGACCTGCGGCTGCCATCGTGGTGAAAACCTTGACCCAGTGGCAACATTTACAAAGCGTGACTTGGCAGAGAAAGGAAGCCATCGCTTATCTGGAGCCAGGATGGATTTGGCTCTATGGTGTTCCCACTGGCCAATGTTACCGAAGCCAGCTGAGACTGGTCTTTTCAAAAGAACCTGTGTCAGGCGAGGGGCAATGGATGCCAATTCTGTAACAGCTGAAAAGGGAAGAGTTTGGGGCCTGGGCACCAGTAGCCTGATGAAGGGAATCTTTACCACCACTTGCTGGACATAGATGCACAAACATTGAAACTGGGGGGGAATACAAACCTTGGGGTCCACCTGGAAGCCTAGCTTTGTCTGACCCATGACTTTGGACAAATCATTTCTCATTTCTAAGCACCTGCAGCAGGGCCAGCAGTAGAACTTGTACCTTCAGACCCTCAGTCCAGTCCTTTCAACATGACTTCATTCTAGAGTTTCCCATGGCCAGTCCAGTTCTAGGAGAGCAGTCTCTTTTTTTGGCCACTTACCTTCCCTGTTTTGCTCCAGTAAATGTGGCTTAAGGGCTAGCTTTGCTGGACATTTGGCAGCCCTGCTCCCCATACCACCCTCATGATTTTGCCCAGTGGCTACAAGGCATTGCATCGCCCCAGTTTCAAACAGAACTTCAAGGATTGGACTCCATCTGTTAAAGCATGGAGGCACTTTGTCCTTAAGCCACCAGAAATAGTAACGGTTTACCTGCTGCAGGAGTTTCCATGATCTCTTACCTTCCATGGCAAACAGAATTCTCACCGAACAGCAGGAGGAAGCATGGCTCTGAGTGACTGGGTTGGCAATTTACTAAAGCCTTGGGTTCTAATTACGGGTAATTTTTTTTTAAGGGGAGGCAGAGGGAGAGACTGAATCCTAAGCTGGGCATGGAGCTTGATGTGGGGCTCAATCCTACAACCCTGAGATCATGCCCTGAGCCGAAATCAGGGGTTGGATACTTAATCAACTAAGCTAGCCTGATGCCCCAATGGGTAATTATTTTAAGTCCTCATACACATCCAATCAGGTTCATCATTATTATTACAATTATCTAGAAGCATTGCTCAAGGGTCCCTTCTGTAACCTTCTGGCTTTTGTCTCAAAACAGCTAATGCTCTTTAAAAAGACTAGGCATGAGGAATAACGGAAAAACCACTGGAATTAAAGTACAAATGACTAGGTTTGAATCTAGACCCTGCCATGTAATAATGGTGTGACCTTGGGCAAGTGATTTCACCATCATGAGCCTCCATTATCCCATCTGTAAACTGGAAATGACAGTAGCCACCACACAGCTGGTCACAAGATGAAAACTGGGGTTCTGGATCAGGCCTCTAATTCTCCTCTGATCAACTTTATTATTATTTTTTAATAATAAATTTATTTTTTATTGGTGTTCAATTTGCCAACATACAGAATAACACCCAGTGCTCATCCCATCAAGTGCCCCCCTCTGATCAACTTTAATATCTGAGAACAGGATGTGGCAGGGAAGCTCTCCATGGTCAGGGGTGTCTCGTTTTCCCCAGGTAGCAGGAAGGATGCCCTGTTCAACGGAGCCATGGTAGAAAGGATATGAGCATTTGCTGGTACATCTCTTTTAACACTTTCATATTTTCCTTAGAACTTGTGGGTGGGATGAGGATCTGAGCAGTACACATTTCTGTGGCAGGGAACAGAAGGATCATGGAGAGGAGCATGCTTTTCTTTCTTATCACCCCAGGACCTGCCTGTCTACAGGCCAACCAGTAGTTGTCCTAAATGGGCTTTAGGAAGGCACAGCCTACCTTAGTTTGTCCCTGGCCAGTGTTCCCAAACTTGTAGACAAATCTTAATCCTCCTTACCAGTGCTGTCCAAAAGAAATATAATGCAAGCCACATATATAAATTTAACTTTTCTACTTGGCATATTTTTAGAAAGGTTATGTAATGAGCACTGGGTGTTATATAAGACTGATGAATCACTGACCTCTACCTCTGAAACCAATAATACATTATAGGATAATTAACTGAATTTGAATTTAAAATAAATAAATAAATGCCAAAAAGAGAACGGTATAAAGAAATTATCCACATCACATACACGGTGGTGAGGAGCTACGGAGGTGGCCAGCACACTGCTACCACGCTTGTGTATGAAAGCTGGTCAGGAGCCAGGGGGTGGCTATAGAAAGGGCCCAGGCAGGATAGGGCATGCACAGTCCCAGAGCAATGGACTGGAGCAGGGGTCAGGGGACCTGAGGCCAGTCATGGCTCTGCAACTTACTGCTGTAGAATCCTGGACAAGTCACTGACCATCCATCATTCCCATGTGCATGCATGCATTCAACTACTTACTCATTCCTTCATTCAACAAACGTTTACAGAGGACTAACTCTGGGCCAGGCCCCATGCTATGTTCTGAGGATATTAAAATACAAGTGTTGCCCTCAAGGAACCCAGAGTCTAGAATATCAATGAACATTTGAGATGTTTTTCTGGAAGCAAAAGTAACAAGAAAGGTGGAGATAGGTGTATACGTTACATGCTCAAATGTAAGGCATTTTTCTCTCAAAAGTATTCCTCACAAAAAGGGTTTGGCTTGTGTTTAAAGCCTTATGAAGTATCTCATGCTAGAGGACAATCTCTGAATTTTTTTTTTACAGAGAATTTTTTTTAACACATACAATGCTGACATAATTGTTTAATGAATTTCCATACACTCCCTTCCCCATCCGCACAACCACCAACCCCTCATCCACAACCTTGTCTTCCCCCCACTATCATATTCAATTACTTTATGTTTTTAGATAAAATACTATTTCAGGAAGGCATATTACCCTGCAACAACTTCAATGCTAGATTGCTTATAAAGATCACCTGAACTGGTTAAAAACAAAAAAGGAAGCAAATAAACTGAGTGCACGCGCATTACTCGTTTTTGGGGCCACGACCTCACTGTTATAAGCAGTGAGTACCGCCATAAACAACTTTTGAGGATCCCTGCTAAAAAGCAATTTAGCAAATTATTAAGTTATGGAAATCCTTCATATTTTAAAAAATATTTTATTTGTTTATTTTGAGGGAAAGCACATGAGCAAGGATAGGGGCAGAGGGAGAGAGAGTATCTCAAGCGGACTGCATGCCAAGCATGGAGCCCAATCCAGGGCTCAATCCCACCTGAGATCATGACCTGAGCCGAAATCGATAGTCAAGGAGTTTAACCGACTGAACCATGCAGGAGCCCCCCCACTATGTATTTTTTAAAGCTGCCCAAATGTTATGCTAACAGGAGCTTCTGGTAGAGATACAAAATCCAGGTGACAGCCTCCTGCTCAGGTACAAACAGGGCCGACCCTCAAAGAGACAGATAGAAGTGAGGAGCAGGACAGCTGAGTCCGCTGCCTCAAAAAGACACCAGTGATAGGGAGATGCTGACGGTGAAGATGCAGATGAAGGACTTGGATACACGCATTTCCTGAATTTGTGTCAGGTTAGAAAAAGGAAACTCTCCAAATCAATATATTATTGATCTATATTATTAAATTAAATAATATAAGTGTTAAATACACTTTCATTTACATCTATAAAAGTTTATTGTACTGAATGATGGTCAGTGACTTGTCCACGATTCTACTAAAAAAAAAAAACCCAAACAACAAAAAACAACCCTTTCCTTTATATCTTCTTTTTGGAAAATGGAGGCTTGTCTTATATACTTGATATAATGGGGGACACTTTCTATTGGGTAGTATACAGTGACTGGGGGGCTTAAGCCAATATAAGCCTAAGGTCAACGAGACAGGTCCACCCCTTCACCACCTCCCGCTTCCAGAACTGGACCAAAGTAGCCTCAGTGGTAACTGTCTCCTTGCGGGTCGTAGTGCTCTTCGGAGGCCACGGTGAGTAGAGAAACTGCTCGGCCCTGATTCTGATATGATTAAGGATAAATAAACTCATCCCCAGCCCCAGCACCTTATCCCCTACACAGCCCCACACGCGCGGACACACACTCTCCTGATGTCACCGGGGCCGCTCAGGGATGCAGGTTGTTCGGATTCGGGGCCAATATTCTTAGCCGGTTCTCATCCTGGCCTCCCGCTCTTTCTAGCCGGGCTCCACAGAGCACATTATGTCCCTTTTCTGCTCCCCGGTTTCCTCACCCATGAAATCAGGGGTGCCGTGGAATCACGGCTCAGGGTGCTCTGGCCAGGAATCGAACCTGTGCTCTTGGCCAACGGCCCCTCCTGGGTCTCCTGGCCCTGAGCATGGGTGGCATCAAGGCTGCAGGGAAGGGGGAGGGACCGTGGCCCCAGCCCCCTGACCCCCCGGCCCCCTTCCTCGGCAGTGGCCTGCAGGAAGGCTCTGGACAGCACCACGGTTGCCGCGCACGAGTCGGAGATCTACTGTAAGGTGTGCTACGGGCGCAGGTACGGCCCCAAGGGGATCGGGTACGGCCAAGGCGCCGGCTGCCTCAGCACGGACACAGGCGAGCATCTGGGCCTCCAGTTCCAACAGTGAGTCACTCCCCGCTCCTCCCGCCCCTAGAGCCCCGGCTATCAGGACAGGTCATCCCGTCCCCATAGCAACGTTTTCTGGAAGTGGGAGAACGGACTCCACTGTTCCTTGCCAACAATGCGGCCGCGCAGTCTGACCAAGGTCGAACAATGTGCCATCTCTCGGGAGACTCTCTTCAAATGACCCCCCTTTCTAAAGGGCAATTACTTTCAGGCCGCGGCTCTTGGTTTGCATGTCAAGAGAAGACCCAGAAAGTACAGATTTTCCCATTGTTGACCTCTGCTAAACTGCACGGAGTCCCTTTCCTTCCCCTTTGAGCGTTTCTGTGTAAATCACGCAACCGTGGCAGGGAAGCGACGGCTGTTCTCTGTGGGCTGGTCACGCAAGGAGTCCTCCCTCAGGCTGTAAGAGGACGGATGTCCCCATCACCGGGGACAGGGCTGCGGGAGGCCGGGGTCGGGAGTAAGCAATCAATGCCACTCCCGAGCTGCCTGCCACGCCGCGGGCCCCGCCTTGTGGAGGGAAGCGGGCCAGGCCCTGCCACCTCCCGGGCCGACGTGGTCACGCGGACCTCCAGGCCGGCCCTGAGCTCACAGGCCGCAGCTGCTGTGTGGCCAGCTGGGATCCGGGCTCAGCTCTGCGGTGGGGCTGCCACCTGCCACGGTGGCCCAGGGAAGGCCTCCCCCAGGGAGCCGCAGTTAGGCCAGCCGAGGCGTCACCTGGCCCCTTGCAGAGAGAGCGGCCCATGGCCGGCGCTGGGCAAATAGTGCACGGAGGTACGATTAGCCATTTGGATTCTTCTCGTTACTCCATCCCAACCAGACACTGTTTAGCGAAGAAGGATGAAAGCAATCGTGTTCTCAGCCACGCATTACCCAGAGCCACGCATTACCCAGGGCCTTCTGGTGATGCCGCCCAGAGAGGAACAAGAGTCCACAGACCTGGGTTTCATCCCAGCTCCACCACTTAGGACCTTGGGCAGTTGCCCGACCTTGGGCAGTTACCCCTCAACCCTTGCTCCCCTCCACCCAGCCCTGCCTATCTTAGAGGTGATGATGTGATGCCAGTGATAAGCATGCACGGAAACACCAAAAGGTATGGAGGTAATGGGGTGCTTTCCTGACCTCTATCGTGGACGTAGCTCACAGGGGGACAGGTGACCTTTCCGTGCAGGATGACAACCTGAACTGTGACAAGGAATGCATCAGTTTATTGGACTGTGGCTTTTTTACCATCAAGATCCCATCTTGCACTATATCTTCACAACTCACCCCATGAAGCAGACCAGTGAGCTTCAAGATGGTACAGAAAAATCTAAACACCAGCAGCAATAATAACACGACAACAACACAAGCTAACACACACGGAACACTTGCTGAATGCTTTAGGACAGAAAGGAAAGGTTTAAGCCAATTAGGGATAGGTTTGCCAACCCTTACTACGTGCCAGGTGACGGTCAGACTTCTAAGTGCTTTACTCACGTCCCCTCATCAACCCTGTTGAGGAAGGCACCATGATTAGCCCCATTTTCCAGATGAGGAGTCTGAAGCACAGAGAAGTTAAGTAACTCGCTCCAGGTCACACAGCTAAGTACTCTTTGCCAGCAAGGTCTGTAGGTTTCATTCATTGGTCTGTTCCCACCAGGTCCCCAAAGCCTGCACGCTCAGCCACCACCAGCAACCCTTCCAAGTTCACTGCGAAGTTTGGAGAGTCGGAGAAGTGCCCCCGATGCGGAAAGTCAGTCTATGCCGCCGAGAAGGTGATGGGAGGCGGTAAGGTAAGGACTGCCGTGCGGGCCAGATGGGACTTGCTCATCTGCACAGGATCAGTTGGGAGGAATGAGAGAGGAAATGAGGAAGTGTGGGCAGGTGGGAGCCAGGCCCTTGATTCTCCTTTGCTCCCAGGAGCCACATTAGAGCCACCCATCCTCGTCCACTTTCCTGGGCTGTGACTGTCACTCTGCAGAGCCCTTGGAAACTAGAACTGGTACAATTCGATGCAACAAGTCTTAGTCCGCTAGGGGGAAGGTACCCAGCTGGGAGCTCTGGAGATACAAAGGTCCATAATCCTTCCAGAAAGGTATCAGCCCCGCGAGCCCATCACCACTGCATAGCTCGATCTGCAGCTGGCATCACCACTGATGGACAGAGCAGACACCTCACAGCAGGGAGAAGCATCCTTGCTCACAAGGCTTGGCAATCGGGGGGAGTCATCCAGTGCCGGAGACAGCACGGCACACTTGCTCTACAAGCTCTGGTTCCAGGGTACTCACCAAAGGGTTTGGGCCCAACGAAGGAAAAGAAAAACCTGATTATGCCCCAGTGGAGTGGGGGCGGGTGGAAATAATGGTCATGGAGAGTGTCGGACTTCCAATATGACGGCGGCCGCCACCCGAGACAGCTACTTGAAGGTGGATGAGAACCCCTAGGCCTGCCTGGTGGACCTGCAGGTGCGCAGAAGAGGCCATCTTCTGATGACCCAAGCCTCACAACTCTCCTCTGTGAGAAGGACACACAGTTCAAGCAAAGCTGAATTACCTGGCTAATCGCCCTCTTTCTTTACTTCTTCTCTTAACTTTATATCCAATGTAAATGAATGTATTCACTGCCCCGCATCTGAGTTCCTTTCTCTCTATTTATTCCTTGATCCTCTAGAAGGGGGAAGCCCTTTTCTATCTAGTCCATTCTGAAGGAATACATTTGGTGATTCCTTTGATAAATTCATTTTTAGGGGTTCTGAGAATTGGGGGCCGAATCCGTAGCATCTCATTTTCTCCAAACCCCTGGAAAACTTACTCTGGGGTCAATTAGATATGTGCATGGGTAAGACACTGGCACTCCTGTATACGCGGCTGGTGAGATTTAACATGGAAACAGACTATGCTGCCGGCGGCCCTAAGGTAACTCTCCTGCTCTCCTGCGCCCCCCAGCCTTGGCACAAGACCTGTTTCCGCTGCGCCATCTGCGGGAAGAGTCTAGAGTCCACGAACGTCACTGACAAAGATGGGGAACTTTACTGCAAAGGTGAGTGGTTCTGGGGACCCTCTTGAGAGGTCTTCCCCAGGAGGAGCCTTGGAGGGTAAGCTGTGTCCAGCCAAGAGGCTTGTGTTTGCCAGGAGGCATGACTGCCCGGCCTGAGCACAGTTCGGGCTCTCAGGATGGAGAGAAAAACTGCCAAAGGGAAAGAATTCTCCCCAACCCAGCTCTGGCCCTCTCTGTTGGAGCATGTGGGGTGGGGGGACTGGATGCTTGCAGATGCTCAGTGGCTCAGGGCAGCTGGGCACCCTGGGCGGAGAGAGGGTGAGGAGGAAGCAGTGTCCTGCACCAGTCCTGGAAGAGGTCACAAGCCTTGATAAACAGCATCACGTCGCCTTCTGGAAGCCCAAATACCCTCTGTCTGCCTGAGTGGTAGGGGTGACTGGGGGAGGACGACCTCTCTTTGGTTTACCAAGACATATCTATATCCTTGCTCCCATCCCTCCTCTCTCCCTCCTTCCATCCCGACATTTCTGTCTCTCATGCTACATATCACTTAGTGATCGCAGGGACACAACTGAGTAACAGGTTTTCCTTCTGGTCCTCGCAGCTCTACCCCCAGATGCCTCCACAACCCCCTGTCTTGTGGAGAAGCAGTAGAGCTTAGCTCCTTTCTGATGTTACAAAAAGGAAGGGAATGCTTTAGGGCCAAGATCACTGTCCTCAACCTGAGAGCATCTCCTGGGCCTATAGTTTCTCAATGGGGTCCTCCCACCTTTCCACGCAATGACGGTGTCTCCAGGCCTCCACGTGTGTGTGTTGGTATGGAGTGAGAAGAGAGATGGGAAGGGGGAAATGCCAAAGCTGTGCCCACGGTGAGACAGAATGTGAATAAGCACATGACCCAACAGGAGGTGCATCCTCCCGACAGTGGAGGACACAGGGTCCTCAGCATTCACAGGGCCAACACCCCTAAACTGTCGCTGCAGCCAGCAGAGAGATCAACATGAAGACAAGTAACTAATGCCAAGGGGGGAAAGCTCCGCAGTACACAGTGCCCTAGCACACGAAGGGGCAAGTGACCAACTTGGGGTATTAGGGAAGGCTTCTCAGAAGACAAGCCTCGTCTGGGTCTGGAAGGGTGACTGCGGGCTTTGGTGGGGGACATTCCGGGAACGGGGAGCAGTGCGTGCCACGGCACCAAAGCCAGGCCATCGTGGTTCATTCCAGGGACTGAGAGTAGCTCCACATGCCCGGAGTGTCGGGGAAGGAGGCAGAGAGGCAGCAGGGGACGAGGCTGGGCAGGCACGCAGGGGCCAGATGATGCTGACTCAAACAAGAAAATGCCTGTGAACACTTACTGCTAAGTGGCCAGAAGTATGAACAATTCTTATCAGCAGATCCCAAGTCAATGAAGTTCAATATACTTAAAAGTTAACTTAGGAGTACATTTATCGCAAGGATGCCTCCCACGGGTGTCCAGAGGCAAGGAAGTGCAATCACCGTCTAACCAACCCATTCTCTCTCCCCCTTCCCCACCTCTCGTTCACAGTTTGCTACGCCAAAAATTTTGGCCCTACAGGTATTGGGTTTGGAGGCCTAACACAACAAGTGGAGAAGAAAGAGTGAAGACCGTGCCACACTTCCACCGGCCTCAAGCATTGGCCACGTCATCCTGCCAGACGGAAACCCTTGCCCGAACATCCTCTCGTGGGGCGGTCGGGCACTATTTCTCTTCAGAAGTGCTCATAGTCTTTACCCAAAGTTAGAAAAACGCTTTTGGAAGAAAAGTATTAAAAGTTCAGCCTGTAACAAATGCGTCAGGATTTTTGATCCCTGGGGCGGAAGAGGCATTTAATAAATAAATGTTTTAGCGGCACCTGGTGCATCTCCAGATCTTTTCTTTAGAGGGAATTTTTTAAAAACTAGAGAGATGTTTCGAGAAACTCACTGCAGAGGAGGTGGTGGATCTTGGTGTGGCCTGGGGGAGGCAGGGGAAAGCAGGCTCCCAGGACCTGTCCGCTGAGCTTCCTTCTCGTTACTAACGGGGAAGGAAACGGGGTTCTGGAGGAAGCAGACAACAGGAGAGCAAATTCTGGAAGGAAAATCAAAACTAATGAAACTGCTGAAGACTCAGTCCTTTTGTCCTACGAGGGGCTTTGCAATCTTCACACATTTCATGAAAACCCAGAAACGGCAACAAAATGCAGAGTTTGCTTCTGTGCTGGGAACAACGGGAGGATGATTTTCTTTTATTCTGGGAAAATTCCCTAGGGTTTAGCAATTTTCTTAAAACCTCTCCTACGTCAAATTGCCAGCCTCACCGATGAAATGCAGCCAATTAAGGGTGTCTCGCTGCCTCCTCAGCAAGTTCTCAGCAGCCCAGGCGTGCGGATTTTCTTGGGGCTCCGCTTTTAACAACCGCCGCATCTCTCCCGCCCCCACGCAATCCTGAATTATTGGAGGCGATGAAAGCAAGCGACTCTCGAGACCAAACCCCGGGCTCTTCTATGCTCCGAGTCTCAAGAAGGGTTTCTTTAAAACGAGCGCTTATTCGGGGTTGCTTACACGTGCTGTCAGGGACAAGGCCCCACACTGCCTTTATTATGTTTATCTACTAGTTTTTTGATGCTCAAAATGCAATTACATTTTATCATTTTTTCAACTTGATGGGCATTAGTAGAATGGCTCGGAGGAAAACAAAGAGCTTCAGAGGTTGTGGCCTGTTCCACTTTCCAAGAGACAACGGAGAAGTGTGCTTTATTTGTCCGGGGACCACTGCCGGAGTAATTGAGCCACAGAGCTCCACCAAAATGACCTGAGGGTCGAAATACTGTACGTCTTGCATTCCCTGGGGAAGGTGGCGTAGGGCAGTTATTTTCAATTTGTAGGCTTTTGGCCACAGCTGTATGGGATTCCATCAATGCCAATCAAACAATTAATAACACCAGTGATAACTGAATTAAGTCAATCGAGTCCCCTTTAACCTGCACGGATTTTAAAAGCAACATAGTACCTTGGCCTTCACTAGGAAGTCCCCTACCCTAGAGACTTCCAGGCTTGCAGAGGGGTAGGATACACACGTGACGGGACGCCTGGGAGGCTCAGTGGTTGAGCGTCTGCCTTTGGCTCAGGTTGTGATCCTGGAGTCCCAGGACTGAGTTCTGCATTGGGCTCCCCGCAGAGAACTTGTTTTTCCCTCTACCTGTGTCTCGGCCTCTCTCTCTCTCTCTCTCTCGAATAAATAAAATCTTAAAAAAAAGATACACACATGAAAAATTATCACTGGACAGTACAACCTTCTCCTGCTCTACCACATTTCCCAGTTACCAGCCCCACCATCCATCCACCCAGGAGACTCAGCTAAAAACCTGAGTCATCCTTAGCTTTACCCTGTCCCTCACCCTCCCTTGCCTCACTCCCCGAGCCTCCTTGGATTCTGACTCCAACATGTCTCTAGAATACACCCCTTCCATTCCTCCCCCTTGGCATATGTATTAGTCAGCTAGGGCTTCCACAACGAAGGATCACGGACTGGGTGGCTCAAACAACAGAAATTACTTTGGCACACTTCCAGTGGCTAGAAGTCTGAGATTAAGGTGTCGGCAGAGTTGGTTCTTCTGAGGACCTCTCTCCTCAACTCATAGATGGCCACCTTCTCCCTGCGGCAACCCATGGCCTTCTCTCTGTGTGTCTGTGTCCTAATTTCCTCTTCCCATAAGGACACCAGTCTCATTGCATCAGGGACTTTGAAAGGCCTCATTTTAACTTAATAACCTCTGTTAAGACCCTATCTTCAAATACAATCACATTCTGAGGTTCTGGGGGTTAGGACTTCAACATAGAGATGTGGGACCAAGGGGAGGGACAGAATTTGGTCCATAATAGTATGTCATATAAGGACTTTCACAAGTTGATCTTGGACTTAGCCTTCAACTTAGCTTTAGTCCATCCCTTCAGGAGAGCTGCAGCTACACACACAGACTTGAAGCTTTCCAAACAGGCCAAGTATCCTCACCCATCATGCTTTTGCTGAAATTGCTTTTTGCCTAAAGCATCTAGAAGATGAAGCCCCCCACTCCGTCTTCAGCACCTAACCCAACTTCTCTGCCTGGCGAACTCCTGTAATCAAGTCATGGGTCAAATGCCATCTCCTCTGCAAAATCTTTCCTGAACTTCCAGAGCAGAATTAATCCACCTCCATGTTTCCATTGCCATTATATAAATGACATAGTACTGCTCTCTTTACCTTAAAATTCTGAATTCCCATCTGCTTCCTTGTTAGAATGTAACATATGTGTATTCATAGTGTCTAGGAACAGGTGGGCACTTTGTAAACATTTGTTGAGTGAGTGATGTGGGAGAGAGTGTAGGCTGTATTAAAAGCAAATTCTGCAAGAATGTAAAAGAAGAGATTATTATACATGGAGTGGAGGAGTTTGGAAATAAAAAAAACAAAGAAAGAAGCCTATTGTTGTTTTAGCAGTCTCTGCATTTCCCGACTTCCTGGACAACATTCTCTCCATTTTCCAGGCTCACCTGTCACTGACTGGGACACAGGGCTGAGACTGGCCAATGGAGCCCTGGCCCCCAACACCTCCAAGACGGTCTCCATTCTCTTTCCCCATCTGTGGATGCAGAAGGGCCACTGGGCACCCAGGCTCTAGGAAATGGAGGAAGCACCAGCCAGGAGGGAGGTAGCTTGGATCCCTGTGGGGGAGACTGTCTACAAACAGCTGAACAGACTGGAACAAGAGGGGGGAAATAAGCCTTATGTTGTGTTAAGCCAGTGAGATTTGGGGGGCGGTGATTACTGCCTTAACTGCTTGGGCTGAAATACTCCCAGCTGCAATACTGGATGTGCTATAGCCAAGATATTCCCCTTCTCACTGTTCAGTGTCCAGCCAGTCTGCTAAGTCACAGGGAGCATCCTCAGGATTTTGCCTAACAGCTGTGGAAGGGATTCAAATGCACGGTCTCTGATGAGACTACACAGATATTCGGGGAAAGGAATGAAGTTCTGGCATCACCGCAGAAGACTCACTTTCCCTGGGGCCCTGACAAACAAAACAAAGCCCAAACACAAGAATTCTTGAATTCTATGCTACTGTACTCTCATGAGTATCCTCTCATCCAGCCTCCTCCCTGGGCCCTCCCACTCTTCTCCAGCTCCCTAATCCAAATTCTGTTCCTGTTCCCCACCCCCCTCACATTTTCTTTGTTTGCATGGGTTGTCATCTTTGGTCTCTTTCTAGAATTGATTGTCCCATTTCAGGTGGGCAACTCCCCTTCTCTTTTTCATCTCATTTTTCCACCTCTGTCCTGTGACAACCTCATCCATCTGTGCTCATGACTCCCATCTACATCCTGGTCTCTTTACAGCTGCCTCCCAGACTTTTCCACTGTACAGCCTGCAATATCTCAAACTCGGTAGCCCCCAACCACCAAACTCATCACCTGGTCTCCCCATAGTTTTCTTTACTTCTCAGAGGAGCACTGCCACCCTCTCATTCACTGGGTTCAGAGTCGTCTTTGACTCTCCCTTCTCTTCTCCTGCACATTCGATCAGTAGTCTGGGCCTTCATTACTTCTTGCCTAGGCCATTATTAAATGCTTATCTGTAACATTCTATATCCATCAGGGTCCAGCCAGAAAAACAGAAACCACACTAGGTTTTTTGGGTTTGTTTTTGTTTTTTAACAGAGAGAAAATAATAGAGGGAATTGACTAAGCGGGTGCTAATATTTTTCAAAAAGTAAAGAGGAGCATACTGACTTGGCACAGAGGTGGTAAACGCAGGAAACGCCTGGGGCTGGAAAAACGAAGAGAAGAGATGGGAGCACCCTCATTTAGATGCCTCCAGGGCAAGGAGTCAGGCCTCAGAGCCGAGAGCCCTGCCTGCTTCCTGCTGGGGCTTCTAAGGGAGGGCAATGGAGGTGGTCTGGGGAATGTGGGAGGAAAGCTATGGACAGTGATTCCAGCTCCCAGCAACAGGGTGAAGGGCCACTGTGGGAACAACACGGAGAGGAAAGCTGGCAAGAGGAGTGTAGTTAAGTTTCTTCGCCCCTCCTCCTTGTCTACTGGCAGAATTTGATGGAAAATCAGCCAACAAGGAAAACTGTAGTTTTGAGAATCCTAGCCCCCAAACACAGAGTATGGAAGGGTGAATATGGCACACTGCCTTACCTCTAGTCAATTTTCCAAAGAGCTCTGAATTTACAGCATTTATTGAGCATTTATTATGTGCCTAGTATAATTCTAAGCACTTTATATATGATTAATACATTTAATCCTCATCACAACATTTAGAGGTATTACTAGTATTATCCACATGATACAAATGAGAAAACTGGGGCATTATAAAGGTTAAGTCACTTGTTCAGAGGTAAAAGGCACTTATGATAATCGGCAAATCCAGGATTCAGACCCAGGGTGCCTAGCTATAAAACACTTGCTCTCAATATTTTTTTTTTTTTGAAACTTTCACACCAATGTGTACCTGAGGAAAAAGCCTCAGTAAAATGGTGGAAGTAAGAGTCTTTATGTAAATGATCCTTAAACTGTATCACGTAAATGTAAGAATCATTTGGGGAGATTCTGAGACTCACTCCGCAGAGAATGATCTGGAAGTTCTGAGAAGAGGAATTTGAATTTTAAACAAGTGGTCCCCAGACATCAGCCCCATCACCACCCCACGTCAGTTATTCTGATGTAAATGGTCAACGGACCCCAGTTTGAGAATAATTACTTGGCAGGGGTTGATGAGAGCAGAGGATAGAACTTGAAAAAGTCTTTCTGTTGCTCAGTTGAGAATCAGTCCTCAAACACAATTCTGATCACATCATGCCCTGCCTCAAATCTCTTCAGTTCATTCAACAAGCTCATGCAACAGATTAATTTAGATATTTACTGAACACATAGTATGTGCTAGGCAATATTCTGGGTTCTTGGGATACATCAGTGAACAAATCAGCGATGCCTCAGGGACCTTATATCCTATGGGTTGGGGAGGGAGACGGTATGCAGCAGACGAGCTAAATTATATAGTATGTTAAAAAGCAGCTAAGTGCTAGGGGAAAATGCAGGGTAGCAAAGAGGAGGAATAGTGCAAGGGAAGGATAACTTTCCAGAAGTTGGTGAGCACAGGCTGCATTTGAGAAGTTAGCATTTGGGGAAAAAAAAAAAAACTCAGGGGAAAGGCACTTCACCCTGTGGGTATCTGGTGGAAGAGCATTCCAGGCAGAGAGGAGCAGGGAGAGGCTTGAGACAGAAGCACGCCTAGCGTGGAGGCATTCCTGAGAGGTAAAGCAGAAGTGGTCAGATCCTGTAGGGCCTTGCAGGCCACTATCGGGGCTTTGGTTCTTCCTCTGGTGAACTGAAGAGCCACTCGAGGGTTCTAAGCAGAACAACAACATGATCCAATTTGTCTAAGGATCACTCTGGGTGTTTGTAGCAAGGTGATGGTGGAAGCAGGGAGACCAAACAAGAAGGCTTTAGTAATCCAGGCAAGAGGCAGTAACTCAGAACTACAGGGGCCATGGTGGCCAGAAGCATTCAATTCTGGATGTATCTTCAAGATAGAGCCATGGGATTTCTCAAAGAAATCTGAATCTGGTGTGTGAGGAGAGAAAGTCATCATGAAAAGATTCTAAATGAGTATGAGGAAGACTGATGGTAGGGAATAGGGTTGTTTACTTTTTATTTATCTTTAAATTTATTACATGTTTTACTTAATTCATAATTGAGGGTAAGGTGGAAATCTGAAGTTAAGTTTCAATCTTGGACATGTTAAGTTTAAGATGTCTGTTAGACAGTTAAGTGGATAGGTCAGGAACACAGTCTGCAGAGTCTGAGATGGAAGTCTGAACTGGAGTGAAAAATCTGGGGTGTTTTGGCATATAGACCTTATATCCAATCACACAACTGGAGGAGATTATCAAGGAAGAGAAAGGAAGTTTAGATAAAGAACAAGAAGGCTAAGCACTAGACACTGGGACATCCCCACATTAAATGGTAGGAGAGGAAAAAGAGCAAAGGAGACTTCTCATGAGCAACCTGTGGGATTAAAAGGAAACTCAGGGGTGCTGTCTCCTGGAGGCGGAGTGAGGACAGTGTATTTGGGAAGAGGGAGTGGCCACTGTCAAATGCTGCTGAGCAGTTTCCCTGGAGTGCAGGGCTGAAAACCTGACTGTGGTGGACGTAAAAGATGGGAGGAGAGGAATTGGAGATAGTGACTATACATAATGTCTTCAAGGACTTTTTACTGACAAGTGAGTAAAGAAATCGCGCCTCACTGCTCACTTAAATACAGCTCAAATACTTAGCTTAACATTCAAGGCCCCTGGAGATCTAGTCCCAATCAACAAGTCTAATTTACGAACCAAGCTCCCCACTTTAAACGCCCTATAGACTCATGGTTCCAACTATACTTCAGACTTCCCCATTGTCTTCCTTGTAGAGTACTCTCCATGAGGAAGTCATTGACTTCCAATTCTGTATTTCCAAACTCAATATTGAGAGACCCTTTTAATGCCTTATTGTCCATAAATACTTACTTGATCACATCTACTGAGGCCCTCTCCATCCTCTAACAATATTTTATTTGTACTGCTTTTATGGCTTTTAATATTCTCTACATTATGCTGTACGTTCATTTATCTTAGCTTTCCCTCTAGACTGCAAGCTCGGTGATTAGTATGCCCAATTAAATGTTTTATGGCCTAAAAGACCTATCATGGTGCTCAATAAATACCTGTGGAATAATTTAAATTAATGAAACGTGCTTTTTCTTGTCACATATCAGTTAGAAGTACTGGAATGTAATAGTTTGGAAGGTGTGAAGTGAGGTATTTGAATTTTAAACAAGTGAGCCCCTGCCACATCCCTGTAATTCTGATTAAATGGTGTACGGACCACAATTTGAGAATATATACTTCGCAGGGTTTGAAGAGAGAAAGGGAAAGGATATAGCTTGAGAAAGTCCTTCTGTCATCCAATTGAGAAATCAGTCTTTAAACGATTATGATCGCATCACATCCTGCTTAAAAACCATTCATTCATTCATTCATTCATTCAACAAATTTAAGTGTTTATTGAACACACAATGTATCAGGCTGTATCCAAGGTAACTTGGCATTCTAGAATGGCTACCCCATTTAGTATCTAAGTGACTTTGGAAAAGAAGATATGAACTTCTTTAGGCTTTAGTCTCCTTATTTGCAAAGGCTCTGTAAAGGAAAAGACAGATCCTTGAAAAACTGAAAGGTCAGTGTGGTTAGAGTACAAAGCGTGGTCCAGAATGAGACTGGTAAACAAAATAAGGATATAGTATTCAAGGCCTTGGAGGTCATGATGAGGATTGTAGCCTTTACCTAAGAGCAATGGAACCTTAAGGAAGGGTTTTCAGCAGGAAGGTACCATGCCCAGGGGTATTTAAATACAATATCACGAGTTAAAGCTGAATTAGTTTTTCCTCCAGAATAAGGGAAATTAGTAATTACCATCGCATCAGCCCAATATTTTGAGAGTACTAAGTAAAAACAGTAATCTTTAAGACTTCCTCTGTTTAATTTCCTGAGTAAGATGGAAAACTAAATTAAATCTTGCTTACTGGTGTTAACAGTGAGCTCAACTCATTCCTGGAATCGTGAGTCAGTTTCTTTACGACCTATATACACCTTTTCTCAATTTAAGATTCTAAAAGTGTTAGTGTCAGAAATGAAATCTCAACTACAAAAAAAAATTTATTAAGTGTGAAAGCAAAACAGGTACATCTATTTAAATATTTTTTTACATATTTATAGATAAAACAAACACAAATAACTTATCAAAAATTACAAGTTTAAAGAATAGTACTATTTTGAAACAACCAATAAAAGTATTTGAAAATACCACATTTTATCCATAATTAGTTAATATTATCTCCAAAAAAATGTAACTTGTATTTTCTTGTGAAAAATATATGTTTTTTTTAGATGTCTGGCAAGATTGTTCAGGAACAGTCCATCTTGCTAAATCTAAAAGTGTAATGCCTTTATTGAGAACTTCTGCTTTTACCAAATGGCTTTAAAAACCACTTGCGTTTTCCTTTGGGCTTAGGTGAACTCTGAATCTTCACTTCACTTGCAGACCACAGGGCATCAACATAAACACAGGCAAGTCAGAGTGAGAGTTTGGGGTTGCTTTTCTTCATACTGATCGAAGGACCTTCTCCTTTGCCGGGTGGAAGACCATGGTGTATTGTGATGTCCAATCTACTGCACAGGGCTTCACCAAGCCAAAGCAGCCACACTGAAAGAAATCTGCGAGGTTCTGTGTGAACCCAAGGCTGCCAAGGAAGGAAGAGAACACATCTTACTACATTTCCTGTTTACCTTTTGACAAACATTCATTCAAACCAGAAACATTCACTGAGAGTTTAGAATATACAACGTCCTTTGAAGATCCTGTAGCAGGAATCCATAGATGAATCAGAGAGTTCCCCAGCTTACAGGCCATTAAAACTGAAGCCCAGTTCCATTTCTGGACCTGAATCCCTATTTTGAGATTCCCTGGCTTCTGCCCAGCAACTTAATTTCCTTCTGAGTCCCCCACTCACTGCAACAGTGGCTGGCATCAATAAGTGTCCTTCTTTCCATTCCCACTGCCCTGATTCAGATTTTGATAATCTCAAAGGCCAGATAGGCCAGAAACATTATAGTCAACAAAATGGGTTTTCTCCTAAACTTTTTTTTAAAGATTTTATTTATTTATTCATGAGGCAGACAGAGAGAGAGAGAAAGAGAGAGATAGAGGCAGAAACAGAAGCAGGCTCCATGCAGGGAGCCTGATGTGGGACTCGATCCCGGGTCTCCAGGATCATGCCCTGAAGGCGGTGCTAAACTGCTGAGCCACCCGGGCTGCCCTTTCCTAAACTTCCTAAGTAAAACATGGCTGTGTCTTAATTCCTTCCAATTATTATTATTTTTTAATAATACAGGTCTTTTGTCTTTTTTTCAGACCCATCATACCATGAACTCAGAGGGAATGGGTTCCAGCAGCTCAGGGTCCTTTCTATTGGCTCTCACAAAGTGCAGCACTTCTCTGGGTGGAGCAGGCTGGCGCTTCAGTTGAAGCCGAGTACCTTTCCCCTTGGCTTCCTTCTTTTTCTGATCATTTTCCTTCACATGCTTCAGGAAGCTATCTCAGCTCCTAGAGTGCTTGATATGCTCACTAAGTACGTTAGTTTTCTTGGCAGGAATCTTGTCCTTGTGTGTTTACGACAATGCCAACAGCATGCTGGGTGACACCGTAGACTCTTCATGGTTCTGCCCTGGTAACATTCATGGGGCACTGCATTCTGAACAGCGCCCCTTCCCTTGATGTCTATGTTATCACCTTTCTTGTAGATTCACATGTATGTGGCCAAAGAAACAACTCCATGTTTTCTGAAAGGCCTAGAGAACATATGGTGGGTGCCTCTCTTCTTTTCTGCGGTGCTGGCGAATTACTGGAAGATGGTGATTCCAGCCAAAAGGAAGGAGCTCCTTCCAATTAATCTTACCTATAGGACACTGTCTGGTCCTCTAAAACCCAAACCCAACCCCTTATCAAAACCCACCCCCGCTGTACACATTAAAACATAACTGTGCACGAGGATGATTATGCCATGGCTGCTGCTGTGAGAGTCATCAGGAAAGTATCATCACCACTCCTAGGAAGAGCGGCTCCAGAGCTACTGCATGAGTAAGAGTAACTTAGGGTAAGAGAGACAAGACAAATCTTCAATTTGGGTAGGTTTTTGGAAGCTAGATGCGAAGAAGCTCTAAAGCTTTCCCATTTGCTCCCCCAGCTTGCGCTGCCATTACTCAGTAATCCCCAGCTCTCTCATCTCAGGCTCTTAGTTCCAACATGCCCAGCTCTCTCATCTCAGGCTCTTAGTTCCCTCTTTAGGGCCTGAAATACCCTCCAGTCCCTCTCCATCAAGCCCGACCCCACATCTTTCAGGGCTCAGCTGAAAATTCCAACTCAGTAACAAAGGCTTTCATCCTTTAATGGAGTAAATATTTATCCCTCTGGTTAAACTAGGGAAAAAGGGACTTTATTATCATTGCCAATCTGAAACAATCGTCACAAGCTTAGCACCACTGGTCACCCTCCATCACCTTAGTCATCTCTTCCCATTTAAGTCAATTCCTCTCCTCTCTAAACACAGATCACAGTCATATCCCAGGCTCTGATTTCCTCGTCTAACAGCCTAACAGTTTCATCTTGTACCACCGGTGTGCTTTAAAATAGACTGCTCGTGAGATATGCAAGTGAGCGTTAAATCCCCGGAGGGCTCAGGGTCACCTCTGCAGCACTCCCAGCCTCCAAGACCCCGATATACATGACAGGGAGATAAGCTTCAAAGCCCGATCATTCATATCGTAAGATGACAGCCTTCCTACAAACATTCTCATTTTCAACGGAGGACAGGTTTTATACAACCAGTACTCTGGAGAAAACACACCCCAAACCTGAAACACTAGCTTCTCCCTGACACAGGTGGGCACATTAAGCACAGGGCTGAAAGAATTATGGAGATAGAAAGGCAGGTTGAAAATCTTGGCAGAGCTCACAATCTAATGCTTTCTGCAGAGGGCCTTGTGGCTGGAATTCTCAGCCACGTGCTTGATTATCTCACACTGACTTTGTGCCAGCAACATGCAATCTTGTGACCATGTGGCTGGACTTGAGAGATTCCCCATCTTGGCAAAATTTCAAAGTCATTTAACTATTTGTGCTGAGCCCAGGAGACTAAGTCTTAAATTCCCACCACCTCGGGGCTCATGACCTTGCCTCTCACCTCCTGTCACCGAGGCTTCCAAGACTCCACCAGACAGCAGGTCAGAGAGCAACACTGCCTGGGTGCTGGCAGGAGGCTGGGAAACCAATGGCTAGGCTAGCATCCTCCATAGGACACAGTGGCCAAAATACCTCTGACTTACTTGTATGGGGTCCTCCTGAGGGACAATGTCTGTTTCATATGTCGGCTCTGCTTCAGCAGGCTGGTTCTCTCGTGGGAGGTCAGGCCCAGAAAAGCAATCTGCAAAACAAGGTTGGAAGGTACATGAAAAATCCCATTCTGCTGAGGGTCTGTCACAATTAGTGCATCACAGGACAGCAGTAAAATACAGTATGACCTAGCCTTCTAGCCCAGGACCACAGTGAGGACAATGACTCAGCAACTCCAAATGAGACTAAGTAAATCTAGTAGTTGAGCATTTTTTTTAAAAAGTTCATTTATTTTTCAGTAATCTCTACACCCAACATGGGGCTGGAACTCACAACCCCAAGATTAAGAGTCCCACGCTCTTCCAACTGAGCCAGCCAGGTGCCCCGAGCACTTATTTTTTTGATTGTCTGTTTTTAATTATCCTTCAACAAAGCAGTCCTGAAATAATTGCTTTGGCAATTCAAGCCATGGCTGACAAGCTTATTTAGATTCTCAACACATTCAGCATGTAAGTTTTAGATGAATACAACTATATAAGGTCAGTATTACTGCAATTATCTCAACTTGTACATGCTGCTTCTCATCTCTTTGGAAAGGGCCAAATGAAAAGGTTAATCTGAAGTGAAGGACGTTTAAATCCTCTGGGGAAGGGTAAAAGTTAAGGTAACTTAAAAACTCCCAAATCATTAAAACCTTACTATTCACTGCGTTACTCCATTTAATCCTCAAAACAACTCAAACATCAAGTTCCTTATTCATAAAACAGAGATTACGACACCATCCTCCTTCATCAGATTGTTGAGGGATCTGACGTAATATATTTAAAATACCCAGTGGAGAGGCTTCTAGAGGTGAAGTAACTGGTCCAAGGTCACATAGCTTTGAAAGTAGCAGAACTGAGATGGACACCTCAGTCAGTGTGAGAATCAAGTTCATGGTCCTTACCACAGTCTTTGCTCAGTTTGACTTGCTGTACATAGTCAAATCCATGACTCACTAGAACAGTCAGCAAATGAAAGGCTTCAAACTGAACTGTTTTACTAAGAAAGCAACTTTACTCTGAATTCCTGTATCTGAAAACTATCCAAAACTCTGAGTTCATTTTCCTACCTTAGAAAGTATAAAAAACACTAAGCTTTCTTTAAAAAATTGAGCTATAGTCTCACATACATCTGTACTTGTTCTAAGAGTCCAGAAGAGTAGAAAGAGAATTAGACCTGATGTCTCAAATCTTCAGCTCTACTTCTAATTTCACCTCTCACCCACCCTATGGCCAAAACAAGGCACTCAACCTCTCACAGGTTTAGTTTTCTCATCTACAAAATGGAGATGCTGCTTTGGCACAGTCTGTACCTCAAATGTTTGTCAGCAAAGTGCTTTGGAGTAGGTAACGCATATGTAACTATTAGGCATTATAAGATATTAATAACCATCAGTGGTGCTAATACTTATTCTTCCTGCCTGAATTCATAGATACCAGAGGGGCAATAGTTGAAGATGAACATTCGGAAGCCTCAATGCGTTAGTATTACCAGCTTCATTCCTTTCTTTAGAATTTTTTTCCTTTGTCCATCTTTATTTACTATTATTATTATTATTGTAGAATTGGTTACTTACCTATAAAAGTGGAATGCATTTTGCTTTCAATGAGTAACATTCTAATTATCTGAGGTCATGGTGATTGGCTCAGACTGATCACACCTCTCTAGACCATGAGGGCAGGCTATGGCAACACCTAGAATTGGGTTATGCTCACAGGGAAAGGAAGGCAACAGGGAAAGGACAGCAGCTTCATGGGAAGCTGAACGTGGTTACTGCCCTGGAGCATGAACCTTCTAATGGCCATGACCCTCTCTGGAAATATAATTACCATGTCCACTAATTGGTGATGGATTTTGCGTTCTCCCTCCCCTTCTACCCACTTAAGCACTCATAATAAACAGGATAACACACAGGGTTGGAAAAAAAGAGGGAAGATAATCACCTCACAAACGTTTTTAAAAGCATCTCACAATGCTTTTTATATTTTATATCATGTTTTCACACACCATATAAGTATATGATGAAAAAAGCCTTGGAAAAAAGCCTTCCAGTTCTGATTTCACTACTCACTGAGTGACCATGAGCAATCCAATTCACCTCTCTGCAACTCTATCCGTAAAATAAAAAGGTGAGATTAGATCGTTCCTAGGGACATGCTAACAACTTATGCTAACCTTTAAACTATTCTGTGAGTAGCATTATCAACTCCATTTTACAGACAAGGAAACTGAAATTCAAGGGTCAAATGACATGCCTACACCCAAAAGAGTAAGTGACAGAGGTGGAACTAAGACCCAAAAGCCTTCCGACTTAAAATTCAAGTCTATTACAGGCTACTGAAAATTTTACTCAAAGGCATTATAGGAAGACAAATAAATACCTGAAAGAGTTGATTTAATAATAAAAATGTTGACCATGAGAAGTGGAAAGCTGCTAGCATGAAGATATATAAAACCCAAGGGGAACAGGCCACAATCTGATTGAGGTAGGTCCATAGTCCATCTTCTCTGAATGTTGTGGTACAATGATTTGACCAATCTGTGAATTCAAAAAAAAAAAAAAAAAAAGGAACTCATTATTTAAAAAGGCAGCAAACTCATGATCATTCTTCAAGAAGATAAAATCACTGCATTTCTATTCAGGGAGAAAATAAGACATGACAACACATACTAGAACCCAAATTTTAAGAATTTATCTTCCAAATGCCAGCTTAACCAACAAAGTAAACAAACAGTACCTCACTGCTCATAAGGGCTATGACAGCACTGCACTGGTGGGGTGGGCAATAAAGGAATAAAAGCAAAAATGGTCCATAAGACCACCACTAAAACCATCATAATCAGCATAAAATAAACTCTCCAAAGTTAACTCTTCAAGGACTTGATAACAGAGAATAGCTATATTTAATAAATATCTTAGAAAATTCATCATCTTATCCAGGATACACAGCAAGACAGGAGTCTGTTATAGCACTGAATAAACTCTTAAGGGTTCCTATTAACAGGCCATTGCTGTAGGCACAAGAAATCCTCTAAGCACCCAGATATCATCAGAACACAACCTGACGCCATAAGGTTACTGAGTACATTTCTGCGTTGGCACCATGATTTACACTGTAGAGAGAAAAAGTCCAGGTAAGGGAATCATGAGACATCCTAGGAAAAGAATAAAGACCAAGATGCATATGGTCAGTTTCTCCCTAGAAAACCCATATGTCAATTCAAACAGAGGACTTCCCTATGGCCTTCATGACCCCTAAGTCAATCTTCAAGGTTTTGTAAAGCCAATGACTTTTGTGGGCACCATGACCATTTACAAAGGGTGAATTATTTTTGAAATAAGAATTCTGTAAATTTGCACCTTGAGGTTTCATATATGCCTCTGACAATTTGATAAGTAATTTCAGACATTTTCCCAAAGCAGCACTTTAAGAGCTCCTAGGACAGAAAGAAAATGAGTCCCTGACTTTTACTATCACCTGTCTGTCCATTTTAGTCTTAAAAATCTATGCTTTCCCCTTGAGTCTCATTTGGTTCCTAACCATCTTTCATGACTGTATGTCAGAAACATACTAAGGGCAATCATCACGAGTAACAATCAAGGCAACAAGTTAAGGCAAATTATGCTTTCTTTAGAGCTTCTCATTAGGAGAGCAGACAAAGATGCATCCCATGCACCTGATGTGACAAAAAAAAAAGAATATAATTCCCAACAGCAGGCAGAGGAAACAGCTGCCGCATGGTAAAGAATACCTATTTGCTCCCAGCTTATATTTCTACTGCTCTCTTCTGGGAATCTTTGTGATAATACAGCATGACCTCAAAGTGAAATTTTCATAGGAGTGATTTCAGATTTAATGTCAAGATTTGGCTACAAATGGCCACGTATGTTAATCTTATGCAATGTAAAACTGTAATATGTAAAAATAACACGTTCTGGTCTGGTGGTCATTGGCTAATGACAGGGGACTCATACTATTCCAAGCTGACCGTTCTCATCTTCAGATAGATCTGACAGTTACGATGTGATCTTTCTAAACACTGATCTAAAATCTTTCTCCCTGTACCTTGTAGGATGCTGACACTTTCTGGGTGTCCACACCCTGAAAGTAGACCTCACAAATGATGAAATGGATGGAGGCTGCCCAGAGCTGGAAGTAGCTGCAGCTGGCTCACATGAGGGAAGAGTGTGCACATCAAGGCTTTGGCAACAGCAATGTGAGTGGTAAACAAAGAGGGTGGGATGGCAGTGAGACCTCCTTAGAAAAATGAAGCACAAGTTCATTTTTTTTCCAACTGTGAAATAATGATAAATGACACAATGTACTCATTGAGTGTAAAGAAATATTGTCAGGAGACAAATGGGATAAAGGTAACAAAACATGTTCAGCCAGTCTACATGGTTGCACGCGAATATAAAGTGGGGCCATTTCCTAAGAAACAAAATATAAAATTGGATCAGAGCCAGAAAATAGAGAGAAAGAAGAGGGAAGAACCGATGCATGTAATAAGAAAGCAACTTGGAAAGAATGAAAGTGATGGAAAATTCCTTTTATCCTTTTCAATAATACAGTCTTACACTGGACACAGCCATCAAACAAAGGTGACTATTTTTAGTGAAGAGAGAAGCGGGAGAGACAAGAGTGTAAAATCTGGCTCCTCTCCTTGAGGATCAAGTCCAAGGGACAAGCTGGTCCATGGGCCAGCTTAAAAAGGTTTTCCAGGAATACCTTTTATTGTGAGGCCTTAAAAGGGCAGCTCTTTCATCAGAAAGATGCACCATCAAGAAATCTTTTATTCCTTACCCCACAGGATGTAATTTAAGAGGTTTCTGAATTCCAGAGCTCAGGATTACAGATGGCCTTTGACGAGAAAAGAGATCAGGGATCAGTTAGATCTCTGACAACCAGATCCATTTGAGATGGTGATGGTAACACTGAGCTACAAAAGCATTCCCTACTGATCACAGACGCCCAAAGTGCCAGACAGGGAAAGGAGCTAGCAAGGTAACTGAAGCCCTCTCCATGCCTGTGGCAGGGCAAAAAGAAACCATTTCACATAGATATTAAGAATCTCTAAATATGAAACCCCGAACAAAACAAAACTTGTTAATACTGGAGGTTTCTGGGGAAGGGAACTGGGAGGCTTACGGGCAGAGTAGGAGGATTTATTTTTCAAACACTAAACAGAAGTTCAAACAAAGAAATGGGGAAGGTAAGAAGGGGTGGTACTTAGGATGCTAAGGGAAAGAGAAAATAAAGTAGAGAGAACATTTCTAACATCTTCCTGAATCATCCCAGGTTTAGTTCAGGAACTAAAACAGTATTCTAGGGATCCCTGGGTGGCGCAGCGGTTTGGCGCCTGCCTTTGGCCCAGGGCGCGATCCTGGAGACCCGGGATCGAGTCCCACATCGGGCTCCCGGTGCATGGAGCCTGCTTCTCCCTCTGCCTGTGTCTCTGCCTCTCTCTCTCTCTCTGTGTGTGACTATCATAAATAAAAATTTAAAAAAATAAAAATAAATAAAATAAAACAGTATTCTACTGGCAAAACCTAAGACCAGAACATCAATGTAACATGGATTATAAGAAGTGGTCAGCAGATTCATAGTGAGGCCAAATTCTCCCAAAGCCTTCAAAATAAATAAATAAATAAATGATCAACAGCTAAGGCCAAAATAAACTACCAGCACCATAGGTTTTCCCAGATAGGTAACCCACTTCAAGATTTGCAAAGCATAGCCATGTAATTGCTCAGAGCTAAGCTAAAACCCTTCTTGCTTCAATTTAAACCTTGCTCTTCTGGGTTAATCACCTTGGGATAGTCGGATGTCACTCCCTACATGAGCCCCCTACATGCCTGTTCACGCTACTACTGAGAAGTTATTTTCCCTTCTTAGGGATGCAGAATAAATAAATGGTCTACGGTTTTCTTCCAAGTCATTATTTCCAAACTTCCAGTGACTATTAGTTGGCCCATAAGCTCTAAGCTGTGATTGGACATTTACCAAATGGCACAGACATTTAGGGTTTTGTTCCTTCTCTCCATGACCACTTCCTCCCAACTTCAACCTCTCCACTGCCAATCTGTTCTTTTTCCTATTTTATTTACTTATCACTTCCCTTGCTCTGTTCCTGAACAGCTAATTTTTCCTCACTTCACTAGGTGATAAATCTATACTTTGCCTCAAATGAATTTGTATTGCTGACCACTTCTCAATTTATCACTTTAGGTGAGGTACAATCTTTTCCCAAGGGCTGACAACTAACCTCTTTCAAGCATTTCTTGCAGCTTCCCATTGCTGAGTCTCAGAGGCAGCCATCTTACTTTTATCAGGAGTATGTTTTATAGTCACCCAGTCAGAATGTGAATATACAAAATTTACCAAGAAAAATTCGTGTGGGTACGGGTTTATGAGTTTGCTATATGAAAATATTATACTTACAGATGAAAGACTCGTACATAATCCAATCACAAACGATGGAAAGAAAAAATAAGAAGAATATGTAATAGCGATGATTGCCAAAACCTATATCAAAAAGAAAAAACACATTTAATACTTTCTTACAATGATTTTCCAGATCAAGCCTTTTTAATCACTTTCCTGTCAAAAGCCTTCACCAAATTAAAAGTAAATAAGCTTATACTTTGCTTTTAAATAATATTAAACCAAAACCAAATAGCTCTGTTACATCATGGTCAACTGTCCATGATAACTGAACTAATATTTATTTGTTGTTTACCGAAAAGACATCTTTCTTGAACAGAACAAGATTTACTAAACACGTGTAGTTCTAGGATGGTCTATACTGCATTGGAGGAAGGGGAGAAGGAAGGACTTTGGGCAAATCATACCCTATCTCTTCCTTCCTTCCATGTAACAAGTTTAAGAAGTATAATTTCTGTAAATCAAGGATCCACTTGATAAGGGTAATAGAAAAAATGAATGTAAGAGCAGCAAAAAGATATGCTGCAGAAGACTAAACACAGGAAAAACGGGTCAACCTGCAGGCTAAGGTGTACAGAAGTGAAGTACGGGCGAGGGTGCCAAGCAACCAAGTCTCACTGTTGTGTATGTGGCTCTCTAGACGCTGGAGTTGAGAGCACTTCGATGCTAATGACACAGAAGTACCACCATGTCCCCACTTTCTATGGCAGCAATGCCTAGCAGAAGGAACAATGCCCACTGCAATGGGAAGACCTAGGTTCAAAGAGGAGTAGTTGTGTTAAGTATTTAAGTTAATGCCTTAACTTCTCTGATCCAGTGTTCTTGTTTTTAATCTGGGGATAAGATCTCTTCTGCCTGCTTCATAGGCCTATGGCAACCAAATAAGAGGATGCATGTGAGACCACTAAGTTAAACGTAGCGTAATAAAAATACATGGGCTCAACACTGTTGCTTTTTCCATGTCCATTCCAAGCTAACCATAATGCTAACCATCCCATCTTTACGGTGGGATGAGGTCCACGAAGCTTGGAGCTCTAGAATAGAGCATCAAATGCACCAAAGAAACCTGAGTAAAGCCACCTTTTGTTCAAGATTATAAAAGAATATCCTCTGTTGAAGACAATGACCACAGTTCCTCTGAAGTTCCTCATAATAAACCCCTGGTTTTTACAGTGACCACTCAGAGGAAACTTGGGGCTACAGACCACGACAAGGAATACTCCCTATTATCTCTGGTTCTGGCTCCTACCTGAGCTTTGAAGGAGACAAGTGGAGAAGTAAATGAGAGAGACAAGTCACAAGACATGGTAAGAACCTGGTAATTTGGTATAGAAGACTGACATTACTAAAATAACCTCAAGCAAATAATTTACCTTTTCTATTTTTTCACCTCTAAAATGCAGATAGTAATACCAACCACACAGGTTGTGCCCTGATGATCAAATAGGATACTATATTCAAAAGTGCTTTATAAATTCTAAAATACTATACAAATGACATTATTATTATCAACATTGACAGCTTTCTAAAAGTGTTATACCATGAAGATTCTCTGACAAGGAAGAGCTACAAAATGCACCCCCCTTAGATGCCCTTCCATTTTTTTCTATGAATCATAAACATAGCTAAATATACACTTAACTTCATAGTGTTAACTGAAAAAATTCAATCTCTCACCTATGCACCGTCCAGTCCACAGACAATGCTGATCATATCGAGCGACACAGGAGTTACACACGTGGCAATGAAGTGACCTTAATGGCTTCCTTATCTAAGTGGGCAATTAAGACAGGTCCAAGCAAAAATCAGTGTCTTAAAGTGGTGACAAATCACAAGCAAAATCTTACTCCTAAGTCATAAAGACATGGGCACAAATAATCCTAAATAGATCATCAGTTCACGCAGAGGCTCTGGCATGCCTTATTAATATTTACACTTCCATGTATCTGATTTTGATTAGGCCATCATTAGAAGGGATTGGACTTCCAGAACCTATTCACACTGATGAAGGGGAAGTGAGGCAGTACCAGGCAGCAGAATGAGCACTGGATTAAGAAAAAGGAAAAAGGACACCCAGTTACATTTCCAGCTCTGCCAATAATCTGGGGGAAGTTAATTCCTCCCTCTAGGCCTTGATTCATCAATTGCAAAATGACAGGTTTCAGTATGTGGTTTCAAGGGTCATTGTGAGCCTCTGACTTGAAGTTAGTTTTAATATATGCTTTATGGCAGGAAAAAGCAATCAAAACACACTACGGATCATTCACAGATTTAACCATAGGCAACTTTAAAAAACTACGAACATCATTCCCTCAATATGCTTAAGGCAGAAAACTATCCTGATAGTAATACAAAATTAGAAGCTGGTAGAAACAAAGGTGTACAAATATACCATGAAGATTTAACAAAGGCTTACATGACAAATGCTACCAAGAATTTGCTTTCTTACTATAGGAAAAAATTATTTAAAAAAAGACTCACAAGACATGATGTACAAAATGTTCTGAAGTCCAGACAGCCAGTCTCTGCAAGGGTGATGATATTCTGAAAGGCATGAAATTTGACCTTATGATTTCGTTTGCTAAGAAATACATAATGCATGGTTATATACCATTCTCACAGCTCTCTCTCCAAACTGAAGCAGCCAGAAAAGCAATTTGGAATACTTGCCACCAAATCATTCTGTACCTGAAAATAATGTGACTTTTCAAGGCTGCATTTTCAACCATAGCCAATAAATTAGAATGCACAAAAATTATACCTCCCCTTCTCTCCATGAATGGCAAGCACTTTCCAGTTATAATCTGCTAGGGAAAAATAAACACACACATATATACCCATAAAAAAGAAACAAAACCCATCAGTATACATCAGAACTGATGGTTATAAGCACCATGGACTCCTTTCAGGAACACTGGCTAGAGAAACACAGACAACGATGCTCTCCCCAATTTCTAAACCTTTGCAAGCAAAGGATAATAGTCAACTGATACCTTCACATCTGAGGAAGAGAAAGGTCAATGAGGTGCCCTCTTGCCCCTGCTTGGTTACTCTCCATGTATTTTGCTGAGGAACTGAAATGATCATTATCTAAGTGTGTTACTAAAAAGAAATTTAGATCAGGTTCACTAACAAATTACATTTGAAGAAGTCTTGGTGGGTATGACTTTAAGAGAAAATAAAAATGTTTTAAAACTTTCACATAAATAAATGAAAGCGTAACTAACAGTGGACACATCTCAACTTTGTTGATATATGTTGCATCTATTACATGCTGGGCACTAGAGAGGCAGCCATGGCAAACATGAACGTTACTAATTAAAAAAAAAAAGTAACATTACAAAGAAAGCTCACCGTTTTCCTTTCTTCTTCTGAAGCTTTGGTGAAGCCTGGATCAGTTGCCCAAGTCTTGTAGAAAAAGTAGAGGAAGCCTATTATGCTGAGAAGGAAAGCAAAATAGAAAGGAGTGCCTGCTAGATGTGAAAGCCTCGTTAAGGAATATATCAGCTTCCATTAAGAACAGTATAATTATGACATAAGCAAATTTCATCACTGGTGCCTAAGAATCTCTCTGCATTCTATCCTCACTTTCCATTATCTATACACATCCCTGCCCCCAAACCTGGCCCCATCCTATGTTCTAAACCTCCAGGAATTTGCTCATAGTTGCTAATAATTAATCCCTCCTGATTAGCTGAAACTCATGAAATATTGATAGGGATAGTTGCAATCTATGAGGTACATCCTGAGGGCTTAAAACCATTCTAGATCCAAATAAAGTAATCTCTGACGGTGTAACTATGACTCTCCTGTAAGCATCTAAAAGAATATTTTATCATTTTAACAAAATAATTCGAAGAAACAAACCACTTGATTCAGATTCCAACTAAAAATATTTCTTTACACATTAGATTAATGCTTGCAAAAATTTCCTAATAGAAAGTTTAATAATGAATCCCTGTCATCTTTTAGGCTGCATTAATTTAGAAATACACACAAAAAATTGCTTTTTGCAAAGTAATTACAAATCAAATTCTGTTTGGGGAAAAGAATACATTACGGGCACATTAAGATAAAAAGTATTTCAAGGATAAATATTACCCATTTTGAAATGGTACAAATTCGTTGTATAAAATGTAAAATTTTGCTCCAGGGAAAGAATGAAGGTGCACTGAGCAATAAGCCAATGCACCAGTAGTAAACCAATTCTCCTTGCCCAATTTAAATCATTATCAACACAGTAACTATCTGCCTTCCAAGGACTTATCAAGCTGTCTTTAAAAAAAAAAAAAAAAGAGGGGATCTCTGGGTGGCTCAGCGGTTTCGCGCCTGCCTTTGGCCCAGGGCACGATCCTGGAGACCCGGGATCGAGTCCCACGTCGGGCTCCCTGCATGGAGCCTGCTTCTCCCTCTGCCTGTATCTCTGCCTCTCTCTCTGTGTCTATCATAAATAAATAAAAATAAATCTTTAAAAAAAAATATTTTATTTATTTATTTGGAGGAAGAAAGAGAGAGCTCGAGCATGAGCACAAGCAGGGAGGGGGTGGAGGGCAGAGGGAGAGGGAGAAGCAGGCTTCCCGGTGAGCAGGTGAGCAGGAAGCCTGATGAGGGACTTGATCCCAGGACCCTGAGATCATGACCTGAACTGAAGGTAGGCACTCAACCAACTGAGCCACCCAGGTGCCTGTAGAATGGTCTTAAGCCAAACTCTGGACTGGAACAGGTGGCCATGAAATAGACTCTAAACCCCTGCTATTCAAAGTATGGTCCATGGAACCACAGCAATGGCTTTACCTGGTAGCTTATGAGAAAGGCAGAACTTCAGACCTCACTCCAGATCTGTAGAACCAAACTCTAGATCCTTAGGGGATCCATGCACATAATACAGTTCGAGAAGCACTGATCTGACCCCAGAAAAACCAGCCAACAACCACATCTGGCTCAGGTAGGTTAAATGCTGGTTAAATGTATCAGTTGGCCTGCAGAAAGGTCTGGCTTTAAGATAGGATCTAGAAGAGTTGTGTGGCATTCAATTCCAACAAATAAAGCTTACTTAGAATGGATTAAGAATACTGTTACAGAGTACATAAGTCAAGACCTTTAAAGAAACACATCCTTTCTTCCGTAGAAATCTTGAAGATTTCTAGAATCTTGATCAACACACATGACACATCCTCAAAAATATATTCAGTTGAATCATGATTCCACATACTGAACTGAACAGAACTGTGAGCTTCTGTTCTGAATAACTTTCCAAAGAAATCCCAGGAGGTTCCCTGGAGCTTCTCTGAGTAAAATGAATGCATTCTATGCCCTCACATAAAAGTCAAACATTCCTTGCTTCCATGCCCTTGCTTAGTGTGGTAACTCAAATGCTCCCCACTGCCCCCATCTACACTTTGAGGATGTCCAAGCCCTAACTACCTTTTAAGACCTAACTTGGGAAGCCTGGGTGGCTTAGCGGTTTAGCACCTGCCTTCAGCCCAGGGCCTGATCCCGGAGACCTGGGATCGAGTCCCACGTCAGGCTCCCTACATGGAGCCTGCTTCTCCCTCTGCCTGTGCCTCTCTGTGTGTGTGTCATGAATGAATAAATATTTTTTTTAAATTTACTTATTCATGAGACACAGAAGAGAAAGAGAGAGGCAGAGACACAGGCAGAGGGAGAAGCAGGCTCCATGTAGGTTGCCCGACGTAGGACTCCATCTAGGGACTCCAGGATCACGCCCTGGGCTGAAGACGGTGCTAAACCGCTGAGCCACCCGGGCTGTCCAAGACCTAACTTATATTCTCCTTCCCCTTGAAGTCTCTTTTCTTTCCTCTTTTTCTTTCTTTCTTTCTTTTCTCATCTGAGAGAGAGAGAGAGAGCGCGCGCAAGCATGAGTTGAAGGTGGAGGACAAAGGGGCAGAGGGAGAAGCAGACTCCCCACTGAGCAGGGAGGCTGATGTGGGGCTTGATCCCAGGACCTCATGACCTGAGCCAAAGGCAGATGGTTAACTGAGCTACCCAGGTGCCCCAAAGATCTTTCCTGACTCCCTATAGAGAATTCTTTCCCTTCCCTGAATCTAAAAATGCCTGTTCTGTGGTACTTGGACCTTATACACACCTCAGCCTCCCCAGTTAACTGTGACTCTCTGCAGTTCAAGTCTCTCAATATGGAGCTGAAGTTTGCCTTTCTGTAACCTGGACTGTTTTTCATCCTCTAGGTGGTTTTGGCTCTACACTGAAAATCTACACTACAGCTGTCCTTAGATCTACCTTACAGAATCCTATTTCTCATCTGTTCAATAGTTTTATTGAAGGTCCATTCCGTACAGTACACTGACTTCCAAATGATAGACTTCCAAACCCTTGACATTGGAAGGCAGTGCTCACACCTCCAGGATAAGCAGCAACTTTGTTCCTTATACAGCACAGTTCCTTTATGCTCCTGTTTGGTCAATGCCTCTCTCAAAAGAACAGAATTCAAAACACAGCAAGCATACCACAGGGTGGTCCTGACCAGTGCCAGAGACAGTGTGACTGCTGCTGTCCCTCACATGGACATTCAAATCCTTGTATCCCTTGTGGGGAGTACAGTGGCTTCCTTGGCAGCTGTGTCACTCCCTCCCTGAGGCTATTGGCCAAAGAGCTTACTCTTGAACTTGATCTGAAACTGTGTTACTCCCTCTGCAGCAGGCCAGAACCACAGACATAATTTCTGTGCTTCACCATTTCTGAGTTTTAATCTTCCCTCCAGACACATCAGGAAGGTCATACCTTTTCTATTTGATCCTGCTTCATAAAAGCCAAATATATTAATTGCCTAACATATAAAAGACACCAAAAAGAAGTGATCTTCTGAGGAACCAATCTAGAGCTTCCCTTAAAATTAATTTCAACATGCAGCCTTTCACACAGATTTTATCCATAAGAGTAACTAACAATGAAATAGCTATTATTTATAAAATGCCAATTAGGCAATGGGGTCAGCATTTTACAGACATCATAACATAATAATCCTTGCAGCCATCCTGTGAACTTATATGGTTATCCCTCAGGTTTGGGGGTTTTTTTAATAGCAAAACTGAGACTCAGTGAAATTAAATAACGTACCCAATGGTACCTGACGAGTAAGAAAAAGAGCCAAACTCAAACTCATTTTGTCTGATTTCGAAGATGGTAGTCTTTCCACAGTGCCCCAGACACTCATCTCTTAACAGACTGTGAGAGGGGAAGCTCCCACACGATCCAGGATTGGCAACCTGAGACAAGATTAGTCTAAATAGGGATCCCTGGGTGGCGCAGCGGTTTGGTGCCTGCCTTTGGCCCAGGGCACGATCCTGAAGACCCGGGATCGAATCCCACATCGGGCTCCCGGTGCATGGAGCCTGCTTCTCCCTTTGCCTGTGTCTCTGCCTCTCTCTCTCTGTGTGACTATCATAAATAAATAAAAATTTATAAAAAAAAAAAATTTAAGATTAGTCTAAATACTCAGGATGGGTCTTTACAGGGTAGCACATCCCAGGGCCATTCTAACAGCATTTAACATTCAGGCTCCAAAAACACTGATCTGAAGGCAAAGTGTGCCACCTACTGACTGACATGCGCTTGCCAGTAGCAGGTTCATATGGGTGCCCAGATCAAAGGGTTTTCTGCTGTACCTGCAAGTAAAATACCCCATCCTGTCCACTCTGACATCGTAAGAATCTGTCTAGCTTTGGAAATCAATTCTTCTGATGTAATGGCATCTTCACAAATGGGTGACCTGCCTGCGATGAAACTCACTTGAACGCTAAGTTCTGTAGCTGAGGCTCTCAGACTACAGTGGAGCTACATTCCTGTTGATACTGCTTCTGCAATGTTGAAATAATGCAATATAAAAAGTATCTCACTTTTTGTGCAAAAAGCGAAATAATGTGAATTTCTCAAAATTTAAAAGTTCATCAAGGAACAATTTTAAAACTGTGTTTACTCCACTGCCACATGGGTTGGTAAACAAAAATATGAGCCATCCCTTAGAATCATGTCAGTTATCCTAGAATTTACCAGCCTTGAGATTTCTCCGAGTGGTTTGTGTTGTATATTGTGCTGTTGTTTTATACAGTCGTGGTTTAATAAAGTATTTTTATATCACATATCATCCAAACCTTCATTAAGTAGTGGTTGTAAGACTAGTGCGTAAAAAGCTGCTCCCAAATCAGTAATCATAAGACAAAGGCTATACATAATAACATCTGTGAAAGAAGTCAAATGAACTCCATGATATGCTGCACCATTCATTTACACTACAGGAAACTGAAAAATATTAGAAATAATGCTCAGAAACAAAAAGCATCATTGAAGTATAAACATGCTATAACGAAATGTATGCACTCTGAGAATTCATATGCCCCTCTCACTTTTACACTGATTCCCACGAAAAAAATATTTCTGCATTAAGTGTATGCATCTCTCCTACAAACACTACTTTCTTTTCAAAATTGCCATTACCAAAAAGGGACACAACACAGAAGTTAAAGGAATTGTTGCAGGTCCATTTCTCTCCATCACATTCCTTCTACCCTGTAAAGAAAATAAGGTTATAATGGCTTTCTAGAATCTCCAGAAAGGAACCTGAAAAGAGGTAGGAAGATAAAAAGGCCTCCCTCCTAATGGGAGCTATAAATAGCTATAAAACCAAGAAGTATCCCCTATCCCCACTTCTGGTGATGAGGTTTGGTCAACCCTAAGAGCACAACACACCCTTACACTGGCCTTGGCCTAAGCCCGGCTCCTCAAGTGATAAACCTATCTCTTAGAGGAGTTTTTTTTTGTTTAAAACTATGGGCTGCCATCCATTAGTAAGCCATATAAGAATTAAGTGGGCTGTGACTAGCATTTTTTAAAAAGGAAAAGAGAATAGGATAGAGTAACACAATTTCAGAATAAAGCATACAGCAGGAGTACTGTCTTGTTTCACATGTTTTGGGTGGCAGTGTAAATGTTTTTTTACTGTGGATTGAGACTCACTGCTGTGGACGGCAGCACTGCGCTGACCACTGCTGAGGAGGACATATTTCCCCCAATATCCCTCCCATACAGGCCATCTTGGTACCCAGAAGATTTATTAATCAACTGTAACTGCCAACCAAGTTAAAAGAACCATCTGACCTTGAAGAGAGTATCTCAAGGCAATACAACAAATTTTTATGGATCCAAGTAAACAATAATTCATTCTACTGTTTCTTTCCTGTGAGTAATACTAGACACTACCACTTCCATGGTGTGCTCTGAGATTATTTTCAGAATTGAAAAGATTTCCAACACTAAACATCGGCAACCAGAATAATTAAAATGAATACAAATATGAGTTGTAGTCCTTGGATCTCTCCTAATATCTAAATTTCTAATACTGGCATTACTACTGTTTAAAGGCAAAATGAGATACGTGTTTAAATTTCAGCTTGAAGGATATGAGGAAAGAATAAGATGAACCAAGTCACAAATATCCAAAAAATGGAACTCAGCAGGAAGACTGTTGGTAAGTATATAAGGCTCTTATACCCGACCAAGAACCTAGAAGGAAAAAGGATAAACATATGGTTTTAGCGAAAACAAGTATGGTCCATATTAACTTTAGTTCTAAACACCCTTAAATAATAACATTAATAATAACACTCCCACCCACCCCCAAGTAACAACAATGGTTTTCGGTACTGAGTGCTTCCTATGTGCCTCTTTCCAAGTGGTATAATCAAGAGTTCGCCACCGCCTTGCCCCATTTGACATATGAGAAAAGTAAAGCACTCAGAGATGCATGTTCTAGTTCTTGTAACTAACTTCTACATTATTTCATTCTCCATAACTTTCTATTTGCAATGAATCTTTATTTCTATTGAGATGTATCACATTTGTATTTCTCTTTTTGGCATATCATGTTTCAAATATTCTAAAATGCAAAAATTTTAAATACATGGGAGATTGACCTCCACGTCTAACAAACTTCCTTCCAGGGACTAGCAGCGTATTTCTAAAACAAAACAGATGTACACAACCTTAAGTAGTTTCATCCCACAATCAGCCTGAGAAGCTGACACGTGATATAAAAAGATATATAAGGCCTAAAAGTGGTAAAGTCGTCAGAACTCTAACCCTCTTGCTTGGGTAACAAGCAATATGGAAGTCCATATACAATTTACTCAAATGTTAATACTGTAGTTTCAAAAAGGAAAAAAAAAATTTCTTTCATGTTAAATAATCAATATAGAAAATCTGTGCATGAATAGAGTTTACCTGGATCTATTTTAAAATTTATGCCAGGAAAAAAACAATGGTTGATGAGAGGTAGGAAAAGGATTTTTTAAAAAGCTATCAACTCACTGATAAGCTTTTATAATTATGCATATGATAAAATATTTCAGAAAAACTAAAGATCCCAAACTTCAGGCATATAAAATGCTGCCAGAGCAGGCCAAATGGAGCCCATGTAACCTCCACAGCATGACTTGTTTTGAGATTTTGCAGCACCAATGTGTTTGGCCTAATTAAGTAGTTTGCAGTGAACTACCTAATTTGTAAGTGTCTGCTACCATGACCTGTCTACTTCTAACAGGCATCAGACAACAGCCTGGATCAATAAGCAACTGCCTCTGGAGCCTAAATAACAGTGGAAGTTTGCAGCTGCCTCGCTCCATGAAACCGAGTTTCTACAGAAAGTTATGAGAGAAATAAAAGCAGTATGGATAAAGCTGCCATATGCATTTGTCTCCCATTTGAATTGTGTCCATATGCCAAGCCTAGCAAACAAAGCCCGCAACTCACTGTCAGCAAAAACAAAAGTTTCATGTAACTTTTTGTAATGTGGGTTCCTACTAAAATAAACAAAATCTCAAATGCTCCTATCCTAGGTGGGTAGATATTGCCAGCCCTTGCTTTCCTTCTGAAAACACAAAAGCAAAAGCCAAAACCCCAAAGTGATGATTGAGATTCCTGGTGATTTGGCTTAAAATTTCTTTGGCAACAGAGTCAATCAAATTAATGGAAAATGAGTAAAAATCTCTAAGTTACAAGTTTTCTGAATAGCAGACAATTTTAGGCATTTTGCTATTTTTCAAAAATATAAGTTTTTACTTTACATTTATATTCTAATTCATTTCCAACCGTCCTGCTCTTGAATGACCAAGAGATAAGACTCCTCTAATACCTTGTTTTTTCTTATGACTCAAGCAGCTTAAGCAGTCATGTTTACTTATTCCAGAAAATGCTGGCAAGCAAAAAAAAGGGGGAGGGGGGTGTGCATAGGAATACTCAACATCACACCCTGAAGAGAGCGATACTATATTTCCTTATAGATCTTTTCCTATGGATCATCATCATTACATTTTTCTTTCATTCAGTAAATGAAAATAATGAACAGGAGAAACAAGTTTCCTGCTTGTATGGGCCCTAACACTCCAGGAAATGGTAATTAAATGCTATGAAGAAAAACGAATAGGTGACACAGAGAGTGGGTCAGGGACGGTCTAAGGAGGTGACACTGGACCCGAGGACTGATTGGTTATGTCTCCTGCTATACGATATGGTATTGGAACACTTCTGACAAAGACAGAAGCAAGAACCAAGGCCCTGGGGGTGTGGGGAATGAGCTCGATGTGTTCTAGAAACAGAAGGTAGGAGAGCAGAGAAGGGAAGAGAGGAAAGAGATGAAATCAAAGAGGAGATCGAATCACATAATACCTCACAGGCAAGGAGTTTGGATTTTATTTTGAAGACACAGAAAAGGCACTGGAGGGCTTTAAGTAGGGAGAAAAGACAGAAACTGATTTATTTGTCTCTTTAAAAGACCGTACTAATTGCTAAGCAGGGCTGAACTATGAAGAGAGAAAAGCTGAAGAGCTGAAGTCAGGAGAGCAGTTAGGAACCCTGGTCTAGGGCACTGGCCATGGAGATGGAGAGAGCGGATTAGACAAAAAGCAGGAAGGATTTGATGATGAGCTGGATGTAGGAAGGAAAGAATCGAGGATGATAGTAACCCAACGATGATACTCATAACTCACACAGGGAACTGGATGCCATTTTACTGAAAAAGGGAAGCGAGAAGAGATTGTGGTGTAACATGCTTATTGAGTACTGTGTGTTGTCCATGATTCTGACCATTGTATATGTATTAACCATGAAGCAGACACTGTCACAATTATTATCATCATTTTACAGATAAACAAAGTGAGGCCCAGAGAGCTAAAGCAATCTGTTCAAGGTCAGACTGCCATGTGGTAAAGCCTGACTAGAACCCACCAACCTGACTCTCAACCATGACTATATATAATCATGTGTAATATTTTCCTAAAAATAAAACTGTACCTCAGCCACTATTTTATAATTTCCTATAATTTAATTAGATTGTTTCAACTAAAAAGCATTAGGAGCAAATATAATGAGCCTAAAATGAGATTAAGGAAAAAATAAAATTTCTGAAAAATGGGCAAAAATGCCTTAAGAAACAAAACAGTTACAAAAATCTTCTCATTATTTACAAAATCAACAACTCAGACAGTGAGCTAGAAACTTTATTTTCCACCAATTATCAATTCAAATTACTGGGTTGACCAATTTGCTTTTAGCTAAATCGTATGCTACCAAAGCTGTTCCCCTCCCACTACCCCTGAAGAGGTTTTTATGTGGTAAGTAACATTCATAGCTCAATAAAAAAATCTATGATTCCAGCTAATCAACAATAGAAATAGGCAATCAAATGGAAATGCGGTTAACTAGCCTTGCAAAGACTAATATACACACCTTGGAAGCAAAGATGTCAGAAAAAACAATGTTAATAGAAGACATCCTTTTAAAAGCCAAGAATCTGAATTGAAGTCCAGTATGTATCCAACAGCCCACATGGTAATCACAGAAAGCATCAGCAGCAGGAAGAGCTATTAAGAGATTGAGAATTTTAGAACCTTATGGATTTTACATCCTATGTTTCTAACAATGATTAGTACAACAAAAGAACTATTTCCTAAATTTGTAACAATTAACACAACAGCAGAATACAGTTTTTCTTAGAAATTAATGATCAATAAATTTGAAGTTTGAGAAATCACAATCTTGGAAACAATATTTTTAAAGCTTTAGATTTTAAAAAATATTGCTTAAACATGTTTCGGGGTCTTTTTGTTGTTGTTTTTGGTTTTGCTTTCTTCCCCTCCAAGAAATGGTGGTCTTTTAGAAAAGTGCTAATGAGAGCTGATGTTTTTAAAAATACTTTCTTTCAAACAGTAACTATAGGTCAGAAAGTATAAAGCAAAACAAAAGAACCACAGAAAAATCAATGCACTCAAGACTCAATGAGGAGAGTACAGGAGTTCCAGTCTGGACACCAGATGGTGCCATCCCCTAATAAAGAAGGTCAGAGAGAACAAGTTTACAGAAAAGATGACAGTTTAGGGCATGTGAAATTTCAGATACCTATGGGTATCTAGGAGATACCCAAGAGGCAATCAGAAAAGCAGGTCTACCACTCAGAAAACTTTGTATTCATCAGTATATAGGCTGGAAAGCCATGAATGAACAATATCTCAAGGACTATGTATGTAGAAAGGGGAGGAATCTTGGCCAACACAAACATTTAAGGGGAAAAAAGCTAAGTTATCAAGGGTAACTAAGAAAGAATGATCAGTGTAACCAGAAAGGCAGGATGAGAACCAAGAGAAAGAAAGGTCCCAGTGGAGCCAGAAGAGTTTCAAAAATGGAGTAGTTCTCAGTTGTCAAATATCACCCAGAGGCCAATGACTGAAATAAATCCTCAGGATGCTAATAATTCAGGTTTATTCTGGCAAAGTAAGAATGAAGTGTCTAGGGGTGCCTGAGTGACTTGGTCAGTTAAATGTCTGCCTTCAGCTCAGGTCATGATCCTGGGGTCCTGGGATTGAGCCCCACACTGGGCCGCCTGCTCAGCCGGGAGTCTGCTTCTCCCTTACTCTCTGCCCCTCCCCCTGCTTTTGCGCGCGCTCTCTCAAACAAAATCTTAAAAAAAACAAAAACAAAACCAAAAAAAAAACATAGAAGTACATAAAATCACCAAGGGTTAAAAAAGAGGTCAAGAGGGACGCCCGGGTGGCTCAGCAGTTGAGCATCTGCCTTTGGCTCAGGGTATGATCCTGGGTCTGGGGAATCGAGTCCCACATCGGGCTCCCTATAAGGAGCCTGCTTCTCCCTCTCTATGAGTCTCTGCCTTTCTGTCTCTCATGAATAAATAAAATCTTAAAAAAAAAAAAAAAAGGAGAAGATCAAGAACAAAATCCTGGGGCGCCCTACCAATAAGGGGTAGAGGAGAAGCAGAGGAGCTGGCAAAGAATATTGAGGAGTAACAGCCCATTCGTGCAAAATAGGTGCAATATTTGTGATGACCCTCTGCATAGAAATCTGGTGTCTGTGAATCTAGAATCATGCTGAGGATATAATTACTAATTGTGATTAGACAAGATGATGCCATCTGTCATATGTGAAAACATTAAAAATAGTAGAATCAACTCAATACCTCATTTTAACAACCTGAAATCATATTCACTAGTACGACTTTGATTTTTTTGGCCTTCATGAGAACAGCTGAACTTCCTACCTTTATCTACTAATTCACTTTTAAGTTCAGAGAACATCACTCAGAAGAACTGTCAGGTTAAAGAATAAACTTGGGGTACATCTCTTGAAATTCCAGTTTTCATTTTGTGGAGAGCCATCACATGCTGAAAGTCTGCAACATTGTTATTTTTAAAGTCTAACTCCTCCATGTTGAATGTTACCATTTTCCTCTTGAAAAAAAATTCAATAAAAATAAGTTCTTAAAGAAAACCAAATTTCCTTGCAACAATGTGTTTTCCCTTTTGCTTCTTTAAGAATCTAAACCAACCGTTTTCAATTCATTCATTCATTAAGTGTGGAGATATGCTAGGAGATTCACAAGATAACACGTAGCTTTAGAGCCATCTAGCTGAGGACCAATTTTAAATTGCTAATGAACGCGCCAAATTTCCGACTCTGGGCTATGGGTTGTGCGAGGAAAGATGTGATTAGCAGATGTAATGCAGCACTACGCCAACTTCCTGGTTTTGCCCTGGCTTCCTCCCCGATTTGCCTTAAAAAACAAACACAAACGAATAAAACAATTCTTAGAGCCTGCAGAACAGGACCCATATGAAAATACCTCGCATTTCTGCAGCCACCTCCAAAGTCTGAACTTTTCGTTGGCTCTCATTTTGGCTTCTGTTTTTAGCATGTGAATAATGAGCCGATTTTTGTTTTGTAGAGCCATATCAAGAGGTGTTTCACCCTTAAAAAAAGGAGAGAGAAAGAGAAAGTTCAATTATATTTCCCATAGAGTATGGGTGCTAAACATTTTATAAGAAATCAGCAGGGGGATCCCTGGGTGGCTCAGTGGTTTGGCGCCTGCCTTCAGCCCAAGAGTCCTGGGATCGAGTCCCACATCGGGCTCCCTGCATGGAGCCTGCTTCTCCCTCTGCCTGTATCTCTGCCCCTCTCTCTGCGTCTCTCATGAATAAATAATACAAAATCTTAAAAAAAAAAAAAAAAGAAAGAAATCAGCAGAATCATAGACTCAATGTATTCATCCTGAGAGCAGCCAGCTATTGTGGATGGTTATTTCTCATCGTAATTGAAAATGTATATATAGCTTATGTTTATATTGATGTTCTAATTTTCTAACTGAAGACATAATAAACTAAGGGAGATAAATACCTGGTCATACCTTAACATTTCGGATATCCAGTCTAGAACCAGCTTCCAGAAGTTTATCTACTGCATTAACATTTCCGGCTGCAACTGCCCAGTGGAGTGGAGTGTTTTGGTGTGTTTTATCAACCACATTGAGAGATGGATTAAACTTTAAAAGAAATCCAGTTGGTTCTGGCCTGTCTCAAAACAATAAAGTACCATGGAGTATTAGAGAGATGAATGATTCCAAGGGTAAATGCAAAATAATGAATCTCTTAAGCAAATGTATAAATTGACCAATCAGTTAAGCAAACTGAAAACTGAGAAATTTCTTTGTGCAGAGTTCTAGTCCAGGGGTAACAGGAGAGATGCACCCCCAAAAAAGACATCTATTAATTGACAGGCTGTTACACAGATAATATAATTTCAACATCAATAGAGTGGAAAAACTGCCTTTTGTTTTTCAAACTTTTACTTCCACGTTGTTGTTCTATCGGTTAATATATATTTTTTAAATTATGAATTTAACTTTGGTCAATGCTATGTTATTTACCTAATTAAACACTAAATGAACATTATATTTGAGGAGATAAACCAAAGCTGACTTTCCTTGTTCCCTTTAACCAATTATTAAATAAAGCAGGTATAAATAATGTCCTAAAGTATTTATTTATCTTAGAAACCTATGGACTAGAAGGCAGAATTCAATTATTTTTACTTTACCGTCAATACCTTCCCTTCCTTCGTGACTTTCAAAGACCCTTTTAATAAAGCAGTATTCTACTTTACTTATTCTATCAACATCTTTAAACGCTATTATCTGACTTCAGAGTTGTCAACAAAAAAGATGAAATGCTTTTTAACAAATTCAGCCCCCAGCCCCAGCACTCCATAAACAAAAAGGAAATGGCATCACAACTAACTTAGTTCCTAGCAGAGAGGTCCTAAGTAAAAGCAGAATCAGAAATTAAGTACAACATTGGAAACAAATCCATAAAGGTATCTGAGAAGAAAGAATACCAGAAATTGGGACTATATGCTGGTCATTAATCACGTTTGTTTATACAATACACAGAAAAACTTAAAGAAAAACTTGATATGAACATATAAAGAGACTATATTCATAAATATAATATTTTCAGGGCAGTCAACATTGTCAGAGAACATCAAAATGTACTGTTTTCTGAAAAGATTCTATCATCTAGATTTCAAATTATGAAAACAGTTACACTTGGAGCCATTTTTTTTTTAAATGCAAACTGAGAAATATAAGTCACATTAACAAGTATATGCTACGGAGTCTCTACTTGTTTTGTAAGGAAAATTTTTTCTTATTAGTAGCTTTCAAACTTTTTTCCCCAAAGTTATCAGGAAAGAGAAAATTTATTTCAGTGGTGCCTTTCTAACCACAACTACGTTAAAAGTCCCTATCAATCACAGGGTGGAAAATCTTCCTTTCTTCTTCAGAACGTAGTATCATTTCAACATAGACTAAGATACTTAAAATTATGCACACAAAAATTAGAACTAAGAATCAAAATGAGGCAATTCAGTTAAACAGACTTACCCAAGTACTTTGTGAGCTGATAACATAAGAGGCGTCTGTCCATTTAAATCTGTCATATCGACACTCTGTTCAAAAAGAAGAGTCAACTAGACTTACTGTAAACATAATCAAAATTCTCTCTTCTCTCCAGAGAAGTAACTCTCTAATACATTCAACATTACCATTGTGCTTACGAGAAGGGTTCAAATATCATTTGAACAAAAGAATGTTCTACTTCACATCCACAGGGTAAAAATCTATTGATTTCCACAAAATATTCTTTTTTCTACAAAATATTCTTGAAGGGAAAATCTGAATATATGGTTTAAAATGTATGATGTGAATGGAAGAGTGCTAAGGGAAAGGGAAAAACACTGATAATGTCCATCAAATATAAGAGACTCCAGAGACCCTAGGAATCATCCAGTTTACACCTTAAATGACACAGTAATTCAAACTATCTTGTCTTACACAAAGGCACCCAATCTTTACATAAACACTTCAAGTGACAGTGAAATGTCTATCTTTTCTGAGGCAACTCAATGGATTTTTGGATTTATACCTCAAAGAGTGAAAAATGAAAAATTCTTTTCTATTTTCTAGAATATAGGGAGAAAAAAGGAAACTGTATCTCCACAAGGATACACTCCTTTTTTAAAATGGGCCCAGGTTAGAGGCACACAATAATGGTTCCATCCAAGTCAAAGAAAGAGTTTCAGTTACTGAGGAAGTCTTTTGGACTTGGAGGAATATAACTTGGGAAAAGACCCCAAAGAGAGGCAGACAAGGCTCCTCCTCAAATGTCTTCCCAAAATGAGACTCAAGAGGTTATAATTATTCTACTTCAGTTGGCTAAGTGAGAGAAAGTACTTATTTAAAAAGAACACAATCATTCTGAGAGCATTTGTGCAAACATGTTTCCACGCCTGGAGAGTCTGCTGATATATAAACTACTTTGTTACCAGAAAGCAAATCCCGGACAAGTACAGCTGACAGTGAAACTCCCACCCCCAATACCCTATAATTTAACCTGTGCCATAAATGGATGTCTCTTAAGGCAAGTCATTTTTCATGGAATTACTTTAGAGAACAATAAGAAGCACACATTCAAATTGGTCTCCCATTTGGACTCAAATAATGAAACCAAATGATGGGTTAATTTAGTGATCTGACTACCATTTCTACATTCAACCAGAAGAAAAATACAGGCTTTTGAAGTCATGTTTTTGAAAAACTCTGCAAATTACTAGGATCATAAGGAAAACTATTACAGGCTTACAAATTTCAAAAATATCTATTATATGTTACTGTACTAAATGACCTGTCCTTTTTGCTCCAATGAAGCTAGAAAAGCAGCATTCAATAGCTAGACTTACTGAGGCTAATATTTGAATATTTTGGCATCTGTAGCTTCTATGTTAAAAATGAGGACATACTATTACTCATCATCCTCCCATCTCTGATTCATAATAGCTGGAGTCTAAAATAGGTTTCAAAACATACCTGTCCTTTTGAGATGAGATATGCTATGATGGGCATGTGTTGAAATAATACTGCCAGGTGGATGCTGCTGAAGCCTTCCCCATCAATGAGAGTGGGGTCTGCTCCATACTGTAGTAATAATATGACCATAGGCAAATGCCCTTGTCTGTAAATAGAGGATAAAAAATTATACTGTTTTTTGTAGCATGCAGAAAAAGAAAACCTTCAGGGAGAAACTGATATCCTTAAGACATGAGAGATTTTGGTTCAATATAAAGAGTATTTCCTAATAGACTTTCAAAACACTGGAGATTCTCTCAACATATTTCACTTTGATGCTCCAAACTTAGAGCTATCTGGAAAGTCCTTCTTGAGTGCTGGTAATACACTTAATAACCTCTCAATCTACTATAAACCCGATGTTGCTACCATGTATAAATAATAATTTTACATAACTAATGCCCAAAATGAAAACTTTAAAACCACTTAGACTTCACTCTTGCTATTTTAAAAACAAGAAATAATCATGAGCCAGATACACTAAAGTACAACATTCACAGACTACAGGTATACCGTGGTATTATTCTTCTTAGGAACTGCACACTTTTACACTTGAATATGGCTCATTTTCCATGTAAAGCATTTACCTTGCTAGCTTAAAAGGGATGAGTTAACCTTAGATTCTTCAAAATTCTTGGCTATGGAAAAGTTTCCACACCTTTTTTTTAAATGAACCATTATTCATTTTAGTTTTGGGTTCATGCCAACCCCACCAACCAGGGACTGGGGTTAAAATGACATATGAAGAAACTGTTAAGTATCAGGACAGACAGGTTATTAACTTCAGCTTCAAATGGCCAATATATACCAGAGAAAAGAACTGACTGAGATAGGTATTAAGGAAGGCACTTGTTATAATGTGCACTGGGTGTTATATATAAGTAAAGAATTACCGAATTATACTCCTGAAACCAATATTGTACTGTATGTTAGCTAACTAGAATTTAAACAAAAATGTGAAAAAAAAAGAACTGAGTTTACAGTTCATTGAACTATTGCTTCATCCATGTGATCAGATATAAAAAATACTTATTGTGATTATAAGAAGGCGTAATACACATATTTGAATTTTAACATCATAATGGAACCCTAACTTAAAAAAAAAAACACTGTCTCTGGAAACTCCAACTCCTTACTACATATGTATACAGTATATGTATGTATGTATGTATAGTTTATACCAGATGTATAAAAATATATATTTTTTAAATGAAGGGGAAAAAAGGAAAAAGAAGTCTTTCAAATGGTCTATAACAGCAATTTCCAATATGGTAGTTACTAGCCACATGTGGCTATTTAAATTCAAATTAGTTAAAATTAAATAAAATTAAAATTTCATTTCCTTAGTTGCATTAGCCACATTTCACATGTGGCTACTGGCCACCACATTGGAGAACAGAAAACAGAACATTTGCATCATTACAAAAAAATTCTTTAAGAAAATGCTAGTCTACAAGATTCAGAAAATGAACCTAAGTCACTCTGATTCTGAATAGCAATTTCAATGTTCAAAGATATCTTTACCTGATGGCCCAGTGAAGAGGAGTCGAATTTAAATCTCCACCCAACTGATCTACTACAGCACCTTTTGAAATATAATACCTATTAAAAGCAGACATAAATGAAAATAAGATTTAAAACTTAAAATTTATATTGAGAAAGAAAACATTAATTTTTCTTAGTAATAAATACATGAAAACAGAAATTATAATAATTAACTCTCCCTAAAAGCACTCAGACTTACAGAAGTCTGAGATTCACACCATAGCATCAAGCAGATCCCCGATGAAATATTCTCAGCATATCAGTAATTACTCTTGCTGTCAGGAGCATTCCATTACAACCAACATACGAAACGCATGATAACTATTCTTCACATATTCTAATCACCCAGCACTCTTAAAATGGTTTATATTCAAAACATTTAGGATCACACAGATAATCTACTCAATTTGCAAGAAGAAAGGCAGATTTATGTCAATTTTAACAGTTCAGAATTAGAGTTACTGAGTGGGATTGAATTCTAAAGTAAGTAGTAAAAAATTAAATCAAAATCCTTTCCCTTTCAGAAAGTTAAACATTTTGCATATTTGGCTTTCTATTTCAGGGTCACAGGTGTGATATACTGCATCAAATAAACTTATTTTCTTCTGTGGTTTATATGAAATTAGTCTCGTTATTTTAAAGTCGTGCTTCATATATCATTATCTAAATAATATTCTAGTTTATCTCCACAGAAAAGGAGTTTGCCTATGAGGATGAGTGTTTTTATTAGTATTATTTTATTTTTTTTTATTATTAGTATTATTTTAAATGCTAGTACATACTTTCTTAAACTCCAAGGTTTTTAAATATTATATGATACAAAATATATACACATACACATACACACATTTATTTTACATGCCAAGGGATAAAATAAGCAAACCAAAAAAAAAACCCTGGGTAGGACAGGAGTGCTTTATGAAGGAGAAATACTTTATACAATCTAATTCATGTGTACTTAAAAATATATTCCATATGTAGTTAAAAATATGGTTAAATCATTCCCCTATTTGTCCATTACTACTGGGATTATTACAAAGTAAAATATTTCAATGTTTCTTCCTGTTCTATCCTGAGACAGTTTATGCTATGCTTTTCCTTTTCAAAAAATGTTCAGCATGGGTGCCTGGGTGGCATAGTTGGCTGAGCGTCTGACTATTGGTTTCGCTCAGGTTGTGACCTCAGGGTTATGAGATTAAGCCCCGAGTTGGGCTCTGAGCTCAGTGTGGAGTCTGCTTGAGACTCTCTCTCCCTCTGCTCCTCCTCCTCCCTCTAAAATAAATAAACCTTAAAAAAAAAAAAAAAAAAGGTTCAGGATGCCTGATTGCCTCAGTCAATAGAGCATGCAACTCCTGATCTTTAGCTTATGAGTTCAAGCCTCACATCAGGCCTAGAGCTTACTTAGAAAAGAAAAACAAACAAACAAAAATGTTCCATTTCACTGCCTGAACTCTATCTTTACAATGGGCTCCCATGGCTTTATCTTTAATTTTTCTTTTTGGGCCAGTAAGAGTCCTGGACTAATGATAACTAAGGTTCTTTTCAACACTATGATAACCGATGTGTGTGGCACCACGTTTCAGGTATTCGTTCATAATATGAAATGACAGATGGTACAACATTCATTCTTGTACTTGAAGAAAAAGACAAACGAGGAGAGGCCTAGAATAACAAACACACAACTAATACACATCTTACTTTACAAGATCCAGCCTGTTGTTTATAGCAGCCCAATGAAGAAGCGACACATTTTCTTTGTCTGGTTGCCTGACATCGTATCCTGCTTCTACCAACTCTTTGCAACGTTCAAAAATCCCGTATCTCAGATAAGGGGAAAAAAAAAAGGAGCAAAATTGATACCATTAAAATAATTCCAAATACCAAAATTTCTTCCTTTGACCATGTCTTTATCCAATCTTTCAGCTGACATAGAAATACAGTAATTAACAAAGATATACACCAAGGGCATACTGTTAAGCCAAACAACAAAAGTAAACCTTATTTACTAACTGATCAGATCAATCCACTTGGAGTTGAACTTGATTTTCTTAACTAAACTTCAACATTCACATTTGTGGTCCCTTTAATAAGTTTCATTTTATCCTCTGCTATATGCTAGGAAGGCATACTGCTGGCCCGACCACAATCCTATCCCTTAATAAGGGAGAGAGACTAATAGAAAACTTGGAACGGGATAAATTCAATGATACAATGTGGACGTGGTATAGCTATAGCAAAGAAAAGCAAGATTAGACCTTCTTGAAGATGAAGCATGATATGTATGAGCCGTTTTATAGGTTAAAGGAAGGGCATTTGAGGCTGAGGAAATAGCACAGACAAAAATTAGAGATGTGAAACTGCATGATGTTCAGAGAAATATAAGCAAGTTAGCACAGCAGAAGCATAAAGCCTAAAGAAAGGGCATGGCAAGAGACAAGGCTAGAAGAGGGAGGCAAAGACTACATGAGCCTTCTATGCCATGTTATGCAGTTTAGACTTCATGGCTCAAAGGGAAGCCACTGAAGGTTTTAAAGAGGAAAGCACACACACTTTGAGTTTTAAGAAAGATCACATTAGTGGTGGTATGGAAGCTAATTAGTAGAGGGACTCTTGTATGGAAATACAGATAAGAGGCAATGAGAACCTAAACTAAGAGATGGAAAAAGGGAATGAACTTGAGGAATATTTAAAAGGTTATTTAATTAACTATCAGAATGAGAAATGTCTCTTTTTAATACTATAGTAATTTTAAAATCATTCATTAGATTTCTTGCTTACAGCAACTACTAAGTCCCCAACAGACCATTTAGCACTTTCTTTGAGACTTATTTCTATTCAGAGGGACCTCAATGTTTCAATAGGTCCTTAAGGGTCAAAATCACATTGTTAGATTAAATAATTTCTGCCTCACCAAAATGTGTGCCCTTATCAGTCTGTCTTTATGGCACTTTTTATAAGATGGCAATAACTTATTTGACAATGTTATGTGAAAATAATAAGACAGTGAACTGTAGATAATGATACATATTTATATTCCCCATGTTTTAAACGTCAACTTTAACATTTTACTGAAAAAGACATACTCCTTTTGTGTGAGAAATGTAAGAATACACACTAATTAGGATTTTGGTAATTTAGAGAATGAATATGTCTTAAGCTCTCTTTTGCCCTTTCCAAATACTACCTAATGATAGACCCACAACCACTTAAGAAGGTCCAGGACCTGAAGGAAATTTTACGAAAGATATAAAATGTGAATTTTTACTGTTATTCCCTGTGAATGTAGCCTAATTTCCTACAACTATCATAACAGATGATGTTTACTGGCAACAGAGAAACATTTAAATGCTTTTATGCTAATTAAAGCAAATATTTACCTTAAGAATACTGTCATCATCATATAATAAGAATATAAATAATATAAAAAAATATTCAGCTAAAGTAGCAGTGCCAAGGGCCTCTAGAGTTCATATAAATTAGTAATTAGAATACTCAAATAACTGTGGATTATTTTTTGACATAAATAATACATCATCTTTGTTAAGGCCTAAAAGGCTAATTAATCACCAAATATCTTTGCTTTTGACAGAAATTATACCAAGTTAGTGTGATAACATTAGTTCCTTAACATGCTGATTAGAAGCTCTGATGGCAGATTTATATGATTACTAAGAAAATGTAGTGGTCAATTAATGTAGCGTGGTAGACAAAATATTTCAAAATATGTTCAATGCAAGAGGTGAGGTAGATGTTAATGGACACTGAGATCCTTGAGAGTGAAAATGTTATAAACAATTTAACACAAATACACACATATGAAGATCTTAAGGGAAAACCTTCAAAACATACTTTCATTTTCAGCGGAAGCAAATAACCTACCCTTTTGTTTCAAGTGGTCAGAAAACCTATTTTACTTTACTGACAGTCTTCCAGTGTACCCAGCACAATAGGTACATAGAAAGTACTCAATAAATAATTGTTTAAAATATCCACAAATGTGTAAGTTGATATTTTTCCATCTCATCAACCTATTTAGGTTGTAGTACATTTTTAAAAACTCAGATTTGTGTTTCATACTCCTAGTCTAGTTTTAGTATCATTTATAATCATTCATTCACTCAACAAACATTTATTCAGCACCTGATACAAGACAAGAATTATGCAAAAGCACTGGGTGACAAGGATGAAAATGACATGCTTTTGCTAAGAAGCTGCTCATGATATAATGAGAGAGACTGGTAATAAACAGCTAATGAGGTGCACTGTATTAAGTGCTCTGACGTTGGCAGGACAAACACACTAGCGCTAGAGTATGAACTAAGGAAGGTATATACTTGGGTGCCATGAACTGCACAAACATTATAATTCAACAGAACACAGGATAAAATGAAACACTGGGGAGACTTACTGAGTAGCTTTTACGATGTCACAGTTACTAGAGTCCTCTATAAGAGGAAGAGCTTCTCTCGCCTTGGCAAGTTCTTTGCTTTCATATGCACAGATTCCATGTCGACCAAATCCTGGAGGGTGGAGGCCATGGCTGTGATTCCTGCACTGAAGAATAAGAGTAATTTGACAAAGCATAGTAGGAGAATTAATGTCACACTCAATTACATATGAAGCATCTGCTCTTGTCAATAGTACCCATGTTATTGAATTAGAATTTCTTTCAGTCTTAAAAGGTATATCCTACGGAAGAAAATCTTCCGTATTAAGATTTTCATAAGATATTAAGATTTTCATCTTAATTCTATTCACTAAGATGAGATGCTTATTATGAGAAAATTTCAAATTATATATTTTGTCATAAAACTAACGTCATCTGCAAAGGCACAAATGGACCTTATTATCTATAGTAGGTGGAAGGTTATGGCTACTGCCACAGTAGAAAGGTTGCCAAGCCTCTGCTTTGGGGAGTTGTGGCAGACATAGCCTATGGATACCCCCTAACCTCCCAATACATCAAGTTCTTGAATATGTGTAGCTGGAGTCTCACGAGAAAGGAGGAGGAAATATTTTTAAATATTTGACTGGTGTGCCTGGGTGGCTCAGTTAGTTAAGCATCCAACTCTTGATTTGGGCTCAGGTCATGATCTCAGGGTCGTGAAATAGAGCCTCATACTGGACTCTGTGCTGAGCATGGAGCCTGCTTAAGATTCTCTCTCTCCCTTTCCCTCTCCCATACCCAGCTTGCATGCACAAGCCTTCTCTCTCTCTCTAAAAAATATATATATATCTATATATATATTTAATACATAATACATACATATATATATATATATATATATATATATATATAAAATACATAAAAATATTTATTTGAGGGATGCCTGAGTGGCTCAGTGGTTGTCTGCCTTTGGCTAAGGTTGTGATCCTGGGGTCCTGGGACTGAGTCTCGCAATGGGCTTCCTGCAGGGAGACTGCTTCTCCCTCTGCCTGTGTTTCCGCTTCTCTGTGTCTCTCATGAATAAATAAATCAAATCTAAAAAATATATATATTTGACTAAATAGCAAAAATCTTTCAAATTTGATGAAAATTATAAACCCACAGCTCCTAAAAGCTCAACAAACCCAAGCAGGATAAACTTCAAAACTGTACATGAAGACATATTATAATCAAATCACTAAAAACCAACGTTGAAGAGATAATCTTAAGAGCAGCCTAAGGAAAAAGACACATTATGTTCAAAAAAACAAAGATAAGAATGAATTCAGGCTTCTTATCATAAGTGCAAGCCAGAAAACAAAACACAGTAGTTTTAAAGAGATTAATGAACTGCAAACTGGAAACACCACAGCAAAACTATTCTTCAAAAATGGGATGAAATATACACTTTTCCAGACAAACAAAAGATGAGAAAATTGCCAAATAAACTCATACTCAAAGAAATGATAAAAGTCCTCCAGGCTTAAATGAAAATAATACAAGATGGCAATCTGAAATGATACAAAGGAACAGAGTGCCAGACCACATGGGTAAATATGTATAATTATGTAGGTAAACATAACAGACTTTTTCTCATTTTTTAATTTCTTGATGATAGTAGAGAAATAGAAGTATACTTGTAAGTAGTGGCTATGTTAATATAAGACAAAGTAGACACTAAAACAAGAAATATTACCAGAGATGTGTAATTTCACAACATTAAAGAAGCCAATTCATGGGGCACTTGGGTAGCTCAGTGCTTGAGCATTTGCCTTTGGCTCAGGTTGTGATCCTAGGGTCCTGGAATCGAGTCCCACACTTCTCCCTCTGCCTATGTCTCTGCCCCTCTTTCTCTGTCTCTCATGAATAAATAAAAAAAATTTAAAAAATTTAAAAGCCAATTCATCAAGAAGACAGAACAATCTTCAATGTGTATGCACGCATAAAGAACTTTAAAATTTGTGAAGCAAATGCTGATGGAACTAAAAAAAATAGAAATTTTCACAATTACATTTGGATATTTCAAAACTTCTAGTAACTTGAAAGAGTAAACAGAAAATCATAGTGGATAGAGAAAAGGATAGAGAAGACCTTCAAAGCTATTCACCAGCTTGATCCAATACATTTTCATAAAGCTCCACCCAATGGAGTATGTTCTCTCACTACAATGAAATTAAATCAGAAATCAATAACCAAAGGGGATGCAGAAAAGTCTCAAAGATTTGGAAACTACACATTTCTAAATAACCTATAGGTCATAGAAAAAAACAAAAAATTAGAAAATATTTTGAATTGAATGAAAATATATTGAAATGTGTAGGATGCAGCCTAAGCAGCATTCAGAGTGAATTTTTTATTTTAAATGGCCAACAGGCAAAAAGAAAAATCTAAAATAAATAATCTAAGCTTTCATTTTAAGAATCTAGAGAAAGAGGGGCACTTGGGTGGCTCAGTTAAACATCCGACTCTTTGATTTCGGCTCAGGTCATGATTCAGGGTCCTGGAATGGAGCTCCACCTTGGGCTCCGCACTCAGTTCAGTCTGCTAGAGATGCTCTTCCTCTCCCTCTTGCTCTGCCTCTCCCCCCTCTTGTGTGCACGTTTGTTCTATCTCTGAAAATAAATAAATCTTAAAAAAAAAAAAAAAACTAGAGAAAGAAAATTAAACTCAACACAGAATGAAGAAAACAGTAAATAAAGATAGTAGAAATCCATGAAATACAAGAAGAAAAACAATGCAGAATATCACTGAAACCAAAAACTTGTTCTTTGGAAAGAATAAATCAATAAAATTGATAAACCTCTAGTCAAACTGATCAAGAAAAAAGTCAATAAGTAGCAGGCTTAAAAAGGGGACATCATTAAGGGAGTCTATGAACATTAAAAGGGTAATAAGGCAATAATTCCAAGAACATCTTTATGTCAATAAATTCAACTTAGATGGAACGCAAAAATATCTCAAAAGACACAGGTTATCAAAATGGGCTTAAAAAGACATGAGTCATGCTCTAGTTATTAAAAAGATTTAATTCATAATTTTAAAACTTCCCGTTAAAGAAACAAAATAACCACAGGCCCATATACCTTTTAACTGGTGAACTCTACCAAAATAATTAAGAAAGAAATGATATTAACTCATTCAGAAATTACAGGAAATGTTTCTCAGCTCACTTTAGAAGGCAGTATTATCCTGATACTTAAATCAACAAGTATTACATAAAAAAGTAACTCTAGATTCAATATCCTTCATAAACACAGATACAAAGATCCTTAAACAAAATATTGGGTACACTTTGTACCCAGTAACACGTAAAAAGAATAATATATATTATGACCAAGCTTAAATATTCTAAAACAAATCATATTAGCAGAATAAAGGAAAAAAAATCATATACTGATTTCAGTGGAATAAAGGAGTCGACAAAATTCAACACTCACGCATAATAAAAACTCTTGGATAAAAATTCTTGGCCTAGGGAAAGAAGAGAACTTCTTCAAAGTGATAAAGGAGTAAACTGTAAGAAATCTAGCTACCACACAATCTGTGGTAAAAGACTGCATACTGCAACTCTAAAGACTGAAAACAGAGCAAGGATGCTATCACTTATTTTTTTTTTTACATAAGCTCTACACCCAACATGGGGCTTAAACTCACAACCCCAAGATCAAGAGTCCCATGCTCCACTGACCAAGCCAGCCAGGAGCCCCACTTCTAATCAACATTGTACTGAAGTCCTAGACAGAATAATAGGGAATGGAAAAGAAGTAAAATGCATAGGATTTAGAAAAGAACCAAGTCCATCTTTATTTGCAGATAACATGATCACATAAAAGAAACCTAAGAAAACTTTGATAAAATTTATAATAGCATCAAAAATATAAAATATAAAATACAGGGGGGGTACCTGGGTATCTCTGTCTGTTAAGTGTCCTAACTCTAGATTTTGGCTCAGGTCAGTATCTCAGGGTCCTGAGATCAAGTCCTGCATATGGCTCCAAGCTCAGTGGGGAGTCTGCTTAGGATTCTCCCCCCCCCCCACCAGCGACTCATGCACACATGCATGCTCTCAAAATCTTTTTAATAAAAAATAAAAATAATAAAATACCATATCTAGCATTTATTTTTAGTTACATTCAAGGGGGGAAGTTCAGATCAAATATTTAGCAAACCATTCCTAGAAATTGAGCTAATTATTTCATCATTCCCTCTTGTTCTTTACCATGAAGCTGTTACCCAGCCTTCACCCACCTTGTTCATCAGACCTGTCTGTCTGAAAACAATTTTTCACTGTTTACAATCAGATAAAACAAAAACACCATCCTCAAAGGATATACATTCGGAATAGAAAAGTTGAAAATATGTGAAATAATGTGCCTAAGTCAATTCCCCAGGAATTCCAAAAATGGTTTAAGAAATGATAGTTTCACTGAAGGAAGTCTATAACCCCTCAATGGATTTGGTGAAGGGGCAAATGCTTTTTCTAAGTTAACTTACAATAAAATTAACTTTTTGGTAGGTAGTTCTATGAGTTGTAACACATTATGTATAGAGTTGTGTAACGACCACCAATATCAGGATACAGGACAGTTCCAAAAGTTCAAAAAACTCCCCTGGGATATTGCTTTGTAGTCACACTCTCCCCCTACCTCAACTCCTGGCAATCTCTGATATGTTCATCACTAGTTTCATCTTTCTCAGAATGTCACATATGGAATTATACAGCATATAATATTCTAAGATTGGCTTAACATAATGCCTCTGAGACTCACTCAAGTGGTTTTTGTGTTATTAATAGTTCTTTCTCTGTTGTATAGTATTCCATTATATGAATGTATCAGTTTTTCTGTTCCAACAACCTATGTAAGTTGTTTCCAGCTTTGGCAATTTTAAGTAGAGCTACTATAAGCATTCCTGTACAAAGCTTTTGGATGAACATATGTTTTTGCTTCTAAGAGTGAGATTGCTTGGCCATCTGGTGAGTATATGTAGAATTTATAAGAAATCTCTAAACTATTCTCCAGAGCAGCTGTACCACTTTGCATTGCCACTAGCAACGTATGAGAGTTCAAACCACTCTACATGCTCACTGGCCCCTGCTACGGTCAGTATAATAGATACGTAGCAGTATATCATCATAGTCTGAATTTGCATATCCCTAGTAGCTGAAGTTGAGTATCTTCTCCTGTGCTTATTTGTCATCTATGTATCTTCTTCGGTGAATTATCTTTTACCCATTTTTAAATTGGGCTATTAGTTTTCTTACCATTAAGTTTTGAGCATTCTTTACATTATACATTCCAGACACAAGTCCTTCGTGTCTAGATTTGCAAATGTTTTCTCCCAGTCTGTAACTTATCTTCCCATTCTTTAAAAGTCTCTTCCACATACAAAAATTTTTAATGTTGATGAAGTCCGGTTTATTTTTCACTTTTATATATATCATGCTTTTGGTGTCCCTTCTAAGAACAGCTGTCTTGGCACCACAACTCCTCTGTTCAAAGAGGAAGTTCTCCTCTCAGAGTTTCAGGCACCTGAGCTGCCAGGAGACTTCCTTCTTGCTCCTGAAACCTTACCTAGAAAGCTGCTCCTGGAGAGCCCTGTCTGCACTGATGCTCACCTCATGGTTCAAGTTCAGGCATAGCAGTGAACAGTGGAGGGGGCCCAGTGGGGAAAAAAATCCCCACGTAAATTAGCTCCTGGTTCAGTGGTTTCTTGAATTCTGGTCTTCCCCGCCCCAATAACTTACTTTTCAAAATCCTTAAATAGCTGCTACTTACATTCGGCCCAGTGCCTTCAGTGGGACAGGCAGGGTGGTAGTGTGCTTACTACATTTTACTCAGAACCAGAACCACAAATGCTCTTTGAATAGATAAGTTCTGCTTATCTGGTGAATTCAACCTCACTTCTTGATACTCTTTACATACGAGCATACTCCCACACAGCTAAAAATAAACATACAGGTAGGTAGACGAAAACATAAATAAGAACATTACTATAGGATTCTTTTCATCATATCACAGCAATTATAATTATATCCAACTGGAAGAAGATGAACTGTTGAGGAAGAGTTGAATTATACTTGGAATTACTATAATATACAGTCATCCCCCCCACCCCTTGTGACAATTCAACTTTTTCAACTTTTTTTTTTTTAATTCTTAAATTTCTACCTTGAGGATCAAGGACAACCTATTTTTTTAATAAATGTCTGGGTAAAAAAAAAAATGTCTGGGTAGTTCTGAACTTAAATCAGTTACAGTGTCAGTAAATAGCAGATGATGTAGTTAAAATTGACAGACCAGTCTACTTTTTTACATCAACATTAATTTTTTTTTTAATTTTTATTTATTTATGATAGTCACAGAGAGAGAGAGAGGCAGAGACACAGGCAGAGGGAGAAGCAGGCTCCATGCACTGAGAGCCCGATGTGGGATTCAATCCCGGGTCTCCAAGATCGCGCCCTGGGCCAAAGGCAGGCGCCAAACCGCTGTGCCACCCAGGGATCCCCAACATTAATTTTTTTAATTATAAAATGATTCATATCCATTTTAAAGATCTAGCAATATAAAAGTGAGCAAAGGGTAAACAAATCTGGACTATTTTCCTTTCAATCTTGCTGAACCAGAAATACCATTATGAGCAGTTTGGAGTATCCAATCTCGCTGTGTCTGTAGTTGACCCTTAAAAACAACACAGGATTGAACTAAACAGGCCCACATACACACAGATGTTTGTCGATAAATACAGTATAATACTGAAATGTATTTTCTCTTCCTTATGATTTTAACACTTTCTTTTCTCTAGCTTACTTTAAGATACAGAACATGATATCTAACATACAAAATACATATTAATCAACTGTTCAGTTAGCAGCAAGGCTTCTGGTCAAAAGCAGGCTATTAGTGGTTGAGTTTTTAGGGAGTCAAAAGCTACACATGGATTCTTTTATTGCATGGGGGGGGGGGGTCAGTGCCCCAAACTGGTGCTGTTCAATGATGCAGGCTGATTCAGCCTTCACCTCTATAAAGAGCCCTACAACCAACACCCTGTCCATTCTACAGCATTGACTCCCCAAAGTAGGATTGCTGGGTCAGAAAATATATGCACTTAAACATAAAGAGATACTGAGCAACTACTTTCCCCATTTCACACACCAAACACCGAGTATGTAAATGCTCTTCTTTCCCTACAAGCCTCCCCGTAACTGAACATTCTCAATCATTTTAAAATCTTGTTAATTCAATGGCTAATAAATGGCATCATGGCATTTTTCATTTGCATGCCCCTAGTTGCTAACGAATCTGAGTGTTTGTTATGTTTACTGGCTCTCATATATTTCTTTTGTGGGCTCCCTTTTCAGTCTACTGTTTTTCTAATTGGATTGTATATCTTTTCTCATTTGTATGTTAGGAAGATTAACCCTTATTTTTATACAGATTTTTTACCACAGGAAATTGATGCATTCCACAGATACCAATTTGTTGCTTCTTATAATGCCTTAAGGCATTAAGGACATCAGCTTCAGTTTTCATGTAGAAAGATGAGGAGGATTACATCTTTTGATGTAAAGAATATAAGAGCATTTTTCAGCAATTAATTACTGTGTATTTACAATGTACAAAGTATTATGCTAGGGGCACAGAAGACAGGTGTCTATCCTCCAGGAGTTTATAATAGAGTCTAATAGAGATGAACAGACTAAAGTGACAATGGAAGGCAACATGTGATTAAGTGGCAAAAACGGGTGGTAAAGACTAAAGGACAGGAGGTACCCTTTATTCACATCATCATTTTTTGCCAAAATCCAAATCAGAGTAGAACCTAAAAAAATGATTATATAAACTCAAAGCTTGTTTTGGAAGTCAGTGGTTTCCAAAGTTAGGCAAGGCCACTCGAGGCCACATATGCAGTGACCCACTGGGTAATAGGAGAATATGTTCAAGCTTCTGTTACTATGACTTTTATCCTTTTTTTTTTTTTTTAAAAAAAGGGAACATCACAAAAATTTACAGATACAGTTCTTTAAGCTTTATTAATTTTAGCACTGCCAGCTTCTGTGATTTGTATGTCAAGCACGTCACTCTTTTATAGTCTGTTTATAAGGTGACCTGGGGACAGAGTCAAAGTTCTACTACCCCCAGGGCTTGACGGTGGGACCTTCAGCAGACTGCCGTATACATCAGGTTAAGTTTATTTTCAAGTTACATTATCTAATTTTAACTGTTACCCCTCTCAAAATAAGCAAGCCGCTTAAACGGATTCCTACAGAGAAGCATAAAATGGGACAATAATAATAGCATAACTACAAGCAAACAAGATGACAAAGTTGACACCTCTATGTATAGTATCTTCAGTATCACCTGAAGTAAAAACAATCCAATGTGATCTAACAAAGCCAGCCTCCCTCTAAAAAAAATTAAAAAAAAAAAAATCAAGGTACACCTGGGTGGCTCAGCAGTTGAGCATCTTGCCTTTGCTTCAGAGCCTGATTCTGGATTCCCAGGATGGAATCTGGCATCGGGCTCCCTGCATGGAGCCTGCTTCTCCTCCCTCTGCCTGTGTCTCTGCTTCTCTTTCTGTGTCTCTCATGAATAAATAAATAAAATCTTTAAAACAAATAAAATTTTAAAAATAAAAATCAGAATTATCAAAAAGGCTAATTTCAAACAGGTTTATATTAGCTTTAATTCAAAACCTCACCACTGGGTATGTATGTGTATATATATACACATATATATACCGTATGTTTATATTTAAAATTTTTTTTAAAAAAGAAATATATATATACACAACACATATATATATTTCTTTTTTAAAAAATTTTTATGTATTCATTCATGAGAGACAGAGAGAGAGAGAGAGAGAGAGAGAGAGAGGCAGAGGCACAGGCAGAGGGAGAAGCAGGCTCCCTGCGGGGAGCCCGATGTGGGACTAGATCCCGGGTCTCCAGGATCACACCCTGGGCCAAAAGCAGGCGCTAGACCGCTGAGCCACCTGGGCATCCCAACCACTGAGTATATATTGAGCTATCAATCAAGGAATATAATTTAGAAACATTGCCATACTTCATAACAACATGCCCTGTGACAATACAAATTTGGCAGTTGGCTCCTGTCCCCAGCCCCCGTGTACATCAAACAGATGGAAGCTAAACTTTTTTAAGTCCCAGCTGACCACATTGACACAAAAACCATCCCATCAATGTATAAGTTAGAGTGACCAATTGCCAACAAGTGATGACAAACTGCAGTCAGTGCCTGGATGACTTGGACTATGCCATCTGCAGCCAAGCTCCCGGCCAGCATGCACTGCAGGCTTCATTTATTCCTCCGTTAATCTCATAATACATGATGTTTTACAAAAATGAAAATTTAGGATCCTACTTTTCACATTATAGTAGGGTTTTACTCTAAGAGTATAAGCTCAAAAGTGTTTTACTGATAGAACTGCATGATCAAAACAGCTTCAAGACCACAGCTCTAAGTTATCTCAATTTGCTCTAGATATCACACCCTCCCAAAACTTTACAAGAGCTACAGGTGAGAAAAGGAATGACCTGCTTTTGGAGAGGTCAACTTTGAAGAGAGACACATAAAGATGTGTAAGGAAAACAACTATACATTCCCATCACCAAGACCGAAGCAAAGCTATGTCAAGATACTAAATCCTTCTTAGAAATTAGTCTCTGGTTACAAAAAAAAAAAAAAAAGTGTTTTTCTTTTTCTTTTCTTTTTTTTTTTTTTAAGTATTCTCTAGTTGTTTCATTTTTACCATGTTGAAATGCAAATCCCTTGAGAACAAGGCCAAAGTCTCAGATTTCATGCTGGCTGAATGATGGTGATTAATCATCTCTATTTTTGGCTTCGGTTTTTACATTTGTAAAATGGAAGGAGCAGGTCAATATAGCTATAATGTTCCTTCCACATTCCTTCCATGACTGTACGGGTCTAAGAGGAGCTGATACGACAGGCATTATTAAAATGTGCACTGACAGGGATCCCTGGGTGGCTCAGCAGTTTAGCGCCTGCCTTTGGCTCAGGGAGTGATCCTGGAGTCCCAGGATGGACTCCCACGTTGGGCTCCCAGCATGGGACCTGCTTCTTCTCTGCCTGTGTCTCTGCCTCTCTCTCTTTCTGTGTCTATCATGAATAAATAAATAAATAAATCTTAAAAAAATTTTTTTTTAAATGTGCACTGACAAAGATTTCATATAAACCCTCTATGGTGGTAGAAGTTCAACCGCTACATGGTTACCTGCAATGTTAAGGTAACAGGTGAGAGGGGCGCCTGGGTGGCTCAAGTCAGTTAATCATCTGACTTCAGCTCAGGTCATTATCTCAGGGCACTGGGATTGAGCCCCATGTTGCTTCCCTTGTCCCTCTCCGTCTCTCCATGTTTGTCCTCTCTGTGTCTCTCTCTCTCTAAAATAAATAAATCTTTTTTTAAAAAAGTAACAGAAGAGACCAAGCAAATTCTCAAATTCTCACGATACTAGCAAACTCATAAGAGTTTTCATTAATCATTCGTTCAGAAAAAATGTAAAAAAACACCTGCTATATACCAATCACAACATGATCCCCAACTTACAATAGTTCAACTTAGGATTTTTCAACTTTATGATGGTGTGAAAATAATATGCATTCAGTAAAAGCTGTACTTCACATTTTGATTTTTTTCCAGGCCTAGTGATATGTTGTATGGCACTTGCAGTGCTTGTCAGAAGTGAGCTCCCACTCAGCCACACACTCACAAGAGTGAATAGCCAATACACTTGCAAGCACTGTGTACCCAGCGCAACCACTCTTTCACTTTCAAGACTGCATTCAGTAAATTACATGAGATATTCAACACTTTGTTATAAAATAGGCTTTGTGTTGGATAATTTTGCCCAGCTACAGGCTCAGGTTAGTGTTCTGAACACATTTAAGGTGAGCTAGGCTATGTTCAGTAGGTTAGGTGTATTAAATGTATTTTCAACTTAGGATGGGTTTATTGGATATAACCCCCTTGTAACTTGGCAAAGATCTGTAGGAGATGATTAGGGAATAAGACGCAATTCCTGCTGCAATCCGTTCATCCATTCATTCCTCAGATATTACTGAATGCCCTCTCTGCCAGGCGCTGCTCTAGACACAAGGATATGGCAGTGAACACAATAGGCAAGATTTCAAGAAAGAAACTTGTAGCTAGATGAATACCCTCCCTTACAGGGGAGAAAAAGATATTATGAAAATTATGTAAAAGAGATATGGATACATGTGTGGTGGTTCTTACAACAGAGTCCCTAAATTCTTTGATACTCTTCCATTGGGAAGAGAGGGTCTGTGTCCCTTGCTCTCAAATCTAAGCTCTGTGACTGTCTCACTAGTAAAATACGGCAAAAGTAAGGTGCCACCAGTTTGCAGGCCCAGCCTTAGAACCTGGCAGCTTCTTCCTCTGTCTCTTGAGATGTTCACTCTTAGAACCCAGCCACCAAGACATGCAGAGGCCCAGGCCACGTGTAGGTGTCCCTGCTCAAAATCAACATCAACTGCCAGAAATGTGAGTGAAGACGTCACCTGATGACACCAATCCCAGCTATGAAGTATCTCAACTTATGAGTCTTTCTAGAAAAAGGTCCAGACACAGTGGAGCAGAAACAAACCATCCCTGCTATACCCTGTCCAAATTCCTGACCCACACAGTCCATGAACGTGACAATGGCTGTTTCACACCACCATGTTTTGGGGTGGTTTTTTACATAGCAATAGAAAACTAGAACAATCTTTAAAAAAAAAAAAAGAAAGAAAGAAAAGAAAACTAGAACAATTTTAAGATATAAGGGATCATATATTTTTTCACATGGAGATATCATGAATCATATTATTTCTCTAAATATTAAATAAGGACTGTTAAAGTGGGCATTAATTGAAGACAAGCCCAAGATCTAAAAAAATCATATGCAAACTCTGATGAAGGTCACTGTCACGCCAGATCATCATGTAAAACAGAGATCCAACAGATAACTATTAAAATTTGTTGTGACATCAACAGAAGTACCAGAGCTCAGTTTCCAAGTTCATTCATTGGACAATTGTTTACAGAGTACCCACCAGTGCCAGGGATCGTTGTAGATGCTAGGCACACACAGCAGTCAACATAACTGATAAACATGACTGCCCTCATAGAACTCACATGCGGTGGAAGCAAAGACACAACAAATGAAATCAAGAAGTATGTTAAATGGTATTAAATGCTGAGGAGAAATATAAAACAAGAACAGAGACTAGGGAATGTTGCCAGTAGTGGCAACGATGAGGAGGGGTTGCGGCACTGAGGGGACATCTGCATCAAAGCCCTAAAGTGGTAGGGGAATAAGCCATGCGGGTATTTGAGGAAAAAGTACTCCAGACAGAATAGAAGGGTAGGTACAGAGTCTTGAGGCCAGTGTGGCTGGGGTTGATTAAGCAAGCAAGATAGTAGTTTAAAAACAAAAAAAACAACGAGGTCAGAGAGGAAACTGGGGGCCAGATGGCATAAGCAAATTCTAGCAATATCTAACACTGAAATCGGGAGAATCAAATCCAACCAGAGCAAGAATGTTTCTCTAACACCTGTAACAACACCTTGCAGAATGAATGAAATCTCGGCTCTATCACTCAGCAGCTGTTTGACTTTTAACAAAAGATTGATTTTTTGAGCCTCAGTTCCAATCTTTAAAACTAGAGTAACAGGGCAGCCCCGGTGGCTCTGGGGTTTAGCACCGCCTTCAGCCCAGGGCGTGATCCCAAAGTCCTGGGTTCGAGTCCTACATTGGGCTCCCTGCGTGGAGCCTACTTCTCCCTCTGCCTGTGTCTCTGCCTCTCTGTGTCTCTCATGAATAAATAAATAAAATCTTAAAAATTTTTTTAAAAACCAGAGTAACAATCTCTCCCCACCTCACAGTGATCAAGAAGAGGGAAATATTTTGCAAACTGTAGAGCACCATATACAGGTGAAATCTTTACTACTGCAAAACAATTATTATTATGATATTATTATTAACAACAATTATTATTAACAATGACTACTCTACATTGCCCCATTAATTTCAACCTCTGAATCATTCTCTTTCCTCCCTCCGTCATGAAACTGGGGCAGGGCTATCTTCCCTTCAGCACGAGGGAGTGGACCTTAAGTACTTGAAGGCTTTTGCAAACGAGTGGCAGTAATTAAGATACGCTAGTTATCAACTTTTCCTTGAGATTCTTTGAGGGGAAAAAAAAATGCGACAGAGTTTTCACGCGAAGATTCTACACCCTTTTGTAAAATCCAGTCAGCTTGCAAAGCTTTTTTTTTTTCCCCCTGTCAAAATGCAAGAATACCTAATATAAGAATGACTTAACAGATTCTCCGCTACTTTATTCTTTCTCTTGAACCTACATCAAATTGTTGAAAGGAGGACAGGAATGGGGGGAGCATGAGAAACACCCTAAGGATGGGAAAGACTTTTTTTTTTTTTTTTTTTTTTTTAAGAGGCCGACTCATCCAATCATCTCAAACTGCTTGGATCCCACTAGAGACAGAGCATCTACCACCTAACGCAGTCCAACTGGAGACAGCTTCGGTTTCCCCATCAGTGAAAAGGAAATAATATCTTTTTTTTTTTAAGGATTATATTTATTTATTCATGAGAGACACAGAGAGAGAGGCAGAGACACAGGCGGAGGGAGAAGCAGGCTCCTTGCAGGGAGCCCGACGTGGGAACTGATCCTGGGTCTCCAGGGTCACACCCTGGGCCGGAGGCAGGTGCTAACCCGCTGAGCCACCCAGGGATCCCTTAATACCATCTTCTTAAGGATGCTGCAGTCCCTCAATAAAATAATGCATGTAAAAGCATCTGGCATAAACTAAGCACTCACTGGATATTCTTCATTCATTCGACACATACGGAGTGAACAGCTACAACCACTCTGGGACCTGGAAAAGGGCCATAAGCCAAGAGGACCGCAACCTTTTCCCCTTGGAACGTCCTGTTACCTCCCTGGCCTCCTCCCCAGAAGGGCGTCCTGCGGGGGCTCCGCCGGCGGCCGGCACGCACCTGCCCCCGCCCCCCCCGCCAGCAGCCTCGGCTCGGCTCTCCGAAGGAGCACGCCCGGGGATGCGGGAACCCCGACAGACCTGGGCGGGGCGGAGCCGGGTGTCCAGGCAACTCCATCGAGGGGGAAAAAAAATATATAAAAAAATAAAGCAAGCAAGCAAGCCAGGGAACCGCACGGGTTCCAGGCCAAGGTCAATCAAGACGGGCTGGTCCAACTCAGGTGCGTCACGTGACGCGTCTCCCGGGAACGGCCGCGCCGCCCTCCCGAGCCCCGGGGCGAGCGGTCCCCGCCGGGCCCGGGTGCCGGCCGCCGAGGAGGTGGAGGGCCCGCGGGGCACCCACCCAGGGGCCCTCGCCCCGTCCTTCCGGCCGCCGCGGAGAGAACTCCCGCATCATTCCCGGAGGCCCCCGGCCAGGCCCCTCCGCCCCCGAGGCTCCCCCACCCCGGCCCCGGCCCCCTCTCCCGGCGGCCGCCGCCCCCCGCCGCCCAGCGCCCGGCCGCACTCACCTGCGAGCCCAGCCCCGGCCCCTCCATCTCGGCACCGGCGGCCGCCACCCGGGAAAGCGGAGGCAGCAGCCCGCCCGCCCGCCGGCCCGCGCCCGCCGCCGCCTCCACTACCGCTTCCTGCTCGCGGCCCCGCCCCCGCCGCGGTCGCGCCCCGGGCCCTCGGGAGAGCCAATCCCTGCCCTCCTCGAGGCTGGGGGCGGGGCTTGGCCGCCGAGGCTGCTGGGGGCCCGCGAGGCCGAGGCCCCGCCCCCAGGCCCGCCCCCAGGCCCGCCCCCAGGGGCGCCCGCGCGGCTGGGCGTGCACCTGTGCTCCGCGCCCCCGGCCCCAGCGCGGGTCCCTATCAGGCTGCGCTTCCACCGCCACCACCGCCTCCTGAGAGCAGATGCAGGCTTGGCTGCTCAACCGCTGGGTAGCCCGCGGAAGCCTCTTCTTCCTTTCCTCGTCTGTGAAACGGGGCAAAATAAGGATACGTACTTCGCGGATTGTCAGGATTAAATGAGAGAAAAGCGTGTAAAGCTCCTCAGCCAATGTTTGAATTGCAATAATGAGTCAGTAAATGTGAACTGTTAAAACAGGTGGGAGCACGTGGGTGGCTCAGTGGTTGAGCCCCTGCCTTCGGCTCAGGGCATGATCCTGGGGTCCTGGGATCGAGTCCCGCATTGGGCTCCCTGCATGGAGCCTGCTTCTTCCTCTGCCTATGCCTCTGCCTCTCTCTCTCTCTCTATGTCTTTCATAAATAAATAAATAAAATCTTAAAAAGAGAAAGAGAGAGTCCACAGACCTGGCCTCTCATCCTAACTTTGCCATCACGTACTATATGCATCAGAATAAATAAATAAATAAAATCTTTTAAAAAAATTGTCACTCTCCACTTTTGTGATCTTGAGTGAACCGTTTCACCATCTGGGCCTCTGTTTTTTTCATACAGAAGAGAAAATAACTGAATTTCATTGCTCAGGCTGGTGGAAGATTGGGCAAGAGCCCCCTACCTGCATTCCCTAGCACCTTTGTGGACTGCACTGAAGGAGCTGGCATCTACCGTCCAGCTCCCTGCGCTTGGGTAGCTCCAGTGGGGCCATGGGGCTCTCCTACCTCACACCCCAGAAAACACTGGAGTTTTCTAGCCAAGTGCTTAACACGGCCTTTGTAATTATTCCTTAATGTATCTGTTGCCAAACCGAACCAGATGAAGACCTTTAGGGGTTAAGCTGGAAAGGAACAGAAAACATTATGACTCCCTTATTCTATAAAAATACTTTTAATCACAAAATAAGTGTCTAGAAATCCAACAAAGTGCTAGGTTTTCCCACAATAAATACCATAATACAATATAATTATTAAAAAATTTTATCTTTATTACTCTTATTATAATTATAGTATCCCCTGCCTGTTGGGCCCGGCAGCCCTGAGTTACCCCCAAAGCCCAACCTCTTTGAGTTCATAGGCAAAAAGGACAAAAACCTTGATCTCTTGGAACACCCTCCTGCTATCTCCTGTAATATGCCCCACTGGCCCGTTTTGTTCTCTGGAACTACACCTGGCTTCTGGTGTGTATCTGCTCCACAGAGTAGTGTCCTTTGGGGTTCTGCAGAGAGCTATCACATATTTATCTTTCCACCCACCTTTCCCCCAGCCTAAACTAACAGCCTCAGTTCTTTGAAGGAGTAGGCAAGGATGTGGGAACAAGAGCTAAACCAGGGCCAGTTGGGGCAAAAGGGGGCACCCAGGCATCCATGTCTGAACTCTCAGGGCCCAGCACTGAGATTGGACAATGGTTAGTATAATTTTGTTGGGATTGGACAATGGGGTTGGACAATGGTTAGTATAATTTTGTTGATGGACGGACGGATGGTAAGTGTGTCATCAACTGCTATGACGTAAGGAAGGACAAATAGAAGTGTAAACAACTTCCTGTGAGAGCCAGAGCAGTGAGCAATTAATTTGGACCAGATAGGTTGGAGACATTAGGCAAGGCTTCAAAGAGGAGAAAGCCTTTGGGTACGGTCATTTTGCTTAACTAATTAAGAGCTGTGTTTATTGATCACCATGTATTGGTGCCTGGGACAGTGTTTTTGCATATATTGTGTCTAATACATGAAAGAAGTGTTCGTTTTCCCATCTCCCAGAAGAAAAAACTGACGTTCCCATTCAATATATCAACCTCAAGTCATGCAGCTGTAAGTGGTCGAGAGAGGATTCAAACCTCGGTCTCTCACAGCGAAGTGCTTTCACTGAAGTGGTTTGGTTTCACTTTCAAAGAGTGAATTAGAAGGTGTTTTGGAACTTGTGGGGCTCTTGAAGTCCGCTATTTCAGTGCTTCTGCACCGATATCCTAACACATGGGAAGATTCTGGAACAAATAAATGCTAACACTCTTTAGTAAGGCTCCTGCTCCCCTCTGCCCACTTGGTTCATACCTCCACTGAACCACTTCAGATTGGGATTAGTGTAGCCACAACTGATGGCTATTTGAAAGCAAACCCAGGGGGATCCCTGGGTGGCTCAGCAGTTTAGCGCCTGCCTTCGGCCCAGGGCGTGATTCTGGAGTCGAGTCCCACGTCGGGCTCCCTACATGGAGCCTGCTTCTCCCTCTGCCTGTGTCTCAAATAAATAAATAAATAAATAAATAAATAAATAAATAAATAAATAAATAAAATCTTAAAAAAAAAAAAAAATGAAAGCAAACCCAGGGGCACCTGGGTGGCTCAGTGGTTGAGTGTCTGCCTTCGGCCCAGGTCGTGATCCCAGGGTCCTGGGATCAAGTCCCACACCAGGCTCCTCACAGGGAATCTGCTTCTCCTTTTGCCTATGTCTGCCTCTCTCTGTGTCTCTCATAAATAAATAAATAAAATCTTTAAAAGAGAGGTAGAGAGAGATTCAGCAGACTTGGCCTCTCATCCTAACTTTGCCATCATGTACTATGTATCAGGCCTCTTAGGGCTGCCATAGCAAAGTACCACACATGACGGGGGAAGGGGCTAAACAACAGAAGTTTATTTTTTCCCAATTCTAGAAGGCAAAAGTCCAGGATCACAGTGTTACACTAACAGGACTGTTTCTCCTGAGGCCTCTCTCCTTGGCTGGTAGATAGCCATCTTCTCTCTGTGTCTTCTTCACAAGGTCTTCCCTCTGTATGTACCTGTGTTCTAATCCCGTCTTCTTATAAGGACAGGAGTCATATAGATTAAGACCCACACATATGACTGCTTTTTAATTTACTTGCCTCTTTAAAGACCCCCCTTTCAAATACTGACATTCTCAGCTACTGGGTGTTAAGACTCCAACATAGGAATGGGACAGGAAGACAAAATTCAGCCCCTAACTCTGTGTGACCCTGAGCAAATCACTTTCTTTCTCTCTCTATGACAGTTTCCTCATTTGTAAAATGAGGCTGAGCCTGGCTGCAGGAAACACTAACCTCAATGGTCCCTCTTAGTTTTGATCATGTAATTTCCCCCACTGAGACTAAGCACCACCTCTCCATTCCCCATAGCACCTTTTGGATCTCTTTTAGATGATACTAATACTCATTCTGCAACTGTAGATGGAGTTCTTACTATGGACCACACATCATTCAATATTGAGCAAGACTGAAAAGAAAAAAAAAAATGAGTCTCTGGTTTCCTGGGGCTTACTGTTCAGTAGCATTCACAGATTTTAATCAAATGGGCTCACAGATACTGATCAGCTCTGCAGCTCTTGGATAGATGTCCTTCCCTCTACTGGCCCCTGGATTCCTGGCGCACAGCCATCCTTATGCCCTCACCAGGCTCCTCAAGGCCTGGCACACTGAAAAGCTTGAAAAGAAGTGCTGTCCAAACAAATGAACAAATGAATGAACACAGCTAAAGTAACGGTTTACAAAAGGCAATCAAAGGTTCCACTTCATAAATCACTGTTAGAAGTGCTGGTTTCACAATGTTTAACAATTCTTGGCGATGAAGAAAAATTCCACATTAGGGTTTGCTAATCCCCACTGTCACACTATGGGTGGCAACTAACTTCATTCTGACTGAACTTCTGACTCTGGCCTCATTTCTTCTGTGACCTTAGAAGGGACAAAAGTATTTTTGGGGGGATCCCTGGGTGGCGCAGCGGTTTGGCGCCTGCCTTTGGCCCAGGGCGCGATCCTGGAGACCCGGGATCGAGTCCCCGTCAGGCTCCCGGTGCATGGAGCCTGTTTCTCCCTCTGCCTGTGTCTCTGCCCCTCTCTCTCTCTGTGTGTGTGTGTGTGACTCTCATAAAAAAAAGTGTTTTTTGGAACAGGGGCTTATGTTTGTAATTATTTCAAAGGCACTGTAGTGATCCTTTGGAATGTCACAAACCTCCACACATCTGTCAGCACAGAGCTTTTCACAGACACCAGTTAGAAAACCCTGGTGCTCACTGGTATCAAGCCAGCAGAGCTGGGCTGGGGATGAGTGCTCCCTGAGAACATTCGGGCAACAAATGTTTATTGACCTCCTACTATGTGCTAGGTACAGGCTAAAACACATGAGTACAGTGGCAAACAGCGGAGTCTCTGCTCTCCTGAAGGTCAAGTCTTTGGGGGAGGGCAAATACTGATAGAGCTAGATAAATCTTTTTTTAAAAAAGATTTTATTTATTTATTCATGAGAGACAGAAAGAGAGAGAGAGAGAGAGAGGCAGAGAGGCAGAAGGAGAAGCAGGCTCTATGCAGGGGCCTGACCTGACGTGGGACTTGATCCCGGGTCTCCAGGATCAGGCCCTGGGCTGAAGACAGCACTAAACCGCTGAGCCACTCAGGCTGCCCCCCCCCCCCACCTTTTTTTAAGAGAAAAAGTAGAGTCAAAAATCAGTGCTAACCAGGAAATAAAACGCAGGGACCCACCTTAGTCTGGGGAGATAGGGTTCTCCCTCTCTTTCCATAAATTCATAAAACTAGTTCAAGAAGACTTCCCCAACTTCCTCCATTTATAGATGGGGAAACTGAGGCTGAGAGAGGGAAATGATTTCTCCAGGACCATTCTACAAGTTAGTGGAGAAGATAGGATTAGGGCGACTCTTCTGACCCCGCCTCAAGGCTATCTCACCAGCCCTCAAGGAGCCTCAGTTTCTAACTGTAACCAACCTCACAGATTTTCAGGGCTGGGGCTTGCAGGATGGGGCAGGGATTGCTTAGAAGTCTGGCTTGGTCTCTTCTATGCATGAAAAGCTTCACAGTTAAAAAGTGAAAGTGACTTTCCCCCTTTATATAAAATAAAGGGGAAAAAACACCAAGATTTGGTAATAAGGTACTCTAAGTCAATATGGTCTGGCTCAGGAGACCATGGTGCACATCTTATATTTTACTTGCCACATTAACCAGATTCATGTGTGTGTGTGTGAAAAAAGAGAGAGAGAGAAGAGGTAAAGCAGGAAGTATTCCTACTACTTTTTCTTGGTTGCTATTTTGAGTCTTGGTCGCCTACTTGCAGTCACATATTTAAATATTTATTCCTATGGAAATTTTTCTGAATGTTTCCAAAGTGTGACAGCAACATTTGGGATTGGGTAATAAATCTACCTGACTTTAATATAGGTGTGGCAAGATTCGCCTCCGTACCTTCTCTATCCATCTATCATAGCTCTGTATTTATTGATTTATATACCCACATCCTTCTTAGTCTCCGTGCTCATAGAGAACACTTAAATATCACTTCCTCGGGGAGTCCTGGACCCCTAGATCAGGTTAGCACTCCCTGGAAATGCCCCCATAGCACCTGCAGTTTTTCTAACAGCACCCATGGAACATTATTGAATTCACATTTTGAACATCTATCTTCTCTGCACACCAGGAGCAGTCCTGTGAGCCCTGGTTCAGACATAGATGCATTCCAGTGGGTAGCGTGGTACCTGGCCCATGGGAACTCAGTTCAATATTCAGTTGTGGAATAACTTCTTATACTAATTAATTTTTATTTATATCCCTGGCACCTAGCACATTTCCTGACCTAGGCTAAGGGCTCAAAAAAATGTTGACTTGAGTTGAAGAATCCTATCTATGGCTTCATACAGTTCGCAAAACACGTCTGCTTTTACTTAGTTTGAGACTCATAACATCCTTGTGAAGTGAGCAGAGCAGGGATTAGCACTCCACTTTAATAGACTATGATTCAGGAAGCTTCAGCAATTGCCCCAGGGTGTCAGGTTTGAGACTGTGGAAGAGCCCAGGCCAAGAGCTTCGGGTGACAGGGGCAGGGCTGTCTCTCATGTGACAAGGCTGTGACCTTGGCAATACAGACACTGACAAGAAATAAGTTTGGAGACTAGGAACCATCTACAGGTTCAGGAACTTTCAAATTTCACACTGGTATTTTTTTCAGAAATATCTTCAAACTCCCCACCTACTTGGAGGAATCAAGGTGGGACATGGGTTTTAGAGGCTCATTTTTCATGTGCTCTTAAGCAAGAGACCTTACCACTTCGAGCCTACATGCTCTCATCTGTAAAATGGGACTAGTAAGAGAACCTACTTCATAGGATAGTTGTCTGGATTAAATGAAAGAATGTATGTAATGTACATACAATAAGTGCTCTGTAAATGTTGGTCAGCATTGGATACTAAGACAACTAGAAAAGCTGAGATCTTAGGGAAAACTCAGCCTTACCAATGATTATGATCTAATTCTGAAATGTTCATGACTTCACAGGAAATATAATGACCACAGTTCCACTGGTCAACATTTATTCCTTGTTCCGACAAGGACGTTGATTTATGACATTTTATAGGAGTAATTGTTCTTCCCTTTCCATCACCACCCTGCCCTACACACTAAACTATTGGCGTTGATGAGGAGAGCTGCATTCCCGTCAGCTGTGCCTTCACTAGAAGACAAGAAACCAGTTAAATCTGCTGTTAGCTGCTGCCCAGCGGGCTCCAATTATAGTGGCAGTGGTGTCCATGGTAACGGGCCAAGCTGGCTTGCTGTGGTGCAAGTTGTTCGAGGATATAGAAGAGACCATGGGAGGCCTAATTGGTTAACTGTCATCACAGTTTCTAAATGAAAGAATTCCACCCTGGGCTTTGGATGGATGGTGAATCCAGACAAAATCTGGATTTCCCAAGCTGAAGGCACTGAGGTCATTCCCCATCTGAGTTCCAGATGAATAGTTTATCAGCAGGGTAGTAGGTGAGATGGCAGGAGAGGTAGATCACTGAATAAAATGATAACATGAAATTCCCCCCATTCCCTTGAACCTTCTGTGGCTCCCGATTGCCTGTGGCAAAGTCCTTTGCAGACTTGGAGTTGAGCAGTGAGGCACCCTTAAGAACCAAGGTAGGCAAAAAAAAAAAAAAAAAAAACCAAAGTAGGCATGGTCACTAGTTTCTCTCTCTTGTCTCTATGCCTCTGGACATCTCTCCCTGTAGAGTGGGGTCCTCTGTGTACTCTGTACTCAGAACTCCTGCTTTCCCACCACTTCTGTTTATATGTGACATTGACTCCACCCCTGACTCTCTACAAGATCTTACAGACCCGGCACTTGCTACCTGCTTGTCACCGACTGGAAGAGCTCTCAAGGCCGGAATATACCCAAGGTGTGGAGGGGAGGGTACAGATCAGAAAAGAGAATCAAGACTGGTGACTAGGGATCCCTGGGTGGCGCAGCGGTTTGGCGCCTGCCTTTGGCCCAGGGCGTGATCCTGGAGACCCGGGATCGAGTCCCACATCGGGCTCCCGGTGCATGGAGCCTGCTTCTCCCTCTGCCTGAGTCTCTGCCTCTCTCTCTCTCTCTCTCTGTGACTATCATAAATAAAAAAAAAAAAAAAAAAAAAAGACTGGTGACTTGTATGCAGGACCTGCCATGCCCCCTGGCCACACTCGAATGCCGGAGAACCAGCGGCTAGAGACACTGAGCAATCTGCTCCAGAGCCAGAGCCAGTTGCTACGTGAGCTAGTGCTGCTGCCTGCTGGGGCGAACTCACTGAAGGCCCAGGGCCATCGTGCTGAGCTGGACCGGAAGCTGGCACAGGTAGAGGAAGCCATCGAGATCTTTTCTCGCCCCAAGGTTTTCGTGAAGATGGACGCCTGAGCCCTTTTATGGGGATAGTTATGGGGGTCCTCATCAGGGATCGCCGCACAGTTGCAAAGGGCAGGATCAGGCCCCATTGTAGAATGGAGTCTGAAGACAGGAGCTGTGGGGTGGGCAGTATCCCCGGAGCACTCTTCCCAACCACTGGTTGTAGAAGGGTCAGCCCAGCCCCTTAACCCCTTTGTCAAAATTAAACCTTTTGTACACAGTGGAAAAAAAAAAAAAAAGCCCAGGCCTCCAGCTGTGATCAGAGCTGGGTCACAGACCCACAGAAATCCTGAGGGAAGAGCCTGGCCCTTCCCTTGCTCGGCTTCCTCCTCCATCAGCCATGCCCCTGAGCAGCTGGTGAAGGAGATGTGTGGGACAGTGCAAGGAGCCAGGCCAGCAGTCAGAAGGGCCAGCTTTCAAGCGGTCAGTTATCAGCTGAGGTCTCTGGCAAGACATCAATCCTCTATGGGTTTCCCGACCTGCAAATGAAACTTTGGCCACAGCACACCTGAGCAGTACTTAGAAGTATGTGCCATGGAAATATCTGCATAGTGTGTCATATGCCACAGACAAAAAAGGAGTCCTGAATTTCCAAGGCCAAGTTAGTTTGATTCCAGTTCCAAACATGGGACTGTGGACACTTAGGGGTGATTCTCTTCATGTGAAACAAGCCAGACTCCTGCCTTGGGAAGGAAGAAATAGTTCCCCATCATTCCTTTAGTGCAACACTGGAGTAATGGACCGAGGGGCACAGAAGGAAGCTCCCTGAGATGCCCCTCAGACAAGACACAGGCTCTGCCCTCAGTCCCATTGCATCCTTTTCTCAGGCAATTCACGTAGAGTCTGAGGCAGAGTATTAAAATTAGTAAAAAATTTTCAGACAAGCAGTCTAGTCTTAACTGGATAGGCATAGAGTACTTTTTAAATGACAAAATGAAATTTAAAAGTCTGGAGATGTCTCAGGCAGACTAAATTGCTTGAATTGCACGAAAGTTTGCAAAACGTCCCCATGGTGTGTCTATATTACCAATATACGGTTTTGTGGTTTGTTTGTTTGTTTGTTTGTTTGTTTGTTTGTTTTTAACAACCAATGTGTCATTTTGACACATTTGAATTACCTAATTTTTTTAATCAATTTACCTTCTGGAGTTGACCCAGAATCTCGGGGGAGCCTCGTGAAAACTGTAACTTCAAGAAATGGGGTGAGCAGAAAGCAAGGAGGGGTTTCATGGCTGTAGGATCTTTAAAATCCCTCTGTCCAATCTGCTCCCTGAGTCAGGATTTTCTCGCTCTTCCACATCCCTCAAAAGCTGCCCCATAACTATCTCCTTGAACACTCACATCACCTTCTACCTTTTGGGTTATATTGAGCAGAGCTTCAGCTCACTGTAACTTACATAGTTGGTGCTGTTTCTGGCTCTTGGGGCCACAAAAATTCCAGTGAATTCTCTCTTCTACCTCATAGCCCATTGGATATTTAGATGAACAGTGACACCCCTGTGTGTGCTGTCCTACTGGTTAACATCTCTAGTTCTTTCAACCATCCCCCCACTAGTGTGAAGACAATACGGGGGAGATGCTGCTGTTGGGGGAGCCAAACCAAGGTAGCTTTGTATCCCGGCTTTCACAAGGTAGCTACATACCTAGGCCAAGTGACACAATCTTTCTGGGACACTACTGCTATTTTGTAAGGTTGTGAAGAAGAGTAAATGAGAGCATGTGTGTAAAACATCTGGTATGGTGTCATGGTGTCTGCCTCGCCGTGGGTGCTTTGTATGTGCCAAGGTTGTTATGGGACCAGGGAAAACTTGCTTGTGATCACCCCCCTTGAGGACGATTTTACATCAAAAAGGAATGGAGCTGAGATATTTAGAAGTGGAAAGAAAACAAAGGCTGATGTGACTTGGCTAAAGGGAGTTGGGCAGACAAGGCTTTGAGTCCAAAAGGAAAGAACATGCAGGTCACCAGGAGGCCAAAGAAGATTATAAGGTGAAGATGAAAATGCCTGCTTCACGGTGGCTGGCATCATGAGGAACAAATTACATGGTGTATGTGAATGTGTTTCGTAGAATAAATGCTCCCCTGTGCTCCTAGAACACTTGATACTTCACCTCATCACATGACAATAATTTGTCAAGATGTCTATTTCCCTCTGAAGATTGTAAAGGTATCATAGTGGGAAAATGTTGGGGTTTTTTTCTGCCCAGCTCCCTCTTTCACTGGGGGAGTGTGTCTGCCTCACTCCGAGTGGTTCACATGGGACAGTCAATGTCAATACCCTGCCTGTGATGAGCTGTAGGGCTGAGTCCGTGATCAGTGTGCTCCAGTCCTTTGTCCAGAGAGATTGGTCCAAGGCACAGAGGGGCATGTGGCCCAGCCAGGGCCAACTAGAGTCCTTCCATTTAATTTGATCATTGGATGCTGGAGAAGATGTTTCTTTCTTTTGAATTATGAGCTCTAAGAACATTAGCTTCGCAATACAATTTATTCATTCAACAAGTATATATTGAGGACCAAAATATTGAATCAGAGTTGAGAGGATCCAGTCATAAGACATATACGTCTCTGGATATATTAAACAGAGTGAATTTAATATAGAAAAGTGACTCTATAATGTTGGAAGGGCCCAGGAGGTAAAAAAAAAAAAAAAAAAAAAGGGACTTTGAGCTAATCCAGAGCTTAATGACACAGAAAGAAGCTACCACCCCTAAGAGTGGAACAACAGCAAGATAGATGTGGTGTGAGCGGAGTCCAGAACCTGGGAGGACGGGAGGCTGGGCTGGTGCTTTGAGCCATAAGATTTCCCAAAGGTGGCCAGAACTGAGATCACGATGGGGCTACACTGCAGGCTGGTGCCAGAACCATGTTCGGGCTCCGAGGAAGAAGCTTCACATGCAGGTGCTGGAAGTGCCAAAAATTCCCTATTGCACTCTGTGCCTGCTGGGGAGACACTGACGCAAGTCCAGAGCAGGAAAAGAGCCTCCCCGTCAACTCTTTCTGCCAAACTTCCACCGTTGCCTAATTGATAGAGACGATCTGAAAGCCTCTTGGCAAGAAAGTCTGGAAAATGCGGTTACAGCGTCCAAGCCTCCCTAAGATACATAGCAGAACAAAGCAGAGCGGACATGGAGTCTGAGAGCAACCAGGCAAAGCACCAGTGAAAGTACACTACAAAGTAGTGCTATGTGCTAGGTCTTGTTCTAGGGACTCGGGTTACAGCAGTAAGCACAACAGAAAACACCCCGCTCTCCAGGAACTTACTTCTAGAGGGGGAGGGTAGACAATACAAAAGCAAGCCAAAAACAAACGAAGTAGTACAGCAGGACCCAAAGCATCAGTTGGTCTTAGCACAGTTCCTTAGAAGCGGAGTATGAGATGAGGATTAATATAAAAGTGATTCAGTAAGGGCATGCTCTCAGGTACACCTGTTAAGGTGAGAGGATGTGATGCTTAATTTTATGTGTCACCTTGGCTAGACTTTGGTAAGCAGTTGTTTGGTCAAACACTAGTCTAGATGTTGCTCTAAAGGTATATGTTTAGATGGGATTAACATTTATAATCAGTTGACTTTAAGTAAAGATGATCCTATATAGTATGGGTGGGCCTCGTCCAATCAGTTGAAGGCCTTAAGAGCAAAGATGGAGTTTTCCTGAAGAAGGAACTCTGCCTCCAGACTTAAATATAGAAATTCTAACCCTCAGACACAAGACTGCAACCTCAACTCACCTAAATCTCCATCCTGCCAGCCCTAACAATTGTGAGCCACCTTAAGATATTTCTCTCCCTCCTTCTTTCTCTCTCTCTCTCTATCTCTCTCAGTTTTGTTTCTCTGAGGAATTTTGACTAATGTGGCAAGGGAGAGGAGGAGAAACAGAACAAGGATGTGGTCTCAGCCGGATGTCATGGGGAGCTCTGGAGCGTACATTGCACCAGACTTTGCCGTGCCTGAGACAAAGGAGTTGGGCTTTGTACACATGCATCAGTCGGTTGCCAGGCAACCCTTCAGAGAAGGTTGTGGGTGCAAGTTATACACATACTTCAACGCTTGGGAATTTCTTTTATCTATTTGTTAAGGTCATGTTATTTTATTTCCAGAGGGTAACAGAGACTCCTGGGAGGAATAATTATTTCTCCATTGTCCATTGACAAACTAAAAGGGATTCCTTTAATTAGGAAACTATCTTTGTGTTTTGTGGGACATAGGACTTGGTTAAGGACTGAGATGATCTGGTTTCAGGTTCCAGCTTGGGTAACGCACTGTGTGATTTTTTTTTTTAATATTTTACTTATTCATGAGAGACACAGAGAGAGATGCAGAGACACAGGCAGAGGGAGAAGCAGGCTCCCTGCAGGGAGGCCGAGGCAGGACTCAGGATCATGACCTGAGCCAAAGGCAGACGCTCAACCACTGAGCCACCCAGGGGTCCCCTCACTGTGTGGTCTTAAAAAAAAAAGTGGGGCATCTGGGTGGCTCAGTCGGTTAAGCATCTGTCTGTGGCTCTGGTTGTGATTTCAGTGTCCTGAAATTGAGATAGAGCCCTACATAGGGCTCCCTGCTCAGCAGGGTATCTGCTTCTCCCTCTCCCTGTGCCCCTCCCCACCTAGTGTGCGCTCGCTCGCTCACTCACTCGCTCTCTCAGATAAATAAATACAATCTTAAAGGAAAAAAAAAAGGTGCTTGTCTTCTTTGAACTTTACCTCCTATAGATATATAGGATAGATATATATATATATGCCAGAGAGCTAGGCAAGACAGTTAAAAGCTCTACTCAACCCTGTTTCCCCACTTATACCCTCCCTATCTCTACTGTTTGCCACTACCAGGTAAATAGCACTTCTGGAAGCTTCCCTGATCTCTCCAGGAGGGCAGCCCAAGTGGGGTTCCTTTAGGGTTTCTGAATATAAAGACAGCTCTGGTTGGAGGTATGTTGGGCCAGAGAAGATTTGGCTTAACTAAAAGGCTACTGAAGCTGCTCGTTCCCAGGGCTTCTGGTGCCCTAACATAATTCCCCCAAGGTAACTGCAGGCCCCTAATGAACCAGATCAGCACACTCAAAACGGTATATTTTTTTTCCCTACGCCTTCAAATATAAAGCGGCCAGTTTCTTCATCGTACCCAGCAAACGCCTGTACAGATTAACCCGATTCCGGAGGGGTGTGAGGAAGGCTGGAGCCGAGGCCCACCTTGGCTTTCACGGGACAAGCAGAGTGCGTGCCCTGGGCCGCCCGTGGTCGCTAGGGAGGGGCATAGGCTTAGGAGCACAGTTTCTACCACACAGTAACTCCCTGTAGCCCACTCAGCTTGGGCTCTCCAAGCCTCAGGCCCCTCATCTGTGAAATGGGGTACAAGGGGCTGGATTAAATACGTTCAGCGCAGGAGAGCACCCAGAACTACTGGCCGGCCACCAGGCCACCAGGATGTCCAGCCTGGTGGAAAATCTTCCCTGAGGCTCTTTTGACAACGATTTTCCCAAAGGCTCTTCTGTGTCTTCTGGCAGCAGGTGTTTTCTCCTGAGCGCAGCATGTGCAGAATATTTAATTAAAAAAAAAAGAAGTGGCACAGTGACTCACATTTTAATATTTGCATTGCGATTATCTATGACAGCCGTCTTCTGAATCCTCAGATATTAACATTCCAAACCTCTCCCGAGTCCGATTTCATAACCTCCCCAACACACATCCATCATGAAGATGATTTCATTATTAAAAATTCCATTTCTCACAATGGATTTTTTTTTTTCTAATGTGGGCTCCACGGGCAAGGCGCTGAGATGACATGATTGACTGCTTCCACTTTGCCGGCCTTGGATACCAGCTCCGCCTGGTATGAATGTTGTGGCAGGTTGAACTTCTGCTTCTTGACCAGCTTCTTCCCACAGGAGGAAAAACTGCAGCACCTAATACCTTCAAAACAAACAAACCAAAGCACGCCCAGAAGGTCGAGGCACGCCTTGCCCTTAACACAGAGCTCACATTTGTTCTGGATGCTCTTCTACTGTCCATGGCCCCTTGAATAAAATCTCAGAAAAATAACTGCTCTGGTAGGAAATGGAGCGGACTGATTACTTTCTAATTAGCATCCTTGTAAACATCCTTGTGCCGGAAGCATCTACGTGGTCCTAATGGGCATTAGATTTTGCCTTGAACATATTTACTCGTAATGGAGGTCTTCCTTCCTGGCAATGAAATAAATATGGAAATACATGTTTTTCATTATATAATACATGTGCATGTGTACTTTCTAGAGCTCAGAAGGACTTTGAAGAGAGGGAAAATTAGTATCTACTCCGTATATTAGTTTCCTGGGGCTGCCATAACAAATCACCACAAACTTGGCAGCTTCAAACAACAGAAATGTATTCTCCACCAGTCCTAAAGGCCAGAGATTCGAAATCAGTGTCACTGGGTCAAAATCAAGGTGTTGGCAGGGCTGCATGCCCTCCAGAGCCTCTAGAGAAGAATCCATGCCTTGTTGCCTCCAACCCCTGGTGGCTGTCAGTGTTCCTTGACTTGTGGACACATCTCCAAATCTCTTGAAGTTCTTTCACATCACCTTCTCCTCTGTGTGCAAAATCTTTCTCTGCTTCCCTTTTAGAACAAGTGCACATGTGATTGCATTTGGGCCCACTTGGATGATCCAGAATAATCTCCCCACCTTGAAATCCTTAACATAATCACATCTGCAAAGACCATCCCCCCATTATTGTTCTGCCATATAAGGTAACATTCACAGATTCTAGGGATTAGGAGACATCTTTTGGCCATTTGCAGCCTACCAACTGAGCATTTACTCTGTGCTATTTTCTACCTGTGTCTCTATACCTGCATGCATCTCCTTCCACAAGGGGAACATGCAGCAGGGAAAGAATCTGGGACTGCAAGTCAGGAAATCTGAGTTTGTTAGGTGTTTGTTTGTTTGGGGTTTTTTTTTTGTTTTGTTCTTGTTTTTTAGATAGGGAGAGAAAAAGGGAGGGGGAGGGGCCGAGGGAGAGGGATAGAATCCCTGCGGCCTGGGGTTCAATCTCATGACCCTGAGATCATGACCTGAGCTGAAATCAAGAGTCAGACCCTTAACTGACAGAGCCACCATGTGCCCTGGGAAAACAGGTTCTTTAACACACCAGCACGAGTGCCATTACCTTCCTATTCGGTCCCCAGGGCAGACATTGCTAACTGATCACAGCACTGGTTTTTGCCAAACCCCTGAACTCAGAGCCCTCAATGCAATGTTGCAGAAAGTCAAAGTGAATTGAAAGCTATTTGTCACCCCTACCTTGAACCCTCAGTCTTCTCGTGTGTAAAATGGGAGTACCTTTCTGCACATCTACTTTCTAAGGGCAGCCTAAGGATCAAATGACATAATGGGTGGGAAAGCACTTATAAATGCTTAAAGTAAGTGACTAAAAGAGATATGTCCCCAACAGGAACTCATGGGGAGAGTGTCAAAGCAGCCTTGCCTAGAAAGGTAGAGGGCTCTCAGTGCAAGGAGATTATGATGGTCAGGTTCAAGAGTAGTGAGGATAGATGATCATTCTTCTTTTTCATCCAATAAAATAGCATAAGCAAACACAGCCTATGCATTCAGTAAGGATAGCTTTAAAATAACATCACCAAGCACATAAATCTTACACTAGTGTCTCCTTGGCTCACAATAGCCGTCTGGTATGTGTCAGCCTAAAGTCAGGGCTATATACTTACTAGGCATCCAGCACCACCAACTGTTTTCAAATTATATCAACCCTTCCAGGGTTGTACCCTTCCAGAAAGTTTTCCCTGATATATGGCAGAAGGGGGTCTCTCCCAACTCCACATACATTTTTGTCATTTTGCATATGCATTTTAAGGTCCCCTTAGATGGAGAAAGGGACAATTCATTCTTGTCTGCATAGATGTTTCATGGGCTCTTGCCAAAAAGCTTTTAAGTGAAGACCCTAAATCCCCAACCAGAACATCAAAGTGTCTCTTCTTCCTTTCCACTTTTGGAGTCAGAAAACTACCTCTAGGGATCCCTGGGTGGCGCAGCGGTTTGGCGCCTGCCTTTGGCCCGGGGCGCGATCCTAGAGACCCGGGATCGAATCCCATGTCGGGCTCCCGGTGCATGGGGCCTGCTTCTCCCTCTGCCTGTGTCTCTGCCACTCTCTCTCTCTGTGTGTGTGACTATCATAAATAAATAAAAAGAAAACTACCTCTAAACATTTTGGTCACCGCTTCAGATGCCAGGTCTAGCTGGCCTGCCTTCCCTGGGATCTGGCTGTAGGCTTTATTCTGCTTACAGCCCAGCCTCGTGATCTTGACAAGGCCTGAGACTCAGCTTGCTCTTCTATAAAATGAGAAAGGTGTGGAACACTGCCCTCCCTGCCTCTCAGGGTTGACTAAGAAGACAGGCTTTGTTGCATACAGACTGGTTCAAATCCCAGCTCATTTACATTTACATCCCAGGTGGGAACTTGGGAAAGTTGCTAAACCTCGATGAGCCAGTTCTTTTCACCTGTGAAATGGGAATGCCTACCTTCTAGGACTATTAGTGAGAATAATACCTGTTTAATGCCTAGCGCAGTACTTGACATCTAATAAGTGTTCAACACATGTTAGCAAGGGTTGTTATTTTAAAGAAACTGCTTCAGTTGGAAGATAGGTGTTGTCAAAGTAGAGATACAGTTAGGCAGAAGAGAGGCATCTGGGGCTAGGCAGGAGCAGGCAGGTCTAGGAAGGGGGATCTTAAGTCTGAAGTTCAAGATCAGGCAGGTTGTGTTGAAGTAATTGTAATGGTAACAATCAACACCCATGATGGAATTGTCCTAGGCATTGGCAACTCTCTTCCCATTCCCCTTACCCTCCACTCAAGATTCCAGGTGTTTCTGGGACCCAGCCTGATAGGAATTGAGAATATGTGAAACATGGTTATCAAGTACACGGTGAAGATCTCAACTGGATCTTGTAAGCAAGGACTTGTTCTTAGGAACTAAACAGGACCCTGTTTATACTCGTGGAAGTCCAGCACTAAGGCAGCAATCCCCTGGTGAAAGTGAGGCCACAGCATGTTTACCTGGATGTTTCCTAGAGGTAAGTGTTCTAACAGAAGACGGTGATATTTTACAGATGAAGAAATCAAGACTCAGAGATGTTAAATGACTTGCCTAAAGGTCACACAACCCTTAAGTGGCAGAGCCATCCATTGTCTCCAGGTCTTTTGAGGTCTCACCCTTGGCTTTCTCTGCTACATGATGCTATCCTGCGATTCCAGGAGAGAAATGGGTAGACCCACTTCACTTTCTCCCCTTTCTGAGCATTTTCTGTCTCTACTGGATTTACTGCTTTGATATCACTGGTCAGTAGTATGTCTGCGGGGGAGCCTCATCTCACCCTGCAAATCTTTTCCTCCTGAGAGTCCTTACAGCTTACCTGGAACCTGAGAGAAGAGGGGAGCAGTTTGGGGGCTGATTGAAAATTTGAGAGTTACATTGCTGGAGATGTATAAATTGGTATGTGTTTTCTAGAGAGTTGGTAGCAATATGTACCAAAATCTTAATAATATGGATATGCTTTGATTCAGCAATTCCATTACTAGAAATTTATCCTGAGGAAATAATCCAACAAGTATATAAAAATACAAACAAGTGCAAAAAAAAAAAAAAAAGAAAAGAAAAGAAAAAGAAAGCAAGGTCTAAAAGGTCCTAGTAAGGGATTAGGCAAAGGTAGCATATCTGTACAATGAAATACTATGTAATCATTCAAAGGGATAATGTTGGATTATATTTATTGTTACGAAAATAAACAATATGACCAACCAAAAAATAAGCCATATGGGTAGTGTGATCTCATCTTTTGTAAATAAATTATATTCGTGTGTGTATATACATTATGATCTCTCCTGATTGGCATTCAACCACTTAGCTGACTCCCCACTTGAGTCAGCCCTTCCCTTCCACCTGAAAACCCCTAGGACTGATGCCCAGATTGACTGAAGGTTCTGGATGGAAGGCTGTGCCTTTTTATTCCCCACTTGTGCTCCAACTAGACAGCTCACATCATCAGCAAGTGCCAGTTTTATGGTTTTCTAGCCTCTTTATTTTAATGTCCTTGTTACTAGAATTTCATAGTTAAATATTATGTAAATTGAAAAAACTGAGTGAAAGCAGAAAAAAGATCCTTTAAAAAACTGAACGGAACGCTTTGAAGAATTCAACCACTCTTGTAGTAATGTAGTTACAACGGATTGGCAGGGTGGAGTGGGGGGGGGGTCAGAAAAATTCAAGATTCTGCTCTCAGAATGCTTTCTTCTTCAAAGAGGCCAAAACAGAAATTCGGAGACACCAACCATCGTGGTGTCTATAGAAGAAAGACAAAGGCAATAGTAACATAAAAGGCTATATTAAAACATTGATACATTTGAAGCTAAAATAAAAGATTTAAAGGATGTATATATCTTGGGGCTAATTATCATTCATTATTTCAACTAACTTTTTTGCTTAACCCACTAAGCAATGTCTCAACAATATCAGATAAAAAGACTTCTGGTACATAGGTCTAGAAAAAGGAAGGATATAATGATATATCTGGAAGATTATAGTGAGATTATGGTTATTTTTACTCCTGTGCTTTTCTACACTTTAAAATATAAAAGTACCTCTTGTTTAAAAATCAGAAAATACCATAAAGCCATCACTATCTGGAGAAAGGAAAACAGAAGGAAGAACTTCAGGATGAGGATGAGGGAATGATGTGCTGATGCTGACAGAGTGCCCTGGGGAGACCCCCCGTCTGTCTTCCTCTGATGACTGGAGCTGGTAGGATTATTTTGCTATAAATCATGATAGTGATCATGACTGACTCCTTGGTTTCACCCTATCCCGAGGGTCAGGTTGACATCAGCACTTGGACATCCCAATACACTTAATTGCCATGGGAAGGGGGCGCAGGGACTACTCCAGCAGAGCAGGTCTGGGGAGGAGAGATGGGACATCCCCAGGTGACACAAGCCAGGTTGGGGGTGGGGGGCACATGAATAAGCCAGATCAGAATCACTATGCAAAACGGAGGGCAACAGTCCTGAGCACCTCAAGTTACTGTCATTCACAGAGGTTACAGCAAGTTGCTTAACATGCAGCCTTGCACAAAGATGAGCTCAACTTCCTTATATATGAAAAAGCCCAACAGCTTCATCTTTATTTTTTTTATAAATATTATGTTCTTTCCATAGAAACTTTTAACTAATTCTTCATTCTTGACTTATAGAAATATTTGTTGAAAATCAAACTCTGACTATGTTAATATTAAAAGGGAACCCACAGGACCCCAAATGGCATTACCTAGGCCAAGTTACCAAACCGGGGCTTAAGACTTAATTGCACTTTTAAGCTCTTCCAGAAATGTAGTCTTAACCAGTCAGTCAGGAATTTTCTGGCCAGCACCAACACGATAACCTGTCACATGGGCCCTCTCTATCCCCAAAATGAAGATGAGATAATCTCACCTATGAGGACACATTGGACCCCAGATGGAGATGATCTCATCTGAAATATTCCTTTTTCTGTTTACGACGTCCTTGTCCTGCTTTAGAAAACCTTCTCCTTTTGGTAGCCCTTTGGAGTTCCCCTCTACTTGCTGGATGGGGTGCTCTCTAGTTCATGAACTGTTTAGTAAAGCCAATTAGATCTTCAAGTTTACTGAGTTGAATTTTGTTTTGTTTTGTTTTATCAATAACTGATTTCAAAATTACAATAAAGTCTTTCAAAGTCTTGCATTAAAAATATTTTATTTATTTATGAGAGATACACAGAGAGAGAAGCAGAGTCACAGGCAGAGGGAGAAGCAGGCTCCCTGCAGGGAGCCTGACGTGGGACTCAATCTGGGGACCCTAGAATCACACCCCGAGTTGAATCCTTGAGCCACCCAGGCATCCCTAAAGTCTTGCATTTTAAAAGAACAGCCACCATCAAATGGGAACAAAAATGTGTTCTCTTTCCAACACCTCTGCATAATACACTCTGCTCCAGCGCTGGCAAGGCCCGGACCGTGGGACAGACAAAAAGAAACCCTGACAGGTTTGCCGTCCTGCCCTTGCCAATAGGATTCTTCATTGTGCAAGGAAATTCTGGGGGGGTGGAATTTAGCAGCTGCTCAAAGAGAAAAGATTCAGGGCTGTTCTTGGAATGGGTGCTCAAGGCAGGGGTCACACACAAGCACACTGAAGTCCTCCTTGCTCGCGGTCCAGCTGTGACTGGCGCAGGCCTGCCCGTGCCCAGAGGAGCGGGGCGGAGGTGGAGATCACCCGCCCTTCCAGCCTGCTCTTAGGAGTGCAGGCACTTCGCAGTCTGGGATGAGAGCTGCAATTGCAATCCCATTCCAGGCACTATTAGGTGAGTTAACTTCACTCTGATGCTGAGCAATGGGCTTTGGGGTGAGCCAGACTGAGATTCACATCCTGGCTCTACCACACATGAGTTCTTTAACACAGATTTTTAAAACCAATTCAAATAGAGGGGGTGTTGGAGGGCACTTGTGCTAAAATTCAGTTAATATGTCATTTTATGTAACTTAATGTCCCTGGAGTTGACACGCAGAGCAAGTGCTGAGTCCAATGCATGAAGGGCACGCACCCTCTTTCTATCCTATGCACACACATAAAATCAATGTAACCCGTTAGACTCAAACAAAAGCATCACTTTTTAAATCTTTCTGAATCAACCTAACTCTTGCTCAGCTCCCACTGCCTGGTTGGCAGAGTCAGGAGGTAGAATCTTGGCCTTTTGGAAGGTTGTGCCCTGTTGCTTGTGACTGTGCATGCATTTTGAACTTGCACAGTCCAGGAATTCTGAGGAGGCAGCTTGATTCTCACACAGCCATGCAGACGCTGACGACCAAGCCAGTGTGTGGGTGGTGCATTTCAGGGCAGTGGCTTTACTAGTGGCACTGGTACCATCTCAGGCACTCTTGGCCACTGGGCCTCATGTGGCTCTAAGGGCATAGTGTCCTATGATTAGTACTTGGGCAGCCCTGTAGCCCTCCTCACTGTTAAAAATCCTGCTACCTACAGGGAGGTGGGGAGAGGGGGTGTGAGGGCTTCCCAGCCTTCCAGTTATCCTGATCCTGTATTCCCAGCTCCCCCAGGCTGGGCCAACACTCCTCTTACTTTGGTTGCTCAAAGCCTCTACCCTCTCTGATGGACCCAGCTACCTGCCCCCTACATCTCAGAGCTGAAACAGAAAAGCCATCACCTCCCCAGAACCATCCAGGTCAGAGGAGCCCAGAACTGAGAACAGAATCCCCAAAGGTACTTACTGGGAGGAGAAAGGAAAGTTTAACTACCCCCCACACTTTTATTTCAAACTTCTTTCTTTCTCTCTGTTTCCTCTTAGCACAACTGAAAGGATGACATAAATTAATTTCTCTATAACTCAGTGTCTTTTTAATGAGAAAACCCTGTGGCAAATCCTCCAATAGAGTAAAAACATCCTCTAAAGATTTGGTTCATAGTCACCTCCCAATATAGTTGCTTTGCAGCTAGTTTTTTTGGTAAGTGGCAAAACCAATAAAGTAAACACGATGGTCACATGATACTTAAAAATTTTTGGAGGCAACATCGGCTTTGAAGTCAGTGGCCGTAGTTTTGATTCCAATTCCATCACTTACCAGTGTGTGATCTTGGGCAAGTCACTCCATCTTCCTGAGCTAGACGGCAAATATCGAAAAGGCAGTTACCACGTGCTTACCTTTGTATCGGTACATAGAATGTGTCGGATAAATGAGTAAGCTAAAACCACTTAGTACAAGCTAGATATTTAGTAAGTATGAGGTTCCTTTGCCTCTTCCTTCCCAGTCCGTTTTTCACCTTTTTATTTTGAAATAGTTACAGACTCACAAGAAGTTCCAAAAATAGTATAGAGAGGTCTCACGTACCCATCACCCAACTACCTGCTGTGGTGACATTTTACATGCCTGTAAAGCACTACCAAGTGACTGGCATGATAGCTTCACCAGTTTCTGCAATGCACCTTTCTTTTGGTCTGTCTTTGCATTTGTATAATTTGTAGAACAACCGCCAAAGCAAGACCCAGAACTGCCCATCGCCACAAAACAGCTGTTTAATGTTTCCCCTAATGGTCATATTCCTCTTCCCATCCCAAGCCCCTGGCACCCACTTATCTCTTCTCCACAATCTGAGAGTGTTTTATAAATGAAATTATACAATATCTAACCTTTTAAGATTGGCTCTTTCCACTCAGCATAACACCTTTAAGATATATCCAGGTGGTTGCATGTATCAATAACTCATTCCTTTTTATTTCTGGGGAGGGTTCCAGGGTGTGGAGGTGCCACAGGGTGTGGTGGTGCCACCACAAGGTGTTTAACCTTCACCCCCTTGAAGGCCACCTGGCTTGTTTCCAGTTTGTGGCTACTGCAGATAAAGCTGCTATGACCGTTTGTGGGTAAGACATTGTGTGTGAACACATTCTGTGAACATTTTATCTGAAACATGTTTGTCTGGAAAAAATGCACTATGATGAACATTTTGTGTGAATGTAAATTCTAATGGTTCTGAAATAAATGTCCAGGAATGGGAATCATAGGTCATATAGCAAGTGTATGTTAAACTTTTAAAGAAATTGCCTACTTCCTGAGTGGCTATACCATTTTTACATGCCCACCAAGGACATAGGCAAGATCTGGTTTCTCCACATCCTTGCCAGCATTTGTTTTATCAATATTCTTTATTTTAGCCATTCTAATGGGTATGTAGTAGAATCTTATTGTGGCTTTAATTTGCATTTCCTGGATAATCAGTGATGTTGAAGATCTTTTCATGTGTTTATTAGCCATCTATAGATCTTCTCTAGTGAAGGGTCCAAGTCCTTTGTTCATTTTCTAATTGGATTATTTTCTTACCATTGAGTTGAGAAAGATCTTCATTCTGAAAACTAGTCTTTTGTCAGATAAGTAATTTGCAGGTGTTTTCTCCCAGTAGATACTTATCATCTCATGTCTCAACCAAATCTTTCACAAAGCAAAGGGTTTGAATTCTAATAAAATCCAGTTACTTATTCTTTTCTTTCATGGGCTATGCATCTTGGACCTCTTCTCCTATCAGCTCATGAAGATTTTGCTCCTATGTTCTCTTCTAAGAGTGTTACGGTGTTACATTTTACACTTAGGTCTATGATCCACTCTGAGTTTATTTTGTACAAGGTGTGAGGTGTAGGTCAAGGTTCATTTTATCAGCTATTAATGTTCTATTTGTTTCTATCAAGTGAGATAACAGCACCAGATTCTGGAGTCATAGAAGTAAGATGATATCCAGGGAAATGGAATATCTGAACATAATCCCCTGCAGAAGATTAATTACCCCAATAAGCTTGATGCTATAGCAGCCAAACACTTCACCACTGAGTCTTCAGAAACCGTGTTGTGCAACTAAATGCCGTTCATACTGGATCCCTGAGGAGAGTCCTGCTGCCTCTTGCATCACAGCCTGGGGCATGTTTCTGTTTGAAGCAGGAAGTAAGCATTCCTGTTTGCAAATTCCTGTTGCACATGATAACATATTATGTGTAAGGACAGGAAAGGGCGTGTCTTATAGAAACATGGTCCCAAAGGTGGAAAGGGCCCAAAGTAGGAAATCCCTTCTATAGTCTCTTGGAAAGGATGACCCTTCATTCAACAAATATATACGGACAGAGCAGCTACTATGTGTTAGGAACTAGACAAGAAAGATGCAGAGTGAAAAAAACAGATATGGTTCCCTCCCTCAGGTGGGGAAGAGGAGGGGAGTATAGGTGATTATACATACATACACAATTCTGTATGCCAAAAGCTAGTGGACGGATGCAGAGGTAATATGTGGCAGAGACATCTAATCTAGACCTGGGGAGGGTGGGGGGGTGGTAGGAATAAAGAAGAGTCTTCCAAGTGAGGAGGAGCAGCACATGCAAAGGCCCAGAGGTGGGAATGAGGGTGCTGGGGCATGGATCCAAAGCATCCAGTATTGCTAGTGTGTAAAGTGCAAGGGGGAAAGCACAAGGGATGAAGCTGCTATGTCAGACCACGAAGGGCTTTCCAAGTCATAGTAAGGGATCCAGTCATTTCATGAGGATACCAGGAATCCACTGGGAGGAGTATAACAGGGGAGTAATGGATGCACATCTGTAATTTAGAAGTCACACTCTGACAACATGAAGGCAGGTAGCTGACTGAGGCATTGGTTAGAAGACTGTTGGAAGAGGTGATGAGACCAGAATGGGGGCAGTGGAGAATGTTCCATGTGTTTACATCAGAGTAGGATCTGAGGCTTAAGGGCTGGAGATGAAGCTTTAAAGATTGCTCTGAGAAATGAGGGGAAAGAGTTGTATGGAGAAACAGAGGTAAGTGGCTGAGTTGAAGATCAGTTGGGGAGGAAACTTTATGTAGGCACTCCGAGCAGGGAGAGCGAACTTATTATTCCCTCCCCCTTAAGCCTCTTCCATGTTGAACAGTCCTGCTTCAGCAGGACTCTGCTTCCCTATAACTTTCCTGTCCTGGCCCTACTTCAGCCCTGAGGGGCCACACAGAAGGAGTCCATCTTCACTAGTCGATGTTAGCCTTTGACCATTTTAAAGATGTGGGTCACATTCTCTCAAGCTTTCTTTTCTTTCCTTTTTAAAAGATTTTATTTATTTATTTATTTATTTATTTATTTATTTATTTATTTGAGATAAAATGAGAGAGAAAGAGAGCACAAGCGGGGGTGGAAGGGTCGAGAGAGAGAGGGAGAAGCAGATTCCCTGCTGAGTAGGTTGCCTGACACAGGCCTTGATACCAGGCCCCTGGGACCATGACCTGAGCCAAAGCCAGACATTTGACCGACTGAGCCACCCAGGCACCCATCAAGATTTCTATTCTCCTAGAAGAAGAGAAATCGTGCCTAGTTCTTACAACCGCTTCCCATTTGGCAGCGGTTCTCAACCCTTCCTCTTCCTGGTAATCCTTCTACCTCCAGCCTTTTATCTAATAATGTGGTATCTACACTCTGGATAGAGTCTGGTCAGCCAGAAAACAGTAAGCATTGCCTTCTGGAGCCTGGACACTACCCCTGGCATCCCCACATACTTCTGCCCTTGTAGGGAAAGTTGCCTCCCTTCCTTGGACATTTGAGCCGATATCCCCTGGTGAGATCTGTGGTCACCATGGGCATTGGGGCCAGCTCAGCTCAGAGCCTCAGCTGGGGAACAGGTTTAATGAGCTCCTCACTGGCTCACCTCCAACAGCAGGCAAACTGGGTCTGGGAGCACATGACCCAACCTTACCTGGAAATGGATTTTCTCCTCTCCTGAGAAAACAAGACACCAGCAACAATTCACTGACCACATTTAGATGTGTGGCTTAGTGAGGAAAACAGATGTGGGACACCAGCTCTGACTTCAGGAACCACACAGCTTTGTAGGGAAAGAGGATACAGAATGGGCAGTCAGAGAAGACCTTTTACAGAGGAGATGGGGCCACAGCTAGGTCTTAATGGACAGAAGAAAAATCAACTGATGATAAAAATAAGGCAGTGCACTAGGATGGAAAGGAGAAACGCAGAGATCAAAGTATCTAAGATGGACCTGGGGGAAAAAACATACTGTGGTCTAAGTGCAGACTATGTATGTGAACATTGAGAGAAAATCCTGCAAAAGTAAGCTGGACCCATGTTGAGATGCCAGCTATAGAAGCTGGGCTTCCTCTAGGACGGTATCTGCCAAAGGCTCTTGAACCAGAGATGGAGATGTTTGAAGTGGCTGATGGTTTGGTTTCTGATCTGGCGAAGCTGGATAGATGAATGCATACTCTGTTGTGACCCAGGAGGACAAAGCTTCATGATATCTAGGGAAGATAAAACCCCTCCATGAAGTGGTCCAGGGAATACAGAGAAGCACCTAGCTGGCCTAGAAGATTGCCTTCAGGTAATTTTTCCAATGGCCCTTCCTACGGGGATAAAGACAGAGAGAACAGTAAACTATACATATGAAGGAGACCCATATGTGGGACCCCTTTGCTTACAAATTATTAAGAATTTCAAGGTGGCAACACTAAACCAAACATGAGGCCCTTCTAAGCATAGAATCCTGTGCAACTTTACAGGTTGGATGCCCATGATGTTATCTCTGTCTGAAGACAAAGATGAGGGCAAGTTCTTACCCAAATGCATGCAATGGGTATGCAAGTGGTTCCCACATTCAGAAGGCCCACAGGCAGTCATTTCCCTCTCTTTCCTGGGCAGGTGATAGCCCAGCATTCTAGCCCAGGCAGTCAACTTATAGCTGTTAGCTTCATGAAAAGAACAGTAGATGAGGACAGGATATCTGAGTTCTAATCCTGGTTTTGCTTCAAGATTGATGTGAGTCATTTTTATACCTTAGTTTTGTGACTTATATTAAGTGTTCAGTAAGTATTGCTTTTCTTTCCTTCCATATAGAAATCCCAATTGTAGGATCTCTACCATATGGCTTCTTGCCAGAGTATTTGAAAGAAGATACAGGTGCCAATGATCAGTCTGGGGTTGTAGGAAAATCTCAGTGAAATGCATTTGTATTTCAGAGCAAACTCCTAATACCACTCTGTATCCTAATACCTACAACTTCACTAGAAAAGTCACCTTTAGCCATTCTCTGACAAAGATATAATTTAAGAGACTTCAGGCCTTTCCTTAGCTGTTCTGCAAGTTTTCTGTAGAACCACAAGCAACTGATTTCCTCTCCTTATGTCTCAGTTTCCCCTTCTGTAAAATGTGAGAATTGACAAGGTGATCTCCAAAATCCTGGTCCAGCAATTGTCATCACCTGGTGTTGAGATGAACTTATCTGTCTGCATCAATAGAAAGTAGCCTCACTGAGACCAAGAATGATTGCAATCCATCTCTGAATCTCCATTTCCTGGCACAGCACCTTGCACTCAATTATGTGTTGAGCTATCAATGGATGGACAAGATTGCCCAGAGAGAAACTTAAAACGAATGAGCCAAGGAAGTGAAAACAGAGATATAATCAGAAGAAGCAGAATAATGTGCAAAGGGAAGAAAGAGAATCAGGTCAACATTGTATTAAGGGAGATTGAGTACTGGGTGACCAACATTTCAAATAATGCAAAGGAAATATAAAATTTTAGGTTAAAAAAAAAAACCACGGACAACTGGGTTGCACAGTTGATTAGGTGTCTGACTCTTGATTTTGGCTCAGGTCTGATCTCAGGTGGTGAGATCAAGCCCCGAGTCAGGTTCTGCACAAAGTCTGCTAAGGATTCTCTCTCCCTCCCCCTCTGCCCCTCCTGCTCATGCTCTCTCTCTCTCTCTCTCAAATAAATAAATAAATAAATAAACTCTTTTTTTAAGGTACCAAACTTCATAATTAAGATGTCATTGGTGTCTTCTGAAAGAGTCAGGCAGCCAAAAGTTAAGAAGTGGGTGGATCATGAAGTGTGGACAGCAAGCATAAAGGAGTCAAGAAATTTAGTGGAAGCACAGAGAAAGGTAAGAAGGTCTCTATGCATGTGACATTGAAAGAAGACTTACTGCTTGTTTATTGGCTTCTTCATTTTAGAAAAAAGAGAAGGAGAGAGAGCCAAAATATTTGTTAACCAAGAGGAAGGAGTGAAGGAGAGAGACTAAAGATTTTAGAGAAGGGTAGAAGAGGCCATTGATGGATTGACATCTTGGAGGAGTCTTCTGACTCTCTTCTGAGAGGACTAAAAGCATAACCTCTTCAACTCCACCACCTACACATCTAGCAGATGCATCACCAGGGGCTATAGAGGAAGTCCCAATATCAGGAGGGGGTTGGGCAACCCAACTACTAAGAGCCCTTTCCACCAATTCTGTGACCACCGTGTCCATCCATCCTTATGTGCCATGTGACCCACAAGCAGATAATAAGAGACAATTATTGAAAAAAATCTTTGCAATATGGCCCAGTGCCTGAAGTATTTCTTGACCTACCAATGCCAGTAACTGATCAAAAAGGAAAAATGAGCCCCTGGAGACAAACTCTATCTGCTTTGGAATGTGCCCCAACAAGGGATAGTGGCATCACAGGAAAAGAACCAGATTGAGGGTCAGGAGTTTGGATCTAGTCTCTCCTTGTAATTCCCTATGTGCCCTTGTGTTTTTGACACACACTTTCTTCTCTGAGTTGGTTTTTCTTGGAAAACGGGAGGTCAAGATAGGAGATTGACGTATTTATATGTGTTCTGACTCTTGAAAGTTACAGAATCATCCTGAAAGAGTTGGCACTTGCCTCCATGGTTCTTGGGCAGCTCTGTATTCAATGTGGCTTCTGTGATACAAGGAACAAAAGTGAGGCTAGAGTTAGTAAGCTCTCTTTGGCAATTCACAATGACATCACCACAGAGCTCAGAGTATTTCCAACAGCTCCAACAGGAAAATCCACATGCTTGTCAATGACATTCTGGACTTTCTTGTTTGGGCTGTGCCACCAGCGTGACTGAATCCTGTTTAGCAAAAGAAGGGTCATGTCTGTCCATGTGCTGATGACACTAATGAAATTCAGCATTGCCTTGGGGGACTGAGTTCCAGACTGAATTCCAAGTTCTGAGTTCAAAACTTGGTTTGTACTTTGTTGACCAATCTCCACTAGGATTAAAGGGAGGTGGATGTATCTTTGTCATCAAATATATCATGATAATTAGCCATCTGTTAATTCATCTAAAATACATGGTGCAACTGCTTTATTTATTAAATGTATGTGTATTGGATGGATTGATGGATGGATGGATCATGGATGGATGGATAGACTGATGATAGATGAATGGATGGATGGATGGACGGATGGATGGATGGGTTATGGGTGGATGATGGATAATGGATGGGTGATAGATTGATGGATGATGGTTGAGAAGACCCAGGATCTGGTTCACAATATTACTCACCAGATAGGCATATGAGCCAGAATTTTTTCAGTTACAAGTGACAGAAAACTCAATCTAAGTAGTTTAAGAGGAAATTTTTTAAAAGAAATGTGTTGACTTACATATCTGAGAAATTATCAAGAGTAGCAATGTCCCACTTGTCTTGCAGCTCTGGTTTCTTGTGTTTGAGCTTCAACTTTAAATGGTCTTTCCCCCACCTGGTAGCCAGTTTCACAACCAGCAGCTTCACGCTTATATTCTTCTAGCTTTACAATCCCAAAGGAAAGAGTGCCATTCCCCCAAGAGTTCTACAAGAAGTCCTTAAGAGGGTCCTCACTGGCCGATGTTGGGTCACCTAGTCATCCCTGAGCAAATTCTGTGGCCAGGAGGCTGCAGCTCTCTGATTCGCTGGGTCTGAGTCTAGAGGTGATGGCAGCTCCAATGAAACACACAGACTGAGAGAGAAAACAAGGTGGCATTCCCAGAAGAGAAGGGAATGGACACTGGGCAGGCAAAACCCAGGAATATGCCCTCTCACTAGATAACTATGCTCCCCTGATTGTCCTCACCGCACAGGCTTCATGTAATGGGAAAGCCCTTTGACAAGGTGGGCGGCTATTCTTTTCACTCATCATTTATGAGTAACCACCACGGCTCCTCCTCCCTCTTGAAGCCTTCCCCGGCATCTTGGCCTCCAGGTTCCTTCCTTTTCTGATCTAGGCCATGTAACCTTTCATGCCATCCAATGTAACAACTAATCATCAAGTGTATCTGGAGCAGTAAAAAGTACCTAGGATTTCATCAGGCCCAACACGAAATATGGCCATGAATAAGACTCTCTCTCCACGTGGGAAACTCCCAATCTAGTCAGTGATAAATCTCTTTGCATTGTTCTCTAATAGCTCTTGTGTATAAATCTAATCTCTACAACAAACTGCCGGCTCCTTGTGAGCAAGGCCATGCCTCCTCCTTCTCTCAGGTCATTCATATCCCTCCAGGTTGTATCATCCTGAGAGTACCTTCATGGACCCTTGAAGCTCCCATCAGTGAAAAATCTGAATCCTTCCCTGTAAGTCTCCACCTTCGTGCTAAAGGATTCCCATGCTCCCAGCAGCCAGGTCAGTCCTCCTCCTTGATGCCTCATACCACGTGCCTTGCTTCCCACACCATCTCGCTCTGGGGTCCTTGGCCACTGCATCACTGGCACCCTTATCCCCAGCTTAACAGTGTCTTCTGTCTTTGGCTTCTAAAGTCATTGGAGGGATCCCTGGGTGGCGCAGCGGTTTGGCGCCTGCCTTTGGCCCAGGGCGCGATCTTGGAGACCCGGGATCGAATCCCACGTCGGGCTCTCAGTGCATGGAGCCTGCTTCTCCCTCTGCCTGTGTCTCTGCCTCTCTCTCTCTCTCTCTCTCTGTGAATATCATAAATAAATAAAAATTTAAAAAAAATAAAAATAAAAATAAAGTCATTGGAGTCGCGTGGCCCTGGCTGTCCTTTGGATCTAGCCATCTGCAAGCTGAGGAAGGAAAGCATCCTTCTCTAGCCTCTGTTGACCATCCTGAAAGGCTAGAAACAGGGTGGCAGCTTCATGATCTGCTGTGTTGGTCACCAAATATGTGCTGAGCATCCACTTCTCTGTGCCCAGAACATGTGCTGAGGAAACTGGTGAACAGGCAGGCAGGGTTCTGCCCTCCAGGATCTCACAGACCAGAAGGAAAGACTGTAGGCCCCTCACCCAACCCTGGGACAGTGAAGCTTCTTGTCATCCGCAGTGATCTCTTCTATCTATTCATTGGAATGGGGATGAAAGGAACTTGGGACAAGTACCACAGTGGCTTGGTTATGGTGCAGGGGACTGCGGAGGGAAGGAGAGGAGTGGCCCTCGTGGGAAACTGCTCAAAACAGTCCTTCTATGTCATTCATCAGTCAGGTCCCTGGACTTAGCATATGGACCCAGACTCATCCCCTCTCCTCCAACTGCCAGGGAGGTGTTGGGGCAGCAGCTGGCCACATGCTGGGGCATCTTAGCTTTGGCTTCAGCCATTCATTTAAGGCAGCCAATCAGGACTCTCCTGGGAGGTTCCTGGACCCCTTGCTTGCACCAGTGTGCCCAAACCTGCAATGGGTACAGTCTGAGACCTTGCTTCTTCCATCACTGAGCACAGGCCTGTGTGCTGGGGATCAGCCTAAAGGACACCTGATGAAAAAGTCTAAAGTGAAATGAAGCAGATCAAATTGAACCAAGCCAAATTGAATGGCCCTCTCTTAGGCACTCACAGACAGAAGGTGATCTTTTAAGAAGGAGGAACATTCCCTGATCCATCTGCTCTTCACTGAATAGCCCTTGAATTCCGTCTGAAAGTGAACATTTCTTTTGCATGTGTCTCTTCTCTCCTTTGAACTCAGAGGTGAAATTGCTCCCAGGATCTCAGTCCCTTTCTCTCTGCCCCCATCTCTTCTTTCTTTTCCTTCCTTCCTTCCTTCCTTCCTTCCTTCCTTCCTTCCTTCCTTCCTTCTTTTTCTTTTTTTTTTTTTTAAAGATTTCATTTATCTATTTGGGAGAGAGAGAGAGAGGGAGGGAGCACAAGCAGGGGGAGGGCCAGAGGGAGAAGCAGACTCCCCGCTGAGCAGGGAGCCCCATTAAGGCCGGATCCCAGGCCCCTGGGATCATGACCTGAGCTGAAGTCATACACAACCAATTGAGCCACCCAGGCGCCCCTCACCTCTTCTTTCTGACATTAAAATCAGTCCCTGCCTTTCATATCCACATGGGAGGGGGTGGGGCTCCACTAATGAATGTTTGAGAAGCCCTTTGAGATCTTGGATGAAAGGCACCTTATAAAATACAATTAAAAATAATAGGGGTAATTACTAGCTAGGTTAGTCCCTGTAGGTTAATTAGAGAGTTTTCTTCTGGCAGATTCTGAATCTGTGCAGAAACACACGGGTTCAAAAGGCAAAACAGATTTGAGATGTCAAGGGCCACTGTTATGCTTCTTCCATTCCAGGATCACGCACTGGCATCTTTTTTTTGAAATTGGAGGAGCATTGCAGCAGTCCAGAGCTGGAAAAGATCTTTCAGATAATCTGTCCAACTTTCTTGGTTTGCTGATGAAGCTAGTGAGGCCCAGAGGGGTGATGTGACTGGCTCAAAGTTGCACAGCAAGTGTAACACAACCACAGCTCTGGAAGTCCAGTCCCTGCACACCCTAGTTGGGGTCGTGGAGGGGACCTCTGTCACCACTCCTAATCAATGATGTGCTTTATCCAACCTGTGCGTACTGGTGACCTTCTATTGCATAGTAGAGCATTGCAAAAGAGTCAGACAAAGCTGAGTTAAAATCCTAGCTCTGATACGTGCCTAGCGAGTGAGCCTCAGTTTCCTCATGTGTAAAATGGGGTAATAATACCTGCCTCAGAGGGTTGCTGGGAAGAACCAATGAGCAATGCATCCCAAAGCACCTGGCATGGAGCATGTATTCAGTCAATGCTGCTTGAATGAGCACTGCAAGAATGAATCTTGGCATTGCTAGGGTTTGACCTGCAGTCCTTGCTTTACACACCTAAGTTCAGCCTATATTTAATGAGCCCCTATTACGTGCTGAACACTGGGCTAAGCTCTCCAGGACTTTATTTCATTTAATCACCATGATATCCCCATGAGGTTAGCTGTGTGCACCTGAGGATCAGAGAGGTTAGCTAAGTCATCCAAGGCCATGTAGCTGAAGAAGGGGCAGGAATTGAACCCATGTTGTCTGCCACAATGAAACTGCCTACCTTTGTGAAAAGAAGCATGACCATTGTCATGACCACAATGGAGCCCCCAAAGGATTTTCTGCTGTGATACTGGAGACAAGTGATGGAGGACATCAGGGAACAGGTATAACCTAAGATATCCATTGAAGCATTTTTGTTTTCAAGGTTACGAAAACTAAACTCTTCTCCTTATCTAATATTTATTTATTTTTAGCATCTGCACTGATGCAAGAAGTTAAATGACCTTCCTCAAGAAAAACAGTAGCTGTAACTGAATTTAAAATCAAGAAATCTAGATTCACCTCCTTAGAAAACATGTGCCTTTGGTCAAGCTTCTTAACTTCTCTATCTTCAGAGTCTCGTGGTCCTGGTCTGTAGCATGGGGATGAATCTATGAATCTTCAGAGGCTCAAGTGGCATGAACACAGATGTACTTTGTCGGTTGCAGCCCTTTACAAATGTAAATAGTTACTGTATTATTCACAATATAGAAGGTTTTCACAGAGATGAAGGAGGTAGTTGGAAGTCCCACGCCAGAGGACGTCAAGAAAACTGACTCAGTGCCTGTCTCCAAAAGACAGTTCAGAGCATTCATAGCACTAAGCTCAGATTATCTGGTCGAAAGAGAGCACTTTAGGGGACCAGTCCTTTGAGATTCAATTGTAAATCATAATAGGTTCCATTTATTTGAGAATGAAGTTTTTTCCCACCTGAATCCCAAAATCAAAACCTGTTGTCACATTTTCTACTTCTGTGTGTGAAGAAGAAACATGGCCCCTATGAAAGGCTGCTCGGTAAGGCCAGCAAAAGAGGAAAGAAGCTGACCTTGAGTCATTCTCCCCATGATTTCCTCATCAATCAAACCTTTTCCAAATATCTTCTCGAAACTAGAATAACCAGGACTATATTCTTCTGTACTATTCTTTCAGAACGGATGGCTCTGAGTCATCCTCTCTAGGATTTCTAGAGCTGACCAAGAGAATGATTTTTGGGCCTTCTGGAAAGACAGTCATCTAACACCCCCAGTGATGGGGCACACACTCCTTCACTTTGTCAGACACTTGCTAAATGTTCCCTATCTCTGGCCACCATCTATGTCCATGTAATTCTCACTGCTCAAGAGACTGCCCTCTGGAGTCACAGGAACAGATATTCCCCTCTCCGACACCACTAGTTACGTGTCATCCCTGAGACACCCCTTCCCAAGACTAGATTTCCCATGTTAGAGGGATGGGATGATGCAAACAAAAACACGTGGCTCTAAGCATCAGAAAGAAAGGCTTACGTTCAAATCCCAGTCCAATAACTCATTAGCTGCATGACTTTGGGAAATTTACTTCACCTCTCTGAACTTTATTTTCTTACCTTTCAAACAGATAATTATCAATACCTCTCTGGATTGTTATAAGGATTTGAACTGATGTATGGAAAGCGTTCACACATAGTAGGCATTCAACAAGCAGCAGTCTTTATATGGCAAGATCCATTCATATTTAAGACATTTATGAGGGCTTACTTTGTGCCAGGCACTTTGTTTGGGTACTGCCCAAAAAGGAGCAGAAAGAGAATGGTTTGTGGTGTCAAACACCAGGGTTCTAATCCAAACTCTATCAGATTTATCAATCCTGTGATCTCAGACAATGGACTGAGTGAAGCTCATCGTCTCATCCCTGCACAGGTATTCCTGAGCCTTACCTGTCTCATTATCTGCAAAGGGATGTTGTGGGGATTAAATGAGATGATGCATACCAAACACTGAGCCCAGCACCTGGTTCGGTATGAGGACTCAGTAAGTGGCCTACTTATTGAAAGAGTCAAGGATACTGAATACATAATGAAGTTAATGCAAGGCCTTGGGCCTGCAAGCAGGACAGCACAGACCTCTGGATCCATCCTCTGGGCAGTCATGCCCAGCTTGGATCTGCCCAGGGCTTAGTCTGCCATTTCAGGGTCTCTGTGGGGCTGAGGAAGGCAGCAGCGGCTGACAGAGATGTCACCACAAATCCTAGTCTTTCTCTCCATTTGAGCCACCGGAGAAACATATGGAGGAGAAAGGAATAGGTTTGGTTTTGTCACTATCCTAGAACATCTGAGCAAAGTGTCCATCCTAGTCCTGTTCAGCTTGGTGACTACACTTAGTCATCCTGTGGTGCATACTTGAAAGTTGTTAAGACAGAAGATCTTAAAATTCCTCATCACACACACACAAATTTGAAACTATCTATGGTGATGGATGCTAACTAGCTTTACTGTGGCGATCACTTAAAAATATATACAAATATTGAATCATGGGATCCCTGGGTGGCGCAGCGGTTTGGCGCCTGCCTTTGGCCCAGGGCACGATCCTGGAGACCCGGGATCGAATCCCACATCAGGCTCCCGGTGCATGGAGCCTGCTTCTCCCTCTGCCTATGTCTCTGCCTCTCTCTCTCTCTCTGTGTGTGTGACTATCATAAATAAATAAAAATTTAAAAAAAAACAAATATTGATTCATTATGTTGTACACTTAAAACTGTTATAATGTTATATGTCAATTATATCCCGATTTAAAAAAAAATGTTTCTAACGGAGTGACTATTCTACTCCTGTTTTAGGCAATATGATAAAGGAAAGCCATGCTTCTCAACCCCTGTAAGTCACCCGGGGTCTGCCGAACATGCAGATTCTGATTCTGTGGATCTGGATGGAGCCCCAAATTCTGCATGTCTGAAAAGTTTCCAGGTGAGGCTGGAACTCTGAAACTCTCTATCTAGGAAACATATCAAAATGTTGGGGAAAAATAATTTTTTTTCTTTAAGATTTTCAAAATTTATTCATGAGAGACACAGAGAGAGGCAGAGACACAGACAGAGGGAGAAGCAGGCTCCCTGAGGGGAGCCCGATGTGGGACTCGATCCCAGGACCCTGGGAGCATGACCTGAGCCAAAGGCAGATGCTCAACCACTGACTCACCCAGGTGTCCCAGGAAAAAAAAAATCCTTTTTAAAAAATGCTTTCCAGCCAATGGTAGAGACTTGAAGGAAGGGAAACCTGGAGCCAGAAGTGAAGCCAGACCCTAGTCCAAGTAGATACATGTGAAAAGAAACGGTCATATCGTCTAGGAAATTTTGCACAGTTCTGTGGCCTAGACTCATTATGCATAGAACTTTGCTAGGAAGAGGAGGGTGACGCTTGGCACTAGTTCTTGTACCTGTACAGGGGGCAGGGGTCAAACTGGAGAACCCTCCTCATAAAGCAGAACTCAGGAAAGTCTATATGCTGAGAAAAAAAAAAAAGGTGATCAGTATAAATAAAAACAAAAACAGAGAAGTGTCTGTCAGCCTTGATTTGGAGTAGTTGGGGGAAAAAAAGCCATTGAGATTTTAGAGCTACTGGATGACCCTTGCATGATGTGAGAGTCTGAAATGACACTGGTAGCATGGTCGTAAAACCCCCCAAATGATCATTTAAATCTAAAGCAGGGATCCCTGGGTGGCGCAGCGGTTTGGCGCCTGCCTTTGGCCCAGGGCGTGATCCTGGAGACCCGGGATCGAATCCCACATCAGGCTCCCCGTGCATGGAGCCTGCTTCTCCCTCTGCCTGTGTCTCTGCCTCTCTCTCTCTCTCTGTGACTATCATGAATAAATAAATAAATAAAAATTAAAAAAAAAAATAAATCTAAAGCAAAAAATAAAATAAAATAAAATAAAATAAAATAAAATAAAATAAAATAAAATAAAATAGAATAAAGCGGGCCCTGGCCTGTTATCAGCATGTCCTGATGCCCCACTGAAACAATCACAAAATCCTCCCTGCAGGAATGCACCTCAAAACCAGGCCATATAGAATTCTCATAAGATTTTTTAAAAATAGGGGCTCACAATTGAAAGTTCAATGCATACAAGGCAACAGAGTGCCATGAATGGGAGGCAGCAGGAACAGCCAACCTTAGAGTCAGGCCCTCACAGACGTCAGATACTGGGATACAAAACATAAGACAATTATATTTAATGTGTTTGGAGAAATAAAAGAATAAAAAGTGAGTAAAGAGCACGAGACCACAGTAACCCCCCTTTATCCACAGTCTGGGTTTGCATAGTTATAGTTACCCAGGGCTCAGTCGAGGCCCAGAAGCAGACCCCCCGCCACGTGACATCAGGTCAGTAGCAGCCTAACGGTACCTCACGATGCCCCCATTGTTCACCTCGCTTCCTCCCATCACATAGGCATTTTATCATCTCGCATCATCACAAGAAGAGGGGTGGGGGGTCTGGTCCAATAAAATATTTTGAGAGAGAGACCACACTCACGTAACGTTTATCACTCTGCGGTGGCGTGATTGTTCCACTGTATTACTGTAGTTGTGACTCTTACCAGGCCCAATCTGTAACTGAACTTCATCGTAACGGTGGATGTGTTGGAAAAAACACAGCATGTATAGGGTTCAGTACCATCTACAGCTTCAGGCATCCACTGGGGATCTTGGAACGTGTCCCCACAGATAAGGGGTGGGGGGAATCACGGTGTAAAAAATGAACAGGTAGTTTTGAAAAAAATGATCAAAATGCCTACTAATGATAAATCAGTATCCCTATCTGCCTATATTACAGCCAGAACACCTTCTACTAGAAAAACGTTGGGAACTTTGTCCGCCCCATCCCTGGCCAATAAGCAAGCTGCCCATGTCTGCCCTGTGTCGCAGCGGGGAATGCTATCAAAAATATTTTTCATCATCTTGTGCTACTTCTCCTCTCTGGGGTGCCCTGGCTCTCTCCTCCAGGTCCCAGCTTCTGGCCCTCCTCCTTGTTGAAGTGACGTGTCCAGACACTCCCCCTCCCAAATGCACACGAGTCCCTGTCTCAGGACGGCACCCGCAGTCTGAGTGGCAGGGGTCTCTAGCAGCGGCCCTAATCCCCCCCCATTCTGCCTTCACAACCCGCATACCCATTTACAGAGCGCCTTTCCTGTCCCCAAGAGCACTGTCGTCCTCACAGACGGAGGAGACGGGCTCAGGGTTACTGTCATTTGGCTAGAAATCTACAGAACCAGAATTCAAAACAGGCCTCGCCCCCATGCCTGTACTGTGGCCCGGGGCTGGTTCTTGTCCACAGCTCATCCACTCAGCAGTGATCGGTGACCAACCAGTACCCGTCTGTTCCTTCATTATGGTGAACCCTTGCCAGCCTTCCTCAAACTGAATTGACATCTTACTCTTACCCAGTTGATTGGGGAATCTCTGGGTCATTGCCAAAGGTGGACTTATGCTCAAGGATGTTAATTTACGTTCCATATTTCTGAAGATAAGCCATCTCTGGTTGTAGTCCACAGAGACATAAGTACAGGTTCTCTCCAACAAAGGCCTAAACCCAGGGAAGGAAGACAGGGTCCCCATGCGTCTCCCCTCCTCCCGTCCCCAGGTAATATCTTGAAGTCCCACAGATAAACATTTTTTAACTCTCAAAAATATTAAAAAAAAAAAAAAACACAAAACATGAGCACCTGGGTGGTTCAGTCAATCAGTTAAGCGTCGGGCTCTTGACTTCCACCTAGGCTGTGATCTCAGGGTCCTGGGATCAAGCCCTGTGTTGGGCTCTGTGCTGCACGTGGAGCCTGCTTGAGAGTCTCTCTGCCCCTGCCCCCACCCTCTCCCTCTCTCTCTCTAAATAAATAAGTAAAAAAATCTTAAAAAAAAAATTTTTCTCTTTCTACCTCTCCTTCTGCCCCTCCCTGCCTGGCACATGCTCTCTCTCTCTCTCTCAAACAAAACAAAACAAAACCACACCTCACAAAACATGACTGTATGTGATGGGCCCAGTAGGAGGATAAGCCAGCAGAGGCCTGGTTCGCAGGGCATCTGGGCATCCTTGGAAAGGTTCCTAGGTGTGTTGGAAATCTTTTATGCCCCACTTCACATATCCTAGGCTCACCTTTTAAATTTAGCCAATACTGTGGTAACCCAGCTGTACAACAGGTGCACAGAATAGAATACCTCTTGCTTTCTGACAGCTACTACTGTGCGATCCTGGGCAATTCCTCAACCTCTTTGTGTCCCAGTTTCATTATCTGGAAAAAAGGGTGGTAATGGCACTCACTTCATATGGTGGTAGTGAGGATTATATGAGTTAATAAATGTAGGGTATGTATAACAGGACCTGGCACAGCGTAGGAATCATAAAAAAGACAGACATTGCTATTATTATAATTGTCATTATTATTTCATTTTTCTTCTTATGCTATCTGGGGCTGCTTGCTAGAAGAGGAAGACTGGGCTTCCTAGCTCTGAGTCTGCTAAATTGGAGGCTAACTCGCCATGATTGGGAGTTGACTTCAGCCCTCAGGCCTCAGGAGTAGGAGGAGTGGGGTAGGAAGGACAAGAATCCCATTTACTGAAGGTGCAGGAGCTCAGGGAATTCTCACAACACCTCAGGGAGAAGGTGTTCTTACTACCTCCTTTTTAGATGTGAGGAAATCAAGGTTGAGAGAGGTTGGAAGACTTGCCTGAGGTCACGGGGCCAGGAGTGGCGACCAGATGTGACCCACGGAGCCTGGGCCTGCTACCTGGGGCTACCATGTGAGGCTGCAGAGGCGGTGAAGGGAAGGGCATGTTTCTATTGTTACCTGATTGATACTCTTTGGGAAGAAGAGGGAAGTCACAGGGAGGTGCCTCCCAGTCACCCGTACCTGCCCACAAATGCCACAGGGGATCACCTGTCAGGGCTCTAAGAGGAAGAGGGGCCCTGAGTACTCCTTCCTAAAGTACAACCTGGGCTTCAGGTGAGGTGGGCGGGAAGCAGAGGGTCTGTTGGAAAGGGCACTGGGCCAGGAATCAGGACCTGGATTTCAGGGCAGGCTCCCTGGGCAAATTCTGACACCCAAAACAGGGCCTGCCAGGCAATGGGTGCTCCATGGTTATGATCAAATGAATGAATGAACCAATGAATGACTAACAGGGTCCCTGCTCTCAGAGGGTTTCCAACCTGGAGAACATGCTCATAAGTGTCCCTATAGAGCAGCCTGTGCTGTGTCAAACCTATAAGGCAGACCACAGGGGTTGTGGGTTCAGCCCCGGGAAATTGCCCCTGTGAACTGGGATCTATTCCAACAGGGGAACCTGACTGGGCCAAAAGGCTAAGGAGACTTCCGGGAGGCAGAGGAGGGGAAGAGCACAGACCATGCGGCCTGTACGCAGAGGCACAGAGGCTGGGGCAGTTTAGTATTTGAAAGGCATGTGAGACGGTGCGATCCTTCTATCCTGCAGCATAGTCCGCTCTCGCCCCTTCCTTCCGTTCTCCTAAAGAGTAGCTCCCAACTGTGCAGCTATCTGGAAATCGGGCATATGCCCAGCTCCCCAGCGCTGGTTTTCTGAAGTTTGGCCTCATACAAGGAGCTGGTTTAAAAAGAGATCTGGGGATGCCTGGGTGGCTCAGTGGTTGAGCGTCTGCCTTCAACTTAGGTCGTGATCCCGGAGTCCTGGGATCGAGTCCCGCATTAGTCTCCCTACAGGGAACCTGCTTCTCCCTCTGCCTGCGTCTCTGCCTCTCTCTGTGTCTCCCGTGAATGAATAAATAAAATCTTTTAAAAAATAAAATAAAACAGAGATCCGTCAACTCCCAGGCCCCAAGGTTCTTCTCCATCCAGCAACTGTAACAAGGCCTGGGACCAACCCAGCCCTCAGGGAGCTGCAGGTTTAAACCAAAGCCAGGTCTGGGCCTGGACCTCTGTCCTCCTTGGCTGCCCAACCCAACCCAACCCGGGTGTTTACACATACCCTCCCCACTCCCTGGCAGCAAGGCCCACTGCCTCTCCCTGTTCCCCCCTGGCAAAATGCCACTACCTCTCCCCACCCCGCCCTGGCCAAACACCAGCAGCCGAAGCTGGAGAAAACTAGACCAGCAGGCCCCACCAGGTGACAGCCAGGAAGAAGAGGGTAACATGGAGGTCACTGGGGTTCCCTGAAGCCAGAAAGACACAGAGAGGAGCTGGCGTCTGCTGCAAGCTAAAGAGCAGCGAGTCTTGCCCTGTTTTGCTCCCCAACAAACGTTCCTGTGAGAGTTAAGAGAGTTATTGTAGCCATAATGATCCTTTACATTTTTATAGGGCTTTATTAGTTCACAGCCCCTGCTTACATGAGGTATCTACTCTCATAGAGATGCCAGCGACAGGAGTGGAAATGGGGTTCATCCTCAGTCACACAAAGGCAGGTGGAAGGGCCTGGGCCAGTCCCCCAGAGCTCGCCTTGGCTGATGTGTGCTGAGTAGCTTCAGACCCTGAGGGTCTGGGGAACTGGGAGGTCAAGACCAAGCTTCAGAGGCCTTGTGGGATTCCGGGGAAGGAGCGTGAGGATCCTGATGACCACGATGAGCATTTCTTGACAGTCTTAGAGCTCCTCCCACATGCCAAGCCCTCACTCGTGTCTTTGAGTAAGCACCTCACAACAACTCTGTGGGCAGACATCAATCACCATTTCACTGAGGTAACTGAGGGTTAGTGAGATGAAGCAATTTAACCGTTAGTAAGGTTCAGGTCGTTAGTAATCCTGTTGGAACTGGGATTTAAGACCAGGAATGACCATTCCAGAGCTTGGTCTCATAGACCCTCACTGCCCCCCTCCCCGTGAATAACCATCCAGAAATAACATGGCTCCCCTTCCCTCTTCCAATTTTAGGTTGGACCTCTTCCCCAGCTTCAGGGCCGGGGCCTCCTGCTGGCCAGCCAAGGGTTACAGGATCCCCACAGTAATCACTGACTACCACCTAGTGGCGCCCCGTGGAATGTCGCACTCCTATCCCTCCATCTGAGTTTCCTGACGTTCCCGCCTTCTTACTCCCAGGGCCTACAACCGTGCTGGGCACAAAGTAGACACGCAATAGACTCTTGGTGAGTGCACGTAGCCATCCTTAGAGGAAAAAGAAATATCAACTAGGAAAACGAGAGCATTGGCCGTCCCAACTTTTTTAGTTCTAGAAACTTCCCCAGGCCCATATTTCCTGTTTCCTGACAGCAGATCTGAAGGAACGAAGAACCAGACAGAGAAAGAGGTTTGGCTTTCCTCAGTCAGACGAAAATGGCTGCGGGCTTCCCTGACCACACAGCTGCTAGAAGCCCCGGGACTCCTATCTCCATGATCCTCTGACCTTCTGAAGAACTAGCCCTTGTCTGAGCAAGAGCAGTTTGACCTCATGAGGCGCAGGAATGGAAAGAAAAGAATTCAAGAGCTTTTGCTTTCCGTGTCTCCTCTGCTCCAGTAGAAAGTGAGCTCAGAGCTGCCCGCAGGCAGGAAGTCCTTCCTGGAGCTCCTGACTCTAAAATGAACTTCCGGTCCTCTCGCTAGAGAGCCCTGTGGAAGTTGCTGCCTTATTTGGTGTCATCAAGGGCCTAAGAAGCCGGGTGATTCCCTATGCAAGGACTGTGAACACCCAGACGTGGAGGAGAGAAGCACTGCGCCCTCACCCCCTCACCGGGGAGCCCCTCCTTCCTGGCTCCTCTGCTCTCCCCGGATGGCTTCTCTTCCCTCTCTGAAGCCTTGGGGCTGTTCTGTCCTCCATCCAGCCAGTTCAGGTTGACCTTGACCCATTTCCTCCAGCAGGCACCCCACCCCTGAGCCACCATAAGGCCGCCATCCTTCTGACGCTGCAGTCACAGTCCTCCAGCCCTGGTGGAGACGAGGCAAGAGATTGGTGAGGCCCACCCTCAGTGGGGGTTTTATAAAAAGGATCCTGTAACCGGGTGACTGTCCTGTCCCCACTCCCAACTCCAGCTTATTCTGCTCCCACGTTCCTGGACTCCCCTGTGATTCTCTGTGTCACAGTGGCCTGCTCCCCCATTCCTTCAGAACGCCGCTTCCCAAATGGGACCCTCACAGAGAAGTGAATCTAAGTCAACCACAGATGAGTTCTGTTTCCCACAGGAACTGGGCTTCTTAAATGTTGTGTACGCTTTAAAGCGGACTGTACCCTGTCAAATATTTTTTTTTTATCTGCGTCTTGTTTTGTTCTTCTATGGGCGAGTGTTTAAAGCCCCAAAGTTGGGCTTTAAAATTCTCCGCCTCGAGTGACTGCAATCCTCACTTCTCCGAGTCATTTGTTCAGTCTCGAATTCACTCATCCTTGCAGATCCAAATGCATACACTTAAATTTTTTTTTTTTTGCTGAGTGTTGAGTCAGATACTGTCCCCGGCACTGCGACTCGAACACATGTTCATTATTCTCAAGGCACTCACAGTGCAATAGGAGAGAAATATGTCCTCAGATGCTGAAAGTACTATGTGATCAATGCTTTAATATGGGCATATTTGTGGCTGTGTGAGCAAAAAACAGGACCAAATTAAATTATTTTTAGCAAAAATAGACATTATTGGTTCCAACTACTGAGAGGTGGCAAGACAACCTGGCTCCAGGCATAGTGGGACTCAGAGTTCAGATGATACCATCAAGATGTGCCCCCGCCCCACCATCCCTCCCCACAACACCCCCCACCTTGGTTTCATTGCATGTGCTTGGCTTTCAGCTCTGGTGCTACCTGCGTGGGATGGAATGAGAAGAGGCTCTGATACAGGGATGAGCCACACCCTCCCAAAATATAACTGCAAGTTCACATAGTGAAATCAGCTACACATACGTACTCACACTCTTCCACACACACCACACACACAGACACAATAGACAACAAAACCGTTCTTTACAGGGACTTTCTAAATGACATTGCCCTGCATGCTCAACTCTACTGAAAAGAGTTCATAACACAAAATTTTGGGGTGTGGAGGGTGCCTAGACTGATGAGTGTAACACTCAGAGATGAAGAGGGGAGCCTCTGGGAACCATTAAGGACCTAATAGATGAGAGTCACTTTGGGATCAGATTTGGCCTTGGGAGAGAGCCCTGTTTGAGGTCTCCATTCTCCTTGGCACAGAACAGATCCAAGGGGGGTGGAGGAGGGCACATGAGGAGAGAGGCCTCCACAGGCCCCAGGGATTTCTTAGCTGTAGATTCATCACAGCTGGAAGGCATCTCATTTTACAGATGAGGACCCGAGATCAAAGAGATTCCATAATTAATAATTATTAAATTGGAAATATACTACACATTACAAAGCAGAAACAGTTGTATATTTTGTGTGCATACACCGAAGTGTTTGTGCAGTTGTTTCTATTGTAGAAGTATGAGCGGAGATTTATATTTTCATTTATAGCCTATATATTCTCCTCTTGGCAGCCTGAGAGACTTTCCCGAAGCACAGAGCTGATAAAGTTACTTCCTTTAATGGAATGCCCTCTGCTCTCAGAAGGAGATTCATATTTCCTATTATGGCTTCTAGAAGATGGAGTTTTAAGACAAGGCAAAGGTCAGAAATCTAAGAGAAGTGCCCCCAAGAAAAGTTGGGACCTCCAAAGACTAAACCTTTAGTGTATTCCTCCTTAGTGAGAAATAAACCACCAAGAAATTGCTTGATCAAGCTTGACTTTTATCTTTTGTGAGGGCACTCGATATTCCCTGCTGCTGTTATTGACAAGCCAAGAGCAGAGGTGTAGTTTTATTATACAAAGCTATAGTATTAGCGTGTACAAGAACTGAGAAGGGAAACTAGAAACACTGGTTGCTAATGGGGAATGAGATTGGGAAAGACTTCACATTTCACTTTCTACACCCCAGCGTCATTTGAAATAAAATGAATGTGCATACAGTGCTTCCGTGATTAAATTTAAAAAGATCAAGTGAGCCAGGCCATGCAGGGCCTTGAATGCCAAGCAAACAATTCTGAAGCTATGGGAGGAAGCTCATGCTGCTTGGTGGCTGGTTTACTGCCTAGACACAGAGGGCAGCAAAAGGCTCCAGGACAGCCGTTCCTCACAAGGACAGGGGCCGGCTGGGGTAGACCGTAGGAGGCCGAGATAAGGGGCTGGAGTCACAGCAAATGAGAAACATCTCGTGAAGTTTCTTGTCTGTCACGTCTCCAGGATCTCATGTGCCAGTGCATTTTGGGGACAGGAAATCACAGGGGTTGGCCAGCATCTTGATAAGCCTCGGGCGGTCACCAGATTACACGCTTGCTGCTGCAGACCCCTTGCCTTCCAGAGGGTAGAGAAGCATCCTCTGCTGTTCCTCAGTTCTCAGGAAAGCTTTTCCTTCTCTATCCTCTACCTCCAGCAAGAAGAATGGTGCTCAGGTAAGAGTTTCTTTCAAAGGCAGTTTTGATTCCTTCCTCTTAGTCCACACACTTGTGAATTCATCTTAAGGTAGGGCATGCAGGAAGCCAGGGCCACCCCACCGCAAATCAAGAGGCACGAAGCTCCCTCATGGGAGCCTTTGGATGCTGGGAACTTGGGCTGTGGAAGAGCCAAACAGGGTCCACCAGGCTCTCTTGGCTTCTTTCCTATCTCCGCATACTCTCTCTTTCTCTCCAAACTTCAATCCGCAACTATGGAGAGATGTATGTTGCTAATTCTAATTTAGAGAGCAAGATGGCATCTTGACAAGACATTCCAAAGCTAAATTGTTTTAATAATATCAGGATCCACAAATTTGCTTGCTATCCAAAGGTGGTTTTTTTCCCCTTTGTATCCTTGTATATAACATTGTCCAAGCAGAATCTATAGGGCACAGTCTAATGGGATAATTGAGGAGAGTAATGAAAGGACTGGTTACACAGGTATGGGCAGAGCTAAGGGGAATCTGTAGAGGGTACTGACTGAAGACCCCAGGGACACAGCCTGAAGGGTGAAGGGGAAGAAGTTACCAGAACTCGGGAGGGCTGTGGCTATAGGTGTAGTTGGAGCTGTGGCTGTAGGAAAGGCCATTAGACCGGGGTGAAGCCCTTAGGCAGAGTAACACCTCCACTGCTAACTCACAGCCTGGCAGAGAGAAAAAGCTAGAAAGCCACAAACCCCCAGCCGCCCTCCTCCTGCCCTCCAGCTCTGGTCTGTGTCTTCCTTTGGCTGAAAGCAACACTGAGCCAGAGAGAGAGGGAGCCCCTGGATGAGGACTGTGAGGATGCAGAGGAGGGTAAGAAGATGGAAATGAGATTTGATGGAGAAATGGACAAAATCCATTTCTCTCTTTTTAAGATTTTATTTATTTATTTGAGAGAGAGAGAAAGAGAGAGAGAGAGGAGTCGAGAGAAACAGACTCCCTGCTGAGCAGAGAGCCCTATTCGGGGTTCCAACCGAGAACCCTAAGATCACAGCCTGAGCCAAAGGCAGACACTTAATCGACTGAGCTACCTAGGTATCCCAAAATCTCTCTCTTCTTATGCCCTCCTCAAAGTTGGGATTTTCTGGGATTTTCTCTGTGTATTTGGATCAATTTCTCATGGTACTCCTCAGGAAGTTCATTTGACCCTCTGCATGGATCTGGTGTCACTTCAGAATGATCTCTCATTATCATCATAAATGCCTTGAGAATGGGGGCGCCCGGGTGGCTCAGTTAGTAAGTGTCTGCCTCTGCTCAGGTCATGATCTCAGGGTCCTGGGATAGAGCCCTGCTTCAGGCTCCCTGCTTAGTAGGGAGTCTGCTTCTCCCTCTGCCTCTCCCCTCTGCTGGTGCTCCCTCTCTCTCTCTCTCTCTCATAAATAAATAAATAAATAAATAAATAAATAAATAAATGCCTTGAGAATGGAACATAGTTTTGTGAAGGGTTTTTTGTTTGTTTTTTAAAGGTCGGGTACACAAATATTTTATAAGTATTTTAAATTTATGATTTTTGACTGCTCTAGGAAGAAATCCATTGTAAGAGTGACTTAGAGTGTCTCCCCTGCAACAGAGCAGGGCACTGGGGACACACTAATGGACAGGAGGAAAGTATTTCCTGTCCTCATAAAGCTGACTTGCTGGGCCATTTCTGGCCAAGAGGGTTAGCCATACTCATACCTGTCATTGCAAAAGGTCACATTCTCTTCATAACCCTAACTCATGATCGCTTTTCTAGTGGATGGACCACCTTCAGTCACTGAGATTGTCCATAGGTCTTGGCCTGGGTCTTCCAACTTCCTGGCCCCTAAAAGGAAAATCTCAGTCCCAGGCAGAAGGAATGCAGAGCTCAGAGTCCCGTCGTCACCACACATAACCTGTCCAGACTTTTCTCCTCCTGCCTCCTGCAGATCTGACATGGTCTGGGAGGTTAAGAAGTGTTTGAACCCTAGAATATCCCCATGTCAGTAGAAGGTCTGACTCCAGGTTCCAGAACTGCAAAGCAGTGTGGTGTTCGGCAAGTATCTTAGTCTCTGCAAGCCTCCTTTTCCCTCCTCTGTAACGTGGACACGGTAATCCCCCACGTAGCAGGGTGGCCCTGAGAATCAGTGAGCACACAGCCGGTGCTCAAGTCTCTTTTGTGTTCCCAGGAATACCAGTGGGGGGTTTCTGAGCATCGATCCCACGGGCCCAGCCTGGGAAAGCACCTTCACGCCAAAGAATGCAAGTGACCAGCCCTTTCTGCAAACCCCCAACGTGCAGACCGTGATCACGGCCTCGCTGAGCCTCACATTTGCCCTAGGTGGGCTGGCAGGAAACGTGATCGTGCTCTGGTTCCTGGGCTTCCGCATGCGGAGGAACGCCTTCTCCGTCTACATCCTCAACCTGGCAGGAGCCGACTTCCTCTACCTCTCCTTCCAGACCGTATATTCCCTGGAGCAACTCGTCAACTTCCACTCCACGCCCCTCGCGATCCCCAGCTTCTTCACCACCGTGTGGACCTTCGCCTACATCGCGAGCCTGAGCATTCTCAGTGCCATTAGCCTGGAGCGCTGCCTGTCGGCCCTGTGTCCCATCTGGTACCGCTGCCACCGCCCAAAACACACGTCAGCTGTGATGTGCGCCCTGCTCTGGGCCCTGTCTCTGCTGCTCAGCATCCTGGAGGGGCAGTACTGTGGCTTCCTGTTTCTGGATTTGGACTATGGTTGGTGTCGGGCATTTGACTTCATCACCGCCACCTGGCTCATCTTCTTATTTGTGCTTCTCTCTGGCTCCAGCCTGGCCCTGCTGACCAGACTGCTGTGCAGCTCCCAGCGGGTGCCGCTGACCAGGCTGTACGTGACCGTGGTCCTTACGGTACTGGCCTTCCTCCTCTGCGGCCTGCCCTTTGGCATTCACTGGTTCCTCTTATTTTGGATTCAGACGAGGTCTCATGTCATCCTCTGGCATCTTTATCTGGTTGCGCTTGTCCTGTCCTGTGTCAACAGCTGTGCCAACCCCGTCATTTACTTCTTCGTTGGCTCCTTTAGACAGCGGTGGCCACGGCGACAGAAGACCCTCAAGATGGTCCTCCAGCGGGCTCTGCAGGACGTAACCGGAGGGGATGACAGTGAAGTCAGCAGCCCTCAGGAACATCTGGAGATGTCGGGAAACAGTCTGGTATTCTGACTCAGAGCCTCCTCCGTCGGATAAATGGTGGCTTTGAGAGCCAACTTTCTCCCCATCAGTTTGGAGGGTTTTCTGGACTTCTCTCAGCCTCTGGGCACTCCGATCTTAAGACCTTAAGGTTTTCAGATATAGCTTAAGTTTGAGATAACGATCCTCCGCATGAGGACTGGGACAGCACCCGTCAAGCAGGCACTGAGTGCAGCGGCTCAAGGACCGCCTGGACCAGGGCCTTCACACCATCCCAAGCTTTGTCAACTCTGGGGTCCCCTTCTGAAGAATCCCACCTTCAGCGGAGGCTGAAAGCAGTGCAGGAAAGGTCTAGATTTATTTGGTCACTGCACTCAGGACGGACTAGGAGAACATTCCATCACAAGTGTCTGTGGTCACCCTCCTGTCATCTGTCTCCATAAAATTAAAAGAATTAAAGTGCAGTCTGGCCCCAAAGAGTAATCTTCTTTGATTTGGCAAGGCCCTAGAATATCTCCCTAGTTTAATGAATGCTTACTGAATAAATGACTTAATGCATGAATAAATGATGGATTTTTAAACCGAGCCTGTGCTAAACATCCATTTACCAGATTTGAGTCACCGTCTGTTTCTTCCTTGCACCATTTCCAGTTTGTGCAAGCACAAAGCCGGACAAATCGATGTCAAAGCGTACTTAAGGTTTGAAGTAGGTTGTCTTGCTGTGACTTCTTGTCCCACGCCCTCCAGGGGTACCCCATGTGCATGCTTTCTCATTCCTGCCCCCTGAGCCTTTGCCCCGGCTCTCCCTCTCTGGGGCTCTCTGACCCATCATGGCACATTTCCAATGGGCCTTCCTAGACTGTGTTCCCCGAGGACAGGATCTCCGTCAGATTTACCTCTTACTCCACAGAGCTTGCAACATTTATTTTGTGAATTTGATTATGGAAAAATCTTTCTAAAGTGACATGTTCTGTAAAAAGAATGTGTAAAGTTTAAGTGTTGCCTCGTCTAATAATTTTTTAGTCCTTTAACTGAGGGACAGTGAGGAGAGAGTGATGGCACAGATCGGAAGTGTACAGTGCAGCGAGTTCTGGCAATGAATTGAATTTGAATGAAATGAATTTGAGTCACCCATGTGACTCAAACCCCAAGCAAAACACAGCACAGTTTTTATCACCTCTGAAAGTTTTCTCATATCCCTCTCAGACATTCCTTCTGTCCGAGGGGCAATTAAAATTCCTACTTCTATCCCCAAAGATTAGTTTTTCCTGACCTTTGATTTCATATACTTAGGGTTGCTCAATGTACTCTTGTGTTCCTACCTTGTGTCACTCAGCATAATATTTTTAGGACTCACCCAGGCCACGGCATTGCATACTATCAGGAGTTTGTCCTTTTGATGAAGCTGAGTACTGTTTCCACTGTACGGGTGGACCACTCTTTACTTTCTTTTTTTTTTTTTTTTTTTTTCACTCTTTACTTTCATATTGACAGATGTCTGTGTAGTATTTCGTTACTGGTTATTTTGAATAAAGATACTGCGACCATTCTTATTCAAATCTTTTTCTGGATACATGTTTTTATTTCTCTCGGATAAATAACCTGAAGTGGTATTGCCGGGTCACAGAAAGATGTGTGCTTGACTCTGAGAAATTCTTAAGCTCTTTTCTAAAGTGACTGTGCTATTGCACATCCCCCCAGCCATGTCTGAAAGTACCAGTTGCTCCAAATCCTTCCTAACAAACATTGCCAGTCCTTTGAATTTTAGTCATTCTAATGAGTATAAAGTGGTAGCTCATTGTGTTTTAATTTGCATTTCCAAAGTGACTTATGAAATTGGCATCTTTCCATGTGCTTGTTGGCTACTTGTATTTTTTTTTGAAGTGTCTAAATTTTGCCCACTTTTATTAAGTGTTTCCTTTTTTTTTTAAGTGTTTCCCTTTTTTGTTATTGATTTGTAGGAGTTTTTATTTGTGCCGAATGAGTCTTTCCTTAATTATGTGTGTTATAAATATTCACCCGGTTGGTGGCTTGCCTATTCATTTTTAATGAATCTTGTATTTTAGAGCACTTTCAGATTTATGGAAAAATTTCACAGAAAGTACAGAGGGTTCCCATATACTCCCTCTTCCCATACCCCCCCACCCACCCCCCCACACACTGTTTCTCCTATCACTAGAACCTTCCATTAATTTGGCACACTTATTAAAATTGACGCATCAATACAGATACATTATTATAAACTGAAGTCCATAGTTGACTTGAGATTTCTTGTATAGCTCAATAGATTTGACAAATGCACAATATATAATATCATATAGAGTAGTTTCTCTGCCCCAGAAATGAATTGAATAAGGTTTTTTTAAAATGTATTATTATTTATTCTGGTTCAGGTTCTCTGAGCTTCCCGAATCTGTGATTTGGTGCCTGCAAATAATTTAAAAAGCTCTTGGCCACTATTATTTCAAATACATCTTCCATTCCTTTCTTTCTCCTCTTTCTGAGATCCCTATGCTATATATCCTATACCTTTTGTCATCATCCCATAGCTCTCAAACACTCCTTTCCATGTTTTGTCTTTCCTTCTCTTTGCTTTTCAGTTTGGGAAGTTTCTAGTAAGTTATCTTGAGGCTCACTGATTCTTTGAAAAACTGTAGCTAGTCTACTGATGAGACCATCAAGGGCATTCTTCACTTATGTTTTTCATTCTTCACAATGTTTTTATTTTTAACATTTCCTTTTTCTTAGACTCTCCATCTTTCTGCTTATAGTGTTCGTCTGCTCTTGCATATTGCCCACTTTTTCCATTAGATTCCTTAGCATATTAATCACAGTTATTTTAAATTCTCAATCTTATAATTCCAGATTCTTGGCCATGTCCTAAATTCTTTACATCTTATATGAGGAATAAGTTGATCCTGTTGTTAATACTGATAAGTTAAAACACAGAAATACTAGTTTACTAATCAAATCTATAATTAATAAAAGATGTGGAAGAAATGTAGAAGAAAAACCTAAATAAATCATTGCTTCTGGAGAATAGGATTCAGGAAGTCTTTTGTGGTTTATTTGGCACACTTTTATGTCAACTGGAAAGAAAATGTAAATCCACATGTGTCACTAACTATGACAATGAAAAAGTATGGAATGGGCCATGGAGGGCCTTGAATGACAAGTGAGGAGAGTGTGCTTTATTCTTAGTTGTGAAACCTCCTCACACAGGCTCATATTGCTTGCCATTGCTACCCAGGCACACAGTTGGCAGCAAATGCCACAAAACAACACTCCCTTGTAGGCATGGGCACCGGATGGGCTGGGATGGGCAGAAGTTGAGAGATAGGAGTAGAGTCAGATCAAATGTTGAGAAACATCTCATGAGCGATCATGACTCGGAGAACCCCACACTCTCACTTGCCAGCAGATCTCTGGACAGGAAATCACGAGGGCTGTTTAGCACCTCGATAAGCCTTACTACAGCTCCAGGCTTCACCCCTGCTCCTGTTGGCACCTCTCCACGGCAGAGAAGTGTCCCGTAGTGGCAGTCAGTCGCAGCACACTTTCTCTTCGGCACAGATCAGCTTGTCACCTCCTGCAAAAAGAATGGAGGAAAGGCACCTCGATCAAGTATTTATTTCCAAAACCACCGTTAGGCTTTTCCTCCTAGTTCACACCCATGTAACTTGATCTGGGAGTGAAGTATTCAGAGGCTCCAACAGGAAAAGACCTTCTGCCACTTTGTGTCCGGGCAGCCTCAACTGTGGAAATCGGAATTAGTACATCCACCTTGTTTCCCCCCTTAGACCCTTGTTCCTTTTGCTCCTCCATCCCAACAATTCAAATTGTGCTGTCATGGTGAGAAATCTGTTGCTTTCCTTAATTTAGGGAGCAAGATTGGGAACACGCACGCATCCCAAAGCTAAAGTGCTGTGAATAACCTAGTCATCTGTTTTACTTGCTTTTTGAAATTTACGTTCCTTTCAGTATCTCTCAGGATGCCAGCAGAAAACAGATGGCTTAAAATGGGATAATTCAGAAGAGTTTAATTAAGGTACAATCTACCAATATGGACAGATTTAGAGAAGATTACATGAGATGGTGACCACCACCCCCTAAGGAAAGTAATAGGAGGAGCCTTAAAATCACTAGGCTTGAAAGACAAGGGGATCAGAACTCAGACAAGTTACCAGAACTCGGGAGGGCTGTGGCTGTAGGTGTAGTTGGAGCTGTGGCTGTAGGAAAGGCCATTAGACCAGGGTGAAGCCCTTAGGCAGGGTAACACCTCCACTGTTAACTCACAGCCTGGCAGAGAGAAAAAGCTAGAAAGCCACAAACCCCCAGCCGCCCTCCTCCTGCCCTCCAGCTCCAGTCTGTGTCTCCCTTTGGCTGAAAGCAACACAGAGAGAGAGGGAACCCATGGATGAGGACTCTGAGGACACAGAGGAGGGTAAGAAGATGGAAATGAGATTTGATGGCAAATGAAGAAAATCCATCTCTTCTAATAGCCTCCTCACAGTTGGCATTTCCTGGGACTTTCTCTCTGTGTGTGATTGGATCAATTCCTCATGGTACTCCTCAGAATTTGATTGTTTAATGTCACTTCTTGGGAATAATCTCTCTTGGGAATTATCAACATAGATGCTTTGAGAATGGAATGTATTGGCTTTTCTTTTTTTTAAGAAGATGGGGGTACATAGGTATTTATAAGAGCTTTGACCTTATGATTTTTGTTGCTTTAGAAAGCTACCCATTATAATAGTGACTTAAGCAAGAGAGGTTACCAGGACTGAACTGGTGACTCCACGGCATCAGACACAGAGTGTTTCACACTTAATGCTACGCATCCCTGGAGGTGGCTCTACATGGCTCTTGGACATTTTAGTTTTCCACCCAGAGGTGAGAAAAAGGAAAGACACAACCCAGGAATTGGTAACATTGCTTCTGCTCACTTCCCATTGGCCAACGCCAAGTTCCATGGCGCCATCCAGCATTAAGGTGGGCTGGGATTAGGATCCTTTTTCTAGTCTAAAACTCACAGAATTAAAAAAAAAAAAAAAAAAAAAAAAAAAAAAACCTCACAGAATTCTTATGTGAAAGAGGAGGGAAATGGATATTTGGATCAACTAGCAGTTTCTATACCCCTGAATCTGTCTCACATTCTGAGCTCACATGGGGTATCTTGGGAGGAGCTTCTCTCATAATGACTGATGTGGCAGAGAATGATGGGAAAGCCTCAGGCAGGACTCCGGGAAACCAAGGCTGATATCAGCCCTGCTATTCACAATGTGATCTCAGAAAAATCCCTTTGACTTTTTAAGCCTCAACTTTTTCCCGTGTTAAATGAGGATATTAGAAGAGATGGTCTCTAAGGTACACGCACTGGATGCTGGGGACATCGTAGTGAACAACATCAACCTTGTTTGATGAAACTAGGAAACCTAAGCAGGTCTAGGCATTACAACCTTTGAGTTTAAGGGAGATGAAGAAAATAAAAAGACAAACAAATTAGAGCTTCAAATTGTGTCCAGTTCCGTAAGTAAAAACGCCATGGTGCCCTGATGGAGGACAGCAGAGCTTGTGGTTTTCCTCCATCTCCTCAGGCCAACTAGGGCTGCAGGAACTAAGAGTGATGGGTAACACAGTCCACGATGCTAACTCTGTGGCCCAGTGGGGCCCACCTGCTTCCATGCTGTTACTCCTGCCCTGTGTAGCCCTGGCCAGTCAGGACTGATGGGGACTTTTTAGAGGCAAAAAGGGCCTACTGGGTGTTGTGGTTGGTTCTCAGCTGTCCTCTACCCACTCTTCTTTTTTCCATATCGGAGGGCTTCACTTCCTTGCTGTTTACGCAGTTTGCCTATTCTAGTTAATAAAACACACAAGTAGTTGCCATTCTAGATTTGTCCCTGAGAGTTACTTGCTTCTTCCCTGCGCTACCTTCCATATGCAGTGGACATATCACCCTGGTCGTGGGGCTGCAGGGCTTAGGAAGGGTAAGGACTTGACACAGACCTCTACGTGGATTTGTTACCAAAATCCAAGTTCAGCAGCTTGCCACTAGAAAGCCAGTACTCAAGAGGTAAGTGTTGGTTGAAAAGGAAAGGTTGCTCTATTCAGGAGGCCAGCACCCTGGGGAGATCAAGAACTGACGTTCAAATCATCCCTGAGATTCTGGGCTAAGGATTAAGCAGGTTTGTTTGTTTGTTTGTTTGTTTGTTTGTTTGTTTGTTTATTGAGAGAGAGAGCACTCATGCACACTTGAGTAGTGGGGAGAGAGAGAACCCCAAGCAGACTCCCTGCCCAGTACAAAGACCCACAGGGGGTCCAATCCCGCACCCCGAGACCACTACCCCATGACCAAGATCTGAGCCAAAATCAAGAGTCTAATGCTCAACTGACTATGCCAGCTAGGATCCCCTTAAGTGAGGTTTTTAAAGAGGAAATTCAGGGTAGGAGATTACATGCATATTGATGAAAAGGGTTGAGAAATGTATGACTATTCATGAGGAGAGGTGGAGCATGCACATTGAGCAAACAATGTAACACATCTGTGTTCACTTTGGGGTGAAAACAACATCTGAAAGAAGCAAAATTCAGCCGCTCACTCAGGAAGTTATCTTAGGACAAGGGGAAGGGGCTATGGGCAAGCTCAGAGAGACAGTATAAACTGGACGGGGTCCTAGGCTCCTTATCTCAGGTAAGGAATGCAAGGCCTTGCTTGTTCCTAGGCTGGAACCATGTCAATTGAATTTGAGTTAAGGCTTCTACAGAGTATGACCTAAAGCATGATTTCCTCTCTCCTTGATGGGTGGTTCTCTTTCAGTCCCTGAGATTATCCCTTGTTCATGCCTAAGCCTTCTGACTTCCTGACCCTGAGCAGAAGCCATTGTCCCAGAGCAGAAGTAATGCTGGGCCCAGATTCCTGTTGTCATCCCACACAGCCTGTCCAGATATATCTCCTCCTGCCTCCAGGGGACATGTCATGGCCTAGGGCAGTCAGTGGGGATATTTGGATCACAGAACATTTCCATGTCAGTAGAAGGTCTGTGTTGCAGTAGAGAGCCCAGGCTTTAAAGTTGGAGAGAACTGCGTTTGGGTTCAGGTTCCAAGACTCCAAAGCTGTGTGGCCTTCAATATGTATCTTAATCTCTGTGAACCTTCATTCCCTCCGCTGTAACATGAAGGCAGTAATTTCCATGTCTTCGGGTGGCCCTGAGAATCCATGAGCATACAGCAGGTCCTCAAGTTTTGTTTGTTTTCCCAGGGATATCAGTGGAGGATGCCCCTGGGAGTACATTCAGGTCAGTGATGAAGAGTCTCAGAAACGACTTTGAGAGTCAACACTGCCCTGTCAGACTTGGCAATCACCCACTCTTCTCTCAACCTCGTGCCTCCAGAATGCCTCAGTGATTCCTCAAAGTCTTCAAATTGATGGTTTTTAATATGGCTTTTCCAGTTTTTCTCAGAGAAAGTATTAATCTTCTGAATCTTCCCTATCAAATGCTTTTTCTTTCTTTTTCTTTTCTTTTTGGCAAATTTTCCCTGCATTGGAAGAGATCGCTGTCCAAAAATCATAAAACCCTTGTTCATAATTGTTTGCTGATAGTATAGGAAAAGAAGAACCCTTATTTTTCCCTCAGACTATGTTCCCCTAAGATTCACATTTGGTCCCATGGCTGAGGACACTCTGCAGGTAGAAAGTTTGAATAAGTGAGTTCTGCTATTTTTAACCTCATTGGATTCTCTGGGTTTGGGGTAAATGATGTCCTTTGAAGCGTACTCTCACCTGCATAAGAATAGTCCAGGTAGTTCAGTTTATGAGAAGTCATCTGGTGGCATTTGTCCATGGCATGGTGACAGCTAGCCTTAGGTTCTAATAAAGAAAACCATGGCTTTTGCCCTTGAGAATTGGTAAATGGTTATTCAGCTCTGGCTTCAACCAGTGTAGAGTCAATGGCCAATTTGGCCATTGCAACCTGTATTGATTTCAAAATAGAAATTATCTTGGGAACCACTTAGTATTAGCTTACAGATATTAAGTTTGGGAACACTCTGTAAACCTCAAGGTTTTGAACCAGTTGTTCTGGCTATGGCTTTTTAGTCAGTTTCATGGCCAGTCCCCATAAGGAGCAGGATTGAAAACATCTGATCCTTCCATAGTCACGTCAGTCGTATTGATAAAAAATTAGATTCAGTACAGAATTCTGGACTATTCTCTGCTAGTGGTTACTCACTCCTCATAGAACTCAGCAGACAGGGAGGGGCCACCGTGAGATGGTGGGGAGAGGAGATGTCTCCTCACAGCGAGACTGCCTTCAGATTTACCTTCAGAGAGAGGAGCTAACAAATGAACACTGAGTACTCAGGAGACAGCACAAGGTAGCTATGAAAATGATGCCAACCACAGTTTTCTATTTTTCCAACCAAGTATATCAATCATTACTGAAATGCAGTTCAGTACTCAGGACTCTGGCTCCTGACTCCAGATCCAATGCTCTTCTCTGTCCAGCACCCAGCTGATTGTGCATCCGTGTGCATTTCTTGATTTCCAAACATGGTAGTAGGGCTTGGTCATAGGTTTGGCTCAGCTAGAGTGCAGGGTAGCAGGAGGAGGTAGGAAGAGATGGCTGTAGCCTATGCACCAGACAGGTGCTACTATGATGCCACTGACTTATACTGAGGGTTCCTATGACGGTCAGTCCTGGGAGTCTTGTGATATCATCAATTGCACAGCTTTGGCTAAATCCATCCATCACGAGGAGGTCTATAGAGAAGTTTCATCCAGTGTGTGAATCAAAGACTGTTGGCCTTCACCTAGGCAACTGGTTCTTTTGCTGTCAGTGGCATTCCTCTTCATATTGGCTGCAAGGAAACAGAGTTCCTGGATGCTTAAGCCTAGCCACTGCAGCCCACACTGAACTTGCTTGACCCTGACATCTCTCTATTATAGCACTTACAACATTGTGCCGCGATGATTCATTTGTCTGTCTCCCCCTCCACCACACTGCGAAATCTTTTAAGAATGGATAGCGTGTCTTTGAATCCCTAGCGCATGGGGTTTGTCCTGCAATTGTGAAGATGCTTAGCAATTATTTTTCTCAAGTAACTCCTCCCTGAAAATCATGGTGTTGTCCAGCTTCTTGAAAAGACTGTCACCAGGCACCACTGCAGTGGGAGATGCTCAGGAGAACAGAAAGTGTCCTCTGGAGGCGGTCAGTCTGAGAAGGGCTCTTCCCTTTCATTGCAGGTCTGTTTGCTGCCTCTGGGAAGCAAAGAATGAGGGAAGGAAAGTGTGTCTGCTCATGAGCCCCTTCTCCCCAAAGCTGATGATGATTTTTCTTGTAGTTTCACCTTGGAGTGGGTCATGCAGGACATCCAGGAGTTCCCTTCAGGGAGAGAGAAAAGTCTCTCATGTCACCTTTGGGAGCTGACATCCACAACTGTTTATGCACAAATTCAACAAACATGATTTAAACCTACTTTATCCAGCACTGTGCTATTTCTGTGTAAACATCTTTAAATAAGCCTCTGCTTAACAGACTCTAGCTTTTTAACCAGTCCTATTCATTCTACCTCAAACATGTGCAGTAAACGCTGAGCCCTCGGTGCCATTCACTAATTCTCTAGTACACCTGGACACAGGAGCACTGATTTACCTGCTTCATGAGAACCAACTGGGTCTGTTTCCAATCCTTCTTATGCCAGTTGGATTTGTTCATGTAATTACCTAACTTAACAAAATACAATGTAAATCAATGTAATAAGAGAATGAAAGGAGAAATATGATTTCAATGAAAATTACTATGAATGTTTGAAAGGGCAATAAAAGCTAGTCTCAAAATTATTGTTATTAAATTAGCCTGACAACTATACTAGATTGAAAATAAATCTAGCAATATTGGAAAATATCTTTGGGCGGAATGCTATACATAAGATGTTATGCTCTCCACTTTAGTAAATCCAACTGCAAATCACAGACAATGCTTAATGGATGTGCTTTCTGCAAGATAGACAGTAGAACTCTATTTGCTAATCCACATTCGAAGGGAAGTCCTTCTTTCTCCTTCATTTTCGGTGAATGAACTTCTAGGTAAAAATAAAATATTTATACAAATGCATCCTTTTTTATCATTGCCATTTAACAGATCTTTGCAATTAACCTATCCACTTGTAGGCTTGAATATATCGTTAAGTGGGCTTTTCATAGCAGTCACTCAGTCATTCTTCTGTTGATTCTATAAATAATAACTGAACATCTTCTATGTTCTAGCCCCTGTGCCAGGCACTGGAGATCCAAAGGCAACATACTCATCTTCAAGGAGCTCACAGTCTGTGGAAGGAAGGAGCCCACTGCAAGACAGATTGCTGCACAATGTCGGGGGGAGGGGGGTGGGAGGGGACATAGTTCAGCCCATAACAAGATCCTTATCAAATATGTGCTTGAATATATCCATTGAAGAATTTTTCTGAATATCTGAAATAGTTTCTAATTCGAATGACATATTTTTTAAAAAAAGATATGTAGCTTAATTTGACTTGTAGCATGAGGCACACAAAAAAGAAGTATATGGGATGTAAGACTTAAGTTTTTTAATATCTGCACCAAATAAAACTAAATATAAAACATTTCATGGAGGGCAGCCTGGGTGGCTCAGCGGTTTAGCACCTGCCTTTGGCCCAGGGTGTGATTCTGGAGCCGGGATCGAGTCCCACATCGGACTCCTTGCATGGAGCCTGCTTCTCCCTCTGCCCATGTCTCTGCCTCTCTCTCTCTTTCTCTCGTGAATAAATAAATAAAATCTTTTAAAAAAAACATTTCATGGAGTGTAGGAAGAAGAATATGTTATGTGTGCTGAACTCTTTACATTTTTTATAAGAGAAGTCACTTGATCCACTTGATGCTAATAAACTAAAAATAGAAATATAGCTATTCTGGGAAGCACCTGAATGGTTCAGTGGTTAAGCATCTGCCTTTGGCTCAGGTGGTGATCCCGGGGTCCTGGGATAGAGTCCTGCATCAGGGTCCTCACAGGGAGCCTTAATCTCACTCTGATAGTGTTTCTGCCTCTCTCTCTCTCTCTCTCTCTGTGTCTCTCATGAATAAATAAATTAAAAATCTTATAAAAAAAAGAAGAAGAAGAAAAAAGAAATATAGCTATTCTGAGCTAATAAGAGTAAAACAAACAAGAATGGAAACTGTCATAAGTGGTGGCCTCTGGAGAAGGGGACTCGGATACTGTCACTGTATACATTTCTCTATCATTTGGAATGAAATCATACACATGAATGCATTACTACTATGATTTTAAAAACTCAAAAAAGAAATGGGGTCAGGCCATGGTGAACTTTCAATCACTCTATAATACACTTTATTCTTTAGTCATAAAGCCTCACAAGGCAAGCACACACTGCCTCATGTTGCTACCCAGTTTATGAGACCTGGTTTGAATACTCCAAGGCCTTCAGACACCAGCACTCCTTCCGACTTGCTGCTCCTGTCTCCGCTAGAGGCCTTAGGGTCCTACATGGCTCCTGGCCACATCAGCATTTAGCCCCATTCAGCCCCAGAGCAGGGACTAGGGGTGGGGGGAAGCCATGCTCCTTCTGTAAAAACCCTAACCCAGGAGTTAGTTACATCACCTCTGCTCAAGTCTCATTGGCCAGCGCCTAGTCACATGGTGCCATCTGCTTCAAGGGAGTTGGGAGATGAGGTCCTTTCTCTGGAAAACTCTCAGCATTCTTACCTGACAAAGGAGGAAAATAGATATTGGGGACAGTGTCTGCACCCCTTGATCATCTCTAACGTTCTGTAATTCTGTTGAATCCATTAATTTATTTTGAAATAATTAACATCTTAGAATAAAGAGTCTTTAAATTCATACACATGGTATGACTTGCTATTTACTTAGTTCTTTCTTAATTTTTCTCAGCAACTCTTATATAGTTCCCACTACACAAGTCTTGCACACCTTTTGTCAAATTAGTATTTTGTGTGTTCTAATGCTGTTGTACATGGTATTTTTTACTTCATTTTCTGATTGCTCATTGCTAGAGTATAGAAATACAATGAAGAGTGAGATGGCTGGATAGGAGGCTCCTGACTCGCCCTCCTCCCATGGAGGATCAATTCCCCTCTGAGAGAAATCCAGAAAGGAGTTGACTGACTCCTACACATCAGGCAACTGAGAAAATATGAAGAGTTTATTTTTGCTTATGAGAAAGAAGGAAAGAAAAAGAGAAGAAAGAGGAAGAGGGGAACTAGAAACATGGCAGATGGCTGGCTGAGTATCCCATAGGACAAAAGGGCCAGTGAGAAATCCCTAGTGAGGGAAAATAGAAATGTGTAATAGTTATACAGAGATCATTTGTTTGCTTGACATATGACCTCTCCTCGTGACCCTCAAATCTTCAATGAAGTCTACATCGCAGTTACAAATAACGTGGGTAGGTTGGTGAGGGAGGAGGGAGTTGTGTGCGGGGGTGTGTGCAAATCAAGTTAGACAAGCTTTCTTCTGGAAAGATGTATCAGAGAAAAAAGAGGTCAAGTATAAAACAGATCCTGGAGACAGAGGTGATGGAAGAAGGCAAGGCTCCCGATGACATCCGGGTTACCCGTGACAGTATGAATTAAACATGGGGCAAAAAATAAAAGAAAGACACTCAGGGTTGGAGACAAAGTGATGCCAGGAATGAGACTGAAGTGCCTATCACGCAAACCCCTTAGGGCTCCGAGTTTTCCAGCAGGCCTGAAGACCGAAGTCCTGTCAGTCACACATTCATTTTATATATATATATATATATATATATATATATATATATATATATATATATAATTTATATTATATATTTTTATATATTATTATATATAAATATAATTTATATTATATATTTAATATACGTTATTTTATATATTTATATTTTATATATTATTTTATATATAAATATAATTTTATATTATATAATTTTATATTATATATTTATATATATTTATATATAAATATATATTTATATATTTTATTTATATATTTATATATATTTTATATATATATATATATATATGAATAGGCCAACTTCCCAGGAGAACTGCTATTTTACTTTGTCTCAAGATCAGAATGGACTCTGCCCCCGGGACACTCTCACATAACTCAACATTCTCAAGTACACCCTGACAGAAGACGCAAACGTGAGCCTCTGTGATGACCTCTGACACCGACCATCTGGAGTCGGGCCAAGCTGCGCAGGTGAAGGGCACAGTCCTCACGAGACTGCCTTCACCTCAGACACCAGCCGCAAGGGTGGGGGACCTCTGGCCAACCTCACTTCTAAGCAGCCGGCTATTAATTCAGTACTTTGCACTATCCCCTCAGGTTTAATAATTCTCCGGAATGACTCACAAAACTCAGAAAAGCACTGTACTTATGATTACAGTTTTATTATAGCAAAAGGATACAAATCAGAACCAGACCAAAAAAAAAAAAAAAAAAGAGGCATATTGTGCAAGGTCTGGGACGTGAAGTTTCCATCATCCTCAGGAATGTGTCACCCTCCTCCTGGCACACCAGTATGTGGTGATATGCAGAGTATCATCAACTAGAGAAAATTCCTTTGAGCTTCAGAATCCAGAGGTGTTTGGTTTTTTTTTTTTTAAGATTTTATTTATTTATTTATGAGAGACACAGAGACACAGGCAAAGGGAGAAGCAGGCTCCACGCCAGGGAGCCTGATGTGGGACTCGATTCGGGGTCTCCAGAATCACGACCTGAGCCAAAGGCAGACGCTTCAACCGCTGAGCCACCCAGGTATCCCAAATAAAGAGTTTTTATTGGAGCTACATTATACAGGCATGATCAATTGACTCACTGGCCAACTGATGGACCTGACCCTCCCCAGGACTCAAAGCCCCAAGCCTCTAACCACATGGTTGGTCTTTCTAGCATGGTTAGCTTCCATTCTGAATCATCTAATTAGCATTAGTTGTCTAGGGCCTACCACAAGTCACCCCATTACCATAAACTATCAGGTGTGGTCTGAAAGGCTCACTATGAATAACAAATATACTCCTATCCCTCAGGAGATTCTCAAGGGTTTAGATGCTACCTCCCAAGAACCAGGGACAAAGGGCAGCCAAATTCTTTATTACACAGCTTCTCATTGGTTGCTCCCAACAACAGCCCTCAAACTAGAAATGGTAACATCAGATCAAAACACAAACCAGAAAAAAAAAAAAAAAGAAAAATTATTCTTAACTGAGAGCTATAGCTGGCTGCTTATAGTGGAACGAATGAAGCCCTCTCTTTCAAAATTCTGGGGAGGGGCCTTTTCTCAGCCTCAGGACAGCATCTCGAAAGGGAAGTAGGATTTAAAGGATTTAACAGGATTTAAAGTTAACTTGGTGCAAAGTGCACTAAGATCAAGTATTGACCCCTCATCCATCAACTCCTTGGGTAAACTTGGGCTCACCCCTCTTCTGTCTGCCTTCAGCATCCCCGTCCATAGAAGGAGGGGTTGGGATGACATGGCCTCCACACACCTTCCATTCAGGGATTAATGGCTTTTTACTTTCAGGGCTGGCAGACAGCAGGATCTTAGACTACCCGGGTAGCTTAGACCTTCTGTCCCTTTGCCTGATCTCCAAGAATCAGATTTCCTCTCACTTGTTCTCCCACTTAATTCTAAGGCAATGCCCTCCTAACACACACACTCACGCTTCTGGTTGCTGAGAGTAATTTTCTTTTTGGGTGGTTCCTCCTGGTTCAAGCTTTTACCCACAAGGTGTATCAAGCTGGATTGCTGTTAGGCATCAAGCTCAGAATGCCACTGGAAGGCTCCGTGGTTGGGTCTCCCCAGCTTCCAGTCACCTATCCATACCCCAGCCCACTCAGCTATGACCTGAAATATCTAATCCTCTTCTCTCACCTCTACCTCAAAAGAAATTTAATCTGCCTTCATCTTTTACTCAAGTACAGGAGTCAACAAATATTTTCTGCAAACAGCCAGATAATACTAACGGTTGCCACTTACTCAAGTGTATCATGAGATGCCGTACCTCTTTGAACCCTCACAACAACTCTAAGAAATGAGTGACAGCAACTAGAAAAGGCATTGAGCCCTATTACCAGGTTGGTATGAGGGAAAATCGCGGGTGCAGGTAGATCCAGGAGCCAGAGGGCAAGGCCACAGCTAACAATGATGGAACACCCCACATGTGCCAGGCACTGGGTACATTTTTCTCATTCAATGTTCAAAATAACCCTGAGAGGGGAGGGCTAACATTATTGTCTCTTTTCAGACAGGACTGGAGTCACAAAGCATTAACGGAGGCACAAGGTCACGAAGTCTTAGGTTCGGAGCCCAGATTTATTCCCAGACAGCCTATCTGCAGAACCCCCAACCACAGGCACTGTGCTCTCCTGCTTCTCCAGCTGTGCTTCCACTGGGCTACACATAAAGAAAAACAGGTGGGGCACCTGGGTGGTTCAGTCAGTGAAGTGTACGCCTTTGGCACAGGTCATGATCTCAGGGTCCTGGGATCAAGTCCTGAATCCGGCTCTCTGCTCAGTTGGGGAATCTGCTTCTCCTCTCCCTCTGCCTGCTGCTCCCCCTTCTTGTGTGCTTATGCTCTCTCTCTGTCAAATAAATAAATAAAATTTTCAAAAAAGAAAAATTTATCATTTCCAGTCCACAATAACACAAAATAGCCAACTGGAAATTACATGAGTGTGTCTGTACTCATGTGAGTGAATGTTTATGCAAGCGTCTGTGCGTGAGCGTGTGTGAGTATGTGGGGGAGGGAGGATGTTGAAGTTACCAGGAGGCAAATTGCAGAAGCAGGAGAATGGTCAATAAAATCTTGAGCTAGAAATAGGTGGGTGAAAGCCATTGCTGAAAGGAAAAGCATCCTGGAGTCTTCTCTCCCCCAGAAAAGCAGTCTCCAAGGCGATGGGCAAGAGATTATCATAGGAAGGAAGTCTGGGGTGGAAAGAACACCATGGAGTCTGAGAAGCAAACGTTGGCAGGAGCACCGAAGGGCACAGGATGAGATCTCTTGCCGAGGCAGTCATTCCTCAGAGGATTGGCCTGCTCACCCACATTCTGCAGTGTCAAGTTAGTCATCCAGTTTGAGAGGGCTGTACACATGCTCGGAAATATTCTGATGTCCCTGTGAGCACAAATAATGGTTAGTCATCTGCTGGAGGAAATACTGTCCATTGTTGCTCCCATTTCACAGATTTGAACGTTTGGAGGGAACAAAGCAATAGAGAAAAGTGGACCAGAAGAGAGAAAAATTCTGGTTACACTAGTCAGATCTCCCACTGCCAAGTTCGCCAGCACCCAAAGCTGTCAGGTGGTTGTTTCCTGCCTCCTGCCTCTTCCTGGGGGAGCCCCACACGTACTACCCCAAGGTGCAGTCAAAGATGTGAACTAATTGGAAAAACTATCACTGGCTTTGAAAGTAAGTTAAATCCTTAAGCAAATCCCTACCTTTCCTCCTCCGTTCGTTTCACTGGACCATGCAGAAAAGGAGTTTAACTTGTCAGAAGGTGACTGTAGGAGCTCCAGTGGAAGCTGGTACCTAAGGAAGGCTTATCAAGATGCCAGACAGCTCCAGTGACTTCCTTCCCAGGAGCCTGCTGGCTGCCGGAGGCCCAGATTCTTTGGACGCACAAAACCTCACAAGATGTTAATCAGCCTCAGCCTCTGCCTACCACTACCCACCCAGTGCCTTCTTGCACAGAATTGCTTTTCCAGAGCCTTCACAGCCAATGGCGAGCCTGGGCGTCACTGCCAAGCAACATGAGCCCAGACCAGGAGGCTTTATAATTAAAGAATAAAGTGCACTCACCTTTGTTTGATATTCAAGGCCTCCATGGCTTGGCCCACCCTATTCTTTGTTCTGTTAGACCATTTTCTTTTAATCATAGGAGTAAGATACAGAAGGATTTGAAGTATTTTCTTCAAATGATACAGGCTGGCATAAAATAAAAGATAAAAGCCCTTGTATTCCATTCCCTTGCAGGAGGTGGGGGCGGGGAATCAACTATTTAGAGCTTCCATTCTTATTTTTTAGTAGTTATCTTTATAACTTTTTAAAAAGATTTTATTTATTTATTCATGAGAGACACACGGAGAGGCAGAGACACAGGCAGAGGGAGAAGCAGGCTTCATGCAGGAAGCCCGACGCGGGACTCGATCCCGGGTCCCCAGGATCACGCCCTGGGCCAAAGGCAGGTGCTTAACCACCGAGCCCCCCCAGGCGTCCCTATCTTTATAACTTTAAATGACAAATTTACAAGTTAAGCTCACAGCTCTCTATATCAGGCACAATCTACTGACTTCTCCTAAAAGATAAGGGAGGGATTTAGCACATACTTCTTCCAACTCATGACTCTTGTCAGCGATACGTTTTCAGTTTGTCAAATGCCAGGAAACATTTTCAGTTTTATGTCCCATGTCTTCGTTTTAACAGCTTCATGTTGCAGCCAAATCGAGCGACTTTCATCTTTTTAAAAATTATTTAATAATTAAATATATCAAACTTCAAGAAGATTTCATTCAAGTTTGACAAGATAGACTCTATCCAGACTCATGATATTTAAAGTCCCAATCAATTTAAAAGGACTAAAAGCATACGGTGTATTTTCTCTGAACAGAAAATAATTAAATTAAATATCAATAACTAAAAGATATTTGGGGGCAGCCCGGGTGGCTCAGCGGTTTAGTGGTGCCTTTAGCCCAGGGCCTGATCCTGGGGTCCTGGGATCGAGTTCTGCATTGGGCTCTCTGCGTGGAGTCTGCTTCTCCCTCTGCCTGTGTCTCTGCCCCTCTCTCTCTCTCTGGGTGTCTCTCATGAATAAATACATAAAATTTTTCTAAAAAAAAGGTATTTGGGAAATATTCAATATTTGGGAATTAAGTAATGTGGCTCTAAATAACTCATGTTTGAAGGAGGAGAAGAAAGAGGAAGAGGAGGAGAGAAAACTAGGGAAGTTAGAGAATATTCCAAATTGAATGGAAACATGAAGGGTTAGAAAGAAATGAGAGGAAGTGGAACATTTACATGTTGTTGGTGGGGGTGTAATATGGTACAATTACTTTGGAAAAAGAGGTTGGCATGTTTTTATAAACATATACTTCTGCACATGGTCCTACAACCCCACTCCACGGTATTTGTCTAAGAGATGTAAAAATATATATGTTCAAAGCAGCTTATTCACAACATCTAAAGACTTGAAATGGTCCAAATATTCAACAACAAGTGAATGGATAAATAAATTTTGGTAAATTTATGCAATGGAGTATACTCAGCAACAAAAAGAAAGAAGTCATGGATACATGAAGGAAAGAAACAGGACAGGGGTGCCTGGGTGGTACAGTTGGTTAAGTGATGACTCTCAGTTTCAGCTCAGGTCAAGATCTCTGGATTGTGAGATCGAGCCCCATGCCAGGCTCCACATCCAGCATTAAAGTGGAGTCTGCTTGAGATTTTCTCTCTCCCTCTCCCTGCCCCTCTGCCCCTCCTGCTCATGCTCTCTCCTACTCTCTCTAAAATAAATACATAATTTTTTTTTAAAAAAGAGAGAGAGAGAAAGAAACAGGACACAAATGGTGAGATAATGTAATAGTCCATTCTAAATCAGAAAAAAATCACTCCTTAGTAACAAAATACAGACAAGTGGTTGTCTGAGATAGTGGGTGGGGTTGGGAGACTGATCACAACAAAACATGAAGAAGCTTTTTTGGGTAATAGAAAAGTTCTGTATCTTGACCGATGGTTGTGGTTATAAAGATGTATATATTTGCCAAAACTCACTTTGATTATACATCATGTACACAAAATGGTAAATTTATTATATGTAAATTTCAGTTCAATAAAGTTGATTAGAAAAATATGGAGAGGACATGGGGCACCTGGGTGACTCAGTTATTTGAGCATCTGATTCTTAGTTTCGGCTCAGGTCACGATCTCAGGGTCATGAGATCTGACTCCACAATCAATGGGGAGTCTGCTTCAAGTGTCTCTCCCTCTGCCCGCCCCCCCTTCTCTCTCTTTCTCTCTCTCAAATAAATAAATCTTTAAAAAAGAGAAAAATAGGGCAGCCCCGGTGCCTCAGCGGTTTAACGCCGTCTTCAGACCCGGGATCGAGTCCCATGTCGGGCTCCCTGCATGGAGCCCGCTTCTCCCTCTGCCTGTGTCTCTGCCTCTCTCTCTCTCTCTCTCTCTCTCTCTGTGTGTGTGTGTCTCTCTAATAAATAAAAAAAAATCTTTAAAAAAAAAAAGAAAAATATGGAGAGGACAAACTCAAAGTATAAAAAATAGCCTTTAGATCCAACTTTATTGAATAACAAAAGATAATAATGGCACAGACTTTTAACCCATGTTTATACTAGCTCAGAAGGTTGTTCAGGAATCAAATGTGTTTATATATAAGGTGATTAGACTGTTAGTGATACATAAATGTTAGTAATTATTATTATCAAATTACATCCTAGTTTCTGCTATTTGATAAACAATGGGACCAATTCCCACAGACACCAAAACCTAATTAAAGTTTATTACACTAGTCAAGATTATGTACGAACTTTTAACACGTGAGCTGGTGTGAAAACCACATTAAAAAAAAGAGCTGAAAGCAAGGGCTCGGGGACAGAAGTGGCCATGAGAACAAAAGTCCACTGTGACTCAGCAACTAAAAGTGCAATAGGAAAGAGGCATCGGGGTGGCTCAGTCAGTTAGGTGTCCAACTCTTGGAACTTGGGGTCGTGAGTTCAAGCCCCACATTGGGCTCCACACTCAGTATAGAGGCTGCTTTTTTTTTTTTTTTAAAGTGCAACAAGAGACAGAAAGAGAAGAACAAAGGTGGGGTCCATGGTAAGCCAGGTATAGTCTTTAAATTAATACCAAGATTCCTGCCCCTCTGTGGGACTGTTTCACATTTTCCTTTGAAGTATGCACATAGCCCATGCGAACATAGAAGTCTTGTTGGTGAATCCCATTCACCATAACACTTTTTAAAGTCCCTCAAACCCTTGTAGCGGATGGGAATAACTCATGACCTTGATCTCTGGGTATAAACTATCCTCCCCTGATCTCTAAAGGCTCCATATGAAAGGGAAATTTCCTTGTCACCTCCAGTTAGGAAAACATTAACAACGATAACAACCCCAAAAAACCCAAACAACAACAACAAACCCTCAGGGGATAATGTTCATTGGTCCAGCACTAGGTCACATGACCACCTGGAGCAATTGCTAGAGACAGGCTATGGGGCATTCTGAAGGCTCCTGTTTACTCACAAACCATCATCCCTTTTCAGGAACGCAGGATCTGTCACCAGCTAAAGGGAAAGGTTGTAGAACAAAACATGGGCACTAAAGGATTTGTGAGCCAGCCAGCCACACAAATCAGTGTCAAATGCAGGCTGTTCCTTCTCCAGACCTATGCTGCACTGCCCTCTGGTATTCAAAGCCGGCTTGGAATCTGGATTGATGCCACGTTGCCCATCCTGCCAGTTGGACAGCCATTTCCATCCACTCATCAGTTGATTCATAAGTAAATATCAGGTATCAACACCGGCAAAGCACTCTGGCCCTGTGGGAGGTGTAGAAACGGACAAGACATTGCACTACAGTGTGCTCTCAGGATGGCCAGGGATGTTGACTACCAGTAACTACCATCTCCGGGCTCGCTGAGCACAGAGGGTGAGGTCACAAACATGGGGCGGCTTCAGGGAAGGGCCTCTATACAACTATCTTTTTGATCTTTTGACACTCACCCAGTCCTAGAAGGTGTATGAGACAAGACAATTTTTGATAGGAAGAGATGGTGACAGGGAAAGCAGGCAGACATGAGGTAATTTCAGGAAAGACACAAAAATTTCTCATGGAGCTTTGAACAATGTGCAGGTTTCCTCCTCAGGTTAGCGCTGGTTGATTGGTAGAGTCTGTTGAGTGCTATCTTCAGGGGAGTTCTCCTATTCCAGCCACATTTAGTGTGATGAGGTTCTGGGTTCCATTAATTGTATCTTTTATGGACAGGGTTTTGGAGGATGATGCCAGGAAACAAAAGGATAATAGTAATAAATGTGGATAGAAGGGTAAGTAGAAGCCAGAATGTTAAATGTCAGAGTCTAGAAAGTTGATTAGACATTGTTTTCTCTAGTTGCCAGAAGTACTCCAAAAAAATTCTTATTCATTTGGGTTATACCAAACTGTGGGACCAGCCCATTCAAGTGTGTGAGACCTCTGCACCTCTAATGAGTAAGATGAAAAGTCAGGACTGTTTTTCAAAACTGTTGTACTTATCTTATGCACCCATAGAGACTTATTCTCTTTGTTCCCCCTCCCGGAAAATCTGAGGTTCAGCATCACAACAAGTACGTGAAAGAGGACTATACTTGTCCCACAACCTCATGATCGCAGTCATGACAGCACAGGGAGGTGTCTTCTTCTCCTTGCAGCTTCCTGGGGGCCTCCAGAAGCCAAGGGCAGAACAGCCCCACATCGGGTCCTCACTGTAAATGTCTACCAATACAACTGCCATGACAGAGACGAGATTAATTGTCTCAGTCATGCTCCCCCAGGAAGACAACTTGAAACTACCCAAAAGTCACAGCCGCAACCGTCCTCAACACAGTACTGATGTGGGCAGAGTCATCCCGGATTGACGAATACTATCTGTCAACAAATGCCAACTGGCACCCAAGAACCCAAGACCTCTCCATGGTCTCCACTTCACCCCTCACCCTATCCCACCTACCCCCCCACCCAGGGAACAACTCATCCTTCAGATTGATCGCAGGGCACACTGCTACCATTTTATAAACACAGACCTGTGGTCTTTAGTTAAAACCCTTGGGGCCGAATATGATCCCATATGAAAAATCAAATGTGCCTCTGTGGCAGCTTTGTGAAGCCCCTCCCTGAGCAGAGGACCCAGCTAAGCCATGCCCTGACTCCTGAGCCACAGAAACTCTGAGACGACAAATTGTGCTACTTTAAACCTCTAAATGTGGTGATTTGCTATTCACTAAGAGATAGATGAATTCAATAGGGAACTAGTTATAGGAGTCTGGAATTAAGAGGTTCCAGTGAAGATATAAATTTGGAAATCATCAGTATATAGATGGCATTTGTGCTGGCTATTGTCTACTTGCCCCCACCTCAACCAATTCTCCACCCTTCTCTTCCTTTCTCTGTGCCCCACGAGCCTACTTTCCACCGACCAAAACACTTGGGCTTCCTTGGTTCAGCCAATAGGAGGCACCAGCAGGGGATCAGAAAGCAGGGGAGATAGTGGTCAGAATATGTCTCACCCTGCCACAGCCCTTATGCTTGGATAAGAGTGGCCCCTGGAGGGCCAACAGTGCCATCTGGGTCGAGCTTCACCCTCCAACCTCCTACTCCTATTGCATGTAGTTGGTCTTAGTAGAAATAGTGATAGTTCACCTATGGTAACAGTGGAGAAGGGATGGTTCACCTACAGAAACAGAAGGGAGGTAGAGGTACATAGTCAAAGATGCTGGTAGGTGACAGATATGAAGGGGGAACTTTGGGGGAACTTCTGATTGTTTCCATTGTCCTTGTTAAGGTCATCAGCTGACAGTGAGGATGATGGAAAAGGTGTCAGAAGCTTAAGGAAAGAAGAAGTCATGGAACGTTCATGAAAGAGAACAAGAGATGGATGGACTGGGGAAATGTACTGAAGTTGCCTGGCAGCATTAAGGGTTCACTTGAGGCTCATAGTCATTTTTAAAGTGATACCATTCAGTGAGATTATTCTCCAGTCATGATCAGCTGTGAGGGAGCAGATACAAAATAAGCAAATTTAGGGCAGCCCGGGTGGCTCAGCGGTTTAGTGCCGCCTTTGGCCCAGGGTGTGATCCTGGAGACCCAGGATCGAGTCCTGTGTCAGGCTCCCTGCATGGAGCCTACTTCTCCCTCTGCCTGTGTCTGTGCCTCTCTCTGTGTGTGTGTGTGTGTGTGTGTGTGTGTGTGTGTGTCCCTCATGAATAAATAAATAAAATCTTTAAAAAAAAATAAGCAGATTCAGAGTTACCTATGGTTGGGGCCCATCCAGATATAGCAGACACTATCCAGATCCGTGAAACTCTTTTTGTTGGTTTTGTTGCATCTGTCCATCCACCAGCTAATCACGCATACCTGCAACCTTCTCCAGAGGCTGGTGCTAGGGTGAATGGAGCTACCTCACCCCAAGATGCCCGATGGAGGAGAATCAAAGTTATAAAAAACCCCCTTCTTGCCTCAAGGTGGGACAGACTCCATGCTACTCAAGGTCAAGATGAGATTTGCCTTTACCTAAAACCATTTCCATGCTTAGCTTCGCCCCTTCCCTATTCTGCTTCTCTCATTCTCTCCCAAGTTTCTCACGAGAACACCCCATTATCTAGTCACTTGTGCAAAAACCCCCAGTTCAGGCTCTGCTCCTCAGAACAGCCCAGATGATGCTACCTCTACCAAGGTGAAAAGGAATGAACGATGAGGGGGGGTGTCAGTGTGGCTGAGGAGCCCGTGGTGGCTGTCCTCTGCAGGCTGAAACTGGCAGCAGGAGATGCTGTTACAAAGCTGGGCTCTCTGGTTTCCAAAGGGATGATAGCGTTCTGGAGTAGTAGAGGCCAGATGGCAGCATTAATCATCAATGACAAGATGACCTTAATCACCACAATGGGCGGCAACTTCAGAATAGCAGCCGGGCAGCCTGCCCTGGAGGACTCTATGGAGATAGAGTGGAGCACAGTATTCCTCAGGGCAATAAATATTTGCGGGCACCAGAGACATCACTTAATATATATAATCAAAAGAAATCAAGAATGAATGAGCCAAAGGTTGAGGTCAGCCACCTCAATAGAGTGTCATGGTGCTTTATTCAGTTTTCAAACCTGAGCCAGGTCTCAGACCTAACACCCATCAATTGAAAGGGAGGCTGACAAGCTCATCCCAGGAGGACATCAGAGCAGGGGAGTGAGGCAGACAGCAGAGCAGGATCAGGGTCTGCATAAGGAGGGTGTCCGAGCAGAACGTTGGCCCAGTGCTGTCAGGTTATTGGTCACATGCAGTGGGGGGTGGGATTCAGCATATAAATATAGTGAGCATAATGGGAGCCAGATTTCTCACAGTTAGAAAAGGCAATTATAGGGAAAGCTATGAACCCTGTTGGATCGGTATTGAATTAGAATTGGGAGATATAGGGACGCCTGGGTGGCTCGGTGGGTGAGCATCCACCTTCTGCTCAGGTCGTGATCCCCGGGTCCTGGGATGGAGTCCTGCATTGAGCTCCCTGCATGGGGCCTGCTTCTTCCTCTGCCTGTGTCTCTGCCTCTCTCTGTGTGTCTCTCATGAATAAATAAATAAAATCTTTTTTAAAAAAATAATTGGAGATATAGGTGTAAGCAAATGGTTTTCAACATACATGTAGATACAGAAATATCTATATTAGTCTCTCTGTACACACATACACACAGATCAATATGCACATATACACTCATATATATATTCTAGTTCTGACAACTGTGGGTGAGGGTTGGGGGCTAGGAACAGTATACTCCAGTAGATTTTAGTCTCCATTCTCCATTTAAAGAAAGTAAATGTACTTGGAAAAAGAATGGCTGATCCCAGGACTGAGGTGGGAAAAAGACCAAAGAAGACCTTGGAAAAGTTGGATTATTCTAGAAAGTAAGGAAGCACAGAAAGAATGAGGAAGACAGAAAACAAACACAGAGGGATGCCTGGGTGGCTCAGTCAGTTAAGCATCCAACACTTGATTTTGGCTCAGGTCATGATCTCTGGGTTGTGATATTGAGCCTTGTGTCAGGCTCCACACTCAGTGGGGAGTCTGCTTGAGATTCACTTTCTCCCTCTCCATCTTTCCTTCCCTCTGCTCACACTTAAGTGTGCTCTCTCTTTCTCTCATTCTAAAACAAGTAAATAAATCTTAAAAACAAACACAGAAACCAGCTTACAGGGACTCTTGCTGGAAAAATCTGGCACAATATGAGCATCAAAATAAATGCTGATAGTACCAGATTATAACTCATGAAATAATAGGAATCAGTGAGTCCACAATGACAAAAATGTATAAATGGAAAAATAAATGAAGAACAGAAAAGGTGCTCTCTTGTAGTAGAATGCCAACTGAAGATTGATAGAATTAGGAAAGTCAACATTTGGCAACTATTGAAGTAATAATTAATTCAGGCAAGAAATATCAATGGATGCTAAAACTAGAGGATTAAAGTAGGATGAGGGACTTAATATAGCCTCAAAGTATTTCCCCTACAAAAGTCAGACTATTTACAAAGGGTAGAAAAGTAACTGTCGTGGAGAAACACGGCAGACACCATCTATCTTGATCAAGTGATCAAATTAATACCACGAGTCATAGGGCAAATCCACGTCATGTAGGATCGCAATGAGAAGAATACAGCACCATTTCTGCAGTTTTCTTACCAAAATATATAAACCAGGCTAATTATGAGGAAATTCAGACAGGTTGAAGAATGTTCTACAACACGACTGACCTGTGATCTTCAAAAACATGTACAAGTCATGAAAGTTGCAGATTGAAGGAGACCACGGAAACATGACATGTGATCCTGAACCACATGCCAAAAAGAACATTCTTTTTCAAAAAATATTCTATCTATTTGAGAAACAGAGAAAGAGCATAGAGGGAGAAGGAGAAGTAGGCCCCCTAATGAGCAGGGAGCCTGACACAAGTCTCCATCCCAAGACCCCAGGATCATGACCCAAGCCAAAGACAGATGCTTAACCGACTAAGCCACCCAGGTGCCCCTCAGAAAGGACATTCTTGGGGGAACTTGAATGGGTCTTCTGGGAGAGGGTATACAAGATTTTTTTTGTGCTATTCTTGCAACTGTTTGGTAAGCTTGAAATTGTTTCAAAACATAAACCTTTTTTTAAAAAAAAACCTATATTTTAATTTAAAAAAAAAAAAAAGAAAAACTGACTCCCCTTGAGGAAGTGCTCTGAAATACCACAGTAAGTATGTATATATAGTATTTGGGTAACTGCCAGTATTTGGGATAATACAATGTCTGGGGAAAGGGGAATGCCTTGGTCTTTTTTTTTTTAAGATTTATTTATTTATGAATGATAGACATGGAGAGAGAGAGGCAGAGACACAGGAGGAGGGAGAAGCAGGCTCCATGTAGGGAGCCCGATGTGGCACTCGATCCCAGGACTCCAGGATCACACCTTGTGCCAAAGGCAGGCGCTAAACCGCTGAGCCACCCAGGGATCCCCAGCCTTGGTCTTTTGAGGGTTATTATATACAGTTTGAGTTGACCCAGAAACCCAGGGAACCAATGTGCCATATTTGTCCCCTGTGAGAGAAATGGCACATGGGAGTCATAATAAATGAAGTCCTAAGCCACGTCTGTCTCACAGTGAACCCACAGAGTTCACAGACCAACTGGTGGTCATCTCCCCAGATCTTAAACCTGTAACTGGAATGGTCTTCCTTAGCAGTTAGCAAAACCCTCATACTGGTTCCTTAACCTAGGGAGTAAAAGCTATTGCAGTATGGAAGATTGTATAGTTTCAGGGACTTCTGAAGTCTTTCTAGCCAAAATAATAATTTTTTTAAAAGCTGCATTCCAAAGCATAAAATAAAATAAAGTTTTTTTTAAATAAAAAAAATAAAAAATAAAAAGTTGCATTCCAGGGGAAATGGCAGAGATTGGTACTACCTTCAAAAATTTGAATGATTCAGAAGCGATTGTCTTGATCGTATGTGCATTCAATTGACTAGTCTGGCCTCTGTAAAAAGCAGATGAATGTGGCAGATGACAGCGGACTACTGACATTTACCCACTACAGCTGTTGTGCTATATTTGCTATCTTTACCAGAACATAGTAACATGGTGTCTGGTGTAGGGTGTTGCTTTTGATCTGGCCGAGGCATTATTTTTAATACCCATCAGGAAGGAGGACCAGAAGAAATTTGCTTCAGGTGGGACGCACAAGAGTATAGGACAATTATGCTCTCTGTCGCAAAATATTCTGAAGAGACGTGAGCCGTCTGGACATTCCAGAAAATACGATATTGGTCCATTATATTGATGCCATCACATTAATTTGACCTGATGATCAAGGGGTGACAAGCACTCTGGATACCTAGGAAATAAATATTTAAAAATTCAGGGCCCTGCCTGCCTTATCTATGGAATGTTAGGGGTTTGGGGCATGTTGGGACACCTCCTTCAAAGTAAAAGATGAGATATTGTAACTTAGACTTCCTGCCACCAAGAAAGAAGTGCAAGGCTTGCTAAGCCTCTCTGGGTTTTGGAAGCAGCACATTCCCCCTGGGGGTATAGTGCTCAGACCCAGAGTGATGTGGAAGGATGCCCGTTTTGAAAGTAACCTAAACCAAGAAAGAACTCTAGTAATTTTGGTCTGCAGTATGTGTAACCCTGCCACTTGGGCCATGGGGCCCATGGATCCCATGGAACTAGAGGTATCTGTGGCAGAAAAAGAGGAACACTCATACATTGCTGGAGGGAATGTAAAACGGTGCAGCCACCATGGAAAAGCTTGGCAGTTCCCCCAAACACGAAGCATAGAATTACTGTCTGACCCAGCAATTCCACTCTTAGGCATTATACCCAAGAGAGATGAAAATACACGTCAACTCAAAAACTTGTGCACAAAGACTCATAGCAGCCTTACTCACAACAGCAAAAAAGTGGAAGCAACCTAAACATGCATCAAATGAACAGATAAACAAAATATATATCTATACAATAGCCTATCGTTTGGCAATAAAAATAAGGAAGTACTAGAACACCCCATAACATGGAAAATATTACGTTCCGTGAAAGAAACCAGACACGAAAGACCATGTGTTATACGATTCCATTTATGTGAAATGCCCAGAAGAGACAAATCCAGAGACAGAAAGTAGAGGAGTGGTTGCCGGGTGCCAGGGCAGGGGGGAGAGGGAGAGGACCAGGAACGGAGAATAACTGCTGAGGGGTACAGGGTTTCTTTCTGTGGAGACAAAATGTTCTAAAATTGGATTGTGGTGATGTTTGCCCGACTCGGAGGATATACTCAAAACCACTGAACTGTATGCTTTGTATCACACATCAGTGCCCACCAGAGGGCATCCCTGCAGAAGCAGCATGAAAACAACCAAGTGGACAGGATCCATTAGATGTCAGCCAGTCCCTGGCCTGGGACACCTTAGCGCTGGTGAAATGGGATCATGAATGGAAGAGCCATGGTGGCAGGGATGGGGGTTATGCCTGGGTCTGCAGCACCGTGTTACTTCTCACCGAGACTGATCTGGCTACTGCTGCTTCTGATGCCCAAACCATCAGCAACAAAAACCAACACTCAGACCTCCAAGGAGGCCAGCAGGCAACCTATTGACATGCGGGCTATAATTGGAAGCTTCCATCCTGGAAATGGCAGCAATTCATGCTGGCCAGGATTAACACATATCCTAGATATTACAGTTTGCCTTTCCTGCCTGGAGTGCCTCCACCAGCATCATGAGCCGAGGGCTCACAGAGTCAGGGCCAGGACCAAGGGGAGGCAGGGGAGGCATCTGGAGGGCCAAAGAGTTGAGTGTCATCTTTTTTTTTTTTTTAAGATTTTTTTGTTTATTTATTCATGAGAGACACAGAGAGAGGCAGAGACACAGGCAGAGGGAGAAGCAGGCTCCATGTGGGGAGACCGATCCCAGGACCCCTGGGATCACGACCTTAGCAGAAGGCAGACACTCAACCACTGAACCACCCAGGTGCCCCAGAATGAGTGTCATCTTAAAGTCTGCATCCTAGGCATCCCACTCGCCTCACTCCAGTCCCATCCCTGCACAGTATCTCATTTCTCAACATGAAGCTACAGATAACATTGCTTTGGACCAAGGAGCCCTATCAATGCTGAAAGAGAAAAGCAATGGGCACGTGGAATCCAGCTGCTCTTATCACGTAGCGCATTATCCCAAAGTTGCCAACCTGATGGTGGTGAACCAGCCTCTAAAAGATGCAGCTGAAAAGCTAGGTAGTCTCAAACCCATGCCCACCATAGGTGGAGTGTCCTCCAGAGATAGAATACGTGGGTCCAGGAATGAAGAGGTTAAAGTAAGAGTGGACCCACTTAGGGGGTGTGTGTTGCCCATGCCTACAACTCTGGTCCTGGTCCCCAGAAGGAGTGTGCTCCCACTAATAAAATAAGAATCTCATGGAACTGAAAACTCTGGCTGCCTCCTAGACATTTTGTGCTCTTGTGCCAGCACATCACCAAAGAGAGGCACCACCATACTTCCAGGAGTAATTGGTCCTTATCATGAGGAGGCAGGGTTGCTACCATATATTGGGGGTAGGGAGAAATATGCTTACCACTGGGGCGACCCTTCTTACTCCCATGCTATGTTTACCTGTAAACATGATAACAGGGGGTTCAGACCCCCTGACTCCACCATCAAGCCACCTAGCCCAGCAGAAGTGCTAGCAGAGGGGAAGAGAGTCTATAATGGATGGTACAGAAAGGAGATGAGAAGCATCGGTTGCAGCCTGGGGGCCAGCCACAGAACCAGGGGCTGCAACTCAACCCATAACCATCTCTTCATCTCTACAAACTGTGGCCATCCAGAATCCGGGAGAAGCCGAGACAAGGTGGAGGGAATGCACAGGGGAAGCAAGTGGATCTAAGTGGTGCTAGAGCTGGACCAGCGCAGACGCTGTGGGCGCCCCCGGGATCCCATTTCCCAATCTGCTACACTTATCCCCCAGCTGCCGACTGAATTCCTGCTCACAGCTCACACGTGCTACTCCACCAGCAAGTTGTCCTTGGTTGATTGGATCAGCCTTACAGTTGGTATCACCCGCAGTCCAGGCTGCCCGTGAGTAATGCCTGCCCATCGTTGGGGGGTGTTTGGAAGCCCAGCTCCCGTGGCTCAAGGGGGGACAGCTCTGTGATGCCATCCACACTCCAGAGCTCCCTGCAAGATCATGCCGAGGCCCCACTTTGCTGACATCATACTCTGGCTCAGCTGCTGCTTCTTCCCTCTCCGACTTTCCTCGTTTCCTTAGGTTTCTGTGAGGAGAGCACGCCTTAACAAATCACGTGCACGTGAATCCCCACTTTGGATTGTACTTCGAGAAAACCCCATCTGAAATTGCAAAAGTGATTGCAGTTTCAACATGTGCAAAATTTAAGCAAAACTGAAACTGAATGCCAAACACAGTTTGAAATCATCCTCTTGACCAGGGAGTCTCGGGCCTGGGATTGAGGTCACATGGCAGGTTTCTTAACATGCCACTTGCTAGGTCCGGCGCTAGGCCTCCTTAACCAAAACTCCACAAGTGACTGAGAAGTCTCAATTTTTGTAAAGTTCCCTGGTGTTACTGATTACTAAGTTCTGGGAATCCATTAGTTGAGACCATTCATTTTTTTTTATAAGGATTTTATTCATTTATTCACAAGAGACACAGAGAGAGAGAGGCAGAGACACAGGCAGAGGGAGAAGCAGGCTCCATGCAGGGAGCCCAACACGGGACTCGATCCCGGGACTCCAGGATCATGCCCCAGACCAAAGGCAGACTCCAAACCACTGAGCCACCCCGGGATCCCCGAGACCATTAATTTGTATCAGATGGTTCGGATACACCTCTATATGAACTTGCAGGATGTGCAAGATGCAATGCTGAGGCCCCTCCCAGTAGTACAAGCCGGCAATTCAGTAAGCTAGTCATTATACATCAATATTCCTTAATTGAAAAAAAAATTATTTTGATTTTAAATCAAACAGGATGATTATTCACTACAAACATGATTTAATGTGAAATTTGCCATAAAAATGTCTACATATTGTACATCTAACTGATTACATTTGACGAAATGGTAACGATTTTCACTTTGTGAGTTGATATGTATTACTGGATCGGTCGTTATAGGTAATGCTGTGGTAACAAGCACCTCCAAAATCTCAGTGACACAGCAGAGAAAAAGGGTTATTTCCTTCTCATACAAAGTGCACAGCATGTCTGGGCACTCTTCAGAGTAGCTGTTCTCCAGGTCCACCATCAGCAGTACAGGAAACTTCCAGCCTAAGGTACTTCCATCTCAGCATGAGGCTTAGAGTCCACTATTGCTAGAGAGGCTCACGCTGGAAATCAAATCCTATAGCCCTAAGGTGACCTCTCCCCATTTCCATTGATCACACCGGTCATAACCTATTGGGCAAAAGGAGGACTATGATCAGTGCCAGGGCCAAGCGCACTTACTCCCCAAGAAAGGGGAATCCTGCTGTATGTCCAGAATGAGGGAGGAACTGCATATTGGGATGACCAGTGATGTCTACGATAAATTATTAAATAAAATGCAAAAGATTCATAAAAGTGGGGAAAAGAAATATATACATGTATGTATTCCAGCACTGTTATGGGATTTTGGTTTATTTCCCTTGAATCATTGAAACTACAAGCTCTTTTTGAATAACATTTATTTTTAATTTACAATGGTGTGCTCCCACTGTACAATACTTTTGGGTTTTATTTTTTAGAGATTTGATTTCTCTTTTTATTTGAGAGAGAGAAAGAGAGAGCACAAGCAGGGGGAGCGACAGAGGGAGAAGGAGACGCAGGCTCCCCACTGAGAAGGGAGCCCAATGTGGGGCTCGGTCCCAGGACCCTGAGATCATGACCTGAGCCGAAGGCAGATGCTTAACTGACTGAGCCACCCAGGCGCCCCTAGGATGTTTTAAAAGTATATCAGTGTGTAACAAAAAAATTAAAACCCTTATAATCCCACCTCCAGAATATAACCATATGATTTTTAATCAAAATTAGGATCATACTATTTACTCGTAATCTGTTCATTCTCCTTATCGATTTATACAAATTCCATTTTTAATTCCACTGTGCTAATGATCATTAATTGTGATTTCAGGCAAGGCCCTTCTCTCTGGGTCTCAGTCACTCTGTCTCTAAAATGGGGATGTTACAAGAGATCATTCCAAGACGGTCTCCTAGCTCTGATGATTTGTGAATATATGCAACTCCTGACATCTGTATGCCTTCCTCTTTCTCTTCTCCTCTCACCCGCAGGCTCTACCCCAGACTAATCATACCTGGGAGAATGAAGATTTTGAACCAGCCTCCTTCAGATTCCACTTTTAGGACCCAGACTAGCTTCAGAGTTAGGGCTTCTGTCTGTCAGCATGATGCCCTGAGGCCTCAACTGCTTTCAACCTGATATACTAAATCTCCTTAGGGCGCTGAGTCCCCTGGCCAAATCATTGTTAAAATTTTTTGCCAAATCAGACTACCATTACTTGGAATTGATAAATCTTAGCATCTCTGATTAGAAAAGAATAGTGGGGCTTGTTCCCCCTCACTGATAAAATGTAAGCTCATAAAACAAGGTCTTTGGTTTGTTCACAACTTGTACACCTGTCACGTAGGTTTCTGGGACACAGCAGATACTCAATAAGTATTTGACCGTTTGAATAAGTGAATCTAACATGACCCCTACCCTTTCTAGCAGTGCCAAGAAGGACTCTGGTAACATCTGTTTCTATACCTCTGACAACTGGGAGCTGATTGTGTCCTGGAATAACCAATCCCACTGTTGCACTGAGAAACAGGCCTAACCAGAGGACGGCAGTGTGGACCTCATCCCATGCGCTACCTCAACTGGTAAGTCAAGAACTGAGGAGCCCTGGGGGGTAGACATGTCAAATGGGCAAAATTTGGCTCTGGGAGTGGACACACAACCTTCAGAAACAATAAATTTCCTATTTGTAAGCTGTATATTACTTTACATGACATTTATGCCCTTTTTAAAAAATTCTACTTTGAGGATTACGCAGAGGCAGGATTTGTTGAATAGCTGAGCCTTATTGCAATTTTTACATCAGTCACCAGGGGACGCACTTGTTGCTTAAATCGTCTCCATCATCCCTGTGGCTGGGGACCTGCAGTCTGAGGGTGATCCCAGGCTGGAAGAATTAAATAACCACAGACTTTAGGTCCTACAATAAAGGAACGATGCTAACAGTACGATTACCTACCAAGACAGATATGGGAGGCACATCACGTCAACTGAGAAGGGTGGATAGAAATCCTTTACCACTGATTAAATAACCAGAGTGGGGGCGCCTGGCTGGCTCAGTCAGAGGAGCATGAGACTCTTGATCTCCAGTGGTGAGTTCGGGCTCCACACTAGGTGTAGAGATTACTTCAACAGAAACAAAACAAAACAAAAAAACCCAAACAAACAACTTGAGAAAAAGCCAAAGACCTGCTGAGTACTATGGCTCCAAAGAGAAGAGGTCTCAGGTCTTGCTGACCTTGAAGGAGAGTCACAGAGATATTACCTGCTGGTGCCACCTTATTCTCTAAATCTCTGGCAGTCTCCGAAAATGTTAGCGCTGGAAGGAAAGGCAAGAGCATCCAAGCATTTCCTCCAACCTTCCATTTTATAGATAGGGAAACCGAAGCCCAGAGGAAAAAAAAATAAATTACTTGCCCAAGACACTAGAAACGACTATCTAATGGTGGATCCAGAATTAAAACTCAAGAGTTCATTTCATGGAGTATATAATAGTTTGGCTAGGGATGGGGTGGTCTTTAGAAATAACCCTTTGGATTCAGGGCAACCGAAATTCTATTGGTGTAAGGGTGGTCTTTTTAGGAGAAGTTTTTGATTATGACATCTTTGCTCAAGAGAAAGGAGACGGAGAGAAGAGAGGGAGGGATGGGGGAAGGGAGGGAGGAAAGGAAGGAAGGAAGGAAGGGAAGGAGAGGGGAGGGGAAGGGAGGGGAGAGGATCAGCGGGGAAGGGAAGGGAAGGGAAGGGAAGGGAAGGGAAGGGAAGGGAAGGGAAGGGAAGGGAAGGGAAGGGAAGGGAAGGGAAGAGTTTTCTGCTGGCTTCGTCTCCAGGCAGCCTCTGGTGCTGCTCTCTTCCTAGCAACTGCAGCTATGCTGCATTGTTTGAAGTACTCTTTTCTTTTTTTCAAAATCAAAAGATGAAGGATAAACTCCCAAAACAAAAGGCATTTTTCTTCCAAGGGCTTAGATAAATCATAATTCAAGGACAAAAGAGTCAAGGGTGAGCAATCCCTCAAAAACCATCTGCAGAACAATTATGCTTTGTCAACAGCACAACTCCTTTCTGAAGTGCCGTCTTGGAGGGCCTTGGAATCATCCTATTCAAATGCCTTGCTTTGCAAAAGAGGAATTTGTGGTTCACAGAGGGAAAGGGGTAGGGTCATAACTCAAACGCTTTCAGGGGTCAGGGAAATGAAGCAAGCTTCATTTCAAAAGGGGACAGATAAGAGATATTTGAGTTAGTTACAAAAAGACTTTCCACTCTAAGAAAAACAACAGAGCAACATGTTGACAAATGGCAGATGGCACGTGCCCTCGGTGATGGGGATAAGATGGGGGGACTCCGGCAAACTGAACAGGCCCCACTTTAAGGGAGCAGCTGTCCCGCATCGTTCATCACTGTCACATAGGCAATGTGAGCATGAAGGTGCCAGGTCTTGTTATTTTTTTTTTAATATGGATTTGTAATTGAAATGTCCTTATCTTTTTTTTAATGATGACAACTAGTTTGAATCCATTACAGGCCAGAGTTCTTTTGGAGTTTGGATTCAGCTGCAAGTTTCCGGTGCGTGCCCTCTGGACTAGGGTCCCATGGGATGGCAGGGAAGGGGCCTTCTGGGAAGCCCTGTGCTCTGGTTTTAGCTCAGCCATCCACTTGCTTTGCGATCTTCCAGGAACCACGTTTCTCTGGCATCTGTTTTCTCATCTGAAACATGAGGGAGATGAAGTAGGGGATCTCTAAGGTTTATCTGACAGTCTCTGAGTTTCTGAGCGTTCTTTACAAATGGAGAGTCTCAATTCGCAAGGCATTCTGGGTAGATCACAGGGTCTGGAGGCAAAAGTTCTACAAACTTCTATATTCCTCCCTGTCCCTGTCATACTGGAACTTCAAACACCACAGGTCCATAACTAGGCTGTCATCCCTCACACCCAGTGGTTCCTCACCTAGCCTTCACCCACAGTATAGGGCACCACACCTTACCTAGTTGCCCAAGTCAGAAACCCTGCACTCATCCTAAATCCCTCTTTCACCCTCTACCCTCAGCCAACCAGCAGGTCCTGGCAATTCCATTTTTCATCTGTCAATTCTGTTCACTTCCTTCTACCCCAGGGCCAACATCCTAATCCAGGCAGCCATGCTTTCTCACCAGAATCATCCTGCAACTGTCTCCCTACCTTCATTCTTACCTCTCCAGTCCATTCTTCATGCTGCAGTCAGAGCTGACTTCGTAAGGCACACATTCCCAGCTTAGAATCATTCTGTGGTTGCCCTCAAGACAAAATCCAAACTCCTTTACACGAGGCCCTTCGTTTTGGGTTTTTTTCTAGGCCAGCCTCATGTTCTATACTCTTCTCTTGCCACTGCCCCCAAATAATCTACCTGGGGTTGGTGAACTCCTGGAGAGAAGAAACTGTGGCATGTTAACCAATGAGTTTCCAGAACCTGCCACAGTCCTGACCCCTGACAGCTGCTTGCTGCTTGATGAATGAATGAGCAAGTGGATGGATGGATGGCTGGATGGATGGATGGATGATTGAATGACTGAATTATGAATCCAAGGACTCCCCCACCTACAAACCAGATTCTAGAGCATGCACACTCTTATTTTCTCCACCTGTAAAAATGCCTGTCCTTATAGGTTACCGTGAGGAGCAAATTAGGCAACAGGTGTAAATGACCTTTGGAACCTGTAAAAGCAGAATCTAGACATTAGTTGCTATATACCTTCTCTGCACTTCAGTTTCTTAGCTCAGTACCTACTTCAATACCTGCCTCATGGCCTGAAAGGATGACTTAAATCAGTTCATATACGTAGCACTTTTTTTTTAAAGATTTTATTTATTCATGAAAGACACAGAGGAGAGAGAGAAGCAGAGACACAAGCAGAGGGAGAAGCAGGCTCCATGCAGGGAGCCTGATGTAGGACTCGATCCCGGGACTCCGGGATCATGCCCTGGGCCAAAGGCAGGCACTACCACCGAGCCACCCAGGGATTCCCAGCACATTTTGAATAGTACCTGGCACACTGCAAATGAATAAGTATTACTATGCTGGTGGTAATGATGATAGCGATGAGTGATCTTTACAGCCCCCTGAGGTGCCATATGTAGTGGACATTTGTGGCTGTTCTTTTGATAGCAGAGCCCTGGCTTCCCTTTGGATGAAGTCTTGAGTGAAGTCTGAACAGGACAGTCAATCAGGGTGTGCCTTCCCCTAGCCAGTGGGGGGAGTCCACAACCAGAACCCAGCTCATTAGACTCCCGCTCTCCTAGAACTTTGACTCTTGAGTGGCAGGAAGGAAGAAAACCAAGTTAGGTGCTCATGCATCTCTACAGTGACGCCTGGATGTGAACAGTGGAGATGTTCTAACCCTGCAAACCTACAAACCTGACTCCCACCTTTCCAAACCTTCCCTTCCATCCATGAGCTCCCCCATGGCCTTCCAAAAAAATCCCCTTTTGTCTACATTAGCCAATAGCCACTCCTGTGGCTTCTTGCCAGAGACCCCTGGCCTTTAGTGCTCCAGGGTCAGGAGACACCCTGTGTGGCTTCAAACAAGGCATTTCTCCTTCTTGCACCTCAGTATACTCCCCCTAAAGTGGGGAGCCTTGACCGGCTGGTTGTTCCCAGCCCATCAGCAGAATCATCTTAAGCTAGTGCCTCATCCCAATCCTACTGAGCCAGATTTTCGGGGGGGGGGGGGGAGCCTGAGAATCTATATATTTTTCATAGTTCCCCCAAATGATTCTGAAATGCAGCCAGCGTGGGAAGCACTGGACACTTCTGGGGGCCCCTTAAGGGCAGAGGGCTGGGGTTCTCAGTGCTTCTCTGCTGCTGCTGCTCTTTAGGATGCCACATTCAAGTCCAGTCCCATCACGCTCCCACAGAGAACCTTCCTGTAGCTTCCCAGAGCACTAGGATGAACCCCAAACTCTCCCAGCCTCCCCTGCCACATCTCTCCCTGGCCTTCCAGCTGTGCCTAGAAGAGAAAGTTCTGTCTGGAAAGCTCTTCCCTACCCTGCATGGCTGTTTTCTTCTCGTACCTCAAGTCTCTGCTCAAATGTTACCTCCTCCGAAAGGCCTTCCCGAACACCCAGAAGCGGCCTCCTTCTACCTTCACTCTCCATCACCCTGCTCTGTTTTCTTTTCCTTCATTGCACTTACCACTGTCTGAAATTACCCTTTTATTCATTATTTTACCCCAGTTCATTGGCAGTGTGTACCCCCCTGGAATGTAGTTACCATGAGAGCAGGGAAGCTGACTAACTTGTTCTCTAATGCATATCCAGCTTCTGGAATGATAGCCAGCTCAGAGGAGGCCCTCCATAAAATATTTGTTGAATGAATCTGCTTCACAGGATCCCAGAGCCATGACCACAGTTCTGATTCCCATTCCTCCTGAGACCAGTGTTTCTGATGTATCTTCCTGGGATTGGCAGCCAGGTGCCCTTGGCCTTCACCTTGAGCAGACAGGCTTGTGTCCGTGGCTCCCAGAGGCTTGGCCAGGAGCTGAGGCCAGCTCCTACAAAAAGATCACATCACACCCCCAACCCGCATCCACCCCAGCCATTGGTCTCGGCTGAGTTTCTCCTCTGACAAACCTTGTTAACGTCCTTGGCTTTTCACTCTTCAGGCTTGCAGCCAGGAAATATGACTCTGGAGGTGAGCTCTTAGGAACACAAAGATGTCCTCTCCTTTTCAGTCAATTATTTCACACAAATGCTCTGCTTTTAATTTACCCATCTCTGTTCCCACAGCATCTGCTCCGAATCCCAACTCCTTGGGAATGGTACGAGGACATGATTCCTAGACCCCTTAAATGGATTATCTTTGCCAATTTAGGTGTGGGATAATGCCCAGCTTTTATTGAGAGACTTAACCAAAACCAACTTCAGGAATCCCATTTATGCATTTGCTATGACTATGACACTAAGGCCATTGGCCACAGGGACCCTCAGAGTCTACCGTCAGAAAAAAAGCCTCCTGAAGATAAATGTGCTCTGAGAGCTAAGTGTTAGAGCTGCCTCGAATTCTTAGGGAAATGAACAAGAGAAAAATGAAGAAATCAAAGGAGGAAGGAAAGAAAATAGGAGCTAGCCAAAAAAAAAAAAAAAAAAGTGACCTACTTTGCCACTATAGACATATTGGTCTGTTTCTTCCTCGCTGATTTAATTATTTAAGCAGTCAACAAAAACTTATGGAGCACCTACTACACATCAGGCATTGTCTGCGACAACACCCAGGATCTATCAGTGATCCAAACAGACGACAATGTCTGCCCGTGTGGAACTTATATTCGAGTGGAAGGAGACAGACTGAAACAGCAACTATATTAAACAGATAAGTTAGGTAATTTAAAATTTATCAATACAGGTATTAATAAAGAACGTATTAAAGAGCACCTTACGTTGCAACAAATATACGATATAGCTTACATAGTACCCAGTACGTTAGGAGGTAAAATGCACGCCACCATGAGAGAAAAGGTAAAGGTGGACTGGGCAGCAGAAGGCAGGGGGCAGAGGCAGGCTCCGCTGTTAAGGAGAGTGGTCAGGGTGGGCCTCATTGAGGAGATGACCTTGACCAAAGACTTGAACAATGTGAAGGCATTAGTTCCACATGCTATTTCCCTTTCTTTTTGATATCCAAGAGGATCAGAACCGAATCTGAGGCTCAAGCCCAGTGCTCTGGAGGCCCCTGTGGTCTGCATATTTGTGGTCTTTTGTCCGTTGGAGAGGCAGGGCAGGACAGTGGTGCAGGTCGTGAGCTCCAAAAATCACACCAAATATCGGTTCCGCTGCTCACCAGCTAAGTGACTTTGTGCATCACAGTTCGCCTCTCTGGCCTTCAGTTCCCTATGCCTCAAAGGGAAGGTAATAATAGCACCTACCTCACAGAGCTCTTTTATGGCTTAAAGAAAATAACCTACGCAAATTCCATCGCCTTCAGGAAGAACTTGATAAAAATCAGGTGTAATGACCAAGCCTTGGTCTTGTCTCTCAAAGTGTACTTACATTTTCCTTGGTCCTGATTCTCTATCCTTATTGATATTTTAACATTGCTTTATGGTTTCTGCTCCTGTGGTAAGCTACCTCAAATCCTTTGCGGATTGGGGTGGGTTATAAATAAGGAAGTAAATAAAATCTGGAGAGGGGAACGTTTCCACCGAAGCAAAACATTTCATTATCAGTAGAGTGAATTCCAAGTGAGGCCAAAAGGAAGAAATATTGACTCTAACCTCTAAGAGCCCATCAAAAACCACGAGCAAGATGCTCTCTGGTTACTCAGACCATCTTTCTCTTCTCCTTCCTCCTCTTTCCTAAACCCCTCTTCTTCCCTTCCTCAAGAAAGGGTACATGAGTCACACAGAATGGCCCAATAAGCCTAAGCCCTCCCAACCCCTCAATGACGACCTCATGGCATGGGACTCACAGAATTCTCCTTCTTCCTCAACAGAGAAGAGAAAGGAAACTGGTGGGCTTACTCTCCGTGGTGCTGGGGTTAAGAGATGGGTGCTGTTCAGGGCACTGAGTCAGACAGAGGTCAGGATCTCATTCCTGCCATTAATTAGTGAGTCCTGTGGCAGTGGGGAAGGCCCCGGAACTCTCTGGGCCTCAGTTTCCTTGTTGGTAATAACAGTGCCTCCCTCCTAATGTACCCATGCAGATGAAAGGGGAGGATACAGGGAAGTAACACGGATAGCTTGTTTTTAAAGCCCTTAATAAAAGTTGGACTTTCCTTCCTTCACTGCACCCCAGGGTAACATTTACCAGGCAATGGGAATCTGAGACTCTTTAAAAGGGGGTTCACAGGGCAGAAACAGGGTAAGAAGACTAGTTTGGCTATATCTCTATGTGATAGAAATGCCCTACAGGAAGGAGACAGATCTTTTTTTTTTTTAGCCTCTACTACTTTGCAGGCACATTCATGCAGGTGTGTGTGTGTGTGTGTGTGTGTGTATATATATATATATATATATATATATATACACATCCCTTATGCCACATTATATATATATAATGTTACCATATAGATCATCACAGATCCTTACTGTAACTGTTTGAGACGAACATGTCACATCTGACAGCCGGGACTGAGTTTGGAACCCAGAGCACAGAGCTAGGAATGTCTGTGACGCTGTGCTGGCCTTCTGGCATTTTCTTTATGAAGGGCAACAACTAGCCTCCATCACAGGACATCACAGACACCATTGGCAGAAACCTGCGAGGCCCTGGACCCGCTGGAGCGCCAAGCTTCCGTGACTCCTGAGCTGGTTTCCAAAAGAATCTGGACCAGGCTGACCTTGCCGAGGCTCTCTGAGCCCTCCTCCTCCTCTCCCCTCCAACAGCCTCCAGGGCCTTCAGTGTTAAGGCAGCCCTGCTCCATGGATTTCGGCTTTGGAATTAGCTAGATCTGAATTTGAAACAACATCCCTCACACAGCAGCTGTAGGACCTTAGGTAAGTCACTTACTCTTTCTGGCTCCTGTTCTGAAAATGATGACATCCAAATGTCTGCCTCCCAAAATGATCATGAAGATGAACTAGAGCAGTGCCTTGGAAATAACACAAAAGGGTGCCGGGAACATACTAAGTGTTCATTTCTGGTCACTGTTGTTACATTGACACCATCAGGGAAAATCAGCCTTAAGCTGACAGAGATGATGCTCTCAAGGCCTTGAGAACCAACTGACATGTCTACCTACGCTTCTGCACAGCTTCTGCACAGACCAAGCATCGTGGCCTGGTTATCTGACGTTTGGTCCATCCCTTATGCCACAGGCAACTACTTGTGGATAACAAGAAGACCTGGCTGGGTAGGCTCCGTGCCCCTCCCAGGAAAAAAAAAAAAAAAGACTAATCAAGATCCAGGCCTTCCAATCATTGCCTTTGATCCACAAACATGCACTGATGGTCCCTTTTGTGCTGGGACCTGGGGAGAGATGAGAAACCCGGACCTATCCCAGGAGTTTATGGTGCACTTGGGAAAAAAAAAAAAAACAAAAGACAAGGAACCGCATCATGGTAGACAGAAAGGAATGAGTGCTGAGTACCCCTGGGGACATGAGTGAAAGCCCCATGGAGAAGCATGTATTTGAACCGGACCTTACAATCTAGGTGAAACGTCAGTGCGTGACTTCCCAGGCTGAAGGCACCGAATGAACACAGGATAGAAATGGGAAAAATACAGTTTGTTTAGAGAACAGAATTTTGGTGAGCCTGGAGGACTGGAACGTCAGAGGACTGAGGGGAGAGCTGGCAGTGAAGGGCCAACGAGCCACAGGAGACGCAAAATAAAGGTCATGACTACCGTGGAGAAAATAGGGGCAGGGGGCCTGCAATTTAAAACGGGATGGTCCAGAAGGCCTGTTGGAGGTGACACGTTTAAGAGGTAAAGGAGCAAGTCATGTGACTATCTGGGGGAAGTTTCCAGGCAGAGAACATCGCCGCCGTGCAAAGGTCCGGAGGCCAGGGGGTGGCTGCCATGTTGGTGATGCATTGAGGGGGACCAGTGTGGCCGGAGCGGCAGGGAGTGAGGTGAGAGTTCAACAGGAGCCGGCTCCTGAGAGGTCTGGCGGGCCGTTGTGGGGCTTTGGCTTTCACTTGCCTGAAACGAAGAGCCATTGTAGGATTTCCAGGGAAGGCGAAGACTTAGGTTTTATACGCATCTCTGACTGCTGTGTGGAGACCCAACTGCAGGGGCCGAGGCTGAAGCAGGGGGGGGGCAGGCTGGAGGCTGCTGCAGAAATCCAGGTGAGCGAGGATGGCGGCTGGGACCAGGGCGGTAGCTGGGCGGTGCTGCGCCTCGGGTCCCGGGTCCCCGGTCCCCGAGTAGCTGGGGCTGAGGGCCCCTGCCCTGCGAGCAGCCTGACGCCGCCGAGAGCTCCCTCCTCCCCCACCGGGAGTACCAGCAACCTCCCGCCAGCGGGGCGCCGGCCTGGGCGCGTGGGATTGCGGGGTGCGTGGGCAGCCCCGGAGCCCACGGGGGCGCCGCGGCAGGTGCGAGCGCCGGGCGGGACAGTGTGGCGGGGCCGGGTCGAGCTCCCCGGACCCACGAGGGCGGGCGGGGGCGGGCGGGGGCGGGCGGGGGCGCCATCCCCCCTGCGGACCCGGGCGTCGCGCCACAGCGCCCCCTCCTCGCCCTCCCCCGGCGCCCCCGGCACTGACCCCTTTGTGTCGCCTTCCTCGGCCCGCAGCCGTCCGCCTGTCCGTCCCGCCCTGGGCTCGGCGCGCACGGCCCCGCCGGGGGTCCCTCTGGCGGCCGCCGGATCGGCGCACCCGGGCCCGGGGCTCCCGGGAAGAGAGAAATCATGAATGAGACGCGCGCGGGTGTCCCGCTCCCCCGCCCTCCGGGTCCGGGCGGCCTCCGCGCGGGGGCGGGGCGGGGGCGGGGCGGGGGCGCGGGCGGGGGCGCGGGGACTCCGGGCGGCGCGGGGGGCGGGGGCGCCGAGCTCAGCTCCGCCGCCGGGACGCGGGTCGGGGGCCGGGCTGGGGCCGCGCGGGGGCCCGGGGCGCTGCCGGAGCTGCCGCCCCCGGCCCCGGCCCCGGCCCCGGCCCCGGCCCCGCGGGTCCTGCGCAGCTCCCGGGGGCGGGGCGGGGCCGGGCCGGGGGCGGCTGCGCCCGCGACTCCGCAGCCCGAGCGCGCTGTGGGGCGGCCGGCCGGGGAGCGCGCACGGAGCGCGGGACGGAGCGGCGGGCGGCGGGCGGACGGACGGACGGACGCCCCCGCACACGCAGACGCACGGAGCTCGGCGCGGCCCCCGTCACACACCCGGGAGCACACGCAGACACGCGCACCCTCGCGCGCGCACCCTCCCGCCCGCAGCCCGGAGCCCGCAGCCCGCAGCCCGCAGCCCGCAGCCCGCTCTGGCCGGTAAGTGCGGCGCCTCGGTGGCGCCTTTGTGCCGGGAGCCGGCGGGGAGGGCGCGGGGTCCCTGCGGGGCGGCCCCGCGACGGGCACCCCCCACCGCCCGGGCCGGCCGCCGCCACCGCCGCCGCCGCCGCCGCCACCGCCACGCCCCCGTGGGGCTCCCCGCGCCCCCGGGCTGGGGGAGGGGGCCCGAGCCGCAGCCGCTGCCCGCGAAGCTCGCGCGCGTTCCGGGGAAGGATGGAGACGCTGCCCCGGTCCGAGGCCCCGCGCCCGCCGCTGCTGCTCGGCTCCCGGCCGCGTCGCCTGTCGGGGTCTGACGCCCCGCGGGGAGGCTGGAGGGCGCCGCAAGCCCGCTGGCCTGGAAAGCGCGGCCCCAGCCTTCCCCTCGCCTCCCCCGACCCGCGGACCTTCGACAGCCCCCCCACCCCCACCCCCAAAACGAGAGCCCGAGAGCGCGGCGCGCCCCCCTCCCCCGCACGCCCCTTCCCCCAGAGGAGGCTCCTGCCAAACGCGGAGCCGGGCCCGGGGTCCGGGTGGGAGCCCTGAGGGCCTTACCTTACCAAGGACCGCGTGGCCTAGAGGGTCGGGACCAGATGAACCCTCGGGACTCATTTCACCCCCTCGCTTTACACATGGGGAAACTGAGGTCCAGGGAGGTGGCTCGACCAAGGTCACCAGAGTTAATGACCAAGCCCGCATTAGAATCTAGGGTCTCTGGCTTTCATGTTCATTTCCCTCCTACATAATTCAATCCTATGCCCACTGAAGCCCCAGAACCCCAAAATTCATGAGTGTACCAGGGAAGTCTTTGTGATTCCAGCCCTGCCCCCGCTTGGAGCGGCAGGTGCCATTCATTTGCCACCATCCTTACCGTGGGGTGTGTGTGGGGGGGGGAAGGGTGGCCTTTAGTTTGCCACAGCCAGCCTCAAAGGAGAGCTCTCTTATGCAAGCAAGCACAGGTTTGGGGATTGCATTTGCAAGAATGAAGCAGCTCTAGGCAGGAGATCAGATCAACCAGTTGATGTGCCAACCCCTTCCTTCACCTTTACCAGACTATGTGCCTTCCCAGTCACGCTCCCCTCCTCCTTAATGGCAGGGGTCTTCTAATCTAACCAGGCCCCCTTCGTCATCCCTTTGAGGAGGTCCCCAAGTCCTTCATGTCGGGCCACCCCTTCCTCCTTGACGTTTGTTGGCTACAGCCTCTTGGTGTTGCTGACAAAGCTGCTGGGGAAGCTTGAGTTACAGCCTCACCAGGCTCGGAGGGTAGCTCAGGGCAAGACTCCCTCAAGGGCAGCTGGGTGTCCCCAGAGCTGAGCCCGATGGCCGGCACACACAGGGTGCCCGGAGAGGTATGTTGAAGGCGTGCAAGCTGGACAGTGAATGGATGAAGTCGAGCACTTTTGAGGAGACTCCATTGGGTGAGATAGTTGGCAAGGAGGGCAGTGTTCAGTCTCTAGGGGCCTGAGGCTCTTGTCTCGAGAGCCTCCCTCCTGAGTGGGGTGAGCAGCCTGGCAGGGAGCAGAACCAAGGTGACTGGGTGGCCCGACTCCAGGGACCAGCACTGGTCCACGTAAATGGCATCCCACTCGAGAAGCGCCATGCACATAGGCGTCTTAATGCGAGGTGCCCCCTGGCTTTTTGTGGGGTGGTGGCTCCCAGGCAGAAAGTGCAGAGGTCCGGGTTCCAGGCCCTGTGTCCTCCTCACCGTCTGGGCAGCTTCAGTTAAATGCTCATAATCTCTCTGGGTCTCAGTTTCTCCATCTGAAAAATGAGATCGTTAGATTGGAAATTTTCAGGATACCTTTCAGGTCTGAACTGTTGGGGGTGGGGAGGGGAGCGCTTATTTATATAACCACTGTGGGCCTGATTTTCCTCTTCTATTACTCTGCGAGGGAATAAAATGAGATGAGATAATTTACGTAGGGTACTTAGCACTGAGCCTGGGGCATAGAAAGAGCTCTAGAATTGGTAGCTATTAATACCATTAGAACCCCAGCTTTGTGGATATACCCTCCACTTCTTCCCTCTTTAGGTTGCCCAAGGGCACGGGATTTTAGGGCCTCGGAGTCCCTCTCTTTGAAAAAAATCCCTTCCTCGCCCGACTTAGGGCTCATCCAGCCTAAGACATCCATGAAACCTCCCCGGGACAAGTCACGCTTCCATTTATCAGTTGTTTTGTAGCTAATCGTGACCGTATTTAGTAACTTATGTAGTGTCGCTTACATTTAATTCTCCTAACACACCCGTAATAGCCATAGAGTTATCATTCCCGTTTTATAAATGGGGAAGTTAAGACGCAGAGTTTAACCTACCTAAGAAAGCATACTTTAAAAGTCTCAGAGCCAGAGAGCTGTGTCTCGGAGCTCAGATGATCTAAATCCAGATTCCAAACTCTAAATTCAGGTTCTAAACTCTTCTAAGTCATGTTGCCTGTCTTTGCCCAACACCTGCCCTAAAAGAGCGACTGATGACCTTTGGGAAAGAGTTGAGAAGAAGAATGGGTTTTATTCTTCTGGAAAATCAGGAAGAGCTTCTTGGAGAAGCTTTGTAGCATTTGAGTTGGGTCTACGTGATTAGCACACTCGAAGAAGGAAAGATTTCAAGTACTGGAAGCCGCATGAGCAGAGAGCAGACAGTGGGGGCTTCTCAGGCATGTGTGGAAACTGGAAAGTGTTTCATTCCAACTGGAGCAGAAAGGATAACAGAGGAGCTGTGAGAAGGAACTTCTAGGTAGAAAGGTGGAGGCAGTTTCTGGGAGCATTGAATGCCAAGCTGAGAGGTTGGTCTTTAGGACATGATCAAGCCTGGCCATTAGGAAACTCAGCCTGGCTGCCCTGTGGAGAACAGATGAGGGGAGGACCCACTGGCAGGGAGCCCAGGTAAGAAACAATGACAGTGGTCTAAGTAAAAGATAAGGAGCGGGGGTGGTTGTAAGAATGAAGAGGGGAGGAGGCCCGGGTGTCACCAGAACTGACAGTGGTTTGGACACAGGTGCTAGAGGGAGGGAGGAGTGAGAAGTGGTGGCAAGGTTTTAAGCCTGAGTGGCTAAGGATGTCATTCACAGAGAAAGCCCAATGGGAGGGGGTATGGGGAGGCCTGCAAGTGGGGGCCATGGATCTGACAGGGAACCATAATGACTCCTGCAAAGCTGGCTCCTGAGCACCCCTAAACTGTCAAGAGCCAGTTTGTTCATTCATTCATTTGATCTCCAGATACATATAAACATCTGTTACGTGCCAGGTTGTTCTGGGCTCTGGGGATACATTGCTGAAAAAGATGAACTTCCTGCCCAAGCTCTACCAAGGGAGACAGAAAATAAAACATAAGCAGAGATATGACATTTCAAGGGGCGAGCAGTGCTCTGGGGGAAAAAACAGGGTGAGGCGGGGGAAGAGTGAAGGAAGAGGTTTGCCTTTAAATAGAATTGCCTTTGAGGAGGTGATAGTTGACCAAAGACCTAAGCGAAGTGAGGAGACCAGGGGAGAATGGCATTCCAAGAAGAGGAGACCACAAGTGCAAAGGCCCTGGGGTGAGAATACCTTGGCGTTTTCAGGGAACAGGAAGTGTGGCAGTAAGAGATAGGAGAGAGGAAGGATGGTAAGGGCAGAGGTAGGAGAGGCAGGGCCAGCTCATGTAAGTGTTTATAGGCCTGAGGAATAAGAAACCGCAGTGTTAATGAGTTCCAAGAGAACCAGAGTCCTACTCTCCTTGTATTCTAATGACTGGCAAACCAAGCCTGACACTCAGCGCTGGCTCACTAAATAGTTGTGGAATGAATTAATGTTAGAAATGACCACCTACGTATGAAGCCGTATGCCTTGGAATGATACAAACCTCTAGATAAAGACATGGCATAGTGAGCTGTAGTATGATCAAAATGATAAAGCTCAGATGATTTGACTGTGCTGCCGTTCAAGTTTGAAAAGCCCATGGTTCGCAGATTTGTTAGACAGCAAGCATCTTGGTGAGAATTTCTGACTTTGGGCTAATGGAGGGGGTGAACTGTTCGTGGCCAAATCTCCCGGGCACTGTGCTGGCGAAACAAAGACCCTAAATTGTCCTTCCTCTGCATGATGAGGTGGTTGGTTGAAGACATTAGAGAGGCTGTGACATGTCCGTCTTAAGAGTCAGAACGCTCCCCTCTCCCCGAACTCTCTGAAAGCCACTCAGAGGGATTTGTGTGGACTTCGGTGGCGGGCGCAGTGTGGGTGTCTAGAGTCAACTCCAAAGATTGTATGTTTCATCATCGGCCTAAAGGTGTTGCCTGGCCTTAAAAAATAAATTGCATCGTAAAAATAACATGACCAAGCTATAAAGCAAATGTAAGATTAACCATGATCTTGAACATCCTGTTCTATTTCTTCTAAAAATCTGTGTCTTGTTTTTTCTTCCTGCAGTTTATTTTATTTTTTTTTAATTTAAATTCCCGTTAGTGAACATACAGTGTAATATTCGTTTCAGGTATACTATTTAGTGTTTCGACACTTCCGTACAACACCCATGCTCATCATAGATGAGCATCACCTTAATCCCTCTTTAATCCCCATCACCTATTGCCCCGTCCCCTCACCCCCTTCCCCTCTGGCTACCATCAGTTTGTTCTCTCTAGTTAAGAGTCTGTCTCTGAGTTGCCTCTAAAGGTCTGTATTTTTAATAGATGAAATCAGTCAACGTCGGTTTTAGTACCTTGTGTTTTTCCTTAACATTTTTTCATGACTTCTTCTGTGTTCCGTCATGATCTTCTTTTTATCCTCAGTGGCTTTACTATATTTTGTTTAGCTGTTTCTTTGTTGATGGATATAGTAGTGAACATGTTCACGCACAGCTTTCCCATCTCAGATTCTCAAGGCATCCGTTTTAAGCATCCTCTAGAGGGTATGATGGGACCATGGAGGGCCTAAAAAGGGGCCCAGGGGACAGAAAAGGAATGACTATGGACAGAGGCAGGTTGATTTCACCGGCAAAATGATGTGGCTGTGGGTCCTGGGGTAGGAGGAGAACAGAGGACACCAGAGCAAGAGCCAGGAGAGGATGAACAGGGAGATCATGGATCAGGAGGCCAGAGGCAAAAGAGCACTTGAGGATGTGACATCCGATTCGAGATGGAGTCCCTCCAGCATTCTGTTGGTTCAGTTTGGGGCGCTTCTCTAAAATGATGAAGTACACGAAGTTTGCTCTTTTACCCATTTGTAAGTGCACAGTTCGGTGGCATTAAGTACATTCATGGTGTTGTACCACCATCACTACCCTCCGCCCATAGAAAGCTTTTCATCTTGCAAAACTGAAACTCTGTATTCATTAAACAATAATCCTTCATTCCCTCCCAGCCTCTGGTAGCCCAAATTCTACTTTTTCTCTTTATGAATTTACCTATTGTAGGACCCTCATGTAAGTGGAATCATATAGTATTTGCCCTTTTGTGTCTGGATTATTTCACTTAGTGCCATGTCCTCAGGATGCATCCATGTTGTAGCAGGTGTCAGAATTTTCTTCCTTTTTAAGACTGAGCAATATTCCTTTGCATGGACAGACTGCATTTTGTTTATCCGTTCGTCCATTGGTCACTTGGGTTGCTTCCAGCCTTTGGCTCTTGTAGACAGTGCTCCTATCAGTATTGATGTAATATCTGAGCTCCTGCTTTCAGTTTTTTTGGGTACAGACCTAGAAGTAGAATTGCTGGATCATATGATAATTCTGGGTTTAACTTTTTGAGGAACCAAGGGGGCTTTTTTTTTTAAGGGATTTTTGTGGGCCCAGCATGAAGAGGGCCACTAAATGAAGTCTTAGGAGTGTGGAGTCTGGGAAGAAGCCATTAATTAAAAAAATAAAAAATACAAAAGGATGTACTCAGGGCACCTGGGTGGCTCATTTTTTAAGTGGCCAACTCTTGGTTTCAGCTCAGGTCATGAGATCAAGCCCTGCGTGGTGATCTGCACGCGGCACAATCGCTTCAGATTCTCTCTCCCTTTCCCTCCAGCTCACACACTTTCTCTCACTCTCAAATAAATAAAATCTCTTTAAAAAAAAAAAAAAAAGGTAGAATTTCATGGCTTCTTCATGGCCTTGAAGATAATAGGAGAGAAGGGAGTAAAAATGAATCCAGCCTCCATTTCTGAAGAATTATTGTGATTTAGAGGCATTGTGGGTGGAAAAAGAAAGTTCTCCAGGGACATCTTAGTGGATGCAGTTCATTCATGCATGCAAGTATTTACTGTGCCAGGAAATCCACATGGCCATGAGGGCCCTCCCCACAAGGAGCCTGTGTCTCCTGGGGGGTCCCCGACAGGTAACCCTGCAACAGTCCTCCGTGCCCGATGTGTGATCTGATGGTAACAATAAGCCCTCACTTCTTGGTGCTTGTGACATTATCTCACCTAATCCTCCTAACAGTTCAGCACAGAAGATTTATATTGTCCTCAGTTTCCAGACTCAGAGAGCTTAAGGAACTTGCCAAGAACACACAGCAAGTATGTGGCAGAGCCAGAATTCAGACCTAGGCAGTGACTGTCCTCTGGTGCTGGGCCAAGGGTTGTGGGAACACAGGAGAGACGCCTGCACAGCACGGAGATCAGAGAAGGCTTCCGGAAGGAAGAGGTGAGGCAAGGATCTTAAGTGTAAGTCAGCCGTGTTCGAGCTTCTTTTGCCCATGATTTCAGAAAATGGTTTTCTGGAGCAGCAGCAGCAGAGCAGCCTTCAGCCCTGCCGCCAGTGACTCTGATCCCCCAGGGCGCCCCACCTCACTGAGACTCCATCCCAGAGGAGGACGATCATTCATCATCCCGGGTGCTTATCATGAGGCAGGGAGGCCAGGCAGGGGGTATTTCCTTTTCCCTCTCATCTCAGCTGCCTCTGACTACCCCAGCTGTCCTCCTTCCAGCCCCTTCCAGCCCTAGGGGCACATGCGGGCCTCCCCCATCCTGGGCCTGAGCAGCTTCAGGACAGCAAGCCGGAAGTGACCAAATACAAAGCCCAGGAGTGGCCATGGGGGTCCTGTGCCCACCTTCCTGCTTCCCAGCAGGTACCCTCCTAGCCTCTGAGAGGGAGAGCTCTTCCTTGTGGAAGCATCCCTGGCCCCATCCCTCAAAGATTGCCAGCAGCACCTTTAGTCGCAACAACCAAGGACGCTCACACACGTTTTTAAGGTCTAGTCTATGAACAGGGAGAGGTACAAACCTTAAATGTTGCATTCAGTGAGTTTTAACGATGGAATCAAGTTACAGACCCGTTGCCAGGATTGAGATGGGGTGCATCTCCACCACCCCCGGGCGTTCCCTCTTTCTCCCGTCCAGTCATTAACCTGCCCCCAGAGGTGACTGTTGTTCCTGGTCCTGTCATTCTGGATGTTTTGTCCGTTCCTGAGCTTCGTAGGAATGGCATCAGAGCATGTGGTCTTCTGTGGCATCAGGCAGTTTGGGGGAGCCTCCACGTTGGTGTACCCCCAGCCTCGCCGACACAGATTCCTAAATGCCAGCCAGAGCGGCGACACCTGCCACCGTCATCCTGCTGAGAAACAGCGGCCTCCAGTTAAGTCAGGGTGCCTTAGCCTGCTGCCCAGAGCCAGCTGCCATGTGGGGGTCCCCTCTCCTGCCCACTCCCCAACTGCTCCAGGGGGTCCTTTCCTCCCACTCCCCCTGTGCTCTCATCTCTCCGGGCCTTTGCACCAGCGCCGTCCTCTGCCCGGCTGTTCTCCCTGCTGTCTGCCGAGCCCCTGCTTCTCCTGGAGATGCTTCCCAGACCCTCCCCTTGTCCCTCCTAGGCACTCCCATTAGGTAGCCCCCTTGACCTTTAGCACTTTTCCTTCCTTCCTTTTTTTTTTTTTTTTTTTAATAGTTTCAGAGGTAGAATGTAGTGATCATAACACCCGGTGCTCATCCCATCACCCAGCTACCTCATCCCTCCCCCCCCCCCCCACTCCCCTCCAGCAACCCTCAGTTCGTTTCCTAGAGCTCAGAGTCTCCTGTGGCTTGCCTCCCTTTCGGTGTTCATCTCATTTTATTTTTCCTTCCCTTCCCCTGTGTTCATCTGCTTTGTTTCTTAAATTGCACATGTGAGTGAGATCAATATGGTATTTGTCTTTTCTGACTGACTTATTTTGCTCAGCATAATACCTTCTAGTTCAGTCCACATCGTTCGTTGCAAGTGGTAAGATTTCATCTTTTTTGATGGCTAAGTAATGTTCATATGTACACACACACACACACACACACACTCCACGTCTTTAGGCATTCATCTGTCGATGGACACCTGGGCTCTCTCCATAGTTGGGACATTTAGCACATTTCTGACTATGTACTAAACTGGATGCTGGCTGAGGGCAGAGCCTGGGTCTTAGGCCCAACAGAGCTCATAGTAAAATGGATTTAAGGTCTTGGAGGCAAACTGGATTTAAAACAACCATCAAAATAAATCTCACCTGCTCTCTGAAGCTGATAAGAGAGCGTGAGATAATCTCTGACTACAGGTGGTAAGTGTAGAGTGAAACCCACCGCCAGTGAGGCAGAGACCTCCAGCCCTTCCCCAGAGGACGTAGCATCATGGGAAATGGTACCAATGAGTACAAAGTAGTGCAGCTCAGGGAGCCAGGGAAAAGAAATATGAGTCAATCAGGGAAGGCTGCCTGGAAGAGGTCAAGTTCCAAATGTTTTCAAAGAGGAGTCGGTTAAGCCAGAGAGTTGCATAATCGGGGTAGTTCATGGAGACCCTTAAAGCATGATCCACAGTAGCCTGGATCTGTCCTCTTGTGACCCTCGTCCTGAGTCTCACATGGCTGCCCTTCCTTTTCATTTCTTTTTGCTCACTTCTATCTTCTTTTTCTCCCACATAGTCACTCCTTCCCATCTTTCCAAATCTGAGAGTACAGGAAAATGCTGATGCACAGAGAATGCTGGAGCCCTCTGCACTGGGCTCCCTGTCGTGGGCCCCATGGGAGGAGGCCCATCCTCTGCCCCCTCTCAGCCTGGGACAGCTCACAGGAGCCCAGGTTTTTTTGTTTTGTTTTGGTTTGGTTTTTTTATGATAGACATAGAGAGAGAGAGAGGCAGAGACACAGGCAGAGGGAGAATCAGGCTCCATGCCAGGAGCCCAACGCAGGACTCGATCCCGGGTCTCCAGGATTGCGCCCTGGGCCAAAGGCAGGCGCCAAACCGCTGAACCACCCAGGGATCCCCGGAGCCCAGGTTATGAACAGGAGAGCTGGGGAGCAGCCCAGGGTGGAGTGCAGTCTGTTGCCAGACTCCGAATCACAAGTCAAATGCCAGGAGGAGAATTCAGCCAGAGGAGCAGTCAGCATGCACTGGGCTCATTCACTGAAGAGGCTTCCTGGAGGAGGCATGGTGCCGAGGAAGGGCCCGAGGCTACGGCTCGGAAAAGAGGAACAGGGAGGCCTTAGCAGGAAGGAGAGCAGGAGAGACCAAGGCTGAGAATCAAAAATGAGCGTGGCCGGAAACTGGGGCAGTTTTCAGGCTGGAGGAGGATTTGGGGAATTCCCTGAAGTCACGTTTCCAGTTCTTCGACCCACCTTCCCAAGGGCTCTGAGTCTGATGAGGCGGACCTGGGAAGAGCCCAGGGCTCTCCAGAGGGAAGAGGAGTCTGTTCTGCTGGGGAGGCCCTGCACTGTTCTCATTAACTCCAGGAACACCTGACGGAACGCCAGGAAAAAGGAAACAGACCTTCGTAGCTGATGGCACTGCCTGGTGCAAAGAGCAAGAGCATCTCCTTGCCAGGTTGACTTAGAGGGAGCAGGCAACGGAGCTTTGAGCCAGGTCAGCTGTCACGAGGAGGAGGATGTCGGCCTCGGGTTGCCTGGTACTTCCTTTACTCCCGTTACTTCCACAGCCTCTACCAGAGAACCCTGCCACAGGCAGCTCTGCTGTTCTTGCAACTCCCAGGAAGAGACTGAGGTTCGGAGAGGTCCAGACCCTGGCCAGGGACCCCATGGCAAAAGCGCAGGGTTTCAACCAGGTCTCTCTGCCTCTAGATCCATCCTTTTTTCAGAGCGCCACAGGTGCCTTGAGGCATATGACCTCAGAGTGCTCAGCTGTCATGTCTTGAGGGATTGCACCCATAACTGAGGACCTTGGTTGACAATCTGCCCTGGACCCCCAGGTTTCCAGCTGTACTAGCACCAGGCACTAAGAGGACCAACCATCCTTGGCCCAGGACCAGACTGTTCTGTCTTCTCCATGGGCCACCTGAACAGGACTAGAGTGACCCTGAGCTGTGCTCGTGCCAGAGTCTAACCCCTCTGAGTGCCATTAGCTCCTGTACAAAGTGAGGTCATGATGTCTTTTTCCCAAGGTTGCTGCAAGCGTCCAATTAAATAAGGTATTAGCATGTAGCACATAGTAGGCATGCAGCTGATACTACATTTGCATACAGGAGGTTGGACCCTTTTAAACCTTGACTCCTGGTCCTGTCTTTTTTTTTTTTTTTTTTTTTTTTCCTTTCCCATTCCATTTGACGCTCTATTGTCTCTCCTGGTAAAGGAGCCTCAGACCCAACTAATGTTTCCAAATGTAGCCTCTCCCAGGCCCTGCATCGGACTCCATTTGTCTGAATCTTTCACCAAATCCTAAAGTGCCAGGGTCCTCAAGCCTGTGCTGTCAGTGCTTGGGCCAGACCCAAGCCCTGAGGGGTTAAATCAGAGGCAGAGGGTGGGGACTGTGGCCAAGGACTAGACCTCATGGTGGGCTGTGGCTGAAGCTGGAGCCCTCCCTACCTGGAGTGGGGATCGACCCTGGCTCTGAACCCCAGCCCTCCTGTCTGTACATGCATACAAGCCCTATGTGAAAAGTGGGTTCATAAGCATGAAGAGCAGAGTAGATGCCAAATAGGACCATCGTGGATGACAGGTAGTCCAGGCCAGCGGTTGGCATCAGGACATCTAGGGCTGAAACCAGAGGCAGATAGACACCAGCAGCATGAAACCATTTGTGATCCAGGAGGGTGTGTGACCAACACAGGCTGAGTCAGAATTCTAGGTCCCAGTGGGTTGGGGAGAGCTGCAAGAGTGGACCGAGCCTCGGTCCTAGAAGGCAAATGACCAAGACAGAGTTCCTGCCAGGTGTCAGGCGAAAGGCCAGGTGCTGGGATGGGGCCAGTGTCAGGGCCAGACAAGGAGCAGGGAGACCGAGGACTGCTGCAACTCCCAACAACCACCGTATGAGCTACCTCTTCCATAGCATCCTCGGTGCCAGGCGTTCCTCGAGGAGCAGTGTGTCTGCTCATCCCACGATGTGATTGTAAGGATGAGAAAACTGAGGCACAGAGGGTTGCAGTGAAGCTCCTGATCTCCTTCAAGACTGGCAGCCGGACCCCTCACATTCCTAGCTCGAAATCAGCCATCGTGGGACCGTTTACACTGTGAAAACTAGCAAATGCCACTAATCGGGGCTTTTAAAGTTATTTTTTGTTTCTGAGAACTAATTTGTTAGCACATCACAAGACTCGTTCTAGAGTCTCTATGGGCCTCATTTATATGAGAGAAAGAAGGGCTATATTAACTGAGAAACAGGCAACACCTGACGTACAAGATGAGGACAGCTAACATTTTTAGGTGGGTTTTATTTTTTTAAGACTTTGCTTGAGAGAGAGTGTGCAGGCATGAGCAGAGGGGGTGGGGCAGAGAGGGAGGGAGAAGCAGGCTCCCTGATAAGCAAGGATCCTGATGCAGGGCTCGATCCCAGGACCCTGAGACCATTCCCAGAGCCAAAGTCAGATGCTTAGCGGACTGAGCCACCCAGGTGCCCCTTCAGCTAACATTTTTAGGAGCTTACTGGCCCCTGTTCTAAGCATTTTCCATGTATCTCATGTCAAAACTTCATGTGAGGGGGCACCTGTGTGGCTCAGCAGTTGAGTGTCTGCCTTCAGCTCAGAGCATGATCCTGTGGTCCCGGGATCGAGTCCCACATTGGGCTCCCCTCAGGCAGCCTGCTTCTCCCTCTGCCTGTGTCTCCTCCTCTCTCTCTGTGTCTCTCATGAATAAGTAAAATCTTAAAAAAAAAAAAAAAACCTTCACATGAGGATCAAAATTCACTTAAAACCCTTTTTGAAAAAAAAGACTTTATTTGAGAGCAAGAGAGCACACGCAGTGGGGAGCGGCAGAGGGAGACAGAGAAGCAGACTCCTCGCTGAGCAGGGAGCCCGATGCAGGACTCGATCCCAGGACCCCAGGATTGTGATCTGAGCCAAAGGCAGATGCTTAACTAACTGAGCCACCCAGGCACCCCTCACTTAATACCTTTAAGAATCCGGGCAGCCCCCGTGGCTCAGCAGTTGAGCATCTGCCTTCGGCCCAGGGCGTGATCCTGCATGGGGCCTGCTCCTCCCTTTGCCTCTCCCTCTCCCTCTCTGTGTCCCTCATGAATAAATAAATAAAATCTTAAAAAAAAAATACCTTTAAGAATCCTCTGAAGTGTGGATGGCTATTCCCATTTCACAGGTAAGGAAACTGGGCACCGAGAATTCAAGTATCTTGTGCAAGATTGGACAACCACTGGGGGATCCTTAGTTCCTACTCGGCACCCCAATCCCAAAGCCTGTGCTTTATGGTTTTTAATGAGCCACCTATTCATACTCCATCTCTAGTCTGCTCTTCATTGATCTTTTCAAGAAATGTGTCTTGAATATATCTGCCAGGTGTCAGCTAGAGCAGCCACGTGGGGAGCAGGAAGGTCCGTGTCAGGAGCTGTACACTCAGTGGTTTAAATAAAGCCCCGGCCTAGGGTTGAGGCAAACGGAGTTTGAAGCCTGGTTCTGCCACTTACCAACTGTGTGACCTTGAACAATGACTCAGTCCCTCCAAATCCCAATCTCTGCATGTGTAGGAGGAGGGTGATAACTGTGTTTAGTTGATAGGGCTGTAGTGAGACATGAATGATGTAGTACCTGCCCAGCGGTTGGCATGGTATCCAGCACACAGCAAGCCCTCAGTTGGGGGGGGGGGGGCGTGATTCTAAACCACAGGTTTGTGTACAGATGCCTCGTGGGGATTGGGGATTCAGGCGTCAATAGATCATTTCTGAACAGAGAGGTGGGAAAGGAAGTGGGAGTACCCAGTTTTTCCTTTCTTTTTTTTTTTTTTTAAGATTTTATTTATTTATTCATGGGAGACACAGGGGGAGGGGGCAGAGACACAGGCAGAGGGAGAAGCAGGCTCCATGCAGGGAGCCCGATGTGGGACTCGATCCTGGGTCTCCAGGATCATGCCCTGGGCTGAAGGCAGGCGCTAAACCGCTGAGCCACCCAGGGATCCCCTACCCAGTTCTTCCTAAGGGAGTCAGGGATGGTTCTGCCGAAGAGGTGACATTTGAACATTTGAATGGGATCTTAAACAGGTGGTCAAGAGTTTTCCAAGCCCGGAAGGAGAAAGGGGGCTTTTTTTCCGGTGAAAGGGAAAGAACGTTCCAAGGAATTATAAGTGAGGGTGGGCATCTAACTGAATACCCTCACAAGGGGTGTGCTCATGCCTTCACGTCTGTGATAGTCTTCTCCTCGTACACTAAACTCCGTACCTGGGTCTTGGAAGGTGTTGGGAGAGGGAGCAGAATGAGTGTTTCAGAGTGTTGGAAAACAGGGTTAAACCAGAGGACCTTTGAACTCTGAAATCCGGCTCTTCGGTTGATCTTTCCTGGGCTCGCCACACAAACAGGACCATCCGCAGCAACACTCATCACCAGAACTGGACATGGCCCCAGTGGGGAACTGGCTGGGGTGAGATGGGCCCTACACACTTGCTGGTCAGGTGGCCTTTGCCCAGCGGCTCCGTGGTGTGGGCGGCACCCTCTGCTTGCTCCCTGCCGCTCCACCACCGCCGGCCTCATTAAATCCACCTCGACAGCCCTGAAGTTGAGCCTTGACCTGAAGGAAAGGCCCGTAAAGGTCATTAAGTTCCATTCCCTTGGTTCTCAGGTGGTGCCACTGAGACCCAGATCCGAGGAAACGACTGGCCCAAGTCACACAGTGGCCTTGGACAAGAGTCCAGGGCTGCTGGGTCCTTCATGAGTGCATTGCTTGCTCCAGTAATGGAGCACATAGGCCTAATCATATAGGCTCCCCACCCCAGCCAAGGAGGACTCTCTGGGCTGATTCTTCCTATGGAGCAACCTGAGGCCACAGTCTAGGCCAGGACTTCCAGTCATTCTAGGCCTGGGGAGGGCACACAGAGCACGCGTTAGGGCCCTGGGCTGGAGGACAGGCACGCTAGAGTCCCCCTCTGGCTCCTCCACTAATTTGCCCTCTGCGTGAACCTGGCAGGGTCACTTCACCCCCAAGCCTTAGTTGCTTCATCTGTAAAATGGGATGCAGCCTCATTGACCCATAGTGAGGATTTTTTTTTAAAGAACATACACAGCACAGCTGCTGTAGTCTGCTGATTCATGCATGTTCACTCGCTCCCCACTTTCAGAACATTGTTTTCAACAAAGGTGGAAAGCCAGAAGAGAGGAGAGCTTAGGAACATGGGCAGTGAGGAGCAGAGCTGGCATTTCTAGCTGTGTGACCTGGGGCAGGTCACTTCACTTCTCTGAGTTTCCATCTCTCCATCTAGAAAACACAGAAGAGTGTGTTCCTCCTAGGGCTGTTGGAAGGATTAGGGTCTGCCTCACCTTGGGAGGGAGGGGAGAGAGATGGAGAACGAGAAGGAAGAGCCGCACAGATGAGCATCTCCATCAAAGCCCCTGCCCCACGTCACGCTCCCTTCCCACGCTCCCCTTGTGAGACTGAATTTCTTTCCATCTCTTGCATGTGCCCTGCTTTCTCCTAACTCCAGGCCCTCCTTCTGCCCGGAACACCCCACTCGGCCGTCTGTCATCCTGTGGCTGCTGACCCCAGCTCCTTCTTCACAGCACATCCTCCATTCCTTCCTGGGAAACTTTCCTGACTTCTCTGCCTCATTCGGGGCCTCACCGGTGCCCCCCGCACTTCTCCATCTGACTAGCCACATGTGTCACCACTGCCTTTTGCTGACCCAGTAGGCTGTGAGCTAGACTTCACACCGTGGCCTGCACACAGGAGCTGTTTAGTGAACACTAGCTGAGCAAACGAACATTCCAGCCCCTGGATCTGACTCGCGCGGAAGATGGAGAACCTGGTGTTGCCCGAACCCCTCTGCAGGCGAGGCCTCTCCAGCATCCCTCCACCTTCCCTTCCTTTGGGTCACTGCCACACCCACACCCCAGTCTCCCACCGACAGAGCAGGAGGGAGAATTTATCATTTATCTGGGCACATCCCAAGCAGAGAGCACGCAGACCCTGTGTTTGGGATCCAGAACACTCCCAAGTTTGCAGTCTGCTCAGACGTGGGGACAGATGGCCGGACAGTGGACAGCTGGGCAGGGAGGGTAGGCAGCATGGCAGGATGGAAATAGCAGTGAACTAAGCGTTGGGAGCTCAGGGCTCAGAGCCTGTCTGTTCCCCACACATCGGCCTGAGTTCTCTGGTAACAAGCAACAGAAACTGGCTCTGAGTCATTTAGGCAGAAAGGTCTAACACAGAACCACAGGTAACAGACCTCTGGTCCTGGGCCCTCCCTGTGGCAACGGACAAGCGGGGCACCCAAAGAAGAGTTACCTCCCAAAAGGAGTTTGGATTTTGTTAACTACCTGAAAACCGCTGCCCGTGCTGTGTGACGTGAGGCAAGGCACTCAGCCTCTCTTGCCTCAGTCCTCCATCTGGGTGTTCTAAAGCTGGCCTCTCTCCATTCATATCTCTAGTGTGCTTTTTGCTGAAGAGCTTCCTGCCCTGGCCCCTGATGGCGCCTTTCCCCATCCAGACACCTTGGGAATGAATTATGAGGAAGCCAGGTGAGTGGTGTGCGTGGGCTTCCCTGCAGCTCACCCCACTGAGGAGGGCAAGCCCTCTCCTTGTGCATGCGCTGGGACACGGGACTTATTTGCATGAGGTAGTCAGCGTGATCCTTTGTCTTCCATGAAACCAGCATGTCCTTGGTCCCTGCATGCTAACCACGCTGCTGAAAATCTAGGTGGCATTATGGGCCTCTTTCTGGTGGTGGTCTGGCCGTCTTCTCCAGGCTGGGGAGCTCCTAGCTAGAGCCTGTCCTCCCGGAGCCCCCAAAGCCACTAACCTTAAGACCCTCCCCCTGCCTCCCACTTGACCTCTCTAACATGTACCCCAGCAGGCTCGGGTTCTGAACACCTGGGATGTAGAGGTGGCTGAGGGGGTGGGGATGCTCTCAAGTGATTGGAAACCTGGGGTAGGGGGAGGCAGGAGCATAAGCAGCTAACTGTAGCAGCAGAACACAAAGGCAGAGAGACGTAGTGAGCCAGGAGTAGGGGCGAGCCCCGAGATGGGAGAGCTTGGTTCTCCCCAGAAGATCAGGGAGTGCTCCAAGGAAGAGGTAATGTTAAGGATGGGTAAAATTTGGCAGGAGGGAGAAAGGAAACTTCAAGCTGAGGTAACAGCATGAACAAACGCCTAGAAGTAGGAGTATACAGGTTTGATTCAGGGAATAGCGACGTCTGGCGGGATCAGAACTCTGGGAGGGCAATAGGAGTTCGACATCGACAGTGAGGGGTGTCTCGGGGGCCGCAGAGCCCCAGGAGCATGAATCCCAAGGTAGAGGGCATGCCTGCCTGGGGTTGGGTCAGGAGGTTGCTGGGGGCTCAGGCTAACACCCAGGAGTAAGGCCTACCCAGGAACAGGGGGCAGGCCCCTCGGCCTCTCTCCCCAAACCTATCAGCTATTTCTCTACACTAGTCCTGGGCAAAGCTGGCATCATCTCTTGACAGCACCCACCCATCTCCCATTCCATCCCCTAGGGAGAGGTGATGTGCTCCCCCCCCCATCCCAGACGGGCCTCTGCTGGGCCTCTCATCCAGCCCACAGCAGGTACCTGCCCTGTGTCTCCCCTGCTAGCCATGAGTTCCGGGAAGATGAGGCAGGCTGGTCCAGATCCAGTCTCCAGCTTCCAGCAATGGTGGGACAGCTGCGGGGTACACGCCACCTTCACACACACACCCGTGAACGAGCGATAGTGATGTTGTTCAGGCCGCGAAGGTTCTGACCGCCTTATTTTATGAACGCAGCTTCAGGGGCCCAGGGTGAGACAAGATTACCCAGTCATAGGCATGTTGGGAGCTGGGTTTAAGGGAGAAGTTTGGTTCGTAGCAGCACTGTTCGTAATAGCCAGAAGGTGGAAGCAACCCAGATGTCCATGGCTTGATGAATGGAGAAATAAAATGTAGTATATCCGCACAGCCGAATGTTATTCAGCCATAAAAAGGAATGAAGTACTGATCTGTGCTCCAACCTGGATGAACCCAGAGAACATTATGCTAAGTGAAAGAAGCCAGACCCAAGGCCACGTAGTGTATGATTCTGTTTATATGAAATATCCAGAACAGGCTAACGCACAGGGACAGGAAGCAGATTAATGATTGCCAGAGGCTAGGGGAGGGGAGAATGAGCAGGGGCTCCCTCGTGGGTAGGAGGTTTCCTTGTGGGGTGATGAAAATGCTCTGGAACTAGAGAGTGGTGGCAGTTGCATGACGTTGTGAATATATTAAATGCCACTGAATTGTACAGTCTCAAAATGGCTAAAGTAGTGAATTTTATGTGAATTTTAGCCCAATTTAGGAAAAAAAGTAATTCAGGACCAGATGAGATACCACCGGCCAGGTCTACCGTCTGCTCCTCAAAACACATGCCACTGGCCCCCCTCCTAGTATAGGTCTCCCCTCCTCCCCAGACCAGGGGTGGAGAGCCTGTGGCACCTCGGTTCATGGCAAGCCCTAAGGTCAAGTGGAAGAAGGCAGGATTTCTGACACTGAGGCCTGCTTCTTGCTGATTCACCTCTGGTCGAGGCCCGGCCCCCGTCATTTCCACATCCCACCCACCAGCCTGCTCCCCTTCAGCACCAAATGTTCCATACGTCTCAGACCTCTGTGCATTGCTTTTGCTGTCTGCACCGTGAAGGAGGTTCTTTCCCTTGTCACCCCTCATCCATCTAGAAACATCCTTTAAGAAGCAGCTCTTATCTTCCCCTTGCAGAAGATCCTTCCCCCTGCCACCCTGCACCCTGCCCCCTCACCACAATCTGAGCTGAGCTCCCCAAGGTATGGCGTGAATACGTCGATCAGAGCAGGTGTGGGTGCAGTGGTGTTTGCGTGTGTGTCTTCCTGAGACGACTGGCAGCTGTGCAGGGAGGGGCCTGGCTTGTTCGTCATTGGATTCCTAGGACAGCTCTGGTGCCTTGCTCACAGGCGGTGCTCAGTGAACGCTTGTTGAATGAGGCAATGGCTTTGGGAAGCTTCTGTCCCCGCCCAGATATTCCCCATCAATGAGGGAGGGACAGGCTGGGTGATCTCCGAATCCTTTTATCTCTGGGGTTCTCTGGTTCTAAGAACAGCAGTGGGGGGCCCGCCCAGCCAAGTGGCTGCATGTTCTGCTCCCGCCGCCCAGTGCATAGAAATCCAGGAGAAAGAGGGAGCCTGCAGTAATCCACTGCAAGCAGCTATTTCTGCTCTTGGCCGGGAGGAGAGAGGGCAGTGTCCAGAGACTGGGCTTCTCCCTCCAGCCCGAACGGACCATCTCTTCTCTTTGGAAATCTAATTAAAACCCTTCCCTGAACAGCCTCGCCATGCAGGTTTGGGCTGAGGTGGCCTGGAGTCCCTTCAACGACAAAGCCGAGCAGCGGGCTCTTGCTCCATTTTCCTCTGCAGATGAGAGGTGCTACTCTTTCTGCTTTTCTGATTATGAAATTAGTCATTTTCTAGGAAGCTTATTTATAGAGTCCGCTGCACACATGCAGCGCTGAGCTATTCTGAACACGGCTTGGGGCCTGGGAGGCTTAAGGTGTGAAAGCAGCTGTGAGTCACACACGGGTCCCCTTCCAGAGGTATCTAGATACCTTGGTTACCTTTCTGCACCCAGCCAGGAGCCAGCCCTCATGGGCTGCTCTCCAGCCAGGGTGCTCTTTACAATAAGGACAGAAAAAGCTCAGGATCCCAGTCCCCATGGCCACCAGCTGAATATAGTACCTGGAGCAAGTCAGGCCCCCCGACTCGGTGCCCCATTTGCCTCCTCACCTAAATGAGGGGCCTTCCGGATGTGTGATTCTGTGCCTGCTCTGGACAGCAGCTGCAGAGGCGGGTTCCAGGTGGCTTCATAGAGACCTGCCCACGAGGCAGCTCAGAGAGTGGCCATGTTTCAGGCTCCTAATGTTGTTTTCCCGAAAATCAGGGCGACATTCATTTATTCAACGAGTATTTATTTATTTATTGAACACCTACTACGAGCCAGGCGCTATACAAGGCTTTGAAGATACAATGGCGAATAAAACTGAAATGGAGCTTATCGTCTAACGTTAAACAACGGCATACATTAAAATGAAATTTCAAACTGTGTCGAGTGCCATGAGTAAAAAGTGCTAGGAAATAGATCTGGAGGGCTTTCTAGGCAGAGAGAAAAGCATATGTAGAGACACTGTGGAGGAAGGAGCCTGTCCAGTGTAGCTGGAGGTCAGAGGACAAAGGGAAAGGGGATATGAAATAAGGTTGGGGGGATATCCTGGAGTCAGCCTTACAAGACCCAGTAAAGCATGTTAAGGCATTTCTTTGTTCTAAGTATAATAGGATGCCACTTAAGTATTTTTTTAAATGAGGTTATATGATAAATGTTGAGTTTTGAAACAATTGTTTCTAGCTCAGGCCTGCGCCGTCCAGTTGTGCAGGTTGTAAACCGCACACCCTGTGAAGCCAGATGTATTGGAACCACATGAAGAATGTTTTAGGGGCCAGTCTGAGTGAATTTCCAGAGACCAGTTAAGAGACTGCCAAAGTAATCTAGGCAAGAGAGGCTGGCATAGACCAAGATGTAGGTGGTGGAGAGGGAGAAAAGTAGAGGGATCCAGGAGACATTTAAAGGGCCTTGAAGATAGCAGCCTTCTCTCTGCAAGAGAGCTACGCTCCAAGGATTGGGATTCTCAGAGCCCCTGCCAGTCAGAGTGAGGAAAAGATAAAATAATGCAATGCCAGTTGAGAACAGAAAATGTCAGAGTGAAAAGGGTCGCCCCCTTAACCCTGCCTGTCTATCCGTAATCGTTTCAGATCTGCAGCAGGGCCTCAAACGGGCCTCAGGACCAGTCTGAGAGACAGGATTGCAGAAATAGTGGGCAGAGAGGTAGCTGACCTCTTGGACTTCATGGAAGCATTATCCTGGCAGTGCTGTACTCAAGTTTGTTTGAGTTGCTAATTTCAGAAATCAGATCCCACTGGCCTAAGCTAAAATGTTGGAATTTATTGGAAGGATCTAGGGGCATCTCATGGTTTTGATAGACAGACTCAAGACCCTGGATGGGCAGGAATGAAGCAGCCCCCAGGCCCACAGCGGCAGATGTTTTTGGACCTCCCCTCCAGGACACAATCAGGCTACCATGATTCAGAGCCAGCAACCACAGGCCGCAGAATGCATTTGAAAAGTGCAAGGGAGAGGAAGCGATGGACCCAGCCTGGTGGGTGTGTCTAGCCCTTGATCCGTCAGCTACTGCCAGGGGTCAGAACGTGAAGGGCAGCGAGCTCCGAGCTCCGCTGGAACCCATGTTTGCATGTCAGGCCATTCCCAAAGCCTGAGGAAGCTCTGTGAACTGCACAGTTGCCCCCAGGGTATATCTACTCTGCAGACACTTCTGGGGTCTAGCTGAGCTCCAGCAACCTTTTTCCAGTTTACGGAGTAAAGGAGAAAAGCTAGGCCCCAGTGTAGTCCTGGAAAGTGCCCTGATGGGCTAGAAAGAGGGCTTTCTGATATCAGAAAGAAACGACATTTAGAGCAGGCAAAAAAAAATTATATATATAAATACTTTTTCTAACTATTTCTGGGGAAGAGTTTTGCATACCACTTTCTACTGCCTGGGGCACAAGGTACTTGCAACCCCTGAGGATCTGGGCACAGCCTCTGTGGGACCCAGGCCCCTCTTCTTGCTTCTGTGATTCAAATCCACATGAACTGGGAGGCCGGACAAGACAACAGTCAGTGAGAGAGTACGCATGGAGTCCTAGACTGTACTTCCATATCCAGCTCCACCCTAATGAGCTGTGTGACCTTCGGCCAGTTACTTAACTTCTCTGAGCCTGTTGGTTGATCCCTAATCCACAGGGTCACAATGAAGACTTAGTGCAATAAAGCATGTAAATGCTTTGCACACAGTAAGCCCTCTCTCCATGGCAGAGGGCACAGTGCTGATGATGGTTGTAGGGCTACTGCTGCTCATTATGGGGCATGGAAAACCGCCTGCAGAATCTGTTCTTGCCTCTGCAGCTTGACCCTTCTGCAAGTTGGTCCTTCTCCTCAGGCCCCCCAACCCCAATGAGGTGCTATTCAAGGGGGCCCAGTGCAAGCAAGAAGCCTTTTTATCCTTGTTCAGGGCTCTGCCTTGATCCCAGCTCCATGGCATCATCTGGCATTTTTCATCCACTACAGGAGTGAGAGAGAGAAGCACGCGGCCGATGACTCCGAGGGAGGGATCCTGGACATGTGCTGCAGTGAGAGGCTGCCGGGTGAGTCTGCCCAGCACCCAGGGGCCCCCGAGCTCCCAGGGCATGGAGAGAGCCCCGGATGGCATGGGCTGGAGTGGAGCCCGCTTAGCTGTGAACTTGCTCAGGAGGAGTGACTCAGCTGCTCACGAGGTCTTCATTTAAATGAGGATTTGTTTTCCTAATCCCTGGTGTCTTTCTGACCTGTTGTCATTTGAAGCTGCTCTGGGCTCCCTGGGAGGGAAGAGCAGGCCACTGAGGGTGTGCCGGGAGGGTGGAGAGCAGGGTGATGGGGAGTCCAGGGCTGGTGGGCCATGACTACTGACCAGCGGTGTGTGGGGCAGAGTCCAAGAGATAAGGCAAGGGGACACGAGGGTGGGTGGGTGATGTGGAGAAAGTACTTGACTTTCAGCCCCAAAGGGAGCCCCCGGCTGTGAGGGTCAGACTGTGCCGCTTGAGTCTGATTGACGGTGCCCGTGGGGAGCGTGGCTGGCCGTCACCGCAGAGACATTACCCTGGCACTCTTGCCTATGGGCTGACAGCATGTCCCAGCTGTAGATCGAGGACCCAGGTCATGGAAGGAAGAAGAAAAGAAGGATAGAAGTTTTTAATACTCGTTTTCTTTTTATAAACGTTTGTGTTTTTTTTTTCTTTACAATAAATAACCATCATAGAAATAATAGAAAATAAGACAAATGAAAAAAATTGTCATAATCCCATGCCACAATATTCATTTTCACCTTTCCTTCCAATCCTTTCTGTTCAAAAACAGCCTTTTGAATGTTGACTTTGAAGTCCCAAACCTGTAGCTTGTCAGAAACCTAGTGATTGGCGAGGAACCTTACAGGGGTTTAAAGACCAGTGCCGGTCTTTAAGACAGGCACTGAAAACAACTAGGCATGACTCTAAAGCGATGACTCTTTAAAATAAGTAGGTATTTTACTCCCAGGGGTAACCAGGGCCGCAGCTGCTGATGCAGCTTCTCAGGCCTCCAGGTAAGGACTGAGCCCTTTGGTGCAGTTTGTGCCGTAGCCAGTAGGGGGTACCGTTGCTCAAAAACACTTTGGAAGGCCTGTTGAGCTGGTCTAGGATGGCTGTCACCTTTCAGGTGCCTGTGGGGACCCGAGACAGCGAGCTTCAAGAACAGAATTCTCCAAAGGGACACCAGAGCTGTCTGTGAATATAGAAAAGGCTGTCCAGTGAAGGGGGCAGCAGATTCGTTGTGTGTATCTTAAGAGGCTGTCATAAATCCGATATACAGAAATTAAAGAAGCCTGTTGACACAAGGGATGCAGAACTAGCTTTTTTTTTTTTTTTTTAAGATTTTATGCATTTATTCATGAAAGACACACACAGAGAGAAGCAGAGACACAGGCAGAGGGAGATGCATGCTCCCTGCAGGGAGCCCGATGTGGGACTCCATCCCAGGGCCCCAAGATCATGCCCTGAGCCAAAGGGAGATGCTCAACCACTGAGCCACCCAGGCGTCCCAAGATTGTATTTATCTATTTGAGATAGGGAGAGAGCCGGAGGAGGAGCAGAGGGAGAGGGAGAAGCAGGCTCCCCACTGAGCATGGAGACCGATGTGATGCAGGGCTCCATGCCAGGACTGCGGGATCATGACCTCAGCCGAAGGCAGCTGCTTAACTGACTGAACCACCCAGGTGCCCCAGAACTTTCTTTGAGTCTGAGAGTGGTCCACTCGTAGAACTGGATAATTCAAGAGGAAGAAAATGAGTGTGCCATCACCAGAGGCATACAAATATTGTCTGGATAGACAGTAAGAGGAAATTTCCACAATGGGTGGGAGGTCGAGATGACATCAAAAGTCCCTTTCAACTATTAAACGTTCCGTGATTCAGATATGAGTCATAGAATTCAGAGATGATTCTATGACCGGGGATGGCCCAGCGGCTAGAAAAAAAACCCACAGAAAATAGGACATGATGTATAGGAGGCCAGAGAGTAGCATGGTGTGAAGGAAAGAAGAGCAACCAGCTTTGGCATTTGAGTCTGGCGTACACGCTTTGTGTTTATGGACAGGTCGCTTACCCGTGCTGGGCCTCATTTGTAAATGGAAACAACAGCAATATGAGCATTTATCCTCACAGTGATATGAATATTTCCCTTTCAATTAAATAAATATAATCACACAAGCATTCAGTCCACAAATACTTCTTGAGCACCTGTGATGTGTCGAGTATTATACTAGGTGCTAGAAATATAGTGGTAAATAAACTAGATGTAGTCCTTGCCCTCCTTTGAGCTGCTTCTGGAAAATGGGGTGGAGCCACCAGAGAGAAACTACATTAATAAGAATAATGCATGAAATTTCAACCATCTCCGAAAGCCAGCAACCAACTTCGTATGGAGGAGGACCATTGGTCATCTCCAGTGGACCTGGCACACTGCCTTCCTTGTGCCAGGCACTGTCCTGCATACTCTCTCACATACATCTCACATAATCCCATCCGTTGCCCTAAGAAGTTAGTATCATTTCCTGTCCCCCTCTTACAGGTGAGAGGACTGAGACCCAGGGAAGTGAGGGAGTCCGTCCAAGGTCACTTAGCTAGTGTTTGGTAGAGTGAGGATTCATTTTATGCCGTCTCTTTCCAGAGCACATGCTCCTGGCCACTTCCCCATTCTACCTCTATTGTCACCATGGAGCTGCCATCGGGTTTTTGGCACTGTGTAAACTGAGGCAAGAAGAGCTAAGGCGTGTCTGTCCCCAAGGAGGAGCCTGGAGGTGATGGGCAGTCACTGTACTGTCCACATCTGCATCCTTCCTCTGGAAAGCCCTGCCTGCCAGGGGCTAGGCAAGTTATACGCCCCTCTAGACAGCCCTGATGCCATCATGATGTGATCTTGTAATCACGTTTTGTCTGTTTCCTCCACGGGACCATGAGTTCTGTGGAGGCAAATGCCTCTCTCTTTCATCCTCCACGTCCAGTCTTCGTTCACAGAATGACTGTTCATTGGCTGCTTCCCAGGGCAGGGCACTCTTGTAAGCACAGAAGATTCAACAGCGAACCAAGCTGAGAAAGTTTCCACCCTCACAGGGCAGTGTTGTGCATTGATCAGGAGCAGGGACTCTGGACCTGGGCTTAGTTCTACCATTTACCCTTGTGGGGTGGGGGGTGGTGCGGTGATCACGGCAAGCGACTTAACCTTTCTGTGCCTCCCATTTACAAAATATAAGCAAGAATACTATTTACTACCACGTAGAGTTGTTGGAGGATCACATGAGTTAATGGAGAGCTCAGAACAGTAGTTCTGGCACATAGGTAGTTTGATCTATAGGCATTTACTATTCAGAGAAAGACAATAAAATAAATAAGTAAAATGCTTAGGATGGTAGATAGCGGTCAGTGCCGTGGAGAAAATTAAAGCCAAGAAGGGGGAGATGCAAAAGGACTGGGGGTGTCTTGGCGTCGTAAATAAGGCGGTCTTGAAAGCTGGTAAGGAATACACTTCCATAAATGCTCATCAGCCCGGACCACTGATGTGAGCAGCAACGTGGAGATACGTGGGGGTATAAAGGCCGAGAGAATCCGGGTGCAGAGCCTTGAGAATGAGCCCACGGACACTGCAAGCAATTGCATAATGATGGTGTAAAAATACAGCCGTCAAGTAATCTCCCCCCGCCCCCAGCTGTCTTCCCGCCGGGCGAGATGCGGTGGAGTGAGGGCTAGCCTTGCCTGAGTGACTCACGCATTCCCACACTGCCAGGCAGGGGCAGCGTGGCCAACATGCCAGGCCACGGTCACCTGGTCCTGAACCAGCACCAAGCAGGTCACGTAGTCCTCCCAGATTGAGATTTCTGGGGGAAGACCTCCTCCGGCATCGCCAGCACCCCCGGACAGCCCCCAGCTGCCCCGGGACAGGTGCCCGCATGTGCTCACACACTCGTCTTAGTTCTCACTTGTCCCAGCCCCGTGCCCATGTATGCACATGTACATACCCACACGCCGCTCCCCAGGCACACGCCCCGTCTCTCTCTGCCTCATGCAGCCCCACGGGCGCACACCCACTGGAAGCTCATGCACCTGCGAGCCTCCTTCCTCTTGTGCACTCGGGATCTCTTCCCCTCATGCTGCCATCATCCAGGCCGACTTGCCTGCTCGGTCATTCCAGCTTTAGGTCTCTTTCCCTTCCACAGCCAGGCCCTTCCTCACGTACACTTCACAGACAAGTGGACACACTCCTTCCCTCCCATTCTCTACCCTTTCTTTCCCCAGGCCCTCGGCTGCACTCCCAATGCATGGCACTCGGTGCACACACACACACATTTTTCTTCTTCCTTGGACACACACTCTTTTACACATGGTCACTCTCCTTTTCTTCTCTTTCACTCCCCATTGCTTGCTCATTTTCTTGCTCACAGTCACCCAAACACATTTATACATTCAAACTCACACTCCCCCCGCCTCTGTGTGTAGGTGTTCATATTTGCAAGAAACCAGGCAACCCTGCCGGTGCTGGGGCCCCCACTCCTTCCCCAGCCAGCACCACTGCAGGCCTAGCCTGGAACCAGCAGTTTCCTCTGGGGTACAGGTCAGAGGAAGGAGGTAGACAAGGCCATGGTAGGTGCTACGTGTGGTGTGACATCACAGAGTGTTGTTCACACTGTCTCTAGCTGGCAGGCTTGTGGGCTGGCCTACTTCTAACGTGTGTGGGGACCAAGGCCAGACAGCAAATAAGGTCCCTGGTGTGGTGCCTCACCCTTTGCTGAGTCCTACACTGCAAGAGCCCTCGTGTGCATGCATGTGGGCACGTCAGTTTGTGGATCCAAACTTGGTCCACATCCCACACCCAGTTGCTGCCTCTTGGCCATCCCTCAAATCTAAAGGTACCCAAGTGGAAGGTCACGTCCACCCTCAGAAGGGTTTACCTGCACCCATGCATGCTTCAGGACCTTTGAGCAGAGAGCTCTGGAGCCCTGGTAGCCAGAGCATGGCCTGGAAAGGGGAGCATAGGCATACCTCCTGGCCCTGTGGACTCCTCGCCTTGTAGGGAGTGGCATGGCCGGAGCAGAAGGAGCTCAGTCTGGGTGTAAGGACAGCTCTGGTCTTAGAAAAAGGGTGCCCCCACAGCATCCTGCAGCCAGCAGCTGGCTGGAGCCGGGATAGTCACTGCCACCTGAAATTTAAGTGCATCGTGATAGATTCTTTGCAAGGTTATGAGTAGGCCTGAGTAAGCCATTGCCCGTTTGGTAGAAGCAGCTGGCCTCTTGGTGACTCTCGTACTCACTCCCACCTAAGTCCCAGTGTTTTATATCCTCTCCCCAGCCCTAGGTTCTAAATAGTCATGGGTGTCAAGCTGACCCTCTTTTGTAGGGGGACAAGGTCTAGGTCTCATTGCCCATCCCAAGTGGCCTTTTATAAAGCAAAGGGGTGCATTATTGAGGAAATCTTTGTTATCCTGAGCCCGTGGTGACTAACCCTGGCCATCACAGAGGGTCACATCACAGCTTTCCCAGCTGTCCCTTCATGACACAGACAAGGTCTTGGGCCACAAGCCAGCAGGAGCCAACTGAAAAGCCCTTTTATCAACTTGACAAACTTTTATTGAGCATCCAAACTCTGTGGTCAAGACTGTGCCAGGCACTGGTGATACAGGGAACAGCAAGACGGACCCTGGTTCCTGCTCTCAAGGACAGAGCACCAGGGAAGGGTGCACCACTAATGAATGCAACCTTATCTTGTTGGGGGGGGGGGCGGTCAGGGAGGTTTCCTGGAAGAAATGGCCTTTAAACCGTGACCTGAAAGATGAGTAGGGTTCTGGCTCATGTCTTTAGGAACCAGCTACCAAAGCGTTTTAAGGAATAGGTTAACCTCATAATGGACTTTGCCCCCCATCTACTAACCCTTATTCTCACAAAGACCCTGGTCTGGATTTGGTACCTAGTACTGGTTCAGACAGGTCTGGGAGCAAGTACAGGAGCCCAGATAGACAAACGTAGAGAAGAGGGGCCTGGATATAGTTGTATGGTAGGTGCTGGTCAATACTCAGCAGCTTAGGTTCTGTTGGCTTTTATTTCTTCGTGTAATTGGGGTTCTGTTTTCATTCAAAACTTTTAATGCATTTAGGAGAGTTTATTATGGCTTGTGGTACAGTGACTTTGTTTTGAGTCTTCAGAGTGGAAATGAAGGAAAAACAAAACACCATTTGGATGTGCTAAGAACCCTAATTGGAGAGCATTCCATCATGATACCGTTGTATTGAGAAGTACCAACCCAGGTCCCCACTGATCAGCGATGGTAGAGGTTAACTCTTCTCAGATGATAGGGGCAGATACGGAGGGATGAACCCATCTAGTCAAGTCTTGGCATGCTGTGAGGAGACCGACAGACCTGGGTTCAAATCCCAGCTCTGCCGCTGATCAGCAGCGTGACCTCGGATAAGTTATCTGACCGCTCTGAGTTCCATATGCTTCACTCTAAAATGAGGTGGTACCATAATAATATCTTTACAGAGATTTTTGTGAGGATTAAATGAGTTGATGCATGCTAAGTGCTAATTCCACAGTGTTCCACAAATGTTAGTAACACTGGTGAGGACTGTTCCAGGATATGGAGTGTGAACAGAAAACCCTTCATATATTCCCAAGGGCCCCGGCCAGTCCTTCAGCAGTGGAGTGGTCGGATAGCTTTGTGGGTCTTTCTTGACTCCCCACCGCAGGCCTGGCACCTCACAGAACCAGCACAGACACTGCAAGAGTGTTGTCTACGTACGAGTCAGGCAGGAAAGAGGCCAGGGTTGTGCGGGAAGCGAGCCACCCACTTTCCTTCACCAGCAGAGAAGTGGTCCTGATATTCTAGGGAGCCGCCTGGATGTGTGATGTGACCAAAGACTCTTCACGATGGGAAGAAAGGCTATCTGCCTCCACACGGGTTGATGCTCAAGGTCTTTCAGACAAACGGACATCCATGGTATCCCTAAGACATGCAGTGACAGCGGCTGTTTCCTTTCTCCTTGCCTGGCTGAGGGACTAATCATCCAGCCCCTTAAAACTCATCATCATCATCATCATCATCATCTCAGGGCACCTGGGTGGCTCAGTCAGTTAAGTGTCTGACTCTTGATTTCACCTGAGGTCATGATCTCAGGATCATGGGATAGAGCCCCACTCAGCATGGCGTCTGCTTGGGACTCTCCTCTGCCTCTGTCCCTCCCACAACTCTCACTACCCACCCCCCAGGGAGTGCCTGGGTGACTTACTTGGTTAAGCTCCTGCCTTTGGCTCGAGGTGAGCTTGATCAGGGACCCTTCATAGCCCTTGAGCAGCCAGAAGGTCATGATCCCATGGTCCTGGGATCAAGTCCCATCTCGGGCTCCCTGCTCAGCAGAGTCTGCTTCTGCCTCTGCCCCCCCCCCCCCACTCATGTGTGCACGTGCTCCCTCTCGCCCTCTTTCTCTCTCTCTCTCTCTCTCTCTCTCTCTCTCTCACACACACACAATAAAACAAATAAAACTCTTTAAAATAGCTAAATAAATAAAACATTTTAAAAAGAATATTTCAGCCTTTAAAAACAAATCTCATCCTTCCACTTGAGCTCATTTCTTCAAGTCCCAATCTCTTCTTTTGGTTAATCTATTTGCTACCTAAGAAACAGTCTTAAAACTTAGTGACTTTTAAAACAATAACATTTTATTGGCTCATGATTCAGAGGGTCCTACAGGTCTCAGCTGGGTGATCATTCTGTTCCTGTGGCTTCAGCTGAGGTCACTCACTCACCTGGTGCTGGGCATGGATAGAAGTCTCGAGAAAGCTTTTCTTACATGTCTGACACCTCACTGTGAATACCAGGATGGGGGGATCATTAGGGCACCTTGGGGGCTGCCTGCCATAATCCTTAAAAGTTGAACCCTTGAAATCCAAAGAGACATATTCTAAGGATACGTCTATATACAGAATGATTTATGAGGGGGAAAAAATCCACCCACAAAGGAAGAAAAAAATACCAGAAAATATGTCAAGAGGAAACCAGTGCCTTTCTCAGCGTGGTAGGATTATGGATGACTTGAGTTTCCCTTATGGTTTTATGAGGGTTTTTTTCCCCTTGTATTTTCCAAAATCGTTTAAAAAACAATTTGCCACTCCAAAATATTAGTCAATCCTTGTCAGACAAGAATGGTAGTTGGGGGTAGTGGGAGCCTTCTGGGGTGAATCACATCCCCCCAGGTTGGGTTGCTCAGCCTGGCAAGCCCAGAATCTCAGACTGACCCAACCCACGAGATCTTGGAGCTAGTTAATCCTGTGGGGGCATCTGTGGAGACAGTCACCAAACCCTGGAATCTCCCCTCCCTGGAGAGAGCCAACAAAATGACTCAAGTGTCATGTTGGTGAAGTTGCTCAGAAAAGAGGAGATGCAGGGGGCTCCTTGGCAGTTGGCTCTGCTTCAGCCAAGTCCATGAGCCTTGCCCCCTAAAGGGGGCGTCGATTCCCAAGCAGCCAGAAGAGCCATGTCCCTCCCTCCGGCTCTCCCAGTTCCAGGTCCCAGACAAGATAACAGGCCTTCTCTTGGCTCTTGTTCTTTCCCTGTTGGGACTTGACTCAACTTACAACTTGGTGGTTTTGTTTCATGTCTCCTTGGGGGAAGCAGGGTAGGTATGATCGTTGTAGGTATTCAGGTGTTAGTCATAGTCCTGGGTGCACGGCTTCGTTATCCTCAGTGGCCTACAAGAGGCCCCTCTCTGCTTTTATTCACTTATTCCTTCTCTTTTCTCTCCCACTGCCATCCTCCTCTTCATAGATAATGTGTTCTGAGGGACTTAGTGTTTGTTGTTTGTTTGTCTCTGTGTGCTCTTGCAGAAGGGGTGGCGGTATTTTGGGTGCATGTACTTTTTTTTTTTAAGATTTTATTTATATATTCATGAGACACACAGAGAGAGGCAGAGACACAGGCAGAGGGAGAAGCAGGCTCCCTGCAGGGAGCTCCATACGGGACTCGATCCCGGGACTCCAGGATCACGCCCTGAGCCAAAGGCAGACGCTCAACCACTGAGCCACCCAGGTGTCCCTGTGTGCATGTACTTTTAATGTGTGTTCATGGTGTTGTATTAGGTCTCATTCTGTCCACTCAGGATTCTTTCTGAGATCCTTCGTGTGGTGCCATATGTACTCTGCCCCTCTGCCCCTGAGGGCTGCATAGTACTCCCCACAGCATGTCCCCAGCCACGGCCTCCCAGCTCCCCCTGAAGTATAGTTCCCCCCTCTTCTCCCACCCTGACCACAGAGCGTCGGCTTTCATGGCCCATTAGGGACCGTGTGAGAATTTCTTGGAACGGAACCACTGGTTTCCGGACTTCTGCTTCCCAGGCCGGTTCCAGCAGAGGATGTGGAAGGAGAGAGAACTAGGAATGAGGTGGTGTGCCAGGAGGCTGCGGAGATAACACAGACGGAGCCTTTCTTTTTGCCCATGACAAGGACTTTGGTCTTTGTCCTGAGAACAAGGGAAACCCACTGAATTAAATTAAAGCAGGGGCTCACAGTTGTTGGTGTGTCTTTGGCCCTGGAAGGACCCTTAAAGACCCCTGGTCACACTCTAAATTTACAGAAGGCCTCAGAGGCCCATGGAGGCAGTGAGAAGCACAAGGCCACACAGCTTGCTAGAGGCAGAGCTAGGACTGTCATCGTGGCCTCTTGACACTTCACCAACATCATGAGCCTCCCCAGCTGCAGAGAGTCACCCCAAAATGGCAACCTCTGGAGGCTTGGGATCTGTGGGCGCTCCTGTCCTGGGGAGTCTCGGGTCACTCTGGCTCACTTCCTACCACCTGGCCTTGCCTATACTTCTGAGGGCACTTACCAGGGCCCACCAGAGAACCCCAAGCCAGGACTCAGGCTTCTGCTGCCGTGGGGCCTCTGGCCTCAGCCCTTCAGATGCCCACTGGCAGCCCCTCTGAGACTTCCCTTGCTGGCATGCTGAGCGAGAACTGAATTAGAGGGTTAAAGACACACGTGCCCATCCTGGTTCTGCCTCTTGCTGTCTGAACCTCAGTTTCCTCATCTGCGAAATGAGCGGGTAGACCAACCGTTCCCTGCAGTCCGTCCCTTCCTCCCCATGAGTCTGTGCTGAAGTCTCAAGCACTTAGGACCTCTGGTTCCCCCTCCCCGCAGGGCCTCTCTGGCGGTTCTTTTAGTTCTCAGCGTGGGCAGCTGGGAGGGAGCGGGGCCACACCCTCAGAGTTTCATTGACCCTTTTCACCCTTGTACCTCTGGGCCTCCACTCCAGAGGGGCACAAAGAACAAAGCCATTGTTTGCCGCAACAAAGCTGTTTGCAATTTCACATAGAACCATTTTATTATATCCCATCTAAAGATTACTCGAGTTGTGTTTTGTCTTGAAAGCTTGTTAGCAGTCTGGATTTAATTAACTGGCAGAGACAGCCTCCTGCCACCTGCATGCAGCCCATGCCCACGCCATCCACCGACCCCAGTTGCCAGCCTACAGCCCCACAGCCTCTGCCCACGTGGGGTCAGGGCATCCACTGTCCTCCTGAGGGGCTCGCCTGGCAGATGAAGGTGAAGTCCTTCCTGCTGCCTCTCCCTCTCCCCCCGCACCCCTCCCTTCCCCTCTTCCTCCTCCTCTCTAAACGATGCCCCTGTTATTGAGCGCTCACATGTGCCCGGCTGCAGACTGAGCACCTTGCATGTTTTACCTTAGGGTATCCTCAAAATCCAGCAGACGAGTCTTATTATGTCTGTTGTCTGGAGGAGAGATGAAGTCACTCACCCAAGGTCACAGCAAAGTCAGGCCTCAAACCTAAGTTTGTGTGGCTCTTAAACTTCTGCCACAAGCCACTACCAAAGGCTACCTCCCTGCAGACAAAGCCACCCGGGGTGGGTAGTGGTGGGTAGGAAGAGTTGCAGAATGGCACACAGGCGACAGGTGCTGGGGATAGTTCTTGTCACTTCAGTCTGCTTCCTGAGAGCATTCACTCCTGGCTCCGTTCTTGCCTCTCGCCATGCCCCCTCCCCTAGCCTCTCAGCTGTCTCCAGCACCCCCTGCCCGCTCCACCCCTGCCTCGTCCTCTCCAGACTGAACGTCGGAGACCTGAGTTCCCAGACTGCTGCTTCTCACCTTCAACCCAATCCTGCTTTTCTCTGCCCACCGTGGCCTTAGCAGAGCGCGCCCCCTACCCTGCCCCCATGCCGGGTGTGATAGGAGAAGGCCTGTGCCCTCCATTGCAGGCTCGCCCCCTGTCCTAGAATGGGCTGAAGCTCTTTCCCAAGCTCAGTCCCCCCGACAGGCAAGAGGAGGAAGCCGTGGAGACCCAGGCAGGGGTGGGCAGCACGGGGTCTGGTGAGGAAGACAGATGCTGGAGCCCAGCTGCCTGGGTCTGGGGCCTCACTGTGCCTTCCACGAGCCATGATGGCCTTGAGCAAGTCACTTAACCTCCTAAGCTCCTGTTTTCCAGTCTGTAAAAGGGAACAGGCCCCTTACTAGCCCCCCACGGGGGTTACAAGGCCTGAATGAGTGGGTATGGGTAAAGCAGTCACAAAGGTGCATGGCACCGTGCCTCTTAGGCTGGTTAAGAAAAAAAAAGAAATCGAATTCTGTGACTTGGAGGAAGCAAGCTTGTGTAGCCTAAGCCTCACGCACACAGGGTCGCACTCTGCATCAGTCAGAGAACCAGAGTCCCTAGCTTGAAGCAGATCACTGAGAAAAGTTCTGGAGAATTCTGCATCAGACAGAAAGGAGCATAGTAGACCCATCCACTCCCTCTTCTGTGAGGGAGTAGACCCACAAATTTCTCACCTGGCACAGGTGAGCTCCCAGAACATCATGCTTAATCACAGAAGCCCCACACGTGTGATAGTTCAGTTGTCCCGTGGGGCCTGAGGTCAGGTCCGCCGCCGCCCCCCGCTGCATTGGCCTGTGTGCTGAATGTCAGGGTTGACGGCTGCCTTTCAGCCTTTCAGATTTTCCTGAGCACCTGCTACGTCTAATGCATTCACTCTCATTCTTGCTCGCTCTCCACTCTCTCCCCTCTTGCCGTCTCTGTCCACAAGGCGGCCTCAGGGCAGCTGGAGTTTCTTAAATGACTGCCGAAGATTTCCAGAGCAAGCATCCAGAGAGAAACTGCAGATGCTAGATGGACTTTTCGAACCTAGTGTCAAGGGTCAGATGTCATCTTTTGCCATATTCCCCGTCTTTAAGGCCGTCACCCAGTCCAAGGGGAGGGGACATTTGCTCTACTGCCCATCAATGGGAGGAATGTTCCGGAATTCACAGACACATTTGAAAACCACTGTAGGAATCAAGTTACACAGAGCTTAGGCAGTCTATCTAAGTCATGTAGCTAATAAATGGTAAGCACCCGTGTTCTAGTGCAGAACCTTCTTCTGCCAAGGTCAGCTTCCTTTCCCAGGCTGTCCTGCCTGGGGAGTCAGCAGTCAGACTTGCACCTTCCCCTCGGCCAGTTTACCATCCGAGAGCAGGTGCTCGCTGCCAGCCCAGTTCTCGCCATCTCACTCCTCTTTCTGTGGTGTGTCAGCCTTGCTTGCTGATTAGCAGGACTGACAAGGTGGAGGGCTGGGAGGGAGCCACTGCAAACCTCCAGAACCCCACACCCACCATCAGTTTGCCTTTGCTCAGAGGGGCTAGACTTTTTGTTTTGTTTTGTTTTGTTCTGTTCTGTTTTTGCCAGGGCTGTTGTCATGCCAAGGAGTCCTGCTGGTCAGCATTAGGACCGAGACACAAAACATCCCAAGAGCCTAGAACAGCTGCTTGGTGAACGTTTGTCAAATGAAAACGTTGTTTTGGGGGAATCTTCTCACCCCCCTCCCCAACACATCCCCTCTGACTCCTAGTTTACCTGCTGCACGCCTCCCAAAAGGGAGCAGAAAACAGAGACCTCCACGCTAGCCTCTCTCAGGGAGGACAGAGTCCACCGCAGTACCTGTGCCCATCGAAGCCAGGAGGTCTGCTGAGGAGTGTGATCATTGTGGTGGCAGAAATGGCTGATTGGGCCTCTTCCTTCTAGACTTTTTCACCCCTTCTTGGTTCCCCTGGGGGCACCTGCCTCCCTTGGTTCTACATTCAGGGCTGACCCAAGCAAAACCTCAGAATAGGCCTGATTGGCCTGCCCCTGCCTTATCCCCTCGTGGGTTTCCAGATCTTTCTGTGGAATAGCAGAAAGCTCATGGACAGGGGAGGCCCATAGACATGGGTTCAGATCCTAGTTCTACTGCTTCCTGGCTCTGTGACCCTGAGTAAGGCACTTCTGGTCCTCTGGTCCTGAGCTTCCCTCTCTGAGATTAGCAGGCTAGACCAGATGCCCCTCGGGGCCTGTCAGGCTCTGACTATCCATGGTTTGAAAAGCCTGGTCAGGACCAAGTGTGATGTTCTGTTGGTCAAGGCCCCCTGTGACCCTGTGGGCATGGCTGGGCGGTCACTCCTGGCCATGTTTGGGAAAGGAAGAAGAGCTGAATGGAACAGAGCCTCCTTGGTCATGTAAACAGGAACAGGCTGAGCCAGCCTTCTGCTCCAGTTCCGGTGGGCTGGCAGCCTGTGAGCTCCAAGGATGAGTCACCGGCAGGAGCAGCCGCGGGTTCTTGAGCTCAGGCGGCGCCAGCCCCGGGGCACACAGCAGCTGCAGAGTTTAGTGGTGGGATTCAGGTGCTAGGTGACAGGAGAGGGATCACAGTGCTTCCACATGCCCCGGGTAAAATCTGAAGGCTATCCGCTTGCAGGCCTTACCTGGGGTCCCTAGAGCTTTGGCGGGGGATACCGAGCACCTGCTTTCCACTGCTTCCTCCCTCTACACTGTATAGTCTTTGAGGAGCCATCAGCCGGGCGGGGGCACAAATGCTGCACCACCCCCACCCCCATGCAGCTGGTTAGGGTTCAGGATTCCCCCCCAGGTACAGGGCCTCCCTCCCGGGCTCTCACCACCTGCCTCCTCTGCTGCAGCGACCCTTCCTGATAAGCAGTGTGGCAAAATGGAAAGATCACTGGGTGTCAGGAAGCCTTGAGTTTGAATCTCAGGTCTTCCCTTCCTTGGGCCAGCCACTGGACTCTCGAAGCCTCCATTTCCAGGCCTGGAAAATCCCCTTCACCCTGCGCAAGAGGCAAGCCCAGGAGGAGCCCTGTGTTAAATCGTTGTCAGCAAGCTGCCTCTGAGTCAGGGTTTCATGCGTGGCAAAGCAGCTACCTCGCTGTGAACTATTGAAAAGCCAGCCTTTGACACAAGCAGCCGCCTCTCACCGACAAAACGGGACTGATGATGATAATGTCTACCTCACAGGGCTGCCGAGGGAAGCAAATGCAACTGCGTGTGCAGAAGCACTTCGGGAACTGCACGGAGCCTGCCCGGTGAGGTGGTGCTGTCACTCCCAGAACATGATAGCAAGTGGCAGGGTGGGCAGGGCAAGGCCGAGAGCTAAGATAATCTCTGGGAGCGGGCCCGGAAGCCGAAGGGACTGAATGGGGCCAGAACCTCGGTGGTGTCTGCAGGTGGAGACTGGTTTTGTTCGCTCTTGTGTCCCCAGAGCCTGGCCCAGGACTCGGCAATGTATATCGCTGGTGCTCAATAAGTGTGTGTTGGACTCATGCCTGAGTGAACAGAGACTAAAAGCGAGACCGTTCCCAGGCCTGTTCTCCACACCCCCTGCTTCCATGACATTCTATCACAGAGCTCTACTCCCCACCCCCGAGGTCAGAGGTGCTTAACTGGAAGTCTGTGGATCCCCTCCAAAATTTTAGGCAGAATGGAGTATGCTTCTGAAGATGTGTCTTCCTGAACTGAACTTCAGCTCTCTGCCCAGAAAAATTTTTCAGGGCAGCCCCAGTGGCACAGTGGTTTAGCGCCGCCTGCAGCCCAGGGTGTGATCCTGGAGATCCGGGATCAAGTCCCGTGTCAGGCTCCCTGCGTGGAGCCTGCTTCTCCCTCTGCCTGTGTCTCTGTCTCTCTCTCTCTCTCTCTGAATACATAAGTTTTAAAAAAACTTTTAAAAAAATTTTTCAGTACACCCTGCTCTGAAAGATAAAGCATCTCCCAGGTGCTCAGTGAATACGCACATGCCTTGGATTCATCTGGCCCCCAGGGCTGCCAGGTGCCCTGTGGATTTCAAAAAAAAAAAAAACACAACCATTCTCCCTGAGATGTGCATACAGGGCCTACCAGCCTGCAGTTTTTCTTCAACCCCCAGAAGGTGCCCAGCCATTGACAATGCCATCTTTCCTACAGAAGGCTGATGATCACGCATCATCAGGGGGCCCGTCTTCAGAGTGGCTGTTACACTGTGGTGGGGGGGGGGTCACAGAGCTGTGTACACTGTCTCACTCTCCCCATTCCCCCCTTGTGCATTTAGGTGTGACACGTGTGGTAGTCAGAGCCTAGAAATCTAGGAGTACTTTCGAGGTCTCATGGTGTCTGAACTCAGAGCAGTGATCCCTTCTTTTAAATATATTTTTACTGTAAATAAGTACGTGTGTATGTGTGTATATATGTGTGTATGGAGACACACGTGTTTATGCATCTGCTTATCATCATACATCTGTATGTATATGTCTACTGGAGAAAAATTTTAATATATAAATAGTGAAAAATATCGGTTCTCATCTCCTACCTCCAAGGAACTACTGTTAACACCTGGCTTCTGTTCTTCCCGTGTACCATGTACAACATTTTTTTTTTAAAGATTTTATTTTATTTATTTATGAAAGACTGAGAGACAGAGAGAGCCAGAAACAAAGGCAGAGGGAGAAGCAGGCTCCATGCACCGGGAGCCCGATGTGGGATTCGATCCCGGGTCTCCAGGATCGTGCCCTGGGCCAAAGGCAGGCGCCAAACCGCTGCACCACCCAGGGATCCCCCATGTACAACATTTATCGAGCACTTACTGTGTGCCAGGAGTTTGCTGTGCTGCATACCTCCCAAATACTATCTGACATTAACTTCTTATCCTACATTGGGTATTTGTCACCTTATCATATGCACATTTATACTTTCTTAATTTTTAAGGCCAAGAAGATTGTACTGTTTTGTCACCTTGCCTTTCTCCATACCATCAGAATTTCCTTCCATGATATTAAATATTCATTTACAGAGTCTTTTATAACAGCAGCATGATGTTTTATTGCAGGCAGGTTCCACGCTCCTTAGACTGGGGTGCGTGTACCCCTGAGGGCAAAGTCAAAGGATAAATTGTATCACATTTTCCTGAGGGAGAAATCTGATTCGAAGCTTTGGGAGGGGAGAAAGCCCATTATTTTAATATCAAAACGAGGACAGATACACCACAGCATAGAACAGAGAGCACCCATGAATTTTAAAACAAAGCAGAGAAGTCCAAAATCGTGTGAGCTTGCTGCTAATCCCCAAAGACCCAGGTCCCCTCTCCTCTGAAGATGGAAGAACTAGAGCTTCAGAGGTACCAAGTTCTAGTTCAAACCCCTCTTTCTAGAGATAAGGAAACTGAGACGCAGGGAGAAGGCGGGATTGCCTAAGGTCCACAGTGCATGCAGTCCGGAGCCACACCAGGTGACCTCTGGGCCCTGAACCCCTCCCACCCTTCCAAATTTGTCATCACCCTTGGACTGCTTTTTCTGAGGGTGTAGGTGGAGACCTTGCCACTTGAGCAATCAAGCCTCTGCGTATCGATCACAGAAACTCCAGGCTTCCTGCATGATCCATCCTTAGCAGCAGCTTTTCCTTTTTCACCTGGCTGGCCAGGATCTGAGCTGTCTCTTCATGTCAGCAATGAGGCCCTACATGGGCAAGAATGGGTAACCCTAAAAAGTGACTCCACCAGCACTTGGATTTTCCACTGAATGCACTGGATTATGAGCATGTATCCACTGATCTGTCTCACCCATGAGACTGGGAGCCTTTTGAAGGCAGGAATTACGTGCTAACATTATAATCGGACGTTTACTGAGCACCTGCTAGACGCCAGGTGCCATGCTGAGTGTTTTTTATTGATAGAATTTACAGTCTTCATCACAGCTTTTCAAGGAATGTATGATCATCGCCATTTGTCTGGTAAGAAAGCCGATGGCAGGTTAGCACTGGCCTACCATCAGGCACTCATTTGGTATCAGTATTTATTGCAGACTTACACACCAGGACTTTGCTAGATGCGGTGGACAGTTGTGATGAACAAAACTGACTCCACTCCTGCCCTCATGGAACTTACAGACAAGTGGGAGATATGATACTCAACAAATAATTTTACAAACCACAGCCCATGTAATGTAGCCCCGAGCCCATCTCCCTGCCTCAGTTTGAACGCGCCTCGATGACTCATTAGCTAGCTGACCTGGGGAGAGTCTTGTACCCTCCCTGCATCTCATTTTCCTCTTCTATCGAATGATGGTAATCATCGTGCTGATTCCGTAGGAGTACCGTGAAGAGTGAAGACATTCATGTATAGAAAACACTCAAAGCAGGGCCTCGGACATTCCAGATGTATTATTGCTGCCGGTGGTATGGGGAGGCAGGCAGTGCTAGGCGAATGTGACAGGGGAGGACGGACTTCAGGTGACTTCTGACTTGAGTTCCATAAGGTGAAGAGGAGTTAGCTTGACAGAGTTGGGGGGAGTGGGCAGGGGAGGGGAGCAGGAGGTTGGAGGGATGTTCCAGGCAGAGGGAGTAGCAGGTGCAAAGCTTGGGGGGGAAGGAGGCGGGCAGGCGGTGCAGAGCAAGTAGGGGAGCTCACCTGGGGAACTGCAAGGAGTGTGGCTGGATCACGTCACATGGGGAGCTGTAGCAGGTCAGCATCTAGGAGGATACAGGTGGCACTGTCACCAGGACCTGGGCCCATTGCACCACACTGGTGATCCAGGCTCAGTAAGATGCTCCCTAAATGTTTGTCCAGGAGGCAAACAAGTGGAGAAAAAACTCTCGGCTCTGAGCATCCTGTTGTCACCCAACTAGAACAAAAAGAGTCCATTGTTCCGTTTACACAGAGCGGTGCAGACCGCCCCATTCTCACTGTCAAGCTGTTTGCACATCCATTTTGCTAGTCCCTCTCTTCTTGGCAACAGTCAGCTGTGTGGGCTCCAGTGGGGACCTCCAGCATCTGGGCTTCGGTGGGGACCTCCAGCATCTGGGCTCCAGTGGGGACCTCCAGCATCTGGGCTCTGGTGGGGTCCTCCAGCTTCTGGGCCTCATCAAAGTGGATGCTGATAGAGTCGCTAAGGCCAGGGCCCCAGATCTAAGCCAGTGGTGTTCACACAGTTTTCATAGTGGAACCCCGTGTTGGAATCATCTCAGAGGGAACCCAGGGCATGGAATGGGGACAAGCAGAGCTTCCACACCGAGGTCCCTGAGCGCTTGGCAACACCTGAGGGTGCACCTGAGAAACAGCAGGGCTCTGTAGAATAGTAAGGAAACCAAGGGTTGAGCTGAACCTCTATTTCCCGGGTATGGAAACGGAAGCCCAGAGAGGGGGTGACTCTCCCAGGGTCCCACCACTAGGGACACACCCAGAACTAGACCTGAGACCTCCGATACCAATTCTGCTACACCAGGGTTTTCGTCCACGCCGCCCTGCCCGCCCCACGGCGTGGGGGCCTTGACGGGGCGAAGGGGCGCGCGGCCGGGATCTTGTCCGGGGTCCGGCCTCCGGCCCCAGTCAGGGTACAGACCCCACGAGACCAAAATCTGGAAGGCAGGCGTGGGAGGGCTGTTCGGGGTCACGGCCTGGTTACGCCGTGCCTTTCTTTTCCTCTCTCTCTCTTTTAATCGAGTTTGAGGTGGTTGTTTTTTGTTTCCTTAAGAAATGGAAAAGAATGAAACTGCGTAAACACAGCGATGTTAACTCCCTGAAAAGCCTCCTGCCATTTTAACTCTGTTACTGGAGAAATAAAAGAGAAATAATTTGTCCACCCACACTCAGCTCTTTCTGACGAAGGTAGGTGAACGTTGCTTTGCTAATCGAGGGTGACGGCTGGAAGTGGAGCCTCGCTGACTGATCCCAGATCCCGAGGAAGCCACGGCAGCCCCAGGAGGAGCGGCCGCCGCGGGCCGCCGGGCCCCGGTCACCAGGCGCCTGTCCGCCCCCCGCAGGTCTGCCCCAGCCGGTAGTGATGGACACGCTGGACCAGGCCGAAGGGCTCGCGGGCCCGCAGCGAGAGATGCCGCCGCCCCCGCCGCCCCCGCCGCCACCCCGAGGCGCCGGCAGCCACTCCCTCGGCGGCAGGAGCGGCCTGTGCCTGTTGGCTGCCTCTCAGCTCCTGGTAAGGCGAGCGCAGGCCCCACGAGGCCCGGAGCGAGGGCAGGCGCGGGACGGCCCTTCCCGTCGCCCCCACGATGGCCACCTGGGGACGGCGGGGGGAGGGGCCCTCCGGTGTCCCTCCGTGACTCGAGGCCCTCGGGCCGGTGTGCGGAGGAGGCCACGGCCTCCGAGACCCTCAGGCCGCCTGCCCTAGCCCAAGACGCGGGGCCCTACACCTCCCGAGCGGCCGGCCTGCGGGGGTCTCGGGGAGGACTTCCCGTCTAGGGAGAGGTCTCTGGGAAGCTTGGCCTTTTATGTCATGCCTGGTGGACTGGGGGGTCCCCTCTGGGAAGGGCTTTATCTTGGCTCCCTCGGGTCAGCTCCTCTCCAGGGAGAGTCCCGAGGCCTTCTCTGCACCCAGGGTTCCCCGGGCTCTTCCCTCAGCTGTGCAGTCTGGACCTTGGGGGGGTTGGGGGCAAGTTGAGGCTGCAGGGGGAAGATGGGGACAAGGAGCCCAAGCTCCAGACTCAGTCCGTCATCCCCCCCGGCTGCCCCAGCTTGCCTGCGGGGTCCTCTGGCTCAGCGGCTACGGCCCCATCTGGTCACAGAATGCCACAGACCTCCTGTCCTCCTCGCTCACACTCCTGGAACAGCTGGGACCCACGGTGAGTAAGCTCCAGGGAGCGCCAAGGTAGGAGGGAACGACGGGACCCCTCCAGGCCCACCAGCCCCTGGATGGGGCTCGTCTGAGTTCAGAAGATACATCCACGCCCCTGAAACCCCTCACCCTGCTCCCCACGCACACCTGGTTGGCAGCTTTCAGAAACTCGGTTTGTCACCGTAGGAATGGATGAGAACTATGTCCCCACCACCACCCTGACCTGTTTGTCTCATGTTCTCCAGGCCCGGCTGGGCGTTGGGACCTTGGAGGTCCCCAATCTGCTGCTGGTTACTCTGTCTGTGATCCTCATTACCACCCTGGTAAGGTGCTCCCTGACCTGACCTCAGCGCTCCCCTCCTCTGGGAGGGGAGTCCCGGTGCCCACCAGCTCCCATTTGATCCCCCGACTAGATGTTTCATGTCGGGGCAGGGACAGGCTGTCTGTCTCCTTCCACCAGTGTGCTCACAGCCTGGGATGAGGGGCACCTTCTTCTTGAAAATGAGTTTGTGGTGTCCTAGGCTGTTGAAGACTCCCGTAGCAGCCCCACATCCCACCAAAAAGACCTCAATCAACACGAAACTGAGGGTTGGGAGGAGGGGGCAGGGGGGAAGGTAGAGGCTGGAACCTCCCACCTAGGTGAAGGGCAGTGGCATGCAGGCAGCTCCCAGGGGAGCTCTAGAGTGAGGGGGCTCAATGTCATGGACACCCCATCACCTGGGGACCAGCCAGCAGATGGCAGGTCCATGATACTATATCTCCCCAACTAGGTGTGGCACCTCCTGAGGGCTCCCCCAGAGCCATCCACCCCACTGCCCCCTGAGGATAGGCGCCAGTCAGTGAGCCGTCAACCCTCCTTCACCTACTCAGAGTGGATGGAAGAGAAGGTCGAGGATGACTTCCTGGACCTGGACCCTGTCCCTGAGACTCCTGTGTTTGACTGCGTGATGGACATCAAGCCTGAGGCTGACCCTGCCTCACTGACCGTCAAGTCCATGGGTCTACAGGAAAGGTGAGAGGGTGGAGGAGGGGTGGGCTCTGTGGGCTCCTGAGCTTTCAGCTCCCCAGCAGAAGGGCAGGTGCCTGACTCTGACTCCCAGTGGCCAGGACAGAGCTGGCCTCATGGTTTAGCCAGTGTAGACAGACACATGCTCCTCAGGTCGGATTCACATAGATCAGAATGCCCCAGGGAGGGTAAATGCTGTTACTGCACGCGCGCCCACAGGCATGCACATGCGTACGTACTCACACGTTAACTCCTATACCCAAGTAAGTTTGGGTAGGTTCCTGTATTACAGGACTTGTCAGGGCCTTTAACGTACTTGTGTTCATCGTAAATCAGCAAGGGGGTAGCATGTGGCATTCCTCAAAGTGTTGACACAGACCCTTACTTTTAGAAAGTGTCCCATAGCGTTCCCTAGAGCGTACATTGGGAGGCGTCAGCACCTTCTCCTCGGAGCCTCGCTGGGTAAACCAGATGCACCAGGTTTGCGTTATTCCCACGATGTCGTGGAAGAAACACTGGATGAGGAGTCAGAAAACCTAGCTTTTTGTTTCAGGTCTCCCATCCCCTTACTGTGTGAGCTTGGGCAATTCTTGTCCTCTGTCTGGGACTCAGTTTCCCTTTCTATACAGTGAGGGGCTTTTCAGCTGTTCTGTGTCTTTAGTCACTGGACATGGTGGAGCTTGTCTTGCGCAGACACCCGCCACCGCTGTGCTGCCCCAGGACTCCCCCAGGACCTCCCCTTCCCCTGGCAGCTGAGAGGCCTGGCCTCTCCCGGGTGAGATGGCCGGGACTCGTGGGAAGCCCCATCCAGGACCGGTGGGTGGGACCGAGGCTGGGTGCAGAGGGTAGAGCCCTGCTTCTCTGCTCTGCGTAGGTGCCCTCTCCCCCCGCCCTCCGGCTCCTGACGTCCTGGGGCCCCGGGGCTGGGAAGTGCCTCCAGCGGTGACAGAGGACAGGCCAGGGAGGACTGTGTTGCGATTGCCTTGGATGGAACCGCTGGAACTGGGGCCCCAGGCCCCCCTCAGTTAGTGACTCCACTGCAGGGGCCAGGAATCGGGGAGTCAGTCAGGCCTACATCTCGGAGCTGAGACCCGCGTTCCCCAACCAGTGGGACTGTCACGCTCCCACTGCTCTCTGGGTGCCACCCTGCTCCCACCCTTGACCCCTCCCTCCTCACGCCCCCACCTCTGAGACTCGCTCCCCTCTCCCGGTCCTTCCAGGAGGGGCTCCAACGTCTCCCTGACCCTGGACATGTGCACGCCAGGCTGCGGTGAGGAGGGCTTTGGCTACCTCATGTCCCCGCGTGAGGAGTCGGCCCGCGAGTACCTGCTCAGCGCCTCCCGGGTCCTGCAGGCCGAGGAGCTTCACGAGAAGGCCCTGGACCCCTTCCTGCTGCAGGCAGAGTTCTTTGTGAGTCCCCCCGGGGCCAGCCCCCCACAGTGGGCGGACCTTGCTGCTCACTTCGATGGTGCACTAGCCGGGCAGCGGTGCGGGGTGCCCAGCACCCAGCACCCGAGTGACTGACGTTGCTTCCTTACCAGCTCTCCCACCATCTTGGGCAAGCTGCTTCCCCCCTGAGCCTCAGAGGGGCTCTTTCCAGGTTCCTCATATGGAAAATGGGGATAAAAATCATTGGAATGTTGCAAGGATTAAAGATACGGCTGAGGTGTGCAGGGGACGCAGCCAGGTGATAGGAATCTGGTGGCCTCCCCGCGTCCTTACTGCCCAGCACTGGGCTTTGGGAGTGGTAGAAAGCCTTCCTCCGACTCTCCTCTTTTCCCTCCCTCCCTCCTACCCACTATCTCCGAACGTTGCTCCTCCTCTGACATCTCTCCAGTCACCTCCCCCCCCAGACCTCCGAGAGAGCCTCCAGCTGCCTCCTGTTGGACTTTGAGGGGCCCCGTAAATGACCTGCCTGCTTTACCTGACTGAGCACCCAACCAGTGATTAGCTAGGATGCTAGGATGTAGGAGATGACAGTGTCACCTTTATTTTTGTTGGTAAAGGCTAATTTTGAAGTGAGGCCCAGGTGCGTAGCAATAGTGAGCTTCCTAATACTGACCCCAAGAATCCACAAGTTTTCTGCCCACCTCAGGGGATGCACCACTTGCCCCCTGAGGGCATCCCTGTATTTCTTTCTCTGCAGGAGGGTCCCCAAAGGAGGAGGGAGGAAGGAAGGGGTTTGGGCCCAAGAGTGTGCTCCTCACTCGATCTCACCATCTGCCACCAGTCTGGGTGGGAGAGGGCAAGAGGCCATGAGTATTTGGGGACCGTCCCTCCTGGGAGAAGCCAGGGGGATGGGGAAGCCATGTGCCTTCCTCGGCTTCCCTTACCCAGGCCACCTGGCCTCCTACCTGGCCCGGATGGCTGTTTCCTCTGAGAAAACCTCTGCTGCCCTCCGACCCACCGCTCCACATTCTCAGGGCTGGGCATGGTCTGTCTCGCCCGAGCTGGGCTAGCCGAGCCTCCTTTTTCAGCCCTGTGCCCCCTCCCCTACAGGGACTGTCCACTTCAAACTGGACTACCACCCCCCTCCACCCCCAGGCCTTTCTCTTCCCCACCTCTACTCACATCCCCCCACCCCCACCCCACTGGATGCTTCCAGAAAGCCTTTCTCAACCACCCCAGCCTCAGCTTCGCTGCGTGTTCCCACCACCCTCACCTCCCTGGTGTTTCCTGTTCAATAGCTGATTGTTGATTTTGCCCAGAGACCAAGGAACACAGCCTGCGCCCTCACTCCATGGGCACTTTTGTACACATTGCCTTTTGGGGAATGGGAGGGTTAGGGTTTTTTTTTGTGGGGTTTTTTTGGATTCTCATAATAACCCTAGAAAATTAAGTGTAGTGATCCTTAACGCCCATACTTAAATATGTCCAAAAACTGTGGACATTGTGAAACTGGAGTCAGGTGCTGAGCGATGGGGACAGGTGGAAGGGGGGGTGAAGAAGCCAGAGGCACTGGGGAGTCACCCCCATGAGCAGTAGGGAGGGGGCAAGAGGTGAACTTAAAAGCTGGGAACTGTTTGGACAGATGGAGAAGGGTGGGACCAGCGCTCCCGACCAGCAGAGGGTCGGAAGGAGTGCCGGGAGCTCAGACCAGGAGGCAGGGTAGCCGGGGAAGAGACTGGCCTGTAACCAGAGAGCAGCCCACAGTGAACAAAGACCAGATCCAAGGCGACATCACGTGGCCAGGCAGAGAGGATTGGATTTGGGGTTTTTGACACAGTTGTGATTGGAAGGCACAAGCACATCCTTGAGGAGCTCAGAAGGAGGCTCCTTTCCTGCTGGAGAACGAGGGAGGGCTTCTTGGAGGAGAGGGCGCTTAAGGTGGACAGGACAGAGGAAGCGGAGGATGGGGTGGATGTTTCCACAAAGGGAGCAGCACAGCCCGAGCCCCCGAGGCCGGAACCCAGGTCAGCCTCGAGGGGAGGGGGATGGAAGGCAGTGATTGGCCAGGTCACTTTTTCTCTTGTTCCCTGTTCATCAGCCGTTTATGGAGCATCTACGAGGTGCCAGGCTGGCCCCGGGGCAACAGTCGTAATAACAGCATTTATTATGCACTCACTAGTGCCAGGCACTATTCTTAATGCTTTTCCTGTGCACTGACTGGTTTCATAGTACACGTTCACTGAGTGAGTGCGTGCACTCAAGCACACGCCTGGACTAGAGGTTAGAGGCACACCAGTGCCTGGATCCCGACGCCTGTGAGAGCCGGCCCACCGCGGCTAACGCCCCCATGTCCTCCTCTGGCAGGAAATCCCCATGAACTTTGTGGATCCGAAGGAGTATGACATCCCCGGGCTGGTGCGCAAGAACCGGTACAAAACCATCCTGCCCAGTGAGTACTCACGGCCCCCGGGGCGTGGGGTGCACCTCCCCTGGGAGCCCCTCGCCCTGAGGAAGACCTCAACCCCGGAGCTAGGCCTCGAGGTCACGAGGAGAAGGGAAGGAGGGCTGGGGGCACCCGGGGAAGGGGAAAGGCCCCCGTGGTGAGGGCAGAGCTGAGCTCACAGCTTCACCCTTGCCCTCCCTGGCTGTGCTTGGCTCTGGAAACCCGGAGAGAGAGAATGACGACAGTAGCAGCTCCCAGACAGTGCCCGGTGACCCCAGAGTGTTTTCACGCTCTTTCTCCCTGCAGAGTGGGCAGGCGGCTAAGAGGGGGAAATGAGGCTCAGAGAGGTAGAGTCACACGGCTAGGAAGGACAGAGCTGAGTCTCACCCTGGGCCTCTTTGACCCCGGAATCGGGCTCTTCTGTGTACCTTGCGTGGAGTTTGCTCAGACTGGGAGTCCTCTGACAGGAAGAGCCACCCCACAAGGGCATGAGGTGCCGATCAGCTAGTGAGCTCCCCGTCACTCAAGGTGTTCAAGTGAAGCTGCGTGATCGATCCCCTGGCAGATCTGAGAGGGATTTTTTTCCCCCTTTGAGGGCAGTCAGACCAGGTGACCTAACGTTCCTCTTTCAGCCCTGGGGTGTCATTTTCAGCTAACTTTCATCAGGCCCCTGTCTGCCTGTCACCCCTGCCAAGTTCTGGCCCCAGGCCCCCCCGGGCTAGCTTAGGGGGTGACTTGTTGAAAGCGAATCCCCACCAACCTACTCCACTCAGTTTGTGGAGTAACGAGGCTTTAAAAAAGCAGTTTTGCCATCAGCATCTCCAACAACATGTAAGATGTCATGACTTATTTTTAACTTTTAAAATATCGACTTGTGGTTGCCATGGTTACACAGTCTCTAGGTAGTTCCGGTTAAACAAAGCACCATTTAAGGCCAGGATGCGTTCTTCAGGGCTGCTCACCTCCTTCCTCATCTTGTCACCCGCAAACCACCCAGCCCCACCTGGAGGGGCTCAGGCACCCCGGAACCTAGGGCTTGGCTGGTCACTCGGAATGGTGGGGGGGAGAGGGGGAGCCAGACCACCCCTCCGCCTGGCTCCCCCTGGACGGCTGAGAGGTCCTGAGCCGCTTCAACGATGCGCTGAGCCCGCGAGGGCCTGGAGCTCAAGCGAGCATCCTCTGTGGCCAGCGAGAATTGTCCCTGTGCCTCAGAGACTGGGACCGGCCGGGGGTTGTGTGTATGACAAGGAGGACGTGTCAGGCTTGGCACAGGCCTGCTGGATCCAGGACACCCCGAGGCTTGGTCTCTCGTTCATTTGGCACCAGTTTCCTGAACTCTGCCCCAGGGGCTGAGACTTCAGGCATGAATGAGCCATGGGGACTTCATGGTCTCGTGGGGGAACAGACCCATGGACGGTGAGTAGGACAGAGTGACCAGTGACCCAGCTGGCAGCACTGAAGGCAAAATAACAGGGGAGCGATTTCTGTCCTTTTTGTCACCACGTCCCAAGTGCCAAAATAGTGCCTGGCACCTCGTAGACAGTCTGCTCCTATTTGAGTGAGGGAGGGAAGGAGGGAATGAATGAATGAACGTCTCTCAGGTCAGCTCAGCCTCTCCATCCTCACTGCCGGATGACTTTTCGGGGGCCAGGGCTTGTCTGTTGCCCAGTCCCATACCACCCCTGGAGTTGTGCCAGGCAGTCGTCTCCTGACTGCCCTGCTGAAGCCCACACTCTTCCCTCCTGTTCTTCGGCTACCGTTAGCACAGAAATGGTAGAAAGCAGAAATCCAGTCGTGTCATCCTCTTCCTTAAACATTGTCACCATCCCCCTTGTAATCCTCGGGTTTTGGCCCAGCCTTGATTTATAAGACCCTCTGTCGGTCCCTCTCCAGGCCATGTCTCTGCCCCCCCCCACCCCCCTGCCCTGTGCCCTGTGCCCTGGACTCAATCACACAGGGTGCTGCTGTTCCTTACTCCTCTCCTGCTGTCAGACCCCGCGCAGCCTACCTGCCTGCCCACCTGCCCCATACTCGGGGGCAAGGACGTGTCTCGTTCACTGAGGAGTCCCTACCCTCGAGCCCTGCACCAGGCACAGAGACCGCGCCCAGTGGGGTCATCATTCCCACAGTGGTTCTTTAGTGCCACAGGCCCTCCTGGTGTCTGGTCCGAGGGTGCTGTGCCTACTTCTGACACCTAATCTGGGCAGGCACCGCCAAGAAGGGAGATGGCCCCTCAGCATGCCCTGCTCCTTCCTTCCACTGACCACGCAGCATCCCCTCCACTCACCCCCTCCCTCTGCCCTCCTAACACCCCTCTGTGCCCCCATCCACAGGGGCAGCCCCACCATGGGGCTGGGCATAAAAGGGCCAGAGGGCAGAGGCCTGTGAGTGTCACCTGTTTGTCCTACCCGGTTTGGGATCCTCTCTACCTGTTAACTTCTAGGGAAGCTCTGTGCCATATGGTGTGTGCCGGGCTAAGTTACTGGTTTAAGGCCAAGCTACCATTCCCTCCTTTCATCCTTACAAGACGAGTGGGGCTGTGATGGAAGGGATGTCTCCAGTTCACAGACCCACACAGGGAAATTAAGTCAATGGTGCACACTGCTAGCAAGCCACAGCATCAGGACTCGAACCCAGCCCTCTGGCTCCCTGTACTGTCTCGGAGAGCCCCCGGCAGTGTGCCGGAAGCTCCTTCAGTTCAGCTGTCCCTATTTAGGAAAGAAAGGGAAACCCAGAGAAGGGATAAGACTGTGAGCTGGTGACAGAGCCAGGGCAGAAGCCAGGGCCCCGTTCCCCCCACCCCACGACGTCCCTGCCCACCCCACGCACCCTCCCATCTCTAGGCCCAGCCTCTGCGGCCTGACCAAAGAGGCAGTTCAGGGAGGCTCTCGCTGGCACAAAATGGATTCCGTTCCAGGAAGAGGAGCAGGAGGTTGTGAGAATCTATAACTGTGGGATTGGACATGTCAGTCGATGGAGAAAAAAGAAAACAAAAAACAAAAACCCTTCGTGCACGTGTGTGCATCTGCTGCGGAGACCCTGCCATTGCGTTGCAGGCGCGGGAGGCTCGGCTCTCTCCATCCCTCGGCTCTCCCTCAGCTTTCTACCCCCAAATCTCAACAGCCCTATATATTTGTAAAGCACTTGACGGTTTACATCGCACCTTCCCAGCTGTTTTCTCATTTGTCTTCCCAACAACCCTAGGAAGTAGGCAGCTTTACCCCTGTATTTCAGACGGGACAGTTGAGGCTTAGGAAGGCCGTGTGCCGTTCAGGTGGACCCAGCTCGTCAGTGACCGTGTGCACCCAAACCCTCGCTGCCCCCGCTGACCGGGATGTGTCCCCTGGGTCATCCTTTTCTTGACTTAGCTCTGCCCTCTCCAGAACATGAGGCCCAGGGAGACCAGGGCAGCTTGAGGGACCCGGGCAAGGGGCCGGCACTCCTGCTGTGCAGGTAGACACCCAGGGCCATGGAGATGGGCCAGGGTTTTGCTAGCAGGCAGGGGAAGGAGGAATTTCAGGAGCCCTGGGAGAGATGTGGGTGCCCTGCAGTGAGCCAGATGGGATGAGCCCCGCGCTAGAGGGGTTGTTACACCTGTCACATGCCAGCCTCACCCACCTCCCCCCACCCCAGACCCCCACAGCAGAGTGTGTCTGACCTCACCAGACCCTGATGACCCTCTGAGTTCCTACATCAACGCCAACTACATCCGGGTACGTAGCCCTATCCCAGTGACCCACCCCCCACCCCCCGAAAGGGAGGCCCAAGCCAACAGGATCTGTCCTCCAGGCTTGTCCCTAAGCCAGCGGGGGCTCCTGCCACCCTGCGCTCCCCGGGGGGAGGGCCTGAGGGTGGGGACTGGGCCCAAGGAGCACCGCATCGGACCCTGACGGCCTGAACTTGACTGGCCGCAGGGCTACGGCGGGGAGGAGAAGGTGTACATCGCCACTCAGGGACCCATCGTCAGCACAGTCGGTGACTTCTGGCGCATGGTGTGGCAGGAGCACACGCCCATCATCGTCATGATCACCAACATCGAGGAGATGAACGAGGTAGGCACCCCTGCGCTGTTAGCAGGGGTCTGTCCTTTCCATATTAATCTCTAGAACAATGCTGAGGTTGGTAGCCTGCTGCCAAGGTGAGGGAATGGGGAGGCCGGGCAAGGTTAGGCCATTTGCTCAGGGCCATGTAGGTGGGCAGAGCCTGGAGCCGGCCTCTCCACCCCCGCTGTCTGTGACCTGAAACAGGCTGCTCTGCACCCCCCCCCCCTCCAGCCAGGGCTCACCTGCCTGCGTCTGTACCCATACCAACCTGTTTCATTGAATCCCCAGAAGAGTCCTTCAAAGTAGGTATTACTTCCAATTTCTGGATGAGGCAACTGATGCTCAAAAAAGAAAATTTACAGGTTAGGAAGCTGAGATTTGAACCCAGCGCTCTCTAACCGCAGACCTGTTGCCCTTTTATGTCTTTCCCTGCTGGTCCTGGAGAGGAGGGGCTTGTGGGTGGCGGCGGGGAGCAGGGTGGGGGCGCGGAGAGTGGTAGGACTGTGAGTGTACGAAGCCTGGTCTGGGCCCCCGCAGAAGTGCACTGAGTATTGGCCGGAGGAGCAGGTGGTGTATGACGGTGTGGAGATCATCGTGCAGAAGGTCATTCATACTGAGGATTACCGGCTGCGAGTCATCTCCCTCAGGGTGAGGCCAGGGGCCGGGCCAGGCGGATGGGGGGATAACAGGGCCCAGATAACAGGGTCCAGGAGTGCACTACGGCTGAAATCCAGGCCTGTGTCACTCTCAGGATGTAGCAGGGAGGAGGGAGGGGGGAGGAGGGGTGGATGACTTGGGGGCCAGAGGCAGGAGCAAACCTCAGTTGCATTTTACACTCTCGGAGTCTCCCTGTGTCTGCACTGTCCCTGTCAATGCCTTCCAAGTCTGCTCCAGATGCATTCACGTTGGGGACTGCCAGGGTAAGGGATCCCCAGCAGCCCCCGCCCCACCCCGTGCTGTCCTGATGACGGAAGGTCTGTTGTAACTTTGAGATCCTACAGGGTGCAGTGTGTCCACCAGAGGGCAGGCACTCCTCGCTGCATTTGGGTTTCACAGGGAAGCTCTGTAGTATATGAGCGATACAAAAAGAGTGGGGGGAGGTATCCTCCCACCCTGAGGTCGTGCTTCTTCCAGGTTCAGCATAAGAGAGGAGATTGTTGCCTTGGAATCAGGACGATTCATGGGGTTCTGTTTTTGAGAAGGAAAACTCATATTTGGGGACGGTGGAGCCCAATGTAATAACCCCACAGGTTGGAAGAGGTGAGCCAAGCACCAGGAAGCTGAGGCTCTCTGTAGAAACCGAGGTCTACTGGCACTGGCAGCCACAGGGTCGGACCCGAGGCCTGAGACTTGTCCCTCTGAACTGCCGTCTCCCATCAGAGAAGGGAGAAGGTGGGGTGTCAGGGAGCACTCAGACCCCAAACAGCAGTGCCCACCTGAGCAGCTCCGAGATCTAGGCCTTACTGGAGGGCAGGAAAGGGCAGGAGGCATGGGCAGACGCTCTGGTAGCTGTCACACCAGATAAGCTGGGGGCCCAAGGAGCCAGCTTTCTGCTTCCTAGAAAGAGGCTGAAGCCAGGTGAGGGCTGCCTCACTGTCTCAGTGCCCTGGGACAGCTTGGGGGTATTTACTTTTGTCCGTGAGTCTTTACAAGCACCTGCCTTAAGCCTGGTTCTGGGTTGGGTATTGGGTTGGAACACAGAGCTGTCCAAAGCCTGGACTCCCCTAAAGGAGCACCCAGAGATGGTAAGTACCAAGCTAGAGATAGGCAAGAAAACAGAAGGAGGGCACTCTGTGAGCCAGGGTGCTCGGGGAGGGCCTCCTGGAAGTGGTGGTACTGAGTGGGGTTTTGCGGGATGAGTAGGAGTTGACTCGGGGGCAGAGGGGACAAACAAGCGGGATGACCATTCCAGGCAGAGAAAAAAACAAAAAAGAAAGGCATGGAAGATGGACTAGCTCTGTGTGTGTGTGTATGCGTGTGTGCGTGTGCGTCTGTGTGTGTGTGTAGCAGAGGATTTGTCTACAAAGCCTTTGGAATGCAGGAGCACTGAGAACGAGTAGACAGGGCCAGGAGAAGGGCCTGGAGCGCTGGACCCTGTACCTTGTCTTATTGGCCAGACTGAAGAGTAAGAAGAATGGGTTTTACTGGGAGCGAGCAGGAGCCGCGGGAGCGTTCTGAGCGGGGGAGCAGCGTGTCCAGATTGGCGCCGCGGACGGACGTGCTGGGCCGCTGTGCGGATGAGCAGTCAGGGAGGACTCAGGGAGCACTGCCACACTGGAGAGATGAGAAAGGCCCGAGTGGAGGCGGTGCTGGCGGGGAGGAGAGAGAACAGCCGAGACTGGGAGACTGGCCGGGGGAGGGCAGGCGGAGAAGAGGGGTGACTGACGGGGTCCAGAGGCCGGACTCTGAGACCTGGGACTCCGGCGTGACTGGGCTGTGCCTTAGGATAAAGAACCAGAGGACGCGGGTTGGGAGAGGGACTCCGCCTCTCTCGGACGGGCCTGCAGCTGTGGGGGTAGAACCGATGGGGAGGACGAGGAGGACGAGGGCCAGCCCCTGTCCGGTGCCCCGTGCTGCAGGTGGCAGACACGGCAGGTCCCACTCCTTGGGCCCCCTCGCCACGCTCTTGCTGCCCCCACCCCATCCCGCCGGCTGGTGGGTGCTGCAAGTTCACGTGTATCTGGGGCGGGTCTCTGTCGCCCGGACAGAACGGGACCGAAGAGCGAGGCCTGAAGCATTACTGGTTCACGTCCTGGCCCGACCAGAAGACCCCAGACCGGGCTCCCCCACTCCTGCACCTGGTCCGGGAGGTGGAGGAGGCAGCCCAGCAGGAGGGGCCGCGCTGTGCCCCCATCATCGTCCACTGCAGGTGGGTCCTCCCCACCGGCCACCTGGGCAGGGCGGCCTCCCTACTCCCGACGCTGCCCCGTTGCTTACCCCCCGCACCCCCTGTGCCCTCAGTGCAGGGATTGGCAGGACAGGCTGCTTCATTGCCACCAGCATCTGCTGCCAGCAGCTGCGGCATGAGGGAGTGGTGGACATCCTTAAGACCACGTGCCAGCTCCGTCAGGACAGGTCAGCCGGTGTGCGGGGGTGGGGGCACAGCTTGAGTCCCAGGGGCAGCCGGGGGAGCCTGATGCACGCATGGGGCGAGGGGCCAGAGGACGTGCTGCCCGTGGACTGGCCGGAAGCAAGTAGAGAGGACGGATGGGTAGAGCGGGAGCTGGGTCCAGACAGCTGGGGGCTGGAGGAGGGGAAAGGGACAGCTGCTGAGCAGGACAGGGGCTAGGGGTGGAGGGGCATGTCCTCTCTGTCCCTGCTTTCAGGCCGAGCTGGGAGGGGCAGCAAGGGACAGAGGAGAGTAGCCGCCAAGGACTGGCCCCTCCACTCAACACAAAGACAAGGCCCCCCACAAATGCCTGGTGGTCATGGGCTTGGAGATCCCGCCCCCCCCCCCCAGAGCCCAGTAACCCCGTCTGCACCGCGTGTCTCTACCCGCAGGGGCGGCATGATCCAGACGTGCGAGCAATACCAGTTTGTGCACCATGTCATGAGCCTCTACGAGAAGCAGCTGTCCCGCCCGTCCCCAGAGTGACTGCACTCCTGCCCTGAGGTCCTCTGGGTACCACCCAGCCTGAGTCGGGGCCCTCACCCTGGCCACAAGCAGAGCCCTGCCTCGGGTCCTGGCCTGCCCTGCTCCCTGACCCCCCTGCTTCCTCCTCTTCGGTCTGCACCCTCCCTCCTCCCTTCCCTCCTCCGTCAGCCTTGGCCTGGCCCCTGCTCCCCAACATAGCTCTTCCTACTGTACATACTGGGGAGTGGGGCGGGGTGGGGGAGGGACGTGCCAGGCCAGACCTGGGGCCCCAGGGCCTGACCCATGCCACGCAGACCTGGGGCCTCAGTTTTTAACGACGGTTCCATTGCTACTTGATCCAAAACGTTTCTGTGCCGCACTCCAAATGTCCTGCCGCAGCGTGTCTGTCCATCCATCCATCTCTGCTGTCTGTACCGGACACTGTGTCTCCTCGGCCCGGGGAAAGGGGTAATGAGCTCCAGCCCCAAAGCAGCCCGGCAGAGGTGCCTGCCTCGGGCCCCCACCCCCACGTCCCACCCGGCAGGTGGCATTTTGCCCGGGTTATTGGGACCAGGATGGGGTGCTCCTGAGGAGTTGGCAGAGAGATCTCAGCTAGGGGGAGAGGTCTCTGGGTTGGGAGGGAGGAGGAGTATTATCAGAGCAGGGGTGACCTCCTGGTGTCAGATGCCTTCAGGAGGCAGTGACCAGCCTGTGAGGCGCTGGGGAGGAAAGGGGAGAGAGGGGCTGTGAACCCAGAGGACCTGGGCCCTGGTGGGGGTGGGGAGAAGGGGGAGCTCTGGGGGGGGTGAGGTCTGGGCCCCAGATCTGTGTGAAACATTTTTCTGTGTCACTGTGGGAAAGCCTTCCCAGAAGTCTCGCTGCGTGTAGCTCTGCGTGTGTTCCTGTGTTAACGCGTGTGTTGAGAGCCCGGCAGCAGGGCATGCATGACTCTTGGCAACTTGTGTTACCTTGGAGCCACGTGTTTTTATTGCTGACTTTAAATATTTATTCCACGGCAGACAGAGACATTTGGTGTCTTTTTATAATTTGCTCGTGGTCATTGAATAGAGCAATAAACGGAGCATTTTGAGCAAAACTAGCCCCCCGGGGTCTGTGTGATTGCCTCTCCCCTCGCTGCCTCCCTGTAAGCTGGTGTTTGTGTACACCCTCTACACACACACACACACACACACACACACACCCTCCCTGGTGCCACCTGTGGAGATTGGAAGTGTGCACCAAACTGATTTGGGCAGGCTTCTCCTGCATCACCACCCCCAACCCATCCAGGAGCTCTGGACCAGGGGAGCCTCAAGGACAGGTGTAGGAGCCTTCCAGAGAAAACAAAGCATCTGGCCGGCCACCAGCTCTGACAGATGGGCCAGAGAGGCCAAAGCTAGGGCAGAGAGACATTTAGGTCACACCCAGGCCCCTCCCTGTTGGCCCACCCACTTATCCCATGAGCCTTACATGTCCCAACAGCAGCTGCAACCTGGAAATTTCCCTTGTAAGGCCTGGGCTGAGAGTGGCCTCTCCCAAGGGGCCCAGAGATTCTGGCCCACAGCTCAGAACCTGAGCCATCCCTGACACCCCTGCTCTATTCTTACCCCTGCCCTCAGGGATGCAGCAAAAGTAGCTGTGGTGATGCTGCTGCTGGCAGGTGGGGTCACTCCAGGGCAGGACTGCTGACCAACCAGTAGGTCCTTAAAAGGATATCAGAACTCCGTGTGGGTTGGTCAAGGGTATGTGGATATACTATAATGAGGAAACACCCGGGGGGGCGCTCAAAGAGCCGGGATGCAGGTCCCAGAGCAGGGGGACATGCTCTCAAGCCATCCTCCAGCAGGAAGCTGGGCCCTCCCACCCTCTACCCAGATGAGAAGGATAGAGCTGTAGGAGGGGGAAAGGGGAGGGGAGCTAAGATTTCTATCTCCTCCCCCAGGGTGGCCCTGGGAGGCCACTCAAGCTGTGCAGGCACCACACATGGAGTACAACATGAATGGTGTCCCCTGGATTTCTGCAAAATGGCAGACTTCCTGGACCCCGGCCCCACTGGCCTGTGGGCCCATGTACGTATGCATGTGTATGTGCGTGCTAGCACACGTACACGCGCGCGCACACACACACACACACACACTACCCGGAGCCCCTCAGCTCAGATGGGCCCCACCCACCAGCAGTGAGAACCCAAATCTCTGCCAACAGGACCACCGCCCTCAGACTCCTGCCCCCACGTCTGGTCCCGGGCAGTCCCTCCAGCCCTGGCTTCAGCCACACTTCCCCCATGCCCCGCCCCCCAGAGCAGTGTGCCAGTCTAGCTGGGGCAGCTGTGGAGCTCCAGTAAGGGATCGCCCCCAAGGGGCCAGACATTTAAGGAACCCGTGACTCCTGGTGGCTCCACTGTTGGGGCAAAAGAAGGAGACCGCCCGCCGATAGCCCAGGCATAACTGCACCCCCAAGGCCGTGGACACAGCATTCAGGGGTTAGGAGGAACTGGTCACACAAAGGTAAGGCTCCCCTCTTTCCTCAAGAAGGGGACAGAGCCGGCTGTCTTCGGAGCCCAGAGCAGGACAGCCAGAGTAACCCAAATAGCATGAGTGCGCTCCTTGGGGGGTCGCAGGTAGGAGCTACCCCAGGTGAGCTGTCGCACAAGGGAGACCTCATTTGCAGCACATAAGGAGATCACGGGGAAACATTTCCAAAGCTGTGACTCCCCGAGCAAGGGCGAGTGGGTTTCTTTTATTTACGGTCAGGATGCATATTTAGATAGGGGAGCTTTGTCATGGCTGGTAGAGGTGGGCATAAGGTTGCGCGTGCGCCCTAAGGAAACCTGCTCATATGTACGTTGTATGTTATGTAAAGGAGGCTTGTGCTGCTCCTTGGGTGGAGATTTCAGTATCATAATGAGGTGCAGGTAACTGGTTGCTCCACGGTCCATCTGCACAGGTGTGAGTCGGGAGTTGAGCTCAAACTGGTCTGGGTGGTCTGGGCCGCCCAAGCTCCTGTCCAGGCAGTCCTTACTGCTGGAGGGGTAGTTTTGGTTTCCATCACAGGATGTTAGGCCCCTCGGGTCTTTTGCCTGAGTGAAGAGATGAGCTGGGAAGAAGAGCTTAAAGGAGAATGTGGGACAAAGTTTTGATAAAGTTTCAGTGGGTACAAGCAGGTGAGGAGTAAAAGTCAGCTCTTGGGGTCTAGCCGGTGACAGTCTCAGAACTCAGGAGTGGAAGCAGGCAGAGATATGTCATGGCAGGTGAGATGGAAGGTGAGCCTCGAACTGCCTGGCTCAGAACCAGGCTTTTGGATCCCTCCAGGGAAGTGGGCTGGGGGTCAAGAGGCCAGGATTCTAGTCTGAGTGACCTCGAGCAGGTGATTTCTCTCAGACAGCAGTTTCCTCCTATATAAAGTGTGGGTGGAAAAAGTGCCATGCTGGTTAAACAAAAATGGAACATCCATTCATCAAAATGCTCTGTAGCTGTTAGCAAGAATGCAGAAAATCTTTATGAACTGGGATGGAGAGCTCTCCAAGATGTATTAAGTGAAAAAGAAAGGGCGGAATAGGAATACCTGAAGTGCAAAAAGAGGACGAGGATAAAAATATACTTGTATTTGCATGAAGGAGCCTAGGAAGGAGCCGAGAGGCCACAAGTGCTTACATGTGGGGGGATGATTGGGAGATGGGAGCTCAGGAGTGGGAGGGAGCTCTTCATATAGATGTTTATATTGTTTTATTTATTAATTATGAGACTGGATTACTGATTTTTTTAAGTATAAGAAATGAAAAAAAAAAAAAAGAAAGCTCAACCTCTGTCCTTTCCCAGTCACAAATGAAAGCAGAACTAATGAAACATGCTATCATCTGTCTTAGCATTCCACCGATGCCAGGGGTCCCCAGGGCCCAGGAGGAAAATGCCTGCTTCCTTCTAAGGCCCACTGTAGTATGGCTTAGTCAGGAAGTCCCTTCTTAGGTCTGACTTCATTCCCCCCTGATGAAATATTGGGCACCGCCTCCCTAGTTCCACGTAGCTATCACTCTGTCTCCTCAGCTCCCCCTGGGCCTTACCCCTTGGATCCCTGGGTAAATCTAAGCCCTACATTCTCTCCCCCTGAGAGTTGGAATGGTTTGGGGTTACTTGGTGGGTGACAGGCCCACCAGTCCTCCAAACCATCCTGGGAAGGTGAGATACAAAGGGAAGAAAAGAGAGGCCAGAGAGAAGAGGCTTGCTGCCCTACTTCCCCTCACCCTCCCCTTGTGTCCGCATGCCCTGTCCCTTCACACACACACACACACACACACACACACACCTCTGGATCTCTCTCCTATTCCCTTCCTTGTCCTTCATGACCTCATTCTCTCCCTGGTCCTCCAGGTGAGTGCCCACGCCTGCTGTCACCATGACGACCATTCACCACAAGCAGCTGCTGCAGGAGCACGTGTCCATGGAGTTCTCGAGCTCCACCACCCACGTGCAGACCTTCTCCCAGACAACCAAGATCGTGGGAGGCAAGTAGACTGGGCGGAAGGGGGGATCGGGAAAGGGCAGCCTTTCTTCCTCTGCATCCACCCCCTGGGGGTGGCCTCAGTCTCTGTGAGTACTGGGCCCCTCAGGAGCCCAAGGTACAAAGAGCAGCCCTCTCCTAACCTGTGCTTTGATAAAGCTTCAGCCCCTGGGATGTTCACCCACAGATCAGATCTTCTGAGAAACAGCTTAGGAAAAGCCAATCACGTGAATGTGTATGAGCGACGGAGGAGCTTCATTGCTTGAGGAGATCAGAGCCGTAGGCTAATGGATGTATATCCGATGGCCGACTTTCGGGCACTGAGGAAGCTAGGGAAGTAGCTACCGTCCTAGGTATGAGTAACGCTGACCCTGCTCCACTTAAGAAACAGGAGATTTGGAGCTGCCTGTGCAGAGAGGATGAACACATAAACAAGTGACCTAAGCTTCCAGGCTGTCAACCCTTGGGGACCAGGCTTGGGGGAGAGCAGATCCAAGGGAAAGCTGAGAAATGGTCTCAGAGCAGAACACATTGTTTTAGTCATGTCTCTAGTGGAAAGTGATTAAAAGGTGGCCAGGGGCCAGGATATCCAATATCTCCTCCCTGGTCACTGCCCCTCCCTCAAAGTCCTGGAGGGGCCGAGTCCCTCAAACTGCTGTGTGCACAGGGGTCAGGGCCAGATGAACGCTCTATACCAACTCCTCCCGGACAGCAAGCCAGGGCAAGTGCAACAGCTGGAACTCAAGACCAGAAGCTGCAAACTCAAGTGATTATAGCAGTGATTCTGAGCCCTGGCTGCACAGTAGAATTATCTTAGTGCAGCAGGGAGAGAGGAAGGGGAATGAAAAAATAGCAATACATAAGTCTGGGGTGTGTGTGTGTGTGTGTGTGTGTGTGTGTGTGTGTTTCCAGCTCTCCAAAGATTCTAACACTCAGCCAGAGTTTAAAACCACTGGCCAGCCGGGTCCAGGCAGGGAATGTAAATGCAGAAACAAGACTAAGGGAACCACAGAGGACATGCCCCACCCACAGAGGCCCCCACTATTCACCACCCACTGACTGTTGTCATATAGGGATTATGAGCTCAGTGGTGAGAATCCAGAAACCTGTCTTTTTATGTGAAATCTCTTAATTTTTAGATATAGGGCTACTTTTGTTCAACCGTCGAAGAGATCAAATAAAACACATCTGCAGGTCAGGTGCAGCCTGCACACTGCTTCCAGCTTGCTATTTAAAACCAGGACTTCTTTTTTTTTTTTTTTTAAGATTTTATTTATTTATTCATGAGAGATACACAGAGAGAGGCAGAGACACAGGCAGAGGGAGAAGCAGGCTCCCTGTGGGGAGCCCAATGTGGGACTCAATCCCAGCACCCTGGGATCAGAACCTGAGCTGAAGACAGATGCTCAACCACTGAGGGCTAAAAGCAGGGCTTCTTAAGACATTTTTTGCATCTCAGTCCTTCAGATTAGTTGTGATAATAGAGGCACCTACTTCACTGGGGTATTGTCAGGATTAAATAAAATAACCTCTGTAATGTGTTTAGCACAGTTCCTAACACGAGAAAAGTACTCTGTGAATCAGAGCAATTGTTTTTAACTGTCAGCTCACGGGCCAACAAGATTTTTCGTAGTGTATACAGCAAATACAACTTTTCATTCTCCAAATACAGAGTGACCTTCCCACATTGAATACGCTCTCGCAGATAAGGAGATTCCCACTATGGCCCCCCTGGAGTGGGAATGTGTCCTGTTCCTCACTCAAGAATCATTACTACTCCCATTGCAATCACTGCAGAACCACAGAACTACAGCAGAGCTCAAGTAAACTATCAGGCCTCCCTAGCAGAGGGCCCCCGCCTCTTAACACTACTGGGGGACCAGACCTTCCAGGAGGGAAGCCCAAGAGATCAAGAACCCCCCTCAAAAAAAGGAAGTCTCTTTTTTAAAAAATTAGGGGGCACCTGGTTGGCTCAGTGCTTTAGGCGTCTGCCTTCGGCTAAGGTCATGATTCCAGGGTCCTGGGATCGAGCCTCGCCAGGGGCTCCCTGCGCAGCGGGGAGTCTGCTTCTCCCTCTTCCCCTTGCTTGTGCTCTCTCTCTTTCAAATAAATAATAAAATTTTAAAAAAGAAAAAAAGGACCCAATAATAAAGGTAAGAGGGGTTGGCTCCCCCTGGTGCTTGGAATTTGCCCTAACACAAGGGCGCCTGACTCCAGTCCTGTCGGGCCCAAGGCCCCGCGCTGGCCTCCGACAGGGCCGCGGCAGCAGAGATGGGCCCTCGGAGCCCGGCCGAGCTCCGCCTGGGGCCCATTCTGACCTCTCACCTGCCACCACAGAGGAAGTCGTGACAAGCAAGTCCTCGAGCACCGTGGAGTTCTTCAGCTTGGTCACTCGGAGTTCTGACATCCCACCGGGCGAGAGCGTCCCAGAGTTCGTGGAGAAACCCCACCCGGTCACCGCGTCCGAGGGTGCGCACTCCCCGTGTCGCCCCCACACCCCTAAGTGCTTCCCGTTCGTCTCCCAGTGCCCCCACCAGCACCCCTGACCAGCACCCCCCACCCCTGGACCCCACCAGCACCCCCCCACCAACCCCCACCCCTGGACCCCACCAGCACCCTCCCAACCCCCACCCCTGGACCCCACCAGCACCCCCAACCCCCACCCCTGGACCCCACCAGCACCCCCAACCCCCACCCCTGGACCCCACCACCGGGCTGCGCCAGGCTGAGGGTCCCTCCCCGCCCAGGGCGGAGGCAGGGTGCAGGCAGGTCTGCCTGGAGGTGAACTTGCATCCCGCGCCCACTGCAGGGGATAAAGCCATGTTCCGAGCCCGGGTGCAGGGAAACCCCAAACCCAACATCTCCTGGAAGAGAGAGAGCGGCATCCCCATCAAGGAGTCGGCCAAGATGTTCTACGACAGCATTAACAAGGAGCACGTGCTGAAGGTGCGGGGACCCCAGCCTGAGACGCAGTTAGGGATGAGGCCAGAGGCAGGGACCCAGGGCATGCCGCAGCCCCCTCGTGGACCAGAGGGCCACGGGGCGGCCCCAGAACCGGGCCATGGGACATGAGGCTGTCACTGGCCGAGAGGAGGGGAGGCTAAGAGAAGCCGGGTCGGGAGCTGGGGCCTAGCTAGAGTGAGTAGGGTAGGGGACCAAAGTCAGGGGCGCGGCGAAGGAGAGCTGGGCAAAGCCCAGGAGGGGCAGGCCCACCAGGAAGAGATCCAGCTGTTCCAGAGGTGAGAGCCAAAGGGAAAATGAGGCCAAGCATGTGGGCATGACTAGACCGGGCGGGGCCGTGGTGGGAGGAGGGCAGGCTAAATTGGGGCTGACAGGGACAGGGGGAGGAGCTGAGTATAGTGTAGGGGTGAGGCTCAGGAGTCCTGGGCCCTTCAGGGGAGCCTTCCAGAAGACGCTCACCAAGGGCTGATCATCTTTAGATCTAACCAGCTTCTGCAACCTCTGGCTCCCTTGAGGGAAAGGAGGGATAAGTCCGGGGAGACTCCCATTTGGTCCTGCCAGGATATACCGTTGTGAAGGGCAAAGAGCCTCCCCTCTCCCCCACAGACAGAACTCGGTTCCTTCCCCTCCCATGGTCCTATTACTGGACTCTGAGCCCCACAGAGCGCACACAAGCTGCCGAGTCCCCCTACCGGCCACCCCTTATACAAATTCATTCAGCGAGCACCTTCCGAGGCCCCACTGGGCTGTAAGTGCCATCCGGGCAGGTGCCAAGGCAGCCTAATTCACCAGTTTGCTCAGGCTCGGCCCGGTGCCTCCCTCGTACAGAGGAGTACTTATGTGTTAAAGAAGGAATACTCATGCCAGTGGCAGAAACTGCTCCTAGTTACAACTCAGAGTTAGTCCCTATCTTCCAGCTCACAGCCTAGAAGGAGAATCCCATGCAAAAGCATACACCCAATGCTCAGCTCCTCTCCCACCCACCCCCATGCCCTCCTCCTTTCCTTTCTCACAGAAAGTCTCCCTGGGGTCCCCCCCTCCCTCACTAATAGCCTGACTCTGATACAGCTGGAGCCACTGACCTCCGATGACTCTGACAACTACAAGTGCATTGCAAGCAATGACCATGCAGATGCCATCTACACCGTGTCCTTGCTGGTGACAGAAGGTGAGCCAGCTCCCTCCTCCTGGCCTTTCCTCTCAGGGACCAGACTCTCCCTGTCTGACCCTGATCATCTCTCTGTCCTCAGGTCAAGAGAAAATGGATTTCAAAAAGATGTTGAAGAAGAGGTGAGACTTGGACCCAAGCTTGAGCTTGTAAATAAACCCTCATGTGTTTGCAAAAAAAAAAAAAAAGAAGAAGAAGAAGAAGAAGTGAGGCTGGGAAGCTCCTCTGCCTGGGGTGCTGTCCCTCTACCATCCAGGCTAGAGCTTCTCGAAGGTCTTTCAGCAGGGCCCTGAGTTAATGGTCCAGGAACCAAGAACCGATGAAGTAGGGAGGGGAATCTCAAGGTTAGGAGAGGCTCCCTTTGTCTTCAGAGGGAGGTACTGAGTCCAAGCTTGGTACCCACCTCCTTGCAGGGCACCCCCTGCTCCCAAGAAGAAGCAGAAGAAGGGAATAGGTGAGAAAGAGATGCTGGAGATTTTGTCCAAGGTGCCCAAGAAGGACTTTGAGAAGGTCTGCATGGAGTACGGCTTCACCGACTTCCGGGGCCTGCTCAAGAAGCTCAAAGAGATGAAGAAAGTGGAGGTGGAGGTCAGTGCCTATAGTGGGGCAGGGGTCTGCAGGCCAGGGTCTGGGTCTCTCCAAAAGTGCTAGTGCCTGTGCGTCTCCCAGTGGCAAGGCCTCTCCACCCTGCACACACATGCTCAAAGGCAAGAGCAGGAAAGGAACTTGCCTTCCTTTTATGTCTTCTCTCTCCACAACCCCCTCACGTGCTTTTGCATGGACTCCGGAGTCAGACAGACCTGGATTTCAAATCCCAGCTCTACTGCCTTATTAACTATGTGAACTTGGGCATCTCTCTGAACCTCAGTTTCTCATTTGCAAATGAAAATTCTACTTTCCTCTTCCATTTGTTTTTGTGTTGTCATCATTCATTCATTCAACCAACTCACAATTATTAAGCATCTACACCAGATTTAGAGAACTTACGTAATGGGCCCAGGTACATAATGACTGTTCCACGAATGGTGGCTCATTCTCATCATGCATCACATATCTGTCTCCCCCTAAGTCTTGCAGGCTTTCAGTGGCAGGAAGTCGGGGGGAAGCATAGCTATCCAATCAGCCTAGTCATTTCTCCCCCAGACCTTTAGGGGGTTCCTCCAGAATTGCGTTAACAGACTGGTCAGGCTCCAGATGTCCCTTCACCTGCCATTTTATTATCACAATCTCACAGACCATCCGGATTCTGAAGCCCCTGGAAGACATACAGACCAAGATTGACACCACTGTGGTCTTTGACTGCATCATGGAGCTGAAGGATCCCAATGTCAAGATGATATGGATGAAGGTGGCGTGGGGGCACCTAGGCAGGGCCTGCTCGGCAATATCATTTCCTCTCTTCACCTCCTCCCTTCACAGACCCCCTTTCATTATCCATCAACCAGGTCCCTTCCTCCAACCCAGGAAAAGGATGCCTGTTGGTATGATTGAAACTGGCTGAGAGCTGGGCTTTATTCTTAGCTGTTCCATCATTTTGCTTTTTCATTTGCAACAGTTACTTTCCTCTCTTTGTGCCTCAGTCTACCCATCTGAAAGGCTGCAGGAGGTAGTCCTGAAGGTCACATTAAGAGTTCAGGTCTCAGGGGAGGCAGGGCTCCTGGGTTCCACTGTGCCAGATGATGAGGCTAAAGAGATCTCAAGGGTCTCTGGTGTGTCTGGGGATCTTAGAGAGGTACACATGGCACCCCCAGCTCAGGCTGGCCTTGGGAAATGGGGACCTCTGGAAGTCTCCTCCTAAAGTCTCTCATCAGCTTTTCTACCTGTTTCATGAGGCAGGGTAATGAACCACTGAGGATCCAGTACTCCCTAGGCAAGTATGATGTGAAGCAGATGGGCACGAAGCACATGCTTGTTATTACAAACGTGAATATGAATGACGCAGACACCTACAGCCTGGTCGTGGGTGACAAGCGGATGACAGCAGAGCTCACAGTGCTGGGTATGAATGTGGGCATCAGGGGGAACCAGGAGGACACAGTCAGGTTGAGGGAGGAATAGCTGGGGAGAGAAGACTGTGGGGCTATGCAAGAGAGGACTGCATAGGGATGGACATTAATGGAGGTGGGAAACGTGGGGGACAGGACTATGAGACAGGAAGTGCTATGGGGCAGTGTGGCATCGTGGTTAAGTGCACGGTCTCCAGAGTTAGATTACTGGGGTTCAAATCCCAGCTTCTGTCATTATGAACTTGTGATCTGGGACAAGTTATTTAACTGTTATTTGCCTCAGTTTCCCCATCTGTAAAATGGAGAATAATAGTAAAATCTACCTACATGGGAATTGGATGCATTAATATGTGCAAATTGGCTAGAATAGTGCCTGGCACAGATCTAAAAGTACGTAAGTACTTTTTTAAATTGCCGTGTTAACATTACTGGGGAGGAGACCATACGAACATTGTGGGAGGGGTTCACAAGCAGAATGAAAGGAAGGATGCTTTTCCAGTTGTGGGCTACAGGAGACCAGTGATCCTTGAATCTCCATGCCCCCCTCAAGACCGCACCCCTCAGGAGAGACCGGGCTGCAGCCCAGTGACTGCCCCTCCTACTCTTCCACAGATGAGCCACTAAAGTTCTTGGGAGAGATGAAGCCAGGGAAGGTGACAGAGCGCCAGACAGCTGTATTTGAGATCCGCCTCTCCAAGAAAGTGCCTAACTTTGTGTGGAAGTTCAATGGGAAGGAGCTGAAGAGGGACGAGAAGTATGAAATCACAGTGTCTGAGGATGGTCTGACTCACACGCTTAAGATTAAGGATGCCAGACTCAGTGATGCCGGCGAGTTCTCTGCTGAAGTGGGGGACCTGGTACAGAAGGCCCAGCTCACTATTGACCGTGAGTGGTTGGACCAGAGCTTTAGGGGTGGGCCTCATGCCACAGTCACCTCCATGTGGGCAGTTATCCTCCCATCCATCCATCCATCCATCCATCCATCTCTCTTTGCAAGGCCCTGTAATGGGTACTAGAAAAACAGGAGGTTCTCTTCTCCACTAACTCCTAGTGTAGTGGGGGAAGCAGGTGTGAAAATGGAATTAGAACATAAGTTCTCAAGCAAAGAGTCTTATGATCTAGTTGGGGGATCGTGGGTCAAGAAATGATTAGCCTTTCTGGCTCTAATGTCATATATTATAGCCCTTCACTCTTAACCACTTGCATTCTTACATTAGAGCAAGTTTAGAGAGCTACCCATGATGCTGGGTACATCAAGAAGCATGTCATACATGTGAACCGCGCTTGACACGTGTGACATGGAATCGTCATGGCTGTGATGGAGGGAGACACAGAGGTGGTGGGAACCCAAAGAAGGGGCACTACTTGGTAATGTCAGAAAAGACGTGATGAGGTGATGTCCAAGCTTTAGCAAGAAGAACAAAAAGGAGTTCAGCTTTCCGCAAATGGGGAAGAAGAGAGGAAATTCTCAACAAAGAGAACAGCATGTGTAAAGGCCCAGACACCAGAAAGACAATGCAGTTATGGCTGGAGTTCCAAAGGGGCATTAGAGATATTGACTGACGTGCTGTGAGGAGGTGAGAGTTGTTAGCCCATTTTATATATGAGGAAACTGAGACTCAGAAAGTGAATGCATTGCATACAGTCAGCTAGCAAGTTAAGGGGCAGAGCTAGGACTCTTCCTGCCAGTTACCTCTATAGATCACATGTTGCACACGTCCCATGTCACAAGTCCCTGTGTTTCTGGGACCAAAAAGAGAAGCAAGGTAGCATGTAGCTGCAGAAAAGGGATGTTGGGGGTTGGGTGCAGATCCAAGCCTACCTGTCCACAGGCATCCCCATCAAGTTTGTGAGAACCCTCAAGAATGTACGTGTGAAAGAGAGAAGCCGCGCATGCCTCGAGTGTGAGCTGACATCCAAGGATGTGACACTGCACTGGAAGAAGGATGGGCAGCTGCTGGAACGCAGCACCAAGTACAGCATGAGCCATGAGGGCAAGCGAGCAGAGCTGGTCATTGAGGATGCACTTCTCAGTGACAGTGGCGAGTACACCGTGGTGGCCATGCAGGATGGAGACCCCACTGAATACTACAGTACTGCCATAGTCACCGTGGAGGGTACACATCCACCCTGTCAGTCCCCACTGACCAATCCCACCCAACCCTGACAGTTCCCTACCAGGGACACTGATCAGCCCCCTACTGACTCCAACCCTCCTCAGACTATGATCAATTTCTACCTCCCCACTCTGACCACCCCATCTCCCAATTCTGACCATCTCCATGACCTCCCAGGCCCTGACCATCTCTACCTCCTAGACCCTGATCATACCTCATCTCTTGAACTCTATCCAAAATCCCTCGACTTTATCCATCCTTCACTTCCAGGCTCTAAACAGCCCTAGCAGCCCTGATCATCCTATACTCCTTGACCCTGCTCAGCCCCTACTCACTAGCCCTGACCACTCCCCACTGACCTTGACCACCCTCAACTCCTAGAAACAGTCTAGCATGACCATAAGGAGCCATCCCAACTCCCCTAACTACCCACATCCCCACCATCTATTCCCCTTCTTTAGCTAAGCATCCTAAGACCCCACTGACCATCCTCCAATGATAAGCCCCCCGTTGGCCATTTCCCAATGCAAGGGACTTTTCCCCAACCTCCCACCTACTTGCTCCAGTTCCTCCCTCCACCCGACCATTCACCAACTGCTCACTGACCATTCCCAAACCCTCTGCCAATCCTAAATTACTTGGATAGACGTGGCACCCCTGCCTCTTCCCTTAGCCATGACCACCAGACGTTTTCTGTAAGTCCCTTCCCGCCGCCAGCACCCTAACCCAGCCCATGCACCCCTTCTCCCCAGAGCGTCTGGCCACAGTGAAGAGCGGGATGTCCGACGTGCACGCGGCCACCGGGAGCCCGGCTGAGCTGTGCGTAGTGCTCAACGACGAGAAGGTGGAGGGCGTGTGGCTGAAGGACGGCAAGGAGGTCCGAGGCAGGGGCTGGAGGAGGGGACCAGGCGGCCAGGGGTCGACTGGGCGGACGTTGGTTGGCACTCACGCCCGGCCCGCCCCCTCCGCCTCCCAGATCACCGACTTGCCGGGCGTGCAGATCGTGAAGCAGGGTGCGGTGCACAAAATCATCTTCCCCAATATGGGCCCGGAGCACGAGGGCAAGTACACTTTCCGGGCCAAGGGCGCAGAGAGCGAAGCCTCGGTATTCATCGCAGGTAAGGCCGCCGTCCACTCGCGGCGAAACTCATCCACGCCCGGCCGGCCCGCGAGCCAGCGCAGAGCTCTTCCCCGACCCCCGCGGGGTCCTCCTCCACCCCTCGTCGCCCCACTCCACCCCCCGATCCCTGCTGGGCCAGCCTGCCCCGCCACCCCCTACAGATCCTCCTACCATCGACCCGTCCATGCTGGAGGCGCTGGCCGCGCACCCCGTGACTGTGAAGGTGGGCCACACGGCCAACATCAAGGTGCCCTTCCGGGCGAAGCCGCTGCCCAAAGTGACGTGGTACAAGGACGGCGTGGAGGTGACGGAGGAGGAGCGTGTGTCCATGGAGCGCGGGGAAGACCAGGCGCTGCTCACCATTTCAAACTGCGTGCGTGAGGACAGTGGCCTGGTTCTGCTCAAGCTCAAGAATGACCACGGCACAGCGACAGCCTCTCTGCACCTCAGCGTGCTGGGTGAGGGCAGGACCCTGGCTGGGCTGGGCTGGGGGACCTGCAGCTCAGCGCTCCCCATGGGGCTAGAGCTGGAGAGGGGGTTGACAATGGGGTTGGCGTGCTGGCTTTGCAGCCACAAGCCCACTTTCCAACTCCTGATTTTGTGGCTCTGGGCAATTCAAGGCACCTTCTGAAGCCTCAGTTTCTTCTTACCTGCAACAGGACGATTTGGTTTTTGTTTGTTTTTTGTTTTGTATCTATTTCAAGTGAATCTAAGGCACTTAGCAGTGTACAACACATAATAGACCTTCCAGTATTAAGTGTTGTCATTGACGTGGAGATGAGGACATGGTTGGAAGGCAGAAATGAAATGAAAGAGGTGGGGCTTAGGGATAGAAGTGAAGTTGGTGGGGAAGTTTTGGGGGTTGAAGTGAAATGGAATGATGGGAGGTAATATAGGATTGAGGATAAAATGATGCTGGAAAAATGAAAGGGGGGCCGCCTGGGTGGCTCAACAGCTGAACATCTGCCTTTGGCTCAGGGTGTGATCCTCGTCCTGGGATTGAGTCCCACATCGGGCTCCCTGCATGGAGCCTGCTTCTCCCTCTGCCTGTGTCTCTGCCTCTCTCTGTGTGTCTCTCATGAATAAATAAAATCTTCAAAAAAAAAAAAAAAAGAAAGAAAGAAAAAGAAAAATGAAAGGGGGTAGGAATGGGATTTGAGATGGGTCTGAACATAAGGCTGAGATTTGAGATGAGAGGCTGGCCTTACTGAGCTCGTATTCAACATGTAACACACACACCCCACACCATCGAGCTGTGGACTGAGAAAGTTTGGGTTTCAGTTCAACTCAGCAGATGACTGAGCCCTTCTGTGTTCTCAGTGCTGAGGACACAGAGATGGAGGTATCCCAGCAGTCTCTCGACCCAAAAGGGGTGAAAACTAGCTGACGTGTAATTATAATGTAAGATAAACTATCAATACCGGAAAGCACTGGAGTTCTGGAAGCTGAGAGGAGGGGTGATCTTGTCTGGAAGGACACAAGGGGAGGGTGGGGGTATCAGCTAAGGCAGGGGCCCCCCAGATCCCCAGTCCACTCATGCCTAACGAGTGAGAGTTTCAGGCGGCCAAGGCTCAAACTCTTTGGGCAAGTCTTACCAGGAGGGGCAGTGAACACAGAGCAGGGTGAGGGATCCAGAAAGCTCCCTGGAGATTCCTGGAAAGCCTCGGTATTCGTGGCAGGTAAGGTCGCCGTCCACTCGTGGCGAAACTCCTCAGTTAGTGAGCGGATCTAACTATGCCCCAGTTTGGCTGGATCTCCGGCAGGTGACATAAAGCCTTTCTGATCCTTTGCTCCCATTCTGATGCTATCGTCTTCTGCAGACCGTCCCAAGCCTCCCCAGGGCCGGGTGGAGTTCCTGGAACTCTCTGGAAGCTGTGTGCACATGAAGTGGAAGGCCCCAAAGGACAACGGCGGGCGGCCTGTGACGCAGTTCATAGTAGAACGGAGGATGGTCGGCAAGAAGTCCTGGATTAAGATAGGCGAGGTGGACAGCAAATTCACGAAATTCTCCACCAACAAGATAGAAGAGGGGAAAGCCTACCAGTTTCGTATCCTGGCGGTTAATTCGGAAGGAGTGAGCGACCCGCTGGAGACGGATGAAGTGTTTGCGGGAAATCCCATCGGTCAGTGACGTAGCCCCTGCCCAGTGGGAAGCTCAGTGGTCAGGACGGGGTCTTCAGACAGTGAGGAATGCCAGTCTGTGGGGCAGTTCCCTGGGGTCCCCTCTCTAGCTATCCTATGGGACAGACGGAATCCAGACTAACAGCAGAACATCGTCTCGGGCAGGAATTCTCGACTTTTCTCAGATCACATGCACGGCACACTCCGGGGCGTATAATCAGAACTGCATTCAATTCCAGGGAAATGACGCCACTTGTTTCTCCATTTCAGAAATCATCCCAAATGCGAAGGGAAGTGATGTTGTTTTAGAGATAACCTTGAATCTATCCTTTTTTTCTCAAAGAAAACCCTTGACAACATTGGCATTTTAATTATGAATGCTAATTAACTACTTGTAACACTCCTCCCGATTGGTCTCCATGTCTCCATGCATCAAGTACCTTAAGATGCTGGAAAAATGAAAGGGGGGCACTGTGGCATTGGGGATGACTCAGGTTGGAAGATGCGAGTTGGTGATTCTCAGTCTTGGCCACACAGTAGAATCACCTGAGGTCTTGAAAAGCATGCCGATGCCTGGCCTCCACTCCAGGCCAAATAAACTAAACTATCTGGAAGTAAAACCCAGCCATTGTTTTTGGTGATGGTATTTTTTTTCTTTTTTAACTTCCCACTTGTTAAGAGTTAAGAATCAATCATTGGGTTTTTTTTTTTTTAAGGAGAGAGCCAGAGATCAGCATGGGGTGGGCAACTGTCCACATGCTCTCCCTTCTGACCTCTGCCCTCTGTCTCCCACAGAGCCTCCTGGTCTTGCCTCCCAGCCTCAAGTGACTGATGTGACCAAAGAGGCCATGACCATTACATGGAATGCCCCAACCCAGGACGGGGGAGCCCCAGTGCTTGGCTACATTGTGGAGCGGAGAAAGAAAGGCAGTAGCCTATGGGTGCCAGTCAACAAGGACCCCATCCAAGGTGAAGTCCTAGGGAGAGAGGCCCGGGAGGACCAAGGGAGGCTTTGCTGGGTGGACCTATGTACCTCTGCTACCCTGAACATATTCCATTCCCCAGTTCCTTTGGGGTTTTTAATAGCAACTCATAACCCCCTCTTCCATGTCCTCCCACTCTCTGGTCTCCCATCTCATGGATCCCCTGCCTCATGACCCCTTAAATTCCCATTTCAGACACCAAGTGCACCGTGGATGGTCTCCTGGAGGACACAGAATATGAATTCCGAGTTATAGCTGTGAATAAGGCAGGCCCCGGACAGCCCAGTATGGCATCCAACTCAGTGGTAGCCAAGGACCCCGTCAGTGAGTAGGGGGGGTGCCAAGTCCCAATATAGTAGAATTCAAGGTAGACAGCAGAATTCTTCTCTGGGAAAGTCTAACAGGATGACCCCTCCACACAGTGTCCACTTTCTGGGAGCTGCCAGCCTAACAAGAGGAACAGGATTCACACACAAAAGAAAGCCAGCAAATAAAGATTGAGAGTCAGTGAAGAAAAAGGCAGGGTAGAAAAAAAAAAGTTATAAAACTTTGAGCGTTTCTGGTTAGGTTAAGGTGGTGGAGGCATGTTTGAGGGTTGTGTAGGGCTATCGGGTAGATGGTTGGGAGAGTGCCGAGCTTAGGAGGTGAGATGGGGGTAATACACATGAATGGATGTGGTGGAGATGGTTGGGCTAAAAGGTGGAGTTTAGAACATAGGGGGATTGAGGGTATAGGGTATGTTGGATTTGGAGGGTATTAACTTCAAGCATGAAAGGCTGGAGCCAGTGAGAGAATTGAATCTGGCGGTTATTGAGTGTTCAGGGTTGGTGCTCAAAGTGTAAAGTGGGAGTTGGAGGCAGTAGTGGTGAAAGTTAGGATTCGGGGTTACTGACTGTGGGAACTGGGCATGGAATGGAGTACAGATGAGTCGGAAGGCCAACTGGATGTCTGTGCCACCCAGAACCCCCAGGCCTGGTGCAGGGTCTGCACGTGTCTGATTCCTCCAACTCCAGCATCTCCCTGGCCTGGCGGGAGCCTGCAGAGGGAGACCCCCCCTCCGGTTACATCCTTGAGATGCGGGCGGAAGACACTAAGGAGTGGTCCAAGTGCACAAAGATCCCCATCTCGGGCACCTGCTACACGGTGGGAGGCCTCACCGAGAGGCAGAAATACTTCTTCCGAATCCGGGCTGTGAACGAGGCTGGGGTCGGGGAGCCTGTGGAGCTGGATGAGGGGGTCCGTGCCATGCCCCCACCAGGTGAGGATGCAGAGAGAGCTGGGGTTTAGGCCCCAACATCCTAGCATCCTGGGTGATGCTCTGATCAAGAAGTCATCCATACCTGCACCTGGACAGAGCTAGGGGTGACCCGTCCCCACCCTCAAAAACCCACTCACTGTATGCCAAGTAGTATCTACTGTGTGCCAAGGGAGGTGTTAGAAATATAGAAACAGGGATCCCTGGGTGGCGCAGCGGTTTAGCGCCTGCCTTTGGCCCAGGGCGCGATCCTGGAGACCCGGGATCGAATCCCACATCGGGCTTCCGGTGCATGGAGCCTGCTTCTCCCTCTGCCTATGTCTCTGCCTCTCTCTCTTTCTCTCTCTGTGACTATCATAAATAAATAAAAATTAAAAAAAAAAAAAAAAAAGAACCTTAAAAAAAAAAAAAAAGAAATATAGAAACAAATGAGACAGGACATGCCCTAGAGTCTTACATACTAATAAGGGAAAACAGATGAGGAACAACTAGATGCTTTGCAGCGCGGGGGCTGCCCGCTGTCTATGCGGCCTGTCGTGAGAGCTTGGAGGAGAGGTTGGGAAAGGCTCTGGCGGGAGGTTTAAAGCTGAGTCTTCCCAAGAGAGAGGTCCATGGCCCCACCTCTGTGTCCCCATCGCAGCTGCCCCCAAGTTTGACCTCAGTGCCCGGCTGAAGAGTCACATGGTGGTGCGCGCTGGGACAGCCCTCTGCATCCACGCTGCCTTCTCTGTGAGTCGTCCCAGACCCTGGCCCCCAGATGCCCACCGCCTAACCAAGACGGCCAAAATATCACCTGGTTGACCCCAGTGCCATCTCCGGTCACCCCGCAGGGCTCACCACCACCCAATGTAATCTGGCAGAAAGACGGCATCCCCACCAAGGGCCGGGAAACCATCACCAAAAGCAAAAACCACTCCCAGTTCCTCATCAACAGCACCAAGCGCTCCGACTCAGGGGTGTACCGCATCTTGCTGCAGAACGAGTTTGGAGAAGCATCCTATGACATCCACGTGCGTGTGACAGGTAAGACAGCAGGCGGAGGCCTCGGGGAGGCAGCCTTGCACACACTTGCAAAATATAGCTCCCCACCGCTGGAGTCCCTGGCCCTGCGGAGTCATGCCTCGAGATGGTGAAGGCTTCTCGGGCACCACAGAGCAAGACGTGATTGGCCTTTGCCTTCATGGGGAGGTTTGTTTCCACTTTTCTAAGCACTTTACTCGACGTCCCTGTGGTAGTTTTTGTCAACCCTATTTTGCAAATGGGGAGAGGGGTCTCAGAAAAGATAAGTAACTTGCCCAGGTTCACAGGGCTGGTAGGCGGCAGCGCTACACCCCAGAAATAGTTCCTGCTGCCTCCCAAACACCAGCGGCCTGAACTCAAAGGGACATTATCTACCCCACACTCCATAGGGCGTGGCAGGTGGCCGGGGCGGGGCACATTCTTCAGGCCCCCAAGGGCGGCCGATGCACCTTGTGGCTCTTCCCAGATTTCCCACGGCCGCCCACAAACCTACAGCTGTTTGAGGAGGTCCCCAACACAGTGACTCTGACCTGGAACCACAGCCCTGACGTGCAGGAGGACAGCGAGGCCCACTACGTGATCCTGAAGCGGGATGCCAGCACCGCCACCTGGTTCACGGCCGCCGACCACGTGTTCAGCAACAAGTACACGGTGACCGGGTTGCTCCCCGGCAGGAAGTACTACTTCCGAGTGGTGGCCCGGAACGAAATTGGTGACAGCGACCCCCTTGACTCCAAGGATACCTGGCACGTCAACAAGGACAAGAGTGAGTGGGGGCCGGGGGGGGGGGGGGACTCGGGGGTTTGGGTGATACCCCCTGGCTGGCAGGGATGACATGGGCCTTGCCAGGGGGAGGAAAGATTTGAGGTACCATCGGAGAGCCAGGGAGGGGGGAAGGCCAAGGTCAGGGATGCTGGGAAGGGAAGCAGCAGCACTCCCAAGCCCAGAGGAGATACTTTGTGGGTGCTCTGAGGGGTGGGGCTGAGGTGGAGGTGCCCCTGGGCGGGGAGTGGAGAACTGAGCACGACCCTGGGACCCTCGGGGGGAGGACTGCCGAGGGTCTCCCAGGAGGACGTTCAGGGAGGGAAGGGGTTAAGGGTGGAGCCAGGGTCGGGAAACTGAGGCGGTGCCCAGCCCGAGGAGGCTGAGACGTCGCGGGGGCAGCCCGATGGGCCAGAAGCTGGCAGCGGGAAAGAAGTCAGGGCTCCTGGGTCTGCAAAAGGGGAAAAGAAAACCACGCGCACCTGGCTTTGGTCGGGGACCCTGGAGTGACAAGGGCCCGGAGGGGGCGGAACGGGAACCTCAGGCACGAGGGTAAAGGCGCAGGCTGCCGGGGCCTGGGCTGCGGGGGTCCGGGGTGCGGGGCTCCACAGTGAGGAGGTCCGGGGTGCGGGGGTCCGGGGTCCGGGGTGCAGGGCGCCGGGGTCTGGGGCAAGGGGGTCCGCGGTGCGGGGGTGCGGGTGCAGGGGTCCGGGGTGCCGGGCGCGGGGCCCAGGGTGCAGGGTGCGGGGGTCCGGAGTGCAAGGTTCCGCGGTGCGGGAGTCCGCGGTGTGGGGGCGCGGGGGTCCAGGGTGCAGGGCGCGGGGGTCGGAGGCGCGGGGGTCCGGCGTGCGGGGCGCGGGGTGTGGGTGTCCAGGGTGTGGGGTGCGGGGCCTGGGGTGCGGGGGTCTGGGGCCCAGGGTGCGGGGGTGCAGAGGTCCGGGGTGTGGGGTGTGGGGTGCGGGGCCCGGGGATGCGGGGCGCGGGGATCCAGGGTGCGGGGGTCCGGGGTGCGGGGGTCCAGGGTGTGGGGTGCAGGGCCCGGGTTGCGGGGGTGCAGAGGTCCGGGGCGTAGGGGTCCGGGGCCCGGGGCCCGGGGTGCGGGGCGCGCTCACGGCCGCCGCGTCCCGCCCGCGCAGTCGAGGACCTGAGCGCCAAGCTGAAGCCCTACCAGCAGAAGGACTGGCGCCACGCGCCGCGCTTCGTGACCCCGCTCAAGCCGCACACGGTGCTGCGCGGCCAGGACTGCACCATGACCTGCGCCTTCCTCGGGAACCCGCGGCCCACGGTGACCCTCTACAAGGGCGACGTCAACATCACGGCCAACTCCAAGTTCTGGTACAACTCCACCAGCGGCGTCTGCACGATCGTCATCCCCACCTGCACGCTCAAGGACAGCGGCGAGTACAGCGTCCTGGTGGAGAACGAGCTGGGCAAGGACCGCAGCAGCTGCGCGCTCACGGTCTACGGTGAGGCCCCCGCGGGGCGGCCCGGGGGTGAGTGGGGGTGCGCCCAGGCGGCCGGCTCCTGGCACGGCTTTTTCATCTTCTCCAACATCAGGGGGTGTAAACACTCACCCCCTGGCCAAAGGGGCACCTCTCTCCCATCCTCTGGATGTCCTTTGTTAGGCGCCTGGCCCCTGCAGACTGGGGAGTCTGCAATCCCTCGGCAGATTGTAGCCCTTGGGGGGCCTAGACTTGCTTTGCACAAGATACTGGTGATTAGGCCTAAACCGGACTCACCAGTCGCAATCTCTGCAGCAAGGTTCTGGAAGGAATTTTTATGTTTACAGTATTTTACAGGTGATTCTGATAGGGAACCAAGCCTGAAAGCGGCTGGATAAGGATAGTTGGGAAATACAAATGGGGGAAGGACCGAAGGGAACCCTAGTGGAGACCCTTCCTCTGCACAGGGCACGCCTCTGCTAGTGTGTGTGCCTATATTTCTTCCTACACACTATCTTCACAACTACACGGCTAGTGACATGAAGTCTAACTGCAAAGCTGACCTGCCCTGCTCCCTTCTTGCTTAATTAAACTCCCTAACTTTTCCATGATCCTCCTGAGAAAATCCCAGCCAGCAAGGCTCCCCACACTGTCCCCTGCGCCCCACATCTACTTCTCCAGCCTCATCCTCTGCCACTCGCTGGACTCTCCGTGGCAGTCCACTGTGTCCTGCGGTAGGTGCCTTTCTTTAGGGGAAAGTACCGTGTTCTGTTGCTCTGTCTCTCAGATACCCAGCCAGGTGTCTGGCACTGAGATGATGCCTCCAGAGCGGCTGCTGAACTGTGCGACAGAACTGGGCCAGGGAAGGCATGGTGGGAGACACCCAGCTTTCATTCCACAGCTAGAGAAATCCCTGACAACTTAATTCTGGTTGTAAGCTCATGGGCCCAGGGCCCTGGCTCCACTGCTCTCCAGCCGTGTGACCTTGGCAAACCACTCTGAGCCTGTTTTCTCATCCATTTCTTAGGGCTGTTTGGAGGCTTAAATGAGATAGTGGATAGAAGTGCCTGGCGCGATGCTTGGCAAATATTAAGTGTAGAATAAGAACTCTTCGTCCCACACTCTCAGCTGACCTTGGGAGACTGGGGCCCTCACTGCACTTCCAGCAATTTGGAGGCTGCCTTCCAACCAACGTTGACACTGACAAATACTTGTTTTGCTCTTTCAGACAAAGATGACAAGTCAATTCTAGCATCAGTCACTGAAAGTCTGCAGAAGTCAAAGTACCTTATGTGAGCTCCGGCCCAGGCCAAGCATCAGGAGGATATTGTGAGGGCCTATCCTGTTGTTTCTGGGCCTCTTCTGTGCGTCGCCCCAGTGAGGGTGACCCCGTTTGCTCTCTGGTGCTTGTCCGCGTAAACAGTCCGTGAAGTGAAAGCATGGGACAATAAACTGACTAAGCTCAGCCCTGCCTGTTCCTGAGGGTGATGTGCAGGGACCAAGGACATGGACTTGGGAGTGGATGGGGGCACACGGAGCATGGACCCCAAGTCACACTTACCTTGAATGTGACTGGCCTTGGCTTGCCTTCCCCTCCCCGGCAGCCCCAGTGCACCCTCCCCTCCCCTCAGGGCAAGGTTAAACAAGTCCTAATAGGCTTTATCCTTCTCCTGGTCCTTCCCCCACCCCCCTTTCTTCACCAGGTGTGTCGTTGTTGTCGTTGTCATCAGAGTTCTGGGGTTTGAAGGGATCAGGGCCTTGCCTCTTTAGTGTCCAGGATTCCCACTATTTCAGAATTAGTGCATCTCAGAGCTAGAAGGGATTGGTCACCCAGCTCACTAGGTTTCAAACTTAGGTTTTACAGCAGAATTCTCTCTTTAACCAAAAAAAAAAAAAAAAAAAAATCATAAGAAACTACTGGACTTCAAACAAAGATAGGGGGATCTCTGAGCCTCCCTCCTCTACTTCTTTCACTGTCTCCCCCCAACCAGAGGTCTCTAAAAATCCTAATTTGAAAATTATGAATTCACCCATCACTGAAATGGGACTAAGTCTCCTCTATCCAGTCCTTACTACTCTACACCCTCTCGGCTAAGGGCACATTCACCACCACCCAAGACTTCCCTCTCGGCTTCTGGGTCAGGCAACTGCCCATTAAGATGCAAATGCCCCTGGTGCGGAGTGACTCCACTCCATTGTTTAGCCAAGGGCTTCCCATCTAAAGTGCAAATCAACCAATCTAATCTCCCTCCTCCCCACTGTTTGACTGAGCTCAGAGTCCAAGGAGAGAGGAGACGCTAGAAGGGAATCTGGATCACGCGAGCGGGCAGCAGTAAAGGCCACTGAGTAACCACGAATTCCCAAAGGTGCCAGGCACCCGTGCACAGGGCAATGCATCCAGGAGAAACTTGGATGGTGGCAAATACTACCCATCCCCCATCCTCCGGAACTACATCCTCACCCATACACGTGACCAAGGAAGTGAAGGCCCATTCCAACCGGCACCATGTCACCAGAGCCAGGGAGCCAGCCTGGCGCCAAGACGCACTGGCCAGCACTGTGACCCAAGCTGTAAGGACATCCAGGGCCCTGGCACCATGCCCCCATACCCTCCTCTCCAGGACAGGCACATGCCACACAGGGAGATAAGCAGGCCAGCGATGGCCCTTGGTTTTTATTTTTTTGTTCACGTAAGCAGCAAGGGATAGAGTTGTCCCACCCATCCTTGCTCCTTTTGCATTGAATGTGCCTTAGGTCTTATGACCCTAGAAAGTCATCAGAGGCCCCTCCTCTCACTCTCAGTGCAGAAGGGACAGAGAGGAAAGCACTGATGGAGGCAGGGTGGGGTCCCAGCTCTCTAAGCTAGGCTCAGCACCCCCTCAGCAACTCCCTGAGGCTCTCTCCCTATAAGACTTAGACAGCAGGACAGAGACAGATGGCAGAGCAAGACATAGACAGGCTGGGAGACAGACCACACACACACAGACTCACGTGCACAGACACACAGACAGGCTGGCCCCTTCCTTTGGCATGGTTCACCCTAGCCCTGGGGATAGGGTCCTAAGGGTAGTGGTAGTAGGCCTGCACGCTGGGCTAGCCTCTGAGAGAGATGGGACCAACCAGAATCCTTGGTAACCCAAGCCCCCAGGCCAATGAAGTCCCCAGTCTTGCCTACCCGGACAGACACCCCTTCATCTTCCCACCCAACACTTAGAAATTGAGATTGTTCAAGTAATAAGGAGAGATGAAGGAAAGGGAGATTCCATCCTCATCCAGTCTTCCCAACTAGGGGCCTGCAAAAGGGGCTTCAAGCCCTGGGCTTGGGTCATCTCAGCTCAGATTTCTCCCCTCTTCCCTTAACTGTGCAGATTACAAAGAGTGGGAGTGGGTGAGTCAGACTCTTCCATCTAGTAGAAGTGGGAGGCGGTCAAGACACTGAGCACCATCACCCTCCAGAGGGGTTTTGACAGTCCCGATGGGGTTAGAGGTGGGGAAATGTCTAATTCTGGCCCCAGGAAGGAGAATTAGGCTGGCTCTTTTCAGCTCTCAGAATTGTTCCAGACCACCAGCTTTGCTAGAGAGATCTTTTTCTGGCTTACCCCCTCACTTCTACATTTTCCGGGTGGTATTCACTGCCGCAGGTGAGACCTACAGCCATCCTGACCCAGTTCTTGCAGGTTCTAGACCCCCGTCCCAGAAGAAGACAGGGGTAACCAGACCCTGGCCTCTCAGTTGGCCTTGCTCAGTCTGTAGTCTTCCATTGGCTCCCGGCTTTCAACAGCTGACAGGGCGATGAGCATCTGGGCAGCGTAGTAGGTGGACATGATGAGCGCCCGGGAGTAGGGCACGAGGAAGCAGAACTTGTTGAGGGCGATGGTCAGGTCTGAGATGATAAAGAGCACCGCACCACTGCCTGCTGCCAGCTCAGTCCAGCGCCAGGCTGCCCCGACCAGCCGCAGTCCTGCCATAGCCCGCCAGCCCATGAAGCCGATCAGGGCCACATAGACCCCCACCAGATAAGTGAAGGCATCTGAGAGGCACGGGTAGAGGAGAGCATAGGCCAGGCAGGACAGCACTGCCATCACCAGACCTGTCCGTAGAGCCAGTGGCCGCATGCCAAAGGCCGAGGCGTAGAGCATGTGGGTCACGGCAAACATCAGCAGACCTGGGAGTGAGAGGGGATGAAGGGATGCTGAGGGCAGGCTCAGGTGAGTCATGGGGTGGGGGCAGGAAGGGAGTGCTTGGGATAACCCAGGAGCTTTGTCTGGGGAGTATCCGGGGTGGGAAGAAACCCACAAAGATATACCCGCCCCTTCCCCTGAGGAACTCCAGAACTGATCACCAGACCATCTGTAAGGTAATCCTCCAACCAGGGCCCCACAGACTTTGGCCTCAGAACCCCTCAGATTCTCCATGTTCTTGTTCCAAAGCTCCCTCTCCCAAATCCTTGCCACCTAAGACCCTCTAAGCACCCAGCCCCAGGATTCCTCCCAGGTAGCTACTGTGGCAACTGACCATGCACAAAGTAGCCCTGGTCCTGCCAGATGAGGAAGGCATCACCTAGAGCGGAGAAGACGAGCCCCACAAAGATGCGGGTGGCACTGGGGTGGGCCAGCAGGAATCCTAGGCCATGGGCCAGAAGGAAGAGCCAGAGGCAGAAGATGGGCAGGCACTTGATGAGGGCGCTGACCCACGATGGGCTGGTCGAAGGCAGCCAGAGCACAAAATACACGCAGGTGGCCTTGAAGAAGGGCACCAGCTTGGGTCCCTCACTCTTCACCTGGAGGACACAGGACAAGGGCAGCACTCAGCACTTGGAGCTCAGAAGCCCACGAAGGCGTTCAGAGCCAGCACCCTCGACCCAGACATACACCCCAGAGCCAGACCCACCTCCCGAGGAGAGAGGACACACACAGAGAAACCCAGTTTGGCCTGCCCCAACCACCCAGCAAAGTATGAACATTCCCATCACCACCCTGAGGCCTAACTGATTAGGAAGGGGGAGGGCTCCCCCGTTCCTGCGGTCGGTTGGCCCGTGTGCATTCTTGACCCAAAGCAGGACCAGAATAGTCACTCACTGAGCAGAAAACAGATCTTGGGATAAAGTCCCCTCCTACAGGCAATGTTTCTGCCTTCCTGGCCCCTCCCTGTCCTTCCCCAAAGCCCCTTTAACCCCTCTAGGCCACCAGCCGTCTGGAATGGAGTGCAGTCAGCAGGAAACCACAGAGACACCACAACTAGCCAACTCGTGATCCTCCGCAGTGGGGCCAGGGCACAGGCTTAGGGCCCTGGCAACACCCTGAGAGTGCCAGGAATGCGTGAGGGTGGGTCCTCCGCCCCGACGGGCTCTCTCCTAGGCCAGTGTGCTCCTCAGCCTCCACTCCAGCTGCCCCTAAAGGTACCAGCCTAAAGGTACCATCAAGAGCAAGGAGAGGAGACAGGAGTGCTGGCTGGAGAACGACTTCAGGGATTGGGGAGTTGGGGGAGGGGGGCGCTGTCTGTTGGTCCCTCTCATTTCCCAGAGAACAAGAGCAACTCGAGAGCTCATCAAAAAGAGAGGCAGGAAGCAGGGGAGGGGTTCTCTTTCCAGCTTTTGATCTGAAGCCAGCAGACTGGCTGGGAGGAGATGTGGAACTGAGAGGGAGAAGTTAGAGCAGCTGACTCGGCCTCAGCCCGATGAGGGGGGAGGGCAGCTCCAGAAAGGTGTGTCCCAGGCCACTCCGGATCCTCTCCAAGCTGAGGGAGGGGGCTAGCGCAGACACTCTGGATCTGTGATCTCCTGGAGCTCCTTTCCTGGGGCTTTGGGCACAGGGTCTCTGCGGGCGATTCAGAACTGCCGAGGTTCCCTGTATACACACGCTCTGCCCTAAATGATTGTGCCTCTGGCTGGGTGAGCTGTCCAGCACGAGGCTCGGGGACACCCTGACTCCCACACCGCCGGTTACCTGAGGGCGGCTCAGACCGGGATGAGGGAGGCTGGGAAGAGGCAGATGGTGGGTCCAGGATCCCAGCCTGCCCTTGCTCCGCCAGGGGTGAGGGCAGGGAGAGAAGATGACTAAGTCCCTTCCTAGGGAGATCTCCCCCATCCAGGCTCAGCAGGGCAGGGGCAGGGGCCGGGGGCAGCCCGGCCCAGACCACCGACCCCACAGTCCCTGGCTCCTCCCAGCAGCCACCTGCCAGGCCTCGGGAGCATCAGCGCCCGCTCCACACCCGTCCCCAGCCCCGAGTTTCCCATAAGGAGAAACAGGCCGGAGCAGCAGCCGGGGAGGCTCGGCCAGTCCCGGAGAGCCCGACACCGACCCGGGCTCCAGCTGAGAACGTCTCAGAGGAAGGGATGTCAGGAGCGAAGGGCCCCGCTGCTCGCACTCGGGGGCACCCCCCGCCCGGGCCCGGGCTTGCTTCTACGAGGCGGACCCGGGTCCGGGGGAAGCGGTGCGGGCCGGGGTCCCCGGGAGGTCCCGGGAGGCCCCCGCCGCCCCGGGGTCGGCCGCGCGCGGTCCCGGTTCTCGCCCCGCCGGCCGCGTCACACACACGGCACCAAAGTCACGCTTCCGAGTCACGTGCCCACTGTTTTCCTCCCTCCCGCCGGGGCGCGGGCGCTGCGCGGGGAGGAGGGGCGCCCGGCCCGGGACCCCCGCCCTTGCTCGGCCCCGGCGGCCCCGGCGGCCCCGGCGGCCCGGCCTGCCGCAGCCCGGTCCCCAGGCCGGGGGGCGCCGGCCGCGCCGGACACCGGCTCGCTCGCTCGCTCACTCACCACAGTGACCGGGGACACCATGGCGGCGGCGGCGGCGGCGGCGGCGGGACGGGCCCGCGGCCGGGAGCGGAGGCCGAGACGCAGCGGAGCCGCGCGGACCCGCACTGCCTCCCGCTCGCCCGGCGCCGGGGTTCGGGCTGCGATCCCTGTGACGTCACGCCGCGCGCGGCCAATGAGAGGGCTGGAGCCCGGGGGCGGGGCGCCCGAGGGGGCGGGGCGTCCGAGGCCCCGCCCCGCCCCGCTTTCCCCCCCCCCCCCCCGCCCCGCCGGGGGACCCGGGCCGGGGCGCCCGGGCCGTGACCGCGGCCGTGACCCTCGGGGCTGGGCGAGGACCGGGCCCGGCCGAGGGTCCCACGCTCCTGTCGGGCACACACTTCCCATAACCCGGGGGGTAAAGGCGGGGCCCTTCAGCCTTCAGACACGCAGCTCCCACGCACGCACCTGGGATCACACACCGCCTGCCTGCACGCGTCCACACGGACACGCCGCGGTCAGGTGCGCACCGCCTTCGGCGCAGGAGGCACATCACCAGGCACACAGCAGCCCGTAGACACTTCATCGCTACATAGGTACAGACACACGCAGAATCACAATTAATTAGCCTTAGGCACTGGGGCAGCCCAGGTGGCTCAGCGGTTTAGCCCCGCCTTCAGCCCAGGGCTTGATCCTGGAGACCTGGGATCGAGTCCCGCGTCGGGCTCCCTGCATGGAGCCTGCTTCTCCCTCTGCCTGTGTCTCTGCCTCTCTCTCTCTCTCTCTCTCATGAATAAATTTAAAAAAATATTTAAAAAAAATTATCCTTAGGCACCAAACAGGTATGTAGACCCAAAACCGCAGTTCGACACACGTCCTTGGACGTGAAAAGAGACACTCATACAGGCACGCAGCAGCCCTCAGACGGCAACACTCCATTGCTCTTAGGCACATGCCTCTCATAGTTCACAAACAACTATAACACAAGAACACACCAGAAATGAGCATACTTGAGGCCCCAGAGGGTGTGAACTAACTTTGCCAAAATCCGGCTGAGGCAGGTTTAGCGTCGATGTTACAGACACTAAAGGTCCACGGGCACATTTGGAAACGAGCCTCCTCAGACTCCTGGGAACGACATGGGTGGACTGGTGAGCTGTCAAATGGACTGGGACAAAGATCCCAGTCTTGCCACTTCCATGCTGTGTGATGGCATGAATCACTTCCCCTCTCTGGCCTTGGTTTCCTCATGTATAGGATGGATGCATAATCTGTAAGGTTCCTCCCAAGCCAGCGGGTTGTGTAGGATGGGGAAGAGGCAGGCTGCTGGTGTCAGGAAAGTCCAGGTGGCTTCCTGCACATGGGGCATTTCAGATACTTGTTAAATAAAGCCTGGCCTGCAGTCTTTGATCTGCAGCGGGAGGAGAGGAGCTGTGTGCCAGGCTTCGGGAATGGGGGGTTGGAGGGGATAACCAGTCTTCAGTAGCCCTGATTACCAGCCAACAGGGAGTTTTGTGTGCGTGTGTGTGTGTGTGTGTTTAAGATTTTATTTATTTATTCATGAGAGGCACAGAGAGAGAGAGAGGCAGAGACATAGGCAGAGGGAGAAGCAGGCTCCATGCAGGGAGCCCGATGTGGGACTCGATCCTGGGACCTTGGGATCACGCCCCGGGCCGAAGACAAGGGCCAAATCGTTGAGCCACCCAGGGATCCCCCCAACAAGGAGTTTTAAACATCCTGGGGTGGCACTACAGCCCTAGTGCTACCTCCCAACTTGGTGCTGGGCCAGGAGAAGCCTACAGGCTGCCTTCTGTGAACCCCTCCCACAATGAGCCTCTTTCTTTTTCTTTCTTTTTTTTCCTCTTTCTTTTTCTTTTGGAGACCCACCCAGCTCTCCCCCAAACCCGTGCTGACCTGACACCCACTTGGAGTGGGGAGCAGCCCTCTTTCAATGATAGAATTAACAATGAGAGGTTCAGAGCCAGGGGCAATAGGGTGAGAATCAAGACTTGGGTTTTGGGGGTCACCCACAGCCTTCTCTGTCCCCTCCAGGCCCCTTCTGGAAGGAGGCCCAGTGGGTGGTGAACTCTGTCACTGTGCTCTCTTCCCAGTTGGGGGCCATGGGGATACCTACCTTACCAGAATGGGAGATAGAGTTGCTGCCTCGAGGACTTGGTGGTATGCACACGGCGCTCACACACACACACACACACACACACCCTCCCTACAGGGTCCTGCCTAGGAAAACACTGGATTGAGAGTTAAAACTACTGTACTTGGTGCCAGCCACTGCCTTCTCTGGGACTTACTAGCTTTGTTAACTGGGCGCATCACCCCATTTTTGGAGCCTGGTTTTCCTTGTCAGAAAATGGAGAAATGGGGCAGCCTGGGTGGCTCAGCAGTTTAGCGCCGCCTTCGGCCCCGGGTGTGATCCTGGAGACCCGGATCGAGTCCCACATCGGGCTCCCTGCAGGGAGCCTGCTTCTCCCTCTGCCTGTGTCTCTGCCCCTCTCTCTCTCTCTCTGTCATGAATAAATAAATAAATAAATCTTTAAAAAAAAAAAGAAAGAAAATGGAGAAATGGGGCTAGAAGAAATGTGCAAACATGTCCATTTTCCTTTCTTTTTTTTTAAGATTTTATTTATTTATTCATGAGAGACAGAAAGACAGAGAGGCAGAGGCACAGGCAGAGGGAGAAGCAGGCTCCATGGAAGGACCCTGATGTGAGACTCGATCCTGGATCCCGGGATCATAACCTGAGCCGGAGGCAGATGCTCAACTGCTAAGCCACCAAGGCATCTCCAGCCAAACCCTTTCATGTCACCTAAGGGATCGTTCTCAGAGCATGGCCAAGTCAGGACATTTTTTTCATTCCTCTGGACTTTAGTTTCTGTGTGGAGAAAAATGAGAGGACGGGGCCCTAGAAGTGGTTCTCAACAAGCAAGACGGATCAAAATTACTTGGGAAGCCTTTTAAAAAACATAGATACCCTTGCCCCCTCCCAGACCTACTAATTAAGTGGCAGAGATTTTAATAAGACGGATACACAAATCCTCAAATATAGAAAGTATGAGAACTAGAATTGTCATCTGCAGGGCCCAAATCAATGTTTGATTGCTCAGTAGGCAATAATCATATATACAAGTCACATGCAAACCAGGGGCATCTCCCCCCTCTCCCCCCCACCCCACCCCCCGCGGATGCTGGTTATTCTCTGCCCTCTCACTACCTAGTTCCACTCTCAGCCCTCTCTCCCCTGACCCTGGAGGATGACCTCTATGAACTATATCACTGGGGCTCACTTGCCCTCTGGCTCCCGACTGAGTTTGGCTACCAAGAGTCACAGGCAGGTCTGAAGGTGAAAGGAGAGGATGACTGGGGATCCCCACCACTACTACCCCCAGCTTCCTGGGCTGAGCTGAAGTTCTAGCAGTGGCTGTGCTCCTCCATGCCCATAGCTCCAGGCTCCCACTCTGGACCTCAGGCCTAGGGATGGCAACTCCTTCCTGCTGTCCTGAGTCTTTAGGTAGGTATCTCTCCAGCCCTGACTGGTTTTTCTAAACCTGCCCACATCTCTGCCAAGAGTCATTACATTCTCTTCTATTATATTCTTGAGGGTGTCAGGGCCCTGACCGATACAGTCACCAACAAAGCAGAGGTACTGTCCCTTCCCAAAAAGAAAGAGCTGATGTCATCTCTAGTCTGTGGATGAGATTTCTTGTTTGTTTCAAAAATAAAATTTTATTTTAACTTTTAGTGTTTTTAATGTCAAGGTGCGTATTGTAGGGAACAGAGAGTAGAATAGGACTGCCTGAAATCAGGCTTTCCTTCCCCCTCTGGACCCAAATGACTGCTGTTAGTAAGGTCTTTTCCTCACAGCTTTGTAAATCTTTCTTTACTTGTCTGTCTCCCCTCTGTAAGAATGTGAGTCCATCCATCCATCCATCCACCCAACACATGTTTACTGTGCACCAACTATGTGCTATTTACTGTGTTAGATGCTGGGGTTTATTTATTTTTTATTTTTTTTAAAGATTTATTTATTTATTTATTCATGATAGATGTAGAGAGAGAAGGAGAGAGGCAGAGACACAGGAGGACAGAGAAGCAGGATCCACACCAGGAGCCCGACGCGGGACTCAATCCCGGGACTCCAGGACCGCGCCCTGGGCCAAAGGCAGGTGCCAAACTGCTGAGCCACCCAGGGATCCCCCCAGATGCTGGGGTTTAAACACTGTGGTGAGGTATAGGCTCTGTCCTCATGGAGCACACAGTTCAGGTCAGGCAGGCAAGTAAACAATTATTATGTAATGCAGCAATTGAAATAATTGAGGTTTAAAGTATGTTTCAGGTGACGTCAGAAAGACATCAGGATCATTCATTGGGCCTGGAGGAGCTGAGGAAGCTGGGGCTAACTCCAAAGGGATGGGTTGGTCTATACTGAGTAAACACCAATGGAAATAATGTTCTAGGCAGAGGGAATTGGATGTGTGCACAGGAGCACAAGAAACAGGCTGAATTCAGAGAAATGCCTGCAGTACTGGCATGAGCTACAAAGTGAGAAGAGTGAACCTGTAGAAGTAAGCATGATCCAGGTCAGAGGGGATCTGAATGTTCTGGCTAAGGAGTTTGAACTTGATCTATAGATGACAGTGGGCTAGGTGTCCTCTGTTCCTTAGCTTCTCTGATTGTTCCCAGATCTCACACAACAGATCCATGGATAATGCATAGAAATGGTGACCAACCATCATTGTGGGCTAGCCTCACTTTCTCCTGTGAGGCTTCATCTAGTAGCTCCTCCGTCTCTGACCCCCATGGTTGTTGCAGGATATTTTGTTCTCATTTGGTTTGCTCCACTTGGCATTCTAATCCAGCTCTAAACTGTTTACCTTATTCTTGACCCATTGCTGGATCTCAGCTAATTTCTCTATATTTGTTCCGGGCCCCCAGAACATTTTTAACCAACTCTCAGAGCCACCCCATCACATCCCACCCTGCTCATGCCCCACCTGTAAATCTGAGAAGGAGAGTCAGACATCAGGGAAGAGGTGTTCAAGAGGGAGTGGCAACTTCAGATATTCCAATAATAGTGTGGGGGAGTTGATCAGTTCTTACGAGTGAGTTTAATGTGTGTCAGTCAAATGGAGGTGTTTGTGAGGACCTGGATACAAATCTGGGGCTCAGGACCAAGGTAAAGACAGGGATATAGATTTGGAATTCATAGCCATACTGAGGACTACATGGATGAGATTAACCAGGGAAAGGTCTTAAGGAAATAGAGAGGAGGGGCCAGACCAAGCCCTGGGGGATATGATATTTAAGAGGGGGGAAAATGGAGAACCAGAAAAGAAACAAACATACAGGCAAACAGATATATCTGGCTCTAGCCATATATCCCCAGGACCAAGTACACTCACAAGGAGAGAGACGGACACACCCAGAGAAATATATGCTTACACAGATGATCTGTGGTCTCAGTTTGGTTGCCTCCTTCCAGAATGGTGACAGATGGTGATTCCACTTCCCCATTATGGTAGGTCAGAAGCTTTGAAGACAGAGGACAATGACCCGTCTCCATTCCTGATTGTGTGCTCCATCAGTTCATGGTCTGTGTGAGGTTCAACACCCCAAGCCCAGCCCAAGACATTCCTATAGGTCTCCCTCTGCTTACAGGAGTCAGCCTAGGAATATGAAATCTGAGTACCACCCAACCCCTGAAGACATCCATTCCAGAATTCTCTATCATGCTGGAGCCCACTTGGGCCTGGCCAGTGAGCCCTGAGGTACCTGACATAGCCCATGATACAGGGTCTGCTGCTGGAGCCTTTATGAAGAAGACAAAGATTTTACCAAGACTCATCTTTCCAGACACTTGGGGCTAAATTTTAATGCTCTCTTGAGATAGTACGTGGGTCAGTGTCCTTAGGGATTTTTGATTGATTTTTGGGCTTGGAACCCCACACCTGGGTTTTTACTCCTCTTTCCTTTCCTTTGTCTACTGACAAGGGCATTATGAGGCCTTGAGACCTAAGTGGATTTCTCTGACTGTAAAGCTACCAAACCAAGGGTTTCTTAATGGGGTTTAATACCAGAGATGCCCCAGGAGGGATCCCTGATTTCAGTACAGTGTGTAGGATTAAATGAGCTCTAACACCCAAACTTCTAAAGTCTCGTTCTCTGTGAAGTCCAGTGTGTTAGACAGTTCTCATGTTGGGGTCACCCGAGTTCAGCTGTCTATCAACCTCAGCCCTACTCCTCTCCCTTTTCCATCTAAACCCTAAGCATTTTGGGTTGGTCTTTTTGGGTTCTTCCTTCCACTGCTCCTTCCTAAATGTTGAGATATTAATATGAGGAAGTAGAAACAAGAAAGGAGAACTATCTGGGATGTGAACAAGAGGATAGGTTTTGAAGAGAAAAAAAAAATAACTCTAGATGACCCCACTCACCAAGCTCCAGGACTCTGTATGACTAATTATCTCTCTCTCTCTCTTTTTTAAGGATTTTATTTATTCATGAGAGACACACACACAGAGAGGCAGAGACACAGGCAGAGGGAGATGCAGGCTCCTTGCAGGGAGCCTGATGCGGGACCCGATTTCTGGACCCCAGGATCACACCCCAAGCTGCTGAAGGCAAATACTCAACCGCTGAGCCACCCAGGTGTCCCGACTAACTATCTCCTTAACACCACTGCCTGAAGACCAGTCTTGGGGTAACAGGCCAGAGCCCAGACCCTCCTGTCTTTTCCTCTCAAAGACTCCATATTCCCAGAGAGATGATGGCCCCTGCCCCGACCCTTCCTTCAGTTACTCCCCTCAGATACAACCATTCATTCATGTCACTGATATTTATTAACCACTTAGAATGGGCCAGGCTGTAATCTGGGACATAGACATGAATGAAACATCCCTTCCCTGTCCTCCTGGAGCTCACAGTCTAGTGGGAATGGCCAACACAATAACCATCGCCTCAGCTTCTCACCTTCATCCTGTCTCCTCTCCTCAGATCTCCCAAGACCAGAAAATTGGGTAGGGACAATGAAGACTGGCTGGACCTGCTCCAGGAGATTCCTCCCTGATGGGACAGTGAGGCTGAGGCACCTATGCAGGGACCAGGAGAATTATATGCATTACCTTAGTCGCCTCCAAATCCTTGTTCCAGCTCAGCTTCCTGCCTCCCATCAGGAGAAAAGAGGGCTTTGGGAGCATGATGTACTCAAATATTACAATAGGGTTTAAACTGCAAAAGAGAAAGAGCTGGAATTGTGACCATAGCCCTCTCCTCATGCCCTGCCACGGTGGCTCCTCACTCAGCCAGGCTCAGACAAGGAAAGCGCAATCAAGTGCGAATGCGAGGCAGTTCTCCCATCCTCTCAAAATTGGCCTATTCTTCATTATCGCCACACACACCAGAAAGTCTGCACACCCCACTCGGCAATAATATCCAAACTCCACTGTGCAGAGAAGTGTTATGAGTGATCTGTGTTTGCTGCAGGACGAGCTAAGGAAACAGGCATACACTGTAGAAGGGAGATTGCATTAAAACCAGCAGTACCACATTTTAGGATTTCTAGAACAAGTCTAATTTAAGAAAACAGGACACTGAATAGGGGTTGCCATTTTCTTCTAAAGATTTTACTTATTTATATGAGAGAGAGAGAGCACGCGCACAAGCAGAGTGAAGAGCAGATGGAGGGGGAGAAGCAGGCTCCCCACTGAGCAGGGAGCCCAACTTGGGGCTCGATCCCAGGACCCCAGGATCATGACAGGAGCCAGAGGCAAGACACTTAACCGACTGAGCCACCCAGGCGCCCTGCCAATTTTTTATTTTGCCACGTAAAGACTGAAAAAGGAAAAAGAATCAACTACCTATCACCCCCCCTTTTGTAAAGGAAGAAACATTTTAACCCTAGCAACAAAAAAAATAATCTCAGGTCTGAGGCCAATCCTTTCAATAGGCTTCCAGCTAGCAAAAAGGGTTGCATTACTTTGATTTTTCCAGTTTCTTCTAGGCCAGCGTTGGGCCTGTAGGCCCTATGAAGAATGAGGCACACAGAGGGAGCGTGGGCCATGGCAGTGGGTGGGGTCACAGAGGCCAGCAGCTCCTGCTTAGGGTCCCAGCACCACTTGCTTCTCTCGGGTACACGGTACACGATTGAATCTTTCCAAGTCTCAGTTTTCTTTGGGGAAATGACCGGTTCCCTGGGAGTTTCTGTGGTTGCTTAATGCCAAAAGTACAGGAGGCACCTAGACAGCAGTGACCTGGTGCTGAAATAAGTGCTCGGTACGTAATGCTTACCTTCCTTCCAGAGCGGGCATTGAGCTGCCCAGAATGACTCAGGCACCTGCTCTCCTGGGGGCCAGTGGGACTTCTCACCCCCAGACTCGGGAGAGCAGCATAGTCGCTTGGGAGGCTTGTTAACAGGTGCAGGTGACTGAACTCCGCCCAGGAGTTTTGCCTCAGTGGCTTTAGAGTGAGTGGGGCTCCGGCATCCGTGTTTTTTTTTTTTTAAAGATTTTATTAATTTATTCATGAGAGACACATAGAGAGAGTCAGAGACACACGCAGAGGGAGAAGCAGGCTCCATGCAGGGGGCCCGATGGGGGACTCGATCCCGGGTCTCCAGGATCAAGCCCTGAGCCAAAAAGAAAGAAAGAGAAAGAAAGAAAGAAAGAAAGAAAGAAAGAAAGAAAGAAAGAGAGAGAGAGAGAGAGAGAGAGAGAGAGAGAGAGAAAGAAAGAAAGAAAGAAAGAAAGAAAGAAAGAAAGAAAGAAAGAAAGAAGAAAGAACAGACGCTCCCACTGAGCCCCCCCGGGGGAACCCCATGGCATCTGTGTTTTTAACAAGCTCCCCAAAGGTTTCTTTGGCCTACTGGGGTTGAGAACCCCCGTACTGGGTGGGAGCATAGACATCAGCAAATAGCCACAGGGCACCGTGCCCGGAGCTGTGGGGGAGGCCAAGAGGCTTCCCAGCCCCAGGGCATCCAAGAGCTTGAAGAACAGGCCAGGTGACCCGGGCAGAGTGGGGTGCACGTGGATGAAGGCGTAAAGGTGGGGCAGAGTGTGAGCAGGTATGCCTGGTGCACAGGTGCCAGGGCAAGTGGTGAGACGGGAAGCGGGGAGGCCTGCCGGCCGGGCACCGGATCACCAAGGGACCCGCTCTGCTCTGAAGGGTCAGATCAATGACGAAGTCCCGGGAGCCACGAAGATCTGCCGAAGGGGTGAACAAGCAGGTTTTCACGGCAGAAAGCTCATCTGGGGATGCCTGGGTGGCTCAGCAGTTTAGCACCTGCCTCCGGCCCAGGGCGTTGGTCCCAGGGTCCTGGGTTCGAGTCCCGCATCGGCTCCCTGCATGGAGCCTGCTTCTCCCTCTTCCTGTGTCTCTGCCTCTCTCTCTGTGTCTCTCATGAATAAATAAATAAAATCTTAGAGGAAATTTAAAAAAAGCAAGCAAGCACACTCATCTCAGCAGTAACCAGGGTGGAGAACGGGATGGTCCAGTCAGTGCTGGGCCCAGGAGAACAGCTAGGAAGCTGTTGCTGTCATGCAGTCTCCCAGGAGGAAGCCGGGAGAGTCCAGCTGGAGTAGTGGCAGCAGAGGGTGGACGGAGGAGTTTTCTGTAGTTCTTTCCCAGTTCAGGATTCTGGCATCCCAGTGTGGTGGCTCACAAAGCTTAGGGGGGAAAATGGCCTATGAGGCTATGGAAAAGAACATTTCTCCTTGTGAAAGTAACACATATTCATTATTAAAATTTTGGAAAATATAGACAAAGTGTAAATAATAGAATAGGAATCCCCCAGCATGCCACAGTCCCGAGAGAAGTACAGTTGAATGTTTTGGTATGTTTCCTTCCAGTTGCTTTCCATGCATGTGGCAAGTTTTAAAATCTGAATTCACTACAATGTATTTGATTTTCCCATATTGTTGAATATGTACATAGTTTTGCTATCATAATGTTGCAATGGACATATTCTGTATAATCTTGGCCTACATCTTTGATTTTTTTAAAAAGATTTCACTTATTTATTTGGGAAAAAGACAGGGAGAGAGCAGAAGCAGGGGGGAGGAGAGAGGGAGAGGGAGAAGCAGACTCCCGGGGGAGCAGGGAGCCCATCGAGCTCCATCCCAGGACCTTGAGCTCATGACCTGAGCCGAAGGCAGATGCTTAACCAACTGAGCCACCCTCCCCCTTTGATTATTTTCTTAGGAAACATTCTTAGAAGTAGGATGATTAGGCCAAAGGGAATTATTATGTTTATGAATCACAAATTGGTCTCCAGACAAATTGCCAAAAAGAGTTTCTGCTTCTGTGACAGCTATAAGAAACATTAGTTCATCTAGTAAAGAAATATGTAAGTTCTTTACTGAAGCATGACATAAAGATCACATTTCTGTTTCCTGAATTTCCTGGAAGCTCTACTCCCCGGGCTAGTAATAAAAAGTTTTCTAGTATTTGCTGTATGCCAGACACTGTGCTGGATGCCGCACCTGTATTTTCTTTTTTAATTCTTACAATATCTTTATGATATAGGCCCTGTTGTGGTTCCATTTTACAGATGAGGACCTTGGGACTCAGAAAGGATAAGGGACCTGAACTACCACACATATAAGGAAGCAGGTAATTATTAATCCCCCCAAATTCTTTAATTGGATGTGGCCAGAAATTGTATCTGAAGCCAGAGGTCACAAGTCTTAGTTCCACATTTAATGAGGAATCTTGAATAATACTATTGACCCAGGTGCTTGGAGATAAAGACTGTTGACCCAGGAGCTTGGCCTTGCATCTTGGGTAATGAATAGAGGATGTTTACATATAGGTTACCATAAAATTTATGTTAAACTTGCATTTATTTATATCCTGTCATTATAAAGTTTTTAACTTTGTTGACTAAGAAAATCAAATGACTTATAATAGGACAGGTTGCTTTTAATGGTTCAAAGATCGCTGACTAACAAACTTGAGACCATAAATATATTTATAGGAGGGGAGCCTGGGTGGCTCAGTCATCTGTCTTCCACTCAGATCATGATCCCAGGGTCCTTGGATAGAGCCCAGCATTGGGCTTCCTGATCAGTGGGGAGTCCGCTTCTCCCTCTCTGTGTGCTCGTTCACTTACTCTCTCTCAGATAACGCTTTAAAATTTTTTTTAAAAATATGTTTACAGGAAACTACTTTTGTTACAGTGTTTGTGTTGTGAAATTGAGTTGTTTACTTGAGATTATATACTGTTTATCAAGACATTGAAGTCACCCACCCACTTGTGAAAATTATCTCCCTATGACTTCCTTGACTCCCTTATATAACTTGACCAATGAAGGTGATTGAACTTGTTTGTTGGCAGCACTAGACCATTGCCTTTGATAGTTGCCCTTTTGGTGCCGGTTATCAATTTGCTTTTTCATAGATATCATCTCAATGTATAATCATGAGCATAATTAATTGGATTTGATTATCTTCCCCCTTGATTGGATTAGAAGCCCCATAAGAGATGAGCCCATGCCTGTTCCTGACCATCATTGTATCACCGATGTTTAACACAGAGTCTAGCACATAGTAGGTTCTCATAACGATTTGCTGAATAAATAAGTAAATATCTACTCTAGATAATGCCATAGAGCCTGTAGGAGTCCTGTGGAGGAAAGAGAACTAGAAATGATGAAGAGGGAGAAGTGGAAGGACTGAATATTGTGGCTAGAGGGGAAAAGTCCACTGTTAATGAGGCGGTTAAGTTGTTGACAAGAATGGAGATGATTGTGCAGTAAAGTAGGGCTTCTCAAACCATGTTCCTGCAGGACTTCAGTGGTTCCTTAATATTCTGTGTGCTGGCCTGAAAGTGGCTTTGTACCACTGAAATAAAATAATCCTAAGCTTGTTCTCAATTTTAATTCTCTTGATCTTCAATGGTTATTTCATGTATTTTTCTTGAATTTTAATTCCTGCTGTCTATTATCTATACAAAGGCCTAGGATATTATGGCACGTTATGTAACACATGATCAGTTGAAAATTAATACATAGATACTTCACAAAGTCCACAAATACCAAGCTGACAGTCTGTTTGGAAATAACTGGAGAAGGGGCGAGGGGGAGGCTCAGTGGGTTGAACATCTGGTTCAACATCTTGGTTTTGGCTCAGGTTGTGATCTCAGGTTGTGAGATCTCAAGCCCCCTCCTCGAGCTCTGCATTCTATTCTCAGTGTCGAGTCTGCTTGTGAATCTCTCCCTCAGCCTTCCCCAGTGCCCAACTGCCCGGTTCTAAAATATCTAAAAGAAAAGAAAGAAAGAAAGAAAGAAAGAAAGAAAGAAAGAAAGAAAGAAAGAAAGAAAGAAAGAAAGAAAGAAAGAAAATAGCTGAGGAAGAAGTTTGAAGTTTGCATATGGAAGGATGTGTTTTGAGGTATTCAGGGCAAAGAGACTCCGTACTACAACTTCCTAAGACACCTTAGGACTGTGTCATAGGGACACCCAAATATAATGTTGTCCTAAGGATGACTGCACCTGGCCAGAGGAGAAGTGTCAGTTCCTTTGGTGACCACACCGTCCTGATTGCTTGGGCTGAGCTTGTAGTCAATTAAATACAAAATATTTTCTTCCATCCCTTGACTTTGAAGTTTTTTGGATCAAATTCAGGGATTGGCATTTTTCCTATTATGTTTAATCTCTATTAGTTTCCTGCCCATGAAGGCTTTGTGGATTTGGATTCTGGCAGTAAGCTCCATAGGTCCTCTCTATCCCCTCTGCTATTGAATTGTGTCCCTCTCCAAATTCTTATATTGAAGCCCTAACCCCCAATGTGATGGTATTTGGAGGTGGGGCATTTGGGAGGTAATTAGGATTAGGTGAGGTCATGAGGGTAATTAGTGCCCACAGAGGAAGAGACAACAGAGGCTTGCTCTCTCTCTCTCTCTCTCTCTGCCATGTTGAGGACACACCTAGAAGATAATAGTCTGCAAGCCAGGAACACAGTACTCACCAGAACTCAACCATCTTGGCACCCTAATCTCAGATTTCCAGCCTCCAGAAGTGTGGGAGAAGAAATGTCTATTGTTTAAGTGACCCAGCCCATAGTATTTTGTTATAGCAGCCTAAGCTAATTAAAATAGCCTCTTTAACCCAGTATCTCATGACTCTAGTTGCATCACCAAGTTGCATGGTTACTCACCTTCCAGATGCCCTTGCATTTGCTCCACAAGCCGCCCTAGGTCCCACCTGGCCTCCATCTGCTCCCCTACCTCCAGCAAAATTGAATGTGCCACACTCTGGGCCCCTCCATCTTCCATAAATCAAATTACGAAAGGCAGAGAGAGCCACTAACGTTTAGCAAATCAATTAAAACCATAGGCTCTGAGGTCAGAATGTTAGGGTTTATGTTCCAATTCTACCATCTGCTAACTACCTGACCTTTTAGGCAAGTAAAGTAACCTACCTGTGCCTCAGCTCATCTGTAAAATGAGGTGATTACCTGAGTTAATATATCTATACTACTTGGAAGAGCGTATACTACATAACAAGGACTCAACAGTTGTTACACTTATTAATACTCTGACTCAGACACAGTGCTAAGTCCTTCATAGGTTACATCTTATATAATCTTTAGATCAACCCCGTGAGGGATTGACCATCTCCTTTTACAGACAAGCAGCACCCCTCATCACTCTGAGTTTACCCTATTTTATTGTCTTTACAACACCTACTACCATCCCCATGTAACATTACTTATTAGTTTTCCTGCTTATTATGTCTCCCCAACAACACTTCACATCTGCTAGAATGAAAGCTCTTGGAGATAAGGGACTTTGCTTTGTTCACCACCTAATGAACCTAGTAAGTTCTCAAGAAATACTTTTAAATGAACTAGTAAGTTCTCAAGAAATACTTTTAAATGAACATATGATTGAATGAATGAATGAATGAAAATAAGGAGCTCGGGTACAGAGAGATAAAGTTGCTAAGCTAAGATCACACAGAAAATAACCGGCAGAACTGGGATTTGATATCAAGTCTAGATGGTTCTAAAAATCTGTCCTTTCTCTACCACTGCTTCCCAGAACAGCAGAAATGAGCACAGTTGGAGAAGGCAGCTGGGCGAAGGGGGTTAGATAGCAATCAGCTCCTTAACCAGAGATTCCCTCTCTCTCCTTCCAGCAGTAAAGTCACATAGAATAGCTGATAAAGTCTACACTGACATCCAAGGTGCCTTCAGGACTTGCAAGCCAGCTCCACCTTGCATGTATGGCTGGAATATATGGGAAAGTAGAGAGAGAAAACCTCAAGCTATAGGAATGGCCTCAATCTAGATGTCCAGAGGCCTAGGCTCTAGTCTGGGCTTAGCAAGTCAACTAACCACTGTGAGAATGCATGTAAGTCATATATATTTTCTTAACCTCTCTTTTTCCTCTTTTGTTGTCCCTGCTGATGGCATGATTTTATTGACACAAATAAGTAAACAAGCTCACAACAAAGGGCACCTGCTTTAGAACTAATTTTCAGAAAGGCTGCCTTAGTGTTAATTGTGCCTAAATTTTAAAATGCTGTATTTGGCAGGAATTCTCCAAAATTTAAGTGGAAAACATTATGCTTAATGGGCAACTAGTTCAGCTCCTCTGAGTACACTTGGGAGTGCATTTTTGGGAAGAAATGTTAAACTATCTTCCCTGATAAGTATATCAAAGCACAGTTCTAATAAAAAAAATTATTTTATGGTTAAAGCAACTGGTTTGTAATATTTTCACTCAACATTTTGGATATTCTCTTTTAAGCTTTATATGCACAATAATGGCATTTCAGCATTTGTGTTGAACTTTAATTTCTTCCCCTGCAAAATGGGGTTGATAATTCCTCACAAATACGTTGAGAAATTCACGTGGAATCACATCTATTGAACACTCGGAAGAGAAGATGATACACAGTAAGCTTTCAACAAATGGTACTTGTATTAGTTGTCTATTTCTTGTTTTCTTAAACGATTTTATTTATTTATTCACGATAGACATAGAGAGAGAGAGGCAGAGACACAGGCAGAGGGAGAAACAGACTCCATGAGGGGAGCCCGATGTGGGACTCGATCCTGGAACTCCAGGATCACATCCTGGGCCAAAGGAAGGCACTAAACCCCTGAGCCACCCAGGGATCCCCTAGTTGTCTATTTCTACTTAACAAATTATCCCTAAACTTAGCAGCTTAAAAAAAATAGACACTCATTTCACCATTTCAAAGGATCAGGAATCCAGAAGAGGCTTTAGCAGAGGTAAGTCTGGGTCAGGGTCTCTCATGAACTTCTAGTCAAGATATCAGCTGGTGGCCTGGGACAACTGTCATCACAAGACTCAAATGGAGCTGAAGAATCTGCTTCCAACCTCTCACCTGATTGCTGCCAAGCTTGAGTTCTTAGCTGAGCAAAGTCTTCCTATCCTTGCCGCATGGGCCTCTCCATAGGGCTGCTTCCCCAGAGTGACAGATTCAAGAGAGGGAAAGTAGAAACCCCAGATGGAAACCTAAACCATTTACAAGAGAGTGAATATCAGGAAGCCAAAGGCATGGGAGCCACCCTGGAGAGTGGCCACTCACCATATTTATTATGACTATTATTTCTTCATCTGACTACAATTCAGTTTCCTGGACCCACCTCTAGAACTTCTCATTTAGTAGCACTGATGTAGTCACTCAAAAATCCAGATAATTTAAAAAAAATTTTTTAAAAATATTATTTACTTATTTGGGAGCACAGGAGAAGGGGAGGGAGACTCTCGGCTGAGCAGGGAGCCTGATGCAGGGCTCAATCCCAGGACTCTGAGATGGTGACCTGAGCTGAAGGCAGAGGTCTGAGCCACCCAGGCACCCCGAAAAGCCAGAGAGCCTGCAGATAGTGATGAATTCTCCAGGAGAGAGACTTATGCACACTCTGTCAACAAATAAGGGAAGCAGAAATATTAGAAAAGAATTTTATGTTTGGTATGTAAAAGATCAAAGCCATCACAGTGGGAAAATTCAGAACTTTGCTGGACTTCCACACCTTTTTATTTCTTAATCGCTTATGTGGTAGGAGGTGGAGTCCGTGTTTTTCAATGCTTAGGGCCCTGTTGGGAGGACACACTTTGAGAAACACTGTTCTCATTCTAGATTCTTCTTCCTGGACTAAGCTGCTTGTTTCTCTCCCCTGGCACTGCCCCTCCGTTAGGCCTCTCTGCCTTTCTCTTCTGGCTACTGTGAATCTTCCAGCCTGACTGGCTAAACTGACCACAAGCTCTTTGTGAAATTTAAAAAGTGATGGGGGATCCCAGGGTGGCTCAGCAATTTAGCACCTGCCTTTGGCCCAGGGTGCGATCCTGGAGTCCCGGGATCGAGTGCCACGTCGGGCTCCCAACATGGAGCCTGCTTCTCCCTCCTCCTGTGTCTCTGCCTCTCTCTCTCTCTCTATGTCTATCATAAATAAATAAATTTTTAAAATAAATAAATAAATAAATAAATAAATAAATAAATAAATAAAAAGTAAGTGATGTGCAAGACTGTGTTAATTGAAGTAAAATGCCCAGGTGAAAAGAGGTTTCAGGTCCTGCTGGCCTTGTTCACCTACAGGTTGTATGGATGTCATCTTATCCTCCAGCTGCCCAAGAAGGGGCCGGTGGGCGGGGTGCACCCACAGCAGCTTCTTGACTCCTGCAACTCTGAGCATTTCCCCAGCTCACACCAAGGGAGGCCAGGCCAGGCATCTGGAAAATCCAAGGTTTTTTTCCAAGCAGCTCTCTACTGCCTGATGATTCCCTCCAACGCCGGGGACTGGACCCATTTCTTTTCCCATCTTACTTTTTGGACTCGTCTCCTTCGACTTCTTGGTCTGACTTTGACATTTTTTGTTTTTTCAAACTTCTTTTTTGTTTTAAATTTCTAAGGTAATACCTGCTTGTGGTTAAATAATAATAACAATAATAAACAGTAAAATGTACACAGTGCACAGCAAGTTTCCTTTCCATCCTGGAGCCCCTACTTCCCTCCCCAAGGAGAACCACTATAGATGGTGGTTTCTTGGATAGCCTTTCAAAAATGTTCAGTGAATTTATAAATAGGTTCCATCTCTCTTCTATTACATACAGATTTTAAAAAGTACATACCATTAGTGGTCTGCATCTTGCTTTATTGGCCTGGCAAAACATCCTGGAACTCTTTCCGCATCAACACATATGCACCATTCACCAACAGACCTACAGCATTCACTAAATGGCTGCCCAGTCTTTCATTACTTGGGTATGTTATAACTTGTTAGTGGGTGGGTATTTGGGCCCTTTGTTTTGGTTTTGGTTAGTACGACAATGAACATCTTCACGTGAGCAGATCTGTTTGATAAATCTCTGAGTTAAATCATTGGTTAAAGGCAGCATGCATTTTTAATTTTGATATTAATCCAAAGATGCCGCACCCCTCTCCATTCACTACATGGTATTTCCTCACCATTTCACAACACTGAGTGTTATTAATCCTTTTACTGATATTTTGATTTTTGCCAATTTGAGAGGTGGAAGATATCTCATTTTATTTTAGGTTTATTCATTTAATTATGAATGGGATTGAGTCTCTTTTCATGTTTATTGGTCATGCATAAGCTATTCTTTTTCTGTGAGCTGTTCCTTCTTTTGTGGCTTGATTTGAGATGCACAGTATTCCCAAGGCCCTTCCCTAAGGCCTTCTCTCTACCCACCACCATCAGTCCCTCCACCTGTCCTGCCCAGCCACCTACTGCCACCTACTGACAGGGGTTGCATTTACCACAGGCCCTCACAGATGCTCTCCTTGCCCACCTGCTTCTCCCTAGAGCTTAACCCCGCAATGAATCATGCCCTCTGTTCCCAGGATTCTGGTTTAGCAAATAAAAATGCAGGACCTCTAGTTAAATGTGAATTATATATATATAAACGGCAAATAACGTTTTTTGGTTGGCATAGACTTATACTAGAAATTCTGCATGATTTATCTGAAATCCAAATTTACCTGGGTGTTGAGTAATTTATCAGGCAATGCTTATTCCAAGGCTTCCTGCTAAATTTGGGTCCCCATCATCACCACACCACCTTCTTTATGCTCAGCAAGTTCTACTGTGCCACATTCCAACCCAGCAGTTCTCCAAATTATGGTTGCAGGTGATAATATAAAGCACATGGTTAAGACCTTGGCTCTGGATTTGAATCCTAACTCAAGCCAGTAAGGAGGTGTGAAGGTAACATCCTCTCTGGCACTCCTGTTTCCTCATCGGGAGAATAAGAAGAATAGGGTATTCTCCTCATTGGGTTGCTTTGATAATTTCTAACATTAAAGCTACCAGTTATTAACTGCTTTAGATGTGTCAGTTCCTATGATTATTATCAGAGTAAGAAAAAAAAAACCACCGCAATTATAAAGATATTAAGTCACAAGAAAGTTGAAAACTATGGAGGCATCCAGAAGAGTTGAGGGTTGCCACTGCAAAGTATGGAAAGGAGTAGGATAACTACTTTTATAAAAATAAATGTTTTAGGGGCACTTAGGTGGCCCTGTCAGTGAAGCATCTGCCTTTGGCTGAGGTCATGATCCCGGGGTCCTGGGATCAAGCCCCTGAATTGGGCTCCCTGCTCAACGGGGAGTCTGCTTCTCCCTCTGCCCCTCCCCCTGCTCGTGCTCCCTCTCCCTCTCAAATAAATAAAATCTTTTTTAAAAAATCTTTTTTTATTTAACACTTATTGACCTTTTTTTGAGAGAGAGAGAGAAAGAGAAGGGGGAGGGGCAGAGGGAGAGAGGGGCTCCATCTCACAACCCTAAGATTGTGACCTGAGCTGAAGTCAAGAGTCAGAGGCTTAACCAACTGAGCCACCCAGGAGCCCCTCTATCTTTTAAAATGGAATGCATGCATGCATTACTTGGGTAAAACAAAACAAAACAAAAAACGTTCTCAAGGTGTATTTGTTTGAGAGAGCACGCTGGCGTGTGCACATGAGTGGGGGGAAGGGCAGAGGAGGAGACTCCCAAGCAGACTCCCTGCTGACTGGAGGGGGTGAGGAGGGTGTGCAGGGCTCAGCCTCACGTGAGGTCAGGAACTGAGCTGAAACCAAGAGTTAACGCTTGACCGACTGAACCACCCAGGTGCCCTCCCAAATTCTTTTTCTTAAGTTTTTTAGGCAAGGGGGCTCAGAGCTCTGACTGCATTCTCAGTGATCACCTTCGGCATATCAGCTTCCCTTGTGATAGCAAAGTGGCTGCAGCCATGCCAGGCCTCATATTAGCACACCTAACCATCCAGAGCAGCCTTCTTTCCCTGCCGTTACTCTGATGGCCTGCCCAAGAGAATGCTAGGGCCTGACTGCAGAGCTAATTATGACTTTTGTAGGTCCTAAACACTTTTGCCTTCATGGACCCCTTCCTCCAGGAAAAAAAATTTTTTTAATTACATTATTTGACCGCTAGTGGTAAAGATAAATAACCAGTACTACATATTGTATTAGTCAGCTTAGGCTGCCATAACAAAATACTACAAACTGGCTGGCATAAACAACAGAAATTTATTTTCTCAAGGTCAAGGTGCTGTCAGGGTTAGTGTCTGGTAAGACCTTTCCTTTCCCCACTAATTTCAAACTATATTACAAAGCTGTAGTAATCAAAATAGTATGGTACAGGCACAAAAGCAGATGTATAGATCAAGGGACCAAACTATAGACCAGAAATGAACCCACATATATATGGTCAATCAATTTTCTTTTTTTTCTTTTAAGATTTTATTTATTTATTCATGACAGACACACAGAGAGGGAGAGAGAGAGGCAGAGACACAGGCAGAGGGAGAAGCAGGCTCCATGCAGGGAGCCCGACGCAGGACTCGATCCCAGGTCTCCAGGATCCAGCCCTGGGCTGAAGGCGGCACTAAACGGCTGAGCCACCCGGACTGCCCTGGTCAATCAATTTTCAACAAAGGAGCCAACAATATACAAGTGCAGAAAGGATAATCTTTTCAAAATATAAAGCTGTGAAAGCTGCCCAGCCACATGGAAAAGAATGAAAGTGGACTGCTATCTTACACTATGCATAATAATTAACTCAAAATGCATTGAAGACTTGAATGTAAAAGCTGAAACCATAAAACTCCCAGAAGAAAAATAGAGGGTAAATTCCTTGGCACTGGTCTTGACAATGATTTTTTGCATTTGACACCAAAAGGCAACAATGGCAAAAATAAATGAGTGGGACTACATCAAAATAAAAAGTTTCTGCATAGCAAAGGGAAACATCAATGAAATGATAAGGCATCAAGGACCAGGGTTCTGTCAGGGTTAAGATCTGGTAGACCTCTCTTCTTGGCTTTCAGATGGCCACCTTCCTGCTGTGTCCCCACATGGCCATTCTGTGTGGATGTGGAAAGAGAGGACTTTTTGGTATCCCTTGGGATACCTATGGGATTAGGGTCTCATTCTTAAGACCTCATTTAACCTTAATTACTAAAAGCCCTATCTCCAAATATGGGCACACTATATTACTCTGGGGGTTAGGAAAATTCAGTCCATAACATATATTAAAGGGTCATCTTTAACCAAAAAGTTCGTTTTGTTTCCCCTTTTGATTCTAGACAAAATTAAGACATTTTCTTATGTCTTCAAAAATTAGGGACCCTAGGCATTGTGCCTACTCGAGGAATACATATCCCTGCTTGATTGATTTAGACCTAGATCCACAGGGCTTTTAATTCAATCACATAGAAAATGGGGGTGAGATCATACTGATTAGATTATGGCACTCACTAGAGCTGGGAATAGGGTCTATCCCACCCAGATGGAATTTCTGCTATAGAATAGTGGAGGGAAAGGGACAGATGCCAGTGAAATAATTGAAATATCCATTGCAGATGTGAACAATTTACAGAAGAAGACAAAGAATGACAAATTATCAATTAGCATATGAAAAGATCCTGGCTAGTGATTGAGGATAGGAAAAATAAAACAATAATGAGTTATTTTTCACTCATCAAATTGGCAAAAATTTAAGTCTGATAGTGTCCAGACCTGATATATAGAGAAAAGGGTGCTCTAGTACACTGTTGGTGGAAATCTAAGTATGCACATTTTGGAGTACAATTAAGTATTGGCCATCAAAATTTTAATTGTGCATGTATACACTTCATCCCAGCAATCCAATTTCTAGGTATCTAAATATCTAACATAGAAAAACATGAGGGATATTTGTAAATAAAAGCATGTATAAGGATATTCATTGCAGTATTGTTGGTAAAAATGTATAAGAACCTTCACAATTCATTAAGAGTAGTGTGGTTAAATAAGCTATACCAAATACGTACTATGGAGTATGATACAGCCGTACTATAAAAAATAAAGTACCTCAATATGTAGTGATCTGAAAATAGCCCCAAGACATATTTTAAGCTGCAAAAGATTACATGTGTATATGTACATATATATGTATACACATACATAGAATGATCTCATTTCTGTAAACCAAATTGTTTCCAAATATGCATATTGTAGATGTGTATTGATATGTAGATATTATATATATTGTACCCTATGTATGTATATTACATATATATTGTACCTTAGGTGTAATTGTGCTTATAAAAACATCTCAGAAGAGCCCACAGCAGTCTGATATGGTAGTTTCCTCTGGTCAGAGAAATGAAATGAGTAGGGCTGATGGGGGCTTTTGTGTTATTCATATTGCATGAAATTTTTTAAAAATTTATTTATTCATGAGTGACACACAGAGAGAGAGAAAGAGAGAGAGAGAGGCAGAGACACAGGCAGAGGGAGAAGCAGTCTCCACGCAGAGAGCCCAAGGCAGGACTTGATCCCAGGCCTCCAGGACCAGGCCCCCGGCTGAAGGCAGTGCTACATTGAAAAAAAATAACAAAAAAAGTAACTTGCCAAGGGACACATGGTTTTCCTACGGCAGAGCTAAGATAAAAGCCTAGACCTGAGATAGGCAAAGACCCAGCTCATTCCATTATTAACTGGTCACACAATCTCTCTGAGTTTGCCTTTCTCCCAAGAGCTCCTATACCCTCCACTCTCATTGCATGTGTCTCTCCTTTTCTCACAAAATGCCTTCAAAGACCATAGTCACTGTCCTTCCTCCCACCCCGTTAGCCCCTAGTCACTCTGTTTTCCCTAGGTCACGTCACTGAAACTGCTTATGAAAGCCGGGCCATCAAGTTGAGGTTTCTTCATTACTGGAGGAGCTCTGCGTGCTGAGACAGCTAACCCCACAGGCCTGCCCTGCCCAGGCCTCTGTATCTCACTAAGGATCACAAAAGCCCCATCATCTGCAGCGGCTCTGAGGGTCCAGAGTCCATTCCAGAAGGACATCTCTGATAGGAGTATTTCATGTCTGTAAAACAACTCTCCAGAAAGGAATAAATAAGGCTCTAAATAAAGCTTTCCTCAAAGACATTTTGAGGATTAAAAAAAAAAGTCATGCATGTGAGGGCACATTATAAAGTGGGGAGTGCTACAATCCCACTGGCTGCCATGATCCCTTTTTTAAAACCTAAAACACTTGGTTTGTTTCGAAAAGGCGGGGCACGTACAAGGAAAACCACTCAAACAGCACCAAGGAGAATGAGGTGAGAGTAAGCCTCCCTCCCTCCCACTTGAGGCTGAGTTCTCTCTTCCAGAGACAACTGCTTGCTGGATCCTCTTGGCACCCAGCTGTTCGAAGATAACCTTTGTACTTATAAACATAGATATGTGTATATGTACATCGATATTCCTGTCTAACCCCCTGAGCAGCACATATTGTTCTACATCTTTCTTTTTCCACCTAGCCGTATAGCTCAGAGACTGATTGATTGATAACTGTGTATTTCAGTAATTCGCAGACATATAGATCTGCTTCATTCTTTGTGAGAGCTGCATAGCTTTTTGCTCTCAGGTTGTACCAGTATGTATTTAATTAGTCTCCTACTAATGGACATTCAGATTGTTTCTCAAACTATGCTGTAATGAATTACTTTATTCAGTTGTCTTTGCACACATGAGTGAATATTCTGGTAGAACATGTTAGAGTAGTTGTATTTTAGACTTTTGACCGAGAAGGCAAGTGTATTGTAGTAGAACACAGCGCGGACCCAAGTGCTGGCTCTGCCACTTACTAGTTGGGTGCACTTGGATAGGTCCCTTAGCCACTCTGTGTCACGGTTCCTCCATCATAAGGGTTGCTGCAAACACTGGATGAGTTTATATACAAAAATGGCTTAGAAGAGCACCCGGTGTGACATCAACACATATCATGGGTCTTTGGTATATTATATTAATTATTTAGTTTGTCAAATTGCCTTCAAAGAGGCTGAGGAAATTTGTATTCTCACCATAGTGTCTTATTTTCCTGACCCTCACCAATATTGCTTATTTTCAAACTTTTTGAAGTTTGTTAATCTGACAGGTAAAAAGGGTACCTCCTTGTGACTTTAGTTTTCATATGATTAAACTCAGTTGACCTTCATGGTCCTATTCCTACTGAACTTCCTAGCGGCAGTTGACATTTGAAGCCTAGACCTAAAAATTAAAAAAAAATAAAAATAAATGAAGCCTAGACCTATTAGGTTGTCCCCTTCTCCTTGGCAAGTCTTCTCTATTGCTTCCTAGGACCCTGCACTCTACTCCTTTGGTTCTCCTTCTGCCTTTCTGACTGGTCGTCTAGTAGCTCCTCTTCCTCCTTCCGTCCTGACTCTCAAGACCTTCTCAGTATGGCTTTACTTACTTTACTGACCTTATTTCCTATTCTTATTCCCGACTTTATTTTTTCTAAATACATCCATGACCTGTTCTCTGAATCCTTTTATATGCTTTTCTGTCTCTCTGTTTTTGCTCATGTTCTAATTGGAATTCATCACGTCTTGGGTTGCCAGGTAAAATACAGGACACCCAATTAAATTTGAATTTCGGATAAACAACAATTGCTTCTAACGTTTTTATTGTTTACCTGAAATTCAAATTCAGCTGGGCATCTTTTACTGCTAAATCTGTCAACCATATTCCCAGTACTTTGTACCCTAAAGTACTGTGTTCATACAAGAATGAAGGCCCTGACCAGGCAAGGGCTGGGTCTTTCTTTTCTTTGCATTGTATGCAGGGCTGAGCACACAGTGGTTCCTCAGGAAATATTTGCTGAGTTCAGTGATATACATTTTCTTTTATTTGGGCACAGGAAAATTGCTCCTTCCCTCTCATTCCTTATTTCACTCGACCCCCAGCTGTTGTTCTTGATGATTTTGAGTAACTATATATTAGTTACCTAATCGAAGCCCTCTTAGATTATAATTTTTTTGTGTATATATTTACACCAGTTCAAATGGATTAGCTGAAACATAAAGAGGTCGTCTAGCATGGTGGCTAATGTCTCACACGTAATCTTGGCTTCACATTGACTAGTTGTATATTAGTCCAGTTTTTTTCATCTATAAAATAGTTAACAAGAAGTGCCTTACTCAAGGCACTTGTGATTAAATCAGATTATTTGCAGGCAGGCACTTAGTATATAGTATGGACTGTGTGTCTCTCATGAATAAATAAAATCTTTTAAAAATATATGTTAGCTATTATGATATTGAATATTGAAGGCTTTTCATTTAAAGATTCATTAGTCTGGTCCCAAAATGTGGAGGTTTTTTGATGGTAGGTCTTTTTCTTTTATTTGAGTTATAATTGACATATAACATTAGTTTCAGGTGTACAACATAATAATTCAGTATTATATTGTGAAATATTCAGTGTATATTGTGAAATGATGACCACGGTTAAGTCTAGTTTAACATCCATCACCATAGTTACAAAGTTTGAGGTTTTTAAAAGATTTTATTTATTCCTGAGAGAGAGAGAGGGAGAGAGGCAGAACATAGGCAGAGGGAGAGGCAGGCTCCCCAGGGGAGCCTGATGCTGGACTCCATCCCAGGACCCTGGGATCACAACCTGAGCCGAAGGCAGACGCTCAACCACTGAGCCACCTAGGCATTCCAGTTACAAGTTTTTTTTCTTGTGATGAGAACTTTTAAGATCTACTCTCTTAATGTCAAATATGCATCATGTTTTATGTACATGAGCAGGAAACTGTGCTGGTGATGGAAACAGTAATAGGTAATATAGGCATGGTCCCTGTTCTTATAGACATTACAATCAAGCATGAGATAACCAAGAAGTTAGAAAAAGCACAAATATGCAATTACCAACTGTGAAAGATTCCATGAAGGAAAACACTGGAGGCTGTAAGAACTTACAAAAGGGGTCCTGAACTAGTCCAGAGAGCACTTCCTTGAGAAATAATACCTGAAATTTATTGAATACTCAGCATATGCCAGTGCGTTCAATTGCTGGGGCTACCGTAACAAAGTACCACAGACTGAGTGGCTCCAACATTTTCTCAGTTCAGAAGGTAGAGTCATCTTTCAATGTTTTCTGATTGAAATCTTTTTCTCACAATTTTGGAGGCTAGAGGTCTGAGATCAAGGTGTAGACAGGGTTGGTTTCCTCTGAGGCTTTTCTCCTCGGTTATAGCCATCTTTTTCCCTATGACTTCACAAGGTCTTCCTCTGTACCTGTTTGTGGCCATATTTCCTCTTGTTATAAGGACGCCCACCATGCTGGATTAGGGTTCATTCTAATAACCTAATTCTAACTTAATTATTTTTTAAAGAACCTATTTCCAAATATGATCACACTCTTGAGGTCCTGGGGGATTAGGACTTCATATGAATTTGGGGCGGGGGGCACACAACTCAGCCCCGAACAGCCATGTACTAATCTATAGTCCTCACTTGAGTTATTTTACACCAATCCTATCATTTTTATTTTTATTTTATAGATCAACTCAATGTACACAGACCTTGCCTAAGGTCATAAAATACCTAGGAATCAACAGAACAGGGGTTTAAACCCAGCCAAACATTCACCAAAGTTAGAGCTGGCTTAGCAAAGTTTAGAGGGAGCAGACCAGTCAGAGGGGGAGAAAGGGGGATAAGGACCTGGAAAGGTAGAGAGCTTGGCACAAATAAGGGAATCTTAAGAAGCAGCGCTGATGAGGTTACAGAAGTGTGCCAGGGCAAATCATGGCAGTCATTACAAGCCACAGTTAGGATTAGGATTTGGGTCTTTATCCTAAGAACAATCAGAAAACATTGAAAGATGACTCTACTTGCTGAATCAAGAGAATCACTTGAAGGAAATTTTAAAAATCTTAATTTTTTAAGGCCCCTGAGATCTGTTGGTTTTGTCAATACATTACACCCAAGCTTGCACATAATCTATAATCATGAGAGAGAAATATTTGTGGGGTTGGTCTCCTCCAAGTCAGAACTACTTAGAGTAGGTGGGTATATATTTGAAAGGAATATATAAGCTTAGGCGAGCTGTGTGCTATGCTGGGCTCCTCCGAGGGAATAGGAAGGTTGTGAATTACAGGTCCGCCATCAGACTAAGACTTCATCTGGGTCTGCTGTTTGGGCAGCTTTAAACGGAGACATGTGGTCAGGGTCGCAACTCAGCATTGAAACTTCAGGTGCAGGGACACCTGGGTGGCTCAGCGGTTGAGCATCTGCCTTTGGCCCAGGGCGCGATCCGAGGATGCTGGATGGAGTCCCACATCAGGCTCCCTGTGGGGAGCCTGCTTTTCCATCTGCTTATGTCTCTGCTTCTGCGTGTGTGTGTCTCTCTCTCATGAATAAATAAAATCTTAAAAAAAAATACTTCAGTTGCAGGGACACTGGGTGGCTCAGGGATTGAGCGTCTGCCTTCAGCCCAGAGCCTGATCCTGGAGTACCGGGATCGAGTCCCACGTCGGGCTCCCTGCATGGAGCCTGCTTCTCCCTCTGCCTGTGTCTCTCTCTCTCTCTCTCTCTCGGTGTCTCTCATGAATAAATAAAAATCTTAAAGCAAATAAAACTTCAGTTGTAAAGAGAAAAGACCAAGCAGCTTCGCCTAGTAATATCTTTAAACAACTTTATTTAGGTATCATTTACATGCTGTAAAATCCACCGGTTCTGAGGGTACAACGACTTTTAGTAAATTCACAGCAGAGTCATCACCACGATCCAGTTTGGGAGTATTTCCAGCCCACTGAAAAGATCCGTCCCACTGGTTAGCAGACAATTGCGGCTCACTTCCACCCCCAGGTCTGTCTAATTAGTGTATTTTACTGAATGAGACGACTTTACAGGCCCCAGATACTCTTAAAAGGAACCCAAGACTGGCACCCCCGCCCCCACCCCAGTTAGTACACCTAAAGGGGCATCTATGTATGTTTCATCAGCGCGCCAACTAGGTCCCGGAGGCTGGGTCTGTATGTAGGGAATGCCTTCATTCCTCCACCACGTGGAGCTCATTACCCAGACGAGGCCAAAGCACGAAGCCCGCGAATCTAGGCAGGACATGCACGCGTCCGTGGGGGAGGCGAGCACACCCCGCGGTGAGCCCTGCGTCTCTATCTTAGAGGACCCGGCGGGGCGGCGCGCGCATGCGCAGCTTCGCGGAGCGCCTCGCAACCTGTAACTGAAACCCCCTGCTCGAGCCCCGTCGGTTCAGCTGTTGGGGCCCCGGCGTTCCGGACCCGAGCGGCCACCCGTGACAGCCAGCGAGCCCTGGCCTGGTAGGTAGCCCCTCCCCCGCCCCCCGCGGCCCCCAACCTCCCTCGCTGTCCCCGCTCAGGGCTCGCAGGGAACACCGAGACCGCGAGGTCGCGCGGCCCGGCCGCCGGGGGAGCCGAGCTCTCCCTTAGCCACACCCCTCGCCCCCCCTAGGCCGCGTCTCATTGGTCGCTGGAAGGCCTAGCCCCGCCCCCCGGGCTAACGCCAGCGGCCACGTACCACGTTTTACGTGTCTGGAGCCCGAAAGCGGAAGTTACGCCAGGGACTCGCGAGCGGAGCGCCGGCCCCGAAAGGATATAGGCCGCGGGAGGGAAAGGGGCGGGCCGACGGCATCGGAAGGCGCCGGAAGTGGTCGTGCCGAGGCGGGGTGCGAGAGGGGTGGGCCGGGCAGTTCCCTCGGCGGCGGCTGGGCGCCTCGGGAAGGCGTACTTTCACTTCTTTCCGAGAGCCTGGCCGGGTCCTCCGCCCCAGCCGATATGGATTTCAGGGAGATCCTCCTGATAGCTTCCAAAGGGCAGGGTGTCAACAACGTGCCGGTAAGTCGCCGCCGGGCGCCACTCTGGGAGACCCTGGTCCTCAAGTTCGGAATGCGTGGCCGCGGAACTTGCGGGCGTTCGCCCGGCCTGTCCGGGAGAGGGAAGGGGGCGAGACCTGGGGCGCCCTGTTTCCTCCTCCTGGGCAGCGAGCTACTCGTGCGGACTGCGGGTGACAAGGGGCTGGAGGGGGGAGGCGGGAGCCTTCCGGTCAGGGAGCCTCACGGGCTTAGTCACCCTGCAACGCGGACGGTGAGCTCGGGGGCCGTGGAGTTGCGCGAAGGCCGGTGGCTGACCCCGTGCGGCGGACGTGGTGGTGGAACCCAGCGCGGGTGGTGTCCGGCTCCGCCGTGAAGTCCAGCCCGGAGGGTGGGAAGGGAGCGTGTGTGTTGGGAAGCTGCAGGGCTTTTAGGGACCTGGCCTGATCTCGCCTTTCGGCCGATTTATTTACCCCCCGAGACGGGGCTGAATATCGTGCGATTCCTCGAGCAAGTTAAGTTCTCCGACTTGTGGCCCCACCCGTCCAGCCAACGAGATGATTAAATTACAGCCTCCCAAAGGGTTAATAACACCCCGGGAAAAGAAGTTGAGCGGATTCCACGAAATTCTTGGCCAACAGACTGGGTGAGCTAGCCTTCCTCAACCTTGCGTTCGCTCGTGGCCTTCGCGACGTGTCTTTGTTCGAAATCTGCGTCCCATTTGCTCGGTAATATCTGCCGGTTCGCTGATACCCGCAGAGCCGGGTAAGCCTTTTAAAATCTACACGCTGGAGGCACGGAGAGGGCCTGGTGCGCGGGGTGGTAGCTGTTTTGCATAAACGAGTCATTTCTGGATCCTCGGATGGTACCCACAGCACAGCTGTAAACCGACAAATTGCATTGCGATACCTGCGGTCGGAGCAGTGAGGTGTACAGCCCGAACGGCTCTCTTTTAAAGTCAATTCAACTGCGATTTATTGAGCTCTCACTCTGCGTTCTGCATTTTCTTTCTTTCTTTCTTTCTTTCTTTCTTTCTTTCTTTCTTTCTTTCTTTTTTTTTTTTTTTTGATTTTTTTTTTCTGTATTTGCAGTGGTTTTGTTTTGTATTCCCCACTCCTGCCCTTTTCTTTTTTCTTTTTTAAAGATTTTATTCATGAGAGACACAGAGAGGCAGAGACATAGGCAGAGGGAGAAGCAGGCTCCATGCAGGGAGCCCGATGTGGGACTCGATCCTGGGACCCTGGGATCACAACCTGAGCTGAAGGCAGACGCTCAACCGCTGAGCCACCCAAGCGGCCCTCCTGCCCTTTTCTTATCTTCTAAGGCTGCCCCCCCCCTTTTTTTACCCTTTTGAAAATATTCATCTGACGATAGTAAAATAACTGGTAAAATAAAACTGATACAGGTCAGTTTAAAATTTGTTGAATCCCCCTGTATTCATCTCCCATCCCAAGTACCCTGAATAATCATTCCCCGGAGCCATGAGTCATAAGATCTGCAGGTTAAAGTTATGGGCTTAAGCCTTTGAACAACAGAATTCACTTTCTGCAAATACTGTAGATTTTCTAGACAAGTCAGTATTGGAGTTAGTGACCTTTTATCTTTGCATAATTAGGTCCATATTTTATTCTAGATCTTCCTGAATTTCATTGGAGGTCAAAAAAAAAAAAAAAAATGATAGCTTTGATGCCCAGGAATAGTCCATAGAAGAATCCAAACCAAGTCATTTCTTATTCTCAAAACCAATGGCTTCTGGGAGAAAAGCAGATAATCTTAGAGCAGAAGATTTCAAAACTTGTGTGCATTTCAGAATACATTATCAACAGATCTTTGAAATAAAGATTGAAAGCAAAAAGAAGACAGGTAATTGGTGAGGTCGTTTAAAATCTAATAGATGAATATAGGCATATATTTTATGAAAGCATGCTTTCCCCTGCCCACCAGGAAAAGCTAGTAAGCCTAGAAGTTTGATTTAGTTAGCATTATAATCCTTTTTACATCAGATGAAGTATATCACAAAAGAAACTAATGAAGGACAGAGCTAGGCAGTAGTTAAATTTAATCCATGATCTCGCTTTCACTTGGTTCATCTGATTATTCTGTTACTTATCAAAGCTACACCATAAGCTTTATTGATTGAGAACCATAGAGGCTTTGCAGTAATTGACAGGTATAACTCCTTTCCTTCCCTCTCTAGTACTTATTTGGTTCTTATTTCTCTTTAGTCATCTTCCCCACCATCCATTTGGATCTTATCAGAGCTGATGTTCAGATTTCAGTCTTCAGAGTTCCTGTGTCACACCTTTGCTACAGGAAGGACATATGGTGACGAGCACTGATTAGCTCCAAGGGAGGCTAACATGTAAAACATCTGGACAGCCACTTTGAACTATCTCTGGGGCTTCATTTTTAAGAGGGATCTGTTGTATCTGGTTTGAGAAGCAATGAACATTTCTGTAATGCAGCCGCTTTCTTTTCTGTTGTCTTTTTAGGAGAAATAATTATCTTTAGAATGTTTTAGTTAAAACAAAGGAAGGTTGCATCATGCCTAGCAATATTAGGCAAGGTATCATTTCCCAGTGGAAAACTGAATTTAAAAAAACGGCTGATCAAGGTGATGTAACTAGTTATTGTCACAAGCTCCATTTAAATTTAAAAGAGAAAAATAAATAAATAAAAAAATAAAAGAGAAAAGATATTTTGGGTAACCTTGACTTAAATTTTTTCTCCCTGGGTCCTCTAGCAAAAACAGTTTCTTGGTTTGGTAGAATGCTAAAGCTTGGAATATGGATTCTTGTAGGTTGCAGGTAACTATAATTGATGGCTTGTAGGTGCATGAGACATGTGGTCTTTCTCATAATCATACTGTGAAAATCATCCTAGACAAGGTGTGACCCTCAAACCAAAAAATACAGAAGCCTTCATGTGGTATTAGACATATAAAGATTTGGGGGCTATAGTCCCTTAAGGATAAGAATATAGGTATTGAGGGGGCACCTGGGTGGCTCAGTCCGTTAAGCATCCGACTCTTGATTTCAGCCCAAGTCATGATCTCGGGGTCCTGGGACTGAGCCCCAGGTCAGACTTTGTGCTGGAGTCTTTCTTTCTATCCCTCCTCCTCCCCCTTTCTTTCTCTCTCCCTATCTCCCACCCTTCCTCCCCCTTCCCCTCTCTTTTTCCCTACCCCCCCCCCAAAAAAAAAAAGAATACAGGTACTGAAAAAGGAGTTCAGGGACTTTAATCAGGTTGTCAAATTCAGATGTCTTCAGGACCAGGTAGATAATGTAAGTTCTTGAAGTAGTCTGGATATAAAATGGTAATAATGCAAGTTCTTGAAGTAGTCTGGATATAAAATGATAGGTATCAAGCTCTATGTATTCAAAAGAAACCTACCATGTGTTATAGTAGTTATATTTCCTTTTAAAGAACAGTATGGGCCAACAAAATTTTCTGGAGGCAGCCATTTTGCAACTTTTGATCTATAATCAATTATAACAGGATTGCTCCCCATGCTTGCATCTGAAGATCACTTTGTCGGTGCTTGAAGTAGCTGGGATTGCTAGCCTAGAGCAATACTTTAAAAAATATATATTTTTAATTTATATTCAATTAATTAGTATATAATGTATTATTAATTTCAGAAGTAGAAGTCAGTATTTATCAGTCTTATAAAATACCCTGTGCTCATTACATCACCTACTTTCCTTAATGTTCGTCACCCAGTTACCCTATCCCCTATCTCCCCACCCCCAGGACCCTCAGTTTGTTTCCTTTGATTAAGAGTCTCTTATGGTTTGTCTCCCTTTCTGATTTCTTGTTTTATTTTTTTCCTCTCTTCCCCTATGATCCTCTGTTAAATTCCACTAATGAGTGAGATCATAATTCTTTCTCTGATTGACTTATTTCACTTAGCGTAATATCCTCTAGTTCCATCCACATCGTTGCAAATGGCAAGATTCCTTTCTTTCTTTTTCTTTCTTTCTCTTTCTTTCTTCTTTTCTTTTCTTTCTTTCTTTCTTTCTTTCTTTCTTTCTTTCTTTCTTTCTTTCTTTCTTTCTTTCTTTCTTTTCTTTCTTTCTTTTCTTTCTTTCGATAGCTGAGTAGTATTCTTTATCCATTCATCTGTCAATGGACATCTGAGCTCTTTCCATAGTTTGGCTCTTGACATTGCTGCTATAAATACTGGAGTATAGGTGCCTCTTCGGATCACTATATTTGTATCTTTAGGGTAAATACCCAGTAGTGCAACTGCTGGGTCGTAGGGTACTAGAGCAGCACTACTTAACTAGTGTTTCAGGGAGAAGGTCTTTTAGAAAATCTACCCCCACAGAGATTGTGTTATTTTCTCTTCCCCATCACTGCCTGAGAATGAATCTCTGAATAATAATAACAACAATTAACACTTAAAATGCTTACTCAGTGCCAGGCACTGTTCTAAGCACTTTGTGTATATAGATTTAATCACTCTAATGACCATATAAGGAAGGTTGTTTTACAGATGTGGAAACTGAGGCCCAGAGATAGGAAGAAACTTTCCTGAAGTCACACAGCTAATAAGTGACAGGGCTATTAATGGCAGAGCAGAGAATTTGCCAACTGGCTCTAGAGTTCTTGCTCTTAATCATGATCCTGTGTTAAATGAGGGGTGTATTGGATGTGAGGAAGGTTGTCATCTGTAAAGCCTAAACCCATCCAGCCTCCTACCCTCAATTCCAGCCTAATATAGCCTTAGACAAGAACTCTATTTTTTGTGGTACTTCTCCCTCAATTCTGATGGGAGAGAAATTTAAAGGGCAAACCAACAGAATTTGGAAACTGGTGGGTAGAGAGAGATTTACAGCCTGTTTGGGAGAGTGCCAGCATGGTTAACAGAAATAGTCTGAGGGTGAAAAAAGATAATATAGAAAGTTAAATGGTGGACCTGTTTGAGGTCGTGGCACTGTCCAGGAGGCAGGTGGAAATTAGGGAAGGGCATTTAAGATTGTGGTTACCGCCGCAAGAAAGTGTTGGGATTAAGTTAGAAGTGAGATATATTGTAGTAAAAATACTTTTGGACCTGAAACAGGAGACCTAGATTCTAATTTACATTCTGTTACAAACTGTGCAACAACCAGTAAATACACAGTTGTGCTTTTGGGGCTACTTCTAACTTAGAGGTTGGACTAGAGGCTCTGAGGTACCTATCTGTCATTACATTTTATAATCAGGTATATTATTAACACAGTAATATTGAATTTTACATTTGATCCTGTAGCAATCCTGAATAGCATACTTTTTGATTGTTTTATTTTTATCCTCTTAGCCACCCAGCTAAGCAAGCTTAATGCAAATCATTCGTTTTCTGGCCTGCATTTATTCCTTGACTATGATGTTTTGAGAACACTTCAGAAATTGTGTAGTGATTTATTAAACTGAAGAATGTATTTGAATATTCCTAATTCTGACCAATAATAAATCTCTAATATATGTAAACCCATCAGGAAATTTACGTTTCCTCCTATTGCAACAATATGTTATCTCCTGAGTAAAGACCAGCTTTCAAGAAGGGATTGGCTGTTGATTCCAACATAACGTATTTGGTTAAAACATATTTCTAAACAGAAACTTATTTTCTTAATCTGATCATGGCAGTATAATTTCAATGCAAGGAACACATATGTCTTAAAGTGAATTAATGTTTTTTAGGTCTGTTGGCTTCAGAATTACAAATCTTGGCAAAATCTCCGATACTGTATTTAAATGGCATAAGCTTCACTGCTGTGGATCATTCATTGGGGTCCAGCAGAATGACTGAGTTGGCTTGCAGTATAATAAAATGGATGGATACACTTAGGATAAAAGAAACTCTTGTCCAGCTGCTTTTCATGAAGCTCAAACAATGAAGCAGCCTGGTGCCTTGAATCCGATTCAGAATTGGTGGGTGCATCTTGATGTGCTGCTGCTAGAGCTAAATGTGACCATCTGATGCAGGAGAAAGTGCCAAATAGTTCTTCGGCTTTATTAAATGGGATATAATGTAATCCCAGCCTGAGGCTTTTTTTTTAAAACCTGGTTCTCTACTGGGTTACCCTTGTGGGGGTAGCTGATACCTAATATATTCTATTACAGCAAATCTCAAATCTTTTGATACCACAGTGTCCCTTTTTGAAAGGTCTGGCTAGCTCAATGTTAGGAAGATCCATAATGATATACCCAAGAGAAATGATGCTCACACAAAAAAACCTGTACACATGTGTTCACAGCAGCATTAATCATAATAGCCGAAAAGTAAAAAATGCCAGTCAACTTATGAATAGATATGTGGTACATCAGCACAATGAAATACTAAGCCATAAAAAGAAATGAAGTAGTAATACATGTTACATGAACCTTGAGAAGATTGTACTAAGTGAAAGTACCACAATACAAAAGGCCACTATATCAATCAGGGCTCTCCAGAGAAACAGACCAATAGGATTTATTTTAGGAAATTGGTTCATGTAATTGTGTGGCCTGGCAAGTCTGAAATTTGTAGGGCAAATACCTTCTCTGAGAAACCTGTTTTTGCTCTTAATAGCCTTCAACTGATTAGATGAGTACCACCCAAACTACTCAGGGTAAACTGCTTTACCTAAAGTTACCTGATTATAGATGTGTTTTTTTTTGTTGTTTTTGTTTTTGTTTTTTTAAGATTTTATTTGGGTAGCCCCAGTGGTGCAGCAGTTTAGCGCCGCCTACAGCCCAGGGTGTGATCCTGGAGACCTGAGATCAAGTCCCATGTCAGGCTCCCTGCATGGAGCCTGCTTCTCCCTCTGCCTGTGTCTCTGCCTCTCTCTCTCTCTCTGTGTCTCTCATGAATTACACACACACAGAGAGAGAGAGAGGCAGAGGCACAGGCAGAGGGAGAAGCAGGCTCCATACAGGGAGCCTGATGTGGGACTCGATCCTGGGAATCCAGGATCATGCCCTGAGCCAAAGGGGCAGGCACTAAACCGCTGAGCCACCCAGGGATCCCCCTGATTATAGATGTTAACCACACCTGCAAAATATCTTCAACAGCAATGCCTGGATTAGCGTTGGACTAAATAACTGGGCACTATCGAGTAGCCAAGTTAACATATAAAATTGACCATGGAAGCCACATACTGTATGATTTCAATTTTTTCTTTCAAAGTTTTTGAGAAAGAAAAAAAATAGAAAAGTCAACACTGACAACAGAGTAAAATTACATTAGCACCATTTAAATTTACTTAGGTATCCACATACTTGTCATTTTAAAGTTCTAGGTATAAAATTAAAAAAACAAAAATAAAGTTCTAGGTATATTGTTCTTACTCCAAAAGAATTAAAATTATACCCTTGCTGAAACATTTAATGGTCATAGAAACTAATCATTTCTTTATTTTAGTTAAACCAGAGAAATAATTATAATTTCTCAGTTCAAGGATGTTTGGAACCAACTTACAGAGCATCTCCCAAAGATATTTTCTTGGACTTTGAAGGCATCTATTTTCAAACTTAATAATAGAGTCAAGTGAAAATTATCAGTAAGGGTTTTCAAAATTGAAAAATCTTACATATGTTGTATGATCACTCATATATAACCATTTGTCTATGGCCTGTAAATTTTACCTTATATTGTGATACATAGCACTAGATAGTGGTACACTGGGTACATAATTTCATTTATGTGAAATGTCCGGAATTGGCAAATCTGCAGAAACACAAAGTAAGTTAGTGGTTTCCAGGGGCAGAGGGGAGAGAGGAACTAGGGAATGACTGCTAAAAGGTAAGAGATTTCTTTTTGGGATAATGTAAATGTTCTGGTGATGGTTATGGTTGTACAACTCTGTGAATATACTAAAAACCAGTGAATTGTACACATTAAATGGGTAGGTTTTACGGTATGTGAATTATATCTTAATACAACTGTTAAGAAAATCATCTATGAAGACCCAGCCCTACCCCCTTTTTAACCTCACATTTCTAAGTTTTGACCTAAACTTTGTGAAAGAGAATATATAAATACTTTCCTAGTATCTGCGTTTGAGTACATCAAGCTACAGAGCATGTAAGAAACTACTAATTATGACTCAGCTCATGCCGGTGAATAAGATTAAGCCTCATCAAGTTAGGACCTTGCCCTTTTCATTTCCTAGCATACCAATGAAATAAGACTTTTTATAGATTTATTGAATCCCTTCTACATCATAGGACAAAAAGTATTGCAAAGTTATTGGGTTAAATGGAAAGCCAGTTTAATAAGTACCCTTGTGGATTAGAGATGTTAGAACAAAACTGAATTTAAAATTGGCAGTGTGAATGGATAGAAATAGGTGGATACTTTGAAAAAAAGCTAAAGGTAATCTTTGTAATTCTTTTCTGAGTGAATCTGAGATCCTGAACACCCCCCTCCCTTGCTGCTGCTTTGTGTCCTGCCCCTTCTGTATTTTTATGTTCCTTTTTGGTGTTTCCCAAAGTATAGTGCGGATATCTCTGGCTGTACTGTGATTGTAGGTGATACACAAATACTTTTAGTTCTCATAGTTATATATATTTTTAAATGGTTATATTTTAATATGATTTGGAAAAATGTAACTAGCCTTTCAAGCCAGTCATTTCATAGATATTGTTTAAAGTAAAGCTATAATTATAAGTCATAGTGTTATGTCTGTTTTCTTAAGGTTAGTAAATAATACAGGTGGTATACTAAAAGGGCAAAAATGATGAAGATGTTATGCAAATGACTGAAGTTTAGTAAACTGTGCCCCATTGACAGTGTTTTCCCTTTGGAGAACAGTAGCTTTTCAGCTAGTCAGTTTCCATTACCTATCTCTTGAAGTCCCACATTAAGAAGAAAGAGGTCTATCCTGAAGTCAAAATAGGAATTACTCATTGCTATAATATCAAGATAATGAACCAGTGCTGTTTAAGATAACATTAACACATCTATTGGTATTTTGTGGGGGGAAACCTTGTATAAGCTTTGATTTGGCAGGTAAGTCATGGACTAGGTAGTTGGCAGACACAGAAAATATTAAGTCTTGGCGACAAAAATCTATCTTTCCTCTTACAAATCTCCCTAATGGGATAGGGTGAAGTAAGTGTATGTTTCTGCTCACGGGTCTGTATATGTCTTACGCAACTTGAATCATATTCATAGTGTCTCTTCCATTAAGAAAATACGAACTTGGAGATTAGGCCTATGTTTGAGGTTCTTATAAACCAGGACAACTTTATATAGCTAGTTAGGTAAAGCAGTATTCTCTTTCTCCTAAGTATTCTTTCCTTCTCCTTTAAATATGGGGCCCCAGTCCACAACGGAGAGGGCCTACAACTAAATTTGTAACTAAAGATGGAGACTTATTACTGGATTTTACTGTGACTCAACCAAAATGACTGGGAAAGGACTCTGGATGATGCTCTCTTGGGATTTCAGTCAGGGATGTGTCAGGTCACAGCATTGCTATCATGGCAGGATTTTCAGGTTGGATTAGAGCTTGCTTCCTTGGCCAGCTACTTTGTTGGTGAATAATTTAGCTAGAACTCCTAACCTATTTCAGGATGCCTTGTATTTGCCAGCCACATAGTAAGCATGGATCCTTTGGCTTTCCTCTAGGAATTTCATGCAAATTTTGGGAATCAGGTTTTTGGTTCTTACGTAGCTCAATTTGTGCTCAGAGGTTATTGTTTCCTTTTTAACTAGCATAAAAGGTTCAGTAGACAAGAATGTAATCTGTCTAACAAAAAAGGAGGCATGGACATCTTTTTTTAAGATTTCATTTATTTGAGAGAGACAGCATTAGCAGGTTGAAGGGTGGAGGGAAAAACAGCCTCTCCACTAAGCAGGGAACCTGATGCAGGTGCCATTCTGAGCCAAAGGCAGAGGCTTAACCAACTGAGCCACCAGGCGCCCAAGGGAGGGTATTTAAAAACTTATTCCCTATGCATATATTTAATTTGGAATGGTCCTAGAGATGAATTATCCTGGTTTGAGTTACTCTGTTTATCACACTTCTCTAATGATAGATACTTATAAAATGGAAATATTTTTCCTATCATAGTTCAAATTAACATTCCTATAGTTTCAGTCACTTCCCAGTGTTGTTATATAAAAATCAAAGCCCAGAGAAATACCATCTGTGCCAGGATAATATTAGTACTTTTTGGGTGATAGGAAACCTGTCTAAAACAGTTCATGTGGCAAATTAATATTTAATGAACATAAGAGCTATGGTTAAAGTCATAGAGAATTGGGCACTTCTTCCTGCTTAGATTTCTTTGAAATGCTTTTTAGTTGTGGTTTGCCACCAACTTTGCCTGTGGTCAAAGGAAAATCTCTGTTCATGTTGTAAGCAAAATAACCTATGTAGCTGTGAGTCTACTAGAAAATAATCTGGAATAAAGTACTCAGAAGAGAAACCACCTGGGTGGCACAGTTGGTTGAGCATCTGCCTTTGGCTCAGGTCATGATTCCAGGGTCCTGGGATGGAGCCCCTCTTTGGGTTCCCTGCTCAGCGGGGAGCCTGCTTCTCCCTCTGCCTCTTCCCATCCCCCTGCTTGTTTTCTTTCTCTCTCTCTCTCTCTCTCTCTAATTAAAAAGAAAAAAAGAAACTTTATGAGTAGTTGTTTCTGTTTGAGAAGTTAGATTTTGAAATGCTTAGTTCTAAATAAGGTTGATTTTTTAAAATCAGAATTTTAAAACAATCCAGGGGTGCCTGGTTGGCTCAGTCAGTTAAGCATCTGCCTTCCACTCTGGTGGTGATCCCAAGGTCCTGGGATCCAGCACCCACCCCCCAGCCCCCAGCCCTTCTCTGGCTCCTTGCTCAGTGTGGAGTCTGCTTCTCTCCCTCTGCCTCCCCGCTTGTGTTTGTGCCCCCCCCCTCAAATAAATAAAATCTTAAAAAAAAATAATTTTAAAACAATCTGTTCTAAGTGGTGATTTATTTTTAAAAGTTCCCCAGTCCAAGTACCTTTTTGGAAAATAATCCAAAATAGTATTTCTCTGAATTGTTCACTTGTGCATTATTTAGGATGTTACAAAGAAATTCTGTACCTAAAGACAATCCTGCATAATCCTATTTAAACCAAAACTTTATAGCTAAGCTTTCATATGGGTTATGTGATCTCTTAATTATTCAGAATCAGTTTTTCAGTCAATAATTTAGACCTCTTAGTTGCGTGACATAGTGCTTTACACCTAATAGCAAATACATTTCTAAAGTTGAATTGATTATAATTTTCATTTTCTTTATTTTTAGAAAAGGTATAGTTTGGCAGTGGGGCCTCCCAAAAAAGACCCCAAAGTTAAGGGTGTCCAATCTGCAGCCGTTCAGGCTTTTCTCAGAAGAAAAGAAGAGGAGCTCAGGCAAAAAGGTATGTATCTATTAGCCTTATTCTCAATTTTAAAATCTTCCACCTTCACAGCTAGCTTGTACTTACTTAACTAGTGGGTACTTGTAATAACATAATTGGCTAATGGATTTGTGTATGTGTCCGAATCAACTGTATTTAGAGGATTCCATATGTATGGACGTTATATCATTTGTATGGACGTTATCTTTTATTTCCTTTTAAGAGCTTTTGGGGATAGTGACCATATCTTCTACTTGGCCACACTAGGTCCCAATAGGAACTCCATTCTTTGGCCTTCATTCTGAATCTGCCTCTACGTCTTTTGTATTTTAATTTTTTTTATTATCAAGAATGCTATCTTAAGGTTAAAATAGGGACAGTTTTTGAAGACCAGTATAACTCAAACAGTAGTTTTACCTCAGGCAAGTGACAGTGATAATAAATTTAAGTATTCATTTATTCATAATAATGACTGTGAAGTACCTACTGTTTTTTTAACTTGGTATACTTGATTTGGTATGAATTATTTTCTATATTTAAAGCTAAAAGCCCAGTGTCTCACTTGCTTTGTCATATTGAAAGACCCATATGTGACCCACTCATTATGTAAAGATGACTCAACTGATACTTGTTCAAAGGACTTCCCCATTTTATTCCTAGATATCTTCAAACTGTAACTTGAATGTTGCTTGTGTTTTGGCCACCTACTGATATCAGGTGAAATACTTGAGCTCTCCAGACCCTGAGACACTTTGTTCTTGTTTTGTCCCCTTTTAGCTTTAGAGGAAAAAAGGAGAAAAGAAGAGCTAGTAAAAAAGCGAATTGAACTAAAACATGACAAGAAAGCAAGAGCTATGGCCAAGAGGACAAAGGATAATTTCCATGGTTACAACGGGATTCCTGTTGAGGAAAAATCAAAGAAGAGGCAGGCAGTGGAAAGCCACACTAGCCAGGGAACAGAACAAGAATATGAAATGGAAGAAGAAGATGAATTCTTAGAATACAATCAAGCAGAGTCAGAGCAGGAGTATGAGGAAGAGCAAGAACCTCCCAAAGTTGAAAGCAAACCAAAGGTCCCCCTCAAAAGTGCCCCGCCACTCATGAACTTCACTGATCTACTCAGGCTGGCTGAGAAAAAGCAGTATGAACCAGTGGAGATCAAGGTAGTGAAGAAGACAGAAGAGCGGCCTATGACTGCAGAGGAACTTAGGGAGCGAGAATTCCTTGAACGAAAGCAGAGGAAAAAGAGACCTGAGACAGATGCAAGACTACCTCCAACCAAAAAGGCACCCTCTCAGAAAGAAAGCGTGGGCACAAAACTTAGCAAGCATCCTTCTTCCAGGGGTACTCCTCTTCCTCATGCTGAGAAGAAATCCAGACCCAGCACAGCCAATGAGAAACACTTAGGTGTGTCTTCATCCAAATCCATGCCAGGAGAGAGGACCAAAGCAGGATCTGTCAACTGCTCTCAACCCTTACTTCGTGAGGGCCATAACAGACCTGTTTTTAATGGGGCTGGAAAGCCCCACTCCAGCACCTATTCACCAAGTGTCTCAAAGACTTGTGCTAAAGGGACTCAGAAATCTGTTACTGAGCACAAAGCCAAAAAATCTCCTCCCCATCCTAGCCATTCCAGGCCTGGGCCCATGGTTACCCCACACAGTAAAGCTAAGAGCCCAAGTGTCAGGCATCCAGGCAACAGCTCCAGCTCAGCTCCTGGACGGCCCAGCACAGGGACTCCTCGGCCTACAGTTAGTTCTGGCCCTGTGCCCAGGCGCCAGAATGGCAGCTCCAGCTCAGGACCTGAGCGATCAGTCAGTGGGACCAAGAAGCCAGCCAGTGACTTAAATCTCTCCAGACGGACACTCGGTGGTACAAGTGGCCCTGGGCACCCTGCAAGCAGCTCAAATGGCCCTGGGCGACCCACCAATGGCTCAGGTGGTTCTGGGAGATCTGTGGGCAGCTCTAGTGGCCCTGGGCGGCCTATCAGCAGTCCACATGACCTTCGACGACCAATGAGTGGCTCTGCCCCTCCTGGGCGGCCAGTCAGTGGCCCAGGGCGGCCAGTCAGTGGCCCAGGGCGGCCAGTCAGTGGCCCTGGGCGGTCTGTCAGTGGCCCTGGGCGATCAATAAGTGGCTCAGTTCCAGCTGGACGGACTCTCAGTAGTTCAGGCCCTGGGAGACCGGTGAGCAGCTTGGGACCCGGGCGACCAGTTAGTAGCTCTAGTCTCCCCCTAAAGCCCAAGTGTACTGTTGTGTCAGAAACAATTTCTTCCAAGAATATAATTAGCCGATCCAGCAATGGACAGATGAATGGAATGAAGCCTTCCTTATCTGGCTACAGATCTGCCCAAGGTAAGGTAAAGGTAAATTGTCCCTTACCTTAAGAATATTTGTTACTAGGAAATTGGAAAGAATGCTTTGTTTTATATAACCAGAGACCCTGTACCCATCAATGTGCCCTTTAATGTACTCATGTTGATAGAATCCTGATGGTTTAATCTCTCTTTGTTCCTGAGAGTCCCTTTAAGGATTATAACTTGGAAAAGGCTTTAGAAGGAGTTATCTAGGACCCTCTGTGTTTACCCCTGTGATGTCTCCAAGTGCAATAAACTTGGCTATGTGATTTATAGGACAGGGTGAGTGTATATGCCTTATGGTTCAATGAAGTAATTCATCTTCACCTTTTCATGAGGACAAGAGAGACCTGTCTTCAAAAGTTGGAGCATATTTGTATGCTTGACGCCTTTAGTACATTATTTATCCATCAGATATTTGTTAAGTACCCACAATGTACCAGGAACTGTTTCTGACTGCCCTTGTGTTTCTGCTCCTTATAGTGGGCAACAGCAAGGCTCTAACTACTGGTCCTTTAGGGATCTCTGTCTCAAGGTACAGGATCATTGGTGGCTGCTATGTCATAGGTTCTTTATGGTAATAAGTATTTGTTAAAGCACTTGTTGGGTGCCATGCAGAATATAAAAAGAAGCAAAAGATGAGATGCCATGCTTTAAACTTCCTAATTCAGCTAGAACATTGGTTCTTGACCAAGGATGATTCTGATGCCCAGTGAACATTTGGCAGTGTCTGGAGACATTTTTTGACTGACACAACTGAGGGCAGGAGATGCAAGCATCCTCATCTAGCAAGATAGGGGCCAGGGACACAGCTGTTATCCTACAATGCACAGGACAGGGTGCTCAACAAAAAATTACCTGGCCCAAAATGTCAGCAGTGCAGAAGTTGAGAAAGAAATCCTGCACTCAGGAGACAAGCCATGCATATTAACAACAGCTCAAGAATAAGGGTAATGTAGTGAGTTTTTTTGAAGTAAGACTTTGAACAATTATTCATAATTCTGGGAATTTTTTAGACTTTGTTGGACTTCTAAAAAATGTACTGAAATTATGGTGATAATAGATGGTAGGTTGTCACCTCAGTTGTCACATAAGTTAGTGTAAGCTATTTGTAATTTGGGTTTTTTGTTTTGTTTTGTTTTTTTGAAAATGTACCAGTCTTAAATCCAGAAGGAGGGGAACTACTAGGCTAGAAAATGTAACAGATGCTGCTAGTAAGCTCTGGGATAAATGGAAATTCTACTTCCTATAAATAATGTGAAGCAGCAGGGATGAGGCCGTAATGACCCCATGCTATGGGCCAGCATGCTGGCTCTGGTTTTTGAGGACACTGTCTTAATGAGTTGTCACTATCTCAGTTTATGTAGAACTTGGTTGGGAATGTCCTCAGTTTTAATACTCCTGTAAGTAATGGCTTTTCTATTCTTAGTTCCTCAAAGGCCTCCATTCCCCAGTAGTTACAAGAGGCAGAGAGAATATGAAGATGAGGAAGATGAGGATGAATATGACTCTGAAATGGAAGATTTTATTGAAGATGAAGGAGAACCTCAGGAAGAAATATCCAAGCACATTCGAGAAATCTTTGGCTATGACCGAAAAAAGTAAGACTAAGAAAATTTAAATAATACACTTATTTCTTTAAATAAATAAATAAATAAAAACTCTTCATAAAATGTATCTTTAAGAGTGTGAAGCAGTTTAGTGTAGTAGGACTAGATTGGCTTTGAACTCAGCCATCCACAGCACTGTGTTAAAAGCTGGTCTGATCTGATATTTACTTTTCGTTCATGTAAAAAGCTTTGCTGCTCAAAACCATGGTTCCTGGACAGCAGTCAGCATGGGACCAACAGCACTGATAGCATCTGACAATAACGTCGGAAATGTAGGTTCTCAGGCCCCACTTCAGAGCTACCAAATCTAAATCAGCTTTATAAGGCTTCCAGGTGATTCATATGCACATTAAAGTTTGAGAAGCACTGGTACAGAGGAGAAGATCAGGGTTTGAATGGAAGTTTCATCATTAGCTGTATAAACTTGAGTAAATTATTTTTAGAATGACATCTGGAAGAGGGCCCCTGGGTAGTGCAGTCAGTTGAGCATCTGACTCTTGGTTTCAGGTCAGGTCGCTATCTCAGGGTTGTGAGATCAAGCCCTGTGTCAAGCTCTGAGCTCAGCATGGAGTCTACTTGAGACTCTCCCTCTCTCTCTCTACTCCCCCCCCCCCCCCCATAAATAAATCTTTAGGGGAAAAAAAATGACATCTGGGAGGATTAAATGAGGTAGTATGTATGTAAAAGAGAAGGCATTTGCCCTATCAATTGACAATTGCCATCTCCTTTAAACCCATTGATATGAGAAATTAGAGGGCAAGCCTAAGAGAAGGTATATTTAAAAAAAGATATTTAGTAGCAAAAAGAACTGGAATAAATAACAGATTTTAAAATTTAATATTAGTAATGTCATTAGCTACTATATGTTCTTGGTCAAGCCATTAATCTGCCTGCTTCACTCTCTGTTCTAAAGTCCTCCCCTTTCCCATGAAGCTCAAATAAGATTAATATGTACAAAATTATTTTCATGTATATTGTACTTTCAGGATTTTAATATAAACTATCTAAACTATCTGTAACTAGAGGTGAATGAGGTAAACGTTATTGAATTGGTATCTTCATCGACATTAGGTTCAGGAATAGTTGCCTTCAAGTAGTAGTAGTTCATTTAATTTGTCTTTATTTCTGAAACTCCTCTCTACCCATCATCTCTGTCCACCTCACTCCTTGCCAAGCAAGGAAGAGTAATCCTTAGTGTGTTTCTGATTTACTTGTAAAGATACAGATTTTTTTTTTTAATTCTGTTTATTTGCAAGAAAGCGTGCTTGAAAGAGCACAAGCAAGGGGAGTGGTGGAGGGAGAGGGGAGAAGCAGGTTCCCCGCTGAGCAGTGATCCCGGGACTCTGAGATCATGACCTGAGCTGAAGGCAGACACTTAACCGACTGAGCCATCCAGGCGCCCCAAGATACAGATTTTTAAAATAGGAGGATGTGGTTCTTTTAAAAAAGTAGGAATTTGGGCTTTTTTCCCCTCACATCATTGATTTCCTCTTATCAGATACAAAGATGAAAGCGATTATGCCTTACGTTACATGGAGAGTAGTTGGAAAGAGCAGCAGAAGGAAGAAGCAAAGAGGTAAGCACAAAATTTAACACATTTGTGCAGAAATATCCCGAACATTCCTTTGTTTCCTGCTTTAGTTGCATGCACCATTGGGAGCAGGGGCTTTGGGCCACACAGTTCTAAATTCTAATCCTGCTTACGTGCTGTGGGGCTTTAGACAAATTACTTAGCCTTTCTAAATCTTATTTGTAAAATGAAAATTTACCATTTCTACTTATTGAGGAGGTACTGTGTTAAGATACTATATTCAAGTTGCCTGCTGCAGTGCCTCACCATACAGGGACACAGTAAGTGCTGGAAGCCTCCTCTGATCCCGTTGCAATGTGTTCTTGTTTCTCTTTCCCCGTCTTTAATTCCCTTTCTACATCAGACACATCTCAGTCCTGCTGTACCACTACTGACCTTAGGGATCTGAGAAGGGATATAGATCCTGTCTGATTCCTGTTTGACTACCTAATAAACTAGTGAAAATTGCTTTTCTTTCTTTCTTTCTTTCCTTTCCTTTTTTTTTTTTTTTTTTTTTTTTTTACTAGTGATAATTTCTTGGGTTGGGGCAACAAATGATTATTTTTATAGTGTTAACTTGCTAAAAAAAATTCACTTCAGTCTCAACCCAGAATATTAAACGTTTCTCCCTCTTGTGTTCTCCTCTTAACTACATAAAATACCCAAATGGTGGGAAGGGATAAGAATAGAATGTTATTTTATATATTGAATAAATTTTCTTCCTCTTTATTTTTAAAAGCTGTTATTATAAGCAACTTATATTTCACTACTTTAATGGGAATATTAAGGTATTTTATGTTGAAGTTTTATATGAGGTCTTTTTTCTACTGTAAGCAGAGTCAGTGGCAGAGATTCCTAGTAAAAAATATACCTGCTAGTTTGTTTTCAGTGGTAAAGCCTTTAGGCATTTTTAATGCATCAGCACATTCCATATGAGCTCCTAGTTGAAATTTCATTCTTAATTTTTAAAGAGAATGGTAATTTCATGTATGTTGACAAACACTTTTTTTTTTTTTTTTTGACAGTTTAAGACTAGGTATGCAGGAGGACTTAGAGGAAATGAGACGTGAAGAAGAAGAAATGAAGCGTCGAAAGGCCAAGAAGCTGAAGAAGCGTTAGCTGCTGCTTTTATTTATTTTTGTGAAATTCTGGAGACACTCTGCTGCAGGGAGGTCCTGCCTTCAGAATGAAGAAGCCCCTTTATGATTTTAGATTTATACTTGGGTACTCAAGGAGAAGGAATGCGTATGTCATGTGCAGGCTGTCATTGGATCATAAAGTATTTTCAAATACTTTACAGGGTTTAATCTGTAATGCAGGTGATAGAATGCCCATTTGAGTGCTCTTACGAAGTTAACTGTTCACAGGTGCCAGCCTTGATCCTGATGAGCTATGCACTCTAATGCGGGGCCGCTCACCAGTCAGCCAATCTTTTGTTCCTTTGCTACTTTGGAAAGGAAAAAAAAAAAAAAAAGATTGCCTCTTGACTTCATAATTCTGCTGATGTGTGAGTAGGGCACCATCCCGCTCCCAATCAAACTTACTCTGTCTTTTAATAAGGAACCTGGCCCTTCTATGAATGTTGCCAGCAATAAAGTGACCTGTCCTAAGCTATATGTTTGGATTGAGAACTTGAAAATGTAGAGTAGGCTTTATAATTATCGTATGGATGTCATCTCTGTGACTTTGAAGTAAAAAGTAGAATAAATTATATTGTATTCTGCATTATTCATGGATTGGATGCTGAGCATTCTTACTCATTAATTTAGGTGATAAGGCAATTAACAAAAAGTTGTTTTCAAGTTAAATACAAGTTATGCCATTCAGTTTAAAAATATTTGTTTCCAAGTTTTCCTTTCAGATTTACTGTTATGTTGGCTTTAGTTATAAAATAGACAAGGTCACTGTGCTGATTGATTTTTATCTAAAAAATTCATTTTTATATTGAAGAAAAATGCTTATTTTATTCAAACATTAGATTTGGAAGAGTAGTAGTTTAAAAACTGAGGAAGTGACATGTGAGACTCCCCTCCTCCCTCTCTTTCCTCATTATACAGATATTTTGGGAAAAGGTGCCCCTGTACCTCTTGATATTGACTGCGTTTTATCTTAAACTCTTTAGCATTTAATGGCAAAAACCAAAAACTAAATTCATGTGTATCAAGAGTACCACTTTCTCTTTTTGCCCATATTGCACTTTTATTTCAAACTATGCACTGTGAAGAGATTTTTTTCCCAGGTAGGAAGGGATGGTCCCTGTTACTAGTGTTCTACTGGGCTGTGGAACTTTCTTCATTCTCACTTTTTTTCAAGTCATATTTGTAGACTTGATAGCTCTTAGTCCTCAAACCCAGCCAATGCCAATCAGGCTGACCTAGATTCTGATTGGAAAGAAGCCAAGTCTCAAGGAAAGTCAGCAACAGAAAATGAGATATGATGATGCTAGAGAACATTTGTCCTTGATTCTAAATGTGGAGGGTTGGGGGCAGTGGGACATAAGCTTGTAGAACGGTTCCAAAAGTTGCTTTTGTATATTCCTTTTTATCCGTAAAGCTTTCTTTTTATTCTTCAAGTTTGGTAGTATAGATGACTATTGTTAGTCCCTTAATGGGACAGCCATGTGACCCAGTCCCTTAGACTGACTTATTTTGAATTGAGTTTCAAATTTCAAAAGTGCAAGGATTTAACTTTGAAGCTGAATCCTATGAAAGATGTCTTCATCACCAGGAATAACATCCTTTCTAATGATCCACACAGAACTGTCACACTGGCAGAAAATCCTATTGACTGCCTCTCACCCATCTCAAATACCTTCAGTGAAATTAATTTAAGGAAAGTGGGATGTTCCACGTAATAAAACAGGTTTGGAACACTATTTCCTTCACTGTCACTTTTGTATTACCCCCAGCCCTTCAAAAGTTTTTTCTTGGATATATATTTTCAATATTCAGACTCTTTGAAAAAATCTATTACAATCAAGTGCTTATCATAGCCGAAAGATTTCTGGTGGCTTAAAGTCTACAAGCACTTTACTTAATGTGCAGTTATTTGTACAGAAAGGCACCAGGTACTGGATAAAAGTTCCAGAACTTGAAGAGTCAGGTTGTATCCTTATGCGTGTATCACTTTGAGTGCGTTTCTTCTACAGATGTTGATTTTATTATTCCTCAGCATCAACATTATAAAAGGGCACTTCTGTAGCTCAATTAAAAAGAAAGTCCTGAGAAAGTCTTTTAAATTAGTCTTGGCCTTGTTTTCCAAATCCTGTCTTCCATTTTGTTCTGCAATTCCTGACCACTCTTCCAAAAAGCCCACAAATATCTGAAGAAACTGGAATAAGCTGTTATTTTATTAAGGTTTACAAATTTAAGTGCTTGGTTTTTTAATGTATCCTCTACCATTTTGATTTTCAGATTTTATTAATTCAATATCTGAAGATGTGCCTTTTATTGGGTAATGTTAATTCACGAATGTAGTAATGTTATTTCACGATTGTAATGTTACATGACCATGGGTGTGGCATTCTCTAACAGATGATGTGAAAGGAAAGTAGTTTTCATAAAACTCATATGGCTCTGATTGCACAGTCCCACTTGCTTTTGATGTTGCTATGTCAAAGCAAGGGGCACTTTCTCTTAAGGCTACTTTCAGAACTTGTCTTTGTATTTTCTCTAAACTACAAATGCATTTATGTCCATTTGGAGGCCAGGGTACCACATGTCACAGACAGCCTTACATGTGTGCCATGAGAGGGTTCAAAGACTGTTAACAAAAAAGAAAGTCTATGGGAACTCGAAATTTCATTTTTTTAATGTTACCCCAAGATTTTCTCCAAGAAATTACTGTTTTGTATTTTGTAACTTAAAAGCAGCTATTAGTACATTTCTGAGATATAGCAGGAGACCAAAACATGTTTGGAAAGAGAATAAATATATGAAGAGAGACTGGTTGGTTTATTTTCAATGTGCTCAATATATTAGACTACTATTTATTTTGTGAGTGGATGTGATAAAATAAATATTCAGGTGTTTAGTGTATGATTAAGAGTGGGATATAGATTTCTTTGGAGTTATTAAATCCATCATGTCTTTTACATAATGGACAAATCAAGTTTTAAAAAAGAAAACATTTACATAGCTTAGCTTGTTTTCTGGTGCTGTTGACCTGCAAGAGAATCTACTTTTGCACATACAGGTGAAAGTTTTGCAATTTATGTATAAAAGAAATTGTAGGCATTAAAAATATTTTATTGATATTTTCACTGGTTTGCCTTTATTTACCAAAACTCAGATATTTTCTTCCATTGCCCTGAACATTTTTCTAGCTAGAAGCCCCAGTAGACTCATCAGACTTGAGATAGGGTTTGCCTCCTTACACACATACCTCTCTGTTCATTCTCCTTGACATGTTCACGTCTGCTTGGCCCCCACAACTGCCCCCCACCAGCTGATGAGAGCTGGTCTGCTACCAGACACCCAGGTTAGGACAACTGTTTGGAGGTATACTCAGAACCGGAGGGAGGAAGTACTGGGTATATAGTTCCTCTTGTCAAGAAAATGAGCAGGTTCTGTCCCCCTATAATAAAAAGAGCCTGAAATAACTGAGAAAGATGAGTCCTTTGGAATATGTAGGAGGCAAGTAGGCACAGCCAGGCAGCCAGAAAATGTAGGCACTTAACTTGATGGGATGAGTTGAGTCTAGGTCACGTAAGTATTATAAGAGATGCTACTATCCTAGATTCAGGATTACTGTGTTGCTTATGGAATTTGAGTTCACTTTTCATAAAGAATAAAAGGGCAATCTATTCAGTGCACAGGGCCACTTAAAAAATAGTTTAGCAAATGTACCAAATAGTCCATCAACACAATGTTACCCACATAACCAGAAGATCTACTTTGGTGGTACAGATGCACTTCTGAACAATGGGACCATCCATCATCCCCAGGCAGCCACAGAATGGGAGAAGTTCCACATAGTCTGTTTCAAAAGCAGTTGCTATTGTTAAGTTCTCACCCCCCCTACCCCCCACTCCCCTCTCAGGGTCAGAAAATTCCAAACCACATCTAGAGGGCTTATGAGGAATATGCTAGGGCTCAAATGCCCAGAATCACTGCATGGGTCTTCTACTTGGGTTTTCATCCTTGGTCTCAAACTCAAACTGCATCATACTGAGGACTGGCTTTTGTTTCTATGTATGCTGCCCTGTATTACCAACAGTCACCGCTAAATCATCAGACACCTTCCTTGCTATTCAGGTGAGGGAGGCATTTAAGCCAAGAGACAGCCAAGATCTTGGATGCTCCAGGCTCTTGTTTGGCTCTTTTCCTTGGCACATAAAAACATGCCAAGGGGTTTGGGGTCTAGAAGGTCTGGATCTTTTTTTATTTTATTTTTTATTTTTTGAAGGTCTGGATCTTAATCTTGACTGCAACCCAGAGCTGTGGGGCTGGTAAGATACTTGGGGCCTCTCAACTTCATTTTTGCCATTTTGTTAAAAGGCCAGTGCCTAACCCAGAAGGTTATAAGATTAAAATAATGTATAATTTAGCACCCAGTATTAAAATGAAGTCCTTTCTGCACACAGTATTAGCCTTTTCTGTAACATTTTTTTGACCCTGGAGCCTGGACAGAGGAGAAAGGCTATATTTGGGAACTAGGTCTACAGAATATGGGGCAAATGGAACTAGTTATCTTAGTCTTATTGCCAGTCTGAGAGACTGAAACTGAGGGGACCCAATCACATCCATCTACCCCAACTACCTCCCCACCCTCCATCTCCCTGTTTGCAGCTAAGGAATACCAAGTCTTATCTTAAAAAGTACGGAAATTTTTTTTACATAAAATGTGACAAAATAATGTGCAATTACTTTATGCTAAACCAACAACAGGAACTGTACAGCTGGTCAGGTGAGCTTCAGAGCTGCATTACTTCACCAGGATCATCTTTGCTTACTTCCACCGGGGTCTGGGGAAAGAAAAGTATGTCAGGTGGACCTCACCTAGTGTTTGCTTGTGTGTGTGGATGAGGCAATTGCCCTCCTTGCCGAGGACAGGCTCTATCCTTTGTCCAGTCCTATCTCTTAATGCCTCTGATCCCAGTTGCCAGGAGGGCTTAGCCATGTGGGAGGTGACAAGAGGCCAAAAAAGAACAAATATCCAAGGTCTAATGGGAAGAGAAAAGATCTCTAGCACCAGAACCACTTTATAAACTGCCGTTTACTTGAGGAGGGAGGGTTAAGTGTAGGTTGCTGGTGTGAGCTGATTTAAGAAATGTGACCAAAGCCTGGGCACATGAAATGGCCCCCCCGAGCATAATCCTAGGTCACCCATGTCAGACAGTTTTGACTTAAGGCCTGAAATACCTTTACCTCTACATCTCTGTGTTATTTGAGACTGAAGAATTTAAGACTAATGACTCTTAGGAAAATATGTATAAAAGAAAGACATGAAAGACAGAAGGAACCCTCAGTGAATAATAGTATGTAAGGTACAACCATTTTCTAAATAAAGAGAAGACTATTCGTTTCTAAAGTTACTAGAGTTGAATTTTGATGCTTAGCTCATTTATCTGAGGGAGTACATTTCAAAGTAGGTATAGAAAACAAAGGTATAGAAAACACACTTACCCCTCCTGGGGGATACTTATATCCCTTCCACATGGTTCCTGCAATGAGAAGCAACCATAAGACAACAATCATTGTGGGGCTTCTTGCTCAGCTGGTGGTGTGTGCTGGGGACAATAGGTGGTACTGAAAGATGTGGTGGTCTATTCCCTGAGTCCTGGGTACTGGGCTGTCTTCATTCAAGACCAGATGGTGGATTGCCCAGCGTGTTAGTTCCTGGCTGAAGAGCTTTGTGGTCTAGTCTAAACAGCAATGACTCGCCAGGGCCATTTTGGGGGGCAGAGATCAGACACCAATTGTGACATCAGCTCCTGTGACCCTGCGGGGACCAGTCAAAGTGGTAGCTATGGGACAGTTGAGTAGGACGCCTGGTGTGTTGGGTCCAAAGAACCCTTAATAGAAAGGCCCTGTTCTCCGGTGACCCTCCATGGTTTGGATCTAGCTGGCATCACATCTTTATTAACTCATCACCTGTCAGAATATTAACTATTGGTTTTATGCAATCAGATACAAAAAGCACTGTTATGTAAACAAAACAAAACGGGCCCCGGATTAATTGGGAGGATTGGCTAGGCATGCTGTGAGCAATTACTTTATACACTATTGCTAGACTATTTGAAAAAGAGAAATCTTCCATTTTGTGAAACACTACATTAAACACACATTATGCAGGGTATGCCTCCTCACAACTTCCCTGGAAAGGGAAGAGAAGGAAGATGGGTGTTATGCTCATTCCACAGCTGGAAAATCTGAGGTGGTTTGGTTTGGGCAGGATCAGAGTGGCAGTGGCTCAGCTAAGCAAGTGCCCTGTGCCTCCACCCACATCCCTCCCCCACACAAAGGTCTGGCTCAGTTGGGTCAATACTTACATAGAAATCCTGGGGTTGGTGGCGGAAAAAAAAAGAAACTTCATGGCCTATTTCTAGTATCCCTGGGGTTGGGACATGATGCTCCTGCTGTCCAGAGAAGTTTCCCAGAAAACCCGCTCCTGTCACTGGCTTACTTACTAAGTAAAGTTGCTTACTGAAGTCTTACTAAGACTTTAAGTTTCTTTAACAGCGGGAATATCTTTTGAAAAAACAGGTCTGAATGAAAGGGAGTAGGATGTGGAATGTGTGCAAGAGGTTGAGTCCAGAGACCTGTGCTTGCATCCCAACTTCACATATGGAGTTGGTCTGTATGGCCTTGGGTAATCAATTAAGGTTGTTGTCACCAATAAATCTTCGTTGACCAGTTCATTATTTTGCTCGGTTGTTGATGCTTTGCATCAAATGCTTGACATGAATTCCCAAATGCAATCCTCACAAAAATAGTAAGATACTGAGCTATCCCCATTGTACAGATGAAGAAAGTGAGGTTTAGAAATTAAACTTTCCCAAGGGATTGAACTTTTTACACAGCTAGTGAGTAGCAAAGTTAGGGCTTGAATTCACTCACATTAACTCTAGTCTTGGAGTCTACCAAAAGGGGCACTAAAAATGCTCATTCAACTAAGTATAGAGTTTGTGAGAAGCTAATAGACTGGAGGTCTTTGAAAAGATAGACCTAGGAGATGTGCTTAACAAATCTTTGAAACTTGGCCTGCTGTCCAAAGCAGCACTTGCTGTATTCTCTTACCCTAACACATACCTCAAGCCACTTTCCCTTTGACAGTTTGTTTCCCAGGGGGAAAATAAACTCTCCATTGAGATTTTAGGGTGTCACCACATTCTCTGGAAAGGGAGGAACTGAGTTCAGCAGACCTGACCACTCACTCAGAGTTGCGGGTCTTCATCCAAAGCCCAGCTCCTCAGTCGTGTCTTGTTCTCCTGAACAGGCCACTTTTCCTTCCACTTCAGAGTTGGAGGCTGAGTCAGAAAGAAATTTAAAGGCAGAAGTGGTTCTACTTGTTGGCCTAGTAGGTGACTGCCTCTGTAGGACCAGAGGGGCTCTCGGGAGGTCCCACCAATGTCCATATTGCCATTCCTACCAGTGACCACTGATCTCCTTGGCCTAAAAACCACTGTCTTCAGAAACTCTCTGATAAATTCTGTAATGCTTTGAAATAAGTGCTATTACATACCCAAGGGGCAGGTGGTACTCAGAGATACCCCAATGGGAAGAGAAGTAGCCTGGGAAACTAACTTGCCATTGCATCCTGACCTCTATTTAGTAGTGAGACCTCAACTATCTTTCCCATTTGGTCACAACTCCCAGCTGGGAGGGTGAGTCAGGGCCAGAGCCAGGATGGACTACTATCAGGGATCCACAGGCAGGGCCATTACTTACCATGAACTCTGGAAATGTGCCCATGTAACATGCAAGTCCAACAAAAAGCATCCAGCCAAGCACGATCATGATAACAAATAAAACAATGTCTAAGACACAACTGCAGTCAAAGACTCTTCACCAAGATCTTGGCAGAGGAGTGTGCTCATGAAACCCTCAGTTGGTAGAGGTCTTGCATGTCAGTTCCAGTCCTTGGCTCCAAAGAATCTGGAACTCCCTAGTGGAGAAGTTGGAGTCCAGTAGGGCATTGTGACATCATTGGTCACATGGCCCAGGCTCACATGTCAAAGATACTGCCCCAAGACCAGTAGCTGAGCAGCAAACTTAGCTTTTTGTAAGCATTCACTCATAGCAACAATATGAAGTAGATTCTATGAAGACCAGTCTTCTTAGCCTAAGTGACTAGCATAGGTCACACAGCTGATGCTCCAGATCAGGGCCAGGACTCAGGGCCCAGCCATCTGTTAGGAAATTGGGCTCCCTAGAATCCAGCAGGAACTGGAAAGGGTGTGTTCTTAGGCCTATGACAGCTGTGAGTGCAATAAACTCAATTCTAGGGCAGTGAGACATCTCTTATTTCTGTCCCTGCAACCCCCTCATCATCTCAAGGGCTCTGTCACCACCATTTTATACCATTCTTCAATAGCTTTGGTCAGTAACTCTCTGCTGGTTCTCCTCTCTTGGCCTTCAGAAGCCACAAGGAAATTCTTTCATCACAAAAACCTCCAAATGATGCTGTGGCTCCTTCCTGTTTCTAAATTTCCTTTTATGCCCAAACTTCTGAAACACTCAAAGCCTTTCTTCCCAAACTCTACCTTTCTTCCACACATTGCATTCTGACTTCTGGCCCCCACATGGCTACTCAGATGCTCTCGGAGGTTATCAAAATCTCCTTTTTGTCAAGTCTAATGATCTCATCTTCACCCTTCTGACCTCATTGTACTGTCACAATGGACCCTTCTCTCCATCAGAATTCTTTCTACAGACACATGTCCCCATGGGTTATGTTGATATCTTCTTTATTTTCATTATTTTAAATTATGAAAATAACAGGTGCTCATGGCAAAACATGAAACCACCCACAGATATCTAAGAAAAATTTAACTATCTCCCCTCTTTTTCCCCTTAGTTCCCATCCCCATGATGTAACCAAGCCTGGTGTGTACCCTTCTGCCAAAGAATCTTCCATGGGCTTGCAAACATCAGTCCACATGTAAAGGGATAGAAGGGTTTCTTTTCAGTGTTGCCTTATTAAACGTGATCATACTACCTATGCTACTATGCAACTTGCTTTTATCCTGTTAACAATGGATAAAAAAAAATCTAAACACATTCTCTTTTTTTTTAACAATAAGCTTTATTGAGGTATAAATCACATATGATAAAATACACTTTTTTAGTGTGGAGTTGAGGAGTTCTGAAGCATGTGTCAGGCTTGTAACAACAACCATAAATAGAAGAGAAAAAAGTTCGATCATCTCACAAAGCTCCCTTTGCTACTAGTGTCCTCCCCGCTGAACTCCCTGCCCCCTGGAAACTATCTGCTTTTGCATTTTCCAGAACTTCACATAAAGAGAACTAAAAAACTCATTCATTGGCTTCTTTCACATAACATAATGTTTTTAAGATTCATCCACATAGTACAGTAGTTTGTGCTGTTTTATTGAATGAACATATGGTCTGCTGCATGGACATAGCAGTTTATCAATTTACCTGTCAAAGAACATTTGGGTTGTTTCCAGGTTGGGTTATAACGAACAGTTACTATAAATCTTTGGGTACAGTTTTTTGTATGAACATTAAGTTTTAGTTTCTCTAGGGTGAATCCCAGTGGGGGTATTTGAATCACATGGTAAGTGCTTGTTAAAAAAAACCTTTATCGCTAGTTCTCAGCAATTTTACTTTGATAGGACCATGTAATTTTCTGCATGTTTCTTCTATTTGGGGTTTGGTGAGCTTCTTGGAACTGTGGGTTTATGGTTTTCACCAAATTGGGAAAATATTTGGCCACTATTTCCTCAAATATTTTTTCTGCCTGCCTGTCCCTCTCTGTGACGTCCATTGGATGTCTTTAAGACCAGTACCCAGTGTGAACATGTCCCACAGCTTGCTGGTGGTCTTTATTTCATTTTGAATTTTTCATGGCTTTGTTTTTCAAGTTCACTCATTATTCTCCTTGTCTAATCTTGAGACCCATGCAGTGCATTTTCATTTGACATACTTTTCTTTTTTTTTTTTTTTTTAAGATTTTTTTATGAGAGAGAGAGAGACAGAGACACAGGCAGAGGGAGAAGCAGGCTCCATGCAGGGAGCCCGATGTGGGACTCGATCCCGGGTCTCCAGGATCACACCCTGGGCTGAAGGCAGCGCTAAACCGCTGAGCCACCTGGGCTGCCCTCATTTGACATACTTTTCATCATCTCTTCAAGTTGTCTTTTTAAAAAATACTTTTTTTTTCCACATCATGTTCATGTTTTCCTTTGCATCCTTGAGGGTTTTTATAAGACTGATAATAAACATTTTAAGGACACCATCTACAAATCTATCATCTCTCTCATTTCTGGAATTGTTTTGATGGTTGATCTTTCTCTTTTTGTTATGGGCGATATTTTCCTACTTCTTTTGAATGTCTGGGAACTTTTAGGTTGGATGTTCAACATGGCAAACTTTACAGGGCTGTTTGCTGGACTCACATTCCTTTCAGTAGTGTGGGGTTTTCTTCCAGGATGTTTGGGCTCAGTTTGATTCTTCCGAGGCTTGCTTTAAGACTTGTTATGGTGGGCACAGAGCAGCTTTTACTCTAAGGATAATTCTCCCCATGACTGACCCTTCTGATTCCCACTGGGCACTCTCTCTGATGCCTGTTGTGTTCAGTTTTTCAAATGTGTGGAATTTGCCACAACTCTGAGCCTCTTTGGGATCTCCAAGAAGTTTTGACCTGCTGTTTCGGGACGGGGGGCGGGGGGTGGGGGTTGAGTCTTATGGAGTTTTGATATGCAGAAATTCAGCAGTTTTGGTATGCAGAAACTCAGCTGGGGGTTCATGAGGACCCTCTGGAGATCTCCAGAGTTCTCTCTCTCTGCAGAACCCCTTCTTCTCCAGGCCTCCATCCTGCAAATTCCTAGTACTCTGGACTCCTTTGTACTCTGCTCTTTCTTTACAACTCAGCAAGATTACCCCAGTTTGGGTAACCCCTCTGTGCTGCAGTCTGAAAAATGTTTCCAGGCAGGACGTTGGGGGCAATTGTAAGGCTCTTCTCCTTTCTTTCCTGTCTCTCAAAGTTCATAGGCTTGTGCTGCTTCTTGTGCAAAAACTGAAAACAATTACTGCATCTATTTTGTGCAGTTTTCCATTTGTTTTTGGAGAGAAGGCGACTCCTGTAGCAGTTGATCCTTATTCTCATTCTTTTTAAATTCCTGCATAATACTCCCCATTTATTTCCTTTCTCCTCATGATGACTATATCCGTCCAGAGACGGAAACCACACAGTAATTTCAATTTCAACTAAGAAAGCTAAATAAAGAGAATTAGTAAGTAGGAACAAGAGATTAACTAAGGAAAATGCAGAAAGCTCTACATATATAGAAATAGCATATACAGGGAGAAGCCACACCTCTAAGGCTGAGGCAAAGCAACCAAGGAAGAAACAAACTTGCAAGAGTCTCTCCTTTCCAAGGCTGAAATCCAAAACTTGTTGAAGTGGTGGCCATCACCAACTGGGTGGTAGAGAAATCCAATCTGCTGCAGGCCAGATGTGACAATTAGAGAATCACTAGATGCTGGTGAAATCGGCCACAAAGTCTCCAGAGAAGGTTCTGGGAGGTTTACTGATCATCGCTGAGAATCTGCCAGCAGAATATACCAGGAAGCCACCCTGTGGGGGTGCTGGTGGTATAACGCAAGGCAAACTGTTCCATGGAAGGGATGCCATTGAAACTCAATGGAAAAGTCCAGAGAAAGGCCACTGAAACTCAACAGGGCTGACCACCACTGGATATGCCCCATGTGCCACTGGCAGCCACATAGTAGAACACGGAGAACAAAGGCATGCTGGGACCAGGAAGAGAAGTTTCTTCCTCCTACCGTATCTCCCCAAGGCCCTCTATTGGTAAAACTTAACATCATGCCCACTAGCAAGGAAAAAAATGTTCACAAGGTCCAGCTCCATTATAGCAGAGCCAGCAGTGCATGGTGGATTCAGAGTTGAAGGACAATGAATTCCTAAATGGCACACTGTGCATTTAGGTTTTCTCCAACTTTTTTTTTTTTTTTTACCACCATAAACAATGCTGTGATGGTTAAACCAAATTTCTTAGACAATTTCTTTTGAGTATTGCCAGGTTTTTACTTGTTAACCAGTAAAGCAGCAAGATGACAAAAAGGGTATGCCAGTTCAGATAGAGCACGAAAATGGAGGCTATGTAAAATGCCTACAGAAAAAGAACTAGCATAAGAAAAGAAAGATCATAATTTCATTTTCATAAGGACAAAGAATATCTTTCACAAGACAAAGGTTACTGTGGAAGGGTCGCCTGAGAGGCAGATACGCTGTCAATGAACAACAACATAAGCTCCATACATCTAAGTAAAGGATACTGGTTTTTGATGCAAACATTTTTAAAATTTTCACGAGATCCAATTTGCTTATTTTTTCTTTTGTTGTCTCTGCCTTGGTGTCATATCCAAGAAATCACTGCCAAATCCAATGTCGTGAAGTTTTTTCTTATGTTTTCCGCCAAAAGTTTTATTGCTTTTTTAAAAAATTTAAAAGATTTTATTTATTCATGAGAGACATAGAGAGAGAGGCAGAGACCTAGGCAGAGGGAGAAGCAGGCTCCTCGCAGGGAGTCTGATGTGGGACTTGATTCCAGAACCGCAGGATCTCACCCTGAGACAAAGGCAGATGCTCAACTGATGAGCCACCCAGGTATCCCTAACAGCTTAATTGTTTTAGGTCTTACATTTAGGTCTCTGATCCATTTTTGAGTTAATTTTTGTAATATGGTGTATTAGATAAGAGTCCAAATCATTCTTGCGTATGGATGTCCAGTTTTCCCAGCAGCATTTGTTGAAAAGACTGTCCCTTCCCCCATTGAATGGTCTTGGCACTCCTGTCAAAAATCATTTGACCATGTATGCAAGGATTTATTTTTGGGCTATCTATTCTATTCTACGGGTGAGGTACTTAGGTAAAAAATCATAGATAGACAGAAAATAGAATGGTGAGTTGCCACAGGCTGGGAGGAAGGAAGAGCAGGAAGACATTATTTAGTAAATATAAAGAGTTTCACTTTTAGAAGATGAAGAGGATTTTGGAGATGGGTGGTAAAGATGGCTGGGCTACATTATGAATGTATTTAATACCAGTGAACTGTGTACTTAAAAATGCTTATGAAGGTAAATTGTAGATTATGTGTATTTTACCCCAATAAAAAATGAGGGAAAAAGGGAAAAGAAAAGTGATGAGGATACATGTCTCTGATATTTAGAATACTAGGGTTTCATCCCTGAACAATATGTCTGATAGAACCAATAACTATGAAAACAAAGAGTGTAAACAGCTACCAGAAGAGCACCAAAAAAAAAAATTCATATTTTAAGCAAGCCATTCTTGTGACTTTTCACAAGCTGCAAAGATGCAGAATATACACTTTTCCATTTCTTAGTTTGGGGATCTTTTGTGTCCTTTAAATATCATTAACATCTTTGTACCTGTGTCTTGGGTATTTTTATTTCAGGAAGACAAGTTTCCTAAGGTAGGTTTATAGAACAAAAGATATGTCAGATTACTTTGCCTAAAGTTTGTAGCAAATAATGCTCCCACTGACTACATTTGAGTTTCTTAAACCAGGGTACAGGGATGGGCTTCAGTGGAAAACAAAGAGTGTAAACAGCTACCAGAAGAGCACCAAAAAAAAAAAATTTCATATTTTAAGCAAGCCATTCTTGTGACTTTTCACAAGCTGCAAACAAAGATGCAGAATATACACTTTTCCATTTCTTAGTTTGGGGATCTTTTGTGTCCTTTAAATATCATTAACATCTTTGTACCTGTGTCTTGGGTATTTTTATTTCAGGAAGACAAGTTTCCTAAGGTAGGTTTATAGAACAAAAGATATGTCAGATTACTTTGCCTAAAGTTTGTAGCAAATAATGCTCCCACTGACTACATTTGAGTTTCTTAAACCAGGGTACAGGGATGGGCTTCAGTGGATCCGTGAACACTCCTGAAATTGGACACAAAATGGACTGCGTATGTTGGCATGTACATTTTTCTGGGACAGGTCTGTATCTTCCAAACCGAAACTCAGATAAGGCCGAGAATTAGTACACTATGCCATCGTCTCCCTATGGCTTTGGTCATCCTACACTCTCATTCATTCAGCAAACTTACCAAATATTAGAAGAATGAAGACATGCAATAAATTCAAGCATGCTAGGCACTAGGAATACAGAGATACGTGAGATTTGACAGCTATCTGCCAGGACCTTACAGTCTTTGGGGACAGAAGGAGAGGAAGAGATGGAAGTAGCTGGTATAATAAAATATCTCAGGCAGGGCATTAAGGCATGAAGCAAGGAAGACATAATGTGTTTAGGGAAAAGTGAATGTTTCAGCCTGGTTAGATTACAGGATGTAATAGCGCCAATTTCTGGATGTGTGTGGGGGTTGTAGCAAGTCAGCAAGTGTTTGTACTAAACAATCTTCTTCTTATGATGAAATACCAATTAATCACAAAATTCCATCACAACTTCACATACACAGAGGCAGCAACATGCATAGATTAAGAACATGGTCTCTAACACCACCTTCTGCAATAACTTAACCTTTCTGAATCCCGGTTTCCCTTTTTGTAAAATGGAGCCAATTATACCATACATCCTCTATTTTAAGGTGCATACTTTTTCACATTTTAGCTCCTTTCAAATAGGTGTGTTAAAATTGGTATTTATATTCAATTTTGTAATCTTTTCTCTCCCAAAACATTGTCAATAACACGTCTTACTGAACAGGTTCTCAGAAATAAGGAAATAGGTAATACAACCCTAAACCTCAGTTTCCTCACCAGTAGAACTGAGATACTTTTATCTAGGTCATAGGGTTCTGTGAAGATTAACTGTGATAAAGCACATAAAACTCTTAGCAATGTACCTTCCCCACAGGAAATGAGGGCTACACACATACACAAACACATACACACACACACATGCACAAAGGGGCATAAAATGTTCACTGTGGCTGTAAATCATTCATGGTAACTAAACCAGAAGACAATGAGCTGTTTGGATGGAAGGCATCCTCCATAAAAGGTTCTTTCATAAAAGATTGAAGAACCTTGCTCAGGCCTCACTTCTAATTTGGTATCTTTTCCTTGATTAATGGATGTCTGACAGGGTCTGTGAGATCTTAGAGGCCCTGGAAGTCCCATTGTTTCCAAGTTTGTTAGATCTGCCTGGGGGTCTCTTTAGAGGTCTCTTATCTTTCCATCTTCCCCCTCCTACCTTCTCTCCTGGCTTCCTCTCTTGCCCCATACACTCTCTTCACAATGCAGCAGTCAGACTTATTCTTTTAAAAGTCAGTCACATCACTGCTCTATCCAAAACTCTCCAGTCCCTTCCTCTTTCTCTCAGATACAAGCCTAAGAAAGAAAAAAGTTCCCTGACATCTGGGAACTGGTCTGACCCAGCTACAAAGGTCTCAGTGTTGTTAGAGGTTGACCTGGCACTCAGAGCAAGGCTGGGTTACTCTCTTGTCAGATAAAACAATGTCACAGAACACAAACAGCAGACAGGGTCCCTCAGACCATGATAAAATGAGACCAAATAAAGCCACTTCATAATTTGTCTAAGCAGAGGCAAACCGAGGTCACTGTGCAGCCCATGAAATGCCAAATATCCTCTTCCCTCTATTATGAGTGATTGCTACTTCTTTACCAATTACTGCTTTATCCTTGCTCAAGTGTGCCCATTTTGTAGATATTTATTGAGATATCCAATCACAGAACTGTCTCTGCTTTCTGACAGCACCCAATCCAAAGTGAAGGTTCACTTCATTAAACCCTCCCCAAAGGGTCACCCAAAGCCCCAATCCTGTAATAGGTCTTACTAACATTCTCGAACTGAGCAGGCCCAATGGTTCTCCCCGGTATCTGTTCCCTCGCTGCAAAGGGTAATCAACCCAACCTGCTTAAGTGTGGGTGTGTTTCTGATGCTCTTCTGGCTGGAGGCTACCGACAAGCCAAAGTCACAAATGTCTACCAAGGCCCCACAGCGGTTCTTAGACTTCACTGCGCATTAGATTCATCCGGTTTGTAAAAAAAGGACTGCTTGAACTCTACTCTTCCCCCAGAATTTCTGATTCTATAAGTCTGGGGATGGGGGGGGGGGTCTTAGAATCTGTATTTAAAACAGGTTCCAAAAAAAAAAAAAAAAGGGGATCCCTGGGTGGCGCAGCGGTTTAGTGCCTGCCTTTGGCCCAGGGTGCAATCCTGGAGACCCGGGATCGAATCCCATGTCGGGCTCCCGGTGCATGGAGCCTGCTTCTCCCTCTGCCTATGTCTCTGCCTCTCTCTCTCTCTCTATCATAAATAAAAATAAATTAAAAAAAATAAAACAGGTTCCAGGTGATGCTGAGACTGTGAGTCTGGGGGCCACAGTGGAAGAATCACTGCCCTAAACCATTTGTGGCCTCCCCCTTGTTTCTCTGAGTTAGCCTCCTTCTGTTTCCTCACCTCTTACTTCATTCTGCTCCAGCCACACTGGCCTTCTTGTTGTTTTGAGCTCATGCCTATCTTAGGAACTCTGCTTTGAATGCCCTCTAGTCTAGAACCCTTACTCTCTCACCTCTCAGGGAGACCTACCCTAATCTCCTTACCCTGTCTTTTAAAAACTTATTCCCCACAACCCACTTAATTACCTTCCAACCTATGATCTAATTTACTTACGTATTATATGTATTGTTTTGCTCTCCTCCTAATGAAAGGATGGACAGCCTCAGGGCAACTGATATTTTTGTCTATTCTGTTCACTGCTGTATCTTCAGACCTAGAAAAATACCTAGTAAACAGTCAATGCTCCAGAAAAGTTTGCTGAATGAATAAATATCCTTTCCAGCCTTTACTTTCTCCTCCTAAATTAAATCACAGCATTCCTTTCTTCAGCTCTCCCTGCAAACACGATCACAGTCCTGCTCACCCAACCTCCTGACGGTTACAATATCCATCTGCTACGACTTTTTTAAGCCCAGTGGCTCAAGTCGGGGATAAAGCAGGGAAGTAAATCATAAGTCAAGAAGCCCAGACAAAGCCACAGATTGCATCTCTTGGTCCTCTCTACGAAGATGACCTTATCTACCCATCTACCTCCTCTGGTGCTCAAACTCTTCTGACCTGGCTTTTTCCTTTCTCTGCCACCAAAGTTATGGCTCATCCTCATTAAAAAAAAAAAAAAGAAAGAAAGAAAGAAAGAAAATTAAAAGAAAAAAGGGCCACCCCTCCCGCATGCTGCACCAACCCACCCATCTCCCAGTTTTTCGACCATGCTCCTCCTGACTCCATTTTCCCTTTCCAGCTCCCTGAAATTCTGCTTTTGGAGTTCCGTTACCTCTTCCTTCCCGAATCTAACTACAGGTTTTGGTCGGGACCCTTTGCCGACACTCTGGCTGAATTTCACGCACCCTTCCGGGAACTCTGCCCACGCATCGCGAGCTGCTGCTACCTCCTTCACTGCTTCTCCTCGGGTCCTTCCTATTCCTCTCCTTACAGACGTCCCCAAGCCTCCTTCCAGCGAGCGGGATCGCGCCCTCCCCCCGGGCGCTACCGCCTGGCCCACGCCGCGCAGTGTCCACGCCGGGGCGCGGGGGACCCCGGGCGGAGCCGAGCAGCCGCGGACCTGGGCGTTGGACGCGGGGGGCGGGGCAGGGGGCGGGGCATGGGTGGGGCGTGGCCTCGCGCCGCTCGCGAGACTTGGGCCTCGGCGGCCTCCGTCCAGGCGTGGGCGCGGCGGCAGGTGCACGCTGCGGTCGCCGCTTTCTGCTCCCGGACGTGGGTGGAGATGGAGTTCGACTGCGAGGGTCTCAGGCGGCTCCTGGGCAAGGTGCGGGCGGCGCGGCGGGCCGGGGGCCGGGGGCCGGGGGTGGGGCCGCCTCATCCTTGCGTTTCCCCGACTCGCCCCGGGGCTTGGAGCGGGCTGCGGGGCGCGATCCCCGGGAGGCTGCGGGTCTGCCCCCCCATCCGCCCCGGCGCCCTCCCTGGGTTCCCGGCCGGTGGGGGCGGGGGCCGTGGCTCCGCCCACCCCCGCGAGTCCCCGCCCCCTCCTCCCCTCCCCCTCCATGGGTCCCCGGCCGGGGAGCCGTGGCTCCGCCCACCCCCGCGAGTCCCCGCCCCTCCTCCCTGGGTCCCCGGCCCGGGCCCTGTGGCTCCGCCCACCCCCGCGAGTCCCCGCCCCCTCCGCCCCTCCCCTCCCCCTCCCCGGGTCTCCGGCCCGGGCCCCGTGGCTCCGCCCACCCCCACGAGTCCCCGCCCCTCCTCCCTGGGTCCCCGGCCGGAGAGAGGCGTGGCTCCGCCCACCACCGTGAGTCCCCTTCCCCACCCCTCCCTGGGTCCCCGGCCCGGGGCCTGTGGCTCCGCCCACCCCCGCGAGTCCCCGCCCCCTCCGCCCCTCCCTGGGTCCCCGGCCCGGGGCCCGTGGCTCCGCCCACCCCCGCGAGCCCCGGGCCTCCACCGCCTGCGAGACTTTCTCGCGCCGCGGGCGTCTGCGGGTCTCACAGGGCTCCCGGCGCTCGCCTGCCCCCAACCGCGCCCCGCTTTTCTTGCCTCGCAGTCCCCTGTCTCTGAGTCTCCGCTCCGACGGCTCTCTCTGCATCTCGGGACCGCGCCGTTCGCTCTGCTTGCGTTCCGACGGGTGCATGATCACACCGTGGGAATCGTACTTGATTTACGATCGTTTATTCACTCGTGCGGTGTACCCCGACCGCGGGGACGGGGCCGTGGTTCTCCCTGCCCCAGCCCTGCGCCCGGCCGCCGCGGGGCGCTACCTGTCCCTGCAGGGATGGAGTGAAAGGGTCGCCTGTGCCTTGAGCAGGTACCGGACATGGAAACAGGGCTTGGAGGCCCAGAAGAGATCCCCCTGAATGGTTGAAAGGTTGAGCGGGAGGCCTGACCCGGAAGCCTCACCTATATTTCTGGAGCACGACTAGCAAGTTTCCAGGTTGCTCCAGGCTCTTGGTCCAGCCTCTTTGATCCCGCCCCCCCCCCCCCAGTGTATGCTCTGAGGCAACCCCCCCTTTCGCCCGCTTTCTAGTTTTGTGATTCTTAATGCTTCCTTAAGACTTCTCCATGCAAGAACCATGCACGTGTGGCATTTTTGTTGGATTTGCCCTAGATGGGGCAGTTTGCACGTCTGGGCAAGGTTGTGAAGCCTCAAGACTGAAGGTGTTTATTTAATTGATTTGAATGATTTTTATTTTCTGTGTCAGGTGTAGATTTTGTAGGAAGAGAAGTATCATCTTGCTGAGCACTGCACCCTTTGTGTCTCCTCTTCAAAGAGCCACTATATCAAGTTAAGATGGATCGATCCATCAATCTGACAGAGGGATCAAGCGATCTATCTGACAGAGGGAGAGAGAACACAAGCAGGGGGAGCAGCAGGCAGAGGGAGACGGAGAAGCAGGCTCCCTAAGGAGCAGAGAGCGCAATGTGGGGCTTCATTCCAGGACCCTGAGGTCATGACCTGAGCAGAAGGCAGAGCTCAACCCACTGAGCCACCCAGGCGCCCCACTCTGTCAAGGTTTTGTTTTGTTTTTTTAATTTTATTTATTCAGAAGAGAGGCAGAGACACAGGCAGAGGGAGAAGCAGGCCATGCAGGGAGCCCGACATAGGACTCGATCCCGGGACTTCAGGATCACGCCCTGGGCGGAAGGCAAGCGCCAAACCACTGAGCCACCCAGGGATCCCCCTGTGTCAAGTTTCTTTTTTTTTTTTTTTTAATTTTTATTTATTTATGATAGTCACAGAGAGAGAGAGAGAGAGAGAGGCAGAGACACAGGCAGAGGGAGAAGCAGGCTCCATGCACCGGAAGCCCGATGTGGGATTCGATCCGGGGTCTCCAGGATCGCGCCCTGGGCCAAAGGCAGGCGCCAAACCGCTGCGCCACCCAGGGTTTCTTAATGAGGGGAGTGTGATGTATTGTTTGGTGGGAGAAATGTTGAGAGTAGAAAAAGAACTTTTATTTTTCCTCACTAGATTAGCATAAATTAAGATGATTTGAAATGATTTGGAAGATGCAGATGAATGGGAATTTTAAACACTATTGGTGGTTCAGTGGTTATTTAACCATTTTGGAGAACAATTTGGCTTTGTTAATTTGATTATGTGTGATTTATATTCCTTCTACATCTAGCTAGGTAGATACCTTAGAGAATTCACAGTATATGAAGCAGCATATACTTGCAGAATCGCTCATAACTAAAAGTTAGAAACAACCCAAATGTGCCTTAACAGAAGGAAGGATAATTTGTTGTATATTCACACAATGGAAAACAGTACTGTGTGGCAGTGAAAAGGAGCTGCAACATGCAACAATATAAGTGAATCTTGGAAACATCCTATCGAGTGAAAAAAATAGAAGTTCTATGCAAAATTATAGTCTGATAAAGCCAACAAAATTAAAACTAAACAATAAAATAGTGTATTTTTTAGGGATAGACACACGTGTGGTAAAACTAGAAGGTGAAAGCAGAGGAAGGTAAATATACCTTCAAGGGAGACAGTTGAATGGGTGAGAGGACTACTCAGATGCTATGCTGTTGGAGAGGTCTGTGCTGTCAAATATGGTATCCTGTAGCCACAAGTGGCTCTTTGTCAAAATTAGATAAAATTAAACGTTGAGTTTTTCAGTCATGCCAGCCACATTTAAAAAAAAAAAGATTTTATTCATTTATTCATGACAGACCCAGAGAGAGACAGAGGCAGAGACACAGGCAAGAGAAGCAGGCTCCATGCAGGGAGCCCGATGTGGGATCCGATCCTGGGTCTCCAGGATCACACCCCAGGCCGCAGGCGGCGCTAAACCGCTGGGCCATCGGGCCACCCACCAGCCACATTTTGATTGTCAATGGCCACATGTGGCTTGTGGCTATTATATTAGATCCCCCTCACATATAGATCTTTTTCATCATGGCAGAAAGCTTTGTTGGACATTGCTATTCTAGGTAATATGTGAGCAGGTTGGTGCATGGGTGTTTATTATTTGAAATTAGTGTATATGTTTCTGTGTGTGTGTGTACGCATATAAACACATGTATATATTCTTTAGTTTGTATTAAATGTTAAGTTTAGGGTGCCTGGGTTTCTTGGTTAAGTATCTGACTTGATTTTTAGCTTAGGTCATTATCTCAGGGTTGTGGGATTGAGACCTGTATCAGGCTACACGCTCAGCTTTCATGTTGAGTCGGCTTGGGATTTTCTCTCTCCCTCAGCCCCTACCCCGCCCCCTCCTTGCACATGTGCACATGTGCCCCCCCCCCATAAATACATATTTTAAAAAATTACTAAGTTTAGAAAATTTATCTGGTTCCCTCATTCCTATTTCAGAAGTTTGTGGTTTCCACATCACTAGTTTGAGTTATCTTGGACAGGTAGCTTAACCCAGATTTGCTCACTCACAGAATGATAAAATTGGACTTGATCTAAGATATGTTCCAGTTAGCAATTTTTTTTTGGTGAAATGATGCCACATAGTATTCCTCAGTGTGTCCTACATTTGAGCATATGTCATATGAGTACTCTTATGCACTCTTCCTAAATGTTAAGTCTAGTAAATAAACATACAATAGTATAGCAGATAAACTTAAAATTTTAGTAACTACTCACTTTTTCAGTGTTAGACTTTTTTTTCTTTTTAAAGTAGGCTCCAGGTAACAACACTGCAGCCTTCTGCACATTTGTGGGATGATTTCATTCACTTTTGTTTACACTGCGTCAGGCACCCTAAATCTGGGCCTCATTTCACCTTGCTGTAGTTAATACTGCTTAGTTCTTGGTTTCGATATCCAGTCCTGTGGATCATAATTTCTTTCTCTATCCACTCTACTCATATAAGTCTTCCTTTTTGCAGAATTAATTCCCATCCACTCAGCCTATATTTATCAGAGGCATACCCTGTGCTAAGTGCTGTGGGGAGATACAGAGATGAATAAGAGATGATTCCTGCCCTCAAGTTGTTAATAATCATAGGCTTTTTCTTCTGCCAAATTCTTACCCATCTTAAAATGCTCTTCTCCCTTCCCTCTAAGTTTCTGTACCATTCTAGACTCTTAGTGTAGGTTGTAGGCAGCTGTTCCTGGAGGCCTTTCTCTAACTTAGATATGCTTTATGTGGATTCTTCATTTCTTATCTGTACTTACTGTTGTATATGTTTTTGTTTAAGATCTCACTTTTAGGGACACCTGGGTGACTCAGCGGTTGAGCGTCTGCCTTTGGCTCAGGGCCTGATCCCGGATTTCTGGGATTGAGTCCCACATCGGGCTCCTTGTATGGAGCCTGCTTCTCCCTCTGCCTGTGTCTCTGCCTCTCTCTCTGTGTCTCTCATGAATAAATAAATAAAATCTTAAAAAAAAAAAAAAAAGGTTCTCACTGTTATATGTGTTAATTCCAAGGTCATCGTATGTACTGTTGAAGTTGGGGTAGTCGAGCTATATCTCCTTTGCAAATGAAAAGCTTAAGGCAGGACGCCTGGTTGGCTCAGTGGTTGAGTGCTTTTGAGTCAGGGCCTGATCCCAGGGTTCTGGGATCAAGTCCCACATCAGGCACCCCTCAGGAAGCCTGCTTCTCCCTCTGCCTATGGCTCTGCCTCTCTGTCTTGAGTAAATCAGTAAAATCTTAAAAAAAAAAAAAGTGTCTGAATAGCTTAAAACTCAGAGAGAGGAGATAATCTATTAGCAGTCATTCCCCATTTCCTCCCAATCTCTCATAATCCTAGGCATCCACTAATCTACTTCCTGCTTCATGGACTTGCCTATTCTAGATATTTCATATACAAATCCTATAATATGTGGCCTTTTGTGTCTGGTTTCTTTCACTCAGCATAACCATTTTCAGGGTTCATCCTTGTAGTATGTATTTTTATGGCTGAGTATGTGTTCTTTATTCTTTTTATGGCTGAGTATTCCATTTTATAAATATCACATTTTATCCATCAGTTGATGGACATTTGGCTTGTTTCCACTTGTTGTCTATTATGAATAATGCTGCTTTGAAAAATAGTGTACACGTTTTTGTATGGACATATGTTTCCACTTTTCTTGGTTACATAGTCGGAATGGAATTCCTGGGTCATATAGTAGCTTTATGCTTAGTCTTTTGAAGAACTGCCAGACTTTTCCAGAGCAGCTGCACCATTTTCTTACCAGCAGGGGTTCTGAATTCTCTACATCCTTTCCCATACTTGTTATTGTCTTTTTTATTATGGCTTGCCTTTAAAAAAAAAAAAAAAGATTTATTTGAGAGAGAAAGAGAGAGTGAGTTGGGAAGAGGGGCAGAGAGAGAATCTTGAAGCAGACATCCTGTTGTGCACAGAGCCTGACAGTGGACTTGACCTCACAACCCTTGAGATCGTGACCTGAGCCGAAACCAAGAGTGAGAGTCTTATTTGACTGAGCCCCCTAGGCGCCCCCAGCCCATCTTTTAATTACAGTATAAATCCTTCAACTTTTTTTTTTTTTAAGATTTTATTAATTTATGAGAGACAGAAGAGAGAGGGGCAGAGACACAGGTAGGGGGAGAAGCTGGCTCCATGCAGGGAGCCTGATGTGGGACTCGATCCCGGGTCTCCAGGATCACGCCCTGGGCCAAAGGCAGATACTTAACCGCTGAGCCACCCAGGCGTCCCATGTGTTCTTTTATAATATTGTTTTTGGCTGTTCTAGGTCTCTTGCATTTCCATATGAATTTTAAGATCAGTTTGTAAATTTTGTGCAAATTTTTATTTTATTTATTTTTTTAAGATTTTATTTATTTATTCATGAGAGACACAGAGAGAGAGAGAGAGAGGCAGAGACACAGGCAGAGAGAGAATCAGGCTCCATGCAGGGAGCCCGATGTGGGACTCGATCCCGGGACTCGAGGATCTCACCCTGGGCCAAAGGCAGGTGCTAAACCACTGAGCCACCAGGGATCCCATCGTGCAAATTTTTAAAAAGCCAGTTGGGATTTTGATAAGGATTGTTGGGGAATATTGCCATCTTAACAATAGGTAAGTCTTCTGATCTATTAACCAGGGATGGCTTTCTTCTACTTAGATATAATTTCTTTCAACAGTTTTGTAGTTTTCACAGTAAGTTTTACATGTTAAATTTATTCCTAAATGGTTTCTTTCTTTTTGATACCTTTGCAAATGCAGTTGTTTTCTCAAATTCATTTTCAGATTGAGAAAGATTCTTTTTTTAAGATTATTTATTTATTAGAGGGAGAGAGAGCATACATATGAGCTGGGAGAGGGGCAGAGAGAGGAAGAAGCAGACTCATTGTGGGGCTCAATTTCAGGACCGTGAGATCATGACCTGAGCTGAAGGCGAACACTTAACCAACTGAGCCACCAAGGCATCCTGAGAAAAGATTTTTAACATATTTTTTTTCCCTTTATTTAATCCTCAGCCTAAGTCTAGGAGACAGGTATTATTTCTCTTTGCAAATGAGGAAATAAGTTTAGAGAAGTTAAATGATTTTGCCAAGGTAGTATTTCTGGATGAATGAGGAGGCAGTTGACTCGACTGCAAACTCTTGAATGCTGTCTGTTCTCCCTTTGAAACCCTGGATGAAGTGCCAGGAGGGTTGGGAGGGAAATTCAGGGTGTCTCAAGTGAATGAGGTAGTCAAGAATGAGACTTGGATCCTGAACAGTGGTGACATGGGTGCTCCTGCTCTATTTCTTAAGCCCTCAGGGAGTATTTGGAGGCCACCTGATTCAGTGATGAAAGGCCCAGGTCCAGAGTTTGAGCTCTGGCTTCACTCCTTGCTACCTCGCTCTTCAAGTCGTTTTGATTCGCTAGCTTTAATTTTCACCCTCTGTTGAGTCAGCCCTATTACCTACTTCATGGGGTCCTTATTAAAAGGATTAAATCACATACTATTCATGTTCATAAAACTCAGAGCCCAGGGCCTACCACACAGAGTTCTTTTAAAGATTGATTGTATTTGTTCTTCTGCTTAAAGCTTTATTCATTCCACTCTCATTTTTCTCTTTTCAGTACACGTTCAGAGATCTAACTGTGGAAGAACTAAAGAATGTAAATAGATTTTTCCCACATTTCAGATATTCCATGGACACTTATGGTAAGAATCATAACCCCTAGTTTTAGCTACATTTAATTGTTAATTATTCACAGAGAGCTATAGAATTATAATTTCTCATTTCTCTCTTTTATCCCCTGATTTTGAACTATACTTTGCAACCTGTGGTCTCGGAGGAAATTTAAGTTAATACAACATATTATATGAGCTTTCTATTGCTGCCTTAACAAATTAGCAAAACTTACAGGCTTAAATACAAAGAACAAAACTGTTGGTTGCCAGAGGGGTGGGAGTGGGTGGATGGGTCAAAGAGAGAAAAGGGATTAAGAGTACACTTACCTTGATAAGCACTGACAAGTGTATAGAATTTTTGAATCTTGATATTGTACATCTGAAACTAATATAATACTGTCTGTTAATTATACTTGAGTATAAATAAATAAGTGAATAAAATAAATAAACAACAATCAGCACAAATTTAGTAGCTTAAAAAACTCAAGTTTACTGCCTTAGAGTTCTGTAGGCTAGAAGGGCAACACATCAAAGTGTTGGCAGGTTTTAGGTCCTTTCTGGAGGCTCTGGGAGAGGTCTGTTTCCTTGCCTTTAATATTATTATTATTATTTAAAGATTGTATTTATTATTCATGAGAGACAGAGAGAGACAGAGACACAGACAGAGGGAGAAGCAGGCTCCCTGCAGGGAGCCCGATGCAGGACTCAGTCCAGGACCCCCGGATCACGCCCTAAGCCAAGGGCAGACACTCAACCACTGAGCTACCCAGGTGCCCGCCTTTATTATTATTATTATTTTTTAAAGTTTATTTCTATTAGTAATCTCTACATACAAGGTGGGTCTCGAACTCATGACCCTGAGATCAAGAGTTGCATGCTCCACTGACTGAACCAGCCAGGTGCCCCTCCTTGCCTTTTTTAGTGTCTAATGGTGACCCACATTCTTTAGCTCTTCATCTCTTTCCTCCATCTTCAAAGCTAGCAATGTTGCATCTCTCTGACCATCCTTCTATAGTCATATCTTTGCTTTTAAGGACCAATGTAATTATATTAGGCTTACTCCAATAATATAGGATAATTTTCCCATCCCAGGGTCCTTAACTTAATTGCATCTAAAATGTCTCTTTGTTAAATAAAATAACATATTTACAGGTTCCAAGGATTAGGGTATTGGGCACCTTTGGAGGCCATTATTCCGCCTGCCATATGATTGATTCTGAATTATTAATAACAAAGTTTAGTTATTATCTTTAGTTAATGTATAGTTACCTAGAAGTGAAGATTTTACTTCACTGCCTTTCAGAATTTCTGACCACAACCCAAACTCAGAAATGTTTTATATCATGACTCTGTAGACACATAACTGTGTAGACTCTGGCATTTTCCATTCCATTCCATTTCATTTAAAAGCAAATGTGGATTGAGACTCACTAAATTGATTTTAGAGCCCACAGATTAGTCAAAACACACAGGTTTGAGAGACTTTGTTGTATGTGGGTATGTTTTATATTTGAATTAGTTGCATTTAGAAATGTACAACTCAGATTTAGGTATTAGAAAATTTGAGGAGTAGTTGAAGTATTTCTTAGGAATACTACTTTCATATGTGGAAGAAATGATTAAATTCTAGCCCAGCTGTTGCTAGCCTCTCTTGATTAGCACCTCATTATTTGGTGCTGCAGAAGTGCCTGAGATGAGGGCTGTTAACAGCTACTATTTATTAAATGCCTGATATGTTTCCAGATGTTTTATCCACATTATCTTACATATTTTTTTTTACAACCAAAGCTGTGAGGTGTTACCATCTTCATTTTTCAGATAAAGAACCCGAGGCTTAAAGAGTTTAAATAACTTGCTCAAGTACACAGGAAGTTAGGGATGGAGTCGGGTTTGTACATATGTCTGTCTTGCCTGTTGTTCACGTATGGCTTGTTCTTTTAAATGTCTTTCATCAACATAAAGACTTAAAATTAAAACTTCATTATACCAATTAATTCTTATCTACCTCCCAAAGCAGTTGGGTAGTTTGAAACCAGAGGTAGTGTTTCCTATATTCAGTTCGGAGATGAGAGTCTTTAATTTTCAACCACTGTGTCCCAGTCATTGATGGGTAAGTCGAAGTTTCAGGGACATGAAGGTGGAAAGAAAGTTGAGAATAATGGAGTTAGAGAAACCAAAGAAGATAATTAGTGATCTTTTGAAAAGGTCACTTTAAAAACTGAAGCTAAATACATAAATAAATATAAAAACTGAAGCAGGGATCCCTGGGTGGCGCAGCTGTTTGGCGCCTGCCTTTGGCCCAGGGCGTGATTCTGGAGACCCGGGATCGAATCCCACATCGGGCTCCCGGTGCATGGAGCCTGCTTCTTCCTCTGCCTGTGTCTCTGCCTCTCTCTCTCTCTCTCTCTCTCTCGGTGACTATCATAAATAAATTAAAATTAAAAAAAAAAAATTAAAAAAAAAAAAATGAAGCTAACGTTTTTTTCTGATTATAAAGTTATTGTCTGGTATCTGAAAGTAATTATAACTGATTTGTTACACATGACAATTATTTAATAATGCCCCCACATTTTAAAATCCTAAACTTCTTAGATGTGTTATGTGTTTTCACATTATCTCATTTGATCCTTATGACAACTTTATGATACAGTATCTTTATTTTACAGATGATGAAACTGAAGGTCAAAGAGATTGAAGTAACCAAAAGTTGCATGTGTCTGAGTGGGAAAAGTAGGCCTAGAACCTGGAATTTTTTTTTTTTAAGATTTTATTTATTTATTCATGAGAGACACAGAAAGAGAGGCAGAGACACAGGCAGAGGGAGAAGCAGGCTCCCTGTAGGGAGCCCGATGCAGGACTCAATCCTGAGAATCCAGGATCACACCCTGAGTCAAAGGCAGATGCTCAACTGCTGAGCTACCCAGGCATCCTGGAACCTGGGATTTCTATGTCAAAGCCCTTTGTGCTCTCACCTGTCCTCTTGGCTTCCTAAGAAAACAATATATAGTAATTTCCTCTTGTCAATATATTTACAGATTCCTAGATGATGAATTTTAGAAATTATGTGTGCTTCTGTATATGTGTATGTGCATGAACAAACTTTAATAATTGTTTTTTCTATTTTTGAGTACATATTTTGGGGCTTTTTTTTTCTTTCAGTATTCAAAGATAGTTCCCAGAAAGACCTGCTGAATTTCACTGGCACTATTCCTGTCATGTACCAGGGTAAGTGAGAAAATGTGGGAATTTTGTAAAAGAGCAGTTTCACAAGAACTTATATTTGTTTAGTTCCATACCATTCTCAAAGTATTTTCACATGTATGTATATATGACCTGTATAGAACCTTATTGGATATAGCAGAATGCCGTCCCATTCAAGGTGGCCTAGCTTAGTATCTACAAATTCAATTCAGTTCAACAAGTACTTACTGAGTGCCAACTATGTGCCTATACTCTGTTAGGTGCTGGGGTACAGAGGAGAGTAAGACAGATGTTGGGGAGGAAGACCTTCCTCTGCCCTGTAGTCCTTTTAGCTGGATTTCAAATCAAATTGACATGAGACAGATGAAAAGGAGAAATTTGAACTTAATAGGCACGCATATGAGGAATGCACACAGACGTGAGATTCCAAAGACAGTGAGGTAGCTTGAAGTTTTTGTGAGCTAAGGAAAGGGAAGAGGCCTGTGGACACAAAAGGGAGAAAGACCATTAGCAAGAAGGGAAAGGAGATGCTTGGAAAAACAAAGATTGCCCTATTATGCAGATAATGTTTTTAGGTAAAGGGGAGTCTCTATTAAGAGTACTCTTCCTGTGAATGGATAAAGAAGATCTGGTTTATGTATACAATGGAATACTACTCAGCCATTAGAAATGACAAATACCCACCATTTGCTTCGATGTGGAACTGGAGGGTATTATGCTGAGTGAAATAAGTCAATCGGAGAAGGACAAACATTATATGGTCTCATTCATTTGGGGAATATAAAAAATAGTGAAAGGGAATAAAGGGGAAAGGAGAAAAAAATGAGTGGGAAATATCAGAAAAGGAGACAGAACATGAGAGACTCCTAACTCTGGGAAACGAACTAGGGGTGGTGGAAGGGGGAGGTGGGCAGGGGGTGGGGGTGACTGGGTGACGGGCACTGAGGGGGGCACTTGATGGGATGAGCACTGGGTGTTATTCTATATGTTGGCAAATTGAACACCAATAAAAAATAAATTTATTAAAAAAAAGTACTTTTCCAGGAATATACCCTTTTTTCCAGAGTAAATATAGGCATTTGAGAGGGAGACAGCTTTTCCGGCATCTGCTGTATTTCAATTACTTTTAACTCAAAATAATCTTTATGGCAAAGTGGCCCATCTTGAGCAGCATGCCCTGAGCCCCTGCACAGACATAGACCTGCTCTTTGGAGAGTTCGCTTTGCTTTCCCTAGTAAAATGCAAGGGTCGCACCTTTTTCTCCACTACATCAATGTTTTATTCCTCTCCCTTCTCCTGTGTATGATGTCCCCATTCTATGGGTGAAACTGAATCTTAGCCTAGTCAAGTGATTTACCTACGACCACACAGCTGGTATTAGGCTATAACTTGAAACTCCAGTAGTATATTTGGGGGTCATTATAGCTCAAAGGAAGCAACATCTTTTCAGGTAGCCTGACAGGTTAAAATAGTTAAGTGTTTGCCCAGCAAAACAAAACATCACTAGCTCCCCTATACTTAATTCTTTCTATATGTGCAGACCTACTTCATCGGTGTTCAACAGGACTAACCTTTCAGATAGGCATCACAGGTGATTGCTTATATAGTACGATGTAAAGAACACCAGTGAAGCATTGGTTCTAATATATGTCTCTGAAGGGGTGCCTGAAATTCCACAACTAAAAATTTATTCCTCTTTTAAAATGCAAATAATCCCAAGAAGGATGTTATCCAAAATCACTAATACACAGTGCTGTGTTTATAGAAAATGCTTGATAAATATTTGTTGAAGGTCAAGTTCATTTATTTGATTACTGACTACCAAAGGAATTTGCTGGGCATTTGAGAGAGGAAGTGCCCTTAAAAATGGGCTGAGGAGGGTCTGTAAACAAATGGGGAGAGAACAGTGGAGTTTGCTCCTTTGCAAAAGATTCAGTTCTATACTATGGGAATATTCTGCCCCCAAAAAGACGCCCAGAAGCTATATTTTGGGGGACTTTTTTTCAAAGTAAGTGCTTCGTATGGTATTCCCTAGACTTTTACAAACCCTTTCTAATTTCTTCCCCTCCGTGATGACTTATTGCCTGGGGCTCACTCATGTTTTATTCTGCCTCTGTTCGTGTCCCACCGTGACACCTCCTTTGCCACAGGAAGTGCATAGGAATTCATTTTGGTTTTTATACATAGAAATGTGGTTGGAGATGAAAGTAGATAGCAGTGAGCTCTGCAGAAATTGAAGAATTTTTATTTTCCTCCTTCTCTCCTGCCAAGCTCTCAGACTCTTTTCTAGTTGCCTCAACACCTTTATTCAGATATGATCCCCATTACTTGTGTTCTGCATTTATTATGATTAGGTGTTAAAAAGAGAGAGAGAGAATTATTGCCCACCCCAATGATTGATTGGTTGATTGACTTCATTCCTATTAGCCACCCCAGTGATGTCAAGGGCAGTTACATTTTACAGAGGAGCTCATGAATTTAAATGAATCACAGCTTAGTAGCATTTCAGTTTCAAGGATATTGTGGGAAAGTAACAGGAAGGCATAAAACTTATTTTAATATCATTGGTATGATGCCCCTCATTGGCATTCTGCGTCTCCAAGAGCCAAGAAGTTATTTCACTGATTCTCACACTGGGTCTTCCAAGGTAGTAATGGTACCTGCAGTATCTTCATTTTTTCAGTACATTCTTTTTTCTTCTTTGCTTTTGAGTAGAATTATATCAACTCAATATAATCCACACTAGTTATTTCCTGTTGATCAGAAGGTCAGAATGTATTATCTCTCTTGTCTGTAAAATGGTACAATAATAGAGCCTCACTCTAAAATTAGGAGGATTAAATGAATTACTGTAAGTAAAGCTCTTGGCATAATGCCTGGCACATAATAAATGTTTAATAAATTATTGTCTCCCTATATTTTTCACTTTCTAGTTTTATTAGTATAATAATAATATATACTCACGCTAAAACAATTTAAACAATTGAGAAAGGAAGTGGTTAAGCTTATACCTAACTTTCCACCCAGTCCTAATTTCCCGAATAAATCTTCCATTGGTATTTCCTTATGTATACTTGCAGACATTTTCTAGATTATTTATTATCTTCAAGATAGTGTCAAGGTTGTGATGACACTTTTTCTTCATCCACTCATTTAGAGATGTGTATTCATCTTAATAAGATGATACCCATCTGAACTTTACTTACAGCTAACTTAAATTATATTTTTATGATATAATTACTTCAGATCCAAGAACTCTACCAGCAGTTCTGACTTTTTGGTAATGAATTACTGAAACCTAAATGGGCAGGGTACAAGGCAGGACATTTGTCGACCAAAAAGAATGGGAAAGAAGGAAGAAGAGAACAAATCAGTAAGCGAATCTTACCAGTTAGACACAGGAATCCTGTTCACTGGTTGCTTTGCCAAGCATGGGCTATTCAAATGCATTGATGCTGCTGGGGAGGCGCATTGTGGGAGGCAGCAGATCCTTGATCAATTAGGAAGACACCATCAATAGACATTCCTTTTCTTTAATGTGTAGTGATTAGTGGCACCATCAGGATTTGTCCTACTTCTTCAGCAATATTATGAAACCAAAAAAATCTGCGTGGTCTAGAACAGTGGCTTTCTAATGTTTTGATTGTGACGCATAATAAATAGTTTTATATACATAGCTAGCATACACATGCACGCAGACACACTATATACATGTATATGAAACACTATACTACCTGTCATATATTCTATTTTCTTTTCAATTCCATTTTAAAATATTGCTTGCAGCCTACTAAATTAATTTTGTGACCCTACCAAATTAATTATTGTGGCCACAATTTGAAAAACACTACTTTAGAGAGTATATAACATTCGACAGAGTGCTTCTGGAGGAATTTGATGGTGTGTCTCAGTACCTGTCAGTTACTTTGTGGTGCTATGATCACATGACTTCATAATCATAGAATTATCTATCATCAATAGCTATGCCTATACCCAAATTGTAAATACTTAGACACTATGGCGACAGATATTAACTAGACTTATGGATCATTTTGTGGTAAATACAAGTAATTATGGTAATAACAAGTGGTAATTACCACAATAATATTGAGGTAATAACAAGTCATTATGTTGTACAGTGAAACTAATGTTTATGTCAATTATATCTCAGTTTTTAAAATTGTTTTTAAAACTGATACAAAAGTAGAGGAGGAGTGTGATTCTGAGAACTGATAGAAAAAAATAGACCCACAAGTATCAGGACATTTCTATACTGATTTTCAATCCTACCTGCACATTAGAATTACATGGGAAGCTTTTAAAAAAATTCTATCCACAGCCCATCCCACTGAATCAGTAACTTTGGGGGAGTGGCCTGGCTATTGGGATGTTTCCAAGTACCTTAAGTGAGTCTACCATGCAGATATGGCTGAGTATCATTGTATCCTTAGAGTAGGAAGCAAGATGAGAAAAGCTGTCAGTGGGAGGAGGATTTCCTTAGCAAGAAAAGGATTGCAGTGGAAAATAAAACTTTTAATTTAGACCCGGCCTAATTCCAAAATGGGTTTTAGGTAAATTGCAAAAATTGCCAACCCTACATGGTACCATGTCATGTATTTTTCTAAGCATTTTACATACCTTAACTAATTCCATCCTCAGAGCAACCTTGTGGGGTAGGAGCTATTATTATTACCATTTTATAGATTAAGGAATTGAAGCACAGAAAAGTTAAGGAACTTGCCTAAAATCATATAGCCAGTCATGGGTAAAACTAGAATTTGAACCTAGACATTCTTGCTCCTGAGCAGCCATTTTCATAAATACAGTGAAAGACATGCAGTAAGACTATGAAAGCAGGAATGACTATCAGAAGATACAGTAGAACAGCTAAGGTAACTGATCAGATTTGTAGTTTGAGTTTGGTTTTGCATTTTTATTAGGTTTAGCTTTGGGCTTCCTGGCAACCAGGGCAGTCAGTGGGCATAATGTATGTACGTGGCTTTTGTTCTCAGTAGGCATAATGTATGTACATGGTTAACAATGGAAGAGCATGCATGCCTGTCTCTTGGTATGCCAAAATTTAAGAACAAGGGGACTGATAAGGTTATGTTCAGGTCTGTGTTCTATGTTACCTAACCCAGCTCATTTGCAATTAATGAGGAACTTGAAGGTCAGTATCAAATGTATCAAATTCATCTTTGTTAATTCATCCATTTTTAATTTGTTCATTCACTCTTATATAAGAAACTTATTGTCAGACAGTATGTTAGGCACTATACTTGATGCAGGGGATCTAGAAATGAATAATACATAATCCCCTGGAAGTTTACAATGTGAAAGGAAACACAGACCTGTAAGGAGATAACTTCAGTGCAGAATAAGTATAAAAATAGAAGTATCCACTGCTTTTCAAAAGAGTTGCAATAGTTCCATTTGGGTGGAACAAAGAAGGTTATGTAGAAAAGATGCTGTATCCCAAATTCCTGGCATAGTAGCTCCTGTAAATATTTATCGAATTTAATTAGATGAACTGGCCATTGTCTTTTTAAATTTCTTCAAGTGTTATGCTGGTGCTTTACACCATGGGAACATGAAAATGGAGAAGTAGGCCTTGATTTATACAAATCCTTTACATATACACTTAACTACAGATCTTATTTTTTTTTTTAAGATTTTATTTATTCATGAGAGACACAGAGAGAGAGAGAGAGAGAGGCAGAGACACAGGCAGAGGGAGAAGCAGGCTCCTGTGGGACCCAGGAAATTTAACAAAAATCCCCTACCCTTGGACAAGCAGAGCAGGACTAACTCCATTTTGTGCTGCACCTGCCACCTCCTGTATGGCCCCCACTTGACCTGCTTATTGCTTAAGGCGCTGCCCCACCCTAGTCAAGCTGCTGGGCACACCCTAATTGGAAATGGCTCAGTGATAGGGCCAGTTCAAAATGGATACTTTAGGGTAAAATGTAATTCAATCGGCCACCTGCTTGTGGACCCATGACTCTGCAACTTTCTGCGTATCCCATTGGCCACTGGCCCCTATAAAGCTGCTAGCCTCTTAGTCTCGGGGTCCAAGTCCCTGCTCCGCTGTGTCGGATATACTTGGACCCAAGCTCGAGCTTGTAAATAAACCCTCCTGTGTTTGCATAGGTGTCGGCTCCTTGGTGGTTTCTCGGATTCGCGATCTTGGGCACAACAGCTCCAACAGGGACACCCTGGGCCAAAGGCAGGCGCCAAACCTCTGAGCCACCCAGGGATCCCCTAAACTACACATCTTAAAATGCCACCTTGCTGTATCATGAATGTAATGTGCATACTTCATCATTGTCTGAAAGTGTGTTTGTCTCAAATAGGTAATACCTATAACATACCAATTCGTCTGTGGATTTTGGATTCCCACCCGTTTGCTCCCCCCATTTGCTTCTTAAAGCCAACCGCAAACATGGGAATCTCAGTTGGAAAACATGTGGATGCTCAAGGCAGAATTTACTTGCCCTATCTTCAAAACTGGAGCCATGTAAGATCAATTTGGATTTTCTTTTATGAGTCTTTATTTTTCTGAGTATTTCTCTTTATCCTAATGGTACAAATAAGTTACTGAATTTTCTTTCAATGGTATTTCTCACATGAACTTTAAAAGTAATTTGAAATTGAGCTCCCCGGAGTCACCCAAGTTCCAAACCCCAGTGGCAAAAAGCAGCCTGCATGAAGTGCTGTCTCCAACTATTACTGGGAGCTCAATTATTTGGAACCAAGTATTATTTGCTCCCCCTCTTTTTATGGTTGTTTACTGCTTGATAAAGCACATGAAAAGCTACTGGCAAGATAATGGACACTATTTCTTAGTCCCTCCTTATTAAAGATTCTTATGTAATATATGAATTTATTTGTAGTTTTGCCTGCTTTTTACTTTTATGTAAATTGAATCATACTGTATATAACCTTCTGTTATATGTTTTGTTTTAACTGAACTTTTTTTTTTTTTTTTTTTTTTTTTTTAATATTTATTTATTTATGTATGATAGTCACAGAGAGAGAGAGAGAGAGGCAGAGACACAGGCAGAGGGAGAAGCAGGCTCCATGCACCGGGAGCCTGATATGGGATTCGATCCCGGGTCTCCAGGATCACGCCCTGGGCCAAAGGCAGGCGCTAAACCGCTGCGCCACCCAGGGATCCCTTAACTGAACATTTTTAAAAATTCATTCACAGTGATATATGGAACTAGTTTATTTAGTTCATAAGTTTTCACATTATGCAGTTTTGTTTTCTGTATTTTTGTCATCTACCATTATGCTGAGCACTTCTCATTTTAAACAATATGTTCAAAATACATGGTCTTTAACTGGTTACCTGATACCACATAAAGATATTGGCATGATGTATTTACAAATTGCTCTGTTGTTAGAAATTTAATAATGAGCATCCTTAAAGATAAAGATATGTAAACATAAGAGTATATATATTATAAATCTTTAATAATTTAGTAATGATAAATCTCTAGGAATGGAATTACTGGATCAAAGTTTATAAATGTTTTGAAGGCAATTCTTACATATTGCCAAATTGGCCTCCAAAAGGTGGACAAAATGTATGTCTATGATCACTTGAAATCAGCATAGAATACCTTTTTTTCAGCACCCATGTTCTGGCAGAAAGTATTATTATTAAAGCAAAACAAACTTTCGCTTATCTCCATATATTTATTTAGAAGGGTATATAATGTGTTCTCATTTTTGGAAGTAAGATTTTTGTGAAAGGATAATTTATAATATATTTATATGTATCCAGGAAGTTGTGGGACAGGAGGACCAGGAATCCTTGAAGGAGACCAGGGATAGGTCAAGGGTCAAGTATAGCTGGAGTAAAAGATGGTGTTAGGATTACAACTTTTTATTTTATATACATCTCATAAGAAAGCATGCAGTTATGGGCATGTTTTACTTTGTTTTTATACTTTTCTGTATTTTTAATATGTATAAAATCTTTAAAAAAAGAAAAGAAATACAAAAAGAAGTGATGCACACCAAGTAGTTGGCAGTGGAGAATAGGTGGAGGAACATTGACCTTTTACTTTATGAATTTGTATATCATTTGCATTATTTGGTGATTTTAATAAATAAGATTGATAGATCAACGTGATAAATTAGGTATAATAAAAATTTGTCAGTTGGAGGGACCTTAATGTTTTTCTGTTATTTGAGAAATTGAGATCTTTTTCATATATTAATCAGTCATGTATGTTCCTTTTTTTTTGAATTGTCTTCTGTCTCCTTCATCCATTTTTACCCTTTTTTTTTTTAAGCTATCCTCAAACAGTATTTTGACATCTCTAGCCTATTGTGGGAATTCATATTTCCTGTTTCCCTTTTCTCATTTTCACTTGCATCTCTTTTCATAGTTTTGTTTGTATGGTAAATACTCAGATAATAGTCTAGCTGAGGTTGTGCTTGACTTCAGACAATATTGGTTTCATTTTACTATTCTGAACCTTTTTATTATATGCTAAAACTAGATTTTTAAAAAAGATTTTATTTATTCATGAGAGACACAGAGAGAGAGGCAGAAACTTAGGCAGAGGGAGAAGCAGGCCCCCTCCAGGGAGCTTGATATGGGACTCAATCCCAGGACCCCGAGATCACCATGTGAGCCGATGGCAGATGCTCAACCACTGAGCCACCCAGGTGCCCCTAGTTTTCTTTTTTTTATTTAATTAATTAATTTATTTTTAAGATTTTTTATTTATTCATAGAGACACACACAGAGAGAGAGAGGCAGAGACAGAGGCAGAGGGAGAAGCAGGCTCCATGCAGAGAGCCTGACATGGGACTCGATCCTGGGTCTCCAGGAGGCGCTAAACTGCTGCACCACTGGGGCTGCCCCTCTTTTTTTAAAAATAGAATTAGAACTAGTCTTAAGAAGACATTACATTATTTAAATTGTCCTATTTAAAAGTACTACAGTAACTTTAAGTTCCTCATGAGGTTGGAATTATAATTATGTAGTACAATTACACAGAATTTTGGAGCTGAAGGAATCTAGAAATGTCTAGACCAAGGATTACAGACATTTTCCATAAGAGATTCAATGTGCTGTGTTAGACCTATATTTTAGACAATATTTACTAACATATTTAGGGGTGAAAAGGTATTGGATCTGCAATTTATTCTCGGTTCAGAAAAATATGGAGAGGGAAAGAGACTGAGAAAATATTGCTAAAATGTTAACATTTGAGTGATCTGGGTGAAGAATATATGAAAATTCTTTGTACTTTTTTGCAACTTTTCTATAAGTCTACAATTATTTCACAATTAAATAAGTAAAATAAGGGGGGGGGGGCGCCTGGATGGCTCAGTCGGTTAAGCATCTCTCTGCCTTCAGCTCAGGTCATGATCTCAGGACCCTGGGATGGAGCCCCTCATTCACCTCTGCTCCCTGCCCAGTGAGGAGCCTGCTTCTCCCTCTCCCTTTGCCCCTCCCCCTGCTCGGTTCTCTCTCTCTCTCTCTTTCTCTCTCTCTGTCTCAAATAAAATTACTTTAAAAAGTCAAACAAAAAGATAGGCAGATGGTTCCTGAACATATAAGTACTTTGCTATAAGCACATTCATGTTATTTTCTCATCTTTCGGAGATGTAGACTAGCATTTCTCTAATTTTCAGTTAAAAGAATTAAGTAATTTTTCGGTTAATACTATCATGTAATTTGTATGGTAGTTTTCCAAAAATAAGAGCATAATGCAAAACTTTCTTTTAGTTAACTTTAGATAATAATGTATAGGTTAAGAAGGTAGTATTCTTTTTTTTTTTTAAGATTTTATTTTATTCATTCATGAGAGAGACAGAGAGAGAGAGAGAAAGAGGCAGGCAGAAGGAGAAAGCAGGCTCCCCGCAAGGAGCCCAATGTGGGACTCAATCCTGGATCCCCAGGATCACGCCCCAAGCCGAAGGCAGACACCCAACCACTGAGCCCCCCAGGTGTCCCAAGAAGGTAGTATTCTTTAGGAAATTTTTTGCGTAACTTTTTCTTTTGTGTGTATTCTGCAGCCTAAATCTGTCATTGTTGGACTAATTAAAGAAATGATTGCCAAGTTTCAAGAGGAACTTCCCCTGTATTCTCTATCATCATCTGATGAGGCACGGCAGGTAGACTTGCTAGCCTATATTGCAAAAATCACTGAAGGTTTGTATTTTTTGTTAATCAGAGAGTTATGAATTTATATTTTCTCACTAATATCCTTTACTCTCTGCTACTGGATTTCTATAAATAAAAATATTCATGTATCTGTACATATCTGTGTTGAATCAAAAATTCTTTCCTATACATCTGTCATAGGGTGTTACCATATAGTTCCAATGAATGTGGTTTCTTAAAATGTGAAAGCTTACTCTTATACTGACAGATAAAACAATTTGTGTTTGTTCAAAATTACTTGATATATATTAATGATCCCAAACCTTTTTCATTATATACTTAAGTATCTTTTTGCCTCATTCAATATTGGGCCAGAAAATCTGATTCTCCATGTTTCTCATTGAGGATAAGTCAGATATCCACACTTACGAAAGTCAGTAAGGCATTGAACATTTTTGCCTTATAGACCAGAGCAGTAAGAATCAGAATGTTTTTCAGAATTATGGAAATCCTATTTTTTAGTCTTAGGCTCTATTGAGAATATTTACTGAGATTCCTGTTTGTCTTGCATTTCACTTGTTCAAGTATTTTCGAATGCTTATGGAGTAGCATTATGTTTTCTGTCCAAGCTATTGAAGGTTGGTGTACTTTTTTAAGATGCTAAAAAAGATTTTTTGATATTATTTCAAAACTCTCATGATAATTCACTTTTATTTCTAGGTGTCTCAGACATAAATGCAAAGAACTGGGTAAATCATGAGCATAAAACCGTCAATAAAATTACTGTGGTTGGAGGTGGAGAACTGGGTATTGCCTGCACATTAGCAATCTCAGCAAAGGTATGTAAGCATAGTGGTTAGATATCCATCTATCACATTGCTAGACTTTTAGGTAGTTTATGTTTAACATACAAGAAATAATGGCTTCATTTTGTCATGTGGAAAAAACTCATTTTACCTTAAAATGTATTTAGTAACTTGGCAAAAAAAAAAAAAAAACAAAACTGAAAGCTCTCATCAGGGATATTGCTTCTTAATTAGTACTTGGAATAGGCTTTTAAAAAGTGATTTGAAATAAATAAATAAATAGATAGATAGTAATTTGAACAGGATCCCTGGGTGGCTCAGCGGTTTAGCGCCTGCCTTCAGCCCAGAGCGTGATCCTGGAGTCCCAGGATCAAGTCCCACGTCAGGCTTCTGCATGGAGCCTGCTTCTCCCTCTGCCTGTATCTCTGCCTCTCCGTGTCTCTCATGAATAAATAAATACAATTTTTTTTTAAAAAAGTGATTTGAACAATGGGCTCATCATCCTATTCCAAGGGAAACCTCAACCTGACATTCATCTGACTTAGTCACCAATTCCTTTGTGTTTTCTGAGTCATGCTGCTTTAATTAAGCTCTTATTTAATGTAATACTTAATTTTAGCTCTTTCTAAAATTAACATTTTTTCTTAAAGATTGCCTTTTCTTGTGTAATTACTCTATATTCTCTTAAGATAATAATTTCTAAGTTAATATTTTACACTAGCTTGAAATTTCTTTATTTTTCCATCAGTCCTTTTTACTAGATCTTTTTGTATATAAATTATTTTCAGGAAAGCTTAAATTCCCTTCCAGAGAAGTTCAAAAGACCCTCCAGGGTCCCAGTATCATGATAACAGCAGGTCTGTGTCTTTTCAGGGATGTAGCCCAGAGTAGAATAGCTGTCCCTCTCTGTTTATTTGGTACCTGACATTTTGTTTTTACTTTTCTATTAAAATGTTGTCATCTAAGTTCTTTCCTTTTTACTTCAGACTCACATATGTCTCAGAGATAGGTTCTACTTTAGTAAACAATTAAATTATATCCAGGGAGCTAGAAAATTTTAAAAGCTGGCTGTGTAGAACAACATATGCTGACTTTTGACTTCGCTTCATTTCCTCCACCCTCCATCTGAATATACTAACTAGTCAATCCCTCTTAATTGGAATTTGAACTGTTTTCAGTTCCTTTGTTACTAAATAGAATCCTTCCATAAATACTGCTTTACGAGTTGCTTATTTTCTCCTCTGAATTTTCTTTTAGGTGTACATAATCTCAAAAACAGTACTAGTGAATCAGAGGGCATGAATGGTCTTTATGGCACTTATTACATATTGCTAGTTGCACTTCAGAAAGGCAGATTTATGCTGCTCATAACAGTTATGCACATCAATCTGATTTTTTGACATCCTTAACAGTATTGAGTTTTATCAATTTTGTTGAGTTTTGGTAAGTACAAGAAGGCCCCTTAAAGTCATGTTTCTTTACCATCTCACTATCAGTACTCCTTTGTCTGTAAACTGTCCAAATGGAAATTTTGTTCCATTTTCTTTGTAAATATTAATATTTTGATACAAGATACATGCAATGCTATGATACAGTAGTAGTCATAATAATATCAGTAGAAGTGGTGGTCATAGCGCCAGCAACTGACCTTTACTGATTGAATGCTTACTAGGTGCCAGGCGCTCAGCTAAACACTTGACTGATTTTTACTAAATTTTACCTAACCCTATATGTTGGGTACTATCATTACTACCATTTTACAGATGAAGTTGCATAATTTGCCCAAAGTCACACTGTTAATAAATGGAGGCAGGATTTGAAGTAAGGCAGTCTATTTACAGAGCCTGTATCCTAAATCTTTACTACTCAGTCTGTGGCTTTCAGACCAGCAGCACTGGTGATACCTGAGATCTTATTGAAGTTGTATTATCTAAGGTCCCACCCCAGACCTATGGAAACGAATCTGCATTTTGACACAAAACCCCTGGTGTCCCATGTGCTGCACTGATCTAAATTGTGATCCCCTCCTGCCCTTTTTTTTTTTAAGATTTTATTTATTTATTGATGAGACGCAGAGGGAGAAGCAGGCTCCCTGTGGGGAACCTGATGCAGGACTCAATCTCAGGACCCCAGGATCATGACCTAAGCCAAAGGCAGATGCTCAACCACTGAGCTACCCAGTGGTTGAATGATGATCCCTTAAAGTATGGGAAATTCTGCTTTAAGCCATAATGTTATCCTGCTTCATTATTGCTATCATCCTTACAGACATTAGGTCATTTCTAGCTCTTTAAATATCCTTATACGTGTTGTATTATGTTACCTATGTACTAATAAACTTGTAGGATAATTTCTGTAAATGAGATAGATGGATTAAAGGAATTACCATTTTTAATTAGCAATAATCAAGCCTTGGATAAACCTCATTGGTACTGTGCAAAGCTGGAATTACTCTTTTTAAATTTTGGTAGAACTTGTCAAATTATCCTCCATATCAGTTGTACCAGTTTATTCTCATATCCACAGTATGTAAGAATGCCTGTTTTCTCACATTATTGTTGTTAAACTTTTGGGTCTTTCTGTGTCTCATAATTAAAAATGATAACTCATAGTTTTCTTTGCATTTCTCTTTTGAGTGTAGTTGACAGTAATAAAATTAATAGGTACAAGTTAGAGAGGACTTCTCTCTGCCAGCTCTGGGTCACATAGTAATCCTCATAGCCCCATGAAATAAGGCGAAGTTCAGTGACTTGCCCAATGTCACAGAGCTAATAATACTATAGATGGGTTTTCTTTTGTACTTTCTGCCTGGCAGTCTGGTGGATCCCTGGGTATTCTTGCCTCTGTACCCTAATATAGGAAAGATCCTCAAACTGCTTACCACTTTAGAAGAAGACCTTCCATAGGGCACCTGGGTGACTCAGTTAAGCATCTGCCTGCAGCTCAGGTCATGATCTCAGGGTCCTGGGATCCAGCTGTACATTGGGCTCCCTGTTCAGTGGGGAGTCGTCTTCTCCATCTCCCTCTGCCCCTCCTCACTGCTTGTGTGTTTTTTTTTTTTTCCTCTCTCTCAAATAAATAAATAAATCTTTAAAGAAAAGAAAAAGAAAAATACCCGTAAAGGTAACTTAACTCTGAGAAGTTTCTGTGCCGTCATTTACAGTTAGCCTACTGTGGCAACCAGAGAGCCGTCTACAGGCATGTGGAGTGTTTTCTATTAGATATCTGGGAAGAGTTCTACATGATAATAGGATTTTATTTTAGATTTATTATCTTTTTTTTTAAAGAGAAACTTGGCATTGGTATTGACTTTCATGCTAGAAATGAGGCATTAAAATAGAGCAAAAAAATCACTCTCAGTACTTTCAAAATGGAAATTATGACATTAAAATGAAAACATAAACTCAAGAAACAGCAGCAAATGTATTCAGTGCACCAAATTATCGTAATTACTCCTGTCCCATCAAAGGAAATCTGCAATCTGTGACTTCTGGGTTAAGTCCTACTAGATCCCAATTTTCTGTTAAGCCTAAAGGATCACATTTCAAAAGTTCATAGTAGTTTCTTGCTTGCACATCCTTTTCATTGCTATTATATTACCTTTTCTTCATAAGACAGCATACGAGGTTGTGCATTCTCCTTTAGCTTCACTTCTGAATGAACTTAAATTGAGTAACTGGCTGTGTTTGTGTAATGCTGTATGTTCTTATTATACTGTACAGGGCATTGCAGACAGACTGGTCCTCTTGGACCTCTCAGAAGAGACGAAAGGAGGGGTAATGGACCTTGACATCTTTAGCCTGCCTAATGTGGAGATCAGCAAAGGTCTGGTTATTCTGCTTATAAGATGCTTGCCTCATATTTGAGTCCTAGAATTTTTTTTAAAATACTTTTTTTAGAACAGTTTTAAGTTCATAGCAACATTGAATGGAAGGTTTCCCATATATATCCCTTTATCCCTGCACATGGACAGCCTCCCCCATTATTAGCATTCCCCACTACAGTGGCACAATTGATGAGCCTACCTTGATACATCATTAATCATCCAAAAGTCATAATTTACATTGGGGTTCATTCTTGGTGTTGTACATTCTGTGAGTATGGACAAATCTATAATGACATGTATTTACCATTATAGTATTTTTTACTACCCCCAAAATCCTCTGTGCCCAGCCTTGAGTCATAGAATTTTAATGCTAAGAAGCATTAAAGATCACCTAGTCCAAGTTCCTCATTTTACATATTGGGGAAACTAAGATTCAGATAAATAAAGTGACTTATCCAAAGCCATACAGATTGTAATTGATTATATAAACAAGAGTCAGATGAGCAGATAACATTCTTATAGGTCAGAAGGATTTATTCTGTCTTTGACTTAAGCTACAGTATAAATTTGTTTTCTTTGATTGGTTCCATGCTCATAATATATTGGTTAAGAGCACTGGTTCTAGAGTTGGGGGTCCGTCCCAACTCTGCCACATTATAACTCTGGCATTTGTCAGGTTATATAACCTCTCAAAGTTTAGTTTTATCATCTACGAAGTGGGAATAATACTTACTATATCTTGGTATATGTCAGAGTTAAGATTTTTACAAAAAATGCATATGGCTTTCACCAAAAATATATTGTTAAAATAAGTCTTAATAAGAACAAAAAAGACTTTGTATTCTTTTTTTTTTTTTAATTTATTTATTTATGATAGTCACAGAGAGAGAGAGAGAGAGAGGCAGAGACACAGGCAGAGGGAGAAGCAGGCTCCATGCACCGGGAGCCCGATGTGGGATTCGATCCCAGGTCTCCAGGATTGCCCCCTGGGCCAAAGGCAGGTGCCAAACCGCTGCGCCACCCAGGGATACCGATTTTGTATTCTTAATAAATAAAAATATAAATGTTAGGAAAGTAGTTTTTATCTCATCTTAATTTAAATATTTGCATATATTTTATAATGTCCATAGTGTACTAATACAGACATATATGTAGGTAAATACTGATTTGGGGATGTGGGCTTAAAAAAAAAAATATATATATATATATATATATATATATATATAAAGATTTTATTCATTTATTCGTGAGAGACACAGAGAGAGAGAGAGAGAGAGAGAGAGAGAGGCAGAGACACAGAGGGAGAAGCAGGCTCCATGTGGGACTCAATCCCGAGTCTCCAGGATCAGGCCCCAGGCTGAAGGCAGTGCTAAACTGCTGAGCCACCCCGTCTGTCCCCCAATCTTTTTTTTCCAAAAATATTTTATTACTAGAGATGCATGATCAAAAAAACTGGAAGACAAGGTTAAAGCTAAAGTCAAATTGTAATATGTTCTAGTTGTTTGGATTTCCTTATTTAGGTCCCCTGAATTCCTTGACCATATTTTCCCCAAAAAAATCAAGGTAATCAGTCACAAGCCTGATTGTACTAAGAACAATAGTGGGTGAGAAAAGTTGAAATTATACCTGCATGTTATACTTTGGGTGTGATATTTGAAGTAAGCTTCTGGATCCCTGTAGGATATAACCAGTTCATTTTCCTTGTCTAGAAAGAGTACAATATTTGCTTTAATGATCCTTTTGTAGGCATCATATAGAGGATCCCTTAGGGAACTGGTTATTCTCTTGTGCCTGTCATTTCCAAGTACTGAAGTTCTTAAGGGACCTTTTTACTCTTCCAAATCACTTTAGGAGACTTTAGTACATGGACTCTAGAGGTTGTGAGGCCTTTTAGGACCTGAAGAAATTGTTTCTTCCTATGTATCTCATTAACCATCAATAACTATCATTTCATGTAATTGAAAGAATAGACTCCTTGGAGCAGAGGTATAGTGTACTTGCTACCAACTAGGGAATGTTGAATGAGTCCACACCATCTTGGGGCAACTTTCATGTTCTTCTTGTTAATTTGGTTATATATTCCTGATAACACTGTATTTACTACTATTACATGAAGAATTTTATCTGTTTATTTATTTTTAAAGATTTTATTTATTTATTCCTGAGAGACACAGAGAGAGAGAGAGAGGCAGAGACACAGGCAGAGGAAGAAGCAGGCTCCATGCAGAGAGCCTGACGTGGGACTTGATCCTGGGTCTCCAGGATCAGGCCCTGGGCTGAAGGCAGCGCTAAACCACTGAGCCACCCAGGCTGCCCTTGAAGAATTTTAAATATAATGTTAACTAACATCTCATAAATATATTCCATAATATGGAGAAGTACATTAATAATTTTGGGAAATTAAGGTCAGTAGTTTTGAGAATTTGAGTAATGCTACATCATGACAGGCATTGATGACTACAACCAACCATTGTAGAGTTATGCTTTGGCTCTATTTGGACTTTTTCAAAATAGCTATTAAAACATTTTGGGGAGGGATATATATATATATATATATATATATATATATGCAGATGAGTATGCAAATATGCATAACATATATATATACACACACACACACAGTTATGTTTGTGTATGCATAGACTAAATCTGGAGAAGTACAAAGGAATAATTAAGAGTAGTTGCTTCAGGAGTCAGATGGGAAACTGGTCCTGCACTTGTTTTGTGAAGTTAATATTTTTATTCCTCTATTTTTATTTTGTACTAAAATACATGTAACATTAAATTTACCGATAGTGACATTTAGGGCATTCACAGTGTTGTGTAACCATCACCACTATCTAGTTCCAAAATTTTCATTGCCCCAAAAGGAAACCATGTACACACTAAGCAATCACTCCCTGTTTTCCCTTTCCCCATGTCCTGGCAACCACTTATCTGCCCTGTGGATTTGCCTATTCTAGATATTTCATACAAATGGAGTTTTCCTACATTATGTCATTTTTTATGTCCGGCTTCTTCCACTTGGCAAAATGTTTTCAAAGTTCATCCATATTGTAGCATGTATGAGTACATCATTCTTTTTATGGCTGGGTAATATTCCATGGGATGGATGTACCACATTTTGTCTGTTTATCAGTCTGTGGACTTCTGGGTTCCATCTTTTGGCTATTGTGAAGAGAACTACTATGAACATTCATGTACAAGTTTTGTTTGAATAACTGTTTTCACTTCTTTTAGGTATATACTCAGAAGTAGAACTTTGTGCTCATATGGCAATTCTGTGTTTAATTTATTGGTGAATTAATAGTGTGCTTTTGAATATCTTTATTAATAGTACATATAGATCTAAATAGCTCTATTTCTTTGAACAGTTTCATAATATTTTGTCATATGGCTGTCTGTTTCCTGTTGGGAGACATTTAGGTTGTTTTTGTTTTCTCGTGCTTATAAATAATAGTGGGGAGAACATTGTTATGTGAAAATTTTTGTGTACTTCTCTAGCAAGATAAAGTAGAATACTGGGTCAAAAGATACGTGTTTTCAAAATTTATATTGTTAAATTCTTCCCCAAAAAAGTTGTTCCAATTTATACTCTCACCAACAGTATGTAAGTGTTCCTGTTTGCTTTCTTTTGATTACTTGTATTCTTTTTTTTAATTTTTTAAAATATTTTATTTATTCATGAGAGACACATACAGACAGAGAGAGAGAGAGGCAGAGACACAGGCAGAGGGAGAAGCAGGCTCCATGCAGGGAGCCTGACGTGGGACTCGATCCCGGATCTCCAGGATCACACCCTGGACTGAAGGCGGCACTAAACCGCTGAGCCACCCGGGCTGCCCATATTCTTTTTTTAAAATTACTTTTATTCTAGGTTAAACATAGCTAATGGGATCATTGTCCTATGACATTTTGATCATGGTTATTATGTTTATTATGTTAATCATGTTTACTAGGATATATTTTATCCTTTATAATAATAGTATTTACCATTTTTCTAAGGAATCAGTAACATATGCTAGGTACTTTACATATATTCACTCACTGTTACTTTATTTATAGATGGCTCAGAGAGATTGTGGCTTAGGACATTCAGTTAGTAAGAGGCTAAACTAGGACTTCAAACAAAAATTTTTACCAATTTCTCATGATTCATTCCAGAGGTATTCTGTGCATATAGAAACATAAATGTTTGTGTGTATGGGTATATGCATGCATGTGCATGGAGAAAAAAGTGTTTAATAGTTATAAACTTTAAAATAGTGTGTTGTTGACATATGGACAAAGCAAAAATGTGCTCAATAGCCAGTGGTTCTTGAAACATATAGCTTGTTGATTAATCACCTATCAGAATCACCTTAAAATTACAGATGTCTGGGGTTCATCTTACAGATGCCTGGGAATCTCCATTTAGATAAGCAACTTTATAAAAAAAGCAGCTTAGGTAATTTTTATACCCATGAAAGGCAGTATTCTAAAAATTATACATAGTGACATAATTGCAGATTATAGAATCAGCATAGGGGAGTATGACCAACATTTTAGAAAAATGAACTAGAACAATAGAAAATATTACAGTAGTATTAAAGGAATTTTCTGTGATGTTTTTATTTTTCTATTATATACATGTATTGTGTTTTGGGTTACAATAGAAAATGTATCTCATGGCATGCCCATTTCATGGCATAGGTCATGATCAAAGCTTTGAAATTCACTGTATTACAGTTGAAAATCATTGATTTAAGCCCTCCTCTCCTTTCCCCCTCTATATTTACCCCAGGTAAATACTTCTTCATTATCCTCAACGTGCCCTTCATACTTGAAACTGGAGTCACCTTCTCTCTAGGAAACCTTCCAGAGTAACCCTTTTGCCAAATCACTCATTGCTCTTCATGATTTTAGTATTGGTATGTGAAATTTATGTTGTATCACTTTTTTCTCTATCTGGGACATTTTATCAAAGATACGCCTTTTATTCTTAAGACAATCCTCTCTAAAGATAGAGATATGACATAACACACAGAGTTCATGGCCTTAATTTGCCACATATGGTAAATCTTAGAAAAAGTCGCAGTGTAGTTTATACAGCTCCAAAACCCAGATCACTGTGGCAGTAATTGTTAAAGGCACTCATTTGAACTGAGGAGTGATTCCCTACCTTATCTTTTATTTATTTATTATTTATTTATTTATTTATTTAATATATATTTTATTTATTCATGACATACACACACAGAGTGAGAGGCAGAGAGACACAGGCAGAGGGAGAAGCAGGCTCCATGTAGGGAGCCTGACGTGGGACTCGATCCCGGATCTCCAGTATCACACCCTGGGCTGAAGGTGGTGCTAAACCACTGGGCCACTGGGGCTGCCCCCTACCTTATCTTTTAATATGAGTGTTCTTTTTAACATTAAAACAAAAAAGTCTACCTCTGTTCATCAGACAAAAATATCCCTTTTAGTCATTGACTGAAATAATGCCTAAAGCTATTGGGAAGTCATTCTTTGGTGGTACTCTCCCTCCCCCCCCACAACATAAGAAGATTTTTGATAGCTGTCATCTCAACAGAATTTCTAAATTAAGGGTCATCATCATTTCTAGAATTTTGTATTACAGTGAAGAATAATTTGAAAACATATTTTTATGTAATTTTTATTATAGTTAAGATGGCTTAGCACTATACCAGAGAAATAAAAAACACTTGTACTGTTTCCAGTATATTCAGACTGATACAGCTAGAATAGTTCAGTGAGGTCTCCACAGCCTTTGGATCTTATTATTTGATTGCCTAATTGTCCATGGTTCTGAATAAATAATTCAGCAATGATTTAAAATGAATGTATTTCATTTTTCAGTACATCATTCTCATAATCTGAGAACAATAATATATCAGAGCATGAAATCTTATTTGCTGGATCCTTTGACATGCTTGATACTAAATTGATATTCCTAGTATAACTGTAAGCAGCCACTGGTCTAGGGCCTACGGTTTGGGAACCAGTGGCTTGGCAGGAAGGGGTTTTTCTGGGCTACCTATGCAGCTGGATAGAGGTAGGAGGTTTGTGCCCTGGGAATCCAGATGGTCATTGGCCTCTGACCCCCTTATCACTATGCTAATAAGTAAGTGGTAAAGTTAGATTTGGAGCAGGCAATCTCATTCTGAAGCTCTCCCTTCTAACCCCTAAGCCCCTAAGATACAAGTATTATATCTAGGGTAAGGACACTATGTCACTCACTTTGTGTTCTTTGGGCCTAATACAACTACCTATAACATGACAGAAACTTTAGAAGAGATTTATTGAATTAATTATTATTGGATAAACTTTTATTTTGATCCTTAACCTATAATTTATATATCTTTACCTAGTCATGCTTAAAGTTCTTACCAATTCTCTTTATAACTGTAAAATCTTTTTCCCCATATTAAATCACCAACTTCTTTTAAATCAATTTTATTTTGTATTCAAGTATAATTAACATACAGTGTTATATTGGTTTCAGGAGTATAATATAGTGGTTCAACAATTCTATACATTTCTTGTTTCTCATCAAGATAAGCTTACTCTTAAAAAAAAAAAAATAAGCTTACTCTTAACCCCCTTCACATTTCACGCGTGCACGCCCCCACCCACCTCCCCTCTGGCAACCCTCTGTTCTCAATAGTTAAGAATCTCATTTTTTGTTTGTCTCTTTTTTTGTTGTTCATTTGTTTCTTAAATTCCACACAGAAGTGAAAACATACGGTATTTGTTCTTTCTCTGATGTACTTCACTTATTAGCATTATACCCTCTAGATCTATCCATGTTGTTGCAAATGGCAAGATTTCATTCTTTTTATGGCCAAATAATATTCCACTGTATAAGATAGCTAGATAAAGATATGTAGGCAGGTAGGTAGATAGGTAGATATCCCATCTTCTTCATCCATTCATCTATTGATGGACACTTGAGTTGCTTCCATATCTTGACAATTGTGAATAATGCTGCAGTAAATATAGGGGTGAATAGATCTTTTTGAATTAGTGTTTTCTTTTTCTTTGGGTAACTAGTAGTTGAATTACTAGATCATATGGTAAGTTTATTTTTAATTTGAGGAACCTCCATACTGTTTTTCCACAGTGGCTGTACCAGTTTCCTTTCTCACCAAAAGTGCATGAGGGCTCCCTTTTCTCCAAATCCTTGGCAGCATTTGTTATTTCTCATCTTTCTGATTTTAGCCATTCTGATGGGTGTAAAGTAATATCTTATTTTGGTTTTAATTTGCATTTCCCTGATGATTAGTGATGTTAAACATCTTTTCATGTCTGTTGGCCATCTGTATGTCTTCTTTGAAAAAATATCTATTCACATGCTCCCTCTGCCCATTTTTAATTGGATTGTTTGGTTTTTTGGTATTGATTGGCATAAGTTCTTTATATATTTTAGATATTAACCTTTTATCAGATATATTATTTACAAACAACTCCTATTCAGTAGGTTGCCTTTTTGCTTTGTTGATGGTTTTCTTTGCTGTGTAATAACTTTTTATTTTGGTGTACTACTATGGCTTAGTTTTGCTTTTGTTTCCCTTGCCAGAGATAACATATCTAGAAAAATGTTTCCACGGCTGTTGTGAAAGAAATTACTGTTTTATGTTTTCATCTAGGAATTTTATGGTTTAATGTCTTCGTATTTAAGTCTTTAATCCATTTCAAGTTTATTTTTGTATATGGTGTAAGAAAAGGGTCCAGTTTCATTCTTTTGCATGTAGCTGTCCAGTTTTCCCAACACCATTTGTTGGGAAGAGACTGTCATGATATATTCTTGCCCCTTTGTCATAGATTAATTGACCATAAAAGCATGGGCTTATTTCTAGACTCTCTCTTCTATTGGTCTGTGTCTTTATTTTTGTGTCAGTACCATATTGTTTTGATTACTACAGCTTTTAATAGATTTTAAAATCTGGGATTGTGATACCTCCAGCTTTGCTCTTTTTCAAGATTGCTTTGGCTATTTGGGGGTTTTTGTTAAACCATCATCTTCTAAGGGAAGATCTGAGAAGGAAGAATGCAAGAAAAATATTCTGAGTGCCTACCAGGTACGAAGAATTTAGTTGCCTGTGAGGCAGTATTTACCAAACCTTGTCGTGCATGAGAATCACATGTAGAGAGGCATTCCTGAGCTTGTATTTCCCCCTTATATATTTAAGTAAATCTTCAGAACATGGGATAATCTGTAATTTTATTACCTTCCCAAGTTATTTTGAAGTACCCAGCCTAGCATTTAAGAACTGCTGCAGGTGACTGATAGAAATGGAAGACTCTCTACTTAGTCAGAAGCAGCTTAAAGTTAGGTATAAAGATACACATGCAAGATGTAAACAGTAATTCATGACAGCAAGAGAGTAATGAAGCAATCTATGATTAATTGCCTAGAAAATGGCATAGACAGTGAGCACTCTTGGGGTTGTGTGGAGAGAGATACTACTTTCAACTCAGTAGGATTGAGATATGTGCCAGATCTACCAGGATTAGGGAGATTTGGATTGCCATGGAGAATAGGGGGTGAGGATGGGAAACGTAGGTATCAGTAAGTGACTAGATCTTGGAGATGGACAGATGAGTAAGACACAAACAATTCCTGCTGTCACAGAGCTCGTAATGTAGTAGGCAGTTGAACACATATCTATCTAACATGTGGTGAGTACAGTGAGAAACATTCCAGATAGAAAGAATTTGGATAAAGCCCATATCAGGAAAATGAGAGAAATATGCTGGGGTAGGATAGGAACCAATTCAGCTTGAGCCAGAGGTTTACATGGAGAATATAAAAAATACTAGCTTCTAAAAAAAAAAACAAAAACAAAAACAAAAAAAAAAACTAGCTTCTAGGCTGAAAAAGAAGAGAGTAAAAGCTTGGGAGCTTGGCAAATTTAAGGAGTAGGAAGCTTTTCTTGTGCTTTCAAAATCATATCAGGCAGCTACTTGTTTATTCACAAGGCAACCTTGAGAGTGAGGGCATTTGTAGCATCAAAGTAGAGAAAGTTAAAGGGGTGGGAAGAAAATAAATCATCCTGGCAAGATGGGTTGGGACCAAATTCTAAGGTCATAAATTGAACTGTTCACTGATACTTGGTAATATGGACAAGTCACCTAATCTCTAAATAATCAGTTTCCTATTGTGGGCTTCAGTATAAGGAAAATTCTGTTAAAAAATAAAAAAAAAAAAATGAAGCGACACCTGGGTGGCTCAGTGGTTGAGTGTCTGCCTACGGCCGGGGGTGTGATCCTGGAGACCCAGGATCGAGTTCCACATCAGGCTCCCTGCATGGAGCCTGCTTCTCCCTCTGCCTGGGTCTCTGCCTCTCTCTCTCTGTGTCTCTCACGGATAAATAAATAAAATCTTTTTTTAAAAAATGAACTAAGACATTTTATCTTGATTTTCCAACCATTTTTTTTCTTCTTAGAGTAGAATCCTTAGTAAGTAAAACAGATACAAACAGAACTACTCTGCTTGGAGAGGTCAAAGGAAACAGTATGGAGCTATGCCTACCAGCCTTCTTTCCACTTATTCCTAATCCTTCCACATGGCCTCCGAGTCATTTTCAAGGAACTCTAGGACTCCTAAACTCACAGTTTAAAAATCAGTGATGCAATTGATTATAGGTTCATTTTGCCTACAGTATATTACTTATTTTTCCTAGGAAAGTTGTACATCACAGGAAGAAACAATATCCTTGTTTATAGGTTCTGGATCCTGTACTTTATTGCTCTCTTCCCCCCCTTGGGATACACTCTTGCTCTTAATCATCTTTCTGGAAGCAAACCCCAGCACTTTGTATACTCTGATGGATATAGAATTGATCTGGAGGCACATATGCCCAGAAGCTCAATACTTGTTGGAAAAAAAAAAAAAAGAAAGAAAAACAGAACTTGATTAAAACCTAGATCTCAAGCTCAGACTGTTTCTTTTTATTCATTAGATTTGTCTGCCTCTGCTCATTCCAAGGTGGTGATCTTCACAGTCAACTCTTTGGGTAGTTCTCAGTCCTACCTAGATGTGGTACAAAGCAATGTGGATATGTTCAGAGCCCTTGTCCCAGCTCTGGGACATTATAGTCAACATGGTGTCCTGCTCGTTGCATCTCAACCAGGTAAAAGGTTTTATTCTAAGTTAATCTGACAGTCCAGTGCATCAGTAGAATTGCTATTACTGATAAAAGTCCTAAAACTAGATTATAAAGAAACAGCTAGACTATTCAAATTGCTCTTCTCCTGAACAATACAGTACTGACATAATCTTGTCAACCAGTTGCTTCTTATGACTGGCAATAACTAGAAGGTTACAACTTACAGTTTTTTTTATGTAATACCACCATCATTCTGTTCCAGGTTTTTAGCCATGTCTCCTTCAGAGAGAAAATGGTTAAACACCCAAGAGAAAAATACAATGGCTTATGTGAAAGATCTTTTGTTAACTGTAAAGTATCATAAAATGTTGGCATGGCAGTGTGTGTTTTTCACTTTTTGTATATTACAAGTTGTTTTTAGAACTGTTTTACTTTAAAAAGAAATATTTTCAAAAAAAAAATATATATTTTCAAAGAATTAGGTAGTATTGGATGGACTCAAATTGGTGAACAGGGTTTCTTAATGTTCCCAGTATAAAGGTATGCATTTTACATGTTTTCCTATAGTAATTGGTTGAGGGACACTGGTCTCTTTAATTCCTGACATCCTTTTGGCATGGCAGGAAAAAAGTAGTTGTGTTTGTTCATAATGTTGTGCTGTGTAGCAGTAGTATGTGATCATTATTTTAATTTATTCAATTTCTGTTTGTTGTTGTTGTTGTTAATTTTTATTTATTTATGATAGTCACACACACAGAGAGAGAGAGAGAGAGAGAGGCAGAGACCTAGGCAGAGGGAGAAGCAGGCTCCATGCACCGGGAGCCCGACGTGGGATTCGATCCTGGGTCTCCAGGATCGTGCCCTGGGCCAAAGGCAGGCGCTAAACTGCTGTGCCACCCAGGGATCCCCATTATTTTAATTTAAAGATAGAAATTCACCTAAAGATAAAAAATGAGAGCTTGATCAATGAAAAACAATTATCTTTTTCTGGTTTTCTGTACCAGTTTTTATCTTTCTTATTTAATTAGGAAAATATTTAATTTTCCCACTTTTAATTTATATTCAACTACAAAGTTACGTAAAATCATGCTGATGCCTGACTGTGATTTTAATATACATTAAAAATACAATTTGCCTCATGGTGCATTTTGGACCTAGGAAGAATATATAGAAGCTGTACTATACTTACTAAATTAATCACTGTTTTATTTATGAACTAGGCTGGAAGTATATATTTTAAAAATCTTCATACTTTCACCTTGTGTGTGATATTTAGTGGAAATCATGACGTATGTGACATGGAAACTGAGTGCATTTCCTGCAAATCGAGTGATCGGAATTGGATGTAATCTGGATTCACAGAGACTACAATATATTATTACAAATGTTTTGAAGGCACAGACTTCAGGAAAACAAGTATGGGTTGTTGGTGAGCAAGGAGAAGCCAAAGGTAAGAAATACATCTTAATTAATTATACTGATAAGCAAAGTCATCAGTGGCCACGATATTCAGATACATCTGGAGATTCCAGAATAGTGGAACTTGCTTGGCTTTTGTTTCACATTTGAGCGCCTTCTATGTACCAGGCCCTGCATCGTGAATAGACACTTCAAGTGTGTCATTCTCATTCATTTATTTTTCCGTAAGTTTAAGATTGGGCAAGACCCCTTAGTTTTATGTTTTTTAATTGAATTTCAGAGTCCAGGATTAATTTGAAAGTTTAATTTTCTAGAGAGCCATGTTTAAATGAACCCTAACGCATGTACAGAACTTTTTCCTTTCCGCTCCCCACACTATAGCCTTGCTTACCTTTCCTGAGTTCAGACTTTCTCCCTAGGGCCATACCTCCTGTCTGTTTCTCACCTTTTTAAACAGAATTTTCACTTTTTGTTTATCCTTATGACCTTTTTCATCAGCCCACTTTCTCTGTTCCTACCACAAAAAGCATTCAGTTCCCCAGATTGGAAAGCCCTCTTTCCTATTCAAAAAGAATACTTTCCCTATTGAACTTGAAAATCTCTTCCTTTATCCCCTTACTGTTTTCCGTTATGCTATAAAGTCAAGTTGATCAGCTGACAGAAGTGCTGTTTATCCTCATTTTGTATAAGAGTATATAAGTCCCTACTCTTTACTCCTGTGTAAGACAGTAGTATGATATGAAAGAGGTATAGGGGTGCCTGGGGGGCTCAATCAGTTAAGCATCTGACTCTTGGTTTCAGCTCAGGTCATGATATCAGGGTCGTGAGATTGAGCCCCACATCAGGCCTTGCACTTAGCGTGCAGTCCGCTTGAGATTCTCTCTCTTTTTTTCTCTCTGCCCCACCCTCTGTTGGCTCACTCTCTCAAATAAATAAATAAACAAACAAACATAAATAAATTATAAAACATAAGTAAATACATAAAAGTAATACATAAATTAAAATATATATAAATACATAAATAAATATACATAAACATATATGTATTTATTTATTTAAAGAAATAATAACGGTCAGTCCATAGTCCCACAAAGCAAATCACCTTCTCAAAACCATTTCCTTAGAATTTAAAGCTTCCTATATGCTTGGATTTCATTAAAACAAATTATTAACAATGGTTGTATCTGGACTAAAGGAAACTTTGAAAAATGTGTACTTGTCAGTATTTTCTAATTTTTTCATTATGGGTATGTGGTATTTGTATAATTTTTAAGAAAAATTTAATAAAATATCGCAGTATTTAAATCTACGTAAATTGGTACTGGCTACCTAGAAAATTCAATGCTAGGAAGACCAAGGCAGTGGGATAAATAAACCTGTATAAAACCTGACATTGTGATTGAGCAGGATGACTTTTCAGGCTTAAAATGCCCCGACACTAGACGCTAATCAGCAGGACCCTAGAAAAGGGTAGCAAGCAAAAACTCAGAGCAGATATATTAGAATAAGGAATGTCTAGGGTTGCAAACACACCTGAGACCCCATATTTTACTCACTAGTACTCTTTGAGTTCTGGTCCACGTTGGTCTCTTACTTTTTTGATTCTTGTAGCTCTCCCAGTTAGTTTGCTGTTTCCCCTCTCATCTACCTTGTAAATGATGCCAAATTAATAATGATATTAGCCAGAACTTTACTGTGTGCTTTTATGTATGAAATCAATCTTCCTAAATTATATTCCTCTTTTCAAAAACCTTCACTGGCTTTCTCTGACCAAACTATTAAATTCCCTTGGTTGGCATTCAAGAAGTTCCAAAATATAGTTCTAATCTTCCTTCCTTGTTATTTTTGAGGAGGTAGTAATGTTATATTTGAGAGCTGAAAGGGAACCAAGGGATCAATTACATTTTGTTGTAGGGAGCCAGCAATGGCTAAAGAGATGGTAAGAGTGATCTACCCAAGAACCTGGAGTTTTTAGGATCAAAGAAGGACTATAAAGCCCAGGGCTTGTGCCTCCTAGCCCTACCCCACAGCTTTGTTTTAGCCACAGGAAACCTTGCTCTTCTCCCACTGTCAGCATGTTCAAATTTCATCCTTCAAGGTCTAGTTCAAGCCTTCCTAACTCACACTGGGAAGCTTTCCTGATCATATCACTCACAACACAATGATTCCTTCACCCCTTTGAGCTAAAAGCTATTGTTAACTGTATGGTAATTAACCATATAACCGATAAACATGACATTTACTCTTTTGTTAAACTGCTGTTTGTTCTGACCCAGCTTGAATATTTTGTGTGTATATCTTCTCCTTATTGAAAATGTAAATTATTAAGCTGTTCTCTTAGTTGAAAACATTATAAAAATTAAATAGTACAAAAAGATATATGTAGTAAAAATCAAGTCTCCCTTCTATGCCAGATACCTAGTCTCTCTCCCTAGATTCCGGCACAGTTACCGGTCTCTTGTGTAACCTTCTGGAAATGTTCTGTGTGTAGATAAGCATATATATGAAATATTTTCTAGGTAGCCAATACAGCATATCAATCTGCACCTTGCCCTTTTACTTACTGATATGATGTGGAAATGATGCATAATAACATATACAGATGGCACTCATTCTTTTAAACTACTGGATACATCAACATTTATTTAACCAATCCCCCTAATAAGTTCCAATTTTTGAATGAATAGAAACATTTCACAGTATGGTTGTATTAATAACTCAAATTGTAAAGAGTAAATAAAGGATAGTGAAATTGATAAATAAGCCTCAGGCACTGTGCTTTCGTGGGAGCTATATTGGTGTGTAAGAACCTGCTTATATCTAGCACAGGAAATGACTATAACGGGAAGCAGCATTGACTTACTTGCTGTGCGAGTGGTTCATGGGAAGTAGGATAAAAACACAAGGAAAGGATATAGTAATTCTTTCTTGAGCTCTCAAATGGGAACTAGATATAGAGGAATGGAATGTAGGTACCTGTGAATTGGGATCACTTAAATGTAATATTATGTACTATTTGACCTATAATAAAAGAATACATATAGGGTATAAAATATGTTTTAAAGGGACGCCTGGGTGGCTCAGCGGTTGAGCATCTGCCTTTGGCCCAGGGCGTGATCCTGGTCCTGGGATCGAGTCCCACATCGGGCTCCCTGCATGGAGCCTGCTTCTCTCTCTGCCTGTGTCTCTACCTCTCTTTCTGTCTCTCATGAATAAATAAATAAAATCTTTAAAAATATGTTTTAAAACATAATAGAATATTCCTGAATCTACAGTTAAAAATATTACCAATACCACCCAACCCATCTCCCTGTGTCCCATCTAGACACCACCATCAGATCATTTTTTATCCTGTCTTGTACTTTGTTTTACAGATAGTCCTATACACCATAGGAATAACTTACCCCAGCCCTGAAGCCAGAAATGGCTAGAGGCTCCCTCTGCTGGTTTCATGTGTAAACATCAAGGGGTTGTATTTTTGCATAAGTGGCATCACCGCAGTAATAGTAATTATAATTACTTTTCATTGAAAGCCTACTATATGTATTAAATGTGTTACATATCTCACTTAAAAGTTACAAACACCCTCTGAAGGAGTAGTGATCTTCCAAATTAATAGATGAGGAAGCTTGAGACTCCATGAGGTTAAGTAATTTGCCCAACATTACATATCTATTAAGATTTGAACCCTGCTCTGACTCCAAAGTTGTGCTTTTTCCTACCCTGACTTACTTAATTTATCTAAAGCATTTAGTGCAGTGTCTAGCACAGCATAAATACTCAGTAAATAGTAGTTTCTATTGCAGCGATTGGCAAGACGGTGATGAATAGAAAATTGGCAAAAGGATATGTAAAATTACACTTTGAAGTAAAGCAACATTAGGACTTGGAAGCTGTTATAAGAATAGCAGGCGTGCAAATAAAATTAATCCTCAAGTATTTCAGTGACAGCCACAGCCTAGAAGAGGAATACAGGACATACAAGGCCATTTAGGATGAGTTTTCTGCTTCCCTTCTCTCACCAGCTTCCTCTTCTGCTCTCCTGCCAGGCATTCAATGCTAGTCATAGGGTCAACTTACAGCTTTCTGGAGGGTTTCATGCACTCTCATGCCTCCTTGCTCTTGCACCGGATTCTTCCTTTCCCTGAACATTCATTCACTTGGCTGACGCCTGCCTGCCCTTCAAGATGGGGCTTGAATGCCCCTCTCCCAGGAGCCTTTCCTAGATCTTCCATTAAGTAAGTTCATGCCTCTGTTATACCCATTATCACACCGTATTATAACTGCATATTTACCTTTCTGCTTACTGCTGCCTAACTGCAAGCTCCTTGACCCTGGAATGCCTCAGTAAATGTGTTCTGAAATAATGTTGAAACTGTCTTGTTGTGACTAAAGGTCATTCATATTAATACACACACACACACACACACACACACACACACACACTGCAATTAGATAGCAGAACATATGCTTTGGAGATGCTGTTTCCAGCTATGATATTAACATCATATGTAAACTGCAGATAACTCCTTCAAATGATGGCTTAGAAATCCAGGGGCTGGATCTCAGAACAGAATATTAGGTCATCTGCTTTGAACATCAGTCATATACAAGGGAACGTGTTGTATGCAATGGAAAAGTTTCCCCATGGTCATTGTTCATTAAAATTTGGGGGGCCAGAGGATTGCTGTTTTTGGGAAATGGAGCCAGAAAGATAATGATTGATTAGTTACCATATTTTAAAGGGCTCCCTAAAATAGGTTGGACATATATTTAGGAAGTTCGAAGGGCTGGGCAGTAAATGAACAAAAAAGTCCACCTAAACTTAATTAAAAATTCTAATGACTGTGTCACAAGCAAAGTTGAACACAGTGAAGTTTTCTCCCTCTCCATTCTTTCTTCCTGGCTCTTAGAAGTACGACTCAGAGAGGAAAGAATGAATGTGATATACATGCACACAAACACACTCATAACTTTCAGATTTTTTTGTGCCCTTTCTCAGCATTCTTATTTCTCCCTTGCCCTTTTTTATTCATTCTTCCAAGGTCTGTAAAAATGCTGTATTTCATTTAGCAGACATTTCCCCCAATTTTCTATCTATTGTGACTATCAATAATGTACAGAAAATTTTTAGTAAGAAATTCATATATAACCATTCTAAGTAAAAAGTATTTTTTAAAATCTCTTAATCTATCCACATATATTTTTCATATAACAGTTTTGGGTTTTGCTTTTTTTGTCTTAATGTAAAAGCGTGAAAGGATTATTTATTTATTTATTTATTTATTTATTTATTTATTTATTTATTTATTTCTAGCCCTGAAGCAGGGGGAGGGACAGAGGGAAAAGGAGAGGAGACAGGAGACTCTCCATTGAGCATGGAACCCAATGTGGGGCTCAAGTTCGTGACCCTGAGATCATGATCTGAGCCAAAATCAAGAATCTGAAGCTCAACCCAGCTACCCAGGCACTGCTTAACATACAAGCTTTTACATTTTTTTTTTCGTTTTTTTCAATTTAACTGTTGCAAGCATGCTTTCTTTGATAAAATTTTGGATTGTGTTGTGAAGTCAGTTCTGCATCATCTCCTGTGCATTCTATACCATAGTTAAAAATACATGAGAGGACTCAAAAGATCACATGGCCCCGGTCTCCTGCAAGCTTATAATCAGTTTGAGGAAGAGGTACCTGGATGCATATGTTGTCCTTTGTTGCTGACCCATCACTAAATGGCCTAATTTTGAATGCAGTGTAGAAGACTTATATGTTGGGGTGCTTGGGTGGCTCAGTCGGTTGTGTTTGACTCCTGATTTTGGTTCAGGTTGTGATCTCAAGTGTTGTGAGATGGAGCCCCAGGTCAGGTTCAGTGGGGGGTCTGCTTGAGATTCTCTCTGTGCTCCCCCCCCCGCACTCTTTCTTTCTCTAAGATAAATAATCTTTTAAAAAAGACTTCGATCTTAAACATAGTCTTTATATCCAAATGTATTTTTATTTTGCCTACCCCAGTACAGGTTTGTGTCAAAGAATGTCTTCACACAGATGAGAAATAGATGAACATTAGGAGGATTTCAACATGTTTCTGGCAGTTTCTATTTAATACTAAAATGTAGTAAATGTCCAATTTATTGTATGTATTAAATGTGTAAATGTCCAATTCATGCTCATAGCTTTGAATTTTTGAATTGTTTTTATAAATGATGTAATGAAATGAAATGGTAACCCAAAAGATCCTCTTAGCAAACAGGACCCTGCCTCTCAGGAAAAACAGCTGTGGAAATCGAGGCAAAATAGGTGACCAAATTATTCCTTACCTGGTGAAAGAAATTATTCTCATTGTGTTCCCAAATGGAGCAATTACTAAGGGTTTGCAGTGCTTGGAAGTCTATTATACACAGCCTGCTGAGCAAAGAAACTTTCTCCTTGGACAGTAAAACGGCCCTTGTAGAACTAGTGTTGATGAGAGAACACAGATCCTGCAGACCGCAGATAGGCTCTGGGAATCATGTTTTGCGGGGATTGCAACTCCCAGGCGGTTGGCACAGCCTACCCAGTGCCATCAGTGGAAAACTATTTCTAGAAAGGGAGGAAAGTATTTAGTTTAACACAGAGACCCTTGACTGCAGATGATCATTTATCACATCTTTATCCTAAGGGAGTTGTTGGCAACTTATAATTAATTTTTCCTTTAATTTCTAGTGCCTATATGGGGTGGCCAAGAAGAGGTAATGAGTCTTAACTCTCAGGTGCAGTTGTCCACCAGGTAACAGTGTCAATTTGCATTTACCCAATTGAAAATCATGTACTTCATAGCTATCATTACAACTGTTCACACAGCATGCCCTTACCAGGCTTCTGCCAGCAAACTTAGCTAGTATGGACAATTCCAAAGTACAAGGGAATAATGCTTTCTAGTCTTTAGTTTTTTATCTGAAAGAAGATCCAGGAGTGGTTTGCAAATTTTATTTTACATACACAGTGGACGCATAAAGGATGAAACAGGTTTCTTATTTGTAGTCCGTGATTTCCTGCTCTGATAGGTCAACATCTGAGGATATTACGAATTTTCTTAATGTAGAAAGAATTTGTCCATATCACTTAAAATTAATACAGGGGTGCCTGGGTGGCTCGTTTAGTTGAGCATCTAACTCTTGGTTTTGGCTTAGGTCATGATCTCAGAGTCATGGGATCGAGCCCCACATTGGGTGCTGTGCTCAGCAGGGAGTCTTCTTGAGATTCTCTGTCTCTCCCTCTCCCCCACTTGCATGTTCTTTAAGTAATAAATCTTTAAAAAGTAATATATATTTATTGATCATACATAAATACATTTGGAAACTACTCTAATATGAATGGATAAGCCATATAAGTTCAGGGAAAAATAAAAATAAATAAAAAATAAACAGTATTGAGCAAACCACTGTTTATTAGGTGCAAGCCCTCATCCATACCATTTAGTAGGGTAACACAGGGGATCCCTGGGTGGCTCAGCAGTTTCGCGCCTGCCTTTGGCCCAGGGCGCGATCCCGGGACTCCGGGATCGAGTCCCACATCGGGTTCCCGACATGGAGCCTGCTTCTCCCTCTGCCTGTGTCTCTGCCTCTCTCTCTCTCTCTCTCTCTCTCTCTCTCTGTGTCTATCATGAATAAATAAAAATAAATCTTAAAAAAAAAAAATAGTATGGGTGACACAGTAATCAAATCTCACAACTAAATGTACAGATAGATCCTTCTTTTACCTTTGATCAGAAATCTTCCAAGGCCTGTGCCCTACAGTTTGTACTCCACACATTGTATATTTTTATGCCATGTGTTGTCTTACCATCACATAATAACATACATTTCTGCAGTTCAGTAGAAATTTTTAGCGTTTTAAACCTTCAGCTTAAAGACTTTTAGACTATAACTGGAAAGAATATCCTCTTACTGCGAAGAGTAGTGTTTTATATAATCCATTCCGATCTGATTCTGTGTAATCCCGCATTTATAAGGAAAGAATTATAAAAGGAAGAAATCAAACATGTCTATTTAATTTATATCATTTTTATTATTTACGAAGAGAATGTGTGCTATTATAAAACTCATACATTGCAGATATCTATAAAAGAGAAAGTGAAAAGCTGGGGGTAATCCCACTCTCCAGAGACAACTACTGTTAACAGCTTAGGGTGCACATATCCAAATATTTTCCCAATGCTTATGCAAACATTATCATTATTATTTTTATTATTTGTAAAATAATAAATGTATGCTATTATCTTGAAACTTAGTTTGTTTCCTTTATAATAAATCTTGGACATTTTTCCATATTACATATAAATATACCTCATTCCTTTCTGGAGCTATGCAGTACTACATTTGGATAGTGATTTATTGAACCACCCACCCCTCTTTTGAGGAGTTGTTTCCAGAATTTTTGCTGTCTCACACAAGGCAAACATGCATATATATTTGCATACTTGAGCATTTTGTAGTGGAATAAAATCCCTCAAGATTTTATTTAATCCCTCAATAAAATTCTAGATCACATGTTGTTAAATCTTCTTCCTAAAAGATTATATTACCTTCCACTCTCAACAGCAGTTATGGGAATGCCTGTTTCTCTGTAGCTTCTCCAAAAGTATTTATCAATCTTTTTAAATTTGTCTATTTTGATAGGTGACACTGGTGTATTATTTTAACTCATATGTAAGTATTAGTAGACGTAAGCTGCTTTTTATGATATTAAGCTATTTGTATTTTCTCTCTGTGAATGACCTGCCTGACATTTTAAGAAAAGTTTAATCATTAGATTATTTGTAGGCTTTCCTGACAATTGCTATATAACTTACTTCTGAATCAAAAAATTAATACCTTAAATGGTCTAAAACTGAATGCATACTTTGTTAATTTCCTGAGTTTTTTGTTTTTGTTTTGGTAACCTAGAGCCATGGAACTGTTACGGGTTAAAGGTCAAAGATCCTGGTCTGTTGGACTATCAGTAGCTGACCTGGTTGACAGTATTGTAAACGATAAAAAGAAAGTACATTCTGTATCAACTTTAGCAAAGGTAATTGCTATTTTCGTACTCTCATTGTTTTAAAGTTTTAAAGTTTTAAACTTTTATATTATTATTATAAATCCAGAAAAAGTGCTGCTCATACTAACTCAAGTGTCTTCTGTTATCACTATGTTTTAGAATAACACACTGGAGGAGACAGTTTGGTCTAAGCCCTGTCCTGCTTGGTTATGGGAAGTCTGGACTTCTTCCAGCTTTCTTCTCCTCTTCCCACCCAATGTAATTTTGGGGAAGGCTCAAGAAATGTTTGTATATTCCATAAAGTTCTTCTGGTTGTCACTTAGCACCTCAGCCATTCATGTCACCCCAGACTGACATGCCAGCTTGTCTTAGCTGGTCGTCAGTCTGCTTCTCCAGTTCAGTTTGACCTTGACCACTCTGTCCCAAGCATAAAATCCCTAAAGCACAGCTAAGACGAGGCACAAATGCTTCACCACATTTTCTTGAAAACTTCAAAATATCAGGAGGGAAATAAAACCTGGAAAGGAAAGCTTAAAACAGGTTACTGTATTTAACTGGGCCCCTCCCCAGTCCACCCCGATCATCTTTTTTCTCAGCCTCTGACCCACTACCAGCAGGCTTAGTTCACCTCCCCACAGAGCGGCTGTCTCTGAACACATGCCTCCTGTCTCACACACATTTTCTTAAGTAATCATGAGTTTGGAAATTAAATGAACACAACTTTTTTTTGTTTAAGGTTGAAACAAAAGTTCAACTCATATCTGCTTTTCTACTACAACTAGAAAAGCAGGGAAGTATCCATATTTGTGATACTAATTTTTTGCAGTGGGATGCCGGGTGGCTCAGTGGTTGAGCATCTGTCTTTGGCTCAGGTCATGATCCCGGGGTCCTGGGATCGAGTCCTGCAGGGAGCCTGCTTCTCCCTTTGCCTATGTCTCTGCCTCTCTCTCGGTCTCTCATGAATAAATAAAATCTTAAAAAAATTTTTTTTGCAGTGACTTAGCACTATCATAAACTCTTTTTTTTTTTTTTCAGGGATATTATGATATAAATAATGAAGTGTTCTTAAGTTTGCCTTGCATCGTAGGAACCAGTGGGGTATCTGAAGTCATCAAAAACACAGTGAAGGAAGATACAGTGACTGAGAAACTCCAGAGCAGTTCATCATCAATCCATGATCTCCAACAACAGTTAAAACTTTGATTTTAAAGTTGTTACCAGGAAGGAAAGGTCATTTAATTTTGCCAACATATATAGGGTTGAGAACTTCTATATCTTATTACTTACCCTTACAAACTGCTTGGTTATGGTAGGTTTCCAGTTAGCTTTGTAATTTGAAACCTTAGGGAGTTAGATAAGGAGGGGGGAAAAATATAATTTTCTTTGTTGCTCTTGAGCTATCTAAACCATTCTTTAAACCTCAAGCAGAAGTAGACATTCATATACAATATGCATCATTAAAATTTATGGATCCTCAACTAATAACACACTCAGCACTTTGGGAATATTTTGAAAGTAATATATTTTTAAAAGAAAATGACTCCTTGACTACTAAACACAATACGTTGAAGGGCCAATATTGATTGACAGAGTCTGCTAGGGGTACTTTCAAAAGATCCCTGGCCTAAGGTATTGTTTCTTCTTTAAAATATATTTGGTAGTTATGAGAAAGCATTTTATTTTTCCTCTTCAAATTAATTAGCTACCAAAAAATTAAAGAATTTTATGTGCACTTTCAAGTTTTTGATATGTGTAATTTCAAGTAGCAAAAGGGAAAGTGAAAATTTTTAATATTTGAAGAAAAAGTGTAGTTAAATTTCCAATGGGGCTATCCTTTCTGAAATTTTTTTTTATAACCTCTTCTTGGGCTATACAATAGATCTCCAACATTTTAAAAGCCTATTATGTTATTAGTATCATAGAGAAAGATGTATTTTTAGTGGAAATAGACTATGAAAAAAAGCCAAGCAATTTACTTTAAAGGTAAAATATGAGGCTTTCATAAAAACCAATAGTCCTAAGGGGAAGAGGTAAGATGAACTGGCTGTTCTGAACAGATCCACTCCTGAAGAAATGATTCAGAGTATGCTTGCCTTATGGGTCAATAACAATAACTTCGTATGTGAAAGCATATTATTACAGATGTGACACACAACTAATAGTAATAGCTAACACTAACACTTCTATTTCAGGCAGGATGATGAGCACTTTATTATTTTAATTGAATACTGAAAATAATCCACTGAGGTAGGTTTTATCATTTTATAGAGGAGAAAATTGAGGTGCGCAGGTGTCACGGCCAAGGAGTACTGATCCACACAGCCTCTTCTTTTTCTAAGTGCTAGAAGGAAGAAAAAGCCTAACAGCCAAAATAGTTATCACAAGACCATAAAGCTGGGGTTCTGTACACTATGGCAGGATTACTTCTACTCTCATGTAGGGACTGTCTTTCTTTTTTTTTATTCCAACAGAGTTTTTTGAAAGGTTGATTCCCTGACTTCCCAGACTTGCCCTCAGCAAACAGCAAAGGAGAGTGTGCAGTGAGACAGGTGTTTGCTTATTTATTTATTCGTTCAGATGGCATTGCCTGGAAGCCTACAACATACCAGGCTCTATACTGGGCACTGCAGATACAGTGGGGAGCAAACCTGGACTTGGTGCAAGCCTGTGTGGTCCATACAATGTAGTATGGAAGACACAGTCATCAACTCTCCGAACTAAATGTACAATTGCAAGTATAATTAGTATTGTGAAGAAGTCCCAGGGTCTTTGAAAGCATATAATGGGTAAATCCAAACCTGGTCGGAGAGATAGGAGCCAGGTGGTTTATAAGGGGCAGATACATCCTAGTTAGAAACAGTGAAACGAATGCCGATTTAATAATGGATGCTTATAATGAGCTTAAATCATAGAATGAAATTATACTCAGTGTCTCATGTTTAAGAAAGTAGAAAAAGGGATCCCTGGGTGGCGCAGCGGTTTGGCGCCTGCCTTTGGCCCAGGGCGCGATCCTGGAGACCCGGGATCGAATCCCACATCAGGCTCCCGGTGCATGGAGCCTGCTTCTCCCTCTGCCTGTGTCTCTGCCTCTCTCTCTCTCTCTCTCTCTGTGACTATCATAAATAAATAAAAATTAAAAAAAAAAAGATTTAAAGAAAGTAGAAAAATATAGAATACATTTGGAAAGATTCCCATGAGAATTACCTAGGGAAAAAACCATGGCCATTTGAAGAGATAAGGAATTAGTTCTGTGTAAGTTCACTACGTGGGTAGGTTATATTGGTGTTACTCTTAACAATGTATCCTCACTGTCGTGTTGCATGAAATAGGGAAGTAAAACTGAAAGAACCATTTCTTATATTTGTCAAACTAGCCTTTTCTAGTATCTGTGATCTAATTAGAAATTAGATAATTTCTAATACGCTCTTCAACCTAACTGCAAAACACTATGTAATAGATGAATTACCCAGCATTCACTCTATTAATTAGAAGTGAAGGTCAATGAATGCAATACAACATACTTATTGAGCATCTACTGTTATCCCAAGTACTGTGTTAGAATTTGAGTATTCAAAGTTGAGTAATAGCCTTTGCCCTGCGGAAGCCCACCATATAGAAATAATTGTCAGTTATTTCCTTAAATGTTGAGTATTATCAGTCATGTTGTAAGTACCATATGTAAGTCAAGAAGCAGTCTCACCACTACCTCACTATGATTTGGTAATAATTGCCATTCACGGTTCTTCTGTTTAACTTTCACTTTTTCATTTTTCCAAAATCATGCAGCATCTGTTTTTGTTATGATTTTTAGTGGGGCTTGGATTAAAATGCTTTGATTTTGTGATGCAGAGATATTTTATTTTCCAATTTACATTGTAGCTTTCCTTAAATATCAAGAACAATGAGTAAAATAAACTTTGACTTTAAAATCACCAGAAGCGACACCTGGGTGGCTCAGTGGTTGAGCATCTGCCTTTGGCTCAGGGTGTGATCCCAGGATCCCGGGATGGAGTCACACATTGGGCTCCCCACAAGGAGCCTGCTTCCCGCTTTGCCTATGTCTCTGCCTCTCTCTGTGTGTCTCATGAATAAATAAATAAAATCCTAAAAAAAGAAATCACCAGAAGATGCCTAATTTGTTGAAAGAGTGGAAGGAAATTTATTCAGTTTGAGAAAAAGTTTCTTTCATACAATTGATACAGTACCCAGGATATTTATTTATTCTTAAGTGCAAAATTAAGAGACTGGCTTTTGTTAATTGTTTTCAAGCTTTTAAAAATTACTTTTAGCAAAAAAAAAAAAAATTCAAACAATGTATTACCTGCACTTCCCAACTGATAAAAAGCACAGTTGCTTTGAGGGTATTTCTGAATTAGCCGTGGCTCTAAGACCAGTTTGAGAACTACTTTGCTTTTAAGTGACACAAAAGGGGTGCAGTGGAAAGACAGACTGCCCTATAGTTAGGGTTGATAGAGCTGTGTGCTTAACTAACACATGGTGTCCATATCCAAAAACCTGATACCTGTTGGGTTAGCCTGTGCCTGTGTGTTGGCAGTAATCTAAGATACTTCCACATGGTTTCATTTAGGCCCTCTGTTTGTGACCTCACATGTAGATTTAGAAGGGGCGAGACTTTTCCTTTTGTCAACCTTGACTTCTCTTTGGATGTGAAGAAAGCAAAAGGCAAAAAGAACTCCACGAAGTGGGGAAAGACTATCTGGCTGGCCAATCCCAACCTGTATCTGAAGAAGCCAAAGAGAAACAGCAGGCTTCTGGTGAACCAAAGTTACCAGGAACCTCAGCAAGTGGAACCAAACGGAAACGATCTATGAAAGAAGGCGAAGCTTCCTGTTCAGAAAAGATAGCACAAGGCAAGAATACAAGAGTAAGAATTTGGAAGAAAATCCCAGTTCCTCCATTACCTTTGAAACTGTCACCACCCAAGTTGCTTCACTGAGACATCCTGCGGGCCTGCCTGGTGCCAAGAACTCAAGCTGAGCACGTAAGGCCAGAAATTAGATGTACAGAAGCGAATCTGCAAATATGCTTACCCAGATCAAAAGAACATTCCTGTCACCGCAGAGGACGCCAAGATTCTCACACAGACAAAGAAGATTGATGATGGACAAGGGGGAAATGTCTCTGGAAAGTTCTGGAACAAAGATACCTTCTGATGGAACCTACCCTCCTGAAGTGGCTGCCCCGGAGGGGTCTCCTGCTTTCCTAGAGTGGGTCAATACTGTTGTGACAACTTTGGCCCCAAATGCCATGTTTGCCTTCTGGTCCAGAACTACAGCCCGCGCTGGGAAGATGGAGACAGTGGCATCGCCACAGGAGGCCCATGGTGTCAAGTGGTGTGGTCCATGGGAGAAGTATGCCTGCAGACACAGAAGGTTGGGTTCACCTGCAATTTCATGCAGGACAAGCCTGGGTGCCTGAAAAGCCGGGAGAGTATGCGCCCTCTTCTTGCTCCCCAGTTGTAACTTCCCACCCCCACAGCTGGAGGACAATACACTGTGCCCTAAATGTGTTCCCAGGAATAAGGTGTTAATGAAAAGCCTCCAATGAGCTTTCAATAGCACAAAAAGGGACACAGCTGTGATTATAATCAATGGTACAAAGAGAACTACAATCAACTCCGTGGTGCCATTGATGGCCGGACTGTAGGCTGCTCACACCTTCCATGCTTCCTGCTTACAGGGACACAGGCTAGGGCATCGCAAATGTTACCCTCCAGCCTCCACTGGGGCCTGTGGCTTCATGGGTTGCAGATGCAGGGGCTCTTAGGTTTTAAATTGGAAGAGCATTTCAGAAATTACCATTCATTCTACTCAATAAGAAGAAAAAGTCATTCATACTACCAAAAACGTTTACCCTTCTGTAATAGAAGTGACCTTAACTTTTATTTTTTATTATTTTTTAAAAGATTTTATTTATTCATGACAGAGAGAGAGAGAGAGGCAGAGACACAGGCAGAGGGAGAAGCAGGCTCCATGCAGGGAGCCTGATGTGGGATTCAATCCCGGGACTCCAGGATCAGGCCCTGGGCTGAAGGCGGGCACTAAACTGCTGAGCCACCCAGGGATCCCCCTTAACTTCTTTTAAAGTGGAAACCTGAGCCTCGCCTGGCAAAGGGTTTGGGGGTGGGGGGATGGAGTGGGAAGTACAGGTGTGCTTCCATGCTGGATTTCTCTGCAGTTCTAACTCCTCTAGAGATGGCTACACCTTCTTAGGTTCAGGACTTCAGGCTGCTGAGTATTTTAAACCAAAGGGAAAGCTGTTATTCTTTCCCACTCTCAAAAACATACTCTTAATATACAAAACATTTTTTGATGTTTTCTTAATACCTGAGACCTCTGTGGTGTGTCTCTGGGATAATTATATAGAACACTTTGCGGGTATTATTTCTACTTTTAACTATCTTGTGTGTTTCTAATTCACATTTCTAATTCACATTCTCCGCCGCTTAAAAATATTTAAGGGTACTTCTGAATAATAAATTTATAATGTATTAGATTTTAAATTGTGTATCATCTATTGTATATAGGAGGCCATATGCATTGTGGGCAAATTATTAATATTCTTAACTCAGGATTAAGCCAAAAATCATGATTTTCTTTGGCATGATTCTTTTTTAAAACCACTCAAATGAAGTATGAGTAACATTAAAAAAAAAAACTATACATTTAATGTATATAATTTGATGAGTTTGATTCGTTTAGAATTTTGTGTCCTTCCTAAATTTATACTGCTGTGGTTCTTAGAAAAGATTTTTCCCCACTTGTGTTCTTATGGCAGTTTCCAGCATTGTTTTATTGTTGTGGAATTGGAAATCATGAGATATTTTTCCCCCTCTAATGTACTGGAAGGAGTAGTCAGGAGGAGTCAGAAACCTTGTAACCATTAGGATATGGGCAGATTTGGGCAAGAATCCTCAATAAATGTTAAAAATGTCAAAAAAAAATAGAAGGGGCTTAATACCACAGCCTGTTCCTCATTAGCACTCAGCTAACATCATGCAAACGATCACACTTCATATCCTCAAACCCAGGCTTTACAGCGCCCTGACCGACACGGTGTGCTCCTAAAACTGGCGGTGGGAGCGACAGCGACTGATAAACGGCCGCGAGGAACGTGCAGGGACGGCAGACACCGTGGCCATCAAGCACCCACTCTTGCTCCGTACGAGGAGGACCCGAAGAGGAGCCTGCCCCCCACGGCCTGGGCGAGGCCAGCGGGCAGGCCGCCGCGCACGTGCGGAGCGAGGCCCACGCGGGTGCATCGTGCTTCGTGCCACACGGGGGTTCTGACCGGGAGGAAGGGCTTCCGGGGGGGTCCGCGCCTGGGCCCCTGCATGAAGCATGGGGAACTTTTATGCTTAAAAGAACAAGACCTGAGAGCCCGGCGCCGAGCACCGTCTGAGGCAAGCCTCTCATCCCAGGAGGCAGGCAAGGGCTCTCGCCTTCCGTTATCACAAGGGCGAGCCTCCCAGCAGGACCTTCCCGCTCCTCTCCCTGCGTCTGCTCCGCTGGGCTAAGGCCCCCGTGGGCCCCCCGCTCGTCTTACCCCATGGCAAGGCTTCGCCCCTCGCGACAGGCTCCCCCGACGCCTGGGATCCGAGCCGAAGGGCGGGCGACAGCCCTCCGCCCGCGCCGCTCCCGGCCTCCGCCGCTCGCCCCGGAAGTGACGTAACGGAAGCGGAAGAGCCGGCCTGGCGGCCGACTTCCGGTCGCTAGAGGCGGGGGGGTGGGGGGCCGGCTCCTAGGTGTGTGACTGTGTGGGGCGGCCTGGGGCGGCCCCGGAGCGGCTGACCCTCTGCCTGCGGGGACGGGAGTGGCGAGGCGGCCGCCATGGCGGTGTCGGAGAGCCAGCTCAAGAAGATGGTGTCCAAGGTGAGTCCCCGGCGCGCTGGCCGCCCGGCGCGCGCCCACCGCTGCCCTCGGCGCCCGGCGGGGCCTGGCGGGGCTCAGCGCGGCGCGCGTCCCCGGCGGCCCGAGGCCCGAGGCCCGAGGCCCTCTGCGGTGCTCCGGCGTCTCTGCGGCCCCGGGCCCGGGACGCCGCCGCCGGGCGGGGGCGGGGGGGCGGCGGTCAACAAAGGCGCGGAGCCGAGGCCCCCGCCCCCTGCCGCCCGGCCGCCGTCTGCGGGCGGAGCTGGGAGCGGCCGGCCCGGCTTGGACTGAATTCTCCGTGCGAGCGGGTCCTCCGCTCGCGTCCCCGTGGAGGGGCCCGTCCGCCTTCGCCCTGCCGGCCCGGCCCCCAGACGTTGTGCCCTTTCCAGTTTTCCGCGCCTCCCGCAGCTCCGCACCCGACCGCGGAGGTCGGGGGCTGCGGGTTCGATGGAGTCGCTTACAAATGAAAACGTCCGGGGGAGCCTAAATACCGGCCCCTCGACACCTCCACGAGTTCATTCCATGACAGTTTCAGGCACTTAGATTTTCTGAGACAACCGGTTTTGTGCTTCTTGCAGCGCAGACCTGTTTGCTTTGAATCTATAGTCTCCAACCGTTCAAGACCAGGAAAGATATATTGTTTTAATTTCTTAAAACGTAAATAGACATTTTACGTTTTAAAGCAATAAAGTGTTTTGATGATTAAATGTGGCACCTGAAAACCGTGAACTGGGTGATAGTGGGGTTTGTGGTTTGTCTGGTCCCCCCCCCCCTTTCTGTTTTCAGTTTGCCAATTAGGAATAAAATGTATGTAACGTGGTTGAGAGTTGAATCTTCTCCCTCCAGTTCAGTGGGTTAGCTCTGGATACCTTTGTCAAAGCAAGAATGGTAGGAATCGAAGTAGGTTAAGCAGTTTTTATTAAAAATAATAAGACACGCACTTGTGTCGTAAGACATGTCTTTGAAAAGTATGCAGTGCGCCCCGCCTGCCTGCCCGCCCGTAAGATCGTCCCTCTAGTCTTTGGCTAAAGAGCAAGTAACTTCCAAAGAGGAAGTGGCAGTTTTCAGAATAAAGCTTCTCTTGGTTGTCTAATTTCTTCTAGGCTTCTTAATTTCTTTTGCTAAAGTAGTTATTCTTAATTATAGAAGAGGTTTGGGGGAGCCCTAGTAGACTATGGCTCAGGTCCATGTTCAAACATTTATATATTACTTTAAAAGACCACTACATTGTTTGACATATCATGTGACTGGAAAGTATCTGTTCCATGCCATTTTTGACGTTTAAATTGATAGTATTAAGGTTTATTCCTTAATAAAGGAATAAAGGAGTGAGTTTGTATGTGTAAGTCTTTATAAGGACAAGAAATATTCAAATAATGGATGTGAATTTTAAAAACCACAATTACGTTTCCTAAACTTCCCGTAGAGGCACCTGCCTTCAAAGACAGAGGCAGAACATCTTTAGATTTTTTTTAATATATATATCTCCACTGCCTCCCCCGCCTTCCAACCTCTGTTTACCCTAAGAACAAAAAAAAGGATATACAAAAGAGGTGGGAGAGGATATTCAACCCACTTTTTGGTTCTCGGCCCAATATCTGAAAAACTGAGTCTCCTGCAAGTGATAATGTCCGTTCTGAGTATCAGTATTTTTTCTATCCAGCCTACGAATAGATAGGTTGGAATAGAAAGTAGAATAATAAATGGGACTCGTAGAGTTCCTTCTTTCTGGTGGAGAGCTAGCTTCAGGTGTTAGCCTTCGGGGTGGATTTGGTGTGATAATAGGAATTGTTAGCCAGGACCCTTGCCACAATGCCAGGGTGATGGTCCTTTGCTCCTTACCTGATTGTGGGACCGCCTGTCTTGACTTAATGTCTGTTTATATATTTATTTATTTTGAGGTATAATGGACATACAGCATACGATATTTTTAATATCTTGTTATACTCTTTACCTTTTAGCATTATCTTGGCTCTCAGTTTAAGTATAACTTTTAGGTATCATCATTTTAGCAATTAACAGAGGTACAGTGTTACCGCTAGTCTAACTTGTTTTACACAAATAACACTTTTCATTTTTCATGTAGGCAACTACCCATATTCTTACACAGTATATCTACAGCATTCCCAGAGGTGGAGTCACTACTAAATAGGTAAAAGAGAACTGACTCATTGAAGATTGCTGTGCACCTCAAACTCTTTTAAGTTCTAAGAATAGAACAGTGAGCAGTTAGACAAAATATTCTTCTGGAATTTAAATTCTTAAAGAAGGCAAGAAAAACTCAGTAGCTACATTAAGTAGTATGCTAAGGTGATGGTGGCTTAGACCAGGATTATAGCCACAGAAGTAGTGAGAGGTGATCAGGTTCTGAATATTTTTGAAGGGAGAGCTAATAGGATTTTCTGACAGATTCACTGTGGATGTGAAGAAGAGGCCATCAAGGATAATTTCAAGGGTTTGGTCCTAAGCAGCTGGTTGTGGAAATGGAAGAATGTAGGTGGAGTAGGTTTGGGGGGAAATTAAACAGTTCAGTTTTTTTTTTTTTTTTTTTGATCATGTTAAATTTGACATTCATGAGACATCCAAGTGAAGGTATCAAACTGGCAGTTGGTTATCCATGCCTGGAATTTCAAAAAGAGGTTCAGACTGGAGTTTTGTTTTGTTTTTTTTTTTTGTTTTTTTTTTTGTTTTTTTTAATTTGTGAGTTAATGTCATATAAATGGTATTTAAAGCCATTAGAGAATCACCAAAGGAGTGAGTTGAAATAAAGAGGAGGACCAAGGACTGAGCTGTAGGGTTCACTAATATTTACAGGTTAAGGGAAGGGAAGGAACCAGCAAAGACACTGAGAAGGAGCAACCACAGAGAGGAGGAAAACAGGCACTGGTGTCCTCAAAGTTTATAGAAGAACATGCTTTAAGAAGGAGTTAACTTGGTCAAATGCTGCTAACAGGTGGAGTAAGATGAGACTGAGAATTGGCCATTGCATATAGCCTGTGGCAGTTACTGGAGACCTTGACAGTAAATTTCACAGGAAGTGCAAAAGCCCGATTGGAGTGCATTTGAAGAGGATGGGTGTGGGCATCTAGCGGCAGTGGTTGCTAAATCACAGAGAGATACCCAGATAACATATGCTACCTGATGGAAAAACACCATCATCTGTGGAATGATCTTAACGGAGAGGGGGAGAGAAGAGGTATGGCAAAGAACTGAAATGTAAAAAAAAAATCATGAGAAAGATCATAACTTTTAGGTCCAATTAGTCATTCACAGGGAATATAAAGGACATAGGAACATAAATATTAAACTGTACAAGGGGATGCAGTTAGCAAAATCCAAAGCATGAGCATCTCTGTAGGTTGATTGAGCAGATTGAGCAGTTTCTTTAACAAATAGATTCCAAGGGACAGAAATAGAAATGGGCCCACTGACAATGAATAGACAAGTAAAATGTCCCGTATCCCTATAATGGAATATTCTTCAGCGGAAAGGAGTAAAGTACTAGTACATGCTGCAACATGAATGTAGCCTAAAAACATGCTAAGTGAAAGAGGTTAGTTGTAAATTATCACATATTATATGATCCCATTTATATAAAATGTCCCAAATAGGCAAATTGTTAGAAACAAAGTAGCGGTTTTCTGGGGTAAATTGGGGGGGGGGAGGTGGTCATAAAGGAATGATTGCTAACAGGTACAAATTCCTTCCTCTTGGAAGTGATGAAAATGTTTTTAAATTGTGGTTACACAACTCAGTACTGAAAACCATTGAACTTTACGTAATTTGTTTTAAATGTGTGAATTGTATATGAGTTATCTCAGTAAAACTGTTATGAAAAGAAGGGTGGGAGAGAGACCCTGTGGATTAAAAAAGACCTAAAAGACCTTTAAGCAAATGGCAATGTGTGGACTTTATTTATCCATTGGACTTGATCTCTGTTCAAACAAAATATGACATACAACTGTATATTTGATAATTTTAAGGAAATGGATTAGTTTAGTATAATATTAGTATGGTGGGCCTTTTTAAAGCTTTTAAAGCTATACACAGATATTTATGGGCAATACGATATGATGTTACAGTTTGCTGCAGAATAATACAGGAGGAGGGAAAGGTGAATGAGATTATAGATTATGGTTGGCTATGAGCTGATTATCGTTGAAGCCGGGTGTAGGATATAGGGTGCTCATTGTACTATTCTGCCTATGTTTGGATTTGTTTGAAATGTTCCATAATAAAAAGTTCTAAAAAGAATAAGAAAAGAGCCATCACTGACAGCAAATGTAGGGAGTGGTATGAGAAGTGTGGTTGTAGCTGGAGGGGAAGGGCGGTCAGGAATGTGTGTGTGTGAATAAGATGGAGAAATGAGAACAGGTTTCTGTGCTAATAGTACTGATCCCATAGCAGGGAAGAATTTGGACTTCAGGCCAAAAGAAGGCAAGACATGCTGAAGAGAGGCCTTTCAGTACACTTTCTGGATTTATTTCCTAATTTTTCTCCTTTATTGTCTACCACTGTGTCTTTCTGCACTAGTCTTTGACTATATATTTCTAATCCTCCTATTGATTGCTTGTTTCCCAACGATTGCATTTGTATGTCCAAGAGCCCTTTCTTCTGAGTGTTCTTGTTTCATGGATACAACAGCATTTCTTTGAAGGTATTAATGCTGATTCTTTTTGAAGTTTTCTTCTGCTCTTTGCATTCCTTCTATTACTTAATTCCTTCTTTTCTTTTTGTTTTGGTCTCTGTCCTGCTTCGTGGAGTCTTTCTTTTTGGAGTAGCTGATTGCTTGTCTTTGAGAGAGAAGCACTAAAAGCTGACTGAGAACTTTGTGTACATGGATGGGGCTTGTTAACTGGTGTGCTTTGACGTATTGTAATAAGATGGGGGTCCCTTTCTCCTGAGCTCCCGATCTGTGAAGAACGTGTAAGCTAGGTTCCTCTTTTTCCTGGAGTGTAGTAGTACAAGGCGGGGGTCTGAAAATATGTAGTAAGTGATAAATTGCAAAATAGCTGGTATTGACAACAAATGCTAGAGTTTGGAGGAAAGGGAGAGATCACTATGGGCCAAAAGGAAGTCTGGAAAAGGATTCATTAAGAAGGGGGTGAGAGATGAAAACTAGGTCTTTGAAAAAAGATTAAGATTTGATTTGGTGGAGGTCTTTCAGAGTTGGAAAGAAGAGCTAAAATGGAAGTGAGTAAAGGACTTGAATAGGGAGCAGGAGAGAAAGTATCAAGGTGCCTTCAGGCTATAATTAATGTTAATGATTAGCGAGAACTATTATACTTTTTAAGAAGAATGCTATTAAGAAAATAAGATTGTAAGAAAATTAGCCTCACAGTAAAATATGTGCATTGGTTTTAAACTAAATTCCTGTGTGATTTTGCTTTTCAGTACAAATACAGAGACCTAACTGTACGTGAAACTGTCAATGTTATTACTTTATACAAAGATCTCAAACCTGTATTGGATTCATATGGTGAGTTTATATAATAAAAATTACTGTACTTTGAGTTTACTCTTTTTGTTAATAATTGTAGGTTTCCCATTTTCTTTTATGTTTGTTCATTTTTCCTTTATAGGACTGAACCTCCAAAAGTGTTGGGGAGATAGGAAATGACACAATTTAGTAACATATTTGTTTAGTTATTTTAAGTTTAAAAAAAAATAGCAGAACTATGCAAATTTAGACCTAGAGAAGATCTTAAAAATAGTTTATCATTTCCCCAAATTTTATCCATAGTTATGAAGAATGTTCCTTAGGATGAAGGGACAAGTTTGAGCAATTATGAATTAAACAAGATTAAATGGATTTCTTTGCAGCAAGATTTCTCAGAGCCTTTAATATGCTAGTAGTTTCTGCCTCACCAAGAGGGGAGGGAAGAGAATCTATTATACAGTATATCCTAAAATTAATTAAGTACTGAATTTTTTTTTTCTCCCCAGAGCATTTCTTTATATTCTTAGGAACCCATTTTGCAAAATAACATTCTGGAATATCTCTTTCATTTTATAGATGAGGAAAACATTTTTTTAACGTGGTCCTTAATTCTATAGAGTAGATAGGGGACTGTGTATCTACTTTCTGTTGAGGTGAAAAAAATTGAGAGTTAAGTAAGAAATGACAATACATAGATTTGTTCTTTGTTTTTATTTTTATTAAGATTTATTGATTTATTTTAGCAAGAGAGAGTGAGCGTGGGGCAGGGGTGGAGGTGGGCAGAGGGAGATGGAGAGAGAAACTCAAGCAGACTCCATGCTAGAGCCCTGCATGGGGCTCGATCTCACTCTCCTGAGATCATGACGTGAGCTGAAGCTAAGAGTCAGACAACCAACTGTGCCACCTAGGCGCCCCTAGAGTTCTTTCAGAAAATAAATAGGGTGCCTGGGTGGCTCAGTTGGTTGAGCATCTGCCTTCTGCTTGGGTCGCGATCCTGGGGTCCTGGGATGGAGCCCCCCTCCCCCCCAGTCTGGGTCCCTGCTCAGCAGGGAGCCTGCTTCTCCCTCTCCTCCCCCCTTGTGCTCTCTCTCACTATCTGTCAGTATCTCTGTCTCTTTCCCTCAAAGTGGATAAATAAATAAAAATCTTTTTGTCCCCACCAATCCTAATGTCATCTTCCCAACCCCATGTCCTTGTGAACCCCCCATGTGCCAAGGCCCAGAGAGAACCCCTGCCACCTCCTGTCCATTAGGAGGCTCTCGGCACTGAGGGCAAAGGGCTGGATTTTGTAGGTGCAGTCCTCAGTGTAAATTCTACTCGCGGCTAGGGCTCTGGAAACATTAGGAGCCTGATGATGAGAGGTAAGATCGAACAGAGGGACAAGCAGTCCTGAATTTTCTGAATAGCAAAGACATGAACCGGAATTTCTCTCCCAAACATAGGGCACGATAACTCCTTCCTGTCCACCCACTGTAGTGTGGTATTTAGATCTGGGAAAACCTCTTATTACTAGAATTAGAGTTAATTTAAAAATGGCCCCAATGAAGGGGAAAAAAGTGACCTGGGCTAGAACTTTACAGTAAGTGTATGGTTTTTACTGCGTGCTAAAAGAATAAATATGTTTGTCTAAACTGACAAGGAGGGATCCCTGGGTGGCGCAGCGGTTTAGCGCCTGCCTTTGGCCCAGGGTGTGATCCTGGAGACCCGGGATCGAATCCCACGTCAGGCTCCCGGTGCATGGAGCCTGCTTCTCCCTCTGCCTATGTCTCTGCCTCTCTCTCTCTCTCTCTGTGACTCATAAATAAATAAAAATTTTTAAAAAAATAAAAAATAAAAAAAAATAAACTGACAAGGAGGGGCGCCGGGGGGGCTCAGTCAGCTAAGCATCAGACTCTTAATTTTGGCCCAGGTCATGATCTCATGGACTGTGGGATCTAGCACTATGTTAGGCTCCTTGCTCAGCACAGAGTCTGCTTAAGTTTCTCTCCCTCTCCCTCCACTCCTACCCCTGCTCACTTGCACACCTCCTTTCTCTCTCTCAAAGTAAGTAAATAAATAAAATCATTAAACTGACAGTGACTCCAGCATTACTGAATACATTTTACATAGCTTTATATGGCTAGACCAAGTCTAAACCATTGCTATCACCATGTTTTTACAGTAATTAAAACCTTAAATTTAAATAAGGTGATTTTTTTAAGAAAGTACATAATCAGAATAAATTATAGCACAGATTATAATTGTCAGTACTAAGTATAAACAGATCAACAGTACAGTCCTGTGTTCTTGTACTGCACATTACAGCTTTTTCCTTAAGCGATAGTGTTATCTAAATCATTATTACAAATAATAGCAGTCCATATAATATAATGTACCCTAGTTATAATCAGTTACAGGCAGAGAAACCTACATGATATGAGAAATACTTGTATTGAAAGATGTCTATTTGACTGAAAACATTTTCTTTTTAATACTGTGGTTTGGTACTACATTGGGATTGAGAATGACTTTGTGTAGGGATAAACATCTGGGCAATCTAAAATTTAGTGATCCTAGGTTAATATTTAGTATGATATTAGTTGATGGTGGTTTGTAAGTAACTTTATAATCATATTAGTTGGGGACCGAGAGTTTATATTTGCTGGGACTCTAGCACATTCATTTTTCCAAGTAATTCAAAGCATCTTTTCTTAACTCATTTAAAAGCTTATCCCACGAGTGAATCAACAAAGGATATTTTGTTATTGGACAAAATAGATGGGACATTAACAAGTTAGCTCCTTTCAAGGGTAATGAGTTTTAGCCAGTGTTTCTGAAAGAATAATTTATATGGGAGTATCTGTGAAAATGCTCATGATTGAATCATTATTCTTTCCTTTCAGTTTTTAATGATGGCAGTTCCAGGGAACTCATGAACCTCACTGGAACAATTCCTGTGCCTTATAAAGGTAAAGATTTTATGTAATTTATGTTTCCAGTATAGATGCATTGTGATTCACCTAGTAGGTTGCCAAAGACTTACAAGTAAATAAGTAAATTAAACCTACTTTCTCCTGACTTTAATGATAATATAGAGATTTTAACTTTTATTCTAATTGAACTGCATTTGGCAGCAGCACCTAATATTTTCAGCTTTTTTTCCCCTTCTTTACTAAAACCTATCAACAAATAAGTGCTCAGTGTTTTAGAAGAGTTTGATGTTTCATAGAAGCAGGGAATCTTAGAACTAGAAAGAGATTTTTTTTTTAAGATTTTATTTATTTATGCATGAGAGATAGAGAGAGAGAGGCCCAGGCAGAGAGAGAGAAACAGGCTCCATGCAGGGAGCCCGACAGAGTCAATACTGGGTCTCCAAAATCAACTGGGTCTCCAAAATCAGGCCCTGGGCCGAAGGCAGGTGCCAAACCGCTGAGCCACCCCGGCATCCTGGGATTTTTTTTTTTAATAAAGATTTTATTTTTAAGTAATTTCTACAGCCAACATGGGGCTTGAACTTACAACCCTGAGAGTAAGAGTTATGTGCTGTACCAGCTGAGCCAGCCAGGCACACCTAGAGATTTTCGATGCCTTGTAGTTTAGTCTCCCATCGCATCCAGACTTTTCCAACGGTGGGAAGCTGTGTAATCTAATGGCTAAGATAGGGGCTTCAAAGTCAGGATGGAGTAAGGTTTCAGTTCTCTGTAATCTGTCATTTTGGTGACAGTGAACAATTGGATGATAGAACTAACTACAAAAAGTATTCATTGTGATCATGTAAGGACTTAGCACAGAGCCTGGCATGTAATAAACAGATATCAAAAAATAGCTATTATTTATAGTTGTAAAGTCTGTGTTAACACTAATGATGGATAATTATGTCTTTTCTTAGCCAGTCAGCCAGCCTCTGCTGGAATACTTACAGTGATAAGGGAGCTTTAGCTTCATGAACAACTGTTCTCTTTTTGGGCAGCTCTTTTTCTTGCTTATTCCTCAGGAGTACTTAAGATCTGTGTCTCTCTAACACCCATTGATTTTATATAGTATTTGCTGTGCATGAGGCATAGGGAATGGGGCTGGGCATACATAAAGGATGTACCTTCTATGGAAGAACTTACACAAATAGGAAAAACAGAGGAAGTAAATAGTTATTAAATGTATTCTGTAACTGCTGTAGAATGATAAAATGTAAAGGTGCTGTGAGATTACAGAGGAGAATAAGTCCATGTGGGAAGGTCATGGAGGAAACGACATTTGAATTTACTATTAAAGGCTGAGTCAGCCATTTATTATCAGAATGGACATTCCAGGCAGAGGGAGAAAACGCTTGAGCATCAGCATTGTATAAAGTAGCTATGATGAATTTTGGGTGGACTGAGTAAAATTCAGGATTATTGACTTCACCTTTGCTCTCAGGAGATAAGTTGGGTAGGAGAATAGTTATATGGTGGGGAGAGGGAGGCAGGAAACTGGCGTAATTAGACATTTATGATAGATAGACATACCTAAATAAACCTTTTCTCTTCCCTCACCATTGTTTATATGGCATAGTTCCTAAGCCTAAGTAATTCTGTAGAATTCTTTGTTTTAAATTCTTTGTTTTCACAAAGAATTCTGGGTGATGGAAATACACTAATGTATTATGTTAGGGTATATTCTATTGGAGTTGGATTTTTTCCCATTGTAGATGAAATTTTGGGTAAAAAATAAATCCAGAGTCCTACAACTGATTTCATTTAAGTGCAATTTATGTGTATATACTTATATGAATTGAAACTGTTTCTAAGGGGAACAAATGTATCTGAATTACATTAGGCCATTCAGATGATTACTTGGGACTTTGGGCTTTGAGCTTAGTAAGAAAAGGAGATCGTTATAGTCAGCATGTTAACTATTGAATCCCTTGAAACTCCGTTCAACTTGACTACATTTAGTCAAATTCTTCAGCTGAGAAAGATTCTATTACTTAATGCAAACAAAAGGAAATAACATCTTTGATTCTAAGTAACTACCACAGAAAATACTATATGGATTAGTCACACTGTGGCCAACAATCAACATCTGTTTGGCAGTTGGATTAGGTTTTATAGTCTGGCTTTTGGCAAGGGAATTTCAAATGTAGTTTATCTTATCACTTTCTGATAGGACACCAAAATCTGTGGTCTTCCTTTTATATCCTTTCCCAGTGAACCTTATGAACTAAAATGACAAGAGTCAAATTGCAAAGAATGGATTGAGCCATAAGATAACTTGTAAGGAATGTTTTTAGAGCAGCAAGCAGACACTGGCAGAGTAGTGATCAATTAGCTCCTTCATCCTGCTGAAAATTTTACAGACTAGAAATTTGAGAAACATCGTAAACAGAACTTTAAAACATAAAATATTTGTGATTTTTCTATTATGTGTTACTTAGTTGTAGCTCTCTTGCTTGCCTTACTAACCCTATTATTTAAAAATAATAGAGTAACTGAAGTTTCTCTTTCTCTCTTAGGTAATATATATAATATTCCAATATGCCTCTGGCTGCTGGACACATACCCATATAATCCCCCTATCTGTTTCGTTAAGCCTACTAGTTCAATGACTATTAAAACGGGAAAGCATGTTGATGCAAATGGGAAGATATATCTTCCTTATCTACATGAATGGAAACATGTAAGTATTAACTGTGTTCTGTGAATTCGTTGCATTTTACGTATTTTGCTCCTTGGCATCTACTTTCTGTTAACACTCAAAGAGGATTCCTAGGAGAATAGATAAGTTCACATAAGGTCCTAATCACTGAGCTGGATAATTGGAAAAGGTTCTCCAAAAGAAGTATATTTGTATAGAGCTTGGTACTTTACAGAATATACAGTTCCTATTTTATTTGCTTGAGTTGAGCCTTTAAGAATAGATGGGATTCATATAAGGGGAAATGCATTTCAAAAAGTAGTGTACTGGTAGCATATACTTGTGAAAGTGTTCAAATCTCATTATTCACCATTCCTACCAAGTACAAACCAGATGACCTGAGTTTCCCCCTCAAGGGATAAGCTCTGAATTCCAGGCTTCAAAGACAGTGTTAAAAAACTAAACAGAAACCTCTGAAAAACCCAACTAAGTTCTCTGCAGCCCCAGATTGAGGAGACAGTACAAGCTTAGAACCTTATCATGGAGGAGGGAGGGGTATAAGTAAACATCCTAGGCTCTTAGATGATGCTACTGGAGGAACACAACCCAAGACCCTTGAATCGGCTTAGTCCTGATTGTATTTTTTTTTTTATATTTTATTTATTTATTCATGAGAGATACACAGAGAGGCAGAGACACAGGCAGAGGGAGAAGCAGGCTTCCTGCAATGAGCCTGATGTGGGACTTGATCCCTAACCCCGGGATCACGCCCTGAGCCGAAGGCAGACAGACACTCAGCTGCCAAGCCACCCAGGCGTCCCTCAGTCCTGATTGTATTAAGGTGATTCTCACGGTATTTGCCTGCCATAGGGAAGGGTGAGCCCTTCTTGGAGGCAGAATAGTGTATAGAGTGTCTGTAATTTTTCCCAGTATCTGGAATGCAGTTTAAAATCATCAAGTACATCGGGATCCCTGGGTGGCGCAGCGGTTTAGCGCCTGCCTTTGACCCAGGGCGCGATCCTGGAGACCCGGGATCGAATCCCACATCGGGCTCCTGGTGCATGGAGCCTGCTTCTCCCTCTGCCTATGTCTCTGCCTCTCTCTCTCTCTATGTGTGACTATCATAAATAAATAAAAATTTAAAAATAAATAAATAAATAAAATCATCAAGTACATCAAGAAAAAGGACAAGGAGGGGAAAAAGACACTAGTAACAGGACACCACAACCCCCAGGTAAACCAGTTATCAGAGCCAGACTGGAAAATGACTGTGATTAATATGTTCAAGATGGAGAATCCTATTAAAAAGGAACCAAGTGGAAATCTTAGAACTGGAAAATAGAATAATAGAAATTAAGAACTCAATAGACAGGGTTAGTAGCTGATTGGACTCAGCAGAGTAAAGAATTAGTGAACTGGTAAATTAATATATTTTTCAGTGCTATGACTTCTGAATAAATCTTATGAGTATATTATGGAAAAAATTCTAAATTTTACTGAAAGACATTGAAGAAGACTTAGAACATTATTCATAGTTCTTTATAAATTGATCTTTGTCCTAGCAGCTTTTGTTTCTTTGTATATTTATTAATTTTGTGAACTTGATAAAGCTGAATCTAAAATTTATATTGAGGGATCCCTGGGTGGCACAGCGGTTTGGCGCCTGCCTTTGGCCCAGGGCGCGATCCTGGAGACCCGGGATCGAGTCCCACATCGGGCTCCCGGTGCATGGAGCCTGCTTCTCCCTCTGCCTGTGTCTCTGCCTCTCTCTCTCTCTGTAACTATCATAAATAAATAAAAAAAATTTAAAAAAAAAATTAAATTTATATTGAAATGCAAAAGACTGAGCATAGCCAGGACCCTCTCCAAGAATAAGTTAGAAGGGACTTGCCCTACACATGTCAAAATGTATTATAAAACTAATATAGCACAGAATTATAGTATTTTAATGGATATATTCAAATAGATAGATGGAACATAATAATCCAGAGGGACGCCTGGGTGGCTTAGTCGGTTAAGAGTCTGACTTTGGCTCAGGTATTGATCTTAGGATTCATGCTCAGTGGGGAGCCTGCTTCCCTCTTCCCTTCCCCTGTTCATTCTCACTCTAGTACTCTCTCTCATATAAATAAATAAAATCTTTTTTTAATGATAAAATCTTAAAAAAAAAACCAAATAGATCCCCTATTTATAAACACTTGATATATGACAGTAATATTGGGGTGCCTGGGTGGCTCAGTGATTAAGCTTCTGCCTTCAGCTTGGGTCATGATCTCAGGGTCTTGGGATCTAGTTCCTCGTCTGGCTCCCTGCTCAGTGGGAAATCCCTCCCCCCCCCCCCCCCCCCCGCCCCATTCATACTCTCTCTCTCTCACATAAGTAAATAAAATCTTTTTTAAAAAGGAGAAGGTGCCTGGATGGATCAGTCAGTTAAGTGTCTGCCTTTGGCTCAGGTAGTGATCCCAAGGTCCTGGGATTGAGCCCCACATTGGGAGCCTGCTTCTTCCTCTCCCTCTGCCTGCCACTTCCCTTTGCTTGTGTTTTCTCTCTCTCCATCAAATAAATAAAATATTTTTAAAAAGACAAAGCATTTATTAGAAAAGTAATAAATTTTATCTTGTATTTGTACAAATTGAGAACTATTCATTAAAGACAGTAAAAAGTATGAAAAGACTAACCACAAACTGGAAGAATATATTTGTAATACTTAATACCCTTAGAAATATATCCAGAATATAAAAATAACTTGGGAATCATAAAAGAAAGAAACTGAGTAGAAAAATAAACTCTTGAACAAATAAGTACTTCACAATTAGAAATCCTAGTGACCAGTAAACATATGAAAATTTGTTTAACCCTGCCAGTAGTGAGGGAAATGTAAATTAAAACCACAGTGATAGGGCAGCTGGGTGGCTTAGCGGTTTGGCGCTGCCTTCAGCCCAGGGTGTGATCCTGTAGTTGCAGGATCGAGTCCCGCATCAGGCTCCCTGCATGAAGCCTGCTTCTCCCTCTATGTCTCTGCTTCTCTCTCTCTCTGTGTGTCTCTCATGAATAATTAAATAAAAATCTTTAATTAAAAAAAAAAACCACAGTGATATACCACTACATACCCATCAATTCTGTGCTACAAATTGACAAAGCTGAGGGTTAGTGAGGAAATGGAGAAAGAGAACTCTGACACCACTGATGGAAGTAAAATTGACACAGCTATTTTGGAAACCAGTTTGCATTACTTAGTAAAGTTGTGAGCACACGCCCTGTGACCCAGCAGTTTTGCCCCTAGGTATATAGCTCAGCACTACTGACATTTTAGGTCAGGTAATTCTTTTTTTTTTTTTTTTTTTTTTTTCAGGTAATTCTTTATTGTGGGAGGCCTGTCCTGTCCATTTTAGGCTGTAGAATCTCTGGCCTTTAGCCACAAGGTGCCAATAGCATAACACCCAGTTGTGACAACCAAAAATGTCTCTTGACATTTCTGAATATGCCCTGGGGGACAAATATATCACCCCCAGTTGAGAACTCCTACAAAAGAGTAATCCTTGCACATGCATACTGGAAAATACAGCAGGGATGTGGATGACAGTATACATTGCTGAAGCCTGGATACAATCTAGCTATTAACAACAGGAAAATGAGGGATCCCTGGGTGGCGCAGCGGTTTGGCGCCTGCCTTTGGCCCAGGGCGGGATCCTGGAGACCCGGGATCGAGTCCCACATCGGGCTCCCGGTGCATGGAGCCTGCTTCTCCCTCTGCCTGTGTCTCTGCCTCTCTCTCTCTCACTGTGTGCCTATCATAAATAAATTTAAAAAAAAAAAAAAAAACAGGAAAATGAATAAAGAAATTGTAGTATATTTATTGGGTGGAACACCACACAACAATCAAAATGAGTTAAGTATAGCTGTACTCTTTAACAGTAATGCATCTTTCAAACATTGAACAAAAGCAACAAATCTCAATAGAATATACAGTTCAATTAAATTCATATGAAGTTCAAAAACAGGCCACATTAAACGCACAGTTTAGGAAATCATTCATAAGGCAGTATGTTTAAAATAAAGCGAAAGAATAATTGTCTACTAAATCAGAGAAGTGGTTTATCTCTTAAGGAGATAGAATGCAGTCTGAGCTGAGTTACTGTTTATCTTTTTCTTAGCTTGGACAATGACTTCCAGGTATTTTCTTTATTGTTTCTCTTTAAAGTTACATAGATCATTTCTGTATATATGACAGATTTCACAGATCTAATAGAAAAGACACAACGGTGGCTAAATTAATATGGTATTCAAGGCTGTACCTTGAAGGATCCCGATTGTCCTTAAGTAGACACTTGGGAGTCATTTTAGACTTTTATTAAACAAGATTAGGATATTAAAAGCAATGATTATTTGGTATAATATCTGAAGTGTACTAGGTGAAATATTAATGAGCTCTGATTAATAATCACTAGCTGCTTCAAAACATAAACCCCAAAATGCTAAGAGGCTTAACACTGTAGAAGTTTCTTGCCCACATAATAGTCCACGTGGCAAGCAGCTTTCCTCTACTTGGTGCTTGGTACTGAGGCTCTTCCCAGTTTGTGGCGTCCCCGTCTCCCAGGCCGGTGTAGTCCTCTGTGTCAAGAATGACCATCAGGAGAGTGGTAAAGGAGTACCCCCTTTCTTATCCACCTTGCATTAGAAGTTAAATCACTTCTACTTATGACCCATTGGTAATAGTTGCAAGAAGGGCTGGAGTATGTAGTCCCTGCCTGAACAGCTGATTCTCAGTAACATCTCTCTGTTACAGAAGGGGGAGCTTGAACTTTCACAGAAAACTCTCAGTCTTGGGGTGCCTGGTTGGCTCAGTCATTAAAGCATCTGCGTTCGGCTCAGGTCATGATCTCAGGGTCCCAGGATTGAGGTCTACACAGGGTTTCCAGCTCAGCGGAGAGTCTGCTGCTCCCTCTCCCTCTGCTGGTTGCCTCTGCTTGTGCATGCTCTCAATCTTTAAAAAAAAAAATTCTCAGTCATAAGCAAGTAAAACCAGAAGCCGCTTAGGTGGCCGTTGCAGTCACCTAGCATGACAGAAAATAAAGTAGGGCTGTTGCTATTTAGCTGGATCTAACTATTGCGATCGCTTATTGATCCTAATCCTGAACATGTATCCTATACTATTAAGAATGTAGGGGATCCCTGGGTGGCGCAGCGGTTTGGCGCCTGCCTTTGGCCCAGGGCGCGATCCTGGAGACCTAGGATCGAGTCCCACGTCGGGCTCCTGGTGCATGGAGCCTGCTTCTCCCTCTGCCTGTGTCTCTGCCTCTCTCTCTGTGTGTGTGACTATAATAAATAAATAAATAAATAAATAAATAAATAAATAAATAAATAAATCTAAAAAAATAAATTAAAAATAAATTTAAAAAGAAGAATGTAAAATCTGACCCTTTTTATTGCTGGAGAAACAAGTAGTGAGGGGGTTTCAGGAAGAGATTAATTTTACATGAGGTTTGCAGGTCTTCAGTGGGAAAGCAGTTTTATAAAGGTATTACCTGTTTCAGTTGATTTGTAGGCTGCAGTTTTCCTATGTTTTTCATATCCTCTGTCATTCTGAATTAGTCATTTGTCATTCTGAATTAGTTTGAATTCATGACCTATTGCTTTATAATATGCCAGGAAGTAGATATTAAAGATTTGATTAATTTTTCTTCCTTCAAAGAATTTTGTGTGAAAGTAATGGTATGACAAAGAATTAAACTAAAACTTGTCCTGGCAAAACTATGGTCATGAAGATGCATGAATGAACTGATTCCTACTACAACCTGGATGAACTTTGAAAACATTACATTAAGGGAAAGACACCAGATATAAACGGTCATGTATTGCATGATTTCATTTATATGAAATGTCCAGAATAGATAAATCTATTGGCAGAAGATAGATTAGTGGTTGCCAGGAGCTGGGGGAGGGAGGAAATGGGAAGTGACTACTAGTGGGTGTGGGTTTCTTTTAGGGATGATGAAAATATTCTCAAATTAGATAGTGGTGATGGAAAAAAACCACCGAACTGTATACTTTAGAAGGTAAGTTTTATGGTATGTGAATTAATCTCAATTTTTTTAAATGTATGAGGTTATGATTTAGTTTGGGAGTTTTGTTGGATCAGATAATTAACAGGAGATAAAAGACTGTGTCTTCAATAACTACATCCCCCCACACCAGTATAATCTCTAGTCTGCGCTCCTTTGTGCTACAAGTACTGCACGCGCTTGCCCCCAGTCTCAGTTTATAAATTCACAAACGGGCACCTGGGTGGCTCAGTTGGTGAAGCTTCTGCCTTCAGCTCTGGTCATGATCCTAGGATCGAGCCCCACATTGGGCTCCTTGCTCAGCGGGGAATCTGCTTCTCCCTCTGCCTGCTGCTCTGCCTCTTTGTCCTCTCTCTCTCTCTCTCTCTCTCTCAAATAAGTAAATAAAATCTTAAAAATAAATTCACAAACAAAATATATAGGGATAGTGGGAGCTAGCAGGTTTTCACAGGAAGCTTTCTGTGGTGTTAGTCCTTGTCATTGTCCAAAAGTTGGGGCAAAATTGAACACGGGAGATGAATTTGGTCCTTGGGAAAGTTTAAAATAGCGAACACTTCTATCAGGAGAAGAGATGTTATGAAGATGATCAGCTGATCAAGATGACTGTAATCCTGATGAACTAGTGAATGAAGTATATGAGATCCACAGAGAATAGGTTAAGCGGTAAAAAATGGAACCATCAAATAAGCTGCTTTGAACAACTTTGCCTAGAATATAGTTTGTCATCTGTCAGTGGTCAATAGATACTTGAGAGAGAAGCTTAGCAACCTTTGGAAAAACAAGCACCCTCTTTGTAACTGGTATTGGAAGGAAATAATCTTTAATGATATGTGTCTTTTGTACAACCATCTAGTGATTTTAAGATAGAGTATACCTGGGGTGCCAAGGTAGTTTAGTCCGTTAAGCCTTCAACTCTCGACTTCAGCTCAGGTCATGACTTCAGGGGCATAAGAGTGTGAGCCCCACGTCAGGCAGGCTGTACACTCGGTGTGGAGCTGCTTAATATTGCTACCCCACCACTCAAGTGCACACTCATGCTGTCTCTCAAAGAGTATACCTATAATTTTAGAGTTTATAATACTATCTAATAAAAAAGAGTCTCAAAGGGCATGTGGGTGGCTCAGTCAGTTGAGTGTCCGACTCTTGGTTTTGGCTCAGGTCATGGTCTCGGGTGCTGGGATCAAGCCGCAACTCAGGCCCAGCACTCAGCGGTGAATCTGCTTGAGGATTCTCTCTCTGTCCCCCTGCCCCCCCAAATAAATCTTTAAAACAAAACAAAAAAAATGAGCCTCAGAACATGGTTGCAAGGTAACATTGTTATCTTTTAAAGGCCTTAAATAATATTTGTAACTACTGCTTACATCCATCCCTGAATTTGTACCAGAAGACTTCATTTGTCCATAGGAAATACAAGTTTTAGTTAGCTGTATGGAGTCAAATGAAAAACAATATTATCTGAATTTTGCATTATACTGCTTTCACTGGTGTCATTTATATATATATGAAGCAACACATTTGCTACATATAAATGATAAGTGAAAATCACCTGGCTTTATTAAATTATTAAATAGAATTTTCATGTTTGGGATTTTTTTTTTAAGATTTATTTTTATTTATTTATGATAGACAGAGGCAGAGACACAGGCAGAGGGAGAAGCAGGCTCCATGCTGGGAGCCCGACGCGGGACTCGATCCCGGGACTCCAGGATCGCACCCTGGGCCAAAGGCAGGCACGAAACCACTGAGCCACCCAGGGATCCCCCATGTTTGGGATCCTACAAAAGTTATCAAGCTCAGTTGAAAACCAGTAAGAAATGACTGAACTTTTCCTTTTTGCCAAAAAATAAATTTGTAGCTGACTTCATTTGTATTCTGTTTTTAGCCTCAGTCAGACTTGTTGGGGCTTATTCAGGTCATGATTGTGGTGTTTGGAGATGAACCCCCAGTCTTCTCTCGTCCCACTATTTCAGCATCTTATCCACCATACCAGGCAACAGGGCCACCAAATAGTAAGTATAATTAAGTTTTGATTTTTAAACTCATACAAACAAAACATAAAACCTTGTAAAAAAATTTTTTTCATGCCTTCACTTTTTAGCTTACCCAATTAGTGGAATTTTTGGAGGTATTCTGAGGCCACACATCTGCATGTACAGATTCCCACCAAAGACGGGCATTTGGGCTTTCATTTGTGGGTAGAATTCTAACTATGAGTGTGTTAGATTCAAAAGTGGAAGAGAAAGCTGAAATAGAGCTAGAATTATTTTTTATCATTATCATACATGCCATGGAATAGCCCTTTATGATCAGTTTGGAAACATAGAACTCAAAAGGTAGCCTGCTTTTCTTTGCAACTGCAGAATCAGTGTTGTAGATAAGAATCAATTAGAGTCAACTAAATCATTCACATTCTGCTATTCTGGCTGTTACACAAGTGGACATCTAGCTCTCAGCTTTCTTCTCTTTAGTACAGCCAATTCATGATTTTATCTGGTGTGGAGAGGGTGTCAGTACTCTCTCCTGGTTGATATACATTATCTCTATTGGTTTTTTTTTTTTCAGTAATTCTTATTAATACTTTCAAATCACCCTGGATAATTGAGAGTTGGTGGTACTTACTTGTTTTAACTTTACTAAACCTGTATTGATTTCATTGTGTTTTGAGCTGTGATTTTTTTTAACAAATTTGTTGAAGATTATAATTAAGCAAAACTTGTTAGATTATGTAAGCTTTCATTTTTCTCATACTGAGAGTTCTCTTTTTAATCTGTTCTGTCTTGAGGAACATCTTGACTCACAAGCTGAATGGAAATCTAACAGAAAGAACTTTCTGTACCTGTTTCCTTTTCCTTCCCTGCCTTCACAGAATAAGTTTGGTTTTAGGAATTAGTAGCTCTTTTATGAAAAGTTTTAGTAATTCTTTTGGACCAGAAATTTGTTTTCATCTTAATAAATTCTGTTGACTCTAGTACCTGAGATTAGACCACCTTGCTCTTTTAAGTTTGAAATACCAAAATATTTCCTAGTTTGCTATTTGTGTTTATTTTTCTCCAGTAACAGCTAGAGACCACTGAAGATAACCTTTTCAGAATTTTAGGCAGTCTCCTAAGCAACATTTTTTCCCTAAATTTCTTCCAGTTTTATATTGACATTGGAAGTGCAGCATTCCAGAAAGAGACCGCAGGAAAGAGATTATTTTTGCAGTTAATTTTGCACTCACTGTATATCACATTAAACAGTCTATAGCTGATTTAAGTAAATTACTACAAGAGACCAATTTATTGTCCTTTAATTCCAGTTTTAATACTTCTTATACATTTAAACAATATTAATTATTAGTAGTAGGTGTGACTATAAAGAGATAAAAGTCCAAATTCCATTCCCACATACACACACACACACACACACCAATGAATGGAAATTTGGATAAATATTACCTCCTAGTTCAGAAATTATATACTTATATTACTATTTTTACCATTACTCCAAACATTTTTTCATCTCCTCTTTAGGATGACTTTGAGCTAGCAGTGAGTCACATTAAAAGATGTAATAGCCAAACCTCATTTTTTGACAACTAACAATCATAATCAACATTGAGTTGTAACTTTGAGACACAGCTAAGGACTTCATATTCATTCTTATTTAATCCTTATATTAACTCTGTATGTTATGTGTATTTGTATCCCATTTTATTCTGGCTCTAAAATTACTTTACCTCATTTTCTTCTTCCTTGACAGTCTTGGATCCAAATAACATTTGTTGTTTCTAAGAATCAAAATTTAAAGGCTTTAGTGGAATTAGTACCTTTTCAGAACCTTAGGAAAGGAAAATTGCTTCTGATTACGAAGAACCATGAGGTGGTGGCTTATGTATACAGACTAAAACTAGCACGAGGGGGTAGTAATTGACCATATATGTTGTTGACACTTAATAGTAGCCTTGTGTTTTGACATTCTTAAAGATCAATTGCACTTTGCCCAGGAAGAAAAAATGCCTTACGGAATCCAGCAATTGAGACATTTCAGGAGGTTTTTTTTTCCCTTTCTGAAATAGCATTGGCCATCTTCCTAGCTTCATTATACTTAAGAAAAAAATTTACTTATAACATCTGTAGTTCATCCTAGTAGGAAGACTGTGAACACTGATACTTGGAGACTGTATGCTCAGCAACTCTGGTTAAGATTTCTGAGGCCCTTGGAGCCCAGTGTGTAGGTCTCCCACCCACTACATTCTGCGTTTTAAAAGTTCGTTTCTTGAAGCCTCCACCTCTCTTGCCTCCAAGCCTTTACATACTATTCCTCTACTATTTCACTTTTATTTACCCCCACCTCCTAGGTTTAGATTAGCTGCCTCCTGTATGGTGTGTGTGTGTGTGTGTGTGTGTGTGTGTGTGTGTGTAAAACTCTGACTTCTCCTGTCATAACATTATCACTCTGAAAAATTATTATTCCTTATCTCCTGCAACTTGAAGCCAAGAGTTCTTTATCAGATTCCTGGTGCTGGTTACATAGAAGGCACTAGAATATTTATTGAGTGGATTAAGAGCTAATTCATCATTGTATTCAGTGAGAAAAATTTCACTGAGAAACTGATTCTCAGACAAATCATTTCCAATTAAAGTCAAAATTAACTTCTCTTTTTCTTCCCCTATATTGATTAGCCTCCTGGCACCACTGACCAGTTCTAGGTCCTTAGTGTTCTAAAAAGTAAACCATTCTTTAAGCTTGCTAGATTTGAACCTTTTTTTCCCCAGGACTTCCAATTTTTTGTTTTGTTTTTAACCAGTCTGGCTGAATATATGTTTTGTAAAGGACTTCTCATAGTAATTTGAAGTCTTTTAAAGTTCTCAAGCCAACAAAACCAGCTGTGCAAATTGGTCAACATGATCCTACAAGAAATATCAAAAGATTTCTTAGATACAATAAAGAGAGCACTTTCTAGGAAGCTGACCTTGGACCAGAGGAGGGCAGAATTACCTTCCTCCAAATTCCAGTTGAACCATCTGCTGTCTCAGGTTACAGACTGAGAATACGAAGAGCTGACCAGGTTGACCTGTTGGCTGGTTATTCCTTGTTGGGATTGTCATGTGTATTGTAATGCCTCATAGTTAATGCATTGAGAATTTTGTGATTTGAAGATACTGCTTGCAGTAAAGAACTCATATGGGTGGAGTGTTTTGTTTTGTTTTGTTTTGTTTTGTTTTGGTGCTGAGATTTGGATTCTTTACTCATATGAAATTTTGCAGTGGTTTGAGAGTGATATATGTCTTATGTGATAGCCCATATATCCAGGACTATGCATATTATTTTAAAATGTTAAAAATTATTTTTAGCTTCCTATATGCCAAGCATGCCAAGTGGAATCTCTGCATATCCATCTGGATATCCTCCCAACCCCAGGTAATGAAAAATCTTTTGAATAATTGTATTAGAAATTCTATTAGATCTAGAACTGAAATAATGGGTGCTAGCTAGAGCAGTAAAGTAAACTTAACTACAATATCATGGAAGGTAAGACTTGGTGTACTGGTGAAATTTTATGGTATGTATAGAATTCCAAAGGAGTTTTTTCCATTCTAGAGAAATGTAGGTTCATTCTATTTAGGGAGAAGGAAAGAGTGAGATAATGATAATGATCTTGATTAGTTTTGGACATTTAAATCCTTGCTTGCTCTCCTTTTCTTAACACCTTTATATATTTACTGTAAGTAGCCAAAAGGGTAATGGAATACTAATTATAATGAGTTCAAGGAGAAAAAAATAATTTAATACCCTTTTTTTTATTTATTTATTTTTTTTGGAGGGGGAGAGAGAATCTTAAGCAGGCTTCACGCCTAGTGAGGAGCCCGGTGTGGGGCTCAATCTCACAACCCTGAGATTGTGACCTGAGCCAAAATCAAGAGTCGGATGCTCAACTGACTGAGCCACTGAGGCTCCCCTATATTTTAATACCCTTTAAAAAAAAACTTAATGTTTCTATAAATTACAGGGAATGGATTAATGGTTCACATGATCAGGTCAGTCTTATTTATTCATTTAGTTCAAAGACTATACTGCCAGCCTTTATTATCCATTTGATAATAACATAATTCAAGAAGGTTAAGTTAATTGCGAGATCAGTCTATGAGTAAGACATTTGAAAATCAATAAGAAGTAATTATTAACCCATGTTTCAAGTGTGTAGTTTTAGTGGTAATCTAGGGCTGCTTTCCGAAGAGTGGTCTTTGGGTTGACTTAAAATGCAAGATGGCCAGTGTCCAGGTGAGATTTCTGGCTACTTTAACTAGCAACAAGAAATTTTTCACCCTGCTAATAACTCTTTTTAGCTTCACATAACCGTCACAGATAAATGTGGCCAGATTCCTGAACACCTGATGTACATATATAATATGCAGGATCGTATAAGTTAAATTTAGGAATCTTATTTATTTCCAGATCTTTCTTAATTTCAGAGACTTGCTTTACATGGTAGTAAGCATTCTGTTGTATTAGAGAGGTAAGCAGACTAGATGAGTACCTGTCAGGGACAATGAGAAAAGATTCCTAGGATTGTAATAGAGAAACAGGCTGTAAGTTTTCGATTTCTTGAGGTATTTAATTTTCTGATTAAGTTCTAGAAATGGAATCTTCTTGTCTGAAGCCTTGAAATTACAAGCTTTTACAAATAATGGTCAGTAGTAAGAAAGAACTTTGGACATAAGGAAGTGGTTGTGGGAAGTACAATAAGGAAATGGACTCCTGAAAAATGAAGCCATTTCAGAGAAACTTGTAGATGAAAATGAAGGCAGAAAATATTGACAAAACTGTAAATCTTATTCACTTAGGTAACCATAAAAGTGTCTTTTGTGAGGTTATTTGTAAGAAGTTCCTTTTTGAGACAGCCTGTTTTCAAAGATTGATGTTTTTTTCCTTTGAAATGTAACGTTTAATCTCAAAATATAAGTAATACGCTAAGGAGTTATTAAGGGTAACTGTATTCAAATTGCCATCTGTATCTTTCTGTATATAAAAGATTTTGGCAGAAGAGCTTCAGAACCTCTTTCTCTTCTCCCTTTGTCCTAAAGGAGAATTAATAAATCAGTGACTCAAGAAGAATCTTTATCTTAAAACAATGAATATGAGAGTCTTTATTCTTGCTCTAGAAAGTTGGACTAGATGATCTCTAAGTTCTCTTCCAAATCTTAAGATCTTTTGAAAGTTTAATTTAGCACCTGCAGCATGTATACAAGGAAACTAAAAGGTATGTCAAGAATGGTTGTTCCAGTTTGGGTCTGTGTACTAGCACGCATGTAATAAGGTATTAGGAACCAGTTCCTGGTATTAGAAAAGACAGACAGTGGTAAGTGCCGTGATAAATAGAACTCTAGAGGGGGGGGGTCACAGCTGCTGTGGAGGTGGGAGCTCAGCAATAGCTTCAGAAATGAAAGAACATGTTTACCAGGAGGACCTTGAAGAAGGAAATGCGGTGTTCAAAGGTGGAAGGGGCAGGAGAGAGTTCTAATGTTCTGTGACTGCAGGGATACTTTCTAGTTCTCAAGTCCAGCCCACTCATTTTATGTCAGCAAAGATGCGAAAGCCCCCAGCATTCCCAGGAAGAGGAGAGAAACACTGTTGTATAGTTGAAGAATATAGGGTTAGGAGTAAAGGAAATAAAAAAGAATAAAAGTGCAGCCGCCATGGATATTCCAGATCTCCCAGAACCTCCCCTGATCTCTTCTAGCTGATAGTGATTTTCCATTCTACATCTCTTGATTTTTTACTTGACATTGCTTATTTCCTTGATTCTATCAAGATTGTTTACAGGGATCATGCCCTGTTGTGATAGCATCTTGAGGAAGAAATGGATTCATACCTTAGCTCCTACCTTAAGCACTTAGATACGGTGCCTTAAATATAATAAAAGTAAAATGTGAAGGAGTACATAACAAAAAAGGAACATAAGAGTATTGGAAAATTCTTTTTAAATATGTAGTTTTAAAAGGACTTTTCAGAATATGAAAAAAATGTGCTACATATAGAGCAAATTGTTTAGTAATGTACAAAGATAGAAAATAGTACTACTCGGTTCTTTACTCAGGAAGAATTATTAACCCTGAATGTAGAGCATAACCATGAAGAAGAAATTGAGCAAACTAAGAGACATGGGAGTTCTTGGAAGTTTGTCTGTAGGCCTAGAAAAGTTTTATACCAGGTTACTGAAAAATCCAGCAATGTGATCACAGATTGCTTTTAAAAGGTACACAAAAGGGGAGTAACCCCAGAAAAAAACATGTTTATCCCAGTTTGCAAAACCGTAGATTCAGAGATTTCAGTAAGATTGGCACGGTTTCCTGGCACCACAGTAGCAGGGCTATTACTAAAGAGACCAGAAACAAAAGCAGCGCTCAGTAAGCCTTTGGCATGTGTCTGGGAGGAACAGAATTGCCTGCTGTTTTCTTCTTTGATTTTGCTTTTATACTGATAGATGAGGGAGTATTGTGATTACATTGAATCTTCAACAAGCTCTACAAAATTTTTTTGTTGGGGACAAGCAATAAAGTGTGAGCTGGTAGTACAAACAGTAGAATCTTTGAGCCACTGCACTGGAAAGGGATTATTGACTCCAAACTCAGGGCTCTTACCCCAAGACTCTCAACTGGCTGGGTTTCATAGTAATTTTAGTGGACCTGTACAAGGCATATTGATCAGAATTGCAGTTGTCATAGATCTGAAAACTAATCAAGATTCGTTGCCCAACAGGTAGCTAGTGATCATCTTGTTTTACTTTTCTTCTCCCATTGTAAGGGAAACACTGCTAAACCAGTAAGCATTCAGAGGAAGGTCACTAGACCTGAAAAATCATGTCCTGTGAAGAATGGTTGAAGGAATTTAAAAGATTTCACCTAAAAAGAGAAGGCTGATGTTAGAAGTCTCCTATTCAGTTAGTTTTCCAGAATGCCAATTTAGGACCATTAGGTAGAAGTTATAGCAAAATGATATTCAGTGTTCAATAGAGAAAGATGACTATCAGGGATATTATTAATTATTTTCTTTAAAGATTTTATTTATTTATTCATGACAGACACAAGAGAGAAAGAGAGAGGCAGAGACACAGGCAGAGGGAGAAGCAGGCTCCATGCAGGGAGCCTGATGTGGGACTCAATCCCAGGTCTCTAGGATCACGCCCCGGGCTGAAGGCGGCACTAAACCACTGGGCGACCGGGGCTGCCCTGTTAATGATTTTTTAAAAAACAATGTTAGATAAAAGATTGGAGGAGAATACTTTTAAGGAAAGTTTCTCTTGACTCTGATATGAATAAATGAGTGAGACAAACTATCCACAGCATGAGATTATTATTTTTAAAACTGTTTAAAGAGGAGAATTTTCAGATCAGATACTCACAAAGGCTATCAATGAACCATAGGTAAAAATTAAATAATATAATTTCCCTGGTATGCTAATTAATTGGAATGAGAAAGTTCTCACAAAATTGTGGTTACTTTCAGTTTTGATACTGTCCACCTGCCCTTAGAAATACTCTAGTTGCTTTTTGCTCCCTGTGAAGGCAACCATCAATAAATAGGGCCAAACAAGAATATTTTAACCATTTACTGAAGACCCAATGTCATTAATGGAACTTCTCTAGAACTTAATTTGAATAGACACCTGTAGCTTTAAAAGTCATCAACTGATACAACAAAATGTCAAGCTTAGCATCCTGAATGGGGTTCTTAAAGGTACTCTAGTGTTGAGTCATCTTAACATTTAATGGGTTTTTAAATTCTTTTTTCAGTGGTTATCCAGGCTGTCCTTACCCACCTGGTGGTCAGTATCCTGCCACAACAAGTTCTCAGTACCCTTCCCAGCCTCCTGTGGCCACTGTTGGTAAGTACTCTTCAAAACTGTATTTTCTCCCAAAGTCATGGTCTCCTGTTGTGAAAAGTGTGTTTCATTTTTACATGTGAAATGTTAGAATATTCTTGTTACAGGAAAAACTCTTAATGGTCAATGTCCTATAATCCAGAACTTGAAGTAGGTGGTTTATCATTATGTAAATGAGCCTTCTAGTAAGGCACAAAAAGAAATGATTGACTCTTTTCACTCTTTCCTATGGGTCACATATTTTTGTTGATGAACTTTGTATGGGTTGAACTATTAACGGATACTTTGATTTCCCTGGCCTGGTTATATGTAAAAACAGATGAGCATCTTTAGGAGAAGAAAGCACTGCTGGGTATATTGCAAATTATTACAGGCCAGTAGTTCTTGCTGTTTAGTGTTGGCTTTTTAGGGTGCCTGAAGTATAATTTTCTTCAACTGAGAAGATGTAAGCAGTACAAGAATTTCTACGGATTCCCCACCCCACTGCATACCTGTCTGCCACTACCTGTACCACATACCTGCCTTCTCTCATAGATTAGTTGTCTTTGCTCCACAAGATCTTATCCTCTCTCCCTCACTCGGGGGCCAGTCATTTCAGCAGTTCTTCCCTCCCATCATCAGTTCTTCTCTGCTGGATTGCTCCTCATCGACACACAAAAAAATAATGCCCCAAACTAACCTTTAAAAATCCTCCTCTTGGTTCAATTTTCTCATCACTATTCCATTTCCTCATTCCCCTCTGCAAGCAAAACTCCTCAAAACAATTATCTGTACTCCATTATCTTCAGTTCCTCTTCTCTCTTAAGTCGCTCCGTTTGGGATTCCTTCATACCATTCCACTAAAGCTGCTTCTGTCAAGGTCACTAATGACCATTACAGACTTGAATCCGACAAGTAGTTACTCCTCTCCACTTACTTTGCCTGTCAGTAGCATTTGGCACAGTTGGTTACTCCTTCCTTGATACACTTTCCTCTCTTGTTTTCGGAATGCCATACTCGGTTTTCCTCCTGGCTCGCAAATACACATACTCAGACTTCTTTACGGGTCCCTCCTTTTCTTAATGTTGGTGGGCCTCTTGCCCTAGTTCTTAGCATTCACTGTACTCACTCACCTGGTGATTTCCTCCAGTCTTAGCTTTAAATGCCATTTCTGTGTCCACAGTTCCCAAATGTATGCTTCCAGCCTGAACTCCAGATCCTCATAGCACTTGCCTTCTTACTACCTCCATGTGGATATTTAGCAGATATCTCGTCCAACATGACCAGAATTAAACTTTGCATCTTTCTACACAGCTTCCCCATCTCCATTGATACCTACTCAGTCCTCTTACTTTGGCATCGTCCTAGATTCTTCATCAGGAACCTACTGTCTTCAAAATAGATCTAGAATCTGATCATAACCAGTGCGAGTCCAAGTCAGCACATTGTCTCTTATCTAATTTATTTCAAAAGCCTCCCAAAAGGTTTCTGTGTTTGTCTGTGGCCCTATATTCTGTTTTAAACACAGCATCCAGAGTAATCATATTAAAACATAAATGATGTCACCCCCATGCTCAAAACCTGGCAGTGTTTCCCCGTTTCACTCAGAATTCAACCCAGAGTTCTTAGGCCTAGACTGAACCGACCATTCAGGTGCCTGTGTTAACTCATTATAAGCCATAGGAGGAAGCCATAGGTTTGAAGCATTTTATAGCTTAGACTAGATTATTTCCACATATCCAAAAATCAGGAATGTGGGGGAAATGGTGTATTTAAAATCACATTTAATGTTTATATTTTTAGAACAGGTCATCAAAGAAATTTATATTATATATTTTTTCAAGAGTACTTTCTTAGGCTAGAAACATTTTATGATAATCTTGGCTATCCTTTAATATGTATTTTTCTACCTTGCTTGCCTACTTAATTTTTTTCATCATTGTACACAACACTGTTGGACCTCAAAACTGTAATACAGGAAAGCAGAAGCATAAAAGTATTTGAATGTTAGAGTTCACAAATAGTCAACATTTCCTCAGTATATTAGTGGCTGCCAGGATTGTGTTGTTATAATTCTCTGTACTACCGAGGCCATGAGGGAGAACAAATGCAGTTTGTTTATCCTTGTACTTTGTATAACTTTATAGTTTCACTGTATAGGTTTTGATTTTATGGTATAAAACAAGCACCTGACTGAAAACATTAACAACATGTCTTTTTATTATTGATATGAATGCCTGTGCAGGTGTTGGTATTTATCCCCAATATCATGAAGTAAAAGAACCATTTAAGAATGAATAGGGACCTCTGAGTGGCTCAGTGGTTGAGCATCTGCCTTCAGATCGGGCGTGGTCCTGGGATCCCTGGATCAAGTCCCACATCGAGCTCCCTTCAGAAAGCCTGCTTCTCCCTCTGCCTGTGTCTCTGCCTCTATCTGTGTCTTTCATGAATAAATAAAATCTTATTAAAAAATTTTTAAAAGATAAAAATGAAGTAATAGAGGGTCGTGTGGGTGGCTCAGTCGCTTGAGTGTCTGACTCGTTTCGGTTCAAGGTCAGGATCTCATGGGTCTTGAGAGCCCTACATACAGCAGGCTCCTTGCTCCATCTGTGTGAAGATTCTCGCCCTCTGCCCCTACCTCCACTCATGCACGCATGGGGGGCACTCAAAAAATCTTTAAAAAAAATAAAATAAAAATGAAGTCATGGAGATTGTATTCCTTATAGCAACTTCTTTAAACAAAGTACTGAAGAAGAATGAGGATGGATGTAGATCCTGGGACTTAAATAGCTCTTTCTGATTCCACTCAATGTAGATTTTAAATATTTAAAAGAAAATCAGAATTTGTTTTGTCATTTCATTGTATAGCTTTTTTATTAGATAGCGTCCCACTTTATCTGACGTAAAGCCACTCCTGTGAAATTGAAGCCCACTGAGGGCAGTAAGCAGTGAAGACAGCTGTTGAATAATTTAAAAACCTGTCCATGTTGCTTTTCTATCATGTCTGGGCAACTGTAGTGATATTTTAATATACTTGTATTATATAAGGGGAGAAAAAGTGGTGATCCATAACTCAAATTTTTCCTAGGAGTCATTTGTAAGACCAGGTGTATTTTTAGTATATCATCTTTGCAACTATCAAAAACATTTTCTACTGGAAAAAGATGTGGAATTTGGACAACTTTCCTTAGATTTTCTGTCCATTGTAAGCATTGTTTATCAACAGAGGCATCAGAAGAGAAACTTTTCTTGGTAACTGAGGGTAAAAGTTAAATTTTTAAAAACTTAAATTTCTGTTTCTTTGGATTAAAGTATGTGTTTAAGAGTGAAACACTTCTGTTAGGACTAGGCATATAACTTTCACCAAGTTGGTATTGCCAAAACTGTAAGAACCTGAAGGCTGATCTTAAAGGTTTAAAATGACTTGACCACCAAACCAAGTTATAAAGAGTAAGTTTAGGAGACAACATGAATACTTGTTTATGTTCTCTTAACAGCAGATACCAGAAGACAGCTTAAGTAGGTATGGATGTATGTTTTCTAGGCTGACAAATGGGTACTTAAGAGAAGCTTTAGTCCCCAATGAAGCATCTCAGTGGAGAAGGCCAAATTCTGCTGGATAGGGAAGAGTAGCGTGCTGTGGGAGTGGTTAATTCCCACTCTGCCAGATGCCTGTGTGCTAGCGGTGTCAGTGGTGCATCTGGTGGCAGTGCTTTGGGAATGATGAGGTGATTGGATATTGTAATCTGGATTAAGAAAGATTGGGGGTTATCAAGCCAGTGTTCGAGAATGTCACTATAGTGTGGTCCAGCGTGGTGCTCTCAACAGCGTGGAGCCACCTAATGAAACCTCCCCACGTTATGACTGTGTGTGTGAAGAAAGTCTGTGAACTAACTGGCTCCATTCTGAAGTTTATCAGAGGATATACTATCAGCCATACTTCCTTTGTGCCAGAATCTCCAGGTTTATTTCTTCTCAGTGAAGTCCTTTTATCAGAGAGTGGTTACAGAGGTCTTCACCCTGATTTACTTAGTGTTTTGAAACTTTGAGGAGAGAAATTAACAAAATGAAGTGCTTCTGCCCTTATACTTAACCTGGAATAGAATCTATTCTTTGGATACTTTGGATCTGTTGTTAAGATTCTTATCCTTGAGAGAAATCATGTAGCTAATGCACATCTTGAGAAAGAGTTCTTTGAATCAAATAATCATGAGAAGGGGTAGATATGCCTTTGGGATATATATAATTAACTTTTTCTATATTCAAATGGAAACCCATTTCCACTTTCCAAATGGAAGGTTTTGCTTTATGTATATGAAGTAATGCTTCTCACTTATTTTAAAAGATATCAATAAAAAGAAGCCTCACATTTTTATGTACAACTCCTTTTTGTATTTCCAACACACAAAAAAAACACATAAATCTTAGGTATTGGACAATTTTTTTCCCTTGAAACACATGCTGTGTTCTTTTTTCATAGTTTCTTTTCAAGACTGGAAAAGTTTATCCTGCCATTTGTCCTATATCCCACTTGGATACTTTTGTTCCTAAGCCCAAGGTAACATTCATTAAGCTACTTTGCAAGGACTCAGTTCAGAATGTTTTGGTAGAGTTGTTAACTGCTAATGGCCAAGCTTTGGCCATCATGATGTTAGGTAGTCAGTCACGTGTGCTTTCTGATCAGCCCTGTCCACTTCAGTGTCCCCCTCCCCTGATATGTGTGCATGGGTTAGATCTCCGTCATGTTTCAAATCCCCAAGTAAACTAGCTCAGGGTTTTACTTTTTAAAATCTGTCAGTACCATAAAGCCCTTGGGTATGTTTTAACTTACTGGCCTTACACAGGATTTCCTTTACATTGTTACACTGTCCTAGGACTTCGATTAATATTTTACAGAGAGATATGTTAGGGCCCAAATCAAATTTAACTTTTGACTCTTATTTTTAAAGCAAAACATACAAATATTTCACTTAATTTTAGCCACAGCTATTCAGAGTATCCTAACCAAACTTTATTTTTATAATGGATCTTACATTTACAAAACAAAATGAATTTCTACAAAACCTCAAAGCTGTAATTCCTGAGGACTGTTTCCATTGTTTAGACTCTGTTGAGAAGTCAATGTCACACTGAATTTGTTATATATGTTGTTAGTAATGAAGGAACAAATCTGTTCACATTGAAAAATCTGTTCACATTGAAAGGAACAAATCTGTTCACATTGAAAAAAAAAGTCTAACTAGTAATATGTATTGAAACTTAATACAAAGATCCTTTTTGGGGGGCAGCCCGGGTAGCTCAGCGGTTTAGCGCTGCCTTCAGCCCAGGATATGATCCTGGGGTCCCAGGATCGAGACCCACGTTGGGCTCCCTGCATGGAGCCTGCTTCTCCCTCTCTGCCTGTGTCTCTGCCTCTCTTTCTCTCTCTCTCTCTCATGAATAAATAAATTTTTTTAAAAAGATCCTTTTTTCTATTACTTGTAGAGCAAAACAAACTTTTATCTATAACTGTATAATTAATATAGTAATATAATAATTAAGCCATCTCACATACAAGATCCCTAAAAAAATGATGGATCTGAAAAAAAAAAAAAAAATGATGGATCTGAGCATCAAGTAAGGTAGTAGGTGGTGTCTTCCCAACCACCACCACCACCCACTCTGCCCCAGTCAAATGCACAGAGGTGTAAAAGTTTGACAGTCCTTTGATCCTTGTCAGTGTGAAAGTTCTCTTTGGAGGCTTATTTCAGGACACTATGTCGATGATTGTAGTTGACTTATAGTTCTGAATCCTAGTCTTCAGACTTTTAAAATACATATGCTATGATTTGGGGTTTGTTATAGTGCTTATCCCCACTGGTATTTTTTTTCTTGTCATTTTTTGGGAATATCCTAGCTGGGAGTTACCAAGCAAAATGCTTAGGGAAATATATCAATATTCAATTGATGATGCTCCTCCTATCACATTTACCCTGGCACCATAGATATATGAGTACCCTTTTGAGTTTAGTATGATTAATGTAATTTTGTCTAGTAACTAAAAAGTGTGGCCTTAATCAGTGAGTCATTGTATGCTATGACACCCAACAGGACACCTCCATTCTTTACTAGAAAATTATGACTGGTAACCCCAGGAGTTAAAGCCAGTACCTACTATAGAATTTCTTTTGGAAATCTTCCTAAGTGCTGTATATCACAACCTCAGAGTTTAGTCATGTCATCTTAAGACTTTTTTCCTAAATCATAAATAAGGATCAGAAACAATAAGTTTGGTAGAATACTCTTAACAGACATTTCAGAAACTGGTTTTACCTGCATTAAAGTCTTTTTTTAAATGTTAGGAGCAGGGGCGCCTCAGGGGCTCAGTTGGTTAAGTGTCTGCCTTCAGCTCAAGTCATGATTCCAACGTCCTGGATCAAGTCTGTGTGAGGCTTCCTGTTGAGCGGGGGAGTCTGCTTCTCCCTCTGCCTGCCTTGCCCCCCACTCCATTCCACCTTGAGCTCTCTCACTGTCAAATAAATAAGGTAAGGATTAAAATGTTAGGAGCAGGGATCCCTGGGTGGCGCAGCGGTTTGGCGCCTGCCTTTGGCCCAGGGCGCGATCCTGGAGACCCGGGATCGAATCCCACGTCAGGCTCCCGGTGCATGGAGCCTGCTTCTCCCTCTGCCTGTGTCTCTGCCTCTCTCTCTCTCTCTCTCTCTCTCTCTGTGTGTGTGTGTGTGTGTGTGTGTGTGACTATCATAAATAAATTTAAAAAAAAATGTTAGGAGCAGAAAATCTTGTAAATGCTGCAGCAGAATTATTTCTACATCTTCCATTTGTTGGTCTTTGTTTCTTTCTTTTTTTCTTTCAAAGATTTTATTTATTTATGAGACAGAGAGAGGCAGAGACATAGGCAGAGGGAGCCCGATGTGGGACTGGATCCTGGGACTCCAGGATCATGCCCTGAGCCAAAGGCAGACACTCAACCACTGAGCCACCCAGGCGTCCAATATTTATTTAATGAAGAGGAAAAAAACTTGGAAGAAAAATAAGCTTCCTATGGAGTAACATTCCTTCGAAAATAGAAGTTGGTAAACATGAGGTTTTCTTGACCGTTCTGTCTGATAGTGTTCTTCCCTCTCCGGCCATCCTGGATTAGTGAGTTTATGAGCATATAGAAACTGTCCTTCCAGAATCTGGCGCCCTCTCATGTGCTTCTGCCTGCTAGTCGCATCTCTCGTTTTTTATGATTGTGTAGCACCATGTCTAGTTTGTAGTAGTAACTACTTTGGTATCCTATCTTTCTTTTAAAGTTAGTTATTTGCTTGCTTGCTTGCTTGCTTGCTTGCGAGACAGAGCACAAGTGCCAACAGTGGGGAGGAACAGAGGGAGAGGGACAAGCAGACTCTACACTGAGTGCAGAGTCCGACATGGGGCTCGATCCCAGGACCCTGAGATCATGACCTGGCCGAAAACAAGAGTCAGATACCCAACCAACTGAGCTAGGCACCCCTGGTGTCCTATTTTAATGAGGTTCATACCTCAGTAGGTTCATACCTACTTACCTTACTTTTGAAAACTTGAATTTTCATGTAAACTAATGTACACCTTTCCTTGTGGTTTATGTTTATTTTCAAGAAGCATAAACCTGCTGATGGTTTTAAGTACCCTTTCTCTTACTGATAGTGGTTATAGAAACTTTCTTAAGCTTAAAGATTACTGCCCTGATAGTGTTTAAAAGATAAATTGAGGGATGCCTGGGTGGCTAAGTTAATTAAGCATCTGCCTTCAACTCAGGTCATGATCTCAGGGTCCTGGGACAGAGCCCCCCATCAGGCTTCCTACTCAGTGGAGAGCCTGCTTCTCCCTCTCCCTCTGCAGCTCCCCCCACTTGTGGTTGGTCACACTCTGTGTCAAATAAATAAATAAAATCTTTAAAACAAAAATCAAAGATAAATTGAGGTCCCCTGATTTCTTTGGAAGAAAAGTCCCATAGCCTACACAGAGAATGGTAGTAGTATTAGAAGCTTACATATTCATAGACTATATGAAAGCCATTTTTAAGCAGCTTATGGCTTTGCCAGTTTTGTACTTAATAGCATGAATCAGAATGCCTTTATTCACAGTTATTTGAATGTTCCTTCTACTTCAGAGATTGACCTATTTTTTGTGTGTTTTTATTATAAAAGGAAATATGGGCTTGATCTGGTTTCTGAGGGATAGTAACTTAATCTTTGGGATTGCTTAGGCTCCACAGTTTGATCTGTAGCACAGATACCAAACCAAAGACCATTATGTGGGTCTGAGCAAGTGATTCACTTTTGCTCGTTAGAGGAAAGTTCAGAAAGGTTAGTGTTTAGTCAGACGAAATAAAATCTAAGACAACTACCCTTATGATGATACTTTTACGTGAAATCTAAAAAGTAAATAAGCCAAGCAATACATAAGCAAGCCGAGCTCACAGATACGAGAACACAGAGAGGGGGTTGCTAGAAGACCGGGTTGGAGGATGAGAGAAATGGATAACTGTTTTTGTTTTTAGTAAATTGAATGTTTTGAAAGGTTACTGTTCGGTTATCTTGTACTTTGGGATTATCCTGGATTCTCTAATATAAATGATCTTTTTGAGTTACGGGAAACTGATCAAGCACTGCAGGAAATAAAACTGATTGTCTTAAGTGTCTGCTTTTAAATCAGGTAGTCTGTACTAGTGCACTTTGAAGATATGAGCCTGAATTATTTGCTGAATTATCAGGTCTATTGGGTTATATATTGGTTTCCTTATAGTAGGAAACTTTTTAAATTTATTCTTTATTTTTTAAAGATTTTATTTTTTCATGAGGGACACACACACACAGAGAAAGAGAGAGAGAGAGGCAGGCAGAGACACAGAGGAAGAAGCAGGCTCCATGCAGGGAGCCCGACATGGGACTCGATCCCGAGTCTCCAGGATCACACCCTGGGCTGAAGGTGGTGCTAAACCACTGAGCCACAGGGCTGCCCGGAAACGTTTTTTTAAATTACCTTTTAGTTCCTAAGACTTACGTTCAGTAATTGGATCCTACCTAACGTTAAATGAGGTTTTGCTTAGGATTACTTCTCAAAATCTTTGTTACCTATTCATTGCTGCTAATCTGGAATTGTAGAAGGGCATTTCTGAAATCTGACTCTGCATGGGAAAAGGTCAGTGTGGGGATTTGAGGTATGGCGATTTGCCACAAACTCTTCTTAACCCTAGGCTTGTTATAGAGCGTATAAGGAAATTAAAATTTCTCTTATGACATCTGAGGGCAAAAAAATTATTTTGTTTGAAAAGTGATCAAGAAGAAGAGACTCTCCCACCAAATCTTTATTATTTGTGTAAACAATCCCTTAAACTGTCAAGGTTCATGGAATTTTGAATTTTAATAGGGTTTCTTTTTTGGCATTCATATTCCAGATCTTAATTAAAAATTCTCTTCTTTTTAGAAAGTGGGCGGGCTTAAAATGTTTAAATATACTACATAGTAAGGTCTGTGTGGCAGAGGAAAGGACAGGGTCTAATCTTGGCACTTCCACCCTCCTCAGGTGAACTGTGACCTTTATCAAAAGCTGCTGCCTCAGCTTGGATCCCATTTTGAGTGTTAATGGCTTTAGCTGGAGACTCATTTGGAAGGCCTTATTTGTTGCTGGATGGTAGTGTTTCCTTTAATGTATTTCATAAGAGAAACTATTAATTCCAGAATGTCAGTGTGTGTTTTTAAAAAGAAATTTGAAAACTTCACATCAGTGTAAGTTGATCCACTTTAAGGTAATAATTTTAACAAAACTTGGTGTGTGAAAAACCCAGATGGTTATAAAAATACACTTCATCCTTCATTACTTCAGAAAACTTCTACACAGATAAATGGAACACTTTAACTGCTGCGTATAAATAACCATACAACTCTACTGCCTTGAAGGGACGTGTGTTGGAAAGGGTGTCGAAAAGCAAAAAATAGCGTAAAATATTTAACACTGCAGACTTTAACACTCACTGCTTTCATTTACTCAAATAACTCCGCCTGAGCAGCTACCACAGTTCAGTGCTAAGCCCTCCAGGAGTCCAGTTCTTTACAGATAAGACTGTTCCTGTCCCAAAGGGACACCAAGTTTTTACCAAGAAATGGTACCGAAATTCTCTCTTCGACATGCTTTGGTTTGCCATTTTTGCCAGGGAGGAGAAAACCAATTTACAATTTTAGTTCCTCACACCAACCAAGAGGTTTAGGGAAAATGCTAATTCCATTTAAACCTGAAAAAAAATTGATTTAAAGCAACTTAATATGGGATGGAATAATAAACATTGTTTCTGTAACAACCTGCCCCTTCTGATACGCAAACCAAAGTTAAGTTTCCGACCTGTTCGGTGTTACAACAAAAACAAAAGCCCAATTCCTGGTTTGTAACATGGGTGGTGGCCCAGACCATGTTGAGGTAAGTACGTGCCTCCTTTTCCAGTGATCTGGTTGCCCTTCTCATCTTGACATTCCAGTGTCAGGCAGGAAGCTTTTGGCAGATCCTTGTCTTTTTTGTACTCTGGGGTATTTTTTAAAGTTCAAAGTGTGTTTTTAAACTGATAAATATTAAGAACTATTAGTAGGAATTAATTAGGGTTAATAAAGGAAAGATCATTAATGAAGATTAGCCTTAACCTTATTTAATGGTAGAGAGAAGATGGGATCTGATATTTAAGAACATTAAAACTGTTTTTGTTAGAATGATTTAAGAGTTTGTTAAAGAAAGAGGTAGATCTGGCTGTGGAAAAAAAAAGCAGGGTCATCTAGTAGGTAGGTAGCACACCCAGGGCATTTACAGGCTTTCGTATTAGTAAGTTTTTGCCTTTCCTAGGTTGTGATTAGTATAATTTAATTGTTGTAGCAAACGTATACCATAATTTTGGGGATGAGGTTGGCGTGTGGTGATAAGGCAGCAAGTACAAGTTTACAGTAGCAACACAACATCCCATAGAAAAGCAAGAATCACAGACGGATCTCAGCAGTGTTTCTTAACCTATCTTTCTCCTCCTCAGAAGCCTTTTAGACATTCTTTTCTTAATCAGCCCATTATTTGATCTGAAATATGCAAGGAAATTTTGTAGGACACTGAAGAAGGGATGTTTTAAAGAGAATAGTAAGAAATCTGAGAATAAACAAGTTCATCAGCTATTGAATTTTCTATACATCACTCTCTCTGGCTCATCTGTTCTTTACTTTGGGTAAAGAGTAAAGGAGTAAGTCATGTAGAAGGGAAGAAGCCTTATTAACCTTACAGCATGGAAACTGCCCGTTCTCAGTCCTCTTACTGGCCTCTGCAGTAGATTCCTGTCTCCTTCAGCTTAGCAGTGAAACTAGACAATGCATTTGGCCTGAATCAAATGTTTTTCTTTGGTATAAATTTGTCCCATTTGTTGAAGATCAAGTAATAACAGTAGGGACACAGCTCCGGCCTCGTTGAGAAAAAAGCTGATTATTTCACCTATCAGTACAGAAGGCAAGTAAATATGGATTAATAATAGTAATTCCTTTCAGGGAAAGTATTTCTCAACTCTGATTTTAATGTTATTTTTGATGAAATTATAAGATTGACTATAAAATTTTTTTCCTCCCACTTTGAAAGTGTCAACTCACTTTGTCCTGTTTTCGGAAGGTTCCTGTGAAAGGAATAGGAAGTACATGGGAAATTAAGCCAGTAGCCTCTGCCTTTTTCCTTGCAGGCCCCAGTAGGGATGGCACCATCAGCGAGGACACCATCCGAGCCTCTCTCATCTCAGCAGTCAGTGACAAGCTGAGATGGCGGATGAAGGAGGAAATGGATCGTGCCCAGGCAGAGCTCAATGCCTTGAAACGAACAGAGGAAGACCTGAAAAAAGGTCATCAGAAACTGGAAGAAATGGTTACCCGTTTAGATCAAGAAGTGGTAAGTAACTCATTGATCAGTTGCAATTTTTAGATATCTACACCTTGGTTACCCTGGAAGTTGTGGGTCTAGTAAGAGAAAATTCTGCATGTCTTTAAGCATTTGAATTTAGCTTCTCTATAGCTTTGTTAGAAACGGAGCCTGTGTTTGCAGTTTGGTGTTTGGGAGCTGGAGGGGAATTAGACCAGTTCTTGGACCAGCTTCATCCTGTGGGACAAGGTTTGAAACCAAGGACGATTGTTTCAATGCTTGATGTAACCAGGAAATAAGAATCTGAGAGAATTCTAAGCCATGATGAAGATCTTCAGACCACGGGTTCACACTTAAAGGTCAGGGAGCCCTTGTACTCAGTCATCCGTAGTGTATGCAGCCTTTAGCTCGTAAACTTCCTCACATTTTTATCAGACTGTTGTGCCCATGTGACTTAATGATGAAGCACTAGCATAATTTAAGTGCCAGTTTCACTCACCACTTTTCATTCCCATGCAGAAGTTATTCCAACAAATGTGTCTGAGGACTCTGGGGACAGTGGTTTGTGTGTGCCCATTAGTCTCACAGAATGGTTCTAGTATGTAAAGTCAACTTCACAGTAGTAGCCAGCGATTTTTAAAAGTTCAGGAAATTGACAGCAGTACAATTCTGAGCCCACAAGCACCACCTACAATATCTTGTAACTAAAGTTCAGGTGTTTGGGGTTCTATCGATTAATCTTCTGTATAGACAGAGGAAAGTTCCTTCTCTGTAGCAGCTGCCAATTTGTTTGGAAAAAAAGACCTCTTTTATGATTTTCATATAAGGAACCTCCTGCTAGAAGGTATCTTGTCTGGTGGCTTAGTTTGTAACATCATTTGTCACTAATAAGTAACAAGCTTATCACTGTCACTGGAAGTGCTCAGCTCAGGGTATTTTCAACATTGTTCTGGGACGCCTGGGTGGCTCAACAGTTGAGCATCTGTCTTTTGCTCAGGGCTTGATCCCAGAGTCACTGGATCAAGACCCACAGGGAGCCTGCTTCTCCTTCTGCCTATGTCTCTATCTCTCTCTCTGTCTCTCATGAATAAATAAATAACATCTTAAAAAAAAATTATTCTGGGCAGCCCGGGTGGCTCAGCGGTTTAGCACTGCCTACAGTCCGGGGCATGGTCCTGGAGACCCGGCTCCCTGCATGGAGCCTGCTTCTCTGCCTCTCTCTCTCTCTCTCTCTCGATTAAATAAATAAAACCTTTTAAAAAAAATTTATTCTGTTCTCAGCATGTTACATCACCCCTCGTCCCCTTTGGCCAGTATATTATTTGAAACATTAATCTCAACCATGAGTTGTTTTAAGTATTGCCTTTTTATTTCACAGGTCTGTTTTGGTAAAGTTGAGTTGTAGATTTTTGACCAGCAGATAATTATGTACAGTAAGTATAAAGTCCTCATGCTTGGACTGTTTTGTTTTCAGGCTGAGGTCGATAAAAACATAGAACTTTTGAGAAAGAAGGATGAAGAACTCAGTTCTGCTCTGGAGAAAATGGAAAATCAGTCTGAAAACAATGATATTGATGAAGTTATCATTCCCACAGCCCCACTATACAAACAGATCCTAAATCTGTATGCAGAGGAAAATGCTATTGAAGACACTATCTTTTACCTGGGAGAAGCCTTGAGGCGGGGAGTAATAGATCTGGATGTCTTCCTGAAGGTATGTCTTCTTCAATCTGCTTTCCAGGATCTCAGAACTCAAGTTTTAGAGGCACTGACCTTGAAAGCCACAAACCAAGTGGGTTTTCCTTGTAGGGGAAGTTAAAACTCCTTGTGTTCCCAAAGTGAGGGAGTGAGATCTGTGGCTGCAGCTCCCACCCCCCCAGGCAGCATGAAGCTGCATGTAATTCTTCTTACTACTGTGCCAGAGGGGGGCGGTTAGGAGATACAGTCAGATTGCTGTTGGTTCTTTCAGGTCATACACCATCTAAATTAAGATCACTGACTGACCCACCCATTTGGGATTCTGTTTTGTTTTTTTCTTCTTAATTTTCTTAGAATTGCATGATTTTAGACCCATCTTCCTAGATCAAACAGCCCCGCAAAGTATTGGGCTGCCCTGCTCGTACCAGAGAGTAGTTCCTTCTTGTTTCCGGCTTAATGCTATTATACAGACGTGAAGATGTAATGAGCTAGTTTGGGGTACCATTCTCTGTTGGGTCATGAAAAGCATGGTTTTAGGAATAGTAGTGGCCACCCTTTGGATATTTGATCCAGCTGCTGCTGGTGCTTCAGTAAACATGCAAGGCTGGTCAGGTCACTTAACTGATCTTGTCTTTCTCACTCTGATTAAGTGGCCAAATCAGTCTTGGACCTGATGCAAGCACACGAATGTCAGGGTATAAGTCAGAGAGCCAAGACTCCCTTTCTCTGTCCCCTCCTTGGGTTCCATAGCTTAGGGAAAGGTGCACCCAGAGAGCCAGAGATATATGCTGTTGCTAGGCAATGGCCAAAAGCTGGTTTATGCTGCTCATTCCCCTGCTTTTTGACAACTGGGGATAGTTGTAGTTATCATAGTTTTATGTAACTTTCATCAGGATCACAGTTCAAGTTTCCCTGGTATCTTGGTATATCTCAGGATATAGTTCAAACTCCCAAGCCAGATCCTGTAATGTGATGCTTTCCCTGTAATGTGATCCTTCATAGGGTCTTAGAAGGGAACTTTCCTTAACACAACCTGCCAGCATCAATCGAGTGAGTTTAAAAAGCCAACCAAAAGAAGTATTGGTTCCAAAGGAAGGTTGATAGGAGTTTAGGATTCTTAGATCCCATCTAGGTTACAAACTGTCTGATACTTCGTGCCTGAGTCAAATCCATTCTAAACTGTTGAAACTTTTTCCCCCCTCCCAGCATGTGCGTCTTCTGTCCCGTAAACAGTTCCAGCTGAGGGCACTAATGCAAAAAGCAAGAAAGACTGCCGGTCTCAGTGACCTCTACTGACTTCTCTGATATCAGCTGGAGATTGAGCTCTTCTTAAAGCATTCTTTTCTTCTCTTTCTTTCTCTTATCAGTAGGTGCCCAGAATAAGTTATTGCAGTTTATCATTCAAGTGTAAAATATTTTGAATCAATAATATATTTTCTGTTTTCTTTTGGTAAAGACTGGCTTTTATTAATGCACTTTCTATCCTCTGTAAACTTTTTGTGCTGAATGTTGGGACTGACTATGCTAAATAAAATTTGTTGCATAATTTTTCTCTTTATTGAACGTTTTTAGGAAAAATTAAAGTCTTACTAATAAGAAGCTCGATTTTTGATTTATCAAACAGCATAATATCCATCAAGTTAAAATTTAGCATTATTTATTCTGTAACATATAAAGTAAACTCTGTTTAATATGGGATATACCAGATAAGACATCTAACTTTTTGAGGAATTTGAGTGACTTTTTCTGTGAAAGGTCCTAGGTGGTACCCTCCTACCAGTCCTTGCCTAGATTTGTTACCTTTCTAGGCTTGACTGAAGCAGAACCAGCCATCTTTCTACATGGGCCCCTTGTTTTCATCAAGAAGAAAGGAAGAGGGTGGCAAGTGGTAAGCTATACACCTGAGAATTTGTTACGTAGGAAGCTAAAAGTGCCTACATGCTTTTATTGTCACTTGAAGTCCGTCTTCCTGGTGAGTGAGTGAGTTTGTAGCCAAGTTTGTAACCACCAGTGAGCTGTGGTTCATGCAGATCTCATCTAGGTAGAATAGAATTTTCTCTGTCAAAATGAGGTAGAAAATTCATGAGGTTACAAAGAAAGGTACAATTTAAGATGTTTCAAAATACTTAGGAAGCCAGGCAGCCTACTCTAATACTTCTTTCCAGAAAAGAATGCCCACCTTGGTCCCAGTCATCACTGAAGGGTTTATACAGTTTAGATCTTTTATAAAAATTACCAGAATAGGGGTGCCTGGCTGGCTAAGTCAGTGGAACATGTGACTCTTGATCCGGGGGTTGTGACTTCACATTCCATAGTGGGCGTATTGATTACTTAAAAAAACAAAATCTTAAAAAAATTATCAAAATAAAAGCAAGGCCAAATCAAGGTTTAATTTAGTATTAGGATTGGAACTACCATTTAGTTATTTTTGTGTATGCATGCATTTTGACCTTGTAGAGAAAGTTACAGGTTTTTTATAGTGTATGAATGAATAGGTATCAACCAGCCAGAACAAAAGAATCAGAAACTCTACAAACACATTTTACACATATCATTCTTTGAACACATCATTCTTTATAAAGAATATATACACACACACACACACACACACACACACACAAAAACAGGCAAGAGCTAGTCACATAGGAATTGTAAAAATGTAAAAATTATAAAAATGAAGTATCATCCAACATCTGGATGCTCAAACAGGAATTTAAGTTGGTTCAAAATTTTGACGTATCTAATCCTATAACTACTATCTCTCCTTCCTTAACTTCAAAATGGAAGCTTTAAGCAACTTTAAAACTTGGCTCCTTCAGAATTTCCCAAAGAGTTTCTGTACTCTTTTTCAAAGGAGCCTCCTCTTTGCGGGGGTCAGCTTTATTACCGTTACAAGATCTTTAAAACCCTTCTCTCCCAGGACATAAGAAACACTAAGGAATACTTCTTTTATTCCACTGAGGCCCTGCAAGTAAAGGTTTAATAATTCTTCCTTTTCTTTCTTCTAACAAAGGTCTACAACATGAAAAACAACAGTTGCTGGGTAAATGAGTATTTAACAGCTTTATGGCAGAAAAACAGACCAAGAGGACAGAGAACAATTTAAAACAGATGGTTAGACATATTTTATTTTTCAAATTCACCAGCCCTCTTTCCACATGGGCCCCAAGCTCTGGCCATTTTTGCTGAGAACCACTCTCCTTTTCCTTTCTCCTTACCCTCCAATCATTTCCTATCAGGGAATCACTTCAAAATTTCAGTTACTTTATTCCCAATGATATGAGTCCATTTGGCTTTAACCTGTCACATTCAGAGTTTTACGTTAGGCCTCAACTTCCCCTTCTCCAGGAGACTTGGAGTACTTTTGTAACTAGCGATTCTTTCTTAGGTCTCTCCATTGGACATAATTGGAACTCTTAGGGAACAACTCAAAATGGAGCAAGATCTACCCTCAATGGTTCCCAATATTATCAGATATTTGTAGAGTTAAACTTTTATGTAATTGAATGTAATAAATACCAGGACAAAGGTCTACAAAGATAAGCCCCTCTACCACCACCACCACCCCTTTCTCTATTTTAGCAGCAACAAAGAATAGGTTTTAGGAAAAGACACAAGATCAACCTCAAAAAGTAATTGTTCCTCACAAATGTTCTTTTATCCCTATTTTATGTTAATGTTAAATGGTTTTTCAAACATAAACATCCTACCTTACTTACAGTAGAAACTGGATGTACTCTCCTAAGGTTCTTCAAAATACTTTCCATTAAATCAGCTACAGATAGGGTTACATGCCAAGAAGTATATCCTTTCTTTTTAATCATCTCTTAGCCACTGTGGAGTTAGAAGAAATCATGAACATAAGAAGTTAACTTTATTTGTTTATTTTTAAATTTTTCTTTATTTATTCATGAGAAGACACACACACAAAGAGAGAGAGAGAGAGAGAGGCAGAGACACAGGCTCCATGCAGGGAGCACGACGTGGGACTCGATCCCAGGTCTCCAGGATCACGCCCTGGGCTGAAGGCGGCGCTAAACTGCTGAGCCACCGGGCTGCTCAGAAGTTAACTTCAGAAGAAATAATTGTCATTGAACATCCATTTTGTGACAACCTATCTTGACAGTGCCACAAAACTGAAATGTTTCCATGAATTTCCCCTAGAAATTTTTTCTTTCCCCTAGAAATTTCTTACAGCAGTTGGTTATTTAAGGTAAACAGTCCTGAGGATAAGTACAGAGTTACAGAAATTAATATGAAATCAATTTTACAACTATATAACAATTTGAAAAAATATATTGTCAACAAGAGAGTACCTACAGTGTTTAGGGGCAGGCTTAGTAGTGAGTGAGATGGACTCAGTCCCTGACTGCTTGAGAATTTATAACCTGGTGAATATGATCACACAAAAATAAAAGAAAATGCAAAACTGACATATTACCTGGCAACTACTTTGTGGACATTTCCCACTGCTCAGGATCTTTATCAGTTCCAAATATAAATTCAGGTCCTTCGGAGAGACCCCAGCAAACTTCATTCCACATTGGAACTGAGAAAAAGACACCAAAAATTCTTTTTATTACACGGTATTATATGACAGGGCATTTTTTTAAGTATTAGCAAAGCTGTTATAATTGCCCTAAGTGGTTTTCAAATAGGAAGGTTCAACAGAACTATCAGATTCAGATGTCTTAAGTGTTGCCCCAAATCCACTAAACTAAAATCTCTCTGGAGATAGGGCCTATCATCTTGGCAGAGATTCTCCAAACACGAAAGTGACAGTTTTATTTTATTTTTTTTGTAAAGATTTTATTTATTCATAGAGACACACACAGAGAGAGAGGCAGAGACACAGGCAGAGAAGAAGCAGGCTCCATGTAGGGAGCCCGATGTGGGACTCGATCCCAGGTCTCCAGGATCACGCCCCAGGCTGCAGGCGGCACTAAACCGCTGCGCCACTGGGGCTGCCCAAAAGTGACAGTTTTAAACTTGGAACTACAGATAAGTTTTGACCTTTATATGAATGGATTTCAAGGGTTCTTAGAAAAAACAAAGGAAAAAAAGGACTACTCTCACCATAGCACGCCTCTTCCCTGTAATCTTCTCCAGCTAATATGAAGAACTTGTGGGGTGCCTGGGTGGCATAATCAGTTGAGTGTCCTATAACACTGTTAACTACACTGGAATTAAAACAAAAACTAAAGATATAAATAAGTTTAAGGCTAAAGGATGGAAATTTATACACCATACAAATGTTAACCATTAAATGTTAATGTAGTTCTATTAGTATCAGACAAATTTTTTAAGTTACTAGAAACAAAGGGATATTTTAAAATAATAAAGAGTAATTCATCAGTAAGTTATAACCATTATAAACATAGGCCCTTAAGATACATCAAGCAAAACTAAGGTAAAAGTAAACAACTCAATAATAAAAATCGAAAGTTTCAACACCCCACTCTTGATTATGGATAGGACTATTCAGGTAATCACCAAAGAGCCAGAAGACCTGAACAGCCAAATACTACCAACCAATTAGAACTAAGTGACACAGAACCCCCAACAACAGCAGAATATATATGCTCAAGGGCACATGCAATCTTTTCCATGCCAGGCCACAAAATAAATCTTAACAAATCTCAGAGAGTTGAAATACAAAGTATATTCTCATGCCAGAATAGAAATCTGAAAAAAAAAAAACATAAATATGAAAAATACACAAATATTTGACAAACAACACACTCCCCTAAGTAATGAGTGAGTGGTTCAAAACAAAATCTTAAGAGATTCTTCCTCCCATTGCCAAGTTATACAGAGGCAGAGGCTCAGGTGCCATGTAAGTTTTGCCTCCACTCATAACCTACTGCCAAGGCCTAGGAAGGCACTGCTGCTGTTAGTGGATGTTAATACGGCTTCATAAGATGCTGAAGGCTGCCCTCATCAACAATGGCCTAGCATGTAGAAATAATCAAGATGCCAAAGCCTTAGAGAAGTACCAAGCCCATCATCTTTGTGTGTTCCATCCAAATATGAGTGTGTGTGTGTGTGTATACACACAAACTTTGGTGACTCTCTTTTGTGCTGAACACCAAATTAACCTAATTAGTCTGTAAAAGTGATAGAGGGAAAACCCTATAAAGTTGCTGTTCTGTGGTAGTTAAGGACTATGCCATAGAATCTCGGGCCAAGCATGTCCTCAAGGAGTACTTCAAATGCAAGAAAAATTTAAAAACTTAGCTCTTATTCCTCAAAAGAGGGGGAAAATATTGAGAAATATAAAAATACTTGAGACAAGTAAAACAAAAACACAGTATACCAAAATTTATGGGATGCAGCTTCTCAGAGCCTAAAAGGAAACCAATACCTGTAAATGCCCATTACCAAACAAGATTCCAAATCAATAACCTAACCTTCCATCTTAAAAAATAAGAAAAAGAAGAGCACACTAAACCCAAAGGAAAGAGAGGAAAAGATAATGAAGATTAGGATGGAAATAAAAATGAAGCAAAATACAAAGTCAATAGAGAAAAAAAAACTGACATCGAAAGGGAGTTCTTTGAAAAAATTAACAAAATTAAAAAGCTTAGGCTGGCCAAGCTAGACCAAGAAAAAGGAGAGAGGAATCAAATTACCAAAATCAGGAATGAAAGAGGGGATTATTACTATTGACCTCAGAGAAATAAGATTATATGGAAATACTATGAACAACTAGAAGCCAACAAATTAGATAATTTACATTAAATGGGTAAATTCCTAGAAAGACACAAACTATGAAACTAACAGAAATAGAAAATCTGAATAGATCTACAACAAAGAGATTAAATCAGTAACTGGGAAATCTTCCAAAAGCAAAGCCTGAGCCCAAGTGCCTTCACTAGGGAATTCTAAACATTCAAACAATACCAGTCCTTCACAGACTCTTCCAGAAAATGGAAGAAGGGATACTTCACTACTCATTCTATGAAGACAGTATTACCAAAAGGTAAACAAAGACCCCCCTGGAAAACGTTTTTCCTCAAGAATATAAATGGGAACGTCCTCAACAAAATGTTAGCAAACCAAGTCAAACAGCATTAAAATGGATTATAAATAATGACTAAGGGAGATTTATCCCAGAATTGCCTTAACATCCAAAAGCCAATTGGCATGATACATTAATAAAGTACAAAGAAAAAAAAAGTCTCGAGACAAAAAGCATTTGACAGGGCATCTGGATGGCTCTCAGTCTGTCTTTGGCAGGGTCCTGAGATTGAGCCCTGAGTCAGGCTCCCTGCTCAGTAGGGAGCTTGCTTCTCCCTCTTCCCCTGCCCACCCCCTGCTCACTCTCTCTGTCAAATAAATAAAATCTTTTTTTTTAATGGCACTTGACAAAATCTCCCTCTCTGAAACCTTTTAAAAAAGCATTTGACAAAATCCACTATTCATGGTAGAAATCCTCAACAAACCAGGAATAGAAGGGAATATCCCTAATAAAGAGTATCTATGAAAAACATTCAACTTACATTATCCTTAAATTGGAAACTAAGATAAGGATGCCCACTCTCACCACTTTTATGAAATACTGTATCGGAGGTCCTAGCCAAGGCAATTATGCAAGAAAGAAAAGCTATTCAGATTAGAAAGGTAAAATAAGACTATTATTCACAGACAATATGATTTTGTATATAGAAAATTCTAAGAATCGGGATCCCTGGGTGGCGCAGCGGTTTGGCCCAGGGCACGATCCTGGAGACCCGGGATCGAGTCCCACGTCGGGCTCCTGGTGCATGGAGCCTGCTTCTCCCTCTGCCTATGTCTCTGCCTCTCTCTCTCTCTCTCTCTGTGTGACTATCATAAATTAAAAAAAAAAAAAAATTCTAAGATTCTACTACCTAAAATCTAATCTAAAAATCAAAAGAAGTGGAAGATTTGTAGGCCGAAAACTATAAAATATTGCTGAAAAGTAATTAGAGAAGTCCTAAATAAATAAATGGGAAGACAGCCTATGGACATCAATCAGAAGATTTACTATTATCAAGGTAGAAATACTACCAAAACTATTCTACAAATTCAATGTACTCAAAAAAAAAACAAAAACAAAACAAAAAAACAAATTCAATGTACTCTTTATCAAAATCTCTGCAGGCTTTTTTGCAGAAATTGACAAGCTGGTTCTAAAATTCATGTGGAAATGCAAAGGCCTCAGAAGAGCCAAAACAATCTTGAACAAAGTTGGAGGAGTAACACTTTCTGATTTCAAAACTTACCACAAAGCCAAAGTCGCTCCATAGTATTTGACACATCTAAATACTATGGAGTGACCCTTCATAATATGTTATTTTAACTAAAGAAGAGGATGGCTGGCTCAGTTGGAGAAGCATGCAACTCTTGATCTTGAGGTTGTAAGTTTGAGCCCCACATTAGATGTGGGGAATACTTAAATAAAATTTATTTTTTAAAAAAGAGGATGGAGAAAAGTGTACATAGAAACAAAAATGTTGGGATCCCTGGGTGGCGCAGCGGTTTAGCGCCTGCCTTTGGCCCAGGGCGCGATCCTGGAGACCCAGGATCAAATCCCACGTCAGGCTCCCGGTGCATGGAGCCTGCTTCTCCCTCTGCCTGTGTCTCTGCCTCTCTCTCTCTCACTGTGTGCCTATCATAAATAAATAAAAATTAAAAAAAAAAAAAGAAAAATGTTTTATAAACAATAAAAATTTTAATAGCTACTTATTTAAAATGTAGGGTAAAGGGAAAAGAAGACAGATACTTCTTGTAGCCATGTAAATATTTAATAAAATTATCAAACAAAATTTATTTTAAAGATTTTTATTTATTTATTCATAAGAGACACAGAGAGAGAGGCAGAGACACAGAAAGAGAAGCCGGCTCCACGCAGAGAGCCTGATGTGGGATTCGATCCTGGGACTCCAGGATCACACCCCGGGCCGAAGGGAGGCGTTCAACTGCTGGGCCACCCAGGCATCCCATTTTTTTTTTTTAAAGATCAAACAAAATTTAAATAACAGTTCCTCAATATCAAAAATTAGATGCATAAATGTAATCACATACTCAGTTTTGTCCTACCTGCAGACAAAATCTATTCCAAATGACTTAAAAATACAGTAATTTGACTGAATATCCCAGCCCAGATTTTTGAGCTCCAGACTCAATCAGCAACTTGTTTGGTATTTCTTCCTGAACGTCTTCAGATATCTCAAATTTAACATGTCTCAATTGGAAGTCTTGATTTTTCTCCCTGCAACCCAACACCCTCTCCTTTCCTGACTCCCACCCCCTTAAAAGCATCCAACCCAAGTAAATGCAAGCCACCAACCAATCAGTTGCTCAAGGAAAAAAAATCCAGAAGTTATTTTTTATTCCTCCCTGTCCCTCACTACATACATTCAACAGTCTTGCACATTTTATCTCCAAAATGTATCTTGAATTTGTCCACTTTATTCATGCACTAGTGAGGAGCTGTACAATTCTGGGAAGTCAGGTGGTAAACTAGAGTGCTACTTTCTCTTCTGCACCCTTAATAATCTAGAAAACTGCTCAGATATGAGAGCCTTTAGAATGTAAACTTCAAAAGTTGTATGATTAAGCAAATTATGTTTTCATATGTGCTAGTGTTTAAGGAAATCATTATATAGTACATATACACTGATTACAACTGTGCAAAACACATGTTACTTTAAAAGATCAGAACACATTCTGGTTATTATATCAATTCAGAATTGAAATGTTTTCTTCAGGGCACCTGGTAGCTCAGTCTGTTAAGCAGCCAACTCTTGATTTCGGCTCAGGTCATGATCTCAAGCTCCTGGGATCGTGCCATGGGCCAGGCACCATGTTCTGTGGTAAGTCAGCTTGAGGAGTCTCTCCCTCTCCCTCTCCCCCTCCCCCTTGCTCATGCTCTCTCCTTCTTTCTAAAAGTAAATAAGTATATTATATATATATATCTTTAAAAAATCTTTTTTCCTACCAAGTTACTAAACCCACTCCCATCCCACAAAAATTATTCACTGAACAATCAAAACAAGCTGACCTGGATTGGAAACAATAATCAGTTTGCAGCATGGACTGTACTAGATAATACTGAGAATCATTCATTTAAACATGGACACATTTTGCTGGACTAAATCAAGGTGTGTTTCTCCTTTTATCTGGTGTGCACCTGCTGTGATAATCACTATGCTGGAGTTTGCAGTGACAAAGTAATCTGGGGGAAAATTTGAATAGAAAACATATTATGGAAGAAAACATCTGACATTTAAGTACACATTTCCTGTTGGGCTCAATCACCACAGTTTACTGAAGAGTAAGCTTCCTTAGATCTACTATGCCCATAGCACTTCACTAAGTTTTACTAAACTTCAGTAAGTTTTCCTTGCACATTTTTAAAAAAAGATTTTATTTATTTGACAAAGAGAGAGCAAGTGACAGAGAGCACAAGCAGAGAGAGCAGCAGGCAGGGAGAGAGGGAGAAGCAGGCTCCCTGCTGAGCAAGAAACCCAAAGCAGGGCTTCATCCCAAGACCTTGGGCGCCCAAGGCAGACACTTAACCAACTAATCCACCCAGGAGCCCCATTCTTTGTACATTTTTGAGAAACCTCCTAACATATCTTCTGTACTTCATAGAGTAAGAGGTCAAAATGTATATTAGTCTAGTAAGTGAGAATATTTATGTAAAGAGAGAAGTGGTGTGAAAAGGTCCTGAAGGGAGATCTTTGTTCATTCATTTGTTTCAAGTAATTATCTCATGGGTACCAAGTAAATAGAGTACAGTTGTGAAGAACTTTGGCTTTTGATGGGGCACCTGGGTGGCTCAGTGGTTAAGAGTCTGCCTTCAGTGCAGGTCATGATCTCAGGGTCCTGCGACTGAGCCCCACCTTCTGGCTCCCTGCTCAGCAGGGAGTCTACTTCTCCCTCTCCATTTGCCCCTCCCCTCCCACTTGTGCTCTCTCTCTCTCTCAACTAAATAAATAAAATCTTTAAAAAACAAAACAAAAAAAGGAACTTAGGCTTTTGAGTCAAATAGAACTGGGTTCAAATCCTTACTCCATTTTATTTAACTTCAGTTCACAGATGCATCATCTGTAAAACCTCACAGAGTTGTGCTAAGGATTAAACAATATACATAAAGTGCTTAGCTCTAGCACAAGTGTCTGGCATAAAACAGACAACTGATTAATAACTGTTATGATAACTACTATTACTGCTGCTCACAGGACTCAGTCTGGTGCTGTAGGAAACCCTGAAAACAAATGGAAGTAAAATCTAATGAAATCAAAACAAGAAGAAAGAAAGAAAAAAAAAAAAAGAAGAAAGAAAGAAAAAGAGAGAGAAATAAAGAAATCTTAACAAGATGTTTTAAATGTACAGAGTAGGGACCAACCAGCTTTATAAGAACTGAGGAAGTTTTCATAAAGAGAAATAAAGATGATTTTCTTATTTACTCATGTAGCATTAGAATGTTTATAGTACTGGGGATCCCTGGGTGGCTCAGCAGTTTGGTGCCTGCCTTTGGCCCAGGGCACGATCCTGGGGTCCCGGGATCGAGTCCCATGTTGGGCTCCCTGCATGGAGCCTGCTTCTCCCTCTGTCTGTGTCTCTGCCTCTCTCTATCATGAATAAATAAATAAATCCTTTTAAAAAAAAGAATATTTATAGTACTTAACTATGACATTGGGGCAGCCCCGGTGGCCCAGTGGTTTAATCCCGCCTTCGGCCCGGGGCATGATCCTGGAGACCTGGGATCTAGTCCCACGTCGGGCTCCCAGCGGGGAGCCTGCTTCTCCCTCTGCCTGTGTCTCTGCCTCTGTGCCTCTCATGAATAAATAAATAAAATCTTTAAAAAAAAAAAAGAAACTATGACATTAACCTTTGCTAGAAACAATGTTTGGCATTTTCATGAAAAGACTGCCATTTTGAAGATCCATTGTCTCACCAATTTGCCTTCAATATCCACAAAGGCAAGTTCATCACTCAAGCCCTAAAAGAAATTAGTCAAAAGCAGGGGGCAGGGAGTAAACCTCTTGATTAAGTGGAGAATGAAAGAAAATTCTTATACCAGCAATCTACTGTACCTTTTGAGTTATTAGACTCAAAGAAGACATAATATGTTCAACATTTCATGATATAAGAGTCCAAGCCACGGGTGCCTGGGTTGCTTAGTTAAGCATCTGCCTTCTGCTCAGGTCATGATCCCAGGGTCCTGGGATCCAGCCCCATATTGGGCTCCCTGCTCAGGGAGGAGAGTCTGCTTTTACCACTTCTGCCCTCCCCTCTCTGCACTAACTTTTGCTGTCTCTCTCAAATAAAATTTTTTTAAAAATTAGAAAGTCCAAACCAAAAGAGATTCAAGTTACAAAGAAAGTTTCAGTTCACAATTAGGAATTATAAAAACAGAATTTTTTTTTTAAGATTTTATTTACTTATTCATGAGACACACAGAATGAGAGGAAGAGACACAGAGAGAGGGAGAAGCAGGATCCCTTTGGGGAATCCGACGCAGAACTCAATCCCAGGACCCTGGGATCATGACCCAAGCCAAAGGCAGATGCTCAACCACTGAGCCATCCAGGTGCCCCCAAAACAGAAACCTTTTAGTAAATAGATGGGTCTCTGCAGGTAGTGAATACCTCTTTAAGCTGAGGCCGCACAGTGACAAAGCAGAGATTCCGTAAAAGGAATTTCTCATCAGACTATGAGCTCCTTGAGAAGAGGAAGTATTTGTTCTCCACTCTGGTGCTTAGCACCTACCTAGCACATAGGAGCTCAATAACAGTTTTTTAAATAAATGGATTCAAATATAAGGTCTTTCCAAACTTTATAGTTCTATAATCAGGTGATATTACCTGCAAAACAGTACTATATATTTCTAGCATGCTACTTTATATGTAAGAAAGGAGGGAAAATAATATATTTGTATTTGCAAAAGAAACACTTGGAAGGTACACAAGAAACTAATTAACTAATTAAATAGGTACCTATAGCAGATGTTGGGGGGAAGGCTGGATGAAAACTGGATGAAATATATACTTCACCATGTATATCTGTTTATATTACTTTTATTTTGTAACCTTGTATCTTTTGAAAAGAAATGTTTTAAATAACTACAAATTTTAAATAACTACAAATATTTTTTAAATATTTATTTGAGAGAGAGCAAGAGAGATCAGAAGAGGAAGAAGCAGACTCACCACTGAGCAAAGAGCCTGATGTAGGGCTTCATCCCAAGACCTGAAGGCACTTAAGTGACTGAGCCACCCAGACATCCCTACAAATTTTAAATAACAAAAATATTCACTGAAAAAAATGACTATACTTAGAAATAATCATCTACAATGTAAACATATGTTCAACTTATATTATTGGATACCTTACATTATTCTAATTAATAGAAATCCAAAACCAAGCACTTTAAATTTTAAACTACATCATAACTGATTAGCTTAGAAGTCTAAATTCCAACACAAGGGAAATATTGATTTTTGCTGAATGAGATGCCAATGCTTTCTGAGTACTCTGAATTATTCAGTGATTGTACTAAGTAGCAGAATTCTATAGTATCAATAAAACCATCTTTGAAAAGCTAATTTTAAAAATGCACTGAACTCTACTAGCAACAAGCATACCCAGCACCCAGATCCTGGTTTATATAATCCTATTCTCCAATAACAGGAACTAGAGATTCCTGGAAAAAGGCTGATTTGGGCCTGGAGCAGAAAATATACCAGTTGAAAAAGCTGAAACACCTTATAGTGCCAGAGAGTAAGGAAGTACTCAAAACAAAAGCCCTATGTCAATGGGACATGTTAAAGGTACACAGTAGCCAATGGAATAAGCTTCCAGTGGCCAAAGCTGGAATAATGTGTGAAATAAATTCAATGAAGACATATGGGATTATGACCCAAAATATGAAATAAAATCCATGAATCCATACTAATATTTACAAATGAATTAACAGGGTGGAAGAAACAAATCTCCCATGCAGAATTCCAAAGAATTTATGAAGACACTCCACCCTCAGAGGGAACATAACTCCCTTTTTTTAATAAAATTTTTTAAAGATTTTATTTATTTATTCATGAGAGACGGGGGAGGGAGGGCAGAGACACAGGCAGAGGGAAAAGCAGGCTCCTTGCAGGGCGCCCAACATGGGACTCAATCCCAGGTCTCCAGGATCACGCCCTGGGCTGAAGGCAGCGCTAAACCACTGAGCCACCCGGGCTGCCCAACTCCCTACTCTTTAAGTGTGAACTGCACATATAGAACTTCCTTCTAAAGAGTATAGTATGGAAAGGGGAAAAGAAAAGTAGAGAAACCTAACACAACCTCAGCCAGGTGACTGAAGGCAACATCAACTATGATAAGTCACGTTTACAGTACGTACTCTGGTGAGGTGATGAAAATGGCACTTTACCTCTGTGTCTTCCTCCCAAAAATCTATAACCTCAATCCAACCATGAGAAAAATACCAAATTCCAATAGAGGGGCATTCTACAAAATACCTGACCAGTAATCCTCAAAATTACGTCATCAAAAAAAGTCTAAGAATCTGTCCCAGTTGCCTTTTTTCCTCTGGGCCACCAATATGCCATCTAGACTGAGGAAGACCCAGAAACTTCGGGGTCCTGTGAGCCATGGCCACAGCCACATCAGCAAGCACTGGAAGCACCCAGGAGGCCGGGGTAATGCTGGTGGCATGCATCATCACAGGATCAACTTTGACAAATATTACCCAGGTTACTTTGGAAAAGTCGGTATGAGACATTACCACTTAAAGAGGAACCAGAGCTTCTGCCCAACTGTCAACCTTTATAAACTGTGGAACTTAGTCAGTGAGCAGACATGGGTAAATGCCACCAAAAACAAGACTGGAGCTACTATTATCGATGTGGTGCGATCGGGCTACTACACAGTTTTGGGAAAGGGAAAGCTCCTAAAACAGTCTCTCATCATGAAGGCCAAATTCTTCAGTAGAAGAGCTGAGGAGAAGATAAAGGGTGTGGGGGGTGTCTGCGTTCTAGTAACTTGAAGCCACATAGGGGGAGGTTCATTAAATGCTAACAAATGCTTTTCAAAAAAAAAAAGAAAAAGAAACTGTCATAGTCTAGGAGGAGCCTAAGGGTACATGATGACTAAGTGTAATGTGGTATCCTTTGATGGGATCCTAGAACAGAAAAAAAAACATTAGGTAAAAAACTAAGGAAATCTGGGTAATGTATGGACTTCAGTTAATGATGATGTACAGATGTTGACTCATAAATTATGACAAATGTACCACATTATGTTAATAACTGGATGTGGGGACACCTGGGTGGCTCAGGTTGGGCACCTGCCTTCACCCTGGGGCATGATCCTGGAGTCCCAGGATTGAGTCCCACATCGGGCTCCCAGCATGGAGCCTGCCTCTGTCTCTCATAAATAAATAAATAAATCTTTAACAAATAATAACTGGATATGAGGGGGCACCTGGGTGACTCAGTTGGTTTAGCATATGCCTTCAGCTTGGGTCATGATCCCGGGGTTCTGGGATCCAGCCCCTAGTCGGGCTCCCTGCTCAGCGAGGAGTCACCTCCTCCATCTCCTTCTGCCCCTCCTCCTGCTCTCTCAAATAAAATCTTTTCTTAAAAAATTTAAAAAATAACTGGATATGAGGTAAAGATAAAACTCTGTACTATCTTTTCCATTTTTCTGTAAATCTAAAACTGTTCTTAAAAAAGAAGGTCTAGGGATGCCTGGGTGCCTCAGTGGTTGAGCATCTGCCTTCAGCTTGGGTCATGATCCTGGGAGTCCTGTGTCAGGCTCCCTGCTCAGTTAGGGGCCTACTTCTCCCTCTGTCTCTGCCCCTCCCCCTGCTCATGTTTGCTCTTTCTCTCTCTCTCTCTCAAATACATAAATTTAAAAATAAATAAACTATGTTGTTCTGGGGATCCCTGGGTGGCTCAGCGGTTTAGTGCCTGCCTTCAGCCCAGGGCGTGATCCTGGAGACTCGGGATCGAGTCCCCCTGCATGGAGCCTGTGTCTCTGTCTCTCTCATGAATAAATAAATAAATCTTTTTTTTAAGGTATTTTAAACTCAATGTCTCTGGACACTTTCCATATTTATAAAAATCAAGGTGGGTAGAATATCCGCTCTCTGCATTTGCTGCCCAGTACTTTCTTCCTCTTTACACGCATTTGGCTTTTTTCTTTCATTCAACTACTAAGTGTCTATTATACTAGGCATGGTTCTAGACTTGGGATACAGCAATAAATGGAATAAAGATTCTTGCCCTCATAGATATCACATTATAAAGTTTACATACTGATATAGAATTCCGTAACTTTCAAAAACACTGCTGTTTACTAGGTTTGTACCATAAATTTCTGCCAGTAAAGTACTAAACAATTCTTACTGACAATTCCTTCCTTATCAGCAAGGAGTGATTTAAGGCATGGCCACCTCCTTGGGGCCCCTGGTGGCTCAGTTGGTTGAACATCCAACTTTTGGTTTGGGCTCAGGTCATGATCTCAAGGTCCTGGGATGGAGGCCCAGGTGAGGCTCCACCCTCAACAGAGAGTCGGCTTGGGATTTTTTCTCTCCTTCTGCCTCTACTCCTCCAGGAAGGGAGGGAGGGAGGAAGGAAATAAAAAAAAAATAAAAAAGAAAAGAAAAGGCAAGCCAAGGCAGAAGGAAGGAGAGAGGGAGGGTGGAGGGAGGGAGGAAGGGAGAAAGGAAGAAGGGAAGGAAGATAGATATCACTACTTCCTTGAATGAAAGAAGTTGCCAAGGCTATAGCCAAGAAAGAGAGATTAAAGTGAGCCTTAACCTGGGGCTTTGTAGAGCCATTGTGCACCACATCTTCTAAGACATACAAATGCTATAGTTGTCAGCATCATAGAACTCAAGCTCTAGGAGCTCATAGCTATTTCCTTTTTCTTACAGATAGGACTCAATCCCTCCCAAAAAGAACCCTCAAAGCAGAGATAGTAAATACACCTTTTACTTCAAGGTTTTCTGTACGTATTATCTGTATACTTGTCTATTCATGCAACCTGCCTTTTTTCTTCCTTTGTAAAACAGATTTAATCATTAATTTGGGGGTCTTATTAGATAACATAAAGCATATTGTTTTCAGTATTGTTGATACTGACAACAAATGTATTGGTTTTAATGTATATCCATTCTTCATTAGCAATGATGACACTGCTGATAAAGGCATTATACAGTTGATAGAACAAAATGAGTCATTGGGAATTCATATGACTGGACAGAGGCTGACATTCTTAGTGTCTTAAGGATACTTATGTCATCTAGCACCAATCCTTTATATCTAATAATCATACCAAGATTAAAGTACAGGAAGGTAGCTTAAGGACATTTAACATATATTCAATTAATAAAAGCAAAGTATAGCTCCAAGAATTTATTATTATTTACTAAAACATTATGGGTTCGAGAACATTATGTGATGTTCTTAGAAAGGGGTCCGAATCTTTTTAGTTCCATGTCTAGCCATTTAACAGGAAGCTAACTTTATCTACTACATCGATACTAAGAACTGAATATTAAAATTAATCTAACAAGGGGGTAAGGAAGAAGGGAAATAAAGACAGAGGCTAGGAAATAGGAGACAGATTTTTTTTTTTTTTTAGTATTTTATTTATGAGAGACACACAGAGAGACAGAGGCAGAGACACAAGCAGAGGGAGAAGCAGGCTCTAGCAGGGAGCCCGACACGGGACTCGACCCCGGGTCTCCAGGATCACGCCTGGGGCTGAAGGCAGACACTAAACTGCTGAGCCACCCGGGCTGCCAGGAGAGAGATTTTTAAAGGAAAAAGACTATTGTATTTGGTACTCATAGGACACCCACCACAACGGGGTAGTGCACTTTTTTTCTGTCACCTATTTCTTCAGTGTAGGGTGTGTGTGCGCGCTGTTCCCTAGTCAAGCAGGGGTACTTCACATTGTGATCACATGAGCGAAAGTGAAATGCCGACATTCTAACACATAGGATACGGTAACAAAAACTAGGAAAAGCAGCCCCCTCTGGGTGAGACGATTAGAAAAGTGACCTTTTCCTCTGGACTAGGCCGGCAGGGACTGGATAGGGCCCCCACTCACCCCCTTAACTGGATACAACCTGCACCACCGTATCAGCACCTTTACATCCCCAGGAGGGAAACTTGGTTGACCCTAGGGCACAGCGCACGTAACTTACTCTTAGTAAGATGTTGATGGGCAGCCCCGGTGGCTCGGCGGTTTAGCGCCGCCTTCGGCTCAGGGCCTGATCCCGTGGTCCTGGGGTCCCAGGATCGAGTCCCACGTCGGGCTCCCTGCAGGAGTCTCTGCCTCTCTCTGTGTCTCATGAATACATAAATTCTTAAAAAAAAAAAAAAAAAGTGTTGATTGCACAGGCCAATACTGGAGATCTTACTGCGACCCTGAGCCTCCTGTGAGGTGAAGTTCTTAGCTCACGCTGGACAGCCGCCACCTCGGAAACCTACCGCAACGCCGCTCCCAGAGAGAGGCCGACGGAGACCGCCGGGTCCCACTGCGCAGAGGTGCCGCAGACCCGACAGGGAGCGGAGGAGGGGCGGGGGTGAGGAGAAGGGCGCTACAGCTAGGGCCTGAGGAGGAGTGACGGCAAGGCGGCCCCGCCCCCCTCCGCGCCCCGGCCTCACTCTCCCCGCAGCAGCCCGGCTCTCACGCGGCGCCTCAGGCTCGGAGCCCACCGACGCCAGGCGCGCAGGACTTCCGGCCGCACGCACGCACGCACGCACCCGGGGCGAGGGGGGGGCAGCCGCTGAGGAGGGAGCGGACGCTCTGCGCGGGGCACAGCCGGCCGACGTCCGCAGAAGGTCGCTCCCGCGGAGCCAACGCTCGGCTGGTCTGCAGGACTCCCGCACCCGCTCACGGCTGCCCCTCGAGACACACGCGGAGAGAACGGAGGGAAAGGGCAGAAAAGTCCGAGGCCGCACGGAGGGAAACTGTTGGCGGGAGGCTGCGCAGGCCACGCCCGCTCGAGTGGGCCTCGCGCCTGCGCCTGCTGCCCGTCACCCGCGCCTGCGCTTCGCCCAGCTCGAGCGGGCCTCGAGGCGGCCTCGCGCACGCGGTGCGGCTGCCCTCATGTGCGCCTGCGCCGCCTGTCACGTGCACCCGCGCCACGCCCAGCTCGAGCGGGCCTCGAGGCGGCCTCGCGCACGCGGTGCGACTGCTCTGATGTGCGCCTGCGCCTGCTGCCCGTCACCTGCACCTGCTGCCCATCACGTGCGCCCAGCTCCAGGCGGCCTCGCACCCGCGGAGCGGCTGCCCTCATGTGCGCCTGCACCTGCTGTTCGTCACCTGCGCCCGCCGAGGGCTGCGGGGAGGCTGCTGGGCTCTAAGAGCAGGAGGCGCTAAGATACTGGAGAGCCTCAGCTCTCACGCGGAGCGCCGCTTGCCCCGAGCTCGCCCCCTGGAGAGCCCAGTAAATTTATTTCTAATCAGACCTCGTCTGGATGTATCCAGGAGGGCTGTTTGACTCTCCATGGGGAGCTTTTTGAACTTTTTGCAAAGAGCTGCAGGAGAAAGACACTCAGTGCTACTTTGAACCCTCTGCAAATGTGAGCTAAAGGGGAAAGAGTAAAAATTTTAAAACTATGCAAAGGGGATTTCTAAATAATATATGAAACTCTTAAGAATTTCATCAGGGGGGATCCCTGAGTGGCACAGTGGTTTAGCGCCTGCCTTTAGCCCAGGGTGCGATCCTGGAGACCCAGGATCGAGTCCCACATCAGGCTCCTGGTGCATGGAGCCTGCTTCTGTCTCTGCCTCCCCCTCTCTCTCTCTCTGTGTGTGACTATCATAAATAAATTAAAAAAAAAAAAAAGATTTTCATCAGGGCAGGGCTAATTTAATCGACTAGTGGCTGTTTACACTAGTGGATGGGAAAGCTCGACTCATTATTTATGAAGTAGTTAAATGCAGAATCCAAAATTCCCCTCTTGTCCTTTTTAATCTGGGAACACCACGGTTTCTTCTCTTGTCCCGTCACATTCTACCCTGGTTGTTTCCTAACTCATTTGTGAATCATGATACATAATACACCGCTGACAAATTATTTTATAAGAAACAGAGCCGTGTTCCTCAAACTTTTTTCATTCTCCCTCCTTCAAGGGCCTTTTTTTAGACTTTCTCATCCAATTGTTCGGCTCCACCCATCCCCATCATGAAACTAAATATTAAAGAGGGGAACCGGGATCCCTGGGTGGCGCAGCGGTTTAGCGCCTGCCTTTGGCCCAGGGCGCGATCCTGGAGACCCGGGATCGAGTCCGGCGTCGGGCTCCCGGTGCATGGAGCCTGCTTCTCCCTCTGCCTGTGTGTGTCTCTGCCTCTCTCTCTCAGTCTGTATGACTATCATAATTTTTTTTTTAAATCTTTAAAAAAAAAAAGAGGGGAGCCTGGCTGGTCCAGTCCGTGGAGCAAGTGCCCCTTGATCTCGAGATTGTGAGTTTTGGCCCCATGTTGGGTACAGAGATTACTTAAAAATAAAATTTTTAAAAAAGAGTAAGATTTTATCTGGTAGGGTTGGACTTTATGGAGTGAAACTCTTGTAATATCTAATATTTTCCCACATCCCGCACCATTACCAATTTCACGCTCTTGGGGGAAATACTGACCCTTTTGAGAATATGCAGTGTAGGGCAGTTTTACTTCCTAGAATATTCCCTGTAGAAACTATATTTTGCAGCCTTTAGATATCTGCAAGGATTTCCTAAAATGAAGTTTTAATTTGGTGTACAAACAGCTTTAAAAAAATAGGTGAAATCCACCTTAGACTCCCCTATCCCTGCTACCCTAACTAAACTGTCTCATCATCCTATTCTGTGCATTCAAGGGAAGAGCTGAAAACAAGAAAAAAGAACAGAATAATGGGAAACTAATCATATTCAGCTGTAGAGGACTAGAATGAAAATTATTCAGAGTGCAAGAATAATTGTGAACTGTGACTCTCCACCCAATGAGTACACCTTCACTAGAGCCATGTAAGTCCCTAGAACCTGCATATCTGTCTTCTAATTTTTCCCACTGGTCCTGTCCTAGTCTATTATAAATTATTTTGATCCTGATTTCTTAGTTTTTAATTGTGTATTTCCTATAGCTGCCTTAAATTGTGAAATCAAGGAAATATTTTATATATGTTTGTGTTATAAGTATGTATAAATTAGAAGCACATATCTGAAAAAAAAAAAAAGAAGCACATATCTGGGGGCATCTGGGTGGCTCCGTCAGTTAAGTGTCTGGCTTCAGCTCAGGTCATGATCCTGGGATCCCTGCTCAGCAGGGAACCTGTTTCTCCCTCTCCCACTTCCCCTGCTTGTGCTCTGTCAAATAAATAAATAAAAATTTCAAAAAACAAGCACATATATCCACTCATATACATCCATGTCAATAATCAATTAGTTGAGGTACCCTAAATACTGTGAGATACTTGAGGGCATAAATCATATCATATTGACCTCATAATGATTACACAGCAAGCATAGCAATAGTTTGCTCAACAAATGACCTAGAGAATGGTCTAAGCTTCCTGTGTGGTATTTCAACAGACACCAAATCAAGTATTTGGGTTTATATGAACTGGAATAATATAGGTTTGGAGACATTTCATTTACTTTTTTTATACCATAAAAGTTTTGTTTCCTTCCGATATACATGGTCTTAAAGATAAGAACTTAGTAAAGATCATACATAGACACATGAAACTAATGAAGCAATATAAAGTAAATATGCCTGTGCCCTAATGGAAGAATGAAATTTCAACACTAGAAAAAGTGCTGGTTGTTTTGTGAGAAAAATTATAAGTTATGTTATAATGGGTTATTATCCATATTCTACTAAACTTGAAGGCAACTCTTACACATGACATATCTCAGAAGTATAACTTGCATCTCTATAGGTTGGGTATCATTAAAACAGAGCTATAAGAGATTCATAAAGAGGAGAAATATCTTTACCATTTCCTTTTCCCGAGCCTTGAGGGACTGAAGTTATGTCATGGATCTCCAATGTTTTATTTTTTTACAGATCAGAATAAAATACTTTCAAAATGTAAAATATACAATCTGATATCTTCTGTTCTATAAAACAGTGGAACATTAAGAGGCTTTAAAACACCAGCTCTTTTTGGACATTCCAGAGTGTGTCTGCACTCTTCTTAAAAAGGGCCTCCTCATCAGAATTCAAGTTAACTTTCACAATATCTGAGACACCATTTTGCCCCAAAACACAGGGGATACTGAGAAAGATTTCTTCTTTTATTCCATATAAGCCCTAAAAGGCAAAATTAGATTATTGTTCAGTAACATGATATGGAAAAGCACTTGTGCAAGACAGCTTCAGAATAAGAGGATACCAGAGAGACCATGGAGCTCAATTAGAATCAGAAGGTGGTAGAGTAGCTATCAACAATATTGATCCTAATGTCCTATGACTATACAGAGTTTGTGTTCAAGGATGTGAAGAACATACCAGAGGCCTTCAAAGGGACCAAGAAAGGCAACGTCTACTTTACCCCTTACCAGTTCCATTTTTCTGTCCAAAGGAAAGATGCCATCCAATCCTTCATGATGCCATTTTATCTGATAAAGGACTGCAAAATCAAGCAGCCTGTATTTGGTGTAAATTACAGCAAAGAATAGTGAAGGCTGAGAAGCAGGAAGTGGCTGGAAAGACTTCTTTATATGAGTCGACCTTTACACCAAGAGGCACCATTGAGTTGCACAATAGATGATACAGGTAACATCTCAATCCTCCAAAGGTGAAGCCTCCAATGGACCCTGCAGGTACTGTCATATGCCCAGGAGGGCTTTTGTCTTTCCCCTGCCAAGTACCAATGGAATGCATGCATGCCCATCTGTATGGGTACTTCCATCCACCGTTCCATCTGACTTCTACCCAGGACCTCCCATGATGAACTGAACATGGAATAGTTGCAACCATGGCCACCACCCTATTCTGGGCTCCCGAAACCTCCAGCCACCAGCCCCAACATTCCCTCCACTCCTGCAGCTGAAGTGTTTTGGGAATTTGTTTCCCCTCTACTTTCTCTGTCTTTTTTCTAGAGGGGCTTCTTGAACTAGAATTGGAGAATGTAGATCCATCCCATCATGCCATTTGGGGGCTGCTGGGTGGCTGGAAATAAGGGTCCTGGCCCCTGGAGCCTGGCCCTACGTGCTAACCATGACCTGCTACCCAGCCCCCTCTTCTCTTTAAGCTTCATTCCTGGCTGACAATATGACCCTGGGATACACTAAAATTGACTCTCATTTGCCCCTGTACTGGCCATGAAATGAGAAAATGGCTCTTTAAAAAGAATTCCCTATTTATATAAAAAAAATCTAGCCAATATATAAATATGAAATAAATTGTAGCCTTATTTATTTGCTGAAAATGTGAAGCAATAAAACTAAATGGGGTAAAAAAAATAAGAGTATATGAGTGATTATCCTCTTAATATCAAATGTTTAAGTTTTCCTATAAAATACAACTTGTCGGGATCCCTGGGTGGCGCAGCGGTTTGGTGCCTGCCTTTGGCCCAGGGCGCCATCCTGGAGACCTGGGATCGAATCCCACGTCAGGCTCCCGGTGCATGGAGCCTGCTTCTCCCTCTGCCTGTGTCTCTGCCTCTCTCTCTCTCTCTCTGTGACTATCATAAATAAATTAAAAAAAAATACAACTTGTCCATTGATTTGGTCAGTAAAAACTATGAAATTCCCATATTAGTCTCTTCACAGAGCATTTGAAACCCCCTTGACTCTTCCTCAGGCGTGCCCTAAGGGTAATTGCTTATTCTCCCATATGCCTGCGTATCCTCCAAAGAGGAGGGGTGTATGGTATCCATTGTGTACTCACTGTCTCTTTCAAGTCATTAGTCCCCTACTCTCTTAACATTCTCTCTATTTTTTGAGGCTCATTTACTAATGACCATTTACTAACCTCTTGGTTATTCATAAAAACTGACACCTAGCTCACAATCTTTCCTCTCTGTCCCAATATCTGTGATTACAGATCTGTGATCTGTGTATGTAGATCATATTTAAGGGCAAAGATGATGAATTTTGTCTGTAACCCTTTAGCGGAAAGTCAAACCCATTAACATGTGTACAAGCCAAAGGCTATACCACACGCATCCCTCCCTTCTACTTTCTCTCCCCACCCACTCTTTCACACCCCAGAAAGTAAATCCCACACCCATATAAATTTAGCTGTCTTCCCTCTCCATGCCTGTGCTCAGATCCCTGGAGAAAACTACACAATAAAGTTAATCTTTAACTTACATTATTATTAATTAATCAATGCATATCAACCTCAAACGATCATCCACATAACAGTTTTTCTTTTTGTGGGGGGCCAAGGGCTCAAATTCTATTTCTCATTATCTACAAAAGTGATTTCAAACCTTCTCAAACATCTGATTCCTCTATAGGTCCCCTGATTCTCAGATGATTTTGTCTCCTTTCACTAAAAAAACATCCAATGCCAAACTTACCAATGTGCATGATTCACTGCCTATCCTCTAATATCTCCTGTTACAAGAAATAGCTGTCTCTCCTCCTTCCTAGAGCTAATACCTTCATCTATGCTCTGGATCCCACCCTCTCTGCTTAGTACTTCTATCTGTAATATCTACTTTTACTATCAGCATCTTATCTTTAAAAAAAAAAAAACTTACCTGGCCTTGATTTTCCTCTCCAATTACTATTCTCTTTCCATACCTTCACAGCCAAATACCTCAAAAGAGCTATTTATACTAGTCTTAATTTCCTCAGAGATTCTCAAGGACCTTCCAAAGGGACATTTGGCAATATCTGGAGACATTTTTGACTGTCAAAACTGAGAGGAAAGGGTATGCTACTGGCATCTAACAGGTCGAGGCCAGGGATGCTGCTAACATTCCACAATGCCCAGAATAGTCCTCCAACAACAATGAAGAATTATCTGGCCCAAAGTCAGTAGGGCCGAGATTAAGAAAATCGTAGTGTACTCCAAGCAGGCTTTCACTCCTATTACTTCATTAAACAGCTTCTGCTAAGGTTTTTTTTTTTTTTTTTTTTTTTTTTTTTCCTGCTAAGGTTATGACTTCTATTACTTTATCCTCCTGGCATTTTTAATCCTCATTTTATATGACTTCTCGTTGTCAATCAACAACAGAAAACCAATTCTTTAGTCTTTAAAGCATCCTCCTCTCTCTTGGTTACCATGAATCCATGGTTCTCTTCTCTTGGTTTTTAACTCTCTGGCTGACACTTCTTAGTCACCTTTGTGTACTCATACTATAAACTCAACTTTTAACACTAGAATTCCTCAAGACTCAATCTCAGTCTGTCTTCTCACTTTATTACACTCTCCTTAGGCAAGCTCATTGAAATGCCCAGCTTCAGTAACCATGTGTAAGGGATATCTGTTGCCTGTGCTTGCCCAGCATCTCTGTCTTTGTTGGTGGTGATGTTGTTAACAGACCTCTCTTTCCCTCTCAGGAACTATCTCCAAACTGACTCCTACTTAGAACTCTTATGAGTTCCGGAAGCTTGTACCCAACTGCCCATTTTCTTTTGGATATTGCAAAAGCACCTGAAATTCAACTTGTTCATAACTGCAAACATGATCTTTAAACCTGGTTCTCCTTGAGAATTCCCTTCCTCAGTGGATATCACTATCTATATAATGGTGCAAAACAAATCTACAAATGTCTTTCTTTTCCTTATTTCCTACTTCATCTATTACCAAGTCCTATGAACATTACCTACTAAATACAGTGTCTCTCAAATTTATCCCCTTCTCTTCACCTCTACTATTTTCCTTTCTATTCTAAGCTACTGCTCATCTTATTTTTTTTTTAAGATTTCATTTATTCACTAAACACATAGGACAGAGGCAGAAACCTAGGTAGAGGGAGAAGCAGGGTCCCTGGGGAGAGCCTGATGCAGTACTCCATCCCAGGATCGTGGCCTGAGCCAAAGGCAGATGCTCAACCACTGAGCCACCTAGACATCCCTACTGCTCATCTTCTTGACAGGATTCTGCAAGTCTACTCTTGTCCCTTTCAAATCTGTTGCCTCCATCATAGCCATAGACATCTGTTTACCATGAATGCTTGCCAGTCCCTCAAAATCTTTTGGTGGCTTTCCATAGACCTAAATCCTTTTATTAGGCTTTCAGTGGCTGAACCCTGCTTACTTCTCTAGCCTTACCATGTACTTCCCTTCACTCTCTGCATTTCAATAACCTTTATTTCAGATCCACAAGTGCCCTCTACTTATACCTACATCACTTCCTCCGCACATGTGTTCCCTCTGCTTAGACTATTAGTCCAGCCTTCCAAAGTAACTCCTACTCATTATTCAGAATAGGTCACGTTTTACTTCCTTAGGAAGTAAAACTTACTTACTTACTATCACCCATGTTCCTACCCAGGGTAGTTAAATTCTCTTCTTGTATACTCTTAAGTACTTGGTAGTTTTTAATCATAGCACTTATCATAATTTGTTATTATATATTTACTTTTACAATTATTTTATTAAATCCATTTCTTTTGGGCAGCCCGGGTGGCTCAGCGGTTTAGCGGGCCTGGGGCCTGATCCTGGAGACCCGGGATCGAGTCCCACATCGGGCTCCCTGCATGGAGCCTGCTTCTCCCTCTGCCTGTGTTTCTGCCTCTCTCTCTCTCTCTCTCTCTCTCTCTCTGTGTGTGTGTGTGTGTCATGAATAAACAAATAAAATCTTTTTAAAAATTAAAATAAAATAAATAAATCCATTTCTTTCATTGAACTCCATGAAGTCAGGGCCTTCTTTGTTCACCTCTATATCCTCAACATCTTGTATAATGCCTAGCACATAGTAGGGACTCAAGAAATATTAAAGAAAAGATGATAAATGAAGAGTCAGTTTAAGCCTACCTTAACCATAGTAGAAACTGGATGCACTCTCCTAAGATTTTTCAAAACTGATCCTACCAGATCTGTCACAGACAGTCCAATAGCCCAAGAGGTATACCCTTTCAGCTTGATAATCTCATAGGCACTGCAGTTTAGAAAGTAAGAAAATCAAGTTCATGGCAAATCAACTCAGAAAACATATTATTTTTCAAGCTTCCATTTTGAAGTAATCTACATGTCATTGCCACTCTGAGACTTATTCTAGAAATTATTTATGAATAAGCAATAGAAGTTTCTATACCATTTTAATAAATTTCATTATTCACTTTAAATAATAATTAATCCATTCTTCTCTTATCATAAAGGCAGAATACTAGGGCATATGTTTCACTAAATATGAAACTTTAAAAAAAAATTAAAAATAAATAAATAAATATGAAACTTTAGAGTCGCACCGCTCCACAAAGTTATTAACAGTGATTATTTTTAAGTGACATTACAGGTGATATTATCTTCTTTACACTTTTCTTAATTTTCTTATTTTCTATTTGCCACCAATTTGGATTGACATTCAAACTCAAAGAACAAAGAGGTTTTAACTGACCAGAGTTTATTTAGTTTTGGGAAAAAGGATCCAGGACAGGAAATGGAATGTTTGGAATCATTATTTGTATCATATCAGATGGTCTTGCAACCATGTAAGCACAGCTTCAAGGCCCCAGGACTGCACACAATACACTTGGTAGCAAACGAGAAGACTGATGTGTGTATGGACCACTTCAGCATAGGAAAGTTGGGACTAGACTATATTCATTGTGATAGCCTGTGATTTGACAGTCAGTTGAAAACCAGGGGCACAGTTTTATTATTTAGAGCATGCAGATTGCTGTCAAATTTAGGATTAACTTTCAGACTCTCAATTCAATATGGCCAAGACTCTGGGGTAAGTGAAAGGAAAGGGAGGGAGACTCTGCCTAGTGATTGATTGAATAATGATATTTGAGCTGAAGAAAGCCCTGCAGTAGATAATTGGGGGGAAAATCTTACCAGTGGAATCTGGATGCTGTCATACATCCTCTCAGGAATTAACAAAACAAATTGACAAAGAGAAAAGAGTTGAGAAAAAACTGGCTAAAAATATAACCCTTTAGTTGTTATTAACCATCCTAATGAAAATAAAACTGCTGGCATAAAGAAAAGGGCAAAGGGAGCAAATAGAACAAGCAGTTTTAAGACTACTATCCTAAGACAAAAAAACTGACTGCTCTATTAAAAACCTGGAAGGACATCCTATTAAATCATGATGTCACTCCCCTGCCATTGTTGGTTAGCCACTGGAAAATCAGAGACTATGACAAAAAAGAGTTGAGTTGTTTTTAGATAAAGACTAGCAGTATCCTGAGGATTCTTTATAACTATAGATCCTCTGCTAAATGACCAAGAGGCAAATAATTTGGACGCTGCATGTTGGGAGGATTAATTGGAATGAGTACTGATCTGTAATGTGTTGCAGTATTTGGTATTTAAATCACACAGGACTTCAGTGGCAAATGTGGTCTTAATCATTATTCTCTTATAGAAACAGTCTTTTAAATTAGAAAGGAACTAGCATTCCCTCTGGTACAATTATTAGGAATTGGGTAGACAGAGACTAACACTATAACATCCCTGCAAGAAATAGATAGGTGACTCCATGACATTTAGAACCCAGTATTGGCTAAAATAGATTCCTTAGCTGGGTTGTGGTTCTGCCTCCAGATCAGGTTGATTCCTGCATTTACTGAGAAATGGCCTTTAATGGACCCTATATCTGGAAATCTATGGCATATGGGTAAAGTATACTTGTGTTGAGAAGGACAGGAAATGATACTATAATATTAACATAGGTGTTTTATGCTAGGCATTAACTTAATCTCTTATCCAAAGCTATTTGGCATAACAAAGGGTTTGTAGGTTCCCTTAAGAAAATAGGGACGCCTGGGTGGCTCAGCTGGTTAAGCATCCAACTCTTGATTTCGGCTCAGGTCATGATCTCAGGGTCATGAGATTGAGCCCCAAGTCAGACTCTGTGCTGAATGTGGAGCCTGGTTTAAGATTATCTCTTTCCCTCTCCCTTTGCCTCTCCCTCCTCCATTTGCATGCATGCTTACTCTCTCTCTTAAAAAAGAAAGAAAATGACACATACTAATAACAATTACCAAAGTGAAAAGACGGTTGGGGAAATTGACCTAAAGCTTCCAATTGATGTGATCCCAACAGAAATAGTTTGGCCAGAAGAGGAAATAAATTTGCTTTAGAAATATCAAACACACAAATCGAACTCCAATAAAAAAAATACAAAAAAAAATAAAAAGAAAAAAAGAAAATAAACATAGTCCTGGCCTAAATAAATAAATAAATAAATGCTCTTTCAAGAAAACACACACACACATACACACAGAATGTATTCCCCATTCTAATGGGTTTCCTACATAGTTTTGTTCCTATACATGTTTTCAAAATATGTATTTCTCACATGCCTATATTTTTAACATTCCTACACAGCGTTATAAAGTATATTGTTTTCTTTTTTTGTCCCTCAGCATAAAGCTTTTAAGATCTGACAAAGGAGAGAGAGTACAATCATTTTGATTTCTTCTAATGGTGGCACAATATTCCATGGTGCTTGGGCACCTGGGTGGCTGAGTCATTTGAGTGGCCAGACTCTCGATTTCAACTCAGGTCATGATCTCAGGGACGTGAGATCCAGCCTGGTGCCAGCTCCATGCTCAGCAGAGAGTCTGTTTGGAATTATTTCTCCCTCCCCCTGTGTCCTCCCCCTGATCATGCTTTCTCTCTAAATACATAAATAATATCTTTTAAAAATATCAGACATACAATTAAATGAGTCTGTCAATACATTTAATAAGGCACAAGTGACAGTAAGTAAAAGGGGAAAATAGAATAATCCAATTAGCTAAGGATTACCAAAACATCTGTGAGTGATTTTGGTTACCTATTGTACAGATCCTGGTGATCATAGGAATAGCTTGTCTTTTTCTATGTATAAAATATTGAAGACATGTTTGTCAAAGGAACTCTGAGGAATATATGGTACAAAAATAATCATACAAGGTCACGGAGAAGTATCATGGATAGAAGGCTAACATTAAGTCTGGATCCTTTCCAAGAAAAGGCAGGACTATTTAGAAAGATGACTTTGGGTGTGCTTTTGCACAAAACAGTTTTCTAGGTTAAAAAATCAGTTAAGCACTGGAGAATTCTGAGAAGATGGTGAAGTAGGAAGCACCAGGATTCTATCCCCCCACCTAGACAATAATTGTTTTACCAAAATCTGTCTGACATAACTATTGTGGAACTGTAGAGTCTATTGAAGGCTTGAAACTTCAGGGGAAGGCTCCAATGGTAATTTGTAGTTACCTTCAGTCAATTTCAGCTCTTAGCACTATAGCAACTATCTATCCCCCACCTTCAGCAGGTAGCTGTTCATATGTCCCCCAAGTAGCTTGTGCACAGCCTACAAAAAAGCCTTCTCTAAATATCAGGAATCGATGACAGAGGTGTAGAAAAAGGAGGGCAGCCATTTTTTTTGCACCTCCCCCCAATCATTGCAGTCTGGCTATAGTGACCTCCAGGGAATTTTAAAGGTAAGCATCCTCTCCCCATTCCCTTTATTTTTCTCTTTTTCTCTTACTGTTTTGTGCAAAAGCACACCCAAAGTCATCTTTCTAAATAGTCCTGGAAACCTCAACAAATTACTAGCAGCCAAATTCATAGGCACTTTCAAAGAATTATACACTATGACCAAGTGAGGTTTATTCCTGGAATGGAAGCGAAGGATGGGTCAACATATGGAAATTCATTGATCCAGTCTGACACATTAACATACTTAGAAAAAAACAATCTTCCCATTTGATGCAAAAAAGTCATTTGACAAGATTCAACACCCTTTCATAATAAAAACACTTAAGAAACTAGGAATTACAGAAACTACTTCAACATAATAAAAGCCATACATGAAAAACCTACAGTGATCATAGTCAGTGGTGAAATACCGAAAGTCTTTCCTTTAAGATCAGGAACAAGGAAAGAATGCCCACTTTGCCACTTCTATTCAACACAGTATTAGAAATTCTATCCAGAGTAATTATACAAGACAGAGAAATAAAAGGCATCCAAATTGGAAAGAAGAAAAACTATCCCTGCTCACAGATGACATGATCTTATATGCAGATAACTCTAAATTACACACACACATACACACACACACAAAAATTGTTAGAACTATAAGTGAATTCAGCAAAGTAACAATATAAAGTCAACATACAAAATTGCATTTCTATACAATAACAATGAACAATATGAACAGAAAATTAAGAAAATAATTCCACTTACAAAAGCATCAAAAAGAATAAAATAATTAGGAATTGACCAAGGAAGTGAAAGACTTGTGCAATAAAAACTACAAAATATTGCTGAAAGAAATTAAAGATGATACAAATAATCCCAAAGTGATCTATAAATTCAATGCAATCCCCATCAAAATCCTGCAGATATTTTTTTGCAGAACCAGAATATAACAAACAAACAAAAAACACTCTTAAATATGGAAAAGAAACTGGTAGTTGCCAGAGGGGAGGTGGATGGAGGGATGTGCAAAACAGATACAAGAGATTAATAGATACAAACTTCCAGTTATGAAATAAATAAGTGATGGCAATGAAAAGTACAGCATAGAGAATACAGCTAATAATATTGTAATAACGTTGTATGATAACAGATGGTGACTACACTTATTGTGGTGAGCACTAATTAAAGTACAGAACTGTCAATCAATATCGTATATTGTATACCTGAAACTAGTATAACATTGTATGCTAATAGAAAAAAGGATGAAGAAACTGAGATTTTACTATTTTAAATAAGTTCTCAATATCATACCACTAATAAATGAGGAAGCCAGGATTCAAGTCTCAGCAACCTGATTTCAAAGTTGATGATTATACACTATGCCATATTACCCTCAAGTACATATGCGTTCTTATGAAATGATAAACAGATTTTCCTTTTAAAAAATGACCCCCAGAGAAAACTATGCATAATATAAGTCTGAATTTGGGGATTTTCAGAAGGTTTGAGTTATTTATTCAACTATATACTTTTTGCCTCTGAAACTAATTCTTAAGACTGATTATTAAGGCACTGAGATATTGAATAAGTACTGTTACCTTTCAACAACTTGTTTGTGGATATTTTTCCACTGGTCTTTGTCTGCATCAGTTCCTAATTTAGGGTCTAGAGTCTTCAGAGCAACACCAGCAACATTCACTCCACTCCATAAAGGCACTAAAAGAAATATATCCCAGAATAAACTCTTCTTCCCAGTACTACGTCAGTCCTTTCAGTTCAATAGGTTTATATTATAAACTTAGATAACTACCTTATACATTTATAAAAATAAGTTTGATATGGACAAAAGAAAGAAATGTAAAAACCCAAAATAACAAAATTTTAGAAAAATATGTAATAGAAGTTATTTACACTTGTGTCGTATAGGAAGCATTTAAAGCAAGATGCAACTTCAGAATCCATAAAAGGATTAGTAAGATAAAATATCATAAGCACCTAGAGGGAAAAGAGCAACAAATTAATACTACTCAGCAGTAACAAAGAACTGACAGGGAATAACTATCAACCTAGAATCTTATATCAGTTAAAGTGTCAAAAATGAGATGAAACTAAAACATTTTCACATAAATAAAACAGACAGGATATACTCCAGAAAGAGAGAATTGAATTCAGGAGAAGGAGTTAGAGATAAAATAAAGATAAGCAGTACAATTGGTAAACATGTACACAAATCCGGACAGGTATTATACTTAAATAGTAATAACTAATTTGGGGATATGAAAACAGAATGGAATACAGTTGCCCCTTATACAACAGAAGTTTGAACTGTGTGGTTTCACTCATACATGAATTTTTCCCAATAAATATCTTGGAAAGTGTTTTGAGATGTGCAACAATTAGAAAAAACTTGCAGATGAAACAGGTAACCTAGAAATACCCCCCCCCAAATTTTTTTAAGTTGGGTATTATTATAAAGAAAACAGCCTATAATACATATAACATACTTTTTTATTTATTTTTTTAAGATGTTATTTATTTACTCATGAGAGAGGCAGAAACATAGGCAGAGGGAGAAGCAGGTTCCATGCAGGCAGCCCCATGCGGGACTCAATCCCAGGATTCCAGGATCACGCCCTGAGCCGAAGGCAGATGCTCAATCACTGAGCCACCCAGGCGTCCCAACATACTTTGTTTTAATTAACTGTTTATACTACCACGAAGGCTTCCAATCAACAGTAGCCTATTAGTAATTAAATTTGGGGGGGAGTCAGAAGTTTTATGCAGATTTTCAAGTGTGTGGGGATTGGAACCCCTAACCTCAATGTTGTTCAAGGGTCAACTGTAATTAAATATGTGAGAGAACAAGGCTAATCAAACTTAATACATTCTAAGGTCTGTGTATTATTCCAAAGAAGAATAAACCCACTAATATTTTGAGGTCAAGTATGAATGTTAAAAATTTATAGATGACCACCTACAAAGTGAGTGTATAATCCAAAGTAGTAGAGGAAATGAAAGAAAGTTTATTTGATCCAATAGAAAGCAGAAAAGAAAAAAAAAAAAGAGAAAACCTCACTAAATAGAATAATAAATATATTTAAATCAAGACTAATCAGGGATGCCTGGGTGGCTCAGGGTGTGATCCTGGAGTCCTGGGATTGAGGCCCACATCAGGCTCCCTGCATGGAGCCTCCTCCTGTCTCTGCCTCTTTCTCTGTGTCTCTCATGAATAAATAAATAAAATTTATTTTTTTTATTTTTTTATGATAGTCACAGAGAGAGAGAGAGAGAGAGAGAGAGGCAGAGAGGAGAAGCAGGCTCCATGCACCGGGAGCCTGACGTGGGATTCGATCCGGGTCTCCAGGATCGCGCCCTGGGCCAAAGGCAGGTGCTAAACCGCTGCGCCACCCAGGGATCCCTCTCTCTCTGTTTCTAATAAATAAATAAAATCTTAAAAAAAAAAAAAAAGTAAAACACTATGATATGAGAAGTTTATCTTGGGAAAAGGAAGCACTGTAATTGAGAGAGGTGTCTTCTGGTACATTTACCAGAGTGGTAGTAATTACACGGATGTGTTCACTATTTGATGATCTATTGAGCTATAAACATATATTCTGTAAAATTTTTCTGTGTTATAAATACCTATGTTATAAATACCTAAGTATATTCTGTATCATTTCTCTGCATATGTCATATATACTTAAAACATTTAAGAAATATTTTAAAGTATACAATAAGTTTTATCATGATTAAAAATTATTTTACTATGACCCTTGAAGCGTAAAGTAAATAGAAGTGTGCATTAAATGTTTTTAATCAGTGAATAATTGAATAAATTAACACATGGTCCCTATTCCCTATAAAATGAGTTATTAACATTATGGAAAGATTTGTACATATGACACAATTAGAAAAACACTGCAAGAAGTAGAAAGTTCTAAATGTGCAGTAGGTATTAAATGTTCAAGTTCAGGAAAGAAAAAAATTGGTGTGGCCTAAGTAATACTTTAAACCACATATTATATAATTTTACTTACATGAAAAATCTGAAATAAACATATCTATGTAATTAGAAAGTACAGTGGTTGCCTGGGACTGAAGTGTGTGTGAGCAGGAATGAGTTTCTTTTGGGGGTGATGAAAATGTTCTGTATTATATTGTAGTAATGGTTTCACAACTCTTTGAATATACTAAAATCCAGTGAATTATACACTTCAAATGGATGGATTTTATAGTATGTGAATTATATCTTAATAATGCTGTTGTTTAAAAAATCGCACTAAGTTAAAGTTATCCAGATAAGAGAAACACTCATTGACTTTTAAAACAGCTATTTGCTATGTGTATTATTTTATGACAGATAGCTTAATCCATGAACAGAAGACTATAGGAATAAGAAAAGATAGGAAAATACCAACAAAATGAAAGTTGTGCAGCTATATTAATATCAGAAAAATAGACAAGGGAAAATAAGCATGATTAGAAATAAGATGTACATAATGATTACATAATGATAGTAGGTTTATATTTACCACTAGAATCACCATGTTCTCCAATAATCCAACCATGGCAGCTTGTGGGATGGACACCCAACTTCTCTCCAATTAGGTAACGGAAACGGGCAGAGTCTAGATTACAACCACTTCCAAATACACGAGTTGCAGGTAAACCACTTAGCTTCCAGACCACATATGTCAAAATATCCACTAGGAGGAACAATTCATTAAAAAAAAAAAAAAAAAAAAAAAAGTAATGGTAACTTCTATAATTCCCTTTGCTGAATAAATAGTCTTTTTTGAACTTTTATTTTTATTATTTTTTTCTTAAGTAGTCTCCATGCCCAGCATGGATGGGGCTTAAACTCATGACCCAAAGTCAAGGCCTGAGCTGAGATCGAGAATTGGATGCTTAACCAACTGAGTCACCTAGGTGCTCCTAGATGAATGGTCTTAAAATCAAATACAGATTCCTTGGAGTTCAAAGTAAAGCAAGTCAAACAAATAAGGACTCTCACATAAATGTTAGAAAGGTTGAATTATTTATGATAATTTTAAAACAAAAAAATACCCTTCTTTTGAGATAATGTATGTACCTATCTATGTATTAAATAAGCAGTCAATTAATTAATTCTACCTCTTTAAGTACACCTAGATTTTGCCTCTCCCTCACCACAGCTTCATCTAACCTATCAGCATCTCCTGCCCAGAATGAGGCCACATGCATGACCAGGACTATATGAAGATGCAAATGACAAAATTCAACATTCATTCATGATTTAAAAAAAAAAAAACTTTCTGGGGCATCTGGGTGGCTCAGTTGAGCATCAGACTCTTGATTTAGGCTCAGGTTATGAAATGGAAGCCCCATCAAATCTCAGGATTATGAAATGGAGCCTCAAGTGTAGCTCAGTGCCCAGTGCAGAGTCTGCTTGAGATTCTCTCTCTCTCCCTTTACCCCTCCCGCTGTGCTCACACAGGCTCTTTCTAAATAAATAAATAAAATCTTTAAACACACACACCAACTTTCTGCAAAAAATGGAAAGAAGGGAATTTCATTAAAAACCCACATTAAACATCATACTCAATGATGAAAGACTAAATGCTTCCCCCACACACACACACACACACAAAAGAATTAGGCAAGTATGAGCCCTCTCAATATTTGTGCAAGGGTGACATGTGCCACTAACACCAGAGGATACAGATATAAATAGTATTTATTGGAGAATATCTTAGAAGCAGAGAAAGAACCACATTTTGTACACTGAACTCTCATTATTCCGCAGCATAGGTTAGGCAGGGACCTTCTGTATACAATATAGCCAAGTGCAGAGGAGCCTCCTTTGGCTAGCAAGCTGGGTGTTCTCTAGAAACTCCTCCAAGAGCAAGAACAAGTTCTACCACCACATGGTTACATATCTATAAGTTAGCTTTGGAAGAAGAAAAAAAACACTTAGTTTCCTTAAGTAACAAGAAATTTATCAAGGAATATCCAGGTTTAGCAACAATAGTAAGGAGTATGTATTGCTAGGACCAAAGTCTACATACTAAGCGCCCCAGAAAGAACCTTGCCTGCCAGGAATGCTGATACCAGCTTAAGACCTTGCTGTTGCTCCACAAGCTGGCACCATTCAGCTGATACAGCTCTTTGTTAAGCTACCAGAAGGAGGAAGGAAACAAGCCTCTAGAATCATGCAGATTTGTCTCTCATTACTAGTTACATTTACTGTTGTATTAGAGGTCCTAACCAGTGAAATAAGGCAAGAAAATAAAAAGGTCTTCAAATTGGAAAGAATTAAAATTAATAAAACTGTATTTACAGATGATAATATACACAGAATATCCTAAAGTTTTGAATAAAATTACTAGAATTAGTAAGTGAACTTAGCAACATTTTCAAGATACAAAGTCAATATGAAAAAAGCAATAGTATTTCTATATACTAGCAATAACCAATGGGAAAATGAAAGGTAAATACAACTCTTAATAATAGCATCAAAAATATGAAATGCATAGAGATAATTTAATAAAATTTGTATAAGCGCTGTATCCTGAAAACTATAAAACCTTGCTAAAAGAGAATAAAGAAGACATACCTACATGAAGAGATATTCCATATTCATGGACTGGAAGACTCAATAGTGTTCAGATACACTCTCCAAATTATAGATCTATATATTAGATGTAGATCTACATAGATCTAACACAATCCCACTTAATATCTCAGCATGTGTTTTTTATAGAAATGGAGGAGCTAATTGTAAGATTTACATGAAAATGAGAGACGCCTGAGTGGCTTAGCAGTTGAGCGGCTGCCTTTGGCTCAAGGTGTGATCCCAGTCCCAGGATCAAGTCCTGCATTGATCTGCATTGATCTCCCTGTGGGGAGCCTGCTTCTTCCTCTATGTCTCTGCCTCTCTCTGTGTCTCTCATGAATAAATAATAAAATAAAAAAAAAACAAAGATTTATGTGAAATGAAAACAAAACATAATATCCAAAGTAATTTTAGAAAAGAACAGAGAAAAAAGGAACAAAGAGAATTTACATTAACTAACTTGAAGATTTACTGTAATCAAGATAGTGTGATAATAACAAAAGAATATATATGGGGATCAATGAAAAAAATAAAGAATCTAGAAACAGACTTACATATATGATAATTTTCAAAAAAGTTCTCAATGAAATTCAAATGGGAAAAAAATATTTTCAACAAATGTTGGTAGAAAAAGTGGATTATCATTGAAAAAAATGACACCTTATATCAAATACAAAAATTAGTATGAGTTACAGTCCTAAATATAAAAGATAAAATGATAAAACTTATAGAAAATAGTAAAGGAGAAATCTTCAAATATAAGGTGTGCTAAAGGTTTCTTAGTTAAAAGTCAAAAGAGCATAGGGGCATTTAGGGGGCTCAATCGGTTGAGCAACTGACTCTTGATATCTGGCTTAGGTCATGATCTCAGGGGTCCTGAGATCAAGCCCCTCCTTTGGCTCTGTGCTGAGTGCTGAGTCTGCTTAAGATCCTTTCCCTCTATGCGTCCTACCCTCACTCATGCTCATTCTCTCTCTCTGAGATAAAAAAAAAATCTTTTAAAAATAATAATTAAAAAAATCAAAAGAGCATTAAACAGTTGCTTCCACCCACCTGGCTACCTGGTGGGGATGCTGTGGCTGGACTGCAGGCTGAGGCAGCTTGAGTTTGGACATGGGGCCCCAGCCTCCACCCAGCTTCCCTTAGATGCTGAGATGCCCAAGAAAGCTGGTGCTCTGAACAGGGTAAGAGCCAGAGCAAGGAACCAGAGACACCATTTCCTCCCTTAGGTCCTGTGGCAGTTGATCCTAAAGATTGTGTCACTATAACCATCCATGCCAAACCTGGGTCCAAACAAAAGGCTGTAACCAGCAAATGGCAAAACCTTTTACAAAATATCCTCACTCCTTAAGGATACAGTCTGCCCTGATTTCATTTCAAATGTGACAGCAGAAGCTGTGAGCGTGGCCATTGAAGAAGCATCCCTCACCCACGCAGTTGGAAGGGAAGGCTAATGCTGAACTCTGTCAGTACCTTTCCAAGGTCTTGGAACTCAGAAAGAGTGATGTGGTTTTTTTTTTTTTTTAAGTTTTTTTTTTTAATTTTTATTTATGATAGTCACACACACAGAGAGAGAGAGAGGCAGAGACACAGGCAGAGGGAGAAGCAGGCTCCATGCACCAGGAGCCCGACGTGGGATTCGATCCTGGGACTCCAGGATCGCGCCCTGGGCCAAAGGCAGGTGCTAAACCGCTGCGCCACCCAGGGTTTTAGATAAGAGTGGTAAATCTCGTGAAAAAAGTGTTGAAACTATTAGCTTCCACAGCAGCAGAAGTGATTTTAGAGAAATTAAAGCAGCAAGCTGATTAAAAGGTTATGAGAAATAAATACCTTGGTTTTAAATATACAATGCAAATTATAGTGATTTGGTCAGGTAAATAACAAGTTCACTACCTTTGCTAATCAGAATCAAAGGAGTTGTGTGCTTTTGTCTAAGTACCTGAGAAATGTACTGGTAGACAAAACATGTAAAAATACAAAATCCCCAAGAAGGACCAATAATAAAAAGTACTAATGGTGACAGAAAAAAAAGAGCATAAAACATAAATAAGAAATTCATAAACTGGATTTCACCAAATGACATACTTTACTCTTTGAAAAATATCATTAAGAACACAAAAAGGCAAGCTGAGAAAAACTTACACAATATTTATATCTGACAAAGGGACTTGTATTCAGTATATATAAGAACTCTTAAAAAAAAAAGAACTCTTATAATTCAACAATTAAAGGTTGAGTTATAGGTCAAAAGAATTAAAGGTCATAAGATCTAGTTTTTAAATATTAACAAAAGATATTAATAGACCATTCATAAAAGAAAATATAGTGATAACCAAGGAACACATGAAAAATGTCAACATCTTTGATCATGAATGGAGTACAGTTCATTAAAACCATAATGATATTAGAATGACTAAAACTGAAAAGAGTGACAACACCAAATGTTGGCAAGGATGTGGAGCAAGTAGAACTCTATTTGAGTGTCGATGGGAATGTAAAATGGAACAATCACTTTGAAAAACTGTTTGGCAGCTTCTAACAAAGTTAAACATATATGTACCATATAAGCCATCCATTTTACTCCCAGGTATTTACCCAGAGAAATAATGACATATACCCATGAAAATACTTGTTCACAAATGCATTCAGCAGTTCTAATTATTTATTGATAGCCAAAAGCTAGAAATAACCTAAATATCTATCAGTAGATAAATGGATATGAACGGATAAACAAAAGAGGATTTTAAATTATTTAAAAGAATTACTCTTCAGCAGTAAAAAAAAGAACAAATCACTGATACACAGAGTAACAGGGGTGAATCCCAAAATATTCATGCTAGGTGAAAGAAACCAGGCAAAAAAGATTACATCCAGTACGATTCCGTGATATGAGATTCCAGAAAATGGGGCCATAGTAGAATAAGGGACAGACTGCAAAGGGACACGAGAAAAATTTCAGAGGTAATGGAAGTGTACTTATCTTGATTATGGTGGTGGTTTCATGAGTGATTACATCTATCAATACTCACTGTGGAATGATGTCAGAAACACAGCCAATAATGTTTACCTTCTCACCACCCACCCCTCAAAACCAACAATCTGGCATCCACCTATGGATGGATGTGCCTTTGTTGGAGCTGTGGGAATCCAGCAATATATACCAATGAACCCAGAAGTAGACTCACTCACCCATGTGTCAGGCATGTAGTAGGCACAGAGGCCTCAGTCCCTGCTGTGGACCCTGCAATGGCCCATAAGGCAATTTCAGTCCCATTTTGCTGTAGTCCAGATCATCCTGGAAAACAGTGTCTTAGACAATACGCCCATGAACAAGACAGCCTTTCTGGAAGTTCAGGTTCCCAGCAGAGAGGTCCCAGCACACCAGTGGGGCAAAATAATATGAGTTTGGATGCATTGGAGAAGGTAAGAAGAACAATTTGACTTTACTGGTGTATCACTCTTCCCCCAAGGTAGAAGAGCTCAGTGCCAAAAGAGATCCTCTTATCTCATTATTTCTCCCACAAAGGAAAGTCAGAGTGTGTGAGTAAGCATCTACCTTTACTAGCTATGTAAACTGCTGCCAAAGAAGCCCATTTCTCTCTCACCCCATGCAGAGTATTGAGTACTGAGCTTCAGGACTAGGGAATGAGAAGAAGCTAAGACAGTAGCAGACAGGACACTCAAGGGGGGCATTATGGGACATAGATTCTACTAAATGTGTAGTGGACTCCATCAGGAAGTCTGCCCATGAGTGACGGGGGATGCCTTGCCAGTGGATCCCCCTAACTAACCCACAGGCAACCCCAGCATGTCACACACTCACCCACACACACCTCTCCCACTGTGGTCAGCTCCCTGTATGTACTCTCAATGGTAAGAGTGAGTATCGGCAAACAGCTAGTGACCATAGGTCTAAATCTGTGAGTCAGAATGAGACTGCAAACTTCATTTTAAGTCACATTCTTGGGAAAGCAAGAGAGGCTGTCAGCACCTGGCCTACTGTATTGAGGATCAAAATAAGGCATAGAAGCTTAAGAGTTCCACCAGGGTGTAAGATGTGTGGAGCAGGCATATACATAGTTCTGCAAAAACTTCAGAATCCTTAGCAGGGCCAACAGAAGACATTTCTGTCCTGAACTAAACTGGTAACGATTAGAGGAGGTTACAGCTACTTCAAATGTAAAGACAGTACCACAAGGAACATAAAAATATCAAGGAAACATGACACAACCAAAAGATCCCAATAATTTCCCACTAACCAATCCCAAAGACATGGAGATCTGTAATTTAGCAAACAAAGAATTCAAAATATCTGGTTTAAGGAACTAAATGAACTACAAGAAAACATAGAAAGATAGTCCAGTGAAATCAGGAAAACAAAATGAGAAATATAACAAAGATTTAGAAATCATAAAAAAAGAACCAAATTCCAGAGTTGGAGAATCCAAATGGAATGAAAACTGAAACAGATAGAATCAACAACAGAATGAATCAAGAAGAAATAATCTCTTGAACTTAACAGATATATTCAGAATATTCCACCTTAAAACATCAGAATACACATTCTTTTCAAGTGCACATGGAACAATCACCAGAATAGATCATACATCAGGTCACAAAACAAACCTCAACAAATACAAAAAGACCGAGGTCATACCATGCACCTTTCTCAACAACAACGTTGTGAAACTAGAAGTCAGCCACAAGAAAAAATTTGGGAGGACCACAAATACATGGAGGTTAAACAACATGCTACTAAACAATGAATAGGTCAACCAAGAAATCAAAGAAGAAATTTCAAAAAATGGATGATACAAATGAAAATGAAAATACAATGGTCCAAAACCTTTGAGATGTAGTAAAAGCAGTCCTAGTAAGTAACTATACAGCAATAGACACCTACCTCAAGAAATAAGAAAAATCTCAAATAAACAACCCAATCTTATACCTAAAGGAGCCAGAAAAAGAACAACAAACAAAGCATAAAGCCAGCAGAAGGAAGGAAATAAGATTAGAGTAGAAATAAATGGTATAGAAACTAAAAAAAAAAAAAAAAAAAAAAAAATAGAACAGATCAATGAAACCAGGAGCTAGTTCTTTAAAAAAAATTCTTTTTAAGATTTTATTTATTTATTCATGAGAGATACAGAGAGAGAGAGAGAGGCAGAGACACAGGCAGAGAGAGAGGCAGAGAGAGAGAGGCAGGCTCCATGCAGGGAGCCTGATGTGGGTCCCGATCCCAGGTCTCCAGGATCACACCCTGGGCGGAAGGCAGGTGCCAAGCCGCTGAGCTGTCCAGGCATCCCAAAGATTTTATTTATTTATTCATGAGAGACACACACACAGAGAGGCAGAGAAACAGGCAGAGAGAGAAGCAGGCTCCATGCAAGGAGCCTGATGTGGGACTTGATCCTGGGACTCCAGGATCACACCCCGGGCTGAAGGCAGGTGCTAAACCATTGAGCCACCCAGGGATCCCTAGTTCTTTAAAAAAATTAATAAAAGTGATAAACCTCTAGCCAGACATCAAAAAGAAAATAGAAAGGACCCAAATAAATAAAATCACAAATGAAAAAGGAGAAATAACAACCAACACCACAGAAATACAATTTTAAGAGAATGTTATGAAAAAATATACACCAACATATTGGACAACCTAGAAGAAATAAGTTCCTAGAAACAAAAAAATTACCAAAACCACAAGAATAGAAAGCTTGAACAAACTGGTAGCAGCAAAGAAATTAAATCAGTAACCAAAAAACTCCCAGCAAACAAAAGTCCACGACCAATGGCTATACAGGCAAATTCTACCACTTAAAGAAGAGTTAATACCTATTCTTCTCCAACTATTCCAAAAAACATAAAAGGAAGGAAAATTTCCAAATTCATTCTATGAAGTCAACATTACCCTGATACCAAAACCAAATAAAGACACCACTAAAAAAAAAGAGAGAGAGAGAACTACAGGCCAATATCTCTGATGAACATAGATGCAAAAATTCTTAGTAAAATATTAGCAAATCAAATCCAACAATACATTAAAAAAATAATTCACCACAATCAAGTGGGATTTATTCTTGGGTTGCAAGGGTAGTTCAATATTCTCAAATCATTCAATGTACGTCACATTAATAAAGGAAAGTGTAAGAGGGCACCTGGGTAGCTCAGTAGTTGAGCATCTGCCTTTGGCTCAGGTCATGACCACAGGGTCCTGGGACTGAGTTCTGCATCAGGCTCCCCGAAGGGAGCCTGCTTCTCCCTTTGTCTCGTCTCTGCCTCTCTCTGTGTCTCTAATGAATAAATAAATAAATAAAAATAAAAGGGTAGGAACCATGATCATTTCAATAGATGTAGAAAAAGCATTTCACAAAGCATGACATCCATTCATGATAAAAACCCTCAACAAAGTAAGTGTAGAGAGAACATACCTCAACATAATAAGAGCCATATATGAAAACCCCACAGCTACTATCATCCTCAAGGGGGGACATCTGAGAGCTTTTCTCTATGGCCAGGAACAAGACAGGGATGTCCACTCTCACCACTTTTATTCAACATAGTACTGGAAGTTCTAGCCACAGCCATCAGGCAACAAAAAGAAATAAAATGCATCCAAATCAGCAAGAAAAAAAGAGAATCTTTCAGTATTTGCATGTAACATGATACTATATACAGAAAACCCAAAAGAACCCACAAAAAACCTGCTAGACCTGATAAACAAATTCAGTAAAGTCACAGGTATAAAATCAACATGCAAAAATATGTTACATTTCTGCACACTAATAATGAAGCAGCAAAAGAGAAATTAAGGAATCAATCCCATTTACAATTGCAACAAAAGCAATAAGATAACTAGGAATAAACCTAAGCAAAGAGATGAAATACCCATACTCTGAAAACTACAAAACCCTGATGAAAGAAACTGATGATAACACAAAGAAATGGAAAAACATTCCATGCTCATGAATTGGAAGAACAAATATTGTTAAAATGTCATGCTATCCAAAGCAATCTAAACCTTTAATACAAAACCTATTAAATACCAATAGCATTTTTCACAGAGCTAAAACAATCCTAAAATTTGTACAGAACCATAAAAGATCCCAAGTAGCCAAAACAACCTTGAAAAACAAAAGCAAACCTAGAAATATTGCAATTCTGGACTTCAAGTTATATTAAAAAGCTGTAGTGATCAAAACAGTATGGTTCTGGCACACAAAGAGACACATAGATTAATGAAATCAAACAGAAAACCCAAAAATAAACCCAAAACTATGTGGTCAATTAATTTTTGACAAAGCAGGAAAGAATATCCAATGGGAAAAAGTTTTTTTCAACAAACGATGTTGTGAAAACTGGACAACCACATGCAAAAAAAGAAAGAAACTTGTCCACTTTCTTATACCATACATAAAAATAAATTCAAAATGGATGAAAGACCTAAATGTGAGATAAGAAACCATTAAAATCCAAGAAGAGAGCACAGGTAGTAACCTCTTTTATATCAGCCATAGCAATTTCTTTCTAGATATGTCTCCTAAGGCAAAAGAAACCAAATCAAAAATAAACTATTGGGACTACATCAAAATAAACAGCTTCTGCACAATGAAGGAAAAAAAAACTAAAAGGCAACCTATGGAATAGGAAATATTTGCAAATGATGTATCTGATAAAGGGTTAGTATCCAAAATATATAAAGAACTTATAAATGGGGATCCCTGGTCTGCTCAGTGGTTTGGCACCTGCCTTCGGCCCAGGGCATGATCCTGCAGTCCTGGGATCAAGTCCCATATCAGGTTCCCTGTATGGAACCTGCTTCTCCCTCTGTCTGTGTCTCTGCCTCTTTTTCTCTCTCTCTCTCTCTCTCTCTCTCTGTCTGTCTCTCATGAATAAATAAATAAAATCTTTAAAAAAATAAAAAATAAAAGAAATAAAAAATATTAAAAAAAGAACTTATAAAACTCAACACCCCCCCAAATGAATAACCCAATTAAAAAACAGACAGAAGACACGAATAGACATGTTTCCAAAGATGACATACAGATGACCGACAGAAACATGAAAACATACTCAACATCATTCATCATCAGGGACATGCAAATCAAAACCACAATGAAATACCACCTCACACCTCTCAGAAAGGCCAAAATAAAAAATACAAGGAGAAACAGCAAGTGTTAGCGAGGATGTGGAGGAAAAAGAATATGTGTGCACTATTGGTAGGAATGTAAACTGGTACAGCCACTGTGGAAAACCGTATGAAAGTTCCTCAAATATTAAAAACAGAAATGCCATATTATCCAATAATTCTACTATTGGGTATTTACCCGAATAAAATGAAAACACTGGGATCCCTGGGTGGCGCAGCGGTTTAGCGCCTGCCTTTGGCCCAGGGCGCCATCCTGGAGACCCGGGATCGAGTCCCATGTCGGGCTCCCGGTGCATGGAGCCTGCTTCTCCCTCTGCCTATGTCTCTGCCTCTCTCTCTCTCTCTCTCTCTCTCTGTGACTATCATAAATAAAAAAAAAATAATAATAATAATAAAATAAAATAAAAACATTTATTTTTTAAGAATATTTTATTTATTTGACAGAGAGAGCACAAGCAGTGGGGAGCAGAAGGAAAGGGAGAAGCAGGCTCTCTGCTGAGCATGGATCCTGATGTGGACTCGATCCCAAGATCTTGGGATCATGACCTGAGCCGAAGGGAGCCACCTAACCAACTGAGCCACCCAGGTGTCCCCAGAACACTATTAAAAAGATACATGCACTCCTATATTTATTGCAGCATTATTTATAATAGCCAAGATATGGAAGCAATGTAATTACGTGTCCATCAACAGACAAATAGATAAGGAAAATGTAGTCTACAATGGAATATTATGCATCTATAAAAAATGAGATCATGCCATTTGAAAAAACATGGATGGGCCTAGAGAATATTATGCTAACTGAAATAAATCAAACTGAGAAAGAGAAACGATATGATTCCATTCATAATTGGAATACAAAAAAAAAAAGAATAAACAAACCAAAAGCAGATTCAGACTGTGTATAATCAGACTCTGTATAAATACAGAGAACAAACTGATGGTTGCCAAAGGGGAGTGGAGTGGGGAGTTGGGCAAAATGGGTGAAGGGCGGGGAGGACATACAGGCTTCTGGTTAAGGAATGAATAAGTTATGGGAATAAAAGACAGCACAAGGAGAAAAAAAAGATGTGAGATACACACTTTAATATTCAGCTACAAGAAAAGGAAATTCTGACATTTGTGACAACATAACTGGATCTTGAGGGCATTATGTTAAGTGAAATAAGCCTGACAGAGAAAGACAAATATGATGTCACTTACATGTGGAATCTAAAAAAGCCAAACTCATAAAAACAAAGAGGCAGTTGCCAAGGGCTGGGGAAGAGGGTAAATGGAGAGATGTTTATAGTTATAGTTATAAAATGAATAAGTATCTTATGTACAGCATGGTGATTATAGTTGACAATACTGTATTATATACTTAAAAGCTGCAAAGAGAGTAAATCTTAAATGTTTTTACCATAAAAAGGAAATAGTAATTATGTGAGAGATTGGAAGTGTTAACTAACTCTATGGTAATCATTTTGCAATATACAAGTGTATCAAATCATGATATTGTAGCCTTAAACTTACACATTGTATGTCAATTGTATCTCAACAAAGCTGGAAAAAAAATCATTGTATTATACATTCACCTTAATGAAGTTGTTTTAAAAAAAATGGTATGGAAAGATCATCTTTATTCAGTTAAATGGAGGATAAAAGACTTACCTGGGTTTGAAACAATAAGCATCTTACAGTCAGGACTATGTTGGACTATGGCAGGAATGATTGATTTCATGATGTTCACATTACGTTGCACCAGGGCAAGGCGACTTTCTCCCTCCTGTTGCCTTGCACCTGCTGTGACAATAACTAATTTGGAGTTTGCAGATACACTATAATCTAAAAGGAAACAGAAGGCAATACTTGGATCAAGAATGCCTAATTACTGTGTCTTACTTCTTTAAAACTCTACTGTATGACCTCGGTATGAAAGTATTCATCAGGGATCCCTGGGTGGCGCAGCGGTTTAGCGCCTGCCTTTGGCCCAGGGCACGATCCTGGAGACCCGGGATGGAATCCCACGTCGGGCTCCCGGTGCATGGAGCCTGCTTCTCCCTCTGCCTGTGTCTCTGCCTCTCTCTCTCTCTGTGTGTGTGTGTGTGACTATCATAAATAAATAAAAAAAAATAAAAAAAAAAAGAAAGTATTCATCTATCAGGGTGCCTGCGTGGCTCGGTTAAGTGTCTGCCTTTGGCTCAGGTCATGATCCCAGGAGGATCATGATCATCAAGCCCCACATTGGCTCCCTGCTCAGCAGGGAGTCTGCTTCACCCTCTCCCTTTTCCCCTCCTCCAGACTCTCTCTCTCTCTCTCAAATAAATAAATAAAATCTTAAAAAAAATAAAGTACTCATATATCAAAAATAAATAAAGTACACATCTTCCTTCATGTCTGGTATTTGCAGATGAACAGACTTTCCATGTGGTAATGTTACATTGCATAAACTGAAGGAGGCCTTGTTATTATGACTCACCAGTTTTCACATTTTTTCAAATAATAACATATCCTACCATCCCTTTCAGCCCACATTCTCATTTTTTTTTTCTTTAAGATTTTATTTCCTTATTCCTGAGAGACATAGAGAGAGGCAGAGACAGGAGAAGCAGGCTCCATGCAAGGAGACTGAAATGGGACTTGATCCCAGGTATCTGGTAAAGCAAGTTCTCGTCACCTTGTGACAACAGACAAATAGATAAGGAAAATGTAGTCTACAATGGAATATTATGCATCTATAAAAAATGAGATCATGCCATTTGAAAAAACATGGATGGGCCTAGAGAATATTATGCTAACTGAAATAAATCAAACTGAGAAAGAGAAACGATAAAAAATGAGATCTATAACTGTGCTGTTGATAAGTCAGTTACTCTCTCCCTTTTCTGTAGGTAATTTGTCTAGTGACATCTTTTTCTTCTCTTTGCCTTCAGTGTTCTCTAATTTTGCAAGAATGTGTCTAAGCAGGGATTTTGTATTTATCCTTAAGATTATCTGGCTTGAATGTGGGTGTTGTTTTTAATAGTTCTCAAAAATGCTCAGTCATAAATCTTCAAATATTTCCTCTTCCCCATTCACTTTTCTAATTAGATTGCATGACACTTTATCATTCTATCCTCTATAATTCTTAACCTGTCATATTTTCTACTTCTTGCTGTCTTCTTTGTAATGGCCTTAGATTCATCATTTCTCTCTTCAAATGTGTCTGCTGTTATTAAATCCATTGAGTTTTTTCTCTTTTTTAAAAAGATTTTATTTATTTACTCATAAGAGACATAGAGAGAGAGGCAAAGACATAGGCAGAGAGAGAAGCGGGCTTCTTGCAGGGAGCCAGATGTGGGACTCGATCCCGGAACCCTGGGGTCATGACCTGAGCCAAAGGCAGACGCTCAACCACTGAACCACCCAGGTGCTCCAAGTTTTTTGTTTCATATTTGGAAGTTGTATTTGGCTATTTTACTTTTCTTTTTTTTTTAAGATTTTTTTAAATCTCTTTAAAGATTTTATTTATTTATTTATTATTTTATTTATTTATTTATTTATTTATTTATTTATTTATTTATTTGAAAGGGATAGAATAGGGGAGGGGCAGGGGGAGAGAACCTCAAGCAGACTCCACATTGAGCACAAGCCCAACATTGGACTCAATCCCATGACCCTGACATCATGACCTGAGCTGAAATCAAGGGTTGGAAGCTTAACTGACTAAGCTACCCAGGTACTCCTATATTTGACTATTTAAAATATGTGTCTTTTTTTTTTTTTTTAGGATTCTATTTATTTATTCATGAGGGAGAGAGGCAGAGTCACAGGCAGAGGGAGAAGCAGGCTCCCTATAGGGAGCCCGACATGGAACTTGATTCTGGGTCTCTAGAATCAGGCCCTGGGCTGAAGGCGGCATTAAACAGCTGAGCCACCCAGGCTGGCCAAAATATGTGGTTTTTTAATAGTTTCCTGCCTCCGCTGATATTTTCAAGTTTATCCTTTATTTCTTTTTAAGATTTTTTTTTATTAGAGAGTGAGTGTGAGAGAGAGAAAACGCACACACAAACTAGGGAAGACTCAGAGGAAGAAACAGACTCCCCACTGAGCAGGGAGCACAACTTGAAGCTCAGTCCCAGGACCCTGGGATCCTGACCTGAGATGAAGGCAGACACTTAACTGGCTACGACACCTAGGCACCCCTGTCTTTTATTTCTTTAAGTGGAATAATCATAGTTAATTTGTAATTTGTTATAATTTTTTTTATTTATTCATGAGAGACACAGAGAGGGAGAGAGGCAGAGACACAGGTAGAGGGAGAAGCAGGCTCCATGCAGGGAGCCCAAAGTGGGTCTCGATCCCGGGACTCCAGGATCACGCCCTGGGCTGAAGGCAGACGCTCAACCGCTGAGCCACCCAGGTGCCCTCATAATTTCAATATCTAAAAACTATTGTGGCCTTTTCTGTTATCTCTGTAGATTCTTGATCATGCATTTTTTTGGTAGATTTAATAATTCCTACTGTGAAATGTTCATTTATTTGGAATTTTTATTTTTTTATTTTATTTTTATTTATTTTTATTTTTTAAAGATTTTTTTATCTATTTATGATAGACAGAGAGAGAGAGAGAGAGAGGCAGAGACACAGGAGGAGGGAGAAGCAGGCTCCATGCCGGGAACCTGATGTGGGACTTGACCCCGGGTCTCCAGGATCGCGCCCTGGGCCAAAGGCAGGCGCTAAATCGCTGAGCCACCCAGGGATCCCCTATTTGGAATTTTTATTTGTGGAACTTCTTTGTGGCTTGAAATAAAGTGAGTTTCTTCCAGAAACTATCTTAAGTACGTAAAATATATATATTTATTTATTTGAGAGAGAGAGAAAGAAAATGGAGGGAGGGGCAAAGGGAGAGAACCTTCAATCAGACTCCCCACTGAACACATGCCTGACATGAGGCTTGATCCCCTGACCCATGAGATCCTGACCTGAGCCAGAGCCGAGAGTTGAGACACTTAACCAACTAAGCCACTCAGGTGCCCCAAGACTATCCTAAGACTGCTTGAAATTTTTTTGAAATTCAAATAAGGGACAGTTATGACTATAAATTATTAACCACCATTTCCCTCTTTTACTTCAGCAGCTGAGACACTTGATTTTACTGTCAGTTCCCAGAGGTAGAGAGAAAGGAATTATTTCTAGGAATTGGCAAATGAGGACCAGCAAGCCAAATCTGACCCATCACTTGTTTTATTAAGTAAAATCTCATTGGAACATAGCCACACCCACTCATATATTGTTGACCACTGCTTTAGAATTACAACAGCAGAGTTGAGTAGTTTTGTTTTTTTTTGTTTTTGTTTTTGTTTTTGAGTTGAGTAGTTTTGACAGAGACTGTATACTCACAAAGCCTAAAATACTTACTATCTGACCCATTGCAAAAGAGTTTACTAACTCCTGGTGCAGTCCATTGGGGTTCTAGCTTTATGGAGTTACCTCCTATAGAACTTCCCCCAAATTAAGCTTGTCTCCAAGTCTCCTAAATCCTGTGAGGTAGTAGAAACCAAAATTGAAGTTCACTAATGCTAGCTAGTGAAAACTAGTTGCAATGCTCTGTTTAACTCTCTAGTTTCCTGACTTCCCTCAGTGCCTGTTCTGACAATGTCTTTATTAAGAGTTTATCGGGACGCCTGGGTGGCTCAGTAGTTGAGCATCTGCCTTTGGCTCAGGGCGTGATCCTGGAGTCTGGGATCGAGTCCACATCAAGGGGACTTCCCCATCAAGGCTTCTTGTGGGGAGCCTGCTTCTCCCTCTGCCTATGTCTCTGCCCCTCTCTGTGTGTCTCATGAATAATTAAAATCTTTAAAAAATAAAAAAAAGAGTGTACCAATCTTGGGGTGCCTGAGTGGCTCAGTTAAGCACCTGACTCTTGATTTCAGCTCGAGTCATGAACAGGGTCATGGGATTGACACTCACGTCAGGTTCTACGCTCAGCAGGGATTCTCTATAACCCCCCTCCCTATGCCCCTCTCCCCCCTGCTTTCTCTCAAATAAATAAATCTTTTTTAAAAAAAGAGCCTATCAATTTTTAAGATCTGATAACTTCTTTCACATTTTATGCAGTTTTGTTATTTACAGCAAAAAGATTGATCCAGGTATTTATCCTGCCACATTATTAGAAAGTAAAGGCTAAATGATTTTTTTAAGTATTTTAATACAGTTGGAGCTCTTTTAACCTGACTCCACTGAGCTGATTCAGTATATTAAATGATGTGAAACATACTGATATCTAAGGCACACTGAATACTCTCAACTAGTAGACTTTCATATGGGAGGTCTGTGTACTTCTTCTCATTGGTTGTTGCAGATCAAGAATTAGTCATGTTTATATCCAAATATATTTATGCTAATTATATCTATTAATTATATATGGATGTAAGTCACTAAAACACAAGTGTAAAAGAAATGCATGGTAAAGATAACCTGTATATTCAGGATTGAGACATGAATAAATATAACACAGAACACATAAACTAAACTAGTAATGTTTTATTTTTTTTCCTGGATTCTGGATACATTGATGTTTGTTATGTTTACATTCTTTTTACATGTCATGTATTTCATAATTAATTTTTTCAATGATTGTTTCTTTTTTTTAAGATTTTGATTTATTTGAGAGAGAGAGAGCACATCCATGGGGAGGGACAGAAGGAGAAGGAGAACCAGACTCTCCACTGAGTGGGGAGCCCAACATGGGGCTAAAGCCCGAGACCCTAAGATCATAACCTGAGCCAAAGTCAGAAGCTTAACCAACTGAGCCACCCAGATGCCCCAATGATTGTTTCCAAGAAAATTAAGTTGAATGCCTTGGAAAGACATTATCAAAAGCAAGTTGTTTAAAAATTGTCCTTTTAGGGATCCCTGGGTGGCGCAGCGGTTTGGCGCCTGCCTTTGGCCCGGGGCTGATCCTGGAGACCCGGGATCGAATCCCACATCGGGCTCCCGGTGCATGGAGCCTGCTTCTCCCTCTGACTGTGTCTCTGCCTCTCTGTCTCTCTCTGTGTGACTATCATGAATAAATAAATAAAATCTTTAAAAAAAAAATTGTCCTTTTAGGTAAGAGAAATAAAAAAGAAGTAAAATCATAAAAATTCAGTAGCATTTTGTGATTAAATTATTTCATGAGTGTCTTTATTTTTTTTTAATATTTTACTTATTTATTAGAGACACAGAGAGAGAGGCAGAGGGAGAAGCAGGCTCCGTGCAGGGAGCCCAACATGGGACTCAATCCTGGGACTCCAGGATCATGCCCTGGGCCCAAGGCAGGCGCCAAACCGCTGAGCCACCAAGATATTCCCCGTGAGAGTCTTTAATTACAGTACTTTAATGAAATTGATCACTATTGGTGTGATTTTTAAAAGATACTGCAAAACTCAATTAGCTGAACCATATTCAAATCAGAAAATCAGCGAATGAACTTCTAAGAACATTTCCATGTTTTAGGTCAACATAAATGTCTCCGATGTTTGTCTCTGACTGACTTATCTTACTTAGCATAATACTCTCTAGTTCCATCAACATAATTGCCAAGTGGCAAGTTTTCATTTTTTTGTATGGCTAATAGTCCATAGTGAGTGTGTGTGTGTCTATGTATATATGTATATCACATCTTTTTTTTTTTTAAGGTTTTATTTATTCCTGAGAGACACACAGAGAGAGAGGCAGAGGGAGAAGCAGGTTCCACTCCATGCAGGGAGCCTGATGTGGGACTCAATCCCAGGTCTCCAGGATCACACCCTGGGCTGAAGGCAGTGCTAAACCACTGAGCCACCGGGGCTGCCCTATCACATCTTCTTTATTCATTTGTCAATGGACATTTGGGCTCTTTCCATAATTTGGCTATTGTAGATAAAGCTGGTATAAACACCAGGGTACATGGATCCTTTTGAATCAGTATTTTTGCCTCATTTGGTGAAATACCTAGTAGTGCAATTGCTGGATTGTAAGGTAGTTCTATTTTTTAACTTTTTGAGGAATTTCCATACTGTTTTCCATGGTGGCTGCACCAGTTTGCATTCCCACCAACAATGCATTAGGGTTCCCCTTTCTCCCTATCCTCGCTGACACTTGTTTTTCTGTTATTGTCTTTAGCCATTCTGACAGGTGTGTGATATCTCATTATTGATTTGTATTTCCCTGATCAGTGATGTTGAGCATGTTTTCATATGTCTGTTGGCTATCTGTATATCTTCTTTTTTTTTTATCTGTATATCTTCTTTGGAAAAATGTTTATTCATGTCTTCTGCCCATTTTTAATTGGATTATTCATTTTTGGGGTGTTGATTTTGATAGGTTCTTTGTATATTTTGGATACTAACCCTTTATCAAATGCATCATTTGCAAATTATCTTCTCCCATTCCATAGGTTGCCTTTTAGTTTTGTTGACTGTTTCATTTGCTGTACAAAAGCCTTTTATTTTGATGAAGTTCAAACAGTTTATTTTGCTTTTGTTTCTCTTGCTTCAGGGGACATAGCTAGTAAGAAGTTGCTACAGCCGGTATCAAAGAGGTTATGTTACTGCCTGTGTTCTCCCCTAGGAATTTAATGGTCTCCTGTCTCACATTTAGGTTTTTCATCCATTTTTAGCTTATTTTTATGTATCGTGTAAGAAAATGGAAAAGTTCCTTTTTTTTTTTTTTCAAGTAGCTGTCCAGTTTTCCCAACCCCTTTCTTTGGACGGACTTTTTCCCATTGGATATTCTTTCCAGCTTTGTTGAAGATAGTAATTGACCAGGAAATTGTGAGTTCAGGGATCACTGAGTGGCTCAGTGGTTTAGCTCCTGCCTTTGGCCCAGGGCGTGATCCTGGAGTCCAGGGATCGAATCTCGCATCAGGCTCCCTGCATGGAGCCTGCTTCTCCCTCTGCCTGTGTCTCTGCCTCTCCTTCTCTCTCTGTGTGTGTGTGTGTGTGTGTATGTGTGTTTCTCATGAATAAATAATCTTTTTTAAAAAATAATAAATAAATAAATAAATAAATAAATAAATAAATAAATAAATAGTTCATTTTCTGGGTTTTTTATTCTGTTCCATTTATCTATGTATCTATTTTTGTGCCAGTATCATACTGTTTTGATCACTACAGCTTTGTAATATAACTTGAAGTCCAGAATTGTGATGCCTCCAGCTCTGCTTTCCTTTCCTTTTCTTTTTTTTTTAATTTTAAAAAGTTTTTTTAGTAAACTCTACTAAACTCTCTCAGGGGCTTGAACTCATGACCCTACGATCAAGAATTGCATGCTCTATCTACTGAGTCATCCAGGTGCCCCTGATTTTCTTTTTCAAGGTTCCTTTGACTATTTGGGTTTGCTTTTTTGTGTGTGTGGTTCCATACAAATTTTGGGATTGTTTGTTCTAGCTCTATGAAAAATGGTGTTGGTATTTTGGTAGGGAATGCATTAAGTGTGTAGATTGCTTTGGGCAGATTAGGAGTAGAGAAAGAAAAATCATATGATTTCACTAGTGTGAAACAAAACAAATGAGCATGGGGAAAAAGAGAGGGAGGCAAACCAATTAACAGATTCTTAACTATAGAGAATAAACTGATGGTTACCAGAGGGGAGGTGGGTGGGGGAATGGGTTAAATAGATGCTAAGGATTATGGAGTCCGCTTGTGATGAGCCCTGGATCTTACATGCAAGTGCTGAATCACTAAATTATACACCTGAAACTAATTTTACACTGTATGTTAACTGGACTTATTTAATTAAAATTCAATTAATTAACAGAGTGTGTATTATTAGTTTCGGAGTCTATGTAGAGTTCAGTGATTCATCAGTTGCGTGTAACATCCAAGGCTCATAGTATCACGAGCCCTCCTTATTGCCCATCATCCAATTACCCCATTACCCCAACACCTCCCTTCCAGCAACTCTGTTTCCTATAGTTAAAAGTCTCTTATGGCTTGTTTCCCTGTCTGATTTTGTCTTATTTTATTTTTCCCTCTCTTCCCCTATGATCTCATTTTGTTTCTTAAATTCTGCATGAATGAAATCATACAATAACTGCCTTCCTCTAATTGATTTATTTGGCTTAGCATAATACCTTCTAGTAGCTGCACCAGTTTATATTCTCATCAACAATGCATGAGGGTTCCTTTTATTGCCACATCCTCACCAACATGTGTTTCTTGTATTTTTGATTTTAGCTATTCTGATAGGAGATGGTATATCATTGAGTTTTGATTTGCATTTCCCTGATGATCAGTGATTTGAGCATTTTTTATGTCTGTTGGCCATCTGTGTGTCTTCTTTGGAGAAGTGTCTGCTCATATCTTCTGCTCATTAATTGGATTATTTGTTTTGGGGATATTGAGTCATATCAAATCTTTATATATTTTGAATACTAACCCTTTATCAAATACATCATTTGCAAATATCTTCTCCCATTCTGTAGGCTGCCTTTTAATTTTGTTGATTGTTTCCTTGGATGTGCAGAAATTTTTATCTCTAAATAGTTCATTTTGCTTTTATTTTCCTTCCTCAGGAGACATATCTAGAAAAATATTGCTATGACTATGTCAAAGAGATTATTGCCTGTGGTTTCTTCTTGGATTTTTATGGTTTCTGGTCTCACATTTGGGTTTTTAATCCATTTTTAGTTTATTTTTGTGTATGGTGTTAGAAAATGGCCCAGTTTCATTCTTTTGCATGTGGCTGTTCAGTCTTCCCAAAACCATTTGTTAAAGAGATTGTCTTTTTCCCATTCCCATATTCTTTCCTCTGTTGCCAAAGATCAATTGACCATAAAGTTGTGGGTTTATTTCTGGGTTTTCTGTTCTATTCCATTGATCTGTAAATCTACTTTTATGCCAGTACCATACTGTTTTAATTACTACCACTTTGCAATAGACCTTGAAATCTGGAATTGTTATATCTCCAGTGATGGATCCTTCTAACAGGCATTTTTATTTTTTTATTTTTTATTATTATTTTTTTAACAGGCATTTTTAAATTAAGTAACCACCCTCATATTCTAATCATGTTAGATGAGAGGGCTTTGTAGAAAGTATATATATTGAATCACATCACCAAATAGTGCACTATGCACTTTAGTGTATGACAAAATAATTATTTTTCCTAATTCTCTGAGGCTTTCTAGTTGGTCAGCAGATGATGCTAATGCTAATGGCACCAAGATCCTCAATTACCTGTTCTATGGCCTCACACTATACTTTGAAAACTGGTCCTCTATAAAACACAAAATGAAAACTAGGCTAAAGACTATAGATACATGAGGGTACCTGGGTGGCTGTTCATTAAGCATCTGCCTTTGGCTCAGGTCATGATCCTAGGGTCCTGGGATCAAGCCTTGCATCTGGTTCCCTGCTCAGCAGGGAGACTGTTTCTCCCTCTTGCTCTACCCCTACCCCCTCACTTGTGCTCCCTCTTGCTAGTTCTCTCTTAAATAAAATCTTTTAAAAAGTAAAATTAAAAAATTTTTAAAATAAAAAGCATTTATACAATATGACACTAATGTAAAAATGAATAGAAAAAGGAAAAAATCATTAACAGAAGAGATTTTAAATTTTCTTTACATTTTTAAATCTTTTTCTTATAGTTTATACTTATTTTACAAATTTTCTCAAATTTGAGTGGAATATTCTTTTTTTAAATATTTTATTTATTTATTCATGAGAGACACCGAGAGAGAGAGGCAGAGACACAGGCAGAGGGAAAAGCAGGCTCCATTCAGGGAACCCGACATGGGACTCAATCTGGGGGTTCCAGGATCACACTCTGAGCCAAAGGCAGATACTTAACTGCTGAGGCACCCAGGCATCCCTGGAGTATTCTTAAAAAAGAAAAAACTACCCCTCGGCCACCTGGGTGGCTCAGTCTGTGAAGCATCTGCCTCCAGCCCAGGTCATAATCCTGGGTTCCTGGGATCCAGCCCCACACTAGATCCCTGCTCAGCGGGGAGCCTGCTTCTCCCTCTTCCTCTGCTACTCCCTGCTTAGTGCTTTCTCTCTCTCTCTCAAATAAATAAATAGGGATCCCTGGGTAGTGCAGCGGTTTAGCACCTGCCTTTGGCCCAGGGCACAATCCTGGAGAACCGGGATCGAATCCCATGTCGGGCTCCCGGTGCATGGAGCCTGCTTCTCCCTCTGCCTATGTCTCTGCCCCCCTCTCTCTCTCTCTCTGTGTGTGTGACTATCATAAATAAATAAAAATTAAATAAATAAAATATTTTTAAAATTATTTTTAAAAATTAAAAATTAGCCCTTATACTGTATGTCCCAATAAGAGTTGTTTTAGATTTATGGATAACAGTTTGCTAAAATTCATTACTTTTTTATTTTTATTTATTTATTTATTTATTAAAGATTTTAATTATTCATAAGAGACAGAGAGAGAGAGAGAGAGAGGCAGAGACACAGGCAGAGGGAGAAGCAGGCTCCATACAGGGAGCCCGACATGGGACTTGATCCCGGGTCTCCAGGATCAGGCCCTGGGCTGAAGGCGGCGCTAAACCCGAGCCACCCAGGCTGCCCTCATTACTCTTTTTAAAAGCTCTGAATTCTATACAATTAAAATTAACCTTTTCCAGAGGTAATCTTTGAAGTATTAAAGAAAAGACTGCCATGCTGAAGATCCATCGTTTCTCCCTTCAGTTTGTCCACTGCAACATCAACGAGCGCAAGTTCATCCGCCAAATCCTAAAATACATGAAAGCTTTTGAATAACATGTTCTGAAGAATGTTCCTGCTTCAATTTTAGAAAAGTGAGAAAAATCTGTATGTAGCTACTTTATAATCAAAGTAGAGTTATATTTTGGTAGAAAAAATGATATAAAAGTGATAGTTTAAAAAAAGTGATAGTTTGTGAATGTGCACAGAGTGACCAGAAGTCAAGGTAAGCAACAGAAGGTAGCAAAAATTACTAATTGCTTTGCCTTCATATCATTGTTAAATTTTTTAGAAGTGGCTTTTTTTTTTCCCACTTCAGATAATAGTTTAAAAATGATGAAAAGCTATTAAGTTCATCAAAGGATTCTATTACATTTAACCTTTATGCCTAATTTCTGAATTGGCTGAAATTGTTTTTGGTATGCAATCTTATGGCCGAAATGGAAAGGCGGCCCCCTGTGGAAAGCCATTACATATGGTTCAGCACAGTACATTTAACTTTGGATCTCTGACCTAGGGGTAGATGGGCATATAACCAGACCATAGCTCCCAGTCAGCCATGCGATCATAACAGTAAACAACAGATACCCTTACAACCATTCTGTTTTTTACTTTAAGTTCCATATTCAATAAATTTCATGAGATAGTCAACACTTTGTTATAAAATAAGCTTTGTGTTTCATTGTTTTGCCCAACTATAAGCTAACATAATTGTTCTGAGCATGTTAAAGGTAGGCTAAGTTATGATAGGTGGTATAGGTGTATTAAATACATTTTCAACAGGATATTTTCAGCTTATGATGAGTTTACTGGGATGAAACGTCATCATAAATTCAGGAAGATTGGTGTAATATCTTTTTTGCTTACTAATTTGAATTAAGTTTTTACCAAATGAAGTAGAATACAGAACTATGTAGAAGATATGTTTTCCCTAAATTACAGTGGCCAGATTCTAAAGATAAGAAGGTAAAGGGACCAAAATCCCTATTTACTACTGTTTTTTCTCATATCAGATACCATCTGAACTTTCTGGAAAACTGTAGATCCTAAAATGTACTAAATTATGTGTTATATATCAGGAATATAAGGAAGACAAAGAGTTTCACCCAGAGGGATTACATATCACTTCTAAGCTAACTGATAAGGAAACCAGATAATCTTTATAGATCCATTTTTATATTAGTCTATGTATCTGTCTGGGCATGAACAGCAAAACAGAAACTAAGCATTTCAAAAGAAGGTATTTAACATAGGGATGGATAGACAGCTGGAGGAGGGATGAAAGGACAAAATGGGAACACTGAGGTAACCCTGAGATAGAAATCACAGTTTGAAGCTACTACCCCTAAGACTGAGGGATCAAAGAGAGAGACTAAAGGAGGTGCTTCATGGAGCCAAGCTCATACCTCTGGATAAGCAAAACCTGGCTGCTACAGATACTACTGAAGGGGCAAAATGAGGCTGGGAGGTAGCTCCAAAAGAAACTGGAAGCTAGAACCAACTTCTACCATTGAGGCAAAGGGATCTATAGCTGGGACAAAAGTGACCAAAACAACAAGCAAACAGGAAGGAATAGGTCATTCCTCCACCCCTGCCTTCCAACTTCCCTCTAGTGCCCCGTATTGGCAGAGCCTAATAAAATGCCAAATGGTAAAGGAGAAAAAGATTATGCAAAGATACAGTACCAGCACAATAGAGTACAGAAAGTTGGATTTGGAGCTGAGTGACAAAATTTAATAACCAACACAGCCTGCATTTAAATAATATTTCCAACGTGAATTATATCTCTTCTTAAGTTACCAAATAATTCTCTTTTCAAGGGAATCTTCCCAGCTCCATTTGTCTTGTCAAAGACAGAACTCAAATAATCCCTAAAAGTTTTTTATTTTTTAAGAAGTCACTATATCTAGGTGAGTCATTTCTCAAATAAAATTCCAAATAGAGAGTCTGGGTTTGTTTAGCCTGTCAGAATCTTTTAAAAATAGTTATGAGCGGGGTGCATAGGTGGCACAGTTGGTTAAGCATCTGATTCTTGGTTTTGGCTCAGGTCATGATTTCAAGTTCAAGGAATCATGCCCTGCATTGGGCTCCATGCTCTTCACGGTGTCTGCTTAAGACTCTCTCTCCCTTTCCTTCTGCCCCCTTCACTCTACACTCTCGAAGAAGAAAGAAGAAAGAAGAAAAGAAAGAAGGAAGAAGGAAGAAGGAAGAAGAAGAAGGAGGAGGAGGAGGAGGAGGAGGAGGAGCAGGGGGAGGAGAAAGAAGAATAGTTATTAGCATTCTCTTCCCCAGGGAGTTCTAGAAAAACAATGATAAGGTAAAAGAAAAGAGAATTAAAATCAATCTAAGGAAAACTGCTAGGGCCACATTATTTTGTATAGCACAAGGAAGTAGGATGTACTGCTATGCTTTAAAGTCCCCCTTTTGGGACACCTCAGTTGGTTGAGCATCTGCCTTCAGCTCAGGCCATGGTCCTTGGTCCTGAGATCAAGCCCTGCATCAGGCTCCTTGCTTGGGAGGAGGCCTACTTCTCCCTCTCCCTCTGTCTACTGCTTCCCCTGCTTGTGCACTCTCCCTCTCTAATAAATAAATAATTTAAAAAAATAAAAGTCTACCTTCCAATGACATATGGAGTTCTAGTACTCAATACAGACTATATGTTCCTTGAAGACAATAAATTATATAAATATGCATATTTTAATATCTTTCATCACTTTCCATTTATCCCACAATGTACATCAATGTGACCTGGGTATTTACCAGTATACTATGGATTCTGGTAGGAAATAAATGGGCTCCAACAACTGTCTTTCACAACTGGAGTTCTGAAATTTCATGATAATATGCCTTGCAGGAGGCTTTTTTTTTTTTTTCCTGATGCATTGTGCTGAGCACTCAAAATAGTTTTTTTTTTAAGATTTTATTTTTAAGTAATCTCCACACCCAATGTGGGGCTCAAACTCACAACCCTGAGATCAAGAGTCACATGCTCCACCAATTGAGCCACCTAGGTGCCCCATTCAATAAATTCTTGTTTTGTTTTTTTTCAGTGAATTCTTTATATTTGCCACCTCATATCCTTCAGTTTTAGAATTTTTCTTTTATCTCTCAAATAATTTCTTTCCCTTTCTTTTTTCTTACTGAATCATCAGTGAGTTACAGGACTTCCTGATTGGTTCTCTAATTTCATCTTTTTTCCTTATTCCATCTTTGACAATCTGCTTTCTAGCAGCCAAGTGGAAGTCAAAGGGTTCCTGCTTCATTGTCCAACATGGAGACCTTCAACTAATCCTACTGCTTTCAATAAGATGCTTGTCCTTACTATCCTTCATGTCTTGAGTGCAGAACCTGCCTGGTTCAAACTCTCCAATGAATATACTCCTTCCCTTGGCCTGCTGAGATGTGAGAGGTGGCTACTTGGTTGATTAAGGTAAAGAAGAGAATCTGGTAGTTTTCCTTCTGATCATATAAACTTTTAACCAATTCTCCTGTGTTTGTCCCATTCCTCACATACACCTTGTGAAGCAGTTGGTACTTCCAATTCCTGAGCCTTTCTTAGGGTTCTGGAATTTAACTGGCTTTGCTTCCTCTCATTTTCTTCTGCTGGTTTTAAAAAATTATCTAAGTAATATAGTAAATCTTTTAAGAACACAACAGGATCTGTGTCCAGACTTGCCAAAATTTGAATTCTAGCTCCTTTACCTATGTTAGCTACTTGACAAAGGGGAACTTAGTTAATATCTATGCTTCAGTATTTTCATTTATACATGGAGATGACAGCAGTACTTACCTTCCAAGGCTGTTATAAAGATTAAATAATATTTTTAAAACATTTAGAGAAGCAAAAGACTTGTATGTTGAAAACTACAATACATTGCTGAAAACAAAGAAGACACAAATAAGTGGAAAGAAATCACATGTTCATGGATTGAATACCTAATATTGCTAAGATGTTAACATACCCACAATAATCCACAGATTTATTTTATTTTTTAAAGATTTATTTATTTATTCATGAGACAGAGACTGGGAGAGGCAGAGACACAGCCAGAGGGCGAAGCAGGATCCTCGCAGGGAGCCCGATGAGGGACTTGATCCTGAATCCCAGGATCACGATCTGAGCCGAAGGCAGGTGCCAACCACTGAGTCACCCAGGTTTCCCCAATCTACAGATTTAATGTAAACCCCTATGAAATCTCAATGGCATTGTTTCTAATAGAGCAAAATCCATTCTAAAATTAATATAAGGGACACCTGAGTGGCTCAGCGGTTGGGTGCCTGCCTTTGGCTCAGGTTGTGATCCCAGGATCTGCGATCGAGTCCTGCATCATGTCCCCTGTGAAAAGCCTGCTTCTCCCTCTGCCTGTGTCTCTGCCTCTTTCTCTGTGTCTCTCATGAATAAATAAATAAATCTTTTAAAAAATAAAAATAATATAGGATATTAAGGGACTCCAAATGGCCAAAACAATCTTGAAAAAGAATTTGAAGATCTCATGCTCCCTGAATTCAAAACTTAATACAGGGATCCCTGGGTGGCGCAGCGGTTTAGCGCCTGCCTTTGGCCCAGGGCGCGATCCTGGAGACCCAGGATCGAATCCCACGTCGGGCTCCCGGTGCATGGAGCCTGCTTCTCCCTCTGCCTATGTCTCTGCCTCTCTCTCTCTCTCTCTCTCTGTGACTATCATAAATAAATAAAAATTTAAAAAAACAACAACAAAAAACAAAACTTAATACAAAGCTACATCAAAATAGCATGGTATTGACATAAAGATATATAGACCGGGGTGCCTGGGTGGCTCAGTTGGCCTGCCTTCAGCTTGGGTCATGATCTTTGGGTCCTAGTACTGAGCCCCTCATCAGGCTCCCTGCTTAGCAGGGAATCTGCTTGTCCCTCTCACTCATGCTCTCTCAATTATTATTATTATTATTTAAGATTTTACCTATTTGAGAGAAACAGAGATAGAGACAGCAAAAGCAAGGAGGAGAGGGAGAAACAGACTCCCCATGGAGCAGGAAGCCCAATGTAGGACTTAATCCCAGGACCCTGGGATCATGACCTGAGCCGAAGGCAGATGCTTAACTGACTGAGTCACCCAGGCACCCCTAAAATGAATGACTGACTGACTGACTGAATGAATGAATGAATATTGAAATAGAAATTAAAAAAGAATCTCTCTGTCCCTTTCCCTCAGCCCTCCCCACTCCCACATGTGAACTGTCTCTCCTAAATAAATAAATACATAAATTTATTTATAAATAAGTAAGGGCAGGGGCACCTCAGTGGCTCAGTGATTGAGCGTCTGCCTTTGGCTCTGGTTGTGGTCTCAGGGTCCTGGGATTGAGTCCCACACAGGCTCCCCGGAGGGAGCCTGCTTCTCCGTCTGCCTATGTCTCTGCCTCTCTCTCTCTGTCCCTCGTAAATAATTAAATAAACTCTTACAATAAATAAATACGGGCAAAGGATTTGAATAGACACCTCTCCAAAGAAGATACACAAATTGCCAACAGGCACATGAAAAGATGCTGTGGAAACAGAAAGGAAAATTAAAGGACTTCCATTATTATTTATCAAATTTGGTACTTCTTGTTTTACAATGAGAATGGAATACTTGAACAGAAACTTTTTTTTAAGATTTTATTTTTAAGCAATCTCTACACCGACGTGGGACTTGAACTCACAACCTCGAGATCAGGAGTTCCACACTCCTCCTACGGAGCCAGCCAGACACACCTAAAAAATTTTTTTTAAGTATAAGCTTCTGGGTAGGATTTTCACCCATCACTCTTCCAGGAAGGCAAGGTATGGGATCATTTAAACCGAGTTTTTTTTTTTTTTAAACCGAGTTTTAACAAATTAATGCAGTCAATGTGTCTCCTATGAATAAATTTAAATACTCTAACAATGCCCAATAATACATGGTAAACTTTAAATAAGTGTTTCTTAAATTACATCAAAATCAGGTAAGTGAACACATAATTGGCTGTGAGAAGATTAGCCCTACAGCCCTGAACTCATCAACATCTACAACACCTAAAAGCTCTTACTTGATTTTCAGCCACAGGATAGGCTTCTCACTCACCTTCAGTAAGATACAGATAGCACAGGCCATGCCCACAGCACCAGTTCCAACAATGGTGATCTTCCTCTGGGAGATTTTATCTTCCTCAATTAGATTCTCGATAAGCTTCTCCTTGACAGTTGACATTTTGAGAACCTGAGAGGGATAATGAAATTTCAGCAGCATCAAACTCCCTCAACTGATCACTCTCATAGTATCCATATTACTAATCACATTGCACATCTAAGGGCCTACCTATTAGGTTTGCAGAACACTGGAGCAGAGGGTGAGAGGAAGTGGAAAAAAAGAATTTTCCTGGTCAAGCGGTGTGGAAAAATAAAGAAGCAACAGACTACCTAGGGGTTGGGGCATCAATAAGCTTTTTTATTTCTCCCTGCCCTCCAGCCACCATTTTCACCCCAGAACCTGACACTCACAAACGCTTTGCTTGGCACAACTTAGCCCACAGGCAGCCGGAACACTCAACGCACTGCTTTTAAGGAAGATTAAAAGAAAAAAAAAAAGTTACACCAAAAGGAAACCATCGACGGCAGTTGAGGTGCAAAACCCTGTGACGGTTACTCTCGGCACTGCCGACGACGTAAGAACGCTCCCACGCACACGACTCTTTCGTCAGCACGGAAGCCCCGCCCCCGCTGGCCCAGGCGCAGGTGCATTGGCAGCAGTTAGGGACCTCTCTGCATGAAGGGGTTTTCTGAGGGTGTGCGGTTGCATCCTGCGTGCCCCTGTGAAGAATTCTAGGCAAGCTTTCAAAGTGTGCAAGAGAGGGCTATTGGGCTATTGGCTTCGTTTTCCTCAGCCAGCCTAGGCCTGGGACTGGATTTAGTGCCGAATTTTTGGAAACCCTTATGAGTATAGGCTGGTGAGGGTCAGGCTCCAGGCTGCACTGGGAAAAAGCAATCCTGGGAGCAACTATTCTTAGGGTGGCGCCATCTGAAGAGAGTGTCTGAGGAGATTGCTTCCAGATGATTTGCCTCTTTCTGAGACGGCATGCTAATGCGACCCGAGTGCCAAAGATGAATTTTTTTTAAAGATTTTATTTATTAACTCATGAGAGACACAGAGAGAGGCAGAGACACAGACAGAGGAAGAAGCAGGCTCCCATGCAGGGAGCCCCATGTGGAACTTGATCCCGGGATCACGCCCTGAGCCAGAGGCAGACGCTTAACTGCTGAGCCACCCAGGCGTCCCTATTTGCAGGAATTTAAAACATTATTGGGCTCTGTAGCTTCAACATGGAGTGCTAATAAAGATTTAATTAAAGTAGTAATGAAAAGGGAAGGCCACATCTAGTTTTCTAAGGATAGTTCTAATTTATACCAAGAATTTATAACCCACAGAAGAGGATACAACCTCCCCAGCCATCTTTTGTTGAGTATTTGCATTTGAATCCTTTTCCATTTTCTGTTTCAAAGCCTATGGTTTGTTCTTAATGTAGTTCAAACCATGCCATCACCCTGCTTAAAACCCAACTATGGCATTCCATTACACTTAAAATAACCAATTTTTAAAAATTAATTTTTAAATTCGTTTCAGAGATTTATTTTAGTGATTTGTCAGTAAAATAAATAATTTTTTACCACAACCTAAAAGACATTCAAGATTTGGCCTCCTACTAGCCCTCCAGCTTCATTTCAAGACACTCTTCCCTCACTCCCCTCCAGCTTTTCCCCAGCTTTCATTTGGCTCAGGACTTTTTGCTGTTCCCTATTTGTAGAAAGTCCTCCAACCATTCTCAAAGTTGATTTCTCATTTTCAGTCTTAAGCATAAATAGTGCTTCCTCTAGCTTTTCTTGACCAATGTGTCAGTTACCACCACCTCCACACATCTCTCCTGTCTCTCTTATGGCATTTTTCACAAACTATCAGCCCCAAGAAACAGGTTACCTATAGCAGACAGGAGCAGAAGCCACAGTTGGTCCTGTCTACTACTTACTTGTGTGCTTCCTTCCACAGCAACTCCAGTATTTGCACCTCATTTACCACTCAGTTGAGAGGTTGGCACTGCTGGCCAGGATGACCAACAGGCCTCTGGTGGCAAAAGGAGGTATCATCTTGGTAATGGCCAAACTCCTGATCTAGGTGAAGAAAAAGCTCTTCGTTCATATCTACCCAAGGCACAGGGCAGGCCCTTCAGGTCCACTGCCTCAGTGGGCTCTCTGGGTGACTACAATCCAAGCTAACTTAACCATTTTGCTTGATTGCAGCCATCTAAATACAGGAGGGCCAAGATTTGTACATTCCAACATTGGCCAAAGTGTAGGAATGCAGTTGAGAATTCTGAAAGAGCATGGCTTTGAAGTACTGATACTTTTACTTTGGCAACATGGGCTTTAGTGGAAAAAGGATTGACTTATCTACATGCATATATATGGACACATTTATCTATATAAATGTAAGAACTATGTTCTGAACATCCCATTTGCTTCTCCCACTAACTGGCAACTTATGTAAAATGGGACCAAGTCATTTTTTTTTTTTTTTGGACTAAGTCATTCTTAATCTACATCCCAAGGTTATTAAAACTGAAATGAGATCATATTACATTTAAAAGAATCAGGGCTTCTTGCAGAGTTGGCCTATTCCTTGCCTGGGGCAGAAAGATACAATCATCCCAGAACACTTTTTGTGCCAGAAAATGAGGAAGCTTTACAACATTCAATTTAAAAATTCATGAAAGATTAGGCTAATAAATATTTAAGCATTATTTTTCAGTCATGTTGGCATTGACTAATTTTTAAAAGCCTTAAATTGCCTCAAAATTTTCAAGAGGCTATGGGCGTAAGTACAGGTTTCTTTTTTGGCAAAATTTTTAAAGTTCTAAGATTAGTGTTGAAGGTTGTACAACTATGTGAATCCACAGAATTACTTTAAAAGGTGAATTTTGTGTGTAAATTGTATCCTAAAGCTTTTTTTTAAGCCTATAGAAAAGCAAATCCTATTATATTACTTAATTGTCAAGACCATTACATAGTCTGTGGGGATGCCTGGGTGGCTTAGTTGGAGCTTCCAGCACTTGGTTTTGGCTCAGGTCATGCATGATTCATGGGTTCTGAGATCTAGCTGAGTCTGGCTCCAGCAATCTTCTGCTTGAAGATTCTCCCTTTGCCCCTTCATCCCCCCACTCTCAAATCTTAAAAAAGACTACATCATTCAGTCTTGTCCTTTAACATTTGAGATCCACATGGGGGTAAAAAAAAGCATAATTCTTTCTCTTCACTAGCTCTCAGGAAGGAAACTGGTGAAATATCCTGGAGAAGTGGATAATAAAGTTGCTCTAGTTAACTTCTCGAAGTATTCAGGCCTAGGTAAGGGTCATAGTTGTAGACTTTGAGGAAATTTTTAAAGAAAAAACACTACACTACTGGCCTACAGAGACAAAGGTTCTTAAAAATCTGTTTCCCTATATTGACCAAGTACCACTGCTAAGGTTGTTGGCAAATGAGATTTTTACCTTCATGTATAGAATGTCACCTACAGAATTGTAAGGTACCAATTATGATTAGCACTATTATCAAGTTACAATACCCTATGGCTTAGTATATTTAAATGATTGCTTATAATGAAAATGGTACCAAGACAACCCAGTCAATTTAGTCACACCCTTAATATATTGTCACATTAAAGTCTGATCATTTGGGACGCCTAGGTGGCTCAGCGGTTGGGTGTCTGCCTTTGACTCAGGGCATGATCCCTGGATCTGGGATCGTGTCCCACATCAGGCTCCCTGCATGGAGCCTGCTTCTCCCTCTGCCTGTGTCTCTCATGAATAAATAAATAAAATATTAAAAAAAAAAAAAAGTCCGATCATTTGGGAAGCCTGGGTGACTCAGTGGTTAAGCATCTGCCTTTGGCTGAGGGCGAGATCCTGGAGTCCCACATCAGGGTCCCTGTGTCTCTGCCTCTCTTTGTCTTTTCATGAATACAATCTTTTTAAAAAATAAAGTGTGATCATTAGTAAACAATACACCTTAAAAAAATCATTGCAATGTTGCTTAAGAATGTAAGTAGCAGCTTGCTTTATCTTTAGAATCACTGTTCAGAAAAAAAAGACTCACTGTTCAAAATTTATTTGGTATTTTAGTTGGTATGACAGTTGGTTGCATTGTCTTTTTACATTATATGGCAATGTACACTATATTCTGACATATATAGTACACAAAATAAGATCCTTTAGAAGAGTTATGCACAATACATGCAATATTGAATTTATACATTGGATCCCAGGATGTGACTGAAGAAGAAAAGATGGCCTAGGCATGTTGGATGTTGGGATGAAGGAATCAGAAGTTACAAAACACAGTAAATACACATCCGGTTTAAGGAGTAGCTGCAGCATATATGACATTGGCAGTGGTGCCTCCAATATTACGTTAACCAATTTAGGACTACACAAGACAGGTCTCATCCAGCATCAGGACATAGCTGCAGGGTTTTGTGAACCATTCCTATGTGTAACTTTAGGAAACTGATGTTTTTTTCTTAGGCCATTTTAATATTACGACTTGAGTAACAGGTCAGATAATAAGGACAACATACACAACCTCCAATTAAAATCTTGTTGTAGTCTAGACAGTGACTTGGTACATTAGAAAATTTTAAAACTGCAGCTCCTTTTGGATACCCCAAAGTGTATCTGCACTCTTCTTTAAACGGGCCTCTTCCTCAGGAGTCAGAGTCACCTTCACAACATCAGAGATTCCATTCTGTCCCAAGATGCAAGGAACACTAAGGAAGACATCATCTTTTATTCCATAGAGACCCTGAAGACAAAATGAAAAATATTTTATGTTTTGTTTATGCATTCTGGTTTCTCCTAAGACTTGAATTCTCTACAATTATGAAACTTATTTATTTAGTACAACTTGAGAAGTAGAAATTCCTTTCCACATTTTCAGTTAGGATGTTATGAACAGTACAAGTCATCAAAATACCAAAAGAATTTCTGTTCTAATAGAAAATCTAAATTATTGCCATTATCCATATTACTGTCAAGTTTTTATTGATAACATCCTGGCAACTCTATCTTGAGTGGGACTTCTTTTTTTCCTCCAAAGGAAAAAATTTTTCTTTTATGGTCTTCCACCTACCTCAACTTATTATCAGTAAGTTCTCAAGTATCTATGCAGTGAACATCGTACAAGTAGACAAGGTATGGTGAACACAGTATTAGTAGACATTAATCCCAAAGCTCAACCATTTCTCTCCAAAAAAGAAAACTGTGAGTGAATTATGTCACTTAAATCAACGATTGACAACGACTCTAACTGCTTTCACAGAAGAATCTTTTTTAAAAGCCAGGAAATAATGGCAAATACAGTGTATCATTACATAAACCTACCTTAATCATGGTGGAAATTGGATGCACCCGCCTAAGATTCTTCATTATACTTTCTGCCAAATCTGCCACAGAGAGTCCAATGGCCCAGGAAGTGTAGCCTTTTAGTTTGATCACCTCATAGGCACTGTAGGGTAGGGAAGGACAGGGAAAGGTAGGAAAATGTAAGGTAAGAGAAAGATACAGCTTTCACTGAACACATGCTTTATTGCAAATAATGCCAGTAAGTTCTATTATATACCTGAGTAACACTTGCCATGTATACCAGGATATTATGTATAGGGATGTTCGCAACAGTAATATTAGTAATAGCAAAAACCCTGGCAATAAGCCCGATGATATAATAAGGTCTCCAACAGGGAATGGATAAGTTGTGGTACATACACAGAACGTATTCAATACAATGGAATGTTACAAAACTGTCAAAACAAGTAACTATACCTACATGCAAAAAAATTTGATTCTTTAAAATGTAATGCTCAATTTTAAAAAGTTACTACAAAATTACGTATAGTATTTGACTCAAGATTATTTCAAACAAAGGATGAGTTGTAGAACAGCAAGAGGAGTGAGGGAAAGAGCTCAGAACTCATGCACATCCAAGTACCAGCAGAAGACTAGTGTTTCTAACTCAACACTATGCTATACTTAGTTAACAGCCATTGTCAATGTTTCTTGGGTTGGATGGTGGGTTCACAAGTTTTTATAAGAGGGCCTTGCCTAAATCAATCGTGATTCAATATTCAATTCTATGGACCTGAGGTCCACACATGACCACATTCATGGTTTATAGTAAGTAAATCAAAACTGAAAGATTCCCTATTTAAACAATTTCTAACAGTTAATATCTACATTTTTAGCACAATTATGAACCTAGACATTGTTTGAAACTTTATAATCATTTGAACGAACAAGTTATTTGTTTCTACTCATAAAGCCTGTAACAGGAAATTAGATTTAAAAATTCTTGGGGTGCCTGGGTGGCTCAATTGGTTGAGAGTTCAACTCTTGGTTTTGGTTCAGGTCATGATCTTGATTACTTAAATAAATAAAACGTTAGATAAATAAACAGAATCTTATCCCTAATTGAACGAACCATATATGCTATTGAGGACTGAATCTCAAATAAGATAGACTTACAAGCACAAAAAGATTTATACTATACAGAACTATAGCAAAAAAAGACTTGCACTTATAATTTTCAATATCTTTATCTCTGTTTTAGTATATGTGCTGCCAAAGTGAGCACTTTATCTCTGTTTTATAGTATGTTCTTTATAAAAATTTTTAAAAGTTTATTTTTTATTATTTTTAAGTAATCTCTAAATTCAGCCAGCTAGTCAGGTGTCTCTCGAAAAATGTTTTCTAAGTACTCAAATGTTATTAAACTTTCAAACTTTAAAGTAAAAATAATGTTTTAATCTTCTGTATTGCCAAATTATGAGATCTATTACCTGTCAACCACCTGTTTGTGAACCTGTTTCCACTGTTCCTTATCTGCATCAGTGCCTAAGTCAGGGTGCAGATTCTTCAGAGAGACACCAGCAACATTTACTCCACTCCATACAGGCACTAAAAGAAACAGTATAGAATACATTTATTTCTGCACACCATCCAGCAGACAGTAATAGCATTCTAACCAGTCTTAAGGATTAATTATTAACCTGCTTCAAGTCAACACACTCCTTGCTTGCTGACTTAAGACTCCTTATCCATAACAGAAGTAATTCACCTTCTTTGAGATCTGCCGACTACTGGTCTTGGAGAATAAAGAACCACAACTTTAGGCAGCCTCGATGGCTCAGCGGTTTAGCGCCGCCTTCAGCCCAGGGCATGATCCTGGAGACCTGGGATCAAGTCCCACATCAGGCTCCCTGCATAGAGCCTGCTGCTCCCTCTGCCTGTGCCTCTGCCTCTCTCGCTCTCATGAATAAATAAAATCTTAAAAAAAAAAATAAAACAAAACAAGAAATATCACAGACCACTGCATTCCCTTAACTGATTAAACCCATTCAAAACTCTCTGGGCCAAGCAGAAACCTGAGTTGGCTTTTGGATAAAAGCCTGCTTTCTCAGGGCACCTGGGGGGCTCAGTGGTTGAGCATCTGCCTTTGGCTCCAGTTGTGATCCCGGGGTCCTGGGATCGAGTCCTGCATCAGGCTCCCCACAGGGAACCTCCTTCTCCCTCTGCCTGTGTCTCTGCCTCTCTCTCTGTGATTCCTGTGAATAAACAAAATCTAAGAGTCTGTCTTCTTCCCAGGTTGCCAGCCTCCTGCATAAAGCTCATATTCCTTCCCAGTCAAAACTTGCCTCTTGAGTACTGGCCTTTTAAGCAATGAGGAGTCAAACTTGGGTTTGGAAACAAGACTAGTAATTTTGACATTTTTCTAATTATCATTTCTTATCTAGGGAGGATTACCTGCCTTGGGTAGATGGTCAAGACTACCAATGCCCTTACTCTTATGCTTTCATTGATTATAAAGCTGAGAATTTTCAGCAGATTCTAACTTGTTTTCCTAACCTATTAGGATGTTTAATCCATACATATTTGAGAAATATAGATAATATGAGATCGTAAGGGGGAATTTACTTGGCATAAGTAACTGAGAACTCTGCACAAATCATAACATCCTTCAACTGTGATAGAATTTTTCCATTCACTTCATTTGGATGGGCTGACCTTTTTAGAGTCACGCAGTTTAAGTCAAGTATAGACAGCTGTGATATGAAAGGACTGAGGTCATCCTAGGAACTATCCTCTTATTTTAATATGTCATTGTAAGAAATAAAAGAAATTTCATTCCCCATCCCTCATGCCATAAAGTACCATATAAAATGGTTAAAATCTTAACATGTAATTATAGCAAAAGGCAGATTTTTAGAAACCATTCTACTCCAATGAATGGATTATCTGATTTCAGCTCTGATTTAATAATGAAACTTCTATCAATATTTTACACAGTCTTTTTGAAAACAAAAAGAGGAAATAAGTTATGCTTACCACTGGAGTCTCCATGCTCTCCAAGGACCCACCCATGACAGCTTAACGGGTGAACTCCCAACCTTTCCCCCATTAGGTAACGGAACCGGGCTGAATCCAGATTGCAACCACTTCCAATAACTCGGTTTTTGGGAAAGCCACTTATCTTCCAAGCCACATAGGTCAAGATATCCACTATGAAGAAAACATTGAGGCAAAGATACTACGTAAATTATTAGATAATGTCTGGCTACTCAAGATATATGGCTGTGTATGAATCTTGATACTGATTATGATCAATCAGTATTTTTGTTAAATTTTTAAACCTCTATATTTGCATAATACAGCAAATTCGTTAAGTATTCAAGAAGGGTGGCTTAATGAAAATAAATTGTGCACCAAGAGCACCTTATTCATAAACTTACACCTCACCTAAAGACCTTCTTGGGCGAATAATTTTTAAGTTCTAAATACATTCAAGGGCATTGTACCTCCTTTGTTATTTTAAACTCAACTTTATTTTAGGGGTGCCTGGGTGGCTCAGTTGGTTAAGCATCTGCCTTCTGCTCAGGCCATGATCCTGGATCCTGAGCGAGAGCATTGAGCTCCACATCAGGGACCCTGCTCAGTGCAGTCTCCTTCTCTGACCCTCCCCCCTCTCGTGCTGCTCTTTCTCAAATAAATAAAATCTTTAAAAAATAATAATAGTAAACTTAACTATTTTAGCAAATCCATTCATACAAGGAAAATGAAAATATGAGAAATAAGCACGTGTATACAGAACATCACATAGAACACCAGTTTTACTTGAGCTCGTCTATTTGTGTAATTAAGAGTCTCACCTGGATTGGAAACAACAAGCAACTTGCAGTTTGGGCTGTATTTGACAATATTAGGAATGATGAACTTAAAGATGTTCACGTTACGCTGGACCAAATTAAGACGACTTTCTCCCTCTTGCTGACGTGCCCCAGCCGTGATAATAACCAGCTTGGAGTTTGCAGTCACATTGTAGTCTAGACAAAAGTGAACAAAAACCAGATGAGGGCCTTTAAAAGAACTCTATTACCTAGCCAGCAAAAATTTGTCCCATAAACTTTTTTGTGATGGACAGTTTTATCAGTGTTTTATCATCTCCCCTACTTCCTTTCACACATAGGTAAATACAGATAAATGCCTATAATGCCACTCTCCTACCCCCATCTCCTCCTTTAGTTTTTGGCTGCTCAACATGAAGGAAGAGTGCATCAACACCTCCCTTGTAGTCTCGTTTTAGACTGTGACTTTATATTATAATATATAATGATCTGGGAAGAGTTGGAAAGAATCAAATGAGCTATATCTCCCAATTTTTTTTTGCCACCTAAGCTCGTGCTCATTCTTCCATTCTCCTCTTCCTATTAACCTCTTTATTGTGATCATACCAGCCCAAAGACAGGCTGGTTTTTGTTTTTAAGCAAAGGCAACTTTACACTTATCAGGCATATCTTACTTCTAGATACCCTATGGCACAGGATGGTTAACTCAGCCCATAGATAAGCAGTCCACGGTTTTCAAGCGTTAAACAGAAGACTATTTGATTACTTATGTCCAGGATGCCTGACAAGGGGTCATAAGTGTGAAAGGCCCAAGAATATCTGAACAGGCTCATTTACCCTATTCTCAACCTTGTATTAGTGTGTGAAAGGAGCAGGGGAAGTATATTAAATATTAGAAATAATATGGTTAAACATGGACCTGACGAGCTTTACTAATTACATTCTGATTCAGATGCTTTCCTTACTAGGACATATTGGATTTCCATTTAGAACCATTTACTAGAAATTGAAACTTTGATATAAACAGATTATCAAGGCAAAATTGTTCAAAGGCTCCTATATAAAAAATAAATCTTTGAAGTGGCAGGATTTCAAGCGTGACAGAGAATTAAGTCTAGCATAGACCACAATATAAACTTGTTGAAATCAACCTTTGCCAGAGACAATTTTTGGTGTTCTAAGGAAAAGGCTGCCGTGCTGGAGATCCATCATCTCTCCCTTCAATTTGTCTTCCATGACATCAACAAGAGCGAGTTCATCTGCCAAGTCCTAAAAGACAAAATTTTTACTCAAATGTAAAACTGCTACTTCCAAGTTTTAGAAAGGCATGCAAATTTTGTATTTCTAGCATAGAATTCTGCTACTTTATTAATATCAGGACATACTTCAAAGTAGACGCAAGTACCCATTTAAAAACGGACTCACAAAAATAAAATAAAATAAAATAAAAAATAAAAAATAAAATAAAAACGGACTCACAGATGACCCATGCATAGGAAGAAGTACTGATCTCTTCTCTTCACTAAACCAACCTTTGGGGAATCCCTGGGTGGCTCAGCTGTTTAGCACCTGCCTTCGGCCCAGGGCGTGATCCTGGAGTCCCAGGATCGAGTTCCGCATCGGGCTCCCTGCATGGAGCCTGCTTCTCCCTCTGCCTGTGTCTCTGCCTTTCTCTCTCTCTCACGAATAAATAAATTCTTTAAAAAGATCCTTTCAACTGAACCTGTAAATGTTCATAGGTGCATCTCAGACCAGGAGCACCAACAATAGCTTTAATACATATGAATTGTTATAACAAAGTAGGTTATATTAGCTGAGCTAGTATAGTATAACAGATTTATTCCCCAAGTTACCAATACTACAATAACCTGGGGCATCTGCCTTCAGCTCAGGTCATGATCTCAGGGCTCTAGGATCAAGCCCCATCTCAGGCTCCCTGCTCAGCCAGGAGTCTACTTCTCCCGCCCCCTCTACCCCTCCCCCTGCTTGTGCTCGTGCTTTCAAATAAATAAAATCTTCGTAAAAAAAAAAAAAAAAAAAATATATATATATATATATAATAACCTGGCAATTACTCTTATACACACCTGAGTTAGAGAGCATCACAGGAAAAGACCACAGATTATTCACAGATGTGAGATAAACATCAATGGCATCAATTTCCGATCAAGTGGGAAAGCATTAAGAATTTCGACAGGTATCCCCTCTTTTTAGAAGTTTTCATTATGCCAATTCACCTTTTTTTAAAAGACTTTATTTATTTATTCATGAAAGAGAGAGAGAGAGAGAGGTAGAGACACAGGCAGAGGGAGAAGCAGGCTCCATGTTTTGGAACCCGATGCGGGACTCGATCCCGGGACTCCAGGATCGCATCCTGGGCCGAAGGCAGGTGCTAAACCACTGAGCTACCCAGGGATCCCCCCAATTCACTTTTACACAAAACCTAATATTAGTACCTGTTTTCACCAACTGAAAGAAATCCAAAGAGGATTTTTGCTTTTATGAGAACAGGCAAAAAGCAAAATAGCATTCAGTGTTTGTTCTGCATGAGCCCTTATTACAGAGGTTGCATACACCCTAGGTACTACCAAGCTCCTTCCCCAAGGAACCTTACCCAGCATCTCAATAGCAAGCTGTCATAGATTTGAACCGTGTGAGCATCTGTACCTTACTTTGCACATCCATTAGCAAGATGTGTCCTAAGGTATCAGAAAAGCCTAAGGTTATTTCTTGGGTCTGAAAGTGCTCAAAAAATTTTCCATGGAAATTAATGGTAATTGCCTCTTCATTTTACACCATTTCAGCTTCACAAAGGTTCCATAGGAATGCTCTCTTTTAGGAGAGTGGGGGAAACTTTTACACTATGTGGCCTCTCTAAGATCACATATAAAGCAATGTGTTGTTACCCAACCTCTGCATAGCTCATTTCTGCCTTCAGTTCCTTATTTCAGTCCTTTCCTGTTCAAAAGCCAGAATTAATCATTTCACTCCCTTATTAGGAACTCCAAACCTAAACTTCAAAGATATTTTAATATTACAAACTGCCTTGATTTTTTTCTTATATAAACTAGGCTTGATTACTGTAAAACGTGTTCTTTATTCATTCACAAATTACTAAATTTGGTACCATAACTGGTACCAAAATTACTATTCAAGGTGAGGGGCAATGGAGATTTTTATGGGAGAAAGACAAGATTTCCCACAGTTAGTGTGATTTTTAATTTTACCAAATGTACGTTATCACTTTCAACTCAAAAATTACTCCAAAATAAATTTAGCTGGTTTAAAAGCATGGACTCTTCTTCATTTATAGGCAATTCATGCACATAAATACGGTAAAGTGAATTTAAGGAATTGTGTAACCTGCCTAATAACTTTTGGTACACATACCCTTTCGGTATGGCATCACACATCTCTAGTTTGTTCCACAAAAAGCTTTTTGAATGAGTGCATGAACCTGAATATGTGTATATACAATGTGATTAATACAATTCTTGGGGGGGGGGGGATGGATGGCTTCCAGAGTGATTGGCTCTCACTTACCTTCATTAAGATACTGATGGCACAAGCCATGCCAACAGCACCAACCCCAACAACTGTAATCTTATTCTGGGGGGTATGGTCTTCCTTAAGAAGATTCTGAATCAGCTGATCCTTGAGCGTTGCCATTTTGGACTTAGAACCAAAAGGAATCTATAGGGGGTAAAAAACAGTCAGTGCATCCTCTTTAAATTAACGCTATTAACCAAAAGCTGTTCCTAAAGAGCTTATTTTACTTCCTTTGGGGGTACTTGCCCCTAAAAAGGGGAAAGGAAAAAAGCCTAAACATGGATAGAGAAATGGTGAAAGACCTAATGCCAGGGTCTGGTTTGGCTAAGACCTTGGTGTAAAGGATCTCACCTTGGCATGGAAAAATAATATTGATGTTTGGGTGTAAGTATAGCTTCCTGAGGATTCACTCATCTTGACTGATTAACCCCAAGCGGGGCTGCCTGGCCTCACGCAAAAATCACTGCAGCTCAGCTCCAGTCACCAGGGCTCCCCGCAAACCCTCAAGGGAGGAGCACAGGAACGTGCAGGAAGCTCCCGTAACGGCCTCGTGGAGGCCCCCGGCTGCTGCCCGAGGCCGTGCAGAAAGCTCCGCTCATGCGCACTCGCCCCTTGCAGCGGCGGAAGGCCGGCTCCGCAGGGCCCGAGGGCTCCCCGCCCCGCCCCGCCCCGCCCCGCCCCCGCCCCCGGCCCGCGCGGCGCCGGGCTCGTGCGCATGCTCCGCGGCTTTGCAGAGCCGGGCCCCAGCCCCGACGGCGGCGGCCCGGGGAGCCCCGCCCGCGAGCGGAAACGACCGCGAACCCGCGAGGCAGCGGCCCCGAGGAGGACTTTAGACCTCGCCGGGGCCCAGCCGGCCGCCTCCCGCGCCGCCGCATTTTAAGCCGCAGAGGCTGCTGTTAACCAACAGGGAGGGAGGCGCCTCGTGCGGCCTCCGCCGCGATCCATGTTGCAAAGGCGTGAGGACCGGTAAGAGGAAATACCTTCAGGACAGGAAGCGGGAAAAAAAAAAAAAGAAAAAAAAAAAAAAAAAGCTGCAGAGGCCCGGAGCCCTAAAGTTCCTAGATCCTTGGTGGATGCCCCATTTCCGGCGCGGGGTGGGGGTGGGGGGCTTAGCTCGGCTAATCCGACCCCGCTCTGCATCCCCTGGAAAGATGATCACCGGCTGCATCGCGGAGGCCACGTCTAGTCTTGACACCACCCCCCAAAGGGCAAGAATATCCGAGAGGGCGTCCAGGCAGGCAGCCCAGAGTCCCCGGGCTGGAGTCGGGTCTCTCCTTACAGATCGCGGCTATTTCTAGAAGCTGGCTTCACCAAACCTGCAGCCTGGGGCCCGGCGGGGCCGGGGGGGGGGGCCTGCAGAACGCGGGGCTGCTCCCCACCCCTGCCGCCCACCCTGGGGCCCCCGACGTGCCCGGACCCCCGCCCAGCGTTAGGTGGCCCCACCTCTCAAAACGAGTGGAGGGTACCAGGTGCCCTCAAGGTCCCACGTGAGACGCAGGAGGGCTCGGACCCCCGCTTCGCCTGGGCGCCGCGGAGCCCACCCAGCACCCACCGCCCGCGGCCGCTCGCAAGGTCAGCCTGCGCCGGCAGCCGCCCCGCGGGGTCCGCCCCTCCGCGTCCCGGGCTAAGAGGCGCCCCGGGCCGCGCTCCGCCTTCTTCGGACCCCGTGCCCCGCGCCAACACTCAGCTGCGGGGGCTCGGGGGGCTCGGGGCGCTCGGGAACCCGGACCTCGAGTTCGGTGCCGCTCGCCTACTTCAAGCTCAGATCGGTCCCACCCGGGCCGTCCCGCATCCACCCGGGCTTCCGACCGCCTGGGCACAGCGCACGCGTGTGCACCTGGGCTGCCCGGTCCGACCCGACCAGAGCCGCCGCCCCGGTCCGCGACCGTCCCCAGCGCCCCCCCAGGCGGGGCCCCCTCCCGGGCCGCGGCGACCAAGCCACCCGGGGGCCGCCCGCTGTCCCCGCCTCCGGCTCGGCGCGCCGGGCCCCACCGTACCCCGTACCGGGCGTGCACGTCGGGACTTGGCGGCGGCGGCGGCGGCAGCTCCGATTCCCGGGGCCGCGCGCGGGAGGGGCCTTAAGTGGAAGCGCGAGGCTGACGTCACGGGGGCAGCCGGGCGGACGTGCGGGAACCCACGTGTGGGTCGGGCCAGGGGCGGGCTCCGCGCGGGGCGGGGCGGGGCGGGGCGGGGGAAGCGCGGGCGGCGCGCGCCGCGGGGGGGCGCACCTGCGCACCTGCGGACCCGCGCACCTGCGGACGTCGGGGGGCGCCCGCGCCGCGGTGCCTCTGGCCCCTAGAGCCCCGCCCGCAGCCCGGATCCCGCCGGGCCGACCCTCAGGAGAGGCTTGCGCCGACTCTTGCCCCGTTTCCCACTGCCCAGAACCGCTGCTGGCACGAAGGCACTCAACAGTTTGTTGGAAGGGAGGGGATGCCTAGCGCAGCATCATTCCGTCCTTACCCAGCTCGAGTGATCCCCGAAACTTGGCGCTGCTGCTAAACCTTCCAAGTCCCCCAGCTCGCAGCGAGGCCTCAGCCCTAGTCTTTGTTGGTGCCCTTCCTTTGCCTGGCCTGCCTTCCTCCTCTAGATCTTCTTTAAACCCCACCCATCATCTGGTAACACGCGCGCGCGGACACACACACACACACAGTTGGTATCTCCGTTGTCGCTGCATCTGCTGAGCTGCGTCTCCTTCAAACCGGCTTGCATTAGCGAAGGGTGGCACTCGGCTCTCCTGGCGGACAGGGATTCTCTCAAGGGCGTGCATCATTTTTCTACGTCCTCCTTTGCACCTGGGACCAACTTAGAGTCCAGTTCTGAGAAAGATCCATAATTATGGGTTTCTTGATTTTGAAGGGAACATGCCAGCCTCAGTTCCAGAAAAGCAGGGCATCTTTCAAGCATGTCCTAATGGTTTTCTCATCACTCTAGGAGGCCGCGAAACCTAGGCTCTCACCTGGAACACACACAGCTGGACCAGCTGAAGGCCAGCCACAGATTCCCCATTGTTTCTCAGGGCAGGGCCATAGCAGTACTGCCTGTGGCCGCTCGGTCTTTGCAACAATGGCCTCATTCAGTTAGGCTGGGCCCCTGCCTACTTACCAGGTGTGACCACAGCTGCTGGCAGGAAGGCAGAGCTCAAAGGATAGAAGGTAGGCTGAGCAGACAGGTAAGAACTCTCACCAGGAGGACTCTAGAATGACCTCTAAAGATAATCTAGGCAGAAAGTTTACAGCCCCCTAAATTAAAACACCTCACAACTCACTCCAAGCACAGCTTCCTTCTTCTTTGCAGAACAGTAGCCTCTACTTAACTTTATAAATATGAATAAAACAAGTACCACTTACTGAATACCTCCTTTGTCTCAGGCGGCAAACTAATACCTATACTCATCTTTCACTGTATTTCTTTGGAATACGCATAATTACCCCATTTTGCAGATAAGAAGCCAAGGCTCAAAGAGATTAGTGACTTTGCGAAGGTCATACAACTAATAAGTGATTTCAGGTCATTCTTTAGGACTGAATCCAAAGCCTATGATTTTTTTCTGTACAGGATGTTGTCCCATCTCCACCCCTCACTCCCAACTCCACAAAAGTCAAATTATGGAGGTGGCCCAGCCAGTCCTAGGCTCAGAAAGTTTTTTTACACTGAGAGACAGTAGATGCCACTGGGTGTCCCTGCCTGTCTGCTGGGCTGTAACATGAGTCTTCTCCTGCCCTGGTCCTTATACCATCTGCACTCCTGCTTTCAAGCCTTTAGACTTGGCCCGGAATTTATACCACATGGTGTCCTGAGTCTCCAGCTTACTGATGGCTGATCTTGGGACTTCTCAGCCTCCAATTGCCTAAGCCAATTCCTTTTTTTTTTTTTTTTAAGATTTTATTTATTTACTCATCAGAGACAGAGAGAGAGGCAGAGACATAGGCAGAGGGAAAAACGGGCTTCCTGTGGGGAGCCTGATGTGGGACTCGATCCCAGGACCCTGGGATCACACCCTGGGCCAAAGACTGCCACTCAACCACTGAGCCACCCAGGTGCCCCGCAAATTCCGTATAATAAATTTCATTACATCTATTGGTTCTGTTTCTCTGGAGAACCCTAATACATTCCACGTAGAAGAATTTCTATACTGGGACATCTGGGTGGCTCAGTGGTTGAGCGTCTGCCTTTGGCTCAGGGCGTGATCCCGGAGTCCGGGGGTCGAGTCCCACATCGGGCTCCCTGCATGAAGCCTGCCTCTCCTCTGCCTGTGTCTCCCTATCTCTCTGTGTGTCTCTCATGAATAAATAAATAAAATCTTAAAAATAAATAAATTTTAAAAAGAAGAATTTCTATACTAAAGCCCAAACAGAATGTAGGACCCATGGGATGAGTCAGAAAAGCACTGTTTCAGAGGGCAGAACAGACTTTTCCAACTTAACAAAGTGTTCTTCAAGGATGGCCCTTTTAGGGGATCCCTGGGTGGCTCGGTGGTTTTAGCGCCTGCCTTTGGCCCAGGGCGTGATCTTGGAGTCCTGGGATCAAGTCCCACATTAGGCTCCCTGCATGGAGCCTGCTTCTCCCTCTGCCTGTGTCTGTCCGCCTCCCCCCCTCATCCCCCCCGTCCGCCCGCCCCCGTCTCTCATGAATAAATTAATTAAAAAAAAAAAAACAATGGCCCTCTTAAAAGGGAACATCTCACAAAGAGGTGGCTTGAGCAGGGGACAGGCTGGCCTCAGAGAGTGAGTGGTACTCAGTAACCAATATAAGATTTTCCTAAAATGGTCCTGGCCAAAGAATGGTATCCACCCGAAAGACAGTGCTGAGTCATTCCTTCATTAAGTGTTTGTTACAGTCCTCTTCAAGAAAGTTCAATGGCTCCCCATTCAAGGGCTTCAATATTAAAATCCAAATTCCTTGGAAGGCCCTCTAGGCCCTCTGTCATCCAGTGCCCACATCCTCTCTTTGGCTTTATCTCCTATTTTCCTGCATGCTTCCTATGGCAGTCCCAAGGCTCCTTCTGCCTTCCCCATCTATGCCATGCACTTCTACCTAGGCCCATCCTTCTGCCGGAATGTTCTCCACCTTGCCACCATCCCGACCCTCCCAAAACCCACGTACTTATAGATCAAGTGCTATTGCTTGAGCTTTATATTAAGCTAATTCTTATCGCTGTCCCTTTCTTTTTCTCACTAGACTGTGAGCTCCTCGTGGACAGAAACTTTCTCATTTATCTCCATACTCCCAGCACATGCATTTATTTGTTTTATAAATATATTTTGAATTAGGTGCCTACTATGCAAAGGGCACTATGCTAGGTGCTGGGGTATAACAATGAATAGACAAATTTATATGTCTTCAAAGACTATAGTATTTAATGAGGGGAGACCAACAGCACCTCTATGGTTAAAATATAAGATAGAGGGATACCTGGGTGGCTCAGTGGTTGAGCGTCGGACTTCAGCTTGGGTCATGGTCCCAGGGTCCTGGGATGGAGTCCCGTATGGGCTCCCCGTGGGGAGCCTGCTTCTCCCTCTGCCCGTATCTCTGCCTCTCTCTCTGTGTGTCTCTTGTGAGTAAATAAATAAAATTTTTTAAAAAAATGTAAGATAGACTAGAACACTACCACAAAAGAGGCAGAAAAAAATTGCTCTAGCATTCAGAAGAGAGAAAGGTCCTTTGGCCAGGAATATCAGAGAAGGCTTTCTAGGAGAGGCAGCATCTGAGCTTTGCCCAGAAAAAGAAAGACTTCAATTGCTGAAGATCAGGTGTCGAGAAAGCAGAGAATGCAGTGTGAGCAAATGAATGGAGGCAGGAAATTCGAAGTGTGTCTAGTGAATTTTTAGCTTTAAATGCCAGACTATGAAATTTGGGTGTTTTTGTTGTTTTTTGGTGGTCAGTGGAAGTCCTAGATGTTTTTGGAGAATGGGAGAGATAGAGTGAATGCAAAGTAGTTACAAGGTCATGGAAAGTTTTGTAAATAATACAGAAGAAGCTCAGAACGTTTAACTCTAACCACAACTGCACAAGACATTCACTTCCCTGACACACCCTCCACAGCCCCCACAGTCTCTCCTTTTTTTTCACCTGTTTCATGTTTGCAAAGCAGATGGCTTTCCTGAGTTGCCCAAGGGCCCAAGATGCAGACAATCTCATCAGTCTCTGTTCCTGACAGGCCAGGCGCTGCTGTGCATGTGCCAAGAGAGCAGGTGCCTGCCCCTGGAAGACTGCTTCGGTCATCCCCCCACGCCCATCACCTATCACGTGATGGGAGTGGAAGCCAAAGACTCCACCCTGGCTCCTCAAATGCTCCTGGGTGTCCTATATTGGTACCCTGGTGCCTCCCCCCACCCTTCACCCCACCCCTCTTGCAGGCTGCCCTCGTTGTCAGGTGCTGATTCTCTTTTTGGCTTGCATTGTTATTCCCTCCAGAGTTCATTCCTTACGTGTTCATTTTTTTTCTTTTATTTATTTATGATAGTCACACACACACACACACACAGAGAGAGAGAGAGAGAGAGAGAGAGAGAGGCAGAGACACAGGCAGAGGGAGAAGCAGGCCCCATGCACCGGGAGCCCGACATGGGATTCGATCCCGAGTCTCCAGGATCGCGCCCTGGACCAAAGGCAGGCGCCAAACCACTACGCCACCCAGGGATCCCCCCTTACGTGTTCACCTAACAGAATCCACCTCAGAAACTCTGGATTCTTTTTTCTATAGACCGAATGTGGGATCCCTCGGTGGTGCAGTGGTTTAGCGCCTGCCTTTGGCCCAGGGCATGATCCTGGAGACCCAGGATCGAATCCTACATCGGGCTCCCGGTGCATGGAGCCTGCTCCTCCCTCTGCCTGTGTCTCTGCCTCTCTCTCTCTCTCTGTGTTACTATCATAAATACATAAAAATTTATAAAAAAAAAAAAGAGCGAATGTTTGTGGGCCCCCTGCCCTCCCCACCACCACTCAGATGTTGAAACCTAATCCCTAACCTGATGGTATTAGGTGGAGCCTTTAGGAGGTGATTAGAACATGAGGGTGGAGTCTTCATGAATGGGATTAGTGCCCCTTTCTGTCTCCTTTTTTTTTTTTTTAAGATTTTATTTATTTATTCATGAGAGACGCGCACACACACACACACAGAGGCAGAGACACAGGCAGAGGGAGAAGCAGGCTCTCTGTGGGGAGCCCAATGCGGGACTCCATCCTAGGACCCCAGGATCACACCCTGAGCCAAAGGCGGACTCTCAACCACTGAGCCACCCAGGTGTCCCGATTAGTGCCCTTAAAAAAGAGGGGCTCCTTTGCCCCTTCTGTCGTGTGAAGACACAGTGAAAAGATAGCTGTTGATGAACTTGGAAGTGAGCCCTCGCCAGACATCTGCTGAAGCCTGGGTCTTGGACTTCCCAGACTCCAGAACTGTGAGAAATAAGTTTCTGGTGTTTATAAGCCACCCAATCTGTGGAATTTTGTTACAGCAGCCTGAAAGGACTAAAGCACCTTACAGTCACTTCCTATCAAAGGAAGAGAAATGAGACCTGTGCCTTTTTCTCTCCATCCTACCCTGGCAGGGCGTGAGCCTCAAGTTTTCCATCACATTGACAGGTTCCAAGGCAAAGACTGTCACCAGAATATAAGTGGCTTCAAAACTGAGGACCCCTAAAATCAGTGCTACAGAAGGAGTCCTAGGGCCTCTCCAAGCTACACAATCCCCAGCATAACATAAAATGTCCCTTATCTAATCACCGCAGGGAGGATTGTGGGAAGCCGTGATAACCTTTTTTTCTAACATCTTGGGTGTTAAGGACAGTGACAGGCATGGCTTAGCAAAGATGAGTGGGCAGCCTGGTGGCGAGGTGACACTGCCCTGAAGGTCAGCAGACCTGGGTTCTTGCCCTGGATTGGTCATGGACCTCTGAGTGCCATTGTGGCAGTCACATTCCTTCTGTAGTCTCAACATCCTAGACTAAACATATGAGGGTCTCTGCCAGTTTTAGCATCTAGGGAGCCTTTGAGTTACTGAACCAACCTCTGCACATACCTTCATTTTTACAGTTGCTCAGAACTCAGAGGCAAAGCCACCTTCCATTTTGGGAAATGATTTGGGCTGCTTCTGGGGTGGAGGCCGACATTTGAGGGGCCCGGCTGCTCCCATGGCAACTGGAACCCCATGGCTAGCATTCTCCTGTCCCCCCATATTAGTTCCAAAACTGAGTTCAAACTTCCCAAGGCACGGTTGGGTGTTGAATTGGTTCACGAAAAGTCCCAGTGGGCTTTGAAGACAAATTACTGATAATAGGAACCCATCTCTCTTTGATTCGTTAAGGAATTCTTTAAACCTTACCAAATGGGAAATTACATTCCAAGCCCTCGCTCAAAAAAGAAGGCTAGGGACCCCTGGGTGGCTCAGCAGTTGAGTGTCTGCCTTCAGCCCAGGGCCTGATCCTGGAGACCCGGGATCGAGTCCCGCATCGGGCCCTCGATGGGGATCCTGCTTCTCCGTCTGCCTGTGTCTCTGCCTCTCTCTCTGTGTCTCTCGTGAATAAATAAATGAAATCTTTTTTTTTTTTTAAAGGCTAATTTCTTATAAAATTCTAAGAGGATCAAAGCAATTGTAATTGTCAATCAAGCCAGACATGTCTGTTTATAATTTCCTGGGGCTGCAGTGTGGGCAAGGAACAGAGTCTTCTTATCTGTGCTGCTGCTGACTGGCAGGGCGCCCTCACTGAAATTTGGGTCTCTGGGCCCTGGGATTTTGCTTAAACTGCTCTACACAGCCACCACTCGTCTACCTAAACCTCACAAAGCAGGTTCAGCCTGTACCTGAGCCTCTTCAGAGGACCCTGGCCTGAAAAGGCAGGCCCACCTCATATTTTTAGGGTCCTAGAAGGGGTTCTGGCTCCCTGGGGAGCATGAGATTCTGCTAAGAGAAGCAAAGGAGAGCTTGCCAGGCACTCCAAGAAGGATCTCAGGCTCTGGTGGGCCTGGTGCAGACAAGGAGAAGGCTCCCCCTGCAGCTAGAGAAAGCCCACTGATCCCTCATTTGTGCGTAGCCCAGGGTGGCTGTCCCTGGTGGCGTTTTCACTTCAACCAGGAGAAGAAAGCAGTGCAGGAATTTTTACCTCCACATTACTGGTGAGACTGTGGACACCTCAAACACCGGACCTGGCCCAGGCCACACCGCTGGAAAGGAGCCAGGAGGACCGCGCAGGCCCAGATGGGCCTTCCTTCCCCGGCACCTCCCTGTCCCTGCTGTGCTTCACAGCCTGGAAAGCACTCAGCCAGGCGGCCCCTGAGTTCTCAAAGGGCAACTGGGACCGGGCTGTGACTGGAGAGGTCCAGGCGGCTCATCTGTCCCCAGGGCTGCTCCAGAGCCTTATCTAATCAGCCTCCCTCTCCCTGGCACTCCAGTAGCTTGCACAGTGTGCATGTGTGCAGGGCCAAACTCTGCCCTTTGTACAAACACACTTGCAGTGTCAGGCCCTCTGAAAGGACATTTCAACTTAGCTCATCCTCCAGTTTTAGCCACAGAAGGGAGGAAAGCCGAGGGGAGGCCCTCCCAGCCGTGGCCCTTCTCTACCCACTGAATCAGGAGGAGGCCAGCCTGTCTCGCTGCCCCTGCTTTGCTTCAGTTGCAGAGCCTCTCCCCTACTCTCCTCTGGCCCACAGGGCGGATACTCACTGTGGGGAACTAGGGCTCAGTGAAGGGACGGGAAGTGTTCTTGGCTTCCATAGTGTTTCAGTGGTGGTGACTAATGGGGCTGGAACCTCCCAATGAGTCTAGTACTTTCTCACTGCGCCAGACACATGGGCTTCTCAACCGGCCTGGGCTCTCCTGGCACTTTGGGTGTGGCTCTCACTCTAGCCTCCGAATCCTGGGGTTTTTCCACTGTATCAGAGCTTCTTCCAACAGCCTTTCACTGAGGTTGGCAGCTTGGCAGTGAGGCCTCACTGTGCAGGAGTCCACACCCCAGGCATTAAAGCTACGGGATTGGCAGGAGGCCACCTCAGCCTCAGCCTCCTCTCCAGGCTCCTTGAGCAGCAGGCTCAGGATGTCACAGACTCTCCCCTTAGCCTCAGCTAGTTCCAAAGCAACCACGTTTCTCCTCCTTCTCCATCAACCACAGATGGGCACAGGCTGTGCCAACATCTCCATAGTAACTAAGGGCCTCAGCTTCCTGCCTTGGGCAACAATCCAGAGCCGGCACCCTTGGCAGAGCTCCTTTGTAGACGCCAGGAAGGCTGACTGTGGCCGCAGACCCACCACACGGCAGCGGCATCCCTGCAAACAGCCCAGGGAGGCAGCCAGGCTGGGCCCCCTGGAGGACTTCAGCCCATCAGTTCTTAGAGAAAGGTCCCGAAACGGGGCGGCCTGGGAAGCCCACCCCCTCGCCCCCATGTGGAATTGATTCCTCAAGGCAGGTAGTGGGGCTCTCGTGTTAAACCCTCTTTGGGGGGGGATCCCTGGGTGGCTCAGCGGTTTCGCGCCTGCCTTCGGCCCAGGGTGCGATCCTGGAGACCCGGGATCGAGTCCCACGTCGGGCTCCCGGCATGGAGCCTGCTTCTCCCTCTGCCTGTGTCTCTGCCTCTCTCTTTCTCTCTCTATCATAAATAAATAAAAATAAAATTAAAAAAAAAACCCTCTTTGGGGGTCAATGGGTGAAAGTTGAAAACTTCACACCATGTGGTTGGCTTCAGACTTTGCTCTTCCTGGCACAGGGGACAGTGGTGGTGCAGGAGAGAGTGCAATGGATTAGGCAATGGTCCCAGTTGCTTGCCATCCCTCACCCCACAAATTGGCTCCTGGGGCAGTTGAGATGCTGGCAGGCTCTCAACCAGGGAGGAGGGTTATCAATGAGGAGTCAAAGGCTCTGTTGTACTGGTGAGGCTGTAGAAACCTCTATCCTGATGAGAATGGGAGGATGGGCAGAACTGCCCCCTCATCAGCTCTCCTTATGGAGCAGGAGGAGGGGGCCTGGCCGGGCACCCAGGGGCAGGGATGGAGCTGATCTTGCTGCCACAATCCCAAGGCTTCAGAGAGGTTCTATTTCCAGAAGAAAAAGAAATCCGAGTGCCAAGTGGAACTGCTCTGGTTCCTCACGCTTTTCTTCTCAACCCTCTGTGCAAATCTCTGCTTCCAACAACGCGCTCCTGGCAGAGGATAGGAGTGGGCCTGAAATTTGGCTGTGTATACACGGTAGATGTACCTCAGCCGGGCCAGAGTTCCCAGCCTCCCCTGCTCCCTGGAGCGCTCCTGTTCACCTTTCCCTCCAATCTCAGAGGGAGAGTTTGTCTTTGCACAACTGGTTCTTTGAGCTTTTGTAATGCAGAATCACCAACACCCAGATGGCCTAAGACTGCACTGGAAGGTAGAGGGGAGAAGGATTTTGGTCTGCAGGCTGTTAATCCACATCATAAAGAAACGGGGTAAACATCTCCAGGGGAATTGTGGAGGCAGTGGGGGTGGGGGATTTAAAAAGATCTGCCCTAACTTTGTGGCCTGATTGTGGTGGGCTGGGAGGGAGGATTCTCAGCTTGTGCTGCTGTGGTCCTCACTGTGATCCCCGCTCCCACTTGGCCGAAGGGCCAACCAAGGATTTGAGCTATTTTGAAATTCCTTGAGGTTGCTGAAGGGTGCATTTTAGTCAGTGCCAGGAGGCCAAACCTCGTGGGTCCAGGCTTTGTGAGAATTGCCAGAATAATCGCTCCGATGTTTACTGAACATTACCTTGCACCTAGCCCTCCCACCAGACCCTTTACATGCCTTATGCAATTTCATCTTCACCAGTACCCTGTAGAGTAGGGAGCATCATTTTCTTTGTTTTAGAAATAGGAACTGAGGGCAGCCCGGGTGGCTCAGTGGTTTAGCGCCGCCTTAGGCCCAGGGCCTGATCCTGGAGTCCTGGGATCGAGTCCCACATCGGGCTCCCCGCATGCAGCCTGCTTCTCCCTCTGCCTGTGTCTCTGCCTCTCACTCTGTGTCTCTCATAAATAAATAAAATCTTTCAAAGAAAAAAAAAAAGAAGGAAAGAAAAGAAAAAAGAAAGGAACTGAGAGGGTGGCGCGGCCCGGTGTGCCGTAGTGAGGCTTCAGAGACATGCGGCCCAGGAGGCATCGAGGCAGGCTCCAGCGTGGGGAGCAGGGCCTGGGGCCCCCAGGAGCAGCAACAATGGAGAGCTCCCCGCAGGCTCCCAAGGACATTGCCAGGCCTTCCTGAAGAGGACTCTCCAGAGCTGCAGACTCTCACCGATCTAATGAGGCAGAAAATGGATGAGGTTTACAGGAGGCATCGCTGCGCATGGGCTGCTCCCTCTCTGATGTGAGCAGCAGGAATGTCCCGGGGGGCAAAGTGATTATCTGGGGCAGCCCCCGCCAGCCTGCTTCTGTGCCATTTTGCTAAGACCCGAGGGTGCAGCGGAGTGGCGAACACAAAGCCCTGGTGACCCCCTCTGAGGAGGCCCGTTATCCTCCTGGCCGGGGCATTCAGAATATAGACGGCTCCCTCCTGCCCCCGCCCCCCCACCCCGCCCCCCAGATGCTTTTCTCATCTCCTACAGGACAAGGAGGCACAGGCCGCAGGGCCTCAATCTGCACTGCGTTCCTCTAGGCTGCATCGAACTCCCTGTCCTGTCCTCAGTGCGAACCTCTGGTTTGGGAGCCTGACAGACTTGGGTCCCCACCCCGACTCTGCTCCTACTGCCCCGGGTGTTTCTGAGCAAGTCACTTTGTAAGCCTTATGCAGCTGTGAGATAGGGAAAATAACAGAACCCATCTAATAGTTTTAATGCAAACAAAGGGACTTAGCACAGGGGGATTACTCAACAAACCACTTCCTTATCACAGGAAATGAGCTGAAGAGAGAGTTGGGTTTGTGATCACTGTTCTAACAGTTTGTCATCTAGTTTGGACTGTAAATGGTTCAGGATTATTCTTGGCCCTGCACCCAGGCCTAGCCTAACCTCTTCCTCAGGTGAGGGCTGCTCCACAACCTGCATATTAACACCTGCCTTATCCAACTTTGTTTTGTCTTTTTGGGGGGTGGTGGTGGTGTTTTGACTTTTTTGTTTTTAAGATTTTATTTATTTATTTATTCATTAGAGACACACACAGAGAGGCAGAGACACAGGCAGAGGGAGAAGCAGGCTCCATGCAGGGAGCCCGATGTGGAACTCAATCCCGGGATCCTAGGATCTCGCCCTGGGCAGGAGGCAGGCGCTAAACCTCAGAGCCACACAGGGATCCCGACTTTTTTTTTTTGGTTGTTTGTTTTTTAAAGAGGAATACTTTCTGGTGCCTGGGTGGCTAAGTCAGTTAAACATTCACCTTATTAAAAGAGAAACACCTTATTCCTTAGTATTATAGTCACTTATATATACGGGGCTGGGCTGGCCAGGGAGGGGCTACCAGTTTCCTACTTTTTTATGATGTTTCTAGTCTAGGATATAAAATACATGGGTGGGGTGCCTGGGTGGCTCAGTCGGTTAAGTGTCCGCCTTTGGCTCAGGTCATGATCCCAGGGTTCTGGGATTGAGTCCTGCATTGAGCTCCCTGCTCAGTGGGGAGGCTGCTTCTCCCTCTGCCTGCTGCTCCCCCTGCTTGTATGCTCTGTGTCAAATTTTTAAAAATCTTAAAAAAATAAAATAAAATAAAACACCCAGGTGTCCTGGCCATCCTAAGCTGGCCATGCGGCCTGGCCATTGCCACAAACAGGCCAGTTTCTGCTTCTTGCATGGATTCAGAAAGGCAGCTTCTGCCGGGAGGCCCTGGCTTTCCTGCTTTCTTTTTCTCACAGGTTGGAAAGAAGATGGTCATGCAATGTCTAGACAGCAACCAAGGGAGGCATGCGTCTCCAGGAGACAGGTTCGGCTCAGTGTCTTTCCCCCACCATGGCTCTTTGTTTTGGCCTCATGCTACTCTGGGTTTGACTCCTGGCTCTACCAATTACTATGAGAACTTGGGCAAGTTACTTGATCTCATGGAGCCTCGGTAGAATGGGGATAATACCATTTTCATAAATTGTTGTGAGGTTAAAATGTAAAGCTCTGGGCATGATAAATGGTGCTCAATAAATATTAGTTCCCTTTTCTATCCCTTTGGGGAGATCTAGAATATTGAACTTCTGGGACACTGTCTGGGAAGCTCTCAAGAGCTCAATCTAGTAAGGGGGACAACCCCCAGAAGCCAGGAGAGCTCTGATACCACATGCTTCCCAGCTGGCATTGCCTTGTCTGGGCTGGAGATATGCCAGGAACTCGAAGACAGGCAAGCAGCCAGATGCCCTCCCTGAGGCTAAGAACTAAACATACCAGGTAACTGTCAATTATCAACCCCTCCCCTATGCTCACCTTGCAGCTCAGGGCAACAGGAGCAAGGTGCAAAGGAAGGGAGGTCCCTAGGAGCAGAAATACAACCCTAAGAGGGAAGCAGTTTCTAGGAGATCGGCTTTGCTATTCCAGCTCACACCCTCTGCAGATAGCCTCTTGCAATTCAGAAGCAGCTAACTCAAACCAGGACAGAAGCGTTTCTACATTCATTGCTCAGAAACAAACAGATTTCTGCGAGAAAGGCTACCACTGGGCAATCCTCAGTTTCCATTCCAGTTTGGGGACTCCTTCTGGAAGAGCACACATCCCAAGGCTATTTTGGAAAGAAATGTGCTTAAGTCTCCTTTTTGGATCATGTAGCACAAGCTAGCTGCAACTCAGCAGGATAAGTGTTTATCAAATTCCAGTCATTGTCACAATGTTTACCATTCCTGAAAAGCTCCTATACTATTATTTATTTATTCAACTCCTTCCTTCCTTCCTTCCTTCCTTCCTTCCTTCCTTCCTTCCTTCCTTCCTTCCTTCCTCCCTCCCTCCCTCCCTCCCTCCCTTCTCCCCTCCCTCTCTTCCCTCCCTTCCTCCCTTTCTCCCCCCTTTTTTTTTTCAAGTAGGTTCCATGCAGCGGGCTCAAACTCACTACCCTGAGATCAAGACCTGAGCTGAGGGCAGCCTGGGTGGCCCAGCAGTTTAGTGCCATCTTCAGCCCAGGGCGTGATCCTGGAGTCCCGGGATCGAGTCCTGCATCGGGCTCCCTGCGTGGAGCCTGCTTCTCCCTCTGCCTGTGTTTCTGCCTCTCTCTGTGTGTCTCTCATGAATAAATAAATAAAATCTTAAAAAAAAAAAGACCTGAGCTGAGATCAAGTATCAGATGCTTAACTGATTGAGCCACCTAGGCACCCCTCAGCACTTTTCTTTAAACTGATTCATTGTTTTACTTTGACTCCTCTTTAGCAAACAGGGGCCTGATATGCTAGTTACATTTAAATACATGTATACAGTAAAATACATAACTATTACAATTACTATCTTGAAATGGTCTTTTATCCGATACTTAAGTCAAGCCCTTGGAGGTGTGCTAACAGTACTTTAGAAAGCACTGGGCTGGGAACCCTGGGTGGCCCAGCGGTTTGGCGCCTGCCTTTGGCCCAGGGCGCGATCCTGGAGACCCTGGATCGTATCCCACGTTGGGCTCCCGGTGCACAGAGCCTGCTTCTCCCTCTGCCTGTGTCTCTGCCTCTCTCTCTCTCTGTGTGTGTGTGACTATCATAAATAAATTAAAAAATAAAATAAAATAAGTTAAAAAAAAAAAAAAAGAAAGCACTGGGCTAGTAAAGAACTTATGAGAATCATGTGACATGCTCATGCCAAGAAGTTGGGAACTTTGGCTTACTGTATCACAAGGAACCAAGGCCAGCTCCTAGGGGTTTGGGTTATACTGATTTAGAGCAATCACCTTATGGGACCTCTAGTCATACATAAACTGATGACCATTCATGTAGACCTAAAATAAAACATCCCCCAAATTCATCACTAGAGGACATCTGCTTAAACACGGTGGATTGAATTCATATGTTTAACTCAGCCAAACTAGATTGATGGGGAAAGAACACACAAAGGTATAATCACACAAAGATGAAGAGACTGGGACAGGAGACGACCGCAGGTGATGTCTGCCAACAACGTTTTGCAAAGTTGAAATCAGTGTGACTCACACGGGAATGAAATCCAAGCACCCGCAGAGAGACGCAGTCAAGAGGAAGAAGCTGATTTACCTTGCAGCTGTGAACTGGAGATAGCAGCTCCCATGGAAGGAGAGTGAAGTATGGGGCTGAGGCAAGTGATATAAGGGACTGTTGGACTCCGAGACTCCTATCACCACCCTGTGAAACAAAACGAGTGCCTCCTGTCTCTACCTTCACTGAAAATGGAAGATTTATTCTTTGGAGAGAAGAATCAGGATCCAAACACGGTGAGAGGTGTGGTGAGCAGCACTGAACAGGAGCATAAAAGAAGGCCCATATGCCAAGCAGAGAACATCATTCCTGAGGCAATCACCAGAAAGCTAGCCTCTAGGCTTACATTCCCAGGTAGAATCGTGGAGGCACCCTCCCTGGAGAGATTAAATGGCCCCAGAGAAAAGTCCCCCAGTACTGACATGTGAAGAGTCCTGAGTGGAAAGGCTTCCCTCCCCAGTGACCCCCTAGGAAGCCCTCCACTTGATAGGCCTGCCTCTTACATACTGAGCTTCGAATCTGCTTTAAAGTACCTCACTTGGGGATCCCTGGGTGGCTCAACGGTTTGGCGCCTGCCTTCGGCCCAGGGCTTGATCCTGAAGTCCCTGGATCCAGTCCTGCATCAGGCTCCCCGCATGGAGCCTGCTTCTCCCTCTGCCTGTGTCTCTGCCTCTCTCTCTGTGTGTCTCATGAATAAAAAATCTTAAAAACATTTATTTTTGTTAAAGTACCTCACTCAAATACAAGGGCTACCTGAGGGCTTTTATAGTTCACTAGAGTAGAAGTAGTCACGGGAGTGTTGGAAGGTCAAGCAAACTGCAGAGGTTTTCTAGGAAAAGACAAAAAAGTCGGTCAATGCTAAGCAAAGTCAGTCAGAGAAAGACAAATACCATATGCTTTCACTCATATGTGGAATTTATTAAAGAAACAAAACAAACAGGGAAAGGGGGAGAAAAGAGAGAAAGAGGCCAACCAAGAAACACTCTTAACTATAGAGAACACACTGATGGTTACCAGGGTGGGGGTCATGGGTTAAGTGGGTGATGGGGATTAAGGAGTGCACTTGTCGTAGTGAGCACAGGGTGATGTACAGATTTGTTGAATCACTCTATTGTACATCTGAAATCAGTAGAACACTGTATGTTAACTGGAATTGAAATAAAAACTTAAAAAAAAGTTGGTCAAGAAAGTTGAGGGGACCTTCTAGTATACCCTGTTTGTAGTGCTGGGCTTTGCCCTGCAGGTCCCCTCTCCCCTTCCCCAATGCTGCTCTGGGGGACTGACCTGAGTGAACCACACAGCAGTGGTGTCCATGCCCTCTGCCTCTGCCTCCACTGGAGGAGACTGGGAGAGGGAGAGGGAGAGGGAGATGTTCTCCCCTTGGGACCATGGGTGGGCTGCGTCCCTTATCTCCCATCTCTTCTCTCCTGGGAACCTTTCCAACCCCTCGGCGGGCCTAGGCCTGGTAAGTCTATATACTCTGCCCACAGCTTCTTAAATAGTCCCTCTATTTAAATTACCCAATCTGAGGGTGCCATTTATTTTCTGCCGGGACCATGACCGAGGCACTGAACAGAATTTACATGATCAAATGTAAACACTGTTGATTATCAAAGAGCTATGAAATATATATATTCCATATATTGGAATGGAGGGAGGGAAATGGGAATAATGATATAAGAACACTAAATCCTCAACTACCAAAATAGAAAGTCAGCAGGTAATGATAAAATTGATAAAGAAAGAGTGGTATAGAAGCGAAAGGAGTTGAAAGTGATGGATTCTGTGAAGAGGGGGAAGAAGGAACAGGGAGCAGTGGACAGGATGCTTTGGAATGTGCCTTTTAGTGTTTTTGACTGCACCTGAATCAGCTCTCTGCTCCCAAGTTCAGATGCAGGAGCTTTAGGAAAGTTGGTTTAACTTTCTGAGCCTTGGTTTCTTCATCTTTTAAACAATTTTATTTATTCATTTGCCAGAGGGAGAGGCAAGCAGGGGGAGAAACAAGCTTCTGGCCGAGCAAGGAGCTCCATGAGGAGCTCGATCCCAGAACCGCAGGATCATGACCCGAGACTAAGGTAGCTGCCTAACCGACTGAGCCACCCCGGGGCCCCGAGCCTCAGTTTATTCTTAAGTAAGCCTGCTGAGGGCACGGTCTACTTCACTCTTCATCTAGGACAGTGCCTTTTCATAATTGGAGTCTTTAGAAGGTGGGGACTATGGACTGACCCACAGTAGCAGCTTGGTAAATAATTGTTGGGTGAATCCCAAGGATTAAATAAGAATATATTTATGCATGGCAAATATCCGGCAAATAGACCTAATAGATACCAGAATCTTCCCTTTACTCTGTGCCTCAGCTGCCTATCAGTGTTGATACTGTATTGGAGGCCAGAGTCGGTAACTTTGAGCCTGATGATGAGGATAGTAAATGAAAGGAAGAACATTTATTGCTTAAATTTGTCAAGCACTATTCTAAGCACTCATATTTATTAGCTCATTTGACGACAATAAATCTACAAGTACTATTAGTATGTCCATTTTACTAATGAGAAAACAGAGGCATGAAGAGACTAAGTAATCATACCACACTAGTAAGTGGCAGGGCTGGAATTTGAACCCAGGCAGCCAAACTGCAGAGCTTGAGTGCTTAATCATATGTTAGATATTTTACCAATCTATTCATGTAACACTTAAAATGGACCACTGTTATGTTTTTAAAGAAATTCCTTCTTGCCTAAGCTAGAACCGTAGAGATGTTAAATCACCAAATTGAGGTCTGCAGCCGGTTATGTTAGTAACCTTGTTTTGAAAGGAAACCCTTTGCACCTGTTGAATCAAGTTTCAAAGGTAAAAGAAAACTTTCTTTTACCTCAAATTTGGGCCCAACCCCTATTTTTTATTTTCATTTTATGATTATTACAAGTTATAGTAAAGAGTCCACCTCTAGGGGCACCTGGGTGGCTCACTGGTTGAGAGTCTGCTTTCCACTCAGGTGGTGATCCCAGGGTCCTGGGATCAAGTCCTGCATCATGCTCCTTCAGGGAGCCCACTTCTCCCTCTGCCTGGGTCTCGCTTCTCTCTCTGTCGTCTCTCATGAATAAATAAAATCTTTAAACACACAGAGTCTGTTTCCATCACTGCCAGGAAGCTCAGGCTGGGTCAGGAAGCCAAGATGAGTCCTAGAGGCAAGTACACCCACCCTGCTGCTCTGCACTTTCTGGTTATAACCACGGTCTTCTCTCCATCTCAGCTGAAAACCCAGGCTCATGAAGCCTCAATCTCTGCTTCTCTACGCCTGGAAGATGCCAAAGTCGATTATGCAGGAGGCTTTTTCATTGGAGATGACTTTGTCATCCCAGAAGACAAACCCTCTACTTTGTTTCATGAGGCAAATAGCAACCCCAAACCACAGACAGGTTGGGACCCGCGCAGGCCTCAATCTCAACTGTTTTTAAAAAAAGTCTTAACAAGTAGATAATGGGATGTGCTTCCCTTCCGCTCACACACACATACCATCTTTTTTCCCCCCTAAATATCAAATGCAATATAAAATGCAACCTGAATTTTGAGTGCACTTGGATTCTGGTTTATAGTATTCTTTCATTCCAGCTGTCCTTTGATCTCTATTTACATATTATACCTCAGGCAAGAAAAGAGAAACCTTTTCCTCATGTTCTCTAATGAGTGGAAAGGATTTACTTTATAAATACTGAAGTGTGAAATCAGTCAGAAGCAATTTTATATATAAAAAAGGTTCCTAGGGTAGTCCAGGTGGCTCAGCGATTTAGTGCTGCCTTCAGCCCAGGGCCTGATCCTGGAGACCCGGGATCGAGTCCCGCATCGGGCTCCCTGCGTGGAGCCTGCTTCTCCCTCTGCCTGTGTGTCTCTGTCTCTCTCTCTCTGCATGAATAAACAAAAATTAAACCTTAAAAAAAAGATTTTATTTATTCACAGGAAACACAGAAAGAGGGAGACACAAGTAGAGGGAGAAGCAGGCCCGGGTCTCCAGGATCAGGCCCTGGGCTGAAGGCAGCACTAAACCGCTGAGCCACCTGGACTATCGTAAATAAAATCTTAACCCCCCCCCCCCCAAAAAAAACCAGCTCCTAATTTGGAGAATGCAGGGTACCACACAAAAAAGTAACTTCTGAAGATGAGCCATGAAAATCAGATTCAGGCAGGATTTGGGGGGATAAAAGTACAGAAGCAAGCACTTTTAATACTGTTCTTTGGGGGAATTTTCTTTTTTAGGTTTCTCAACAATGAAGTCAACCTACCATGTGGCTCAGTGAAAACTCGTGTTAGCATTAAGGACAGCAAACACTCACATGGCGCTCACTACGCACTGGACTCTGCTCCAAGTGCTGTATCACATTTGATGATATTCTATGACAATCATCTTATCAACAGAGCACTACTATAATGCCCATTTTATAGAGGAAAAAGTGGAGGCACAGATTAAATTGTTCAGTCACACAGCTAGTGAGCTATGAAGCTGTATGATTCAAACCCAAACAGCTTAGGTCCAAAGTCTGTTCAACAGCTCCACTAGATCATGTCTCTGCTGCTCAAGAGGCTGCAGTCAACCCCAGTCAGGCATATGGCAACACACTTTTCTCTACTCCCTTTATCTGTGGATGTAAATGTTCTTGGTGATAGGATCTGATTGTACATATAAGGTCCGAGGAATTTTCATATTCCGGCCAGGCACAGCCTGTTCCTTAGGGATAACCAGGTGCCAGAAACAGCACACTAATGGATAAGACCAAAAGTCACAAACATTTGGCTTACAGAAATAGGACCATGAATGGATCCTCTAAGGAGATGAGAACGATTATCAAGGTTTATCTTAAAGGGCCTGCAAGTGGGCACAGACATCTCTCTCCAGAAAAATCTCAGGTTGTAGAGGTTAGAATTTTTTTTAAAAAAATATTTATTTGAGAAAGTACACAGAGAAGGGGCAGAGGGAGAGAGAATCTCAAGTGGACTCTGCACTGAGCTTGGAGCCTGACATGGGGCTCATCTCAGGACCCTGAGATCATGACCTGGGCTGAAACCACCAGTCTGATGCTTAATTGATGTGAGACACCTAGGTGCCCCAGAAAAATTAATTTTGAGTGCATAGAAAAGTGTCCATAAGAAAACGCAATGAGGGACGCCTGCGTGGCCCAGTTAAGTGTCTGGCTTTGACTCAAGTCATAATGTCAGGGTCCTGGGATCAAGCCTGGTGTCAGGTTCCATGTCCAGTGTGAAGTCTTTCTTGTTCCTCTGCCCCTGCACCTTGCCCTTGTGCTAATATGTAAAAAAACAAGGGCGGGGGGGCACCTGGGTGGCTCATTGGCTGAGCATCTGCCTTCAGCTCAGGGCATGATCCTGGAATCCCAAGGGGAGCCTGCTTCTCCCTCTGCCTATGTTTCTGCCTCTCATGAATAAATAAATAATATCTTAAAAAAAAAAAAAAAAGCAAAAGCAAAAAAATGCACTGAGCATTACCTCAGCAGAGTGAAATTTGGTGGTAAGGGTAGAGAACCATCTTCTACTTTATATGCTTCGGTACTATTCAACTCTTAAAAAAATTATACTTTTGTAAGAATTTTTAAAGTGAAGACTAATGGTAACAATCTTTTTTTTTTTTTTTTAATTTTTATTTATTTATGATAGTCACACAGGGAGAGAGAGAGGCAGAGACATAGGCAGAGGGAGAAGCAGGCTCCATGCACCGGGAGCCTGACGTGGGATTCGATCCTGGGTCTCCAGGATCGCGCCCTGGGCCAAAGGCAGGCGCCAAACCGCTGCGCCACCCAGGGATCCCATAATGGTAACAATCTTATAGGTCATTCACTTTTTATTACTTTGTTCACAACAGTTAGCTACTGGAATCAGAGAAATAAATCTGAGTAATAAAGGACTTTGAACTCTAACACTTAGTGAACCTGAATTTGACACTCGATGGAGGGCAAGTCTGGTGAGTTAAGTGTAGATGTTTTTGTGATTCTTTTTTTTTGTTTGTTTGTTTGTTTGTTTGTTTTTGTGATTCTAACTAGTGTGTGTTGAGTCTTGTTTTTTAACCGAATCTGACAAAATCTTCGTCCTTTTAAAGTGTTCAGCCTGTTTACATTTAATGTAATTGCTAACAGGTTGGGTTTAAGTACCATCTTGCTATTTATGACTATGGAAAAGTAAAACTTAAATTTAAGCCAGAATTTATATTCAGCTTCAGTCTATTCCTATTATCAGCCACTCCAATAAACGGCAGGTTACCAGGTAGCCAGAGAGGGTATGTTCCAAAGGTAGTATTCTTAGTGTATTGTTGAGATGGGGGGGGTGGGGTGCAGTGAGAGGAGCTGGACCTGAGGCTTTGCCTTGGCAGGTACAATTCCTTGTTTGTCCTATGTATTACGAACTCTATGAAAAAGATGATGGAAACAGGATTCTGTGGTTATGGAAGCTGGAATTCTAAAGTCTTTTCAACGATTTTAATGCCCCCAAGCAAGAACATGGACTACAAACTGAGGCTGATCACTCCTGAACCAGGTTCTAGGCAATACTCCAACTCTGGATAGCTTCAGAGCTGAAAATAACTAATATTCCCTTGGCCTCAGAAACTGGGAGAACAGCTGAGTCTTCAAGAAGCTAAACTGGGAAAGGGCAGAGGTTAACACACTCAGGAATCCCATGCAAGTCTTGACACTGGAGACAGCAAATCTAAGTTTAAAATAGGCAGCTTTCTATCCCAGGGCCACTGTTGGCTCCAGATGGTATATATACTGGCTGGAATCACTTTCAGAATTCAACTCTCCCCCTGGATGTTATAACGGATGATTACCATTATAGGTACAGATGCTAAAGCATTCTTTAGTCTTCAAGACTGAAGTTGGCAGCGCAACACAGAATTCACTTTGTAGTTTAAATCCAAAGCAAACCAGCACTACTGACTTTCCGCTTCTTTCCAAGAGACAGTCAATTCTCCTAAGGCAGGTTATGATTTCATTATTATATTCTGCAGCCCTCTGGGCTAATGGGACCCATTAAGCAGACTACTGTGATTTTCCATAAAAGCAACACAGAATAGAATCAGAGGTAGAAATAGCAAGGAAGTCAAAAGAAAATCTAGCCAATGGAGGCGTGACTTGGGGAATAAAAGTTTCCAACTTCACAAGCATCTTATCCCTAAGGGACTGCAAAAGCTTAGCAGTTCAGGTAAATCCCATCACCTAACATCTAAACCAGTTCTTTTCTTTTCTTTCTCCTTCCTTCCTTCCTCCCTCCCTCTCTCCCTCCCTTCCTTCCTTAAGATTTTATTTATTTACGAAAGAGAGAGAGAGGCAGAGACACAGGCAGAGGGAGAAGCAGGCTCCATACAGGGAGCCCAATGGGGGATTCCATCCCAGGCCCCGGGATCATACCTTGGGCCAAAGGCAGACGCTCAATCACTGAGCCAACCAGGCGTCCCGATCTATTCTGATTTGTAAAATTATCTGTCACACCTACCCACTTCACTGGTTATATCTCCATCCAAGTGGAGAATGAAGTGAGATACAGCCGGAAAGGTGCGATCGTTTTCCACAATCAGAAGGTAGGAAAGTAACAGGACCAAACGGCAGCCAAAGTTCACTTTGAAAAGACTCCAAGGATAAGATACTTTAAATGCAAGGTAGACATGAAATTGAGAGCTATCTCGGGTGAAATCATCCTTAAATCCTTCATTTCCTGTAAGACTTGGTCACATTTCTTAAGAATGTCTTTACTCATCCCTTCCTATTTACCAGAACTCTTCTTTAATTTGGACCTAGTTTCCAGTCTGGATTGGCATGTTTAGGGGGTTGGCCTTCCTACCTGCCAGGCTTTATCTAAAAACCAACCAACCAACCTTCATAAAAACTTACAATTTTTTCTGACATAACCCATGCCTAAAGGATGAAGTCTTGAATTTCTTACCTTGGCATACAAAGCCATTAACAATCCGGATTACACTGATTTTCCCAGTCATTTACTGGTCATTCCCAACCTTCTAATCTAACACACTGGGGTCTTTCCAAGCCCTCACACCTTCATCATGCTTTTCCCTATTCAACCTGCAAGGCTTAGCTAAAATATTACCTCCTTAGTAAAGCCTACCCAGTTCCCCAAAGTGGTTTCTCTCTTCAGTCTCCGTTACTTCCATCACTTAATAAGAGTACTCAACAGGGTATTTGTTTACACTTGGCTTTCCCAACAGATACATACTCTTCATTTCAAACATTCTCTACCTGCTCCACTGCTATTGCTTACAGTAGTTGTAGTGATAATACACTTGAAAAGCACTTTGCAAAACTGTAAGGTGTAAGAGATTCCACTATTACTGTTCTGATCTGAAGGAGAAATGGGAAGACTGAAGCTGAAAGGGATGTCGCCCCTTCTCTTTTACCAGTTCAAAGACCAAGTTTTTGACCCCTTTGTAGCCATTATATGAAAGATAATCAGTCACAAGGATGGGAGGTACTGCATACAGAATATTGTCACTGGTACTGTAATCAATGGTGACAGACGGTAGCTACACTTGTGGCAAACATACAGCATAACATGTAGACTTGCTGAATCACTATGTTGTACACGTGAAAGGAATACAACGTTGTATGTCAACTATACTTCAATACAAAAATAATTTTAAAAAAGCAAGAAAAAAAGGAAAGACAGCCAGCTTGTACAATGGCTTTAAAAAAGAATGAGTAGCCTACCAGAGTAAATACCACACGTGAGAAATCACAAGATGTGTTAACAGTTAAAACAGTACCTATAAAAAGTTTTTTTTTTCCTGTAATTTTTAATACATCTGAAGTCTTAAACAGTGAGTTGATCCTATTAGGAACAAAATATGGCATGAGTCCAGAAACAAGAATGTGTTTTTTTTTTGCATGTAGGCTTTTCAGTCACTATGCAATGATTATCGATTCGCCAAGAACAGTAACAGTCAGATACTGGAGAAAAGGAGATATGAGAAACATCTTTTATTTTTTTCTAAAGAGGTGAAAATAAGTAAGATTTCTTATATTTCTCACTCGTAAGATTTTTAAACTCTTAAAAATGCAATTTCCTCTTTTCAAAGCACATGCCATCTTAAAAAAAAATCTTAGCAATGTACATTTGCACTCAAAGAAAAACATGCAGCGCCATTGTCTTTTGACAAAATTCTGCATAAAAAAACCCCACACAACTTTCTGCAAATATGTTCCCTCTTAATTATTTAGGGACTCCAAACCACAAACATTCAGTGCAACATTTATTGTTTCTTATTTCCGTAGGAAACACAGGACCAATGATGTCTTCTGACTATAACTGTTTCCTGATGGCTGAACAACAGTCTCCTTCTGCTTTACTTTAAAGTACTCTCTTTAACTTGCTGATGTAAGGTATAATTAGAATTCAGTACAACTTGAGGATCCAAGGGGAGGATGGAGGAGAAATACTTAAGGTGTACCCTGTGCCATAAACTTAGGAAAAAAATTTACAAAGAAAAAAAAACAAACCTCAGATTTTATCAATGCACCCTTTTAAAAAGTTTTTTTTTTTTAATTTCTGAAAGCAGCTTAATGTGAATCAAAAGCAGTTCCTGAGTAACTGCAGTAAACAGTGTCTCTTTAAAATATATATATGTGTATATATACATATACATATATATATTTATCTCTGCAACTTAGCTCATTTTGGTTCTGCCTTAATTTACCTCCTCAGCTTTGAGTTTTGTCACAGTTCCTTTCCTTTCAGTTCACAATGTGCAAGAACAACAGCATCAGCTCCGAGAGTTGGCATGGTGCAGATGTTTGTCACTTCTGTGCGATCATCGGCATGTCTTAGCCAGGTTTCCAGAGTCACTGCAGGTCACAGTTCTCTTAATTTCACAAAACCTGCGAGAGCCACAGATACTTCACGTTTTCTTCATCAGACGCCGTGACTGCCACTTGTGGAGCTTGTTGTAGGCTGTCTGGAGCATCTCTTCTATGTGACTTACCAACTGAAAAACAAAGCAAGACACTTAAGCAATAACTGGGCAAAGGCTGGGGAGGTTAACCGTTCTGATCCAGATCTGGCACATACTTCAGAGTATAGTTTCCAAGCTCATTTCTATTACTCCGATGAGGCAACCTACAAGCCCTTTGTGGAGGTATTTTCAGACACACTGGTGGGATAGAGGCTGGACATTCATCTGCTCTGTCTGGCCTGTTATTAACTAGCTATAGGACACCATGGAAGTTGAAACTGAGCTCTAGACCTCAGTTTCTTCTGTCAAATGAGGGAGGTGTACTGAACTGATTGATAGTTTCAAGAGCTGATGATTTTTTATTTATTTTTTTATGATAGTCACAGAGAGAGAGAGAGAGAGAGAGAGGCAGAGACATAGGCAGAGGGAGAAGCAGGCTCCATGCACCAGGAGCCCGACGTGGGATTCGATCCCGGGACTCCAGGATCACGCCCTGGGCCAAAGGCAGGCGCCAAACCGCTGCGCCACCCAGGGATCCTCTGATTGACAGTTTCTAGATTTAAACATTAGTCTGTTGACTAAGGACAGGATGGTGGCATCAACATTATTTTATAGAACATTTGAAAAAAATGCCTTACTCTCCTGAAGATCTTTACAAAAAACAACAACAGATTTTTATTTATTTGAGAGAGAGAATGAGCAGGGGCAGGGGCAGAGGGAGAAGTTCCTGCTGAACAGGGAATCTGATGCAGGGCTCCATTACAGGACTACAGGATCATGAGCTGAAGGCAGGTGCTTAACTGACTGAGCCACACAGGCACCCCTCTCTCCTTAAGGTTCTGATGTAGCAGGTCTGGCACAAGATCAGGAATCTATGTTCAAAAGCTCCTGTAGCTAATTTTGTTGCACAGCCAATCTTGTGAAGTATTTTTCTATGTTTTTTTTTACGGTCTTTTCCAGCTCCAATGTTAGGGAATTTCAATGTTACTCAGTAAATTAAAGAAAATCTTAATGGTGTCATTCAGTACTTCACGTAAGTATTATGTCACACCTTAGGTCAGAACTATACATCTTGAATAGAAAAAGATTTTTACCCTTGCTATGGATATAACTAAAGGTCAACAGGATCACACTGATTGAAGTTGATAAAGACTCCTGAAGGAAAATGTCTTTGGAGTATCTGTTTCTTTGGAGACGGACAGTATTTATGTAGTTGGAACTAACAGTCTTATAAAGTCTGCAAGTCAGTTCTGGCAGGATGCAATGGCGACAGGAAGTCCTTAATTCTTTTAGCATGTCAATAACTTAGATTCAATCTGAGATGGAATAAAAAAAAAACACCAACACACTTATTCACCCCATCTGTTATCATTATGGTGGGGGTGGGGGTAAGGAGAAAAAGTATTATGCTATTTAGTTGTCTGGAAAGTATATAAAAATCATTTATTTTGCTTGATGGGCACCAGTGGTTCCATAGTGCCAGTGAGAAGAGATGATTGCCATAACCTCTTGTGAGGTTGTACAGGCATACCTTGTTTTATTATGCTTATCATGCTTCTCAGTGGTTTGTTTTTTAATCGCAAATTGAAGATTTGGGGCAACACTGCATCAACTGACTCTACCAGGGAAAAGCCATTTTCCCAACAGCATTCATTCACCTTGTGTCTCTGTGTCACATTTTAGTAATGCTTGCAACATTTCAAACTTTTTCATGGTAATCTGTGACAGTTTGACTTTGATGTTTCTGCAATTAGTTTTGGGGCACCATAAAGCATACCTGTAAGATGGTAAACTTTATTTATTTATTTTTTTAAATTTTTATTTATTTGTGATAGTCACAGAGAGAGAGAGAGAGAGAGAAGCAGAGACACAGGCAGAGGGAGAAGCAGGCTCCATGCACCAGGAGCCCGATGTGGGACTCGATCCCGGGTCTCCAGGATCGCGCCCTGGGCCAAAGGCAGGCGCCAAACCGCTGCGCCACCCAGGGATCCCAAGATGGTAAACTTTAAATCGATAAATGCTGTGTCCTCTGACGGCTGCACTGACTGGCTGTTCCCCTCTCTCTCCCCTGTCTTCAGAACTCCCTATTTGCTGACACACAATGCTGCAAATAGGCCAATTAATAGCCCTACCATGGCCTCTAAGTGTTCAAGTGAAAAAGGAAGAGTCACACAACTCCCACGGTAAAACAAAACTTCCTCTTAGTGAGGAAGGGGTGTTGAAAGTTGAAACAGGCTGAATGAAAGCTAAGCCTCACTGTGTCAGTTAGCTAAGTTGTGAATGCAAAGGAAGAGTTCTTGAAAAAAAAATTGTTATTCCTGTGAAAATATGAATGGTAAGAAAGCAAAACAGTCTATTGCTGATATGAAGTTTTAGTGGTCTGGACAGAAGCTCAAACCAGTCACAACGTTGCCTTTAGCCAAAGCCTAATGCAGAGGAAGGTCACTCTCTTCAGTTCTATGAAGGCTGAGAGAAGTGAAGAAACTGTAGAGGAAAAGTCCAAAGCCATCAAAGTTGGGTCATTACCTTTAAGGAAAGAAGCCATCTCTGTAACAAAGTGCAAGGGTGAAGCAGCAAGTACTGATGTATAAGGTACAGCAGGTTATCCAGAAGATCTAGCTAAGTTAATTAACAAATGCAGCTAAATTAACCAATAGATTTTCAATATAGACAAAACAGCCTTCTACTGGAATATGACATCCACGACTCTCATAGCTAGAGAGAAGTCAGTGCCAGGCTTCAAAACTTCAAAGGACACACTGATTCTCTTATTAGGAGCTAATGCAGTTGGTGACTTTGACAATGTACCTGGTCACTCAAGAGCTCCGATGGAGATGTGCAAGATGAATGTTGTTTCCATGCCTGCTAACCCAACATTTATTTATTCCGTAGCCTGTAAGTTAAGGAGTAATTCTGACTCCTAAGTCTAATTATTTAAGAAATACAATTCCTAAGGCCATAGCTGCCATTGACAGGGATTACTCTGATGGATCTAGGCGAAGTAAAATGAAAGCCTTCTGGAAAGGATTCACCGTTCTAGATGCCATTAAGAATACTCATGATTCCTGGGAAGAGGTTAAAATACCAACATTAACATGAATTTGGAAGAAGTAACTGCAAAGTAAAGGAAATAGAAAGAGAACTAGAATTAGAAGTAGAGCCTGAAGATGTGACTAAATGACTGCCATCTCATAATAAAACTTGAATGAATGAGGAGTTGTTTCTCAGGGATGAGCAAAGATAGTAGTAGTTTCCTGAGATGGAATCTATTCCTGGTAAAGATGCTGTGAAGACTGTTGAAATGACAACAGGATATTTAGAATATTACATAAATTTAGCTGATAAAGCAGCAGCAGAATTTGAGAAGGGTGACTCTGAAGCAAACTTCACTGCTCTTATTTTTAAAAACTGCTACCAGCCACCCCAACCTTCAGCAGCCACCAACACAGAAATAAGATCCTTCGCCAGCAAAAAAGATTGACTCTGAAAGTTCAGGGGATAGCAATTTTAGCCATAAAATATTTTTAAATTAAGGGAGGTACAATGTTTCTAAAAATATAATGTTATTGCATACTTTTAAAAAAATATTTTATTTATTCATTCACAAGAGAAACAGAGAGAGAGAGGCAGACACAGGCAGAGAGAGAAGCAGGGTCCATGCAGGGAGCCTGACGTGGGACTCGATCCCGGGACTCCAGGATCACACCCTGGGCCAAAAGCAGGCTCTAAACCGCTGAGCCACCCAGGGATCCCAGTTATTGGATATTTAATAGACTATAAGAGAATGTAAACAATTTTTACATGCACTAGGAAACAGAAAAATTCATTTGAATCATTTTACTGAGGTGATCTGGAACCAAACCTTCAACATCTTTGAGGTTATGTATGCACGGGGCTTCAGAATCCTTTTTTCTAGTGTTCCAGGCAGTTACAACCGAGAAGACAACACATAAATTGAAACCCATGTGCTGTCCTTGCTCTCATATAGGAAGGAACTTCAAGTTTCCTTCCTGATTTTTAGTACTATAATTCTATTCTGAGACAAACCATGTAGAATGTTTAGGGAATAAATACTAAAAAACCTTACTGACAAAGAATTTTCAGCTTTCAATTATAAAACTCCTCCTTTTGATTAGCCCATTTACTGAAATACTAAATCCTAAAATTGTATATATTCTTCTTTCCCAGTCATCTCAGAGGGAATTGCATAACACATACAAAAAAACCCCATCTTGAGTGGTTGCTCTAGCCTTGCATTAAAAACAATGTTAAAAATCCTGAGCACAAAGTGACACTTTTCACCCACTACCTCACCCCCAGGCCTGCGCTGCTGTAAGCAATTAGGGTAGGTGAAGGCAGACCATTAGGCAGCAACTCTAAGGTTTACTGTTACAGAGTAGCAATTCTGCCTTTCTTGGCAGGGTTAAGTTTTCAAAATAATAATTTTTTAGGAACATATATATAGGTTTCTAGATCTATAAAACAAAGCACAGAGATGATTAGAGCTCCTTGACTGGCTCAATTGGCAGAGCAGTAACTCCTGATTTAGGATTGTGAGTTCAAGCCCCATAGAGCTTACTTAAAACAAACTTAAACCCATGGAGTTCATTATTATAAATGCCTGGGTTAGTTGTGGCCTTGGAAGACTGTGAAGGAGGGGTAGGCAACTGGATAGGGAATACCTATGGGTACTGGTATTGTTCCATTTCTTATGGCAATTTATGGGTAGATCCTTGTTTTGAAGTGTTACGTATTTTATATACTCTTGAATGTATGATACATTTTCATTTAAAAAATAGTACCCTTGAGAAGCTCCTGAGTGAGAGAGAGCCCCACACTGGGTACAGAGATTACTAAAACAAAACAAAACAAAACAAAAACTAAAAAAAACAAACTGTACTCTGAGCAATAGAAAAAACAAATGAACCCAATTTATCTACTCACTCACATGAAAACAAAATTAATCTCATAATTTTGTGACACAGAGAAAGAAAATCAGGCCAAAATCACATTGTTGCCTTACATTTGTGCTTAAATACTGTCTCCGAATTTTTTCTTGGAATGGGCAGAGCTTCGTAACTTGAAATCGCTCCAAATTACTTTTCATTTTCACTACCTAAAGACGATGACAGAAATAAATTAGAGAAATCTTAGAGAACCTATGGGAGGTAAGATAGAAACACAGGAAGGTTACTTTTTTTTAAATAGATTAATTGGCTTTAGGAATTTATATTAAATTCCTGAATACTGAATTTCTGGGTCAAAACATTTTTTAAACAAGGTAGTACAAGTTTAATGGAAGAAAGGACTCTTAGCAACCTGGCCATCACAGATCATTTTAAATTTTTTGTTCTTTTAAAAACCATAGATAAAAAAAAATGCTCTTTCACTGTAGCTTTGAAGATTATTTGAATACTAGGGAGTATGAAAATGTCCTCTTAGGTTTGCTGAGCCAAGTGCATTCTTTAGTGAGGTGCCTGTTAAAAATCTTTTGACTATTATTTTTAATGGGGCATTTAATCTTTTTTTTTTTTTAGAGGGTTGTTTAAAAGAGCAATCTATACAGTTCAATTACTACTATTAATACTATATATATTTTCTATTTGTCAACTGTCCTTTAATTGGTTAAAAAAGGATTTTAGTGTTTAGTGTTATATAGCTAGTGCTGTATTTGTTGTCAGGCTCAGTTTGAATTTCGCTACCTCTAAAAAATATACCAAATAAATAATTTTACATATATAACTTGTTTTGGGTCTCTGTCCTTCATTGCTCCTAGTGGATTCGAGCTAGACACAAGTTTTAAGATGTCCAACTATAGGTTATAGAAATGGCCTGGATCTCAAGTTTATTTATAAAATGGGTTTCAAAACCTACTCCATTAAGATGCTGTAGGCTTAAATTAACATATGCAAGTAGTTATCTGAATGTCTAGCACATGGTAAATACTCAATACAATTTTGATTTCAAAATAACACCCTACTAAGTCATACTACCAGAGAGCTGGCTGTTTGGAATTATTCTGACCTTTTCTTCTAGGAATGGTGTATTAACAGGAAAGCAGGACCAGAAGTGCCGTAGAAGTTCCCCAACAGCCACATAAAGGTGTTTCAATTCAGACTGAATATCATTTGGCACCATCTCTGCAGAAGAAAGAATTGGATAAAAGTTATTTCCACATATGTATAGTCTCTGAAAGAACGATCACTCACAAAATAAATATGATCATGTGTTCTTTGCCAATGCTAAACCAGGATGTGCTATTCAGAGATAAGTTAATGATTTTGTGGCTAACAGATCTTAAAATTTAAATTCCCTTAGATTTTGGAATAATTTTCAGGTTTCCTTTTATTCTAGGAGGCTGGAAAGTAAAAAAGAAAGCTTTTAGTATGATTAAGGAGACTAGCAATGTACTGCTGTTTGTAATATTAAGATAATTAATGAAACCTAACTCTTGTCTAAGTAGGATCTATACGCATAAAAACATAAGTTCCAGAAATGCTCCCAAAAAACAGAATATAATTTTTGCATTCCTCTCAACTTGCTCTTTAGAGTTTATTTAAGTAAAGGGACAGCAAAGAAAGTGGCCCAGCACATACGGTTTATGGCTTGCTGTGTCCCTCCCTGCATAAGTGCTCCTCCAGGTGACAGCGTTGTGATAGTACTACTGGCAGCACTACTTGAGAGAACCTGAAAGAAATGAAGACACAGAAAAGTGGTTTTTCTCTTCTTGCCATCTTTCTTACTTGTTTTACAGCAAAACATTCAGTACATCTTTATTCCTGTACTAACAGTATACAATTTATAGCAGCCAGAGTGAATTATTTTGCATGAGGCCAGAAAAAAATACCTACCAGTCTTCCAGCGAAACAAGCAAGTCTATAGAACTCAAAACTCACACTTTGGCTAGTAAAGCACTTTCTTAAGCACCAACTCAACTAAACTTGTGAACTTTTACCAATGAAGGTAAAATTGAGTTTAAGAAAACAAGCAAAAACAATATAACGTGTACTAGCCGGTAGCGGGGGGGGTGGGGGGGGGAGGAGAAAACAGAGCCGTTTGCCGTTTTCCAAAGGAGTGAATATACCTTGCCAAAAGGGGAAAAAAACATACTCCCCACTGTATCAGTATCAATAGTTAAGGAAATAATTGACCTATGTATTCAGTGGAATGCTTAACAAGTGCCAGGCACTGTGGTTATAGAGGAACAAATAATTTGTTGAATAGTTCAAGTGCAGGGCTAGTATGTGCAAGGCTTTTCAATGATGTTTTTGCAAGTAGAAATCTATGGGTATAAGGGACTGGCTGAAAATAAATTTTCAACCTGGCCTAAGGGTACAGGACATGACAACAATGAGTGAAGAGAACATGGGAGTTCATGTTATTCCTATTTCTTTTTGTCAGAAATTTAATGTGTTGGACCCAGAAGTTTCACTGATTGTTGAGTTTGCTGACTAGCCATGGGCTGCACTCAGGTACACACACCCAAGGAGAGATAACTTCCTGGGCATTCCTGAGTCAATTCATGTGTCTTAGATATTAAATCATTTTGGGGATGCAGAGTGGATGTGGGGAAAACTTTAAATATCTAAGATTGACCACAGCTTAAAAACAACCAGGAGAGTCTATCTGGGCCCAAGAGCCAGATGTTGGGCAGTTATATACCAAGAAGAAAAAAAGTAGTCAAATAATCTCAAATGTATTACGTGTGCATATATGTACATACCTATATTTCTCAGCTCTGGTCATGGAAGGGACAATAACACTAGCAGTAAATGATACCCCAAAAGCAATGAAAACACTGCACCCAGGTCTTTGTTTCTTTCTTTTTAAATTCTACACCAAGAGAGAGAATCCCAAGCAGGCTCCGCACTGAGGGCAGAGTCCGACTTAGGGCTCAATCACACCATGCTGATACCAAGACCCCAGAAATCAAGAGTGTGGCATTTAACTGACTGCACCACCCAGGCATCCCCAGATCTTTGGCTTCTAAATCTACGCAGCACTAAAGAAGATTCTGTGGCTGGGGCAGAGAAAGCATAAGATGAACCTGGAAGATCTCATTGTTCCATAAAGTAAGGTACTCAAAAATTGATGAAGAAATCATCAGAAAGATACAGGAGCCAGTGTGAGGGGCATGGGAAGGTACTAATTACTACAAAGAGGCATGGGTACACTTTTGGGGGTGACAAAACTGCTTTTTGACTTGTGTTGGTTGTTACCGAACTGCATATGTTTATTAAAATTTGCAAAAGAGACTAAAAAAATGTACATTTTATAATTTACTGCATGTAAATTATACCTTAGTTTAACAAAAAGACAGCAACAGTTAATAACCCAGAAAATAATGTAAGAACCCATGAATCCATTCTGATATAAATAAATGCAAGAGACGGAAAGGCAAGCTCTTCATCTTAGCAAAGTGTCAAATGATAAATGTAGAAGGAATAATGGGATTAGAAAATCACCATTTGGGGCACCTGAGTGGCTCAGTCAGTTGGGCGTCCAACTCTTAAGATTCTCTCTCCCTTTCCCTCTGCTCCTCCCACTGCTTGTGCACTCTCTCAAAGACAACAACAACAACAAAAAGTCACCATTTAACTACCATGGTATTGTTTCTGGTAAGAATAAAAAATGGATTCTAAAAAACTGTGGGTAATAGTTTGATAAGAAACAGAATATTTACATAGTCTTAAAAGTATTGCTCAAGGGGCACCTGGGTGGCTCAATGGGTTAAGCCTCTCCCTTTGGCTCAGATCATGATCTTAGGGTCCTGGGATTGAGTCCTGCATCAGGCTCAGTGGGGAGTCTGCTTCTCCCTCTGCCCTTCCTCCCCACTCATCATGCTCTCTGTCTCTCTCTCTCTGAAATAGATAAATAAAATCTTAAAACTGGCTCTACTCAAATATCAAGACCATGAAACTGTAAAACGATTCCATTTGAAAGGAGACTAAAGGGATACGAGAGAACCAAATACAACTTGGAACCTGACTTGGATGCTGGACCAAAAAAGTTTTCTTTGCTGTGAGGGACACTGCTGATACAACTGGTAACATTTTTGTATAAGACCTAAAGAATAACAATGCTTTATCAGTGTTAACTTATCATTTCTGTAATTATATTGTGTTATTTATGAGGAATGTTTTGTTTTAGGAAATACAAACTGAAATATTTCAGAGTTTCTAATCTCAAAATAGGCCAGAAAACATTCTTTTGGCAACTTGCTGTAAATTTGAGATTACTGCAAAATAAAAAGCAAAAAGTAAGTTCCAATACGTGACAAGTATTATAAAACATGTATGAACTCTGCCTCGGGGTTTACAAAAACAGACATGCCCCCATGCCCTGCCCCAAAACTTGTTCTGGGCATGCTGAGAATTGCTTTACAGAGATAATGAAATCTGAGCTGAGTTTTGAATAATTATTATTAGGGGCAGAACAGACTAAGGGCATTCTAAGAAGAGAGAAAGCCTGAGCTTTCTCTGTTTTCTAGGTAGTTTAGTGTGTTAGGCTGGAGAGAAGACTCTTGGTTGTGTGTGGAAGGGAATGGTGGGGATACAGCTGGAATGCAAACTGGAGATGTGAATCCGGGCCACAACGTAAAGGCTCTGGCACACCAGATAAAGGCATTCAGACAATTCCTATGTCAATGAAAGGGGACAGTAAAGGTTTTAAGCTGCAGGGTGATAAGATTAAATTTCTGTTTTTAGAAAGATAACCTGTAGAGGCATTGCGGAAAATTGATTCAGTGTGTTTAAACCAACGTTGTGGGAATCAAGAAATACTGAAGAATGGACAGAACTTGCCGAAGAATTTAAGTATGAATAAGAAAATAAAGACCTGATAATAAGCTCTATTTTATATATTCTAGTTTGAGGTCATGCAGAATATCTAGATAGTGATGTCCAGGAGTGTTTCGGAAATCTGGGAAATTTTCCCAATAACACTGGGTATGTGGAAGGAAAAAATTAGCAATCACAAAACTTATGTTATTTTTCATTACATCTTAACTTCAAATGCTTCTTGAGTATGCCAAATATCTTTTTTTCCCTACCTCTTGATTATTTTAAAATCTATTTAGCAGAAATATGCCTTTAAACCCAATTAAAACAGTTTATATAGTTCAATACAGTTGTGCTCATAAACGGAGGAAAGAACTATGGGAATTCTGGTTTTCAAACTGTACAAGTCACATACCTGAGTTAATTTGGGTGTATAAGCTTCCATTTCTTGCCTAATACTTTGAAAAGAATTAATAATGTCCTGACTTGTTGCATATTGTAGTGACTGGATTGGAGTTGGACCGTGATAATACCTGAAGATTAGCAAAGAATAAAGAAATTACTCATCACACAGAATAAAGGCGCTCAACATTTGCCCTTCAAATATTTTAGCAGTCTTCATAGAAGTTGTCCCCAAAGGAAAAAACAATATATTTAAACAGATTTCAATAAAGTAACTCAATTTTTATGGGGGTAATAAAAAAATAGCACAGAGAACCACCTTTTTATCTTAGCTTTTATCATTTAGCATCCTTTTCTGAAATGCACAAAGTAATTTTTTTTTTAAATAATTTTGAATTTGTCTTTTATTTTTTCTTTAATTTTTATTTATTTATTTATTTATGATAGTCACACAGAGAGAGAGAGAGAGACAGAGAGAGGCAGAGATACAGGCAGAGAGAGAAGCAGGCTCCATGCACTGGGAGCCCGACATGGGATCCGATCCCGGGTCTCCAGGATCGCGCCCTGGGCCAAATGCAGGCGCTAAACCGCTGCACCACCCAGGGATCCCCAAAGTAAATTTTCAAGGGAAGAAGATACTGTATTTTTATGGTAACAAAGGGATAGAAAACTTGGGTGCTACACTTGCAGAATATACTCTGCAGTGACTTGTGTTCTAGAACTGTTGTGCCTTAAGTTAATTTGATATTGACCAAACTTACCTATCTGACTTCTTGAGGTTTAGTGCAATCGTTTTTATGGAATTATTTTTTCCCAAGTCTTCATATTCAATGGACTCTTGTAACTTTGCCTGTAATTATCAATACAGCACTTTTTATGTTAACTTTTCCGTACAAAAGTAATAAATGTGACTGAAAAAGTACCACTATACAGAGAGTAAAATATGAAGTCTTCCCACCATGAGATTCGATTCCTAGAAATGAATGCTCTACAACTTGTTGAACTCATTTTCTCACCAACCACTCACAGAGTACCTGTTTTCTTCCTACACTCTGAAGTACACTTCCTACACATCTTAAGTATTACTGAACTTCCAGTTTTTAGCAGTCTGACAGGTGAAGATGGTGTATTTTACTATTTTTCTACCAAATAAGTAAGACTAATTTATTGTATGTGCTGTAAATACTTTTACTTGCGTGTTTTTTTTTTTTTTGGTTTTATTTCTTTCTTACTTATTATTCTGTGGATTAAATCTTTTGCCTAACTTTGATCCACTTAAGATTTATTGTGGAATAAGGAATCTGAGTTGTTTTAACAGTTCTCCCAACAGCATTTATAGAATAATGTCATTTCCTATGCATTATGAAATAGCATGTTTATCATGTATATTTAATTCTTCCAGGTATTTGGGTTTACTTCTGTACTATTTTGGTTTCTGTACTCTCTATTTTGGTTATACTAATCTGTTTTCTCCTGTACTAGTAGTAACAGACTGCTAAATTTCTACAGCCTATATGTTAATTATAAAAGAAATAAAGCAATCTACATATGGCTATTTGTGAAAATAATTCTACATTTCATCCTTTACATAGCTGTGAAATTCATCTGGTCAAACCTTCATCTATAGCTACCAAGACTAGGATCAAAATATTTAGGTTATTAAATAACCTGAAAACTTAGTATCTGAAATTACCCCTGTTTGGACAGTTTGAATATTCTCCTGGTAGTATAGGAACACAATATTCAGAATTAACACATTCACCAGTCCCACTTTACCTAAACCCAGAATTTTTTTTCTCAAATCTATACCCTTTTACCAACTTCAAGGCATATAGAAATCTTCATTAATTTTCACATAAATCAAGCTCATTTCTACCCCTGCTGTTGCTTCACCTAAGTCATATTCCTTTCTAACCTCCCATGATAACCCAAATCCCATACTTTTGCCAAAGTCTCATTCGATGACCTGATTCTCATACCTAACCGAAAACTCCATAAAAATACTCTTATTACTTCAGAATCTCTCATTCTATAAAACCCTTGTACAGAACATTCATCAGACCATTTATTTCAAACTATTGATTTCAAATAATGTCTAGAGTCAGCATTATTGAACACTGTGAAAATCCACACAAACCATGATTTTTAATTACCATGATTTTATTTTTAACAACTCTTTAATTACCAACTGTCAAATGTACTTAGTGTAATCGTACTGCAAAGAAAAGCATCACTTCCTAGATTTCATCTTAAACTCCTCTCTGTAACTTTCATTTTATTTTCACTTTTCTTAATCAGAAAAAAAAACTATTCAACTCATAAATAAGATATTTTTTAAAGGAGTGCACTTGTGATGATCACTGGGTATTATATATAAGTATCGAATCACTAAATTGTAGGGGTGCCTGGACTGCTCAGGCACTTAAGTGGCTGCCTTCAGCTCAGGTCATGATCCTGGAGCCCTGGGGTCCTGGAATAGAACCCAGTGTTGTGCTCCGTGCTCAGCAGGGGGTCTGCCTCTCCCTCTGCCCCTCCCTTCTGCTCATGCACACTCTCAAATAAATAAATAAATAAATCTTAAAAAAAATTAACAAAGCCAATAGAATATTTTTTCATTTTAAGTTTTCATTTAAATTCCAGTTAGTATATGGTACAGTCTTCGTTTTCAGGTATAGAATTTATTATTTTTTTTACAAGATTTTATTTATTTATTCAAGAGAAAGAGAACAGGAGCAGGATGATGGGCAGTGCGAGCAGAGAGGAAGAAGCAGGCTCCCCCATTGAGCAGACAGTCCAACGGGAGGCTTAAGTCCAGAACCCTAGAATCATGTCCTGAGCCAAAGGCAGATGCTTAACTGCCTGAGCTGCCCAGGCTTTGTTAATTTTAAAGGTTTTTTATTTTTTATTTTTTTAAAGATTTATTTATTTATTTATGAGAGAGAGAGAGAGAGAGAGAGAGAGGGGCAGAGACACAGGAGGAGGGAGAAGCAGGCTCCATGCCGGGAGCCTGATGTGGGACTCGATCCTGGGACTCCAGGATCGCGCCCTGGGCCAAAGGCAGGCGCTAAACCACTGAGCCACCCAGGGATCCCCTAAAGGTTTTTTAATTTATTCATTTGAGAGAGAGAGAAAGCAAAAGTATGAGAAAGGGGGAGGTTGAGAGGGAGGAGACAACCCACTGATCAGGGAGCCCAACCTGAGGCTCAATCCCAGGACCCTGAGATCATGACCTAAGCCGAAGGTAGACACTTAATCGAAGGAGCCACCAAGGTATCACCGGCTTTGTTAATTTTAAAAGTGTATATGCCTGTAGAAACATATTAAGTTACTAAAAAATGAACTAAAGTGTAAGACTCATTCATAATTCTTTTATGGAAAGAAAACCATTTAGCGAATTTTTGAAGGCCTTTTAAAAAAGTTCATAAACTTTTTTTTACATGTGAAATTGTACTACATAGCCTGTTCTGTGAACTTTGTATTTACTTAATTCATGAATTTTTATTTTCTTGATTCCTACTTTATTTTTGATTCCTACTTTAAATAACATAATTGCTATACTTCAAGTTTTATTCTGAAACACTTTTGATTTTGTGTTCCCTACAGACACTAAACTCATAAAGGATAAGAACTCTTATCCTTTTTTGTTTCCCACCCCCTAATATTTTCAGTGACTCAAAAATGGTTTCTTGAATATAATTTTTTATGAACTAATTATGGCATATGTGAACTCTTTTTAATTTAGTATGTCAGTAATCCTTTTCAAGTTATTCATGGCTGCATCAATCTCCATTGTATGGGCAGATATATTATTAGGATGTTTGCTACTTTGTTATAATACTATAATAGGTATGTGCATTTAAATATTTGCACACCTTTACCTTTTAAAATAACTGTCCAAAATGAATACTGTCCCCAAAATGGAATTAAGTGCATAAACCACTAAAATTTTAATACACATTGCTTGATTGCTGTTTATATTTATAATTAGGGAAGAACTTAAAAAATTGGGAGAGAAAAAAAAATTGGAGAGAGAGTAGCTTGGCAAAGTTGAAGGAAAAAATATGGAAGTAGATAATTCTGTCCATACTCCCCAAACGCCCCAAATGATTACTTCAATATTTAATGAGAACACATTTCTAATTCTGATATGCTGTTTAAAAGAGGCCCAAATCCTATCTTTTAAAATCATATACACAAACCTTTAGTTTTTCTTCCTGTCATATTGCCTTTGTTGAATACTCTTGCCCAGAACACAAACTGTATGTCAATATGTGTGTATGTGTACATGTGAAGGAAAAAAAAGAGAACAAAACCAGTAAGAACAGTTAACAGACAGGAATGCATGGAAAGTGGGCTGGCAAGTTAAAAACCAACAAAGTATTCTTTAAAACGTTCTATAATTTATGCCAAATGCTTAACGTCTTGGTCAGAAGAACTGAGTCATTTGAAATAATCTAGGGTTAACATAAAGTACTAATAGTTATACAAGGTTATCTGGAGAAACTTGAGCTCTAAACCTTCTGAACTTTTTACCCATACCCTTTTGACTGCAGGCTGGAAGCAATCTGCATCTCCAGAATTTCCATCGATGCTGCTGGGTTCACCATTTTGTTCATTTTGTGCTTCTCTTAAAACAAAGGGGGAAAATGTTAAAAATCAGAACAACACAACTCCATCTGGTTACCTTGAAAAGCCCAGTTATTGCACCTTTGCATGTATACTTAACTGTTTCCTGAGACCTGCTGCAAGGACCATGGCACTGTGATGGTTAAACCTCTTGATGATGGCAGCATTACTATTCTCCTTTATGGATTTAGAATTAGAAGTAGATGGCACAGAAGAAATGCCATAGCCCTATGAGAAACAATTTAGAAGATTAAAAATAAAGTTCTGGTTTTCTTATCCATTATGAGAGAGATGCCTAGCTGAAAAAGTTTTCTGGATGATGGGACTATATTAATTCTGAGCATTACTCAAATTTTGTTTTTTTGCGTTACTCAATTTTTACAGGTAAATATTTAACAAGTTACATACACACAAAAAAATACAACATGCTCCTTCTTCTAGCATGATAAAAATAATCTTAAACCACCCATTTTTTAAAGGAAGATTTTAAGTCATCTCTACACCCAGTGTGGCGCTCAAACTTCTAACCTTGAGATCAAGAATTGCATGCTCCACTGACCGAGCCAGGCAGGCACCCTGAACCGTGTTTTTCTTTCTTTCTTTCCTTTTTTTTTTAGAAGAGCTGTTTTGGATATAGTTAGCAAAATATTAAATGAAGAATTAGAATACAGGCATAGAATTAGAAAAAAAGGCATAGACTTAGGAGTCATGTAGATATGGAGTCAAATTCTGGCTTTATAACTTTTTAGTAAGTATTAGTCTAAGCAAGGGTAATCAACTTTTCCAAGCTCTGTAAAAATAAGTATTTAAGAAACAGATAGATATTTTCAAACATGTAGACAGAAAGTTGTTAAGACCTCGTGCCAAAGGAGCCAGAACACTAGTTAGCAGGGTGCTAGGCTATAAGCCAGTTACACATAGTTAAGTGCTGCAACAGAGGAAGTATTCTATCCCACAGGAGAGCAGAGATAGGTTCAAAAAAGCTTCATGGAGCACCATAAATTGATCAAGTGCTTGCAAGCCAGACACGAATACAGTAACATTTCAGGGAGAGGAAACTGCTTAAATATAGGTGTACAAGCAACATAATACATATGTGTCATAGGGTTTTCCTGGTCAGCAATACACCTGGAATGAAGGGTGGACCAGGGATTGGTGAGACATAGGGCTAAAAAGGGAAAAGATTATAAAAAGACTCATGCCGGGCAGCCCGGGTGGCTCCGCAGTTTAGCACTGCCTTCGGCCCAGGGCCTGATCCTGAAGACCTGGGATCGAGTCCCATGTTGGGCTCCCTGCATGGGGCCTGCTTCTCCCTCTGCCTGTGTGTCTCTGCCTCTCTCTGTCTCTCATAAATAAATTTAAAAAATCTTAAAGACTCATATGCCATTCATTCAGCAAATAATTACTGAATACCTATTACGTGTCATGTGCAGGGGATAGGTCAGTAAACGAGAGTCACCGTCACAAAACTTCTACTCTATTGAGATCACTTTTGAAAATGACAAGGGGTATGAAAAAAATAAAAGGGCGGCAGGATATAAGGACTGCATGGAGAGAGAGCAGGAACCACTTCAGATAGAGAGGTTAGAGAATGTCTCTCTTAAGATTTTATTTATTTACTCATGAGAGAGAGAGAGAGAGAGAGAGAGAGAGGCAGAGGGAGAGTAGGCTCCACACAGGGAGCCCGACTCAGGATCACGCCCGAGGCTGAAGGCGGCACCAAACCGCTGAGCAACTGAGGCTGCCCGAGAATGTCTCTCTTAAAGAAGTCTTTGAACAGATGTCTAAAAGATGGGTAGGAGCTAGTTAGGTAGAAGAGCAGGAAGGAGGAATAGCAAGTACAAAGACCCTGAGGTAGAAAAAGCTTGGGATAGACAAGAAAAAAGGTATCTAAGGGGATGAATGAGTGTAAGTGGCCTAAATTGAAGTAGCAGCAGGCAGAGGCCAAATCAAGAAGAGCCTTGTAGTTTTGATTTTTAGGTTCAATAAGAAACCACCAAAGAGTTTTACACAAAAAACTGTTATGATCTGATTTATAACTCTACTGCTAAGGGAAAGTAACATAGGGAACAAAGTTGAAAATAGGAGTATCAATTAGGAGGCTAATAAAAGCAATCAAAACAAAAATGGTGGTAGCTTAATTAATAGTAAGAGAGTTTAAGTGTGGGGATGCACAGTTGTAGGCAAATCGATGTATTGTAGAGGACTTGCTGATGAACTAAACATTGGAGGTGAAGGAAGGGGAGGAATCAAGGAGACTCCCAGCTTCTGGCTTGAGCAACTGAGTCCATGGTAATGTTCGTCTTTTTTTCTGAAGATTTTATTTATTTTGGGGGGGGAGGGGAGCGCGTGCGCGCACAAGTACAAGTGGGTGTTATAGGCAAAGGGAGAGGGAGAAACAGATTCCCTGCTGAGCACGGAGCCTGATGTGGGCCTTCATCCCAGAACCCTGAGATCATGACCTGAGCCAAAGGCAGATGCTGAACCGATTAAGCCACCTAAGCACCTCGATGCTATGTAATGGTAATTTTTTAAAAAATTAAGATACAGAAGATCCAAGAAGAAATAGGTTTAAGAGGATAAGAACAAAAGGTTCATTCTGGACATGCTATGCTGAGGTGTCTGTGAAATATCTAAGTGAAGATAGTAAGCAGGTATGTGTATAATTTTGGAGTTCTGGGGTCAGAGAGACCAGGGCTACCTGGGATTCATCATTACGTATTAGTATTTAAAGCAATGGAAGAAAATGTATCCAGAAGGTGGCCCAAGGCCATACCCTGGAAAAGTTACAACTAGAGGATATAGGGGAAAGAGGCACCAAAGGAAAAACAGAATCACCCAACATTTCTATTTACAGAATTGGTTATATAAATGTTCATTTCTCCATATAATGGAATATCAAGCAAGCACACCAAAACATAAATAAAAGTAACACCTATGATTTGCTGAGCACTGTGTACCACACTCTTCTAAGCTCTTGTAGCAATCCCATAGTCAGCACTTTTCTTTGTACTGAATTTATTCAACTCAGATATAACTGATACATAACATTTTATAAGTTAAAGGTATAAACTGTATTAACCTCATATTTCTATATTGCAGTATGATTACTCTAAAGTTAACATCTCTATCATATCATGTAATTATCATTTCCTGTTCTGCAGTGAGAACTAAGATGTAGCAACTCTGAAGTTTATAACACAGCATTGTTGACCATAGGCTGCATATTAGTTCTTTAGAACTTATTTATCTGCTAGTGGCAAGTTGGTTATCCTTAACCAACATCTCAATTTTCCTATCCCCTACTAATAAGGTCAGTACTATTAACCTCATTCCATAAGAAAACTTGGAATGACAGTCTAAGCCAGGTAGTTTGGTCCTATAGTCTATGTACTTAACAACTATGGTTTATATAACTAGGACTGACAGTGGTTAACAGGCAAAGTGAAGAACAAAATCACACATGAATACGTATAATATGCCATCATTTTTTTTTTTTAATTTTTGTTTATTTATGATAGTCACACAGAGAGAGAGGTAGAGACACAGGCAGAGGGAGAAGCAGGCTCCATGCACTGGGAGCCCGACGTGGGATTCGATCCCAGGTCTCCAGGATCGCGCCCTGAGCCAAAGGCAGGCGCCAAACCGCTGCGCCACCCAGGGATCCCCTCATTTTTTTTTTTTTTTGTTAAAAAAAATTTATTTCAGTAAACTCTGCACCCAAAGCGGGGCTTGAACTCACAACCTTGCGATTAAGAGTCACATGCTCTGCAAACTGAATCAGGCCAGCACCCCAAAATACCATCATTTGTATTTTCTTAAACAACCCCCCCCAAACCCACTAATATCTTTCCCCCATATTAAGCTATACTTCTAAGCTTCACAAAACTTCATATTTTCAGAATGATTTAAAGAGGGCCATTTTTTTTTTTTTTTTTTAAGATTTTATTTATTTATTCATGATAGTCACACAGAGAGAGAGAGAGAGAGAGGCAGAGACATAGGCAGAGGGAGAAGCAGGCTCCATGCAGGGAGCCCGATGTGGGATTCGATCCCGGGTCTCCAGGATCGCGCTCTGGGCCAAGGCAGACGCCAAACCGCTGCGCCACCCAGGGATCCCGAGGGCCATGTTTTAATGTATTGAAACTCACCAAGAAAGTGCCTGAATATAGAGAATTAACAAGAAAACTCAATTTCATTAAGGAAATGACTTATCTGGGCACCCAGGATTATTTTCTGCTAAAAACTGTAGGTTAAAAGTTTCCTCACCTTGCTGAATACTATACACTAAAATAAAGCAAAAGTTTAGAAAAAGTTTGGAAGGTTTAAGCATGTGTATATGGCCAGCAGAAGAGGAGCCAAAAGAAAGGTAAGAAAATGAAAATCTGAGTATAAAGAAGAATAATTGAGGAAAGCAGGCTTCTAGCCTAGAAGACGGGAAGGGAACCCATCCTTCCCTGTGACCAATACATCTGTAAGTCTGGAGTCCTGAGGTGGAGGTAGGTGGTGCATACCTGGTGGTCTAGCTGTTGAAACATTATCAGAGCTGGTAAGGTCATGGGTGTGCTCAAGGTCTGGCATATAGTGGGCTATGGAAAAATGTTATCTTTTCTTGGCCTATTGATATTTACTCATATTTCTTTAGATCAACATCAGAAAATAAAGCAGACTCACAAATATCTTAAGCCTTCACATTACTTAGAGAAGTACCAATGAGCTAGAGCTAGAAAATTCTTTTTTTTTTAGAAAATTCTTTTTATTTTTTTATTTATTTTTTTTTTTTTTCTTTTTAAATTAAGAACTTAGAAATTGTATGTAGCTGCTTAAGATCTTATGGGCATTGCAATTGATCGGTACATCTTTTTTTTTTTAATATTTTTATTTATTTATTCATGATCGACAGAGAGGGAGGGAGAGAGAGAGAGAGGCAGAGACACAGGCAGAGGGAGAAGCAGGCTCCATGCACCGGAGCCCGACGTGGGATTCGATCCCGGGTCTCCAGGATCGCGCCCTGGGCCAAAGGCAGGCGCTAAACCGCTGCACCACCCAGGGATCCCCTAGAAAATTCTTTTTAAAAAAAAGTTTTAGTGGGGATCCCTGGGTGGTTCAGCGCCTGCCTTTGGCCCAGTGCGTGATCCTGGAGTCCCGGGATGGAGTCCCGCTTCAGGCTCCTGCTTGGCATGGAGCCTGCTTCTCCCTCTGCCTCTCTATGTCTATCATGAATAAATAAAAAAAAATCTTTAAAAAAAAGAAATTAAAAGTTTTAGCAACTCAGGAATTTCAATTTTCCAAGGCGATTTTAATAGCAAATGGTGCTGACAAGACTTCTGATAAATCACTCCAAATAACAATATTTATGTGAAATACCTATACTGAGGGAAATTTTTAAAAGAATTTTTTTTTTAATTTTTATTTATTTATGATAGTCACAGAGAGAGAGAGAGAGGCAGAGACACAGGCAGAGGGAGAAGCAGGCTCCATGCACCAGGAGCCTGATGTGGGATTCGATCCCGGGTCTCCAGGATCGCGCCCTGGGCCAAAGGCAGGCGCTAAACCGCTGCGTCACCCAGGGATCCCTGTTTTTTTTTTTTTTAAATTAAGATTTTTATTTTATTTGACAGAGAAAAAGCCAGAGAGCACAAGTGTGGTGAATACCAGAGGGAGAGGGAGAGGCAGGTTCCCTGCCGAGCAGGGAGCCCCATACAGGGCTTGATCCCAGGACCCTGGGACCCTGGCCCGAACCAACAGCAGATGCTCAAAAGACTGAGTCATCCAGGTGCTCTAGATATTTTTAAACCAGCTGAAGACTGTTTTCTCTCATAAATTCTTTTTAACGAAAATTTGTTTCTTGTGGGGCGCCCGGGTGGCTCAGTTGGTTAAGCATTGGACTTCAGCTCAGGTCATCATCTTGGGGTCCTAGGATGGAGCTCGGTGTCGGGCTCTGTACTCAGCAAGGAATCTGCTTGTTCTTGTCTTTCTCCCTCTCACTCTGCCCCTCCTCTGACCTGTGCTCTCTTGGTCTCTCTCTCAAATAATATCTTTTAAAAAAGGTGTTTTTTTTTTTTTTTTTTTGGTGTGTGTGTTTTTTAGTAGGCTCTAGGCCCAAGCTTGAACTCACAACCCTTACACCAAGAGTCACATGCTCTACCAACTGAGCCAGCCAGGTGCCCCTCTTACAAATTCTTTTACTTCTACTTACCTCATCTAATGATTTATCTTCCAAAGCAGTCAAATCAAGTAGTGGGTTTTTCACTCCTAATGAAACCATTGTTTTTAACCCTAGAAAATCAATGAAATAAAAAATTGGTCAAGTCTGACCTTCCTCAGAAATAAAAAAATTCACTAATGGCACTATGACTAGAGGACCAGAAAACAGCAAAACAAATTTAGAGTGTGTCAGGGAGAAATGATTACCTTTTTCATCAATTTTGGCACATTCTGCAAAGAGGTCTTTTGACCCCGTATTCAGGCGGTCCCTATGAAAATAATGGGACTGAAAGAAACGTGTCCAAAACTCTTTTTCTGTCATGTTGTGAGGAACATTTTCTGCATACTTCATTTTTACTGTGGAAAAAAACCATAATACTTACATACAAAATTTCCATTTCTTAAAATCTCTCAAATTAGTTGAAATATGGATAATGGAAAAACTAAATTAAACTGTTCAACTTTATATACTGTGTGTCATAATCTAATTGGAAATATGAAATATAACTTGAAAGATTAAGTGACACAGTCCCTTTATGAATCTTAAATTACAAACAAAATCTTATTTTGCACCATTAACAAGTTTCAGTTTTAGCAGAAATATCAAAAATCAATACCCACTAGACTATCTGTTCAGCACATTCCAGAAGTTCAGAGTCCAATAAACAAGAGGTTAAGAGCATGGTCTCTTGAGCCAAACAGCCTGAGTTTATTTATTTTTTTTTCAGCCTGAGTTTAAAATTTTAGATTTGCCATTACTATGTGACCTTGTACAAATTACATAACTTCTCTGTATCTTGATTTCCTCATCTGTCATATGAAGGTATAAGAACACCCACTTCATTGGGTTATTTGTGATGACTAAATGAGTTAATACATATAAAGGCCTTAGAATAGTGTGATATATAATAAATACTATATAATTACATTATTATAAAAATATACAAAAATAATTATATTACAATCTGACAACTCTTTGAGACAGACACAAGCCTCTATAGAAGCAAAGGGAGGCTTATACCTGCCCAAAGAAGTCAGGATTTTATAGAAGTGGCAGTGAGGCAATACTTGAGTCCTATAAGGGAGATATGTTTCTAAAGGACTAATGGAGCAGGGGTGAGGGAGTGAGGGGAGAGAACAGCATGCGGTTTGAGAGAGAACAGTTTAGTCAGTAAAATAACTGAAGTGGTGGCTCTCCTCCTTGGCTGCACCTCATAAATTACTAAGGCTGGGATCAAGTCATTTATACTTTTAGGATGGTTTCTGCAAAGGTAATGATTTGTGGGTTAGAAAGGTCACTGTGGAGGCAGTATGAAGGATGATTTGAATTACTGCTGTAGAGACTCATTTATTGATGCCTCTGGAGTAGGTCATTTTGTGCAGGTATGCTGAAGGGTAAATAAAGTTTAAGAACCACTGATGAAAGAATGGGAAAGTCATTATACCAATGAACTGATCCTTTAATAACTACCATAAGAGACCCTTAATCACGGGAAACAAACAGAGAGTCACTGGGGGGAGAAAGGTGGGGGATGGGGTAACTGGGCAATGAACTATTAAGCAGGCCATGGAGTCCCACATCAGGCTCCTTGCAGGGAGCCTGCTTCTACCTCTACCTATGTCTCTGCCTCTCTCTCATGAATAAATAAAATCTAAAAAAAAAAAAAAAAAAAAAAGAGAAGGCACAGGATGTGATGAGCACTGGGTATTATATAAGACCGACGAATCACTGACCTCTATCTCTGAAACCAATAATACATTATGTTAACTAAATAAATTTAAATAAAGCTTAATAAAAAATAATAAAAAAATAACTACTGTATGTTTTCGCAGATTTTGTTGTACTTCATCAGGAATAAAGGTAAAGGTTTTTGTTTTTCGCTGATGTATTACTGAATTCATCCACACAAATATTTCAACTATGTGGAAAAATTGATTCTTACCTGCTGGATAGGTCCTAAATATGGACTCGATGATATCAGAGGTTAAATTGTACCTCAGACCATTACATCCATCTGTTTGGGGCCGGACATCAGCCTAAATTAAGACCAGACGTATATATTTATTACAATATTGGGGGAAAATATATAAGCATATAATAGACACTGGACAAAGGTGGAAAAACAGACTTTTCTGAATAAACAACACAGACAGAATTAAGTCCCTCATTTGTAATTTTTGGCACTGAGATAGGGCTCAAAGAAGCCTGACCTGGTTTCACTTAATCTTACTGATGTGTAAAACCTGCTTCCTTGAATTACCAAAACTATAAACCTTGGTTACTAAATTACTATCTGGTTTCTCTAGGAAAGACTTTATTAATTCAGTTCACTACTAAGCACCCAGGAAGATGCTAAACATATAAATGGTAGTCAAATTTTTTGTTGAATGCATAAATACTGCTTTGGTTCTTCCAGAGTACAGATTAAATTAATCCCACTTTCTAATTCTACAGGTAAGGCATTCCCAATTTTTCATTAACATACATTTTACAAATCTTAATTCTTCTGAAACACCATGGTCATTACACATTTAACTCTGAATTTTAAGTATAGCAATCATAAAAAAACGTACCAGAAAGCCCTAAATTTAAAAGAATTAGGGGAAATAAGTACTAGTCCAATTGCTGAAAGATTCTCTTTATTTATTAAAGTCCATAAATTTCTAGCATGTTAGGGTCAAGTCCAAAAACCAAAAAAGTAGAACTGGCAAAAAGTATCAATTTAATAAATACTGCATATATTTTAAAAGATTTTTTTAAAGAAGAACACTGTAGATACCAAAGTATCCACTGATTTACTTAAAGGAAATGCTAGTTTTTACAAAAGAAATGGCACAGTTATGACATATACCAGGGTTTTCTTTTTTTTCTCTTCAGAAATCTAGAGGGGTCACATACCAGAAATGCTGCAGAAATGCCAACATCCTGCTTATGATTGGATGTAGAAGAACTCTCTGTTGCATTCACATTTAAACGATTGGCCCAGAATTCCTCAGCGCTGATCACTTGACTCACAACAAGGTCTTTATAAAGCTGAAACAAAACAGGATCTTCTTGCAGCATTCTGGTGATAGAATAGATTGAACATTTTGAACTTCTGGAATAAAACACCATTTATGTAACACTTTTTTAAAAGACTTTAACAACATGAAACACTAACACACTCAACTTCCATTTTATAATGTGGGAGCGGCAGAGGTCATTTAATTCATTTGTTAGTAATTACAACAAACAAGCTAACAAAAAAACATTTCTGGAGGAACAACTGAAGAAAAGTGGAAGTCTGAAGAAGCAAAGACTAAACTCCTTGAAGGCATGGATTTGGTATTATTTGTCTCTGTATCCTAGTGATACAGAGGTCATTGTATCTGTATTTGTACTGTATTCTCCTTCACAGATGAAGGGGAAAAGGAAAGAGAGGGGGTATGCATGAGATTTTCTGGCCATTAGTTTTTCCACTAATAAGCACCTGGAGACTTAAGCACTCATGGCCTGGAAATATTGGTGATGGAATAATTCATCTTACCAGAAACTCATCATTTGATATTCTTTCTCAACTTTTTTACAATGTGATTTCTTTCAAGTTTCTCACTCACAAACATATTTCTAAATGGTTTTGTGTCGTCTCTGTGGCAGTAAACTGGGAAAAGGAATGAAAGGACCTTAGCACCTTTGGGTCCCAGTTGTGTTCCTCATCAGACGTTACACTTGAGGCAGTACAAGGGATAAAAAATAACAAGGTGTGACTCTACTTAGAGACCAGAGAGAACCTAGGGTCTCTTTATTCTTTTCCCCCTTCACCTGTTTTTCTCTTCCAGCTCTTTATTCGCTTTCCTCTTGAATTTGGGCAGCAGCTGCTGAAGAAGGTCTTTCACTGCATCTCGCTCTTTCACAGCTGTGCTTTCATTGGAAAAATGGAAGTTAGTTGTGTCCCCTGCATGCAACACCAGCTGAAGTTGAATTTTAGCTTTTCCTTCTGGACTGATTTTCTGGCCTAAAAAGAAGCATGAGGCAAATTAGATGAGGACACCCACACTGTGGAAATTGTCCTACAATAGGCTACTTCTTCCTCCCAAGAAGATTCAGAATTCCTTTGGGCTTCAGCTGCCCTGCTCCAATCTTAATGCTTTTGCAGAAATGCCCTCTTCTCAAATAATTCCATATATTCAGAGCAGAGTTTAACAAATTCACCGCTAACCACTCTGCTTCCTTCTTTAGTATCCTTTGTTGGCATTTCTTACCCAATGCCTCCACCTCCAGATACTAAAGGGCTTCTGTTTCCATTCAAGATGGAGCAGATCTCTAAAGAGCCAGCTATTTAGAGATAATAATTGAACCTACCCTGAAAAGCTGCCTCCAATCAACATTAATAAAAATGATCTGTCATAGTTAAAAAAAGAAAAAACTCCCAAAACATAGCCCATGGCTTACTAACTTCAAAGAAAAAAATATATTTTACATTTGAGAGATCTGGGTCACCATTTCAATCAAGTGATGAAATTTTAATGAGTCTCATTCAAAGTGGGTGGGACAACCTAACACTATGGGCTTTCTGAGGGAATAGAAAAGTAGGTAAATAACACCACCTATGTGTGTTCTTGCTGTGAAAGTTTAACCTGAGTATGATCAAGCCTGTAGAAGTGACTCAGTTTATGAGAAATACAGGTCTGCACAAATAAAGAAAACCTTGAGGAGACAAGCACACATAATCCAAATGTGGTATGCAACACTCTACAGACTGAAGACACTACAAGTCCATATGTGAACCTAGATTGCATATAATTAAAAAAAAAAATCACTGCTACTGAAAACGTTATTGGGGGATCCCTGGGTGGCGTAGCCGTTTGGCGCCTGCCTTTGGCCCAGGGCGCGATCCTGGAGACCCGGGATCGAATCCCACATCGGGCTCCCGGTGCATGGAGCCTGCTTCTCCCTCTGCCTGTGTCTCTGCTTCTTTCTCTCTCTGTGACTATCATAAATAAATAAAAATTAAAAAAAAATTTATAAAAAAAAAGATTTGAAAACGTTATTGGGACAACTGGGGAAATGTCACAACGTTCTGGATATTATTAAAAATTTCTTGGTGTGAAAATATTACAGCAAAATGTATGCACACATAATCTTAAGTGGATTATATAGGTATGCATTGCACCATTTCTTTCTTTCTTTTTTTTTTTTTGCATTGTACCATTCCTAAAAATTTTTCTGTTACTTTGAAAATTTTCATAATAAATTGAGGCTAAGAATGTCAAAATACACCCACATAATGGAGAACTTGTACTCTTAAACAGTGGGCCTCATGGTGATAGCAGTGCTTGTCTCTGTCAGGGGAAGAGAGATGGAGGGGCTTTGTCTCATGAAATGGGAGACTCCTGGTAGTCTGAAACAAATTGCCTAGAGTTGTAACCCAAACCACCTATTAAAACCCCTAAACAAACTTTACTACTGAAAACACCAATACAGAGCAATTTACACTGTCAGCCACCCTATTCTGGTATTCTATTTTTCCAAAACAAAACTATAACTTCTTTCTAGGCATCTTTTCTCAGTCATTGCTCTATCCTTGCTCTATCTTGGCTTTTGCCTTTGAGAGGCCTACTTCTTAAGTTTTTTATTTTTTTTTATTTTTTTTAAATTTTTATTTATTTATGATAGTCACAGAGAGAGAGAAAGGCAGAGACATAGGCAGAGGGAGAAGCAGGCTCCATGCACTGGGAGCCCGATGTGGGATTCGATCCCGGGTCTCCAGAATTGCGCCCTGGGCCAAAGGCGGGCGCCAAACCGCTGCGCCACCCAGGGATCCCTTCTTAAGTTTTTTAATTAGCAAACTTAACTGCTGATTTTCACCTTAGTAATTTACTATTGATAACTCTGAACGTCTTCTTCCAGAAATGGGTATTCTTTCAAATATTCAAATTAAAATGAAAACTGATCTGGTGCAGATCTGGATTTGGGTATGAGCTCTCCTTCCTAATAAGAGAAGAACTGTCGGGAAACAGGAGAAAGGTATATTCCTCTATTGTATGTTGTGGGTATCACAATGAGTGTGTGTTTTGCAGAGCTACAGGACCAGCTTCCTGTTCAAGAGAAATGCTAATAGAGGCAGTTCCTAATTTATGGGTCTCTTCTAGTACAACTGTTAGTTTAAAAGAGTACTAAGAGGAATCTGATGAAGCACTTTCCCACAAAGTTTTAAAAGGAGGTAGTATTCAGAATGAAAAGTGGACAAAACATCAGATAGCTTAGGCAGTACCTAATTATGATGAATTTTAACAGTATTTCCTTCTGAAAGTTAAAATTCTAAGTTATTTCAGTGGCGGTAGATGAAAATCCTGGTCATTTCCAGCAGCAAAACTGAGGTAAGTCCTTAGGGCCACTGTTGACACACAAAGTACTTCTATATCTTGAGTATCTGCAAGTGGAAGGTTGTCTTTTTTTGAGGTGTCATGTTCCTTGAAATTTACACAACAGGATTTTATCTAGGAGAATAATTTTATGTTCAGGAAAATAAATGAATTCATATTAATGGTCACAGCTCAGATACCACAATTTGTTAAGGAGACTGTGCTCTGTATTTCTCCTATTAAGTATAAAAAAGTGAGTCTATCTTTTCAACAGATGATGGTCACATAACTAAAGATTAATTAGACAACTTGCTTACATCATACAATTTTATTAAAGGACAATCTGCCATTATCTGTCAACATTTTAAATGCACGAACCATCCGAAGCAGTAAATCTACTGCAGGGATGTATCCCATACATACCACCTCACAAAGATTATTAGCACACATAACTATATTGCAGCATTGTTTTCATTAAAAGAATTCAGGAGACTTCATAACTGCCCTTCAACAGAAAACTAATTAAATACATGACTATATCCATTCAGTGGAGTATTAGGCAACTCCTAAAGAGAAGGTAGGTGTGGAGATCTTTATGTAATAAAGATTTATATGGGGATCCCTGGGTGGCGCAGCAGTTTGGCGCCTGCCTTTGGCCCAGGGCACGATCCTGGAGACCCCGGATCGAATCCCACGTCGGGCTCCTGGTGCATGGAGCCTGCTTCTCCCTCTGCCTATGTCTCTGCACCACCGCGCCCCCCCCCACCCGTCTGTGTGTGACTATCATAAATAAATAAAAATTAAAAAAAAGAGATTTATATGTTCAAAGCTATATAAACTCTATTATTAATTGGAAAAGACAAGTTACAGAATAACAGATTCAGTGATCCCACTTTATATTATTTCAACATGATTATTTTTTGGACACTATAATAAAAACTCCCATAAAGACTATATAAGCAATCTTCTTATAAAATTACTGACAAATATTCCATCAAACCTTAGTATAGCTGACTTACATTTAATATCTGCATACATATGGCTGATTGTAAATCTATCTTTGCCTTCAGGTGCCCAAGCAATTCTTTCTGCCATGAGGTATAAAGCTCCATCCTGCTTCTTTTGACGCACCTTCTTCACAATCAACAAAACCTCTTCAGATGAAGTTGCCATGATGTCTAGGAAGTGCTAAAAGAGAGTTCACATCTTAATTAGGATCATACTTGTTGACTTCTGGAGTCTTTCCAAATCTAAACCTAAACTAATAATGAGGAAAAATGTCTGTGACTCAAAGTTGGAGTTGTATGGCACGACCTTATAAAATCAAATTTAATCTGCTCATATCACAGGTGTGAAATTTACACGATATACTTTATGACACTTGGCAGTTTTTAAACCATCTCTACGTATTCTAATCAGAGTATTTTTAATTTTACTTTTAGTTTCTCAATATTATTCTTAAATCTTAAATATATAATTTGACTACAGATATGCTATCTTTAATCTACATGCGGAATTGTGGAACTTTAGAATTAGGACCCTACTGAATGTTTAGTTCAATTTTTTTCAGCTGAAACAACTAAGGGCCAAAGGATTTGTGTGACTTTCCAGAACCACTTTGAACTGAAACCACACCCACATCTCCTGATTCCTAGTTTAAGTTTCTTCCTGTATGCTTTCAAAAGAAAACTTTTAACACTTCAGATGCTATTTCCCCCATCTTTTACAATCAAGTATCTTTAAGCTGAATTGTTCTCTTGGTCTCGGTGGAAGATTCACTTGTATATGACTAATTCATTACCTAGGAAACCACCTTTAGTCTGCCTCTTTCTCTACTCCCTTCCTTCCAGTCCTGGGAATCTTACATGCTCAACTGAAATCCTAGATGCTTGAGTGTGGCTTTCTAGAATATGACTCTGAAAAGGAATTTGAGGTTGTATGGGCTTAAGGAAAGAAGCCATGATTGATAGCAATGTTTGCCATGGGCTGGGATGGGCAAAGTGATAGCACATATATGATGCCACATATACGTCATTTCTGATGAAGTTACGGCTTTAAGTTTTCATTCTCAAATAAATGATTTAAAGTATAATTTTAAAACATTTGCTTCTTCAAGGATAGCTTATAATACAATTTTAGAGAAATCCACATATCTAGGTATCATAAAAATTAAGTTTGTCATGAGAAACTGAGGCTTTACTGAAATGTTTTTCCTGGAAGTTAATTAAAACAAATGAGAACAATGAAATACTGGATCTGCCATCAGTTATTCAAAATAATTGAGAAATGTTTCTATTTGGAAGTGGAGAAGTAAGCACCAGGAAGAGTGGCAGGCATTAAAAATAATGGAAACCATCAATTCTTCCATCACCTCTTAGCATTAATGAAAAACATGACTGGATTAAAAAACGTTTTATAGTAGTTGACACATTACATTAGTTTCATACACTTAATACAGTAAATCCAGTAAGTTATGCTCACCACAAGTATCACCTAACCTGTTTTTTGAAATGCAGATCATTACATTTATCAGTGTTTTTTTCTTTTTTGTACTTAAATCAGTTATGAATTGGGTCTTAAATGAGGATTTTGGCAGAGAAAAGGAAATAGGCATTACAGGCAAAGAGAACGATTTGGGGCAAAGGCCTGAGATGCTAGGAATGGTAAATAGCCTGCTCTGGTTGTAGTATAAAGTTCATGATAAAGATCAGTGGGATATGGAATGGGATGGTTAAGACAGAGACAGTGGAGAATGCCACCATACATGGCAGACAACAGAAAAACCTCTAAGGACTTCTGAATAGGCCAGAGATTTGTATTTTAGGAAACTGATCTGTGGACAAGATGAGAGATACTTAAAAGGACTAGCAAGGGTCTGAACCAGGCTGGTGGCATCAAGAATGGAGAGGAAGGGACAAGGAAGAATACTGAAGAAGGATGAATAGACACTGCAAGTACTGAAGGTGTCACAGCGCTTGCTCATACCCCACTCCTAATCCCTACTAACATGAGTACAGTGTGCCATTTACAGAAAAAATTTAAAAGGAAGAAGAGGTTTGAAAGTGAAGACAAGGAATTCAGTTTTGGACATGAAGAGTGTGAGATGCTGTTGAGTCATGCAGGTGGAGATTAATTAACTCATTTTTCACTTGCCATTGAAAATACTTCCCCATGTTAACAATCTCCAGTTTGGAGATCTATAAAATAAACATGACAGAGGCTAACATTCTTAATACCACCTTTTAACTAATTTATTTATTTGATATCCTAAGATTTTTTTTTTTTTAAATCTTTTATTTATTTATGATAGTCACACACACAGAGAGAGAGGCAGAGACATAGACAGAGGGAGAAGCAGGCTCCATGCACCGGGAGCCTGACGTGGGATTTGATCCCGGATCTCCAGGATCGCGCCCTGGGCCAAAGGCAGGCGCCAAACCGCTGCACCACCCAGGGATCCCCGATATCCTAAGATTTTGATTAGAGTTACTGCTGCTTAAAAAGTTTGAAAAACCACTGTTTAACTGTTTTAAAAGACTAATGACATGAAAAGACACAGGTAATCAAAAAAGGGGGGAAAAGCATGTAGTTTGATTTCATATTATTAAATTTTAAAAATTTAGTAAAATGTACTCAATGCAGGGAGCCTGGCTGGCTCTGTTGGTAGAGTATGCAACTCCTGATCTCAGGGTCATGAGTTCAAGCCCCACATTGAGTGCAGAACTTAAATCAAAAAATGAAAGTACTCCATGCTTCATGTTATGTGTGAAGCACTGGGCTAAGTTCTTTATAGGTATTATCTCATTCAATCCCTAGTTAACAATCCCCAGGTAGGTTCTATTATTAGTTTCATTCTACAGATAAAGGAAACTGGGTCTTAAAAAAAAAAAAAAAAAAAAATTCAACATGCCTTCCCAAAGCATCAAGGAAAATAGCTAGGTCTGAATTTGGGTCAGTCTGACCTTAGAGTTCCACCATGCTGTTTTGCAAATAATATATGACTGGATAAATATACACCCATCTTCATAGTGGTTACCTATGGGTGATGGGATTACAGACGACTTGAATGTTCTTTTTGTTTTCTGGGTTAGCTATAATACATATTTTGCAATGAGAAAGGTAGTTATTAAAAAAGTCTTTCCAAGAATTTGTTCCCTATCAAACCAGAGGTATATAAAGTAACATGGGAAAAATAGGACTATTACTGTAAGACAACAACTGTTATTTTCAAAATTTCTGTAATATTTATTAATTTATTGGTTTTTTTCCAAAGATTTTTTATTTATTCATTTGAAAGAGACACCAAGCGAATGAGAGCACAGCAGGGAGAAGGGGCAGAGGGAGAAAAAGCAGGCTCTCTACAGAGCAGGAGCAGAGAGCGCAACGTTGGGACTTATACCCAGGAACCCAGAATCATGACCTGAGCCAAAGGCAGACATGTAACTGACTGAGCCACCCAGGCGCCCCCAATTTATTTTTTTATTTAGTTAAAAAACTTAATGTACAAAGAAAATTTCATAACATGTATAGAACTTAATATTAATTTTTATACTTATTATATAGTAAACATAATACCAATAAAAAAGTCTGTACTATCTGAAATTACGCTACAGTGTAATTACATACACATGTTTTAGGAAGCATGAATTAAAATCTAAAAGATAGGACGGGGAGGCTTTGTGGACGGGGGAAAGCAAATAATTATAAGTATGTCCATATACAGAGAAAAGCAGTGAGCAAGGACAGCTGATCAAGCAATTAACTGTGTTTATAGGCACAAATAAAAAGTGCTAGCTTTGGAAAAGAACAGAAAAACTTTCTGAGATGAGAAGGTAAGAAAGAAGAGTGAAGACAATGTAAAATGGAGAATAAATCAGATGGAGAGAACCATGAGAGTCACTAGCATGTAAAACCATTTATATTAAAAAATCCACTTGAGAACATTAAAAATGAATCAGAGATAAGTAATTGAACATTGGGATGACTAGTCAATTGTCTCACAGCTAACTTGCTTGGCAAATTTCCTTGTACATCTATTGCGCCTCTGATAATTGTACAAGGACCAGTTTTAGAAAGTTTAATAGACCCAGTGGGGATACCATATAATGCCTTATGGGACTTCCAGATTTCTCTTGAGGGTGACACCTTGGGTAGCAAAACTTCTTTCCAGTAAAACTCTGTAAAAGCCACAGAATATTTTGCTTATGAAAAATATTGGTTAGTTCCATTTAAGCAAATTAGCTTGAAGATCTAGTTTACTTACAAAGATTTTTAAAAAAATATTCTATTATTTATTCGAGAGAAAGAGAGAGAGCGTACATGCAGGGGGAGGACCAGAGGGAGAAGGAAAGGAACAAGTAGTCTCCTTGCTGAGCACAGAGCTGGACGCAGGGCTCAATCCCAGGATCCTGAGATCATGGCCTGAGCCAAAACCAAGAGTTGGACACTCAACCAACTGAGCCACCCAAGTGCCCCACTCACAAGATTATTTACTTTACGAAATTATCTGCCACAAGACTTCTTTAAATAGCAAGACCTCCAGTAAAGGCATTAATTCATTTGTAGTTAAATATTTGCTTGAAACTATACATGTCTGCTCTGAGGCTTTGCACATTCTCCTCCTTTCCTATCAACTGGCTTTTAGTCATTTTTTTGGGTCTATTCTAGGTTTCAGAATTACTAGGCAAGACTTTCTGTTCTTCTTCTCTTTATAGCACTTACCACACTACAATTAATTTCTAAAGTAATTCTTTTAATGTTTGTCTCCCCGACAGACTATGAGCTTCACAAAGGGAAGAGGATGCATGTGTTGTATTCACTGTAATACAGCACCCAGTAACATATTTGGCCTGTATGAAGAGTGTAACAAATACCTGTGACATCTATTTAAGATTTGTTATTAAAAGAACACTAGCTTGGTAAGATACATAAAACATCTTTGCACATATATCCTTAAATAAACTCCAGGAAGCATGATAGCTCTCTACTCAGAGATTACAGTATCATTCTTCAGAGATTCTAGTAACTGGCTTAGAAGGAAAGAGAGATAGGAAAAAATTGAAACTGATCAACAGAAACCTTTAAATCACATCTCTTTTCTAATGTGCAGAGATAAATGGGGCAGAAACAAGGACAAGTGAAATAAAAACTCCATATCACCCCCTAAAAAGAGGATTATTATTAGAGAGAGCTGCTTTATCTGCCAGCATACAAAATGGAGATCTGGAATGCTGCTTGCTATGAGGCAATCCAAAAAAATTTTAACAATTCAGCATTACAGGGAATAGGACCTTGGAATTATGTAAAAAGTGAACAAAATTTACCATTTTAATGAAAGTTACAAACACAATGAAGCTATTAAGGGGAATAACCGATGTAGCAATTTTGAGACCAAGCACTTTTTCATTTTACAGCAGTGCAGGGAGAGGCAGGAGGAAAATGCGACAGAGACACAAGACAGAAGGAAATGTATGCTCATGTTCACTAATAAATACTGCATGCTGACCAGATTGCAATATCAAAATTGAAAGAGCAATCAGTTGGTAAAGTGGAGAAGGAAGAGACTTATTAGTTGGATGCCTAATACTCCCACATTGAAGGCAGACTAAGAAAAGAGGAAGAGCACAAGGTATTTCTAGCAGCAGTATCCATGAAGTAGAAATAGGGGGTTAAAATGCAAAAAAGCTCATTCTGATAGGGGAAAAAAACCCAGTAGCACAGAAAAGCAGGTCTAAAAGGTGTAAAGAGAAACCAGCAGGGAGAGGATCTATGCCTCGAGGGCAGTACATGCAGGAAGCTGATCATCTGGTTTATTAAACTGATTCCTCTCTGTACCAATCTTCCCAGGATCTTTAAAGAGCCCTCCCCACATCTGCGTGGCTCATTTACATGTGCACTACCGCATGTATTTAACACCGCCTAAGAGAAACTCAAACTTTCAATCTGCTGCACTGCTAAATGTCAGCGGAGTGAGGGCAAAAGAACAGGTTTAATGGCCTTAAATTATCTCACCCTCCTTCCCAAATGACGGATTTAGGTCTGCTAAAAGGTACAAAGTTCTCTCCAGAGCCCCGTCCTTCTGCAAGCCATAGGCCTGATAACCAGAGATTATCTTCCCCTCTGTTGTGACTTCATTTTTCATTTAAAAATCTACTTCAGGGTTGGCAATTTTGGCTTATTCACCAAAGCCCAGTCAAGTGGTTTTCAAGCTGTTGGGGGGAGGGGGGGGGGGCGGCGGACTGGGTGGGGCTCGACCCTCTTAAATCCAATCCCCTCGGGCTATGTTTTGTATACTGGAGCTCCCCAGTTAAGGTATCTGTGGGGAGAAATGAAATGGTTGCGCTCCTTTGCAGAGTTAACACTTACTGCAAGGTGTATTTCAAACCACTTAGTTTTTTTGTACGTTTTTCAAACTGGGTCTTCTGACAAGCAAAAGGGTAAGCTTTTATAGCTCTTTCCCCTCCCCCACTACACAGACGCCGAAATGGCCATTTAAGAGTCAGTTTGAGGAAATGAAGACTCCCTTAGTCGGTTCTGTCTCTGAGAACACTGGAGAATTTATAAAATAATTATGCTCTTCCCTGGGTCGGTGGTCTGTCCTATCATTACAGGACGATCACACCGGGCACAGACTAAGCGGGGGGTGGGGGGTGGGGGGTGGATTGGCACACGTGTTAGGAAGGTTTTAAGAAGCGGCAGGATTGACAGGTCGAGCGAAAGGAGTGCGGGCACGACGGTGGAAGCTGTTCTCCTACAGAAACCGAAAGACTTAGCCTATTTCCTAACGGGAATGGCTCCTCTGTCAGGCGGAGGCCTCCACGTCCTCCTCCTCAGGAGCCAAGTCTGATCCCGGCGGCTTTGGGTGAATCTTGGAGTCCCTGCTCTTAGTAACGGGGCAGGCTTCCTACAGGCCAGATGGGGGGGGGGTGTCGATTATCCGCCCCCCCCCCGCCCCCCGCTTCAGGACAATAAACGGCGACCGAGACGGCAAGCTTAGGAGTTGTGGCGACGGCAACGGGGACACAGGGAAAAGGGGCAGAATCCGCGCCGACCTGCGGCCCCCGGCCTGTCAGCTCCTCGCCCACCCGCCCACCCGCCCCCATTCTTCGCTCTAAACTTACCAGGTGGGAGCTACGGCCCCGGGCAGGAAGTAAGTAACCGGGCTGGATCGGGTCGAGTTCCGCCGCGCTTCTTAGAGACGCTGCCGGGAAGACGCTGGAACCCAGGAGCCGCCGCCGTCGCCACCGCCTCTGTTACTGGGGGGTCTCGCCTCCATCGCTGGCTGCGAGGACTCTGAGGGGCACGTGACCGGAAGTGCCGAGGCGGGCCTGCCGGGCACGTGACCCAGAGCGCGGCCGCCATGACACCTTCCGCTCGTTCCCTCCCTCCCCCGCCGGTTCCCGCCTGTTTCATTTCCTTTCGCCGGCCTTAAGCTGTGAAAGGTCCCGGGATCCTGGCTGTCTCACCCCTTTAGCCTAAGGGTCCTCCGGTCCCGGTTGGCGTTGCGTCTTCGGCCGGCAGCAGCCAGGGGACTGCAGGCCGCAGGGAGCGTAATTGCGACCGCGGCCGGAGGGGGAGGGACCACGCGCAAGCAGGGGGCGTAACCCGTCACGTGACAAGGAAGTGCCGTTAATAGCGCTGTCCCCGCGTCTTCGGCGCCTGTGGATGACGTAAGGCAGGGAGGGGAGGCGCGGAGAGGGAGAAGGAAGGGCTCAGGTGTAGCTCTCAGTTGCGTCTCGGGTGTCTCTGCTGCTGCTAGATGCTCGGTGAGTGTTTCGGCGGCCGGCCGTGAGAGCGGGTCTGATGTACTGAGGCTTGCGGGCTGCCGGCCTGGAGACGGGGAGGCGGGGCCGAGACCCCGGTGCTGCAGGTCGGTGCTCCCGGCTCGGAAACCCTGGCTTCCGAGGCGTCTCTCTCCGAGAGATGCGACTACAGCAGGCGCTGCTCGTGCGCAGGGACCGTGTGCAGCCGCGGGTACAAAAGCGTGCCGAATGCACGGCGTATGTAGGAGTCGGTTGCGACTTCTCCAAGGTGAAGAGTTCTCCGGTTAATACTTTCTGGCTAGGAAGGTCTTCCCCTTCGCGTAGTGTTTTTAATTTTTCCTTGTGCTTCCTTCTCTCTCCCTCCTTCCTTCCATCGTGGCTAGTGGGAGAAAGAGAACGCTGTGGGGTTTGCTTTTGAGGAGCACTAAGGTGATGAGAAAAGCCTCCAAGCCCTACGACTCGTTCATGTAATCAAGTGACGCGTGGAAGTGGAAAGGTACAGTAGATTTGGACTTAGGAGGAGTGGATTCCAGTCTCAGTGCTGCCTCGGCGGAGTTCTGTAAACTGTGGGCAAGCCAAGCCCCTCGTCCCACTGACTGGTAAGCATCTAGAGCCACCTTCTTTTCTTTAGTTTTTTTTTTTTTTTTTTTTTTTTTTTTTTGCCGCCAGCCTAGAGGCATGCAAGGCTTAACAGCTTTGCAGAAGGTAGAGTTTCGCTAGGGAATAAGAATTCAGAAAAAACAAAACACGGTATCTCTTAAATCATGGAGGGACAAAGTTTTATGCAACGAAAGAGGAACAAAAACTTGGTATAGTTGTAAAAAATAAAGGATATAAAGGGGAAAGTGAGGCTGGAAGAAGAAGTAGGGTTGAAGTCGTAGATTATGTAAGAAGGGGAACTTTTGAAGGTTTGAACAGAAATTTTTTTTTACTTTATTTTTTTATTTGTTTTAAAGATTTTTATTTATTTGACAGGGAGCGGAGAACGCACAAGCAAGCAAGGGGAGCTGCAGGCAGAGGGAGACGGAGAAGCAGGCTCCCCGCTGAGCAGAGAGCCCAAGGTGGGGCTCGATCGCAGACCCTGGGGTCATGACCCCAGCCAGAGGCAAAGGCAGACACTTAACTCATACACCTTGCAGACATTTCTTTTCAAAAATATGTACATAAAGGACCGCCTGGGTGGCTCTGTTGGTTGTCAGACTTTTTTTTTTTTTAAAGATATATATATTTATTTATTCATTCATGATAGACACAGAGAGAGAGAGAAAGAGAGGCAGAGACACAGGAGGAGGGAGAAGCAGGCTCCATGCCAGGAGCCCAATGCGGGACTCCATCCTGGGACCCCAGGATCGTGCCCTGGGCCAAAGGCAGGCGCCAAACCGCTGAGCCACCCAGGGATCCCCAGACTCTTGATTTGAGCTCAGGTTATGCATGATCTGGATGTAGCAGGATCCAGCCCCCTGTCAGGATCAGCACAGAATCTGCTTGAGATTCTTTCCTTCTACACCTCCCTGCATTCGGAGGCTCTCTTTCTCTCAAATAAATAAGTTTTCTAAAAAAGTATGTACTTAAAAAGTGTCATGGAAAATTTCAAACGTAGGCAAAAGTAGATAGGATAATAAAATGAACCCCCCCCCCATGTATTCAGAACCCATTTTTAACAATTGTCAACATTCTGTTGTTTTTACAGAGAATTTAAATGTGTATTTTTTATATACGTTGTCACCGTTGGTTAATACCATATTTCAGGTTGAGCTCAGTTCTGTCGTATAGAAGTACTAGCTAGGAAGAGCATATTAATTTTATGTGAAAATTTCTTTGGGTTTCCGTGACATGGCCACTTTAAAAACATCAGATGAGGGGCACCTGGGTGGCTCAGTGGTTGAGCGTCTGCCTTTGGCTCAGGACATGATCCTGGGCCCAGGATCAAGTCGCATTGGGCTCCTTGCAGGGAGCCTGCTTCTCCCTCTGCCTGTGTCTCTGCCTCTATCTCTGTATCTCTCATGAATAAATAAAATCTTTTTAAAAAATTAAAAAAAAAGACTAGATGTTATTTTAGGTTGTAATATAGAAACTTTGTGTCCATATCAAAGAAGTTGATGTTTCTAGTCTCTGTTATTCAACTACTTAAGTATTTTTTAAAAAATATTTTATTTATTTATTCATGAGAGACACAGGCCAAGGGAGAAGCAGGCTCCATGCAGGGAGCCTGACTTGGGACTCCCCCGGGCCCCAGGACCACACCCTGGGCTGAAGGCAGCGCTAAACCGCTGAGCCACCTGAGCTGCCCTCAACTATTTAAGTATTATGTTCATTTCTAGGCAGCATATTTTCAGGCAAACTAAATCACCTGTGTAGAAGGGTGACAAGAATAGAGAAGAATTTGGAAATTGTCATGTCACAAATGATAGAAGAATTCAAAATGTTAAATTTTTATGAGACCTGATAACACTTCAAATACTGAAGGGTTGCTTTGGAAGAAGTAAACTTGCTCCCATAAACTACAGAAGACACAATTAGAAATAATTAGTAAAAGCTCTAAGTGATCAGATTTCAATATTAAAGGAAGAGAATAAATATAAAGTATAAATTTGCAGTTGGCCTAACACCATCACTCTGCAACTTCTCTTAAGTAACATTGCTTATGCTGTTTTTTTTTTTCATTCTCATTTCCTATTAAATTTTTTTTTTTTAGAAAAATAGAAACTTGCTAGGTTCTTTTTTACCTCATTTAATTATAATTTGTAGGATACTGAGATCAAGGCCAGATGGCCTATCCACCTCAGAACTTAGGATCACAAATAGAAGAATAAGACACTGTGGTCTTGATGTCATTCCTTTCTGTCTTCCTTAGGATTTTATACTATGGTTTTATCTTTTTTCTTGTATCTTCAGTTCTTTTCATTCTGAAGACTCTTAACTACTGCATGCAAATCTGTTGTAGTCTCTCCTGGTCAGAAAGTCAAGAGAGGGATGCCTGAGTGGCTCAGTAGTTGAGCATCTGTCTGCCTTTGGCTCAGGGCATGATCCCAGGGTCCTGGGATCGAGTCCCGTATGGGGCTCCTGCTTCTCCCCCTACCTATGTCTTTGCTTCTCTCTCCTTGTTTCTCTTGTGAATAAATAAAGAACACCTTAAAAAAAAAAGTGGTGTCTGGATGGCTCAGTTGGTTAAAGTGTCGGACTCTTTGTTTTCAGCTCAAGTCAGGATTTCATGGGTTGTGGGATGGTGCCCTACTTCTTGGCTCCTCACTCGGTGGGGTGTCTGCTTGAAGCCTGCTTCTCCCTCTGCCACTCCCCACCTTTCAGATAAGTAAATCTCAAAAAAAAAAAAAAAAAGTCAAGAGAGGTTTTCTTTTCCACCAGGTTACTTGAGTAATTGGCAGGCCTTATCTCTACTTCCTTACCACCCAACACTTTTCTCAAGTCTTTGTTTTCTAGTTGTGCTCACAGCATTTCACAGAAATTGTGATTGCCTGATACCAAATCCTTCAATGCCTTTCTGTTGCATACCAAATTATTATTATTATTTTTTAAAAGATTTTATTAATGAGAGACACAAGAGAGGCAGAGACATAGGCAGAGGGAGAAGCAGGCTCCCCACAGGGAGCCCAGTGTGGGACTCAATCCTGGGACTCTGGGATCACACCCTGAGCCGAAGGCAGATGCTCAACCACTGAGCCACCCAGGCGTCCCTGTTGCCTACCAAAGTAAAATATCTTCATTTTCTTTGGTTTGAAATTCAAAGTGTTTCATACCTTATGCTGAGTTACTATTCTGCTTTTATCCTTCATTATTCCGTCCTTGTGTCCTGTGTTTCAAAGACAAAACTCATATTCTTCACATGTATCTTCTATATTTTTGCTTGTTGCTGCCCTTTTCCTATTTCTTCTGATAAAAGCCTACTCAGCTCCAGTGCTACTTCCCTTAAGTTTTCTGTGGTGCCATTTAACTCAATGTGATTCTTCTGTAAGTTCCAACATAGCACTTTTCTTATGTCTCCCTTATGAGAGGTGTGTGTTCTTTTTCTCCCAGTTTGTAAAGTGACTGATTTCTGGAATTACTTGTCTTGTTCCTACTGCTGTGCCTCATATTTTACTAGGAACCCAATAAAATGAGTGAGAAGAATGAGAGATTTTTTGGGGGTCAGGAATTCTCAAAAAAATTTTTTTTGGTAAAGATTTCATTTATTTATTTATTTTTGAAAATATTTTATTGAGGGGTGTCTGGGTGGTTCAGTTAGTTAAACAGCTGCCTTCGGCTCAGGTCACGATCTCAGGGTCCTGGGATCAAGCCCCACGTTGGGCTCCTCCCTGGGTGGGGAGTCTGCTTGTTTCTCATTCTCCCTCTGCCCCTTCTTACCTTGTTTTCTCTCTGGCTCTCTCTCAGAGAGAGAGAGCTCATAAGATGGGGAGGGCAGAACGAGAAGAAGAAGCAGACTCCCCACTGAGCAAGAAGTCTAGCAGGGAGCCAAACTGGGTGTGGGTCCCAGGACCCTAGGTTCATGACCTGAGCCAAAGGCATGCATAGGCTTAACTGACTGATCTACCCAGGCGCCCTGAAAGATGTTACTTTTAGTTAATCTCTACACCCAGAGTGGGGCTCAAGCTCACAACCCTGAGGTCAAGTCACACAACTCCACGCCAGCTAGGTACCCTGGAATTCTCAAATACTTTGAGTGTGGGACTACTAAAGATTTGTTGTTTTTCTTGAAATACTATTGTCTTTTCAGAGACAAAGCTGTATTAAGAACAGTATAATGAATAAGAAATAAGGCTATATTGTATCTGTGCAAGAAAAAAGCATCCTAAGTTTATGTGTGTTTTGCCCCTGGGAAGTATGCTCCATGAATGTTAGGACTTTGTTTATCCTCTGTTTTATCTCTGCATCTAGAACAATGCACAAGTTGGTGCTATTGTAACCTAACAAACACGAGTTCACTCCTGTGAGTCGGAGGTAAAAACACACTAGATAGACTTGCTGTATAAGGAAAACAAACACACTAGATAGAATTGTTGTGTAAGGAAAACTTTATTTGCAGCACATAAGGAGATCATGGGGAATAATTTCCAAAGCTGTGACTCCCTGAGCAAGGGCGAGTGGATTTCTTGTATTTACGGTCAGGATGCATATTTAGATAGGGGAGCCTTGTCATGGCTCGTAGACGTGGGCATAAGGTTGCGCATGCACCCTAAGGAAACCTCATATGTACGTTGTATGTTATGTAAAGGAGGCTTGTGCTGCTCCTTGGGTGGAGATTTTAGTATGGTAATAAGGTAATAATGGTAATAAGGTGCAGGTAACTGGTTGCTCCACGGTCCATCAGGACTGAGTCGGGAGTTGAGCTCAAACTGGTCTGGGTGGTCTGGGCCGCCCAAGCTCCTGTCCAGGCAGTCCTTACTGCTGGAGGGGTAGTTTTGGTTTCCATCACAGGATATTAGGCCTCAGGTCTTTTGCCTGAGTGAAGAGATGAGCTGTGAAGAAGAGCTTAAAGGAGAATGTGGGAGGTTAATGGGAACAAACAGTTGAGAAGTAAAGGTCAGTCAGGCCTTGGGGTTTAGCTGGTGACAATAAATACCTAGTTGATGAATAAATGAATTAGTAGATACATGTAGCTCTGAAAAAATAGTTTAAAAAACAGTTATTTCTAAATTTTTCTTTAGCGTTTGCTTTTATTCTTAATTGGCATGTTATAAAGATTGAGAAAAGTTAAAGTTGATGGGTAAGAATTTTTTTTGAATTTTATTTCTTTTCTGAAAGGGTGCAATTTGACAAGAATGTACACTTGAGAGTTGCAGAACAGATAAGCTCTTGTGTTAGTTTACAGAGTCTTCATAGGGTGTTTAGCATTTGCTGTCTTGTATTCTTATTCCTTTTCATTCTTTTCAGAGTCAAGGAATGATATGGTACAAGCTGATGGTTGCATATAATAATGTTGCTTATATGTATTTTCTTTTCACCTAGATGCTAAATATAGCGTAAGGATCCTTATCCCTTTCTCATGTTTTTCTATGTTCTACATACATCCATTAAATGCATGCTGAGTGAAGAGCTTCTTAAATTATATTTTTTGCAGGTTTTATTCAGGAATACTGTGTCTGTCACTCAACATAGTTTCAACTTTCCAGCTAAATGACTTTTGTGCCAGTGATACCAGAGTCCTACAGCCATGTTCTTGCAGAGTTTGAGTCTCTGGATCCATTACTTTCAGCCCTGAGGCTGGACTCCAGTCGTCTGAAGGTGAATTTCTTGATCCTTGCTCATATTTGTGTATTTTATGTGCTCTGTGACATATGCTCCCTCTCCTCTAGTTCTTTATGTTTAATGGAATCTTGGGTGTTCTTTCCTGTGCTAGTAGTACCTTATACATAGATACCATGTTCATACCCCCACCTTTTAAAAAATTTTTTTATTTATTGGGAGGGGGAAAGCACAAGCTGAGGCAGAGGGAGAGGGAGAAGCAGACTCCTTGCTGATCAGGGAGCCCATGAGGGACTCAGCCATAGGACCCTGGGATCATGACCTGAGTGGAAGGCAGATGCTTCACCGACTGAGCCACCCAGGCACTCCTGTAGCTCTTTCTTGATTTACTTTTTGAGCTATCATTTGAATTTTTTTTCTCATCCTTGGAAACCATGATATTGATTGCTGAATTTTTTTCCCTTCACAATAATCTTGTTTTTCTTTTCTCAGAAAGTCAGGTATTTGGTTGAAAATAAAGTAGTATAAATGAGTATACCCTGTTATATTTTAAGTAACATGAACCACTGCAGATATACCAAGCTCATTCCAAAACAAGGAGTTTGATGTACCCTCCATTTTAGAGAACAGAGCAAAAGTTCTTAGCTCTGTGGAAAGAAATATATACTCCTTCAAGCCCTGAGTTCTTCTGATAAACTCAGGAATGACATGATGAAGAACAAAATCTTATAATCAATTCCAAAATAATTTTGTTTTTATACTTCTGCTCCCCCATCCAAGTACTTTTCTAGCCTCTAAACGAAGGTATAGAATGTAATAAGCAAATTGATAGGAGGAACAATCATGAGGGTTGATTTCAGTTAGACTCATTTTTTAACTGCAAATTATGAGATATCCTACCTGGTATAGTATGGCTTAACCAGTATAGGTGTTTATAACCTTGTTGGAGGCTAGTGTTTCTAGGTTTAGTGTAGTAGCCCAATAATAAGACTTGAAATATCAGGTTCTCCCATCTTTCCTATTCTACCATCATCCATATATTGGTTTTTAGTCACAGTTGCAAGGTAGGTGTCCTGGCTCCAGTCTTGGTATTTCCATTTGCATCTCAAGCAGGAAAGATGGGGCCATAAGCAAAGGCTTTCTTTTCTTTTTCTAACCCCTCCCTGGGTTTGTTGTTTATTTTTAAAAATTTTATTTTTCATCATGATAAATATACTTTTTAAATACTCATCCCCTATTTCCCTCATTCTCATACTGTCCTCCCCTCCAGTGACCATCAGTTTATTTTCTATAGTTAAGAGTCTGTTTCTTGGGGCTTCTGGGTGGCTCATTCAGTTAAACATCCAGCTTTCGATTTCGGCTCAAAAATGATCTCAAGGTTGTGAGATCCAGTTCCACATTGGGCTCCATGCTGAGCATGGAGTCTGCTTCGGATACGTTCTGTCTCTCTCCCCTGTCCCTCCCTCCCCCTCTAAAAAAAGTCTATTTCTTGGTTTGTTTCTCTCACTCTCTTTTTTTCCTTTGCTTGTTTTGTTTCTTAAATTTCACATGAGTGAGATCAATATGGTATTTATCTTCCTCTGACTTATTTTGCTTAGCCTTATACTCTCTAGCTCCATCTATGTCAGTGCAAATGGCAAAATTTCATTCTTTTCCTATGGCTGAATAATATTCTATTGTAGATATATACCAGCTTTCTTTATCCATTCATCTATTGGTGGACACTAGGGCTACTTCCATAGTTTGGCTGTTGTGAATAATGCTGCAGTAAGCATGGGGGTGTATGTATCCCTCTGAATTAGTGTTTTTGTATCTTTTGTGTAAATACCCAGTAGAGCAATTATTGGGTCCTAGAATAGTTCTGTTTTTAATTTTTTGAGTAATCTCTGTACTGTTTTCCAGTGTGGCCGTACCAGTTTTTATTCCCACCAGCAGTGCAAAAGGGATCCTTTTCTCCATATCCTTGCCAGCACTTGTTTCTTGTGTTTTTGATTTTAGCCATGCTGACAGGTATGAGGGGATATCATTTTGGTTTTGCTTTGCATTTCCCTGATGATGGGTGACATTATTGAGCATCTTTTCGTGTGTCTATGGGGCATCTGTATCTTCTTTGGAAGAATGTCTATTTGTGCCCTCTGCCCATTTTTTAATTGGATTATTTTTTGGGTATTTTGTTTTTCTGGGTATTGAGTTGTAGAAGTTCTTTATATATTTTGGATATTAACACTTTATTGGATATGTTGTTTGTAAATATCTTCTCCCATTTGATAGATTGCCTTTTAGTTTTGTTGATTGTTTCCCTTGCTGTGCAGAAACCTTTTATTTTTTATTTTTTTATTTTTTTAAAGATTTTATTTATTTATTCATGATAGTCACAGAGAGAGAGAGAGAGAGGCAGAGACACAGGCAGAGGGAGAAGCAGGCTCCATGTACCGGGAGCCCGATGTGGGATTCGATCCCGGGTCTCTAGGATTGTGCCCTGGGCCAAAGGCAGGCGCCAAACCGCTGCGCCACCCAGGGATCCCCAGAAACCTTTTATTTTGATGTAGTTTCACTAGTTTATTTTTGCCTTTATTTGCCTTTTCTTTATTTTATGGTTGGTTCAGGAGATATATCTAAAAAATGTTATGGCCAGTGTCAGAGATAACTGTCTATGCTCTCTTCTTGGATTTTTATGGTTTCAGGTCTCACATTTAGGTCTTTAATCCATTTTTAGTTTATTTTTTGTGTTTGGTATTAGAAGGTGGTCCAGTTTCATTTACATGTGGTTGTCCAGATTCCTCAACACCATTTATTGAAGAAACTGTCTATTCCCATTGTATATTCTCCTTTGTTGAAGATGAATTGATCATATAATTGTGGGTTTATTCTGCGTTTTCTGTTCTTTAAGATTTTATTTATTCATGAGAGAGGCACAGAGAGGCAGAGATACAGGCAAAGGGAGAAGCAGGCTCCTGCATGGAGCCTGATGCAGAACTCAATCCCAGGACCCTGGGATCATGACCTGAGCTAAAGGTAGACACTCAACCACTTAGCCACCCAGGCACCTCTTTCTTTTCTTTTCTTTTCTTTTCTTTTCTTTTCTTTTCTTTTCTTTTCTTTTCTTTTCTTTTCTTTTCTTTTCTTTCTTCATCTTGAATTTCTTTCTTCAGTGTATTACAGTTTTCAGAGTATGGGATTTTCACCTCTAAATTTATTCCTGGATATTGTTTTTGGTATAGACATAAATGGGATTTTCTTAATTTCACTTTCTACTGGCTCATTGTTATTGTATAGGGATCCAACAGATTTCTGTACATTGATTTTTGTATCCTGTAACTTTATTGTATTTATCAGTTCTAGTAGTTTTTTAGGGGACTCTTTAGGATTTTCTATATATATGTTATCTGCAAATAGTGGGAGTTTTACTTCTTCCTTACCAATTTGGATGCCTTTTATTTCTTTATGTTGTCTAATATCTGTGGCTAAGACTTCCCAGTAGTATGTTGAATAAAAGTGGTGACAGTGGACATCCTTGTTTTGTTCCTGACCTTAGGGGGAAAAGCTCTGTTTTTGCCACCATTGAGTATGATGTTGGTTGGCTGGCTGTGGTTTTTCATAAAAGGTCTTTATTATGTTGAGGTATGTTCCCTCTAAATCTACTTTGCAGAAGATTTTTATCATGAATAGATGTTTTACCTTGTCAAATGTTTTTTTTCTGCATCTATTGAAATGATTATATGGTTTTTATCCTTTATTTTATTGATGTGATGTATCATGTTGATTGTTTGTGAATATCGAACCATACTTGTATCCTGGGAATAAATCCCCTTTGATCAGATATATGATTTTTTTAAATGTATTATTGGATTCAGCTTGTGATATTTGATCGAGGATATTTGCTTTGATATTCATGAGAGGTTGGCCTGTAGTTCTCTTTTTTTGGTAGTGTTTTTATCTGGTTTTTGATATGTAGGGTGATACTAGCCTCATAAACTGAATTTTTAAGTTTTTCTTTCTCTTGTTTTTTTGGAATAGTTTGAGAATAGGTACTAACTCTTATTTATTTACTTATTTTAAAGATTTATTTATTTGATTTAGAGAGAGTGTGTACAAATGTGCCGGTGGGTGAAAGGGCAGAGCAAGAGGGAGAGAGAATCCCAAGCCAACTCCCTGCTGAGTTCAGAGGCCAGACTTGGGCGGGGTGGGGGAGGCTCTATCCCGTGACCCCAAGATCATGGCCTGAGCCAGAACCAAGAATTGGATGCTCAACTGACTGAGCCACCCAGGTGCCCTGGTAATAACTCTTCTTTAAATATTTCATAGAGGGATCCCTGGGTGGCGCAGCAGTTTGGCGCCTGCCTTTGGCCCAGGGCGCAATCCTGGAGACCCGGGATCGAATCCCACATGGGCTCCCAGTGCATGGAGCCTGCTTCTCCCTCTGCCTGTGTCTCTGCCTCTCTCTCTCTCTCTCTCTCTCTCTCTCTCTCTCTCTGTGACTATCATAAATAAATAAAAATTAAAAAAAAATAAATATTTCGTAGAATTCGCCTGTGAAGCCATCTGGTCCGGGATTTTTGTTTGTTGGGAGTTTGGGGATTACTGATTCAGTTTCATTGCTGGTAATTGGCCTGTTCAAATTTTCTATTTCCTCCTTTAGTTTGGGAAGTTAGGCATCTCTAGGAACTTAGCCATTTCTTTTAAGTTGTCCAGTTTATTGCCATATAGGTTTTCATAATACTCTGTTATAATTGTGTTTATGTGGTGTTGGTTATTTCTTCTCTTTCATTAGTGATTTTGTTTATTTGGGTCTTCTCTCTCGGGGTGTTTTGTTTTGGTTTGGTTTGGTTTTTTTTTTTTTTAGTGAATCTGGCTGCAAGTTTATCAATTGTGTTGATCTTCTCAGAGAACCAGCTCCTGGTTTCATTGATATGTTGTATTGTTTTTTTAGTTTCTATATCATTTTTTTCTGCTCTAATCTTTATTTCCTTTTTGCTTGGTTGGGTTTTATCCTTCTTTCTCTAGCTTTTTTAGATATGAGGTTAGGTTGTTTGAGAGTTTTCTTGCTTCTTGAGTTAGGCCAGTATTGCTATAAACTACCCTCTTGGAACTAGTTTTGCTGCATCCCAAGGATTTTGAGCCGTTGTTTTCGTCTTCATTTGTTTCCATGTAATTTATTTTTTCTTTGATTTCTTGGTTGATCCATTGTTTAATAGCATGTTATTTAATCTCATATTTGTGCTCTTCCAAATTTTTTATTGTGGCTGATTTCTAGTTTCATAGCATTGCAGTCAGAAAAGGTGCATGGTATGACTTTGATTTTGATTTGTTCAGACTTGTTTTGTGGACTCATTTGTGATCTATTCTGGAGACTGTTCCATGTGCACTTGAAGAGTGTATTCTGCTGTTAAGGCTGGAATGTTCTCAATATGGCTGTTAAGTTCATCTGGTGCAGTGTGTCATTCAAAGCCACTGTTTTCTGGTTTATTTTCTGATTAGATGATTTGTCCATTGATGTAAATGGGGTGTTCAAGTCCCCTACTATTATTATAATCCATTGTTCCCCAAAGGCTTTCTTTTTTTCAGACTCTGCCTTTTACCTAATAAGGTAAACCTTTCTAAGGAACCCTAGTAGCCTTATTCCTATTAGCTAGATTTTAGTTACATAGCTCCCTCTAGCTTCAAGAGAAACTGGGTAAATGAATATTTAGGTTTTCCAGCTTCTGTGGTAGAAAGCAAGATTCAGAGGGTTGGGAGGGTCTGTTCATCAGCCAAGCACAAATTTTGCTGCAGGGTATTATTGGGCACAGCAACACCACTGTTTTTTTCTGTCGGATAAAGAAAGAAATCAGCAAGCTGAGAGTTGAGGGAGAGATAATAGCACAGTGACCTGCATCTGTGTCCTCTATAGTCCTACTTGTTCTAAAAAGCTATAGGTGGTTTGTATGTTAATTATAATTACGTAGACTAGAAATGGTTCAAGGGAGTAAATGGTTAAAGCAGTTGCTTTATCCCCTTATTTGATCTTTTGTCTTTGTGGTAAGCATTGGAATGACCTAGCCAAATTATGCAAAAGATGAATGGTCTAATAACTGGATTTTGCTAAGGGAAAATGACTCATTTGTACAATTGAGCCTATTCAGTCATTTTGAGATTCAATTAAACATTCAGAACCAAGATGTTCTGTGTGGTTCATTATACTAGGATGAGAGGATGAGTGCGATTATGTGGTATCCTACAGGGCAAGAAGTGGGGTGGGGGAGGAACCTGCTACACAGATCCTTAGTATTTATTTCCAGTAGTTAATTTGGTTATGTGACTATGATCTCACGCTTGTCTGTTTACATGTTTTTAGTGCACCAGCATAGCTGTATCTCGAAAATGGTTGGCTTTGGGCAGTTCAGGAGGAGGACTCAATCTCATTCAGAAGGAAGGATGGAAGCACAGGCTTTTTCTTTCACATAGGGTAAGATTAAGGGTAGTCCTATCATATGCTATTTGGAATATCTTTCATAAATTTGAATTTCCCCATTATGAATAATCATTTGGAGTAAAAGAAGAATGTAAATCTTGAGATATAAAAGTAAAAAATTAGCATTTTTGAGAAGCCCAATATTTTTCCTTTTGTGTTCTAGGAAGGTGCAATTTCTCAGGTTGCATGTTGTTTACATGACGATGATTATGTTGCTGTAGCTACCAGGTGAGAAACTGCTTTAAAATTATCTTATCTTTTCTAAATATATTTTATTTTATTTTTTTGATAGAGTAAGTGCTCATGCCATCAGTGGGGAGGGGCAGAAAGAGAGGAAGAGAAAGAATCCTAAGCAGGCTTTCTACTGAATGTGGGGTCCGATGCCATGCAGGACTCCGTCTCATGACCCTGAGATCATGATCCAAGAAAAAATCAAGAATCAGACACTTAACTGACTGAGCCACTCAGGTGCCCCCCTAAATACATTTTAAATTGACAGATGTAGTTGTGTGTTTGTTAGAGTAGCCAGCCATCCTGGTTTGCCTTTGACTGTCCCAATTTTAGCCCTGAAAGTCCTGTGTCCTAGGGAAATCTCTCAGTTCCCAGCAAACTGGGACAGACAGTTGTTCACGGTCACCCTATGGTTTATGGAAAATGTTGGTGTAAGGCAACAACATTTCAGTGACCTTAAAAGAGAAAGATAACATAATGTAGAAGATAACATAATGTAGAACATCTAAATTCTCATACTGGATTGGTGGACTAAAGCAAGGAAGTTAGTACCTTGACTTTCTACTTTCTCTTTTTTGAAGAACAGGAATTATGTATATTTAATAAAATTGATACTGTGATACAAAGAAATTGCACCGTTTTCACCATTGCCAAAAATCTGCTTCCGTGACTCATTTTCTTGCAGTCAAGGTCTTGTAGTTGTTTGGGAATTAAATCAGGAGCGTCGTGGGAAACCAGAACGAATTTATGTGTCTTCAGAGCATAAAGGCCGAAAAGTTACAGCTCTCTGTTGGGATACAGCTATTCTTAGAGTTTTTGTAGGTGATCATATGGGGAAAGTTTCTGCCATCAGACTTAATACTTCTAAACAAACAAAGGTAAGAGCTAGTCCAGTTCTTTATGTATTTAAGTGAGATATATGATATTGTCTTATAGAATCTTAATTGAAGGACACAATTTTACGTACTATATTTTTTGGGAGACTGATCTAGAGCCTATTAATTTTGAGGAGACTTTGTCCATATAGTAGCCTGGTTTAGCTTGATACTGTTACAGGGTTGCTTTTGTGACATTGTCTATTTGTACATTGTCTGTTACAGTATTCTGTAATTCACCTGTATGAGTCACTTAAATTAAGCATTAATATTAGGCTATTAATAAAGATAAGATGCCTTGGGGCACCCAAGTGGCTTTGTCAGATATGTGTCTGTCTTTGACTCAGGTCATGATAGCAGGGTCCTGGGATTCAGTCCTGCATCCAGCTTCCTGCTCAGTGGAGAGCCTGCTTCTCCCCCTCTGCTCCCCCTTCTTGTTTGTGCACGCACACACTCTCTCTGTCAAATAATAAATAAAATCTTAAAAAAAAAAAGATGCCTTTTTCCCTTTTTTTTTTTTTTTTGATAGAGTGAGTGAGTGGGGGCAAGGACAGAGGGAATAAATCTTTCAAAGACTTCTCACTGAGCATAGAGCCTGATACAGGGCTTGGTCCCAGGACCCATGAGATCATGACCTGAACTGAAACTAAGAGTTGGATGCTTAATCAACTGAACCACCCAGGCATCCTGATAAGATACCTCTTTGTTAGTTGTGTGAACAAAATGGGAAACATACAAATAGTATCAGTTGTCCAGGCTCCTATTCTCCTGGTCCCTGCTTAGAAGAAACTCATGAGATTAGGTATATTATTTCTCAGAATGAATGTAACTTACTGTAAGTTGAACCTTAAAGATACCTCCTGGATTATGCTTAGCTGTATGGTCCCAGGCTTCCTCCTAAGTTGGAGTAAAAGGTTTAAGTTTCACATTACCCTAACAGAATGTTCCAGGCTCTCATTAAAGAGGGCATACCAACTTCTTACTGTCCCTCTTCTCCAAAATTGTTATAGTGGGGAGCTTGGTTTATTTCCATATAGGATCTTCACAGGAAAGAAGAAAGAAATCTTAACTACCATTGGCTAAATTATTTTATTTTAATTAACACACATTCTTTTGATTTGAGCATGGTGACCCACATCAAAGTTACCACTTGATTCCTAACATATTTTTCATCCCAAATACAGTTGGAACCTTATAGGTGATATAGCCCTAATTTGTGTTTTTCCAAAGGGAGAAGTTCTGTCTTCGTGTGAAAAAAAATTCTCTTTCACATGTCCCAAAACTTGCTTCATCTTTGTCATTCCAGCCTTTAAGATTAGATAACCGAAACAGAGCCTTAAGAATTGTCTTTTGCAGTTATGTAACAAAGTATTTCACAACTTTTAAATGAGTGAAGCTTTGATATCCTAATAGGCAAATTAAATTTTGGCCCATTTAAAATTTTTATTTTGCTATCTAAGGTTATTTTCACTGAAAGGGTAAAGAGAAGATTATGCATCTGTGTAATGGTGATTTTTCTTTCCTTGTCATGTCTCTTTTAGGCAACTGCTGCCTTTGTGATGTTTCCTGTTCAGACAATAACCATAGTTGACTCCTGTGTTGTGCAGTTGGATTATTTGGATGGAAGACTACTTATATCTTCACTTACTCGATCATTCTTGTGTGACACTGAGAGGTATATTGACTAACCATGAGTCATAGCTTATGCGGAATTCTCGAACTCTCAGAGACTTAGAAGTCATATAGCCCAAACCCCTCAGTTTAGTAATACAGATGTTAATGAGGACCCAGCTATGTGCAAGCTGATATTAAAGAATAGGAAAGATAGGAGACTGAGCAGTCCTGTGAGTGACTAAGACAGATGTTCAGTTAACTCCATGAAGGGTGGTCACAGTGCCATGAGGGAAGGCTGGACAAAGGCCTGTTTCAATATGAGGAATCAGGAAGTTTTCCTTGATTGAATTTGTTGTTGTTTAGATTTGTTGTGTGTTTAATAGAATTTTACTAATGGGTAAAATTGGGTGAAGAATAATTAAGAATTTTGTGAAGCTGACAGATATTTTACCGAAATCTCAAGGGTGGAGCCAAAGGTTCAGTGAATGGCGTATTACAGGTAACTATGAAACACTAGAACATAATAGGAAACAACTTGGTATGAATATTGTGTATCGCTATACTGAAGTTACTCAGCTATTCTCACTGCAGGGAAATTTTCACAGGTTATTCTTTTTGTTTCCACTGTCATATTCTTCAGGACCGGCCACTCTTTTAAATATTTATGAAAGGGCAGCCCAGGTGGCTCAGCGGTTTAGCGCCTTCAGCCCAGGGCCTGATCCTGGAGACCCGGGATCGAGTCCCATGTCTGGCTCCCTGCATGGAGCCTGCTTCTCCCTCTGCCTGTGTCTCTGCCTTTCTCGCCTCTCTTTCTCTCTCTCTCTCTCTCTCTGTCTCATGAATAAATAAATAAAATATTTAAAAAAGTAAATATTTATGAAAGAGAATTTTGAGCACACATAAAAGAGAATTGTCTATTGAACTCCCATGAACCCACCAGGCAGCTTCAATAATTTTGATGATGATTTTTGGTAGGCTAAATTTGAACTAAGAGGGGAAGGAAGGGATATTTTAGCAGGAAGGAGCAGCCTCTTGGGGGAAAAGTGAGGAAAAAGTAGGCATATTTAAAAACCTGCCAGTCTGACTTAAGTAGGGGAGTTGGGGAAGATCAGTTGCTAAATTGGCACCACAGTGAGAGTGACAGCCTTAAATGTCACATTAATTAAGTGGGTTCTCAGGTCGTTTTAAGAAAGTATACATATAGTATATCAAGGTTTGAAAATTGATTTCCTTAAAACTATCCAGGCTTGGAAAGTCTTTATGTACTTCCAGAGGTTCACACATCTCAATTCGAAAGTTTCTATTCTAGAAAGCAGGAGATTGTTTATTATAAAAGGTTTGGAGGAATGTGAGTCAGGGATGGTAGAAGGAAGTTTGGGGAGAAGGTATACTTTGTATTTATTTTCTTGGACGAGAAAGATACATGGAAAAGAGACCAGTTATAGTAGGATGGCAGGTGCCAGATAGCAGAGAACCTAGCTGGACAGCAGAGAGGCAAGGCTTTGAGATGCAAGTGGCCAGTTTATATGGAATTAGTGGGAAGGAGGATATACTTGGTTCTGACTTATTTCAGACTGTAGATCAGCGATGAAATTAGACTTGGAGAACTGGAGATCATCTAGTGTTACTCTTTCATTCTTGCAGATCAGAAAGCCTAAGCATCCTGAGTGATAGAGCATGCCTGACATTGCACAGCTTGGGAGAGACAGGCAAGACTAGAACCTTTCTGTCTTGATTCTCTGCCCTTGCTCTTACCTTGCAGTTCCCCAGAACACCTTTTGACGTTGAATCTTTGGCCATTAATTCCACACTTGAGATTTTGGTAACATATTTATTAGCCTCACCAAGTTCCTAGGTATTCTTCACCTATAGATTTTCAAGTTTACCAATGGGCCCAATTTAGAAAGACATATGATAGACTTTTTGAAATAAAGAGTTAAAGTAAGTAGAGGTTTATTTATTCTTTTGTGCAATGGAGTTGTTAATCATTTTCCTGGTTCATAGGGATGTGGCTAGAATTGGTTATGAGAATAACAGATTCTGCTGCTAAAATAACAACTTACATTAATGCCCGCTTTGTTTTTTTTTTTCCTTTTTTAAAATTTAAATTCAATTTACCAACATATAGGATAACACTCAGTGCTCATCCCGTCAAGTGCCCTCCTTAGTGCCTGTCACCTAGTCATCCCATCCCCCCACCCTCCACCCCTTCCACAAACCTTTGTTTTCCAGAGTTAGGAGTCTCTCATGGTTTGTCGTCCTTTCTAATTTTTCCCCACTCAGTTCCCCTCCTTTCCCTTATAGTCCCTTTTACTATTCCGCATATGAGTGAAACCATATGATGATTGTCCTTCTCCGATTGACTTATTTCATTCCGCATAATACCCTCCAGTTCCATCAAAGTCCAAGTACCTACTTTCTGTTAACTAGAATTCAGTTTGGAGGGATATGGATAGTACAATAATTTAAAAAATTCATTTATGTTTAAAATAATTTTGTTGGTTTCAACCTATATTCCCTCCCAACAAGTAGCAGTTTTTTTTTTAAAGTAGGCTACATGCCTAGCATGGAGCCCAGTGAGGGACTTGAACTCACAACCCGGAGATCTAGACCTGAGCTGAGATCAAGAGTCAGATGCTTAACCGGCTGAGCCACCTAGGCACCCCAGCATTTTTTTTTTTTTTTTAAACGGGGCTCTTAGTATTTCCTTCTCCTGCCAGCCACTGACTACTTTGTCTCAGTATTGTTGATGAGCAAGGTGAGTCCCAGGAAGGAACAGAGGAAATAGAAACAAAGAACTAGGGTCTAGTGAGGAGAACATGGACTAATGGAGCCTGACAATATGATTTCAAAATCTGGCTCAGATACTCTTTAGGCCTTGGTAAATGTTGATTTTCCCATCCAGAGTGTAGAGACAGTTTTAAGGATTAACTAAGATAATGTATATGAAATACTTAGCCTTGTGCTTGTAATATATTGTTTGAAAATGTAGTAAGCAAGGTTAACGAGCATAGGAGTAGGAATGAGTTGCCTGTATGTGTTCACACGGCAAACATTCATTGCACTCATCTGAAACCTTAGCACTATGGTAAGTACCATAGAGGATATAAAGTAAGCGAGAAATATGTTTTCTCTCCCAATAAGGAACATAAGTAATAAATCCATAACTTCTTAGATTGCTCTGTATACATTTCAAAGCACTTTCACATCCATGTTCTCATGGTACGCAGAGTTCTTATAGTTAGTTACATTTTACTTATCAAACAACCAAGTACAGGGATAATATTTATTGAATTATATCTAAGGTCACCTTGTAAATTCACACCGGATGGCATATTTGATCATTCTCTTTTAATCAAAGAGTTAGAGTACATGGAAGCACTACAGAGTAGTTAGGACTTTTTGTAGGCCAGATGCTGGGCTCTACATTGGGAATTCAACTAAAGTAGAAGAAGAAATGACCTTTGTCCTAAATAAAGTCATATTCTATTGTTGAAATAGACACAATTGCTATATATAATGAGGTAAGTGCCCTGGGAAGCATGTAATTCAGCTTATGGGCATCAAGGAGTCTCTCAGAGGAAGAATGATGAAGTGAAGCCATGAAGAAAGAAGGAAGCAGTTTTTAGGAAGCAACATCCTTACATTATCACCTTTCATGTTCCCAGTCAGTATACTAAGCTCTTTTGTCTATTTAGCTCCTGTAATCATAAGGAAACAGAATGTTCAAAGTTGCAGAGTTTCAGAAGGACTTGGCATTCTGAGACAGAGTGAAGAGTTTGCTGGGTGTTTGTAGCAGGGGAGTTCCTGGAAGACAGGGTTGGAGAGGTAGCTTAGTAGCTGCTATGGAGTGTCCAAAGAACCTTTTACAAGGTGATTTGGAATGGGTTTTTAAAATAACTTTACAGTAAGATTTAAGGATGTATGGAATGATTTGCTAGCACTCATTTTATAGATTTGAAAGGGGCCTTCATATTAATTGTGAGCCTCTCATTCTGTGGATGATAAACTAAGTACTAATGTGAAGTGATCTGCTTCCTGTTACAGAAATTGTTAATGGCAAATCAAAGCTAGAACCCTATTTTGACCTTTCCAAGCTACTGTTTTTTTCCAGTATACTGCTAATGTGAATATAGAGAGGATGTTTTGGGTGCAGTTGTTATGGCCATGCTGATTTGTAGTGCCATTGGTTTTGACTTTCTTCTAAGTAAACATGCTTTCTTTGCCTTTTTTGGGGATTAGAGAAAAATTCTGGAGAATTGGAAGCAAGGAAAGATACGGAGAATATGGAGCTTGTTTCTTCCCTGGAAGATGTTCTGCAGGCCAGCAACCCCTAATATATTGTGCTCGCCCTGGCTCCAGGATGTGGGAAGTGAACTTTGATGGGGAAGTTATAAGTACACATCAGTTTAAGAAACTCCTCTCATCACCACCTCTCCCTGTGATTACTCTAAGGTAATGATTTGTATGGCTGGTAAGGACTATTTGAGGATTTTACCTGCAGGAGTTGGGTTGAAATCTCTGATATTCCAGATGTGTTAAAAATTTTATAAAGCTTTCCAAGAATGAAGTTGAATTTATATTAAAGATTTAGAGAAACCAAGTCTTTAACCAGTTATCTTTGAGATGATTAAAATAGATCAAATAAAGCCAGACAAGTTAAATGCGGCAGAACTTTTCCTATATAGGGAGCAGCATACTTTTATGCTGTGATTCAATCATTAATAGACTGTTTACTTCCTAGATCAGACCCTCAGTATGACCATACAGTTGGATCCTCCCAGTCTTTGTCTTTCCCCAGACTCTTGTACGTTAGGTAAGTTTCTCCTTTTGATCTTTCAAAAAACACACAACACTTTTTCTCTTTGCTTCTTATTCATAGGTGGTTAGCTTTTTAAAAGTTTTTTTGTACTAAACTGTTTTTGGAAAATTAGAAAATGCCTGTGTTTCTAAGAGAAATAAAAAAGATCATAGAAATATGCTGCTGTTTTTAGTTTTCAAATTGACTTTACTCAGTCTGTAATAATTAGAGCTAAGAATTGTCGGTACTCTTTTTTTCATAATCTCTCCTACCTGTTGGGAGGTTAGAATGAAAGCAAGTCTCAGACTGAAGTCAACCACATATAGGGATGTTTCTTAGCAGGTAGGCACAAACCTAATTTTAGAACTTGTTCTTGTAAGCATGGTAAACTTTCAATTCTGTGTCCTTTAGGTGTTCTGTCAGGTACCTTGCATGAAAGCTTTGCTTGAGGCACATTCAGAAATATTCTAACTTCTTTTGTTAAGATTTTATTTATCTATTTGAGAGGGGGTTGGGGGGAGAGCTTAGAGGGAGACTGAGAGGGAGAAGCAGATTCCCTGCTGAGCAGAGAGGATGTGGGGCTCCATTCCAGGACACTGAGATCACGACCCAAGCCAAAGGCAGACGCATAACTGACTGAGCCACCTAGGTGCCCCATGTTCATCCATATTCTGACATGAGAGTTCAGCTAGCCATCCAGTTAGATCAGGTGCAGAAGTCCTGCAGAAGTCCTAAGAGTGATAGCACAGAGTGCCACTAAAGGCTGGGTTTGTCAGTTCTTAGAACTTGTTCTGCAAGTGTGGGAGTCCAGTATACAATTTCCAGCCAATTTCTGGCTCTTGAACTCATTTCATCAGTGGATATTATTTCTAATATCCCTTAGGTGATGCACAAGATCTATACTGCAGATTCAGAGAATGTTATTTGGAGGTCATTTTAGGATAGTGTGATTGGGACTTCATCATCCGCTCTTAGAAAGTAATTAAAAAAAACCCAAACTCTCAAAATGTTAACTAATTGGCCCCCCCCCCCCGTGTGTGTGTGTATGTGTGTGTATCGCATTGCCTACACTGATGAATTTAAAATTAAATTGTAGACAATTTAACATTTTCATAAATTCATAATTCAGCCTGAAAATTAGAGAAAAGTTGATATTTGTTCATAGTTAGATAAACCGTATTAAAAACTTTTCCTTTATTATAATTTATAATTATGTATTCATACAACATTTATGCTTGTCTTACTCTTAGTAAGTTCTGTAAGGACTTTGTGTCTGTTTTGTTCATTATATTATTCTCAGTGCTTGGCATAGCGTCTGGCACATGATAGACACTTGCTGACTGTGGTGTGATTTGTGAGGAAACCCTTTACCCAAGGGTATGTTTTCTAATGGAAAACCATGGTCCCCTTGGTCCTCCTGGTAGAGTTGTTCCTTTGAGTTAAGCTATTTAGAGCTCCTATTATAATTTCTGCCATCACATAAAAAGCCCCTGATGATCTGGCCCTGCCTACTCTTCAGCTTAAGTAATAATTAATGCCAGTTTGAAGCCTGTGCTGACTCCTCCAGCAGGCTTAGATTAGACACTTATTCCCAGGCACTCTTGTCACACCTTGCTTGTTCCTCTGTCACCGCCCCTATTTCACTGTACTATGAATGTCCATCTCAGCACCAGATTGTAAACTCCTTTGCTCTGGGCTTGGTGTTAGCCACAGAGAAGGCCCTCAAGTAACAGCTCAATTAAAGAATTCAATGAAGATTAAAAAAAAAAAATGAGCAGGAGGGCTTTTTGTTTCTTTACTTTTTTCCTCCACCTATACACTTGTGTCCTATGGTAACCTTTACAGTTACACCCACAAATCCCAAAGGAAGCAGTATATATTTTGTTTTCTTGGGTAAACAGTACCACTTTCTCTTTCTTGACCTTTAAAGCTATTCTCTTTAGGTTGTGTCCTAGTCTGTTTATTATCAATGAAAGGACAAGGGGAGGGATACATAAGTTACAGAGTATCAGCTCTTAGGTAGGCCCCTCCTAAGATTTCCTATGGAATCTTTCCAAGCTGAGTATCAAATTTAGTGTCAAAATCATGATTGTTGGGGGTGCCTGGGTGGCTCAGTTGGTTAAGGGTCTGCCTTTAGCTCAGGTAATGATCTCAGGTGGTGTAAATAAAAATGGTATAAATTAGGAAAAGGCCTCTGTTTTCTAATTTATTTATTTATTTATTTGAGAGACATATTGGGGAAGAGGGGCAGAGGGGGAGAGAGAGACAATCTCAAGCAGATTCCCTTCTGACCATGGAGCCCAACACTGGGCCTGATCCCCTGACCCTGAGCTCATGACCTGAGCCGAAATCAAGAGTCAGATGCTTCACCAACTGAGCCACCCAAGCACCCTAATGTCCTTGTTCCTAAGATTATAATTTGTTGGAGAGATGTGATCTTTCTACAAAGCTTAACAATAATAAAAAATAAGGGTTGCAACAGTGCAATACATGACTAAGTGCCATATGAACAGGGTTGACAGGAAGTAAGGTGAGTGCAGGAGGAAGAGTGGTTGCCAAGGGCTCTCAGAGGATTCCAGAGAGAAGTAGCACTTTTGTGATCCTTGGGAGGTGGCTAGAGTGAGAGCATTATAAACTGGGATGCCCTGACTGAAGGGAAGAACCAGATTACTCATTGGTACATGAGAAATAGTAGCAGCCTTCAGGGAGTAAATGAATAAGTATAAACAAAGGAGTATGGAAAGAGATGAGCAGAGATAGAGAGTACCAGAGGACTGGCAAAGGTGAACCAGGGAAGTGCAGTGTACCAGACTCTTAGCTACTCCTAAGCTAAGATTCAGGAAGGAAGGAACAATCAGCAGGGTTGGCCCCTGCTTGAGCATTAAGAAGAAAGGAAATAAGGAAGGGTTACTTGGTTTGGCATTTAGGAAATCTATGACGATGAAACTGCAGCTATGTGGAATAGTCGGGATTCTGGATAATAGAGGAGTGAGTCAGTGTAAATAAGAGAAGAAAGAGGGATCCCTGGGTGGTGCAGCGGTTTGGCGCCTGCCTTTGGCCCAGGGCGCGATCCTGGAGACCCGGGATCGAATCCCATGTTGGGCTCCCTGCATGGAGCCTGCTTCTCCCTCTGCCTGTGTGTCTGCCTCTCTCTCTCTCTCTCTCTCCATGCGACTATCATGAATAAATAAATAAAATCTTTAAAAAAAAAAAAGAGAAGAAAGAGGTGTAGAGGAAAAGGTATAGAGGTCAGGTTTAGAGAAAAACTCCAGGTTTTGGAGCCAGACTGTCCTTGGGCATATTATTTCATCTTTTAGACTTTCAGGTTAGTTAGTTAGTTAGTTAGTTAGTTATATATATATATATATATATATATATATATATATATATATATATATATATATATAATAAAATAGGGTAAAGCACATATATCTTGAGGAGTAACCCCAAGGTTAGATGATATAGGTAGAGCCTTTGATAAAGCTCCTGGCAGATAGTTGACCAGGGGTTTTCAGCCTTTTATTGCCTGCACACAACTAAGGGCATCAAAATATTACCATCCCTAAAAGTGGCTCACTAGAGCATTGATTTGTGCTGAGGTGTGTAGTCTGTTTTGAATGTGCCCTTTGCATACTAGTAATAGGAAATTTAGGTGCTTTAATAAATGTTAGGTGAAATGCCAGCCTTTTCTTTTTCTAGAAGATTCTTAGTGTATCTAAATTTTTCTCAACTTGGCATCATAATGTGCTATTTTTTAAGGGGCTCTTGTTACAGACATGAAAGAGGTGTTAGGACTTGATTAACTAGATTACTGTTATGTTTTCTTTGTAGTTTCAGTTTACTTTAATAGCTGATGTGAGGGTCTCACTGCAGGGAATTACAGTGAATAAACTTGTGTACAGGAATAAACTTCTGTACCCAAACAAACTAGAATTCTCTTAATTTCTTCCCTTTTCTTTTATAGTGAGCATTGTGTGCTGACTTGGACAGAAGGAGGAATTTATATTTTTATTCCTCAGAATGTTCAAGTTCTTCTCTGGAGTGAGGTCAAAGGTAATTATATTTTTCTTCCATATGTGTAATGTTTAACCTCATGCTTGTAAAAGATTTAATTATCGTAGGAGAATTCTTTTGCAGCGTGAAAAGTAGAAAAATAGACTGAGGTGACTTTCTTTTAAAGATTAACATCATAGATGTTTCCCACTCTAAGATATTTCCCTAGCATACACTTGTAAATTTGTGTTCAGTTATTCAATTTTTCATGGATAATTTTATTTATTTTTTAAGTCAGCTCCATGCATGGAGCCCAACATGGGGCTTGAATTCAGAACCCTGAGATCAAGACCTGGGCTGAAGAGTCGGCTGCTTAAGCAAGCCTCCCAGGAGCCCTTTCATGAATAATTTTAAATATAATTTTCATTTATCCTTAAGTATTAGTAACCACTGCTAAGGATCAAATGGGTTATATTTTTTCCTTCTATTTAACACGAATATTTACCCCCTTTGGAAGTCTTGTTTAGCTTCTGTTTGTTTCCTAATAGTTTGAGGTTCAAAAAGTCCTTGGGGAACAGCATTTTATTGGCTGATGCAGAGAAAATCAATCTCTGATTTTCTTTTTTTTTTTTTTTAAAGATTTTATTCATTTATTCATGAGAGAGAGAGAGAGAGAGAGAGTGGCAGAGACACAGGTAGAGGGAAGAAGCAGGCTCCATGCAAGGAGCCCGATGTGGGACTTGATCCTGGGACTCCAGGATCATGCCCTGGGCCAAAGGCAGGCGCTAAACCGCTGAGCCACCCAGGGATCCCAATCTCTGATTTTCTTTAGTTTAAACCAGAAATGTCATTGCTACTCAGGGTGTGTATCTTATCTTTCTGGGTCATTTTCTACTTTGTAGAGGTATGAAAAAGAGGAACCATTGCTTACTGATCTGCTTGATACTGATTTCTTGTGGATTAAGTTGCTAAGGTTCTCCCCTGAAAAGGAGTGTTTTTAAAAAATTGACATATACACTGTATGAGTTCAGGTATATGAAGTACTGATTTGATACAGTTAAACAATTAACCCTTCAACAGTGGGACTTAGGGGCACAGACCCCCTGGGCGGTCGAAAACTGGCATGTAACTTTTGACTCCCACAGAGCTGTTGACCCGAAGCCTTACTTGATAAACAGTTAACATACTTTGTATGTATGTTATATGTAATATTTGCTGTATTCTTACAATAAAGTGAGCTAGAGAAGAGAAAACATTAAGAAAATCATAAGAAAGAGAAGATACATTTACTATACCGTATTAATGGAAAAAATTTCACATATCCATACCCATGCAGTTCAAACCCATATTGTTCAAGGATCAGCTATATATATTGCAATATGATTACTGTCTTTTGTGATGAGAACATTTAAGATCTAGACTCCTAGCAACTCTGCAGTACGTGATACAGAATTGTTAACTGTAATCACAAGGCTGTGCATTAGGTCCCTAGAACTTGGGATGGCTGGGTGGCTGTCCAGCATTTGACTATGAGTTGGAACACCTGTCTACTCCAAAGCTGAAGAGCCCTCCCCTTAGCCTGGAACCCCCTGGGAGCCTCATGGAGAACTAACAGGGCAGCCCCTTGGGGAGTCACAGGATGGTGCTTCATCCCAGAAGTACGGCTGGAGAGGAGGACGGTGACAACACCAGGTTACTTCATTTTTTCTTCATTTTAGAGTGGACTTTGCAAAGCCACTCCAGCTGGAGACAGCTTATCTCCTATCTGAAATGCTGGCTCAGGCAGCTGAGGGAGGTTCCCAGATTGGGTGGTCTTTGGATCTGAGCAGTAATTTGGGTGAAAAGTGTATCTCAGATATCCAAATGTAAATATATGTAATTCTTATGGGGAAAAAAACTGTTAAGTGGTTAAGTGTCTGCCTTCGGCCCAGGGCGTGATCCTGGAGTCCCAGGATTGAGTCCCACATCGGGCTCCCTCCATGGAGCCTGCTTCTCCCTCTGCCTGTGTCTCTACCTCTTTCTCTGTCTCTCATGAATAAATAAATAAAATCTTAAAAAAAAAAAAAAAAAAAAAGATCCCTAGAACTTAATTTGTCTTCTAACTGCAAGTTTGTACTCCTTAACCAGCATTCTTCACCGCTCCAGTCCCTGGTTACCATACTTATTTGGCTTTTTTAGATTCCACCTATAAATGAGATAAAAAACTAGTTTAAGTTCTTTCATGATGTTCTGCCAAGATAAGTATTTTCTCATGAATTGTTTGTCAATTTATATATGGTATTAAAATCCATGCATTGAAAAAAAAAATCCATGCATTGACATCAGATTGTAACTCTCAGAAATGTTGTAGTCTGGTTTCTAATGTAGAGTGCTCTCTTAGATCCTCAATTTCTTTTCACAGAAAGTATCATTTATTTTATATAGTTGTTAATTACAATATAATTAACATAGTGTAATGCAGTTTCAGGTGTACAATATAGTGATTTGACAATTCTGTACATCACCCAGTGCTCACTATGACAGACAAGTGCCCTCCTTTTATTTATTTATTTTTTTTAAGATTTTGTTTATTTATTCATGAGAGAGAGAGGAGAGAGACAGGCAGAGAGACCGGCAGAGGGAGAAGCAGACTCCATGCAGGGAACCCGATGTGGGACTCAATCCCTGGACTCTAGGATCAAGCCCTGGGTTGAAGGCGGTGCTAAACTGCTGAGCCACCCGGGCTGCCCGACAAGTGCCCTCCTTAATCGCATCACTGGTTTCCCCCATTGCCCCACCAACCTCCCCACTCTGGTCACCATCAGTTTGTTCTCTGTCGTCAAGAGTCTGTTTTGGTTTGTCTCTCTCTTTTTCCTTTGCCCTTTTGTTTAGAAAGTAGCATTGTAAACATAGCATTTTAGATAAGAGAGATGTGTTTCTGTTTATTTTTGATCTTTTAAGAAGTGTCTAAAATATTTCTTCACTGATTTTTTTTTTTAATTTTATTTCTTCACTGAATTGCAAGTATTCTAATAGAGATGAAATTTAGGCAAACCAAACTCCATATAAAATGAATTTATTAAAATAATTTCAGTCTTTGCCAACATGGAAATGGAATATTTGGTTAACCTTCTGTGTGTTCACCCCTGTGGGTTTTGTAGATATTCAGGATGTGGCCGTCTACAAGAACGAGCTGTTCTGTTTGCACCTAAACGGGAAAGTCTCACATCTTTCTCTATTGTCTGTGGAACGCTGTGTGGAGCGCCTGCTGAGGAGAGGCCTGTGGAACCTGGCTGCTCGCACTTGCTGTCTTTTCCAAAATTCTATTATTGCCAGCAGAGTGAGTCAGAGACTTACACGTTCATCTGGGTTGTTGTTGTTGTTTTTTTTTTTTTTTTTTTTTTTTTTAACTTTTTATTTATTTATGATAGTCACACAGAGAGAGAGACAGAGACATAGGCAGAAGGAGAAGCAGGCTCCATGCACCGGGAGCCCGACGTGGGATTCGATCCCGGGTCTCCAGGATCGAACCCTGGGCCAAACAAAGGCAGGCGCCAAACCGCTGCGCCACCCCGGAATCCCCATCTGGGTTGTTAAAACCACCCTAGCTTGCAAGAGTGTGCTAGAAAGTTGCTTGTCTTTATTAGACCTGTCTGTAGGACCTACAGATAAAGCAGCAATAAATCACTAAAGGAAGTATGGCAGACAAATCTAGGGGTGGGTGTGGGTAGAGGGTAAGAAAAAGGGTGGGTATACTTCCCATTTTAAAAAAATTACATTCTCAGAAACTTCCTTGAGTTTCAGGCCTTGTTTTAAGAGGGATGATTGTATGTACAATAACTCTCAATTTTTAATTCCTAAGATGATTCTCATTAAGTCTTTCACTAGCTTGTTAAATCTTTTTAAAGCACTTTTGAGATTTTATGTTCTCTGTTATACCTCTTTCAGTATATTGGCCACTGAATTTAGATTTAGTTATAAATAGTAAGCTATTCTATTTGATTTCTGCTTATCCTTTCATTAGGGAAGAAAATCTTTGACTGCAGATAAATTGGAGAATCTGAAGTCTCAACTTCAGTCTCAACTGGACCTCACAACCTATAGTGATCTAATTTCTCAACTGGAAGAATTGATTTTAAAATTTGAACCTTTGGATTCAGCTTGCAGCAGTCGGAGAAGCTCCATTTCATCACACGTAGGTTTTCTTTTACTTTTCTTTTCTTTTCTTTTCTCTTTTCTTTTCTTTTCTTTTCTTTTCTTTTCTTTTCTTTTCTTTTCTTTTCTTTCTTTTTTCTTTCTGTCTGTCTATTTAAAGGTTTTGTTTATTTATTCATGAGAGAGAGAAAGAGGCAGGCAGAGACACAGGCAGAGGGAGAAGCAGGCTCCATGCAGGGAGCCCGATGTGGGACTCCAGGATCAAGCCCTGGGCTGAAGGCGGCGCTAAACCGCCGAGCCACCTGGGCTTCCCCAGTATTTTTACTTTTTAAAGGGTTTATCTGCACAGTAAAGTTTTTCTTCCTTAGAAAAGAAATATCCCTTAAGATCCCAAAACTTATCTTTCTTTCCATATAGTAGATTTAGGGGAAAGGGGATGGAGTTGTCAAGAGGAGGCTTTATTTCAGTTGTTGGGCAGCCCTTAGGAAGCCTCTGGTTACGTGTGTCTTGGAGCTACATTTTATTTTATCATTATTTATTATATTGTTTCCAGACATAACTCATATAGCCTCTAGCACAAGTTGAGTTGCTCCTAATATGTGATTTCAGATGCTTCATGCTCATTGGAGTCTTAGTGTAGCTCAAGATTGCTTCCTTACTGCCCCAGTCTCACAGCCAGGATTCACAGAGGCAAGCTAGAGAAAGATGGTAGCGTTCTGTCATCCGTACGAGAAAGTGATCCAGCTGCCAGGGACCTACATCTTGCTTACCAGCTTGTTCTATTAAGCTATAATTGTGGTTATTGACTTGCACTTATTCATATTGGTTTTTCTCAAAAAAAAAAAAAAAAAAAAAGGAGTTTCACTTTGATTTTTTGGGGATTCTTTTTATTTGTAGGAAAGTTTCAGCATCTTGGACTCTGGTATATATCGTATCATTAGTAGTAGGAGAGGCAGTCAGTCGGATGAGGACTCTTGTTCCCTTCACAGCCAAACTCTCTCAGAAGACGAGAGACTCAAAGAATTTGCCTCACATCCAGAAGAGGACCAGCCAGATCCGTGCTGGAGCTCACGCGGAAATGAAGGTGATGGCAGTGTGCTTTGTTGGCTGCTGATAGGAAGCAGTTATTTTCTGTGACTTCTATTTGCCAGGGTTAACTTGTGCATCTAATTTTCTACATGGTGTTAATAATTTTTATCATGTTGATAGACTTTCCACTCAGACCTGTAGATCTGCTTGCCCCTGGGAGAGTGGGTTTATGTTCAGTCATGTTTTTCCCCCTCTTGCTTAGGCTAACATCGATATGGTCCCTAATTTTGGTCATGCATCATTGTGCTGGAAAAGTTAAGAAAGGAAGTCATTAACCAAAGGAGTAGAACAATTTTATCTTGACTAACCAAATTATTTTCCATCAGGAATGAAAAATTACCACAGTTTTGGGGGCCATGGCCTTCACTTTTCGATGTTCGAGTATTCCTGTGACTGAACTATTGAGAAGAGATTAATAGAGACTCTAAACTTCCTTTTTGACTTATGGGGATTCAGGGTTAGTAGGACAATGAAGGTACCTGCCTAAGTGTTTTATATGTGGACCATCCCGTGCATCTTGTAAACCTGTGTTCTGCTCATTTGTATCTGGGTCAGTTGTGATTTTGGTATGGAACCCTTCATTTCCTTTGGTTTATTCATTTCAGAATTTTTCTAAAGATAAAAAAAAAAACCTCCTGTGTGATTAAATTTTGTTTCTTTTCCCCGATTCCATTCATCAGACAGTGTTTCTCATGCTCCCGTGACATTTGAGACAGATAAGAATGAAACATTTCTCCCCTTCGGCATTCCACTATCATTTCGTTCTCCATCTCCTCTTGTGTCTCTTCAGGCTGTCAAGGAAAGGTAAACTAATCTGTCTTGCACTGAATCCTGTTTCTGGTTTCACTTCAGTTGTCACATTAGGTACTTTTGCACTGAGAATGGAAAGACATTTATTTATATACTTTTAAAAAGATTGTATTTATTTATTTGAGAGAGGGAGTGCATTCGAGAGAAAGCATGATCCAGGGAGGTGGAGGCGGGCAAGGGAGGAGACTTCCCCCACTGAGCAGGGATCCTGATGTGGGGCTTGGTCCCAGGACTCCAGGATCATGACCTGAGCTGGGGTGCCCTGTAGAAAGACATTTTAAATGAGAAAAAATGAAAGCCTCTTGGTTATTTCTATATAATGTGTTATTTATCTGAGGCTATTAGCTTCTCATTTCTGTCTTGGGCAGTTTAGCTTCCTTCTTTGAGTACTTGGATATTCAAGTTGTTAAAATGTGTCCTCCACTTCAGACAGAGCAAAGTTTGAAAAATCTGTTTTTTCCTCATCTCTGATAGAAACAGTTCCTATATATCATTAGTCATTTCTTGATACTTTCTCAGTTTGGGCTCAGAATTGGAGACTCTTAGGAAGTCTTTCTAACTACTCTGTGAGCCTAGAATTAGCATTTAAGTTTGAGAGCAGACTTTGTAAAGCTACTTAACTGCTTATCTGAGTCTTACTGGATACAGTTTTCTGTTTTGGGTTTTTTTTTTTTTTTTTTTTTTTTAATTCCAGTATAGTTAATATACAGTGTTATTAGTTTCAGGTGTACAGTATAGTGATTCAATTACTGGGTACAGTTTTGCTTATAAAGGAGGCTGTATTGTGACTAGTTAGCCATTGAGTGTCATGGAGAAATTCTGTTATTTCTCTGGCCAGGCTGAGGCAGGTGATCATATGGCCTCCTTTGCCTAAGTTGACAGAAACATTACAGACATAGCTGGAGTTAAAGATTTTTTTTCTTTAGCATTGAATCCAATGAAGTGAATCTTTATTATATTGTAAATTTTACATGGGCCTTATAGGAAATACGTAGTTGATTAGGGAAGTTGCTATAAGCATAATCTTTTTTTTTTTTTTTTTGTATTAAGTCCAAATTACCTTACTAGGAGTACAGGAAAATAGAGAATGCAGATACAGAATTTTCCATTCTTGGGAGTAATGAGGGTTTTTTTTCATATTACTTTTTTGCTATTTGACTTCTAGTGTTTCTAGCTTTGTACGTAAAACTACTGAGAAGATTGGCACCCTTCATACTAGCCCTGATCTGAAAATAAGACCAGAACCCAGGGGTGATGAGCATTTATGTGAAGAGGATATGAGTCCAGTCATCTGCCCAAAGGAAGAAGACACTGAGTAAGCTCTTGCATATAAATCTGGGTAAATTCTAGAGGACTCAGCTATCATTTTGGAGAAAGCCATAGACAGTGCTATTAGGGAAGGCACATGTATGACCCTGTTCATTGTAGATTGTGTAGTTCACTAAAAAATGTGAATGCCATAAAGGTTAAGTGTTGGAAAATGACATCCATCCATGGCGAGTCTTTTGAGAGAGAATTTTAAGTTAGCTCCTGTTTCATTTTTGCTCTCCCTTCCCTCCAATTTTTTCAAACTTCTGGGTTGTTAGAGTATTAGATTAAGAGTAGGATGATCAACAATTGAGGCCTTGTCCTTGCTGTGCTTCTGACTAGCATGTGACCTTGGCTAAGTTACTAATGCTCTCTGGCCTGTCAGATGAAAGCATTGGCATTAATGTCTTGGCACGTACTTTCTCAGGGGATCTGAGCATTGGAAGCACACAGGTTCAGCACTCACTCAGGAACTGAGAGCCCCATAGGCCCAGGGAATGTGGACAGTCAGAGGAAATAGGATAGGTCTGTGAATCCAAGTACTTAACAGGGAAAAAAGTACAGGATTGCCGTGGCATTGAAAGCCACCTCAGTCTGACCTCAGCCCATCTTTCCAGCCTCACTTCCATCCACATCCTTCCAAGCACTTGAAATTCCAGTCCTGGCAGAGTACTGGGTGGATACACCTCACGCTGTTTCTTTCACTTGCATTCCTCCCACCCCCACCCTTCAACCCCTTCCCCTGCACCATTTTTCCTAACACACATACTGCCTCCAGGGGAAGGTATCCCTTGATTGCCTCATCAGAATAATTATTCCTTTTACTGTGCTTTCGTAGCTCAGTTGTGTTGCTCTTTAACATTTATTTTATTCTCATTTATGTAATAGTTATTTGCATACTTTTCTTTCTCACTTGAGTTTATTCATCTTTTTTTTTTTTTTTTTTAAGATTTTATTTATTTATTCATGACAGACAGAGAGACAGAGACACAAGCAGGCTCCATGCAGGGAGCCCGATGTGGAACTCGATCCCAGGTCTCCAGGATCACACCCTGGGCCGAAGGTGGCGGAAGGTGGCGCTAAACCGCTGGGCCACCAGGGCTGCCCGAGTTTATTCATCTTAAAGCCATGGACCATTTTTCTATATTCCTCTGTTTGTGTCATGTAGTATTAAGTACAGTACTTGCCACTTAGTGAGCACTTAGAAACATTTGTCCAAGGAAGCTCTAATCCCCTCCAACTCTTTTCACATTTTTCTAGGGACAAAAAAGAAGTAATTAGTCAACCTCCAGAAGAAGACAAGTTCCAAGAGCTCAAAGTAGCGACAGCAGAAGCAATGTGAGTATTTATTTTTTAAGATTTTATTTATTCATTTGAGGGAGAGAGAGCATGAGCAAGGGGATGGGGTTGGCAGAGGGAAAAGTAGGCTCCTGAGCAGGGAGCCTGATGGGGCTCGATCCCAGGACTCTGGGATCATGACCTGAGCCAAAGGCAAACATTTAACTGAGCCACCCAGGTGCCCCGAGGACGAGAGAGTTTTATAGTGAATGGGAATGACTTCAAGGTCGTCAGTAGTGGTCCTCAGACAGTGTGGGGTAGAGGTAGTCTCATTGGTAATTGAAATTCAACAATTAGTATTCAAGTTAACACTCTCTGTATTTTCATCTTGCTGAGATAATTGTCAAAGAGTTGAAAAGTAACATTTCAGATCAGTCTTTTATTCAGTAGGTTTGTTTAGCATGAAATAAATTTTTTTTTTTTTAAAACAAAACAAAAAAACACATGGAGCCTAAATTTCACATTGGTCTGTCTTGTATAGGACCAAGCTACAAGATCCACTGGTTTTGTTTGAACCCGAGTCTCTGAGAATGGTCTTACAGGAGTGGCTTCCACAGTTAGAAAAAGCATTTGCCGTGAAGGACTTTTTAGGCGTTTCAGATATTGGCCACTCATCTATGATGTCAAACCAGGATGTGCTGTTGTTTGAAGAGTCAAAAAAGGGAATATTAGATGAAGATAACAAAAATGAAAAAAGAGACTCTTTAGGCAATGAAGAAATTGTTGCTCCAACAGCATGTGAATCTACAGAGTGTGTGAAGGAGCCCTCGGATGACCTTTTCCAAGTATGTGCTCCGTGCAGCATAGCTGACGGTCTTCAGAAGGACCTGGCTGAATTGACAACGTTGTGTTTGGAATTGAATGTATTGAATTTTGAGACCAAAACCACAAGCGGACACGCGGACCATTCTTTCCAACAGCACTCTCCTGAAATTCTGGCTTGTCAGTTCATAAAGAAGTACTTCTTCCTCCTGGACTTGAAAAGAGCAAAGGAGAGTGTCAAGCTTAGTTACGCTAACAGTCCTGGTGTTTGGGACACTTTTATTGAAGGATTGAAAGGTAATAATCAGATTGCCTTGTCACATAGAAATTAGTATAGAGCACAATAGCATCTTAGTATTTTCACATTTAAAAAAAAGAAGGCTGGTTGCCTTCTCTGAATTTGTTCAATTACTTACTGCCTGACACAAATAGGAAATAATGAAAGTGGGAAAAAATGATCTTAAAAAACCATATATCAGGGCACCTGGGTAGCTCAGTTGGTTAAGTATCTGCCTTCAGCTCAGATCATGATTCCAGAAGTCCATGTCCAGCTCCATGCTCAGCATGGAATCTGCTTCTGCCTCTCCCTCTGCTCCTCCCGTTTTTCTCTCTCTCTCTCTCTTTCTCTCTCTCTCAAATAAAATCTTAAAAAAAAAAACAAAAAACAAAAAACGCATATATCAGAAATTGAAGGTTGGGTTTTTAGAAATGATCTGAACAGATGCTACCCTTCTGCTAATGATGTGATTAAGGAAAACAGCTTTGGGGATCGTTCCTTAGGATTTGTCCTCAGAGCCCTTTGAAAACTACTTCAAAAAACTACTTCGTTTTAGTGGTGCCTGACTAGCTCAGTCAGTGAAGCATATGATTCTTGGCCTCTGGGTGGTAGGTTTGAGCCCCACATCGGGTGTAGAGACTAAAACTAAAATATTTTAAAAATACTCACTTTAGATTCATATGTGTGTGTGTGTGTGTGTGTGTGTGTGTGTGTGCAGAGATATCTTTTTAAACTACAAGTAGTTGTTTTTTGTTCTTTTTTTTTTTTTAAACTACAAGTAGTTTTAACTAGATCATCACTCACTTGACCTGGCTATAACTGATGTTCGTTAAAAATAGGTGAAAATTTAAGTTAATGTAATTTATTTATTTATTTATTTAAATTTATTTTTTATTGGTGTTCAATTTACTAACATACAGAATAACCCCCAGTGCCCGTCACCCATTAATGTAATTTATTTTGTTCAAAAACATGGAGTAGAGGCACTGGCTCTAGGAAAAATGAGAAATTTGGTATTGGTCGTAGATTGATCTATTCTGTTGATTTAGTATATAACAGATACGTGCTAATATGTTATACTTTTTTTAGGGTGATAGTGGGTTATATCTTGGTTGTGTGTTCTTTTCTCACTTAAAAATTATAGTGTATTTTGCCTCCCAATTTGATTTTAAGGTCTTTAAAAGTAGGGATTGTGTCTTACTCTTTTTTTATCTGTCTTTCAGTGCTTAAACATTGTGCCATGCACGCAGTAGATCCATGACTAATGATTGTTGAATGAATGTGTTCATGAACTGAATATTTACAGCTATGAGATGAAAGGAAAAGGGTGTGCTTTATCTTTCAGAATTGGCAAGTTCCAATCCTACATATATAGAGATGGAACAAGGAGACCTCCCAACAAGACTAAAGTTATTGAATGACTCAGTCCCCTTTGACAATCCTTTGTTGATTGCTTATGCTGCCCGGTAAGTTGTCGTATATGTTGTTTATATGAATAAAGCATATTTTTTAAATTTTTGTCTTAATCTCTAAAATTTTACTCAGTTGCATGGTGGGCAGTCTCTTGTTATTTTTATTTCTAATAAGTGCTTAGTGTAACCAAGTTACATCATGTCACTGAAGTGAAGACTAACTTGTTTTGTTTTTAAATGCAGATTGTATGAGAGGTTTGGAGAATCTGCCCTTCGGTCCTTAATCGGATTTTACCCATCTGTTTTGCCTTCGGATGTCACGCAACTTTGTCATCATCATCCTGCTCAGTTTTTGGCCTATTTAGACAGTCTGGTGAAATCGAGGCCTGAAGAACAACGGTGAGAAGGCGAGAATATTTGCAGACTCCCTTTGCCTTGATAGGGCATTGTTTCTTTGTAGAAGGTACTGTAACATTTTTACTGCCAACTGCCGTAATGCTGAGGCCCCTACTATGGAAGAGGACGCCTCCAGCCACTACCCTCTGTCACAGTCCGCAGCACACACTATAAATGTGTGCATACCACACTTCTCTTCCCTACCATCCCCCTCATCCCCCAGGGATTCTCAGATGATCAGTGTACATTTAACCCCTGCTTCAGGTCTTAACGCTAAGACAGATAAGCTTCCTTGTTGTCTGTGCTGCTCAGTAGGTTTATTGTCAACCTCTTTACTGATAATATTCCAGCTTTCGGAGGAATCTCATCTTTTTGTGGATCTCAGTTCCAGCTTTTTGTCCCTTTTTTAGGCTGAGGCCTCATTTCCTATTTCTGCATTGCTGTTAGTTGTTGAAGCTAGCAACATCCATCCCCCACCCCTCCCACCCTGATCACCTTTTTTCCTCTGATTTACATTTGCCATGCTGGTTTTTATTTCTCTCTCTCTCTCTCTCTCTTTTTTTCTTTTTAGGCCTTTAGACATTTACCTTATTATCTTGAGCTCACCTGTTCATTTAAAAGGCTGTAAGATTTTTTTTTTTTAAGATTTTATTTATTTATTCATGAGAGACACACAGAGAGAGGCAGAGACATAGGCAGAGGGAGAAGCAGGCTCCATGCAGGGAGCCTGATGTGGGACTCAATCCTGGGACTCCGGGATCACACCCTGAGCCGAAGGCAGATGCTCAACTGCTGAGCCACTCAGGCATTCCAGCTGTCAGATTTTCACCAGCATTTCTAAACATTTCATAGCAGAGCGTTTTCAAGTTATTTCACCTACTATTTTGATCCCCTGGTAACATTTTTTTTCACTTTCCCAGATTTTATGTCTCCTTTCTCGGCATGAAGATTGGTGACTTTTATCCCCACCTTTCTTTTAGGCCCTCCTTTCTTGAGTCTCTTCTGCAACCAGAGTCTTTAAGGTTGGATTGGCTGCTTTTGGCCGTGTCCCACGATGCTCCCCCAAGCACCAGCACAATGGACGATGAAGGAAACCCCAGGTACAGAAGCGCACTTTCTAAGCTCTACAGTTCTTTTGGAATGGAATGCCTTTATTCACATGTAGCATTCTTGGCTTACTTGAGGAATAGTGATGGAAGAGACTGGCTCAAATCATGGTAGTAATGAGACTTAGTGGGTCTGAACATGTTTTGAGTTACAGATCTTTTTTTTTTTTTTTTTTTTTTTTTTTAATTTATTTATGATAGTCACAGAGAGAGAGAGAGAGGCAGAGACACAGGCAGAGGGAGAAGCAGGCTCCATGCACCGGGAGCCCGACGTGGGATTTGATCCCGGGTCTCCAGGATTGCGCCCTGGGCCAAAGGCAGGCGCTAAACCGCTGCGCCACCCAGGGATCCCTGAGTTACAGATCTTATATAAGAATCTGATGATCCAAAAAAAAAAAAAAAAGGATCTGATGATCCTTCTCAGGAAAAATGCACATCCCTGCACAATTTTGCACATGATTTCGGGTTAAACTGATCCCCCTGAACCTCTTTCATGGATCCACATTAAGAGTCCTTGATACAATCTATAGTAGAGGGAGAAAATTGTATGTTTTCTCCCTGGAAATTTCTAGACATGGCTTGGGACTAAAAAAAAGAATTCATTAAAAAATACACACTGATACGTGTTCTGTATTAGAAATGTTCCTAGTGTTTTCCTCTAGGAGAGCTTTTTAAAAGCCCCCCCAAGTGCCTATCTTATATGTCTATACAAAAGGTCTAGAAGGACATACAGTGGCAGTCTGTGAGTGATGGATTATAGACGTTTCTTTGCTTTTGATGACCTAAAATGTGTAATTTTTAAAAATAGGTATTTGTATAGGAAACATAGCTATTTTTAATTTTTCAAAAGCCAAGTAGAAATGTTTGAAAACTATAATAATAATGGAACAAATAAAATTAAACTGTATTCTTATCTATCAGATGATTTGAAAAAACAGGTTGTGGAACGTATTTCCTATTCAATTTATTTAGAGCTTTTCATTTTGCAGGCCTCATTCACACTTGTCTTCATGGGGCTACAGTCAGCTGATGCTTCATCTCATTAAACTACCTGCAGATTTTACAACCAAAGAGAAAATGACTGACATCTGTAGGTCTCATGGGTAAGTAAGAATTTTTTAGAAGCTGAAGTTAAGATTAGAATCATCTTATTTATTAACAGCTTTGTAGTGAAGGCCCTGAATTGGTATGATTTTCATTTGGAAATTCTCTTTACTAGGGAAAAGTATCTTTTGTTTTAAGTGATAGTAAATATCTTTTTCCATTTAAACTTTGTGAATGTTTTTTCATTGTGTAGAAGAGATTGGCCCTTGCTAATTCCTCTCTCCCCCTGGTCCTTAGTAGCTAGCCCTAGTTCTCAGGCACTTAGATGGTATTTAATTAAGCTCCAGACCATGTGATAGGAGTTACAGTTGATACAGGATTCCTGAGAAGGGAGAGATCAGAATGTGCTCAAGAGAAGTGCTGGTGAAGGACTTCAGAAGGAGGTGAGACTTTGGAGGTAAAGTCCTGAAGGCTGGACAGGATTTGTATTGATAAAGGAGCCCAAGAGGAAGGCAGGGCAGGTGAGCAAACCAGCAATAGCAGGAGCATGAGAAACTGACATTGCTTTTTATCCATACCACATAGTAGTTATTTATTGTTTGGCAATGTTATTTTAGGGCTCTACCTGGATTATAATCTTTTGGAGATAGGGACCTGTGTCTGCCTTTTTCCTCATAATGCCTTAATTCACAGTGGTAGGTTCTTGATATGAATTTGTTCATTAATAATAAGGGATGAGACTAGCCAGGTATATTCACAGTGGTAGGTTCTTGATATGAATTTGTTCATTAATAATAAGGGATGAGACTAGCCAGGTATGGTGGGTGATGAGATCATGTAGGACATTGGTGGCTTGTCAGAAGAATTTAGTTATCAGTAGAGACCTTTTAGAGTTTTTGGTACAAAAATGACAAAAATGGAGCTTTTTGGAGATCATTTTCTGGTGTCATATATGAGAAGGATTGGAGGTAGGAGTGCCAGCTAGGAAGCTGTTTTAGTAATTCAGATATGATTGAATTGGTGATTAGTAGGGCAGCAGAAGGAGCACATCCAAGGGACATTCTGAAGGAAAATGCAGTGGGACTTATAGACAATGGGTATAGCAAATGAAGGAGGGGGTAGAGTCAGGGAAAACATAGTTTGCATATTTGGGGAAGAAACCTGAAAGTTTATAAAATATATTATCTTACATGTTTCATAATTGGTGCTTAGCCTCAAATGTTAGTATTTATCTCTAGCTTTTATTCATTTTACTTAAACACTTTAGATCAGGGCTAACTAATATAACTGTCTGTGATAATGGAAATAGTCTTCTACATTGTCCAATATGGTAGCCACTGGCCACTTGTAGCCATTGAGAACTGGAAATATGGTTTGGTCAGCTGAAGAACTTTTTATTTAATTTAAATTTAAGTAGCCATGTGTGGCTAACATTTACTCTATTGGACAGTACAGCTCCAGATAAATTTGCTGTTTTAATTCCTTTCTTTAACTTTGATCTCTTTAAAGTTTCTGGCCTGGATATCTTAGTCTTTGTTTGGAGTTAGAGAGAAGAAGAGAGGCCTTTACCAACATTGTGTTCTTGAACGATATGAGCCTGATGGAAGGGGACAATGGTATGTAAATCCCAATTGGTTACTCTTGGTTGTAGTATTTTAGAAGTCACTGCAGACATTTCAGTAAAGAAATCTAGTGAACATTTTAATGATCCTGTATGTAATTCTAGCTAGCTGTCAAATCTGTGGAGGTTTGGGAGCTTTTTGGGATTTTTTTTTTTTTAATCTATGCCACTTAATATATATATGAAATCATAATTAGGAATAAACTACAGACAACTTTTCTATCAATGAGTGCGTACTATATGGTATGTTAGGCATCATATACTAGGTGCTTTCTCACTTGCTGTTTAAATGAGATGACAAGCTGTTGGAATTGTTACTGTTATTTCTATTTTACCAAAGTTTTAAAGAGGAAGAACAGTTTCCCCAAAGCCATGCAACTAGTGGAAGAAGTGTTCAGACCCAGGTCTCACTATCTCTAAAGTTTGAGCTCAGATTGTTTTTTGTTTGTTTGTTTGTTTATTTGTTTTTTTTTATAGATTTTATTTCTTTGTTCATGAGAGACTCACACACACACACACACACACACACAGAGAGAGAGAGAGAGAGAGAGAGGCAGAGACACAGGCAGAGGGAGAAGCAGGCTCCATGGAGGGAGCCTGATGTGGGAATTGATCCTGGAACTCCAGGATCAAGCCCTGAGCTCAGATTCTTTTCTCAGCACCATGCTGCCTTTTACACAGGCAAAAGTTAAGATATCATTAAAATGAATTTAAAATGGAGTGGCAGCTTTTCCTAAGCCTTCACAGATATTTAGATACTTAAATTTTTTTCTTTTTTAATTTTCATCAATCCAGCACAGATAAAATGACAATTAGAAGGCCAGAACTTTGACACACTGATATCTGAGATCTGAGAGCCCATCTTGAATGTTTTGTAGTGCTACTTCATTCCTCTTAATGCAAAGATGCCAACCTTGTGACATCAGCAACCTTCATTCAGTAGTGTGACTTACAGGCCAGTTCAGCCCTGTTGGTGTAGGAGAGGGAAAGTTAGAACAGAGCAAAGAAGCCAGTTGACTGGCAAGTGTTAGTTTCAGATGTCCCAATATTACTGAGGTCATTTTTGTTTCAGAAATGAAGAAGAGGCCCAGGTGGTTCTGTAGGACTAGAACTGTACAGTTCTGAAAAATAACCAGAATAATTAAGATATACATGGTATATATATTTAAACTCATAACATAATGTTTATTATAAATTAAAACTGAGGATTCAGGAAACATAAAGAAAATAAATATCACTTAAAATCTTTTCTGCCTAGGGATCCCCGGGTGGCTCAGCAGTTTAGCACCTGCCTTTGGCCCAGGGTGTGATCCTGGAGTCCCAGGATCAATTCCTGCATCAGGCTGTCTTCCTTGAGCCTGCTTCTCCCTCTGCCTGTGCCTCTGCCTCTGTCTCTCTGTGTCTCTCATGAGTGAATAAATAAAATCTTAAAAAGAAAAAATCTTTTCTGTCTAGATAAAAGGACTGAATATTTTGTCTAAAGCTTTTATTTATTTGTGAGACAGAAGCAGAGCATGAGTGGGGAGGAGGAGGCAGAGGGAGGAGGAGAAATAAAGCCCCTGCTGAGCAAGGAGGGCACAGGCTAGGACCCTGAGATCATGACCTGAGCTGAAGGCAGACACTTAACCAACTGAGCCCCCCAGGTGTTCCTGAATATTTTGTTAAAGTAATAATAGCAGCTGTTCTTACCCTTGGTGTATTAAATGGGGGTCTTTTCTTGATAATTCTCTTTCTCCATAACTCATATTAATCATTCTTCAAGGCATGTTGGTTTTACTGCCAGAAGTAGATCTCTTATCTGTCTACTTTTGCTTCATCACCAGCTCTCTGGTCCTAGCTACTTGCCTAGATGGCTGCAGTAACCTCAGAGTTAGTCTTCTGGTTTCTATTCTCTCCCACCTTTAATCCATTTTCCTTATAGCAGCCAGAAGGGTTTTATAAAAATTGGATGATTGTGGCTCTTCTCTCTGAAGCCCCTTACATGGAACTCAGAATAAAATCCAGGCCTTTGTGCACTGTAGGCCTTTCTTTGAGTTCCTTGAATTCAAGTTCTGTCCTGTGTCAACTTACCCTCTTTGTGTCCTTTGTCAGATATGCAGGCTCATTCACCCTCTGTTCATGATGCCCTGAGACCTCAAGCTGCCCTGTGTGAGCCACAGGCACATGCTCTCTAAGTTTGCTTGGTCTTTCAGCTCTCTGCTTACCTGTCCCATCCTCATGGAGCTCTTCTCAGATCCTCCCCTAAACCTGCCATTCTCTGTGATGGTTCCCTGCACTTAGCCCAGTTTATAAGTACAGATTTATTTCTGTGTTTAAGTTCTGCCTGCTTTACTAGACTGTGAACTCCACAAGAGTATAGGGGTCATGTCCATTGGTCCCTCGCTGCACCTGTGTGCCTAGCCCAGACCATACCTGGGAAATTCCTGAGTAAGCAAGTGAATAAAGAATTATGGAACTAATTTTGTGACTTCTCTTAATGAATTATTTATTCAACAAATGTTCAGAAAACAACTTCATGGTAGGATGATGTGATTATGTTCTTATGTTTTGATATTAAATGTTTTCACAAGTGGTTTTGACCATCTACTACTGTATGCAGGCAGAGCGCTACGAGCCATGAGAGCCAACAGTTGTGTGTTTCTGTGTGCGTGTGTGTTAAGGTTGGGTCCCAGAGACTGTGGAGGAATGGAAGCTGCTCCTGCATCTTGTACAGAACAAGAACACGAAGCCCGCACCCCAGAAGTCACCAAATGGGAACTTCAGTGATGGGCCTTCCCCCATCAACGTGGAGAATGTGGCCCTCCTATTAGCTAAGGCCATGGGCCCAGATCAGGCCTGGTCACTGCTGCAGGAATGTGGTTTGACCCTGGAGTTGTCAGAGAGGTTTACCAGAACCTGTGATATCCTAAGGATTGCTGAGAAGAGACAGAGGTAATACTTGTTACACCATTGTCCTGCCATCTCCACAGGCTCAGTAAGAGATTAACAATAACTGTAATAATAAAATAGAACAATCATAATAGCGTACTGTGATAAAGGTTACGTGAATGTGGTCTTTCCTCTCTCTGTCTCTCAAAATATTTTATTGTATCATACCCTTCTTGTGATGATGTAGATGATAAAATGCCTATGTGATGAGATAAACTGAGGTGAATGACATAGGCATTGTGACGTGGTGTTAGGCTATCATTCTCATATGTCAGAAGATCATTTCTTTCTGGACCACAGTTGACCGTGGGTATCTGAAACCATAGTAAGTGGAACTGTGGATAAGAGGGGACTACTGTATTATAAGTATTTTATATAAATGGAATCATATGGTGTTTATCTTTTTGTGATTGGCTTATTTTCAACATAATGTTCATAAGGTTCATTCTGTACATGTATCAGACTTCCCTTCCTTTGTAGGGCTGAATAATACTCCATTGTGTGGATATACCACATTTCGTTTATCCTTTCATCTGTCTTTGGATACTTGGGATGCGTCCACCTCATGGCAATTATGAGTAATGCTGCTGTGAATACGAACATATAGATTTGAGACCCTACCCCAGAAGTGGAATTGCTAGATCATATGGAATTCTATTTTTAATTTTTTGAGGAACTGCCATACTGTTTTCTGTAGGGGTTACACCATTTTACATTCCTACCAGTAGTGTACAAGGGTTCCATTTTCTACATATTCTCACCAACACTAGTTATTTTCTTTTTGGTAGTAACCATCCTAATGACAAGTCATCATGGTTTTTATTTGCATTTCCCTAATGATAAAGGATCATTGAATATCTTTTCATATGCTTGTTGGCTGATTGTGTATTATCTTTGGAGACCTATCAAGTCTTTTTGCCTATCTTTTTGTCATGTTTTTTGTTGTTGGATGAATTTTTTTATATATTCTGGATATTAACCCTTTATCAGATATATGATTCGCAAGTATCTTTTCCTACAGGACAGGATGCCTTTTCACTCTTATGATTGTCTTTTGATGCACAGAATCAGTCAGCTTTTTGAATCCTTTAATTCTTTGTAGGTTTTTAAATGTTCTTTTGTAAAGAAATAACAATGAAAACTAAATGCACTTGTTTCTTTTCTTTGGGATTTCAGAGCCTTGATACAAAGCATGCTGGAAAAATGTGATCGGTTTCTCTGGTCTCAGCAGGCCTAGTGGAAGAAGATTCAGCAAATGTCGCAACATTTTGAGAAAAACAGAATCATCCTCCTGAACCTCCCGAGTGCATTTGTTGTTGAAGGAAAGGTACCACCTGAAAATTCTGCCACCTTACTGGGAGTACTTTTGTCAGTATCTATAACTTCTGCATTTGTGGCTGTGGCTGTGACCTCTGTTTCTCAACCAGGGTTGAATTTTGAAAAGGACTCAGTCCTTTTTTGCTGAAATGAAGTGCTCTGGAATCAGAATGTGAAAGTTCACAGCTGTGCAGTCCTTATTCTGAACTACAGTATTATTTTCTCCTTGCTTAAGGGATTGGGGGAATTATTTTCCTGTTGTGACTCTCATGGAGGGAACAGAAGTTTCTCACCCTGGTTGCGTGAAGGCAGATAAAGTAATTGACAGAAGTTGAATTCTTTATATCTTCTCTGGAATAGTTGAGAAATTATTGAAAGAAGACCTGATGGAATGGAATTAACACATCAAATAAGTGAAACATTGAAGATTCAAGTTAGATATTTACGTGAAATGACCCCATATTTAAAATTGAGCTAACTTAAAATCTATTTTTTCCCAGTATTTGACATTTTCTAATCTGAACTTATATACAGATGACTAATTTATTACTGGAAATGTTTTATCTCTAATCTTTCCTAAACAGTGGTCCAAAGGAATCATGCACTTTTGAAAATTATTTTTTAAAAGCCATAATAAAGGAAAACTAAGTACTCACAAACTGCAGTAGACACCTGTGTCATTTAAGCCATGGACCCAAATGCCTTTGTCAGGCCCCTGTACACTTGCATAGCATGTTACATTAATAATACATTAAAATCTGTTAAGTTTTTATTTAAGTGGAATACAGACATGAGGTTTATTGTAGCAATTTGTAGGAAAGCATGGGATAAACTCAATGTGGAGTAAGAAAAGTGTTGGATACATTGAATGATTTACTTCTTCCTTTCATTCAGAACACAGCCGGGAAGCTATAGACAGAAATTGCTGTCATATTTCCACACAGGTATTCAGATTTGATATAATCAGATGGGTTGAAAAATTGTCAGATGTCAGAGAGAGGAGGCTTCACAAAACTTATTAGAGTTTTGTGAAAAACCTAAAAGTTATGGTCAACAGTAGGGGTGGTAGTGGTGGGAGGTGTGTGTGTGTGGTGTTTCCCCTCTGACCCCAGTTGGGTGTCCTACAATTTAACCCAATTCTGACACTGTTGACGTGTCAGATCCCATAGGTAAACGGCTCAGTCCCTAAAAGACTGCCCTCCACTTTATACACTAATTGTAAGGCCAGGTTATTACTTCTATTTCTAACCAACTTCCTGTAAATCAGAGGTCCTCACGAACCCCTCCTTGTGTTTGATGGTTTGATTAATTGCTAGAGCAGCTCCGAGAAACTATTTGTAAGATTGCCAGTTTTTTATTTAAGGATACAGTTCAGGAACAGCCAGATAGAAGAGATATGTGGGGCAAGATTTGGGGAAAAATGTTAGGAACTTCCATGCCCTACTCCAGCTCTCCCTTCTCCAAATCCACGTGTTCACCAATCCAGAAGCTCTCTGAATCAAGTTCTTTGAGGTTGGTTATGCCTCCATTACAGATTGGTTAAATCACTGGTCATGGGCAATTGAACTCAGTGTCCAGTCTCTTTCTTTCCTGAGGTCAGGGATGGGATATAGAGGGTGATACTGAAAGTTCTAACCCTCTAAATCACATGATTGGCTCTACTAGCAACCAGTCCTCATCCTTAAGTGCTATCCAAATGTTACCTCATTAGTACTATAGGACACCTCTGTGGCAGTCATCACTTAAGAAATTCCAAAGGTTTTAGATCTGCCAGAATTAGGCGGAAGACCAAATATATATTCTTACTGTAAATCATCATGTCATACCTTCCCACTAGCAGCAGCTGGATTTTGGTTGTTTTGTATTATGTCGAGTATGAGTCTATACTAAGGTAAAGAGCAAGACCCCTCCCTTCACTGTCCATCAGCTTTCTCATTACATAATGACTGTCCAAAAGAGGGCCCAGAAGAAATCTGAGGAGGAGACAGCCTGAACTGGCACAATTGTGCAATCATTTCCTGACAGATTGTTCTAGGGTGTATTACGGCAATCCTCATTTGCCAAGAGGGTACAGAGAAATTTCTGGCATTAAAAAAATAAGTATCACATCATCTGAATTTATTTTCTAAAGTAAACCAGCCAACAACAAAAATCCACTTTGGCTAAACGTTTAGGTTTCAATAGTCTAGTTGGATATTAGGCAGTGTTTTCAAATACAACTTGTATTTTTCACTTGCCTAAAAATTCTAGACAGTGATTCATAGTTGCCTCACTTTTAACAGGGCCACAGAGTAGCATAGTGGCTAAGAGCTTGGGTTTTGAGGCAGGCTGTCTAGCTTTGCATGTTTTTCTGTCTCTTTCTAAATGACCTTGGGGCAGTTATTTTGTTTCTCTAAGTTTCAGTTTTCTCATCTACGAAATGGAAATGGGGACAGCAATAATGCTTACTCAGGATGGTTTGAGAATTAACTGAGGTCATGAATGTGAAGCACAGTGCCTGGCACAGAGAGTCAAGTCAGAGCCATCTCTTAGTGACACAAGAGACTAATGTGCAGGGCAGTAGTACTTGGGGCAGCACACAGGTAATACATGTTGGCTGTTGTTTGAAAGATTTGGAATATCTTTTCGTCCAGTAGTGATCAGACCCAGGTCAACTGGTTTCTATGAATCCCAGAGAATGGGAAAACCAAAGTCGAAGTTAAGAATGTCCTTACATGGGATCCCTGGGTGGCGCAGCGGTTTAGCGCCTGCCTTTGGCCCAGGGCGCGATCCTGGAGACCCGGGATTGAATCCCACGTCGGTCTCCCGGTGCATGGAGCCTGCTTCTCCCTCTGCCTGTGTCTCTGCCTCTCTCTCTCTCTCTCTGTGTGACTATCATAAATAAAAAATAAAAATTAAAAAAAAATGTCCTTACATGTGTTAAATTTGTTCCTGTCCCGCCCAAGGCTGAGAACCTTGTGGTCATCCTTGCCTCCCCCTCTTCAGCCCTCAGGTGCAGTCATGAGGGAGATCCTCTCAACTGTGTGTTGGTGGTGGTTTTCCGTGGTCATTTTCTTCCCAGTTTCTGTTGCCGCCACCCGTGTTCTCATTCCTTCTTGTCTGCCTGAACAGTCAGAGCAATCTTGGTGACCTTCCTTTCTTCACTTCTAAACTCTGTCTTCCTCATTGCCCCCACTCAGTCTCAGCTCATTAAAACGTAGGCACCTGGGCATCACCCAAGTCAGGTGACTCACAAAGCTGTTACACACATAAATCACCACAGGAGCTTGTGAAAAATACTGATGGCAGGGATCCTGCCCCAGGCCTGGGATCTATAGACCTTGAGTCTAATTTAATCCTCAGCTGGCCTCCTACAGCTGCATTGTTCCTAGATTTAGATAAGAGTTATCCGGGATTATAGATAACCCCTTATCCTTGGTCTCATGGAAAGTAATGAGAGATCCACTGGCAGAGTTCTTGTCCTCTTGAGGCATAGTCTTTTTTTTTTTTTTTTTTTAAGATTTTATTTATTTCTTCATGAGAGACAGAGAGAGGCAGAGACACAGGCAGAGGGAAAAGCAGGCTCCATGCAGGGAGCCTGACGTGGGACTTGATCCCAGGTCTCCAGGATCACACCCCAGGCTGCAGGTGGCGCTAAACTGCTGCGCCACCAGGGCTTGAGGCACAGTCTTAATCATGCCTCTTCCCAATCACAAACTTTCAGTGGCTCCCCTCTGCTTTCTGAACAAAGCCCAAATCCTTGAGCTTGTCCTTGAAGGCCCTCTATGACTTGTTTCCAAATTCAGTTTCTCAGTTCCACAGTTTGTCTCTCATCCTGGGTTCTCTGTTTCTTGGATAACACTCTCCATCCACATGGACCTCTGGTTGTGCCCCTGCTTAATTAACAGATGTGTCCATTGCCCAAGTCCCCATTTGTTGAGACCCACCAGGATTCAGTGCCTTCAGGTTCTCTTTATTTTTTTTTAAGATTTTATATATTTATTTGAGAGAGAGCATATGAGAGAGAGAGAGGGAAAGCACAAACAGGAGGGGCAGAGGGAGAAGCAGGCTGACATTGGGCTCAGTTGTAGGATCTCAGGATCATGACCCAAGCTGAAGTCAGACACTTAACCTACTGTCAAGTTTGTTGTTTTAAATTATGATAAAATACAGATAACATAAACTCCACTGTGTTAACCATTTTGTGGCAGAACAAGGGGCTGAATCTCGTGTCAAGAAACAGTAATGTTAGAGTGGGGTCAGAGTTTTTCCTACCCCTTCATTTATTTATTTTTTAAAGATTTTATTTATTTATTCATGAAAGACACAGAGAGGCAGAGGGAGAAGGAGGCTCCCTGTAGGGAGCCTGATGTGGGACTCGATCCCCCCACCCAGAATCACACCCTGAGCTAAAGGCACACCCTCAACTACAGAGCCATCCACGCATCCTCCTGCCTCTTCATTTAGAAGAAAACTGCATACTGCTAAACTCCCTAAGTAAATTATCAGAGTTGCAACACAGTGCTGGAGTCTGGAGTTTCCAAGTCTAATGAATCAAATACAAACCACAGAAGCAGCCCGGAAAAAATGCTATTTGGTAACTTTCCAGAAGGCTCACAAAAATACTAACTGGCACCCCTGTGTCCTAAATACAGAGGATGTTGTCCCAGGTTGTGGTTTTCCCATCTTGCCCAAGTAATACATTTTTCCAGATGGGCAACTCTGAATCAATGTGAATATTCAAGATGCTGTTTCTTGAATGATGAGGGCACTATTTAGTGATGAGGGCACTATTTAGACCTGTTATCGGCAGGTAAAATCTGGCTTTAGTGACCTAGTGTTTTTAATCTCTGGTGTGGCTTTTCCTAGTAAACTGCCCATCTTCATAGCCTGAGGCCTATGTAGTCCTGCAGGGGCCTGGGCTTGCGTGAATGCCCTGCTTCCACCATCTTGGAATTTTTAATAATTGCTGAACAAGGGTCTCCACGTTTTTATTGTGCATTGGGACCCACACGATAAGTAACTGGCTCTGGCTGTCACTATAGATCTGAGGTACAGCCTGAGATTTTACATTTCCAGCAGGATCCCAGGTAATACTTCCTGGGATCACCCTTTGGGTGGCAAGCCTCAGTCTGAAGTCTAGTAGAGCAGCAAATTGGAAGGAATCTGAAAGACCGTATGGAGCCAAGGCCCCTGGCACCTGGATCACTTTGAGGGAAACAAAAAGTGTTTCTTCAATCTTAAGCTTCTGTACTTTTGTTATAACAACTTAGCCCTACCCTAATTAATGAAAGTGAAGTAGAGCCAGTCTCGTAGCTTATCCTGTTCTCAGTTTATTTAGGCTTAAGTAGTTGTGGGGGAAAGAGCCTTCTGTGAAGTGTGCCCGGAAACTTGCCTCCAGCTGTGTCAAACACAAACTCAGGCTCTCTGGTTCGCCTCATCCAAGGCTAGTGGGTGCCCATGGGGACAGCCTTTATGATCTCGGGGGCTGGAGAGGAGAAGCAACCCAGGCACTGTTGCCCAGGCTCACCCGAGCTCAGTTTTGATGTCTGGAGTCAAGCCCTTGCCAACAAAAACTTGCTTCTCATTGCCCTTGAAACTTATCCCCACTAGGGACCTGGTGGCTTGTGTTGTCCTTGGATCCCCTAACCATAATGGTCATCATATCCCCCTCTTTCTACCCCAACTTCTGACAAACTACTTTTGTTGTAAGAAAAAAAGCATGTTATCTTAAGTAAAACAACGATGGGTTGTGCAGCAGATATAGTCTTGTTGCTAAGAATGTCCCTACCAAGCTCTGTAGCCTTCCCTTGCTCTCAAAGAGCACTGTGCTCCATCCAGACCATGTCCGCCCCCCGGGTGACATCTGTGTGGCGTCACTAGGTTCATGGCCGGATCATTTCACAAGTCCTTTAGTGTACATTTCTCTGTTCTTCCCAGTTGCCCCTTCCTCTTTCCTCCTCTTGGTTAACCAGTGCCTTTGCCTCTTCCCTCTTTTACTCTCAACCTGAGACCCAGTTGGTGCCTTCATTCCTGACTAAGCCTACTCTCCATGCCTTGGGGATGCCTGTGCTTTTCCATAAGCTTTAGAAGAGCACAAGGTTGTGGTAGTCAGGTCTGGCTCATGCAGTACTTCAGATCCTCGGGCCCCCTTCTCTTCCTGCAGCCACTGCCACAGTGATTCCATATGGGTCTTGATCCATCTCATGCAAGTGCAGCTGGGCAGCACCTTGCTTTAGGTCTGTTCCATACACCTTCTATGTCCTATACTAGGGAAACCCATAGGGCACTGCAGTGTACACAACCATGCGATGCAGGAACGTTACATTGTAGGGGTCGCACCTGCTCAGTGGGGATGGCAGCCACTTGATAGGGGCTTTTCTTTTTTGATTCCTGGTGGATAGTGCTCAGGCATCTTTTATTACATTGCTCAGAATGTCCCAGGGTGATTGAGCTCAGCTATAAGGCTCTTACTGCGGCCTGTCCTATAATATATCCTTCTGTTGGACATGCTCCTTCCTTGGTCTCCTCCCCTGTCTCTCACTCTTGCTCCCTGGGGTTATTTCCAAGTAAAGTAGTGGAGAACTTAGGCTAAGAACCATGAGGAGATGGTGGGGATGAGGAGGGCAGGAGGTGGGAGGATTCTTCTATTTGAGGCTTTATCACCTAGACTTAATCTGTTATTTAAGTCTAGGGCCCATTAGGTAAGAAAGAGTAGATAGTCTCTCCCCTGACCATACCTGCTTCCTTATCCCTCCTCCTCTGATGTCCTCAGATCCCCACAGCTAAGCCCCTTGGCCTACCTCCCTACCTACAGAGGTAGCTCAGCTCATAGCTTGGTGTAAAAAGTACTGAAGGATCTTCAATCTCTAAACTCCAGGCAGCCCTCCAACTATAACCTGGGGTATGAGGGGGAATGGCACATGCACACGTATCCACTAGTGAGAGACCCAAAGGGCCCAGGGCCCATTCAGATGGTGCCCCAAATGCCAAGTGGAGTCCAAGCTGTGATCAGGCTGGGGCTTTCTATGTACCCTTGCTGCTAACCAGCCCACAGGACTGGCTGGATCTTGCCTAGACCAAAAACATTTCCATTTCTCCCCTAAAACAATTCTATGCTTTTTTCTCACTGGCCTATTAACTCTAAGTCCCCATCAGAGAACTGGGGAATCTTATTATTTATTAATCCTGCCCAAGGAAGTAGTGGTGCAGGTTAAGGGAGGGACCTCAAGCCAGGGGTGTTCAAATCCTGGCTCTGCCACTCTTTATATCTGTGATCTTGAGCAAGTTACTCCATTTCTCTGCCCCTGGGTGTCCTCATTTAAAAATCCACACCAGGGGCGGGGCAAGATCCCGGAGGAGTAGGGTCCCCAGTCTACTGTCCCCACCAACTTACCTAGGTAACTTTCAAGTCATCCTGAAAACCTACGAATTCGGCCTGAGATTTAAAGAGAGAACAGCTGGAACGCTACAGAGAGCAGTTTGCGCTATCAAGTTGGGAAGATAGAAAAAAGTAAATAAAAAAGCATCCAGGGGATCCCTGGGTGGCGCAGCGGTTTGGCACCTGCCTTTGGCCCAGGGCGCTATCCTGAAGACCTGGGATCGAATCCCACGTCGGGCTTCCGGTGCATGGAGCCTGCTTCTCCCTCTGCCTGTGTCTCTGCTTCTCTCTCTCTCTCTCTGTGTGACTATCATAAAAAAAAAAAAAATTAAAAAGCATCCAGTGGGGGAGGGGCCCCACGAGGAGCCGGGCTAAGCGGGGCGGCGGGAGCCTCTAGGACAGGAGAGCCCAGGCCCGGAGAAGTGGGAACTTTACTAATACTCCTGGTCGGAAAGGTGCACGCAGGGAGCTGGGGCAGGATCCCAGGAGGGGGAGTGGAGCCCCCAGGTTCCCGGAGTCACTAACAGAGGAACTGCGCCCCGAGAGAGCGCGCCACACCCTGCGGGCTGAGCGCAGTAAAGGGCCGGAGCGCAACCGGCTGGGCCCGGGGAGCAGCTCGGGCAGCGGCTCAGGTGGTGGCTTCACGCGGAGGGGGCTGCGCGGCCCCGGAGCCCAGGGCACTGGGGGACACAGCCCAGCATCCTGTGCTGCCCCCAGGACAGGCGGAGGCGGGGAGGGCCCAGGACAGCGAGGACGCTCCTGCCCCCAGGCAGCCCCGAGCTGTGCAGGTCGGCGCCCTCCGCCCCCGGAGCATCCAGGCCCCTGCGGACTGAGAGCTATGGTGGTTACTGCGGGAGCTGACTCTAGGGCTGGAGGGCTGGCCGCAGCTGCTGTTGTTCCTCATGGTGTCACCTTGCGCCTGGGATGGAACGGGGCTCCCAGGGAGCAGGGGCCTCACAGGATAAACGGCTCCCACTGAACCGTGCACCTGGCTGGGGCGGGCAGCTCCCCCAGTGCACACACCTGAGAATCAGCCCAGCAGGCCCCTTCCCCAGAAGACCAGCTGGAAGGAGAGGGGAAGAGCAAGTTCTGGACTGAACAGTGCTGGAAAGCTCCAGGGGAAGTTGAGGGACTTACAGTATATACAACCAGAGGATACCCCCTCCTTGGTTTTTTGTTTTGTTTTTTCCCTTTTTTCTCTTTTTTTCTTCCTTTTTCCAGTATAACTTGTTTTTAGCCACTCTGCACTGAGCAAAATGACTAGAAAGAACTCACCACAAAAGAATCAGAAACAGTACTCTCTCCCACAGAGTTACAGAATTTGGATTACAATTTGATGTCAGAAAACCAATTCAGAAGCGTAATTATAAAGCTACTGGTGGCTCTGGAAAAAAGCATAAAGGATTCAAGAGACTTCATGACTACAGAATTTATGTTGCGCGTGCTGCGGCAACACGATCAGGGTCCTGAGGATAAGGGGATGAGGAAAATAAAAGTAAAGAGATGGGGACAGGAGGGACACAGTGGATGATGTCCAAGCAGTGCCAGCTTTATTCAAAGTTTTACAACATTTTATAGCATGAGCAAAACAAAGCCAAGAAAGTGTTTATTTTTAGCAGGTTTGTGAAACTCTCCAAAGTTCCCTTTTCTCAGCATGCAAGACAGGCTCACGGGTGCCAGAAGACCTTGGTAAATAGATAAGCTTGTTGCTCCAGATGTGCATACTTCAAAGGAATATTAGGTATGGTAAACAGACCAGCAAGGACAGACAGACCCTTATTTACATTTATGACTAGGTCAGAATAAGTTTTATCTATTGTGTTATGTGATCACGTACAAGCAAGCCCTGAGAACCATTGCTCAAGCCCTTTCTCAAGCGTCTACCAACTATTCACCCTTTAGGCTCTCGAGCCTTTTGAGTGAATGAGGGACTCAAGTCCAGGCCTGGTTTGGTTCAGTTACTCCAGCTAGTTCATGGTCGCCCACAAATTTAGATCTAATCAGGCCAAAATTAAAAATCAATTAAATGAGATGCAATCCAAACTGGAGGTCCTAACGACGAGGGTTAATGAGATAGAAGAAAGAGTGAGTGACGTAGAAGACAAGTTGATGGCAAGGAAGCAAGCTGAGGGAAAAAAAAGACATGAGGAAAGGTTAAGGGAAATAAATGACGGCCTCAGAAGGAAAAATTAACGTTTAATTGGGGTTCCAGAGGGCGCTGAAAGGGACAGAGGACCAGAAAGTGTATTTGAACAAATCACAGCTGAGAACTTCCCTAACTTGGGGAGGGAAACAGGCATTCAGATCCAGGAGATAGAGAGGTCCTCCCCTAAAAATCAATAAAAACCATTCAACACCTCGATATTTAATAGTGAAACTAGCAAATTCCAAAGATAAAGAGAAAATCCTTAAAGCAGCAAGAGACAAGAGATCCCTAACTTATATGGGGAGAAATATTAGATTAACAGCAGACCTCTCCACAGAGACCTGGCAGGCCAGAAAGGGCCTGGGCACTAAATGAGAAGAACATGCAGCCAAGAATATTCTATCCAGCAAGACACTCATTCAGAATAGAAGGAAAGATAAAAAGCATCCAAGATAGGCAGAAACTGAAAGAATATGTGACCACCAAACCAGCTCTGCAAGAAATGTTAAGGGGGACTCTGTAAAAGAGGAAGTCCAAAGAAACAATCCACAAAAACAGGGACTGAATAGGTATTATGATAATGACACTAAATTCATATCTTTCAATAGTAACTCTGAACATGAATGGGCTTAATGATCCCATCAAAAGATGCAGGGTTTCAAACTGGATAAAAAAGCAAGACCCATCTATTTGCTGTCTACAAGAGACTCATTTTAGACCTAAGGACACCTACAGCCTGAAAATAAAAGGTTAGAGAACCGTTTACCATTCAAATGGTTCTCAAAAGAAAGCAGGGGCAGCAATCCTCATCAGATAAATTAAAGTTTATCCCAAAGACTGTAGTAAAAGATGAAGAGGAACACTATATCATACTTAAAGGATCTATCCAACAAGAGGACCTAACAATCATGAATATTTATGCCCCTAATGTGGGAGCTGCCAAGTATATCAATCAATTAATAACCAAAGACATACTTAGATGATAATACACTTAAACTGGGAGACTTCAACATGGTGCTTTCTGTAAACGACAGATATTCTAAGCACAACATCTCCAAAGAAACAAGGGCTTTAAATGGATACACTGGACCAGATGGACTTCACAGATATTTACAGAACTTTACTTCCAAATGCAACTGAATACACATTGTTCTCAAGTGCACATTTCTTGAAAAGTGAGCTTTCTTCAGAGTAGATCACATCCTGGGTCACAAATCAGGTCTTAACCAAATCCCAAAGATTGGGATTGTCCCCTACATATTTTCAGACCATAATGCTTTGAAATTAAAACTAAATCACAAGAAGAAATTTGGAAGAAATTCAAACACGTGGAGGTTAAAGACCATCCTGCTAAAAGATGAATGGGTCAACCACGAAATTAGAGAAGAATTAAAAAGATTCATGGAAACTAATGAGAATGAAGATGCAGCCATTCAAAATCTCTGGGATACAGCAAAAGCAGCCCTGAGGGGGAAATACATTGCAAAACAAGCATCCCTCAAAAACTGGAAAAAACTCAAATACACAAGCTAACCTTGCACCTAAAGGAACTGGAGAAAGAACAGCAAATAAAACCTACACCCAGCAGAAGAAGAGAGTTAATAAAGATTCGAGCAGAACTCAATGAAATAGAGACCAGAAGAACTGTGGAACAGATCAACAAAACCAGGAGTTGGTTCTTTGAAAAAATTAATCAGATAGATAAACCATTAGCCAGCCTTATTAAAAACAAAAGAGAAAAGACTCAAATTTATAAAATCATGAATGAAAAAGGAGAGATCACCACCAGTACCAAGGAAATACAAACGATTTTTAAAAATATATTATGAGCAGCTATACACCAATAAGTTAGGCAATCTAGAAGAAATGGACGCATTTCTGGAAAACCACAAATTACCAAAACTGGAACAGGAAGAACTAAGAAAACCTGAACAGGCTGATAACCAGGGAGAAAATTGAAGCAGTCATCAAAAACCTCCCAAGACACAAAAGTCCAGGGCCAGATGGTTTCCCAGGGGAATTCTATCAAACATTTAAAGAAGAAACCATACCTATTCTACTAAAGCTGTTCCAAAAGAATGAGATGGAGTACTTCCAAACTCATTCTATGAGGCCAGCATCACCTTAATTCCAAAACCAGACAAAGACCCCACCAAAAAGGAGAATTATAGACCAATATATCCCTGATGAACACAGATGCAAAAATTCTCAACAAGATACTAGCCAATAGGATCCAAGAGTACATTAAGAAGATTATTCACCATGACCAAGTGGGATTTATCCCCAGGATGCAAGGCTGGTTCAACACTCGTAACGCAATCAATGTGATCATATTAACAAGAGAAAAAACAAGAACCATATGATCCTCTCAATAGATACAGAGAAAGTATTTGACAAAATACAGCATCCATTCCTGATCAAAACTCTTCAGAGTGTAGGGATAGAGAGAACATTCCTCAGCATCTTAAAAGCTATCTACGAAAAGCCCACAGCAAATATCATTCTCAATGGGGAAGCACTGGGAGCCTTTTCCCTAAGATCAGGAACAGGACAGAGATGTCCACTCTCACCACTGCTATTCAACATAGTAGTAGAAGTCCTAGCCTCAGCAATCAGGCAACAAAAAGAAATAAAAGACATTCAAATTGGCAAAGAAGAAGTCAAACTCTCCCTCTTTGCAGATGACATGATACTGTACATAGAAAACCCAAAAGACTCCACCCCAAAATTACTAGAACTCATACAGCAATTTGGCAGTGTGGCAGGATACAAAATCAATGCCCAGAAATCAGTGGCATTTCTATACACTAACAATGAGACTGAGGAAAGAGAAATTAAGGAGTCAATCCCATTTACAATTACACCCAAAAGCATAAGATACCTAGGAATATGCCTAACCAAAGAGGTAAAGGATCTATACCCTAAAAACCATAGAACACTTCTGAAAGAAATTGAGGAGACAAAAAGAGATGGAAAAATATTCCATGCTCATAGATCAGAGGAATTAATATTGTGAAAATGTTAATGCTACCCAGGGCAATTTACACATTCAATGCAATCCCTATCAAAATACCATGGACTTTCTTCAGAGAGTTGGAACAAATTATCTTAAGATTTGTGTGGAATCAGAAAAGACCTCGAATAGCCAGGGGAATATTAAAAAAAAGAAAACCATGGCTGAGGGCATCACAATGCCAGATTTCAGTTTGTACTACAAAGCTGTGATCATCAAGACAGTGTGGTACTGGCACAAAAACAGACACATAGATCAGTGGAACAGAATAGAGAATCCAGAAATGGGCCCTCAGCTCTATGGTCAACTAATATTTGACAAAGCAGAAAAGCTTATCCACTGGAAAAAGGACAATCTCTTCAGTAAATGGTGCTGGGAAAATTGGACAGCCACGTGCAGAAGAATGAAACTAAACCATTCTCTTGCACCATACACAAAGATAAACTCAAAATGGATGAAAGATCTAAATGTGAGACAAGAATCCATCAAAATCCTAGAGGAGAACACAGGCAATACCTTTTTGAACTTGGCCACAGCAAACTTGCAAGACACATCTATGAAGGGAAGGGAAACAAAAGCAAAAATGAATTATTGGGACTTAATCAAGATAAAAAGCTTCTGCACAGCAAAAGAAACAGTCAGCAAAACTGAAAGACAGCCTACAGAATGGGAGAAGATATTTGCAAATGACACATCAGATAAAGGACTAGTTTCCAAGATCTAAAAAGAACTTATTAAACTCAACAGCAAAGAAACAAACAATACAATCATGAAATGGGCAGAAGACATGAAGAGAAATCTCACAGAGGAAGACATAGACATGGCCAACACGCACATGAGAAAATGCTCTGCATCACTTGCCATCAGGGAAATACAAATCAAAACCACAATGAGATACCACCTCACACCAGTGAGAACGGAGAAAATTAACAAGGCAGGAAACCACAAATGTTGGAGAGGATGTGGAGAAAGGGGCACCCTTTTGCACTGTTGGTGGGAATGTGAACTGGTACAGCCACTCTGGAAAACTGTGTGGAGGTTCCTCAAAGAGTTAAAAATAGATCTTCCCTATGACCCAGCAATTGCACTGTTGGGCATTTACCCCCAAAGATACAGATGTAGTGAAACGCCGGGACACCTGCACCCCGATGTTTCTAGCTGCAATGTCCACAATAGCCAAACTGTGGAAGGAGCCTCGGTGTCCATCGAAAGATGAATGGATAAAGAAGATGTGGTCTATGTATACAATGGAATATTCCTCAGCCATTAGAAATGACAAATACCTACCATTTGCTTCGATGTGGATGGAACTGAAAGGTATTATGCTGAGTGAAGTAAGTCAATTGGAGAAGGACAAACATATGGTCTCATTCATTTGGGGAATATAAAAAATAGTGAAAGGGATTAAAGGGGAAAGGAGAGAAAATGAGTGAGAAATATCAGTGAGGGAGACAGAACATGAGAGACTCCTAACTCTGGAAAATAAACAAGGGGTAGTGGAAGGGAGGTGGGTGGGGGGATTGGGTGACTGCGTGATAGGCACTGAGGGGGCATTTGACAAGATGAACACTGGGTGATATGCTATATGTTGGCAAATTGAGCTCCAATAAAAAAAAAAAAAAAAAACTATAATATGGGCAGCCCGAGTGGCTCAGTGGTTTAGCATCACCTTTAGCCCAGGGCCTGATCCTAGAGACCTGGGATTGAGTCCCACGTCAGGCTCCCTGCAGGAAGCCTACTTCTCCCTCTGCCTGTGTCTCTGCCTCTCTCTCTCTCTCTCTCTCTCTCTCTGTGTCTCATGAATAAATAAATAAAATATTTAAAAAAATAATTAAAATGAATAAAATCTTTAAAAAATATTTTTTTTAAAAGATGGAAAAAAATCTACACCATAGAGTAGTTGCTTGCTGGCATGAGAATGAGCTCAATAAATATTCATTCTGACTAGTATTAGTATTCAAATATTCTTCTGGCCAATCCCAGTAATCCTGGTTTTCATTTTTTAACCTAAGTATAGATAATATTTCACACTAAACAAGCAAAAGATTTGCTTTTATTTCCATAAGGAGATGTTAATATTTTTTAGGATATTCCCTATGCATAAGATAAACAACAGTTTCTTTTGTTGTCTTATCAAGATAATACTAAACAGAATTTTTAAAAAAACTTTCTGATGGAACACGGATATTGTCTGAAATGACTGCATACTCCATTTCGTGTGTGTGTTACACATTATTTGAGAGTGCTCTTTCCTCCCTCTCAATTAGTTACATTTTTTCTCATACAATTTTTTAGTTGAGATATAAATCACATACCATTTAATTCACCCTAAGTGTTCAGTTCAAGGGTTTCTAGTATATTCATAGGGTGGTTCAGTCTTCATCTCCGTGCAATTCCAGAACATTTTCATCATCCCCAGAAAGAAACTTCATACTCTTTAGCAGTCACTCTCTATTCCCCCTCCTTCCAGGTCATGGCAACCACTAATATGTCTGTCTCTGGATTTGTTAGTTCTGGACATTTCATACAAATAAAATCATATAAGATACAGCCTTTTGTGCCTGGTTTTTATTTTTATTTATTTATATATTTTTAAAGATTTTATTTATTTATTCATGAGAAACACAGAGAGAGAGGCAGAGGCAGAGGCAGAAGGAGAAGCAGGCTCCATGCAGGGAGCCCGATGTGGGACTCGATCCCAGGACTCCAGGATCACAACCTGGGCCAAAGGCAGATGCTCAACCACTGAGCCACCAGGAGTCCCTGTGCCTGGTTTTCATTTAACCTAATGTTTTTTAAGGTTCATCCGTGTTATAGCATGCATTAGTACTTTATTCTTATTATGGCCAAATATTGCATTGTATGAACATTCCTCAATTTTATTTAAGCACTCATTAATTGATACTTGAGTTGCTTCCACTCCTTGGGTATTTTGAATAATGACGCTACAAATACCAATATACAAATTTTTATATGAATATATACTTTCATCTTTTGGGGGTATAAATCTAGGAGTGGAATTGCCAGCTCATATAATAACTATGTATAACTTTTTTAGGAACTGCTACTGTTTCCCAAAGTGGCTGCACCATTTTACATTCCTGCTAACAATGTACAAGGGTTCTAGTTTATCCACCATCTTGCCAACATCTTTTCAGTTATCTCAATCCTAGTGGGTGTAAGTAGTATCTTAGATAGTTTTGACTTGCATTTTGCTAATGAATAATGATGTTTAACATTGTTTCCATGTGCTTATTGGCCATTTCTATGTCTTTGGAGAAATGTCTATTTAGATCTTTTCAGCAACATGGATTTCCACTCACCAAGACCAACCCAGATGACTACAACTATCACTGAGTGCCTACTGTATCAAGAGCAGGGACCAACACTGAGCCCCTGCTACTGCACCATTGCCTGGGGTGGTCAGTCAACTCTCTAGTGACAGCTTGATACATTGGACCACTTCCATCATGGAAGGGGCAATGCTTTTCCTAAATGGAATAGACATATTGAATATAGATTTGTCTCCCCTGCATGCAATGCTTCTGCCAAAATCTGTGGATTTACAGAATGCCTTGTCCACCATCATGGTATTTATTTCACACAGTATTACTTCTGATTAAGGAAATCACTTTGCAACAAATAAAACATGGCAGTAGGGCTATGCTCATGGAATTCATTGGCTTAACCATGCTCCCTATTATCTTGAAGTAGCCAGCTGGGTGGAATGGTGGAATAACCTTTTGAAGACTCAGATAGCAACACCTTGCAGGAATAGGACAGTGCCCCCCCTCTGCCCTGCTCCCCCCACAGATATGGTAGGTGCTGTATTATTTTTTTAAAGATTTATCTATTTATTTATGATAGACAGAGAGAGAGGCAGAGACACAAGAGGAGGGAGAAGCAGGCTCCATGCCAGGAGCCCGACGTGGGACTCGATCCCGGGACTCCAGGATCGTGCCGTGGGCCAAAGGCAGGCGCTAACCGCTGAGCCACCCAGGGATCCTCATGGTAGGTGGTTTAAGTCAGTGTCCAGTATATGGTACTGTTTCTCCATAGCCACAATTCATGAGTCCAGGAATGAAGGCAAAGAAGTGTCAGTGGCTTCTCTCACTATTACCCTACTGATCCACTAGCAAATTTTTTTGTTTTCCATCCTTGTGACTTGAAGTTCTGGTAGTCTAAAAGACTTAGATCCAAAGAGAGGAACCACTCAAGAGAGAAGACTACACCTCTGGACAACAGCTTGAGCCCATGCCTGTGGAGTTCAGCCTGCTTGTGATCTGCTTGGTTGCATGGAAAACAGGTCTTCCCTATAGACCTTGGATCTACTTAGCCAGCCCCCACCATTGCATAAGCCAATTCCTTTTGAGAAATCTAAATCTAAATCTATCTTTATGATTCTGTTCCTCTAAAACAACTTATAGTACCAAATTCTGAATCAATCAGAGTTCAACCAGAGAAGCGGAACCAGTAGGATATGTATGTATCTATTAATGGCCCTATTGTAAGGAACTGGCTTACATAGTTGTCAGGGCTGCCTAAGCAGTCAGGACAGGCAGTCAGGATGGCAAGATCCAGGGGGAAGGAGAGCAATTGTAGTAGGCCCAATGACTATTTGGAGACCAGGTCAAGGAAGGTTTAAGCCTTTTTCTAAAGGCCTTCCAACTGATGAAGCCAGTTCCACGTAGGATAATCACTCATTTGATTAATTCACAGATAATTTATTATGGACATTAATCATGGCTGCAAAAAAACCTCTCATAGCACTGTGTAAATTAGATGTTTGAATAACTGAAGGATGATGTGTGTATACAACAAAGTGGCTCCATCTCCCCTTCACCCTTTAAGAAATATCTCTATGGCCCATCCAGCTGGCCTCACTTGAGAGAACTGAGGGCTGTAGTTCAGCCTAGCCAAGTTGACACATCCAAAGGCCATAACTGGGAGTCATAATTTTCATTTCTCATGAGAAAGCTTGCAAAGCATTGCTAGAGAGAATTATTTTTTCTATTATAAAGTGAGATAATGTCAGTTTAGACGGTACTTTAGTATAGATTTTGGTATAGATTTGGAGATTCATCTTTAAGTGAAACATTACTAGGTTCTGCAGACCAAAACCTGTATCAAATATCAGATACCCTCCACAAGTCCCAAACACTGCTCCCAGGTCTGTCATCCTCTGCAGAATACTTTTCTTCCTGCTTCATTCACTCAGTAAATGTTTACTGAGCATCTACTATGTGCCAGGAGCTCTGGTAGCTACTCTCAATAACAAGGATGGCATACAACAAGATAGAAGTGCTCTTTGCCCTTTGTTGATGGGTCCTGGGGACAGTAATGTACAACAGTAGCAGGAACAAGTGAATTCCCTCAGGTCCCTTGGCCTCCCTCTCAAATGATCTGCATCTCCTGACTGCATTCTCTTTACCTTCCTTTCTCAGGAGTAACTCCTTGCTCCATTTCAGGTTAACCCATCAACTGGGAGCTTGACCTCATTCCTACCTTCTTACTAATTAGCTAAACAGTAAATTATTTTACTCATTCGTTCATTCAGTAAGTGTTGAGGTTCTATTATGTACCAGGTACTTTGCTTAGTGCCAGATATTTAACGTTAAATAAGACAGGAATTGTTACAACAGAAGATGGAAGATGGACCAAGAAAACAAGCAAAACAAAGAAAAACAATAACAGAAAAATGAAAGGCAAGAAATGAAAAAAAATCCTATATATATATTTTTTGAAAGATTTTATTTATTCATGATAGTCACAGAGAGAGAGAGAGAGAGAGAGAGAGGCAGAGACACAGGCAGAGGGAGAAGCAGGCTCCATGCAGGAAGCCCGACACAGGACTCGATCCCGGGTCCCCAGGATCGCATCCCGGGCCAAAGGCAGGTGCCAAACTGCTGCGCCACCCAGAGATCCCAATCATCCTATATATTAATAATAGGTAGAAAAGAACAGCCACAGTAGGTGACTCAGAGCAGTCAGAGAAGGCCTCTCTGAAGAGACATTTCACGGGAGAGGCACAGAATGAGCAGGGGGCAGCCACGTGAGGAGCAGATGGATCGAGTGTTCTAGGCAAAGGCAAGCAACATCATGTGCAAACACGCTGTGGTGAATTAAAGCTTGACTTTTTGGTGGGACTGAGGGAACACTAGTGTGGTTGGAGAGCAGTGCTCCGAGAGGGTGGGACCAGAGGGTAGTGTGATAGGATGAAAGCAATTGAGAACATTGTTCAAGAAGGTGGGAGAAGGCAGGTGTGCTGAAGGTTGCTCAGAGGCCTACTGGTACAAGGAGGAATATGTCATTTGTTGGGGGCAACACGGAGGGCCTTGGTGGACAACAGTTGCTCTGCTGGAGTGCTGTGGACAGGCCAGGCTGGAGTGGATTCAAGTGTGAGTCGGAAGGAAGGAATCAGTGTAGACGGGAGGCTCTTTCAACAGGTTGGACTGGTAGGAGGAAGAGGATAAGGTGCAAGAGTAAAGAGTGAGATGGACTGAGTCCAGGTTTTCAGTGGTAATTTATCGGGGAAGCCGTTGGTGAGTGCCTGGGCCATACGAGGCGTAGCGCATCCGATGATGTGCCAGATGTGGTGCCCATCTCCCGATCCTAAGTGCTCTCCTGGCCATTTAAACCTAGCGCTAGAGATCTGGGAAGGAGAGGTCCCACTGCTGAAGCTCTTGGCCTTGTACAGAACACCCAGGTTCTGGAGGCAGACACAGCAGCCTGCAGTCCTGGCTCTGCACCTGTTACGTGTGCAACCCCGGACGAGGTCCTAATTGCGTACATACCTCTAAACCTGGGTTTCTCCAGCTGAGAACTGCAAAAAGCTTATGTCAAGTAAGGCGCATACAATATATAGAGCACAGTTTGGCATTTGCAAACAAAGCAAATGGCAGCTACTTTATTTAATTGGTATTCACCAGCCTCCCACACCCTAATAGAGCTGGGGTTGCCACCAGTGTGCTTCAGCAGAGGTTCTTACTAAATTATGTCGTGTCTATGTACGTATCTGGCTTCCCCTCTAGAACATTAGACATTGTCAAAAGAAAAGTTATGTAGAAAATAGAATGAAAGTGTTTTATGAGCTGTAGACTACTTTTCGGATATAAGTTATATTAGGGGCTTGGGAGTCTAACTGGGGAACTAACAAGTTAAGGCAACAGAGGGGATGGGGTAAAGGCGAGCCAACAGGCATGAATGACGCTCTGTGAGAGCCCCCAAACTCTGCCCTGCAATGCAGTGCGTGGGCTGCTGGGAAGATTCCTTGAGGAAGGAGAATTTTTATCTGGATCCGAGTTCAAGGACAGTAGGAATAAAGATGAGAGAAACTAATGTGAGAGCCAGTCCTCAGGTAGGACCAAAAAGAACTGGTTAAAAATGTCATGAGAGACAGGGGTTGGTGTTAGGGAGGCCAAGACATCAGTTGCCAGAACCCCTGGGATTAGGCTTCCCAAAGCCTAATGGAAAGAGGCCACTGAGGGGCAAGACACACAGGCAGAGAAGGGGACAGGACACAAATGACGGGGCAGCGAAGAGCTGGAGACACAGACAGGTCTGGGAGTACAACAAAACACCTGGAGAGGCCCCAGCATGACAAAGGTAAGAAGCGGAGAGACATGTGAGACGTCTCATCTGTGGTGCTGTGGATGTCAAAGGGGAGAGCCCATGTAGAACCCCTGGCGGACTGGAGACCCTGTTACTGGTCAGGGGCCTCAGGAGACAGAAACCAACCAGTAATTTAAAGAGGGGGGGTTTAACATAAAGAATTACTATAGGGGCACCTGGGTGGCTCAGTTGATTAGGCATCTGCCTTTGACTCAGGTCATGATCCCAGGGTCCTGGGATTGAGCCCCACATTGGGTTCTCTGCCCAGTGGGGAGTCTGCTTCTCCCTCTGTCCCTGTCCTTCCTCATGTTCTGTCTCTCAGATAATATATATATATATATATATATATATATACATATATATATATATATATATATATATATATATACCAGAATATTGGCTATGAAGGGATAAAAAATAAAGGAAGGATAAATCCAGGAAAGGGCCCCCACAAGGTTGATCTTAAGATCTTGGAAGAAAGTATGTGGCCGTGGTCCTTTGCTTGGCAGGAATTTTGCTGGGTGCCACGACTGAAAATTGATGAGCAAGGAAACCCCAAAGAGTGACAACAAAATTTCGCAGATGTTGATGATGCCACTATGCTAACATTTCTTTTTTATTTTTACATTTCCTTTTTTTTAAAGATGTATTTATTTATTTACTCATGATAGACAGAGAGAGAGAGAGAGAGAGAGAGGGAGAGGCACAGACACAGGCAGAGGGAGAAGCAGGCTCCATGCCGGAAGCCGGACGTGGGACTCGATCCCGGGACACCAGGATCACGCCCTGGACTGAAGGCAGGCGCTAAACTGCTGAGCCACTCAGGGATCCCCTATGCTAACATTTCTGACATGTTATGGTCCTGGTAGCTTTTGTGTAAGGCAGTGAAATCAGGAGGAGCAAAACTCTCTTGGACATATTCTTAGATGGCAAGGACCGAAACTGGTTGTAATTTGACTTGAAGGCCCTGCTGAGGAGCCCACAGAACATCAAGGTGGCCCTTGATCCCACAGTCCTGGCCTCCCTCCGCTGTGTCCCCTGTCCTCGGGGACAGAGACCACTGAGGAGCAAAGCTAAGGGAACTAGACGCTGAGGACAGAGACGGTGACAGGACACAACTGACACAGTGAGAGTTCTGGACACCAAGGAGCCAGAAATAGCACCAGTGTAAGCAGAGGGGCCTGGAAAAGGGGGCAGGTCTGATCCGGGAAGGGTGGGTACAGGGCATCTGTCCGGGTGCACTGAGACGGTCCCCCCTACACCAGGGCCCAGGCTCAGCCTCACGCGGGTGTCCATCCATCCCCCTGGGGAACTAACCAGCAGGACGTACACCCAAGAAGAACACGCTTTTTTTTTTTTTAATTTTTATTTATTTATGATAGTCACAGAGAGAGAGAGAGAGAGGCAGAGACACAGGCAGAGGGAGAAGCAGGCTCCATGCACCGGGAGCCCAAAGTGGGATTCGATCCCGGGTCTCCAGGATCGCGCCCCGGGGCAAAGACAGGCGCTAAACCGCTGCGCCACCCAGGGATCCCCCGAACACGCTTTTCAAGAGTCCATCTCTTAAGCATTTATTAGACACCTCTTAGGTGCCCTCCCCAGCCTGCGTGGCCAGAGATCTCAACGAGTGGGTGTCCCTGCCCTCAGGGGGCTCAGAGCCCGGCTCCCCAGGGCAGAGCCAAGAGGAAGCTCAGTATTTGCTAGGCAGGCCAGCAGGTCGGAAGTGGTTGGGGTCTTTGCCACTCCGGCCCCATTTGTTGGCAGCCTGGTCAGCCTTCGAGTCCTCTGCTCCGTGGCCGCTGTTCCCAAACTTAAAAAGGTCTGTGATTCTCTGAGAATTCTCTCTGGCGTCGCTGGGATGGAGGGGGACAGGCAAGAGATGAATTAGGGCCTGATGAGTGAAGCCCACCGCCCCCACCAATCTCTCCTCTCTCCAAGGGCTGGCTGACAGGAGCCAGGGCAGGAGGGGCTGAATCACCCTGCACCTGACCCTGCACCGGGCACAGCCCACCCCAGCCAGGCTGGTCCCCGGGCCCCCAGCAGGAAGGCAGGGAATCCCCGGGTCCCCCGGCCTTGCTGTGGCCCTGGGAGCCACTCCAACCCCACACTGGGCCCAGAGGAGGGGGTGGGCAGGACCAGGAGGAGCCAGTCCCTCCCGCAAACATCTCAGGGGCTTGGCTGTCCTCTGAGAGCCTCGCCCAGCTCACCATCCCTGCATCCCCAGGGGCCCAGGTCACCTGATCACTTTAGCAGCCCAGGCGCCCCCAGGTCCCCTTCTTGCAGCGTCATAGTTCCCCCGGGCATGGAAGTATTTGTCTGAATTTTTGTAGTTGGCTTCTCTCATGTCAGAGTAGGCTCTCAACATGTCTCTAGTCCCTGGAAAGGAAGGAAACTGAAGGTGATTATCTCTTGGAAAATAGAGAAAAAGTTTTCCTCCCACTGATACTAGATTTCAGTCTTTGACAAAACGCTTGGAGATGATCTTGGCTGGGAGAAATATTCCCTAACTCTTCACTCCCCTGATTCCTCCAGAATCGCACTGGATACACATTTTATTATCTTTGATTCCATCCTGTAGATACCTGGCTTTTGGCTCTGTGTGATGTGTGTGAACAAGGGTGGGATGGTCTCTAAGGGATGCTTCCTTGTACAATGAACCTCTACCTGGAAAGAAAAGGGAAGGCCCGCGCTGGGACATGAGGACAAAGCCAGAGGGTGGGGGTGGCTGCTGCCCCAGGGAGCTCCCAGCCTAGTCAAGGGGAGAAATTCATCCCTGTGGGCAGCATAAAGACAACTCGTCCTACCTACTTCTGAAGGTCCAGGGTGTATTTTGCTTCCAGGCAAATGTCAGAATTCAATCATTCATAGAATTGAAAGAGTGAGCTCCCCAAAACAGCTTCACAGAAATCGAGTCACCAGATGCATAAAAAAGGCAACTGACCCGCCAGCTCTAAAGCTCAGTGTCCTCCCCATAAATGGAAGAGTATCGCCTTCCCCACGGTGGTTTGCAACGAAATGAGAAAATAATCATATAACTTCTAGAAGATTATAGGTGCTCAATACGCTATCACCTCCCTAGGCCTTAGGAAGCCTGGGACAAATCCAGCAGCGGGACTAGGCTAAGAGGAAGGCCAGAGAGTTATGGACTGAAGGAGTCTCAGTAGACCACTCAGTAACCACATGAAGACTTCTAGAAAGTAGCTGACAAGGCAAAAGAGAAAAACCTCAGTCGAGTGGTCATCATAGTTTGAGTAATATCGGCCACGCCCCTATCTTCATTTCGTGTATTTCTCATTCCCAGTGCTCAGAAAGATCGCTTGGTTGAGCAGCACAACCTTCTGACTATACTGATTCCCTCCCAGTTAACAGATTCAATAGATGCCTGGGGGCCGCTTGCTTTAGAAGCACTTCCAAATGCCCGAATATCTGTCACTCGCGGAGCAAGACTGCAGGTAGTAGTACCCAATCTTGAGTGGGGAAAAAACCCACTGGGTGCTTGCTAAAGGCCAGATTTCAGGCTCAGCCTCAGAAATTGTGATTCAGCAGAGGGGGAGTGTGTGGACCAGGCATCTGCATTTCACGAAGCACCCCAAGCCCCAGGTGATTCTCATGCAAGTGGCCCTAGCATGACCCTTTGAGAAACCTTGACCTAAAGATGAAAAAAAAAATTGTAGCTGTGCCTGTGAGTATTTAGAAAGGACTGACAGCAAAGTCTTAAAGCAATAGCCACTGGCCATCACAGAGAACTCAAAATAAATGATTTTGTGAAATAAGCAAATTTAGCCTCTTGACCTTGCCTAATAAGGGGTATATCTCTTCTCTCCGGCCCAACCAGGACTCAGGCCAGAAGAGGATCATCATGTAATTCCTTGTGCCTTCGACTGGGGGAGAGAGCTCTCAGAGTTGCCTTCCGCCTGCAACACAGCCTGACTATCTGGCATTTGGACAGATGAGCAAGAGGATTATGTGTTCACAGGCCCCTCACTCTCCCATGTGCTCTCTGGTCTGGGAGACAGGGTAGTCCTGTCACAGGAAGCTCTGGGAGCGCCAGCACTGGGGTACTTTGCTCTGTGTGGGGACTTTGTTAGGACTCTTCATCTCTTTCTGCCTCAGGTCCTCTAATAAGACATGATGGTGCCTACATCCCAGGATTAAAGATTAAAACCTGAAGATGAAAACGAGTTCATCCATACCTGTAAAGCTCTCAGAGCAGCACCTAGGACGGCCAAGCTCAGTTACTCTTGGGTGTAATTACTAGGTGCACAAGTTGGATGCACCCACTTCAGGCTGCCTGAGACCCAGCCATGAGCTGTCCCTGCCTTCCCACCAGGAGGCACTAGAGTCCACTCGGAATAGGGAGCAGGCACCAGGGACCCCAGATCTCTTCCAAACCCTATATGACCTCAGGCAAGGGGATCCCCATGGAAGAGGGCGATGCTGGCCAGAAAATCCAGAGGTGGTGGGATAGGACAGATGAGGTTTCAGGGGAAAAAGCACAAGAAGGAAGTAAGGCCTGGAGATCTGATACACAGTATAATGGGCACCAAACAATGTATTATTATAACTATGAAGCTTGCTATCCTCTAGAACTTAATTATTTCTTTTGTAAAAAAAAAAAAAAAAAAGATTTTATTTATTTATTTGACAAAGAGAGAGAGAGAGAGAGAGAGCACAAGCAGAGGGAGCAGTAGGCAGAGGGAGAGAGAGAAGCAGGGCCCCAATGAGCAGAGAGCTCAACATGGGGCTCGATTCCAGGACCCTGAAGTCATGACCTGAGCCTAAGACAGGCGCTTAATCAACTGAGACTTGCAGGCGCCCCAAACTTAATTATTTCAAATACTATTAAAAAAAGGATAATTATATAATATAGTAGAGGTGCTAATTATAGCTACAAAGGCAATCAAATATATAAATGCATCAAATTAACGTGACATATACCTTAATTATATATACTGTTATATGTCAGTTATATTGCAATAAGAATAAATAAAAAAGCTTGGCGAAACTGCTGACTTGCAAACCACGCTTTGTGCTTCCCACTCTGGCCCCTGTGTAGATGTGGCACCCGCTCAAGTGAACTCCGAAGGAGGCCAAGTGCAGTCTCCCCATGACCCCCATGCTTTGGTCCTTACCTTGACCTGCTTCCTTGAGGAATGTCAACCATCTCTGGCTGCTGACGCCCAGGACCAGGGAGCACAATAGGATGCCCACGAGAAGCTTCATCCTGCTGCAGAGTCCTGGGGACACATGAAAAGGAGATGAGTTTGGTTTTTGTTTGGTTTGGTTTTCTACATGGGGGGAATGTGACCTATCCTTCGTGTGTACACACACACACACATACGTGTACCTATGCACCCATGTACATGCATCGGTGTGTGGGGTATATGGAGAAGGAAGTGGACAGCGTGTATTAGCATAATTAGCAGGTGATACATAGCTACGTAGACAGAATTCCAGGGGGTCCATGTCTCCATTTCCACTTGCCTCCCGGGAATCCCAGGATGAGAGCCTGCACGGCACTTCCAATACACACCACTTTCAATCCTGCCCTATGAGCCCTCACACCCACTGACAGGAAGCTTCCGAGGAGGCCTCTGGGCATTTGTGACCGTGCACCTGTCTGTCGAATGAGATGAGTGTAACGATGCCCACACACTTGCAGGTGCCTCTTGTACCCACCCCCGAAGGCCCACAGAGGACAATCACAACTAAAGCCCAGTCCCAGAAAGTATTCACATCTGCTGAATCCTCATTGTCAGGATCATGGATCCAGGAAAGGAGCAGATTGCTGGGACCCAGCACAGGAACGCTGTGGGGAAAGAGAACCTGCCAGGAAGAACCGCTTGGAAGGTTCTGGACCTCACCTTTGGCTGTCCCTCCCCGCGGAGGCTCCTGGTGAGGCTGAGCTGCCCTGGCCTCCGGCCTGCGATGTGTGCCAGCACATATATACTGACGCTCTGCTGGAGGGACGAATGGAAGACAGGGCGAGGGAAAACACTGGGCTGGGGAAATTCCCCGAGGCCAGAGGAAGCTGCAGATCATCAGGCTTTTTCCTCGAAGCCTCTCATTTCCCAGGTTGTGCAATGTGGCAGATTCCGGGAGTGTGGCAAACGTGGGGTTTCCAGCCTCTTTCCACTCTCACTGCTGCTCAGGAAAGGTTTTCTTCCCCACACAACTGCTGTGAAGGGGGATCAATAAGAGAAAAAGAGACCCGAGTGCCTAAGGCCTGAGAGCGCACAGGGCCACTGGAGGAGCAGAAGGGGGTCCACTGAGGGGCGCGAAGCCTGGGGCTGGGCCCGGGGAGCGGGAGGGAGACAGGAAAGCCTCAGGACCAGGGCAATAAGCTTCCAGCAGCCAGCAGAGGGCCTGGACACTGGGAAGGTCCTCCAGACGCCCCAGCATCACGACCGGCCACTGTGGGGCACCTCTGCAGGCGCAGTGAGGACTGGGCCGCCCAGGGACACGGACCTGGGGCTAGATACTGGCTCCCATGTCACGCAGAAATGACATCCTAAAAACCATCAGGAAACAGCACACTGGCTGGGAGCCGAGCAGAATAGAAGATTCAGGAAGGGAGCCGAGAAAGCGGGATGCAGCGCAAGAACAGAGGGAGCGGCCGCTTCGCCCGAAGAGCAGGACCGCGCGGTCCTGCGGGAGGTTAGTCAGGGTGTGTGCGGAAGGCCCTGCGCAGGGCTCCGCGGGGCCGGGAGGCCCGGTGGGCGCCCCGACCCCTTCCTGCCCATTCAAGTGAAAGGAACGCGCCGAGCTCATCGGATTTCCTCGGGGAGAGAGGACGGTGCATGTGTGACGTGGCTGCTTCAGGGGGCGTCCAGAGGACAGACCCGTCCTTGTCACACTGAGGCCCTGGGCCACAGGCCGGAGGCAGTAGGGCAGGGAAGGCCCGGCCCAGGGGTGCTGGCTCAGGGGTGCTGCCTGGAGCGCCCCTGGCAGACGAGGAACACCAGCGGCTCGGCAGACACAAGACAAGTGCCTGCAGGGCTGATGCCAGCAACCTGGAGACGGGGCAGCCCAGAGGCTGCAAGATGCTCCGTAGTGGCCAGGTCGGAGGTGGGATTCATGCTCCACCAGTAACCCAGAGAAGAAGCAGGAGGCCCACTTCTGACTTGTTACAAGACTAGAAGGGATCCGAGCAGGACGTTGCAAAGGGGAGGCTGACCCAGGACGAAGCAAATCAGGCGAGGATTACACGAGCGTGAGGGAATCATTGGCTGAGATGGGCGCCTGCCACTGCGGGAGTGATGCCTCTTCTGGGGCTGGGTCTCATCTTAATTCCTGTAGGTGTGATGAGCTGAAGCTGCAGGCAGACAACTGTCAAAGGATCTCTCTGCCCTGTGGGCCTTAGCCAAGGCGATGCTAAGCTACATTTGGATATTCCCCACACAAATCATTCCTTGGGAAAGCTGGGGTCCCTAGGTCGCTGAGTCCGTGACCCTGAGCTGCTTTGGCTCCCGGGGTTGTAGGAGTAGACATGTGGGGAGACGGGCAGTTGTCAACCCTCCACAGCCATTGGTGACAGGGAGCTTGGGGGCTGCTTCCCAGAGGAGGCCATGGGATGCCCACAGTCTGCCCCCTTGGCTCCCCAGGGCAGAAATTCTGGGTCAATGACCCCATCCTGTGACAATTCCTTTGCTCCTTTGTGGCCCTTCTGTGCTGGAATGCTCCCTCCCCCACTTTCACACAGCATTCAAGTCATTCCCTTCTTTGATAGAGACATTGCAGAGAGACTGAGTGCAATTTCTAGACACCAAGAGACGCTCCTCACAGGGACGTGAACAAGCACCGCGTGGTCTCATCCTTTGTCACATCGTGTATTCAAACTTCTTGGAAGGGACACTCAGATCTCTGCAGGGCCCTGCTAGAACAATAGATATTAGGGACCGGCAGCTAATTCCCTGGTGTCTAATACAGAAGGAAGATGCTGGCATGCTGGCATCAGAATGTCCAGGCCTTAGAGAGATGTCCCAGGTCTCCCCGGAATCGCTGTGTCCAGGTTTGCAGAGACAGTGCCCATTAGGGCTTCTTCTGTCAGCTTTATCAGTAGTGGCAACCCCTTCACTCTCAGAGTGACCTGGTTTACATAAGGTAGATGCCCCCCCACCCCGTGACCAGGCTATTAAGGGGCCTCAGAGACCCCCCTTTGCTCTGTTGCAATTAATGTAAGTGGATGAGAAGGGGACCAAGGCTTGAAGAATCAGAAAGACAAAGTTAAAAAAGAAGTTCCACAGGACACCGTGACCCAGGGAGGCACGGGAGGCCTGGATCCCACGGTCAGAGGGACAGCAGAGAGAATGATGAGCATTTTCATGAATTTAAAATGAGAAGAATAACCATACTTACCTGCAAGGTTCACATGGATAAGAAATAAAAATTTCATCATTCTGATGTTGAAATATGTCCCATATTTCTTGGTCTTTCACAGTGGCGGACTCCCAAACCCTTGGAACTGCCTGGGTGTTGACAGACACAGAGGGGTCTTTAGTGACGTTCGTGAGGTGACTTGGGACCTCACGAAGGACAGGGGCTGATTGCCAGGAGGCCCAAGCATATGATTGGAGGCACTTTCGTTCCGTCCTCTTACTAGAGGGAAGGTTCAGGGACAGGAGCATTGAATCAATCCCCCATGCCCCAGGATTTAAGTAATCCCTTATGCAACGAAGCCTCCATAAAACCCCAGAGGGCCTCGGTTCAGAGAGCTTCCAGGGTGTAAGCATATGGAGACTCGGGAGAGTGGTGACCTGGGAGGACATGGGGCCTGTGGCCTTTCCCATCCTTTGCCCTCCGGATCTCCTCATCTGGCTCTTCCTCTGTATCCTCTTCTATAGCCTTCATGACACTGGTAAATAGAAGTAAGTGTTTCCTCGAGTTCTGTGAGAGCTTCTAGCACATTATTCCAACCCAAGGGGGAGGTGGGGATCCAGCCACCTGGATCCCTCAGCCTGTCTGGGGTCTGTCAGAAGCACACAGAGCAGCGGGGGTTTAGGATTGACATCTGCCTGGCTGAGGTGAAGGGGAAAGATCCTGTCCTAGGACTGACTCCTTAACGGGAGGCTTCTGTGCTCTCCCTGGGTAGAGAGTGTCAGAAATGAGTGGAATTCTAGCACACCCAGTTGGTGTCTGAGAACTGCTTGGTGATGCATGTGGGGGATCCCCACAGACCCTGACCCTGGATCTGAGACCTAAAAGACTGCCTCATTGGGTGTGGTCGGGGTGGGTCCATTAAGGCTGAAAGGGGGCTTGGGTCGGTCTGAGCACCTCAGAGCTCTTCATACACTGAACCTTTCTGCGCTGCCAAGACAGTTCATAATACTTTATACGTTGCAGAAGACAGAAGATTAATTAATAGATTATTACGCTGCCACACATTATTAACGCTTTAAGAAGGGAGAGGACAGGGATCCCTGGGTGGCGCAGCGGTTTGGCGCCTGCCTTTGGCCCAGGGCGCGGTCCTGGAGACCCGGGATCGAATCCCACGTCGGGCTCCCGGTGCATGGAGCCTGCTTCTCCCTCTGCCTGTGTCTCTGCCTCTCTCTCTCTCTCACTGTGTGCCTATCATAAATAAATAAAAGTTTAAAAAAAAAAAAAAAAGAAGGGAGAGGACCAAGCAGAGTTAGATTTTTAAAGATCCTGCTTTGACTACTCAGGACATAGCAACATTCTTTCAAGTCTGGGTGTCTCTGAAGATCTCTTTGGTAGAAACATTGTGCCCAGGACAGTGTTTGTGATGCACAAGACAAGGCGGAGTCCCTGCAGCTGTGCAAGGGAAGAGGGAACATTCTCTGGGCCCTGGAACTCCACAGGTAGCACCGGGAGAAACTGAGGCTGGAGGAGCTCAAAACTTGCCACAAGGAAAAGAGAGGGCAAAGCGGGTTCAGGAACACATGCAATATTGACTGCGTCATCTTTTCCGTCTAAAGACCCCCAGGTAGTTAGAGTAAAAGAAAACTTTATCAGCATTTCCATCTGTATGATTTCCTTTTATTCTTCACTTTCTTCTTTCCAATATGAACTACTTGTTTAGCATCCACTTGTGAACAACTGTGGGCATCCGTTGAGGCTACAATTCATGTACTCTCTAAAGCATTGCTGGTTTTAAAACTAAATACTATATCCTGCATCATAAAAATACCTTTTAAAAAACTTAAATCGAGAATAGCTTAACAGAAAGAGTTTATGCTCCCCACAAAAGATGTTCAGGTCTTGCCCTTTCTTTTTTCAAGTTTCATCTTATGCATTGATCGGCACTAATTCTTTTAAAAATGTTATTAACTTATTTTAAGTCATCTCTACACCCAACGAGGGGCTCATGCCTCCATCCCAAGAACAAGAGTCCCATGCCCTACGATCTGAGCCAGCCAGGAGCCTCTAGGGACACGAATTCTTAACTTTGTTGTACTTTCTTTCTCAATAGCAAATAGTCTTTTTGAGTGATCATCATCTCATTCATTCCCCTCATGATCATTTCCGTAATCTATGTAGTTTGCTCCGAGGACAGAGGATATGCTTTATGGCTTAGCTATCTTTACAAACATTGAGGGACACATACTTTTACTTTTCTCTCAAACTGGAGCAGTTTCTTTAACAGCCACCACTTTTGTGAAGAGAAGTTTTGTTTTGCTTCCTGTTTTTCCTTTTCTCCTGAGGAATCGTTGAAAGTCTCAGCTTAGACACATGGTGTATCTGGTCGTCTCTATCCTGGGAAGGTGGACTGTCCTGGGGGGGCCAGGCCAGCTCATAGGAGCTCAGGACAACCAACTATTAAGTCATTGGTCATACGAGTTTAGCCAAGGTGGGATGCTTTACACCATAGAAACTGATGACACTGTGAGGCACGGATTTTTTAATTTTTTTCACTTCTGGCTTCTGGGGAGGCAGTTGTCAAACATCTCCCAGCACGGGGTGGGGCGCCACCTTCTAATTCCAAGCACCACAGATCCTTTTCTTTGGGAGTCTAGGCACAGACAGACCAGCGCTCCAGGAGAGGGAAGCTGCTGCAGACCCACAGCTTCAGCCCCAGAACAGGTGCATTCCTCACACCCACCCTTCAATTCACTCAGGGAGATTCAAAGAAAATAGCGCATTGGAACAACTGAAGAAAGCGTTAAATTCTCGGGCCCGCGGTAGATGATATGGCTGCATATATTCCCAAGGAACAAACAAACGTGGCAGGGCTGGGGCGGGTGCACAAAGCATCCAGCATGAGAGAACACGTGTACTCAGCCCCTTTGTGCTTCCTGAGACCAGGAGCTCCACCTCCATGATATCCTGTAGGGAGCAGCAGCTCCCCAGTTCCAGGGCAAGGCAACCTGCTCAGGCAGGGGGTGCTTTCTGCTCTGGTGGCTCCTCACTCTGCCCCTAGTCCCACACTAGTACTAGCAAACCTACAAAAGAATCCTTTCAAAGATCAGATCTCCCATGTTTCTCCTTTCAGCTCACTGCTGGTGGCTCCCAGGTAAGGGGACACCTGCATTCCCCACATGTACCCCCAATGGCCTCTGGAAGAAGCCAGGAGAGGCAGCAATCAACAACACTAACTACAGCACAACACAGCACAACACAAAGCAAAACTGCATAATTATCGGACCTTTCAATGACTGTAGCATTTCTCAGCATAAAAGCTCTTCAGAGGGATTGTTCTGAGCTGGTTAGAGCCAGTTCACAGAGGCAGACTAACTCTCCGTGTGGACCCAAAAGGTTAACCTAAGTTCCCCTTTTCTGGCTCACGTTTGGGCTTAATACAGAGCTCCTGTTCCTAGATTCGACTTAATCAACTCACGGTGACACACCATGTGTTAATTTAGATTAAACAATGCCACAGAGGTATTTATGTAAGAAGGATATTTTTGTTGTTGTTGCAAGGAGACATAGTCATCTTTAGGAAGCCAAATAAATATTAGATACGGTGAAATGGTTGATAAAATCTCTCCTCCCCAGATTCTCCTCTGAGGCCAGATGTTCTTCAGGAGCCTGATAGAATCTTAGGGACGGTTAAATATGTGTTATACAAGCTGTGGTAGAACACAGAAAATGAAGTTGTACAGCCATTTGAAGAAGCTAGAATAATCTTGATTCCAAAACCAGACTTGGGTTGTACAAGGACATAAAATAATAGTCCATTTTGTTTTCAAAGGCACATTCAAAATGGAATATAGTGTAAACAATCTAATCGGAGCTTAAGAATGCCTCACCATTGCCTGTGGTTTACTCCTGGAATGCACAAGGAGGTCAACACTATAATATTGATCAGTATGAAAAAGACCATAACATTCTGTCAATTGATAGCCTAAAAAAGATAAATAGTATCTCAGTTGATGAAAAAAAATCATTTGAGAAAGCTCAAGATATATTTATGGTTTAAAAAATCCTTTATGAAACTGAACATCAAAGGTAACTCTCTTAAATGTATCAGACTAGGTGACAGTACACATATAATTTAATGGAAAACTTCTAATCCATTTTCTGAGGATCTAGAATGAGTGTAGACAGACTACCAACTATCACCACTGTTTTCTATCGTAGGTCTGGCAGCCATGGAGAATACCTTGGAAAATAAAAAGAAAGAAGAAATATTAAAATTGGAAAGGTGGAGATTAAACTGTCATTATTAGCAGATATTAAAACCATTAACTCCTAGAAGCCACAAATCAAAAAACTACTAGACTTGATAAGAGAATTTAATAAGATAACCCAACAGTTGATCCAGAAACCAACCACATTTCTCCATATCAGAAATAACCAAATAGAAAATATGATTAAAAATAGGAAACCATTCCTAACATTCCTGGTAACAACGTATCTACAAAATACCTAGGGATGAAATGAATGCGGAATCACACTGGAGAAGATTTCAAACTAATAAACACGTCATACGATGATGTGATTTAATTGGAGAGGAGCTGCAGGCTCTCAGATGGGATGATTTCATTTTGTAAAGATGTTAATTAGGGATCCCTGGGTGGCGCAGCGGTTTGGCGCCTGCCTTTGGCCCAGGGCACTATCCTGGAGACCCGGGATCGAATCCCACGTCAGGCTCCCGGTGCATGGAGCCTGCTTCTCCCTCTGCCTGTGTCTCTGCCTCTCTCTCTCTCTGTGTGACTATCATAAATAAATAAAAATTGAAGAAAAAAAAAAGATGTTAATTAGGGATCCCTGGGTGGCTCAGCGGTTTAGCGCCTGCCTTTGGCCCAGGGCGTGATCCTGGAGTCCCGGGATCCAGTCCCACATGGAGCCTGCTTCTCCCTCTGCCTGTGTCTCTGTCTCTGCCTCTTTCTCTCTATGTCTCTCATGAATAAATAAATAAGATCTTAAAAAAAATAAAGATGTTAATTCTATCCCAAATTAATGGACAAATGTAATGCCTTCAAAGCAAAATTCCAGGTGAACTTTGAGGAATCGAAGAAAATTACTCTGAAATTTATTTATTTATTTATTTATTTATTTATTTATTTATTTATTTATTTATTTTTAACTCTGAAATTTATATTGAGAAGTAAAGATCATACGTAGAAAAATAAATCTTCATAAATAAGAGTGTGAAGAGGTTGCACCTGGGTTGCTCAGTGGCTGAGGGTCTGCCTTTGGTTCAGGTCGTGATCCCAGAGTCCTGGGATCTAGTTCTGCATTGGGCTCCCCACAGGGAGCCTGCCTCTCCCTCTGCCTATGTCTCTGGCTCTCTCTGTGTCTCTCATGAATAAATACATATAATTACTTAGTTAGTTAGCTAGTTAAATAAAAAAAGAAGAATGCAAAGAGTTGACACTTGCCTTACTCAGGCACTAACACACAGAGCCAATGCGGTAGTAGAAACAAAGTAGTAGTATTGGCAAACAAAGGACACATTGACCAACGGGAGAGAAGAGAGTGCAGAGCTAGGGCCACACGTAAAGGACAGTAATATGTGATGCAGGAGACACCTCAAATCATGGAGGAAGAGACGGCTTACTTAAAGAGAGTTCGAAGGAACTGGTCACCCTACAGAGAAAAATGAAACAGGATCCTTGCCCCATACATATACAAATATCAACACTAGGATATTAAATACAAAGGTAGAATGATAAAGTTAATAGAAAATATTTTCACAAACTAAACTTGTGGGGCGCCTGGGTGGCTCAGTGAGTTAAGCATCTGACTCTTGGTTTCAGCTCAGGTAGTGACCTCAGGGTCATGAGATTGAGTCCTGGGCTGGGCTCAGGGCTCAGGGCTCAGTGTGGAGCCACTTGTCCCTCTCCCTCCGCTGCTGCCCCTTCCTCAGCTCATGCTTGCATTCTCTCTCTCTCTCTCAAATCAATAAATAAAATCTTTTTTAAAAAGTTTTTTTCACCATATAATTTATTTATTTGAGATAAGCATGAGCCGGGTGAGGGGTAGAAGGCAATATATAAACTCTTCAACAAATAAATAAATGAATGTGTGGGGGCACCTGGGTGGCTCAGTTGGTTAAGTAAGCATTGGACTCTTGATTTCCCCTCCAGTCCTGAGCTCGGGGTCTTGAGATCCAGCCCTGCTTCAGGCTCTGCACTCAGCTGGGAGTCTATCTGAGATTCTCTCCTTCTTCCTCTGTCTCCTCTCCCCCGACTCTCTCTCTCTCTCTCAATGTCTCTGTATAATAAATAAGTAAATCTTTTACAATATAAACTTGTGATGTGGACGAGGGAAGAAATTCTTATAATTTCAAAGCACAAACCAAAACGCGAAATAGTGAACTTGAATACGTCAAAAATAAGAATTCATCTTTATTTTTATTTATTTTTTTTAAGAATTCATTTTTAGAGAGAAACTGGCAAATGACAGCATCTAAAACATGTCGAGCGATTAATTCTTCCAATGAATCTGTGAGAAATGGACAGCACTGCAAATAGAAAAATGGGTGAGGAGCTCAAAAACCTAGTGTGCAGGCAACTGCCAAGGACCAAGAAGCTCACAAAGAGATGCGCTCAGCGTTCCTCTTGGGGAAAAGGCAAATAAAACACCGAGCAGTCGGGTCACGTGTATTAGAACAGAAAAAAAATGACATTGGCATAAACCTAGTATATCAGGAGAGTGCGTGCTGGGGTGCTGTGGGTCTGTCACTCTGCAGTGTGGCCCGACCTCCGGGGTCCAGCTCCTTGGCCACCAGCAGGCACTTTCCCATCTCCGCCTCCCACCTGTGGAACCACGTCCACCTGCAGCATCCGTGTCCCACCTGCAGCATCCACGTCCACCTGCGGCATCCGCATCCCACATGCACCAACCGTGTCCCACCTGCGGCATCCATGTCCCATCTGTGGCATCCGCGTCCCACCTGCGGCATCCGTGTCCCACCTGTGGCATCCACGTCCCACATGCACCACCCGTGTCCCACCTGTGGCATCCATGTCCCACCTGCAGCATCCCCGTCCCACCTGCACCAACCGTGTCGCACCTGCAGCATCCATGTCCCACCTGTGGCATGCGCGTCCCACCTGCGGCATCCGTGTCCCACCTGTGGCATCCGCGTCCCACCTGCGGCATCCCGCTACCCACCACGCAAATCATTGTGGTGGCACCGACACAGAGTCACGTCTAAATATTAAATACAATAGGGCGGCGGCACTCTCAGGGGACGAACCGAAGACCTCTGAAGTCTCCTTTGTTGTTCTGGTTTCAAAGAACTCCTTGGTCAGAGCAGCTGCTGAGAACGCGGTGCCCGGTGCGCTTCGTATTCCTGCAGCTGCGGGGAAGAGGAACACCCTTCCTCTGGTCCTGAGCAAACTTCTTTCACGGGGGGTCAGTGGGGCCTGTCTTTTTCAAGGCCAAGTTCTGGAATAATGTCGGTTCGGCCTGAAGATAAGCAGGTCTAGGAGAAAATTGAATCCTACGGGAAAGGAAAGGTCAGAATAGGATTGGGACAGACGGACTACGGCGCGTGATCAGCACCATCCTTTTTCTCGTAGTTCACTGGCACCCTGACTCCTTTACCAGTTAATATCGCATGATCTTTATTAATGTGGGTGCACTATTGATGTGTGTGGATGTATTTGCACATAAGTGCAGTTGGGGGGGGTGTGATGAGAGAGAAAGGCACACACGTGTGAACTATATGCTGAACAGACATCTGCTGCTTTTCCTCATCTCAACCCTAGACTCCCAAGCAGGCGTGAGGTTGGCTTTCTCACCTTTGACAAGCAGCACCCAGGACAAGGCCTAGCAGACAGTGGAGCTTAATGAGCCTAGGTTGAAAGAACAAGTTAGAGAAGAAAAGTTGAAAAACATTTAATAAGTATATGGGCAGCCCGGGTGGCTGAGCGGTTTAGCGCCGCCTTCGGCCCAGGGCGTGATCCTGGAGACCCGGATCCAGTCCCACCACAGGCTCCCTGCGTGGAGCCTGCTTCTACCTCTGCCTGTGTCTCTGCCTCTCTGTGTGTGTCTCTCATGAATTAATAATCTTTTTATAAAAACCATTTAGTAAGTACAAAGAGAAAAAGAAAACAGCAGGGCTAACTTCCTCATCCTGGGTTGGGGGAGAGGCAGGAAGCACCTCCTGGAACCTTCATGTTTGCCTTCCGGTCTATTTCCTAAGCGTGTGTACTTACCTGAGTACATAATCAAAGACAGGGATATAATACTCAGCATTTTCCGGGCTGCTTTTTCCCTGAACAACTTAGCAGAGCATTTGTCCTCGAGCCTCCTCTCACCTGCCAGAGTCAGGGGCCAAGCTGAAGTTCACATCTGGCCGCCTGGGATTGAGCACTTGGACTCTTCGCCACATGCTGTGCGGCTGCCGCCTGAACCGTGGCCCAGGATAGTCCATCACCCACTAATGTACAGTGTAATTTAGTTCCATTGTGGTAAACATGCATAGCTAATAACGGCTCCCCCGGAGAGTGCGACCTGCCCGGGACCACTGATCTCCTCTGCGCCTTCGGCCGCTCTGTTCCCAGGGCCTCGCTCAGTTCCTGCCACATACTGGGGCTCATTCAGGAGGGGGTGAATCCGGGAACGGACGGATGAAGGAGTTTTGTAAGCATCTGTACCCACCAGGGGACAGTTGGGCTTTGAAAAGCTCTGTGTTAGACTTTTGGACATTCCAAAGGGGAGGCCTACGGGGGATTAAGGGAAGATTCCAGTGAAGGGTGGCTCCCTTCCTGCTCAGGTCCCTGGGCTGCAAGGCCCTGTGGGCAGCCTGGAGTTCTTGTCACTTTGCCCAGCTCTTTCAGCAAAGGGACGTGTGAGTCATGATGGGAGCTTTGCAAAACGTTTTACACAGCATGGTTTCACAGCACTCCGTAAATCACGGATTGTGTGTAGAGCACACACGTTCTTCCCAGAAAAGACCCGAGACTGCTTTCCCATAGTTAGAGACTTCAGAAACCGACTACTTGGGAATCAGGGGATTGTGAAGGGTGCCCTTTGCCCCCGAATTTGACAAGCAGGCCTTCAAGTGAGTCTCTTCCCTGTCCCACACCTGAGGACCGAGAGGCTCCACGCACCCCACATCCTGGGGAGAGCATCCAAGAAGCAGGCCAGTCTCGTGAGCCCCCAGGGCTGATGAAGAGGCACCTGTGCAGATGGGTGCGATCACCTCCTCCCGGTCCCATTCCCCTCTGCACCGTACAGAAGAGGCCCGGACAGGACGAGAAGGGGCCCTCGGTCACTCTGGGGTGTCCTGGAGAGACCACTGAGGTTGGATGAAGGCTGTGGCTGGGCCACGAGGGGCGACATCCTATCTAGAGAGGGAGGTTGGCACATGGGCCCTGTCAGGACCAGTCATGGATACACCACCCCTCTCTGGGGGGGTCCCGCACATGTGGGGGTGCTGGTGTAGAGCTGACCTACACCCCAGGAGCGGGTAAATAATATGAGAGGGAACCTGTATAAATAGTAACTGTAATAGCATATTCTAGTTTTCTAAGATAGACATTTTTTAGCATGATTTTTCTGAAATTAGGACATCTCTTACATCCACCAATGACCAGGCCGCAGTCATAAAGTCATTATCATTGCTCTAGGAACATTTAATCAATTTATTTTGCGTATGCTTCATCTTTTTTTTCTTTATACACAAAAGTGATCTAAGATAAAAATGTATGCCCAAGTAGGTCCAAGAGTCTCTTCCAACAAGAGTCAAGTAAAACTGCTGAGGGATAGGAAAATATTACAACTTCCCTGAATTCACAGAACGTTTTTCATGGAGCTTTACCAACAGTAATGCATATCTCAGTCCACGGGGTCTTGGGCTCAGGGAAATGCCGTGTATCTTTCCCCTCCTCTGTTCTCACAGAGCACCCTCTGCTAACTTGACCCTCTGAGAGTCCACAGGGTAGTCTGGAAGTTCAAATATTAGTTGCTCTCTCCCAAGGCTTCCCCTCAGAAACCAAGAGGACTGATAGCTTCTGTCCTCCTGAGGTTTCTATTTGTATTTGAATGGGAGACAGTGCAAGGCCCTCCTAGGAACAGTGAGTGTTTTTGATGCTCAAGTAAAATCTTGTCACTTCCCGCAGTACCTAGTGGAGATTCTGGTGTGGATCACGGCCACCCAAGGTGCCTCCTGACCACGTTGTGCAGATCAAGCCCTGGACCTGACAGCTGTATGTCCTCAGCCCCAGGCTTGCCTCCCGGTCTATGAGCTCCTGAGCAACACTCCTTCTATAGCATTGAGTCATTTCACCAAATATTTATTAAGCAGCTACTATTTGCTCTGTGCTGTGACTGGTACTGGGGATGTGAGGCTGACATGCAGTGGGGGAGCCCTCTGCCCTTGGGTTTCCCACCCTCTCGCCCGACAGCAGGGCGCTAAGGGGCAAACTCGGGGTGTGGGAGGAGTCCCAGTCCTGGGGCAGCTCCACAGGACAACTGGGCCCCTGCAGGTCCCGTCCTCCTGTCTGGCGCCCTGTGCCCACTCTCATCAGCTCTCTTACTTTCAGAGCACACGTCTCTGCTCCCCTTGGGGTCCCCCACCCCCAGAGCATGAACCCCTCTTGCTTCCCCTTCGGGCTGGGGCAGCTGTTGTTCCTCTCCTCTACAGTCGCCTGCAAGCCAGAAGAGGTGGGTGGGAATATTTAAAGGTTTTGTAGAAAAAGACCCATCAGCAGACATTGTGTACTCCGTGCACTTGTCCCGCAAAATGAAGGAGAAGCAAAGGCTTTCTGAGAAGCAAGTGAGGGCCGTGCTTGGCACGCATCTACCTGGCACAGCAGGTTCCAAGTTGTTCAGGAGATGGCAGAGGATGGGCTGGAAAGTCAGATCCACGGAGAGGCGGGCGACCTTCGGGGAGGAGGCGTCAAGGTGAAGCAGGACAACCCCGCCCCGAGGGGCGCCAAGGGGAGTGAGGCCCCAGGTCACCAACTGGACCCCACTCCCCGGGCCTGCCCCCTGCCGGGCCGCCACCTGCTTCTGCTGCCCCCGCCTTGGCTCGACAGAGACCCGTCCCTGACCCCCAAGCCCTGAGCCCGGACCATCCACCTGCACCGGGCCCTGCTTTGGGCAGGAGCCACGATCTCCCGTCACTGACACCCGCATCCTCACTTCTGTTTCCTCCTTGACCACGCGTGCAATTGTCTTTCCTCTGTGAAATGTCGTCATGACTCTCTCCCTCCGGAGGGCTCCTCGATGTCTTTGTCGGAGAGGATCCACATGCTGGTAGCGATTGACATCCCTGAGCTCCCAGGAGGGACAAGCAGGGAGGAAAGGCCTCTCCCCCAGCCTGGGGCTTGGCCTCCTCCCTGCCCCTGTGGCGCTCCTGTCCTGTGCAGGCCCCCAGGCCCCTCACCAGCTGGAGCTTCCTGGCTGTCCCCCCGAACTTCCTTGGCATCTTCTGTGACGCTTCCCTGCAGCGCTGGGCCTGTGTTAGGTGGGTGCTGACCACAGCCACACACTGCGTGACTTAATCCACTAAATGTATTTCCCATATTTCAGAGAGCAGGGAAGTCCAAGATCAAGATGCACTAATTTGGTGCCTGGTGGGAGCTCTCCTCCCGGCTTGCACATGGGCACCTTCCAGCTGTGTCCCCTCGGGGCAGAGAGGAACGAACAAGATCTCTGGTATTTGAATTTTTAAAGACACTGATCCCACCAGACCAGCTTGCACACTTGTGAATTCGTTTAACCGGAATCACTTCCTTATCCGGTGGATGCCCACACTGGGGTGGGGGGGTGGGGTAGGGCTTCACATATGACCTTTCAGTCCATAGCTCGGCCGCCTCCACAGCGAGCCTCAGGCAAGTGGACAGCATCGCCCCCACCACCCGCCGGGCCCCATGACCCATGTGGGCTGCCTCCAGGTGAGTTCCCAGCAGCCCCAGCTCCATTCCCAGTTCACTGCACACCATTGGAGTTTCCTGCCTGGTATCCTCCTTGACACCTCAGTGGGGGAATCCTTGTTTGTGGGCTTTGTCTTGGGACACCCCCACAATCTTTATGGGCCATCCAATGGGCTACAGGAGTGCCAACAAGATGGACATCTCAGCTTTGTGTGATCTGGACCCCATAGTGTGTAATCTTGCACCAGTCAACCTCTCCTTCTACTATAATGTTCCATCTCAAATTATTACCTGGTTTCCGTGTGCTGACTCCACCCCAGGTGCCACCCCAAATGGCTTCTCTCCACTGCTCCTTCTTCACTACCACTTCCCCAGTGTGACAGGCTAAGGTGCAGAGGCCTGAGGAAATAGTCACGAGTGAGGTGGCATTTCGTCTACACTTAGCTTGAAGTAAGGCAGTGAAATCAGGAGGAACAAAACTCTCTTGGACACATTCTTAGATGGCAGGGACAGAAACTGGTTGTAACTGGACTTGAGGGCCCTGCTGAGAAGCCCACAGAACATCAAGGTGGCCCTTGATCCCACAGTCCTGGCCTCACTCTGCTGTGTCCCTTGTCCTCAGGACAGCGACCACTGAGGAGCAAAGCTAAGGGAACCAGACGCTGAGGACAGAGAAGGTGACAGGACACAACTGACACAGTGAGAGTTCTGGACACCAAGGAGCCAGAAATAGCACCAGTGTAAGCAGAGGGGCCTGGGCAGGGGGGGCAGGTCTGATCCGGGAAGGTCTGATTGGGGAGGGTGGGTACAGGGTGTCTGTCCGGGTGCACTGAGACGGTCCCCCCTACACCAAGGCCCAGGCTCAGCCTCACGCGGGTGTCCATCCATCCCTCTGGGGAACTAACCAGCAGGACGTACACCCAAGAAGAACACGCTTTTCAACAGTCCATCTCTTAAGCATTTATTAGACACCTCTTAGGTGCCCTCCCCAGCCTGCGTGGCCAGAGATCTCAACGAGTGGGTGTCCCTGCCCTCAGGGGGCTCAGAGCCCGGCTCCCCAGGGCAGAGCCAAGAGGAAGCTCAGTATTTGCTAGGCAGGCCAGCAGGTCGGAAGTGGTTGGGGTCTTTGCCACTCCGGCCCCATTCGTTGGCAGCCTGGTCAGCCTTCGAGTCCTCTGCTCCGTGGCCGCTGTTCCCAAACTTAAGACGGTCTGTGATTCTCTGAGAATTCTCTCTGGCATCGCTGGGATGGAGGGGGACAGGCAAGAGATGAATTAGGGCCTGATGAGCGAAGCCCACCGGCCCCACCAATCTCTCCTCTCTCCAAGGGCTGGCTGACAGGAGCCAGGGCAGGAGGGGCTGAATCACCCTGCACCTGACCCTGCACCGGGCACAGCCCACCCCAGCCAGGCTGGTCCCCGGGCCCCCAGCAGGAAGGCAGGGAATCCCCGGGTCCCCCGGCCTTGCAGTGGCCCTGGGAGCCACTCCAACCCCACACTGGGCCCAGAGGAGGGGTGGGCAGGACCAGGAGGAGCCAGTCCCTCCCGCAAACATCTCAGGGGCTTGGCTGTCCTCTGAGAGCCTCGCCCAGCTCACCATCCCTGCATCCCCAGGGGCCCAGGTCACCTGATCACTTTAGCAGCCCAGGCGCCCCCAGGGCCCCTTCTTGCAGCGTCATAGTTCCCCCGGGCATGGAAGTATTTGTCTGAATTTTTGTAGTTGGCTTCTCTCATGTCAGAGTAGGCTCTCCACATGTCTCTAGTCCCTGGAAAGGAAGGAAACTGAAGGTGATTATCTCTTGGAAAATAGAGAAAAAGTTTTCCTCCCACTGATACTAGATTTCGGTCTTTGACAAAACGCTTGGAGATGATCTTGGCTGGGAGAAATATTCCCTAACTCTTCACTCCCCTGATTCCTCCAGAATCGCACTGGATACACATTTTATTATCTTTGATTCCATCCTGTAGATACCTGGCTTTTGGCTCTGTGTGATGTGTGTGAACAAGGGTGGGATGGTCTCTAAGGGATGCTTCCTTGTACAATGAACCTCTACCTGGAAAGACTAGGGAACCCCCTGCTGGGACGTGAGGACAAAGCCCAGGGTAAGGGTGGCTGGTGCCCCAGGAGGCTCAGCCTAGTCAAGGGGAGAAATTCATCCCTGTGGGCAGCCTGAAGACAACTCAGTCCAACCTACTTCTGAAGGTCCGGGGTGTATTTGGCCTCCAGGCAACTGTCAGAATTCATTCATAGAATTGAAAAAGTGAGCTCCCCAAAACAGCTTCACAGAAATCAGGTCACGAGATGCATAAAAAGGGCAACTGACCCGCCAGCTCTAAAGCTCAGTGTCCTCCCCATAAATGGAAGAGTATCGCCTTCCCCACGGTGGTTATGCAACGAAATGAGAAAATACACATATAACTTCTAGAAGATTGTAGGTGCTCAATACGCTATCACCTCACTAGGCCTTAGGAAGCCTGGGACAAAACCAGCAGCGGGACTAGGCTAAGAGGAAGGCCAGAGAGTTATGGACTGAAAGAGTCTCAGTAGACCACTCAGTAACCACATGAAGACTTCTAGAAAGTAGCTGACTAGGCAAAAGAGAAAAACCTCAGTCGAGTGGTCATCATAGTTTGCGTAATATCGGCCACGCCCCTATCTTCATTTCGTGTATTTCTCATTCCCAGTGCTCAGAAAGATCGCTTGGTTGAGCAGCACAACCTTCTGACTATACTGATTCCCTCCCAGTTACAGATTCAATAGATGCCTGGGGGCCGCTTGCTTTAGAAGCACTTCCAAATGCCCGAATATCTGTCACTCGCGGAGCAAGACTGCAGGTAGTAGTACCCAATCTTGAGTGGGGAAAAAACCCACTGGGTGCTTGCTAAAGGCCAGATTTCAGGCTCAGCCTCAGAAATTGTGATTCAGCAGAGGGGGAGTGTGTGGACCAGGCATCTGCATTTCACAAAGCACCCCAAGCCCCAGGTGATTCTCATGCAAGTGGCCCTAGCATGACCCTTTGAGAAACCTTGACCTAAAGATGAAAAAGAAAATTGTAGCTGTGCCTGTGAGAATTTAGAAAGGATTGACAGCAAAGTCTTAAAGCAATAGCCACTGGCCATCACAGAGAACTCAAAATAAATGATTTTGTGAAATAAGCAAATTTGGCCTCTTGACCTTGCCTAATAAGGGGTATATCTCTTCTCTCCGGCCCAACCAGGACTCAGGCCAGAAGAGGATCATCATGTAATTCCTTGTGCCTTCGACTGGGGGAGAGAGCTCTCAGAGTTGCCTTCCGCCTGCAACACAGCCTGACTATCTGGCATTTGGACAGATGAGCAAGAGGATTGTTCACAGGCCCCTCACTCTCCCACGTGCTCTCTGGTCTGGGAGACAGGGTAGTCCTGTCACAGGAAGCTCTGGGAGCGCCAGCACTGGGGTAAATCCTGCTCTGTGTGGGGACTTTGTTAGGACTCTTCATCTCTTTCTGCCTCAGGTCCTCTAATAAGACATGATGGTGCCTACATCCCAGGATTAAAGATTAAAACCTGAGGATGAAAACGAGTTCATCCATACATGTAAAGCTCTCAGAGCAGCACCGAGGACGGCCAAGCTCAGTTACTCTTGGGTGTAATTACTAGGTGCACAAGTTGGATGCACCCACTTCAGGCTGCCTGAGACCCAGCCATGAGCTGTCCCTGCCTTCCCACCAGGAGGCACTAGAGTCCACTCAGAATAGGGAGCAGGCACCAGGGACCCCAGATCTCTTCCAAACCCTATATGACCTCAGGCAAGGGGATCCCCATGGAAGAGGGCGATGCTGGCCAGAAAAGCCAGAGGTGGTGGGATAGGACAGATGAGGTTTCAGGGGAAAAAGCACAAGAAGGAAGTAAGGCCTGGAGATCTGATACACAGTATAATGGGCACCAAACAATGTATTATTATAACTATGAAGCTTGCTATCCTCTAGAACTTAATTATTTCTTTTGTAAAAAAAAAAAAAAAAAAGATTTTATTTATTTATTTGACAGAGAGAGAGAGAGAGAGAGAGCACAAGCAGAGGGAGCAGTAGGAGAGGGAGAGAGAGAAGCAGGGCCCCAATGAGCAGAGAGCTCAACATGGGGCTCGATTCCAGGACCCTGAAGTCATGACCTGAGCCTAAGACAGGCGCTTAATCAACTGAGACTTGCAGGCACCCCAAACTTAATTATTTCAAATACTATTAAAAAAAGGATAATTATATAATATAGTAGAGGTGCTAATTATAGCTACAAATGCAATCAAATATATAAGTGCATCAAATTAACGTGACATATACCTTAATTATATATAATGTTACATGTCAGTTATATTGGAATAATAATAAATAAAAAAGGCCGGGGAAACTGCTGACTTGCAAACCACGCTTTGTGCTTCCCACTCTTGGCCCCTGCACTGTGTGGATGTGGCCCCCGCTCAGGTGAACTCCGAAGGAGGCCAAGTGCGGTCTCCCCATGACCCCCATGCTTTGGTCCTTACCTTGACCTGCTTCCTTGAGGAATGTCAACCATCTCTGGCTGCTGACACCCAGGACCAGGGAGCACAATAGGATGCCCACGAGAAGCTTCATCCTGCTGCAGAGTCCTGGGGACACATGAAAAGGAGACGAGTTTGGTTTTTGTTTGGTTTGGTTTTCTACATGGGGGGAATGTGACCTATCCTTCGTGTGTACACACACACACACACATACGTGTACCTATACACCCATGTACATGCATCGGTGTGGGGGGTATATGGAGAAGGAAGTGGACAGCGTGTATTAGCATAGTTAGCAGGTGATACATAGCTACGTAGACAGAATTCCAGGGGGTCCACGTCTCCATTTCCACTTGCCTCCTGGGAATCCCAGGATGAGAGCCTGCACGGCACTTCCAATACACACCACTTTCAATCCTGCCCTATGAGCCCTCACACCCACTGACAGGAAGCTTCCGAGGAGGCCTCTGGGCATTTGTGACCGTGCACCTGTCTGTCGAATGAGATGAGTGTAACGATGCCCTCACACTTGCAGGTGCCTCTTGTACCCACCCCCGAAGGCCCACAGAGGACAATCACAACTAAAGCCCAGTCCCAGAAAGTATTCACATCTGCTGAATCCTCATTGTCAGGATCATGGATCCAGGAAAGGAGCAGATTGCTGGGACCCAGCACAGGAACGCTGTGGGGAAAGAGAACCTGCCAGGAAGAACCGCTTGGAAGGTTCTGGACCTCACCTTTGGCTGTCCCTCCCCGCGGAGGCTCCTGGTGAGGCTGAGCTGCCCTGGCCTCCGGCCTGCGATGTGTGCCAGCACTTATATACTGACGCTCTGCTGGAGGGATGAATGGAAGACAGGGCGAGGGAAAACACTGGGCTGGGGAAATTCCCCGAGGCCAGAGGCAGCTGCAGATCATCAGGCTTTTTCCTCGAAGCCTCTCATTTCCCAGGTTGTGCAATGTGGCAGATTCCGGGAGTGTGGCAAACGTGGGGTTTCCAGCCTCTTTCCACTCTCACTGCTGCTCAGGAAAGGTTTTCTTCCCCACACAACTGCTGTGAAGGGGGATCAATAAGAGAAAAAGAGACCCGAGTGCCTAAGGCCTGAGAGCGCACAGGGCCACTGGAGGAGCAGAAGGGGGTCCACTGAGGGGCGTGAAGCCTGGGGCTGGGCCCGGGGAGCGGGAGGGAGACAGGAAAGCCTCAGGACCAGGGCAATAAGCTTCCAGCAGCCAGCAGAGGGCCTGGACACTGGGAAGGTCCTCCAGACGCCCCAGCATCACGACCGGCCACTGTGGGGCACCTCTGCAGGCGCAGTGAGGACTGGGCCGCCCAGGGACACGGACCTGGGGCTAGATACTGGCTCCCATGTCACGCAGAAATGACATCCTAAAAACCATCAGGAAACAGCGCATGGCTGGGAGCCGAGCAGAATAGAAGATTCAGGAAGGGAGCCGAGAAAGCGGGATGCAGCGCAAGAACAGAGGGAGCGGCCGCTTCGCCCGAAGAGCAGGACCGCGCGGTCCTGCGGGAGGTTAGTCAGGGTGTGTGCGGAAGGCCCTGCGCAGGGCTCCGCGGGGCCGGGAGGCCCGGTGGGCGCCCCGACCCCTTCCTGCCCATTCAAGTGAAAGGAACGCGCCGAGCTCATCGGATTTCCTCGGGGAGAGAGGACGGTGCATGTGTGACGTGGCTGCTTCAGGGGGCGTCCAGAGGACAGACCCGTCCTTGTCACACTGAGGCCCTGGGCCACAGGCCGGAGGCAGTAGGGCAGGGAAGGCCCGGCCCAGGGGTGCTGGCTCAGGGGTGCTGCCTGGAGCGCCCCTGGCAGACGAGGAACACCAGCGGCTCGGCAGACACAAGACAAGTGCCTGCAGGGCTGATGCCAGCAACCTGGAGACGGGGCAGCCCAGAGGCTGCAAGATGCTCCGTAGTGGCCAGGTCGGGGGTGGGATTCATGCTCCACCAGTAACCCAGAGAAGAAGCAGGAGGCCCACTTCTGACTTGTTACAAGACTAGAAGGGATCCGAGCAGGACGTTGCAAAGGGGAGGCTGACCCAGGACGAAGCAAATCAGGCGAGGATTACACGAGCGTGAGGGAATCATTGGCTGAGATGGGCGCCTGCCACTGCGGGAGTGATGCCTCTTCTGGGGCTGGGTCTCATCTTAATTCCTGTAGGTGTGATGAGCTGAAGCTGCAGGCAGACAACTGTCAAAGGATCTCTCTGCCCTGTGGGCCTTAGCCAAGGCGATGCTAAGCTACATTTGGATATTCCCCACACAAATCATTCCTTGGGAAAGCTGGGGTCCCTAGGTCCACTGAGTCCGTGACCCTGAGCTGCTTTGGCTCCCGGGGTCGTAGGAGTAGACATGTGGGGAGACGGGGAGTTGTCAACCCTCCACAGCCATTGGTGACAGGGAGCTTCGGGGCTGCTTCCCGGAGGAGGCCATGGGATGCCCACAGTCTGCCCCCTTGGCTCCCCAGTGCAGAAATTCTGGGTCAGTGACCCCATCCTGTGACAATTCCTTTGCTCCTTCGTGGCCCTTCTGTGCTGGAATGCTCCCTCCCCCACTTTCACACAGCATTCAAGTCATTCCCTTCTTTGATAGAGACATTACAGAGAGACTGAGTGCAATTTCTAGACACCAAGAGACGTTCCTCACAGGGACGTGAACAAGCACCGCGTGGTCTCATCCTTTGTCACATCGTGTATTCAAACTTCTTGGAAGGGACACTCAGATCTCTGCAGGGCCCTGCTAGAACAATAGATATTAGGGACCGGCAGCTAATTCCCTGGTGTCTAATACAGAAGGAAGATGCTGGCATGCTGGCATCAAATGTCCAGGCCTTAGAGAGATGTCCCAGGTCTCCCCGGAATCGCTGTGTCCAGGTTTGCAGAGACAGTGCCCATTAGGGCTTCTTGTGTCAGCTTTATCAGTAGTGGCAACCCCTTCACTCTCAGAGTGACCTGGTTTACATAAGGTAGATGCCCCCCCACCCCGTGACCAGGCTATTAAGGGGCCTCAGAGACCCCCCTTTGCTCTGTTGCAATTAATGTAAGTGGATGAGAAGGGGACCAAGGCTTGAAGAATCAGAAAGCCAAAGTTAAAAAAGAAGTTCCACAGGACACCGTGACCCAGGGAGGCACGGGAGGCCTGGATCCCACGGTCAGAGGGACAGCAGAGAGAATGATGAGCATTTTCATGAATTTAAAATGAGAAGAATAACCATACTTACCTGCAAGGTTCACATGGATAAGAAATAAAAATTTCATCATTCTGATGTTGAAATATGTCCCAAATTTCTTGGTCTTTCACAGTGGCAGACTCCCAAACCTTTGGAACTGCCTAGGTGTTGACAGATACAGAGGGGTCTTTAGTGACGTTCGTGAGGTGACTTGGGACCTCACGAAGGACAGGGGCTGATTGCCATGAGGCCCAAGCATATGATTGGAGGCACTTTCGTTCCGTCCTCTTACTAGAGGGAAGGTTCAGGGACAGGAGCATTGAATCAATCCCCCATGCCCCAGGATTTAAGTAATCCCTTATGCAACGAAGCCTCCATAAAACCCCAGAGGGCCTCGGTTCAGAGAGCTTCCAGGGTGTAAGCATATGGAGACTCGGGAGAGTGGTGACCTGGGAGGACATGGGGCCTGTGGCCTTTCCCATCCTTTGCCCTCCGGATCTCCTCATCTGGCTCTTCCTCTGTATCCTCTTCTATAGCCTTCATGACACTGGTAAATAGAAGTAAGTGTTTCCTCGAGTTCTGTGAGAGCTTCTAGCACATTATTCCAACCCAAGGGGGAGGTGGGGATCCAGCCACCTGGATCCCTCAGCCTGTCTGGGGTCTGTCAGAAGCACACAGAGCAGCGGGGGTTTAGGATTGACATCTGCCTGGCTGAGGTGAAGGGGAAAGATCCTGTCCTAGGACTGACTCCTTAACGGGAGGCTTCTGTGCTCTCCCTGGGTAGAGAGTGTCAGAAATGAGTGGAATTCTAGCACACCCAGTTGGTGTCTGAGAACTGCTTGGTGATGCATGTGGGGGATCCCCACAGACCCTGACCCTGGATCTGAGACCTAAAAGACTGCCTCATTGGGTGTGGTCGGGGTGGGTCCATTAAGGCTGAAAGGGGGCTTGGGTCGGTCTGAGCACCTCAGAGCTCTTCATACACTGAACCTTTCTGCGCTGCAAGACAGTTCATAATACTTTATACGTTGCAGAAGACAGAAGATTAATTAATAGATTATTACGCTGCCACACATTATTAACGCTTTAAGAAGGGAGACGACCAAGCAGAGTTAGATTTTTAAAGATCCTGCTTTGACTACTCAGGACATAGCAACATTCTTTCAAGTCTGGGTGTCTCTGAAGATCTCTTTGGTAGAAACATTGTGCCCAGGACAGTGTTTGTGATGCACAAGACAAGGCGGAGTCCCTGCAGCTGTGCAAGGGAAGAGGGAACATTCTCTGGGCCCTGGAACTCCACAGGTAGCACCGGGAGAAACTGAGGCTGGAGGAGCTCAAAACTTGCCACAAGGAAAAGAGAGGGCAAAGCGGGTTCAGGAACACATGCAATATTGACTGCGTCATCTTTTCCGTCTAAAGACCCCCAGGTAGTTAGAGTAAAAGAAAACTTTATCAGCATTTCCATCTGTATGATTTCCTTTTATTCTTCACTTTCTTCTTTCCAATATGAACTACTTGTTTAGCATCCACTTGTGAACAACTGTGGGCATCCGTTGAGGCTACAATTCATGTACTCTCTAAAGCATTGCTGGTTTTAAAACTAAATACTATATCCTGCATCATAAAAATACCTTTTAAAAAACTTAAATCGAGAATAGCTTAACAGAAAGAGTTTATGCTCCCCACAAAAGATGTTCAGGTCTTGCCCTTTCTTTTTTCAAGTTTCATCTTATGCATTGATCGGCACTAATTCTTTTAAAAATGTTATTAACTTATTTTAAGTCATCTCTACACCCAACGAGGGGCTCATGCCTCCATCCCAAGAACAAGAGTCCCATGCCCTACGATCTGAGCCAGCCAGGAGCCTCTAGGGACACGAATTCTTAACTTTGTTGTACTTTCTTTCTCAATAGCAAACAGTCTTTTTGAGTGATCATCATCTCATTCATTCCCCTCATGATCATTTCCGTAATCTATGTAGTTTGCTCCGAGGACAGAGGATATGCTTTATGGCTTAGCTATCTTTACAAACATTGAGGGACACATACTTTTACTTTTCTCTCAAACTGGAGCAGTTTCTTTAACAGCCACCACTTTTGTGAAGAGAAGTTTTGTTTTGCTTCCTGTTTTTCCTTTTCTCCTGAGGAATCGTTGAAAGTCTCAGCTTAGACACATGGTGTATCTGGTCGTCTCTATCCTGGGAAGGTGGACTGTCCTGGGGGGGGCCAGGACAACCAACTGTTAAGTCATTGGTCATACGAGTTTAGCCAAGGTGGGATGCTTTATACCATAGAAACTGATGACACTGTGAGGCACGGATTTTTTTTCACTTCTGGCTTCTGGGGAGGCAGTTGTCAAACATCTCCCAGCACGGGGTGGGGCGCCACCTTCTAATTCCAAGCACCACAGATCCTTTTCTTTGGGAGTCTAGGCACAGACAGACCAGCGCTCCAGGAGAGGGAAGCTGCTGCAGACCCACAGCTTCAGCCCCAGAACAGGTGCATTCCTCACACCCACCCTTCAATTCACTCAGGGAGATTCAAAGAAAATAGCGCATTGGAACAACTGAAGAAAGCGTTAAATTCTCGGGCCCGCGGTAGATGATATGGCTGCATATATTCCCAAGGAACAAACAAACGTGGCAGGGCTGGGGCGGGTGCACAAAGCATCCAGCATGAGAGAACACGTGTACTCAGCCCCTTTGTGCTTCCTGAGACCAGGAGCTCCACCTCCATGATATCCTGTAGGGAGCAGCAGCTCCCCAGTTCCAGGGCAAGGCAACCTGCTCAGGCAGGGGGTGCTTTCTGCTCTGGTGGCTCCTCACTCTGCCCCTAGTCCCACACTAGTACTAGCAAACCTACAAAAGAATCCTTTCAAAGATCAGATCTCCCATGTTTCTCCTTTCAGCTCACTGCTGGTGGCTCCCAGGTAAGGGGACACCTGCATTCCCCACATGTACCCCCAATGGCCTCTGGAAGAAGCCAGGAGAGGCAGCAATCAACAACACTAACTACAGCACAACACAAAGCAAAACTGCATAATTATCGGACCTTTCAATGACTGTAGCATTTCTCAGCATAAAAGCTCTTCAGAAGGATTGTTCTGAGCTGGTTAGGGCCAGTTCACAGAGGCAGACTAACTCTCCGTGTGGACCCAAAAGGTTAACCTAAGTTCCCCTTTTCTGGCTCACATTTGGGCTTAATACAGAGCTCCTGTTCCTAGATTCGACTCAATCAACTCACGGTGACACACCATGTGTTAATTTAGATTAAACAATGCCACAGAGGTATTTGTGTAAGTAGGATTTTTTGTTCTTGTTGCAAGGAGACATAGTCATCTTTAGGAAGCCAAATAAATATTAGATACGGTGAAATGGTTGATAAAATCTCTCCTCCCCAGATTCTCCTCTGAGGCCAGATGTTCTTCAGGAGCCTGATAGAATCTTAGGGACGGTTAAATATGTGTTATACAAGCTGTGGTAGAACACAGAAAATGAAGTTGTACAGCCATTTGAAGAAGCTAGAATAATCTTGATTCCAAAACCAGACTTGGGTTGTACAAGGACATAAAACAATAGTCCATTTTGTTTTCAAAGGCACATTCAAAATGGAATATAGTGTAAACAATCTAATCGGAGCTTAAGAATGCCTCACCATTGCCTGTGGTTTACTGTTGGAATGCACAAGGAGGTCAACACTATAATATTGATCAGTATGAAAAAGACCATAACATTCTGTCAATTGATAGCCTAAAAAAGATAAATAGTATCTCAGTTGATGAAAAAAAATCATTTGAGAAAGCTCAAGATATATTTATGGTTTAAAAAATCCTTTATGAAACTGAACATCAAAGGTAACTCTCTTAAATGTATCAGACTAGGTGACAGTACACATATAATTTAATGGAAAACTTCTAATCCATTTTCTGAGGATCTAGAATGAGCGTAGACAGACTACCAACTATCACCACTGTTTTCTATCGTAGGTCTGGCAGCCATGGAGAATACCTTGGAAAATAAAAAGAAAGAAGAAATATTAAAATTGGAAAGGTGGAGATTAAACTGTCATTATTAGCAGATATTAAAACCATTAACTCCTAGAAGCCACAAATCAAAAAACTACTAGACTTGATAAGAGAATTTAATAAGATAACCCAACAGTTGATCCAGAAACCAACCACATTTCTCCATATCAGAAATAACCAAATAGAAAATATGATTAAAAATAGGAAACCATTCCTAACATTCCTGGTAACAACGTATCTACAAAATACCTAGGGATGAAATGAATGCGGAATCACACTGGAGAAGATTTCAAACTAATAAACACGTCATACGATGATGTGATTTAATTGGAGAGGAGCTGCAGGCTCTCAGATGGGATGATTTCATTTTGTAAAGATGTTAATTAGGGATCCCTGGGTGGCGCAGCGGTTTGGCGCCTGCCTTTGGCCCAGGGCACTATCCTGGAGACCCGGGATCGAATCCCACGTCAGGCTCCCGGTGCATGGAGCCTGCTTCTCCCTCTGCCTGTGTCTCTGCCTCTCTCTCTCTCTGTGTGACTATCATAAATAAATAAAAATTGAAGAAAAAAAAAAGATGTTAATTAGGGATCCCTGGGTGGCTCAGCGGTTTAGCGCCTGCCTTTGGCCCAGGGCGTGATCCTGGAGTCCCGGGATCCAGTCCCACATGGAGCCTGCTTCTCCCTCTGCCTGTGTCTCTGTCTCTGCCTCTTTCTCTCTATGTCTCTCATGAATAAATAAATAAGATCTTAAAAAAAATAAAGATGTTAATTCTATCCCAAATTAATGGACAAATGTAATGCCTTCAAAGCAAAATTCCAGGCGAACTTTGAGGAATCGAAGAAAATTACTCTGAAATTTATTTATTTATTTATTTATTTATTTATTTATTTATTTATTTATTTATTTATTTATTTTTAACTCTGAAATTTATATTGAGAAGTAAAGATCATACGTAGAAAAATAAATCTTCATAAATAAGAGTGTGAAGAGGTTGCACCTGGGTTGCTCAGTGGCTGAGGGTCTGCCTTTGGTTCAGGTCGTGATCCCAGAGTCCTGGGATCTAGTTCTGCATTGGGCTCCCCACAGGGAGCCTGCCTCTCCCTCTGCCTATGTCTCTGGCTCTCTCTGTGTCTCTCATGAATAAATACATATAATTACTTAGTTAGTTAGCTAGTTAAATAAAAAAAGAAGAATGCAAAGAGTTGACATTTGCCTTACTCAGGCACTAACACACAGAGCCAATGCGGTAGTAGAAACAAAGTAGTAGTATTGGCAAACAAAGGACACATTGACCAACGGAGAGAGAAGAGAGTGCAGAGCTAGGGCCACACGTAAAGGACAGTAATATGTGATGCAGGAGACACCTCAAATCATGGAGGAAGAGACGGCTTACTTAAAGAGAGTTCGAAGGAACTGGTCACCCTACAGAGAAAAATGAAACAGGATCCTTGCCCCATACATATACAAATATCAACACTAGGATATTAAATACAAAGGTAGAATGATAAAGTTAATAGAAAATATTTTCACAAACTAAACTTGTGGGGCGCCTGGGTGGCTCAGTGAGTTAAGCATCTGACTCTTGGTTTCAGCTCAGGTAGTGACCTCAGGGTCATGAGATTGAGTCCTGGGTTGGGCTCAGGGCTCAGGGCTCAGTGTGGAGCCACTTGTCCCTCTCCCTCCGCTGCTGCCCCTTCCTCAGCCCATGCTTGCATTCTCTCTCCCTCTCTCTAATCAATAAATAAAATCTTTTTTAAAAAGTTTTTTTCACCATATAATTTATTTATTTGAGATAAGCATGAGCAGGGTGAGGGGTAGAGGGAAATATATAAACTCTTCAACAAATAAATAAATGAATGTGTGGGGGCACCTGGGTGGCTCAGTTGGTTAAGTAAGCATTGGACTCTTGATTTCCCCTCCAGTCCTGAGCTCGGGGTCTTGAGATCCAGCCCTGCTTCAGGCTCTGCACTCAGCTGGGAGTCTATCTGAGATTCTCTCCTTCTTCCTCTGTCTCCTCTCCCCCGACTCTCTCTCTCTCTCTCAATGTCTCTGTATAATAAATAAGTAAATCTTTTACAATATAAACTTGTGATGTGGACGAGGGAAGAAATTCTTATAATTTCAAAGCACAAACCAAAACGCGAAATAGTGAACTTGAATACGTCAAAAATAAGAATTCATCTTTATTTTTATTTATTTTTTTTAAGAATTCATTTTTAGAGAGAAACTGGCAAATGACAGCATCTAAAACATGTCGAGCGATTAATTCTTCCAATGAATCTGTGAGAAATGGACAGCACTGCAAATAGAAAAATGGGTGAGGAGCTCAAAAACCTAGTGTGCAGGCAACTGCCAAGGACCAAGAAGCTCACAAAGAGATGCGCTCAGCGTTCCTCTTGGGGAAAAGGCAAATAAAACACCGAGCAGTCGGGTCACGTGTATTAGAACGGAAAAAAAATGACATTGGCATAAACCTAGTATATCAGGAGAGTGCGTGCTGGGGTGCTGTGGGTCTGTCACTCTGCAGTGTGGCCCGACCTCCGGGGTCCAGCTCCTTGGCCACCAGCAGGCACTTTCCCAGCTCCGCCTCCCACCTGTGGAACCACGTCCACCTGCAGCATCCGTGTCCCACCTGCAGCATCCACGTCCACCTGCGGCATCCGCATCCCACATGCACCAACCGTGTCCCACCTGCGGCATCCATGTCCCACCTGTGGCATCCGCGTCCCACCTGCGGCATCCGTGTCCCACCTGTGGCATCTACGTCCCACATGCACCACCCTTGTCCCACCTGTGGCATCCATGTCCCACCTGCAGCATCCCCGTCCCACCTGCACCAACCGTGTCGCACCTGCAGCATCCATGTCCCACCTGTGGCATGCGCGTCCCACCTGCGGCATCCGTGTCCCACCTGTGGCATCCGCGTCCCACCTGCGGCATCCCTCCTCCCGGTCCCATTCCCCTCTGCACCATACAGAAGAGGCCCGGACAGGACGAGAAGGGGCCCCTCGGTATCCTTGGGGTGTCCTGGAGAGACCACTGAGGTTGGATGAAGGCTGTGGCTGGGCCACGAGGGGCGACATCCTATCTAGAGAGGGAGGTTGGCACATGGGCCCTGTCAGGACCGGTCATGGATACACCACCTCTCTCTGGGGGGGTCCCGCACATGTGGGGGTGCTGGTGTAGAGCTGACCTACACCCCAGGAGCGGGTAAATAAAATGAGAGGGAACCTGTATAAATAGTAACTGTAATAGCATATTCTAGTTTTCTAAGATAGACATTTTTTAGCATGATTTTTCTGAAATTAGGACATCTCTTACATCCACCAATGACCAGGCCGCAGTCATAAAGTCATTATCATTGCTCTAGGAACATTTAATCAATTTATTTTGCGTATGCTTCATCTTTTTTTTCTTTATACACAAAAGTGATCTAAGATAAAAATGTATGCCCAAGTAGGTCCAAGAGTCTCTTCCAACAAGAGTCAAGTAAAACTGCTGAGGGATAGGAAAATATTACAACTTCCCTGAATTCACAGAACGTTTTTCATGGAGCTTTACAAACAGTAATGCATATCTCAGTCCACGGGGTCTTGGGCTCAGGGAAATGCAGTGTATCTTTCCCCTCCTCTGTTCTCACAGAGCACCCTCTGCTAACTTGACCCTCTGAGAGTCCACAGGGTAGTCTGGAAGTTCAAATATTAGTTGCTCTCTCCCAAGGCTTCCCCTCAGAAACCAAGAGGACTGATAGCTTCTGTCCTCCTGAGGTTTCTATTTGCATTTGAATGGGAGACAGTGCAAGGCCCTCCTAGGAACAGTGAGTGTTTTTGATGCTCAAGTAAAATCTTGTCACTTCCCGCAGTACCTAGTGGAGATTCTGGTGTGGATCACGGCCACCCAAGGTGCCTCCTGACCACGTTGTGCAGATCAAGCCCTGGACCTGACAGCTGTATGTCCTCAGCCCCAGGCTTGCCTCCCGGTCTATGAGCTCCGGAGCAACACTCCTTCTATAGCATTGAGTCATTTCACCAAATATTTATTAAGCAGCTACTATTTGCTCTGTGCTGTGACTGGTACTGGGGATGTGAGGCTGACATGCAGTGGGGGAGCCCTCTGCCCTTGGGTTTCCCACCCTCTCGCCCGACAGCAGGGCGCTAAGGGGCAAACTCGGGGTGTGGGAGGAGTCCCAGTCCTGGGGCAGCTCCACAGGACAACTGGGCCCCTGCAGGTCCCGTCCTCCTGTCTGGCGCCCTGTGCCCACTCTCATCAGCTCTCTTACTTTCAGAGCACACGTCTCTGCTCCCCTTGGGGTCCCCCACCCCCAGAGCATGAACCCCTCTTGCTTCCCCTTCGGGCTGGGGCAGCTGTTGTTCCTCTCCTCTACCTTGAGTCGCCTGCAAGCCAGAAGAGGTGGGCGGGAATATATAAAGGTTTTGTAGAAAAAGGCCCGTCAGCAGACATTGTGTACTCCGTGCACTTGTCCCGCAAAATGAAGGAGAAGCAAAGGCTTTCTGAGAAGCAAGTGAGGGCCGTGGTTGGCACGCAGCTGCCTGGCACAGCAGGTTCCAAGTTGCTCATGAGATGGCAGAGGATGGGCTGGAAAGTCAGATCCACGGAGAGGCGGGCGACCTTCGGGGAGGAGGCGTCAAGGTGAAGCAGGACAACCCTGCCCCGAGGGGCGCCAAGGGGAGTGAGGCCCCAGGTCACCAACTGGACCCACTCCCCGGGCCTGCCCCCTGCCGGGCCGCCACCTGCTTCTGCTGCCCCCGCCTTGGCTCGACAGAGACCCGACCCTGACCCCCAAGCCCCGAGCCCGGACCGACCACCTGCACCCGGCCCGGCTCTGGGCAGGAGCCACGATCTCCCGTCACTGACACCCGCATCCTCACTTCTGTTTCCTCCTTGACCACGCGTGCAATTGTCTTTCCTCTGTGAAATGTCGTCATGACTCTCTCCCTCCGGAGGGCTCCTCGATGTCTTTGTCGGAGAGGATCCACATGCTGGTAGCGATTGACATCCCTGAGCTCCCAGGAGGGACAAGCAGGGAGGAAAGGCCTCTCCCCCAGCCTGGGGCTTGGCCTCCTCCCTGCCCCTGTGGCGCTCCTGTCCTGTGCAGGCCCCCAGGCCCCTCACCAGCTGGAGCTTCCTGGCTGTCCCCCCGAACTTCCTTGGCATCTTCTGTGATGCTTCCCTGCAGCGCTGGGCCTGTGTTAGGTGGGTGCTGACCACAGCCACACACTGGGTGACTTAATCCACTAAATGTATTTCCCATATTTCAGAGAGCAGGGAAGTCCAAGACCAAGATGCACTAATTTGGTGCCTGGTCGAGTTCTCATCCCGGCTTGCACATGGGCACCTTCCAGCTGTGTCCCCTCCGTGCAGGGAGGAACGAACAAGATCTCTGGTATTTGATTTTTAAAGACACTGATCCCACCAGACCAGCTTGCACACTTGTGAATTCGTTTAACAGGAATCACTTCCTTATCCGGTGGATGCCCACACTGGGGTGGGGGGGTGGGGCTTCACATATGACCTTTCAGTCCATAGCTCGGCCGCCTCCACAGCGAGCCTCAGGCAGGTGGACAGCATCACCCCCGCCGCCTGCCGGGCTCCAAGACCCCATGTGGCGGGACAGAAACTTGTTATAACTGGACTTGAAGGCCCTGCTGAGAAGCCCACAGAATATCAAGGTGGACTTTGATCCCACAGTCCTGGCCTCCCTCTGCTATGTCCCTTGACCTCAGGACAGCGACCACTGAGGAGCAAAGCTAAGGGAACCAGATGCTGAGGACAGAGAAGGTGACAGGACACAACTGACACAGTGAGAGTTCTGGACACCAAGGAGCCAGAAATAGCACCGGTGTAAGCAGAGGGGCCTGGGCAGGGGGGACAGGTTTGATCCGGGAAGGGTGGGTACAGGGCATCTGTCCGGGTGCACTGAGACGGTCCCCCCTACACCAGGGCCCAGGCTCAGCCTCACATGGGTGTCCATCCATCCCCCTGGGGAACTAACCAGCAGGACGTACACCCAAGAAGAACACGCTTTTCAACAGTCCATCTCTTAAGCATTTATTAGACACCTCTTAGGTGCCCTCCTCAGCCTGCGTGGCCAGAGATCTCAACGAGTGGGTGTCCCTGCCCTCAGGGGGCTCAGAGCCCGGCTCCCCAGGGCAGAGCCAAGAGGAAGCTCAGTACTTGTCAGGCAGGCCAGCAGGTCGGAAGTGGTTGGGGTCTTTGCCACTCCGGCCCCATTCGTTGGCAGCCTGGTCAGCCTTCGAGTCCTCCGCTCCGTGGCCGCTGTCTCCAAACTTAAGACGGTCTGTGATTCTCTGAGAATTCTCTCTGGCGTCGCTGGGATGGAGGGGGACAGGCAAGAGATGAATTAGGGCCTGATGAGCGAAGCCCACCGCCCCCACCAATCTCTCCTCTCTCCAAGGGCTGGCTGACAGGAGCCAGGGCAGGAGGGGCTGAATCACCCTGCACCTGACCCTGCACCGGGCACAGCCCACCCCAGCCAGGCTGGTCCCCGGGCCCCCAGCAGGAAGGCAGGGAATCCCCGGGTCCCCCGGCCTTGCTGTGGCCCTGGGAGCCACTCCAACCCCACACTGGGCCCAGAGGAGGAGTGGGCAGGACCAGGAGGAGCCAGTCTCTCCCGCAAACATCTCTGGGGCTTGGCAGTCCTCTGAGAGCCTCGCCCAGCTCACCATCCCTGCATCCCCAGGGGCCCAGGTCACCTGATCACTTTAGCAGCCCAGGCGCCCCCAGGGCCCCTCTGTGCAGCGTCATAGTTCCCCCGGGCATGGAAGTATTTGTCTGAATTTTTGTAGTTGGCTTCTCTCATGTCAGAGTAGGCTCTCCACATGTCCCAAGCCCCTGGAGACAAAAGCACATGGCAAAAAGGATATCACGTGGATAGAAAGCAGAGGCTTGCCATGGGGAAGACTCAAGGAACAACAATCTACCACTGACTCTAGATTTCTGCCCGTGGTCCCAGCACCCTTGGGGACCCTAGGCCCAGGAGGACAAGTCTCCCCCCTTGTTGGTTTCTCCACGTATCTCTACTGAGGTCATTTATCGGGGCACAGCTGTGTTGCTCCTGTGCGTCTGGCTCTGTGCTACCTATGGGCTCATCCACTAGGGCCCCATGGGAGCTGCTCAGTGGGAGAAGGGAGGTGTTCTAGAACAGGATTTCTCTCTTCAGCATCATTGACATTTGGGGCCAGATCTTTCTTTGCTGCTCAGTCCTGTCTTGACTCTATAGGTTGTGTAGCAGCATCCCCGACCCTACCCACTACATGTGCACAACCTAATCCCTGAGAGTCACCCACCAGAAATGCTTCCAGACATTGCCAAAAGTCTCAGGACACAAAATTGTCCTTGGTCGGGAAGCACTGCTGTAGAATGAAGCCAAGATGGGAAAATCCAAGGGCACTCGGGTAAGTGAGGAGGTGACAGGGAAGGCAGATTTTGAGATAGGCCCAGGCTTACTGCACTTGTGCCCCAAGTCCCAGGAAACCTATTCTTGCAGAGTGAATGCCTGCGACTGTGACACGAGTCCCCTGAGGGATAGGGGCAGAAATGGCATCCTGGCAACTTTCTGTATAGACTGTACCCATGATGTGGCAGCTGGAGGTAGCAAGCCCTAGGGCCGCGGCCCATCTGCCATCCTTGTCTGCACTTCTAATCACCTGGGAGCTCCTGAGAGGCCTGTGCCCGGGTCTGAGCCCAGGCCAATACCCTGAGCTTCTCTGGGCGTGGATGTCAGGCATCAGTCCAACATGTAGCTGAGACTGAGAGCCACTCAGCTTTAGGAAGTGGTACTCAGACACATCTACCTGGCAAGAGCTCTGACCTCACGCACAGCTGGGTTCAAACCTCCTCTCTGCCACCTGCTGACTGCCAGGTAGTCCCTGGGCAAAGGACTTGTCTGCTCTAAGCCTCAGCTTCCTACCCTCCAAGTAGGGGAAGAGGCCTGCCTCACTGAGGTGTTCTGAAGTCATAGTAGGAGAACACCTGTCCCAGGTTGACCAGTAGTGTCCCTGTTTGCCTAGAACCCTCCCCGTTAGTGCTGACAGTGTCACACGAAAGGCCTCAGACCCGGGCCGCCCAGCAGAGTTGGTCACCCTGAATTGCATGAAGGTACTGAATTCCTAGTGTAGGCTTGATATATATTATTAGCTCCCTCACTTTTGGGGTCATGTTTAGGGCTAGGAAAGGGTGGGAAACAGACCTCCCAGGGACAATGTCACTGACAAAAGGAAGTATCAGAGAGAGCTAAGCTGAAGGTGTCTCTTAATGATCCAATCAGGAGGTGGAAAGGAGGGAGGGAGGGAGGAAGGGAGGGAGAGAGGGAAAGGAGAAGAAAGGATGGACAGCTTTCACCATACTTTGTGCATTTTGTCTGCAGAAGATGTTATGCCATTTCCAGACTGACACTGTGTCTTCTCTTCAAACTTACACTTCAGCTGGGAATGATCATTGCTCTTTCTCTAGTAACAGATGGACTCCCATTTTGTGCGTTGCAATCTGTTTGATGAGGGGCTCCCTAACACCAGGCCCGTCCTACCACATAGGGCAACACACCCAAGACAGCGGCTCCCACCCTTGAAAGTGCTCAGGGCAAGTCCTAGTGGCCCTTGGATGCCCCCCAGTCCAGCAGCCTTACCTTGAGCAGCCTCACTGACAAATGAATACCATTGGCCGCTGACACCCAGGACCAAGGAACAGAAAAGGAGGCCCGGGAAAAGCTTCATGGTGCTGAAATGAAGAAGAGGGTTAGGGGGGCAAGGACAGGACCCGCACCCTCCTTTGGGATTCGCATGTCACAGATGGCCTGGTGCTCATTCCCTCTGTTCTCAGTAGATCTCGGGGGCCAGGTAGGAATCGTGGCTGTAGGTCCTCACTCGGAGCCACAGCCCTCAGTGCTGAGCCCATCAGCCAAGAGGTCCCCAAGGTGGCATTGGTGGAGGCAGAGGGCAGCTGGGACCAAAGTGTCCCAGCCTAGGGCAGCCTTCAATCAACCCAGAACCTTACAATCAACCAAAGACCTCCGTGTGCCACTGCGTCAGCAGAGCCCTCGTACAGGACAAACACACAACAGAGTAATTACTTTTAAAGGAATCCCCAATCCTGGGGGGAAAGAGAAAAGAGCCTGTTTTCTCAGCCAATCACTGCTGGCAGAGCCCCTCACCTGAGTTCCCAGTGAAGCGAGCTGCTGGTCCCTGCCTGCTGGGCACAGGTGACCCGTATTTATACCGAGCCGTCCAGCTGGGCCCTGGGGAGAGAGGAAAGGCCAGGCCTGGTGCCTGGAAATGTGTCCCCAGGTCGTGGCCCCTGGAGCCTCCAAGGGATGACTTCCTGGACACCCGGGGTGTTCTGCATCCCAGGGCCAATTCCCGGTTGTGCAACCCCGGGGAAACAAGGTTCGCTGCTTCTCCCTGGCAGCCCGGGCTGGGGGCGGGGAAGGTTCTGCCATCAGGGCTGGGGGGGCGTGGGGAGGAGGGTGCACAGCCCCTGCTGGTGGCCCCCCGCTGCTGGAAGGTGCATGGCTGAGAGGATGGCTCTTCATCCAGGACCTCGCTCCCCTGGCCACCTCCTCCGGATGGTCCCAGCCAGGCCAGGCGGCAGATGGGCCAGGACTGACCCGGAGTTCGTGCCTAATGCTCTTGAGCTTCCAAAAGGACAGGCTCGCCCCAGCCCGTGTCTCGGGGGCCCCGGGAGGTCCGTGCACCTGTGTGGGTGTGTGTGCTCGGCTTCCAGCTGGGAGGCACAGAAAGCCCTGCTCAGCTGGCAGAGCCCAGGAGGATGTGTATTATCTCAGTAGGGGTGGGGGTTGTGGGGTTCCCAGGCTGGGAGCGCCTGCCTGGAGGGATTCCTCCTCCCTTACAACCCTGGAGCTGTTCTATGGCAATGAGAGTGTTTGGTGCAGGGAACAAAAATGTAAACTCTAAGAAACCTCTAATAGGATATTTTGTCTGGAAGAAAGCAGCCGAATTGGAGAAGTGGCAGGCTCCCATCAGGAGACTGTTTTGGGAAAGTTCTTTGCTGCATTTCCTGAGTGTATAGAAGGTCACTGCCTGTGCTCTTCTCACTATGAATCAGAAGTATCACCAGGGTCTGCCCAGTAAGGTGAGGCCTGTGAAGATATGAACAGAGACTCCACTCTCCATAGAAAATATCCTTTGTACCTTGTTCTAACTGGAAACATTCTAGAAGGACACCTCTGGGGGTGTTGGGTGGTTCAGTCGGTTAAGCATCTGACTTCAGCTCAAGTCATGATCTCAGAGGCCTGGGATCAAGCCCATGTCGGGCTCCCTACTCAGCAGGTTGCCTGCTTGTCCTTCCCCTGTGTCCCTTCCCCTGCTCATGTGCTCTCTCTCTTCTCTAAATACATACATACATACATTAAAAGAGAATTCTGGAGACTAGTTCAGCATAGACTGTTGACATTGTTTCAAGCTGTCTAGACACTGATTAAAGAGAAAGGCTGATTCTCGGCCTGAAGCAGACTATAGCTCATTATTACTCCTTCCCTATGCCTGATTTTTTGGGCAAGACAGCAAGTACTATTTATTCTTTTTGACTCCCTGTACCCTGCCTTGTTAGCTAACTGTTGTCTTGTTGGTGTTGCTAATATAAATGAAATACAGAATCTCAAATTCTCAAACTCAGTCTGAATATGAAATCTAGCATATGGGAGAAGAGCGACATGCTAAGTTTTCTTTCAACTTTACGAAGATATCTTATATGTTCGGGAATCATTTGGGAACAGAGGATGTCCATTACACCTGTTACAATGTCATTACCAGGGTGACAAATCCAGACCACCAAGTTGGCTTCTTTTTTTAAAGGTTCAGAGCACAGGACATACCAACCCTGAACCATTTGCTTTAGAAGACTATTTAAAAAAAATTTTTTTTCCCAAAGGCCAATTTAAATTCAAGTTACCAACAGAAACTACGTCTGTTTTGTCACCTTTGTATATACAGTGTTTATCACATGTTTTATTTCCTCTGTGAGGACTCACAGCATGCCAGCACTGGTCTGTGTGCGGAAGTGTCCTAATCCCACGTGTGTACCTTGTAGCGATCCATCTGTAAGTATATAACATAGGGACATCCTGCATTATCTAATTCTAACCCATTCCTGACAACCTGTTGGGTAGCTATTTTTTTAAAATTACTTTTTATCTATAGTTGTGCTCAGTGCATCTAAACCTCAACATCATCTTGGTTAATTTACTCTTTTTCAGGAAAATCTGCCTCACCTGCCTGCCTCCACAGCCACTGTGCTTCAGGTCAAAACATCATTCTCTGTGGCATACAGAGGATCCTTGCCTTTCTCGTACTGTGTCACCTTGTGGGGCTGGTGCATGCCACGGTTTTGATAGACAGTTGGGCTAGTTTGGGAAGGACACATTGTCTCAGGGGCACATGATCAGCACTGTGTCCACAGCACTTGTCTTACTGGTAATGGTAGGGTCAGGACCAGGTCAGGATGGATTAAGGCAAAACAGCCCTGTCAGGAGCTCCAGAAGCAGCCTTGATGGTTTAAGATACTTGAAGCCAAGCTTCGGTTTCCTAGACTCTAAATATACTGTAGCAATTGTTTTGTGTGGGGGTTAGAGGTAGCAAATTTTTGAATGCCAATTATTTTAAATTATTTTCCAAGAGAAAATAATAATAATCCCTTTTTAGCCGATGTTCACAAATATTATGAGAACTATTCAAATACCTATTTTACAATCTATGAAGGATATCTATACAATATAAAACAATTGAGATGCCAACTACTCAACTACTAATAATCAATGAGTCCATTTGTGCATGTTTTGTCTGCAATATATAATAATACTCTAGGAGTTGGACACAAATTCTGTTTTCTTTATGCAATGAGTATGTGCTATAAATCTTTATTTTTTTTAAAAATTTTTTTTTTATTTATTTATGATAGTCACAGAGAGAGAGGCAGAGGGAGAAGCAGGCTCCATGCACCGGGAGCCCGATGTAGGATTCGATCCCGGGTCTCCAGGATCACGCCCTGGGCCAAAGGCAGGCGCTAAACCGCTGCGCCACCCAGGGATCCCTAAATCTTTAGAAATAAAGAAGTATTAAAGATAATGAGTGCACGGGGGTGCTGGGTGGCTCAGTCAGTTAAACTTCCAGCTGTTGGTTTAGGCTCATGGGTCGTGTGTCTGAGCCCCGCATTGGACTGCATGCTCAGCAGGGACTCTGCTTCAAGATTCTCTCCTTCAGCCCCTTCCCCAACTTGCACTCTCTTGTGCTCTCTCTCTCTAAAATAAATAAATAAATATTTTTTAAAAAGAAAAAGTTTAATGAATGCAAGGGCAAGTAGGTGGCTCAGTTAAGCATCTGTCCAACTCCTGATCTCAGCTCAGGTCTTGCTCTCAGGGCTCTGAGTTCAAGCCCTGAATTGGGCTCCAAGTTGGGCATGAAGCCTACTTACAAAAATGAATGCGAATAATTTTTACATAATAAAATATACAGGAACTTTGGTGTCAGAATAAATGAAAAATTATGCATCTAAGATTTGTCTGTGTTCAAATTCAGGGAGCTGGATGACAATCTTTTCTACTTGGCACTGGAAATTCTGTACACAGACAGCTGTGAACAATGTTCTAAAGCCATAGATGATGCTATTACTGAAACATGCCCAGGTAAAATGGCTGTCTGTGTTGTCTTTTCTTTCTATCACCCAAGTCCTGATAATATGAGACTGCAGTTACATTTTTGAGTGGATATTAATGTTTGTATCTTGGTCACTCACTAGCAGCATGTGTCACTATTGTCTGCATGATTTAAACCATGTCACCCCCTGGTAACAGGAGCGGTCCCCCCCTAGTAACAGGAGACACAGCAGAGTTTCTGGGAATAAATGCAGGCACATCAGTGCATTTGGTGGTCAGAGCCCATGGAATTTCATTTCAGATTGCTTGTATTTTTCAGGGAAATAGAAGAGTCATCATCTGAGAGGAGGGTGGAAGAGGAGGCATGGTGGAAGTTCTAGGAGAGAAGTAAAATATGGTCATCTAGGAGAAGGGCAAAGTGAATAAACTTAGGAAGTGTAGTAGTAGGATTGCAAGGAAGCTCGAGGATAACGATCATGAATTTATTTTTTTATGATAGTCACAGAGAGAGAGAGAGAGAGAGGCAGAGACACAGGCAGAGGGAGGAGCAGGCTCCATGCACCGGGAGCCCGATGTGGGATTCGATCCCGGGTCTCCAGGATCGCACCCTGGGCCAAAGACAGGCGCTAAACCGCTGCGCCACCCAGGGATCCCCACGATCATGAATTTAAAGGGAGACTAATCACCATGGCTTTCCCTGACTACATTCAGGTGCCAACGCACAGGCTTGAAGAAAGTGGGGAATTGGATCTCACCACTCCGTAAATACTTGTTGAATTATCAAATAGGTTAACACATGTGAAGGTCAAAGGAGGATTCATTTAAAGATGAGGGCGGGTAATAGGGTATAGGGAGGGAATTAACAAGGAGAGAATGAATGAGGGCATAAATATACTCCAAGGTCCAAGGGCCCACAGGTTCCCTGAGGGTGGAGTTACCCAGAGTGTAGTAGGAGTGGGTCTTTCTCTGATAAAGAAGGAAAGGAAAGAGAATGGAGATGTATTTTGTGGTGAAGGATAGCTGAAGGAAACCAGAAACACTTGTCCTTTACCTGCTCCAGGATTCATCAGTCTCCACCTGTTTGCATTTCTGAGTTTGGCCCCGCAGTGCACAAACCTCAGGGACAGGAATCTTGTCTGGTTTATTGACAATCTGCTAGATCAATTACACCTAGTAGAGCATCCCACCTATAACAGGTTCTCAGTAATTTTTATTGACTGACTATATCAATGAATGAATGAAGGAGGAGAAGTAATCTGCATGGATGGGTAGAGGTAGTGTGATGGGGGAGCTTGAAAGTTAAGAAGAATGGAAAAGCTTTTAAAGAATGGTGTGTCATTTAGAGAGATGAACATGGACATTGTTTATACGCAGTAATATCCCAGCCTACTTGGAATGGTTGAACTTATTGTCAAAGAATATATTCAGAAAGCGAACAACACCCCCTCTACCACTTCCAACCTGTTATTACGCACCATCATTTGGATTATTGTAAGGAATCTCTGATTGGCTTCCTTCCATGTTTTCCACACTTGCCCCCATCTAGTCTCTTCTCAACATACCCACCAGATTGTTAAACACAAGACAAGCGATGTCACTTTCTGCTCAAAATCCTCCAGAGGATCTAAGTTTTACCCATGCTGAAGGCAAAGCTCTTTCAACAGCTTATGAAAATCTGTCTTTACACTTCATTTCCTACTTCTCTCCTCTCATTCATTTTGCTGCAGCCACACTAGCCTCCTCCTTATTTAAACTCCCAAGCACATCTCATCTGAGGGGGCTTAGATAATTATGCCTTTCATCTGGAATATTCTTTGCCCAGATATTTGTATATCAGGGCTCTAAGAAGAGCAAGACCTGGGATTTCAGGATGCTGGAAGGTTCAGCAATATTATTCATGTCACCAAGTGTTGGCAACAAATAAGTCAGAAGGAAGGCTGGGAGTGACAAGTAGAAATCTTCCATGAAGGTGGGAGAGGGGTGGGGAGCTGTACCAACAAATATAATTGAGAGATGCTTTGTCCCCAAACAGGACTAATTAGATTGTCTCTATCAGGAGTATCTGGTGGCCACTTTATGAATGCCAATTCCTGAGCCAGAATCTTGAAGGTTCTGATTCAGCAAGTTTGGAGTGGACTTCAGGAATGCCTATGTTTGACAATCTCCATGTTTTGGAAATCACTTGTGCAGATAACATTGCAAAGCTGGAGGATAGGTAATGAAGACTTTGATGGGGACTTAGGAGAAGGCACTCCAAAGAGCATTGGAAGGTGTTGCTGGGTGGACTTGAGAGACCCCAAGGCCTCTGCTCAGTCTGTCCTGGGATGTTGCCAGAGGCTCTTGGTCCTGTCACAAGAAAGAATTCAAAAACAGACTAGACACAACAGTTGAGTGGTGCAAGAAGGAGAATTTATTAAAGTCTGAGTATACTCTCAAGACGTGAGAGCCCGTGAGCTCAGGGAAAGCTACACACCCTGGGGTTTGGGTCTCTCTTTTCTTAGCAATTGTTAACAAGGGGGTGGAATATTTATTATCCATGGGGACAGGATTTTGGGGTACCAGAGTTTCTCACCTTTTCTCCCTTACTTGGTGAGAGTCTTCAGCCTTTTTGGTCTTGAGCCTGTCTGGTTTGATCCAGCTTCTTGTCATTTTGGTTTTGGAGTGCTACCAGGAATGGGTCTCTAACTTTCCCCCTTGTAGCAGGCCATGAATCCCCCTTTGCTGGCCTCTGGGCTTCCTGTTAAACTTAACGAACTGCTTATTGTAACAGAGGGAAAGAATGTGGAGATGGTGGTGGGAAGCAAAGAGGATAGAGACCCCTCTCACCCATTCTATTGTTCAGGAATTGCAGGAGGTCTACCCCATGGGAAAGGATGACAATAAAGTGGAACCAACGTGGGAAAGGCAGGTTTTTATAACAGGGGAAGGAAATAAGCAAAGATAAAGGGCAATACTCAACATGGAGCCTTCTCACCTGGGGCTCAATGGATGGTAGTAGTGAATGGGCAGACAGAGTATAGAGAGGGTTGAGACTGACTCATAAAGAAATTACTTTAGGTCAAGCAAAAGCAGGGACGTGAGAACAAGGGTAAAGGAAGCAGTGCTGGGGTTACTGCCTTGGGGCTGAGTGTGAGATGCTGTACTGTAGAAGGCTGATGCTTTTGAGCCAATAGAACTACCCCTCCAAAGTCCAAATGGACAATAGAGAGAAACAATGGGTATGCTTTTCAGATCTCCTCCCAAAGAAGCTGAGGTGTACTATCGACATGAATTCTAGAGAGAATGAAGGGACAAAGGAGAAGGGTAGGGGAAAGAATTGTTAATGAGAATAGATAAGATATACTCCTAATACATATTTAATATGAAAAATTTGTAAATAAGAAATTAGTTCCTCGGGGCGCCTGGCTGGCTCAGTCGGTGGAGCACATGAATCTTGATCTCAGAGTTGTAAGTTTGAGCTCATGTTGGGTGTAGAGATTACTTTAAAAATAAAAAATCTTGGGGCATCTGAGTGGCTTAGTTAGTTAAGTGTCCAACTCTTGCTTTCAGCTCGGGTCATGATCTCAGCTTCATGAGTGAGATCAAGCCCCGTGTCTGGTTCTATGCTCAGTGTGGAGTTTACTTGAGAATCTTTCCCTTCACCCTCTCACTCCCTCTCTACTCCTCCCCTGACTTGTGCTCTCTTTCTCTCTCAAATAAATACATGAAATCTTAAAAAAAAAATCTTAAATAGAAATTAGTTATTCAGACCTCCACACAGCATTCAGACTTGGAGGCAAGGGTCTTGCAAGGCCAGGTCTTTCTACTTTTTGAGATCTCTGGTTACTGAAGACGGGATCCAAGTTTTCTCCCCAGGCCAGGAGTGCTTTGTTTACCTATGAATTCATCCTTTATAGAGTCATAGCCAGTCGATTCTTTTAAATACATACACCACATCTCCTATGAATGACTCTCTTTACTCACATAGAAACAATCTACCTCCAAACCCCTTTCTGATGGAGAAGCTATAGAGAATATAAACGGATCACTCAAGGACCAGAACCACACAATGCCTTCGTCAGTGTTCTTTCTACTCTAGTTTCTTGCCTCCATAACTTAGCAAGTATTATTTTCTGTGGAATTGTACACCCCTTAAAACATATGAAAAGAGGTTTCTGGTAATTCCAGGTTGGATGATTTGGTTTGGGAGAATGCCATCAGGCACAGCAATCTCAGCTTCTCGTAGTAGAAATCTGGACTTTGCCACATTCCATTATTCTATGCTTATTTTTAACAGAATGTCCCATTACGAAATACCAGAATACCTTTCCAGGATAGATTGTGACACTAAATTCCCATCACAGATCCTAAAATCCAGCAACCTGGACTTGGAAAAAGTATGGCATAGAAGTCAAGAGCTAAGCAAGCCATAGATTCAGACAGACCTAGCATGGTTTCAGAACTAATATGGTTTCTAGCATATACTCATATTGTGATATAGCATTTGATGACCTGGAGAAGCAAAGATAATGTCTTAAGGGAAAAAGAGTGCAATCGAATATGATCCCATTTTTCAAATGTTCAAAGGCATTTTCCTACAGTGAAACACAGCATGAGAGGTTGCACATCAAACAGTGATCCATGTTTCTGGGTGGTGGGTTCTGTTTGTGTTATTCTGTGTTTTCAAAATTCCCTATAATGTCGTGCTCATTCATTCATTTATTTATCAACTATTCATTAAATGCCTTCTATGCAACCATCACTAAAGTAGCTATTAGGCACGCATTGGGGATTATGAGTGGGAACAAGAAATAACCAGATCCAGGGTATGCCTTGGTGAAAATGAGTCATGTGACTGGGAAAAAAGATGATCATATAGAGAGAGAAGGTTTATAGTTATCTGATTGTAAAATCAATAAGATTCCAAGAAATAAAGGGGAACGATTAAGTGCAGAAAGTATACTGAAAGAAAAGAGAAAGTGTCACTAATCCTCCGAAGATTTTTGTTTCCCCCAAAGAACAACAGTCCCTAAGTACTAACATCATTACTCATTCCCATCATGTCCTCCTTAAAATTAATAAATTCATAAATGGCTCAGCTGTCAAAAGATCGCCTTTCCCTTTACTACTTATTCACCAGGCTACCCATTACTGCAACTGGGAAGACAAGAGAAATGACTTTCCTTTCGTTGCTTCTATTTAACAAGCTAATCATCAGGAATGTAAAAGGACTAACCATTTAATTAAGGTTAAGGAACTCCTCATTCTGTTTGGTGTGCATCCCTTCTTACAAAGCCCACACCTCCTCCTAAAAAGGGAACACTTTCCTCACAGCTTGGAGTTTTCAATTTGCATTCTTTAGGCACCAGGAAACCCTGAATCAAGTCTGTCTATAATTAGGTAAGTGTCTCTTCCCCGGAGGCTGTCAGGGGGCTAATTGATCCTCTGAAGCTTTTTGGCCTCTGCCTGGTGGAATGGCTAAAGGTAAAGGACACACAGTATGACATGGTGGGATTCAGTCAGCAGCCTATGGTCAGCAGCAGTGAGTCAGGGTCTGGAACTGGTGTTGTCAACATCCAAAAAGGCGCTGCATTGTGCTTGAAAATATTTTATTTCCTTTCCTTTTGAACATTTGCAAAAGGGAGTAGTGAATCAGAGACAACTCAAAACCCAAAATCTCTTATGGAATCATATAGTGTTGGTGAACCTAAGAAATTACTTGGAGAAGAGTTTTTTAAGTCTTAGTAAGTTTTCATAAGTTTTGTTTTAATTTCAAGTGACTACCTTCACTTGTTTCTTAAGTTCCACATATGAGTGAAATCATATAGTATTTGTCTTTCTCTGACTGATGAGGATTAAGGAGGGCACTTGTGATGAGTGCCGGGCGATGTATGGAAGTGTTGAATCACTCTATTGAACACCTGAAACTGATACTAAATTGTATGTCAACTCTAATGGAATTTAAATTAAAACTTAAAAAAATAAATTTCAAGTGTTAATAATAAGCACTCCTATGAATCATCATTAAACCTCTGTACCAGGGAGGGTATTCAATATCTAGGTCATTAAGCATGTTTTTCAATCTTATAGGAGAGAAAGGGACAATAAAATGTTATGTCAAAAAGAGACTCCTTTTTCTTTTACATCCATTGACAGGAATATCCAACTTGGAAAACTTACTGCTTGTGATTGAGCAAAGTCAATTTTTCAGGTTTACCGGAGAGCCTGTCTCAATCTTGCTTAGTTAGCAAAATGAGGAATGCTTGTTTAGGTCTGTGTTTCCTAAACATTCTGGAACTCCCTGGCTTCTCTTATCTTCAGACAGACATGATTAACACCAAAGTGGTTCAACAAACCAAAACAATTCTCACAGGGCAGCCTGGGTGGCTCGGTGGTTTAGCGCTACCTTCAGCCCAGGTTGTGGTCTTGGAGGCCTGGGATCAAGTTCCATGTCCGGCTCCCTGCATGGAGCCTGCTTCTCCCTCTGCCTGTGTCTCTGCCTCTCTCTCTCTTGCTCTGTGTCTCTCATGAATAAATAAATAAAATCTTAAAAAAATTTTTTCAGGCCCAAGTGATTTGCCTTCCAATTTTCCTTTAATTAAAGCTGATTCTGCCTAAGTGGAGACTCACATTCCTCTTGACACATTATATCTTTCTGTAATTCCAATAGTATATCTTCTGGTCAGACCTGTTGGATGGGCATACTGTCCATCCAGGTCAGTGTCCCCCACTTTTCTGAAGCCCTCAACCTGATTCAAGAGCTCCAGGCTCACGCAAGGAAATACCTCATGTTTCCTCAGACCTTCACCCCCACCCCCTCCCATCTCCAAATCCTGGCTTTCCTTAATTTAATGCATTAGGGTCAACACCTTGCACTACCTCTCAACTAGTATTCTCTGCCTGGCTGACTCAAGATGCTTTATTTCCCATGGATGATGTGTGTGGGCTTTTGTTTTTGTTGTTTTGTTTTGTTTCCATTTTCAGCAGTCTGGGATCTCTTTTCTGCATGAAATACTTGTAGCAAGAAGATTTCTGTTTTAAAAATATAAGTTTTATTATTATTCAGGTATGGCAAGACCAACAGATCAGGAGATGACTGTCATCAAAAAGATGGTTTTTTACTCACAGATCCCAAAAGAAGGTGGCACCCCATGCCACAGGCACCCAATGAAGCACCCAGGGACAGCCAGACGACAGAGGGAGTGAGATGCTAAAATGTGGAGAGAGCCTTTTTTCTGGTTTCTGAGGGAAAGAATGGTGAAGCGGGGTGAGCAGACTTAGGGTCAGCAGGTGTCTACACTTGGTAAAATGCATCTGTAAAACTGAACTCCATTTTGGGAATTTGAAGGGACCAGTCTTCACATTTCCATTATTAATATATATTGTTTTATGTAATTTCTCTATTTCTTCGAATTTTGGAATTTATATTTTCTCAGGAATATGTTTATTTTATCTAGGTTACCAAATTTATTATCATATATTCTTTTCTTTCTGGGTCATGAAGTTTTCTACGACTTCTACCTTTCTGTTCATTTTTCTCTTCCTGGGGGCTTATACTGACAATTCTATTGCTATTCTACATCTTTTTAAAAATCCTAATAATCTCCATCTCTTTTTCTGTTGCTTCTTAGAAAAGTTCCTGGAGCTGCTCTGCCAGCCAACTACTTTACTATTTGGTTGCATTGATCCATTATTTATCCTCTTACTAAGGTTTAATTTAATATTATATTTACAGTCTTTCCATTTGATTCTTCTTCAAAACTGATAGTTCCTACTTCACATTTTGATGATATTTATTAAGTATATCATGAGTTTTCTTTGCATCTCTCTAATCCATGACTTCTGGGAGATCTAGTGTTATATTTTCATTTGGTTGTCTTTCTTTTATAAAAACAGCTATGCTGCTTGAGTATCTGGTAACTTTTCCCTCTGAGCTCATTCTCCCTGGGGCAAGTCATTCATCCTGTCTAGAAAGTATGTGAGTATATGTGTAGCCCAAATTCTAACATGTATGACGCTCAGTGGGTTTGATATTGGGGAATGTGGTATCTGGAGAGAGTGGAGGGTGGGGGTGGCCTCCAGGGCAGCGGGCTGGCAACACCACCCAGCATGATGGAGCCACTCATTCAATGCTTGCAAACCATTAGGCTTTTCTTTTCTTTCTTTTTTTTTAAGGTTAAACCCACCCGGATCATACTCCTATTTTATTTTATTACATTTATTTTATTATATTTTATTTTGAATATTTTATTTCTTTTTTTTAATCTTATTCATTTATTCATAGAGACAGAGAGAGAGAGAGAGAGAGAGAGAGAGAGAGAAGCAGGCTCCATGCAGAGAGCCCGACATGGGACTCGATCCAGGGTCTCCAGGATCACACCCTGGGCTGCAGGCGGCGCTCAACCGCTGTGCCACTGGGGCTGCCCAATATTTTATTTCTTTATTCATGAGAGAAGCAGAGGGAGAAGCAGGCTCCCTGCGGGGAACCCAATGCAGGACTCGATCTCGGGACCCCGGGATCACACCCTGAGCTGAAGGCAGATGCTCAACAACTGAGCCACCCAGGCCGTCCCAGGCCCTTCTTTGCCTCCACCTTCTGGGCCCTGTTCTTTCTGAGCTTTCTCTGGTTGTTGTAAAATGCCGAGCCCTAAAGGTGGTAAGATGGACTGGGGAGGAAAAAATGAACAGAGCTGACATGTGCGACAGCCTCTGTTTCTATCCTGGCCTCACACCTAAGGACACTGAAGCCTCCCTCAGCCCCCTCAAACCCTCACCGGCCCCCGCAGAGCTGGGTGACAGTCATGGAACTTCTGGGTCAAAATGACAGCGAGCAGACAGTGACCCTCCAGGGTAGGAAGATACAAGGAGATCCCCCCCATCTTCCCCAGGATGGAAGCACAGCACTTCCCCAGCTGGGCTACAAAATCATTCAACAAGGGATCCCTGGGTGGCGCAGCGCTTTGGCGCCTGCCTTTGGCCCAGGGCGCGATCCTGGAGACCCGGGATTGAATCCCACATCGGGCTCCCGGTGCATGGAGCCTGCTTCTCCCTCTGCCTGTGTCTCTGCCTCTCTCTCTCTCTCTGTGACTATCATAAATAAATAAAAAAAAATTAAAAAAAAAATCATTCAACAACACTCTCATTGCCACAGAAAGAGCTCCAGGGTTGTAAGGGAGGAGGAATCCCTCCAGGCAGGCGCTCCCAGCCTGGGAACCCCACAACCCCCACCCCTACTGAGATAATACACATCCTCCTGGGCTCTGCCAGCTGAGCAGGGCTTTCTGTGCCTCCCAGCTGGAAGCCGAGCACACACACCCACACAGGTGCACGGACCTCCCGGGGCCCCCGAGACACGGGCTGGGGCGAGCCTGTCCTTTTGGAAGCTCAAGAGCATTAGGCACGAACTCCGGGTCAGTCCTGGCCCATGTGCCGCCTGGCCCGGCAGGGACCATCTGGAGGAGGTGGCCAGGGGAGCGAGGTCCTGGATGAGGAGCCATCCTCTCAGCCATGCACCTTCCAGCAGCGGGGGGCCACCAGCAGGGGCTGTGCACCCTCCTCCCCACGCCCCCCCAACCCTGATGTCAGTACCTTCCCCGCCCCCAGCCCGGGCTGCCAGGAAGAAGCAGCGAACCTTGTTTCCCCGGGGTTGCACAACCGGGAATTGTCCTGGGATGCAGAACACCCCGGGTGTCCAGGAAGTCATCCCTTGGAGGCTCCAGGGGCCACGACCTGGGGACACATTTCCAGGCACCAGGCCTGGCCTTTCCTCTCTCCCCAGGGCCCAGCTGGACGGCTCGGTATAAATACGGGTCACCTGTGCCCAGCAGGCAGGGACCAGCAGCTCGCTCCACTGGGAACTCAGGTGAGGGGCTCTGCCAGCAGTGACTGGCTGAGAAAACAGGCTCTTTTCTCTTTCCCCCCAGGATTGGGGATTCCTTTAAAAGTAATTACTCTGTTGTGTGTTTGTCCTGTACAAGGGCTCTGCTGACGCAGTGGCACACGGAGGTCTTTGGTTGATTGTAAGGTTCTGGGTTGATTGAAGGCTGCCCTAGGCTGGGACACTTTGGTCCCAGCTGCCCTCTGCCTCCACCAATGCCACCTTGGGGACCTCTTGGCTGATGGGCTCAGCACTGAGGGCTGTGGCTCCGAGTGAGGACCTACAGCCACGATTCCTACCTGGCCCCCGAGATCTACTGAGAACAGAGGGAATGAGCACCAGGCCATCTGTGACATACGAATCCCAAAGGAGGGTGCGGGTCCTGTCCTTGCCCCCCTAACCCTCTTCTTCATTTCAGCACCATGAAGCTTTTCCCGGGCCTCCTTTTCTGTTCCTTGGTCCTGGGTGTCAGCGGCCAATGGTATTCATTTGTTGGCGAGGCTGCTCAAGGTAAGGCTGCTGGACTGGGGGGCATCCAAGGGCCACTAGGACTTGCCCTGAGCACTTTCAAGGGTAGGAGCCGCTGTCTTGGGTGTGTTGCCCTATGTGGTAGGACGGGCCCGGTGCTGGGAGCCCCTCATCAAACAGATTGGAAAGCACAAAATGGGAGTCCATCTGTTACTAGAGAAAGAGCAATGATCATTCCCAGCTGAAGTGTAAGTTTGAAGAGAAGACACAGTGTCAGTCTGGAAATGGCATAACATCTTCTGCAGACAAAATGCACAAAGAATGGTGAAAGCTGTCTATCCTTTCTTCTCCTTTCCCTCTCTCCCTCCATTCAGCCCTCCCTCCCTCCCTCCCTTCCTCCCTCCCTCCCTCCTTTCCACCTCCTGATTGGATCATTAAGAGACACCTTCAGCTTAGCTCTCTCTGATGCTTCCTTTTGTCAGTGACAGTGTCCCTGGGAGGTCTGTTTCCCACCCTTTCCTAGCCCTAAACATGACCCCAAAAGTGAGGGAGCTAATAATATATATCAAGCCTACACTAGGAATTCAGTACCTTCATGCAATTCAGGGTGACCAACTCTGCTGGGCGACCCGGGTCTGAGGCCTTTCGTGTGACACTGTCAGCACTAACGGGGAGGGTTCTAGGCAAACAGGGACACTACTGGTCAACCTGGGACAGGTGTTCTCCTACTATGACTTCAGAACACCTCAGTGAGGCAGGCCTCTTCCCCTACTTGGAGGGTAGGAAGCTGAGGCTTAGAGCAGACAAGTCCTTTGCCCAGGGACTACCTGACAGTCAGCAGGTGGCAGAGAGGAGGTTTGAACCCAGCTATGCTTGAGGTCAGAGCTCTTGCCAGGTAGATGTGTCTGAGTACCTCTTCCTAAAGCTGTGTGGCTCTCAGTCTCAGCTACATGTTGGACTGATGCCTGACATCCACGCCCAGAGAAGCTCAGGGTATTGGCCTGGGCTCAGACCCGGACACAGGCCTCTCAGGAGCTCCCAGGTGATTAGAAGTGCAGACAAGGATGGCAGATGGGCCGCGGCCCTAGGGCTTGCTACCTCCAGCTGCCACATCATGGGTACAGTCTATACAGAAAGTTGCCAGGATGCCATTTCTGCCCCTATCCCTCAGGGGACTCGTGTCACAGTCGCGGGCATTCACTCTGCAAGAATAGGTTTCCTGGGACTTGGGGCACAAGTGCAGTAAGCCTGGGCCTTTCTCAGAATCTGCCTTCCCTGTCACCTCCTCACTTACCCAAGTGCCCTTGGATTTTCCCATCTTGGCTTCATTCTACAGCAGTGCTTCCAGACCAAGGGCAATTTTGTGTCCTGAGACTTTTGGGAATGTCTGGAAGCATTTCTGGTGGGTGACTCTCAGGGATTAGGTTGTGCACATGTAGTGGGTAGGGTCGGGGATGCTGCTACACAACCTATAGAGTCAAGACAGGACTGAGCAGCAAAGAAAGATCTGGCCCCAAATGTCAATGATGCCGAAGAGAGAAATCCTGTTCTAGAACACCTCCCTTCTCCCACTGAGCAGCTCCCATGGGGCCCTAGTGGATGAGCCCATAGGTAGCACAGAGCCAGATGCACAGGAGGAACACAGCTGTGCCCCCATGCATGACCTCAGTAGAGATACGTGGAGAAACCAACAAGGGGGGAGACTTGTCCTCCTGGGCCTAGGGTCCCCAAGGGTGCTGGGACCACGGGCGGAAATCTAGAGTCAATGGTAGATTGTTGTTCCTTGAGTCTTCCCCATGGCAAGCCTCTGCTTTCTATCCACGTTGATATCCTTTTTGCCATGTGCTTTTGTCTCCAGGGGCTTGGGACATGTGGAGAGCCTACTCTGACATGAGAGAAGCCAACTACAAAAATTCAGACAAATACTTCCATGCCCGGGGGAACTATGACGCTGCACAGAGGGGCCCTGGGGGCGCCTGGGCTGCTAAAGTGATCAGGTGACCTGGGCCCTGGGGATGCAGGGATGGTGAGCTGGGCGAGGCTGTCAGAGGACAGGCCAAGCCCCAGAGATGTTTGCAGGAGAGACTGGCTCCTCTTGGTCCTTCCCACCCCTCCTCTGGGCCCAGTGTGGGGTTGGAGTGGCTCCCAGGGCCACAGCAAGGCCGGGGGACCCGGGGATTCCCTGCCTTCCTGCTGGGGGCCCGGGGACCAGCCTGGCTGGGGTGGACTGTGCCCGGTGCAGGGTCAGGTGCAGGGTGATTCAGCCCCTCCTGCCCTGGCTCCTGTCAGCCAGCCCTTGGAGAGAGGAGAGATTGGTGGGGGCGGTGGGCTTCGCTCATCAGGCCCTAATTCATCTCTTGCCTGTCCCCCTCCATCCCAGCGACGCCAGAGAGAATTCTCAGAGAATCACAGACCTTCTTAAATTTGGAGACAGCGGCCACGGAGCGGAGGACTCGAAGGCTGACCAGGCTGCCAACGAATGGGGCCGGAGTGGCAAAGACCCCAACCACTTCCGACCTGCTGGCCTGCCTGACAAGTACTGAGCTTCCTCTTGGCTTTGCCCTGGGGAGCCGGGCTCTGAGCCCCCTGAGGGCAGGGACACCCACTCGTTGAGATCTCTGGCCACGCAGGCTGGGGAGGGCACCTAAGAGGTGTCTAATAAATGCTTAAGAGATGGACTGTTGAAAAGCGTGTTCTTCTTGGGTGTACGTCCTGCTGGTTAGTTCCCCAGGGGGATGGATGGATACCCGCGTGAGGCTGAGCCTGGGCCCTGGTGTAGGGGGGACCGTCTCAGTGCACCCGGACAGATGCCCTGTACCCACCCTTCCCGGATCATACCTTCCCGGATCAGACCTGTCCCCCCTGCCCAGGCCCCTCTGCTTACACCGGTGCTATTTCTGGCTCCTTGGTGTCCAGAACTCTCACTGTGTCAGTTGTGTCCTGTCACCTTCTCTGTCCTCAGCATCTGGTTCCCTTAGCTTTGCTCCTCAGTGGTCACTGTCCTGAGGTCAAGGGACAGAGCAGAGGGAGGCCAGGACTGTGGGATCAAGGTCCACCTTGATATTCTGTGGGCTTCTCAGCAGGGCCTTCAAGTCCAGTTATAACAAGTTTCTGTCCCTGCCACATGGGGTCTTGGAGCCCGGCAGGCGGCGGGGGTGATGCTGTCCACCTGCCTGAGGCTCGCTGTGGAGGCGGCCGAGCTATGGACTGAAAGGTCATATGTGAAGTCTTACCCCACCCCCCCACCCCAGTGTGGGTATCCACCGGATAAGGAAGTGATTCCGGTTAAACGAATTCACAAGTGTGCAAGCTGGTCTGGTGGGATCAGTGTCTTTAAAAATTCAAATACCAGAGATCTTGTTCGTTCCTCTCTGCCCCGAGGGGACACAGCTGGAAGGTGCCCATCTGCAAGCCGGGAGGAGAGCTCCCACCAGACACCAAATTAGTGCATCTTGGTCTTGGACTTCCCTGCTCTCTGAAATATGGGAAATACATTTGAGTGGATTAAGTCGCCCAGTGTGTGGCTGTGGTCAGCACCCACCTAACACAGGCCCAGCGCTGCAGGGAAGCGTCACAGAAGATGCCAAGGAAGTTCGGAGGGACAGCCAGGAAGCTCCAGCTGGTGAGGGGCCTGGGGGCCTGCACAGGACAGGAGCGCCACAGGGGCAGGGAGGAGGCCAAGCCCCAGGCTGGGGGAGAGGCCTTACCTCCCTGCTTGTCCCTCATGGGAGCTCAGGGATGTCAATCGCTACCAGCATGTGGATCCTCTGTGACAAAGACATCAGAGGAGCCCTCCGGAGGGAGAGAGTCATGACGACATTTCACAGAGGAAAGACAATTGCACGCGTGCTCAAGGAGGAAACAGAAGTGAGGATGCGGGAGTCAGTGACTGGAGATCGTGGCTCCTGCCCAGAGCAGGGCCAAGTGTAGGTGGAGGGGCTTGGAGGCCAGGGGCGGGTCTCTGTCAAGCCAAGGTGGGGGATGCAGAAGTAGGTGGGGGCCCGGCTGGGAGCAGGCCAGAGGAGCGGAGTCTGGACCGCGACCTGGGGCCTCACTCCCCTTGTCGCCCCTCGGGGCGGGGTTGTCCGGCTTCACCTTGACGCCTCCTCCCCGAAGGCCGCCTGCCTCTCCATGGATCTGACTTTCCAGCCCATCCTCTGCCATCTCCTGAGCAACTTGGAACCTGCTGTGCCAGGTAGGTGCGTGCCAACCACGGCCCTCACTTCCTTCTCAGAAAGCCTTTGCTTCTCTTTCATTTTGCAGGACAAGTGCACGGGGTACACAATGTGTGCTGATGGGCCTTTTTCTCCAACCCTTTAAATATTCCCATCCACCTCTTCTGGCTTGCAGGCGACTCAAGGTAGAGGAGAGGAACAACAGCTGCCCCAACGCAAAGGAGAAGCAAGAGGGGTTCATGCAGGACATACAGCTGTCAGGTCCAGGGCTTGATCTGCACAACGTGGTCAGGAGGCACCTTGGGTGGCCGTGATCCACACCAGAATCTCCACTAGGTACTGCGGGAAGTGACAAGATTTTACTTGAGCATCAAATACACTCACTGTTCCTAGGAGGGCCTTGCACTGTCTCCCATTCAAATACAAATAGAAACCTCAGGAGGACAGAAGCTATCAGTCCTCTTGGTTTCTGAGGGGAAGCCTTGGGAGAGAGCAACTAATATTTGAACTTCCAGACTACCCTGTGGACTCTCAGAGGGTCAAGTTAGCAGAGGGTGCTCTGTGAGAACAGAGGAGGGGAAAGATACACTGCATTTCCCTGAGCCCAAGACCCCGTGGACTGAGATATGCATTACTGTTGGTAAAGCTCCATGAAAAACGTTCTGTGAATTCAGGGAAGTTGTAATATTTTCCAATCCCTCAGCAGTTTTACTTGACTCTTGTTGGAACAGACTCTTGGACCTACTTGGGCATACATTTTTATCTTAGATCACTTTTGTGTATAAAGAAAAAAAAGATGAAGCATACGCAAAATAAATTGATTAAATGTTCCTAGAGCAATGATAATGACTTTATGACTGCGGCCTGGTCATTGGTGGATGTAAGAGATGTCCTCATTTCAGAAAAATCATGCTAAAAAATGTCTATCTTAGAAAACTAGAATATGCTATTACAGTTACTATTTATACAGGTTCCCTCTCATTTTATTTACCCGCTCCTGGGGTGTAGGTCAGCTCTACACCAGCACCCCCACATGTGCGGGACCCCCCCAGAGAGAGGTGGTGTATCCATGACTGGTCCTGACAGGGCCCATGTGCCAACCTCCCTCTCTAGATAGGATGTCGCCCCTCGTGGCCCAGCCACAGCCTTCATCCAACCTCAGTGGTCTCTCCAGGACACCCCAAGGATACCGAGGGGCCCCTTCTCGTCCTGTCCGGGCCTCTTCTGTATGGTGCAGAGGGGAATGGGACCGGGAGGAGGTGATCGCACCCATCTGCACAGGTGCCTCTTCATCAGCCCTGGGGGCTCGCGAGACTGGCCTGCTTCTTGGATGCTCTCCCCAGGATGTGGGGTGCGTGGAGCCTCCCGGTCCTCAGGTGTGGGACAGGGAAGAGACTCACTTGACTGCCTGCTTGTCAAACTCGGGGGCAAAGGGCACCCTTTCACAATCCCCTGATTCCCAAGTCGGTTTCTGAAGTCTCTAACTATGGGAAAGCAGTCTCGGGTCTTTTCTGGGAAGAACGTGTGTGCTCTACACACAATCCGTGATTTACGGAGTGCTGTGAAACCATGCTGTGTAAAACGTTTTGCAAAGCTCCCATCATGACTCACACGTCCCTTTGCTAAAAGAGCTGGGCAAAGTGACAAGAACTCCAGGCTGCCCACAGGGCCTTGCAGCCCAGGGACCTGAGCAGGAAGGGAGCCACCCTTCACTGGAATCTTCCCTTAATCCCCCGTAGGCCTCCCCTTTGGAATGTCCAAAAGTCTAACACAGAGCTTTTCAAAGCCCAACTGTCCCCTGGTGGGTACAGATGCTTACAAAACTCCTTCATCCGTCCGTTCCCGGATTCACCCCCTCCTGAATGAGCCCCAGTATGTGGCAGGAACTGAGCGAGGCCCTGGGAACAGAGCGGCCGATGGCGCAGAGGAGATCAGTGGTCCCGGGCAGGTCACTCTCCGGGGGAGCCGTTATTAGCTATGCATGTTTACCACAATGGAACTAAATTACTCTGTACATTAGTGGGTGATGGACTATCCTGGGCCACGGTTCAGGCGGCAGCCGCACAGCATGTGGCGAAGAGTCCAAGTGCTCAATCCCAGGCGGCCAGATGTGAACTTCAGCTTGGCCCCTGACTCTGGCAGGTGAGAGGAGGCTCGAGGACAAATGCTCTGCTAAGTTGTTCAGGGAAAAAGGAGCCCGGAAAATGCTGAGTATTATATCCCTATCTTTGATTATGTACTCAGGTAAGTACACACGCTTAGGAAATAGACCGGAAGGCAAACATGAAGGTTCCAGGAGGTGCTTCCTGCCTCTCCCCCAACCCAGGATGAGGAAGTTAGCCCTGCTGTTTTCTTTTTCTCTTTGTACTTACTAAATGGTTTTTATAAAAAGATTATTTATCCATGAGAGACACACACAGAGAGGCAGAGACACAGGCAGAGAGAGAAGCAGGCTCCACGCAGGGAGCCTGACGTGGGACTGGATCCGGGTCTCCAGGATCACGCCCTGGGCCGAAGGCGGCGCTAAACCGCTCAGCCACCCGGGCTGCCCATATACTTATTAAATGTTTTTCAACTTTTCTTCTCTAACTTGTTCTTTCAACCTAGGCTCATTAAGCTCTACTGTCTGCTAGGCCTTGTCCTGGGTGCTGCTTGTCAAAGGTGAGAAAGCCAACCTCACGCCTGCTTGGGAGGCTAGGGTTGAGATGAGGAAAAGCAGCAGATGTCTGTTCAGCATATAGTTCACACGTGTGTGCCTTTCTCTCTCATCACACCCCCCCCCAACTGCACTTATGTGCAAATACATCCACACACATCAATAGTGCACCCACATTAATAAAGATCATGCGATACTAACTGGTAAAGGAGTCAGGGTCCCAGTGAACATACAGGATGGAAGCTACGAGATAAAGGATGATGCTGATCACGCGCCGTAGTCCGTCTGTCCCAATCCTATTCTGACCTTTCCTTTCCCGTAGGATTCAATTTTCTCCTAGACCTGCTTATCTTTCAGGCCGAACCGACATTATTCCAGAACTTGGCCTTGAAAAAGACAGGCCCCACTGACCCCCCGTGAAAGAAGTTTGCTCAGGACCAGAGGAAGGGTGTTCCTCTTCCCCGCAGCTGCAGGAATACGAAGCGCACTGGGCACCGCGTTCTCAGCAGCTGCTCTGACCAAGGAGTTCTTTGAAACCAGAACAACAAAGGAGACTACAGAGGTCCTCGGTTCGTCCCCTGAGAGTGCCGCCGCCCCATTGTATTTAATATTTAGACGTGACTCTGTGTCGGTGACACCACAATGATTTGCGTGGTGGGTAGCGGGATGCTGCAGGTGGGACGAGGATGCCACAGGTGGGACATGGATGCCGCAGGTGCGACACGGTTGGTGCAGGTGGGACGGGGATGCTGCAGGTGGGACACGGATGCCACAGGTGGGACACGGTTGGTGCATGTGGGACGCGGATGCCGCAGGTGGACGTGGATGCTGCAGGTGGGACACGGATGCTGCAGGTGGACGTGGTTCCACAGGTGGGAGGCGGAGATGGGAAAGTGCCTGCTGGTGGCCAAGGAGCTGGACCCCGGAGGTCGGGCCACACTGCAGAGTGACAGACCCACAGCACCCCCAACGCGCTCTCCTGATATACTAGGTTTATGCCAATGTCATTTTTTTTTCTGTTCTAATACACGTGACCCGACTGCTCGGTGTTTTATTTGCCTTTTCCCCAAGAGGAACGCTGAGCGCATCTCTTTGTGAGCTTCTTGGTCCTTGGCAGTTGCCTACACACAGGTTTTTGAGCTCCTCACCTATTTTTCTATTTGCAGTGCTGTCCATTTCTCATAGTTTCATTGGAAGAATTAATCGCTCGACATGTTTTAGATGCTGACATTTGCCAGTTTCTCTCTAAAAATGAATTCTTAAAAAAAATAAAAATAAAGATGAATTCTTATATTTGACGTATTCAAGTTCAGTATTTCGCGTTTTGGTTTGTGCTTTGAAATTATTAGAATTTCTCCCCTCGTCCACATCACAAGTTTATATTTTAAAAGATTTACTTATTTATTATACAGAGACATTGAGAGAGAGAGAGAGAGTCGGGGGAGAGGAGACAGAGGAAGAAGGAGAGAATCTCAGATAGACTCCCAGCTGAGTGCAGAGCCTGAAGCAGGGCTGGATCAAAGACCCCGAGCTCAGGACTGGAGGGGAAATCAAGAGTCCAATGCTTACTTAACCAACTGAGCCACCCAGGTGCCCCCACACATTCATTTATTTATTTGTTGAAGAGTTTATATATTGCCCTCTACCCCTCACCCTGCTCATGCTTATCTCAAATAAATAAATTATATGGTGAAAAAAACTTTTTAAAAAAGATTTTATTTATTGATTAGAGAGAGAGAGAATGCAAGCATGAGCTGAGGAAGGGGCAGCAGGGGAGGGAGAGGGACAAGTGGATCCACACTGAGCCCTGAGCCCTGAGCCCAACCCAGGACTCAATCTCATGACCCTGAGGTCACTACCTGAGCTGAAACCAAGAGTCAGATGCTTAACTCACTGAGCCACCCAGGCGCCCCACAAGTTTAGTTTGTGAAAATATTTTCTACTAACTTTATCATTTTACCTTTGTATATAGTATCCTAGTGTTGATATTTGTATATGTATGGGGCAAGGATCCTGTTTCATTTTTCTCTGTAGGGTGACCAGTTCCTTCGAACTCTCTTTAAGTAAGCCCTCTCTTCCTCCATGATTTGAGGTGTCTCCTGCGTCACATATTACTGTCCTTTACGTGTGGCCCTAGCTCTGCACTCTCTTCTCTCCCGTTGGTCAATGTGTCCTTTGTTTGCCAATACTACTACTTTGTTTCTACTACTGCATTGGCTCTGTGTGTTAGTGCCTGAGTAGGGCAAGTGTCAACTCTTTGCATTCTTCTTTTTTTATTTAACTAGCTAACTAACTAATTAATTACATTTATTTATTCATGAGAGACACAGAGAGAGCCAGAGACATAGGCAGAGGGAGAAGCAGGCTCCCTGTGGGGAGCCCAATGCAAGACTAGATCCCAGGACTCTGGGATCACGACCTGAACCAAAGGCAGACCCTCAGCCACTGAGCAACCCAGGTGCAACCTCTTCACACTCTTATTTATGAAGATTTATTTTTCTACGTATGATCTTTACTTCTCAATATAAATTTCAGAGTTAAAAATAAATAAATAAATAAATAAATAAATAAATAAATAAATAAATTTCAGAGTAATTTTCTTCGATTCCTCAAAGTTCACCTGGAATTTTGCTTTGAAGGCATTACATTTGTCCATTAATTTGGGATAGAATTAACATCTTTATTTTTTTTAAGATCTTATTTATTTATTCATGAGAGACATAGAGAGAAAGAGGCAGAGACAGAGACACAGGCAGAGGGAGAAGCAGGCTCCATGTGGGACTGGATCCCGGGACTCCAGGATCACGCCCTGGGCCAAAGGCAGGCGCTAAACCGCTGAGCCACCCAGGGATCCCTAATTAACATCTTTTTTTTTTCTTCAATTTTTATTTATTTATGATAGTCACACAGAGAGAGAGAGAGGCAGAGACACAGGCAGAGGGAGAAGCAGGCTCCATGCACCGGGAGCCTGACGTGGGATTCGATCCCGGGTCTCCAGGATAGTGCCCTGGGCCAAAGGCAGGCGCCAAACCGCTGCGCCACCCAGGGATCCCTAATTAACATCTTTACAAAATGAAATCATCCCATCTGAGAGCCTGCAGCTCCTCTCCAATTAAATCACATCATCGTATGACGTGTTTATTAGAGGTTTGAAATCTTCTCCAGTGTGATTCCGCATTCATTTCATCCCTAGGTATTTTGTAGATACGTTGTTACCAGGAATGGTTTCCTATTTTTAATCATATTTTCTATTTGGTTATTTCTGATATGGAGAAATGTGGTTGGTTTCTGGATCAACTGTTGGGTTATCTTATTAAATTCTCTTATCAAGTCTAGTAGTTTTTTGATTTGTGGCTTCTAGGAGTTAATGGTTTTAATATCTGCTAATAATGACAGTTTAATCTCCACCTTTCCAATTTTAATATTTCTTCTTTCTTTTTATTTTCCAAGGTATTCTCCATGGCTGCCAGACCTACGATAGAAAACAGTGGTGATAGTTGGTAGTCTGTCTACGCTCATTCTAGATCCTCAGAAAATGGATTAGAAGTTTTCCATTAAATTATATGTGTACTGTCACCTAGTCTGATACATTTAAGAGAGTTGCCTTTGATGTTCAGTTTCATAAAGGATTTTTTAAACCATAAATATATCTTGAGCTTTCTCAAATGATTTTTTTTCATCAACTGAGATACTATTTATCTTTTTTAGGCTATCAATTGACAGAATGTTATGGTCTTTTTCATACTGATCAATATTATAGTGTTGACCTCCTTGTGCATTCCAACAGTAAACCACAGGCAATGGTGAGGCATTCTTAAGCTCCGATTAGATTGTTTACACTATATTCCATTTTGAATGTGCCTTTCAAAACAAAATGGACTATTGTTTTATGTCCTTGTACAACCCAAGTCTGGTTTTGGAATCAAGATTATTCTAGCTTCTTCAAATGGCTGTACAACTTCATTTTCTGTGTTCTACCACAGCTTGTATAACACATATTTAACCGTCCCTAAGATTCTATCAGGCTCCTGAAGAACATCTGGCCTCAGAGGAGAATCTGGGGAGGAGAGATTTTATCAACCATTTCACCGTATCTAATATTTATTTGGCTTCCTAAAGATGACTATGTCTCCTTGCAACAAGAACAAAAAATCCTACTTACACAAATACCTCTGTGGCATTGTTTAATCTAAATTAACACATGGTGTGTCACCGTGAGTTGATTGAGTCGAATCTAGGAACAGGAGCTCTGTATTAAGCCCAAATGTGAGCCAGAAAAGGGGAACTTAGGTTAACCTTTTGGGTCCATGCGGAGAGTTAGTCTGCCTCTGTGAACTGGCCCTAACCAGCTCAGAACAATCCTTCTGAAGAGCTTTTATGCTGAGAAATGCTACAGTCATTGAAAGGTCCGATAATTATGCAGTTTTGCTTTGTGTTGTGCTGTAGTTAGTGTTGTTGATTGCTGCCTCTCCTGGCTTCTTCCAGAGGCCATTGGGGGTACATGTGGGGAATGCAGGTGTCCCCTTACCTGGGAGCCACCAGCAGTGAGCTGAAAGGAGAAACATGGGAGATCTGATCTTTGAAAGGATTCTTTTGTAGGTTTGCTAGTACTAGTGTGGGACTAGGGGCAGAGTGAGGAGCCACCAGAGCAGAAAGCACCCCCTGCCTGAGCAGGTTGCCTTGCCCTGGAACTGGGGAGCTGCTGCTCCCTACAGGATATCATGGAGGTGGAGCTCCTGGTCTCAGGAAGCACAAAGGGGCTGAGTACACGTGTTCTCTCATGCTGGATGCTTTGTGCACCCGCCCCAGCCCTGCCACGTTTGTTTGTTCCTTGGGAATATATGCAGCCATATCATCTACCGCGGGCCCGAGAATTTAACGCTTTCTTCAGTTGTTCCAATGCGCTATTTTCTTTGAATCTCCCTGAGTGAATTGAAGGGTGGGTGTGAGGAATGCACCTGTTCTGGGGCTGAAGCTGTGGGTCTGCAGCAGCTTCCCTCTCCTGGAGCGCTGGTCTGTCTGTGCCTAGACTCCCAAAGAAAAGGATCTGTGGTGCTTGGAATTAGAAGGTGGCGCCCCACCCCGTGCTGGGAGATGTTTGACAACTGCCTCCCCAGAAGCCAGAAGTGAAAAAAAATCCGTGCCTCACAGTGTCATCAGTTTCTATAGTATAAAGCATCCCACCTTGGCTAAACTCGTATGACCAATGACTTAACAGTTGGTTGTCCTGGCCCCCCCCAGGACAGTCCACCTTCCCAGGATAGAGACGACCAGATACACCATGTGTCTAAGCTGAGACTTTCAACGATTCCTCAGGAGAAAAGGAAAAACAGGAAGCAAAACAAAACTTCTCTTCACAAAAGTGGTGGCTGTTAAAGAAACTGCTCCAGTTTGAGAGAAAAGTAAAAGTATGTGTCCCTCAATGTTTGTAAAGATAGCTAAGCCATAAAGCATATCCTCTGTCCTCGGAGCAAATTACATAGATTACGGAAATGATCATGAGGGGAATGAATGAGATGATGATCACTCAAAAAGACTATTTGCTATTGAGAAAGAAAGTACAACAAAGTTAAGAATTCGTGTCCCTAGAGGCTCCTGGCTGGCTCAGATCGTAGGGCATGGGACTCTTGTTCTTGGGATGGAGGCATGAGCCCCTCGTTGGGTGTAGAGATGACTTAAAATAAGTTAATAACATTTTTAAAAGAATTAGTGCCGATCAATGCATAAGATGAAACTTGAAAAAAGAAAGGGCAAGACCTGAACATCTTTTGTGGGGAGCATAAACTCTTTCTGTTAAGCTATTCTCGATTTAAGTTTTTTAAAAGGTATTTTTATGATGCAGGATATAGTATTTAGTTTTAAAACCAGCAATGCTTTAGAGAGTACATGAATTGTAGCCTCAACGGATGCCCACAGTTGTTCACAAGTGGATGCTAAACAAGTAGTTCATATTGGAAAGAAGAAAGTGAAGAATAAAAGGAAATCATACAGATGGAAATGCTGATAAAGTTTTCTTTTACTCTAACTACCTGGGGGTCTTTAGACGGAAAAGATGACGCAGTCAATATTGCATGTGTTCCTGAACCCGCTTTGCCCTCTCTTTTCCTTGTGGCAAGTTTTGAGCTCCTCCAGCCTCAGTTTCTCCCGGTGCTACCTGTGGAGTTCCAGGGCCGAGAGAATGTTCCCTCTTCCCTTGCACAGCTGCAGAGGCTCCGCCTTGTCTTGTGCATCACAAACACTGTCCTGGGCACAATGTTTCTACCAAAGAGATCTTCAGAGACACCCAGACTTGAAAGAATGTTGCTATGTCCTGAGTAGTCAAAGCAGGATCTTTAAAAATCTAACTCTGCTTGGTCCTCTCCCTTCTTAAAGCGTTAATAATGTGTGGCAGCGTAATAATCTATTAATTAATCTTCTGTCTTCTGCAACGTATAAAGTATTATGAACTGTCTTGCAGCGCAGAAAGGTTCAGTGTATGAAGAGCTCTGAGGTGCTCAGACCGACCCAAGCCCCCTTTCAGCCTTAATGGACCCACCCCGACCACACCCAATGAGGCAGTCCTTTAGGTCTCAGATCCAGGGTCAGGGTCTGTGGGGATCCCCCACATGCATCACCAAGCAGTTCTCAGACACCAACTGGGTGTGCTAGAATTCCACTCATTTCTGACACTCTCTACCCAGAGAGAGCACAGAAGCCTCCCGTTAAGGAGTCAGTCCTAGGACAGGATCTTTCCCCTTCACCTCAGCCAGGCAGATGTCAATCCTAAACCCCCGCTGCTCTGTGTGCTTCTGACAGACCCCAGACAGGCTGAGGGATCCAGGTGGCTGGATCCCCACCTCCCCCTTGGGTTGGAATAATGTGCTAGAAGCTCTCACAGAACTCGAGGAAACACTTACTTCTATTTACCAGTGTCATGAAGGCTATAGAAGAGGATACAGAGGAAGAGCCAGATGAGGAGATCCGGAGGGCAAAGGATGGGAAAGGCCACAGGCCCCATGTCCTCCCAGGTCACCACTCTCCCGAGTCTCCATATGCTTACACCCTGGAAGCTCTCTGAACCGAGGCCCTCTGGGGTTTTATGGAGGCTTCGTTGCATAAGGGATTACTTAAATCCTGGGGCATGGGGGATTGATTCAATGCTCCTGTCCCTGAACCTTCCCTCTAGTAAGAGGACGGAACGAAAGTGCCTCCAATCATATGCTTGGGCCTCCTGGCAATCAGCCCCTGTCCTTCGTGAGGTCCCAAGTCACCTCACGAACGTCACTAAAGACCCCTCTGTGTCTGTCAACACCTAGGCAGTTCCAAAGGTTTGGGAGTCTGCCACTGTGAAAGACCAAGAAATTTGGGACATATTTCAACATCAGAATGATGAAATTTTTATTTCTTATCCATGTGAACCTTGCAGGTAAGTATGGTTATTCTTCTCATTTTAAATTCATGAAAATGCTCATCATTCTCTCTGCTGTCCCTCTGACCGTGGGATCCAGGCCTCCCGTGCCTCCCTGGGTCACGGTGTCCTATGGAACTTCCTTTTTAACTTTGGCTTTCTGATTCTTCAAGCCTTGGTCCCCTTCTCATCCACTTACATTAATTGCAACAGAGCAAAGGGGGGTCTCTGAGGCCCCTTAATAGCCTGGTCACGGGGTGGGGGGGGCATCTACCTTATGTAAACCAGGTCACTCTGAGAGTGAAGGGGTTGCCACTACTGATAAAGCTGACACAAGAAGCCCTAATGGGCACTGTCTCTGCAAACCTGGACACAGCGATTCCGGGGAGACCTGGGACATCTCTCTAAGGCCTGGACATTTGATGCCACCATGCCAGCATCTTCCTTCTGTATTAGACACCAGGGAATTAGCTGCCGGTCCCTAATATCTATTGTTCTAGCAGGGCCCTGCAGAGATCTGAGTGTCCCTTCCAAGAAGTTTGAATACACGATGTGACAAAGGATGAGACCACTCGGTGCTTGTTCACATCCCTGTGAGGAGCGTCTCTTGGTGTCTAGAAATTGCACTCAGTCTCTCTGCAATGTCTCTATCAAAGAAGGGAATGACTTGAATGCTGTGTGAAAGTGGGGGAGGGAGCATTCCAGCACAGAAGGGCCACAAAGGAGCAAAAGAATTGTCACAGGATGGGGTCACTGACCCAGAATTTCTGCCCTGGGGAGCCAAGGGGGCAGACTGTGGGCATCCCATGGCCTCCTCCGGGAAGCAGCCCCCAAGCTCCCTGTCACCAATGGCTGTGGAGGGTTGACAACTGCCCGTCTCCCCACATGTCTACTCCTACAACCCCGGGAGCCAAAGCAGCTCAGGGTCGCGGACTCAGCGGACCTAGGGACCCCAGCTTTCCCAAGGAATGATTTGTGTGGGGAATATCCAAATGTAGCTTAGCATCGCCTTGGCTAAGGCCCACAGGGCAGAGAGATCCTTTGACAGTTGTCTGCCTGCAGCTTCAGCTCATCACACCTACAGGAATTAAGATGAGACCCAGCCCCAGAAGAGGCATCACTCCCGCAGTGGCAGGCGCCCATCTCAGCCAATGATTCCCTCACGCTCCTGTAATCCTCGCCTGATTTGCTTCGTCCTGGGTCGGCCTCCCCTTTGCAACGTCCTGCTCGGATCCCTTCTAGTCTTGTAACAAGTCAGAAGTGGGCCTCCTGCTTCTTCTCTGGGTTACTGGTGGAGCATGAATCCCACCTCCGACCTGGCCACTACGGAGCACCTTGCAGCCTCTGGGCTGCCCCGTCTCCAGGTTGCTGGCATCAGACCTGCAGGCACTTGTCTTGTGTCTGCCGAGCCGCTGGTGTTTCTCGTCTGCCAGGGGCGCTCCAGGCAGCACCCCTGAGCCAGCACCCCTGGGCCGGGCCTTCCCTGCCCTACTGCCTCCGGCCTGTGGCCCAGGGCCTCAGTGTGACAAGGACGGGTCTGTCCTCTGGACGCCCCCTGAAGCAGCCACGTCACACATGCACCGTCCTCTCTCCCCGAGAAAATCCGATGAGCTCAAGGCGTTCCTTTCACTTGAATGGGCAGGAAGGGGTCGGGGCGCCCACCGGGCCTCCCGGCCCCGCGGAGCCCTGCGCAGGGCCATCCGCACACCCTGACTAACCTCCCGCAGGACCGCGCGGTCCTGCTCTTCGGGCGAAGCGGCCGCTCCCTCTGTTCTTGCGCTGCATCCCGCTTTCTCGGCTCCCTTCCTGAATCTTCTATTCTGCTCGGCTCCCAGCCAGTGCGCTGTTTCCTGATGGTTTTTAGGATGTCATTTCTGCGTGACATGGGAGCCAGTATCTAGCCCCAGGTCGGTGTCCCTGGGCGGCCCAGACCTCACTGCGCCTGCAGAGGTGCCCCACAGTGGCCGGTCGTGATGCTGGGGCGTCTGGAGGACCTTCCCAGTGTCCAGGCCCTCTGCTGGCTGCTGGAAGCTTATTGCCCTGGTCCTGAGGCTTTCCTGTCTCCCTCCCGCTCCCCGGGCCCAGCCCCAGGCTTCGCGCCCCTCAGTGGACCCCCTTCTGCTCCTCCAGTGGCCCTGTGCGCTCTCAGGCCTTAGGCACTCGGGTCTCTTTTTCTCTTATTGATCCCCCTTCACAGCAGTTGTGTGGGGAAGAAAACCTTTCCTGAGCAGCAGTGAGAGTGGAAAGAGGCTGGAAACCCCACGTTTGCCACACTCCCGGAATCTGCCAGATTGCACAACCTGGGAAATGAGAGGCTTCGAGGAAAAAGCCTGATGATCTGCAGCTGCCTCTGGCCTCGGGGAATTTCCCCAGCCCAGTGTTTTCCCTCGCCCTGTCTTCCATTCGTCCCTCCAGCAGAGCGTCAGTATATATGTGCTGGCACACGTCGCAGGCCGGAGGCCAGGGCAGCTCAGCCTCACCAGGAGCCTCCGCGGGGAGGGACAGCCAAAGGTGAGGTCCAGAACCTTCCAAGCGGTTCTTCCTGGCAGGTTCTCTTTCCCCACAGCGTTCCTGTGCTGGGTCCCAGCAATCTGCTCCTTTCCTGGATCCATGATCCTGACAATGAGGATTCAGCAGATGTGAATACTTTCTGGGACTGGGCTTTAGTTGTGATTGTCCTCTGTGGGCCTTCTGGGGTGGGTACAAGAGGCACCTGCAAGTGTGTGGGCATCGTTACACTCATCTCATTCGACAGACAGGTGCACGGTCACAAATGCCCAGAGGCCTCCTCGGAAGCTTCCTGTCAGTGGGTGTGAGGGCTCATAGGGCAGGATTGAAAGTGGTGTGTATTGGAAGTGCCGTGCAGGCTCTCATCCTGGGATTCCCGGGAGGCAAGTGGAAATGGAGACGTGGACCCCCTGGAATTCTGTCTACGTAGCTACGTATCACCTGCTAACTATGCTAATACACGCTGTCCACTTCCTTCTCCATATACCCCCCACACCGATGCATGTACATGGGTGCATAGGTACACGTATGTGTGTGTGTGTGTACACATGAAGGATAGGTCACATTCCCCCCATGTAGAAAACCAAACCAAACAAAAACCAAACTCGTCTCCTTTTCATGTGTCCCCAGGACTCTGCAGCAGGATGAAGCTTCTCGTGGGCATCCTATTGTGCTCCCTGGTCCTGGGCGTCAGCAGCCAGAGATGGTGGACATTCCTCAAGGAAGCAGGTCAAGGTAAGGACCAAAGCATGGGGGTCATGGGGAGACTGCACTTGGCCTCCTTCGGAGTTCACTTGAGCAGGGGCCACATCTACACAGGGGCCAGAGTGGGAAGCACAAAGCGTGGTTTGCAAGTCAGCAGTTTCGCCAAGCTTTTTTATTTATTCTTATTGCAATATAACTGACATATAACAGTATATATAATTAAGGTATATGTCACGTTAATTTGATGCATTTATATATTTGATTGCCTTTGTAGCTATAATTAGCACCTCTACTATATTATATAATTATCCTTTTTTTAATAGTATTTGAAATAATTAAGTTTGGGGCGCCTGCAAGTCTCAGTTGATTAAGCGCCTGTCTTAGGCTCAGGTCATGACTTCAGGGTCCTGGAATCGAGCCCCATGTTGAGCTCTCTGCTCATTGGGGCCCTGCTTCTCTCTCTCCCTCTGCCTACTGCTCTCTCTGCTTGTGCTCTCTCTCTCTCTCTCTCTCTGTCAAATAAATAAATAAAATCTTTTTTATTTTTTTTACAAAAGAAATAATTAAGTTCTAGAGGATAGCAAACTTCATAGTTATAATAATACATTGTTTGGTGCCCATTATAGTGTGTATCAGATCTCCAGGCCTTACTTCCTCCTTGTGCCTTTTCCCCTGACACCTCATCTGTCCTATCCCACCACCCCCCGCTTTTCTGGCCAGCATCACCCTCTTCCATGGGGATCCCCTTGCCTGAGGTCATATAGGGTTTGGAAGAGATCTGGGGTCCCTGGTGCCTGCTCCCTATTCCGAGTGGACTCTAGTGCCGCCTGGTGGGAAGGCAGGGACAGCTCATGGCTGGGTCTCAGGCAGCCTGAAGTGGGTGCATCCAACTTGTGCACCTAGTAATTACACCCAAGAGTAACTGAGCTTGGCCGTCCTAGGTGCTGCTCTGAGAGCTTTACATGTATGGATGAACTCGTTTTCATCTTCAGGTTTTAATCTTTAATCCTGGGATATAGGCACCATCATGTCTTATTAGAGGACCTGAGGCAGAAAGAGATGAAGAGTCCTAACAAAGTCCCCACACAGAGCAGGATTTACCCCAGTGCTGGCGCTCCCAGAGCTTCCTGTGACAGGACTACCCTGTCTCCCAGACCAGAGAGCACATGGAGAGTGAGGGGCCTGTGAACAAACACATAATCCTCTTGCTCATCTGTCCAAATGCCAGATAGCTGTGTTGCAGGCGGAAGGCAACTCTGAGAGCTCTCTCCCCCAGTCGAAGGCACAAGGAATTACATGATGATCCTCTTCTGGCCTGAGTCCTGGCTGGGCCAGAGAGAAGAGATATACCCCTTATTTGGCAAGAGGCCAAATTTGCTTATTTCACAAAATTGTTTATTTTGAGTTTTCTGTGATGGCCAGTGGCTATTGCTTTAAGACTTTGCTGTCAGTCCTTTCTAAATTCTCACAGGCACAGCTACAAATATTTTTTTCATATTTAGGTCAGAGTTTCTCAAAGTTTTGTTCTAAGGCCACTTGCATGAGAATCACCTGGGGCTTGGGGTGCTTTGTGAAATGCAGATGCCTGGTCCACACACTCCCCCTCTGCTGAATCACAATTTCTGAGGCTGAGCCTGAAATCTGGCCTTTAGCAAGCACCCAGTGGGTTTTTTCCCCACTCAAGATTGGGTACTACTACCTGCAGTCTTGCTCCCCAAGTGACAGATATTCGGGCATTTGGAAGTGCTTCTAAAGCAAGCGGCCCCCAGGCATCTATTGAATCTGTTAACTGGGAGGGAATCAGTATAGTCAGAAGGTTGTGCTGCTCAACCAAGCGATCTTTCTGAGCACTGGGAATGAGAAATACACGAAATGAAGATAGGGGCGTGGCCGATATTACGCAAACTATGATGACCACTCGACTGAGGTTTTTCTCTTTTGCCTAGTCAGCTGCTTTCTAGAAGTCTTCATGTGGTTACTGAGTGGTCTACTGAGACTCCTTCAGTCCATAACTCTCTGGCCTTCCTCTTAGCCTAGTCGCGCTGCTGGATTTGTCCCAGGCTTCCTAAGGCCTAGTGAGGTGATAGCGTATTGAGCACCTACAATCTTCTAGAAGTTATATGTGTATTTTCTCATTTCGTTTCATAACCACCTTGGGGAAGGCGATACTCTTCCATTTATGGGGAGGACACTGAGCTTTAGAGCTGGCGGGTCAGTTGCCCTTTTTATGCATCTCGTGACCTGATTTCTGTGAAGCTGTTTTGGGGAGCTCACTTTTTCAATTCTATGAATGAATTCTGACAGTTGCCTGGAAGCAAAATACACCCTGGACCTTCAGAAGTAGGTTGGACTGAGTTGTCTTCAGGCTGCCCACAGGATTGAATTTCTCCCCTTGACTAGGCTGGGAGCTCCCTGGGGCACCAGCCACCCTTACCCTAGGCTTTGTCCTCACGTCCCAGCAGGGGGTTCCCTAGTCTTTCCAGGTAGAGGTTCATTGTACAAGGAAGCATCCCTTAGAGACCATCCCAGCCTTGTTCACACACATCACACAGAGCCAAAAGCCAGGTATCTACAGGATGGAATCAAAGATAATAAAATGTGTATCCAGTGCGATTCTGGAGGAATCAGGGGAGTGAAGAGTTAGGGAATATTTCTCCCAGCCAAGATCATCTCCAAGCGTTTTGTCAAAGACTGAAATCTAGTATCAGTGGGAGGAAAACTTTTTCTCTATTTTCCAAGAGATAATCACCTTCAGTTTCCTTCCTTTCCAGGGACTAGAGACATGTTGAGAGCCTACTCTGACATGAGAGAAGCCAACTACAAAAATTCAGACAAATACTTCCATGCCCGGGGGAACTATGACGCTGCAAGAAGGGGCCCTGGGGGCGCCTGGGCTGCTAAAGTGATCAGGTGACCTGGGCCCCTGGGGATGCAGGGATGGTGAGCTGGGCGAGGCTCTCAGAGGACAGCCAAGCCCCTGAGATGTTTGCGGGAGAGACTGGCTCCTCCTGGTCCTGCCCACTCCTCCTCTGGGCCCAGTGTGGGGTTGGAGTGGCTCCCAGGGCCACAGCAAGGCCGGGGGACCCGGGGATTCCCTGCCTTCCTGCTGGGGGCCCGGTGACCAGCCTGGCTGGGGTGGGCTGTGCCCGGTGCAGGGTCAGGTGCAGGGTGATTCAGCCCCTCCTGCCCTGGCTCCTGTCAGCCAGCCCTTGGAGAGAGGAGAGATTGGTGGGGCCGGTGGGCTTCGCTCATCAGGCCCTAATTCATCTCTTGCCTGTCCCCCTCCATCCCAGCGATGCCAGAGAGAATTCTCAGAGAATCACAGACCTTCTTAAGTTTGGAGACAGCGGCCACGGAGCGGAGGACTCGAAGGCTGACCAGGCTGCCAACGAATGGGGCCGGAGTGGCAAAGACCCCAACCACTTCCGACCTGCTGGCCTGCCTAGCAAATACTGAGCTTCCTCTTGGCTCTGCCCTGGGGAGCCGGGCTCTGAGCCCCCTGAGGGCAGGGACACCCACTCGTTGAGATCTCTGGCCACGCAGGCTGGGGAGGGCACCTAAGAGGTGTCTAATAAATGCTTAAGAGATGGACTGTTGAAAAGCGTGTTCTTCTTGGGTGTACGTCCTGCTGGTTAGTTCCCCAGAGGGATGGATGGACACCCGCGTGAGGCTGAGCCTGGGCCTTGGTGTAGGGGGGACCGTCTCAGTGCACCTGGACAGATGCCCTGTACCCACCCTCCCCAATCAGACCTTCCCGGATCAGACCTGCCCCCCCTGCCCAGGCCCCTCTGCTTACACTGGTGCTATTTCTGGCTCCTTGGTGTCCAGAACTCTCACTGTGTCAGTTGTGTCCTGTCACCTTCTCTGTCCTCAGCATCTGGTTCCCTTAGCTTTGCTCCTCAGTGGTCGCTGTCCTGAGGACAAGGGACACAGCAGAGGGAGGCCAGGACTGTGGGATCAAGGGCCACCTTGATGTTCTGTGGGCTTCTCAGCAGGGCCTTCAAGTCCAGTTACAACCAGTTTCTGTCCCTGCCATCTAAGAACGTGTCCAAGAGAGTTTTGCTCCTCCTGATTTCACTGCCTTACTTCAAGCTAAGTGTAGACGAAATGCCACCTCACTCGTGACTATTTCCTCAGGCCTCTGCACCTTAGCCTGTCACACTGGGGAGGTGGTAGTGAAGAAGGAGCAGTGGAGAGAAGCCATTTGGGGTGGCACCTGGGGTGGAGTCAGCATACGGAAACCAGGTAATAATTTGAGATGGAACATTATAGTAGAAGGAGAGATTGACTGGTGCAAGATTACACACTATGGGGTCCAGATCACACAAAGCTGAGATGTCCATCTTGTTGGCACTCCTGTAGCCCATTGGATGGCCCATAAAGATTGTGGGGGTGTCCCAAGACAAAGCCCACAAACAAGGATTCCCCCACTGAGGTGTCAAGGAGGATACCAGGCAGGAAACTCCAATGGTGTGCAGTGAACTGGGAATGGAGCTGGGGCTGCTGGGAACTCACCTGGAGGCAGCCCACATGGGTCATGGGGCCCGGCGGGTGGTGGGGGCGATGCTGTCCACCTGCCTGAGGCTCGCTGTGGAGGTGGCCGAGCTATGGACTGAAAGGTCATATGTGAAGCCCTACCCCACCCCCCCACCCCAGTGTGGGCATCCACCGGATAAGGAAGTGATTCCGGTTAAACGAATTCACAAGTGTGCAAGCTGGTCTGGTGGGATCAGTGTCTTTAAAAATTCAAATACCAGAGATCTTCTTCGTTCCTCTCTGCCCCGAGGGGACACAGCTGGAAGGTGCCCATGTGCAAGCCGGGAGGAGAGCTCCCACCAGGCACCAAATTAGTGCATCTTGATCTTGGACTTCCCTGCTCTCTGAAATATGGGAAATACATTTAGTGGATTAAGTCACGCAGTGTGTGGCTGTGGTCAGCACCCACCTAACACAGGCCCAGCGCTGCAGGGAAGCGTCACAGAAGATGCCAAGGAAGTTCGGGGGGACAGCCAGGAAGCTCCAGCTGGTGAGGGGCCTGGGGGCCTGCACAGGACAGGAGCGCCACAGGGGCAGGGAGGAGGCCAAGCCCCAGGCTGGGGCTGAGGCCTTTCCTCCCGGCTTGTCCCTCCTGGGAGCTCAGGGATGTCAATCGCTACCAGCATGTGGATCCTCTCCGACAAAGACATCGAGGAGCCCTCCGGAGGGAGAGAGTCATGACGACATTTCACAGAGGAAAGACAATTGCACGCGTGGTCAAGGAGGAAACAGAAGTGAGGATGCGGGTGTCAGTGACGGGAGATCGTGGCTCCTGCCCAGAGCAGGGCCCGGTGCAGGTGGACGGTCCGGGCTCGGGGCTTGGGGGTCAGGGTCGGGTCTCTGTTGAGCCAAGGCGGGGGCAGCAGAAGCAGGTGGCGGCCCGGCACTGGGCAGGCCCCGGGAGTGGGGTCCAGTTGGTGACCTGGGGCCTCACTCCCCTTGGCGCCCCTTTGGGCAGGGTTGTCCTGCTTCACCTTGACGCCTCCTCCCCGAAGGTCGCCCGCCTCTCCGTGGATCTGACTTTCCAGCCCATCCTCTGCCATCTCATGAGCAACTTGGAACCTGCTGTGCCAGGCAGCTGCGTGCCAACCACGGCCCTCACTTGCTTCTCAGAAAGCCTTTGCTTCTCCTTCATTTTGCGGGACAAGTGCACGGAGTACACAATGTCTGCTGACGGGCCTTTTTCTACAAAACCTTTATATATTCCCGCCCACCTCTTCTGGCTTGCAGGCGACTCAAGGTAGAGGAGAGGAACAACAGCTGCCCCAGCCCGAAGGGGAAGCAAGAGGGGTTCATGCTCTGGGGGTGGGGGACCCCAAGGGGAGCAGAGACGTGTGCTCTGAAAGTAAGAGAGCTGATGAGAGTGGGGACAGGGCGCCAGACAGGAGGACGGGACCTGCAGGGGCCCAGTTGTCCTGTGGAGCTGCCCCAGGACTGGGACTCTTCCCACACCCCGAGTTTGCCCCTTAGCGCCCTGCTGTCGGGCGAGAGGGTGGGAAACCCAAGGGCAGAGGGATCCCCCACTGCATGTCAGCCTCACATCCCCAGTACCAGTCACAGCACAGAGCAAATAGTAGCTGCTTAATAAATATTTGGTGAAATGACTCAATGCTATAGAAGGAGTGTTGCTCAGGAGCTCATAGACCGGGAGGCAAGCCTGGGGCTGAGGACATACAGCTGTCAGGTCCAGGGCTTGATCTGCACAACGTGGTCAGGAGGCACCTTGGGTGGCCGTGATCCACACCAGAATCTCCACTAGGTACTGCGGGAAGTGACAAGATTTTACTTGAGCATCAAAAACACTCACTGTTCCTAGGAGGGCCTTGCACTGTCTCCCATTCAAATACAAATAGAAACCTCAGGAGGACAGAAGCTATCAGTCCTCTTGGTTTCTGAGGGGAAGCCTTGGGAGAGAGCAACTAATATTTGAACTTCCAGACTACCCTGTGGACTCTCAGAGGGTCAAGTTAGCAGAGGGTGCTCTGTGAGAACAGAGGAGGGGAAAGATACACTGCATTTCCCTGAGCCCAAGACCCCGTGGACTGAGATATGCATTACTGTTGGTAAAGCTCCATGAAAAACGTTCTGTGAATTCAGGGAAGTTGTAATATTTTCCTATCCCTCAGCAGTTTTACTTGACTCTTGTTGGAAGAGACTCTTGGACCTACTTGGGCATACATTTTTATCTTAGATCACTTTTGTGTATAAAGAAAAAAAAGATGAAGCATACGCAAAATAAATTGATTAAATGTTCCTAGAGCAATGATAATGACTTTATGACTGCGGCCTGGTCATTGGTGGATGTAAGAGATGTCCTCATTTCAGAAAAATCATGCTAAAAAATGTCTATCTTAGAAAACTAGAATATGCTATTACAGTTACTATTTATACAGGTTCCCTCTCATTTTATTTACCCGCTCCTGGGGTGTAGGTCAGCTCTACACCAGCACCCCCACATGTGCGGGACCCCCCCAGAGAGAGGTGGTGTATCCATGACTGGTCCTGACAGGGCCCATGTGCCAACCTCCCTCTCTAGATAGGATGTCACCCCTCGTGGCCCAGCCACAGCCTTCATCCAACCTCAGTGGTCTCTCCAGGACACCCCAGAGTGACCGAGGGCCCCTTCTCGTCCTGTCCGGGCCTCTTCTGTACGGTGCAGAGGGGAATGGGACCGGGAGGAGGTGATCGCACCCATCTGCACAGGTGCCTCTTCATCAGCCCTGGGGGCTCGCGAGACTGGCCTGCTTCTTGGATGCTCTCCCCAGGATGTGGGGTGCGTGGAGCCTCTCGGTCCTCAGGTGTGGGACAGGGAAGAGACTCACTTGACTGCCTGCTTGTCAAACTCGGGGGCAAAGGGCACCCTTTCACAATCCCCTGATTCCCAAGTCGGTTTCTGAAGTCTCTAACTATGGGAAAGCAGTCTCGGGTCTTTTCTGGGAAGAACGTGTGTGCTCTACACACAATCCGTGATTTACGGAGTGCTGTGAAACCATGCTGTGTAAAACGTTTTGCAAAGCTCCCATCATGACTCACACGTCCCTTTGCTGAAAGAGCTGGGCAAAGTGACAAGAACTCCAGGCTGCCCACAGGGCCTTGCAGCCCAGGGACCTGAGCAGGAAGGGAGCCACCCTTCACTGGAATCTTCCCTTAATCCCCCGTAGGCCTCCCCTTTGGAATGTCCAAAAGTCTAACACAAGCCTTTTCAAAGCCCAACTGTCCCCTGGTGGGTACAGATGCTTACAAAACTCCTTCATCCGTCCGTTCCCGGATTCACCCCCTCCTGAATGAGCCCCAGTATGTGGCAGGAACTGAGCAAGGCCCTGGGAACAGAGCGGCCGATGGCGCAGAGGAGATCAGTGGTCCCGGGCAGGTCACTCTCCGGGGGAGCCGTTATTAGCTATGCATGTTTACCACAATGGAACTAAATTACACTGTACATTAGTGGGTGATGGACTATCCTGGGCCACGGTTCAGGCGGCAGCCGCACAGCATGTGGCGAAGAGTCCAAGTGCTCAATCCCAGGCGGCCAGATGTGAATTTCAGCTTGGCCCCTGACTCTGGCAGGTGAGAGGAGGCTCGAGGACAAATGCTCTGCTAAGTTGTTCAGGGAAAAAGCAGCCCGGAAAATGCTGAGTATTATATCCCTATCTTTGATTATGTACTCAGGTAAGTACACACGCTTAGGAAATAGACCGGAAGGCAAACATGAAGGTTCCAGGAGGTGCTTCCTGCCTCTCCCCCAACCCAGGATGAGGAAGTTAGCCCTGCTGTTTTCTTTCTCTCTTTGTACTTACTAAATGGTTTTTATAAAAAGATTATTTATTCATGAGAGACACACACAGAGAGGCAGAGACACAGGCAGAGGGAGAAGCAGGCTCCACGCAGGGAGCCTGACGTGGGACTGGATCCGGGTCTCCAGGATCACGCCCTGGGCCGAAGGCGGCGCTAAACCGCTCAGCCACCCGGGCTGCCCATATACTTATTAAATGTTTTTCAACTTTTCTTCTCTAACTTGTTCTTTCAACCTAGGCTCATTAAGCTCTACTGTCTGCTAGGCCTTGTCCTGGGTGCTGCTTGTCAAAGGTGAGAAAGCCAACCTCACGCCTGCTTGGAGGCTAGGGTTGAGATGAGGAAAAGCAGCAGATGTCTGTTCAGCATATAGTTCACACGTGTGTGCCTTTCTCTCTCATCACACCCCCCCCAACTGCACTAAATGTGCAAATACATCCACACACATCAATAGTGCACCCACATTAATAAAGATCATGCGATATTAACTGGTAAAGGAGTCAGGGTGCCAGTGAACTACGAGAAAAAGGATGGTGCTGATCACGTGCCGTAGTCCGTCTGTCCCAATCCTATTCTGACCTTTCCTTTCCCGTAGGATTCAATTTTCTCCTAGACCTGCTTATCTTCAGGCCGAACCGACATTATTCCAGAACTTGGCCTTGAAAAAGACAGGCCCCACTGACCCCCCGTGAAAGAAGTTTGCTCAGGACCAGAGGAAGGGTGTTCCTCTTCCCCGCAGCTGCAGGAATACGAAGCGCACCGGGCACCGCGTTCTCAGCAGCTGCTCTGACCAAGGAGTTCTTTGAAACCAGAACAACAAAGGAGACTTCAGAGATTTTCGGTTCGTCCCCTGGGAGTGCCGCCGCCCTATTGTATTTAATATTTAGACGTGACTCTGTGTCGGTGCCACCACAATGATTTGCGTGGTGGGTAGCGGGATGCCACAGGTGGGACACGGATGCCGCAGGTGGGACGCGCATGCCACAGGTGGGACATGGATGCTGCAGGTGCGACACGGTTGGTGCAGGTGGGACGGGGATGCTGCAGGTGGGACATGGATGCCACAGGTGGGACACGGGTAGTGCATGTGGGACGTGGATGCCACAGGTGGGACACGGATGCCGCAGGTGGGACGCGGATGCCACAGATGGGACATGGATGCCCCAGGTGGGACACGGTTGGTGCATGTGGGATGCGGATGCCGCAGGTGGACGTGGATGCTGCAGGTGGGACACGGATGCTGCAGGTGGACGTGGTTCCACAGGTGGGAGGCGGAGCTGGGAAAGTGCCTGCTGGTGGCCAAGGAGCTGGACCCCGGAGGTCGAGCCACACTGCAGAGTGACAGACCCACAGCACCCCAGCACGCACTCTCCTGATATACTAGGTTTATGCCAATGTCATTTTTTTTCTGTTCTAATACACGTGACCCGACTGCTCGGTGTTTTATTTGCCTTTTCCCCAAGAGGAACGCTGAGCGCATCTCTTTGTGAGCTTCTTGGTCCTTGGCAGTTGCCTGCACACTAGGTTTTTGAGCTCCTCACCCATTTTTCTATTTGCAGTGCTGTCCATTTCTCACAGATTCATTGGAAGAATTAATCGCTCGACATGTTTTAGATGCTGTCATTTGCCAGTTTCTCTCTAAAAATGAATTCTTAAAAAAAATAAATAAAAATAAAGATGAATTCTTATTTTTGACGTATTCAAGTTCACTATTTCGCGTTTTGGTTTGTGCTTTGAAATTATAAGAATTTCTTCCCTCGTCCACATCACAAGTTTATATTGTAAAAGATTTACTTATTTATTATACAGAGACATTGAGAGAGAGAGAGAGAGTCGGGGGAGAGGAGACAGAGGAAGAAGGAGAGAATCTCAGATAGACTCCCAGCTGAGTGCAGAGCCTGAAGCAGGGCTGGATCTCAAGACCCCGAGCTCAGGACTGGAGGGGAAATCAAGAGTCCAATGCTTACTTAACCAACTGAGCCACCCAGGTGCCCCCACACATTCATTTATTTATTTGTTGAAGAGTTTATATATTTCCCTCTACCCCTCACCCGGCTCATGCTTATCTCAAATAAATAAATTATATGGTGAAAAAAACTTTTTAAAAAAGATTTTATTTATTGATTTGAGAGAGAGAGAGAGAATGCAAGCATGAGCTGAGGAAGGGGCAGCAGCGGAGGGAGAGGGACAAGTGGATCCACACTGAGCCCTGAGCCCTGAGCCCAGCCCAGGACTCAATCTCATGACCCTGAGGTCACTACCTGAGCTGAAACCAAGAGTCAGATGCTTACCTCACTGAGCCACCCAGGCGCCCCACAAGTTTAGTTTGTGAAAATATTTTCTATTAACTTTATCATTCTACCTTTGTATTTAATATCCTAGTGTTGATATTTGTATATGTATGGGGCAAGGATCCTGTTTCATTTTTCTCTGTAGGGTAACCAGTTCCTTCGAACTCTCTTTAAGTAAGCCGTCTCTTCCTCCATGATTTGAGGTGTCTCCTGCATCACATATTACTGTCCTTTACGTGTGGCCCTAGCTCTGCACTCTCTTCTCTCCCGTTGGTCAATGTGTCCTTTGTTTGCCAATACTACTACTTTGTTTCTACTACCGCATTGGCTCTGTGTGTTAGTGCCTGAGTAAGGCAAATGTCAACTCTTTGCATTCTTCTTTTTTTATTTAACTAGCTAACTAACTAAGTAATTATATGTATTTATTCATGAGAGACACAGAGAGTGCCAGAGACATAGGCAGAGGGAGAGGCAGGCTCCCTGTGGGGAGCCCAATGCAGAACTAGATCCCAGGACTCTGGGATCAAGACCTGAACCAAAGGCAGACCCTCAGCCACTGAGCAACCCAGGTGCAACCTCTTCACACTCTTATTTATGAAGATTTATTTTTCTACGTATGATCTTTACTTCTCAATATAAATTTCAGAGTTAAAAATAAATAAATAAATAAATAAATAAATAAATAAATAAATAAATAAATAAATAAATTTCAGAGTAATTTTCTTCGATTCCTCAAAGTTCACCTGGAATTTTGCTTTGAAGGCATTACATTTGTCCATTAATTTGGGATAGAATTAACATCTTTATTTTTTTTAAGATCTTATTTCTTTATTCATGAGAGACATAGAGAGAAAGAGGCAGAGACAGAGACACAGGCAGAGGGAGAAGCAGGCTCCATGTGGGACTTGATCCCGGGACTCCAGGATCACGCCCTGGGCCAAAGGCAGGCGCTAAACCGCTGAGCCACCCAGGGATCCCTAATTAACATCTTTTTTTTTTCTTTAATTTTTATTTATTTATGATAGTCACACAGAGAGAGAGAGAGGCAGAGACACAGGCAGAGGGAGAAGCAGGCTCCATGCACCGGGAGCCTGACGTGGGATTCGATCCCGGGTCTCCAGGATAGCGCCCTGGGCCAAAGGCAGGCGCCAAACCGCTGCGCCACCCAGGGATCCCTAATTAACATCTTTACAAAATGAAATCATCCCATCTGAGAGCCTGCAGCTCCTCTCCAATTAAATCACATCATCGTATGACGTGTTTATTAGTTTGAAATCTTCTCCAGTGTGATTCCGCATTCATTTCATCCCTAGGTATTTTGTAGATACGTTGTTACCAGGAATGGTTTCCTATTTTTAATCATATTTTCTATTTGGTTATTTCTGATATGGAGAAATGTGGTTGGTTTCTGGATCAACTGTTGGGTTATCTTATTAAATTCTCTTATCAAGTCTAGTAGTTTTTTGATTTGTGGCTTCTAGGAGTTAATGGTTTTAATATCTGCTAATAATGACAGTTTAATCTCCACCTTTCCAATTTTAATATTTCTTCTTTCTTTTTATTTTCCAAGGTATTCTCCATGGCTGCCAGACCTACGATAGAAAACAGTGGTGATAGTTGGTAGTCTGTCTACGCTCATTCTAGATCCTCAGAAAATGGATTAGAAGTTTTCCATTAAATTATATGTGTACTGTCACCTAGTCTGATACATTTAAGAGAGTTACCTTTGATGTTCAGTTTCATAAAGGATTTTTTAAACCATAAATATATCTTGAGCTTTCTCAAATGATTTTTTTTCATCAACTGAGATACTATTTATCTTTTTTAGGCTATCAATTGACAGAATGTTATGGTCTTTTTCATACTGATCAATATTATAGTGTTGACCTCCTTGTGCATTCCAACAGTAAACCACAGGCAATGGTGAGGCATTCTTAAGCTCCGATTAGATTGTTTACACTATATTCCATTTTGAATGTGCCTTTGAAAACAAAATGGACTATTGTTTTATGTCCTTGTACAACCCAAGTCTGGTTTTGGAATCAAGATTATTCTAGCTTCTTCAAATGGCTGTACAACTTCATTTTCTGTGTTCTACCACAGCTTGTATAACACATATTTAACCGTCCCTAAGATTCTATCAGGCTCCTGAAGAACATCTGGCCTCAGAGGAGAATCTGGGGAGGAGAGATTTTATCAACCATTTCACCGTATCTAATATTTATTTGGCTTCCTAAAGATGACTATGTCTCCTTGCAACAACAACAAAAATATCCTTCTTACATAAATACCTCTGTGGCATTGTTTAATCTAAATTAACACATGGTGTGTCACCGTGAGTTGATTAAGTCGAATCTAGGAACAGGAGCTCTGTATTAAGCCGAAACGTGAGCCAGAAAAGGGGAACTTAGGTTAACCTTTTGGGTCCACACGGAGAGTTAGTCTGCCTCTGTGAACTGGCTCTAACCAGCTCAGAACAATCCTTCTGAAGAGCTTTTATGCTGAGAAATGCTACAGTCATTGAAAGGTCCGATAATTATGCAGTTTTGCTTTGTGTTGTGCTGTAGTTAGTGTTGTTGATTGCTGCCTCTCCTGGCTTCTTCCAGAGGCCATTGGGGGTACATGTGGGGAATGCAGGTGTCCCCTTACCTGGGAGCCACCAGCAGTGAGCTGAAAGGAGAAACATGGGAGATCTGATCTTTGAAAGGATTCTTTTGTAGGTTTGCTAGTACTAGTGTGGGACTAGGGGCAGAGTGAGGAGCCACCAGAGCAGAAAGCACCCCCTGCCTGAGCAGGTTGCCTTGCCCTGGAACTGGGGAGCTGCTGCTCCCTACAGGATATCATGGAGGTGGAGCTCCTGGTCTCAGGAAGCACAAAGGGGCTGAGTACACGTGTTCTCTCATGCTGGATGCTTTGTGCACCCGCCCCAGCCCTGCCACGTTTGTTTGTTCCTTGGGAATATATGCAGCCATATCATCTACCGCGGGCCCGAGAATTTAACGCTTTCTTCAGTTGTTCCAATGCGCTATTTTCTTTGAATCTCCCTGAGTGAACTGAAGGGCGGGTGTGAGGAATGCACCTGTTCTGGGGCTGAAGCTGTGGGTCTGCAGCAGCTTCCCTCTCCTGGAGCGCTGGTCTGTCTGTGCCTAGACTCCCAAAGAAAAGGATCTGTGGTGCTTGGAATTAGAAGGTGGCGCCCCACCCCGTGCTGGGAGATGTTTGACAACTGCCTCCCCAGAAGCCAGAAGTGAAAAAAATTAAAAAATCCGTGCCTCACAGTGTCATCAGTTTCTATGGTGTAAAGCATCCCACCTTGGCTAAACTCGTATGACCAATGACTTAATAGTTGGTTGTCCTGAGCTCCTATGAGCTGGCCTGGCCCCCCCAGGACAGTCCACCTTCCCAGGATAGAGACGACCAGATACACCATGTGTCTAAGCTGAGACTTTCAACGATTCCTCAGGAGAAAAGGAAAAACAGGAAGCAAAACAAAACTTCTCTTCACAAAAGTGGTGGCTGTTAAAGAAACTGCTCCAGTTTGAGAGAAAAGTAAAAGTATGTGTCCCTCAATGTTTGTAAAGATAGCTAAGCCATAAAGCATATCCTCTGTCCTCGGAGCAAACTACATAGATTACGGAAATGATCATGAGGGGAATGAATGAGATGATGATCACTCAAAAAGACTGTTTGCTATTGAGAAAGAAAGTACAACAAAGTTAAGAATTCGTGTCCCTAGAGGCTCCTGGCTGGCTCAGATCGTAGGGCATGGGACTCTTGTTCTTGGGATGGAGGCATGAGCCCCTCGTTGGGTGTAGAGATGACTTAAAATAAGTTAATAACATTTTTAAAAGAATTAGTGCCGATCAATGCATAAGATGAAACTTGAAAAAAGAAAGGGCAAGACCTGAACATCTTTTGTGGGGAGCATAAACTCTTTCTGTTAAGCTATTCTCGATTTAAGTTTTTAAAAAGGTATTTTTATGATGCAGGATATAGTATTTAGTTTTAAAACCAGCAATGCTTTAGAGAGTACATGAATTGTAGCCTCAACGGATGCCCACAGTTGTTCACAAGTGGATGCTAAACAAGTAGTTCATATTGGAAAGAAGAAAGTGAAGAATAAAAGGAAATCATACAGATGGAAATGCTGATAAAGTTTTCTTTTACTCTAACTACCTGGGGGTCTTTAGACGGAAAAGATGACGCAGTCAATATTGCATGTGTTCCTGAACCCGCTTTGCCCTCTCTTTTCCTTGTGGCAAGTTTTGAGCTCCTCCAGCCTCAGTTTCTCCCGGTGCTACCTGTGGAGTTCCAGGGCCCAGAGAATGTTCCCTCTTCCCTTGCACAGCTGCAGAGACTCCGCCTTGTCTTGTGCATCACAAACACTGTCCTGGGCAAAATGTTTCTACCAAAGAGATCTTCAGAGACACCCAGACTTGAAAGAATGTTGCTATGTCCTGAGTAGTCAAAGCAGGATCTTTAAAAATCTAACTCTGCTTGGTCCTCTCCCTTCTTAAAGCGTTAATAATGTGTGGCAGCGTAATAATCTATTAATTAATCTTCTGTCTTCTGCAACGTATAAAGTATTATGAACTGTCTTGCAGCGCAGAAAGGTTCAGTGTATGAAGAGCTCTGAGGTGCTCAGACCGACCCAAGCCCCCTTTCAGCCTTAATGGACCCACCCCGACCACACCCAATGAGGCAGTCCTTTAGGTCTCAGATCCAGGGTCAGGGTCTGTGGGGATCCCCCACATGCATCACCAAGCAGTTCTCAGACACCAACTGGGTGTGCTAGAATTCCACTCATTTCTGACACTCTTACCCAGAGAGAGCACAGAAGCCTCCCGTTAAGGAGTCAGTCCTAGGACAGGATCTTTCCCCTTCACCTCAGCCAGGCAGATGTCAATCCTAAACCCCCGCTGCTCTGTGTGCTTCTGACAGACCCCAGACAGGCTGAGGGATCCAGGTGGCTGGATCCCCACCTCCCTCTTGGGTTGGAATAATGTGCTAGAAGCTCTCACAGAACTCGAGGAAACACTTCTATTTACCAGTGTCATGAAGGCTATAGAAGAGGATACAGAGGAAGAGCCAGATGAGGAGATCCGGAGGGCAAAGGATGGGAAAGGCCACAGGCCCCATGTCCTCCCAGGTCACCACTCTCCTGAGTCTCCATATGCTTAGACCCTGGAAGCTCTCTGAACCGAGGCCCTCTGGGGTTTTATGGAGGCTTCGTTGCATAAGGGATTACTTAAATCCTGGGGCATGGGGGATTGATTCAATGCTCCTGTCCCTGAACCTTCCCTCTAGTAAGAGGACGGAACGAAAGTGCCTCCAATCATATGCTTGGGCCTCCTGGCAATCAGCCCCTGTCCTTCGTGAGGTCCCAAGTCACCTCACGAATGTCACTAAAGACCCCTCTGTGTCTGTCAACACCTAGGCAGTTCCAAGGGTTTGGGAGTCCGCCACTGTGAAAGACCAAGAAATATGGGACATATTTCAACATCAGAATGATGAAATTTTTATTTCTTATCCATGTGAACCTTGCAGGTAAGTATGGTTATTCTTCTCATTTTAAATTCATGAAAATGCTCATCATTCTCTCTGCTGTCCCTCTGACCCTGGGATCCAGGCCTCCCGTGCCTCCCTGGGTCACGGTGTCCTGTGGAACTTCTTTTTTAACTTTGCTTTCTGATTCTTCAAGCCTTGGTCCCCTTCTCATCCACTTACATTAATTGCAACAGAGCAAAGGGGGTTCTCTGAGGCCCCTTAATAGCCTGGTCACGGGGTGGGGGGGGCATCTACCTTATGTAAACCAGGTCACTCTGAGAGTGAAGGGGTTGCCACTACTGATAAAGCTGACACAAGTAGCCCAAATGGGCACTGTCTCTGCAAACCTGGACACAGCGATTCCGGGGAGACCTGGGACATCTCTCTAAGGCCTGGACATTCTGATGCCAGCATGCCAGCATCTTCCTTCTGTATTAGACACCAGGGAATTAGCTGCCAGTCCCTAATATCTATTGTTCTAAGCAGGGCCCTCCAGAGATCTGAGTGTCCCTTCCAAGAAGTTTGAATACACGATGTGACAAAGGATGAGACCACGCGGTGCTTGTTCACGTCCCTGTGAGGAGCGTCTCTTGGTGTCTAGAAATTGCACTCAGTCTCTCTGCAATGTCTCTATCAAAGAAGGGAATGACTTGAATGCTGTGTGAAAGTGGGGGAGGGAGCATTCCAGCACAGAAGGGCCACGAAGGAGCAAAGGAATTGTCACAGGATGGGGTCACTGACCCAGAATTTCTGCCCTGGGGAGCCAAGGGGGCAGACTGTGGGCATCCCATGGCCTCCTCCGGGAAGCAGCCCCCAAGCTCCCTGTCACCAATGGCTGTGGAGGGTTGACAACTGCCCGTCTCCCCACATGTCTACTCCTACGACCCCGGGAGCCAAAGCAGCTCAGGGTCGCGGACTCAGTGGACCTCGGGACCCCAGCTTTCCCAAGGAATGATTTGTGTGGGGAATATCCAAATGTAGCTTAGCATCGCCTTGGCTAAGGCCCACAGGGCAGAGAGATCCTTTGACAGTTGTCTGCCTGCAGCTTCAGCTCATCACACCTACAGGAATTAAGATGAGACCCAGCCCCAGAAGAGGCATCACTCCCGCACTGGCAGGCGCCCATCTCAGCCAATGATTCCCTCACGCTCGTGTAATCCTCGCCTGATTTGCTTCATCCTGGGTCAGCCTCCCCTTTGCAACGTCCTGCTCGGATCCCTTCTAGTCTTGTAACAAGTCAGAAGTGGGCCTCCTGCTTCTTCTCTGGGTTACTGGTGGAGCATGAATCCCACCTCCGACCTGGCCACTACGGAGCATCTTGCAGCCTCTGGGCTGCCCCGTCTCCAGGTTGCTGGCATCAGCCCTGCAGGCACTTGTCTTGTGTCTGCCGAGCCGCTGGTGTTCCTCGTCTGCCAGGGGCGCTCCAGGCAGCACCCCTGAGCCAGCACCCCTGGGCCGGGCCTTCCCTGCCCTACTGCCTCCGGCCTGTGGCCCAGGGCCTCAGTGTGACAAGGACGGGTCTGTCCTCTGGACGCCCCCTGAAGCAGCCACGTCACACATGCACCGTCCTCTCTCCCCGAGGAAATCCGATGAGCTCGGCGCGTTCCTTTCACTTGAATGGGCAGGAAGGGGTCGGGGCGCCCACCGGGCCTCCCGGCCCCGCGGAGCCCTGCGCAGGGCCTTCCGCACACACCGTGACTAACCTCCCGCAGGACCGCGCGGTCCTGCTCTTCGGGCGAAGCGGCCGCTCCCTCTGTTCTTGCGCTGCATCCCGCTTTCTCGGCTCCCTTCCTGAATCTTCTATTCTGCTCGGCTCCCAGCCAGTGCGCTGTTTCCTGATGGTTTTTAGGATGTCATTTCTGCGTGACATGGGAGCCAGTATCTAGCCCCAGGTCGGTGTCCCTGGGCGGCCCAGTCCTCACTGCGCCTGCAGAGGCGCCCCACAGTGGCCGGTCGTGATGCTGGGGCGTCTGGAGGACCTTCCCAGTGTCCAGGCCCCCCGCTGGCTGCTGGAAGCTTATTGCCCTGGTCCTGAGGCTTTCCTGTCTCCCTCCGGCTACCGGGGCCCAGCCCCAGGCTTTGCGCCCCTCAGTGGACCCCCTTCTGCTCCTCCAGTGGCCCTGTGCGCTCTCAGGCCTTAGGCACTCGGGTCTCTTTTCTCTTATTGATCCCCCTTCACAGCAGTTGTGTGGGGAAGAAAACCTTTCCTGAGCAGCAGTGAGAGTGGAAAGAGGCTGGAAACCCCACGTTTGCCACACTCCCGGAATCTGCCAGATTGCACAACCTGGGAAATGAGAGGCTTCGAGGAAAAAGCCTGATGATCTGCAGCTGCCTCTGGCCTCGGGGAATTTCCCCAGCCCAGTGTTTTCCCTCGCCCTGTCTTCCATTCGTCCCTCCAGCAGAGCGTCAGTATATATGTGCTGGCACACGTCGCAGGCCGGAGGCCAGGGCAGCTCAGCCTCAACAGGAGCCTCCGCGGGGAGGGACAGCCAAAGGTGAGGTCCAGAACCTTCCAAGCGGTTCTTCCTGGCAGGTTCTCTTTCCCCACAGCATTCCTGTGCTGGGTCCCAGCCATCTGCTCCTTTCCTGGATCCATGATCCTGACAATGAGGATTCAGCAGATGTGAATACTTTCTGGGACTGGGCTTTAGTTGTGATTGTCCTCTGTGGGCCTTCGGGGGTGGATACAAGAGGCACCTGCAAGTGTGTGGGCATCGTTACACTCATCTCATTCGACAGACAGGTGCACGGTCACAAATGCCCAGAGGCCTCCTCGGAAGCTTCCTGTCAGTGGGTGTGAGGGCTCATAGGGCAGGATTGAAAGTGGTGTGTATTGGAAGTGCCGTGCAGGCTCTCATCCTGGGATTCCCGGGAGGCAAGTGGAAATGGAGACGTGGACCCCCTGGAATTCTGTCTACGTAGCTACGTATCACCTGCTAACTATGCTAATAAACGCTGTCCACTTCCTTCTCCATATACCCCCCACACTTATGCATGTACATGCGTACAGAGGTACATAGGTACACGTATGTGTGTGTGTGTGTACACATGAAGGATAGGTCACATTCCCCCCATGTAGAAAACCAAACCAAACAAAAACCAAACTCGTCTCCTTTTCGTGTGTCCCCAGGACTCTGCAGCAGGATGAAGCTTCTCGTGGGCATCCTATTGTGCTCCCTGGTCCTGGGCGTCAGCAGCCAGAGATGGTTGACATTCCTCAAGGAAGCAGGTCAAGGTAAGGACCAAAGCATGGGGGTCATGGGGAGACCGCACTTGGCCTCCTTCGGAGTTCACCTGAGTGGGGGCCACATCCACACAGGGCAGGGGTCAAGAGTGGGAAGCACAAAGCATGGTTTGCAAGTCAGCAGTTTCCCCGGCCTTTTTTATTTATTCTTATTGCAATATAACTGACATGTAACATTATATATAATTAAGGTATATGTCACGTTAATTTGATGCACTTATATATTTGATTGCCTTTGTAGCTATAATTAGCACCTCTACTATATTATATAATTATCCTTTTTTTTTAAAAATAGTATTTGAAATAATTAAGTTTGGGGCACCTGCAAGTCTCAGTTGATTAAGCGCCTGTCTTAGGCTCAGGTCATGACTTCAGGGTCCTGGAATCGAGCCCCATGTTGAGCTCTCTGCTCATTGGGGCCCTGCTTCTCTCTCTCCCTCTGCCTACTGCTCCCTCTGCTTGTGCTCTCCTTCTCTCTCTCTCTGTCAAATAAATAAATAAAATCTTTTTTTTTTTTTTACAAAAGAAATAATTAAGTTCTAGAGGATAGCAAACTTCATAGTTATAATAATACATTGTTTGGTGCCCATTATAGTGTGTATCAGATCTCCAGGCCTTACTTCCTCCTTGTGCCTTTTCCCCTGACACCTCATCTGTCCTATCCCACCACCCCTGGCTTTTCTAGCCAGCATCGCCCTCTTCCATGGGGCTCCCCTTGCCTGAGGTCATATAGGGTTTGGAAGAGATCTGGGGTCCCTGGTGCCTGCTCCCTATTCCGAGTGGACTCTAGTGCCTCTTGGTGGGAAGGCAGGGACAGCTCATGGCTGGGTCTCAGGCAGCCTGAAGTGGGTGCATCCAACTTGTGCACCTAGTAATTACACCCAAGAGTAACTGAGCTTGGCCGTCCTAGGTGCTGCTCTGAGAGCTTTACATGTATGGATGAACTCGTTTTCATCTTCAGGTTTTAATCTTTAATCCTGGGATGTAGGCACCATCATGTCTTATTAGAAGACCTGAGGCAGAAAGAGATGAAGAGTCCTAACAAAGTCCCCACACAGAGCAGGATTTACCCCAGTGCTGGCGCTCCCAGAGCTTCCTGTGACAGGACTACCCTGTCTCCCAGACCAGAGAGCACATGGAGAGTGAGGGGCCTGTGAACACATAATCCTCTTGCTCATCTGTCCAAATGCCAGATAGCTGTGTTGCAGGCGGAAGGCAACTCTGAGAGCTCTCTCCCCCAGTCGAAGGCACAAGGAATTACATGATGATCCTCTTCTGGCCTGAGTCCTGGCTGGGCCAGAGAGAAGAGATATACCCCTTATTTGGCAAGAGGCCAAATTTGCTTATTTCACAAAATTGTTTATTTTGAGTTTTCTGTGATGGCCAGTGGCTATTGCTTTAAGACTTTGCTGTCAGTCCTTTCTAAATTCTCACAGGCACAGCTACAAATATTTTTTTCATATTTAGGTCAGAGTTTCTCAAAGTTTTGTTCTAAGGCCACTTGCATGAGAATCACCTGGGGCTTGGGGTGCTTTGTGAAATGCAGATGCCTGGTCCACACACTCCCCCTCTGCTGAATCACAATTTCTGAGGCTGAGCCTGAAATCTGGCCTTTAGCAAGCACCCAGTGGGTTTTTTCCCCACTCAAGATTGGGTACTACTACCTGCAGTCTTGCTCCCTGAGTGACAGATATGTCGGGCATTTGGAAGTGCTTCTAAAGCAAGCGGCCCCCAGGCATCTATTGAATCTGTAACTGGGAGGGAATCAGTATAGTCAGAAGGTTGTGCTGCTCAACCAAGCGATCTTTCTGAGCACTGGGAATGAGAAATACACGAAATGAAGATAGGGGCGTGGCCGATATTACGCAAACTATGATGACCACTCGACTGAGGTTTTTCTCTTTTGCCTAGTCAGCTGCTTTCTAGAAGTCTTCATGTGGTTACTGAGTGGTCTACTGAGACTCCTTCAGTCCATAACTCTCTGGCCTTCCTCTTAGCCTAGTCGCGCTGCTGGATTTGTCCCAGGCTTCCTAAGGCCTAGTGAGGTGATAGCATATTGAGCACCTACAATCTTCTAGAAGTTATATGTGTATTTTCTCATTTTGTAGCATAACCACTGTGGGGAAGGCGATACTCTTCCATTTATGGGGAGGACACTGAGCTTTAGAGCTGGCGGGTCAGTTGCCCTTTTTATGCATCTGGTGACTCGATTTCTGTGAAGCTGTTTTGGGGAGCTCACTTTTTCAATTCTATGAATGATTGAATTCTGACATTTGCCTGGAAGCAAAATACACCCTGGACCTTCAGAAGTAGGTAGGACTGAGTTGTCTTTATGCTGCCCACAGGGATGAATTTCTCTCCTTGACTAGGCTGGGAGCCCCCTGGGGCAGCAGCCGCCCCCACCTTCTGGCTTTGTCCTCATGCCCCAGCGGGGGGCTTCCCTTGTCTTTCCAAGTAGAGGTTCATTATACAAGGAAGCATCCCTTAGAGACCATCCCACCCTTGTTCACACACATCACACAGAGCCAAAAGCCAAGTATCTACAGTACTTAGGATGGAATCAAAGAGAATAAAACATGTATCCAGTGCGATTCTTGTAACATTAACTCAGGGGAGTGAAGAGTTAAGGGATATTTCTCCCAGCCAAGATCATCTCCAAGCATTTTGTCAAAGACTGAAATCTTAGATTCAGCGGGAGGAAAACCTTTTCTCTATTTTCCAAGAGATAATCACCTTCAGTTTCCTTCCTTTCCAGGGACTAGAGACATGTGGAGAGCCTACTCTGACATGAGAGAAGCCAACTACAAAAATTCAGACAAATACTTCCATGCCCGGGGGAACTATGATGCTGCACAGAGGGGCCCTGGGGGCGCCTGGGCTGCTAAAGTGATCAGGTAACAGGACCCTTTGGGATGTAGGGATGGGTGAACTGAGCATGTGTGCTGTGGACAGCCAGAAGACCAAGGTGTGATACCCACCTTCCCCCTATGGGCATGGGCTACCAAGCACAAGGAGATTTGCCAGGCTGAGTTGGCCTGTGCCCAGAAATGAAGAGTGTTTTAGTCCCTCTAAACGTGGCTTATTTTGGTCATTAATTTGTTAGAAAGAGGAGAGATAGGAAAGATGGTGGTGATGCTCATCAGTCCCTGATTAAACCCATTTGCCTTTCTCTATTCCAGTGACGCCAGAGAGAATTCTCAGAGAATCACAGATCTTTTTAAGTTTGGAGACAGCGGCCACGGAGTGGAGGACTCGAAGGCTGACCAGGCTGCCAACGAATGGGGCCGGAGTGGCAAAGACCCCAACCACTTCCGACCTGCTGGCCTGCCTAACAAGTACTGAGCTTCATTTCAGTTCTGTCCTCAGGAGCCGGTCTATGAGCCCCCTAATGGCAAGAACACTTGTTGAGTTAGAGTTGCTGAATTCTGTATTCTTTCTACTCAATAGTTTAGAAGGAGCACATAAAAATGTTTAATAAATGCTTGCAAAATTCAATCTGTCATTGTCATCTGGAAACACCAAATAACAATCCTCCTAAGTACCATTGCTACCATGGATGTGGTCAATTTACCTTATTTTTTTTTCAGAGGAGATAAATTCTAATAAAGAATAATACTAATTTGGGGTGAAAGTATATGTTCATAAAAGGGACCATACTATATAGACTATATTTGGACCATACATGTCAGTCTCTGAGACCAAGATGGATTTTACCCTAGTTCTCAACAGAATAGCACTGCAGCCATATGGATCTCCAACTCCAGGTTTTGGATCTATCTTGGGGTACTTTTGGTTGACCTGGTAATTGCAGGGCATCTGGTGGGTGGAGCAGAGTTATATACAGCTTACTTTTATGAGACAGTGCTGCAACCAAAGAGCCATCCTAAATCTTGCTTCACTTTTGCATTGTCCCTTCACACGTGCATTTAGGTAGAATCAGATTTACTGTGAATCTGATGAAGCTTGAGCGTCAAGGGTTCCCCACTTATATGGGATCATTCCAAGATCCTCGGAGTGGCTCTGGGATGGGATTCACATGGGCAATTCCTTTTGTAAAATCTGTAGAAGTAAACTATTGTAACTAAAGCAGTTAGTGCCTCTGTTCATGCCAACATCCCACCATCATTTTTCTGCTTGTGTTGAATGGTACTGTAGTGGGCACAGGCATTTTGGGGCATCTGACTAAGGAGAAGTTGAATTGGCAACATAATTGGTTTGCACTTAGTGGGACGTACTTGCATAGTTTCCAGTCATTTCTGAGTATAATTAGATTATTTATCACTACCCTGGAGTAGGAATGGCCTCTAGGTATGCTCCCATCATCTACTGTGGTTACTCCTGGTGCAGGAGCAGAGGTCATATGGCAAAATAACATGTCCTGCACAGCCCTGCACAGAATACGTGGGTGGTTGGGAAGAGACAACTTTGAAATGTATAGTCAAGCATGAGTCTATGGAGAATTGTAAGATCGTAAATGGAAGATTTTTATTTTGACGGAATCCCAGTCAAAATTTAAGTTCTCCTCCTGAGAGAGGTTTTCCAAATTTCACAGTGCTCAAATTATATAAAATATTACCAATAACAAATTGTGAAGCTAAAAGAAACTTTCAAATAATTTTTTTTAAAAAATCAAGCAACCATGCTCAGAGCAAAGACAGAATTATTTTTTAATTTTTCATTATAGAAAATGACCTTCAAGGTCATTGTCATATGAAGAGAAGATTAACGTGAACTCAGAAAAAATATATTAAAAATTAAAATTATATTAAAACAGGATTTTTAGGGCAGTGAAAGTACTCTGCATGAAGCAATAATGGTAGATATATGTCGTTATAAATTTGCCCAAAGCCATAGAATGTACAACACCAGGAGTGAAACCTAATGCAAACTCTGGGTGAATAATGATGCACCAATGTAGACTCAATTGTATCAAATATTCCACTTTGATGGGGAATGCTAATAATGGAGGTGGCTATGTATAGGGGCAGGTATAAGTTAAATGGGAAATTTCTGTACCTTCTGCTCAATATTGCTGTGAACCTAAAACTGATCTAAAAATAAATTCTATTAAAAGTAAGATAAAGGGTTGTTGAAGTGTGTCATGCTGTTTATTAATAATATTTTTTATATATTTTGTGATGTCTTACATATTTGTTGGCTATTTCAAAATTGATAATTTTTTCCCATTCTAAGTAAATATCTCCTATTGTTGCTAATTTAATATTTGTAATTTTGTGTGGTCTTTCCTAAAGGGAGCTGCCCAAATTGCGTAATTCAGGCCTCAGAAAACCTGAGTCTGACCCTACACATACAGTGAAAAAAATCTTCATAATTATTTGAGCCTGGAACTCTACTGTATTTCACATAGTAAAATATATATTTTACATAGTAACAGAATATTTTTTGCCCAGTTTTAATAAAAGCTAACATTTCCTCGAAATGCAATTGCTTGGTAAATTAGAACTTTGTTTTGGTAGAAATTTTCACATGCTCCATTTATGATTTTGAGAAGCACAGCCCCCTGATGGAATCACACGGCTGTTACTCTTCTGTGTAACTGTTGGGGTCACACTGACTTGATGTATATGTGCTAACAGAGACCTCTATTATGTCTTCTAGTGTTGAAAATATTAAAATACATATCATTTTATTTTATATTAGTTTTATTTCTTCTTTCTGTTAGGGAACCACATCGATATTTTTGGAATTCAGGTTGAGGTCGATGGTAGCATCTATAAATCTCTTTCATCCAAGTAAAAGTAGGTGTGGTCAAGTATCTGCTGCAGGTGGGGGGAGCACGGGGCTGAGTACCACGCAACTCATAGAAGCAGGAGCTGAAAATACGGGGAGTTGTCATACTGATGTTCTTCCTGGTGACCTATGCCTGTCCGAGGGTTCCATCCACACCTGGGGTCTCAGAGGGAGGCGCACTGAGGTCAAGGAGGCCAAAGGTGCCTGGAGGTCTGGGCTCCAACAGCCTCGACAGCCACCTCTGCACCCGAGTCGCTGTCCCTGCTTATCAGGAGGAGATGGACTATCTGGTCCAGTGGGGAATATAAAAAGTAGTGAAAGCACCAAAAAAAAAAAAAAAAAAAGTGGTGAAAGGGAATAAAGGGGAAAGGAGAAAAAATGAGTGGGAAATATCAGAAAGGGAGACAGAACATGAGAGACTCCTAACTCTGGGAAACGAACTAGGGGTGGTGGAAGGGGAGGTGGGTGGGGGGTGGGGGTGACTGGGTGATGGGCACTGAGGGGGGCACTTGATGGGATGAGCACTGGGTGTTATGCTCTATGTTGGCAAATTGAACTCCAATAAAAAAATGTAAAAAAAAAAAAGAAAAAAAGAAGAAAGTTATAAATGTCTTTTGCTCAGTTAAAGAATAAAAAAAATAAAAAAAATATAAAAAAGGACAAAGGCGTCAACTTAAAGGAGCTCCTATTGTTCACCTGAAGACAGTTGAACCTGAGAAGAAAGGATGAGAGGAAAAGTGATAATTGGGGTTCATTGAAGTAAATTAAGGCTTTTGAATGCTGTGAGATTTTTCAATACATAAAGATAAAAGTTCTTTTTATTTTTTATTATTATTTTTTATAAAGATAAAAGTTAATATAAAGTGCACAAAAGATGGCTTGTAATAGAAAATAATGTTCTGAAAATGGATTTTAATAAAAAAGGAATTGTTTAAAAAAAGAAAAAAAAGGAGAGAGAGAGTGACAAATGGCAATTCTGGAGCCGGCTGGGCGTGCTCCGGACCCAGGAAGGGCGGGGGGGGGGGCAGGGGGGTCAAGGGCTCTGCGCAGCCGAGCTGCGAGCCCCGAGCACCGCGGGGTCCGGGCGGCAGGGGGCGCTGTGGCGGGAGCCGCGCCGGGCGCGCGGGGCCCTCTGGCGCCTGGAGGCCGATCGCCTCCTCCCGCCGCTTCCGGCGCGGCTCCTCCGGGCGGGCGGAGGCCGAGGCATGGACCGCAACCCTTCGCCGCCGCCGCCGCGTCGCGACGAGGACGCGGACGAGGACGTGGCCGGGGGGGACTGCATAGGGAGCACCGTCTACAGCAGGCACTGGCTCTTCGGCGTCCTCACCGGGCTCATCCAGGTGCGGGCGGTGGCGCCTCGCGGGGGCCGCCCCGCCCCTCCCCCTCCCCTCCTCCCCCGCCCCTCCCCCGTCCCGCCCCCCTGCAGCCCCCCCGCCCCGTCCCCCCTCCCCCCTCCCCCCTCCCCTCCATCCCCGCCCCGTCCCCCCTCCCCCCTCCACTCCTCCATCCCCGCCCCCCGCCCCGCCCCTTCTCGGGCCCGCGCTCAGCGCCCGGGGACCCCACCACCTCCGGGCAGCCCTCCACGCCCGGGGCAGCGCGGCGGCCAGGACGCAGGAGTGCTGACGGTTGACACCGTTTACCTCTGCACGTTCCCCGGAGCGTCTGGGCGCGTGAATGCGTGGCTCGGCGTTTTGCTCCCCATTCCCTCTGTGTCGCCGCTGAAGCTCGGGCCTAACTCATCTCGTGGACTCTTGTGGCAGCAGAATGAATGGGGCGCCCGGGTGGCGCCGCAGGTTGGCGCCGCCGTGGACCCTGGGCGTGACCCAGGGCGTGACCCCGGAGACCTAGACCTGGGATCCAGTCCCGCGTCGGGCTCCTGCATGGGGCCTGCTTCTCCCTCTGCCTCTCTCTCTCTCTCTCTCTCTCTCTCTGTTCTCATGAATAAATACATTTTAAAAAAGAATGAATGGGGTGATTCTGGAGTCCTTGCAGCTCTGATGCGGAAAGCGTGGCTTCATCCCCTCACCGCTCCGAGCCTCGATTTCTGTCTCCGTTTCTATAAAGTGAGACAAAAACACCTATGTTCTAGCGTACGGGGTATTGTGTAGGTCGTCGTAGGTAGAGCCTGCTTACCGTGGCGCTTGGCTGATGAAGTTCTCAATAAATGAGAACCTTCTTCTTTCGGGGACTTTTTTTTTTTTTTTTTTTCTTAGATTTTATTTATTCATGAGAGAAGCAGCCCAACGTGGGACTCGATCCCAGGACTCCAGGATCACTCCCTGGGCTGAAGGCAGGTGCTAAACCCACAGAGCCACCCGGGGATTCCATTGGGAACTTAACTTACTTTCAGTCTGTTCTCTCCAGTGCATCTACTGCATGGCTGCAGGAATAATCGGCTCTAAGCAAACCAAGCAAAAAAAAAAAAAAAAAAAACCAGGCCGTCCACGGGAACTTATTTTGGTTCTCTTTGCCTGCAGGAGAAAAGCGCACATTTCTTAGAGTGGGGTCCAGGGCTCCTTGCAACCTTCCCAGCCTCATCTGCCCATGACACACTAAGCTACCCACCATCCCCCAAACATCGCTAGGCCCCTTTCTGAACTCTTGCAATTTCTCAGGTACATTCTTCTGCCCTTCTTCCCATGACAAACTCCTATTCTCCCTCAGAAATTCAGCTTGAAGATCACATCCCTTGGAGAAGTTTGCCCACCTTCCCCAGGCATAGGTCACTGGTCCATCGTTTTTGCTTTCATAGCTCTGTCCACAATTCATTTGAATCACTTAGTTTTTTTTTTTTTTTTCCTGTTGTGAAAATTAGTTTACGTGTGTTTTCCCCTCTAGATCCTAAACTGCTTGAAATTAAGGGGTTATATTTATTCATCTCTATATTTCAAGCCCAGTGCCTAGTAACAATATTTATTCCATGAGTGTTTTTTTTTTTTAATGTTATTTATTCATGAGAGACACACACACACACAGAGAGGCAGAGACACAGGCAGAGGGAGAAGCAGGCTCCACACAGCCCAACGTGGGACTCATCCGGGGTCTCCAGGGTCAGGCCCTGGGCTGAAGGCGGCGCTAAACCGCTGAGCCACCCAGGATGCCCTACTTCATGAATGTTGTATGACTAGATCTACCCAGGGTAGATAAATTTTAAGACATAATTTTCATGATTTCATAATTTTTTAAAACAAGGTTTCTGCAAGAGATACTTTGAGGACAGTGTCTTTGTGACTTATGAATGATTATCGGATGATATTATGTGATGAATGCTATGGGCCGCGTTTATCATCACTTTTCTTCCTTTCTGTTGAAGATTGTTAGCCCTGAAAACACAAAATCCAGCTCAGATGATGAGGAGCAGCAGATGGAGCTCGATGAAGAAATGGAGAATGAAATTTGCAGAGTATGGGATATGTCCATGGATGAGGTATGGGGTTGGAAATGAAACTGAGTAGACTGTTGGGTAAGAAGGTGGTAAATGGATTTTTCTTTTTAAGTTTCAGTCCTTAAGTCTCTGGGGGAAAGACTTCAGTGTCTGTAATCACTCATATGGGTCTAGGGAGTGAGCTGTAAATGCTAAACTTTTATTTCTGAGGCTGGAGGATCTGACCAGTCATTAGAGTTGGGCTAAATACATAGTTCTTATGAACATAAGAATACTTGTAGCCCAGGAAGGTTCTGATACTTATCTGCCTAAAGAGAATGCTGACCTTGTGTTTGAGAGCAGGTTGAGAGACTGCTGATGTACCATGATCAAACTAGAAGGGGACAGGAGGGAACCATGTGTATAGAACTGCAAAATAATATTTTAATGTTTGTATTGTACTCTGTAGCTCAACAGCATTTTCATGTTTATGTTCCATTTGCTTTTCATAATAACTCTGTGATACAGATAATACCCTTATTATTTTTTTTTTTTTTGGTAATACCCTTATTTTACAGATACAAAAAGAGATTGGCATACATAATCTCTCACCTAATTACTTGAACTTCTGCAGTGACTTCCTGGTTAAAAATCTTTGTTTTAGTCTTTCCTTTCTCTTCTGTCCTCCACGTTGCCATGAAAGTTCTCATTTTCCTGAAACACAGATTTAATTGTGTTCTGTCTTAAAAATTGTCCATGGCTGGGGATGCCTGGGTGGCTCAGCGGTTGAGCACCTGCCTCCGGCGTAGGACATGATCCTGGAGTCCCGGGATCGAGTCCCACGTCGGGCTTCCTGCATGGAGCCTGCTTCTCCCTCTGCCTGTGTCTCTGCCCCCCCACCCCTCTTTCTCTATCTCTATCTCTCATGAGTAAATAAATAAAATCTTTAAAAAAAATTGTCTATAGCTGTTCACTGGCATCAGTTATTTTCTGGTACAGCTTTATTGATGTATAATTGGCACCAAAAGCCTGTGTATTCTTGAGGTATAATTGATGTACAGAAACTGCATGTATTTAAAGTGCACAGTTGAAAAATTTTGTGTGTGCATACCGACACATGAAGCCATCATTGTAATAAAGAAGACATCTCTCTCACCCTTAGAAGTTTCCGTATGCCTCTTTGTGATCCCTTCCTCTTACCCCTCGCTGCTTCCAGCCTCTTGAGGAACCATTGTCCTGTCACTTCAGAGTAGTTTGCATTTTCTAGTTTTATCTAAATGAGGGCCTATTCTTTTTTTGGAGGGGTCCAGCTCTTTCAGCATCATTGTTTTAAGATTCACGTATGCTGTGTCTGTCAGTGATTTATTTTTTTTATTGCTGAGTGATAATTCATTTTGTGATTTATTCATTTATTCTTCTGTTGGTGGGTATTTGAGTTGTTCATGGTTTATTACAGTTAATGCTGAATTTTTGGGTCTAACTATATAAGACATGTTTTCCTTTCTCTCAGGTGATACCTAGAATAGTATGGGTCATGTGATAGGTGTATGCTTAACTTTTTAAGAAACAGTCCAAATTGTGTTTCTTACAGGTTGTGTAAAAAATTGTGTACTTTCCAAAGTGGTTTTTACATTTTACATTACCATAAGCCGTGTATGAGGTAGAGTTCCAGTTTCTCCTCATTCTCACCAACACTTGGTGTGGTCAGCCTTTTAATTTTAGTCATTCTAAGAAGTGCATAGTGATTCTCATTGTAATTTGGGTTTCCCTAATTACTAACAATGTTGACCATATATTTTTTTAATGTGCTTATTTGCAAACTGCATATCTTCTTTTGGTGCCTGTTTGAATCTTTTGCCCACTTTTTAATTGTGTTGTTTTCTTAGTTTTTTTTTTTCTAAGTTTTATAATTTTAGGTTTTACTGGTAGGTCTGTGATCCACTTTGAGTTAATTTTTGTGTGTGATGCAAGGTATGAGTTGAAGTTCACTTTTTCTGCATATGTTCAAGCTTATTTTTTAAAAGGCTGGCTTTCTCCATTGAATTGCCTTTGTACCTTTGTCAAAAATCAGTTACCTATCTGTATGTGTGAGTCCGTTTCTGGGCTCTGTTCTATTGATCTGTTCATCCATCTTTACGACTGTTTTAATTACTGTACATTTATAATAAATCTTGAAATCAGGTAGTATTAATCTAATAGCTTTATTGTTTCTCTGAGTTGTTTTGGTTGTCCTAGATCTTTTGTATTTCCATATTAATTTTAGAATCAATTTGTTACTTTCTTGACTGGGTTGGAGTTGTGTTTATAGATCATTTAGGGGAAGAATTGATAAATTGAACAAGGTATATCTTTCCATTTATTTAGATCCTCTCTAATTTCTTTTAGCAAGGTTTTGTAGTTTTTAGTGTATAGGTACTTCACATCTTTTGTTAGATTTATTCCGAAGTATTTCATATTTTTGTTGGCTATTGTAAATGGCGTTTTAAAAAAACTTTTGTATGTTTATTGCTAGTATATAGAAATACAGTCGATTTTGTTTAACTTCTATCCTGTAGCTGTATTCCATTTGTGAAGAAAAAGTTTTACTACTTTCTCAATTTGAATTGTTTTTCTTTGTCTTGCACATTTGTCCTGGCTAGAACTTCCAGTATGATGTTGATTAGAAAAGTGGTAAGAGGGGCATCCTCTTGTTCTTAACTGAAGGCCAGAACATTCCGTCTTCTGCCATTAATATCATGAAGCTGCAGATTGAGAAAGTCATGTCTCTCTCTAGTATTCCTGGAGTCTGTATCAGGAATGGATTTTTTATTTTGTCATGCTTTTGCTAAGTTAGTTGAGATGATCATGTGGTTTTCTTTTTATTTTGTTAATATGATGAACTAAGTTGATTGGTTTTCAAGGTGCTAAAATCTTATTAAAAGTTTTATCTAATTTCATGAAAGATTCTCATTTTCTTGTCATTGTCTGGTTTTGGTACCAGGATATGCTGTCCTCAGGGACTGGGAACTTTTCCCTCTTGACTTTTCAGGAAGAGTTTGTGCAGAATTACTTTCTTAAGTATTTGGTGGAATTCAGCAGCGAAGCCATCAGAGCTTGGAGCTTTCTTTATGGGAAGATTATTTGCTTTTTGCTCGTTTACTTTTAGTTTTGTATATTTGTTACTTTAAGAAATAACAGTTTTATTGAGATATAACTCCCTACCATAAAATTCACCATTTAGTGGTTATTAGTATATTGTGCAAAATATTACAAATTCAATTCCTTTAATAGGTACAAGACTTACCTTTGGTAGTTTATGTTCTTCAGGGAATTTATCCATTGTATTCTAAGTTGTCAAGTTTATTGGTATAAACTTGTTAATAATGTCCTTTAATTATCTGTAGAATCTATAGTGATAGCACCTGTCTCATTCCTGGTGTTAGTAATTTGTATCTTCTGTCTTTTTACCCTCATCATTCTGGCTAGGAGTTTAATTTATTGATCTTCATAAAGAACCTAAGGCTGGCCACATCGTGGCTTCTAGCATGTTATCTTGTCTATCTTCTCTGTAGCACTTAGTTCAGTTGTGTATGTGTTGATTGTGCATTTTTCTAGATTAAAAATTCCATGAAACTGGGTCCTTATCTAGCTTGTTCACTAATGTGTCCGCCAGAGCCTCAAACAGTGCCTGTTACTTGGGTTTTGCAGTTAATACTTTAATGAAAAGTGAATGAATGAATGCATGAATGAATGAATGAGTAGCTGAGAGGTAGCATGGTGTGTTGGTTAAGAGCATGGCCTTGAGTCAAGCTCATCTGAGTTCTGTTCTCCTGGCTTTGTTCTACTGATTGTATAATCTTGGGCAGGTTGCTTAGCCTTTTAAAACCTCTGTTTATTAGTGGAGTGGGGCCAGTAGTAATAACCTTCATAGGGATGTTTTGAGAATTAAATGAGATAGTATGCAAACCACTTCACTGTTTGTTATTTACTACTTACTCAGTAAATGTTAATTACCATTATTATTATTATTATTATTATTATTATTATTATTATTGGTGTTGATAGTGTTAAGACTTCCTAACCCTGTACTACTCTACGAATTATTAACTATCATTTAAGTAAATCAGTCTCTCCATACCCTAAGAGTTGCCCACGTGACAAACGGCACTCTGAACACTTAAAGTGGAGAGCATCTGTTGCTGTGACTTTCAGTTTGGAGTATATCTTTGAAAATACTGTATTCTCTGACTGTGCTCTTAGTAATTACAGGATGTGTCTTCTAGTCAACAGTCATGCAGATTACCTTGGTTTCAGCTGCTAGGAAGGATTACTGCCTCTCTTGAGGTGCCTCCAGGGCCCTTTGAAGAGCATTTCCACTTAAGCCATGTAGCCTCTGGTTTTAAGTTAAGCTATTGCAAATATACACTTCAAGTTTGTTAAAAATTGGAGGCGATAGACTGTCAAAAACTTAGTTTTATTTAAATATTGTATAGCACAGATCTCCACAGTGAACTGATTTCGTCTTGGAGCATGTGAGATTGGGTCACATGACCACTGCAGGTTCACTCACCTATGTGGTGCATCCCTATCAGTGCTGTGGCCTGAGCAAACTCTAGGAAGGACATATGAAGCTGTCGTGTTACACTGTGATCAGAATTAGTTTCTGGAAAAAAAAAAAAAAATTAGTTTCTGTTGAGAATTTTGAAAGCACAAGTTCTGATTTGGGGCATAACCCAGTAGGTGTTTTAATTTCCCCCATTGTGTTTAAACTCTTAGAAGATAGGAATTATGAGTTTTACGCTTTTTCCTTACGCCAGTGTTTGGCAGGATACCTGGCAGCCAGCAAGTGTGTTTGAATGAGTTAACATTCCTGGTGGCTAGAAAGATCATAAGGTAAATGCATTCAAGGCAGAAAAAAAACAATCTCCTGGAATATCACAGTTAGTTTAAATTTGTTTATGAATTTGTTCCATTGCCTTGGGATCAGATAGCACAAAGACTCTAACATTACTTTCATGTAATGATACAATTCCTGACCTAATAGCTTTTTTTTCTTGAGCCTGATAGGAGGTATATATAGAATTTTTTTTTTTATGGTTGTCTGAACTATGGGGTTTAAAGAGGACTATTCAGCATCCAAATTAATTGTCATTTTTTATTTTCAGGATGTGGCTTTATTTCTCCAAGAATTTAATGCGCCTGACATATTTATGGGAGTATTGGCCAAATCCAAATGTCCTCGATTAAGAGTAAGTATGTGCATTTTTACAGCTGCCTCTTTGGAGCAGTACCAGCAGATAGTGCTAGATAGTCTTTCATTTTTCTCACTTTAATTTTCTTGCTGGCCACAAATCAGTCCTCAGACTTTTATTGAATATTGCTGGGCACTAGATGAGGTGCTGTTTACAATTATTAGAGTCGTAGGATTTTAGATATGGGTTGGACCAGGGAGATCAATACTTTCATTTAACAGCAGTGGGAAACAGGCATAACCGAAGTTATGTTCCTAATATGTGGCAGAACAGGAAATATTGCCCACACCTCCCATTTCTGTTGATTGCTTTTTTTTATTCATAAAATCCTCCACTGCTTAAAAACCTTCATTCTAAACTCAGCCCAACATTCAGAACTTTCCATAATCTGAATCTAATTCATCTTTTCAGCATAAAATCTGCCGTGCAGATGGTCCTTCTAATTTAGCAAGGCCTGTCTCCTCCTTGTCTCAGTAGCTTACTGTGATTATCACCATCTCCATGCCTCCCTTCCTACGCTCCATCCCTCTCAGGATTCATATTTGTTAGCCTAGGTGCTACTTTTCCTCTAAGCCTTCCCAAACAAGTAAGCTCTCAATGGTCATTGCTGATAGTAAACTCTCCAAAAGAATTATCTGCGCTTCTCATTTAGTCTTTATGTTGTGTGTGCAGTGGATTGTGTTTTTGTGTCATTTAGGTTGCCATGTGCTATGAGTATCATGGGTGATCAGTAAATATTAAGTAATTATACTTAATAACTGAAGTTATTATACTGGATAACTGAATTATACTGAATAACTGTTTACTAAGTATGGTTATTTGGTTTTACCACTCCGTGAGATAGGAATTTATCTTCACTTTATAAATAAATGAGCTGAGTCTCCAGTTAATTTGTCAAGGGTCATAAACTGGGAAAAAATGGAGCTGGGATTTGAGCCTAGCCGGCCTGACTTCAGTATAACCACTGAACTGTATCACCTCTCTTTCTCTGAAATTATGAAGTGGAGAATTATCTAGCATATTTTTACAAATTGAATGCTGAATTCAAATTTTTTTAGGACCAGTGTTCTATCTAAAATGGGGCTTGATGAACTGATGGACTACTTTTTTCTTCGGTTATTACATTGGTATAAAAATTTGACCGTTAATATGATTTTCTCCTGGATTTTTCTAACTTGAATACATTGACTCTTGATTAGTTCTTAAAGAAAATAAGTTTATGTCAGTAATGGCACCTTTCAGGAATTAGTCATATCATTATATATGTCTGTGAGCCATAGCGTGTCTGTAACAGTGATCCTCTGCCTTGGGCACGTGTTAGAATGGAACACGGGCTCTCAAACCTCAGCAGGTCCCAGAACCACTGATTTCTGGGTCCACCCCCGAGTTTCTGATCCATTAAGTTTGTGGTAGGATCGAGGCTATCTAACAAGTTCCCTGGTGATGCGTGTGTTCTGAACCAGAGCCCACATTTTGAGAAGTTTTGCCCTTGGGACCTTTGAAAAATCTTGAGTTAGGCCCTACTCAGATCAGGTGAAACAATCTCCGAATGTGAGACTCCACACGACTTTTAAAGTTCCCTCAGCTGAATGCGGCTAGCAGCCAAGACGAGAAACATGGTCTTCGTTTGGAAGTTCAGTCATTCTCCTCCCCCGCCTTTTTTTAAGATTTATTTATTTATTTATGATAGACATAGACAGAGAGAGAGAGAGAGAGAGAGAGGCAGAGACACAGGAGGAGGGAGAAGCAGGCTCCATGCTGGGAGCCCGACACGGGACTCGATCCTGGGACTCCAGGATCGTGCCCTGGGCCAAAGGCAGGCGCTAACTGCTGAGCCACCCAGGGATCCCCAGTCATTCTCCCTTTAATCTGTAAGGAAATGTCTGTGTGTCTCTGCAGCTTCTGTTCTCCTTGAATCTTTTCCCAGCATTTGACAGCCCTTGTTTTATTGAAACTTTCCCTTCCTGTAGCTTTGATGCCACCTCGCTCTCCTGGTCTCTGGCTTCGTCACTTACTTCTCTTGTCACTTTTATTGGCTTTTTTCTTTCTTCCTACACACTGAGTGTGGATTCTTTCTAAGGTGCAGACCCAAATCCCTTGTCCTCTTTAAATTCATTTCTTTAGTGAGCTCATCCGCTCTTTACACCTTTTAAGTTGGGAGTCTGTGGGATCAGAGCTGTGCCCTTCCTTCTGATAGCTGGTGGCACATGCATTCTCTACCTGCATGCTGCATTTTCCAGTCCACAGTGCTGTATGTCGGGACACAGTGATGAACACTCCTATCTGGTCATAAAAATTATTTGCTGTGGGGGCACCTGGGTGGCTCAGTTGGTTAAGCATCTGTCTTTGGCTCAGGTCATGATCCTGGGGTCCTGGGATGGAGCCCCGCATTAGGCTCCCTGCTCAGCGGGGAATTTGCTTCTCCCTCTCCCTCTGCCTGCCACTCTCCCTGCTTGTGCTCTCTCTCTCTCTTTCTCTGTCAAATAAATAAATAAAACCTTTAAAAGAAAAAAAGAATTACATGCTGTGTTTGGTAAGCAGTAGCCTCCCAGGCCCTATACTGGAGATTCTGATTCAGTAGCTCTGAGATGGGACCCAGAAAAATGTATTTTTAACCCCTTCTCTGCCCAAGTGATTCTTACGTTCCAGCGAGTTTGGAAATTAACTGCCTAACTGAGCTCCTTGTGTCCTTTCCTGCACTTTCTTTTCCAATTTTCCTGTCAGGGGGACCATAGCTCCAACTGGAGAAATGAAGAAACTTGAAACCGAGGAGTCAGGTTCAACTGCCTTCTCCCATCAGATGATTTTGCTTTCCCCTGAGTCCTTCTCAACTTCATCCCTTTCCATGCTTGCCATCACCACTGTCATCTTCGCACACCTTCATTTCCTGAGATGTGGTATGGCATAGCTGTTAAATGCTCAGGCTCTTCTGTTGCATAGTCAGAGATCCTGGCAGGTTGCTTAATTGCTCTGTGCTTTAGTCCCCTCTCATCCGAAAAATGGGGATGACAACAGTACTGCCTTATAAGTTATTATGTGAATAATAATACATGGAAAGTGCGTGGAATAGTGCCTGGGCCTAGTACATGCTAAGTAAAAATTGGCTCTTATTACTGAGGTTATTAACTTCCTGTAACATGTTTCACTATGCACTATGCATTTTGCTGCTGATGTAATCTTCCTAAAATAATATTGCAGTATGCTGCTGCCTCCTTTCTTGAGGATCTTTGTAGATCCACATAACCACCTAGATTAAATTTAATCTCTTCAGCATGGCATTCATGTCCCTTAATCCTGATCCTTTTTACCTGCTGTATTTATCTCATGCTATTCTTCAGGTGTGTGCAACAGCCAAGCTGCTTTCTTTAGGTTCAGTGTATTAGCCATGTGCATTATTCCCTTCCCATCTTTGCTGATGCTTTCCACTTGCCCAGATGTCTTTCTTCTTGTTTACTTGTCTGAATCCTACTAACCATTTAACACAGTTCATCTGTAAGATTTCTCCTTCCATAACCCATGCCTGCCTTTGATATTTCTTTTGCTTGTGTCTTTCATCCCTTGTCAAATGCTATAAACTTATCAAGATTAGGATGCAGGGAGTATACTTCTATATGCTACCTCGTCTTCTCTTCTGCCTCCATACTTGACTCAGTGAAATTTTTTTTCAAGTTGTTATTTTTGTTTGTGTCTTTTATCTTTGAGACATTGTGACCTATGACCTATGACATTTGATTTGGCAGGAAATCTGCGTGGGAATTTTAGGTAATATGGCCTGTTTCCAGGAGATATGTGTGTCCATCAGCAATGATAATAATCTTGGGTAAGTTTTACTATATAAGAATTATGTTTTTACAAAAATATTTCATATCTCTAAGGAAATCTGAATACATAGGAGATACAGAAACATTTTATGAAATATAGTACTTCCTTTTTCCTGTTTTATAGTCACCAGGAACTTAATTATATATTGATGGTAGCTGGGGGCTTTCACCGTTTTTATGGGCATCATTGAGGATTTAGGCCTGTTTCTTTATTGGTAGCAAAGGATGAACCATCAGCAGGTGGTAAGCCTGGTAAGGTAAGATCAAAGGGGGGTCAAAAGCTTGGCAATGGGGCACCTGACCAGAATCCCAAATAATTTAGGCTCAGCGAATCCCAAGACTCAGAGAGCTAGAATCTGGAAAAACTAGACTTAGTGACCAGGGTTTCCCTGAGAACTCTTGACTAAGATCTCAGGATAGAGCTTGTTGACAAATTAGAAGATACAGATTGCCTCAGTGATTCAAAGGCTTTCATATTTTCGCTTGGACGCTAGTTCTTTTTACATGTGGGAAAGTTTTAGGCAGAGGGTTTTTTGGTGGAAGACCTACTGATTACTTTAAGAGATCTGAGAACACCCTGGAGTTATATGCTAAGTTTCACCAACCTGTTCATTTTCCAGTTCATGACTGTTAGTCAGAATTTCAGAGAAATTTATGCCCTCAGTAGATTAAGAAAAGTGTTCTGGGTGATTATTGTCAGCTAGGGTTGTGAGGGTTTATCACAGGATTTAAGTACCTGGGTCTCTAAAATAGAGATGATTACCTCTTCTAGGTGTAAAGTGACTTTGAGATCCTAGTTCAAGATGTTTTCAGTAATTCAGCAGTCATTCATGCAATAAATGACCTAGGATTATATTTTGTCTCTAGTGGTTCCTATCAAAAATCTAAGAATGAGTCATATTAAAATTAACATGGAGCAATTCACATTGGTGATGGAATATAAATTTGTTCAGCCATTTTAGAGCAGTTGGGCATTATTTTGTTAAGTTGGAAGATAGGCAATGCAGATGCTGTGATCAAGTGATCCCACTCATCTGTATGGTAAGATATACAGTGCACACATGTATCAGCCAAAAAGTGTTACAGGACATTGCTTGAAATGGCCCCAGTTAGAATCAACTCACATATCTATCAGTAAGTAGTAGGCTGGAAAAATAAATTGTTTTATATTCATATGGTGGAATGTTCTGCAGCAGTGAATCAAAAAATAATCCCCATGGGAAAATGTGGGTAGACCTTAAAAGACATGGTGTTGAGCAAAAGAACTAAGACTCAGAAGAATACATACAGTATAATTTTTTCACATAAAATTCAAAGCCAAAATATATGGAATAATTATAGAGTGAAACAAGGATATAATTGCTGGAAAAGTCCAGGTAGTAGTCATTTCTAGGTGGTAAAGAGAATTGTGATTTGGAAGGGACAAAGAAAAGCTATGGAGATGTAGCACTCTTCTGTTTTTTGTAAATATATGTTTATTTCATAATTATTCATTAAGTATTAATTTCTTGTATATATACTATATTTACAATGAAAATGTTGAAAAAAATTAAATGAAAATACTGCTTAGACATTTGAAGTGAGAGAAGTGATGTATATTGAATTAACTTCTTTATTTGTCTATAAGACAGGTATTATTGCACTGTTTGTATGATTCAGACCCTCCCACTCTTCTGGAAACAAGCCGGTATGCTTTCTTCTTTCAATGGATTCTGTATACTCACTTATACAGGAATCTGGGAGAATAAAGTTAATTCTTTATGGCATTTCCTTCTGTTTTTCAAACCTAGATACTCAGCTCGTGTTTATCTTCTAGGTTGTTGCTTACTTGTCTTTCTCAAACAGAAGTGGCCAGTGTCTGGGTTGAAAGAATCCGGGAATATCCAGCTATTTATGATAGCATTTGTTTCATTATGTCAAGTTCAACAAATGGTAAGTCACAATGTAATCTAGGAAAAATTTTTGGTTCTATTTAATATTTAGGAAACCATGTAACTATTTCTGGAGGTAGCTTTAAAAAAAGCATTGAGTCTAAGGTAAAGTATTTCTATTCAAGATATAAAATTTCTTCTTAAGCTGCGAGGATACTGATAAATCCTCATTTAAAAATGAAGGAAGACAAGCAAATTTAAACAAAGGAGATGAATAAATTGCCCTCTGAATTAGTAAAGTTTTGGCAAGATTTGGCTTTTTTGGAATAGCTTTAGGAATTTTCATTAGTCTTACTGCTTTTAAAATTTTGTTTCTCATTTCAATATTTGTTTTATTATCTGCAGTTGACTTACTGGTCAAGGTAGGGGAAGTTGTGGACAAGCTTTTTGATTTGGATGAGAAGCTAATGTTAGAATGGATTAGAAATGGGGCTGTTCAGCCTCAGGACCCACCCCAGGAAGACTCAGAAGAGCAGCCGGTGTTTAGGATTGTGCCCTGTGTACTTGAAGCTGCCAAACAAGTACGGTAAGTGAGCTCTTTTGTGAGATTATTCTTGGAAAATCCAATTGCTAGACATATCCTTAGATACAAGTTTCGGGTCCTAATGTTCCGTCAATCTTTGTCAGGTTGGATTCACTATTAATATTTGTGGTGACAGTGTATTTGCTCCTTTAAAAAATCATAATAGTTATAAAGTACTTACTATAATATTACTTAGCTATAGGCTATTTTCTAGCATATTATGGTTACAGTCTTAAAATTTTCTGCAGTTTTGTGTGATTTAAGTCAAATAGAAAAGAACTTGTTTTTTATCTTCCATTTTTCAGTTAACGTCAGACATCATTTGTTTTCTTTTATCTCCAAGCCTTTGCATATCATGTTTCTTTTACCTTAAATACTTCTGCAGGTCTATTCGTAAACATCATTTTTCTTAAGATACCTTTCCTGACTCTCCAAGCTTAATTAAGTCTGCTTGCCATGTGGTCCTCTAGCACCTTGGACTTCTCTTAGTATTACAGATTCATATCACTTTACCATAACTGTTCTTTAGTTCTCTTCTTTTCTTTAGACAATAAACTCCATGAAGATAGAAACAGTGTTTTACACCTGTTTCCCAGCCGCTAACATAGTGCCTGAAAATAGTAGGTACTTAGTATTTGCTGAACCATCTTTTTTTATTGTTTGCTTTCTTTTTCTTAATCATTTGAAGAACTAAGATTGTGAATTTCTAGGAATCCAAGCTGTTGATCACAAAAATTAGTATTCTCAGCTAGGGAGGTTGGGGAGTCCTGAAGTCGTGAGAACATTGTTACTGTTGATGCTTGCGGCAGTGGGGCTTTCACTCACTATATAAATGTTTTAGTCACTTTTCATTCTGATTATTCAACTATGCCAGAATGATGAAGTATCACCTAGAAGGTTTCTGTATTGTTGCTTTTGTGGGACAGGGTGAAAAAATTTTTTTACTTCTTTCTTGTGTGTGGATTATATTTCATAATTTTTTGTTGTTGTTGTTTTTTGACTGTTTTCCCCATTAAAATGTAAGCTCTGGTGAGCACCAAGACTTTATCCTATTCCCTGTTTTACCCTCAGTACCTGAGGGGAGTGACTAGTACAGAGTGGTAAGTATTTGTTGAATAAATGAATGATTTGCAGTCTCATAGAATTGTTGATTCAGTGCTTTTGCTTTTTGTATTTAGTTCTGAAAATCCAGAAGGGCTCGATGTTTACATGCATATCTTACAGCTGCTTACCACAGTGGATGATGGAATTCAAGCAATTGGTAAGATGTTTTATAGGAAAGCACCGGAGTTACTCATTGAGTTGTTTTCTGTTTTTATATTACCATTTTCTTTATCATTTTTTATTAAGTACAGTGTCCTGATACTGGAAAAGACACTTGGAATTTACTTTTTGACCTGGTCTGCCATGAATTTTGCCAGTCTGATGATCCACCCATCATACTTCAAGAACAGAAAACAGTGCTAGCCTCTGTTTATTCAGTGTTGTCTTCCATCTATGCATCACAGGCTCAACAGGAGTATCTAAAGATAGAAGAAGGCAAGTACCATTTTAGTTCACTGAAGTAAATTCTATTCTCGTCTGTCAGATTTTAAAGCCCAGGCTTGTGATTATTGTTCATGTGGTTGGTTGGTTGGTTGCTTGGTTTCTTTCTTTCTTAGTGCTTTTATTCCCCTGATTACAAAAATACTATATGCTCAATAAAAAAAATTTGTAAAATTTATAAAAGGAAGTGTAACACTTGTAATCCCACCATCCAGACCAGAAATAATTACTTTATACTGCTTTTTAGGCAAATTTTTTCATTTAGAAATATAATGGGAATATTTTGCTATGTAAACAAATGGCGTTTCACAGAGTGAGTTTTGGTTTTTTTTTTTTTTTTTTAAGACTACAGTTAAATCCAGGATCCATTTAGAATTTATTCAGGTGTTACATGTGAGGCATGGTTTCAGCTTTTTTCCTAGATGGCTACTCGGTTGTCTTAGCATCTCATTTAGTGAATAAACCAGCTTGTCCACACTGATTTGAAATTTTATCATTTGCTATGTTCTGAGTTTCCCTATATATTTTATTCCCTTCTATATTGCTGTATTCATGTATGGGTAGCCATGGTTTTAAAATATTTTAGTGTCGAGTAAGGCTAGTCTGCTTTCATCCTAATATTTCAGAATCTTTTTGACTATTATTGTTTAATATTGAATTTAATTAACAAGTTACGAAAACTAGAATCTTCCTGATATTTTTATTGAGATCACATTAAATTTATAGTATCCAAGAACAGGTTACACTTTTCCATTTGTTCAAGTTTTATTTTGTGTCTTCAGGAATGTTTTATGATTTTCTTCATATAAATCTTGCATATTTCTTATTAGGATTATTCCTAGTTATTTTATCTTTGGGGTTGCTATTGTCTATGACATCTTTTCTTTCCATTAATTGTTGCTGTTGGAATCTATGAACACAACTGATTTCTGTATATTAATTTTGCATCCATGAATTCTCTTGCTATATTTAATAGTTGTTTCAGTCATAACCTTGAGATTTATCTGATACAGCTTTGGATTTAAGTTAGATATGTTTTATCTTTTTTCTGCCTCTGATTTCTTTCTCTTATTTAATGGGTTGCCTTGTACCTCAGGTGTTAAATGCTAATGATAATAGAAAACATCCTTACCTTATTCCTAATTTTATTGGAAATGATTCTAGCATTTCACCATTAGTCATGATATTGTTATTTACATTTTACCATATAAGGAAAAATTAATTTATTTCTACTTTATTAGAGTTTTTAATAAAAAGTGCATGTTGAGGAGCACTGTTACTGGGTATTATTCTGTATGGTGGCAAATTGAACACCAATAAAAAATAAATTTATTATTTAAAAAAATATTTACATTTAAATAAACCAGTATATGGCTTATGTATGTAGTTCTAACATTTAGGAAGGTGCATATTTTTGGTCTAATGGTTACCTTTATAATTATGACTGCTACAAAAATAGAATCATAAATTATAATTTAAAAATCATTAAAATCTAAAAAAATAAAAAATAAAAATAATTTAAATCTAATAACTTTATATGTTCTCATTCATTTGGGGAATATAAATAATAGTGAAAGGGAATATAAGGGAGAAGAAATGTGTGGGAAATATCAGAAAGGGAGACAGAACATAAAGACTCCTAACTCTGGGAAACGAACTAGGGGTGGTGGAAGGGGAGGAGGGCAGGGGGTGGCGGTGAATGGGTGATGGGCACTGAGGGGGGCACTTGACGGGATGAGCACTGGGTGTTATTCTGTATGTTGGTAAATTGAACACCAATAAAAAATAAATTTATTATAAAAATCTAATAACTTAAAAGCTATATCTTTTTCTTATTTATTTTATTTTATTTTTTATTTTATGATAGTCATCACAGAGAGAGAGAGAGGGGCAGAGACACAGGCAGAGGGAGAAGCAGGCTCCATGCACCGGGAGCCTGATGTGGGATTCGATCCCGGGCCTCCAGGATCGCGCCCTGGGCCAAAGGCGGGCGCCAAACCGCTGCGCCACCCAGGGATCCCCAAAAGCTATATCTTAATGTTAATAATTCCTTATCAATTTTTCCTCATACTTTCAAATTACAAATTCAAGTCTCAGGGATGGCATTCCTGAATTATATTTTAAAATATCATTTTAAGTTTTTTCTTCGAGAGCAGTAATTTTGTGTAGGACCTCCTTTCCTCTCTTCCATAATTCTTTTTTCTTCATTTAAAAAAAAAACAAACCAAACCCTCTTTATTGTCCCTTCATTTTGCTCTTTTCTTTCTGACCACCATGTCCCTTTCTGTGTGTTGAACAGTGTCCACCCTCCTTTGTGCTGCTGCTAGTTTTGCCTTCATTTCGGTGGTGGCTTGAAGTTTTCTTTTAGTTTCTTCCTTGAGTTTTGCCAGCTCAGGTTTCCTCTCCTGTTGTCATTCATTTCTCAGTCTGACCTCTTCTGTATCTGCTTTGTACTTGATTACGTGTTGTTTTAAAAATCATGGCTCAATATTAATATCTGTAAACTTCATGTTAGCTTCTTTTGGTGAGTATTCTTCATCTTTTCTTTTTTCCCTTGTTCTTTCTTTTCTTTGTTCTTTTAAGTGTCTTTGTGTTGCTCCTATGCTGGTTTCCTTTTGCTTACTCACCTTTGAATGACTTGAGTTTTTCCTGGACTAGCCGTTTGCAGGAAGTTCACAGAGGAGAGTGGCTAAAGCTGTCTTCTAGGCTCCTAGGAGTTGGGTCTGTGAGTCTTCCAGCTCTTTTTACCAGGTGAGAGATGGCTGTGGTGAAGTCTTGCCTTTCCCCTTGCCATTTGCTTCCTGCAAATGTGGCTTGTCTATGGAATTAGTCATTTACCCCCTCTTAGTCTGTTTCTTATAATCCCCAGGGGAGCTCCAGCTGCTATCTTGCACGTTCCATTCCTGCTCTTGCAAACAAGGGATCCTGGATTTGCACCTCAGAGTATGTGCTTTACCTTAAAGAAATAGACTTTCCTGGCTCTTTCTGAGACGTACAGCCTCGGGCATCCTTTCATCACTTGCTCCTGCACCTTCTGCTTGATTGACACTATTTCCACTTACCTTGTGTTTGAGGTTTCTGCTATCTCCTAATTTGATCTATGCTGGCATTTGTTTTTTGTTGCTTATGTTCTTTTTTTTGTGGTGATTTCTGAAAGGAGAAGGGGAGGAAATGCTGACTTTGAGCCCAAATGCTCTTTTTAACCTCTTCGTATATATGCTCTTTCTGTTGAAAATCATTAGTTTTTATTTGCAATACTTGGAACACATCTTTCTTGATGTTATGAGTCTGGGTGTTTTTTAGTCCCACCACCACTCCCAACCCTCAACTCCCTGAAAATTTCTGTATAATTTTTATGATTGGGGGAGAAAGTGTGAAGATGCTCTTTGAACTCTAAGCCTCTAAATAACCCTCACCTACTCATCCTGCCCTAAGCCTTGAATAAGGGCTTTGCAGAGTTAGGGCTAGGGGTGAGAAAGAGAAAGATGGTATAGTGTAGATTGATGTGATCTACAGGAACAAAATGGAGTAAAGAACTGAGTGTTAGAGTCCAGAGTTAGTGACAACACAAGGGAGAGAGTGGGAATAAATCCAAGGGGAATATAGTAAAACAGCCCTACAGGCTGAGTGCTTTGAAGAGGTGACATTGAGTTGAGAAATAAGAGATATGATTTCCCTAGTTTTTTGGTTTCCTTAATTTTTTTTTAAAAAATGTCATTTTTCACATACAATAAATACCTAATCTGGAAGTGAAGTTAGATTATCTGGATGATAGATTAGATTAAATCTGGATTCAATGCTACGGAAAATCCTGCTTCCTGAATTTGTAATTGTGATGCAGAAATGGTAGGGTTAGAATCAGTGGTTGAATCAAAGTGAGATACCTTTTAACATGATCATGCTATAGCATACATTTGAGTCTGAGCTTTATTTTTACCTTTTCTGTTCAGTTTTTTAAATAGGCCCATTAAAATGACAATTCAGTTTTTTAAGAAATCATACTGTTTCTGAAATTTAACTTAAAGGAATATGTAAAAGCTTTAAGATGTTGATGATAAAGTTTAAAATTGAAAATCTTTCTCAGTATGGTCTCCAATGTCCATAGGACTTTTGCCCAGCTGTCTAAAAACTTGTCTTGTGTCCCCTTCTTTCCCCCTTGCTTCACTTGGCTTGAGCCACAATGGCTTTTTTGTTTCTCAGCCCATTTCCTTTCTGGGATTTTTCACTTATTGTTCTCCTGCCTAAAACATTTTCCTGGACTCTGCATTGAGGCTTCTCCTTTAGTACTGTCCTCACCTCAGAGAGCTTTCCTGCCAGCTGCTTTATGATATTCCCCTTTAATTTCCTTCATAGGTAGAATTCACTGAAGGCTGAGATGATCTGCTTTAGTCATTAGTTTGAGAATATGAAAATGTAAGCATCTTGCAGGCTGAGTTCTCAATGATCTTGTTTGCCATCATATCTCTGATACCTAACGTAAACTCTAGCGACTAATAAGCTGTTTAGCACTTTTGAATGAATCAATCAGTCAACAAAAGGAGAAATGGTCATATTTAACTGGCTAATCCTGTGCTTTTCAATATGTTTGTACATTAGATCTTCCTCTAATTGACAGCCTGATTCGTGTCTTACAAAACATGGAACATTGTCAGAAGAAACCAGAGAACTCGGCCGACTCTAACACGGAAGAAACGAAAAAGTCTGACTTGACCCAAGATGATTTCCACTTGAAAATCTTAAAGGATATTTCGTGTGAATTTCTTTCTAATATTTTTCAGGTTTTAACAAAGGTAGGAAAGACATATTGATGGTTTCTTCAGCAAAAGAAAGTATGGATTACTTAATGCTCCAAGTGTTATTATCACTGTATTTTTTTAATATAAAAGTAGTATAATGAGGCACCTGGATGGCTCAGTCAGTTAAGTATCTGCCTTCGGTTTAGGTCATGATCCTGGGGTCCTGGGATCGAGTCCTGCATTGGGCTCCCTGCTCATCGAGAAGTCTGCTCCTCCCTTTGCCATTCTGGCTTGTGCTCTCTCTTTCTCTCTCTCTCTCTCTTAAATAAAATCTTTAAAATAAATAATAAATTAAAAAATATTACATACATTTGGGAAAGTAGAGAAAGAAAAACGTTATAACTGTAACTTTATAATCGTAACTCAGCAACTTGATAGGGTTTGGTATGTTTATATATATGTTTTTCACACACTTATAATCCAGTATATAGAACTTTATAGACTGTTCTTTTCACTAAACATTATGTTATGAGCCCTTTTTCAGACTCTAAATTTACTGAAAGACCTTTCACTGTGACCAGTTTGTTTAATACCCAATTTGTCACACACACACACACACAAAAACACAACCACCAGTTTTCATAATTTACTACAAACATGTTTTGGGAAATATTCTTCCTGAATATGCTCAAGATTGTTCGCATATTCTTCCTTTGAGCATACTTTCTACCCATATATTTTAGAAAAATATTAATATAACTATGAAGAATATATTCATATTCATTGCATTTTTTTTTAATGAAGGATATTTCTTAAAAGATGTTTCTGTTATTCTGGTAATTTGGTGTTTTTGGTCAAGTATTCTGCTTCTCTAGATTTGGGTCAGTTACTTGAGTACAGATTTTCGGAAGTTAGATGACTGAACTTGGCACTATACAAGTAAAGATGGCTGAGGCCTAATGGCTGCATATTGCCCCAATTGTTTACGTGAAAATGTTGGCTTTACAGGATCCTTATTACCAGGTATTATAATTTTTATGTCAAGTAAAGTTCAGTAGGTGAGAAATTGTGCCTTATTTTGATTTGCATTTTTTATTAAGTTGAATATCTTCCCATATATATATATGTGTGTGTGTGTGTGTGTGTATAGAATATATACACATAAAATACATGATAAAATATATACATATATATTTTAAATATTTTATTTATTTATTAGAATGCGCGTGATCAGGCGAACATGAGGGGGGGGAGGGGAAGGGAGGGCAAAGGGAGAGGGAGAAGCAGGCTCCCCGCTGAGCAGGGATTCCCTACACAGGGCTTAGTCCCAGGACCCTGGGATCATGACCTGAGTTGAAGGCAGATTTTTCATATATGGGCACTCCTCCATATATTTGTATATTATTTAAGTTTCTTACTTTATACATTTATCTATTTTGATTATTTACCTGAACTCTTTGGGCAATAATACTATCTTTTGCATATTCATTGCAAGTGTTTTTCCTGTTGTTTGCTGTCACCTTTGTGTGTCCTTTTTGTTTTTGAAGGGATGTTTATTTTTAAGTGACAGGAATATTGAAGGAAGGTTAACTGAGAATAAACCAGGGATATGTCATGAAAAATCTTATGTGCCATATCTAATGGAATATGGATTTAGTCTTGAGGATTGAGGAGCTACCAAAGGCTTTTGTTTTAAGGATCAAGTGAGATGATCTCTTTTGAAAGATTACTCTAAAAGCAAGAGAGAGGATTAGAGAGAGTTGAGACTGGAGGCCTGCAGACCAACCAACGGGCTCTTGTGGGTGGTAATCTTCAGGAGTAATCTGAAAAATAATGAGACCCCAAACCATGGAAGGGTGGATGGAAAGAAGGGATGGGATAAGGGAGATTTAGTAGAGTAGAATTAAACTCTTAGGGGGAGGGGTCAGCAGCAACAGAAGAGGAGGAAAAAAATCTTAGCTGTATCTCAGGTTACTGCTTTGTGCAGCTGGATGGGTGGCTGGTGGTCCCTTCCCTAAAATAAGGACTACAGTGGAACAGAGTTTGGGTTACATAAAGATGAATGATGCTGAGCTCAGTTTGGGACATTTGAAATGCCCATAGGATCAGTAGGGAATTACTGATATAAATCTACTGATTTGTATTTATTGATCAGATAAAACTTTAGAAATTTTCCTTTTTGAACATTAAATCTTTGTTTGTTTTAGGAGACTGTGGCTCGGGGACTAAAGGAAGGCCAGTTAAGCAAACAGAAATGTTCCTGTGCATTTCAAAATCTTCTTCCTTTTTATAGTCCAGTGGTGAGTATGAGTAAATGTATAGGTGGCTGAGTTGTAGAGAATTACTATATGTTTTTATGTAAGTACTTATTATCTCCTACCATTGTCAAAAAAGATTGTGTATACAATTCACATGATTTAATGCCATTGTCAGATAGATGATTGTTGGGTAATTCATGGGACTAGCCTAGTGATTCTAATTTTAAGAGGAAGGATCAATACTGAATTTATTGGACCTCTTGCCGTTATAAAGTAAATAGCATGTATATTAAGCAAAGATAAGATTCTTGGGTAGGAATGATAGTATGTTTTAGGGCTCTTGAAATTGTATCACATTTGCTACCATTAGAGGCAATTTGAAAGTAGGAACCTTTTTAGGAAAATGAAGTTTGGAATATGGTAGTGAGAGGAGCCTAAAGGACCCTAAAGTAATGGACCCTAAAGGAGAAACAATGTAAGTATAAATAGTAGTTCAAGAGTAAAACTAAATGAGAAGGGCTAGTTACTTCTTTGATGTTTTGAAGAACCTGGGAATGACTATTACTGCCATCTGGGGATCTATCAACATTTCTTTTCCTTTGGACTATTTAGAAACCACAGATAGAACATTTTTATCAACAATTGGTATCTTAAACCACCATTTCTTCTACTTATATTTATTTGGCTCTTTTGTTTGACTCACAGATAGAAGATTTTCTCAAAATTCTACATGAAGTTGATAAGACTCTTGCTGATGACCTGGAAGAAAGCTTCCCAAATTTGAAGGTTCAGACTTAAAACCTGAATTGAAGTTTCTTCTGCCCAATAAATGAACTTTGTTTCTTCACTGGCAGTTGAAATTGACCAATACCTAAAGCTTATTGGACCCTGATTGTATGATATTATACCCATGCCCTTCTCCCTGTCTTATCTCACTTTCATTCGGCTTTGGAACCTGGAGTTTTGCCTGCTGTCAAATTCAACCCCCTCCACACACAATTTTTTTCATATAGTTTTGTGTTATTTGTCCTCTTTAGGTAAAGAAAACAGAAATACAAGGTTATCATTGATGTTCTTTTTTAGATTGAGGCGTTGGTAAGGATTTTCTTCATACCTCTTAATTTGATTTTTACATGAGAATTTTGTATTTGTCTCCACTGCAAGTACATTCAGCTGTGCTAACAGAAAACCCTACTCTAAGAGCCTAATCTGATAGCTTTTATGTATCTAATGCAATAAGAAATCCAGAGGTGGGCAGTCTAGCCCTGATTTGTTGACTCAGGGATCCTGATTCCTTTTACTTCTCCATGTGGTCTGCATGTAGACTTTTGTGTTCATATTTACTGTCTTGTGGTTAAGGGGGCTGTAACATCTCTGGACCTTCCATCCACATTCAGGGAGGAAAAAGGAGAAAGAGGCAAAGGGGCCTTGTCCTAGCAAGTCTTTACCTTCATATTTGTAAAAGACAGCCCTCCTCACCCAGAACCATGTTGATGGCCATCCCTAATTGCAGCTATTTGAAATCAACCCCCCCCCCTTTTTTTTTCTTCTAGGGTCAATAGGTGAGAAAGGCACGAAGAGAAGGGAGTTATAAAAGGCTTTTTGATAGGCAATCTGTGATATATGCAAACACATCTTATCTTAGCCTTTTGTGATTATTGTGTCGATCAGATGCCAGATTGTTAGTAATAACTCAGAAATAGTTTTTAGTTTAGCTTTGTTACAGTTCAATTTTTTTCAATGTTGTAAATACGAAGATAGAAATATAACATTTTCATGAAGGCACATTAGCAGAATTCTCTATTTTCAGCATAATTCCAGTGGTTGAATTTCAGGAAATGATTTGCTTGAGGGAATTCAGATTTTTTTAAAATTAAGATTGAGGGAGTTTAAGAGCTTCTGATTCTGTACCAACTGTGCTATACACGATTTCCCTCACATAGTTTTATTATTTATGGTGCTTCTGAATGAAGTCTATTCAGAGATTCAACCAGGTATTCTTTAGGGAAGCATTCAGTTTGCATTATTCAGTTACTGAAAGAGTTTTTAATAGGTGTAAGAAAACATCAGTTATGAATAACAAACCCAGCTTTTTACCAGTCTTCAGGTCATTTTCTGGGTTACTTATGCTGATGTGACTACTATAATTTTGTGGGATGAGTTGAGCTTAGGATCCTCACTCTATCTTCCCAGCCTCCTCCTTTGCTTACAAAAAGCAAAGCCAGGTTTTAAAACCCCTCTTCTGGTATAGCCTGTTCGCAGTTTATTGTAGAATCTTTATGGCCTTAAAGTATTGGTCTTGTCTCACATTTTGTATTTTTTCCTTAAGTGAATTTTGCTGATAAAACACAGGATGTAGCATTATTGAGAGGAGGTGTACAATTTCTAGTTTGGAGATAGTTTTATTATTGAAAATGTCCCTACTGAAAAGAACTGAACTATAAAATTAAAATCTTACTTTTAGCTCTAACTGGTAGATTTACTCTGTATGTTCTTAATGTCTTCCATGCTGACCTTATTCTAGGCTGAATGAGACCATATTTCATGTGAGGTCTCAAAGGCACTGATGAAATCACTCCTGCCTGTGTAAGTGAACTAATGTGAGTTTGCTCCTTGGTGAGAGACTACACCAGGTGGAGCTGTCACACAAAGTAATTTTCTTTGCAGCAAATGAGGAAACCATGGGGAATCGTTTCCAAAGCTGTGATCCCCAAGCAGGGGTGAGGGAAGTTGTTTTTTTAGCATTTGAGATGAATATTCAGAAGGAGACCTTTATCATTGCAAGTAGAGGCGGGTATAAGGTCACACATGCATTCTTAGAAAATATGCCTATATATGTATCGTGTGTTATGTTATAAAGTTTGTGCTCCTTCTTGAGCAAAGATCTTAACATTATGATAAGGCAGAGGTAACTGTTGGACACTTTAATGGCCATCCACACAAGCATTGGCTTGGTGGTTGAACCCAAACTGGTCAAGGTTGTCTGGAGCTCAGTTCTCCTCCTGTTGTTAGTTTCTAAGAGATAAACTTAATAAATAGTTCCTGTAGGGTGAGCTCAGTGGATCTGCCAGTAACACCTGGTAGCCAGTCCTAAGAATTCCATTTTATCTCTTGAAATTTAGGATGAAGGATACAAATAACCCTGGAGTAATACTCCCAGGTTATTAGCCGTGTTTACTTCAGTGTACATATGCACTTCACATTTTGTTTTAGAAAGAGCATATTTTAAAAGGGAAGCACAAGGCCCCTGGGTGTCTGATGGAAAGAGTGCCACGAAGTGAGTAGTTTGCTGAGGTAGAAAAAGGATATACTTGGGAAGGCTAGGGATGTTCAGGTTTTTCCTGTTTCCCATTTCTGCCTGGAACATGCTCTGTTACTTTTACTGATTGCTATTGTAACATTATGAGGTACTGTATATTTTGGTATGTTTGAAAACTTCCTAAATTTATAAATTACAAGTTTTTTAAAGAAACAAAACATGAGCAATGTTTGATCTTTTTTAATGCTATATAGTGTGATGAATTCACCCCCCAAATTTAGGGCTTGCATTAATGATGGTGATATTTTGAAATGCTGCTTTTTCCAGAAGCCTAAATATGAAACTTGGAATTATATGTATAAATGAAATTGAAACTTTTCCTATACTTTATTGCAGAGGAGGGGGAGAATGTACAAAATGAACTTGGGTTAACATTTATTAAATGTGTTGTTTTATTTCTAATCAAATTTGAGTTTGATTTTTGAAGTATCTAAACCACTTAAGATAGAACATGTAAGACATGTTCTCCTTCTATCCCTCCCCCTCCTTTAAAGATATTTTATCCCTTACGGTTCATGGGATGCAGCTAATTTTCTTGACTGATCCAACTTTCTAGATAAAAGACTTTTTCCACTCTGTCCTTAACATTTCCCATTGCTTTGGCTTTGGATTAGTTATCCTGGATAATTGAAATGTAAGTGTAGAAATGTAAGTTTAAAAGCCAGCTCTCAGCATATATTCTTTTGGTGATGAAACACATGCAGAAACCAACCATATTAAGACATTAAAAAACAACCTCTGTTTGGGATTCAGAAAATCTTAAATACATTTTGTGTTGATTACCATTTTCTGTTCTGTAGGACTGAGCTATAGGTGTTATGTCTGAAGTAACTGTGAATTTGAGTAAATTGAAGAAAAGGAATATTGGGGTTATAGATTAATTTGCCTGTTTTAACTAGTATTTAAAAAAAATCAATAGCCTCTCCCTTTTTTTTTTTTTTTTAAAGAAATAGGCCCAAGGGCACCTGCGTAGCTCAGTTGGTTAAGTGTTCACCTCTTGATGAGGTCATGATCTCTGAGTCATGGGATTGAGCCTCACATGAGACTCCATGCTCAGCGGAGAGTCTGCTTGAGATTTTCTCTCTCTCCCCCTGGGAGGAGTTGCACACATACTTTCTCTCTGTAAAATAAGTAAATCTTTAAGAAAAATAAAAGAAATAGATCCATATTAATTTAGGAGTGAACTGTATATTCGACTTGAGCTTATATTCTTTTACCACTTTCCAATTCCATTCTTTCTGCTACTAGCAGAGGTTTTAAGAAAGAAATAGAGAACTACCCATCTTGAATTAGATCAGACTAATAGTTTTCTTTTTATTGCTGGTATGAGATTTAATCTAAGAACTGTTATTAAAAGTCATTTATGGAGAAATGATGTCTTGGATCTGCTTCAAAATAGGCTGGTGCAAGGGAAGAAAGTGGGCTAAGGAAGTGAATGAAATAAGATTGATCATGAATTGGAGTTGCTGAAGCTGGATGATGATTACATGGGGGAATTGCTATACTATTCTATTTTTCTCTATAGTTGAAGCTTACTATTTTTAAGTGTGGGTTTTTAAGAATGAGTTTATTTGGGAATAGCAGAGACTTGGAGTTTGGGACATACAAGCTACATCAAGGTGATAGGTAAGTCCTGCAATCAAAGGAGAGGAAAAGAAGGGTGTTTAATGGAAAAGAAGGAGGAAGTTGGGGGGGGTTGTTTTGTTTTATTTTGTTTAAAGATTTTATTTATTTATTCATTAGAGACATAGAGAGAGAGAGAGAGAGAGGCAGAGACACAGGCAAAGGAAGAAGCAGGCTCCATGCAGGGAGCCCGACGTGGGACTCGATCTCGGGTGTCCAGGATCACACCCGGGGCTGAAGGCGGCGCTAAACCGCTGAGCCACCCGGCTGCCCAGAGGGGTTGTTTTGAATGAGAATCCATGGAGAAAAGCAGGAATTTGGGGGTAATGATGGTTTTTCATTGGCTGACTTATCATGGATTTCTTGTAGAAGATTCAGTATGCACTTTTTTTCCTGTTGGGACCTGTAATAATCATTCTTTCCAACTCATGATTCTTCTGTAGGGATCTGTAATTGATGCTGTGATGAGGCTCCTTCTGGCCTCCCATTCCACTTTAGTGAGGTTTCCCTTTATTAATTTTCACAAAAGCAAGTAAACGCAGTTGTAAGCATGAATTTAATTATGAATGATGCTTGGTCCTTTTTTGTCTAATACTCAAACTATTGTATTACCATTGAATACTATTGAATTCAACACAGTTGAAACCAACACGATTACTTAATAGGATTACCATCATTATATAACCAATTATGTAAAAATTATTATGTTTACTTAATGGTTTTAGCTGACTCAACAAGGAGACTTTTGTCATAAGGTTCATGACTACTAACCAGATAGGAACTGATGTCATGTGTTTTAACAGCACAGTGGGGTATGTTTACTAATACAAGTATTGGTGGTCTTTAAAAGTATATTTTGTGGTAGAGGAGACCAGGGAAGAGAAACACGATCATAGGATTTTAGAGATGAACAGATTGTTAGAGATCAATGTCGAGTGCCAAGTCATTGAGTTTGTTAAGCCTACAATAACCTGGGACGACAATGTAGTCCTAAAGGCCAGGCCAGATCTAAAGCAGCAACCAAAGGAAACTAGGTAAGACTGGAAGTAGGAAAACACCTTGTGGTGGATGCTTCCAGCTTTTCACTCACCTCATCAGCCTGACTTCCTTGTATCTCTGTATAGAATGCAAAGTTTCCATTACTAAAATATTATGATATACCTTAGGTTAATATGCATAAAGTTAAATTTGCTTAAATCCATTTTTGTGCACCCAGGAAACATCTGTAACATAAAAGCTCAAGAGCCTCCATGGGTTTCTACTTAGTTTGCAAAGGCAGAGTTTGAGGTATTAGGCTACTCTTTATACCATGATTATCATGCTCATGTGACTCCCCTTTTTTTAACAGCTGTATTTTCCCTGGAGGTCCATGCCTGCAAGACAATAATTTAGCAGCAGCATGGAGTAGACCATTCTTATTTTCCATGTCACAGGGCCCTTGGCAAGGAACAAACTTCTGGAAAGGGCCATGCCACACTGAAACCAGACTTAGAAGAGAGAGGATCTGTACTTCAGGCAGTGTGGATCACTGACCAGCCTGTGGATTGGCTACTTTGGGCTAAGTGTGTACCCCTAATACAATGAGCTAAAGTTGAAATTAAAATGAACATGAGTGGCTGCACCATTTCACATTCCCACCAACAGTGCAAGAGGTTTCCCTTTTCTCCACATCCTCTCCAACATCTGTGGTTTCCTGCCTTGTTAATTTTCCCCGTTCTCACTGGTGTGAGGTGGTATCTCATTGTGGTTTTGATTTGTATTTCCCTGATGGCAAGTGATGCAGAGCATTTTCTCATGTGTGTGTTGGCCATGTCTATGTCTTCCTCGGTGAGATTTCTGTTCATGTCTTTTGCCCATTTCATGATTGGATTGTTTGTTTCTTTGCTGTTGAGTTTAATAATAAGTTCTTTATAGATCTTGGAAACTAGCCCTTTATCTGATATGTTATTTGCAAATATCTTCTCCCATTCTGTAGGTTGTCTTTTAGTTTTGTTGACTGTATCCTTTGCTGTGCAAAAGCTTCTTATCTTGATGAAGTCCCAATAGTTCATTTTTGCTTTTGTTTCTTTTGCCTTCGTGGATGTATCTTGCAAGAAGTTACTGTGGCCGAGTTCAAAAAGGGTGTTGCCTGTGTTCTTCTCTAGGATTTTGATGGAATCTTGTCTCACATTTAGATCTTTCATCCATTTTGAGTTTATCTTTGTGTATGGTGAAAGAGAGTGGTCTAGTTTAATTCTTCTGCATGTGAATGTCCAATTTTCCCAGCACCATTTATTGAAGAGACTGTCTTTCTTCCAGTGGATAGTCTTTCCTCCTTTATTGAATATTAGTTGGCCATAGAGTTCAGGGTCCACTTCTCGGTTCTCTATTCTGTTCCATTGATCTATGTGTCTGTTTTTGTGCCAGTACCACACTGTCTTGATGACCACAGCTTTGTAGTACAACCTGAAATCTGGTATTGTGATGCCCCCAGCTATGGTTTTCTTTCACTGTTGATAGGAATGTGAACTGGTGCAGCCACTCTGGAAAACTGTGTGGAGGTTCCTCAAAGAGTTAAAAATAGACCTGCCCTACGACCCAGCAATTGCACTGCTGGGGATTTACCCCAAAGATACAGATGCAATGAAACGCAGGGACACCTGCACCCCAGTGTTTCTAGCAGCAATGTCCACTATAGCCAAACTGTGGAAGGAGCCTCGGTGTCCATCGAAAGATGAATGGATAAAGAAGATGTGGTTTATGTATACAATGGAATATTACTCAGCCATTAGAAATGATAAATACCCACCATTTGCTTCGACGTGGATGGAACTGGAGGGTATTATGCTGAGTGAAATAAGTCAATAGGAGAAGGACAAACATTATATGGTCTCATTCATTTGGGGAATATAAATAATAGTGAAAGGGAATAGAGGGGAAGGGAGAAGAAATGGGTAGGAAATATCAGAAAGGGAGACAGAACATGGAAGACTCCTAACTCTGGGAAACGAACTAGGGGTAGTGGAAGGGGGGGAGGGCGGGGGGTGGGTGTGACTGGGTGGCAGGCACTGAGGGGGGCACTTGACAGGATGAGCACTGGGTGTTATTCTGTATGTTGGCAAATTGAACACCAATAAAAAATAAATTTATTATTAAAAAAATAAAATTCACAAAACAAAAATAAAGTAAAATGAACATGAGGATGCCTGGGTGGCTCAGTGGTTGAGCTTCTGCCTTTGGCTCAGGATGTGATCTTGGGGTCCTGGGATTGAGTCCCACATTGGGCTCCACATGGAGCCTGCTTCTCCCTCTGCCTATGTCTCTGCCTCTCTCTCTCTGTTTGTGTCTCATGAATAAATAAATAAACTCTTTTAAAAAATAAAATGGGGGATCCCTGGGTGGCGCAGCAGTTTGGCGCCTGCCTTTGGCCCCGGGGCGCGATCCTGGAGACCCGGGGTCGAATCCCACGTCGGGTTCCCTGCATGGAGCCTGCTTCTCCCTCTGCCTGTGTCTCTGCCTCTCTGTCTCTCTCTGTGTGACTATCATGAATAAATAAATAAAATCTTTAAAAAAAATAAAATAAAAATAAAAAATAAAATGAATGTGATACAACATTTGTCTAAAGATGCAGAATGGTATAGTAGACACCACATATCTGGGAGAAATGATTACTATAATTGAGAGTTAACCGTGTGCAGGCACTCTGTGAAGATCTTCGCATATGCTATTGAATTCTGCAATAATCTTATAAGGTAGTTGTTACCATTTTACAGATGGAGAAATGAAGATTTAGAGTGGTTAGGTAATTTTGCCAAAATTACATAGACAGTAGGTAGCTGACCCAGGGTTTGAATCCAGGCCTGCCTAACCCTAGAGCATGTCCTTTTAACTGCTATATTATACTTGAATCTTCTCGGTAGACCTGGACCAGATAATGAAGGGTCTTACATACATAGGTGGAATAAACACCTGGGATAGCAGCCTATCTGTGTCCCCTTCTCTGAGAATTGTCCCTGAACGACCTGCATTCTTTCTCTGATTACAGCATATGGATTCCTGATCCAAGCTGGGCCAATCACACTGGTTCAGGAGCATTGGACTGTAAAGATCATGTAACTTGAAAGGCTGAACATGCTCTTTGAGGGCAGCCAGTTAATATTTGTTGTCTACTATGAATCAGGCATTGTTCCAGACATTAGCAGTGAGCAAAACAAGAATCTGCATATTAGAAATATTACACTGAACAAAGATAAAAATTTTGCCAGAGTTTGCATTCTAGGGTCCTTTGTAAGAGGTACAGGGGAAGGTCCTGGAGGGTCCGATAGAAGAAGTCATGCACCTTGTAGCAGATTCCATCGTTGTTCTCTATTCCCCTCTGTGTACCCGTTTTCAATCCATGGTTTCTCAGTGGATAGAGTTTACCTCCCTGTTCTTGACTTTGAGCTTGGCCAAGTCACTTTGCTTTGGCCAATAGTATAGTAATGGAACTGATGTAAGCAGAGTACTTCAATGTACCATTCTTTGTATGTATATCTCATTTTCTTCATCTGTTTGTCAGTGGACATTTAGGTTTGACCCATGTCTTGGCTTTGTGAATAATGCTGCCTTGATGTGGGAGTGCAGGTCTCTCTTTGAGATCTTGATTTCAATTCCTTTGGATATATACTCAAATAAGATTGCTGGATCAATGGTAGTTTTATTATTATTTTTTTAAAGATTTATTTTAGAGAGAGTGCACGGGGGAGGGGCAGAGGGAGAGAGAGAATCTCTCAGACTCCGCGCTGAGCATGGAGCCCCTGATGCAGGGCAGAATCTCACAATCCTGAAATCACAACCTCAGCCAAAATCAAGACTCAGACATTTACCTAGGCACCCCTATTTTTTTTTTTTTTGGAGGAACTTCATTATTTCCCTAGTGGCTGCAGCAGTTTACTTTGACAGTAACAGTATGCAAGTGTTCCCCTTTCTACACATCTTCACCAGAACTTGCAGATTATCTTAGTTTGTATTAATAATAGCCATCCTATAACTGCTATGAATTGATATCTCATTATCATTTTGGTTTGCATTTCCCTGATGATGAGTGAGGTTGAGCATCTTTTCATATACCTGTTGCTGGCTGTCTGTATGTCTTTGGAAAAGTGTTCAATTCCTTGCCTAAATTTTTATTCAAGTTATTTGGATTTTTTGCTAATGAGTTGAAGACATTCCCCTGCATATTTGGATATTAATTCTTTGGATGTATTTTCTGACATTCTATAGGTTGCCTTTTCATTTTGTTAGTTGTTTCCTTTGTTTTTCAGAAGCTTTTAGTTTCAAAACTTACAAAGTTTTGCTCCTGTTGCCTATGCTCTTGGTATCTTTTCAAGAAGTGATTGCTAAGACCAATGTCAAGAGCCTTTTCCCCCATTTTCTTCATGGGGTTTTACCATTTCAGGTCTTACATTTACATTTTTATCCATTTTGAGCTAATTTTCTTTTCATTTTGAGCTAATTTTTATGTATGGTGTAAGATAAAGGACCAATTTCCCTCCTTTTTGTGGAGGGAACCCACAAGACCATTTATTGAAGAGACTATCCTATTCTTGGCACCACTGTTAAAGATCAGTTGACTCTGTATGTGTGGGTTCATTTCTGGGCTCTCTATTCAGTTCCATTGGTCTATGTGTCTGTTTCAAAACAATCCCATCTATGATAGCATCAAAAAAATAAAACATTTAAGAATAAGCTTAAGGGGATGAAAGACTTGTACACTGAAAACTGAAACACACAAAAAATTGGGCAGACACAAATAAGTGGAAAGACATCCCATGCTCATGTATTGGAAGAATTAACATTGTTAAAATGTTCATACTACCCAAAGTAACCTATAGATTCAATGCAATCCCTATTAAAATCCTAGTGGCATTTTTTCCCCCACAGAAAGAAAAGAAATCCTAAAATTCAGGTGGAACCGTGAAAGACTCCAAATAGCCAAAGCAATTTGAGCTAAAGGAGTAAAGCTGGAAATACCACATTTTATGATTTTGAAATATAAAGCTTTTTAGGGTCTCATGAATGAGATCTGAAAAGTCTTAAGAATCTGAAAATTCTACAACTACATTCATTTTTCACTAGGGATAAATTAAGTGAAGATATACCATACTTGATACTTCATTGCAGATATGATTTGTACTAGAACATCAAGAGCTCTTTAGCTACACAGCCTACTGTATAGGTTTTGCTGCCTCTAAATACCTTTTGTAATGAAATGGTTTTGAATTTACCTTGGAAATACCAGCTTCCTGTGTTCTACTGCAAAGGCTACAGCATATATTTGTAAAAACTTTTCTGCTCACTAGGACACCTTGTTAATTACATATTGAGCTTGGATCAATATTGGGGTTGTTGACGTGCAGGCTGTTTAGGAGTTGAAGGCTTACCCAGACCATCTGCCAAACCCTACCCATTGGAAATGCTTTTTTCCCTGTTACTGTAATGAAATCACTAAAATCATTTCCTGTTCCTGGTCCTTGTTCAGATCTTCTATCTTTTGTCAATAAGAGGATATTAAAATACTCCGGAAAGTCCACACATCCTTTTCATCCTGGTCTACAATGTAGCACATGGCTTTGTGTTTTAGTGCTGGAAATAATATATAATGATGTCAAGCCTATTGTAATAAAAAAAAAAGGGCTGCTTATTAAACTCTTTCTCCAGCTGGTTTTCCTTTGACATCATGGAATCTGTTTATAATGACTTTTGACTTTTATGGGCTTTCCCCTTTACTATTCAGGGTTTATGTGATTACATGAGAAATTGAAATGTTTAGGGAACAGTCTCTTCATAGGACTGACTTTCCTGCTCAGTCAGGCCTATTGTGCATGCAGATTATAACAATGGGACAGTGGGAAGGGAAGACAAAGAGACTTTCTTTATTCTCCTGGAGGAGTTTGACTTCCTGAAGCATGGGCTTGCTTCAAGGAAGAAGTGTACATTGAAATGGTGGGTAGGTGGGTGGGCAAATGCATATTTATTATAGCCCTCAATTCAAGAAAGTGCATGTACGTGGTTTTGTTACAAGTCACTGAGTCAACACAGCAGGATCATACAGTTTTATTTGGAGTGGTCTCTGTTGACCCCATACCATTTGAGGAATTTGGCATCTCTGTAAATTCACCCTTCTTTTCAGACTGTATTTGGAAGGGTGATGGCATTTGTAAATCCATGAATGTGCTTTCTTCAAAGTGTGACTGGTATTGGACTTTTCCTTCTTGTACCCAGGAGCAAGCATTTTCTTGGCCAATCAGCAAGTTCTTCTGGAAGAAACAAATCCTTTAACTGCCCCTAGAGAAGTCTGTACTGTGTCACCACAGGGGGAAAAAAAATCTGATGTTGTAGACCCTGGAACAAAGTCCCTAATTTGAATCCTCTAAAATTTTTTAATGTTTGTTTTAGGTTTGGACGAACCAGGTAATGCCCTGTTTGTCCTAATCAGTTCTAGAAGTGACTTCAGTTTTTAAGATTTTAGTAGTCCATATTTAAAGTGATTTAGAGACTTGTTTCTCCAGATGCACCCTTTGCTTGTTTCCCACAGCAAGTGGTATCTGAATGGTTTTCAAAGATCCAGATTTCACATTTTCAGATGAACTTGAGTAATCTGAAAATCATAGAAGATTTTATTTTTCTTTTATTCTGTTTGGACATGTTTTTTTATTTATTATTTATGATAGTCACACACAGAGAGAGAGAGAGAGAGAGAGAGAGGCAGAGACACAGGCAGAGGGAGAAGCAGGCTCCATGCACCGGGAGCCCGACGTGGGATTTGATCCCGGGTCTCCAGGATCGCGCCCTGGGCCAAAGGCAGGCACCAAACTGCTGCGCCACCCAGGGATCCCTGTTTGGACATGTTATAAAGTGGGTCTGCTGTCTCTTTAGAGCACTTGCATGAAAACACAATTTTTCACAACAATTTGTGAAGCCCTCAAGGATTACTTTATGTTTTAGGAAGTTGTATCCTGAACTCTTGTGGCCCCAAAGGAAACCAGGAGGATCATGCTGCAGAAGCCCTTTGGAGGAACGTGCCAATTGCTCCGTAACCGTGATTTGGCTCTCCTTTGATGGAGAGATTAATAGTTTCCATAATCATATCATCCTGGTTGCTCTGTGCCCAGTTTCCTCAGACTTGAAAGAAATGGAAATTAATTGAAAAGGAAAAAAATGTACCTCTTGCCTCCCCTCCAAAGCCTCTCATCTGGAGAAAGGATGAGAAAGAGATTCAAAAGTCTGTTGCCTGTGGAAGCCAAGATGTTTATTCTCTTTTGCAGTTCTGGAGGTAAAAATCCAGGAGAAAGCAGCTGGACAGCGGGCATGAAAATTAGGGCACAGCTGTGCGTATACAATTCCAAACGGAAGAAAAATATTTGGTAGTGGACCCAGTATATACTTGGAAAGTCATCCTATGAAGCTGTGAGCACCTGCTGCTGGAAGTAAGTGCTGAAGAAGCAGAAAAGGGATTTTGTAGCTCATGTGATTGTCATCAGACAAAATGGTCTGCTTCTATTTACAGAGAAGGTGCTACGAACTTACTTGTCACATCCTGGAGTTTGGGAAATATTTTCTTTGGTTAAAATCTATTCTTTCCTGGCTCTGAAATTCCTAAGCTCAATTCTTTCTTGCCCCCACCATCACTCTGACCAGTTCTCTCACTTGTATGCTAGTGCTGATTTCTGTAATGTTGCTCTTGAGCCTCAGAGGATTTCAGTGGGCAGAGGATTTGGTTGCCCATGGGAGAGTTGGGATATTAATAAACCATTGATCTCTTGTCATATCTTCAATCAGAGATGAACTTCCAACAGGTGATCACTAAGTGTTTTTTGAAGTTTATCGAACCAGTGAAATAGAAACTGAATTGTACATGAACACGTCTCACTCATTCACGCCACAGTATGTTGTGATTTGTTGAACTTGACATGTGTTAAGCACTGATTGGTTTGTGGGACTAAGAAGGTGACAATTCAAAATAGGAGCTAATTAATAGGTGTTCATTCCATTAGTCTCTGAAAGTCAAGGACCATGTCACTTCCCTTGAAGTGATGAACTCTTGTTACCAGACAGAGAGCCAGTTACAAATTCAAGTTCAGCCACTCAAAAATCATTACTCAAGAGACAAGTGATGGTGGGAAAGGAAAGATTGCTTTATCCAGGAAGCCAGCAACTTGGGAAGGTGGTGGACGAAGGTCTCAAAGCTCATCTTCCCCATCCAGAGGATGGCAGAGGGTTTTAAAGGGGAAGGCATGGGAAGTGGGAAAAGGGGCTATGTGCAGGAGAAGCAGGTGCCCAGGTGGTTACTTGTATGTCAGTGTGACCCTGAGCAGACTTACTGGCAGCAGCAGCAGCAGCTGTTTTTGAATGTAGTCAGGCTTTATCTTCTGGGAAAGTTTGGTCCTTTACTCCTCAAGGCCAGTGATCTGCACATCTCAAGGAAAGTAGGTCAGTTCTGCTACAGATCAAGAGACATGTTAGCATGCAAGGAGTGCATAAGCTTGAAGCAAGTTAGCCCTTAAGATGGATTGGGGTGCTGTTACACTTTCATTCCTGGAAGTTATCTGTGGAGATTTAGGACTTTTAATTCTTATATAAATACAAAAGGTAGATTGGTCCTTTTCTGGGTGGATGTCTCCCAGCAGTTTATATGCAGACCCGACAGCAAGCACCCTTCCAGCACTGGCCACCTTCAATGACAATTAAGGACAGAAGATAAATGTTTGCCCTCATTCCTCTTTGGGACCTTACAGGTATATCCCCTCTTAGGCTGCTCCCATTCCAGCCTAAGAGTTGGCCATATCCCACCTGCAGAGAGAAGCTCTGAGTTTTAGCTTTTCCATGCTGCCTGAATTCCCTAATGCAGTGTCAGTGCTGAATTGAGAGCTAGCAGACATACGAACAGGCCTGCCATACCAAGGCGTGATGATGTCAAGCAGAGGCTGGAGAGGAGAGGTAAGGGGTTGGGGGCTGGTCCAGGAGGCTAGAGCAATGATGTGTATATAAGAGACTCCAGGGTTTGGTACAGTTGGGAGCTAAAATGAAGCCCCATCACCTAGGGACCATTGTGGAGCCTGACCCAACCCAGAAGAGAAAATCTTGAGTTTATATTAGCTGTAGGACACAGTCTCAAACAATGGTGAAGTAGCCAGCACTCTAGAAGCTGAGGTCAGAATTGGAAAGAACACAATCCTTTTCACATCTACCATGAAGTCTCATAGTTAAACTCCTCTGGATACCATCTTAGGAAGAAGCTCTTTAAGACACTAATTTTTTTTTTTAAAGACTGGACAATTCTTGAAGGTCCTATCAATTTCAATTGTTGAACCAGAGTAAATTTAAACTGAATTGGTTCTTTGGTTTATTAATTTCCCTACTACTAACAGATGGAGGCTCCAGAGAAATATAAGACTTGTTATGAACAAAATGAAGCTGTACTTTTTCACATCTGGATAACAGTATGAGTTGAACCTTGAGACCCTATTATGTGGGGAAAAGAGTCAAAGGGGATGGTAGTTACCAAAGTTTTAACAGATAAATGAGAATCTTTACAGACTTCTTTTGGTATTTCTACATCTGTTTCTGACAACATTCTATATTCCTCTATGTAGATTTATTTCCATGAAAACTATTTTTTCATTACATTTTAGGAGGCTGGAGGTTTGCTGACTGACTTTGTATTTAGAATCCTCAGGGACCACCTAATATATATGTCATGAAGCATCTTTTTCTTGGAGTAAACTCAGAATATCCTTTATAAGCTGGCACATCTAAAGGAAAAAAGAAATTGGAGAATTCCAAATCTAGTTTACAACCAGTCTCCAATGTAAAACAGGAGAGACTGCCTAACTCATTTCATTCCTATATTCAAACAGCATCAACTGATTCCCAGATATATGTCAGACACAGTGCCAAGGGCTGGGAATCCAGGGCTTGGAACATGGCAGTTGTTCCACAAATGTTAGTTGCCTAAGTGAATGAAAACTATTTCTATCCAGAGACAGAATTACCTGAAACTAATAAAGCTTAACCTTTAAACAGTGGTTCCCAAAGTTTAATGCCCATAGGAATCACCTAAGGGTCTTTAAAAAATGTTGATACCTGCCCTCCTGATACGTTCTAATTTAATTGGTACGGGGTGCAAACTGGGCATCAGGATTTTTAAACCTCCCCAAGTGGTTCTAATGTACAATAAAGTTTGAGAAGTACGTGAAGGCCCTCTAACTTGCTCAAGTCCCTTCCATAGCCCCTAGGAGGTGCCTGACAATTTCAGCTGTGAAATTTGGTATTCTTTTTCTTGAACAGGTCTCCCAAATGGAATAAGCTTCAGGTGGCACAAAACCTGGATCCGACCTTCTGTATCCTTGAGGAAGTCTTAGTCTAGTCAGCAGGTTACTTAGCCATCATGAGCTTTTCAGAGGTATGACTTGGCAGAAGGATGCAGATTAACAGTGCTCCTATGGCTATCACCACATAAAAGCTAAACTATTATAAGTAACACATGTTACTTTTTGTGGGTTTGTCCCTCTTGTGTTTTGGTCCATGACCTTGGCAGTGGATATTTGCAGTACTTTTGAAAGAACTCTAGTTTGGAGTAGAATTGGTTGCTACCAGTGTCAGGGTTTTGGGTTTTGGGGTTTTGTATTATGATTGGATTTCATGGTTAGCATGAGGTTTATAGCATTTCTAGCACCAGTGCTTTGCAAGAGACACACTGGTTCTTTTCTGTGTGTCCGGAGTTCTGTACCTCACCATCTCCCTGTCTTTCCTACGGGGAGTTGCCTGGTGACGCTTATGAGGCTGATTTAAAGCTCTACAAAATGTACTCAGTGATTTTATTACAGAGACAAACAATAACCATTTCTGCTGTATATGTGGGCCAGTTGGCAAACAAAATGGTCACATGTGGAATTTCTGCTTCTTTGCGTTGGGCCAGGTGAACATCCAGGAGTGTGTGTCCCTGACTCTCAATGGGATGAGCATGCACACAGCCTGAAGAGGAAAGAATGAAGCAGCTCGTTGTTCAGGAGCGTTTTGAAGTGTCTGTGAACTTGCTAAGTGGCCGTGTGAGCTGATTTACTCATATCATCTACACGTACAGTCTACTCCTGGGTTCTTTGAGGCTTCCTTTTCTGGGCCCCTTAGGTGTATCAATGCCTACTTAGCAGGTCATATCCATGTTGTTTACACATCTGAGTATCAGTGGTTTTGTTACCTTCCAAGGAAAAAGTTACATAATACATAAGCCAGAGTCCTCAGTGATGACTAGAGGCAGATTAAAGGCATGGCTGCTTCTCTTTGTAAGGAAAGACTGGGGCTTTTTAAAATTAATTTCTGTCACAATGTGGAACCTATAAAGTCTTCTGTTATCTGACACCTAAGAAAAGGTGCCTCCAACTAACCCCAGGAGTAGCATTCCTTTTTTCTCCATATGGTGTTTTTTTTTTTTTTTCTTGATTCTTCCAGATGGTCATATGTAGATTATTTGAGAATCTTCCTGATTATTGTAAAAACTTGGCCACACTACCATGAGCTCAGTTAGAAATACAAAGGAGGAAGAGGTTAATCAAGTTTTCTCATTTTCCCTGTAGACTCAGGGATACCCTTTTGTAAAAGCTTCAGAGACCATTAATTAGACCAATGTGACCGGCTTTGCTTCCTTTGGCCCCAACAAATGCTGTTTGACTTGTAGGAGAAATGATTAGTTGCACTGAATGAGAGGGGTGATAATTCCTCTTTGAACAGTACAAAGCAAACATCAAGATAGCAGACATTGGGGGAACCAAGTGTGCCTGGACAGCAGGGCCCATTTCTCTATGCACAGTTGTTTTCAAATGCTGTAAGATAGTCTCCTTCCTCCTTGAACATCTGAACAATGAGCACTGCCTAATTATTTGGAATGCTCTGTATTTCCATAGTTAATGGTGTTTTCTCGCAGTTTGCTTTATTAATGTGAGCAGGAATGCTGCATTCACCATGTCTTTTATGAAAGTCCTACCTTCTGGACTTAGAATGCCCTGACTCTTCTAGATAGCATTTGGTGCTTCATAATTATCTCTTAATAACAGACAAGGGAGGCTTCCTGTGACTTAGAACCCAAAATCAAAGAAGGCTAAAAACGTGAAGAAACTAAAAAAATCCTTTGGGCTCTGTAGTCCATTGCTTGAAATTTTGTGGTACATTGAAGTGAAAATTACCTGGGCTAAGTGAGACCTTGGACTCTGGTCCCCCTCCGTCACTCGATGTGACTTTAGGTAAGCTATAATACATAGCAAATAGAAGGCTTTGTCATGACCAGTACTGATTGGGCTGTTTTGCTCAGTGTGTTTGAAATGACCACAGGCCAACATTTCTTGGAGTAATATGATGAGACAAACTTATTCAAACAAAAAGTAGTGTTTCCAATTGTAATTTTTAAAAGCGTAATTGAAAATTGAAGTAGATTTGGAATGAAACTTGCATAAAGTTGTGGTAAACAGCTTTGAGTTGGACACAGCTCTTCCCGTAAAGCCATTCGGGTGTTATCAGAGATGAGTGCTCTCTGAAGGTGTCATGTTGTGAAGATTACTGTGCTTTTTGGAGGAAGATTTAGTAGATTTGGATCTTGAGGACTCAAAAGAGATTATTGCCTGGCCTGATCTGTCTCCTTCATCCCTTTGCCTCATTAGATTACTTTGCATTTGAACATGGGTGGAGTCCCATATGGTCTGTAACATCTGAGGTCTTGTAGAAACAGTCTCCGATTCAGACTCAGATACATACATGGGGCTTTGACCTTTCTGATTAAGGATTACAGTGAGCATTTTGTTTTATCATCACATTTTTCATTTCTCTCACATTTGTATTCATTCATTATTTCTCCACAAACATATATTGAATAATTACTTATTGAGTACCTTCTCTGTAACAGGCTCCTGTGTTGGATACCCGGCTCTAGGGACGAGCACAGTCCTTGCTCTTGAGGAGTTTATGGTAAAGGAGAGAAACAAGGAAACAAATAATTATAATCCATGGACAAGAGTAATCTCAGGAAGCATCCCCTCCTCCCCTGCCCTGTGATTTTGGTTTCTGGAGGATGGTTGAAGTTTGTTTCAGAGATCCCCTTTAATTAAATGACAAAATCTAAACTAAACACATATGGGAGTTCAACCAAGTTTCTCATCTTAGAAGTGGTAGCGTGGTGAGTAAAACAGCCCAGAGGAGACAGACCAGCTAGTTTCAGGTTCTTTTTATGCTATTTACAAGCTGTATAACTTTGGACAAGTCACTGAACTTTTTTTTTTTTAGAACAAATTTATGGAAATTTTATTGACAGATTAAAGAGCGTGGATTTTATTTTATTTTTAAAAAATTTTCCCCACTTATAAAAAATTTATTTAAATGCAATTAACATATAATGTATTATTGGTTCCAGAGATAGAGGCCAGTGATTCACTCTTACATAACTCCCAGTGCTCATTACATCACGTGTCTTCCTTAATGCCTATCACCCAGTTACCCCATTCCCCACCCACATCCCCTCCAGCAACCCTCAGTTTCCTATGGTTAAGAGTCTTTTATGGTTGTCTCCCTCTCTGATTTCATCTTATTTTATTTGTCACTGAACTGTTCTGAGTCTCAATTACTTTAAGGACCAAAGTAAACAATATCAATAAAAGTACTTTGTGAAATGGGAAGCATTATATAAATTTAAGAATTTTTTAGGGAAAAAAAAGTTTGTCACATGCACACACACACATACACTGAAGAATAAAAAGCACAACTTTTACTTTAGGCCTACTTTTTTTTTTTTTTTTACCCGAAAAAACATTCGTTTTTACTCTGAAAGGATTTTTTAATCATACACATAAGCCACATTGTGATATCCAAAATAGTTCTTCCTTTTACCTGTCTCCAGTCACAAGACAATTAGAAAGTATGCATTTTATGGCACTAGGGTGGCTTAGTCAATTAAGCATCTGCCTTCAGCTCAGGACATGATCCCAGTGTCCTGGGATCGAGTACTGCTTCAGGCTCCCTGCTCAGTGGTGAGTCTGCTTCTCTTTCTCTCTCTCTCTCTCTTAAATAAATAAAATCTTAAAAAAGAAAAAGAAATTATGCATTTTAGATCTTCAATTTTTTTAAAGCATGGTATTAAAATCCTTATAGATGAGCCTCAGAACAACTTTGCAGAGAATGATTTTCTCTGAGGGGTGCATACTGTTTGTACTTTAGTCTTACTGCATAAAAAAGAAAAGTTCTCCATACATTTTATACAGTATACACCCACATTTAATATATTCCTCAACAACTCAACACTAAAAAGTCAACATGTCCTTTGCCATCTTAGAAGTGTAACATCTTGGAATTGCAACTTTTAAAAGATAATTGTGCAGATCGTGAATGCTAGTGTGACTTTGCAAACTTTGATGAGGCATTCATATAACGATTTGGGGTTAAAACATATTAAAATAAATTTTCTTGTCTGTGGTGATATTCTTCTGTATTGGAGAGCCACAGGAAAGGGAAAAGTAAGGAAACTTGGCAATTAGTGAGTGCTTCTATGCTAGGACCAAATCTAGGGAATTTACATACATAATCATATATGAAACAAAAGCACCTGGCTAAGTTACAATTTTTTATTTTTCATAAGAATAAAAATTAAATATATGTAGGGTTATTAATATATGTAGGGTTATAAATATATGTAGGTTATAAATATATGTAGGGTTAAGCATTTTACATCAATTGTGGTGTGCACTAACTTAAAGTAGGATGGAGGAAAACAGGAGTTGCCCACAAGTAGGTTAACTGTTATGTCCAGAAACATCACTTTAAAACAAAACTGTACATTAGCACAATATTAAAATTACACATTTTAACTTTAACCTCTCCTGAACTTCCATGCATATAGCATAGTTGTAGGGGTGAAGATATTTATGGGATGAAAATAAAACGATGCCACAGGCTAATCTCAACTGCTTGCCAAACACCTCCCCAGAATGATCCTCATACAACTCAGAATCACAATCAGCATGTTCATGCTGAGTTAATCTTCCTCTTAAAAATCTTTTGTTCTTATTTTCACCCCTTAATTAATAGATTTCTGTCCATTAAGATGCTTAATTTAAAATTTAGGACCATCCTTTAAAATTTCCCTACCCAAATCTCCAATAATATCTGGTTGGCACATTTTATATATTCTCTACTCCCTGTCTTATGCATTATTCTGTGTAACCCACCATCATCCTGGACATCTGCTTTCCTGGGAACCTTTCCTTTAGGTGTCATTACTTTTCTCCAGGATTATTAAGATGGCCCAGCTTGACAGCATTTTGCCTCTCTACCAGAGTTCATCCTTCATTTGCCAACTAATTTGCCCAAACCTTAGATTGATCACAGCCTTTTTTTGCCTTAAAACCTACTGTTTACAGAGAGAAATTTATCCAGTTGACCAAAGATTTTTAAGGCTAGCACAGTACACTCTTGCCATTCTTGCTACTTACATAATCTGACTACAACAGTCTCATGAGGGAAATAATGTCTCTGTTTTCTGGATGAAGAAAGGTTCAGAGAGGTTACAAAATTTGATCATGCAGTAAATGGATGAGTTGAAATCTGAATTGAAATATGACTATACAACCTATTTTCTTACCTAAAAATGCTTTTCCTATATTACATGAACATTGAACTGCCATCATACAAAATGCTATATAAGCTTTGTTATTTTCCCAAGGAGACACACGAAGGGACAAAGATAGCAAGTTTCCAGAACTGGAACACTTTTGGTCATACGAGTATTCTGAAGGTATAAATATCCATGCAATCTTTTGGAAAAAAATTTTTCAAGGATTTACTTCAAGAAAATAAAAAATTAATTCACAGGATAGAAGAAACTAACTTATGGGTCAGAACCCTTTCATTTCATAAAAAGGGAATCATTGCTTCAGGTGTGGCTGGTTCCAGATATTCAAACAATATCATTAGGTCCTGCTTTTTCTTTATTTTTCAGTAGCGCTCTTCTCCATGTTGGTATCACTCTCAATAAGTCTTTGCCACTGGATGACTTTCACTAGTTGTCATCCTTCAAGGTTAAAGATAAAAGAATCTCTCTTCTAAATTGTGAACAAGTTCTTGGGCCTGGTTCTCATTGGTCCAAATTAAATCATGCGGGGGATCCCTGGGTGGCTCAGTGGTTTGGTGCCTGCCTTCCGCCCAGGGTGAAATCCGGAGTCCCAGGATCCAGTTCCACATCGGGTTCCCTGCATGGAGCCTGCTTCTCCCTCTGCCTGTGTCTCTGCCTGTGTCTCTGCCTCTCTCTCTCTCTCTCTCTCTCTGTTTCTCATGAATAAATAAATAAAATCTTAAAAAATTAAATCATGTGACCACCATTGACTGCCCGCCTCCCTTAATCTGGCTAAACGCTAGCAATTCTCTGACAGACCAGTGTAGAGTCATGTGACTATTCTAAGAATGGGCGAGCAGAGATAGAATCAAGTACAAGCAAAGCAAGTGGACTGAGAGTGAGAGTCCAGAGGGAGTCCTAAGAGGAAATAGGTTCTGTTAACAGAGGAAGAGGAAATGGATCCACAACATCAGAAAGAATACTATTCTCTACAAGCAATGAACTAATAAACCAGGAAAATTGTTAGTTGAGATCAAATAATCGATGGTAATGTGGCATTTGATGCAATCATTAAACGTTAATGTGCTAAAAACAATTTGCAAATAAAATTCCAGGTGATTTCAATATATTTGAGGCTCAATAGAGATTTGTTGAATGAATGAGCGAGGTGTTATGTAAGGAAGTTTGAGATAGAGTGGGCAGGGGAGAAAAGAAACAAGAACATTCTAAATTCCTTGTCTTGTTAAGGAGAGAGGTTATAGATAATGATTAATCTTGGTATTGACAGGATCATATGCATTGTTTATTAAGCATTCAAGGAAATTACTACTGAAAAAGGAAAAAATGTGGAATTTCTAAACCACTAGATTACAAAAGGGAAAGGTGCAAAGAAAATTTGGTCAATATAGCAAAAATCCAGTTGCAAAAGGAAAAGAAATAATTCATGTTAAGACTAAATGTACCCATTATTCAAATCTGTTAAATCTCATTGTTAAAAGGTAAAGATTTTTCTGTTGAGACAAAATCAATTTTATGTTGTTTAAAGGAGGCAAAGGGGACAACACACAAAGAAAATGACAAAGGAAAACTAGGTAAGTGATAAAATAGAAGGCAGGAATAGAAAACTAAGAGAAGAATTCAAAGCAAAAGAATTTAAAGAGACACTTAGGTTATCTTCTAAGTGACACAACGAATATAATAGCATGTCTCTCTCAAAGGCTTGTTATGAGGATTCCAGTCCTTTGAAGCAGACGTGCCATTATATTTTCACTTTACAGAAAGAGAAACCAAGGCATGAACGAGTTAAGTAACTTGCCCCAGGTCACCCAGCTAAGTAAATGGCAGAAGCATTTGGCCTCACAGCCCACGGCTTAACTCCTATGCTCTAAATGCTCACCTTTATAGATTCTTTGCACCTTACAGTAAAAAATACTTGGTCTCTTAATATTTGGTTCTCATCTTCTTCCTAGGCTTATAGGAAGACTAGACTTGGCAGCTGTCTTGCAGTAAGGAGGGGCATTGTGATTCGCCTTAGCCAATGAAAGAAGCATTTAAGAGCTAACGTGCCACCTCACCACTCTATTTCCTCTCTGGTGACTGCCATAGGTTGAGATGATGGAGGCACAAGATGAAAGTCACCTGAATCCCTGAGTAACTGTCCACCTAGAGAAGCACATGGAGGGGAGCTGCCCTGCAGCGGCTCCCAGTGGGTATTGGACTTAGAGTAAGAGAGAAAGAACCCTTTATTGTGTCAGCATGATGCTCTACCCTGATTATTACATATCCCCAAATGAAGAATTCATATTCTCTTCAAATTTAATGGAATATGCACTGCAACGAGCTACAAAGAACATTCTCATTAATTTCCCTAAGTAGAAACCAGACAGGCACATTCTCTGACTCTGGTGCTCTAGTGTAATAAAGGGGGAAAAAATTAAGGTAGAAACTAGAAGAATGGAACCACGTGGAAACCTTTAAATAATGGATAATTTTCTAGGAAAATGTTCAATACTAAAATTACCTCAGAAAGAAGCAGAAAGCCTTAAAGGCTAATAATATTCACATTGGAAAAGTAGCAAAAGAACTACTCTTGTTTCTATCTCAAGACAACAGAAAATGGTGGGAAATTTCTGAATTATTCTACAGAGTTAACAAAACCCTGTTAAGCAAACTGGATTAGAACAGTCATACAAAAGAAAGCTACAGGCCAATTTTTCTATTAGTGTGGATGTAAAAACTCTAGACAAAATGCCAGCAAATAAAATTTAGCACTGTATTAAAAGATATATAATAATTATACAGATTTGAAAAAAAAAACCAGCATGACCAAAGCGAGTTTATCTTACAAATATAAACACTCATCTTACAAATATTTAATGTTAGGAAATCTTTTAATAGATTAATAGATTTAAAAAAAGAGCTATGTGATCATTTCAGTAAATGCCAATAATTCATTTGATAAAATTTAATGTGTATTTCTGAGAAAAACCTCTGTACAGTCTGAAATAAAACTTAACATACCTATAGCAAATATGATTCTTTTTTTTTTTTTTTGCAAATATGATTCTTAATTAAGACATTAGAAACATTGCCATTAAAGTCTGGAACAAAACAGGATACTATCACTAAACATTGTTTTCATAGCCCTACCTGACACAGTAGGATGAAAAACAGATATAAGGTATAAATATTAAAAAGAAAAGAAAGGATAAAAAAATGCTATTATTTTACACAACTTATTGTTTTTCATTAATCATTTTCTTGTCAAATAAAACTCAGAAACAGAAAACTGCATGAAATTAATGTGCATCTTATTGAATTATTAAAAAGCAATACTCCTATATCCTTCACCTAACTCAAGAAATAGAACTTTGCTAATCAACTAGAAGCCCATCCATATGCCCCCTCTCAGTTGTAACTCCTGCTTTCCCCCAAAACAAACCACCATGCTGACTTTTATGATGATCACTTATTTGAAAGGCACTATTATTTTTTTTCAGTTGCCTTTTCAAATGATATGATTGTGTACCTGTGAAGTCAAGAGACTCACCTGACTGACCTGTTAGAACTAATGAGATCGGTAGGATGGACTTTGCTCCTACAGTTGTTCTCCCGCTTTCTAAATCAATCCATTTCCTCTCCCTTACTGGATCATTCTTTCTTTAGTATTTCCTATTCTGGTGGGATCTTACCTCTGCTCATGTAAACTGGATTCCCTCTGTCCCACATCAATGATGATTAAATTGCTCTTATCAGGGTCCCAATGACTTCCCTGTTGCTGAATCCATGTTATATTTCTGCCCTCAACTTGAAACACTTAAACACTTTCTCCTCTTGGCTTCTAGATACCATGTTCACCTGAGTTTTATCCCTTCCTGTTGTCCAGCCCTTCAGCCTCCTTTTCCTCTGTTTCCTAGCGTATGAATGTTGGCATGCCCCAGGGCCCAGTACTGAGCCTTTTTCTTGTCTCTTGATACATTTTCTCTGTAGGAAATTTCTCCTGGCCCTGTGATTTTATGTACTATCTTTATGTATGATCATTATACCAGTGACTTCCAAATTTATATCTCTGCTCATGATCTCTTTCTGAACTTTGGATTCCCATTGCTTAATGCCTACTTGACATTTTTGTTCGGATTGCTAGGAGGCATATCAAACCTAGCAAGTCGAAATCAAGACTTAATTTTCTCCACCTTACCAAACCTGCTCCCCTGCCACCCATCTGCATCTCAGTAAGTGCAACCACAATCTACCCAATTGCCAAGTAAAGAGCCTATAAACCATCCTTGAAACTCAGTTTCCATTACCAATCCCCCTACTCCTACCATCAGCTGATCCTATTGACTTGACCTCGGAAGAACATCCTCAGGTTGTAGGTTCTTCATTCTCTTCATCTGCACTACACCCATATCCAGCATCATATCTCAGCTGGGCCCCTTTAGTAGCCTTTCAGCCAGTCTCCCTGCTTCTACTCTTAACTTCTTGTGCCCCACACCCACAACTGATCTCTCCCTGTCCACCATAGAACTGGGAGGAGGGCAAACGGGGTAACTGGGGGACCCTCCAGCATAAAAGGTTGATTTGACTTTATTAAAACAGTTGTAATGTATAAGACATCTGAAATGAAGTTAAAGGCAAATGAAAGGCTTAGGTGATGGCGATGCATATAATAGTTACTATCCATGATATCTAGAGAGCTCCCACTTATCAATTAGAAAAAATAGCCCATGAAAGAATGAGCAGTGATAGGAAATTCACAAGTGAGCAAATGTCTGAAAAGATGCTCAGCTCACTAATAATTAGAAAAATACTAATTAAAAATTAGATACTTGTCTTTGCTACTCAGATTGTCAAAATTAAGATTAATACCATCCATTCACTGTTGGTGGGATGAGGATGTTTTATATTCTTGGAAGTAAGGATGTAAGTTGGTATAATTTTTTGGAAGGCAGTCTGGTAGTATTGCACAAATGGAATATGTTCTACGAAAATGCTAGACTGCATATATGCACATGTATTTGAACATAGGTTCTATCATTCAGTTGTCATGAATTGAACAAATGCACTGAGAGACTACTACATGCCAGGCACTGGCATAGCCAACAGAGATTTAACAATAAAACCAACAAAAACAAAAATTTTTCCTTGTGGGAGATAGAAGTAAATGAAGTCACACAAACAGTAATAACTGTTGTTATAAGTGCTCTAGAGTAAAAGGGCAGGGTGTGAGAAAGGGGCAAATGGGGAGCCTAATTTAGACGGGGGGATAGTTTACTTCAGGGAAAGAATTGACCCTTAAGTGGAAACCTGAGTAAAGGGTGGGAGAAGTTAATCAGGTGAAGAGACAAGGCTGGGGGTATGAGCGTGGAGATCTTCAGGGTAAGCATATGAAGACCTGAAATGGGAAGGGGCTTTGCAGATTGAAAAGGCAGTGGATGGAATGCAGTGGAGGAAGGGAGAGTGATAGGGTAATAAGCCAGAGAGGTGCCTGAGGGCCAGATTGGAGGCCTTTGGAGATGATGAAAAAGACTTTAAGGTTCTTCCTATGGCTTTTGGCCTGTGGATGCCGCTAGTAAGTCCTGTTAAAGTCTCCTCTGCTACCACTGTCATGTCTATGTCAGAATCTCCCAAAGAGCCTGAAAAGCTGCAGAAGTTCTCCATCAGAGGTTTGAGGTTTGAAACAACCAAGGAGAGTCTGAGGGGCCATTCTGAGCAATGGGGGAACGCTTGCAGACTGTGTGAATATGAGAGATCCAAACACCAAGTGCTCCAGAGGCTTTGGGTTTGTCACCTATGCCACTGTGGAGGAGGTGGAAGCAGCCTTGAATGCAAGGCCACGCAAGGTGGATGGAAGAGTTGTGGAACCAAAGAGGGCTGTCTTAAGATTCTCATAGACCTGTTGGCCACTTAACCGTGAAAAAGATTTTTGTTGGTGGCATTACAGAAGACACCGAAGAACATCATCTAAGGGATTATTTTGAACAATATGGGAAAAATTGAAGTGATGGAGATCGTGACTGACCAAGGCAGAGACAGAAAGAGAGGCTTTACTTTTGTAACATTTGATGACCATAGCTCTATAGACAAGACTGTCATTCAAAACTACCATACTGTGAATGGCCACAACTGTGAAGTAAGGAGAGCCCTACCTAAGCAAGAGGTGGCTAGTCCTTCATCCAGTCAAAGAGGTCAAAGTAGTTCTGGAAACTTTGGTGGTGGTCATGGAGATGGTTTTGGTGGGAATGACAACTTTGATAGAGGAAACTTCGGTGGGTGAGGTGGCTTTGGTGGCAGGTGAGGTGGTAGTGGATATGGAGGCAGTGGAGATGGCTGTAACAGATTTGGTAATGATGGAAGCAACTTTGGAGGTAGCAGAAACTGTAATGATTTTGGCAATTAAAACAGTCAGCCTTCAAATTGTAGACCCATGAAAGGAGGAAATTTTGGAGGCAGAATCACTGGCCTCTACAGTGGTGGAGGCCAATACTTAACCAAACCACAAAACCAAGGTGGCTATGGCAGTTCCAGCAGCAGCAGTAGCTATGACAGTGGCAGGAGATTTTAATTACTGCCAGGAAACAAAGCTTAGCAGGAGAAGAGAGCCAGAAAAGTGGCAGGGAAGCTATGGATTACAACAGATTTATGAACTCAGCCAAGCACAGAGATGAGCTGCTACAAAGAAGACATGTTTCAGACAATACTAATGTGTTTGGGCATAAAACTCAAGGACTGTATTTGTGACTAATTGAATAGCAGGTTATTTTAGCTTCTATTTAGCTTCTGTTCTGGAAAGTATAAAGCATTCCAACAAAATATTTTAATGTAGATTTTTCTTGTACCCATGCTGTTGATTGCTAAATGTAATAATCTGGTCATGACACTGAATAAATGTGTCTTTTAAAAAATAATAAATAAACTTCATCCTATGAATAATGGGGAGCCATTTTATGGTTATGGTCAGTATAGTAACATGATTGTTGTTTGCATTTGTAAAGTGTGGCAAAAATTATTGTGTAGAGTCAACAATAGTTTTTGGCATATTTTAATAATGAGAATGGAGGAAGAAAAGGGAAAACCAGTGAGGATATAATTGCAGTATTTCAGAGACAAGGTGGTGGTGGATTGGACTGGCATAGTGGCAGAGGAGATGGAGAGGAGTGGATGAGTTCAAGTATATAGTAGAGGTAGAAGAGACCAAATTTGTTCATTTGTGGGATGAAGGAGATGAAAAAGAAGCATATGCAGGAAGGAAGGAGACTTGAGGCAGACAGGGAGATCATTTATCTTTTTTATTGAGGTGAAATTCACATAACATAAAATTAATCACTTTAAACTGAACAATTCAGTGCATTTGGTACATTGACAATGTTGTACAACCACTACTTCTATCTAGTCCAAAACATTTCCATCATCCCAAAATAAAACCTGTACCCATTAAACAGTTGCTTCTTGTCTCCCCTTCTTGCCCTTGCAGCCACCACACTGTGTTCTGTTTCTCTGGATTTGCCTATTCTGGATATTTCCTATAAATGGAATCATACAATATGTGACCTTTTGTGCCTTACTTTTTTTCAGGTAACATAACGTTTTCCAGGTTCATTCAGGTTTAGCATGGATTACTATTTCACAGTTTTTTATGGCTGAATATTTTTTAATATATATACCACAGTTTATCCATTTATCCACCGGCGGACATTTGGTTGGACTTTTGTTTCTACCTTTCAGCTATGATGATTAAATGGTGCTATGAACATTTGTGTATAGGAATTTGTTTAGAATCTGTTTTCAATTCTTTTGGGTGTATACCTAAATGTGGAATTATCAGGTCATATGTTAATTCTTTGTTTAGCTTTTTAAGTAATCACCAAACTGCTTTTCACAATGGCCGAATCATTTTATACTCCCACCAGCAGTGTGCAACTGTTCAAATCTCCCCACGTCCTCACCAACACTTGTTACTTTCTAACGTCTTCTTTTGGATATGCTAAAATGCCAGTGTGTTATGGAAGTGGAAATATAAAATGAGCTATTGGATATAAAGGTCTGGAGTTCAGAAGGAATGTTTGGCCTTGGAATAGTCAGCATACCAAGGGCATTTAAAAACATGAGAGAGGATGACATGGACAAGGAAAAGGTTATATAGATGGAGTGAAGAGGGCCTAGATGCTTGCTTAGAAGGACCTTGGGTATCTGGAGGGAAGACGAAGAGGAGCTGGCAAAGATCAAGGAGGACCAATTCAAAGATACCACCAAGGCAGCTTAGCAAATGAGAAACAGGAAGTTAGGATGTGTCCCCTCTCAAATATGTTCTGCTGAAGATCCAGGGAGTGCAATGAAGTTTTCTTCATTACCATCCATGGAACCAGTACTTTTAATATCTGAAAAGGCACATCTTAGGATCAGAAGACTCCTTGTCAAAGATTTTTCACAGATCTAGAAGATAGTACAAACAAAAGGAGAAAGACTATTTCCCATCTAGGTACCACTCAAAGCTTCTAATTTTGGTAATGAGGTGTCCATGTCTTAATCTTTGTAACCTATGAATTTATATGTTTCCCTTTCCTGGCAAATGGGACTTTGCAGATGTGATTAAATTAAGGATTTTGAGATGGGAAGATTATCCTGGATTATCTGGGTCGACAGAAAGTAATTACAAATGTCCTTACAAGAGATAGAGGGAGGAAGGCAGGTCAGAGACAGATTCAAAGATGTTACATTGCTTTTTTTGAAGATAGATGAAGGATTGAGACAAGGGAACTTTTTTTGAGGTGATGGAAATGTTCTACATTTTGATTGGTGGTTACACAACTGTACATGTTTGTCAAAACACACAGAACCGTACATCTCGAAAGGGTGACTTTTACTGTATGTAAGTTATATATCAGTAAACTTAAATTTTAAGAAAATTGAAGAAAAATATTCTACACTATAATTCATTACATCTGTAGTCCTTTGAACTACAAAGTAGTTCATATACTAATGAACTAATGGACTAAGCACTCAACCAATAAATAACCTAGCCCAATTTGGGGGCTCCTGTGTCATGTCGTTCACATATTTTTTTTCTGCTAACATAGCATGCTCATCTGCTTGCAGCTTTAAAATTCCTTTAATTGGAAGCGCATTGAGCGCTTCTCTTCTAAAAAGTTAAACAGTTGTTCTTCCTCAAGAAACAAGGGAAGGCACCAAAAGAATGGTGAAGTGGGGATGGGCTATCTATCAAATAGCCCCCAAGCACAGAAATATGTGGGAGGTTGGGGAGCAGCGGGGTGCAGGAATTTCTGCTTTGGAGCCAACCGGGAGAAGCAGAGGAGCCTATAGAAGGTCATTATGTCAACAGATGTCAACTTAGTGTGGAGGGAATTTCCAACCCTGGATTGTTTAATATTAGACTTACGTAGTTAGGGCTGGCCTGGCATTAGCTTAATTAAAACACGAGTCAGATTACAGCTAGAAGGCGAGGCGCAGGCTCGCGGGGACCGTCAGCACCAACGCCGAGGTCAGCGCCCGGGCCACGCTCCCGCCCGGCCCTTCTCATTGGCCCCTGCCCGGCCGCCTCGGGCGCCCATTGGTCCGCTGCGACTCCCGCTTCCTATAAAGAGACGGGCCGCGCGGGTCGGCAGGTGGCTCCTTGCCGCCGGGACCGGGGACCACCGCCGCTGATTTGTGGGTGCTGGGCCAGCGTGGGGAGGGGGCAGGCTCACTCTCCCAGGAAGTAACCACCCGTGGAGATCTGGATCTGGGGAGTCCCAGCTGTACCCCTGCGAGGACTCTTCTTTCCTCCTACCCTCTTTGGGAAGAAAAGACACAATCTTTGAGGGCCTGCTGTGTAAGGACAGACTCTCTACACATCATCTGATTTCACCTTCACGACAGCCCCTGTAAGGTGGGTATTTCTTGCATTTTTACATTTCCCGGGAAGTTCTGAGTTGAACTCAAGTCTGTGTGACTCCTCTGTGTTAGCAAACAATAAATGCATTCTTCTTCCTTTCCTTCCTCTTGACCAAATAGCAACATCTCTTCTTTCCTTTTCCCATTAAGGGAACCGTCCCTTGGAGATCTCCAAAGAAAAGGGCATTTCAGATGCAAAGCCTCTTAGCATCACACCTACCTTTATCACCTGCACCCTAACCCAGTACAGGTCTGCAATTGACAAATAGTGATAGTAGTTCAGATCCAACCTTGCTACTGACATTTGGTTTTCAGTGGTTTAAAATTAATTCCCCATCCCCACTGATGTTCTAGTCTAGTTGGCTTGGGGGAAAAACTGAAGTTGAATTTTCGAATCTATCCAGTAAAAGTTTATGCCCATCAATTAATTCTCAAAGAAGGGTGGAATTCATTTATTTGTTTTATTTATTATTTTTAAAGACTTTATTTTTTTACTCATGAGAGACACACACAGAGAGAGGCAGAGACACAGGCAGAGGGAGAAGCAGGCTCCCTGCAAGGAGCCCAGGGTGGGACTCGATCCCGAATCCCAGAATCATGCCCTGGGCCAAAGGCAGATGCTCAACCGCTGAGCCATCCAGGCACCACATTTATTGTTTTAAAAGTAGATGTGAGCACAGCTTAAAGTAACCAGAGGTGTTTCTGCAAAGCCATAACCTGTGGTTTATGAATTTCAATACTAGAGTTCATATTAGCTTATCTTCAGGTGGGATGTGTCTTCTATTTTCATTTTCCTCACCAGTGCCTTTATTTCCTAGGAAAATGTTGTTCATGGGCACTGTTTTCTTTTCTATTTCATCTCCACTTTCATTCTCATTCCTTTCTCCCTGTCAGAAAAGAAAAACAAGATTCTATGGAAGATTCTCTCCATCCTCACCAGTCCTTCTCATGGCTTTTAGTTCTGTCTTCAAACAGCATCTGTGCTTTCAAAATATTTCAATTTGATAGTGCTTTGGGCTTCTTAGATTAGGTAAATTTAAATTATACTTGTTATTGACTAAACTTATGGGAGAGAAGAGTCAATGTAAACACCTTGACCTCTACTCTTTGTGTATAGTAAATATTTAATTAACGTATCCTTCACCCTTCTCTGCCCTAGCCCACTGATGAGATGTTGGTGGCAAAACTAGATCCATTCCAGAACCAGGGAAAGAGGAGAGAATTATGAAACCCAAAAGGATGGAGTGAAACCAGTCATGACTGTTACTACCTTTTAACAATGGCTCCTAGAGGAGCTTAAGGGCCAATTTTGAAATGTGAAAGGAAATCTTTATATAGTTTTATACAAAGAGTTGCATTCTAAACTCTGAGAGATTGTTGAAGGATGAACTGTCAGGAGATCTGAAAATCTGTCAGTTTTCCCACTGACTGGCAAAAATCACCTTTATTTACTGTTCTCTGATCTTTGTTCCCAGTTGTTGAAATTTGCTTTCATTATGAAACATGGTGGTGGGCTAAGAAGTAGCTTAGATTTGCAGAATCCTTTTTCTTCAGCACATTGTAGTGACAATATCCAGGAAAATGGGGACTTAGTAAATATAGGTTGACTAGAGTCTTCATTTGTTTACAAATGAATTTCTAAATTATTCACTTGAGATTTGGAACTTAATATATTTTAGGGGTTTCATAGTAAATAAACTAATGAAACTGAAAATCACTTTAAGACAAAAGAATACTTACATTTCATGCCATAAAACTATCTTTACATCTTTCAAAATGCTTAACAACCAGGGCAAGAAAAGTTCTTAGCCAGAGGATTTTAGAATGTCAATTTTATTACATTTAACATTTTATCTTTTTTTGAAGACAGGGAAATTTGGGATGCGCTTCCCATTTTTAGAGCTAGTATTTATTGAAGACTTCGTGTAAGTCAGCACTGTTCTAATGGTTTTATACATTATATATATATATTATATATATAATCCTCCTTACAACCATGAGATTGGTGTCAGTTAGCCTCCCTCCAATTTTGCAAATAAGGACATTTACGCACATAGAAATTAAAACTTGTCTAGATGGGTTTGTAGATGAATTTGTTACTAGCAATTTGCCGTATGATTTTATACTTCTTATTGTTTGCGTCTGCACTCTATAGGACAAAATCAACCATACTCTGTGTGGAAAAAAAGTCTATGGCCTTTTAATGATAGTTAGATACATTTCTCCAAAGGTTTCACGTTTTAAAATATATTTTGAGAATGCATCCCTGAATTTTTAGCCCGAGAGCTACCAGTTCTGAATTTCCTGTATATACTTTGTTTACCAAAGGATCAGTTTCTTTGAAGCTGAAAGTCTCTTTTAGAATCTCTTGTTTCTCATCCATAAATCCTTCCTGATCAGACTTATGGATGGGCCGGAAGCCATATCCATTTATCTTTATTTTTTTAAAGATCTATTTATTTATTCATTATAGACAGAGAGAGGCAGAAACACAGTAGGAGGGAGAAGCAGGCTCCATGCCAGGAGCCCGATGCGGGACTCGATCCTGGGACTCCAGAATCAGGTCCTGGGCCAAAGGCAGGCGCCAAACCGCTGAGCCACCCAGGGATCCCTCCATTTATCTTTAGGATATTCGTTACAGGGTGGAAAATGGTGGTTGGGGGGATGGTATGCTTCTCAGATATCATAGCTGGGATCTCAGCTTATTGGAAAGTCTGTTTCTCCCTCTTCCTCTCCCTCATACATAAGTCTGTGAATCAATTGGAGGCAAATTGTCTTGTTTTTAAATCTTTACTGCCTTAACGCTATGCTACTTTATTCACATGAATGTGCTTGGGTTGAAATTTCATTTATTTTACCATTATTAAAGTCAGGTCACAGAAAAATCCGGATTATTATTAAGCTTAATCAGTCTTTTGGTTTTATAGTATTTGGCATAAAGATTGTTTCAGCTACAGAGAATTAATTGACACAATTAAAAACATTTAAGCAGTTTTGATTTTAAACTCAGTGAATCAATAGGTATGGGTTAAACATTGAATTATAGCTCTGTCTTTTTTTGATGCCCTAAATAGCTTTGTTTCTTCTGTGGGGGAAAACATCAGAATACTAAGCCACATCATGTGTTTTAAAATGTGTGAGAGGGGCGCCTGGGTGGCTCAGTTGGTTAAGCATCAGACTCTTGATTTCAGCTTAAGTCATGATCTCAGGGTTGTGGGATTGAGCCCCTTATTGGGCTCCATGCTGGGCATGGAGCCTGCTTAAGATTCCCTCTTGCCCTCTCTTAAACAAACAAACAACAAACAAACAAACAAACTGTGTGAGATAGTTTTGGATGTTGTGAGTTCCAGTGAATCGTTTTGGTAACTTTGTTATGTTAGAAAGGTTAAGTAACATACCCAAGGTCATATACTAATAAACATCAGACCAATAAACAGATATGTCTGACTTCACATTCCAAATATTTCCATACACTGTTTAGTAATATAAATAGGTGCTTGAGAAGATGCCAAGGTAGATGTCTAGTTCATCTTCTGAGAAGACAGCTTTCAACTAAATGCCAGGAATTTTATTCTACCTGTGGTGTTTCTGCACATAATCAAATACTCACTGAAACAGAACTATAACTACACCAGTGACCATTGCTATGAATGGGAGTTTTATGGTATGGCAATCTTGAACACTGAGGGGAATGGACTTAGGGAGGCCTGGGAAGGCTTCCGTGAGTCAGTGAAGTTTGAGTTGTGGGGGATTGGACCCAGTTTATCTGGCTTCAAGCCCAGAGCAGCATATTATTCCTGTTCTGGGTGGTACTGCTGCAGGCTTGGAGCAGTTAGTGCAAGCAGATGAAAGACAGTGGAATTGGTTATATCAACTTAAGTTGTTAAGGATTAATTCCACTGGAACTCCAACATGAAACTAGGCAATTAGGAAAATTAATAATGAAAAGAAAACCGGTAGGAATAAATCCTCAAAATGCTGTTTTCATTTTTATTTTTATTTTTTTTTAATTTTTTATTGGTGTTCAATTTACTAACATACAGAATAACCCCCAGTGCCCGTCACCCATTGCTGTTTTCATTTTTAAATCCAGATCTTATTTCTCAAGCGTATTTTCTCTGTTGAAAGTTATATTCCACTTTCATCCCTCACAATATCCTTACCTCCCCCAACACGCACACACCAGAGTTGGATCCATAATCATATAACTCTTGTAGGCTAATGTTTAAAAGGCTTATTGGCCTTCCAGAGTCCACTGCCTGGAGGATTCCAAGTCAGAGAAGAAAGAAGATACTTATATGGAGCCAGAATTCTAGTGGCTAGCCATTATCCTTGTGGTCCCCATGTGTCCAGTGCTGCCCAGGCTCTTGAATTTATGAAATGAATAGAAGGTCTTGTTCTGAAGCGGTTTGATGCCTTGTTGAAAGACAAGACATGCATGAATAAAACATTCAAGACCCAGTATAATAAAGTGATGAAAGTGTAGGGGGAAAGTAAGCTTTTATAGAGGAAGAGTGCTCAGTTCAGGCTACAGTAGGAAGACTGCAAGAAGCCAGTGGGCATGACTCACACCCTGCAGGAATTGAATTAGGAAAAAAGAAAAAGGAAACCAGTAACATGCATTGTATGCCTATTATAGTCTAGGGTTGATAGGCAATGTTTTATCTTATGTTGGTCTCATTACAGTCTTGCAAAGCATATCTACAAATCCACATCTCACAGGTGAGGAAATTAGAACTCAGAGAGTGTTATCAAATATTGTCTTAAGTTTCAAATATTATCAAATATAGTCTATATTGCACAACTTCTTTTTTAGACCTCTCTATTTTCATACTTTGTTTTAGAGAACGACACCAAATTCATCATGATTGAAGACAATAAGGAAAACAAAGATAATTCCTTAGAAAGAGGAAGAGCGACTCTCATTTTTTCCTTGAAGAATGAAGTTGGTGGACTTATAAAAGCACTAAAAATCTTCCAGGTAAGCAGTCTGCATATTTTTGCATAATACTCTTCTCAAATGAGTCTCTAAAATTATATTTAAAATGTGAATTATTATAAATTCTTCAGAGATGCGTGGCAGAAATTTCTTAAGCACTTTAGTTTCTAAAATATTGCTCGATTCTAACAAATGGACAAGAGATACAAGCCATTTACAGAAGAGAAGATACAAATAGCTAATAAAGAAATAGGGAAAGAAAGATTCACTTTGTGGATTTCAGAAAAGCCAATTTTAATTAAATAGAATATTAAAAATTTAATATTATTTAATGACATTAATGATATATTTAATCATATTTTTAAGATATCAAAATAATAAAGATTCTACAATTATACTGTTCCCTACCGTCAAAGCTTCAGTGCATTTGGGACTTAAATACACCTTTGGTGTGAGGATAAATTGGTATAATAGGGAAGGAAGCAATACGTATTAGTAGCCTTAAAATGTTCACATATTTTGACCCAGTAATTCCATTTCCATAAATCCATCTTTTAACTTTTTTTCTTGAGAGAGCGGTGTACGCATGCTGAGTGTGTGTGTATGGGAGAGGTAGAGGGAGAGGGAGAGGGAGAGAGAGAATCTCAAGCAGGCTCCCCACCTAGTGTGGAACCCATTGGTGGGGGGCGGGAGGTAGGATGGGAGGAAGGTGGGGGAAGCCTCAATCTCATGACTCTGAGATCATGACCTGAGTTGAAATTAAGAAATCAGACACTGCCTGGACGGAGCCACCGAGGCACCCCTTCATAGCTCCTCATTTTTAAGTCTAATTTATTTTGTTAATCTTAGGGCAAAGGGTTGAGTTAATCATACACATCAAATTATGTGTAGGCTTATCATCATCAATTCATACAGCCTCCTCCTGTTTTATTTCATTATTCTATTCAATCTCCATTTCTCTCTTCTGATAGACAGCTGCTCTGATATGTTTGATCTGTACATGGAATTATTTTTATGTGTACTTTAGAATATGTAGAGTTTTTGTGTGTGCATGTATTAGCAAATCATGTAATTTTTATTGTAGGGTATCTTTTTTATTTTATTTTTTATTTTTTTATTATTATTTTTTACTCAGCACTATGTTTTTAAGACCTACCCATACAGCTCTGTATCCATCTCATTTTACTTACCCTCAGCCTTTAGGAGGCAACTATTTCCAACCCTTTTAACTATATTTTCTATAATTTACTTCCATGTTTTTTTGTTTGTTTGTTTTGAAGATTTAAAGTAATGTCTACACTGAAGGTGGGGCTCAAACTGACAGCCTCGAGATCGAGTCCCATGCTTTACCAACTGAGCCAGTCAGGTGCCCCTACTTCTATGTTTACAAACAATATGCTTTTTATGCTATTTCATGATTTTTTGGTTTATGGATATTAGCTATTAGCTATTACCTAATGATTTCCTATAATGGAAGTAAAGACTTAGCTTTTTTGACACAGCTCCCTTTCCAGTGGCCCTCTCAACTTCCCTTCCTCCCATCTTCCCAATGTAGTTAGGTCCTAGATTTTGGCTATGCCAGTCTTTAGTGTGTTCATTCTTCAGATTATATATGTCTTACTCAAAGAAGATCCATGTTATCCATTATTCTGACTTCCTTTTTGGTAAATAGGATTACAATTTAGGGTTTAAAAGCATGGGCTATAGAGCAGGACAGCTTGAGTTTGAATTCCAGCTCTGATACCTTTTAGCTATGTGTCTTTGGGCAAACTGCTTAACTTCTCCGTGGCTATTTCCGTAATTGAAATACATGATAGGAAATGTCTCACTTATTACTTCTACTTTGTGTAAATTTTCCCGGATCTTCTTGACTAAATTTTTCTTCCAGATGGAATTTTAAATTATTTAGTTACATTTCCTCACCAAATTCCATCAAGATTTTGATTTTGATAGTATTCAATTTAGAGTAATTGAGGAAAAATTGACATTTTACATCTTTGTCTCCAAAAACGTAATTTAGCTTTATATTTATTCACGTCATCATTCAGAAAACATTTATGAATGCATTCTTATTGTAAATATTAACAAGAAATAGATTAAACTCTACTTTTAAAAAAGTTTTAATTTTAGTTCAAATATAGTTAATGCACAGTGTGATATGAGTTTCAGGTACAATATACTGATTCAACACTTTCATACATCACTCAGTTCTCATCACAACAAACGCACTCCTAATCCCCTTCATATATTTCACTCATCCCCCTGGCCCACTTCCCCTCTGTAGTTAAGAGTGTGTTTCTTGGTTTGTTTCTTTTTTTCCCCTTTGATTGCTTGTTTTATTTCTTAAATTCCACATGAGTGAGATCATATGGTATTTATCTTCCTCTGACTTATTTTGCTTAGCATTATACTCTCTAGTTCTATCCATGTCGGTGCAAATGGCAAGATTTCATTATTTTTCTATGGCTGAATAATATTCTATTATAGGTATATACCACATTTTCTCTATCCATTCATCAATAAATGGAAACTTGGGCTACTTCCATAGTTTGGCTGTTATAAACAATGCTGCAGGAAGCATAGGGGTGTATGTAACCCGCTGAATTAGTGTTTTTATATCTTTTGTGTAAATACCTAGTAGTGCAGTTGCTGGATTTTAGGGTAGTTCAATTTTTAACTTTTTAAGCAACCTCCATGCTGTTTTTCAGGGTGGCTGCACCAGTTTGCATTTTCACCAACAATGCAAGGTTTCTTTTTCCCTCCACATCCTCTCCAACACTTGTTGTTTCTTGTGTTTTTGATATTAGCCATTCTGATAACTGTGAGGTGATATCTCATTGTGGTTTTGATTTGGTTCTGATGATGAGTGATATTAAATATCTTTTCATGTGTGTGTTGGCCATCTGGATGTCTTCTTTGGAGAAACGTCTGTTCATGTCTTCTGCCTATTTTAAAATTTGAATTATTTTATTTTTGGGGTGTTGAGTTCTATCAATTCTTTATATATTTTGGATACTTACTCTGTATCAGATGTGTCATTTGCAAATATCTTCTTCCATTCAGTAGGTTGCCTTTTAGTTTTTTTGGTTGTTTCCTTTGCTGTGTAGAAGAAGCTCTTTATTTTGATGTAGTCCCAATAGTTTATTTTTGCTTTTATTTCCCTTGCCTCAGGAGATATAGCTAGAAAAATATGTCAGAAACTCTCTTTTACTTCTGATCAACTCTAGTATATTTTGTAACTGGCTTTCTTCTATTGATTCCATGATAAAATCTATGTTCCAGGATAAATCCTGCCTATTCCAATTTCCCAACATTTTAAATACTCTTTTTTTTCCTGTTGGTTCATGTTCCTAATAATTCTTACTTATCTTTACCTTTGCATTTACAGCTCCGTCTGTTTGGAATCCTCCTTCTTCCCTTCTGCCTACTCTATCTATTCTTTAAGACTCATCTCAGTTCCTGTCTGCTGCATGGAAATGTCTACTTTCTCTAGCCCATAATGCTTTTTCCCAGAATATCTACTACACCTAAATACTTACTACTTGTATTTTCTCTTAGCCTTACATGTGTTAACCAACTAGATTATAAGCTCCTTATATGTCTTGCTTTTCATTTGTATGCTTCACAGCTCTTACCTGGCTACATAGTTATTCACCAAGTTAATTCAAATTGAACTTGTTAGTGTTGAAAATCAGCTCTTCTAACTTATTTTTTTAAGATATTGGGTAATTTGTTCTTATGTTTCATTATTATGCCACTGGTGCTGGTCCTCAGCTATCCAAATTGGTAAGAGAAGATATCCTCCTCCCACAGGTTTGCACATATGGCACCCAGCTTGGGCTGGCATGGGAAGAGAGCAGAAGAAGCAATCTGCTTCAGCTGGTTACTAAGTTTGTAGCTTAAGAGATTTGAGGTATTAAACACTCTGTTCAAGCTGTTCATCTAATTTTATTAAATGCATATTCGCAAAGGAAACTTTCCTTTCTAAAGGGCTGACATTAATATCACTTTTTAAAAAAGATGTTATTTATTTATTCATGGGAGACACAGAGAGAGAGAGGCAGAGACATAGGCAGAGGGAGAAGCAGGCTCCCTGTGGGGAGCCGGATGTGAGACCCGATCCCAGGACTCCAGGATCATGACCTGAGCCAAAGGCAGACTCTCAACCACTGAGCCACCCAGGTGCTCACTGTGCCACCCTAATATCACTTTTTGAAAACACTTTTATTTATAAGAATTTTTGAAAGGTTCTTTTTATCTAGGAAATTTGGTATATTGATTTGAGGCCATTCATTTCTGGCAATTTGAGAGACTTCTAGTGGGTGTCATTTTATTAGTTTCTGGAGGGTGTGATAAATTTTTCAAAGTTTTTTGAGCAGTACTTAATATTTATGGGGAATTATTTTGCTGTTGATAGCACTAAAAACAGCCTTCTTCTATTTTGACTATCACCACAAGCATAGAATTGATTTTTTAGTGGTAATGAAAGTAATGAGCTCAGAGACTATTACCTTTTCTGAAGTTTTCCTATGTATTTTTACTCTCTGCTTTACACAGGAGAAGCATGTGAACCTATTACATATTGAGTCCCGAAAATCAAAGAGAAGAAGCTCAGAATTTGAGATTTTTGTTGACTGTGATATCAACAGAGAACAATTGAATGATATTTTTCATCTGTTGAAGTCCCACACTAACGTTCTCTCTGTGAATCCACCAGATAATTTTACTGCGAAGGAAGATGGTAAGTTTGAAAAGTGAAAATCCCACTCAGAAGATTAAGTACATAATGTATGTCCAATATTATATTTATCTTGAAGGCACAGAAATAAAAATAAAACACAGTCTCTTCAAATTGGTTACAGCCTGATAGTGAAGGGAGCACAAAATGTAATTGCTCAAAATACTATAGAACAATTATAAAGTAACATTTTATCAAGTGTGAGAGAAGTGAAAGGGAAACCTTGGGCCTAAGAATTCAGAATAGTTAGAAATTACATTTTCTCAGTTTCCAAATCATCAAGCATTTCTTAATTTCACAAACCTTCAATTTACAATCCCTGCGTACTTAAAAATTACCACAAGGCTTAGCATCTGGCAGATATTAAATGAATATTCAAATTTGTTGAGAATATTGACAGTTGCTGACAACTATGATGTAAATACACTCTTTACACAGTCCTCCCTGTCCCCACTCCCACTAAAAGCAAATGAAAAGCAACAAAGCCTCCTAAGGTTTCAGATGAGTAAGATCTTCTGTTGTAAAAAAAAATCCTTGTCATTTACTTGGCACAAAAGATAAAAGGATAATTCAACCACATTTTACATATGGTATGGAACATGCACAATATTGGGGTGTAATCAGGGCTGGTACACATCTGTTATGTATTTGTGTGGCTGTGTAAGTTATTAAAATACTAATATGCTTCCATTTCTGAGTGGCAGATAGCTGCTTCCCCGAGTCCCTTGAGCGTCCCACCATGCCTGAAGCCCATTTGCTCCAGATGCTACTCTAGGAGTCCCAGGCCCACCACAAACAACCAAAGGGTTAATATCTGGTGGAGCAGGAGCTTAGGATGCTGCTTGTATCTATTTTGAGTGATTGGTGCCTCTGTGGTATTTGTGGTTAAATCTCTTCACTATCACTTTTGGATATGTTAAAAAGAATATGAGAGCTAGAACAAGAAGGATTGAATTCTAGTCCTCTCTCTTCCAGTAGAAATGAATTGCCTTAGACAAATTACTTTACCTCTCTGAGCTTTGGTTACCCCATCTATAAAATGAAGAGTTTTTTTAGGGGCTAAATGGTTCAGTTGATATTTAGGGAACACCAACTTGTGTCAGTTATTTCTACTAAGAAACAGATATACAAATACATACATACATACATATATGTGTGTGTGTATATATATATACATACATATATATATATATATATATATATATATATATATATATATATATACAGATATAAACTGATATGTTTTAGAGAATCAGAAACACAGTGTCATAGGATCCCAGAGGACAGAGAATTAGCTCTACCTGCAGGGTCAGGGAAGGTCTTGTAGGAGGAGAAGGATATTCTCAGGAAAATTAGAAGGATGGGGTGGAGCAGGAAGTGGGAGTAGGATATAGGTATTCCAGGCAGGAGAACAACATGTGCAAAACCCCAGAGTTACAGGAGGGCTGCATGTCTGAGAGGAGGTGAGAGATCAAATTGGCAAAGACAAAATGATTTCTAAGATCATTTGCATCAACAAAAAGAAATGTTGAAAGTCCTTATTATAGTTGCACCTTGGTGTGCAAAGTTGTATACCTTACTCTGTTTTTTTAAAAGATAGTTAAATATGTAGCTTACAAATTTTTTGTACTTAAAATCTATTCCTGAAGTATAGCATTTCTTCAATACTAAGAAAATCAAGGCTCAAAAATGTTTTGAACTCAAAAATTTTGAATGAAATTTACTTATTAGAAATAGAGCAATTTATTTGTATAAATTTTGCCTCAAAGTACAAGCTAAAATTAAAAATTTTATCCAGATGTATTTATGAATTTCTTAATTTCTTTTTCCTTATTGCCTTCCTTTAAGATCATCTCTTCAACTGTTAGTGGTTTTGTATTTTGCAGGTATGGAAACTGTTCCTTGGTTTCCAATGAAGATTTCTGACCTGGACCATTGTGCCAACAGAGTTCTGATGTATGGATCTGAACTGGATGCAGATCATCCTGTAAATATTTTTAATAAATCTTTTCATGAAAATAATTTAAAGCAAACTAAAAATTAAGACAAATTATTTTCTTTTTTGGAGACTGCACTTATTCTAGACTAAACAGGATCTTGTTTTAATCTGGATTTCAGGAAGTCTCCATAGTCCTGGGGAATCCAGACTAACTGCCTGAAGCGCAGCTAACTTCACTGACTCTGAAACACCTGTCCTATGTCTGTCATTCCTATTAATAAGAGCTATTCCAAGAATTATGCTAAAATCAAGACAATATCTGCAGCAATTTTTGTTGAAGTGGGTATAGATTATTAGAAAGGAGGGTAAGGATAAGAAGGAGAAACACTTAACTACCCACGCTGTCCAGCATGACTAGTTTATTAGGAAGTTGAAATAGGATGTTGGATCCTTGGAAAATTATATGGGACATAGTACAGGCATGAGCTGGAGAATCAGTAAGCGCAGAGCATTAAGGTTGCTTGTGGAGTCTTATGGTCCTGGGAGGGTGGAGAAAAAGAGTGCAATTTTAGAGTCATATGCACCAGGACTTTGATCTGCCACTTAGTAGCTCTGTTCATTGCCCGTGTATCTTCTTAGACAGCCCTCAGCTGATGCACCCACATTGTTCTATAATATCTTAGTGAGCAATTTATTAATTCCAATTGCACTTGCTCTCAAGGCATTTGCAGTCTAGTTGGAAAGATAAAGCACACATCTGTAAATAAACATGAGATTAAATTGTGAAAAGTGCTAAGTAGCATGAACAAATTGCTTTGAGAGGCACGCAAGAAGGCAAACACTTCTAGTTGAAGAGATCAGAGAAAGGCAACATTTTAACTAGGCCTGAAAGGAGTTTGGCAGGAAAGAGATGGTGAGGAAGGATAGTTCATTGCAACATGAGCAAAGGTTCAAAGGCAAGAAAATCTGGAGCATGGTTATGGAGAGGTAACTAAATAACTATTTCTGCTCTACTACCAAGTGCTACTGATTTTTACCTCCTAAATATTGCTTAAATTTGTTCTTTATTTATTCCTATTACCACACCTTTAATTCACCCCCCAGCCTCCAGCTTAACACCTCCAACCCATCCTCCTCATAGTCCCTAGAAGGATCTAAAACCTTAGTATGGTCATTATCCCTTTTCTGCCTAAAGCTCACCAATGATACCTAGGTACCTATCTAAGAAAATTGAAAACATATATTCATGTAAAAACTTCTACACAGATGTTCATAGCAGCTCTGTTCATAATAACAAAAAAGTGGACACAACCTAGACATTCATCCATTGATTAATAGATAAAGTGTGATATGTCGATAAAATGGAATATTATGATAAAAAAATGTGAAATGTTGATACATGCATTCTACAACGTGGATGAACCTTGAAAACTGATTGTAAGAGAAGCTGGTTACAAAAGGCCATGTGTGTTATATGATTCCTTTTATACAAAATATCCAGAATACACGAATTCATAGAAACAGAAAGTAGATTAGTAGTTGTTGGGGGCTGGAGATGAAGGGAAATGGGGAGAATCCATGAATGAGTATGATGTTTCTTTTGGGGAGAAACATTTTCTGAAATTATAGTGGAGGTCATTGCATAAGCCCATGAGTGTACTAAAAATCACTACATTGTACACTTAAAAATTTTAGGCTGTGTGTATTATATCTCAATAAAGCATTTAAAAAAATCATCAATGGCTTCCCATTACCCAAAAACTGAAGTCCAAGCTATTTCAGACCTTTATTAGCAGACCTCAAGCCAATTTGCCCCATGCTCCTTGTTCTCTCCAAGCTCCAGCTCACATTTCCTTAGGTACATCATGTTGTCTTTCTTCACCGTCATCAGTACTGTCCTTTCTGTCCTTTCCCACCCAGCTATCCCCACTCCTTTTCTGAGACTTAGCTTGGGAGTCATCATTGGGAAATCTTCCCTGACTCCCCCCAACTGCCCTCTTTCACATACTGTGGATTAAGAGTTTCATTTTTGAGTTCCAGTGGCATCGTGGCATATCTCTAATAAGGCAATTGTCATACTGTTTCATAATAATTGGTTGATGTAAACTCCTTGGAGACTCAGATTGTGCTTTGTTCATATTTGTTTCTCTGGATTTTAGCACAAGGCCAGGTACTTGGTAGGGGTTTGTAAATCCGTGTTAGAGAGATGAGTCTCATTTTCTCTTTTCAAGTGTCTTCCCTTTCTTTCCTCTATAGCATTATTGGCTGTTTTCTCCTGGGCTTTGCTTTTTTGAAGTCTATTTTATCTATTTAAAAAAATTTTTTTCTAGGTGTAAATTATTTTCTTTTTATTATCATTGTTTGCTTTTATAAATAGGACTATGTTTACAGTTTGTGATAAAATCTAAGGCTAGATTTAGTTGTCATGATTTCATGTTTTATTAATTACTATTTTATTGTTAATTACTATTACAGAGAATATAGCTGAAGATATACTCAAATGATTAAGAAAAAAAACTCACTTGGAAAAGAATTGTGCATTTAAGTAGGATGCTTTTCTTATTCCTTAAATCATTTTACTTTTGTACCCACTATGGGATTTTTGTATCTAGAGTATCTTTATTTCAGTAGCCACAATAGTATAAAGCTTTCATATAACATTGACTTTAAAAATGATCATGAGGGATGCCTGGGTGGCTCAGTGGTTGAGCGTCTGCCTTTGGCTTAAGTCGTGATTCCGGGATCCTGGGATGGAGTCCTGCATCGGGCTCCCCACAGGGAGCTTGCTTCTCCCCCTACCTATGTCTCTGCCTCCCTCTGTTTCTCTTATGAATAAATAAATAGAATCTTTAAAAAAAAATCATGAATTTCTAGACAGTACTTGCTTAAAATAGCAATGATGTAGCCCTAAAGGGGTTATATCATAGCTCAAGTAATAATGAACTGTTCCCTAAATATCATGTCAAGTATTTTTTAGTATGAATATTTAAAAACTTTTCTTTAATTATCAGGGCTTCAAAGACAATGTCTACCGTAAAAGACGAAAGTATTTTGCAGACTTGGCTATGAACTATAAACAGTAAGTATATTATAAAAATAACTTATTCAGCTTTGAAATAATAGAATAAAAGAATAGAGCAAATTATGCTCATTTAGTAAATAAAAGGTAAGTGCTGCTGTTTATTGAATGCTAATTTAAAATAACTTCTCTTTGTCTCTTTAGTGGAGACCCCATTCCCAAGGTTGAATTCACTGAAGAGGAGATTAAGACCTGGGGAACTGTGTTCCAAGAGCTCAACAAACTTTACCCAACCCATGCCTGCAGAGAGTATCTCAAAAACTTACCTTTGCTTTCTAAATATTGTGGATACCGGGAAGATAACATCCCACAATTGGAAGATGTCTCAAACTTTTTAAAAGGTAATGCACGAGTTAATCTTTTGTTAAGGGGAATGTTAACTCTGTAATTATGATAGAATTTTTAATGAAGGAATAAAGTTCAAGTGTAGGGGAGGTCAGAATTTTCCTTACTCTGTTCTGGAGTATTGGACCCAGTATTGGGCATTCCTTTGAAGAGGGGCAGTCATGATCTGGAACAAGTGCATAGGAAAATGAGAGGATTATAAGGGGCTTGGAAAATGCATTATATAAATAAAATTTGAAAGACAGGGTGTTTAACCTGGAGATTTAAGGGATATTATAGCTTTATTTAAATACTAGATGATCATCTTGTGGAATAGAAGTAATACTATGAGACCCTAAGTAAATGATAATTGGATAGAAACTATAAGCTTTTAGCTCAAAATGGAGAAGATCTTGCTTAAAAAAAAAAAAAAAAAAAGCCATTTGAAGATGGAACAGGCTCATGGGATGGTTATTTCTGCATTCCTGGAGGTTTTCGTGCAAAAGCTCTACACCCACTTGGGGATGTGGTAGAGGAGATTCAAGCTCTTTGGGGGAAGATTGGAATAAGTGGCCTCTGAAGCTCCTTTTCACAGTAAGACTCTGTAATTTTCCCAAGGAAGAATGTGCTAGTAGAAGCATCAACAAAGAGTAAGGACAGTGTTTTTCCTTTTCATTCCTCAGGCTTATTTGGTTTAGGCTTCCTTATTTCTTCTAGCTAGTATAGGAAGTAAAATGAGGAGTGATCTCCAGGGTTTATAATATGTAAGAAAAATAAATATCCCCTTTGATCTCAGCAGACTAGAACCTTAGGAACAAATAGAAGTTATGTTTCTCACTCAAAGGGAGTTTAGTTTATTTCCATCATGATCTGGAATTCCTTTCTTTGCATTTCTTATACAGACCATCATAAAAATCTACATGTCGGGATCCCTGGGTGGCGCAGCGGTTTGGCGCCTGCCTTTGGCCCAGGGCGCGATCCTGGAGACCTGGGATCGAATCCCACATCAGGCTCCTGGTGCATGGAGCCTGCTTCTCCCTCTGCCTGTTGTGTCTCTGCCTCTCTCTCTCTCTCTCTGTATGACTATCATAAATAAATTAAAAAAAATGTTTAAAAAAAAATCTACATGTCTATTCAACTCTATAATTATTAGTCAGTCATTATGCACAAAACTAATAAAAAACCAAGCAGGAAAAGGCACTATAGTTTTATAAGGGAAGAACTCATATAAATGGTTCCTATAAAAACTAGATTTAAAAAAGTGATTAAGGATGACAGAGAACCAATGCACATGACCTCACGCACGGGTCTTACAAAGATGAGCAAGCATATGCTACAGAAGTTATCAAATTAAATTTGCTTGAGATTTGGAGGAAATATTTTGTTGTGGATACAAAGCTGAAAGCTGTTCACTTGGGGGTCTGGAGCGTGAGCTGGCTGCAGAACATGTTGGTAAATGTGTTTCAAGGGAAATTGTCAAAGAGGGAAATCAAACCTAAATGACAGTTCAAACAAAACACCAGTGGGAAGGAGTTCCCTGCACTGTCAAATATGGTGGCCCCTAGACACATGTGGTTGTTTAAAAAATTCACATTATGCTGAGTGAAATAAGTCAATCAGAGAAGGACAATCATCATATGGTTTCACTGATATGGGGAATATAAGAAATAGTGAAAGGGATTATAAGGGAAAGGAGGGAAACTGAGTGAGAAAAATTAGAGAGAGACAAACCATGAAAGACTCCTAACTCTGGGAAAACAAACAAAGGGTTGCAGAAGGGGAGGTTGGTGGGGGGATGGGGTGACTAGGGTGATTGGGTGACAGGTACTAGGGAGGGCACTTGATGGGATGAGCACTAGGTGTTATACTCTATGTTGGCAAATTGAATTTAAATAAAAAAATTAAAAATTCACATTAATGTAAACCAAAATGTTAGTTTTCTAGCCACACTAGCCACATTTCAAGTGTTTAATAGCCACATGTGGTTAGTGGCTACCCCATTGTAACCTAGAGATAGAACATTTCCATTATTGTGGAGAGTTCTGTTGGACGATGAAGTCTAATCTATCAAAGTGGGAGAATCCGAGTATAAAAGCAACTGGGCGGAATTGGAAGAACAGTGGGCGAGGGTTTGAAATGAACAGCAAGAGTGGAGCTTATAGAGGCCCTCTGAGTTGTTGCTGCCCTGCCGGCAGACCTCTTTTACAGAGTGCATGTAGTCTTAGCTGTTGGTGGATAGAAGAGCATCATCCGATTTAGATAGAATAAACTTTGCAAGAGGTAGTACTGGCTTAAAGTGGCATAAATTAGGAAGTGGTTCTGATCTATATTAATAGACCTTGTTAGTTTTTTCTTTTTTTTTTTTTTAAAGGAAGTAAGGTTGCCTAGGAGATATTCTAAACAGTTTGGGGAGACAGCAAGGTAGAATATAAGGAGAATTTTATCATCTACTGTGTAATTTTGGGCACATTATTGCGTCTCTGAGCCTCAGTTTTACAGTTGTCACAAGGAGAAGAATAAACTAGCTCAAATTGTATACATGAAAAGAGATGTGATATGTAAGGTCTAACTCAATGCCTGACCTACAGTAAGTGCTTAATAATGATTACTTCCCCTTTGTATACACATGATAAATTTAGTTTCCATGTTCTCCCTCAAACTGTTACTGGGACCCACTGGTGGTATTAAAATGTTGCAGTAAATGGTCTGTTTGGGTGAAGATTTTCTTCATTTTCTCCTTTGGTTTGCAGAGCGCACAGGTTTTTCCATCCGTCCCGTGGCTGGTTACTTATCACCAAGAGATTTCTTATCAGGTTTAGCCTTCCGAGTTTTTCACTGTACACAGTACGTGAGACACAGTTCAGACCCTCTCTATACCCCAGAGCCGTGAGTATTTCTGCTTCAGCATTCATTCATTAAATAGTTATTTGTCATAATGGTACTTCCTTCAGGCGTTTTGTGTGAAGATTAAATGAATGAACATGTGTAAAGCAACTAGAACAGTGCCTGGCACATAATACATGCTCCATGCTCTAGATATATTAGCCATTATCATTACCATTATTATTATTATTCTACTTCTTTCTTTATCATTACTATTATTAATTGACAACCTGTTACCTATTAGGTACCAGGTGCTATTCTAAGCATGAGGAGTATAAAAAAATCAGACAAAAATTTCTGCCTTCATAGAATTTTTATTCTAATGGGGGATAGAGATAATAAACAAGTATATATATATATATTAAGTATTTATATACACATATATACATACACACACACACATATATATATGTAAAGCAGAGAAAGGGGAAAGAGGTGTATGTGAGAAGTGTTTCTGTTTTGAAAAGGGTAATCAGACAAGGAGTCACTGAGAAAGTGACATTTGAGCAGAGACCTGATTTGGTGGGGGGTGTGGGGGAGGACATGTCTATGGATATCTTATGTGTATATGTTTGTGAGTGGCCTTGGTTTTGAACCAAAATAGTTTCTTTACTAAATTGCTAGTGTCTTTTGTGGTCCATTTCCAGAGGAATACCACCTGAATAAAAGTGCAATCAGATTTTGGTTTGATTGAATTGTTGATCATGTATTTTTATGAGACATAAGCATCACAGGGTGACAAACTTGTACCTCTTTTTCAGAGATACTTGCCATGAACTCTTAGGTCATGTCCCCCTTTTGGCTGAACCTAGTTTTGCTCAATTCTCCCAAGAAATTGGCCTGGCTTCCCTTGGAGCTTCAGAGGAGGCTGTTCAAAAACTGGCAACGGTATAAATCAGAAAATAGCTGTATAGATTAGTAATTCTGATGGGGGGGAGATGTGAGTGTCAGTTTAAAAGTGCATATTCAAGACGATTGTTAGAAAATTTGTCTTTGCTCATATTATTTTAATTTAAATAATCTCAGTAGGATTAAATGAGGGTATAAAATTTTAAAGTTCATCAAAAGGAGACATGGGCTTTAAGAAAAGGTAGAGTTCAATAATGTTAATTGTTTGTAGATCTTTTTCCAGCAAAAACAATAGGTTCTTTGAAAACGATGCTAGAAATGTTTTTGAGCACTAGATACAAGACATCGTGCTGGAAATACAAAGATGAGTAAGGCCTGGTTCCTGCCTTCAAGGAATTTGTACACAACTTGAGGAAGCAGTCCTGTTAAAATGCGGTGAACTCTACAGAGAAGTTCAGGCAGAGTGTTCAGGGAGGGCAGAGAACTGCTTGGGGAAGGTTCCATGAAAGAACATCTGGACTAGCCCAGGGAAGATGCGTCATGTTTTCATCTGCCAGAAAGGCAGCAACATCTCAGGATGAGGGCACACAAGGAAAGACAAGGAGGTGCTTGTTGTATCTGGGGAAATGACAAGAAACCAAGTGTGTTAGGGTGGGGGAGGTAGTATGAAAAAGGCTAGATGATTAGAACAGTGCTTCTCAAATTATGATTTGGGGACCCCCTGGTGTTCCTGGAATCCTTGTACAGGGTCCTTGAGTGAAAGATCCACTCAGAGTGCAAAGTGGATTTCAATATAAGAGCTAAAGTTCATTGATATGGTTTCAGATCCCACATGGTAGCTGAACTTTAAGAAATTGCCACTTATTGAGTTTTGATGTAGGGTCAAAAAAGAATATCCACAATTACCTGAAAAGGCTATCGCAACACATAGCCTTCTTCCAACTACTTAATCTGTGTGAGGCTGAATTTCTTCATATACTTTAACCAAAACAACATATTGCAATAGATTAAATATAGAAGCAGATATGAGAATCCATCTTGTTTTTCCAGCCAGACATTTGGGAACAACGTAAAACAATGCCTCTTTCCTGACCCTTTTTTGATTTGTGTAATATAGTTACTTTGCATTAAATTGTTGTGCTACCACAGCATAAATGGTTTATTACATTTTATGGTAACATAATTAGTAAACATATACATGTTTTCACTTTTGACTTTTACTGTAGTAAATATAGTGGGCTGTAACCCATATCAACAAAAGGTCCTTTGGGTCCTAAGTAATTTTTAAGAGCATATAGGAGTCTTGGGAATAACAGTTTGAGAAGTGCTAGTTTAGAAGAGGCCAGATTGTAGAAATACTTGGGAACTGGTCTGGGGATCTTGAACTTTATGCCAGGGCACTGTAGGTCAGTGACTCAGAGTTGCACTTTGTTTTAAATTGAGTTATTCAAGATGTGAAAGTAATATTAATGTCCTTTTGCAGTGCTACTTTTTTACTGTGGAGTTTGGTCTCTGTAAGCAAGACGGGCAGCTGCGAGTCTTTGGTGCTGGGTTACTTTCTTCCATCAGTGAACTTAAAGTAAGAACCATAAATCTCTCTACGTAGCCATGTTCACTTAATATAATTGATACAACCTGCAAGAATTTTTGTATTTGAACAAGTGCATGCTGTGAGAAATGCTTGGTGAGCAGTAAACATTACTCAAGACAATTTTCTCTATTTCTCAGGTTTATAGGGCTACACTAATTTTTTTTATTTATATGTGGAATTTAATTACTTAATTTTTTCTTTTTAAATATGATTTTTAAAAAATTTTTATTTATTTATGATAGTCACACAGAGAGAGAGAGAGAGGCAGAGACACAGGCAGAGAGAGAAGCAGGCTCCATGCACTGGGAGCCCGACGTGGGATCCGATCCCGGGTCTCCAGGATCGCGCCCTGTGCCAAAGGCAGGCGCCAAACCGCTGCGCCACCCAGGGATCCCCTAATTTTTTCTTTTTAAGTATAGTTGACACACTATAGACATTTTATTTATTTATTTATTTATTTATTTATTTATTTATTTATTTATTTATTTCTAAGAGATAGAGCACCAGCATGGGGAGGGATAGAGGGAGAGGGAGAGAACGAGAATCCCCAAGCAGACTCCCTGCTGAGTGTGGAGCCTGATTCGGGGCTTGACCCCAGGAGGCCAAGATCAGCCGTTTACCTGACTGGGCCACCCAGGTGCCCCAATATACATATCTTTGAAACAAAAAGTATTTTAAAACTTTTGCCTACAAAATCTTGCTGTTCCCTCACCACTTTTAGTGTGCTAGCAAAAACTTCTCCTAAATTCCATGGACTTCTTTGAGAATTATTATTTATCCAATTAAGGAATGAACTTATGTTTGTTGAGTAACAGATGCGTGTGAAATACTGTCCATGGTACTTCTTGCTTTTAGGAGTCTACCACCTGATGGTGGGTACAAGTCATGTACAGGAATAACTAGGGCAGGCTAGGAAGTAGCCATCATAATGCAGGAATATACATAAATAAAGATTGTTGGGTACCTCTTACATGGAAAGTATGTTAGAACAAAGCCATGGAGATGAATCTTGGTGAATAGCAAGCCGTTTGTCTTTCTGGTATATTGTAGGTTAAATAATGCTGTAGGAAATATGTTTGGAATTATAGGTTGGGGCCATTGCATTAGTACATTCAGTGGTGTGCTGATTCTGGTGGTTGTGTTTGGGATGCGAGCCATGAAATTAGATGGTATTCTTTGATTCACTGACTCTTTGTCTTCTAGCATTCACTTTCTGGACATGCCAAAGTAAAGCCCTTTGATCCTAAGATTACCTGCAAACAGGAGTGTCTCATCACAACTTTTCAGGATGTCTACTTTGTATCTGAAAGCTTTGAAGATGCAAAGGAGAAGATGAGGTAAAGCATATCTTTCTCATGACTTAACTTTCCTCTGCAAAAGATAGGTGCAGTAATGGTAACAAATCACAGAAGTAAGCAGCTGGATAATTAGAAGCCTATGAGGTACCTTCTGCCTATAACATATCTCCCTTTCACAACAAATATTTAGAGTATGTTGTTTATGGTGATGTTTGGTGATTGCATATATGAATCAGATACATTGAGAAACTGGTTTCTTCCCATCAGGGTTTATAATCTATTAGGAAAAATAAGCTATATGCAAATTACTATATAATAGCATAGAAAGCCTTAGAGAGATACAGATGCAACTTTGTTCTCCATTTTATTTGGGAGCAATTTATTCCAGATGGGGGAACAGGGAAAACTTAATGGCATCTGAGAAAGCACTTCAAGGATAAATAGGATTTAGATATGTTAAGTTTTAGGTTAAGGGACAGCATAAAAAAGGTAAGGGAGGTGGAAAACTTTGAGTGTAATGCAATAGAGCTATGCTTTAACTATTTTTAACTATTTTAAATATTTTATTTAATTTTAAATATTTTATCTACTTATTTAGAGAGCACATGCAAATGTGGGGAGGGGCAAAGGGAGAGGGAGAGAGAATCTCAAGCAAACTCCACACTGAGCATGGAGCTTGATCTCACCACCCTGAGATGAGCCAATATCAAGAGTCAGGTGCTCAACCAACTGAGCCACCATGCGCCCTGCTATACTTTAACTATTAATCAGCTAAGTGTGGTGTTAAGAAAGGAGGACATTGGAGACAAAAACTACTCAGGAGATTTTTGTAATACTTCAGGTGAAAAGAAGAGCCTGGGCCAAGACAGAGGTAGTAGAGGAAAGGACTATAGAAGCAGAATCAAAAAAACATTTGATGGAAGAGGTCTGAGGTCACATTGTGAGATCATTGTGGGATAGATGGGGGTTTAAGACATGCTCCTTTGTCTTCCAGGGATTTTCTGTTACTTGGGGAGCTAGGCAAGGCACAGAGCCAAATAATAATACCAGCAGGGTTTCCTCTAGCCCAGATGACCCCTTTGTGCACACTTGAAGAAGAGGTTCCCTTCTGGGTAGACCAGGTGGATTGCAAGCTGCTTTTCAGTCCTTTCTCAGGTATAGTTGTCCTCAGCTGTGTTCCTAGGGGTCCTGAACACACCTGTTCTCTAAATGGGAGTTTCAAATGTTGACTTGATAAAGAGGGCAGGGCTTGGATGCATGAATAAAGGATAGAAGTTAGGTCATTTGAGAGAAGCCTGGAGAATGACATTGTAAACAGAAAGAATGTCTATGTGCAGAAGGCAGGACTGTTCTGGTCTGTTTCTGGGCATGTGTGCACAGGTGTATAGGTGTATAGGTGTATTTATGTAAATCATGGCTGAAGGGTCTGTCACTAGGTGGTCAAGTGCTGCCATTGTCTACTGATAAAGCTACTGTAGTTGGTCTCCTTACTGTAGCCAATTAAAGTCATCCACAGGATCTTCTCCTAGCAATGCAAGGGGTGGGGGAAATTCGTCTAGAACAATTTTAGGTATCCCGCCTGTGTAGGATTCCAGGGGATCTCTGCACATGCTACGTAGGGAAGTAGGTCAGATTGGTTGTGTGAACAGCTAATAAGGATTTGTCTTTCTTCTAGCGTATGAAATAAGTTTGCTGTTGCTCACTCAGTTTTCATCCTCTGCCTCCTAGAAATTGGTTGCCTCTTATTTGTTTTCTTAAATAGAGAATTTACCAAAACAATTAAGCGTCCGTTTGGAGTGAAGTATAATCCATATACACGGAGTATTCAGATCTTGAAAGACACCAAGAGCATAACCAGCGCCATGAGTGAGCTGCAGCATGATCTTGATGTTGTCAGTGATGCCCTTGCGAAGGTCAGCAGACAGCCAAGCATCTGATCCTGAGTGACCGTCAGTTCAGAGGCCTGTGGGCCAGCTCCTGCTTTTCTTGAAAACCTGGTTGTGGAGGGACAGCAGCCAAACAATATTCTCTGCTCCCATTCTTTAATTAGTTCTTTGGAAATTTGTACTTGGATACTCTATGCCACTACCGATTATCTTTTTGGTAACATCTTTAGTGAAATATGATTTATATATTGTACAATTCACCAACCACTCATTTTTTTTATAGAGAAGTTTTTCTGACCCCATGGATAGATCTAATACCAACTTGATTCTCTTTTCCCTAATCCTTCTTGAATAAAATGACCTTTACGATCATTTAAAATTCCTTGATGGGTATTATGGAGCTGACCCATATTGTTATCTAAGATCCTTTCATTTCTAAAGTATCTTACTTATCATTGGATTCGTGTCAAGCTTGATCACATTCACAGCCCTAAATTTAATAGAGGACCAGCTGTCTCCACTGCTAGCGTGGGTGGAAATATAGAAGCCTTTGCACATGAAGCATACCTTGTAAAGAGTGAGCAGTCTAGTTTCAAGTGTGGTATCTTATAAGGAAATACAAGTAGCCAAATCTGGAAAGGTTGATTGGGGGTACGATCAAGAGCAGGCTAAGGATTTGGTACTTTATTTGGTAGGCATTAGGGAGCCCCTTCCCAAGTGACCATCCTCCTTGAGTGAGACCTTTTCTTTTCTAAGCATTGCATGATGCTGGTTTTATTTTAGATTATCTGTTCTACTCATAGGGCCAAGGGGGTACTTGGGAGACCACACACAGGGTAATGTAATGGGATTTGTCCTCGGGTTAGCCGGAGATGGTATTGTCAAATGGAGAGTTCAGACTGAGACAGATGAGAGAAGCCAAAGTTAAAGTTGGAAAAGCACACTGAGCACTTCATTTCCAAGGTATAGGTGAGGTCATAAACAGGGAGGCAAAGTATAAGGGTAGAGGATGGGGAAACAGGTGAGGAAATGGGCTGTAAGAAAGGTTGAGAAGATCATTTTAGGTCTGACATTAATAATACAAGGGCTGCAAGGACTGGTTTTTATGTGCTGTTGGCTATGTAGTACAGTGAATGGGCCTGATAAGAGCAAGTGAAGCTGGATTCCTGAATACATGCTGAGTCTGTTGGATTTACTTCTTTCCTCCTATCCTCTCTTCAGTTTCTGGCTTTGCTCCTTGGTCCTCTTCTCTTTCTGCCACCTCTTCATGGGAAATGTCATCCACATCCATGACTTCAATTCTTTTTTAAGATTTATTTATTTATTTATTTTAGAAAATGGGGCGAGATGGAGGAGGGGCAAAGGGAGAGAGGGTTCTAAACAGACTACACGCTGAGTGTGGAGCCTGATTCAGGACTTGATCTCACACCCCTGAGTTCAGGACCTGAGCCAACACTGAGTTGGACTTGGTCCAATCGACTCTACCACCCAGGTACCCCCATGACTTCAATTCTTATTTTATATGACTCCCATATTTGCAGTTCTAACCTTGACATCTTTCTTGAACTTTTGCATCTTAAGTTCAGCTGCCTGCTGGATATTTTCCATCTAGATGTCTCATAAATCAGGTCCAATGTGGTACAACTTCTTGTGGTGCCATTCACATAGAATGAAATGGGTTTGGATAACATGAGAGACCTGCCAAGTATCTCAAACACAATAGATTAAAAAAAACAACAACCCACAAACAAAACCCTCAGAATCACCTGAATATTACACACCATCAGCTTCTTCTCCCAGTGATGTCATTTCTGTTAATGAGATATGAAGGGTCATTTTTTTCAGCCAATTTTTCATTCTTAATCAGCTACTTAAAGAACTGTGTCTTTACTTTTTTCACATTAATAGTCAAATTGGATACCATTTAACACATTTTATTTCAACAGACCATTAGCTCTTTTAATCCTTTTTAGACCTTAAAAGATATTATAAAAAACTTTATGTCATACAAGGAGATGGAATTCGGAGTAGTAATTCAGGCTATTTCAGAATTTTATATTACTTATAATTTTAGTTAAGTATAACTATTAATGTACCTTTGATAGTCATAGATCTAAGTCAGCTAATCTAAAATCATTTGAAATACTGATCAACTAGTTTATAGTTGGTGTATTTGGTTGCAAGGAAATTTATTGTAAGAAAACCATGATAGATGGTTAACAATAGCAAGTTATGCATACTGTATCTGTTATTTTCATATAATTTTGATCATGGTAAAGAGTCATAGTTATTGAATTTTAAAATTATGGTATTTAAAACCACTCTATGACTAAAGCACACTAAAATGAATGTTAAAGCACAATCATTATTATTCATAACTTCTGAATAATAGAAATGTTTAATGATTGATTTCAGTTCTTCTAACCCCTGGATTTGTGATATTTGGTAAATCAGGAGTCCAGAGAATCTGCGTGCATTTTAAGTATATATCTTCAAAGCATCTAAGAATGTGTTAATATTTACTCCAATATGAGAACAGAATTGAACCAAAAGTTTGGTTTATAGGGCAGCCCCAGTGTCTTATCAGTTTAGCGCTGCTTTCAACCTAGGGCGTGATCCTGGAGACCAGAGATCGAGTCCCACGCCGGGCTCTCTGCATGGAGCCTGCTTCTCCCTCTGCCTGTGTCTCTGTCTCTCTCTGTGTCTCTAACAAATAAATAAAATCTTAAAAAAAAAGTTTGGTTTATAATTCTTAATCAGTGACTTATTACTTAAGACTTAGATGGTATTTTCCTGACTTTTTTGAAGAAAACTCCAAAAGCTGGTTGTCAGAATGCCTATATTTCTTAATCAGCCTATTTTGTAATTCAGAGTTACATAATAGTAATGACACACAAGAACGTATACAACTGTACTTAATTTTTAAGTTGGCTTCCAAATTGAAAAATGAAAAAATCCTGGAGTTCTTTAAAGGCATACATAATAGAGTTCATATATTAATTTCTAGGAAATGAATAAAGATGCTATAGTCCATTTCAGTCTAGTCTTTTACTATGTAATATACAGTTATGATTTGTAAGTTTTTATTCAGCTGGGTGATGATAAATGAACACAAAATTCATCTTTTTAACAGGCATTTATTTTTTTGGCCAAACAAGTTAAAAACTGATTTATGGAGCACCTGGGTGACTTAGTCAGTTAAGCATCTGACTCTTGATTTCGGCTCAGGTCATGATCTCAGGGTGGTGAGATCCAGCCCTGAGCCAGGCATGGAGTCTGCTTAAGATTCTCTCTGCCCCTCCGCCCACCCCCTGCTGTCACTCTTTCAAAAGACAAAACCAAACAAAAAACCACCTTATTTAAATATATGTTAGCAATTTTATAAGTTTAAGAAATCTATAACATTCTCACATTTCTTGAAAAACCTGTGAATATGAGGTATAAGGGAAGCTGAACATACCTGGGGCCTAGTAACTACTTTTGGAATTTTTGATAAAGTCTCAATCTTGTGTTCCTCATCTTTGTAATGAGCTAAATCTATTTCATTGGGTTATTGGAGGAACTATGCTGCAAAAGGACATTGTAAAAAGAAATGTGTCCATATGTAAAGAATCATTACTATAATCACTGTCCTGATCTGGGATCCCCCATAGCTTCTGGATGAAGATGGCATGGGAAGATCTTAGTCTAGTTAGGGATTAGGCCAATTTGAAGCTGAGCATCAGTGTCTGTGAGGGCTGTTCTATTTCCAGTTCACCTCTATTCTCAGGGTGCAGTGCTTTAGGGATCCCAAAGGATTACCTATGGGTGTGTACTGGGGCTTCTTCTTGGGGACCCTGGATTACTACTTTTGTCCCCTCTTTCTGTCATTCTCTCCACCCCTATATGATTACTGAAAGAGCTGTTCAGCTTCTCAGTTTCTCAGCTGCAGCTGCCCAGTTTCTTAGCCTCCAAGTCACTGCTTGCTAATTAGCAAATACTTCAAGTGGAAAAGCAGTGCCAAATATAATCTCTCAGCTTCTATCTCTTGGCCCTTCAGGTTCTGGCCACTTTCATAGTTCTCCAATGACTTGAAACATATTTTTAAAATACTATCCACTGGCTTTTCTAGTTTTTGTGAGATGTTTGGTCTGCAGCTAGCTAATCTTTATCAAAGGAAGAAATCTGATTTTGGAGTAAATTATTTAACTTCTTTGAACCTCAGTTTTTCATCTATAAAATAAGATAATCTAATGGAAAACATTTCCTAACTTGTGTGGCACGTAGATAGAGTCTATATGGATCCAAAGTACTTTATATTTTCTTCTTACTGGGAAACAAGGCATCTAAAAGTGATAGCATAAAATAGTTTAGCCTCATTCAAGAGCTGCAACTCAAACAGGCTGCTAATGGGAAGAGCTACATAGTGGCACGTATGTAGTTGAAGTAGTGGCAACAACTCAACACTTCCAAGAAATTGTATTAAAAGATATAATAATATAACTGTAAGTTAGCTGAAGTATAGATGTATGTGCATCCAAGGGGTAGAATTGGAGGACAACTGTACTCTTCCAGGTTCTCTCTCTATTGAGACTGACTCTGGGTATTTCCTCCTTGCCCCTTTGGCTGTAATCTCAGGTCCTAGCCTTGAATTTTCTGCTCATTCTCAGCCCTTACCTTCTAATTTTCTCTCTCTTGTTCCTCTGTGCCCACTCACTAGAATGCCTCTGGCTCCTCCACGGTTTGGGAACGGTGGTGGGGAGGAGAGACAATGAGTAGAAAGTTCTGTTTGGTCTGATACTGTTGTAAGTTGGCATCAGTGCTTTCTGTACTTGGTGAGTATTTAGTGCTGACTCATTCTCTGGGGGTGTTTTGGAGGAACTTCCCATCTTCTTATTTTTTGGGATCTCTTGATGTGACTGGGATGTCGAATTCCTCTCCCTCACTCTAGGAATATAGTGGTCAACTCCACTGGGGTGTCACTTCACCCTTCCAGAAATTTTACTGGACAGGGTCTAAGCCATCCTCTGGCCAAATTGCTGCGTGGGAGATACTCTGGGCATGAAAGACCTCTCCAAATGGATCTCTCTTTCTTTGCTCAGCTCTCTGGCCACAAGCCATTGAATTTCTCAGGATGAATCAACAGCCCGCTCAGGCCCCAGTCTGTAGAGATACATACATACCAAGCTCTCTAAGTGGTCTCCAGCAGCAAGCCTTTCCTGAGACATGAGATGGGTGGTGCTTACAGCCCATTGACAACGGTCCCCATATCCTATAAGAATTCTCTCAGCCTCTCCAACCCTTTTTTGTAGACTGGAAGTCATACCCTGGTTTCTAGACACCTCTTCCACAAGTTTGTATTTTTCTTAACATGGCCACGGATGTCCTCAAGATGCCCCAGGCTGGAGAGGGAAAAGTGAGGTGCTGCCCTCAAGTGGTCTTACAGGCAGAAACACCAAGGAATAGTTGGAGTGAAAGAACCGGAAAGAAAATAAGTCAGCTGTAATCCACCACCCTGAGTACAGGTGTTTGTGTTGTGTGTGGAAAATTACTATAATAGTCACTTTTGTGTCATACACACTTCCCTTACTTAATACCTTCCAAAACATATTTTTTAGATAGCAGCCTAGTATTCCACTGTATGGCCATGCCACAATTTAAGCAATTTATTTTTGGACTCTCAGGGAATAAAGTTCTTTCCTATCACATACAATCCCATAATGAATACTTTGCGGAATAAGTCTTTGTGCACGGCTCTGATTATTTTCTTGTGACAAATGAACAGATGTGGAATCTACTGGGTAAATATCTATTTACCTATCTTCATGTTCCTAATACTCATTGCCACACTTTACTTCAGGAAAATTGTACTTACTTAGCTCTCACCAGCAGCGTTTGGGAGTGTGTGATAAAAGCCATTTTAGGGGATTCCTGGGTGGCTCAGCGGTTTAGCGCCTGCCTTTGGCCCAGGGCGTGATCCTGGAGTCAAGGGATCGAGTCCTGCCTCAGGCTCCGTGCAGGGAGCCTGTGTCTCTGCCCCACCCCGCCCCCCGTGTTTCATGAATGAATGAATGGAATCTTAAAAAAAAAAAAAAAAAAAAAAAGAAAAGCCATTTTAAATGAAAACCTTTGTTGGGTGAAAATTACCCGGTATCGAAGATCAGAATCAGGGCAGGACCGTGCTCTGAGCGCCAAGGGTTAGGAGGCTGGCCCTGCAGGAATCCATGAGAACCAGCCTCCTCGGTTCAGTGTCCCGAGGAGTAAGTTCCTGCACACTCGCTTAGCCAGCTTTCTCAGATTTTGCAAAGGCGCCCCCAAAGCAGATCCAAGGGCAGCTCGGCTAAGACCCTGGGGCAGGACCCTTTCTACCCCGTCCGCTCTCAGCCTCAATTTCTCTCCCGACAACTGGTGATACAATCAATCTCCGCCCTGCCAGCCCCGCCCCCCCCGCCCCCCCCCCCGCCGGCAGTCGAGAGACTCCAAGGAGATAAAAACGAGAAGGAGCGTAGTGCACTCGTATGTTACTAAAAATAGCGCGAGCCGCGGGAGGGAGGAGCACCCGGCACTGCAAGGCTGCGGGGGCGGAGGCGGGGAAGCTCAGAGCGCGCCCGAGCCCGGCGCCGAGAGGAGGCTCCGGACACCCGCGCCCGTTCCCCTGGCCCTCCCCCTCCCCCTCCCCCTGCTCCGCCCCCGCCACCTGCAGACCGCGCCCCAGCGATGGCCCCGCCCCCACAGACCCCGCCCCCACGCAGACCCCTCCCCTGCTCCGCCCCCGCCCCAGCAGCCCGCTCCCCAGAGTCGGCCCCGCCCCCACGCAGACCCCGCCCAGCGCCAGCTCCACCCCCGTCACAGACCCCGCCCCCGTGCCGGCTCCAGCCAATCACTAACCCCTCCCGGCAGGGGCCACGCCTTCGCCGCAGGCTCCGCCCCCGGGCCCGCCCCTCCGGGTCCCTAACCCCGCCCCCCCGGGCCCGCCCCTCCGGGGTCCCTAACCCCGCCCCCGGGCCCGCCCCTCCGGGTCCCTAACCCCGCCCCAGAGGGCCCCGCTTCGCCGCAGGCTCCGCCCCGGGCCCGCCCGCCCGATCCCTAACCCCGCCCCGCGGGCCCCGGCCCGACCCCTCCCGGAAGCGCCGGCCGAGCGTCCCCACATGGAGCGCGAGCCGAGCGCCTCCGGGGCGGCCTCCGCGGCGGCCGCGCTCCTCGCCTGGGTACGTGACTCCGCCCGCGGGCCGGGCCTGGGGCTGAGGCGGCGCGGGGGGCGCTGCAGGCGGGCGGCCGCGGCGTGGGCGGCCTCGGGCTGGGCGGCGGGGCTCCCCGCGGGGCTCTGGGCTGCAGGGCCGAGGGCGGGGGCCTTGGCGGCCGAGGGTGGGAGGGGGGCTCCCCGGGTGCCGGGGGGCCTGCGGGCCGGCGGGGTCCGGACCCAGGGGGCTGCGGCGCGGCGGGAGGCATCTGCCTCCTGGGCGGAGCGTCCGGTTCCGCGAGAGACCCTGAGGCCCGGAGAGCGCCGGGCGCGGCGGCGTGGGGCATCGCCCGGTCCCGGAGCCCGGTGGGGCCACCTGTGCCGCTCCCCGCCCGGTGGCCCGGAGGATGCTGGCCCCTCCCCAGCCGCACCCCGGCCTGGCGGGGGCACCCTGGGAGGCGAGGCCTGCGGTGCTGGCGGGCCGTGCACAAGGCGCAGATCCTGCATGTTTGCTGATATTCTTCCGTGGCCGCATCTTGCCTGTACTGGGGACGTGGGCGTCTGCGCCGGGGTTTGGCTGGCCCGAGGCCCCGAGACACGGGGTCATCTCTGTGTGTCCTGGCTAGGAGAGAACGGTCGCTGCCCACGAGTGTTCTGCAGGCGGCCGACCGGGCGTGCGTGGCCCTAAGCAGACGGAGTGCCTTGTAGTTCTTCACCGCTCATATCACAACTGCAATAAAATGCAGAATTTGTTAATTGTCAGCTTCCTTGGCTAGAATGTAAGCGTCTTAAGGGTGGGTATTGTGCCTGTCTTGTTCATGGTGCCTCGCACGGATTGCACGGATTTGTTGACGAATGAATGAATAAGACCCTTTTGGGCTCCTAGCTACGTGCTGGTCTTTTGGGGAAAACACAAAAGTGAAAGACCCAGTGTAATACCTATATTACTATGTAATAAACCGATAGTACCTATATTACTAATACCTATAGCAACATGTATTGACTAGTCACAAAAGGTGATCATCAGCACCAGGCAGCACTTGTTGAATGTAAGGCTACAGACGAGCAGGAGGAAGGTGGTGGTGTGGCCTGAGGTCTTCTGGCTGTCTGAGTACCATCTTGCAGGTGACCCTTGAGCTGGGAATTGAATTGAATTGGGAATTGAATGTGTACCTGGGGCGCCTGCTGGTTCTGGCTTTTCCCAGGTGGGAGACTGGGGTCTGCATGTCAGATATGGCCTTGTCAACAGCTCGGAGGCCTGATGGCCTTCCTGCTACACAATCTGCCTGGAGGAGGAGTGTATTCGTTTGCTAGGGCTGCCATAGAAAAATATGCCGCAGACTAGGAGGTCTTAAAAAATAGAATTTTATTTCCTTACAGTTCTGGAGGCCAGAAGAGCAAGGTGTCAGCAGGTTAACTTTCTTCTGAGGGCCTCTTCCTTTGGCCTGCAGATGGCTGCCTCCTCGCTCTGTCCTCATGTGGCTTTTTTCTCTGTGTGAGAGCATCCCCATGTCTCTTCTTATGTTGGATTAGAGCCCTAACTTTATGACCTCATTTAACTTTAATTATCTTTTAAGAGGCCCTGTCTCCAAATACAGACACATTCTGAGGTATTGGAGGCTGATAGGAGCAAAATTAATTCAACAAATTAATTTTAGAGGAGCACACTTCAGTCCAGAACAGGGAAATTTACCTCCTTAGTGTGTGTGTGTGATATGTCTAAATGGTTTGTAAGGAAAGGAGGCAAATATAGCTGTAACGTATTGTATTAAGTTTTCCTTTGTTTTGCTTTATCCTGGATTTTGGGCCTCTTGCTGCATTACAGAAATTGAGTGCCATAACTTGAGCCCCAAGCGCCCCTATCTCTCTCACTTTGTGGTCAGCAGTCTGCAGTCCTGCTAATGGGGCAGCCGCAGAGAGACCTCAGGGCTGACGGAGACACACTGTGCATGTGTACCCCACAGTGTGCACATCTTTCCTTTCATCTTTCCTAGGTAGGGCCTCATCAGATCTTATATTCATTCATGAGATTCACTATAAAATATATATACACCTTCTCTGAGCCGGCACAGTTTCATATACAGGGAAGATGTTAGTGAACAAAACGAAGTTCCTGCCTCACTGAGTCTACTTTTTAGTAGGGGAGGTAGACAGTGAAGAATAAGCAAATGTCATGTCAGGGAGTGCTATGAAGAAAAAGCAGAAAAAAAGGGGGATAAAGTGATGAAGATGTTACTGTAGAGCAGTTATATAGTTAGCCTCTTGCCGGGTCAGCTCTGAAGTTCACCATATATCCTTAGAGACCCAGTATACTATAGTGACAGGAACAGGGCATATCTGACTTATTGCCTTCCTAGCTAGGTGACTATGGGAAGTTCCTTAACCTCTCTGAGCCTTAGTTTCTTCATCTGTAAAACGAGAGCGATAATGTCCATCCCCTCTGTTGGAACGCCATGCCTTGGCGAAGCCCTCAGTAATTGGCAGCTAATACTGCCCCTGAAGGCCTCTGGGACCTGTGCCTCTGCTGTGGCTTGTTCTTCCAGCTTGGAGTCCTTGCAGCCCAGCACAGCTGTGAAATAGACCGGAGAGGCAGAAATTTGTATGTAGGGATGGATTTGGGGTAGTTATTTTTAAATCATTTTTCCTCATTCAGGTGCCTTAAAAAACAAACACGGTTGGACAGTTTGACTACTCATTTCTAGGAAGAACCAGCCAGGAGTAGTAGATACTTAGAGGAATTATAAGGATTTCTGATATCTAAAGATTCCCTGTGGGTCTACAATTCTTTATCTTCGATTTTGAATACAAAAAAACCTCTGAAAACCCAAAGCTGCCCTGACATAATGCTATTTATAGTCTTTGCCCACTTACTGTATTTGTTCTTCTTACTGCAGAAATAATAGCATTTTGCTTACGGGGATGCTGCTCCTGAACCTTGCAGCAGTGTATATGATTTATATACGGTATTACTTTTCTGAAGCCTATAAAATTCTGAATCTGAAATACATCTGGCTGCAAGGGTTTTGGATTAGAGATTCTGGACCTTTATTTCATAATAACAAAGATGGACATATTGCCCACCAAGGGGAAATCTGTTCCCTTACAGGAATCTCACCACGTGAATCTTAGTGTCAGAGAACACTATACTTGGAAAGGCCCTCAGAGATCATTGCCAGCCTCCTTCGCTGCACAATGAAATAACAATGAGGTGCCCAGCTGGAGGCACAAGGCCCTCAGCCAACTTTGATTACAGAAGTCATTGCCAGTTTTCTCAATGAGGGCAGGAGGAGAAGGGACAAGGCCAGTGGCTTTCCCACCCACTTTCTTTCCATTTCCCCTCCTTACTTCTTTTCTTAGCCTCCCTAGAGAATAGCTTTTATCAGAAGGAACTCCCATACTGTCTCCCAAAGGTGACACAGGTGGGCGAGCATTGGAAAGAGAAGGCGAGGAGTATCTTTGGATAAGTAGTGGATACTAAGGGCTCTTCTCACATGGAAATTGTGGTGTTCTGGGAATGGAGCCCCCATCGAAGTATGGGTTGCATATAAAAACCTCTTAAGAATGAGCTTATGAAATCTCTTCTGTTACAGGCTCTGAGAGGCGTGTCAGGATGAGAAGGACAGGGACAGCTGAATGCATGGCGACAATTGTGGTTCCTGGACTCTTTCATCCTTGCCTTATTTTATCCCTAGGGTGCAAATAGCTACGGGCAACTTGGCCTTGGCCATAAGGAAGATGTACTTTTGCCCCAGCAACTGGATGACTTCTGTAAACCTGAGTGTATCAGGAGGATCACGGGAGGAGGGGGCCACTCTGCTGTTGTCACAGGTAAAATCCTTCTGGTGTAGACGTTTCTTTTCTTTTTTTTTAAAGATTTTATTTATTTATTCATGAGAGACACACAGAGAGAGGCAGAGACACAGGCAGAGGGAGAAGCAAGCTCCCTGCGGGGAGCCGCATGTGGGACTTGATCCCAGGACCCTGGGATCATGCCCTGAGCCAAAGGCAGACGCTCAAACACCGAGCCACCCAGGCGTCCCTGGACATTTCTTATTTAGACATTTCCCACTATCGTGTTATGTTGCCATTTTTCAGCCTTTTGTGTTTTTCAGAGGAAAACATATTTGTGAAAGAGCCAAGTTACCATTAGAGAATTCTAGGTTGTTGGAGTTGAAAGGCCTTCAGAGATCTTCTAGGCTCCCCACCCCCATTTATGCAAATGAGGCTCGGAGAAGAAAACCGGCTGCTTAAGGTTACCAGACACATTAGTGGCAGAGTTGCAACAAATATATGACATTTTATACCAATATTGCTATTTAACTTTTGAGTTTATAAGTCTTTGCAATTTGATTGAATATTCCTTGAGAGCAAACTTTGTGTTTTCCTTAATTTCCTTCGCAGTATCTATGATAGTACTTAACACGTACTGTAGGTGCCATGATATTGCAAAAGAGGGCATATTGCATCTTGGTTAAGAACATGAATTCTGGAATCCACTGCCTGGGTTCAAATCCTGGTTCTATTATTAGCTGTGTGGCCTTGAGCATATTAATTCCTCTGTGCCAGTTTCCCCTCTGCTCCATGGGGGAAATAATGCTGGATGAAGAGAGTCAGTGAGTGGCAAGGCTGGATTATGACTGTCATGAGTCCTTGACACTTTTGCCTTTGTCGACCCCTTCCTCCATAAGGAAATACTAAGAATTCTGTTTACAACCGTGTTGATATAAAGATTAGTCTAACCCTGGCTAGATTTAGCATTGTATGTTCATTATTATCACATTTATTACTTTTCTTATTTTAAAAGAATGTAAAATTAAAACATTTTTGTGGGCCCCTAAAAGTATTGTGGGCCATAGGCACTGTACCTAAAGGATAAATCGGCCCCACAGATAAAGCTCTTACAATACCTGGTACATTCTAAATTCTAAATAAATGTCGGCTTTTCTTGTTATAGTGTATGCTCAATTTGGTGATTGGCCACTGATCTAGGACTTGGAGTGTCCCAGGTAGGTACTAGATTTGAGCACCTTGGGCCAGTGCACATTAACATCCGTGGCTTGTTAATATGAGTGGGAAGACTTGCTGGGTTTGTGACTGCAGCTAATTAATGAAATCTTTTTTCTCGCTTTGACAGCTGTAATTTCTTCTGTGTACACTATCACCAAAGCCTTTGCTTTCTGCAGATGGAGGAAGCCTTTTTGTTTGTGGCTTGAACAAAGATGGGCAACTGGGACTTGGTCACACAGAGGATGTTCTGTATTTTACCTCCTGCAGATCCCTCCTTGGCTGTCCTATCCAACAGGTGGCCTGTGGCTGGGATTTTACCATTATTCTCACAGGTGAGTTCACTTCTGGGTAAATCTTTATCACCGCAAAGGCATTGGGTGAGAAGAGCTTGATGGTGGTGATACTGATTAAGTGAAAGCCTCTTTATATGTAAACACACATAGAAATTTCTCTCTGGTTGTCAAGGAAGTGTGTAGGTGCCTTTTGCAAGAAGAGTTTGAACAGCAAAATTTTGAGCTGGTTTGAATGTGCCGAATCACAGAGACTGGGGAATAAACTAGATCACCTTTGGTAGCTACCCCTGTCCCAGAAATTCAGGATAGCTGTGTGCCTGGGCTAGCTGGTCAGTCTTACTGGCTAAGGGGGTTGCTCATGGAGGAATGTGTTGGGAAAGCATGAGGAAATCAGAGGTCGTACAACAGTAGTGGCAGGATTTCCCCAGTGAAGGATCTAAAAAAAAAAATATATGATTGGCCAGAACTGTTTGGTCTCTGCAAAGCTAGATAGCAGAACAGAATGCAGAGGGATATGGCCAAAGGGTTAATAGGATACTGCTCTTGGGAGCAGCTAGCAATAGTTTCTTTTCGTCAGCTGACTTCTCCCTGGAAGTAGTTTTGCCCTGCCAAGCTTGCCATTCTCGATGGAAAAGACCATCTATAGTTTCTGACTAGATTCCCTCTTTGACGTAGACCTCTGGCAAGGGCATCTTATGGCCATATCCTTCCCCAGCATACCCTTGTGGATTCTCATGTGCAAAGCTCAGATTCCCAAACTTTTAGCACATGGCTTCAGTTATTGTTCCCTACCTATCCCTGTTGTTACCTTGTCTTTTATTTTCCATGCTCCCCATACTTCCTAGAAATATCATGCAGAACATTGTTCTCTGGTATAGCCCCTTTTGTCTATCTGATGAACTCTTATCCCTTCTTTAGAACCCTGCTCAGGCATCACCATCTCTTCTGTTAAGGGGTTCTGTGTAATTTAGTAGCTGAATTTAGTAGTAATAACTAAATAATAGCTGTCCTTTCTGAAGTGCTTTTCGTGGACTGTGTTGGGATTTTAGGGTGTCAGTGGGTAACACCCTGTTTCCTGTTCACTTTTGGAACCTATTGTGGGAAAGGTGGAGAGCAGTCAGACAGCTGGAGATCACACTATTGGCTTTTCACTGGAAGACAGAGTTAATGGTCAGGCTAGGTGGTTCTACAACACTCCTCTGAGCCAGACTTACGCTGCAAGCACTAGGTTATTTCTGTAGGGGAAACACTCACTATGCATCAGTCCAGAGTACCTGAGAGGAAGGTGCCAAGCCACACATGGCCTGTTCCTTCTCCAAAACTCATCAATTTATTAGGTTATCCCTTTTCCCCTGGAAAGCAGTGAGCACGGGAAGGAGCAGGGAGAGAGGCCTGAAGTGTTAAAATAATGAAAATGATGATGCATGGAAATATGAAAAGTAGGGAGTATCTTCCCATCCCAGCCCCCCGGGCAGTGGGCTCATGTTCTACACACATAAGCTGCCATTAATTAGGTAGCGTGATGGAGAATATGTAAAACTAGCCCAGTGCCTCGTATTGTTATTCCTCGAAGAATAATAAAAGCAGGGACTGTGGTTTGAATGTGCTGAATTACAGGCCCCACTTCCTCCTTTCATTCCCTTTGCTCTTCCCATCTGTCAGCATTTACCCACTGGTTACAGATAACTTCTTAGATTATGATTTACGCATTTGAATTTTGCAGAAAGTGGTCAAGTTCTGTCATGTGGATCCAATTCCTTTGGCCAGTTAGGAGTTCCTCAAGGCCCTCGAAGATGTGTGGTTCCCCAGGCCATTGAGGTAAGGCCAGCACCTAATATGTAGCTGACCCACGTCCTATTAAAGCATTTCCCTCCTCAGACTAGGAGACTGGCTGGGTCCCCAAAAACCCATGGGCTAGTCAGAATTTAAGTTGAAAAACCAAGATTCTTCTGGGAAAAATTAAGTTGGGGGGATGGAGGTTATGAGTGAAAAAACCTCTGTTAGTCCTTATACACGTTATAAATTTTTGTGAAATAAAACAATGAAGGTAATATATATTACCAAGACATTAATGACATTTTAGAATTCTAAAATTAGGGATAATGGGAACTAGGTTAGAAACAAATCCAGATAGAAGGGACTCACCTAAAGACACTAAGCTCAGCAAATGGTAGGGCAGGAGTGCCTGATAAAAATGTGATGGGAATCACACAGGTAATTTAGAATTTTTTAATAGCACCATTTAAAGAGTAAAGAGAAAAATGTGAAATTAATTTTTAAAATAACAGGTTTATTGAGAAGTAATTCACATGCCATAGAATTTACCCTTTAAAAATGTATAATTCAGTGGTTTTTCATATATCACATAGACGTGCAGCCATCAGCATTATCTAATTTTAGAACATTCTCATCACCAGGAAAGAAACTGTGTACCCAAAGGCAATTACTTCCTTTTCCGCCCTCGCCTGGCCCCTGACGACCAGTCATCTGTCTCTGGATCTGCCTGTTGTGGGCATTTCACATAAATGGAATCATACAATATGTGGCTTTTTGTGTCTGGCTTCTCTCATCTCACATGATGTTTTTAAGTTTCATTCACCTTGTGCGTAGGCAAAATTAATTTTAATGACTTTTAAGTTAATCCAATGTATTCAAACTATTATTATTTCATTTAATGTGTCACTAATGTTAACATTTCCTAATGAGATATTTTATGTTCTCTATTCCATACAAGTTGAACTCTGGTGTAGGTTTTCTACTCAGAGGGCGTCTCAGTTCAGCCGAGTCATCTAGTGACATTTCGCTTGTTCAGTAGCTCATGTAGCTCGTGGCTTCGGCCCGGACAGCACAGGTGCTAGACGGGACTCCTGGCCCTAGTTCAGAGCTCTTTCCACTGCCTCATACTGAAAATACACACATTTTCGTGAAGTTTATATGGTAAATGGTCGTGATAGGACTGTGGAATTGTAAAAGAAATATACTGGGATCTAAAAATCAGTTTCAAAAAAAAAAAATCAGTTTCACCACCTCAGCTGCTCACATCCAGCTAATTTTCTTAAACTCTGACTCAGAGTGGGAGATCTGTTTTCATGGAGAGGGGTTGGTCTGTTCCTGTCATGTTGCTGAATTATGATTGCTGCTCTGTGGGGTATTATTTGAGGTCATGATCTCTATAGTGTTTTAGTGTGTGTGTGTGTGTTTAAAGATTTTATTTATTTATTCATGAGAGACACACAGAGAGAGAGAGAGAGAGGGAGAGGCAGAGACATAGGCAGAGGGAGAAGCAGGCTCCATGCAGAGATCCTGATGTGGGACTCGATCCCTGGACTCCGGGATCACACTCTGAGCCAGAGGCAGACGCTCAACTGCTGAGCCACCCAGGTGTCCCTGTTTTAGTGTGTTTAGGCTGCTTAACAAAAATACCGTAGACTGGGGTGGCTTCAACAACAAACATTTATTTTTCATATTTCTGGAGGCTGGGAAGTTCAAGATCAAGGCATTGGCAGATTTGGTGTCTGGTGAGGACTTGCTTCCTTGTTCATAGACATTCATTTTGCTGGATGAAGGAGCTCTCTTAGGCCCCTTTTATAAGGTATTAATCCTTCATGAGGGCTCCATTCTCATGACCTAATCACCTCCAGAAGACCTCATTTCCAAATACTATCACATTGGGTAATAGGTTTCAATATATGAATTTCAGGGGAAAACAAACATTCAGTCTGTAGCACATGGTATGCACAGAAATCTAGACTCTATGGTCCCTGTTGTAGGAAGTGTTACAGTTGCCAAATAGATGGCTTTTTAAGAACTTACATAAGTTATAATTAATTTAGCTGAGGTCACATGATTAAAGAAGACAGAAGGGAACAATAGTTAAAATATGTTGGATGACAGAGTCAGGAGGTGAAAACATTTGTATCCTCTCCAGCAATGGGAGGAATGTGCCAGAATGAAATATAATATAAGTTCATTCATTTATTTAGTAACAACAACCATTGAATATGTGTTTAGGCCGTGGGGAAAGAGGTGAGTGCAATCCAGCCTTAGTCTTAGTGGTACGTGTTAGATATAGAAACACCTAAATGCATTGCCATGTTGAAACTGGTGGATACAGGGATAGCCTCAAAGGAGGGAATATTTAACTCATTCTAGAGGGAGGTGGAGTGAGATAGGCTTATGTTGAGTGTAGAAGTTTACCTGGCTTGAGAGAAGATGCATAAAGTAGGTATAAAAAGAACATTCCAGACAGAAGGGACTGTAAGGAAAGGTGTAGAAGCATAAAATATCAGGATTTCGGATATGGCGAGCAGTTTAGTATAATTGGAATAGAAGGAAATGGTAGAAGTGCCAGTGGGGAGGGGACAATCAGGGAGGTACTGTAGGGCAGATTGTAAGAACAGCGTGTTAGGAAGGCGCCAGAAGGGGTAATGTGGTGGGTGGAGTGAACAGGGCACCCTTGCTAATAATCTAGACAAGAGGTGAATTCTCATCCAGACTAAAGCAGTGGCAGTGGGGATGGAGAGGAAGGAATGGAAGTGAGATGAAGATATTGAAGAGATTGAATTTACATGTAAAACCCTTTAGTTTTTTTTTTTTTTTTTAAGAAAAAAATTTAAAGGATAATATGTTCAAATTGTATTAGTAGTAAGATTTGATCTTCCCCAAAGCTAATGTGATTGTGGGTTACATTAACAGAAGTATAGTCTCCAGAAGAAGGGAAGCCAGAGTCCTGTCCTTTTTTGTGCTAACCAGACTGCATCTGGGATGTTGTGTTCTGTTGGTTTAGTGCTTAGGTCTTGGGCATAAAGGAGAATCAGATCCTGCCCCTGCGGGTCCTAAAGTTTAGAAAGACACTGAGGATCTGTAAATAAACACGTGTGCTCAGGCTCCCTGGGGGCCGTGATTGATGTACACACAATCTCTTTAAAAGAGGGAGATTGAGGGATCCCTGGGTGGCGCAGCGGTTTGGTGCCTGCCTTTGGCCCAGGGCGCGATCCTGGAGACCCGGGATCGAATCCCACGTCGGGCTCCCGGTGCGTGGAGCCTGCTTCTCCCTCTGCCTGTGTCTCTGCCTCTCTCTCTTTCTCTCTCTGTGACTATCATAGATAAATAAAAAAATTAAAAAAAAAAAAAAAAAAAAGGAGGGAGATTGAGTAACCAGAGCACACTTAGACCAGAGACACCAAGAAGGGGAGGGAATTTGAAACAATGTGATCACTGATTGAATTGGAGATGTTTGGCCTTGAGAAGAGATATGTGATAGTTATCTATTACTGTGTGTAATAAATTACCCTAAAATTTAGCAACTTTTGGGGCACCGTGGGTGGCTCAGTCAGTTAAGTGTCCAACTCTTGATTTCAGCTCAGGTCCTGATCTCAGGGTTGTGAGATTGAACCCGCATTGGGGTCTGTGCTGGGCATGGAGCCTGCTTGAGATTCTCTCTTTTCCTCTCCCTCTGTCCCTCCCTCCCCCTCACATGCATGCTCTCTTCCTCTCTCTCTCTCTCTAAAAAGAAAAAAAATTAGGAACTCTAAACAGTAAGCATTTGCTGTCTCAGTTTCTGAGGGTAACTGCTTATTAGCTGGCTCATGGGGTTCCAGGCAAGATGTTAGCTGGGACTGCATGCAGTCTGCTGATGGCTCTGGGCTGGGCTAGCAGATCTACTTCCATGCTCATCTGGCAGGAGGTTTCCATTCCTTGCCACATGGGCCTTTCTATAGGATTGTTCAGGCATGGCATCTGGCTTCCCCCAAGAGAGATTCGAGAGTGAGCTCAAGCTGGAAGCCTCAGTGCCTCTTATCACCTTGTCTCTAGGCCACTCATCACTTCTTTATCCTGGTCACTAGAAAGAAGTTACTAAGTCCAGCTCACATTCAGCCAGAGAGGAATTAGGCTCCACATCTTGTGGGGATGGGTGTCAAAGCATTAGAAGACTTAGTTTTTTTTTTTTTTTAATTTATTTTTAATTTTATTTATTTATTTATTTTTTTTTGAGGACTTAGTTTTAAAGCCACCACGAGACATCTTAGAGAGGAAGGACATGACAACTGCCTTCACATATTGTGAAACATTGTGAGAAGCTATAGGCAGCTAGGTTTGGCTCCACATAAGGAGATAAATGGTGCAAAGATGGAATAGGCATCTGGGGATAGTGGGCCTATGTCAGTGGAAATAGCTGCTTGGCAGGGATTGGATGATGACTTACTGGGATGTTGTGGCAGGGTTCTGGCATTGGATGGGGCATGGACTAGATCAAAAGTCATCCAGTTAGAACCCTTAGTAAATAAAGTTTTGATGGAACACAGCCATGCCCATTCATTCACGTATTGTCTGTGGCTGCTTTTATGTTACAATGGCAGAACAGAGTACGATGACACAAACCAGATGGCCTGCAAAGTCTAAAATAGTTACTGTCTGGTCTTTATAGAAAACATTTGCCAACCACTGGACCCAATGACTTTGAAGGTTCCTTGCAGTCCTGAGACACATTGTGATATATTTATTTTAATTTTTTATTTTTAAAGATTTTATTTATTCATGAGAGAGAGGCAGAGACGTAGGCAGAGGGAGAAGCAGGCTCCTTCTGGGGAGCCTGATGCGGGACTCGATCCCAGAACCCCAGGATCACACAACCTGAGCCAAAGGCAGACACTCAACCACTGAGCCACCCAGGTGCCTGAATATGTTTATTTTTAAAAGATTTTTTTTCTTTTAGGGATACATATAGAGGTATTGAAGAATGGAAATGTTGGGGGTTGTGGACTCTAAACCCAGTCAGACATGCAATGAAGGCCATGCTGTATTGTGTCAGGGCATAAAGTATATACCATTTTGCAGGTGGATGATTCTAAGATCTCAGTCCTTTTCTTTGTTTTGGCAGCTCCTGAGAGAGAGGGTTGTTTGCGTTGCTGCTGGACTGAGGCATGCTTTGGCTGCGACAGGTGATCATTTTGCTTTTATTTTCACAATAGGCTCATAATAAGGAGAAACAGAGCTTTAGAGGAAATAAAATTTGAGGAGTAATTTAGAGGGTCCTGCTGTGCTGCATTTCTGGTTAAAAGAGGGGATATAGGGCCAAAGTCATTTGGGAAACCTTTGGCAGGTGGGGAGGAAGGAAATGAAGGTTTCTTGCTCATATTCTAGGCATGGTGCTAGATTCTCCTGATTTAATCAATACCTTATTTAATTCTGACAACCTCACAGTGAGGTGAGTTACATTTTTACATATGAAGAAACCGAGGGCCAGGGAGACTAAAATGCTTGTCTGAGGTTGTACAGGGGATAGGATAGTAAAAGGTAAAGCTGGGAACAGAGTCTGGGATGGTCTAGTTTCTGAGGCTCACAGTCCTTGCTGTGAACTACAGTGCTTTCCTAGTGGATCTTAATGTTTATTAATTTAAAAACTTCAAATGAGCTCGTCTCCTGTACCATGAGAGGGTGGTGATGGACACGGGGTTGACCGCGTGCAGGAGGTTGTGGGTGGCACTTGGAGAGAGGTGGTGGCTTGCAGAAGAGCAGTGAGGCCTCTTCCTCTCCCTTGGTTGTCATCTTTCTGCTCCCACTCTCATGGGGTGAAGGGCAGCCCTAACTGGCTGCTGCAGCTCAGGCCCAAGCATTGATGAGTCCAGTAGTGGCCTGGGGAGGGTGGAAGAAACAAGGAAGAGTCTGGTGCAGCTCTGTACCGATGGTCACCTGGGGCTTAATGTTGCTCACATATTGAACAATTTTTTAAACTTTTCATTTTGAGATAATTGTAGATTCACATGCAGTTGTAAGAAATGAAATAGATCTCATGCATTCCTTTCCCAATTTCTCCCAATAGTAACGTTTTGTGAAACTGTAGTTAGTGTAGCAGCCCAGCCAGTCTTGATACGGTCAGGATTCGAACGGTTCCATCACTACAACTGTCTCACCTGTGGCTCTTTCATAGCACCCACTTTTATACACCCTTTTATATGCCTTTTATACATTCACTTCCTAGCTATTTCCACCCCTTCTTAGCTCCTAGCAACCGCTCTTCTGTTCTCCAACAATAGTGTCATTTCAAGAACATTATATAATGGTATCATACAGTATATAGCCTTTTGGCGTTGACTATTTTTGCTCAGCATGATTCCCTGGAGAGTCATCCAAGTTGTGAGTATTAATAATTTGTACCTTTTTATTGCTGAGTAGTAGTATTCCACAGTATAGATGTACCATTGAATTAGTCATCTCAGGCTCCCATAACAAAATATTACAAACTGGGTGGCTTAAACAATTTTCTCAACAGTTACGGAGGCTAGAAGTCCAAGATTAAGATGCCAGGAGCGTTGGTCTCTGATGAGTCCTCTCTTCCTGACGTGTAGATGGCTGCCTTCTTGCTGTGTCAATACAGGGCCTTTGCTCTGTGCACCCATGGAGACTGGGAGACATCTGGTTCTCTTCTTCTTTTTATAAAGACACCAGTTCTATCAGATTAAGGCCTCACTTTTAAGACCCATTTAACCTTTATTAGCTCCTTACAGGCTTCTTTCCAAATGCAATCACACTGGAGGTTAGGGGTTTAACATATGAATTTTTGGGGGCACAGTCCAGCCGACAAACAACACAGCTTGTCTAACCAGTCACCCATTGAGAGACATCTGGTTGTTTCCAGGTTTTGGCTATTAAGAATAAAGCTATAAACATTTGTGGACAAGTTTTTTTTTTATGTGAACATAAATTTTCATTTCTCTGGGATAGACGCCCAGGAGCATGATTGCTGAGTTGTATGGTAGTGATTACATTTTTATAAGCTGCTTCTCCTTTTAGAAATTAGCAGGACTGGAGAATTGCCTATTATTGGTTTAATTCCCCCTTTCCTACCAACTTTCTGTAATTACTAGTCTTATGTGTACATTTCTGTCCAGTTACAAAGTAGCACAGTTTCCATTATGTGTTTGATTAACTTAATTGTAAGTCTTCCTCTCTCTTAGTTAATCTGTAAATATTTCTGCAGGCATCTCTAAAAGATAAGGACTCTTACTAAAAACATTACCAAAATGCTATCATCATACCTATAAAAAACTAACAATAAATCTATAATTCGATCAAGTATCCAGTCAGTATTTAAATTTTCTCAACCGTCTCAAAAATATATATTTTTAAACTGTTTGAGTCAGGATCTGAATTATGTCTACACTGCAAGTGGTGGATATAAATGTCGTCTCTCCTTTTAAAAATATTTATTAATTCCTTGTGATTTTTTTATTGTAATATGCATAACAAAATTTACCATCTTAACCACTTTTAAGTATACAGTACACTCATATTATCATGCAACCATTACCACCATCTATCTCTAGAACTCTTTTCCTCTTGTGGAACCACAAATAATAACTTCCCTTTCTCTGCCAGCCCGTGGCAACTAACCATTCTACTTTTGACTCTGTGATTTTACATACAGGTACCTCATATAAGCGAAATTGTACGGTATTTGTCCTTTTGTGGCTTATTTCACTTAGCATAATGTCCTTAAGGTCTATCCATGTTGAAGCATGTGTCAGAATTTTCTCCCTTTTTAAGGCTGAATAATATTTCATTGTTTGGATATACCACATTTTGCTTATCCATTCACCTGCTGGTAGACACTCAGGTTGCTGCCAGGTGTCAGGTGTTGTGAATAATGCCGCCATGAACATGGGTGTGTACAAATATCACTTCGAGATCCTGCTTTCGGTTCTTTAGGATTTATACCCAAAAGTAGAATTGCTGGATCATAGAGTAATTCTATTTTTAATTTTTGGAGGAACTGCCGTACTGTTTTCCACAATGGCCATACCATTTTACATTTCTGCCAGTAGTGCACAAGGGTTCCAAGTAATGCCACATTCTTGCCAACATTTGTTATTTTCTTTCTTTCTTTTTTTTTTAATAGCAGTCATCTTAATGAGTGTGAAGTGGTATCACATTGTGGTTTTGTTTGCATTTCTTTAATAGTGATGTTGAGCATCTTTCACATGTGCTTTTTGGCCATCAGTATATTTTCTTTAGAGAAATGTCTCTTCAAGTCCTTTGCTCATTTTTGAATCAGGCTTTTTTGAATTGTTGAGTTTTACAAGTTCTTGTATATATTTTGAATGTTAATCCCTTGCCGGATATCACAAGATTCTTTTAATCTATAAATTTTTTTCCTCTTCTTTTTCCCCCTTTGCAATTTATTTGTGGAAGAGATGGTAAGTTTTGTTTTATTTCAGCACTGTGTTTTGCTCACATTTTGCTAGTTGTCATCACTTATATTTCACAAAACGGGCTGGTCTGTTTACAGCCTAAAGGACCATTGGTTGCAGGATACTTCCAGAGGAGTGACTGTAGATTAAATATATAAAATGTCATCTATGCATTTGTATGAGGTCCAGAACATGGGCACCTGAATTAGATTCAGTGGATAGGAAAATAAAAGGCCATTCCACTGAAGGAGCGGCTATTAAGCTATCTTGCAGTCATAAATATGTATTTATTTGGTAATTAGGAATCACTGCATTTATCTTGGTATAGTAGAAAAGACATTGCATTAGACATTAGGACTGCTCCTGAGTCCTAGTATTTTTTCTGCTAATAGTTCCCTGTATGACCTTGGCAAATTGCATCATCTCTTCAAGCCCTCAGTTTTCTTGTCTACTAAATGTGAGGAATGGACTTGATAATCTTCAATGTTCTTTCTTGCTGGGTCTGGAGTTTGAGTTGTCCTTCTTAGGTTGTCATGAACAAGGTGTTGTTTCAGTAATTTGACTCTGAAAGAGTGTCCTGGAACTTTTTGGAGGGAGTTGTAGTACGTGAGAATTTTCTTTTGTATGCGGGAATCAGGGTCTTAGATTGTGCTGAAAATTGGACTTGCGATTGGCTTGGTGGCAGCCAAGTCATAGGGCCCCTTGAAGCACTGAGCTGCTCCCTAGCAGGCATGTTAACTGAGAATGCATTGGGAATCTCCCATAGAATGGGGCTCCAGGAGCAATCTGGCCTTAGTCCTGGTAAAACGTTTTCTTGTTTTCCTCTTCTCCATGGGAAGCAAGTGGCACTGTGTTCCAGTGGGGGACTGGTTTGGCATCATCTGGACGGCGGTTGTGCCCTGGGCAGACTCTCCCACCATTTTTGACAGCAAAGGAACCAAGCAGAGTGACAGGTAAGGCGCTTATTTCTTGAGTCCTATATTTATTCTTTGTTAAGAAATAGTGACACAGGCATGCAGAAAATGGGTAAATGGAGTTTACTCATTATACTGCTTTTGCTGTTTTCTTAATTCCTTTGTTTTAAGTCTCTGTATTGGTTGGCCTGTTAGTCTGATTAGAATTTTTGTGGATCCAGTAAAAGTATGCCTCCTTGCTGCCAGAGTGGAACCTGTAGAGAGAGGTTGAGAGATAGATTGTCAGGTTAAGTGGAGATCAGGATGGTAGCTCTAGAACTGTTAAGAGTTAGTTTGGGAGACATGACTTAGGTGTTTGGAAATAATGCGTAGCAACAGTGAGCCTCTAGATTCTGAATCCTGGGTTGGATTTACTCACCAGGCACTGTGGCAGCTGCATAGCATTGGCCCTGCTGAGCTCACTGCATGGCTAGGAGCAGACAAGAAGGCACCCTCTCTGCAGGCGGGCACATCCGAAAGGGAGACCTTGGAAGGACTGTGCTTTGCAGGCCCAGTTCCTTCTCCCAAAAGGAGAGTAGGACTGAGTGAGGATGTAGAGTGAGGGGCTGGGAATGTTCTTATAGGGAAATCTCTACATGGGCACATGAGGAGCGGTTAGTGACTATCCTGCTTGTGGGTCTGTTGGTCTGTCTTTGTTGGCCATTTAGCCTATAGGGCTTTCTCTTCTATTTTTCGCTCTCAGGCTCAGTCTCTTTCAGCTCCTCTCTCTGCCTGCCTCTCCCTCTGCTCTATACTCTCCCTGTGGACACCCCCCTGTTCCCCATATAGCACCATATCTGCATCTCCTCTTCTTCCTTTCTTCCTCTCTTACTCTGTGGCCCAGCCTCCTGAAGGTTGGCTGTAGAAAATGCCTGCACAGCAAACCTCCCTTCTCCCCTAGGTGAGAACAAAGGAGGAATTTTTGAGGATGGGATAAGAAGTGGGGAAAGAAGGGAAGGGAAAGCCACGGTGGGAGTGATGCACAAGGTATTGGGATTGTTCTGACTTTCCTAAGTCCTGGAGGCACTCCCATTCATCTGAGGGTGAGGCTTGTCACCCTGAAGCCCAGGAGTGGAGTTGGGGAGGCTACTCTGAGAGAAGGAGAAGGGGGCATTAGATGCTGGACAGGCAGTCCACTGCACCTGACCTTGAACACATTCATAAAATAAATGCATACTTCCCAAACGTTTTTTTTCCTGCTTCCTCTAGGTATTCACTGCTCCCTGGGCATTTCCTGCTCTCTCATTCCTCTGTGTCTTCGGGCAAGCTCTCACCCCTGCCTGAGATGTCTCTCTTCCTGTTCCTTCTGGTAATCTTTATTCTGTCCTGATAATTTTTGAAGGCTTAGCTCAGATTCAGTTTTCTCAGGGAAGAGTCTTCTCTCTTCTGACTCCATTGCATTTTCTTCATGTTCACAGATAGCACAATGTCCTGTATTATGCATGTTTATATGTTTTCCCACATGCCAAAGACTGTGAGCTTATTAAGGGCAGGAACTGTATTTGCTTTCTGTTTCAGCACAAGACCTGTAATTGAAAGGAATCAGAAATGCTTTTATTTGATTTAAATGACCTTTTGGGGGTCTGTTTGGGGCCCAGCTTAGATTCTGAGTTGATTGGGGGAGTTTTCTGATGGGACATTAGAATAGATTGTGAGCTTCCTGCCCTCAGAGTCTTTCCCTTTTTTTTTTTCCTCCATCGTTACTTCCTCGCCACTGTTTCTGCAGCTGCAACCCTGGACGTCCTCTCCTCGCCTGCCCACAGGCCCCATGCTTCCTCTCTGGTGAATGTGTTGAAAATACCCCCTTTGTCCCTTTTCATTCCACAGGATACTCGAAGGTGTGAGAGAGCATTTTATTAAGATACTAATTAATAATTAAACAGAAGTGTCAGAGAGAGTTACAGGATAAGACTGCATTTCTCCACATGCTAGACCCAGTGACCACCGTTTCTAGCAGAGTTGGTTGAGATTATGACCTGTCAGCGAAGGCGGTATAATTAAGGGAGGAAAAGTGCTAGATTTGGAGATGGAGGGCTGGTTCAAATTCTTAGACCTGCCTGTGTGTTCTTTGGAGTCCTGGGTTTGCCTGCACGTGACGGTAGCTGAACGTGAGATGTTGTTGCTTCTGGGCCTGCTCATGGACACAGCTAGGGGATAGATGTGGCACACACATATTTACACATACGTACACCCATGTCTATATGTCTGTCTCTACTAGGAACTGACTTTACAATGGCTGCTCCAATTACAATCCAGGATCACATGGTTAATTCTAGCCTTCCACCTTTTCATGTCTGTACCTTTCCTCTCCTTCCTGATAGTGAGAAATCTGGCTCCTTTCTCCTCAGTATATTTTCTTGTTTGTTCAGTCCCTTGGTATGTATTCAGTCTTCCCAGCACATCATCCATCTTCCTGGCCAGTGCCACCGATTCTGACCTGCCTACTCTGGCTCCAAGTTTCTTTTGGGCCCTGGGGGCAGCCTGAGCCCCTTCTCCGCCCAATCTGTTCTACGTGATTGCAAAAAAAAAAAAAATTTTTTTTTTTTTTTTTTTGGTAGGCCTGGAGAATTCTAAAGCAACCTGTGTTCTTGCTGGCTCAGATCACTCCGCTTCATTGACAGGTAGGTACCAACAATTTGAGTCCCACACGCCATTCAGAGTTCTGCACATTTCTGCCTCACGGGGGTGGATACTGGGACATGGAGGGAAGAGCATGGACTAGGAGTCAGAATTTTGTTGCCACCCCTGGGTCTCGTCTTAGGAATCATTTTACCTTTTTTTTTTTTTTTTTTTTTTTCATTTTACCTTCTGAGTCTGTTGCCTTCTCTCTCAAATACTCTATGGGTAGTTTTAAGAAGTAAATATGAAAATACATGTAAGGCATCCCCATGAAGGAAGCGTAGGCTCATTTCCTTTCCTCTTACTTGTACAGTAGGGATAAAAGTATCCTCCTCCCAGGGTAGCTGTGATCACCAAGTCACACAGCCAACAGTTAGTTGGTGTAGCATATTGTGGTCTTATCCACCGGATCCATTTGATGTCTAATACAGCTGTCTGTTCTCTCCAGCTGTTTGCTCTCAGACTAACCTGTTCTATCTGGCCTGTCTTCCAGTGCATTTATCTACTTCTCTGCTCTGGCTGTATTCATCTACTCTTTATTTATCTATTTATCTTCATTTTTATTTACCTTTCATCTTTGTATCTTCTTATCTAATCTCTGTGTCTATACATCTTTCGAGTTCTGCACCTATTTTTCTAATCTATTTTGTATCTTTATGCATTTCTACAATCTAATTCATCTCTTTGATCCCTCCATCTCTGTCTAATCTGTTTTTCTCTCTCATGCTATCTCTCTCTCTTTTTGGTGATGCATCCTTCTATTCATTCGACACACCCTGCCAATACCTACAAACTTTCCAATGACAGTGCAGCATTTTCTTGGAATTGAAGGTTATCTCTTCCAAAGTGTCTCTTTCAAAGCCAAGATTGCCCAGATCCCTACCAGTATACTGAGACAAGAGCTCTGGGAGATTTATTTTGGTAACTGGAGCTGAACGCAGGACTTTTTTTTTAAGCAGAGGAGAATGACTTTCTTACATAGTGTTTTCAGTGTTTTATGTGAAAATTAAGGTGTGTACACAGCATGTATAAATTAACGGTGACATGCATTCTGCAACATCAAATGTGTAATATAATCCAACTGAGAAGCTGCCACTGTTTCCAGAATACAAGAGCCATAATGTGAGAGTTAAAATATGTTACAAACTCTAAACTACAGATAATTCATATTTAGACAAATTCAAAACAACCAACTAACAAAAGAAATACCTACTTTTAGCTTGTTTCTCATCTTAGGTAGACTTACATATATGTTAAAAGGGTTGAGTTGAAGTGAATGCCAGTTGTTAAGGATGCCCCCTAGGGTGAGAGGTGACTAGTTCATGCCCCACAGCCAGGAAGGTTTGAGGAAGACACTCTTTTCTGAGAATAAGAGTATAATAAGAGATGTTTCTATTCTGTCCTAATTAATTTGAAATGGCCAATATATGTAAATTTAGAGATTCTCTAATTGCTTGCTAATAATTTCTTCAAAAATCTTATAATTAGTGAAATTATTTATTCATATGTGAAACTCTTCTATCATGCTATTTTTAAAACATAGGTGTTGAATTTTTGTTTTATTGAGGGAGAATTCATATATAAAATTAACTCCTCTAAAGGGCATAATTTAATGATTTTTTTAGTATGTTCATAAAGGAAATTGGTTTTTGATATTTGAGTTAAAAATTGTCAAGATTAATATCTCTCCTTCTCGGTCCAGTTTAGTTCAAGCTGTTACACATCGGATTTTGTTTATTGCTCTTTAGACCTTTTCTCTGGAGTTGTGGTAGATTATATAACTATTTGGCATTGCAGCAAAATGTAATTTGGCTGCTGATGTAACAGTGTAATGATCCGCATGTGGAAGACAGTTTATCTTTGCAGAAAGATGGTTTAGACTTTCTAAGACAAATGAAGGCTTATTACCGAGTCGGGCTCACTGTCAATGGCATCTTGGTGGCTAACCGGTCCATTAAATGGGTTGAGACTTTGCTGAGGGACTTCTCCGCCCTCTTAAGGGATCTTCATACTTTGTACACTGTGGTGAAGTCCCTGGAGGTTGCCCTCTCTCAGGGCATGAAGTACACCAAATTCACATCATCAAACTGCAGAATGTCCATGCTACAAGGTCATCTGAGTGACAGAGTGGCTCCACTGATTTACACTTCCTCTTCTTAGATCTAATGAGACAGGCCTAGAATGTGAACTGATACACCCAGTGTCAAAGACCCAAAGTCAGCTCTCGGACTTGAACCCCGAATCTTGGTTTGATGTCCTTTAATGATACTGTTTGGCTTTATACCAGACTGCCCTATGGCAAGCAATACTGGGAAGATTTTTGGGAGGTCACAAAATGCAGTGGAAGCAGAGGACTTGGCTTCTAGTTCCACTTGACTCCTTATTAGCCATGTGATCTTGAGAGTCATTTAACATCTTCAGGCCTTAATTAATTTATCCTCTAGAAGAATGCTGTCTAATAGAAATATAATGTGAGCCACATCTCAAAAAGTGAAAAGCAGGTAAATTTTAATAGTGTATTTTATTGAACCCAATATACCTGCAGTATTATTTCAACCAGTAATCAATATGAAAGTTGAGGAGCTGCGTGGTATTTTTTTTTTTTTTTTAATGCTAAGTCTTTGCAGTCTGTTGTGCTTTTCTTTGTTTTACAACACATCTCAATTTGGACTGGTTACATTTCAAGTGTTCAGTAGCCACATGTGTGTGCTGTGTGATATGCAGTACAATGTGGAAAGGTAGGATGTTAGGGTTGGTTGGAAAAGCTCTTAGAGATCATTCAGGGAGTCACAAGCTGTAGGTTCATGGGCCAAATTGCACAGCTCATGGCTCCATTTGGTCTGGCTTCCATTCATTTGAACATGAATGCTGGTTAGAGAAGCATGTGCTGTGAGGCTTTCCACCGTGGCCCACGAAGCCTCTCTTGTGGCCAGTGTCATCAGTTACACTGTCTGCCCTTCTAGGCCATCCACCCTCCCTTCCAATTTGTAGCTGGTGAAACTAAGGCTTAGGGAGTGATTTGTCCAAGGTCAATAGCTAGTTAGCAGGTCCAGGAATAGAAGCCAGATTCATTTGACTCTGAATTTGCTCTCTTTATGTGAATTCACAATGTCAGTCATTTGCATTCGTGCTTATACCTCGGGAATGCCAGGAGGTTCAAATGAACTACCGTGCTGCATGGATGGGAGGTAGCAATGTTGCATGCTTCCTTTCTGCTAGGCGGGGCATTTTGTGAAATAATCTTAGATCTGGAAGGTTTAAGCTTAAATAATATGTATTTTAACCTGTTATTTTAAAAAGTTAATATAAACTTTTCATAACCAAAGGCAATGCAAGCATATACATTTTTAAAGATGGAGAAACATGTTTTTCTTATGGTAAATGTTCAATAAATATTTGTTGAATGAGTCAGTGAAAAAATAAACTCACACGTTCCTGTTCCTTGACAAACTACTAGGAACATTTGGCCTTGTTTCCTGTTTAGACATGAATTTTGTATCCTGCTCTGCTCTAGTGAACATTATAGCATAAGAATAATACAACTTCTCTTAACCACTTTTTTTTTTCAGATTTGTGTTATTTTCCATCATTTTGAACTAATGTTCCTTCACCTCTTTTGTTCCTCTTCTGTTTGTTTAAGATGCAGGAGAGCTGTATGTTTGGGGAAGCAACAAGCATGGGCAACTGGCTTCCTTGGCTGTTTTCCTTCCTAAGCCCCAGAAAATAGAAGCACATTGTTTTCAGAATGAAAAGGTCACTTCTGTCTGGAGTGGGTGGACACACCTGGTTGCTCAAACAGGTGAGAGAGCAGCAGAGAATTTGTGGTTGGTAAGAGCAGTGGGGCGGGGGTGGGGAATGGGGTGGGGGGGGACAGCTGTCTAAACAGCTATGAATGCTCAGGACTAAGTAGGTGGGTTTTTACTATGAAAAGCTATAAGGATTGGGACGGGGAGGACCTGAGTTCTGTAGTCAGCCAGATATGGAGCTTTCCTTTCTGGATCCAAGGTTTGCACCCAAAGAGTCAGGGCTAGGTTAGATGAACTCTTTTTGGCCTCGTGAATATATGATGTCTGTGAAGGAATCCATTGTAGCAAGCATCACCCAGAAATTTGCCCAGGTTGTTGGGGCATCTTTTCCTTGTCATAGCTGAAGAGATGACTCTACTTGCATTTCCACCTGAGTCTAAAAGGCTTTAGAAACTTTTTAAAAAGATTTTATTTATTTATAAGAGACACACAGAGAGGCAGAGACACAGGCAGAGAGAGAAGCAGGCTCCCTGTGGGAAGCCTGATGTGAGACTTGATCCCAGGACCCCGGGATCAGACCTGAGCCAAAGGCAGATGCTCAACTGCTGAGCCACCAAGGTGCCCCAGCCTTGAGAAACTTAAAGATTAATATTTTAAGATTGAGGCAAGAGCATTATTTTGAATCATGATTGACATGATATTTTGATTTAAATTTCCACTAACCCTAACAAACCACATACATTGATTCAGACATCCTATATTTTCCCTCAGATGTTACCTTATTGTGCTACACTATCCAGCTTTTGGCATCTTTATCTTTTCTTGAGTCTTTATATATTTCTCATCTTTCCCTTAGGGCAAGTTTTCTTTTGTGGTCTTTGTATTGCTGATTTTTTCCCCTGGGTTTGTATTTTTATGGCCTCTTCTTGCCTGCCTTCCTAGAGCTCCTGCTGACTTATGTAGAATTTCCCAGAGAGACTATTTTATTTTATTTTTTTAGATTTGTTTGTTAATTTGACAGAGAGACCACAAGCAGGGGGAGTGGCAGGCAGAGGAAGAAACAGGCTTCCCAAGGAGCTTGATCCCAGGACCCCAGGGTCATGACCTAAGGCAGATACTTAACTGACTGAGCTACCCAGGCACCCCCCCCCCCCACTCCGCCAAACAGGCCATTTGTAATTCTTGAGATCTATTATCATGTCCCAGCCTCTTGAACATCAGGAGTTCTCAGGAGTCCCTTTGCCTGCCCTTGGCCTGCTTGTTAGCTACACAGGGATCTCCAGGCTCCCAAATACCTACTGGTGACTGTTAGTTATTCCAGTGCCTTGTGGCTTTTGTAGGTTTTCAGGTCAGCTTCAGTTATCCCTAGGAAGTCACACGCACGACACACTGGAACACAGACACTTAGGAGTATTCATGCCTGTGATGCTTTTAATTGTTTTTTTTTTTTTTAACATTTTTTATGACCATTTTGGAACAGAGTCCTGTAATAACAAAGATACAAAGTAAACTTTCCATATCGACCACTTCAGAGATTGCTCTAAAGGGCAAAATCATGCATGACTTTCCTCAAAGAGATGGAGACTACTAGAAAATGGTGACGGTCTACAAAAACTTCTTTTTAAAGATTTTATTTATTTATTTGAGAGAGAGCATGAGCAGGGATAGGGGCAGGATAGGGCTCCCTGCTGAGCAAGGAGCCTGCTGCAGGGCTCAGTCTGAGATCATGACCTGAGCTGAAGGTAACTGAGCCACTCAGGCGCCCCTACAAAAACTTTTCTTAAGAAGACTCATTGAGTATAGTAGTTGTGTATTTGTATAATTGTTCACATTTGCCTTTTACCCTAGACAGTGAGCTCTGTGAGGGAGAGCACCATGTTAGTCTTACTTCTCTATCTTCACTTTTTAGTGAAAAGAGAGTAAATGTCTTCAAATACAGTGAGTCAGGGTGGACAGTGAGGATTTTTTTTTTTTAAGATTTTATTTATTCATTCATGAAAGACAGAGAGGGGGATCCCTGGGTGGCTCAGCGGTTTAGCGCCTGCCTTTGGCCCAGGGTGCGATCCTGGAGTCCCGGGATCGAGTCCTGCATTGGGCTCCTGGCATGGAGACTGCTTCTCCCTCCTCCTGTGTCTCTGCCTCTCTCTCTCTCTCTCTCTCTCTCTCTCTGTCTATCATAAATAAATAAATAAATATTAAAAAAAAAGATTAAAAAAAAAAAAAGACAGAGAGGGAGAGGCAGAGACACAGGCAGAGGGAGAAGCAGGCTCCATGCAGAGAGCCCAACGTTGGGACTCGATCCCGGGTCTCCAGGATCAGGCCCTGGGCTGAAGGCAGGCGCTAAACCGCTGAGCCACCCGGGCTGCCCAACAGTGAGGATTTTTGACCTCTTTCCTCACTCTCACTGGCCCATGAACAGAAGGCTTCAATTAATCTCTTTGTATTCACGAGTCCAAGCAAATCAGTTATTGTGTATTGGGAACCTGTTGAGCAGTGTGGTGAGTGTTGGAGCAGACCTGGGCTGTGCCCTCCCTGGAATGTGTAGATAGGCCTGAGTCTAAGAATATAAACATGGAAGACTTTACCATCCATTCAGCCATCTGTCCGTCTATCATACAAATGGTGAGAGTCTATTTATGTACCACGCCTTGTACTAGCTATATACATCCTACTCCCAGGGAGCCCCCTGTCTCCTGGGGGAGACTGACCTGTTACCCAACTTTGGTACATTGCCATGGGAGATAGCAACAGTGGAGCTAAGTACAGTGTGCAGAAGTAGCACAGGAGGTGGCAGTGGTGTGAGTAACTGGGTGTTAACAGGTGGGTGTTTCGTGGCTAGTCAGTCTTCAAAGAACTACCGTGTGGTAGAGTACACTTACTACCAAATGGCAGTGAGTTTGGTTGAGTCTTCAGTAAACCCTTTAACTAGTTAGGTAGCCGAGTAACGAAAGGCAAGGTGCTGCTTCTTGGGTGCTAGCTTTGTAGCATCATAACCCACACTGCTTTCCACATCTGGACCAAAGCCCAGCCCTCGGGGTGGGAGGTTGGAACCCACGGCCCTGACACTGTCTGAGTCACCCCAGCTGCTCGAGAGCTCCGCTTCACATCACCACCTCCACTTGACAGCAGGATTTTTTGGTAATGTTTCAGCTGTTTAATTAACTTGTTAATTGAGATCTCTTGTTTATGTACTCTGTCACTTTCCCCTTTCTCCATCGTTCCAGAATGGTTGTAAGCTGGGATGTCTGAGTGTCCTGGCTGTTGTACTGAATTTGGGTAAATGGGAGTCTCCTGCTATTTGATTCACCAATTTTGTGCTCTTTCTAGCGTCAGTGGAAGCTTTTGCCCTGGCCCAGTGTCGCTGAGAGGAAACACCCAGGGCTTCCAGTTTAATCAGACTCAGCTGCTCATATTAACAGGAATAAGATTTGCTCAAAGGGTCAGGAGTAGCTCATTAGTGGAACAAGGAGTTATTTGACTCCGGTTGCTTCTACAAGCTCCAGTGGTGAATTGCTCCTGGGACTTACCTGGAGGCCACATCAGCACAGAGCCTGCCCTCAGTCTCAGTCTGGAAGGCATTAATTGTGTGATATTGATTAAAAGGAGGATTTATGAACACTGGCCATGTGTCTATCTGGTTAGATGGGATGGGATGGGGTGGGTTAGGAGAAGAGAGAGGGGGGTGGACTCTGCTTTTCCCCTTCTGCACAGCCCCTACTCTAGTGCTTCTCAACTGCAGGTGATTCTGTGCCCCCGGGTTTGATGGCAAGGTCTGGAGTTGCATTTGGCTGGCACAGCTGGGGGGTGCTACTGGCATCTAGGCAGTAGAGGCCACAGATGCTGTACAACATCCTGTGATGTGCAGGACAGTCCCCCATAACAAGGCAACACCTAGCCCCAGATGTTCGTCTTACCACCATTGAGATATGCTGTCCAAGACTGACATGCATCCCCCGGTGGTAGGTGCTTACTTGGGCAGTTTACGTGGTGGCAGGGTAACTTCACAGCTCATCTGTATGGGAATCTTGGGATGCAGTCTTTGCCTCCCCCTCCGGGAGTCTGGTGCCTGCCTGCAGTGTCTGCGATGGAAAAATACTTTTCTCTGTTAGTCAGAGGCACTTGGAAAGAGTCCAAGAGAACCTGTTCTAATCTGGGAAAGTTGGCAAGGATACCTGTGTCTCAGGATGGAGGAGCTGCATTCTAGAAACCTTTCTGAAGCTGCTTAATGTCCCTGATCATTGTTCTCAGGAACTTCGCGGGACTCCTGGGTGACTTTATCCAGGCTCAGTGACCTGCAGCCATCTCATCTGAGAGTCCTGATTTCCTGGCCTGAGATGCTTCTAGTGAGGTCTGGGTGGCAGATGTGAGGTCTAGCGTGGCAACCTTGGTCAAGTCACTCTACCTGTCTAGGCCTCAACTTCCTCATCTCTCAAGTAGGATATTAAAACCTGCCTGCATTCTACGTTGGGCTGCCACGAGGGTTAAATGAGTGAATCTGTGTGAAAGATCCCAGCTAACTGTAAAATGCTGTCCACACCTAAGTGAAGGGTGCCTGCAGATGGGATATGTGCGTATGTTAAGGGGTGAGCAAGAATTTTAGTCAGTAGGGTCTGTGCGGAGCTTGAGACATACCAGCTTTCCCTCCAAGGGCTTATGAGCCGGCCAGAGATGCTCAATGACCAGCTCTGTGAGGGAAAGTTGCCTAAAGTTTTTCATTTACACACAGGCCAGGAAGTGGCTTTTTCATTTTGTCAACAGTTAGGAAGGCCTTCGTGGCCTTAAGAGTTTTCCTGTGAAAATCTCTGATCACAGTATTGCTCCTTCTCGGTACACATCCCAGTTTATAGTTGTATACATCCGTGTGTTTTCTTCTTTAATGCCTAGACTGTGAAAGCAGCGTCTGTTTGGCTCGTGGCTCTGTCCCCAGCACCTGGCATAGGCCTGGCACATCATAAATGGTTAGTAACTAAAGTTGCGGAATGAATGAATAAAGGGCAAGGTAAAAAGCAAGGTGGGCTTTGAAGTCAGACAGGCCTGCGTTTCTGGATCTTAGCTCTGTCAGCCTCCTGATTCTGTGGCTGTGGTCAGCCCCAGCTCTCTCCACCTCCGTTGCCACCACCGTGGGGCAGGCTCCTGAAACGTCTTATTTGGGTCCTGCAATGGTCTCCGACTTTCTCATCTTCCTATGCTCCTTCCCCACAACTACTTGTTCTCCATACCTCAGCTAGAAGGTCTTTACAAACCCACTGTGTCACATTCCAGTGGCTTCCCAACATTCTTATGGTGAAAACATACTCCTCAGTGGTCCCCCGAGGCCCTGTGTGGTCTGCCCTCTGCCTCCCTTGCCAGCCCCATTCCGTACCATGCCAGCTCTTGCTTTTTCAGCCGATCTCCACTCTGGCCTTTACATGGTACCTTGAATGCGTTATGTAATTCCCACCCACTTTGTACCTCATGTTCCCTCTATTTGGCACACTTATCCCTGCGCTCTCTCTTCATTTTGACTTAGTTAACGTACTTTTTTTTTTTCTTTCACACCGCAACTTAGTCATTGCCTCCCCAGGGAGGCCTTCCCTTGACGTCCCTGACTAATCACTTTTCCCTTTATCTGTCTCATAGCACTACAACTTCTCCTTTGTGCTGTTTTTTGTAGAATTTTTTGACTGGCTCCTCCTCCCACTAGACCGTGAGCCTTATAAGGGTCGGAGCTACATTGCTTTCACTCAGCATTACGTTCCCAGTGCTTGGCAAAGTACTTGGCACATATGAGGTTGGTACTCAATACACGTTGGACAAATGAATAAATGAGCTTACTTTCTCATTAGGAAAATGGGTAAATATTGCTGACCTTATGTGAGGATTAAATGAGATGATGTCTTAAAGCTTCCGGTATCCATGAGGACTGGGCTTGTGTCTTGATTCAGTACACATTAGCTTCCTCTGCTCTTGGAAATTCTGGAGCTCTCTGGAGGTCATGTGCCCCATGTCTTCCTCCGGCAGAGGTCTCTGTGGGGCTGATTTGCATGTCTCTGGACAGGTAACAGGTTGATTCAGGACTCTCCTGGAGAATGCAGAAAGATCGATGCTTACAAATGCTAAGTGCTGGTTGTTGGTAATTTATTAGAATCTCAAGCAAAATGATTTATACAAGATCCTGACCCTAATGTAGGGTTGGTCAGAGTGTCTAGAATCTGGTTGCTTTTGGCATCCTGAAAGCTTTCCCTGCGCTACGCAGTATCCCAAAGTAGTCTTGTGGTCTCACAGAGGCTATGGACTGAGAAAGTGAGCCCAAATACAGAGTTCTTGACATTCTTCACTTCAGTGTCACTTAAGAAAGTTCCAGAGACTTGAATGTTGTAGAGAATCAGAGAAGAAGACACTTTCTCACCTTGCAGGTGAGAAAACTAGAAGAGGAGAGAATGTGATTTATGGTAGCACTTAAGCTGGAAATCCAGTTCTACTTTTCAGTAAATTTTTTTTCCCTCCCATCACAGTCCTCTGGGCTCTTGGTTATATCCTTTTATAATTGAGATATGTTTTATTCTTTTGTTTCTTTAAAATGGGGAATTGTGTGACACACGTGGAAGGGACCAACTCTTAGCCACTCTCCTTTCTTCAAGTGTCACTGACCAAGAAATATTGTATTTGATGTCCAAACATAAGTGAAATCCAAGCCCAGCCATTGATTCACACTATTTTTTTTTTGAGTTTATAAATATATCTAATGCTGATTTTTCTGTTTTGGGGCCAAGATCCTTTTTAGGATAGGGTGACAGTGTGTTACTCCATCTTCTTTGGGACCATATATCATGAAACCTCAACCAAGCTCAGGGAGATTCTGACCTCATGGGCTCTATTTAAAGCAGATACTTTGGAATTCATGATGTTTGTGCTTTAGAACTCTGAAAACCCAATGGTTGAAAGTCAAAGTGAGCCCAAAGGACTATTTTGAAATGAATAGCTTTGCTTGTTATTAAAGGCATTAGTTTTTTAATCCAAGAATTTTTAGAATGTTTGGAATGGATGAGAACTTTGAGCTCATCTGTCCTGCAGTTTAGAGGTGGGGAGACTGAGGACTAAGAAGATGCCATGAGTGAAGGAGGGAGGGCAGAGCTCAGGTCTCAAGGCTCTCAGTGCAGTGCTCTTTTCACCTTGTCATATTCTCTCCAGAGATGAGGAGATGTGGATGACTTCACTAATCCAACCTAGGGACCCGAACCAGGAATAGTAGTTTCTTCTGTACACGAAGTTCTGCTTCACTGATTCTTTACCTGAAATGTGTAGTCATAGATCCCCTTAATGGATTTGCGTGTGGAATAGAAAGTAGGAGATGGTGCCAGGAGCAAGGGTCAGGAGGCGATTCCAGGATTCACAGAAGTAGATACATTTCTGTTTATGGTAAGACAACAGGAATCATAGCTCTTATGAACCACTTTTATCACTATAAAGTGCTTTCCTATCCATTTTCTTATGTGAAGCTGGCAAAATGGGTGTTATCGACAAGTCCATAATTAGTTAGCTGCATCGCTCTGGCTTATTAGACGCAGAACTAAAACTTGAACCTGGTCTTTTGTCCCTAAACCTGCTCTAATTCCAAGTATGTATCTCAGAATGCTCTAGGTCATTAACTAAACTTCTTTTGCTCTTCAGAGAAGCATCTTTCTCCAATTTCTGCCAGTGATCCTTCTAAGCAATAAGGAAGAAAATTCTTAGTTATCCTTGATCCTTCGGCAGGTATTTGTGGAATGCTTACCTATATGTGTGTAGCACTGTGCTACAGAATATGGGGGAATATAAAATCCAGAATCACTTCAGGAAGCTTGTGGTTGGATGAACAAATGAAATATTTAGTAGAAGAATAAAGAAGAATGTGGAGAGTAAGAAGAGTGCCCGAGACCCTGAAGACTCTAGGGCTTCAGGGAAAGGAAAGGTCCGTGTGGGCGAGGGTAGTCAGGGGAGGGTATGAAATCCTTTGGGAAGGTCACATTTTAAAGGGTGGAGAGTTTGGCATTTGGTTCTGTTGCTTTCTTCTTGTCCTCTGGCAAGACACAAAACTCTCTGGTCCCTTTCTTCCCATCTGGGCAATAGGAGGTTGTGGACATATTTATCTCTAGAGACCATTCCAGCTCTGAAATTCTATCCTACATTAAAATAAAACTGGCTTAAGGAAATAATTACAGACGTATTGGAAGATTAAATATAACACCATTCATTGCAGCCTAATTTGCAAGAATTGCATGGACACAAGAGAGAGTGTAGGGGGATTGGTTAAAATAAATTATGATACAACTGTATGTTAGCATATATAGTCATTAGAGTTTTCAGAAGGATATTTAATGACAGGAATATGCTCATGATATAGTAAGTGAAAACAGTAGATTGTAATAAATTACTACGCTATAACTTCCAACTTTTTTTTTTAAAGGATGTTTGAGTAGGAAAGACTAGAAGGAAACATACCAGAATTTTATCTCTGATTGGTGGGATCATGTGAGGCTTTTATTTTCTTTTATATTTTTATGTTGGATAGTTTGTAGTCTGATTATACCCCCCATAAATGTTAAGGTTAATGAATAAAATTTCTTGCCCCTCCGTCAGGGAACTAGCCTCTTCACCACCCATTCCAGGGTCTGTGTCCTTGACACTTCACTTCCACGGGCTTCACTTGGGAGGTCTCATGGAAGAGAGGCAAGAGACTGTAGACGGAGACAGGAACTCAGAGATCTATTTTTGGCTTAGTCATGAGTCAGCTTTGTGACCTCAGACAAGTCCCTTCTGAACAACCCTGAGCCTTGGTTTCCTCATCAGAAGAGGGGGGTTGGAGGTCACAAGAGGTCCTTTGAGCTCCAAAGTGATACTTGCTCCTAAAGACAGAATTTCTCCACTGTCGTGGAACTGACCCAAGGCTTATTGGTTTCTGGTATCCTTGCTTTCCTTCCTGCTCCTCTGCACTGGGTGCAAGCCCGTCTTTCCCGTTTAGAGTTCAGGGTGGGATTGAATAGTTTGTTGGTAGGGCTTGGAGCGGAGAGGGTGTAGTGACAGCATTACGCCACTAGAGGGGAGCCTTGTTTGCTCACTTCCCCTTTGCCACTGCCCTATGTGGTGCAGGTGAAGAATAGCCTTGATTTGCCCTGATTGGGTTTCATATTCTAGAATTTCAGAATTAAAAGGACTTTGAGGATCATCTAGTGGAACGCCCATTATGCTGCAGATATGAGATAATAGAGGGCAGAAAAGGCAAGTGACCTATTTAAAGCCACGCAGTGTGTTTTCTCAGGGTCTGCACTATAGGGTTTGGGAGAAGCTGCAGACAGAGCCCAGAGTGTGGTCAGCGGAGTCCACAAAATGTGGACAGTTCCCACGATTGTGTAGGAATTTGAGAGGTCTGCCTGGATGTGCCTTGACTGAGCTGCTCTGGCCAGGCGCTGGAGATAGAGAAGAAACGACATACCTCTACCCCGAGGTGCTTGTGTCTGGTGGGAGAAGCTCATGCAGACTCATGGTGCTACCCCAGTGTGCCTTCCTCATCCGCAGGTGGCATGCGTGGCCTGGGATCTGCGCTGGGTGGTGACTCGGAGGCTGGCCTACAGAAGGCCTGCAGGTGTCCTCATGACTGGTGCCCTCTGAGGTTAGGCGATGGATACCTCGGGCACCTCCAGTTTGTCATTTCCCGTGCATTTCTTCAAGCAGCACTCATATGTTCCCGTGTCCTGCCTTAGCGTTGCTTGAAGTTTGCAAGGAATCCTGACAGTTTGTTTCCCACTGTCGAAAGGCTTTGTTTCCTTGGTCCCGGGCTGACTTTATTTTTGGTTTGCAGGGTGCCCGTCAGCATTGTGGTAAAGTGGAACTGTGGGCTGGTCCGGGAGCCAGGCAGCTGTGACATCTTGGATAGCTCCTTCCTCTCTTTGGGCAGCGAGGTCAGGCTCTCAGCTGCGGTGGTGTCATCTCTGCTAGAGAGATGAAGTGCTGGCATTATTTTTGGTTTTTATGTTTGGCAACGAATACCCATTGATCTGTGGTCCATGGAAGTGTGGTGGGTGTGTCCCGCTGAAGCAGAAGCAAGATTTCATGCTCTGAAGTAGGATTGTTCAAATAAGCCACTTGCAGAGGGGCCTGGGCAGAGCCAAGTGCGGCTAGGCCTGGAGGGCCACCAGATGGCAGCAGTAGGCAGGCAGACAGCCTTGGGGTGCGATGAGTAGGGCCAGCATCCAGAGTCAGAATTAGCAAGGTCAGAGCTGGAAGGACCCCTAGAGGTCACCCAGGCCCTCTATTTATGGATGGGAGAACTCAGGCCCAGGGAAGGAAGAGGTTACCTAAGGTCTTGCTGTGAGTTAATACCGATTGTCTCCTTGCTCAAGAGAAGAACTGAGATCGTTTTTGGCCTCTAGCTGGCTGCCCCCCAGGAGAGCCAGGAGACAAGGGTCCGGGCCCTGGGCCAGTGAGCCAGAGGTGAGGAGGGAAGAGGACAGCATTTGAGTGTCCGCCTGGATCCTGGTTTCTTTGAGCATCTGGTCCTAATGATTTTCACCCTTGCACCTGCAGTAAGGGCACTGCCCGGTGTCTTTTCTGCTCCCGCCTGTCTGCGCAGCTCTCCTCTGGGTCAGGGCCCTCTCATGAGGCTGGGCCATCATGGGATCTTCCTCAACGGTCATCTCACAGCCACCACACCCAACAGACAGGCCGGCCCATGGCCTTATACTGCAGTAAGACATGAGTTAGTTGGTCGGACAAAAAGGGTGCTCATGCAGGGCAGGGAACCAGTCTTTGCCAAGCACCTACCCTAGATGCACTGTCAGGTGCTGCCACTTAGATACTCCTTATAGCTTCACTTCCTTTGCATCCCGAGTGAGGAAATTAAGGCTCAGAGAGGCTGAGTGGCGTATCCAAAGTAACACAGCTAGTTAAGCAGAGCAAACGCTCGGACCATGCTCTGTTTGATGTCTGAGGTCATACGCCTTTTGTTCCATCATGCTACCTCCCCTCGACGCGACTGTGCTGGAGATGTGGCAGGTGACTCTCAGGCTGCAGAGCAGGGAGGAGCAAATACCATTCTCTCTTCCTGGGAGTGTGTGTGGGGGGTAGGCTGCTGGGGAGGAGGCCTTAGAAGCAGTGCAGGGTGGGGTGGGGAGCAGTCGGGGGAGGTTCGGGTGGCAGCTGGCCAGGGGACATCGCGTACCTCTGCTCTCTGTCTGTGCTCCGGCACTTCCCTGTGCCCCACGAAGCTGTGGCCACGCTTGGGTGCTTTCTGCCCACTGTCACCTCACGTAGAGGCCCTCGCTGTCTCCCCACATGAAAATAGCCACCGCCACCCTCTCAGCATGCTCTTCTCCCTGCCCGGCTTTATTTTTCACGATAGCAGTTGTCACTGCCTGAAACCATGGTATCTCTGTTTGTTTACTTAGCTGTTGTCACTGTCTCCTCAGCAGACGAGAGCCCTACCAAGTGAGAGACTTGTTCTGTTTTATTCACCTCTGCATCTCCCTGGGCACGGAGGAGAGGCTCGGAGAGCGTGAACGGCAGGGAGTGGCTGCAGCTTTGGGACGTGGAGGCCGTGCTGTGCCCGTGGCTGTGCTCAGGAGACCCAGCCTGTGGCCCTGCTGCTCCCCGCCTTCTCGAGGGGCCCGGAGCAGGGAGCCTTGGCTCCCCGAGCCTGACAGCGAAGCCCAGTGCCACGTGGCTCTAGGGCCGGCTTTGACCCCGTGGGTCCATGGGGCTTCACCGTGGGTCCTCGGTTTCCCCATCTGTCCTCAGTGGGTGGAAACACCAGCCACGCTGCAAGCTCACCAGATGGTCTGGGGAAGGGCCCAGCGGTCCCCGGCGGGGGGCTCGGATCCCATTCAAGGAATCCTTCTCCTCTTTCCTGGTGGGGATTGATGTGTTCCAGGAGCTCTCTAAAAGTGAGCAGTAATTTCGCCATAATTTTTAGGTTCTTGACAGATGGCACTGTGCTTGCCCTTTCTCGGGGGACCTGGCCTGTCTCACGGGAGCTCTCAATAATAGTGACAGCCAGTGCCTTAAAGTGCTCTCGGACATGTGCCAAGATGAAAGTGGCCCATTTTGAGGAACCTTGGGTCAGCTTTTTCCTAACCTGAGAGTGACTTTTCACTGTGGGAGGAAGCCTGATGTGGCCAAAAAGAGCCTGAAGAGCCGGGTTCAAGCTCTGTTTGGCTGCTTGTTGACCATGTGCTCTTAGGCCAGTCATTTAACCTTTCTGGGCCTGAATTTCCTGTCTGTTAAATGAGAGAATCATAATCTCTAAGTTGTCTGCCTTACAGGGACATATTATGTCATTCACTCATTCACACATTCCTTCCTTCACTCCTTCACTCTATCATTCAATGAATATTTGTTGAATAGCAGAGGTGAGGGGAGGGCATTCCAGGCGGGAGGAATAGTGGAAACAAAGGTATAGGAGTGGGAGGGGCCCCTTGGCGTATTTTGCTTAGCTAGGGGCCGGAGAGAAGCAGAAGGGACTGGAATCATTCAGGTGCAATAGGCCTGGGTCTTTATTCAGATGTTACGTGTGAGCAGTGGGAGGAGCAGCTAAGGTTTCCTTGGGGGGGGCGGGGTGACCCATAAGAACAATGAAGGAAAGGCCGTGCCTCAGAGTAGCTCTTGCAGCTCCTTTGCTGCAGCCTCACGCCTGCCTTCTGCTTCAGGCCTCACGTGTGTGGCTGGTTTGTAGGTTCTTTGGCCCTATGCCCCATGAGCTAGGTGACCCCTGGAATGCACACGATTGCTAGGGGCTGGAGTTACCTGGCTCATTGGTCTGCCTTCTGGGGAGCTGTCTCCGGCCAGGTGGAAGGTCGCTTGGGAAGCCAACATTTCTCAACGGCCCAACAATGAGCAGCTTGGGGCTTCTCCCACACTTCCCTGAGGAGATGGAGGTGTGCAGGGAAGGGCCGCTCACATTTACCAGAGACACACTGTGTGCCAGGCGTTTTGCCAGGGCGTTACAAAATCATCTATTTACAGAGTTTGCCGAGTAAGGCTCACGCCCGGTTCACGTGGGACCTCCTGGAAGGTTAAGAGATGAGGGCTCACCCTACCTAGTTACTGGGCCTTCCTCTGCTCCGTGTGCAGTGGGGGGCCAACAGCACCACCACGTCAGCTTGAGGCCACAGTGAGGATCACAGAAGATTCTGGATGTGAAAGCACTTTGTGACCTGGAAATTGCTGTGTGCACAGGCAGGGAGGCAGAGTAGGACCACCTCCCAGTGAGAGTATTTGAGGTTTGCTTGGATCCTTCCATCCTGATGGAAGGTTCCAGCCTTTGGTTTCTCCTCTCCTTGCACTTTCCTCCAGCCAGCCCCAGAGTCAGTGCTTCTCGTCACCCCTTCTTCCCTTTAAACCCACAAATATGAAAGACTGTTCTCTCTCTCCCTCTCTTTTTTTTTTCTTTTTTAAAGAAAATTAACCCTGTGGTACAATATTAACATCAAATTGAACTTCCTTTTTTCCATTTTGGTAAAAACAATAATAAGTCACAGAATCTTAATGCTGGAAGGGACCATCTTCTCTTTATTTGAAATGTTGGAAAACAAGCCCGGGGAGACAGTTATGCAGCTAATGGATGCAGAGCCAGGATTGGAACCCAGTGGGACCCTCGCCTGGGGCCTCTTCACTGCCCCATATCGCCCCTTTTAAGGGAGGCTTCAAGTGCTTCGTCGCCTTTATGGAGGAAGAATCCAGCTTAATAAATTTCATTACACCAGCCCCTTTATGTAACAGGGCTGTTTCCGGGTCCTGGCAGATGGTCCATAGTAACAGTGCTTTGCTGATTTGGTTGGAGCTGATCCTATGAAATGAAAAATCCTGTGTAGCAGATGCCTTTCCCAGTCCCTGGCCATGGAAAAGTCAGCCTCTCCAGGGAAGGAACTGTAGCTTTGGTTACTTAACGTCTCTGGTGTGACTAGAGGGGAATGCCACCGGAGGAGACTTAAACCATGTCAGGTTTTCACAGAAGGTCACGTTGGTGACTTAGAGTTTCTTGGCAGGTGGGGTGCTGGTAAAGGGTGTTTCTTCTGGTGCCGGAGGGACAGATGGAAGCAGGGAGCAGAGTGGGAGGGAGATGAGCAGATGTGGAAAGAAAGGACAGGCTGTCCTACCATGGATCTGGCCTGCTGGACCTTCACACATAGGAGGCCATGCGCTTCCAGATGAGCAACTTGAATATAACTGCATTGTTTGTCACACACATCAGCCTTGACAGTGGACTTTGATCTCAAGGAACAGTGGACCCTTCCACCGAATTGCTGGGCCTCCATGTCTCCCAATTATCTCGCCTTTCCTGGTGGGTGCTTGATCATAATGGGTTCTCCTCAGTGGCCTCCGATGGTGATGCTCATTACTGACACTGCTTGATGCAAGTGGCAAATCCCCAAGCCACTGTCTGTGAGGTGGGCGTCACTTCCCTGGGCCTCTCCTGACCTTGTCCTGCTGCTCAGCTATCGCCCTCAGAGGATCCTCACACATCGGGGGCGGAGAGTGCTTCCCTGTTGGCGAGTGTAGCTCTGTTAGGACCCCAGCAAGTCTTTTATGTTCACCTGTCATGAAGAGCCTGGGAGAGTTTCCTGGGGGTGGGGTCAGAGGGAATTTGAGAGGTACCAGCCTAAGTCATGCTCTAGACACTCTCACTGGTTGAGCATACACTGGTGTCCCTGGATGGCCCCCGCCCCCACCAATCCTTGCTGCTGCCCCTGGTGAGTTATTTGTCCGCTGTAAGAATTGGGTGGCAACCTTTGTCTCCCCCGTTTGAAGATGTTAATCCGGGCTTCTCATTAACCAACCACAAGCCAGTCTCTCTTGGAGTGCAGGTAGTATTTCTGAAAGGCTTGTGGGATCTCTTGGGGTTTCAGAGCTGGAGCCCTGGCTTCCTCCAGTAACAGCTTTAACGCCATGGTGAGCCTGGTGGGATTCATGGCCCAGGTTATGGTGTGTCCCCAGTCCTGCTCCTGCAGGGCCTCAGGGTGGTCTGCAGGGGGAGCTGTGTGCCCGCAGCCCAGTGCTGGGATCTCACTGGCCTCCAGCGTGCCTCTGTGCAGGCCGGCGTGCTTGGGAACTGCGGCTTTCCTCGGCAAACCAGCCTCTCAGGTCTCATTCCCAGCTCCAGCCTCCGGCTTGGGCATCGTGAGTCATCAGTGGCAGCAACAGAAAACGCGGCCCCGCCAACAGCTGGGTGCAGCGCCTGGCCTTTCTCCTCTTCTTTTTTGGTAACTTCATACAGATGGAAGCTGCTGCTCACCTTTTGTAATGGACAGTGACTGAAAGTGGAGCCCAGGGCTAGGGCGGCAGGTCTGGGTAAGGAGAGGAGGAGCCTGAGGAGGTAGGGCAGGGCTGTGTGTCTTTCTGTCACCCAGCCCTGGGCCTCCCAGGAAGTCATCCCAGGGAGAAAGGCAGTGAGGGACTGTGTGGGCCTCACCTGTCTCTCTCTTTCTCTGCCAAGGAGCCCAGAAATCTTTAGCTCATGTAGGTCGAGGTAGGAGCTGTGAGACGTTGACTGGTACTTCTCTCAGAACCCGTGGACAGGATGTAGTCGAAGTCAGGGTGGCCCGGGTTCGAGGCTTGCTTTGCTTCTAACTCGCTTGTTTACCCTGGGGAAGTAAGTCACTTTGCTTACTGGGCCCCACTTTTCCCAGCCAGAAGCCGATGGTTAGAGTGCTCTGAGATCCTTTCCTGCTGTGAGCCAGTCTGTAACGAATGTAAAGAATTTTGAGCCTTGTTCCCATGATCATCTTGAACATTTGAAACCTGTAGCTACTTCTCCAGATGAACAGTGCATGAGGACATAGGTACGATTCCTACCCGCTCAGAACTTACAGGCTGTCTTCCTCTTTCCCCACGAGGCAGTGCAGAGTCTGCTGGGAAGCAGGAAAGTGGGGTTCTGGTTCTGGCTCTGCCAAAACACATCGTGTGTCCTTGGGCAAATCATTCTCCTCCTTCAGCGTCATTTTCATTTTCTGTAAAGTCGAGGGATTAGACTCGCTTCTTGGCTTCACCCCCCCACCCCGTTCCCCTGTCCCCACCTCCACTTGAGCCTCCTACCAGCTCTTCTGCAGGGTGTGATTCTTAGCTGCAGAAGCCCTGGGGTATAGTTTCCTTTCTCACTGGGAGGGAGAGAAGCAAGATTATTTTTTTAATTACGCAGCTAAGATTAGGCTGCAATCTGCATTTTAAAATGTTATTAATAAGAGTCTAAAAGTGTGTGAAGAAGCTCTGGAGTTTGAATGTGACACAAGCTGGGAAACATCTGCAGAGCCCCCAGCCTCCACTGGAGAGTTTCCTCCAGGCGCCAAGCAAGTGCTAGGTGTGATCATCAGCCTGGTGTAGGCCTGGACCCCTGGCGGAGCAGGGAACCCAGGCAATCAGCCAGAGCAGCCCCCTGAGAGCAGGGGCTCACGGCCCAGCCTCTCCTGCTGGTTCTTTGCAATCTGGCTTTAGACAAAGAATGATGGTCATAATATTACTAACACCTCTGTTAGAGTTGACAACAGTACTTTGTCTCCCTTACCTTTTATCACCGTCCTGAGAGGGAGATGGAGCAAGTTTCATTGCCCCTGTGTGAATTAGCTGAGTTCTCAAAGATTCTTCCATTAAGCAAGGTGCTGTGTGACAGAGGAAACGCCCCAGATGGGAAGTCAGGGGTTGGGTGCTGGGCCTGGGCCTCCACTGCTCTCTCTGGCTCTGCCTGGCCCCCCTTTCCCTACTTATGCTCTCTGTAGCACTTAGAGTCATTTGCCAGAGCTTATGTTTTATATGATTTTTCATCAATTGCCTGTATTCCCCCTCCCATACCCCCAACCCTGCTTGAATATAAGCTCCATGAAGGAAGAGAGTTCTGTAGCCTTTAGTACCTGGGACAGCACCTGGTATATAGAGAGGGGGCAGTGATGATAGGTTGTATATTGTGAATACCTGGCTCTGCTTCTAAGTAGTCAGTGTGACTTAGAGAAGTTATTTTCTTCAGTTTTATCTTCTCTTTGGGGAGTTGGATGGGATGGTCTCTGATGTCCTTGGTGGTGTACAAAAATCTACAGTAAGAGTGATGCCTAGACCTCTTTCAGTGAACATCAAGCACCTGCTCTGGTTCAGGCCCTGTGCTAGGTGCTGTGAGGAATGCAGAGGATAAGAAAGATCATTGCTTTTCACCTCTTAGTGGGTGTGAAGGTTAATTTTATGTGTTACCCTGGCTGGGCCATGAGGTGCCCAGATATTTGGTAAACATTATTTTGAGTAGTTCTGTGAGGATGTTTTCTGGTGAGATTAACATTTACATCATAGACAGTAGAGATGGCCCTCCCTAATATGAGTGGGCCTCATCCAACCAATTGAGGGCCCCAATAGAACAAAAAAAAGGCCCTTCCCCAAGTAAGAGGGAATTCTCCTGCCTCATGGCTTTCTGGGACGTCAGCTCTTTCTGCTTGACGGCCTTTGAACTGAGACATTGGCTCTACAGATTTTGGATTTGCCAGACCCCTCCATAATCATGTGAGCCAATTCCATATAAATCTCTCTGTGTATATCTTATTCGTTCTGTTTCTCTGGAGAACCTAGATTAATACAGAGGGCAACGTAAGACCTGTCATCAAATAATCTTGCATTTGGTGACATAGAATAGTTGTTGAAACAAAGGTACAAGCATCATGACAGTGGCTTCTAAAGGAAGGGATGTCAGAAGACAGTGGGATGCTTTAGGGAGACAGTGACATCTGAGTCACTGAAGGGTGAGAAGTTCTGTAGGTAGGGCCAGCATCATGGGCTCACCAGCACTGTGGGCTGGGGCCCAGAATGACCCTAAGGCATGGGAGGGGCAGGTGAGGTATGCCCTTGACAAGAGAGCAACCGTCCAGCATTGAGAGAACACAGGTGCTTACAGGGAGGGACCATGTGGAAGGCCAAGGAACTATTTAAGCAAACCAGGACCCAGTTTGGGAGAAGAAACCATTCCTCCCTGCTCTTGTCTGCGTGGTATAGATAGTCCTGTATCTGGTCTGGGGCCTCCTCAGGGTACAGTCTGCCTTGACTTCTATTACCAGTGGTCCCCATTTGACAGCTAATAGAGTCAGTGATGAAAAAATGGAGTAGCTGTGTGGAATGCCTGGCATATTGTGGGGTTCTGATCTTTGGCACGTAGGCCAAGGATGAAGCTTGTGCAGTCACTCAGCAGCCAGGCTCTTTGTGTCCCTGTGACCTTGAACAACCTCTAGAAGTCCTTGGAAATGTTCCCTTTTGAAGAGGTAGTGTGACCCAGTGAAAAGCAGTGTGTCCTCTGCAGGGCAGTGACTGGGGGCACCAGGTCTGGTGCCAGGCCTCCGGATTCTGTCCAAGCTCCGTCCACTGACAGCTGCAGGACTCTGAGACCTGACCTCTTGAGCTCGAGACCTAACCTCTCCTGTGCTTTAGTTTTCCCACCTGTAAATTGAGGCTTAAAATAACGCCTGCTCTTGAGGCGTTTCTGTGGGCTAAATGGGATAATCCATGGAGAGTTTAGCATAAAATAAGTGCCCTCAAAATATTAGCTACTATTTTTATCATCATCTTTATAGCTTTGCAGCATACTAGCTGTGTGATCTTGAGCAAGTCACTCAACTTCTGTGATCTGTTTCTTATCTGTAAGAGGGGGTTCACACCAATCATTCAGGGCTGACTAAAGTAGGTAATTTAATGGCAGTGCCTAAAGTAGAGTTTTACACAGAGTCAGCTCTCAGTGGAATTCTCCCCCGGCCCTTGCCTTTTGTTCATTTTCTTTGCAAGCTGCTTCTCCCCTTTTCAGCTGGGCAGCCCATGTTTGAATTTTATTCCTGCATTAACTTCAAAAATTCCAAACCTTTTTATTGGAAATATTGTCCATGATACAACTTTAGAGACTAAAGAAATTTTACTAAGAAATAACAGGATGTATAATCAATTCGAATCTTCATTTAAATTGTTAACTATTTGAGTGATTTTTTTTAATCTTTTTTTTTTTTTTTTTTTTTTTAGAGAAAGAGAGAGTAATGCACAAGCTAGGGGGAGGGGCAAAGGTAGAGGGATAACCAGGCTCCCCACTGAGCAGGGAGCCCAGCACAGGGCTCCATCCCAGGGCCCCAGGATCATGACCTGTGCCAAAGGCAGATGCTTAACCAACTGAGCCACCCAGGTGCCCCATGAGTGATCTTTGATATTAAAGTGGATGTTTTATTTTAGGATGCCGGTCAGACTAAATATTCCAAAGATGCCAATAAAATTGTATTGTGTGCCACTCATTTTGACAGTGAAGATTTTTAGACATCGTTGTTGAAGTGTAGATCAGGAATGTCTCAGAGACCATTTAACCCAGTCCTCTTATTTTATGGATAGAGAGAGTGGGCCCTTGGGGGAGAAGGGATCTGCTCAAGATCATGTTGCCTAAAAGAGAAGCCAGGAATAGGATCCAGATCTTCTGAGTCTTGGGTTTAAGTTTCCTCTCCCTTCTCCATTGCTCTCTTCTTTTCCCCTAACTTCATTTGTTGGTATGGCATGGTACTTCAGAATCCTCTGATTTGTCAGATACTAGGGTCTTACAAAACTCCAGAATTCCAAGATGGAGCCTTCAGTGCTTTTCCCCATCTTTGCTTGTCCCTGGAAACGTTGAGCCTATGACATTGGTTGGTGGGAGTTGGCTGAGAAGATCTGACAAATTGGTAGACACTGTGGGTGGACGCTGGAAATCCTTGATGAGGCTGTGGAATTCAGCTGGGAGAATGAGAGTACCCATGGCTAACATTTACTATGAAGTATCACATACTTTTTACAAAAGTATCCTCACAACAAACTTATACGTAGATGTTATTATTCCCATTTTATAAATGTTGAGTAATTTGCTCAAGATTATGGAACCAGTGAATGATAAAATTCAGAAGTTAATTTCATTTGTTTATTCAGGCAACAAATATTCATTGAGTACCTGCTTTGTGCTGGGCATTATTCCAGGGTTCCGAGATGAGAAAAACCAGACCATCCCCAAAGTCATAGAGCTCACTCTCTGGAAGGGAGACTGACACTAAGCAAAAGTCTTCCTGATGAGTATACATTTATAAATTTGAGACAAGCGCCTTGAGATGAGGGACATGTTTCTCCAAGATAGTTACATGGAGGAACCTGGTCTAGGCCAAGGGCTCAGCAGAGTTGAGGATGTAGCAGGAGTTGACTAGGTTAAGGGGCCTGGGGTGGTGGAGACAGCCTGGGACGACGGGGGTGGCGCGGTGGCCCCTGGAGGAGCTGCGCAGCACATTCGTGCACATTCACAGCCTGCTGTGACTGCTTCCGGCACCTGTGCTCTGAGCTCTCTTCCCGCTCTCCTTCCATGGGAAGAGTAAGCTGGGGGATGCCAGTTAGTTCCGCATTTGCCAGTCTTTGGTTATTGTCATCAGTACCTTTTTATAAAATCCTTGTCCATGTGGCAGAACAAAGGATGAGTTACAGAAATCAGGTTCTTACACTTCACTGACTTAGAATTAATAACCTGCAAGTAACTGGTGTTTGTCAGCAGATGAATTAAAAATGTCAGAAACTCCCAGCTAGAGAGTAGCTCACTTCTTACCCGTGTGTGCCCTAGGAGGCTTCGTAGCACCCTGGAATATGCTACGAGAGGGACTGAGGGGCTGTCTGGCCTTTTCTCTGCCTTGACCTAGGGGTGTTTTTTTTGTTTGTTTGTTTAAGATTTTGCTTATTCATGAGAGACATGCAGAGACATTGGCAGAGGGAGAAGCAGCCTCCCTGCAGTGACCCGATATGGGACTTGATCCCAGGACCCTGAGATCATGACCTGAGCCAAAGGCAGATGCTCAACCACTGAGCCACCCAGGTTCCCCTAGGGGTGTTCTTTTAATGACATCTATCTCTGTTTGTGACTCGCTTTGGGACATTCACTGATACTCTGTTCCTTTTTGGGACATTCTCTTAAGAAAGAGTGAATGTTCCTTTTATTACACTGTAATCCATCTTGCTCTCATTATCAGGACCCCTTTCCCTGGAATGGGGTAGAAATTCCCCTTCCCCAAAGAGCTTAGATATTGCTGGAGTGGCTTCTTACCTGCTGTTACCGCCATTCCAGAGCCCTCAGATGGTTGCTGGAGGAAGCTGCCTCCTTGAATATTAATTAGCCTCCCAGCCTCCTGACCTCCTTCTGCCCTGCCAGGGCTTTGCACAAAATTGTCTTCTCTTCATTTACTTCCTCTTTTTTTTTTTTTAAGACTGTATTTATTCATTTGAGAGAGTGTGAACATGCAGGTGAGGGTAAGGGCAGAGGGAGAGGGAGAAGCAAGCAGACTCCTTGCTGAGCAGGGAGGGCACAAGGCTTGGTCCCAGGACCCTGAGATCATGACCTGAGCGGAAGAGAGATGCTTAACTGACTGAGCCACCCAGGTGCCCCACTTACTCTTTATTTATATTTGACTCTTTGATGTTTGCAAAAGGCCTCAGAAGAGTTAAATCATTTGGTAATGAAATACTACTTCATGATTCCCATTGATGGAACCACAGATCTGGCATTTTTGCCCTTTTGTCTATTTCATTTAATGGTACCATCACCTTCCCACCAACCTTGAAATCCTGAGATCTCAGAGTGGAGCTCATCCCCTCCTGTTCCCTTTCTCTGACATCTGATGCCTTGCAAATTCTTAACTTGTTTCCCCGCTGTGACTTCAACCTTAGGTTCAGCCCCAATCTGTCTTAGGCTTGTGTAATTGTAGTGGCTTCCTTCCTTCTCTTTCGCTTGCTACTGCTGTGCCTTTGGATAAGTGTCTAGTTCCTTGTGCATTAAATGGGGCTGGGAAGAATGACACACAGGATACCACATAGAGAATGCTTAGACTAGTACATAGCACACAGTTGGTGCAACACAAGTTAGCTATGAGTATTCTTATTACTGGTCCCTCCACCTTTGCCAGATGCTCTGTCCCCGAACTCTCCTCTGATTAGGCCCCACTCCTGCTCCCCGTCTGCAGTCTCCCCATGGTCTAGTTAGCAGCAGTTCCCAAAGTGAGCATGAGTTGAAAACACTCCTTTTATGTGTTTCTATCTCATTCTTTTATTTTTTATTTTTTTTAAAGATTTTATTTATTTATGAGAATGCACAGAGAGGAGAGAGAGAGAGGCAGAGACGCAGGCAGAGGGAGAAGCAGGCTCCATGCACCGGGAGCCCGATGTGGGATTCGATCCCGGGTCTCCAGGATCGCGCCCTGGGCCAAAGGCAGGCGCCAAACTGCTGCGCCACCCAGGGATCCCTCATTCTTTTAAATTTTCTACTTTGTGAGTATATTTTACAGTGTATGCTTTTTTTTTTTTTTCAGATTTTATTTATTCATTCATGAGAGACACACAGAGAGAGAGAGAGAGAAAGAGAGGGAGAGAGAGAGAGAGAGAGGCAGAGGGAGAAGCAGGCTCCATGCAGGGAGCCTGACTTGGGACTCGATCCTGGTACCCCAGGATCAGGCCCTGGGCTGAAGGCAGCGCTAAACTGCTGAGCCACCTGGGCTGCCCTACAGTGTATACTTTCAAATAAGGATATATTTATAATTTGTATATAACATCTACTTTAATAAATAGATGAATATATATGTATATATAGGTATATATGTGTGGATAAATATATATATATATATATATATATGTATGGTGTGTGTATGTTTGTCAATTTTTTATATATACATCAATTTTTATATAAAAAATATTTTACTAATGAGAGTGCAAGCCAGCAAGTTTGGACTGGTTTGGCAGGTGAGATCCAGACCCTGAGCCTGACATTTCCCTGTGGTAACCCCAGCCTGCAGTCCTGACTCGTCTTGCAGTCCCTCTTCCTCGTGACCTTTGCTCTCTTCTTGTGCCTTTTGGTTTCTGTCATCGTTCATCCCCTCTTCCCACTCCTAGAACGTTTTCCCTCATCCTTGCATTTTCTTTTCCTTTCTAGAAGTTCACCTGAAATATCCCTTGTTCCATCAAGCCTGCCGGGACAGTTCCATCTTGAAATCCTCCAGGTTCCTTAGGCATGCTCGGTCCGTGCTACTCACTTGGTGCCTGTTGTTTTCTGTGTTGTGTTGGGTTCTTTTGCCGCCCATACTTACCGTCTTGGCTCCATAGTGATTTGATGTCAATTTGCACATGGACGTGCCTTGAAATAATATTTCATTTGCTGACTTTATTTTGTACCGTTGGTCCTTTTTCTCATTTATCTGAAGATACCTACCTACAGTTTTTAGATGACATTAATGTATGTATCTTTTATCACCGTAATATGTAATTCTTGACTATGGAAAAAAATTCATTTGTTACATTCGTGCCCTGAATCTCCTTGGATTTGACAGCATGCTTCTGCTGGAGACGTATTTTTGTCTACAGTGCATGAGTGAACATTTTTTGTATGCGGAGTCATTGTTTTCTTTTTACTTCAGGTGACCTAAAATCATCATCCTTGTGTTAAATGCCTTTATTTCAGCACTTATCGTCCTGTGTTTTTTAAGGCTTCCTGGGAAGTGAGCTGGTACACAGAACATACCTGTTTGATCTGGACTTTCCCCTTCCTCAAACACTATAAAAATTGAGAGTAGCTGGGTAGTCATTGAAGCTACCAGTGGTCTTGGAGTCAGAAAACGAAGGTTTTAATCTTGATTCTACCATCTACTGGTTGTTGGGTTTTGACCAAGTCCTCTAACCTCATCTGTGAAATAAGTGTAGTAATCTATACTATGTGGAATTAGTTTGAGGATTAACTGAGATAGTGGCTCTGAATATGCTGGGCACCTAGGAAGTGGTAGAGAAGTATTTAAAAGAAGAGGAACAGTAAGAATCTACTTTGTCTTCTATGAGCCTTCTGATGCAGGGTATATTTGGGGGACAAACAGACAGCTTCGGAGAGTGCACCTACCTGATTGAGCAGCTTCGGAGAGTGCACCTACCTGATTTAGGCTGGGGAATGAAGGCTGGACATCTAGTCAGCCTGGTTTTTGGGCTTGTCTCTAATAGAATAGCTGTGGCCTCCTCAGGGAACATGAGAATTAATTAGTTAATCTTTGTAAAGTGCTTTGAAGGTGAAAAGTGCTATGTAAGTAGAATGGCTGAATTGCTATTGGAGATGGAATCATGGCGGCACCATATCCTGGCAGTCTTGCCTGCCTTGGACATCAATAATCAATAGGAGAGAAGATTCTAAGATGTTTTACTTGATAAGAAAGGATTCATTGTGGGATTTATGTTAACAGTTCTTTGATAGTCTTGGAGATAGCAACTTGCCAGTTCTTTCCAGTGGAAGGATGTCTGGGTTGGTTAAGGAGTGACAGTCTCATCCTCCACCTGCTTGGGACTCTCCCTTCTAAGGCAGTCTGGTTATAAATCCAGCTCAAGTAAAAAGATAGTTTGCCAGTTTTGGATGCTTTGTGGGCTTTGGGCACATGGGCTTTTTTGTGGGCCTACAGAAGTGAGAGAAGAGTGTTGAGTGTTGGTTATCCATTGACGCAGACCCTGTGTGAATAACCAATACAGGATGGTACCATGAGCTCGTAGATGGAGATATGGCTTAGCTTTGTGACGCTGGGCTGGTCACTTCTCTGAACCTTCTCTCCCATTAAATGGGAACATAGTAGTTGATGAGTACAGTAATAAAGGTGGCCAACAGGAGGATGGGAGTTTCCACCCTTTCTGTGAGGGATTGAGGGGTTAAGAAAGGTTTCATAGAACTGATGGTACATGAGCTGGACTCTATAGGTGGAGTCGTAGTTTATCAAATGAATAATGTAAGCAAAAGGCATCAATGGCAGAAGGAACGAAACATGTGAGGCCATGAAATAGCACATCTGAGTGGACCCACTTTCAGTTCCTGTCGTATACCTGATAACCCATGGGCTGCACACACCTTGTTCCCTCTTTGAGGAAGCTCAAAATTTCTTGTGAACTTCTTGGTATCTAACTCGTGTCCATGAGTAAATTGATCCTGAGAACTATATCCCTTCAATATTCTGACATTTCCCCCATGAGTCTGTGGTTGTGCTGTAGCTGACACTATAAACCATATGTTGATGGGGGGCCAGATGAAGCTTTGATACTAAACACAGTAGTATCATAGTAGTAGATTTGTCTAGAATTTAATATGCATTGCTTGGTGTTTTGTCTCTTAAGCAGAGTTTTTCTTTGTTAAAATAAACATGTATAAAGAATTTATACAGCGCACATGGTTATGCATATTTATTGCAGAGAATCTGTTAATAATCTATGTCTCATCGGATTTTGCATTTCTGTTGAAATAACAAATGTGGCACTTGGTACAACTGAACGAGTTTGGTGAATTTTTTCTTATCTGGGAGAAGAAAGGCATTTCTCTTTTTCCAAATTCCATTTTCTTCAATCATCTTCTGCACTGGCCAGCTTCCCAGGTGGTGCATCTGGGGGACTGAGGCTTTCCTGGCTGTAAACGATTTTGTCTTTTTTCCCTTCTCTCACTCCCTTCCTTCTACTACACATAGACATTGGCCTTGGGACTATGAGAATTGCTCCTTTGGGTAAGAGCATAGGCTCTGAAGGTCATCTTATGGAGAGAATACACATGAGACTGGCTAAACGTAAGGTGCTAAGAAACTGTGACAGAGGGCAAGGCAGGGGGAGCCTAGGGGACTTCAAGGTGGCTGATGGCCTGAGAATAGACACCTGGGCAAAGCTCAGAAAGTGGTGAGGAGGGGATCCCTGGGTGGCTCAGCGGTTTAGCGCCTGCCTTCGGCCCAGGGCGTGATCCTGGAGTCTTGGGATCGAGTCCCATGTCGGGCTCCCTGCGTGGAACTTGCTTCTCCCTCTGCTTGTGTCTCTGCCTCTCTCTCTCCATGTCTTTCATGAATAAATAAATAAAATCTGTAAAAAAAAAAAAAAAAAAAAAAAGGTGGTGAGGAGGCCATAAAGTGTGGTCAGAGAGTTCCCTGTAGCCCTGTCCCCGTGTGTTAAGATGCAGACATTGCAGGCTTTAGAATCTGCCTCCGTGGGGCACCTGGGTGGCTCAGTCGGTTAACCATCTGCCTTTGGCTCAGGTCATGATCCTGGGGTCCTGGGATGGAGCCCAGCATCAGGCTCCCTGTTCAATGTAGAGTCTGTTTTGCTCTCTCCCTCTACCCCTCCCCCTGCTCATGCTCTCTCTCTCTCTCTAAATAAATAAATAAAATCTTAAAAAAAAAAAAAAAAGAATTTGCCTCTGCTGGAACCCAGCTCTGGTGCTCACTGCTTGTTTGATCTTGTCATGCCATTTTATCCCTCCAAACATCAGTCCCCTCATCTGTGGAGTGTGGCTAGCTGTGCTCTCCCTACAGGAAGATAGGATGGCTCCTGGTACATGGTAGTTGGTACTAAAATAAACGTTCATGCTTCCTCGTCTCATTCATTGCCTGCTCATGAGAGCATAGCTGTGCAACATAGTCTTAATTCAACTAATGTTTGTTTTTAGAAACTGGCAAGGTGTTTACCTGGGGCCGGGCGGACTACGGTCAACTAGGGCGGCAGTTGGAGTCTCATGAAGACTGGAAAGCACGAAATCAGGATTCATCCTTCCCCTGCTCAGGACCTCAGAAGAGCATGCCTTCCTCTCTGCGTTGCTTAACAGGAGCAGCTGAGGTAGGAAGTGACTTTCCATAGAAGTGATGCATCTCTTTGTCTCGCTTTGCATTGAAGCGTTTATTGAGGGCCTACTGGGTGCTTCTAGTGAGGGCATCGTGGTAGGATCCACGTTGGACCCTGAAGGGGTCCTTGCCTCAAGTTGCTTGGGTTTCAGTATGGTAGAAAAGGGAGGTACCTGGATAACTGTACTGCAAGGCAGACTGTGTGTAACTCCTTTAGAGACATTCCCAGTACTCCAGGTCTGCTTCAAAGAGTGAGAAATGCATTCAGGCTCTGGGGATCGGGTTAGGTCAGAGTCATGGAGGACATGGCGTTGAGCTGTGCCTTGGAGGATGGGCCAGACTCAAGCAAGCAGCTATAAGAGAGAAGAGGACTTTCAGGTAGGCACAACAACAGAGTCACAGGGGCAGGGAAATGAGGAAACTGTTTGGGGGACCGCTGGTGGCTCAGTTTGGCTAGAGCATGAGGAGTCTGCAGGGGCGAATGTGAGGTATTATCAGAAAGATGGGTTAGAACCTGATCAAGGGGGCCTTTATCCTGAGCTAAGTATTCGGCACTTCTGTTTATATTTCCCAGGGTAGAAAATACTGTAGTTCAGTTCCTTATTCGAGCCCCTTTAATTCCCTGAAATGTCTTGAATTTCTACATTTAAAGCAGGAGTCTTAATTTCTCCAGGGTGTGTATTTCTGTTACTAAATTTTACTTTACTGCTGTCCTTAAAAAAAGAAAAGGCTAGGTTTTTGAGAAGAATGAGGATGGCCACGTAGGAAATGTGCCTCTGAACCCAAGTTGGCTTAATGAAGGAATTCAGTTTTCATTCAGAGTCTGTCAAAAAAAATTAATAAGCTAGCGAGACTTCTGTAATTAGCATCAGACTAATTACAACCCTCTTCATACCTAGAGGGCTTCCCTTCCCCCGGGGCCTGCCTGGCCTCCTCCTTCCGGCTATGTAGGACGCTTCTCAATTTCTGCTGCACATCCCAGACCTGCTCCTCCTGGGCCTTTCCTTAGTGCTGAGGTTAAGTCTGTCTGTCTTTCTCACTCTCTTTTTTTAATCAAAATGGTACTCATTAAACAAAACCACAAAAGCAATTTAGAGATGGTAATAATAATAATAATGATACCATCCCTAATCTTAATCACCCTAACAAGTGCATCCCTTTTTGTATACACACATGTACATACTTTACAAAGTTACAGTGATAGCATTTAGTTTTCATTTATTTAGTCTTCATTTATTTAGTCTTCATGTATTTTATCACCAATGCTTTGCTTTATTTCTTCCTAATCTCTAAGGTCATTTAAAATGGACTATATAGGATCCCTGGGTGGCTCAGCGGTTTAGCACCTGCCTTTGGCCCAGGGCGCGATCCTGGAGTCCCGGGATCGGGTCCCACGTCGGGCTCCCGGTGCATGGAGCCTGCTTCTCCCTCCTCCTGTGTCTCTGCCTCTCTCTCTCTCTCTCTCTCTGTCTATCATAAATAAATAAAATAAATAAATCTTTAAAAAAATAAATTAAAATAAAATGGACTATATAACATATATGAGTCCAAGGTTCTGGGATTTTCCAAACCATTCTTTGATTGTTGGACATTTATATCATTTCCTCTTTTTTTGTCAGTATGGTGGACTCTGCAGTGAACACCCTTTTGAACTGTTTCTTTAAGAAACAGTCTGGGGGATAAAATTGCAGGGGCAAAGGCTGTGAACATCTTTATGACTTTTGCTGTGTTTCTCAAGGTTCTGTTTGAAAGAAGTTGACTCCCCCCAGCAGTGAATGAGGGAATGCACTATTTTAGCTGGTATTGTCTGCTTTGCCAATACAGGTGCTGAGAGCTTGGTACCGAGTGCTTTAGACCCTTTACTTTTCTTTGTCTTTCTCAGAACATTTAAGACTTTGTGGTCTGGAAGCATAGCAGAGGCCCAGAGGCTTCATGGATCTTTCTGAGTCTCTGGTTTCATTGGCAAGACGAGGATCCTAATGCCTCCCACAAAAGGTCATCAATGAGGATTACACACAGGGTTCTTGGCATGGGGCAGGCACTCAGACACTGTTGGGTCCTTTCTCTTCTTTGCCTTTTAACATCCTGTGGTGGCCGTCGTGTGTAGCACTGTGACAGATGAGGCCAATCACACATATAGCCTAAGTTGCTGACAGTAATGTGACTTTTGTTTAGCTTCTAGGAAGGGCAATCTGGGGAGTTGGCTTGAGCTCTGAGCCTTGGGCAGCTTCATTTTATGGTCTCTCCATCTCTGCTCTCCAATCTCTGGGGTGCTGGTATGTATACTTGCCAGTCTCACTGCAGGTTCAGACCCCAGGCTATCTCCTTTCGGTACATTTGGTCTGGGAATTATCCCTGCTATCAGTGTCCAGATCTGACCTATCAGGCATCTATTTGCCTGAGGCCCGGAGCTGGGCTAGTGGGTAGCTCTAAGCTGCTAGGAGTGAATGCACCTTGGGAAAGATAAAAACCATACCAAACTAGGTGTTGCCCTGAGCGGGGCTTGGCCAGGGACATCCAGGGACACCTGTGGAAGCAGGAGTAGCCTAGAAGTAAGCTAATGATTGCTGACCTTCAAGGAAGTGAGTGTGGCCTGTAGCTGAGCAGTTGCCTTCTTCTCTGTCCAAAGGATAAACGGAGTGCGGAGCAAGGTGTCTGGGCTGGGATCCAGAGTGACAGCCACATGGGAGGGGAAGCACAGGTGGTACAACCATTCCTTTTTGTGAACAAAACAAAGCAAATTAACACAATGTTACTTGGTGGTTATTGTGGGCCAGGCAGCATACTGAAAACTTTACGTGTATTATTTCATCTTCCCAATAAAACTGGTACAAGTGTCGTAATCGCTGCTTTATGAATAAGGAGACTCAGGCTCAGGATGGGTAAGTCACAGGCCCCAGATCACACAGAAGGGAAACACTGGGACTGGGACTTGACCTTGAAGTATTTGAAGCTCACATGCTTTCTGTGTAGATAAAGTTGCATCTGTCCTTTTGCATATGTATCCTCACCTGGATAAAAGTTCTGGGAGTCTAGAAAGCAGAGTCTCTGATTCCCAGAGAGTCTCAATTCTACCTTCTGAGCCATGTCTCATCTCTAGCCTGAGAAAGACCTTGAGACTGTAGACCCGACAGGCCTTTCTTTCATGTTCTTATGGTGGTGAAGACTATGTGTTTCTTGCTCTATCAACTTGGCCTTAGATACTCGGCTCACCTAGTCACTCTTGGAAAATTCCAGGTATAGCAGAGTCATCAGGACTAACCCGCCCCATGTACGCATCAGGGCAGAGTGTGTGTGAACCACAGCAGCTTCCCTGGCCCCGGCTGGTGCTGCCACCTGCACATTTCCCATGGAACCTTGGCTCTAAACTCTGCTTAAAGGTGGAAGCCTGTGTTTCACAGTTGGGCAGAAGTGCTTGTGCTCACTTAGTGGGTCCACTGGGGCTCCCCAGGATTCAGTAGCAGCTAGAGCTGGGCATCCAGTGTGTTCCTGGAATGATTGGAAGACCTGCTTGACCAAGGGCAAACAGCCTCTGAGGGGGCAAGGTCTGGACTGGGGGTCAGAAGACCTGGCTTCTAGCTTTGCTTCTCCTGGGATTGAGTGAATTTGGGCAAGCCCCCTTTCCTCCTATACCCTCAGTTCTCCCATATGTGGGTGGGGGATGTTAGACCAGGTGATTCCTGAGGTTTCTTACAGATCTAAGAGTCCTTTCCATTTCTGATTTGTATTTTATAGAAATGATCACTACTTAAATTCATAATGACTCCTGCCCCTGGAGTCCCTCAGGGTCATAGCCAATATCACTTGACCCCTAGCTGTTGGTTCAACCGTGGCAGACCTGGGCATTTTAACTAATCCAGAGGTTCTAGGCTATAGTACCACTTGAGCCTTGCTCTGCCTCTTTGCCTTGGCTCTGTTCTCTGCCCTTGTTCCTTGTCCCCAGGGCCTCCTGTTCCAGTTTAGGTCACTGGGATTTAGTATGATGCTGCCGTCTGGTCCCCCCAGGACTTGCAGTTCAGCTTTGATTCCTGTCCCTGTGGCTGTGACCTTATTGCCAGGGGCAGGCGGACCTCTGTGACACTACTTTCTGGGTTCCCCACCTGCCACCCCCTCTGCGGACTTTGTGTGTGCTGTCCCACCTTTCCTGCTTTCTTGAGTTTACCTCCTCCTTGGCTTTGGGATCTTGCCTATTTCATAGTCAACCCAGTAAACATTGGTTGACACCTGCCACATACCTGCATTGACCGCATGGTGGTGGTGGGTGGGGAGGTGGATTGAGAGATAAATACATGTCTGTGCCCTCAAAGAACTCCAGGTTTGTAAGTAAATCCTTACTGTACAGAGTAGATGTGCTATTAGAGGTGTGTACGGAAGGCCCGGGGAAGTGGGAAGATGGGGATGATTTATGCTGAAGACACCAATGAACAGAAATGTTGTTTGAACTGGGTTCTTAGAAATGAGGAGGAGTTTGGCAAAGGGAGAAGGACATTCCAGGCAGAAGGGACAACATGAACTGAAGCCATGAGTCTGGATCTGTTCCACCTCCTGGGCCGGTCAGAATGCCTGCCCATTCCAGTGGACCAGCGTCACTTTGAGGTCTAGCTGCCTGTCTAGCCTGTCCCGCCACTGCCATCCATCTTTCTGATAGGGTTACTGTCTGAAGGAAAATAACTTCCACGTACCTTATCTCATTTGCTCCCAGCGTGATGCTGTGAAATAGGCCAGACTTGGAGTGATTATCCTCCTCTCACAGTTAAGGAAACTGAGGCCCAGCGAGTCTGGGCCGTTCCAGCCGTTCCAGCTGGGAATTAGGAGAGGGCCCGAGACAAACAAGCCTGGTTCCCAGCGTTTCTAAGGGCCTCGCTGTGGGCTCAGTCTGCAGCCAGGGTCCTGAGTCATGTTCCTGGTTTAAATTCTGCCCACGTTTGGTTGAGGAGCCCCAAATCCCAGTCAGGGAGCTCAGTGCACATGTGCACACGTGTGCACACACACACGTAGCCCTTGGAGCAGGAGAGGCCTCGTGGAAATAAACAGGAGTTGAACCAAGGACTGGGTACTTGTCAGGCCCGAGTGCTGTCAGCCCTGACTTTGCCGCAGGACCGGAACTGTCTGGTGGAGGGCCTACCTGTGCGCTGGGTCTGGCTGAGATCTGTCAGAACGAGTGGGCAAGAGGCTATTTTTAGTCTGCAGAGTCACTCACTCGGCTGTGCCAGCTGAGGCTTGAGCTAGTCCCCTGTGCTTTCTACACGGTTAGTTCAGAAGGAGAAATACCACTCGAATGCTGTGCAAAACCCATTAACAGACCTGGAAGTTTCCAGGGCGTCTTTGTCCTGCAGCTCCCTCCGAAGGCTGCCCTTCCTGGGCGACCTTCCTCCTTTCCTATATTTAATGCATTTCTAATTTTAAGTTTGTGTCAAGACTGTGGGACTTCGGTGCCCTAAATAACACAGAAATCTACCACCAGCAATCAGCTGAGTCCAGAGGGCTCTGACAGGATTGAGCACAGCCTGAAAAAGCCTCCCAAGTAGCTCTCTGGTAGGTAACCTCCAGCGTCACTGCCGTTGTGAGAGGAGCACGAGGTCCCTGAGAGCGTGCAGCCGCCGCAGCCCGAACCTTCCAGGCGCAGCAGGTTTCAGAGGCGTCCCCAAATAGGGCAACAGTGTCCCCCCAGAGACTGTTTCGTTGGGAGGCTGGAACGGCTAGCACGTCTGCGCTGCTGCTGCTGACCTGACGGGAGGAGTAATCACACCAGACAAACGTCAAAGCCGTGGACTGGGTTTGTCCATGTGAACGCTCAGAAGACAGAAGGGAGTCACCAGACAGGGCTGTTTTGTTTGAAAGGGATGGTAAAGGGTATGACACAGCTAGCACTTCTTTATCTTGCTTATTTATATTTATCATCTCTTCTCACTAAAATACCGGGTCCAGGATGGCAGGGGCCTTGTCTGTCTCATTCAAAACCATGTTCCTAGGATCTAGAAAAGCTCCTAGTACCTCCTGGTTGCTCAGTGGATGTTTGCTGACTGAATAAATTAAAATAGAATGAAAGAAATGGTTTCCAAGGTGCGTGACCCTCTTCAGGCCCGCGGGGCTCCTCCGTACTGTCTGCGCTTCTCGGTCCCGGCCAGTCCAGGAATCTGCAGGTGTGAACATTTGCATGTTTACAAGCATTTGGGCATCACATGTCCTGCAGAGCAATATGCTCGACAACCTGGAAGTTTCTTACAGAACCTGTTGATGAGGCTTATAGTCCTTAGGGCTTCAGGGCTTAACAAGTGCTGCCATGTATGTGCATCTTCAGTTTTCCTCTTTTTATTGAGCAGATGCTTGTGTCTGCCTGTCTGTCCGGGCACTGCATTAGGCGAATGGGGGGAGCAGAGAAGGGTGGGACAGTTCATGTCTTAGGAGCTTGTGGCAGGGCTAAGATCAGTTCGTGATAGGACAAGCTGAATGTGACAAAGCTGTGAAAGAGAGTCTGACAATGATCCCATCCCTACCCATGTCCTTGGGGACCTTTTCTTTCTTTCTTGCATTTTCAGCCCCTCTGGTTCTGTTGGATCCTGCAGGGTTGGGGTGGGGGGTGGTTGGGGTGGGAGGTGGTGACTGGAAAGGCTTCCTAAATTGGAAGCTTTGACATTAAATTATTTCTCAAGGGAGCTAATGCAAAATAACAGGGGAATCTTGGCAAGAACTTGCATTAGGAGGAAAGCAGAGGAAGAGCAGCCAGATAGAGACTGTGTATTGACAGGAGAGGGAGAAAGCAAGCCAGGAACTGCAGTGTTCTCAGAAGCTAAGGAAATTTCAACAAGGAGGTCAGGGAGGTCAGAGGCTGAGAAAAGACAGCTGGGAGGTTGTGGCGACACCTCTGAGAGGCTCAAGCTGGGACGTAGGGAATGAGGGGATGGTGAGAAATGCAGGCTGCAGGTGTGAACAACCCTGCCAGAGATTCAGTGGCCAAAGGAGGATGAGAACAAGTTCAGGAATTGGGAGGAGGAGAGTTTGGTTCGAATTAGTTTTGTGAGCTTGTGGAAACTGGAGTATGCGAGAAGGCCAAAGGACAGAATGAGAGAAAGAGAGAGAGAACGAGCTGTGAGCAAAAATGCAGGAGGCAGGGGGCATAGCTGGAGCAAGGCACCCAGGGAGATGAGAGAGGCTTGGAATCTCTGTGCAAGGGTGCGTTCTAACAAGATGCAAGGACACTTTCTGGTAGCACAGGAGTGAAGAAAAAAGGGGACATGTGAAGATGGAATTTTTGAGGTGGAGAAGTGCTTTCATTGACGTGTATATACCTTTTGTCATCGTGGTATGTCTTAATTTTCTTTATTTATTCAATAAGTATTTATTGCAAGCCATGCATAGCACAAGGTGCCAGGAATTTAGAGCAAAGACAAAGTTGCTGCCCAATAGCTGTCACATGGTATTTTTTAGTGCTACAGTAATTATTAATATGTCCATCTCTAAATCAAACATTGAGTTCTTTGAGCACAGACACCATCTTATTTATCTATGTGTAATGAGGGCCCAGCTTGGTCCAGAGCAAAGGATTGGTGCAAGTGTGCCAAGAAAGGGTGGGAGGCCCTGATAGGTGGCTTCAGTCATCCTGGTTAGATTGAAAGCCAGATTATCTGTTGGCATGATGAGGTTAATGTGGGGAGACTTCCGGGCAGGGATGATTTGGCTTTACTCTGTAGTGAGTCCATCCAGCAAAGTCTGGCAACTGCCTGGAAATGGCAGAAGAAAGACACTATTATTGGTTCTGACCCATGAATGGTGGGCAGGGCAGTTGTTGCTACCCTTATTCTAGGGGCAAAGGAGCAGAAGTTCAGAGAGAAAGCTGTCACAGGTTTCAGGTTATGAAGCACCTGGTTTCACAGTGCAGGGACTGGAACTCGGCTCTCAGAGCCCTTGTTCTTCTCATTGCCAGCCCTGGACAACAGCTTCCTCTTGGGACAGTTCTGACTCGGTGTGGCCCTGGGCTCTGGCTCTGACTCTGGGCCTCTTAGTTGGGTCTGATGGAGAGCTGGTGGCCCTCTCTAAACTTGCAGTCTGGGTCTTGTTTTCTGAGAACAGCAGGAAGAAGAGGGTAGCCTCAGCCAGGACTGGGACAGTGAAGTTAACTCACGATTGTGGTAGACCATACTGCTGGCTGGAGTGGGAGGTCTGATGGGCAGTCTTGAATGTGGAGTGAGACCTGGCTTGGAATTTCTGCTCTATTACCTACCATCCAGGTGACGTTGGGTCAGACATCTCCGAAGTGGGAGTAATAATATCTGCTTTATCTTGCCCACAGGATTATTGAAATATGCAAATGAGATAGATAAGGGTTTTATAAACTCTAAGGTGCTGTGCAAATGTCATTGGATTCATAGCATATGAGGTACTCTGTGCTTCAAATACCAGTTTTGTTCTAAGTTTGGGTCAGAGCTGCTCTTCTGTCCTAATCACTTTGAGATCTTAGAAGCTACACATTGTGATAAACACTTCTTAGAACCAGTGAATGTAGCAGAGGCCAGATGCTTGGTAATCCACGGCCAGCCCCCATGTAGTGCCACAGAGCGTGGATTCCTGTCGAGGTTAGCCATCAGTGTTGACAGCAAGGATGCTTCTTGCTTGCTTTCTCCCAGCTGCAGAGGAAATTCATCAGCACCGATTTAAAGTCCCAGTGACCTCATGTGTCACCACCGTGCTCTGCAGCATTACAACTGCCCCAGGCTGCACCAGGGTCACCCTGGAGCTGACCAGCTGTCTTTTGTTGCATTTGACCTTGAAAACTGGGCTGTCCCAGGGTGAAAGTAAACCATGCAGAGGTTTAGAGTGAAAACAGAAGCCAGTGAAGGTTTCAAGGAGGCTGCGGTGGTTTTTTGAGAGAAGTGCAAGCTCTGTGAAGGCTGGTTGGCCAGGAGACTAAAACTGCCTCTATCTCTGCCACTGTGCCTCTAGCTTGGACCCCCATTATCTATCACCCAGTTTCAGTGGCAGTCTCTCGAGTGAGAACCCCTTGTCTCTAGTTTGCTCATCCCAGCTGCTCCCACCCAGCTGCCAAAATGATATGCTAAAATATAAGTCTGATTTTGTTATGCCCTTACTTTTTTGTTAAGACTCCTAAAAAATGTAGAAAAAAATTTATTCCACAATACACATTTATTGGAAACCTACTACACAGAACAAACTTAGCCAAACCTTTAGGATATAGAGGATGATAAGACCTAGCCTCTGTCCTCAAAGGGAAGGAGAAGCACAGTCTATAACCACATATAAGCACAGCCAGGGTGCAAAGAATAGAGCATAAGGTCTGGGGTTGCCATCAGCCTTGTTCACCACTGAATCTCCATCACCTTGATTGGTGGCTAGCACATGGTGCTCAGCAGATAATTGTTACAGGGATGGATGTGTGCCCTTCCTTTTCAATGGCTTCCCATCTAGGATGAAGTCCAGAATCTCCAGTTTGACATAAGCTCTTCTTGATCCTGCCCCCATCAGAATATCCAGCCTCACCTTCTAGTAGTCTCTCCCTTGCATTCTGCATGTCATCTGTGCCGAACCAACAAAACTATCATATATTTGAGGTGTTTGAGTCTTTGTGCATGCTGGTTCTTCTGCTTCCCTTTGCCCTTGGCAGCTTGGACAATTGCTATTCATCCCCAAGTAGATAACAAGGATGATGTCTTACATTCATCTCAGTATTCCTGCCATCCAGCCTGACAAACCTGATTCTTTTTTCTTTCTAGACTTTTTCTTTGCTTAGTGTCATTACCCACTTTCCTTGGCTTTGTTGAGTTGCAGTCCCTGAGGCTCTTTTTCACCTTCCCTCTACCTAGCTTGTCCCTGATCCCTCTTGAGGTTCCAGATCTGGAGTTTGTTGGGTGCTGGCTAATAACCTTGGCCTTCCTTTTGTCTTTCTTTAACATCTTCTCTCTCTCTCCCACACTGGCACTGCCCAGGTGGATGGATCTCTGTGCCAGTTCCACTTATACACAAACTCTACCCTGAGCAGGGCATGGATTTTGCCAGTCTCATTACCCAGGGACTGCACTCTGTGTCCTGGACCCTGGTCACTGTCTGGGACCTTGTTCTGAATGGCTGATTCCGCAGCAAAATGCCATCTGCTCGATTCTGAGGGTTGCCACTTCTTGGAGTTTCCTGCTTGGAGGCCCAAGTCAGCTTCCTGTCTTCCAGGCCCCTTTGGGTACTTTATATTAGGTGGCTGTTTTAGGAGCCAGCCCTGTAGTCATTCCTCTTTCCAAAGGTTAATTCCATCAAGTTTCAGCCTCTTCTTGGCCTGTAATGTCTTGAGTCCCTGAGGCCTTGCCTGCTAGGCACCTCTTTTTTTTTTTTTTTTTTTTTTGGCACCTCTTAAGGTAGATAAAGAGAAAACACTGCCTTTGTCACTTCCAAAGAAGCCAAACTAGGCCATTCTGTTGGGATGTGGCCCTCAGAACCCCAGGACCCCCAATGGTGGAGGGACTACTGAATTATGACAAGAAGAGGGAAGTTAGTTTTTGTGTGATTACATAACTCCCTTTTGTGATGCAGCAGCTCTTGGTGGGGGCACTGTCAGCGGTGGTGGGGATCTCCTGCACCTTCAGATGCGTGTTTGGAAGGGAGCTCTTTTCCCTGAATGCGTGGTACCATGCAGCACTGGGGGAGACTGGCTGTAGGTAGCAGAAATAGAAGAAATCAGAGATGTCTTTGCAAAAAGAGCAGCTGCTATGAAAATCAATTGTGAAGCTTTGGCTTTTCAAAGAGGCCAGAAGTGTAAGGGGCAAGGGAAGCAGGAGGCAGAGTGGGGGCCCACTCACAGGCTCTGGGAGGCTGCTTGTAGCTCCCTTGAGGACCTTGCCATGCACCACTTCAGGAGATCCAGCTGGCTGGGGATGGTTGCTCACGGCTGCTGAACAAAATGTAGGTCGTTGTAGCCAGCACCCCCAGGATTGTGTGAGGGAAGTTCCTCACTCCAAAAAGGTAATTTAGTCATTCTTGAGGATCTTCTTTGCGGTTTTATTTCCACGTGGTTCCTTTAGAGTGAGATTTTTTTTTTCTTTATTAATAGCCTGGAGCATGCATATCATTTGAAGATAGAGTATGTATCAAAGAACAACAAACAGAAGAGGGACTTGGAAGAATCAAGAGACTTAATGTTGTGGTTTCATTCTTGGCCAATCCGCTTTACTTCTCTGAGCTTCAGATTTTACATCTGTATAATAATACTTAGTTGGCCTACCTTTCCAAGCTGATGTCAAAATGATGTTGTGGATATGAAAGCATTGTGTAAACTATGAAGCAATAAATATAAGTATGTGAGTAGATTTCTTTGTCATATCCAGTCTGCTCTGTGTTTTCAGGAAACTTCAATTTCTTATTGCTCTTTGGAAATTGTTATCTATTATCATAGAGTTGGAATTTTTAAAAGATTTTATTTATTTATTTGAGAGAGGGAGAGAGTGCACACAGAGGGAGAAGTAGACTCCCCACTGAGCAGAGACCAACCCCTACCCCCGATATGGGGCTCGATCCTGGGATTCTGGGATCATGACCTGAGCCGAAGGCAGATGCTTAACCGACTGAGCCTCTTCATAGAGCTCGAATTTGATATGTATCATTTCCATGATTCTTGTGTTCCTTAATTTAATCCATCAGTATGTGTTGAGTACCCAGAGTGCATTGGAGCTGTGGACTTGGAATGTGACAACAGGGAGGACACAGAGTCCTAAAGCTTTCTAAATGAGATGTGATTGATAGTCTAAATCTCTCCTACAGGTCAGAGAAGAAGACTTGTGAACTGAGAGATCTAGAGGTTGTGCAGGGAAGAGTTGTTGGCTAGGTCTCTTGAGTCTTTGGGAAAGCTTTATCGAGCAGATGATGTTTGAAAGCTGGGCCAAACTGAGTTTGATGGTTGAGAAGACCCAAGTCTTTTTAGGTTCCTGAAGGGTTTATGGAAGAGGTTGGTTCTTTCCAAGGTGCTAAACCTGAGGATGGTGTTGGCAGGCTTGAATACCCAGTTAAAATAGATTTGATTTGGAACAATAGGATTTTTTTTTAGAAATAATGATAACTCCTATATGTTGATCATTAACTGTGTACCATGTATTGTGCTAAGCATTTTATGAATATCACTTTCAATTCTTACCACATGCCTGTGAAGCATATACTATTTTATCCCCGTTTTGTAGATGAGGAAGCCGAAACTTGGCCAAGTAACTTGCCTAAGGACACAGCTAGGGAATAGAACTAACGTGGTGGCAGTGTTGTGGTCTAGAAGACATACAGGTACCTGGATGATGTTTCCTAGGCTGGAGGACAAGGAGGTGACTGAATGATTTATTTATGAATGATAAATAAGTAAAATCTTTTTTTTTAAAGATTTTATTTATTTATTTATTCATGAGAGACACACACAGAGAGGGGCACAGACACAGGCAGAGAGAGAAACAGGCTCCCTGCAGGTAGCCCAATACAGGACTCAATCCCAGGACCCCAGGATCACAACCTGAGCTGAAGGCAGATGCTCAACCACTGAGCCACCCAGGCACCCCTTGAAAAGATATTTTAATTCCTTGTGGTCCCTTCTTGGGCTTTTGTTTCCATTCAGAGAGGCTGCAGTGATGAGTTTCAGAGTATCCCAACCCCAGCTCCCTTACCTGCAAATCCAAATTGTACTACTTCTCGAGGCTCAGATTAGAGTTTACCTATTTGAATTTTGGGGGGACAATTCCAGTTGCCATTTCAAATATAATCTGCCTGAGGACAGATACCATGTCTTGGTTGCAGCCATATCATTAGTGCATTGCAATAGTGCCTGTCAGAAAGTACATGGTTAGGATTTGTTGTAGAACTGAATGGAAACCTCTTCTCACTTAGAGTTTGAGTCACTTATATACTCTAATAGCCGATCACCTCATGTGTGGTGGTCTTCCAGAGGAAAGCATACGGCGCTGCAGACTGGGCACTGTATTTTAGGGTTGTTTTGGATCTCATGCCCTGCTTGGCAGGGGGCAAGGGGCTAGGGCACACAGGAGGCACCTGGAGAAGCCTTGGAGAGAGCTCCACCCACTCTGAAGCCAGCTTGGAGAGGCTTGCTGTAGGATAGCTGTGTTGCTGGCTAACAGAGTTGTGATATATTACTTCTGGAGGGAGAAGAACAAGAACAGAATGCTGACTCCTCCAGTCGTCTCAGCATGAGGGTTACAGAAACATAAACATCTTCCTCCGTCTGTGGTGCTCTATCCCTCAGATGCCTTTTTAAAGGTAAGAACACAGAGGCATGCAAATGGTACATTTCCCTTTGCACCCCTCGTGGTGCAATTTCTGCTACTGCATGGGGATTTGTGGGAGCAGTTCTGTAGATGCTGCTGTACAATGCATTTATCATTTACTCCCCTGGCATATTTTGCCAAGCTGCATAATTTCCCTGTTCCTTCCTACACTCACCAGCTCTGTGACGATGATGCATCTGGTGGCCAAAGCCCTCCTGATCAGCTTGTGGTATAATGGAAAGAGCAGTATATTAGTTAATGATGACAGCAGGTGGCATTCACCAAGCCCCGGTGGAGTGCCAGGTTTTCTGCCAAACGCTTTCTAGACATCATGTCTTTAATCTTCATGACAACCCAGCAGAGTTGGGATTATTATTCCTCAGTTTGCAGATGATGGGAGTGAGGCTTGGGGGTGGTTGCTGGTCCAAGGCTACATGGCTAATAAGTGACAGATCCTACTGCAAAGCCTGTGCTATGAAATACCAGGATTCCATTTTGAACTCTAATGTTAATTCACTGTGGAACCTGGGACCAGAAACTCTGCCTCCCTGGGCTTCAGTTTCCTAATCTGTCTAAAGAGAACCAGTTCCAAGGGTCTTCCAAAGCACTTAAGCCCAGTACCATTCTGATTTGGCTGGAACTCTTACCTATCTAGATTTCTTTTAGGTTTGAGAATTTTTGTTTTCTTTTATAGTGGAAGGCTAGCTGCTGTATATTCATTCCTCAGCAACAACATTAATATCAGGCAATTAAGAATATGCATAGTGTAAAATAGTATGGGTCAGTACTGTCCAGTAAAACTTTCTATGATAATGGAAATGGTCTGTATCAGTCCAGTCCAGTGGCTGATAGCCACATGTGGCTGCTGAGCACTTGAAATGTGGCTAATATGATAGAGGAACTGAATTTTACATTTTACTTTCATTCAAATTTGACCACATGTACAGTAGCCTACTATATTGGACAGTGCAGGTATAGACAGTATAATAGTATAAAACCAAATAGAGAGTATAGATTCTTCCATTCTCATCCCATCTTTAATTTGTCTCTTATATTCCAACTAAGGCTTTTGATTTCCATAGTTCATTTTTCCAGAGGTTTAATACCTGATATATTATTATGTTTGTATTATGTGTTCAACTTCTGGCAATTCAAACATAAAATATTGCATAATTTTTCTCCTGCCTATGAGACAAATAGAAAAGATGCGTAGTGCTGTATGCATTTCTCAGATAAGGAAACTGAGGCATAGAGCAGTTAAATATAGTACTAGGAGCTGAGTAAATACTTTTTGCATAAGTGATGTACCTAAAGCCAGTTTTAGAATTTAAGATCAGGACTGGAATATAGTAGTATAAAACCGAATATAGTATATAAATTCTCCCATTCCCATCTCATCTTTAATTTGTTTCCTGTACTTCCAATTAAAGCTTTTGATTTCCAACCTAAATGTCCATTGATGGATGAATGGATAAAGAAAATGTCTCTCTTACTGGGGGTTATTCTGTATGTTAGTAAATTGAACACCAATAAAAAATAAATTAAAAAAAAAAAAAAAAGAAAATGTCTCTCTTTTGATTCCTGGCCAGCGTTTCCTTTATTTTTCTTACTACTGGTATGCCAAGCAGAGAGTAGAGAAAGTCTCCTCATTAAAGGTAATTCTTTTAATGTTAGGAGGGGGATTTCTTCTTTTCATTTGATACCTTTCTGTACTATTTGATTTTTTAACTCTATATAGGCATCACTTCATTATAATAATAAAAAATAGATACTTGAGAAAATTATATGAAATGCTATGAGGCTGCATAATGGAACTGTTTTGTAGCTATAAGAACTCTCATGCTAGTCAAACAAAGACAGGCATGTTTTTCATGTCAGATCTGTAGTCAGAAGAGCATTAAATTCCAACCTGATTCCATTTCTGGTAATAGTGGAGGAGTTCTTTTGGACCAACTCTCCCACAGAAAACAAGTGTAAACTCAGACAAAAATGTAAAAAAGAAATAGCTGAAGGAACTGGAGAGTGACCAAAAGCAGGCCCATTCTTCATAAATATGAAGGTCCTGAAGGTCAAGGAAAGATTGAGGAATAGTTCCAGATCAAAAGGACTCAAAAGAGACAGGGCAACTAAATGAAATGTGTGGATCTTTTTCTTATAAAGGACATTATGGGAACAATTGGTGAAACCTAAATGGAGTCTGAAGTTTTGTTTTTGGTTACATACCAGTGTTAACTTTTTAGTTAGGTGGTTGAATTGTTGCTCTGTAGAGGGTATTGACGGTTTGGTTGATAAATACACTAATGTATTTTGGAGTGGTAGGGCATCAGTTTGGCAAATTCCTTAGAGATGGTTCAGAAAAAAAATGGAGAAAGAGAGGGGAGATAATATAGAGCAAAGAAGGTAAAATGGTAATATTTAGGGAATATGAGTAAAGGGTAAACAGGAGTTCTTCATATTGTTCTTGTAACTTGTCTCTGAATTTATTTCAAAATGAAAAGATTTTTAAAAACTTCATAGTGAATGATAATAAAAATAGAACACATCAACATTTGTGGGATATAGCTAAAGCAATGCCTTGAGGGAAATTTATGTTTTAAATGTATATTAGAGAAGAAGAAAGGACAAGATTCAGTGACTTAATGTTCCATCTTTAGAAGCTGAAAAAAAGAAAAGTAAATGCAAAATAAGTAGAAAGAAGGAAATAATAAAGGTAAGGGCAGAAATGAATGAAAATAGAAAACAGACAAAAATAGAGAAAAATAACAAAACCAAAAGCAATTCTTTGAAAATATCAACAAAATTTATGCAGCCCTAGCTGGACTAATAAGAAAAAAGAGGAAGAGATCACAAAATACCAGTATCAGTAACGAAAGCATGTATGTCACTACAGATACTACAGAAATTAAAGGATATTAAAGCAATATTCTGAACAACACTGTGCCAATAGACTTGGCAAATTAGATACAATGGATGAATTTTCTGAAAAAGAAAAAAAATACAACTTACCAAAACTGACACAAGATGAAATAGATAATCCTAACAACCATATATCTGTTAAAGAAATCAATTTATTACTGAAAATTTTCCCACAAAGAACTTTGAAACTAGATGGTTTAACTGGTAAATTTTGTCAGATATTCAAGGGAAAAACAATTTTTACACAAACTCTTTCAGAAAATAGAGGAAGAGGAGTGAACACTTCCCAACTCATTTTGTGAAGGTTGGCATAGTTGATATCAAAACCCAACAAAGACATTACAAAAAACAAAAATTATAGACTAGAATCTTTCATAAACATAGACACAAAAATCTTTAACGAAATATTAGCATATCAAATCTGACAGTATATAATAAAGATAATTTGTCATGACCAGGCTGTATTATCCCAGGAATGAAAATTTGCTTTTACATTTGGGGAAAAAAAAAAAGAATATAATTCTCCATACTAATAAAATAAAGGAGTGAAACCATATAAACATTTTAATAGATGCAGAAAAATGTGAGAAAATTGCAATGTGGTATCACTGTATAAGTCTTAGGTATAAGACAAGACTGGGATGCCTGGTGGCTCAGCAGTTGAGTGTCTGCCTTTGGCTTAGGGCGTGATCCTGGAGTTCTGGGATCGAGTCCCGCATTGGGCTTCTTGCATGGAGCCTGCTTCTCCCTCTGCCTATGTCTCTGCCTCTCTCCGTCTGTGTCTCTCATGAATAAATAAATAAAATCTTTAAAAAAAAAGACAATAAGACAGATAATAAATGTTGACAAGGATGTGAAGAAAAGGGAACCCTTGTACACAGTTAATGGGAATGTAAATTGGTACATATATTATGGAAAACAGTATGAAATTTCCTCAAAAACTTAAAAATTAAAATGAAAAATAGAACTACCATATGGTCCAGCAATCCCACTTCTGGGTATATATCCAAAGGAAATGAAATCAGTATCTTGAAAGATATCAGCATCTCTCTGTTGATTGCAGCATTATTCACAAAAGCTAAGAATATTGAAACAACCTAAATATCCATTAGTGGGTGAATGGATAAAGAAACTGTCTCTCTCTCACACACACACACACACACACACACACACACACACATACACAGAGGAATATGATCCATCCCTGAAAAAAAAGAGGAAACCCTGCCATTTGTGACAATATTGATGAACCTGGAGGACATTATGCTAAGTGAAATAAGACAAACACAAAAAGGCAAGTATTGCATGATCTCACTTAAATGTGGAATCTAGAAAAGTTGAACTCATAAAAGCAGAATAGAATGGTGGTTGCCATTGTGGGGAAATAGGGAGTTTTTGGTCAAAATGTACAAAAGGTTCAGTTATATGGAATGAATAAGTTCTGGAGATTAATGTATAGTATGATGACTGTAGTTAATAATACTGTATTACATACCTGAAGTATGCTAAACATGATCTTAAATATTCTTACCACACACATACACATAAAAATAGTAACTAGGTGAAGTGTTGGATGTGTTAATTAGCTTGATTGTGGTAATCATTTTACAATATATGTCTGTATCAAATCATTTTGTATATTTTTAATATATACAATTTCTATTCATCAATTATACCTCAATAAAGCTGGAAAAAATTGACATCCATTTGTGATTAAAAACTTTTGGCAAATTAGAAAAAGATGGGAACTAGGGCACCTGGGTGGCTCAGTCCATTAAGCATCCAACTCTTTTTTTTTTTTTTTTAAGATTTTATTTATTTTTTTGAGACAGAGAGCATGCACACATAAACCAGGGAAGAGGAGGACGGAGAAGCAGACTTTCTTCCGAGCATGGAGCTCAATGCAACCTGGGGCTTGATCTCAGGACCCTGGAATCATGACCTGAATCAGAGATGCTTAACCAACTCAGCCACTCAGGTGTCCCTAAGTATCCGACTCTTGATCTCAGCTCAAGTTTTGATCTCAGGGTTGTAGTTTAAGCCCCATGTTGGGCTCCATGCTGGGTATGGAGCCTACTTAAAAAAAAAAAAAAAAAAGAAGTAGAAGGAAACTTTTGCAATCTAATAAAGGATATTTATAGAATGTAAATGTCACAATTAATGATGAAAGATGGGAAGTGTTTCTCGTAAGATCAGAATAAAGCAGTGTGTTTTATCTTTTTTGTTTGATATTATACTGGATGGATGTTCTAATGAGTGCCATAAAGTAAGAAAAGGAAATATAAGGCTTAGCAATCAGAAAAGAATAAGCAGGGGAACTTGGTTGGCTCAGTTGGTTAAGCATATGACTTTGGCGCAGGTCATGATCCCGGGGTCCTGGGATCCAGTCCCATGTCAGACTTCTTTCTCAGCAGGGAGCCTGCTTCTCCCTCTCCCCACTCCCTGTCCATGCTCTCTCTTTCAAATAAATAAATCAAATCTTTGAAAAAAGAGAAAAGCAAATCTGTTTTTATTCACAGATGGCAATCATGCCATTGGAATAGAGAATCTTAAGGAATCTATAAAATAACTATTAGAACCAAGAAGTGAATTTAACAAAATACAAAGTCAACATTCAGAAATTGATTATATTTTTTATATAGCAGTAGCAAATAATTGGAAGATCTTTAAAGAGCAATTTTTGGGGTGCCTGGGTGGCTTAGTTAAGTGTCCAACTCTTGATGTCAGCTCAGGTCTTGATCTTGGGGTCATGAGTTCAAGCCCTGTGTTGGGCTCCACACTGAGTGTAGAGTCTTCTTAAAAAACATAAATAAATTATTTATTTTAAAATTCTTTAAAAAAGCATAAAATATTGATAATAAAATTAGCAAAAAAAAAAAAAATGCAGAAGACCTGTACATAAAAACTACAAAACAGTCCTATGAGAAGTTAAAGAAGACCTAAATAAATGGAGAGATATATCATATTCATGGATCAAAAGACTCAATGTTATTGTCAGTTCTCCCCAAATAGATTTGTGGATTTAAAGCAATCCTATTCAAAATCCCAGATGGCTTTTTTAAGAGGAGAGATTGACAACCTGACTCTAACATGTACATGGAAATGTAAAGGACCTTGAATAGCCAAAGCAATCTTGAGAGGGAATAGAATTGGAGGATTTACTTTGCCTGACTTGAAGCTTTGCTATAAAACTATAGTATGTCAACAACAAAAGTACGAATAACTTGATTAAAAAATGGGCAAAAGACTCGAATAGATATTTCTTTAAAGATGATATACAGGGGGGATCCCTGGGTGGCTCAGTGGTTTGGCGCCTGCCTTTGGCCCAGGGCATGATCCTGGAGTCCCGGGATGGGGTCCCGCGTTGGGCTCCCGGCATAGAGCCTGCTTCTCCCTCCTCATATGTCTTTGCCTCTCTCTCTTAATCTCTCTCTCTCTCTCTCTCTATGTCTATCATAAATCAATCAATCAATCAATCAATCTTAAAAAAAAAAAAGATGATATACAGGAACTCCTGGGTGGCTCAGTCATTAATTGTCCGACTCTTGGTTTACGCTTGGGTCATGACCTCAGGGTTGTGAGATTAAGCCCTGAGTTGGGGAGTCTGCTTGAGATTCTTTCCCTCTCCCTTTGCTCCTCCTACTCCACTTGTGCTTTTCTCTTTCTCTCTCTCAAATAAATAAATCTTAAAAAAATAAAAGATATACAAATGGCTAATAGCATATGAATAGATACCCACCACTAATCAGTAGGGAAATGCAACTCAAAACCACAATTACATGGTGACAAATGCTAACTACATTTATTGTTGTAAGCATTGTGTAACAATTAGAATTGTCAAATCACTATATTGTACATCTGAAATGAGCATAACATTATATGTCAGCCATACTTCAAAAAAAAAAAAAAAAAAAAACAACCCACAATGAGATACCACTTCACCTCATTAGGATGGCTGCTATAACAAAAAAGCCCAAAAAACAGAAAGTCACAAGTGTTGGCCAGGATGTAGAGAATTTGGAACTCTCATTCACTGTTGGTAGAAATGTAAAATGGTACAGCTGCTGTGGAAAACAGTCTGGTGGTTCCTCAAAGTATTAAATATAGAACTACCATATGATCCAGCAATTTTTCTTCTGGGTATGTATTCCAAAGAATTGAAAGCAGGATCTTGAAGAGTGTTCATAACAGCATTTCACAAGAGCCAACAGGTGGAAGCAGCCAGGTGTCTATCAGCAGATGAATGGATAAGCAAAATGTGGTATAGACATTCAGTGGAATGTGATTGAGCCTTAAGAAGGAAAGAAATTCTGTTATGTACTACAACATGAACAAAGCTTAAGGAAATTATGCTAAGTGATATAAGCCAATCATAAAAGGCAAATACTGAATGATTTCACTTATTTGAGGTACCTATGGTAGTCAGAATCATAAAGACAGAAAGTAGAATCTTTATTCATAATGGTCCCAAACTGGGCACAGTTCAAGCATCCATTAACTGGAGAATAGATAAAGAAATGTAATATAGTCATGTAGTTCAAAAGGAGAAAAATGATACTTCCAACAATAATGAATGAAATCTCAAAAACATTATTCTGAGTGAAAGAACCCTTACACAAAAGAGTACACAGAGCATGATTCCATATATATGAAATTCTAACAGGCAATAATACTAGGTACTCATCATCCCTGTTTCATAGATGGAGAGATGCTAAGTACCCGGTCTAAGGCTGTACAGCAAGTCAGTGACAGAGCTGGCCTGCCACCCAGATGTCTTGACTCCCAGTGCACCATGTTTTTTTTTTTTTTTTTTAAGATTTTATTTATTTATTCATGATAGTCACACAGAGAGAGACAGAGAGGCAGAGACACAGGCAGAGGGAGAAGCAGGCTCCATGCTGGGAGCCCGATGTGGGATTTGATCCCGGGTCTCCAGGATCGCGCCCCGGGCCAAAGGCAGGCGCCAAACTGCTGCGCCACCCAGGGATCCCTGCACCATGTTTTCACTACCCTCGGCAGCCTTGTTGGCATTTTGGGATATTAGCCCATTAGCACATTGAGAAGAGTGCTGAGGATGCCGGGTGGCTTGGATTTCCTCTGACTTTCTTTGTTCTGAAAAGTGCTCTTCCAGCTTTCCTAGTGAGCCTTCTAGAATGGACTCCACTGATCTGCTAAGCCCCTTGAGCTCTCTCCTTCTTTGCTAGATTGGAAGAGGGAAGGAGCAGCCAGGCTGGAAAGTGCACTATTAGAAAGGATTTAAGGAGAGTGCACTGACTGGGTTATTAGAAAGGATTTTTCTGGGGCTCTTTCCTCTGGAGTTAACACCTTTAATTACAAATAAAACAAGCAAATAACCGTGCTCCTCCTCCTTTCCAAATATTGCTGAGCATCTTTGTGGTGGTGTTCTTGGTCCCGTGTCCTGTGATGTCTGATCATTACGTGCAAGTTGAGAAAGGAACTGACAACACCGTTATCAAAGAGGTTTTCTCAAGGGGAATGACCAAGTCTAGAATAGAACAGGTGGACAGGGTTCCACTGACTATGAATTTGACCTGGAGGCTGGCCTTTTCTGTGTGTTTGCACTTTGGGAATACCCTTTGGGTCTTTGCTTCCTGCTGGCTCATTGGCGTCCCCCCCCCCCCGCCCCCACTGCCTAGATCCTCAGGAATCCCTCAGGAGTCATGCAGCCTGTGATGCCTGGGCACACCTGATGATCCAGAGGAAGCCAGCAGCACACTGTATTCATGCAGTGAGGTGGCACCTCAGCTTCTGTGCAGTGAAACCGCCAAATTAATTCACCGTTGTTAGCAGTCCTCCCAAGCTGAGAAGACTCATGGCAGTTCACAGTGTTCTGGTGCAAGACGTGGTGCTGAAGAGAGGCGGATTTTTCTGTCCACGCAAAAATGCGCTTGCCTGATGTACCTTAATGCTTCATGACCTCAGAAGCCCACAGCTTGGAGAGGGAGGCGGAGACAGGTCGGTGGGTGGATAGAAATCAGAGTACTAAAGTCCATCTTCCTTTTTTTTTTTTTTGTTTTTTTTAAAGATTTTATTTTTATTTATTCATGAGAGACAGAGAGAGAGAGAGGCAGAGACACAGGCAGAGGGAGAAGCAGGCTCCATGCAGGGAGCCTGATGTGGGACTCGATCCCGGGTCTCCAGGATCAGGCCCTGGGCTGAAGGCAGCGCTAAACCGCTGAGCCACGGGGGCTGCCCTCCATCTTCCTTCTTAAGTTAGAAAGCAAAAACTCTTGTTTCCTGCCTTGTCATCTCACTTTGTTTATCTGCTTTTCTACTCTTCCTTCTTTCCTCTGTCCTAATCTTCCTTTCCCCCTCTCCTTGCCTCCCTGCTCTATTCCTCCTACCCCTGCCCTACCGTCCACTCTTTTATCACTTGTTTTCTGAGACCAGGAAAATAAGGAGTGATAGGGAAAATACAGCACATCACTGAACTCCTGCCCCTTCCCCAGGTAACAGTCACCATTTTAGAGAGGAAGTCCAGAATGCAGCAATCGCTCATTCAGAGCTTATCACATTATTGTGCGCTCATCACCATGATGAGAGCAAGGCTACAACCCAGCCAGGGGGGAGGACCAAGAAACCAAGGCCGAAGTGACTTGCTACCTTTGCCTGACTCCTTCATTTCATCAATTCCATTTCCTCTGTACTCCTTCCTGTCTTCTCAGGTGAGCAGCATGATGATTGCAGCTTTGCTCAAGCATCAACTTACCATTAAGGTGCCGTGTTCACTTTCTTCAATGTGGTTTGCTATCACCCATCCTGAAGAAGCAGGGGCTCTTCTGTCTCCTTGACCCCTCATTACTAGCATGTCCTGTCTTTTCCTGTTTGCCCACCGTCAATCATTCCTGAGTCCCGAATATGAACTTCTTCTTTCCCCATGTTTCGGTCACTGGTAACCTAAAGTAATAACTAAAGTCTCCTGTGATCCTCAGCAAAGAGACCCACAGGAGGTGGAATTGTCTGGGGTGTCCCCTAATATAAGGGGTCTAGAACCTCTGGAGAGTCAAGGATTCTGTAATGTAACCCACTGAACTGGCAATCAGGACACCCAGGTTCTAGACCCAGTTTGTCAATAACTTGCTGCATGGCCTTGAATAAATCGCTGTCCTTTGAGTCCTGGGTTTCCCATCTGTCCCAGCTTTGGTGCCTGTAGGGGTGTAGGTCTAAGTTAAGCTGCTTATACTGTACTGTGACCAAGCCAAACCTTTACTCAGGTATATTATCTTTTAAAATGCTTGGTGGGCCAAACAAAGAATATCTGAGGATTGTGTTTGAGGATTGATGTTACCATGAGCACTGTATCCTAGAGCCAGTAGCAGAGGTCCCAGCAACATGTTTGGTGACCAGAAGGGCCTTTGCCACTTAGGGAGTTAGTAGCTGGTAAGGGCACAATTGCCATTGGCTGCTAGGGTTGGTTCCCTACAGGATCTTTCTTGGCCACCGACTTCTTGCTTTATCCCTGAACATTAAGGCAGTAGGCAGAAAGGGTGGGACTGACCCAGCCCAGCCCTGTCCTGCTAACAATGCAGGACACAATGCAGGGATTTCATAGAGGGCTCTAGAATTCTAGGTTACCATCAGGGGCCATGTGATCGCACAATATTACTTGGGTCCTTCCCCCACAGATTCCATTTTAGGGTCATCCTCACTGTTAGAAAGCTCATCCCTTATATTTGTTTTTATCACTACTCTGGGATGTAGATAGGACAAAGATTTTTTAATTTAAAATTTCTGGCTATAAAAATAGTGCATGCTCATTGTAGAATTATAGAACATCAAAATCATCATAACTTTACAACCTAGAGAAAACTATTTATAACATTCTAATGTGTTTTCCATCTTCTGCATGTGTTTTTTTTTTTTAAACTAGGTATGTGTATTGTATGTTTGCTTTATATCCACAGTTTCCACCTGCAGTTATATGGGGCACATTTCCTCCGCACTATTAAATATTCTATAAAATAATTACTGAACATTAAAAAGTAACATTCCATTATTTGGATGTGGCACAGTTCACATCCAACTCTAAATTTGGAAATTTAGGTCCAGATTTTTGCTACTAAAAATTGTGCCATGATCAACATAATTACCTCGGAGATATTTAAGGTTTGGTTCCAGACCGTTAAAGCGAATATCACAATAAAATGAATCAAATGAATTTTTTGGTTTCCCATCCCACATAGTAGTTGTGTTTACACTCTACTGTAGTCTGTTAAGCGTGCAAAAAAAAACAATGCATGTGCCTTAATTAAAAAATACTGTATTGCTATACAGTGCTAACCATCGTCTGAGCTTTCAGTCAGTTCCAATCTTTTGCTGGAGCATCTTACTTCGATGTTGATGGCTACTGACTGATCAGGATGGTGGCTGCTGGAGGTGGGAGTTTGTTAATATAAGAGAACAATGAAGTTTGCACATTGATTGGCTCTTCCCTTCACTCATGATCTCTCTGTGGCATGCGGTGCTGTGTGATAACATTTCACCCAAGTAGAACTTCTTTCAAAATTGGAGTCAATCCTCTCAAGCCCTGCTGCTGTTTTATCAACTAAGTTTATGTAACATTCTAAATCCTTTGTTGTCATTTCAACAATCTTCACAGCATCTTCACCAGGAGTAATTCCATTTCAAGAAACCACTTTCTTTGCTCAGCCCTAAGAAGCAACTCCTCATCTGCTCAAGTTTTATTATGAGATGGCAGCCATTCAGTTCTATCTTCAGGGTCTATTAATTCTCGTTCTCTTGCTATTTCTACCACTCTGGAATTGCTTCCAACACTGAAATCCTGAACCCCTCAAAATCCATGGGAATTGGAATCAGCTTCTTGTAAACTCCTGTTCATATTGATATTTTGACTTCTTTCCATGAATCACAAATGTTCTTAGTGGCATCTAGAATGATGAATTCTTTCCAAAAGGTTTTCAATTTACTTTAACCCAGATAGATCAGAGGAGTCACTGTCTGTGGCAGCTGTAGCCTTAGGAATTGTATTTCTTAGGTAATGAGATCTGAAAGTCAAAATTACTCCTTGATCCATGGGCTGCAGAATGGATGTTGTGTTTACAGGCATGAAAACAGCATTCATCTTATTGTACCTCTCCATCTGAGCTCTTGGGTGACCAGGTGCATTGTCAATGAGCAGTAGCATTTTGATGGTAACCTTTTTTTCTTGAGCAGTAGGTCTCAACAGTGGGCTTAAGATATTCAGTAAACCAGTTTGTAAACGGATGTGCTATCATGTAAGCTCTGTTGTTCCATTTACAGAGCGTAGGCAGAGTAGATTTAGCATAATTCTTAAAGGCCCTAGGATTTTTGGAATGGTAAATGAGCGTTGGCTTCAACTGCAAGTCACCAGCTGCATTTGCCCTTAACAAGAGAGTCAGCCTGCCCTTTAAAGCTTTGAAGCCAGGCCTTGCCTTCTCTCTAGCTATGAGAGTCCTACATGGCACCTACTTCTAGCAGAAGCCTGTTTCACCTGCACTGAAAATCTTTTGTTGAGTGCAGCCACCTTCATTAGGATTATTTTAGCTAGATCTTTTGGGTAATTTGCTGAAGCTTCAACATTAGCACTCACTTGAACTTTGATTATGGAGATGGCTTCCTTCCTTAAACCTCATGAAGCAACCTCTGCTGGCTTCAGACTTCTGTAGCTTCTTCACCTTTCCTAGCCTTCATAGAATTGAAGAGAGTTAGGGCCTTGCTCTGGATTAGACTTTGGCTTAAGGGAATGTTGCCTCTGGTTTGATCTTCTATCCAGACCCCTAAAACTTCTTCCCTATCAGCAATCAGGCTTTTTCACTTTCTTACAATTTGTGTGTTCATTGGAATAGAACTCCGAATTTTCTTCAAGAACTTTTCCTTTACATTCGCAACTTGGCTAACTAGCGCAGGAGGCTTAGCTTTCAGCCTATCTCAGGTTTCGACATGCTTCCCCAGGAAGCTTAATCATTTCTAGCTTCTGATTTAAAGTGAGAGGTGTGTGACTCTTCCTTTCACTTGAACACTTAGAGGCCACTTTAGGGTTTTTCATTGGTCTAATTTCAATATTTTTGTGTCCCAGGGAATAGGGAGACCCAAGGAGAAGAAGAGAGATGGGGGTACAGCTGGTTCGTGAAGCAGTCAGAACACACATTTATTAAGTTGGCTTTATTTATCTATCTATCTATCTATCATCTATCTATCTATCTATCTGTCATCTATCTATCTTAAAGATTTTATTTATTCACGAGAGACACACAGAGAAAGAGGCAGAGACATAGGCAGAGGGAGAAGCAGGCTCCCTGTGGGGAGCCTGATGGGGGACTTGAACCCAGGACCCTGGGATCGCAACCTGAGCCAAAGGCAGATCCTCAGTCACTGAGCCACCCAGGCATCCATAAGTTGACTTTATTATATAAGTACAGTTTGTGGCATCCCCAAACAATTACAATAGCAACATCAAAGATGACTGATCACAGATCATCATAACAAATATAAGAATAATGAAAAAGTTTGAAATATTCAGAGAATTACCAAAATGTGACACAGAAACATAAAGTGAGCAAATGCTTTTGGAAGAGTTGTGTTGACAGACTGGCTCAAAGCAGTATTGCCACAAACCTTCAATTTGTAAAAACAAAAACAAAAACAAAAAAACCCCCAACAAAGCAAAAAAGCAATATCTGCAAAGTACAATAAAGAGGAGCACAAGAAAACGAGGTATACCTGTACCTGAATTTTTGGTCACATCTCTGATTATTTTCTCAGGAAGGATATCTAGAAATAAGATTCCTGGATCAAGGGATATAGACTTTTTAACAGCTCTTGACACATATTTAGTATGGCAAGAATTATTAAAGTTTACATTTTAGTCCTTAATCCCTATGCTGAGCACTAGTATAGTGACAGATGCCTATCTGTCTGAAGCATCTCATTTGAAAATTGCCTATATCCCTCAAATGGGAAAGGGATTTTTGGGGCACTTGGCTGGCTCAGTTGGAGGAGCATGTGACTCTTGATCTTGGGGTTAGTTCAAGTCCCATGTTGGGTATGGAGATTATTAAATAAAAAAATAAAAATAAAAATCTAAAGGGGCACCTAGGTGGAGTTGGTAAAGTGTCTGACTCTTGATCTCAGCTCAGGTCTTAATCACAGTGAGTTCAAGCCCCACATTAGATCGTGAGTTCAAGCTCCCTCAACATGGAGCCTACTTAAAAATAGATAAATAGATAAATAAATAAGTAAATAAGTAAAATATTTAAAATGCTCTTGTTGGGGCATCTGGGTGGCTTAGCTGGTTAAGCGTCTGCCTTCAACGCAGGTCATGATCCCGGGGTCCTGAGAGGGACCTGCTTCTTCCTCTGTTCCTCCCGCTACTTGTGCTCTCTTTCTCTCAAATAAAAAAATAAACTATTTAAAATAATAAATAAAATGCTCTTATCATCCTTAACTCTATTAAATGGCATTCCTAAATCTGGGGGTCTGTTTTGTGTGAGGGATCTTGCTGGTTTCCTTGGCCAGAACCACACCAGGACCAGAATGTAGGCCATAGAGTTCTGGAGGCTTCCTATTTCCTTACCTTGACTAAGGGGCTAGCCTTCTTTATTAGAACACGGAAAAAATGCTGCCCTGTTACTTGTCAGATGAGAAATGCATGTGAAAACACATTGACAACTGTGAAGAACTCTATAAATGTAAATGTTATTATTAGGGTTACTTTGGATTGGAATAATAATGCTGATATGACTACTAAGATATTATGTAATGCTTTTGGCACATTAGAGGATGTTGATATTTGAATGATGGCATGGAGCTTCAGAGAATATTTACTCTGGCCCCCTTATTTTATAGATAAGGAAACTGAGGCTCAGAGAACTTAATTATCCTTTCCAGTGTCACACTGCAGAATAATCCTGGCAGCCAATCTCTTCACTTCTCTCTCTTTCTCTCTCTCTCTCTCTCTCTTTCTCTTTGCTACATTTGTGGACTTCTTCTAGAGCTAAGTACAATTAATATCTTGCTCTTGTCTGCTTCCAAGGTACTGTTTAACACTTTTTAAAAACTGAGTTATAATTGGGGCACTTGGGTGGCTCAGTGGTTAAGCGCCTACCTTTGGCTTAGGGCATGATCCCAGGGTCCTGGGGTCAAATCCTACATCAGGCTCCCCATGGTGACCCTGCTTCTCCCTCTGCCTATGTCTCTGCCTCTCTCTGTGTCTCTCATGAATAAATAAATAAAATCTTTTAAAAAATTGAGTTATAATTGACATACATTATATTAGTTTTAGGTATACAACATAATGTTTTGATATTTGTGTGTATTGCAAAGTGATCACTATAGTAAGTCTAGGTAACATCTGTCACTGTACATGGTTACAGAATTCTTTTTCTTGTGATGAGAACTTTTAAAATTTACTCTCAGCAACTTTCAAATATGCAATACAATATTATTAACTACGTCACCATGCTATACATTACATCCCTATGATTTATTTATTTTATAACTGGAAGTTTGTACCTGCCTGTACCTTCACCACTTTTGCCCACCCCCACTCCCTACCTCTGATGATTACAGTCTGATCTCTGTAGCTATGAGCTTAGTTTTTTTGTTTTATTTTTTGTTTTTTAGAGTCTACATATAAGTGAGATCATATGGTATTTGCTTTTCTCTGTTTGACTTATTTTACCTAACATAATACCCTCAAGGTCCATCTATAATGGACATCTATAATGTCACAAATGTCCTTTTTTCATGACTGTATAATAGTCCATTGTGTGTATGTATGTATTTATAGTGTGCATATGTGTGTGTATATATATGTATGTATTTATACCATATCCTTATCCATTCATCTATTGATGGACCAACCCTTAGGTTGTTTCCGTATCTTGACTGTTGTAAATAATGCTGCAGTGAACATGGGAATGCATTAATCTTTCCGAGTTAGTGTTGTTATATACTTCAGATAGATACACTGAAGTGGGATCACTGGATCATAGGATAATTCTTATTTTTATTTTTTTTGAGGAACTGGCATACCATTTTCCATACTGCCTGCTCCAATTTATATTCTCTTCGATAGTGCACAAGGGCTCCCTTTTCTCTACATTCTCACCACCACTTGTTATTTCTTGTCTTTTTGATAATAGCCATTCTGACTGGGGTGAGATAACACCTCATTGTGGTTTTGATTTGCATTTCTCTTATGATTAATGATGTTGACCATCTTTTCATGTACTGGTTGGCCATTTGTATGCCTTCTTTAGAAACATGGCTATTCAGATCCTCTGCCAACTTTTATTTAATTTTTAAAAAAATTTACTCATTTTAGAGAGAGAGTGTGCATGTGCGAGTGAGGGGAGGTGCAGGAGAAAATCCTAAGCAGACACCCCACTGAGAGCAGATTCCCCACATGGAGATGATATTATGACCTGAGCCAAAACCAAGAGCCAGACACTTTAACTGACTAAGACACCCAGGTGCCCCTTCTCCAACTTTTAAATTCGGTTGTTTTGTTCTTAAATTGTATGCTTTTAATATATTTTGGATATTAACCCCTTATCAAGTATATGGTTTGCAAATATTTTCTTCTATTTGGTAGGTTGATTTTTTATTTTGTTGATGGTTTCCTTTGCTGTGCTGAAGACTTTCAGTTTGTCATCCTGCTTTTTAATTTTTGCTTCTGTTGTTTTTGCTTTTGGAGTCAAATAAAAAAAATCAAGATTGACATGAAGGAACTTACTGCTCATGTTTTCTTCTAGGAGTTTTATGTTTTTGGTCTTATATGTGCGTCTTTAATCCATTTTCAGTTAATTTTTGTGTATGATGTATCAGATAATGGTCCTGTTTAATTCTTTTGCTTATGGCTTTTGCAGTTTTCAAACATAATTTATTGAAGAGACTATCTTTTCCTCGTTGCATATTCTTGGTTCCTTTCTCAGTAATTAATTAACCATATACGCATAGGTTTGTTTCTGGGCTCTCTGTCATGTTCCATTGATCTATTTGTCTGTTTTTATGCCAATACCGTAGTATACTGTCTTAATTACTATAGTTTTGTAATATAGTTTGAAGTCAGGGACTGAGATACCTCCAGCCTTGTTCTTTCATAAGATTGTTTGGCTATTTGGGGGACACTTGGATGGCTCAGGTGATTTAATCATCCGACTTCAGATCAGGTCATGATCTCAGGGTCCTGGGATCTGCGCGGAGTCTGCTTGTCCCTCTCCTCTGCTCCTCCCTGTTCGTACTCTTTCTCTCTCAAATAAATAAATAAAATCTTAACAACAACAAAAAAGAAATTGCTTTGGCTATTTGGGGTCTTTTGTGGTTCCATACAAATTTTAGAATTGTTTGTTCTATTTCTGTGGAAAATGTCTTTGGAATTTTGATAAGAATTGCATTGAATCTGTAGATTGCTTTGGGTAGCGTGAACGTTTTAACAATATTAATTTTTTCAGCCCATGAGCATAGAATATTTTTCCATCAGTGTTTTTTATAGTTTTTAGTGGGCAGGTCTTTCACCTTTTTTCTTAAATTTATTCCTAGGTATTTTATTCTTTTTGATGGAGTTGTAAATGGAATCGTTTTCTTAATTTCTTTCTGTTAATTCATTATTAATATATAGAAATGCAATAGACTTCTGTATATTGATTTTGTATCCTGCAACTTTATAGCATCCATTTATTATAACAGTTTTTTTGGTGTAGTCTTTAGGGTTTTCATGTCATCTGCAGATAGTTACATTTTTACTTCTTCCTTTCCAATTTGGATGCCTTTTATTCCTTATTCTGGCCTAATTGCTCTAGCTAGGACTTCTAAGATTACATTGAATAAACAATAGTGAAAAACAGTCACCCTTGTCTTATTCCTTATCTTATAGGAAAGGCTTTTAGTTTTTCATTACATATGATTTTAGTTGTCGGCTTGTTATATATGGCTCTATTATGTTGAGGTATGTTCCCTTGATACCTAACATCATAAATGCATATTGAATTTTGTCAAAAGCTTTTTTTTTGCATCTATTGAAATGATTATATGATTTTTACCTTTCATTTTGTTAACGTGGTGTATCATGTCAATTGATATTCAGATGTTGAACCATCCTTTCATCCCTGGGATAAATCCCTCTTGATCGTGGTATATGGTCTTCTTAATATATTGTTGAATTCAGTTTGTTAATATTTTGTTGGGGATTTTTGCATCTATGTTCATTAAGGATAGTGGCCTGTAAATTTCTTTTTTTTGTGGTATACTTGTGTGGTTTTTGTATGAGGGTAATGCTGGGCTTGTAAAGTGAGTTTAGAAGTGTTCCTCCCTCTTCTAGCTTTTTTTTTTTTTTTAAGATTTTATTTATTTATTCATGAGAGACACACAGAGAGAGGCAGAGACATAGGCAGAGGGAGAAGCAAACTCCCTGCAGGGAGTCCAATGTGGGACTCAATCCCGGGACCCCAGGATCATGCCCTGAGCTGAAGGCAGGCGCCCAACCGCTGAGCCACCCAGGCATCCCCCTCTTCTAGTTTTTGGAAGAGTTTAAGAAGGATTGGTTCTTAATTCTTATCTGAATGATTGGTAGAATTTGCTAGTGAAGCTGTCTAGTCCTATAATTTTTTTATAGGTTTTAAAAAAATTACTGATTTAATCTCCTTACTAGTAATTTGTTAGTTTAGATTTCTATTTCTTCATGATTCAGTCTTGGAAGGGTTGTATGTTTCTAGGAATTTATCTATTTCTTCTAGGCTATCGATTTGTTAGTGTGTAATTGGTCTTAGTAGTGTCTTATGATCTTTTGTATTTCTTTGATATCAGTTGTTACCATCTCCTCTTTCATTTCTGATTTTATTTATTTGAGCTCTTGTTTTCTTGGTGATTCTAGCTCAAGTTTTGTCAATTTTGTTTATATTTTCAAAGAACCAGCTTGATTTCATTGGTCTTTTTCCGTTATCTTTTTAGTCTGTATTTCATTTATTTCTGCTGTGGCTGGCCTTTGTTATTTCATTCCTTCTACTAACTTTGGGCTTCATTTGTTCTTTTTCTAGTTCCATGTGGTATAAAATTAGGTTGAGATTTTTCTTACTTCTTTAGGTAGACATTTATCATTATGAACTTCCCTTTTAGAACTGCTTTTGCTAAAAAAAAAAAAAAAAAAAAAAAAGAACTGCTTTTGCTGCATCCCATAAGTTTTGATATGTTGTATTTTCATCTGTCTCAGGGTGTTTTAAAAAATTTTATTTATTTATTCATGAGAGACACACAGAGAGAGAGGCAGAGATACAGGCAGAGGGAGAAGCAGGCTTCCTGAGGGGAGCCCGATGTGGGACTTGATCCCGGAACCCCAGGATTATTTATGCCCTGGGCCGAAGGCAGACACTCAACCATTGAGCCACCCAGGAGTCCCTGTCTCCGGGTGTTTTTTGATTTTTCTTTTGATTTCTTTATTGACCCTTTGGTTGTTCAGTAGCGTGTTGTTTAGTTTCCATATGGTTGTGAATTTTCAGTTTTCTTCTAACAAGTGATTTCTAGTTTCATATTATTTTGATTGGAAAAGATGCTTGATGTGATTTCAGTATTCTTAAATTTGCTAGTAGTTGTTTTGTGGTCTAACATGTGATCTGGTTTGAAGAATGTTCCATGTGCACTTGAGAAGAATGTGTATTTTGTTTCTTTTAGCTGAATGTTCTGCTTATATCTGTAAGTCTATCTGGTCTAACATATTGATTAAAGCTGAAGTTTCTTTATTGATTATGTGTCTGCATGATGTATCTATTGATGTAAATAGGGTATTAAAAGTCCCCTACTATTAGTGTATTTCTATTTTTCCCTTTAGGGGAAAATTTGCTTTATATATTTATATATTTACATAAATTTGCTTTATATATTTGTTAATATTTGCTTTATATATTTAAGTGCTCCTATGTTGGGTCTACAAATAATTTTAAAATGCTGTGTCTTTTTGTTACATTGACTTCTTTATCAATATGTAATACCCTTTTTTGTGTCTTATTGCAGTCTTTGTGGAAGTCTATTTTGTCTAACATAAGTACAGCTACCCCAGCTTTCTTTTGATTTTCATTTGCATGGAATATCTTTTTCCATGCTTTCATTTTCAGCCTGTGTATGTTTTTAAATCTGAAGTGAGTCTCTTGCAGGCAGCATATAGTTGGATCTTTAAAAAAAAAAAAAAAAAAAATCTAATCAGCAACTTGTGTCTTTTGTTTGGAGAATTTAGGTCATTTGCATTTAAAACAGTTATTGATAGGTATATACCTATTGCCATTTTGTTAATTATATTTTGACTGTTTTGTTGTTCCACATATCCTTTCTTCTTTTACTACATTCCTTTGTGGTTTAGTAACTTTCTTTAGAGGTATGCCTAGATTTCTTTCTCAATGTCTTTTGTATATCTACTATACACTTTTGCTTAGTGGTTACCATGAAGCCTGCTTATAATAACATATATTTATAAAAGTCTATTTTAAGTTGATAACAACATAAGCTTGAGTGTATTCTAAAGCTCTACCTTTTTACTCTCCCCTGTGCCAATGTTTCATGTTTTTTATGTCACATTGTACATCTTTTTATCTTTTGTGTACCTACCTAATTATTGTGGTTGCAGTTATTTTACTACTTTTATTTGTTGAACTTCATATAGCTCTATAAGTGATTCATTCACTACCGTCACTATATATTTACCTTTACCAGTGAGATTTATACTTTCATATGTTTTCTCCTTACTAATTAGTACCCTTTCTTGTCAGTTTAAAGATGTCCCTTTAGCATTTCTTATAAGACTGGTTTAGTGGTGAAGAAATCCTTTAGCTTTTTTGCTTGTTTAGAAAATTCTTTGTCTCCTTCAATTCCAAAGGAGATAATTTTATTGGGTAGAATATTCTTGGTTGGATTTTTTTTTTCTTTTAGCACTTCAAATATATTGCATCACTCTCTTTTGGCCTGCAAAGTTTCTGCTAGAAAATCTGCTGGTAGTCTTCTGAGGGTTCCCTTATACATAATAGATTGTTATTCTCTTGCTGCTTTTAAGATTCTATCCTTGTCTTTAACTTTTGACATTTTAATCATAATGTCTTGGTGTGAATCTCTTTGAGTTTATGGTTTTTGAAACTTTCTAGGCTTCCTGGATCTGGATGCCTATTTCTTTTCCCAATAGGGAAGTTTTCAGCCATTATTTTTTCAGATAAGTTTTCTGCTTCTTTCTTCTCCTTATGGGACTCCTGCAATGCCAATCAGTCTACTTGATGGTGTTCCATAAGCCCATTAAGCTGTCTGTACTTTCATTCTTTTTTCTTTTCGTGGCTCTGATTAGGTGAGTTTCTCTGCCTGGTCTTCAAGTTTACTCATCCTTTTTTCTCTTTCCTGTAGTTTGAGGTTGAACCCCTGAAGTGTATTTTTTAGTTCAATTACTGTGTTCTTCAGTTCTTTGACTTCTGTTAGAAACTTTCTTACATTTTTTTCTCTTTGTTGAAGCTTTCACTGTTTATCCATTCTTCTCCCAAGTTTGGTGAGCATTTTTATGACCATGATTTTGAATGCTTTATCAGATAAAATACTTACTTCTGTTTCATTTAGTTTTTTTTAAATGTTTTATCCTGTTTTTTTTTTTCCATTTGGAACATGTTTTTTTGTTCCCTCATTTTGCTTCACTTTCTGTATTGGTTTCTGTCCATCAGGTGAAACAGCTTCTTCTTCTTCCATCCTTCAAGCATTGGCCTTATGTAGGAGATAAACCTTGTTGTTCAACCCTAGCTTTGTGATTGTCCAAGCAGCCTATTTTATTTTTAATAGCTCCTAGTAGTTGAGAGTGTGCCAAGACCGGTTGGTATCCTAAAGGGGAGATTCTCATCCAGCACCTAGTTTCAAGCTTACTGGAAGCCAGAACCTCAGGCAACGCTTTTAAATAATGCAAATATATACAATGCTGTGGGACTGCAGGTGTAAATTCTGCTGACCCCAATGGTCAGGCAAGCTGGAGGTGTCCCCTAGGCAGCAATCACAAAGTCAGGGTTCCTTTTTGGGAGGTACTGGTAAGCTGTAGTGAGGCAGAATGAGAGCACAAAGATGGCATTCATTAGTCCTGATCACACCTCTGTGGCATGTCAAAATGCGCCAAACCTGAAGCCTACCCCTAAGGTTGAAGTGCCAGGATAGCAAGTAGGCCTCTTTTACAGAGCCCTGGGATGGTCCTGCCAAGAATCACCTCCCTGATTGTTACAGTCCCTTGTATACAGTATACAGTATACAAATACTCCTAGTGACCAGAGCAAGGCCATCAAGGGGTATCCCCTGGGTGGTAGCCACAAAAGCTAGGGCACCAGTTGTGAAAACTGGGGTACCAGACATGTATAAGAACTCCTGTCCAAAAGATGCTGGTTCTCTGGAGCATGGCAGAGGGAGAGCACAAGGATAATGCCTGTCTTTGGAGGACTCAGGAAAGGTTTACAGTCAGTGCTTAGATGTGTGTTTAATTAGAAACCTTCCCTTTAGGCTGCAGTTATGATGATAAACTAATAGGCCTTTTTCCAGAAAGAGCGCCTGTATCTGTTGCTTCTTGCTGTACTCCATGTAGTAGCTGTTTAAGAACTGTTTCTCCACTGGTTATAGCCCCATGGGACCCATGAGAAAAAAAAAAAAAGCCCCACTAGCTACCAGAGCCAGGCAATGTAGAGGTGTCCCCTGGCAGCAGCTACAAAAATCAGGGCACCAGAGAAGAGAATAAGCTCCTTTCTAAGATACTGGTGAGCTGGAGGGATGCAGTGGTAGAGCACAAAGATTGAACACCAGGCTCTGTTCCCTTAAAGTCCCTCTGTAGGCGTGCCAAACTAGAGGTACCCCCTTCAGGCCAAAGCTCCTGGCCAGGGAAAATAGGCCTCTTTCTCCAGAAGACTGGGAGTATGTTTTGGTCTGCTATCTGTGCAGTGCCCTGGGAGTGGTAGCACACCAAGAGCTGTTTCTCTGATTGGTATAGTCCTATGGGACCCAGGAATGCAAACCCCTTTAGTGCCAGGTGATCAAGGGGGTATGCTCCAGGTTATAGCTGCAAAAACTGGGTCCTGAGACATAAGAAAGCAGGGTATCAGATGTGTGTAGAAGCTCCCCTCTGGGAGATACTGGTGTGTGCCCTGGAGTGTGTCAGAGGGTGAGTGTGACAGTCATGCCCATTGGCTGGAGGGAGGCAGAGAGGGAGTGCAAAGATGGCACTTGGTGAAAAAAGGGGAGAAAAAGGAAAAGAAAAAGAAAAAAGAAAAGGAAAGGAAAAGAGAAAAAAGGAAGGGAAAAAAAGTTAAATACAAAGGAGAAAAAAAGATGGTGCCTGCTGGCTTGAGTAAGGCAGAGGAAGGCATGGAGGATGGCACCTACCAGCTGGAGCATAAAGATGGCGCCTGCAGGAAAGTGAGGAAAAGGAGGGAAAAAAACCCAGATGGCGTTTGGCTGGGTTAGCAAGGCGGAAAGAGAGCAGGAAGATGGTGTCCGCCAGCCTTTTTCCATGGAGAGTATCCCATCAGGTGCCTGTCCCTCAGTCCAGCACTCGAGGAATGAGCGCCAGCACATAAAGTCTGGGTGCTTCGCAAAGTGCTGCTTCTACACTGAGCCCTGGGGCAGCTCCGTCTGTGTGTGGGCCCCTCATGAGACCGTCCTCAGTTTGCCACAGCCCTGCTGGTTGTTGAAGCCAGGAGTTTTGGGGGCCTGTCTCTCAGTTGCCACTCTTAAAAGTTGGGGTGCCCGATGTGGAGTGCAGACCCTTTGCTCCTCTGGGAGAAGCTCCAGGTTCTGAGTTCCCTCCTGATTGTAAGTCGCTGCACCAGGGGTGGGGTTTATTCATTGTGTCTCAGCCTTTCCTTTTTTTTTTTTTTTAAGATTTTATTTATTTATTCATGACAGACACACACAGATTGAGAGAGAGAGAGGCAGAGACATAGGCAGAGGGAGAAGCAGGTCCACACAGGAGGCCCGATGCGGGGCTCGATTCCGGGTCCCCGGGATCAGGCCCTGGGCTGGAGGCGGTGCTAAACCGTCGAGCCACCTGGGCTGCCCTCAGCCTTTCCTATTTGCTTTGAAGTGGTTTCCTTCTCCTTTGCTCAATGTGAAGGGGTCTTGCTACCAGGTTTTAGGGTTTTCTTCTGAGGAAATTGTTCTGTATAAAGCTGTAGATTCAGTGTGTCTGTGGGAGAAGGGGAGTTCCAGATCTTCTTACATCCCCATCTTCCTGTTTAACATTTTAACCAAAAATGAGCCTGAATTAACAAGAGTTATAGCACATACACACATAGTTTTATTAGGCACATAAAAAACTAATGATAATGGTCTTTGAGGAAATTCTCCAGTTGTAACCTCAAGCTCTTTCTCTCCTGGTGCCCCTATCTTTCTTCTTTATTGCCTTGTAATATACTGTATACTCATTTCTTATATTTATTATCTATGTTCCTCTACTAAATTATAAGTGCCATGAGGGCAGGATTTTTTTTGTCCTTTTTAATTTCCCAGTGCTTAAATCAGTGCTTGGCTCACAGTAGCATTTGATAAATATTTACTGAAGAAGTGAATGAATAGTTCCTGAATTAGGAATAGGATCTTTGAGTTGGGAATGGAGACCTGGGATCTAATTCCAGTTCTTAATTGCTGTATGAACTTGGGCAAGTCTGTCTTCTCTTTGGGTCTCCTTTTAGCATCTGTAAAATAAAAGCATTGGCTCTCTTTAGTTTCTTCCTAGCTTGAAAATTTCATAGTCCTGTGCATTTTTAGTTTTTAAATGCATAGTAGTAATAGAACTATTTTTTGTTTAATTTCAAATAAAATTTTATGCAGAATCTCAGAATGTAAAACAGAAGTGGAACAGAAGTTCTGATTGAATTGGAAACAGGGAAAGGAATGTGGGGAAAAGGAGAATAAAGCTTAACCACTTGGCTACCTGCTGGCAGGTTCGCTCTTCATGGTAGCCCCTGGGGTGCATCCAGGGAACACAGGGCTCTGGAGGACACAGTTTGAAAACCCTTTCTCTAGATTAAGTGAGAAATGGGAACTGGGTCATATCTCAGTAAAATTTTGTTTGTGCTCAGATGTGGATTTGAAAGAGAATGTTGAATAATGAGAAAAAGTATTAGTTGGTGGACTTGTAGATGGAGTTTTCTTTTTACAGATTTCCTTTGTTATTATAAAAAATAAAACTGGAATAAAAATTTTTGATTATGTGGCTTTATTAGAAACTCATGTGGTTGAGGTTACTTAATACATGTAGGTCTCTAGTTCCTTTATTTTACAGGGCTACAAATATCATGTAGCCTGAGGCCTAGAGATCTGTTTGTTTTGTAATTGCCAGAGGATTAAGGGCCTTTGTGAAGTTTTTGCATTAAGATTCCCAGTCATGGCCCCACCATTAGTCCCATCACATTGAAGTGGACCATTGTAGTTAATAGTAGAACTAATGTTTAAGCCCTGGGTCTTACTTGGAGGAGTGCTGTCAGAGATGTGGGTTCAATAGGACAGTGAATTAAATGACCTCGGCAATTTCTTTTCTCCTGAATCTGTAACTAGATTGAACTCTGTCTGGCCTACCAGCTGGGAAGCAAGCTAAGCTAATATTTGTCTGGCTCTGTGATCTGAATTGTTTGAAGGATGGTTTGGCTTGTTTGAATTTGAGTATCCACTAATAATCAGGAGAGATCGAAAGCTCTTGTTTTGTCGAGTACATATTTACCATGTATTATATTGCCTTTTATTAATATAGCAGCTAAAGAAACATTCAGAGTAGATTGTCTATAGACTCATTTGATTGGTATTCCTTCCTGGATAAAGAGGAGTGATATATATATCCAGACAATACCTTTCATTCAAGGATCTGAACACTTAAAAAAGGTGGGCTTTTTTAGTGTTTTTTATTATTCTATTTATTCTGAAAATCGCTTGGATTTTTGTTAATACCATGAGCATTTTGCAACTGTACATTTCAAAGAAGGTATAAGCATAGAGGTACTACCTTTAAGTAGAAACTTTCTTGTGGTTGTTTTCATAGGTAAAGTAGAGCCACTTGTTGATGCTCTTATTGATTGCCCCAACCAAATGTTCCCATTTGTTGCTATGGTAACTCTAGCGTCATTTGGGATTATTCAAACTCAATTTTTCCAAAGACGCTTATTTTGATGATCCAAAATGTGATGATCCAGCCACACTGAGAACAATTTTTCAGTGTTTCTACCTGCCCACCTTGATATTTGTGATCCTTAAAGGAGCATATTTTTCTTTGCCTAATTTTAAAAGCTTTTAAAAGTGGTTTGTTCTTCAGGAAAAGTTTTGTTTGCTTGTTTGATTTGAATTTATGGGACTCTAGGTAGTGTCTCATAGTACCAACTCCTCCTTGCTTTTTCATCTGCTAATCACAATGGTTTAGTGAATTATGGCAAAGATTATGGTGTCATTTTATATATGAGGAAGCTGAAGCCTGGAGAGCTGAAATGACTTTCCCAGGGTTGGTAGGTGGTAGTGGCTGAGCAAATACTAGAACTGAGGTCTCTTGATTCCCAGATTAGTACTCTTTGCAATAGAGGTCCAACTCAAGGCTTATCATTTTTTTCCTCCTCACTTTGTCATTTGGATGTCTCAAGATGACATTAATCAATCCATAAAGATTAAAATGAGGGAAAAATCAATGAGAACTAGTGGTGAATTGAAACAACATTATTAAATTTACAACCTTCCAAGCCCAGAGTGTTGTTTATGCTTCCATTTAAAATGAAAGATATTAGAAATGAACTGTCTTTAGATGGGTTTATGATTAACCATGAGTGTCTTTTCCTTTGTGACCTGGAGAACCTCAGGTCATCTCTACAGGAAATTTGCTGTTATAGTAAAGCTGCCTTTTCATTATTATTGTGTTCCTCAGTATTTAACATTTTGTGGTCTACTGGAGGAAAAATTGCATTTGGACCATAAAATTAAACCTAACTTGACATTGAGTTTCATTCCAGGAAAACAGATATTTTAAAATCAAATATATTGTCTTAAAAGTTAGTTGCAGTGAAATATTAATGCATAGCCTTTGTCATCGTGGGTATCTTTTATCACATGGTTGTTCCCACATGTTAAAATATAACAATACTTCTAATTAAGGTCACTGACTGAATTAACATATATAAAAACAATCCACTGCTCAATATGCTCTCTGTCCCCAGCCCCCCAACTTGAAGTTGTTCTGTACCACCATTCCCACCGTAAAACAATAACTAAACAGGAAAAAACAAATGAAAACAAAAGCTTTTGGACAGCAACTAAACTGTGCTGGGTTAGTTTCGCCACCTGGTGGCAGAGGCCAAGAAATGACTCAATATTCCTTCATTACCTCTTCTCTCCTTGGGCTGATCCCATCCTCTTCTCCTCTGGTTTGTTATTCAGAGCTCAGCAAATCCTACTTTAAACAATCTCTTACTCATTTATACTCACATATTTCTTTCTTCCTCTTACTTTTAATGCTCCCTTGTTTTTAAATTTAGTGACCTCACAACATTTATTGCTCCCTATTTATTTTCCATCCTCCTATCTATGAGTGGCCTTAATTGTGGCCTTAATTGTGGTTGCTAGGTCTGAGAGTCCTGGTAGTGAATGTGTGGGAACACCATCTGAAGTGATGAGCTGTCAGCTGGAGGGACTGAACAGGCCTATATTCGAAAATGAAGTACCGCACAGGGAAAGGCCTGGGGCCTTCTCCTCAGAGGCTTCTGAATATGTGCAGACAATCCCTTCTGCATCAGAACCAGCACTTGTGTCTTTCTCCTTCTCTAATAAACCTACTTTTCCCAAATACCATTTAAGGTATTTTTAAAAACCAATTTCTACCCCAATTTTCTTGTTTTTCTATTAGGTTTAATGGACAACTTAGTTCTCTACCATTTTTACTGCAAATATGCAGCAGTTTGGATGCTCTACGGTGGTGATTCTCAAACTTAAGCATGCACCAGAATCCCCTGGAGGACTTGTTAAAACAGAGTGCCAGGAGTTTCTGATTCAGTAGGTCTGGGGTGGAGTTGAGAATTCAAGTTCTAACAGTTCCCGGGGACACCTGGGTGGCTCAGCGGTTGAGCGTCTGCCTTTGACTCAGAGTGTGATCCCAGAGTTCCTGGGATCGAGTCCCACATCAGGCTTCCTTCATGGAGCCTGCTTCTCTCTCTGACTATGTCTCTGCCTCTCTCTCTCTCTGTGTGTGTCTCTCATGAATAAATAAATAAAATCTTAAAAAAAAAAAGTTCTAACAGTTCCCAGGTGGTGTTTGTCCTGATGCTCTGGGGCCACACTTTGAAAACTGTTGCCCCAGGATTATGTGGCCTTTATGGGACGGATGTTGGGCTGCGTTTTGCAATCTGCTCTTTGGCCTAAGTGCTTGCACTGGCCATTCCCTGGCCTATGAACTGGGTTCCAGTCTGCCACTTTTTCTTCTATAGCTGGGACCACTTGACCTCACACTTTAAGGACAGAAAGTGTATATTATCACCATTTCTCCAGTCCTGAAAAGAATGGCTAGGATATATTAAAAGGAACTTAGCAGGGGATCCCTGGGTGGCTCAGCGGTTTGGCACCTGCCTTTGGCCCAGGGCGCGATCCTGGAGTCCTGGGATCAAGTCCTGCGTCGGGCTCCCGGCGTGGAGCCTGCTTCTTCCTCTGCCTGTGTCTCTCTTTCTCTCTCTCTCTCTCTGTCTCTCTCTGTGTGTCTATCATGAGTAAATAAATCTTTTTTTTTTTTTAAAGGAACTTAGCAAATGTTGGGTATGTGTTTGGGTGTGAAGGTAGATATTGTTGCAAGGCAGCAAGCCCAGGATATTGAAATTCATTCATAGTATTATTTCCATAAGGAAAAGTCTCTGGGTAATGAATGGGTTACATTACTCTGAGTGGCATTATTTGTTTGCAAAGTAGGCATATATATTTGCCCCCATTTTCTTGCGGGTAGTTTTTTTTTTTTTTTTCAATGCAGATCAGCGGTTCATTATAGGTATTGCTATTATAATGGAAACAAAGAGAGGAAAAACTTGTTTTCTGGGTTTTATTTGGCAATTTTATTGACCAGTCTTTATAATGGTCTAGTTGTCTTAAAGAGAGAGAGAGAGAGAGAGAGAGAGAGAGAGAGAGAGAGAAAGGGACAGCCTCAAATACCCAAGCAAGTGACACATGGTAGCTGTTTCAGGGAGTGCCTGTGATGATATTATCTGGTAAATTAAATTGCAAATGCAGAAGAAGCAGGTGCAGTCTGAATCAGGAAACTAAGTAGGCTCAGGAAATACTGAGCCTTCCTTCTGACCATTTTATCCACTGTGTAATTGAGAGTGCAACTGAACGTCAGATCAGTGGTGTGCATGATTGAAAAGTTCTCCTTCTGCCCACTGATTCCAGCTGGTTGGCATACATCTAGAATCTCAGATCTTTAGTGCTATAAGGGCACTTAGGCATCATCCTAGTCCAACCTCGTCCATTTACAAATGGTGAAATGAAGCCTAGATAAGGGAAAGACTTGCCCCACAGCATGAGTCTAATAGGTGGCCAACTTTGAACTTGAGCCCTGTCCTCTGTGCCTGGGCTGAGCCCTCCCTGCTTTGCCCCTTGCTGACTTTCCCCTTGCTGGGGTCTTATGGTCTTACTCAGAGATTGCAGCCCACTTGTAGACCTTTGGGTTCCCTTTCGTTTCCTAAGGACAGCATAGTTGGAGAGGAGAGTCATGTATGCTTTTGTCTGAATGCTTCAAAGGCCATTTTCTGGCATGAGGAATGGCTCCGTTCCTACCATTTTCTTCCATAGCTGCAGCCATTTGATCTCTACCTACAGGCTCCGTGTAGGGCCCATCATTGATTGTACTTGGGTTGGGGAGGTTGAAAAAGCTCATGTTCAGAGCCTGGAAATCAGTAAGATTTCATCTGGGCTGTTACCCCTGTCCTGACCCGTCCCCATTCCTGTCCTGTTACTCTGAGCCTGATTCTGCCTTGATAACTGTTAAGTTCCTGTAGGGTTGGGGCCTTGCCATTGTTTTCCAGTATTTCCTAACTAGAGAAGAGTCGTTGCAGGGGATGGGAGGGTAATGGAGTAATATTTACTGAGCATCTGTTTTGTGTCCATCATGTTACCCACAGTACATTATTTAGTCCTTACTACATCTGTACGAAGTATTATCTCCATTTTACAAATGAGGAAACTGAAGCTCAGAGAGGTGATGGGACTTGGTGAAGATGACACAGCCAATGCAGAGTCTGTTGAGCTCCAAATCCCACACTTTCCCCACTGTACCTCTCAGGCCTATAATTTGCCCAGGAACTCCAGTTCCTTCATCTGTTCAGTATTTATGGAACACTACTGCATTCCAGTCACTGTGCTAGTCACTGGAGAGGCAGTCCTTGCCCATATGGAGCTCGCCATCTATTGGGGAAGATGAGGCATGTAGAGTGTTAAAATGGAGATACATGGGAGCATGTAACAGGCAAGCCTAACATGGTCTTGGGTACGGTGGGGGTACAAATCAGGTGAGACCTCCTGGAGGAAGAGACATTTAAGCTGAAACCTGTTTCGACCTTGGACCTGAAGGACCTGAAGGAAAGCTAGTGTGGCAGGAACATAGTGTGCCGTTGTGGACTGATGTTCTGCTACTCAAAATCCTCTTTATGCTGCCCACCTGCCTTGCATATTGCCTGGCATATATTGGGTGTCCAGTGAATGTTTGCTGACCAAATGCATGAATGGATGAAACAGTAAATGAACGGCAATGCTGAGAGCTCATTTTGTTTCTTATGTAATAACATAATAAGTTACCTTGGAATGATTCATGGTTCCAAACAGCTTTTCCCTCCAGCTTCTCTTATCTTTCTGTTGTTTTGGGTTTCCTTGCTCTATTTTGAATGTCCTCACACGTGTCCTGCCTTTCCTTCACAGCCATGGGGTGTCTTCCTGCCTCAAAGAGAGCAAAAGCTGAGCTGCCCTATTATCCTCTTAGTGGCTGCCTTGAGCATAAAGTTTGAAATAGCGTCAGTGATTTGATTTTTTTTCCTCTGGGGATCTGGCAATTGAAAATAAATGTAGAAAGAGCCCCAAAGGAGGTTTTTCTTGGGGGCATGAGAGATGACAGCACCAGTTATTGGTGCTCTTTGACAATGCAGAGTTATATAAGTAGATGAAAAATAGAGGCTATTCCACCAAAGTCAGCTTGCTTTACTTAAATGCTTTTATATTCACAAAAGTGGGTGGCCCAGAGTGGTTCTGTAACTCCACTATTTGCAAATTCCTAATTCCTGACATAGAGAAGAGCATTCTATAGATTGGGGTTTAACAAATGTTAATTTAAACAATGACCATGTGCTAGGTACTTTCACTCTGCATTTAATAGCTACGGCATAAGCAGTATCCCATTTCTAAAGAATACATTTCTGACCTAACAATTCTGGAGGAGCACAGAACATTGCAGAGCCTGAAGTAGGTGAGAACAGTGTACTTGTTAGTAGACATTGGTCCAGAAAAAATTCCAGGCCAGTTTGAATCCCGGTTTTTTCCAGAGCTAACTCTACAGGCAGGCCTCGGAGGTCTTCTCCTTCTGTTCTAGCTTTTGGACTGAGGAGGAGGCCTGACTCACCATGAATTTAAAGGTCAGTCTTGACAGACACTGATAAAACTGAGTCAATTATCTTTGGTCCTTGTTTGTTTTCCATTGGTTGATTCATTCATTGTCTCATAAAACATTTGTTGAATGACTTCTATGTGCAGACCATCATAGGTAGAGAGACAAGTGTTAACAGTACTGTCCTCAAAAAATCTCACAGTGCGTGGGTAAGACAGATAAGAGTCTGTGATAGGAGGTGAGGTGGGGAGTATTGGAGTGGGCCCCTAGTGTAACACTATGGTCAGAGAGGGTGTCCTAGAGGAGGTAAATCTTCGAAGTCCTCCAGGGGTCAGCTCTCTGTGATGACTCACAAAGATGAGCCACCATCCCTCCCAGGTGAGGCATGGAGCAGGCCATCATCCATTCAGTTAAGTACTCACAGTAATCCTGCCCGTGTCCCCACCACGTGAAGGATAATCAGGAAGCCTGTTGCTTTTTCCTCTGGGTTCTGTATAAGGTTTAAAAGTCTCGGAGATTGGTTTTCGTAGGCTGAATATAGCCACAGCCAAAGGCTTATAGAGAATTTTATAGTCACATCTCTACTTGAGATTTCTGCCAGAGTTGTTTGGGGGAAATCAGGTGATCAGAAATCCTCCCAGACGCACATACAGTTATTGTGTGATCCTGCAATCATAAGGGGAAAGTGGGGCTTTTGGCAGGTGCAGTGAGGAGCTTTGGAGCTGGGCTCTGAGGGTTCTAAGCTATTGTCTCGTGGTGTGCTCAGGATGTAAAAATGGACACCGTGACCTAGAGGGTGCCTCAAGAAGGGGGCCCTTTCCAAACAGCTGGTGACCTGCATAGTCATCGGGTCCAGGCCTGGCCTCCACTCCCCTCCCGTCCTTCCTGGTTCCTTCTTCCTGCCCCTTCCCTTACTAGGGAAACAGGCAATGGAGATAGAGCACTCGCCTAGTGGGTGATGTGGCCATGCAAACACAGATAAATAACTCTGCAGTGTGCAGTAGAATCCCATCTCAGAGGAGCAAGTGGTGCCTCTCCTCTGGAGGGAACAGGGCAAGGCAGGGAGGCGACATCCCAGGGTCACATAGCACATCAGTATGGCCTCAGGACTAGAACCTAGGGCTTAGGTTGTTTTCTCTGCTTGTCCCAAAGCCTCACTGGCTGAATGAGACTTTCTCAGCTGGATGGTCACCAAGCCAGAAGCTGTTCATCTCCCTGGATCTTGGAAGCAAGGCAAGGTTTGTTTAGTCTCTGCTAAACCTCCAGTCTGTGCTTCTCGCCTTCTCTTCCTGCCCCATGGGACTGACCGTGTGGGTCCGTGACCCCAGAGGTTGCGGCTCTCTCCCACCTCTGCCCTGCTGCATTGGCCCCGGCCAGTGTTCCTATGAGTGAGGGATTCCCACTGAGACTGAAGTTCTGGTAGGTGAGGACCAGTCAGGAGACAGGTGGGGCAGGAAGAAGTGCTGTGGTTTCAGAGGTGACCTCTTTGCTGATTTTAGAGCTCTGTTCAGTGATGGCTGGCAGGATGCCACTACAGAAGGAGCTCTGGATTCACTAATGCTCAGTTCATGGTTAGACTTCCGTGCATAATTAGTATTTTTAAAGTCATTTTATCTAAAGACTTCAAATTTAGAGACTCTAAGTACTTGAGAGATCTTTTATGGATCACAGCTGAGTCTAAAAGGATCCTGCAGCATCTCTCCCCAGCCCTTACTACTGGCCAGCTGCTTCTAATCACTTCAGCGTGAAGTCCTGTGACTGGCTCATTCTTCTTCCAGCTTCTTGCAGAAGAGGTTGTGCTCCAGGTTGGCCTTTCTGAGGAGCTACGGAACAGTGCTTCTCAAACTTCAGTATGCATGCAAAATCACTTAGGGATCTTGTTAAAATGCGGATTCTAATTCCGTAGGACCCAATCAGTAGGTCTCTGCGTTTCTAACAAGCTCCCGGGTGAGGCCAACTCTGGTCTCAGAATGACATTTTGAGTAGCAAGGCAATTGCTGAATGTCAGGCATCCATAGGGCCAAAAAAATGGCTTGCCAGATGAAAGCCTGTGGCTGCATGAAGAGGAATACTGGAGACCCAGCAAGGAGAGTGACTTACTTGCCTCAGGTCATGCAACAGAGGCTGGGATTAAATCCTAGTCACCACTTTCTCCCTTCGTGTCAGATGGGCTTTCCCTCTGCCAATCTGGAAAGAAGTAGCAATAAAGAAGTAAAGAAGTAGAAATCAAGTTCCTGTTTGCATTCTCAGGTTTAGAGCAACCTCACAGAGCCGAAATCTGATGTTGTAGTCCAGGCCTGACTGGGGCCTTCTTTCTTGCATTTTTGTGAGACATTTTCTGTGTCACCTCAGGGTCTTAAACAGAGTTTCCTCCCTCCCATTCCTGGAGTTCAGTGGTACTTCTAGGACAGAGCTGAGTCCCTTTCACACTGGTGCCAGAAGGTGCCAGATGGCCCAAAATGAATCTTTAGACTGAACTAACTCTTAGACTCCAGGAGCGAAAGATGGGCCTAGGATGCTGAGCCAGGCAGCAGACTGCAGGAGTGGCTTAGCACTTCGACTCAGCATATACTCATTGGTGAAGGGAACTACTGGGAATGGGGTCAGTAAGTTTGACCCAGAGACCCTGCTGGGAAGGGCACGGCAGCCAGAGGACATGGCAGTAAGCAACAGTACGATAGTTTGCAGTCATCCAGGCAAGTGGGCAAACTTTTCATCCTATAAATACTTATTGTGTGCCTGCCACATGCCAGAGGCTGAGCTGCACCCTGGGAAATGTGATGATGCATTCTGGTCCACGGAGGTTTCTGGGTAGATTCTGCATCAAGACCATCTCTTGGAGTAATAGTAAAGTAGTACTCTGGTCTTGGTGGGACAGGTTACTAGGTGCGGATTCAGTTAGAGGAAACAACTCAGGGTCATGGTTACTGGGCCTCTGGCACAAAGCAGGGCATGGTTGCCAGAGCAGGGCAGATGCTTAGTGATGAAAACCAATGAACAAGGTCAGAACAGGAATGGCGCACACTGAATTTGCTTCTGAGTTGCTAACCTCAGATACTTTGAACCTCTCCTACCTGAGGACAGTACTGACTGGTCAGGGCTGGACTGGGGCTGAGCCTGTAGGTAAAGATCACCTGGTGAGGACATGGCATCAGGCACTCTGATACCGGAAGGACATAGCCATGTAGGCTTACCATCTGTTCTCCTGCCTTGGCCCTGGTTGTAAGAATCATCCTACTCTGTTGTTATGGAGGATAAGGTTCTGGAAACTTCACAGAATCGGGCCCCCCTGGAGCAACAGAGGTGGCAAGAGGCCCCACTCCCCACATCATTTGCACTAACATGTCCCAGGGTGTCTCAGGGCTGAGATGTCATTAAGTATCTCCCGATGCAGTCAAGCAACACATGCTTCAGTGGGGAAAATACTAGGTGAACGGGGCCATGGCTTGAGCCCACAGACCAGGCTGCATTTGAAAGTGATATCCCGTGACTGAGCAGAAGAGGGGCAGTGTTCTTAATGATGGAAACAGAGGTGAACAAACGCCTGGCACCTGCTGGGCCCTCAGTAAATATTTGTTGACTCAATAGGTGTTAACGAAGTGCTTTATAGTTTGCAAAACGCTTCCAAGTGCATTCTCTCCCCCAGACTCTGTGAGATAGGTAGAGTGTTAAACCCACTCGATATTGAGGAAGCGGAGGCTCAGGGTGATCACACAGCTGGTCAGTGGCAGAGCTGACACTAGACCTCAGGTCTCCTGAGTCTCCCTCTAATGTTCTCTCCTTGAAGACACCTGCTGAAAATGCATAGAGGTGCTGCCAGCGATCTTGCCGTCGTACATTTGATTTTTGGTACTTATTAAACAGATACCGTTTTTTAATGCAAAACATTTTTTTTAAAGGAAATGTGCCTCTCTGTGTGCATTTTTACCAAATTGAGCCCTTGGGTGTCTTTATTTTTAATAAGGAAGAAACACTTGGGTCTGGAACAGCTGAACCAAGCACCATTGCTGCCTACTCATTAGCTCTGTCTAATTAGATTGAAACCAAGGAAGGAAGCAGCGGAGGCAACCATTTTGTGTTTAGCAGGAAGGGTCATGTATGGCCTTGAACCTTCCTCCCTTTCTTCCCTCTACAGGACACCATTAGAATGCAGCTCCTTTCATAGGACAGTAGTATGTTTCTATTGCAGAGAACGACAGAGAGAGAGACAGGGTGGGGGTGGGATGGAAAGGAGAGGAGAGAGATACAGAGGAGGTGGGGAGGGAGGAAGGAGGAGAGACTGAAGGAAGAGAGAGAGAAGGACGGAGGGGGGGGAGAGGGCGGGCAAGAGAGAGAGAGTGTGTTTGTGTGTGTGTGTGTGTGAATGTGTGTGACATATGGACAGACAGACTGATTTCTGGGACCCTAGAGACTTGGTGAGTCATTACATCTTCTCATTGGCACCCAGGCATGTAGGGCAAAGAGGCCACTGTTTTTTCTTTAAGAACAAACTAGGTATAAGCCATTTCTCTGAAGTACTTGAAAGACCTTGGGTTCCTGTAAATAGCTTTAAAAAAAAAAAAAAAGTACACCTGAAAGATTTTGTTGCTAAACCTTGGACCCTAAGTTCTCATACAAGCGCAAAGTGCTGGCCCTGATCCCAGGCCTGTCGTAGGCGGTTTTGCCCAGTGGTGACTGTGACCTCTGGGCCTGCTCACCCCAGTCACAGCCCTCGGCTGGAATTTTCCGTATTCATGCTCCTGAGCGGTTGCACAAATTGTGAGGCAAGCAATATGGAGAGGAGGGGATTTATCTAATGCATTGATAGGAAGTTCTTTGAAGGAGCCTTGGAGGAGCACCAAGGGCCGGTTGGCAGTTTCTCTGAGACTCAGTTTCTCCCCAGCTCCATGAGCTGGCTTGCCTCATTTCCCCCTCTCTCTATGCCCATCTCCATCCTCCTCCCCGCACCCCAGACCGCACCTGCTCCCCTCATTGCCCTGTGTTTCCCCCAGGCTCGCCCCCTCCTCCACATTCCACGCAGCCACCAGAGCAGAGCACCTGTGCCCTCCCTCCCTGCTCGGAAGGAAGGCTGCAGTGGCTCTTCGGTAGTGGCCAGAGAAGCCACCTCCGTGCCAGAGCATGCAGGGACTTGCCGGCTCTTACTGATGGCCTCAGCCTGTGGCACCGCTGCTCCCGCCTACAAAGCCTGCTTGCACCCAGACTTGCAGTTCCCAAGCACACCGGACTCCGACCTGCCCGTGTGCCATTGCAAGTGCCGTTCCTTTGTCTGGAGTTTAGCTCCTTACATTTTTTTTTTAATTTTTTTCTTCTTTTTTTAAAGATTTTATTTATTTATTCATGACAGACACAGAGAGAGAGAGAGAGAGGCAGAGACACATGCAGAGGGAGAAGCAGGCTCCATGCAGGGAGCCCGATGCAGGACTCAATCCCGGATCTCCAGGATCACACCCTGGGCCGAAGGCAGGCACCAAACCGCTGAGCCACCCAGGGATCCCCCAGCTCCTTACATTTTAAGTCAAGTGGTATCTGTGTCCTCTGTGAAATTCTCTGTACGTACCCAGGTGGAAGTAGGTGCGTGTCTCCTTTCCTGCTCTTAGAGTGATCCAAATGTGTTCCTGCTGGCTGGTCAGTCAGAAGTTTGTCGCGGTGTGGTGACCGTGTATCCCCCCCTTTACCCCTGATTCATCAAGCATTTGCTCATAGTGTGCTCCGTAACACCACTACCACCTGACGTTGCGTGCTGAATCAGCCTTCGGCTAAGTGAGGGCTTTCCGTACACTGCTCATTTCCTCCTCCTTGAGCGTAGAGATGATCATTGTCTCTACCCTACAGACTATAAATTGAGGCTTAGAGAGCTTACGTGACTTGGCAAGGCCACAGAGTTAGGAACTGGTAGACCTGGGCCTTGGGGGGGACGCTGTGCTGGATGCTGCAGATACAATGCAGAGACGTAATCTCTACCCCCAAGGAGCTTGTGGTCTAGCAGGTGAGACAGGTGAGTCGGAGTGCCAGTCCATGACGCTGACCCAGTGATGAGGAGGAGCAGGGTGCTCTGAGGGCGTGGGTTGCTGGGCCTGTGTGTGTACCCACTTGGCACCCCCAGCACCCAGCACTGTGTTACTGTCTCCTGTGACCAGGACTCCCATCTCTCTGTCAACTTCCATCCTGCTCTCTACACTCTCATCTGTTCTGCCACAGTACCTTCCTTTATGTGGAGTCTAGCATCTGTCTTGCCTATGCCCTGGGCCACCCCGTCCACATGAACTGCCCCAGTATGGGAGGAATATGTGTGAGAGCGTGGAGGTTTCTGGAGTACCAGGAGTCTCTGGAGATTGCCTCTCTGCTCAGCTCATTTGTCATTGCCTAGGCTTCCTGGAGTGTTTCCATCTGAGGAAATTTTTTTTTGGCCTCAAGACAGAACTTCTAAGAACATGTCCCAGGATTGGGCCCTCTGGCATCGTGTCCCTCTCACCCCACCAGCGCTGGCCAGCCTCTGCTATATGCTGGATTCCGTGCCACTCTCGGAGTGGAGGGTGCTGAGATGTAGCTCCTGCTTTCTGGGGGCTCAGGATCCAGTGGCTGGAACCAGGTGAGGGACAGAGGGCTGGCTAGCCTTGTGGGGGACCCTGAGCCTGTGGCAGGCCTGGACCAGTAGACAGGAATCAGCTGTGAGGGGAGAGGAAGGTTGCACGAGCAGGGCAACATGCCAGCCTCATAGATGAGTCAGCTAGGGAGGAGGAGCACAAGCGGAGGTGTGACCAGGTGGGCTAGACTGAGGTCTGACTGAGGAGAGGTGTGAAAGGGCCGGAGTCCTTACCTGAGTGTCTTCCCGTTAGGGTAGCTCACAAACAGAAGTTAGTCGAACCAGGTTGAGGCCCCGAAGTACCTGTTTTGATCTGAAATCAGAAGAGCTGAACCCAGGGCCAGCCAGGAAAACATTCTAATTTTTCAGAGGCACAAAGGAGAGGAGTAAAGGGAACGGGAAGCAAAAGATAAGAAGCCCCTCCCGTGTACGTTGTGCCAGGTTATTATTTAATAATGTGTGTGTTATTTAATTTTCCCAACCACTCCACGGATCGACATTGACGGATGAGGAAGCTGGGACTGGGAGCGACACAGCTAGTAAACAGGAGAGCGGTCTTTGAGGCCAGGTGAGGCTCCAGAGCTTCACCTCAGCGGGCCGCCTGTTCCCAGGGGATGGACAGATACACCCCGGGAGACAACTGGGTCAAGCCTTAAGTATCGCACAGGAAGCCCCAAACATGCCAGTGTGAAAATGTCAACCAAGGAGCAAAGAGTTGTTAATGAGCTCTTTGCTAGCATGGGCCGTTGCACCTTGAAAAAACCCTCGCTTTCCTCAGAGTCAGGTTCTTTCTACTTTCTCTTCCCTGCTCTGGCCACGACAGCCACTTCCTAGGGTTCTCCAAAAGCTCTGGGTCACCACAGGACCCCACCACCTCTGAGAGAGCCCTGTGTCTCGCCCCGTCTGTTGGTGCGTTGATGAATAACCCCAGGATGATTTAGGCTGGCCTGCCAGGGTCCTCTCGGTGAGCGTGTGCGATCCGTCTTAGCTGCCAGAGCTCATTTGGTCTCGTTTAATAATTGAAGGCCAGCGTTAAACGTTTCATGGTTTGTCCTTCGTGGATAGGAGTGGTTTTCTGGGTGCAAGTGATAGGCCCTGTCTCCCAAGGACGCTCTGTTTCCTGAAGTGCAGCTGATTCAGCGTGTTCAGACGTTGCCACTGGGTAGCTGGGATTTCGTCAGATCCTCTTCAAGAGAGATCTCTCCTGTCTCATCTGGGGGAGCGAGCATGGGGGGCTGGGGCCCTGGGGCCCCACCATCACTTTACTGGGAATTTCCAGGAGACATGCTCAGCCACTTCCCATTGTGCTGAGGAATGGGTGCATTTTGTTGCTTTAACACGAAAGAGGGGCCATTGCAGGTCTAAATACCTGCAACATTTGCCTCGCATTGGTCATCCTAGGCCAGTTCCAATTGCAGTTTCTCCAAGTCATGTGCTGTTTTCTTGCTTTGAGGCCTCCCTGCCCTCCTCACCATTCCCCACACTCTGCTCACTTCTTTTCCCCTTTCTGACTCAGCTCTGGCCTTGCTCTCCATGAGAAAAGGCTTTTTTTTTTCTGTACTCCCCTCAGCCCCATGTGTCTCCCCATCTTCCTGGGTGAGAGTTACCTGTGTGGTTACCTTTCCCCAGTAAGACAATTGACATTAATTGAGGACCTGTTGTGACCCAGGCACTGGGCTAGATGTGCTGATTCAACTTTCACAATGGCCTTGGATTGTGGACATTAGAGGTTATACAAAGAGGTCAAGATTCCTGCAGTCTTTCATTGTTATCCTTGTTTTTGGACTGACTCATCGCAAATGACCTGCTTTATAATTTAATAATGAGTACTTTCAAAACTTAAAAAAAATGCTTTCTTTTAATTTTGCAGTTTCACAGTTTAGCATTGAGTGCAATAATATATCAGATGACTGTCAAAATGCAGAACCAACTCTTTTGCTGGAAATAATTACACTCTGCCAACCCTGTTTATTTTGAGCAGCTCCAGTGGTTAATGTGCTGCGCTGTAAATTGAGCCTGTGATATACGGATTATGTGGTTGGGGGGAGGGGGTTGGGGGTGTGTGGATCCGAGTGGCAGTGAAACCAAATGCGGACCCACTGGATGGGTGGTATAAAGGGAAATTGAATATGTCCCTTTGTTAAGTACGTTCCCCTAAAGATAAGTTTGTGATTTGACAGTTTAGACAGCTGGAAAAATTAAGAGCTGCTTTGCTGGAGAAGCTGGCCTGATTCTTCAGACTTGTGCTCGGGAAATGAAGCCATTGGTTCTCTTGGTGGTTCTCTGGTCAGAGTGCCTGTGTCTCAGGCTGTAGACAGTCAGGACCCACACACGTGGACCTGCCCCCAGCCAGGCCGGGTCTCCTGTCTTGCAGGTGTGGTTGCTGTTGACTTGAATCACATTTCTCACTGCTTGCTGCTTATGTCCTCCCAGATAGGTCACTGTCCCCTCAGAGGTGGCCTGTCTCAAGCAAGACTCAGCCTGGCAGAGAGGAAGTTTGAGTTGGGCAAATTTGTGTTTGAATTCAGGCTTCCACTCCTGACCAACAGCTGTGTTATTTAGGCAAAGTTGCATTGCCTTTCCGAGCCTCCCATTTTCTTATCTGTAAGATGGAGATAATACACTGAGCAGTTATTTATTGAATGTCTGTTATGTGCTAGCTACTGTTCAAGGTATTTGTGAAATAGAAATCCTTGTCCTTGTGGAATTTACATTTTAGTGAGAGATAAACGTTAAACCGTAGACATAGTAAGTAAGAAAATTATATGTTAGAAGATAGTACAATAAAAAAGAACAGGGTATGGGACTTTGGGAATTGTGGAGTGGAGCTGGGATGCGTGGGTTGCAGTTTTCGATGGGCCTCATTGAGGTGGTAAACATTGGAGCAAAGATGTAGAGCTGGCGAGGGACTTGACTCTGCAGGTGTCCGGTGAAGAGTGTCCCAGCACAGACGCACTAAAGTGGGAGCAGGCCTAGCACACTCGAGAACCTGCAAGGAAGCTAGTGCTGCTCAAGCAGAGGGAGCATGGGCAAGGATAAGAGGCTGCGGTCAGAGGGCTATCCACAGGGTGGCGAGGACTCAGTGAAGTGGTGTCTGTAAAGCACCTTGCTCTTCCATCCGATGGCCCGATTTTCCATTGGTGCTGTTCTCTCCCAGCCACCCAGGCTGCTGACTTTAGCGAGACCCTGATGGCTCCCTTCTCTTTGCCCCATTGCCAGTCACTTGCTAGGCCCTATAGCTGGGTATCTCTCTTCTGTCCCAGTAGGTGGCCTCTCACCTATCCAGTCACAGAAGCCTCCTATCAGTTAGATCCACTGTCTCCAGTCTCTCCATCACCACCCCTGTGCGCCCCCTTCCTTTCCATGCCATGATGCCCTATAGAGCCACCCTCTCTCGCTCATTGGTATATTTGTGTATTCATTCCTTTGTTCATACATCAGCATCTACTAATACTCAAGCTCATTCAAATTTAGTCTAATGGAGGAAGCAGACTTGAAAATAATTATAATACCATTTCAGAAATGTTTGTTTTTACCCTAGCTTGTTTCAAAAAGGATTTGGAGTTCAATAGATTTATTATATAATATGATGAGTAATGTGAAGCAGCTCTATATATGTACAGAGCAAAATTCCGAACTCTCAACCTAACATTTAAGTCCCCCTGTTTAGGCACAGAGCTGCCTTTCTAGTTTCATCTCCCACATCTGAGTTAAGTGGACCTTTTGCTTCAACCAAGGAGACATCTTGCAGTTCTACAACATGACCTTCTCTTTCACAGCTCCATGCCTTGGTTCAGACTCTTCCATTTGCTTGGAGCACCAGTTTTGGCTGATCCATGTTCTAACTGGCTTCCCACACCCATTTCCTTAGGAAGTCTTACCTGATCCTTGATGCTAAGTGATCTCTTCCTTCTCTCAACTTCCATAGCAGCACTATCTTTTGTCGCTCACCATATCCCACCTTGGATGTTAGGTAGTAGGGTGTGTGTGTGTGTGTGTGTTTCTGCTTTTTTTCCTTACTGGACTATGAATTCCTTGAGGAATGGATCACTTTCATCTTTATCACCCATAGCACCGGCAAAGCACCTTTTCCATAGGAGGCACTCAGTAAATGGTTTAGTGAGGAAATGAATGGATGTTTCTGAGCCATAACATCTATGGATTTGCTTTGGAGGTGCGTTCTCTTATGGTGATATGAATGAAGTACTAACAAGTTTCTGGAGCCCAGGAGTAATGACCCTGCAGGGAGCTGCTGTCATCTGGTGTTCTAACTCAGAATGCATTTTCTTGTAGAAGTCATGATGTAAATAGTTTCTGCAAGTAGTGCCATCAGGAGTTCCAAATATCTGACTCAGAAACACACACTTTTGGAGGTTTACTCCTTCATAAATTGAGGACTGCTTCCTTTTTGAAATTGCTCCATTGGTATTGGCGGGCTGGTGGTGTCTGCTTAGCCATACGGTCAACCACCGTACACGGGCATCATGGGGTGGAGAGACACACAGACTTGGGTCCCACAGAGTGGACCAGCTCTACTACTACTTAGTTGTGTGGCCTTCAGCAAATTACTTTACTGATTTGAGCCTCAGTTTTCTAATCTGTAAAACAGGAGTAAAACTACCTACTACTAGGCGTAGTGAGGATGAACAAAGTAACCTAGGTAAAGGGCCTGGTAAGTATTTACAATGCCATTTAACAATCGAAATGCCATATTCAGCTCCCTTTTTTTCTTGTGCATCTGTGAAATTCCTGTGTCCTAGGACTGTACTGCTCAGATGGTCTTGAGTGAGTCACCCAGGGACTTCATTAAAATATGGAACCTTCCAGCTCCCTGCATGGAGCCTGCTTCTCCTCCCTCTGCCTATGTCTCTGCCTCTCTCTGTGTGTCTCTTGTGAATAAATAAATAAAGTCTTTTAAAAAAAATGTGGAACCTGATTTAATAGAATCTGATTTAGTAGGTCTGGGGTGGGGACCTGAGATTCTACATTTCTAATATGCTGTGTTGCTGACCATACTTGGAGTAGATGTTAGGTCAGGGCTTCTCAAACTGTAGCCTGCCTCTGAATCCCCTGGAAAGCTTGTTAAAGCAGGTTTCTGGGCCCCACCTCCAATGATGCACTCATTCAGTAGGTCTGTGGTAGGGCCTGATAATTTTCATTTCTAATAATTTCCTAGGTTGTGGTGACGCTGCTGGTTCTGGGACCACACTTTGAGAACTACTGTGCTAGGGGGATGACAGGGATGAAATTAATAAGAAAAAAATAGGTAAATAATGGTAGTTCTTCACTGTAGGATACTTGTGCTTTCTGCTCTTTTAACTGTGGATCTCCATATAGTAACTATTATCTGACCAGGTTCTGGAATGTCTTATTAATAATTAAATAGCAGCAACAACTAACAGTTACTGAGCACTTATTATGTGCCAGGCACTGTGCCAACAGTTTTATATAGTTCCACTCAATTCTGATAATAATCCTATGCAGTGGACGCTGTGATTTTCTAGCTTGATGTTTCCCACACTAATCAATGCATAAGAATCACTGGCATGCTTGCTAAAAATACAGATTTCTAGGTCTCTACTCTGGTGATTCTAATTTGGTGAAGTCCAGTGCCCCATAGGAGATTTTTATGATCATGTAAGGCTAGGAATCTTTGCTATAGTTAATCAGCTCTCTGCTTCTTCACCTATGCCCAATAGAAAATTGCCACTTTTGAAGAAGTACCATATTAATATTAATATATTTGACATTAAAAGTTACACTAATTTACATTTTTCTTTGAGAATGCAGAAAACCTTTTGTAATCTCCAGATGCTTTAGGGTCCTCATTTTGACCATCCCTAGACTGTAGAGGTGCAGAAAGGCCAGGTGATAGGGCATTTTATTCACTAGAAGGCCAAGGAAGCCCATGCCAACAGTATAATACTTGGCTCTCTTGAGGAAGAGCATTTTGTTTGGAATGTTATTCTAGGAAATTGGTCTTCATTGCATCCAGATGGATTCTATGTTTCTACAGGGTTTTAAGAAAAATGAAAAGAAAATGTTGTACTTGCTTCTTGTCAGGCCAGAGCTTGTTTGCCCACATCAAGGCCAGCTGGCCAACCACTTGCTTAGAGCACATCCCATCACTACACCAGCAATCCCAGTACCTGCTGGTCTCCTTCCCCTGGCCAGGGTCTTCAGCTCCTCTTTAGTTTCCCAGCCACTGGCTTCTTTACATAGGCTTTTCCATTTAGCCTATGGTGGTATATTCCATATTTTGTTGGAACTATGGTTGAGGTTGGAAAAGAGGAAACATTCAGAGTTGTAGATACAGTTGGAGATTCACCAACCCCTTGCCTGCTCTGGGAGGCCCTCTCTGCCTCCCTTGATAGAGGTGGTGTAATGGGGCAGTAAGGTACAGTGAGAGTGAGGTTGTTGTCTGTTAAATGCACCATATTTTAGCCATCATGGAAGACAGTTCTGAAGCCAAAGAAAATTGAGGGTTTTGTTTTTATTTAAGTTTTACTGATGCTAATCTTTCTTTCCTAGGCCAGGTAATAGCCCTCAGAATAATTTTCTGATGCTAATGAGAAAAGTGTTTCAGTTTGATGGAATGAGCACTATACCAGGTGTCAGAAGAGCTGAGGACTCAGGTCAGCTCTCCCTCTGATTTCTTCTGTGATCTTGGCCCAGTAATCAAGAATCAAAACTGACTCTCTGGATGTCAGTTTTATCTTTAAAATGAAAAGACTGGTCTCAATAGTCTCAGGATCAGCTTGCTATTCTGTGATCTTGTGATGATCTGTTCTCAGGAACATATGCCATTCACCCATTCAGTCAATATCTGTTGAATATCTAGTGTATTTCAAGTACTTCCCTGGGCACTGGGGTGGGGGGGGGTATATACCCACAGATAAGGCCCATTGACCCATTCACTCACTCATGCTTTCATTCATTCATACAAAAAGCACTCATTTTTGTGCCAAGCACTATGCAGAAGGCTATGAGAGATACAAAGGTGAATGAGAGAGACAAAGACACAGGTTTTGTTGTCAGGCAATATCTTGAAGGGGTTCCTAACCACTCTCTCTGAAGGAGGGCCTCTTCTTTTATTCTCCATCCCCTTACCCTACTTATAAAAGTACTTACCATCTGACCTTACTGTATATTTTTTGTTTGTTATCTGTCTTCTTATCAGAATCTAAGCTCCATGAGAACAGGGGCTTTATTTTGATCATTGCTGTATTCCAGTACCTAGAATAATGCCTGACAAACACTTAAAAGGCTTTTCACAATAAAATAGCTATATAAGAAGCTAGAAGTTATGTGTCATAAAACAAGTTTAGATAAAGTGCTGTGAGAGCTCAGTGGAGAGAGATCACTTCTAACTTAGGATAATGGTTTTTAAATCTGGTTGCATATTAGAAACACCTTGGGAAGTAAAAAAAAAAAAAAATCAATTACCTAATGTCCTATTCCAGACTGATTAAATCAGAATATCTGGGTGAAGATTGGACATTAGTATTTTATAAGAGCTCCCTGGGTAATGATAATGGGTAGCCAAAATAATGTGAACCAGAATAATCAGGCAAAGCTTCATGGAAGGGGTGTGATTTGAGCTGGCTTCAAAAACAGGTAGCATTTGGCTAAGAAGGGGGCATTTCAGATAGAGCACACAGCACAAAGTACAGAGGCAGGTATCCTAGGCTGAGCTCAGGGATAAGAGGTAGTTCATTTCATCTAGAGCCTATAGGACACAAAAGGGAATAATTGAAGCAAAGTTAGAAAGGTTGACTGGGGCCAGTTTGAGAAGGTGTTCAGATGCTAGGCTAGGGGATTTGGGCTTCATTTGGTTTTGCAATCAGTGAGAATTGTGAATGATTTTTAAACAGAAGTGATGTAATCAGAGCTCTCCCTGGCTGTTTTGGAGGATGGCTTGGAAGCAGACAGGGAGACCAGTTTAGGAGGCCACGTAGCATGGGCTCAGCTTTGGGCTGCATCATTGTCATTGAAGAGGAGGGTTGAGGTGGAGCCAGGCTGCAAGGCCTGCCCATCTTCCAGCCATGGTCCTCCTTTGAGAGGAGTGACTGCCATTGCAGTGATCAGTGCCTTCTGGTCAAGCCAGGGCATCAGGCTGCACTGGTATCCCTAACCTAGTTTTTTCCTATGCATGACTGGTGAACCAGTAGTATAGCCCGGCTTCTTTCCTGAAATGATAGGCCATTTTATCTGGAGAAGCATTTCTACAGGTGAAATTCGGTACCATGCCAACTTACCTTTGAGACAGAGGTTTCTGTTGTTTTAATACAGCAGTGTGTGTTTATGCTTCATCTCTGGCTAATTCCAGCACCATAGACACTATGGGGTATGGCTGGTAGAGGTCAGCTCTATCAGAATCTGGAGCTGCTGATTTCTCAAGTTCTGGTTGTACCGAGGACATCCTGCCTTCAGCATGTCAGACAGCTTTGTTTTTGTTTTTGTTTTTTTAATTTTTTATTTATGATAGTCAGAGAGAGAGAGAGAGAGAGAGAGAGAGAGGCAGAGACACAGGCAGAGGGAGAAGCAGGCTCCATGCACCGGGAGCCTGACGTGGGACTCGATCCCGGGTCTCCAGGATCGCGCCCTGGGCCAAAGGCAGGCACTAAACCGCTCCGCCACCCAGGGATCCCTCAGACAGCTTTGAACAAGGGCTGGGGGCCATGGGCCGTGGGCCAGGGGGTATATTTCCAGTAGCCCCATAGCAGAATGCTCCTCTACAAAGAGATGAAACTTTTGGGGGCATAGGACATCTGCATAGGCAAGGGCACCATATGTGTGTGGGACTGAGGGAAAGAGGGGTTGGTGGAGGGAGGATGGTGATTGGGTCCAGTTTGCTGACACAGGCTCATGCAGAGAGGACTGCCTGCCCTTGGCCAGATGCTGCTGGTAGCTGGTGTGTCCCCAGGGTCATACACTACCCAAAGGACAGGCAAGCAGGAGTTGCTGGTGTAGATACTTTTCCTTCCCTCTGTTTTGCCAGGACTGACCTTATTCACAGTCAGTTTCAGAATGTCAGTCCCTCAGACATGCACAGACTAGAGCAGTTTGCCAGAAGCTTTCACACTCTGTCTCACTGGCATCTCACAAAAATCTCCCGAACTAATTGTGACAGTTGTTGTTGATCCATTTGACTGATGAGAAAACTGGGGCCTAGAGTGGGGTTAGGTAGCCTGCTCTAAAGTCATACAGATATAAAGCACAAGGGCTGAGGCTTGTTCACACTCGAGCCAAGAGGCGACTCATCAGGGCTGCTTTAGATGGAATTTATGCATGTTGCATTAAGAGAAGTTAACAGTTTAGCTTCTTCCTTAACTAGATGGGTGACTTTGGCAAGTACTTTCTTGTGTGTCTCACTGTTGTCCGCTATAAAATGAGAGTAGTTATACTTAATAGGATTATTTGAGGGTTAAATGATCATTTATTAAGAAACGTGTCCAGTACAATGCCTAGCATAAATTAGATGTTCAGTTAGTTCAGTTAGTTCCTTTAAAAATAAACAGAAAAACTTTTTTCTTGAAATAGTTATGGACTTGCAGGAAGTTATAAAAATAGTACAGAGAATCCTGGGTGTCCTTCACCCAGCTTTCCCCAATGGTAGGATCTTAGGTAGTTATAATATAGTATCAAAACTAGGGAATTGAGACGCCTGGGTGGCTCTGCTGGTTGAGTGGCCGACTCTTGATTTCAGCTTGGTCATGATATCAGGGTTGTGAAATCAAGCCCTACGTTGGGCTCCACACTCAGCTCAGAGGCTGCGTGAGATTCTTTCTCTTCTTCTCCATCTCCCCCTCCCCTGCTTGCACACACCCGTGTCTCTCAATCAGTCAATCAATCATATCTTAAAATGGGTATAATACTTATTATTAACTATACCACACACTTTATTCAGATTCCCTTTATCTTTTCAGATAAAAATTATATTACTTCTAAGTTTTTCTTTTCTAGCTCCGAAATGCTATGTACAGTGTCTTCATTGTCCTTGACTTTTCTGTGGCATCTGACTTTCTAGATACTTTCTCCTCCCTTGGTTTTTATAACACCATGCATCTCCCGCTACCTCCTCACATCTTCTCGGTCTTCACTGTTTTCCTATCTTCTATACAGTATGTATACTCAGTTCTTAGCTCCTGCTCTTCCCCGCTGGGGTTTTTCCTTAGGTGGAATCTTACTTCCATCTTTACTTGAGGATTCTGAAGTCCGTATTTCCACCTCAAAATGCCACACCTCTCTGCAGTTCCCTGTGTCTGCTTATGTGCTGAATGTGTGCTCTAATTCGTCATATCCAGAACAAAACCTGTCATTTTTTTAAACCCTGAAACTAATGCCCTCCTACTGCTCTGCTGGACTTTCTCTTTCTCTTGGTGAATTATCATTAAAACTGCCCAGATAATGAGGAAACTTTTGGGTGATGGATAACGCTCCCTGTCTTGATTGTAGTGAGTGTTTTGCTAGCTCTATACATAAGTCAAAACTTATCAGATTGTACATGTTAAATACAAATCTATCAGTTATGCCTCAATAAATTTTTTTTTCAAAAGTTAAAGAACTGTCCAGACCCAGACAGCATAGTACTAAATCCTGGCTTTGCCACTCAGACAAGTCACATAACTTTCTGCGCCTTATTTTCTTCATCTGTGAAAGGAGGATATTAACCATAACTATATAGGATTTTGGGGAGGATGAAGTGAGTTAATTAATGTAAAGTGCATAGAACCTTACCTGCTGCAGGTGAAGCTCAGTGGCGTGTTACTCATTTCAGGCTCACAGCGTCTGGCACAGGGTAGGTGTGCGGTAAGCATTTATGAATGAACGAACTGGCGAATGAATGCTGCCATGATCTTGAAGCGCTATTTTTCGTCTCCTGCTTTCATCCAAATATTTCTGCCTTTTTTTTTTAATTTTTTTTTTTTATTTATGATAGTCATAGAGAGAGAGAGAGAATGAGACAGAGACACAGGCAGAGGGAGAAGCAGGCTCCATGCACCGGGAGCCCGATGTGGGATTCGATCCCGGGTCTCCAGGATCGCGCCCTGGGCCAAAGGCAGGCGCCAAACCGCTGCGCCACCCAGGGATCCCTATTTCTGCCTTTTTAAGATCCAGCTCTGGTTCTGCACTTTTTCTCCACTCCCTTGAGTCCACAAAGCCCTGCTGGCCTCCCTCCTTGCTCCCCTCCCTGATGTTTTGTTCTAGTGTTTTCGGCACTGACTCACAGCCAGGTTTGTTTTTTCAAGCAACCTCATGTGTATATATATATATTATCATTCCATCTACTTCTGTGTCTTCTGAGGGCATGTGTCCTTTCTGATTGTTTTTTTTTTTTTCTCTATTTCGCCTTTGCCTAGGCTGGGCATATAGTAGGTGCCCTGTAAATGTGGAATGAATGAATGAATGGTATATGATTTGCAAGGTATTATGAAGGCTTTGTGCAATGAGACAAATTCCCATCAGCTGATTATTAAAACAAACACAAAACTTACAAAATTCATCCTAAAGGGAAAATTGCTAAGTGTGCATAGGTGGCAAGTGGTCCCACTTCTGACTCTCAGATCTCACCTTCCCTTTTGGGTCTTGCGGGAGCTTAGACCTCCATTTATACCTTGGCCCAAGCTTAGACACCTTTCTCTGAGTCCCCTGAGTCCAGCTGAGAGAGGCTGCTGGCACCGTTCTGAAGGCTTGTCTGAACCACAGTGAGGGAACCAAAGGGAGCTCGGCAAAGGGGAGGAGAAAAGTTGAAGCAGATCAGCTCACTCAGGCCAAGACACAGCGTCTCTTGTCCCAGAGGTTGGGTACAGCTCCTCGAACTCCAGCCTGATCCTCTGTTTTCTAGCTTCAGCCTCTTGCTTATGTGGAGGGTCCAATTTAAAAACTAATTTGTTAGGACCTCCTCCTTGGACATCCTGACATTTTTGTGTCTACAACCAGAGAACCTGGTTTCTGTTTTTCCAACTTAAGGGACATACTCAGGATGATCACTATTTAGGTGATACTCTTGACATTACATTTCTTACAGCTGTACTTCTGGCTTGTCCTTTGCGAATCTAAAATCTAATAATATAATGATACCTTAGTGATATCATCAATAAGACATCCATACTGTGGCGGTACTCACACAAAATAACACAATATTCTATGTCATCCCTGCTGGGCCCTGATTTGGCTTACAAGTTGATCATTACTCGTGCCATTCCTGTGGATTAAGCATTGCCTTTTTCAACAGCATCTCTTGCTGGGAATATAACAGATCAGGCCCTGTATATACTAGAGTGTGTTCATTTAGTTCATTTACCAACATACATTCCTCCCCTTCACAAGAAATCTGGAACAGCTTATAAGCACTAGATGCCTTGGGACAGAAGACACACAGCTTCTGGCCAACATTCATAATAATAGGCTCCCATTACATTAATCTTTTCATTTACAAAGTATAGCATGCCTCATATGTTTCTTTAAAGAGTTCTATGAAATGAGTGTTGTGTTCCAATTTTGACCAATGAAGAATCTAAGGATCCTAGAGAAAAGGCTTGGCTTGTCCAAGGTCATGGAGCTGAAAGTGCTAGAGTGCCTGGCTCCAAACTTTGTTCTTTCCATTGTACCTCCTGGCCCCACCTACCAGTATCTTCTCTTTGATCTGCCTAGGCTTGTTCTGGCTTTAACCTCAGGTTTTTTCTGTGATTCCAGGCTAAACTATTTATTACTTTCTCTGCTGCTTCTATACCTTTTTAGTCTTGGGAGAGTTCCATAGATTCCAGCAGGAAGTTTATTCCCTCTCAGACCCTGAGATTCTTTTGTGACTTCCCATGCTGACCGTGGAACTCCGTCTGTCTCCCCTAGCTTGAGCTCCCACTGGTCTCTGCCTTTATTTTTCCCACTGTCAAGTTTATCTTTGGTCTGAACCCTAGACCCTGCTTTGTCCCTTGTCTTTTTTCTCTTGATCTGTCCCATGGTTCTTATGGTTCTTCCTGTGAGTCTTGCTCCTTTGATAAACTAAGGTCACTCCCTTCCTATGAGGTAGGCTCAGTTTCCCACACTCATTTATTTACTCATTTATTTTTTCATCAGCTGCTTTCAGATGCCTGTGTCAAGCACTGTATTTAGGTGTGGGCAGGGATGAGGGCTATGTTTCCAAGATGCTAAAGCATGGTTGAGGAGACTAAAGAATCAGGAGCCCTTTACAATTCACCATGGTAATGGTTATGAAGACATAAACAAAAGATGTCTGTGGGAACAAAGAAGAGGGACGTGTCGTCCAGATTTGGGGGTGTCAGAGAAATCTTCCTGGGAGAGATCATGTCTGAACTGGGCCCTAAGGGGTAAATTCAGGTTGGCTTAGAGTGAGCAGAGGTGATGGTGAGTGGTACAGAGGGCAGAGTGCCATGTAGAATGGGCCATATGAAGCTGAATGTTTAGGGGCCTGCCAGCACTTTAGCCTAACTGGAACAGAGATTGTAGGGATGGTGAGGGATGAGGCAGGAGAGGTACTCTAGAACTAGACTGTGCATGGGCTCTTATTTTGCTCTGAATGTGATGAAGGATCATGGAAAGATTTTACGTAGAGGGGTGACTTGTTTAGAATAGTATTTTAGAAAGATCACTATGGTGCCAGGGTTAAGGATGGACTGGAGAGAGACATAGATAAGAGGTGAGTCAGAAGACTAGAGCAGTGATTGAGGCCTGAATTGAGAACTTGAGCTAAGGTGTGGTAGTGATAAAGGAGAGAAGTAAATGGTTGCAGAATATAAGGAAGGTGGAATTTCTAGGGCTGGTCGCTGATCTGCTGTCCATACAGTTAAGAAGATACATGTTCTTTTGCTTTACCCTTATATTTGTCTGCCTTGACTTATCTTACATGCAGTCCTTTTCTGCTGTCAGAAGAGAAATCTGATATTTGATTCCGGTTGGCTGTGTTTATCCAGCCCTCTTCCCAGACCCCATTCTCCCTGGAAGGTCCTTTTCCTTTTTGGCTAGCCCTCCCCTTATCATTGTCTTATGAATGCCTGGCCATTCTTTCAGTGTGCGTTTGGAAACCTGAGTGGCATCACAGGTCAACCAAGAGATGTCACTCAAGTTTCCTCCTACGGACCTCTCATTCCCCCTCTGCTTGGGTAGTGCCATTCTCCTTTCAGAGTGGTTCCTGGGGAGTAGTGAGATAAAAGGTGACATTATGTGCTGAGTTACCTCTAAAGGAGGAAGAGGCAAGTATCTCTCTTGCAGTTTTAGAACAGAACATCTTTACATACAGTAGGAAAGAACATGTAACTAACTCCCATCAAGAGAAGAGGAAGCCTGGTGTAGGTCTATTGAAATGCTCCAGGTTGGTGACACTTGGAACTGTCCTCTCTATGGTAGCGCTGACCAATTTATTCTTTTACGGGGTGGAATAGAGCACTAGCATTGGGAGGGACCTTAGAGTTCATCTGATTCATCTTCCTCATTTTGCAGATAAGGACTTTGAAGTCTCTAAGGATGGGATGGTTTGCCCAAGGTCACAATTAGCTAGTAGCAGAACTGGGACCAAATCCAGGCCCTCTAGTTCACTTCTTGTTTCTCTAGTCCCATGAAAGTACAGGGTTGGTTTTTTTTTTTTTTTTTTTTTTTTCTTCTCCTTCTTATTTGGTCATAAGTTTGACAGTTTGACAGTCTGGAGAATAAAGAACAGGCTGTTTTAATGACAGTCTAGTTTGATAGTATCCCTTTTCCCAGGAGAATGGAAGTAGCTGGTCCAAGGTCACAGGGTGAATGAGAGGTAGAAGGGCCACCAGACTTGTAGTCTCCTGCTCTTGCCAGCATCGTCCAAGGTCTCAGCCAGGGCCCAGGACTTGGACAGCTGGGCTCCAGTGACACTGAGCAGCATCATTCTTCAAATGCATCACAACCACAATTTCTTAAGTTCTGAAAGACACAATTTCTTTCCTTTTTCTTTTTCCCCTGAGTGTTTTTTTTTTTCTTATTTGATAAAAGTGTATGGCTGTGGAAATTACGTCAGTTTAATTAGGCTGCTTGACACAGTACTTTTCCACTGAATTTACTAGGAACTGTGAATTTGTTGTAGCAAACTGCACTGCAGGCTGCAGTATCTGATTGGCATGCCAGGAGCATCACTAGCGAACAGCTAAATAGAGATTGGGGAGAAAACTGGGTCAGGAAACAGCCTCCTGTACCTGCAGCGGCTGCGGAAGGCGGCGCAGAGGCGGCAGGTGGCCACAGCATGGCACTGTCTCCCAGAGCCTGAGCCACTGGGCGCCTCCCCCCCCACCCCCAGCCCTGCACTGCAGCCTCCCCTTACCCCACCCCCCAGCCTTTGTAGGTGATCATTTTTGTGGCCATATTGCCTTCTCTTTCTCTCCAGACTGCAAAGCTTTTATACCTACAAAGTTCAGGAATGGCGTTTTCCTCAATTAAAAAGCCAAAGATTGGTTGAGGTGGAATCTAGCTACTGGTATTCCAAATCATGGAAGCCAGTCTCTTGGCTTTCCAGAGCTGGGTTTGTGAGGCAACGGTTAGAACTGGGTTGAGGGGGGGTTCTACACGGTGAAGAGGAAAGGGTTGTAGTATTTCCATTTGTTTCTCTCCAATTCCTACCCCCCCTGCTGCCCAATTGTGTGGCATTAATCTCTGAAAGTCTCAGTGCCAAGCATCAAGACAAATCAGGGACTCCTAGAGGGAGGAGTGGATGATTATGTCAGAAAGGTCAGGGGGAGCTTCTCGAAGGCAGTGGCCTTCGAGCTAGGCTTTGAGCGATTAATTGAGTCAAGATATGAATTAATGAGGGGAACTAATGAATGGCCTAACCACACTGGTCTCGGGACTGCCCTGTGGAGGCTGAGACCTCTCCAGGCATCTGGGGCTAGAATCTATCTCCCCACTTTGGAGCTGACTGGGCCCTAAGGAGCTTTTCATCTAAGCTCCTTGTTTTTTAGTTGGACAGATGAAGGCACAGAGAGGAAGAGACTGGAACAGAGGCCAGCCCAATGTTGTTCTACCCACACTATGCCCAGTTATGCACTTGTCCTCATTGCAGATGGGGTTCTCAGAACATCCACTTCCTCCTTCAAAATTCCACTCCTGTCATCTCCTTTCTGACTCCTCTCATGTCAACTCAGAGATACCCAATGGTCTCTACCTATCAGTTACCATTAAGGGGAGAACCTGGTTGCTGGCATCAAATTCCCAGGTCACTCAGATCTCTGCTAGACAGTCATATCCCTTCCTTCCTAAGCCAGGCCAGATCAGGCCAGAACTGGTTTCTCAGTAGGGCTGATGCCTCCCCATGAATGCTTAGTGGGAGTGGGTCTCGCCTCAGAGTGAGGGCTCAAATTCTCACAGACAGAAAAGCTGAGTGTAGCAGAAATCCAGGCCATTGTACTTTTATGTTATTTTGTGAGAAAATTGGGCTTATTTTGACTGAAAATTGTTTTCAATGAAGTATACTTAAATTTACTGAAATTTGCTTTAAAGACAACTTTTGTTAGACCATTTAAATTCTGTACAGCATCTCTTTCCTTTTTGAGGAGAAATCAGAGGGTGGGAATAAAACAGTCTCCCTAGTAATTTTCCCTGAATCTTTTGGATGGTCTCAATTCAGTATGAGGAATTCTGTCTTCAGACCAAGTACTGATGTTACAATTGAAATGCAGAAATGTATACCCATTTTCTGATAGACATACCAAAATTTGCTAATCAAGTGAACCATTTGCTCAGGATCTTTCAAAGCCAACTTTAGAGCCAACATACTTTGGAAGAGAGTTGACAATTCAAATGTCAAGTAGTCTGTAGCTTGGGCTAAGTGGAGTGAGCGGAGGAACATGCTCAGCAGACATCAGGCATTTGGGTTGTGAAATCAAGCTTTGATGGCCCTGGAAGTCAGGTGGCCAGATCAGATCCAGACCTCTTCAAAGCAGAGGTTCCCTTATTTTTTATTACTTATTTTATCTTATTTTAATTTGGGTCAGAGCATGTGGTTTTAGATGCCTTTAAATAATTTCCCTGGTCTTGGAAGGTATTCATTTGTAAATTAGTAGACCTTACATCTAGTTGGCATTTGCAGAAGGAAAGAAAGGGGAGAAGGGAAGGGAGGGAAGGAAAGATGAAATGCTTCTTGATGCTGAGGCAGGTTTCTACCCAGAGGCTGACACATTCATAGAAATTTCCATATATTCTCATTTTGGGGTCATACTAGGACTTGTCACCAGAGTGTGCATCACCTGAACAATTCATAGAAGTGGTTGGAATAGACAGAGAAAAGCTGGAGAGAGATTATAATTTGAAGTTTGTCAGGAGTCTCCTATCTTCCTTGCAGGGTTACATAAAGGGAGATGAAAGGCAGGGCTACAGTTACAGTGGATGCCCTGCCGTGATGGAGGCTCTCTGGATAGTCTTCCCTAAACTTGTCCACCCCTGCCCCCTCCTTGGTCAACGATACTTAAGAATGGTCCTCAATCTTCAATCATTCATGCAGGCTGTTGCCAAGGACAGCTTGGAGAACCTGGGCTCCTTTCCCTGAGGACCACCCCCTTCCCTGCTCCACTGGTTCAGGCCATGGTCCATGCTCCCATTTCCAGCATCGGAAATGTTTTTCTGTTCTTGGAGCCTTCTTCTAAGGAAGAAGGTATATGAGACACAAAACCAGTAAAGAGCCTAAAGCAGGGACTTTACATTTTCTCCTCTTCCCTCCACTCTACTGGTCTCAGCCCCTGAACACTCCCCTGAATATGCTTTCCTGACCCTAGACACCCGTCCCCCTGTTTTGAGCATAGAGCAGATGCGGGCTGACTGCTCTGGTGCTTTGTGGTCATTCCTCCAAAGGCCGTAAGGCAGAAGGGATTGTAGTTGCACACTCCTGATGGCTGTTGTCTGGTCCTTTAAGATTGTCCACAAACTCTAAAGACACCCCTTTCCTTCTCTCTCTCCATGGCTGTCCTCTTGCTTACTTTGATGGCTTCCTGGTTCTGATGCTGGGTAGAAAGCTCAGGCAGCTTCAGTGTGCCTCTTGCTTCCTTTCATGTCCATCCATCCAGTTGTCAAATCCTAGGATTCTACTTCTGCAATTTCCCGCATATCCATCCCTATCTACTCACGTCTGTTGTCACCTGAACTGCAGATAAGCTTCTCTTCCCAAAGCTCTGCTCTGGAACTGTCTGCCCTGGTTGTAGCTTCCACAGTGTCAGCTTCCACTGCTAGCCGCCCAGGCCCCATCATCATTTACTTGTTTGCATCCCAGGCTCTTCTATTAAATGTTCATTAAACGTTCTACGATCCATCCAGAGCAACCTTGTCAGAACAGAGAGCGAAAAAGCAAATATCTATCTTCTCTCTTGTCATTTCTCTCAGATGAATGAATTAAATATTTTTATTGCCTCGAAGATTAATTATCTTCTGTCCCTGGGCCAGCTTTAATATTCTAGCTGTATCTTCTTATGACAGGGACCTGGCAGTTGGAATCTCTGCCCCTGCTCTAAATCTCTTTGGCCAGGTTTCTCCACATCTCCATACTATGTTGGCTTCTGCGGTGAGTCACTGTCCATGGGTTCTGAGAAATTGGAGTCTGACCTGTAGGATTTAGTCTAAGTACTGAATCAAAGATCTCAGAACTCTGAGACCTCCTGAAACCTTCTGGTTCTTTCTGACGTGTGAGATATTGTTATTGCATCTAAGAAATAAAACACCCAAGACCCAGAGAGTTTAAGTGACTAACCCAAGGTTACCCAGATCATAAATTTTGGACCTTAACACCACACTAGGTTTTAGGCTATAAATGCACTTTATCTTGTCCACATAAGCCTTTATTTGAAGAAGACACCAATTCTCCGAATTTCTCTTTGCACATAGAACAACTCAGACGTGTTTTTTCGGTACTATGCCTTGTCAGTGTAAGGAAAGGCAGCCCAGAAGAGGTGACCTCCTCCCAGGCAGGTGATGTCTGATGGGTAGGTGGACAGCCTGGTTTTTTTTGCTCCTCAGAGAGCTCCTGGAGTCAGCATGTGGGACACTTGGTCCTACACGACTCTTGTTCAGTGGACCTTGTAGGCCCTGTGTACAAAAGGAGGTTTTTGTTTGTTTCTAAAGTAGTTTCTCAGGCCCTCAGGACTACCAGGTACTAAGGTACCAGGTACTCATCTCTGCCTGCGTTCCACCTCAGACTCCATTAATTTGGGTCCTTCCCACATGTGCTGCTCCCTGCATGTCCTCCCTACCTCCGAGCAGTCCCTTGGTTCTCCAGTTCTTCTGTCTTCCTGATTCCTGACTTGGGGCTCTAGGAGACTCAGCTGGTCAGAATTCTCCACTCATGTAGCCTGTCAGCACTCATCAACCCTGTCATTTTTTAACTTGGGCCTGCCTTGCAAATCCACCCATTCCTGGCTGCTCCCTTGTGGCTGTCACCAGTCACAGCCAGGCATTGGTGTCCTCTTCCTCCAACCACTGTGGCAGCCTCTTAGTGATCTCCTGGTCTATAGTCCTTCATCCAGCCTGCAGACTCATAGAGTCTAAGCACTGACCCACTTTTGAGTCTTAGACTCCCTGAAACTACCAGGCCAAAACATTCCAGCTCCTTCATAATCTACTGTTCCATCCCCAGTATGAGTTGTTTATACCAGTCAGACTGGGTCACTCACCTCTCCTACATATGTGGTGATTCTTTGCTCATTCCTTCCTTCCTTCTCTCCCTCCTTCAGTGAAAAACTATAATAATCTTTCCTTGCAAACCATAAAGCATGCAAGCTTTTATTTGTTTAACAAGTACTCTGCTGTGTGAAAAGTAAGAAAGGGGTTTGGGATTTAGTGACTCCCTACAGTGTGCCGATAATTTGCGTATTTTATCTTAAACCTTTTGATTTTCCTGTGAGTTGAGTTGTGTTCATATTACAGATGTTGAAATGGAGGCCCTGAGCAAAAAGCATGTGCTCTTCTGCTATACTGTGGACCTGGTGCTAGAGATAGAGTGGTAGACAGGAGCTAAAAGTCTCTAGGCTGGCAGGAGGGATAGAGCAAGCTCATAAACAGCTGTCATGAAAGAAAATGCTGTTGTCCTAAGAGCTATAGATATAGCACTCTAGAAATTCTGAGGATGGTGAGATTTCTTCTAGCTAGGAGATAGGGAAGACTTCATGGAGAAGGTAGGTTTTCACTGAGTGTGAAGGATGGGCAGTAATTTGACCAAAGGACCTGGGAGGCAGGATATGAAAGGGGGGACTAGCATAGAGGCCCAGAGCGGGAAATGCCCTTGGTAGCACAAGAGATCATCAGTGAATGGTACACTTTGGTCAGAATACACAGTTCTCTTTGGGGGAGACGTAGCAGGCTCCCCAAAGGAGAGCTGTAGCCTGTTCACAGATGGACTTAAATGTTTGGTGAGGAGACTCATGGTATGCTCTCTAGGCACAGGGGAGCCATTGGCAGGTTTTGAGCAGGAGAGTTACTAGTTGAAGCTGAGATTTAGGAATATTACCTTGGGCACCCAATGAATTGGAGAGAAAGGAAACAACAGAAAAAGGAAATAATTAGAAGCTATTGCAATTGTCCAGTACAGATGTTCTGAGGGTCTGAAATAGCACATTGACAAGGGGGTGGATAAGAGAGGCAGCGTAAGAGCAGTACCAGGGAGACAGAATTCTAGAATTTGGTGGTTGGCAGGGCTGATAAGTGAGAGGAGGATTCCTGGGTACTTCTGAGGTGACTGTGAAGATGGTGGCGAGAGCACCCAACAGAAAAAGGAGGGTCAGGAGGGTAAAGGGATTTGGGGGTGTGTGGGGTGGGGGATGGTATGTGGTTCGTTCTGTTTTGTTCAGGTGGAATTTTAGGTGCTAACGAATTGCTTATTTCACATTTGTGCTCAGTGCTCTTCACCACTCTTGGCCATCATTCCTGATCGCCTCTGTCCTTCCTCTTTACTAAGAGAACTCCCGGCCGCTTTTTATGGTCCGGTTGAATGAAACCTCAAAAGGATTATCTTTGAATTTCTGATGCATCGTCCAGGCCACTCAGTATTTCCCAAGTCCAGTCTCCTGAGCATACACACAGTTATGTGTATGCCTCATACACATAACTATACCTGGAATATGTGGGATGAGCACCTGATGGTTACAACTGACATAATCACAACAATAGTTCATGTTTGTTTGAATGTTTATAGTTGGTAAAGCACTGAGAATGGTCAGAAGCACATTGCATTTCCCTGCCAGCCCACCCCATGTAGGGCCACTGAACTACTGACTTAGTAAGTGAAAAGATTATTGGGGAATAAATGGTAGATTTAACTTTACTAACAAATGCAGTTGAAGACATTAGTATGTACCGGATGGGAAAGCTAGGATGATTTGTAGCCACTATAATGAGGTAGACTCTGTTAGAAAGAATGGTCAAGTTTTAAAACATATTCTAAATGATACCAATGCTAAGATTGATATTTTCTGGTATTCAGAATAAAGACTCTTAGCATTATACTTGGCATATAGCACTCAACAAATGTTGAATTATATTATTACTGATGGAAAATTTGAAAATGTGAAAGGGAAAAAAAGCCATTGTTTAGGACCATTGTGATTAATATGGAAATTAATGCTTTTAAAATGCCATGTAGGAGTCTAAAATTATTGCTAGTTGATGAATATAAAAATATTTGTTTGCTCATAAGGTTATCAGAGCTGACACAGAGAGAATCGAGTTCAGAAAATTTCGGAAGAGTTGGTTTTCTCTTCTAATTTTTTTTTTCTTTGATGGAGGATAATAGAGGTCTGGGGGAAAAAAAGATTGCTTCCCTACTTCAACAATTTCCCACTTCCCCTCTTGTTTCTCTGGGCCATCGGATCTCCAAATGAATAAACAGGCAAGTGAACTAGCATGTAAGTGTCTACTTTGTCCAAGGCACTAAATATAGGTAATTGAATTCAATCCTCAGGATAGTCATGTGAGGTTATTGCTTTAATTCCAGCTATGCAGATGAGGAAATTGAGGCTCACACAGTCTTAGTAATTTGGCCAAGTTCACAGAATGAATAGGCGATGGGATCAGAGGTGAAGCTTGCTTTTATCCGGACTTCTGCAGCAGCCTCCTGACAGCCTGTGATTGAGAGCCTTGCTGCTGCTTGTGGCAGAGGGTGGCAGCTTATGTTTACAGCTTCACACTAGAGCTGCTGGAACAAGTAGCTCATTCAAAAATATTTGACCTCTGCTTTGCTTGAAGGCAGGGCCAGAATCCCGAGTTCCTCTGTCACCATTGCTCTCTGCTATTTATTGTAAATCTTTTTATAAGTGTTAAATTATTGGGAATACTCAATTCTCCCAGTATGGCCTCTCTGTAAATGGGACACACTGTTAAAAAGAACTGGACAAGAGAAATCTGTGGCATAGCTATTTATTTATTTATTTATTTATTTATTTATTTATTTATTTATGAAAGCATAAGCAAGGGGGGAGAGGCAAAAAGAGTGAGGGGAAACAGACTCCCCACTGAGCAGGAAGCCAGATGCAGGGCTCAACCCCATGACCCCAAGATCATGACCTGAGCTGAAGGCAGGCACTTCATCAACTGAGCCACTCAGGTGCCTCTATGTCATCATGGCTTTTTGAAAACTTGATTATTCAACCCTTTGGAATGAGAGTTGTAAGGTTTCAAATTGTGCTTTAGATAGAACATTTACCCACATTAGGGTTAGGGGCTCATGGGGCCTTCTGTCTTATTAGAGTGTCAGAGAAAGAAGTGAATGGGCCTCCTTGATTCCAGTTCTGGACTGAGGATGCGGAGGGAGGCAGAGAAGTCAGATGGTAAGGAGGTGGGACCAGTCAGCCCCCACCCCCGCTCCAATCCTGGCCTTTTTATACTATAAATTACATTTGTCTATCTGCTTTCTATCACTATAAATCAGATTCATTTTTCCTAGAGTTTCATATTAATGGAATCATATAGTATGTACTTTTTTGTGTCTGGTTTCTTTCATTCAGCCCACTGTGTTTGAGATTCATCCATGTTATGTGAACCAGTGGATGGCTCCTTCTTATTGAGTAATATTCCATCATATGATACACCACAGTTTGTTTAATTCATTTACCTATTATCTTAGTTTTCTCTTGCTGCATAACAGATTGTCACAAACATAGTTCTATAGGTCAGAAGTCTGGGTAGGTTCAGCCAGGTTTTCTGCTCAGGATTTCACAAAGCCAAAATCAACACATCAGCTGAGCTGGATTCTTATCTGAAGATGCTGAGAAGAGTCTGCTTCTAAACTCCTTCAGCTCATTGGCTGTAGGACTGAGGGCCCTGTCCTTGCTGGTTGTTGGCCTGAGGTTGTTCTCAGCAACTAGGTGCGGCTCTCCAGTCCTTGCATACAGCACCTCTATCTTCAAGGCCAGCTACTGTGCCTCCAATTCTTGTGCTTCAAATCTTGCTGGATTCTTTTGCCATCAGCTGGAGAAAACTCCGTTTCTAAAGGGTCTGTATGATTACATTTGGCCCACCTGGAAACAACCCTTCCATTTTTGGTAGACTTTCATTTTTAGAATGCCCTCTCTGATATTAAGGAGTATTTTGACATTTTAAGCACTTCTGTCCATTGATCCTCACTCTGTCATCTCATCCTGCAATCTGATTCCCCTTCTCCGTGTGTTGTGGCCCTTGTAACATCCAAGTTTTCTCTTCTCCAGCTTGAAAACACTCATTTCCCCCTTTACTTTTTACACGACATGTTGCAGCAGAACAGAAAGTGTACTCTCTTAGAATCACATGCATAATTGGATTGAAATTCAGCTATGCCACCTACTAACTGTGATGTTGGACCAGTTAACGTCTCTGAACCTTGATTTCCTTATCTGTGCATACTTTATAGGATTAATTCACAGATTACATGAGTTAATGCATGCAAAGCTTTTAAGCACCTTCCCTGTCACATAGACACTCAATATACGTTAGCCAATATTATTACTTCCATATTGTTACCCTTTTCGCATTTTGTTCTTTTTCTGCTGGATGTGATCTATTTTGTCAGTGACCCTAATAAAATGTACTGCCTGAATCGTGTAAGTGCCTTAAAGAGGTTTACCGTCATTTATTCAATAATTCTACTTTAGAAAATTCATGCCAAGGAAATAATCAGAATGTAGGCAAAGATTTTTGTTCCAGAATGTTCATCAAAACACAGTTTATAATGGCAAAATATTGAAAGCAATTTGAGTATCCAACAGTAGGGAAATAATGAAATTAGGGTTAAGGGTACATTTCTATGATTCAATAAAGCTGTAAAATCACAATTTCAATGAAAGTAATGACATAGGAAACAACATGATGTTAAGTGCAAAAGTCATGATATAAAACTGAATATATAGCATGACCCCAACTATGTTTCTGAAATTACATAAATTTTGTTAATGCACAAATAATGATAGGGAAAAGATTGGAAGGAAATATACCACGTGTTAATAGTAGGTGGTGGGATTATAGGTGTTTTAAAGTTTTCCTCATTTTTTTTTGCCATACTTGTATATTACTTCTATAATCTGAAAAAAATGAGTGAGCTTTATTTAAAAATTATTTTGTGTTTGTAGCCCAGCACAGAACCTAATAATCTACAACTTTGTCTTGAACCAGAAGAGTGGCAGAGTCACATTGTAGATCAAGGAGGTACCTCTGAGGGTCACTCAGCTGGGAACTGGAGCGAAGACAGTGGGATGCTAGCAAGCTGCCACCTGGGGACAGGCCAGCAGCACTCATCAGCCTGCTGACTTGTGGGGCTGCACTTGGGAAGGAAGGCTGGCAGGCTGGGTCACGTGGCCCCCGTTGCAGCAGATACAGTCCTCATTGGTAGTGCCTTGCTCATCGTTCAAGTGCACACACTTGTTGTGATAAGCTTTGGTCTCTGTCACCATCTAATCTGTATTCTTGACTTTTTAATCCCAGAAAGAATAACACTTTAGAATGTGGGCCTCTAGATTTTGTTTTGTTTTAGTCTAATCAAAAAAGCAAAAGTGATCCATTATGTGAGGAGCTCCACCTGGCCCCTTGGTCTAGGACCACGTTCAGGTACTCCTGCCCCATGCCTGGCGATGGCCCAGCAAGCTCTGCTGTGTAGCTGCAGCAAAGGGAAAGATTTCTTGGGCCTTGTGTATAAATGGCTCTGGGTTAGCCTGGCAGCTTGTTTCTTACTGTTACTATTATGGGGGATAGAATCAAGGTAGGAGGGTCTGTGCCATCTCCCTCCACACACTAGGGGGTTCACTTTCTTATTGTTTCCACCCTGGGGGGCCACCCAGGGCTTTTCCTCAAAGCCTTGTGGGGTTTACCTGTCTTGTCCTGGGAGGCCATTCTGTTTATCCATTGACTCAAATTCTGAATATCTGAAGGATAATCTAGTTTCTGAATTCAACTGTTATTTACAGAGCCCCAAGCATTTAGGAAACCCCAGTAAAGAGCTGAGGAAATTCAAGGATGAATCCAGTATCCTTCCTCTCACATTTCCTGGGTACCTACTCTGTGTAGACTCTGAGCCAAAGAGCTGTGGGGGTTAGGCATGCAGATGAGTGACTTCAAATATGTGTTTGGGACCTACTATGTGCAGGGCGCTGTGTGAGCCATTGAGGAAAGAGATTACTAATACCCAGTCCTCATGTTTAAGAACGTTATAATCTATGTAATCTAGGGAGAGACAAACTTGTGAACCACTTAATAATAGGAGGAGTAAGTGCTATTCCTATAGCAGAACCCAGAGGAGGGAGCAATTAGTTCTGATGTGCCCTGGCCACTTACAGCTATGTTTTTAGTCAAGGCATTTAACCAATCTGTGCCTCACTTGATCTATCGAATGAAGGCATAATGAGTTAATTCACCTACTTTCCTAGAATGGGATTTAGTAGTCAGTAAGTGCCTTTTGTTCTCCTTTTCTCCCCTCTCCCTCCTTCCCAAGGAGGAGTGGTGAAGGTTCCCTTCCCCAAGGGGGCAGCATGAGCCACACATGATGAGGAGTGGATGTAGGATGCTGTGCTTGGGGTCCAAAGAAGTGCCGACATATAAGTATTTGTGGATGATTCTACTGGGGAAAGAGGCTGGGGGACCACACTAGCGCCAGACCATGGAGGATCTTCAGTACCAGACAGGAATTTGGGCTTGGGCAATGGGGAGCACAATGGTCCGCATGTACTTGAGGAAGAACAGGGAGAGATTGGAGAGGAGAGGAGCACCCGGGAAGCTGCTTCACATTCCAAGTCAGAGCCACGGCCAGAGCTAGGACCCAGACCATTTCTCTGACTCCCTCAGTGTGACAGAGGCTGAGGATGAGATTTAGTTCTCTTTAGTTCTCTTCCATGTGGGTTTCTTGCTAAAGGAACATTGGCTCGAGTGACAGTTTATCCCATGTGTGTATTTGTGTCCTCTCTTTCTTTTCTGAAGATTTAACAGTGATAGAAGGCATTATCTAATGCACAGAGCATCTTCATGTTTCTCCAGTTGTCTCAATGATATCTTTGACGGCAATTTTTCACTTTGATCCAGGACCCAGGATCATATACTGCGTTTTGTTGTCATGTCTTTTTGCTTCCTTTAATCTGGAATAGCTTGTCTTTATCTTCTATGACATTGATATTTTTTAAGAGTACAGGACAGTTGTTTTGCATAATAGTGCTCAATTTGGTTTCATCTGATTTTCCTTCATGATTGGATTTCACATAGGCACTTTGGGCAGGAATGCTAAATAAGTGATATTGTGTCTTTAATGCATTGCACAGAAGAATGTCAGTTTATCCCATTATTAGGGATACTGACTTAGATCCCTTGCCTGGGCAAGGTGGTGTTGGCCTCCTTTCTCTGCTACAGTTACCATTTCTCCTTTGTAACTAAGAAATGATCTGTGAAGAGATACCCTGAAATTATGTAAATATTCCATTCCACTTTAGACTTCTGCCCAGTAATTTCAACATGCATTCATGATTCTTGCCTGAATTTATTATTATTGCAAAATCATTTTCTTTCCCAAGTATTCCTTTACGTTTATTACTGTTGACATCATACGCTAAGGAAGAGCTGTCCCTTTTCCCCTATTTGTTTATTATTCAGGAAGTACTTATGAATTTTTATTTTATTCAATGAGTTATAATCTAATACTGTCATTATTCATTCTGATGTTCAAATTCTTCCTGATTTAGTCAGTGGAAAACCCTTCTGGAAAACCTGGTATCCTTTTGACATTTCCCTGTCATGTTTTGATCACTTCCTTACTTCCTGGCACAAATAGATGTTCCAGGCTCAAATTGTTCTTTCCCTGTCCCAATCCTGAAATCAGCCATTTCTCCAAGGAGCTCTGATTCCTCTTAGTCAGATAGTATTTAAAAGCCAAGATTGGTGTACCAAGTGAACTCAATGCTGTTAGGGTGTCATTGCTTCTAGGAAATTTCATATTGATTGAACTTCGTGTGTGTGTGTATAAAACTGTAAGTTCACACTGATACCTCTCATTCAAATCCCATGTCCACAGTGTTCCTCTTTGCCATCCCTTATTCCATATTTGTGCTTTCTTTGTCTACAGTGAAAACTCTGGCTTCCAGAGACATTAATATATTTCCTTAGTTGCACAGTCCTACAATAATACAAAATACTTTCAGAATTGATACATACGTACTACTATGGAAAAAAAAAGAATCCACTAATTAAAGTTTTTTTTTTTTACAGCTCTTTTTGTTTCTAGATGGAAATTATTTAGTCAAAGAACTTTGTTTAAAAGTTTTAAAGGGAGGGGCACCTGAGTGGCTCAGTCAGTTAAGTGTCTGCCTTCAGCTCAGTCGTGGTCCCAGGGTTCTGGGATCAAGCCCCACATCAGGCTCCCTGCTCAGTGGGGAGTTTGCTTCTCCCTCTTTCCCTTGACCCCTGCTCATGATCTCTCTCTCTCTCCCAAATAAATAAAATCTTCAAAAAAAAGTTACTAGGGGTACATCTGGGTGGCTCAGTCTGTTAAGCATCCAACTCTTGATTTTGGCTGAGGTCATGATCTCAGGGTCCTGGGATGGAGGCACCTCCCCTTTCCGTGGGGCTCCATGCTCAATGGAGAGTCTGCTTGGGATCCCTCTGCCCCTCACCTGCTCACTCATGCTCACACACTCTTTCTCTCTCTAAAATAAAACAAATCATTTTAAAAAGTTACTAGGATTAGTTACTTTTTTCCCCTTTATAACAGTTATATGACTTATTTGAAATAAGTTTTGCCTATTTTTGAGCTTCGTGTAAATAGAGTCACACACTGTTTACCCTTCTGTATCTGATTTCTTTTGTTCACCAAAGTTCTTGAAGATTTATCCATGTTGTGAATAGCAGTTTATTATAAAATATTCTTTTTTTATTATAAAATATTCTGAATATACCACACTTTATCCATTTTGCTGCTGATGAATATTCGGTTAATTTTATGTTTGTATTTATTATGAATAAAACTGCTATGAACATTCTTACACATGTCTTTGGATGGGATAAAATAATCATTCATTTTGGGTACCTGGTTCTCCTGGCATCTATATATCTATCTATGTTTACCTTTGGTAGATAATGCCAAATAGTTTTTCAAAGCAGTTGTTGAATTTATATTCCTGCCAGCAGTGTAAGAGTTTTCCAGTTATTCCACATCCTTGCCAGCATTTGGTAATGGCAGTCTTTCTAATTCCAGCCCATCTTGGCTATTAGGGCAAGAGTTCAATTGTTTTTGAGAAAGATGCTATGCTATAGGGTGTTTAACTGTCCTGATTCTGTTAATTACCTGTATTTGAAGTTGGTTGTTCAGCGCACATGGTTCTATGCTGTTCTCAAGAGTGTAAATAACTTAATGGTGTGCCTTTCCTGAAATCTAGATGCATTGTTGCATTAGGTGCTTTTGGTAAAGATCAGAGGTAGTCTTGAGTTACTCTGGTATTGTAAGAATGGGTATAAGTTGGCAAAATAGGTAAAGCGAATGCTGGAAGGTCATTTAGAACACAAGCTACCTCGGCAGCCCAGACCCTCTTATGCCCTCAGCAGTAGGATCAAGAAATCTCATATTCTAGTGACTTAGCTACTCTTCTCTACTTTGACTATTCCTGTTGTCCTGGCTCCTCTGCCTGTTGCTGCTCCTTTCATTAACCTTTCTTGTGTCTGTTTCTTCCAGCTACCAACTAAAGGACTCACTCCCTACAATCACTTACAGGCAGAATTTTCACATCAGGCCACTTCACAGGGTATAGCTAATCTATGCGTTAACCTCCTTAGAGACAGGTATCTGTCCATAGTCCATCCACGCCAGTTAGGTATGGGCACAAGAAACAGGAGTACCTGGTATCAACATGGCAACTTAGGAGAAAGGAATTCCCTTGAAGTGAGGAAAGCAAGCATTCTGAGTGTCTGCTAGTTTAACTGTGTATATTATATTCTAATTCAGCAGACATTTCTTTAGCTCTCTCCTTTTTTTTGCCAATAGGGTAACTCTGTTGGAAAGGGAAATGAACCTATGCCAGTTCCTTTTATATGTTCCTAAATTGTATATTTTTATATATCGTGGACACATATCTGTAGAACAGTGTTCAAGCTCAAAGTAAATTTTATTCTGTAGATTGGGGGGAATGGGGGCATGAACAGGTTTTAGTATGTATGAGATCTATTTGGTTATTATTCTGTTTTAAAGATGAGGGAACTGAAATCCAGAGAGGCAAAGAGATTTGCCCAAGGCTACGTGACAAGGAAGTGGCAGGGCTAAGACTCAACATCCAGGTCTTCTGGGTCTGTAACTCCTACCCCACACTGACTGGGGAGACATGCCCTACCCCAGTACCCAAATTATTAATAGTACAAAGGAGAGCTGACAAGAGTAAACTCCAGCCAAGGCAAGTGGTAGGATTTGAGAGATCTGGGAGGCTTCCTCAAGGCAGTGGGTTTGGAACGGAGTCTTGTAGGCTTCGGGTTCATAGTATATGAAGAGAGAATGGTGCAAAAGTGGGGAAACAGATTTCCCAGGGACAGAGAAGCTACATAGGTTTCTATGTAGCAAAGGAGAGAGAGAGAGAGAGATACACCAGGTGTGGTAGGAAGTTAGGAGGCTTTGAGACTATGACAGCTTCCAAATAAAAAATCAGATTATGACATGACAGAAGAAAGCTTGAAGTCATTTAGGTGGCTTTTTAAAAAGTCCAGCATGGGGGCATCTAGGTCCCATCTCAGCCATTTTAGTGTCTGACTCTTGGTTTCAGTTCAAGTCATGATCTCAGGGTCCTGGGACTGAACTTCCCCACTGGCGCTCAGTGGAGAGTCTGCTGGAGAATTCCCTTCCTCTTCCTCTGCCCCTGCTCCCGTACATGAGCATTCTCTCTCTCTCTCTCTCTCTCTCGCTCGCTCAAATAAATAAATCTTTTTTTTTTTTAAGAGTCTAGCCTGGAATGAAAAGGACTGAAGATGGAGCAGCTAGAGATTAAGACAGATTTGAGAATCTTTGGGAAGGCAGAACTAACAGGGTGGAGACAGACTAGGAGGAGGTAGAGAGCTGCCACTAGAGAATTTGAGCTTCAGTGATGGGGGTGGTCTGGTGCCGGGATCAGAAGAGGAGGGACAGTATGTATAGTGGGGAAGCCCACAGGCTTTGGATCAAGGCTGACTTGGGTGCATAGCCCCTTGTGACTTGGGACCAGTGATTTAGCTCCTCTGAGTTTGCTGACCTGTTGAGTAAGGGACACAGATTCCCACTTCCCAGAGTAGCTGTGAGGATGTGAGGCAGTGCAGGGAGAGTGAAATTCTATGATGCCACATGCCTGGCATCCAGGCATTTACCAAATCTTAGCTCCCTTCCTCCACAACCCAATCTCTCAGAGGAAGTAGTAGAATGTACTTTAAGACTCATCTTCTTATATGAAATATACTTCAGGAAAAAAAAAGTAATTGTCTTTACAGGGAAAATGGGTTCTTTGGGAACCCAATCAATGGGACTTTGAATTGGAGGACAGATGGAGCCTCTTATTTTTTAGCCTCCTTTGACATCTAGGCTTCAGTTAAAAATTGAAGCCCTCACAAAGGAGTTAGAAGTATCTTTGCAAGGCTAAGTACTTCCAAAAGCAAGCACCTGTGCTGCCTCTCTGCTGCCTCGATGACCTCCATTTGGGGCTATTTCTGAGCCTAGGGGTAAAACTCCATTGGCTGACAGGACCGCAGCTTTCTGTAAAACATGCCCAGCGTCCCAGCCTGCTTTTATAACAGGTTTGGAAATTCTAGTTGTCTCCTCAGACTTGTACACACAGCAGCTGGGTTTGGGCAGGGTTCTAGCAAAGGCTGCACTGAGGCACCCATTCCCTTCCCTGGTAACCCCCGCCGTCGGGAGGCCGCCTCTCTGGAGCTGCTCCCAACACGCTTCTCCTGCAGGCGGTGGTGCCTGCCAAAGACTCTCCGAGGCGCGGAGCCCAGGCTTCGAATCCCTCCTCCGAGTCCCCGGGAATGGCCCGCCTCCGCCAGGCTCCTGGTTGCCATAGCATCCGCGGGCACACGGGCCCATTGGCACAGGGCGGGAACCAATCAGAAGGCCCGCTGTGCTCCTGGGTGGTCCCAGGGCTGCCAGGGGGGCTGCTCCCTGGAAGATGACGGTGGCTCCAGGCCAGTGACACAGGACTGGCCCAGGCCCCGCATCCTCTCCTTGGGATGTCAGTGCTACTTCCCCTGAGTCCTGGTGACACCTTCCCTGCTCACCCCGTCCCCCAAGAGTTGAGCAATCTGGTGGAGTTACCCGCTAGGGAGGGCAGGGGAGAAGCTTTGTTGCCACTTTACAGCCTTTCCCCCTGGAAAAAGCTCTAGAGCAGCTTCTTGATTGGTCCAGAAGTGGGCGCTCCTAGCCCCAGGAAGATGTTTGGGCCTTTGTGAGTCTAAGGCCGCCCCAGCCTTAGGATCCCTTGCTAATAGGCACATGGTTTCCAGATCTAGGGAACTGGAACTAGGTGGGCGGTTTATTTCTATCCTGTTTGCCAACAGGAAGGTTAAAACGATTGGGAGGACGGGAAAGTTGAATCTGAAAGATCATAGAATCCTGCACCTCCACTGGCTGTAAGAGACTGAGCAAGTTACTGTACTCTCTGAACCCCAGTCGCCCGATTTGTATAAACAGTTATAACAAAAGAACCTCTCTGCTAGGGTTGGGGTAAGTTTAAATGAAATAATACAGGCAAAGCAGTTAGTCCGGTGGCTGGCCATAAGCACTCAGTAAGGGGCAGTCACCTGTTTTTAGAAGCGGTACAACAGTACTGCCCAGAGCTAGAGAACTTACATAATAACATTTGACAGATGTTTTCACCTTCATCTAATTTTTGTTTATTCATCTAATTTAGTTATTCATTCATTTAACCCATTAGTGCATTCAGCATATAGTCTCTAGGCATCTACTCTCTGTACTATTCCAATTTCCGTCTACGTGCTACCGAAGTGAGCACATACTGCCTGGGCATCTAATGCCAGTCAGTTCATCCCTGTCCAGCCGTACCTAGTGGGATCCAGCCCCCAGGCCGGTTGCCACTTTCTTCACAAGAACTGATGGAGTCTAGCCTGGCAGAAGGCTCTCCAGGAGATCTTGGCCCCATGGCAGTTGGGGGTTTGGAAATTGTTTTCTGCAGCTCTGCCTCCTGTGGCTGAGGGGCCTGAACAGAGCAGTCAGTACAGGTTTCCACAGCTGCTTTTGTTCCCCTCACTTGTGGGGAGGAGTGCCCCCTTCTCCTGAAGGCCCCAATTGGAAAGCTGGAACCTACTTTCTCCGTAGTGGGACTCCCGTCTCCTGGGACTGACCTCCTTTGTTGGCCCACTGGACTTTGCCATCTGGAGTTCCTGAAGCAATCCGACTGTAACTTTTCAGGCTCCTATCACCTCCACACTGTGTTCTTGTAGCGCTGTTCCCTTCCTGGCCTCCCTGTGCATCTCAGCACCCGGCTCCAGTTTGGCTGGAGTGATCACACCACTACTCATGCTTGTTTGGGATCATCTAACTTCTCTGGGCCCCTCATCTTTGTACCCCTCACCCCTCCAACTTCATGCCCCCATATACTTGGGCTGTGTGACAGAGACAGGGGGAGGGGAGGCACTCTCCTGGCACGTCTGAGTGACAGAGGTGCTTCACACATGCACACTTCATAAATAGACTTCTCATGTGTGATGAGGCCGTGCTGTTGGGAGCAGGTCAGGTGGAGCAGCTGGCTCCACTGCGAGCATCACCAGGAGGTGATGTTTGGGCAATCTTAAAGGATTTAGCTAGGTAGACAATGGGAGAAAGGGAATTCCAGTCAAGGAAAATAGCATTCACAAAAGCCTGAAATTGCCTCATGTTCTTAGATAAAATATAATGTGTGAATGGGGAAAAAAAAAAAAAGGGACTATGTTATTTGGGGTTGAGTGTTCATGAGTAGCAGAGGGAAGAAGTGAGGCCAAAAAGCTGAACAGGGACCTTCTCATGCGCACCTTGAAAGCCACCACTGGGAGCCTGGGAACGGCTTTACACAGGGGCCTCACATTCAGATTTATATGCTAGGCAGGTGAGACAAATGGCTGTGAGGGGATGGATGGTCTCATTTGTTCGCTAGCAAATTCTGTGAGGCAGACGGGTCGACACTATTATCTACTTGTTACACTTGAGAACACTGAGGCCCGAGCAGTTAAATATCTTGCCAAAGGTCTCAGAGCCAAGAGCCAGAGAGCCGAGCACCTCGGACGCACCTGGCTTCCTGGCTCTGAATCTCTTCCTCCTGGGCATGCTGCCATTGTGAACAGAGTCTTCTAGAAAGCTGCCTGCAGCTTCATAGCGGGTAGATGCTGACAGGAGCAATATGAAGCCCATGGTCATTGATACGATCTTGCTGAAGGAGTGTAGCACTGGGATTTTGCGGCCTGTGGTCTTCAGTCTCCTGACCCATACGCCAGGGCACAGGCAGCAAGGCGCAGCGGGGAGCTGTGAGCCTCAGGCCCTGCAGTGCTCGGCAAACTCCATTCATCAGTGCCTCGCTCATTAATTCAGAGCAGCATCTGCCGCCTGGTGCTGGCATTTGTCAGTGGCTTGTTTCTGCAAGCCCCCGGTCTTCCAGGTTGGTCAGCTCTGTAGTCCGCAGCCCCAGGCTGAACCCTGGCAGTCAGAGGCTGGCCCCTTCTCTGTCTGCGGTTTGTAAAATGAAATAACTTTATTTTTTAAAAAAGTAACATCTAGCAACACAGAACACAAGCTTAGAGATCAGACAGGTGTAGCTCTTGAGTTCTGCTGCTGCCACATAGCTAGCTATGGGCCTCAGTTTTCTTATCTCTAAGGTGGGCGCAAACCTCCCTGGAAGGATTATTGGGATGATTAAGATGAGATGATGTTTACCGAGTGCCTTCACATGCTGCTTGGCTTTTATACATCCTCAATATTTAATGACTTTAATTCCTGCTGTTATTGCTGCACGACTACTGCCGCCATCACAGTTAAAGACTCTTTGAAAAACAGAGAACAGAAGAAAAAATATATTATAATCCTACCATCATGATGCAACTACCATCATAATTTATATTTCCTTCAACTCTTTTTTCCTCCCACAACTCCAGAACATATCAGATTTTATAGCATATTTATTTTATAGCCATATTTATTCATTATTTTTCTTCTGTAGTGGGTACATTTATTTTTCCTATGTTGACTAATTTGTTTCTGACTATAAGATTACTGTATAAAATTTAGAGAACATAGAAAAAGCAAAAGGACAAACCATACTTTTAATGCATACCTCATTCCTAGCCCTGAGGCTATCACTATAGACTTTTTTTTTTTTTTTAGATTTTATTTATTTATTTGAGAGACAGAGAGTGAGCGAGAGAAAGCATGAGCAGGATGAGGGGCAGAGGGAGAAGCAGACTCCCCACTGAGCAGGGAGCCCAATGCCAGGCTCGATTCCAGGACCCCAGGATCACGACCTGGTGCAAAGGCAGATGCTTAACCGACTGAGCCACTCACGTGCCCCTACTATAAACTTTTGATGTATCTTCTCCAGTCTTTTGTTGTATTTTATTACAGAGTCAAGATCACATTACATATGCAGTTTGTAAATGATTTTTCAGTTCATAGGATATCATGAGCATTTTTCTTTGTTGTAAGCATTATTTTTCAAGGCTACGTAAGAGTCCATCAGATGGCTCCACCATAATTTACATAAGCATTCCTCTGTTGCTAGACATCTAAGTTCTTTCCAATTCCTCAGTCTAAGCAGCTTTTTATGAGGGAACCTAGGGACCCAGCCTCAGTGTAACCAGGAAGCATAAAGTGAACTTGTGCTGTGTGTATGGTCCTGGGTGAAAGAAGGTGGAACCCGTCAGGCAAATTAGACGCTGAGCCTGCCTCAAGAGAGTTCAGAGGGAAATATTTATTGGTGTGAAATATGCAGGTGTTTCTTTGCCCCACACTGTCAGGGAGTTCACCTAAGTGCAGGTATCTCTATTCCTGTGGAAGCTGGGATCTGGAACACGCAGCTTTTACAAAGACAAAAGTCTCAGAAGCTTTACTGACCCTTCTCACCTACCAGTGTGCTATTAGGCCTCCAATACTCAAATGTCTTTTGAGCCTGTTACCTTGACTGCCAGGGGCCTGTACTAATGACCTTTGAATATCACTTCCAAGTGGTTTTCACTGGGAAGGGGTGAGAAGCTACAGCATCAAGAAAGGAACTTGCATGAGCCTCAGGAGAATCAGAGATCTCCCAAGCCTCAGGAGAATCAGTCTTTGTTTTGATGCACACTTGCTCCGGCATCCGAGGCCAGTTATTTCCTCTTACCAAGCCTCTGTTTTCTCCTCACAACGTAGAAAGATTGGACTAGATGATCTCCAGGGCCATTCCAGCATTGATGTTCCGTGGGGACCTGAAGTCTTCCTCTTGCTAGGAGCTGAAGTGAGCATCCTGATAAAGGCCACAGGATGCTTCTCCAGAGTCCAGAGTTTCTTTTAATTAGTGCCTGGGGAAGCACTGATGCTTTTATATTCCCACTTCCTCCTGGTAGCGGCTGGGCTGAGTAGAGACTGAAAGGCAGGAAGTGCTGCTCGCTGGGTGAAAACACTAGAACCCCAAAGGATTGTCTCTTATGTAGTAGGTATTTTTTCTTTCATGTACTTGGTTTTTTCATTCGTTCTCTTACTTAGCAGATGTTAACTGAGCCCCAGACCTTATACAATCCAGAGGTGAATGAGACTCAGGCCTGTTCTCAAGACATATGCAGTCTAGTGAGAGACAGGAACAAGTGTAAAGGTAATAAAAGAATTGCTTTGATGGGGGTACAGAGAAGTTGCATAATAAAGGGAGCACTTGAGTCTACCTAGAAGCGGGGGAGTCTCAGTGGACACAATGAGGCTTTAAAGGATGAGTGCAAGTTTTCTAGGCAGACAGTCGAGGAGAGGGCATTCCAAATAGAGGAGCCACATGTGCAAAGGCCCGGAGGTATGAGAGTACATGTCGTGTTCTTTGTGTGACTGGAGGTGAAAGGGACAGTGAAGCAGGTGAAGTGACTTGAGAAAAAGTCAAGTACTTTTCCTTGGACAAGGAATTTTCTTTCTCTAATATAACTTACTATTTTTTTTCTTTTTGTAGGTCTCTTGTGGCTCCGAGCATAATCTGGCAGTGATTGGTAAGTAATTAGTATAGTGATAACTGTGTGTGTTCTCAAACTCCTGTGGTAGAGTTAGAGAAGACTTTTGGTTAACCAAAGGCCGAGGTACATGTGTGTGTGTGTACATGTTGGGGGAGACTCTAGGAAATGGAAGGCTTTGATTGCCCAAGGCTTTACTAGAAGCCCCTTTTCTAAAACTTTCTATCCACATCATTGAGCATCTTTTTAAGGTACCTAAGCTGGCCTCCCTGCCCCAGGCAGTGGCATTTGAGGATATTAAAGATTTCATAGGCCACGGATATCATGTGTAGAAAGCCAGACATAAAAGGGGAGAAGGATGGGGCTGCTCCTATTTCTCTGAATAAATCCCTTGCTCCACCTCTTTCCTCTTTCTTTGGAAACATGGGGCTCTGCTCACTGCCTCCGCTGCCTTGTATTCCATGGCACTTAGGAACCCCCAGATGAAACCAACCTTCTGATTAGTTGAGGTTTCCACCTAACTGATTCTGGATAATTGGGGTGCACTGTTTTTACACTTAGGCCTATGAGTAATTCCTTCAAGAAGCTTTCTCATTACTTCTCCGGGTAGACCAGTCTCCATATCACAGTGCATTAAAGAGACAAGAGTATAGGGCCCAACTGCCTGAATTCAGTACAGGCTTCCCCTTACTAGTTGTGTGAAGTTGGGCGAGGTACTTAACCCTTCCATGGGAGGGCAGTAGCGCCTACCTTCTAGGATTGTTCTGAGGGTTCCAGGAGTTTATTTATATATATATATATATACACAAATATATACAAATAAATATATATAAATACACACACACACACATATGGCACATAGAACCGTGCTTAGGTCCTAGTAAGGGTTTTAGAAATATTCCTTGTTATTATCTTTTTAAAAAAATATTTTATTTATTTATTCATGAGACACACAAAGAGAGAGAGAGGCAGAGACACAGGCTGAGGGAGAAGCAGGCTCCATGCAGAGAGCCCTATGTGGGACTTGATCCTGGATCTCGGGATCATGCCCTGGGCTGAAGGCAGACACTCAGCCGTTGAGCCACTCAGACGTCCCTCATTGTTATTATCCAATATGTGTTCTAATTGCCCTCCTTGGGGCTTTAAAATGGAGGGATTAAAAATCAAGGTTCCCTCCTGCTCTGATATTTTAGGATCCTGTTACAAACCCATCACTGCCTGCATTCTGTTGATGATTTCTGTTCCTGGCTACTTCTCTCCCAGCCTGTGACTCAGCTTCTGAAGGCCAAGACCCCTGCATTCTCCTTTTGTTTCCTGCCTATTTGCAGCACCCAGAGCAGTGCCTGGTACTCAGCAGAGACTCGGGCACTGTTTTCTGAATTGAGCTCAGACTGGCTCAGCCGCCTGCGGTGGCAGCAGTTTGAAGCACTACTCTGTAGGCCTGAACGTGATGTGCAACGAGGCAGAACCAAGGACAGCTGAGGAGGTAGGCTGCCAGCCAGCAGAGGGGGTGGGGAGTAAACTGGGCTAGAGTCAGAGAAGGAGCGAGAAAATGTAACAGCAAACCTGCATGCTTTGCAGCAGCACCAGATACTTTATACCGGAACTGCTTCAGCCTGGGTGTAATTAAGACAAGCTAATCAGAGAATCAGAGGTGGTGCCTAGGATGCTGCTGCTGCTTTCACTGGTCTAGGAGAGAGGTTGGCTCCCTCTATAAGCCGCACAAACAAGAAGATTGCAGGGAATCTAAATACATGAAAGAGCACAATCCAGATGAAGGAGGGGCCGGAGCCAGCAGGGCGCAGGCTGAGTGACAGAGGCAGCCTAGGGCTGCAGAAAGAGCATAGACTCCGCAGGCAGGCAACCTTGGTTCACACCAGCTTCGTCTCTGTGTGAGCTTCCGTTTCCCCCCCTCATCTACGTAATGGGGAGAATTCCACTTTGCAGGATTGCTGTGAAGATTAAGTATGTGAGATACCTGGTATATAAGGGGTGTGAGAGAAATGTGCGTGCGTGTGTGTATTTTTATAATTCTATTTGCTTCTCATTTCTCTTGGTCAGGGTGGGGGGAGAATGGCTTGCTCGTGTAACTGTGCTAGTGAAGTGATTGTCACTTGGGAGAGAGAACGGATACCATGCTGCAAAGGTGTCCAGTGTTATACCCAAGTGAGGAGGACGTCAGAGGCAGCGGAGAGCAAGGTGTGCCTGTGAGCTCCCGGAGGGCGGACGTGTTCTTTCTGTTTTGTCCTCAGTGCCCTGGTCTTGGCTCACAGGCTGTTGCGTGCATGGTTGCAGAGTCGGGGAAGGGCCCGGGCACACGGCCTCGAGCATCTCTACCTGCCTGCACCTGAGCTGGCAGCAGAGGTGCCCACCACTGGCGTGATAGGGACCCCGGGTGCCCAGCCCAGCGCGGGCTGTGCTGGAAGCCACGAGAAGCACAGTTGGCTCTGGCAGAAGGCCAGAAGTGGGAGACAGCCCGAGGAGGAGAGCCCTGCGGCCTTGGGTCTCGCAGCCAGCTCCTCCCCACAGCCCTCCTAAGGTGCCTGTGGATGGATTCCTCTGGTTTGTGTCTCATTCCCCAAGACCTGGGTCCTCTGTGCCTGGTGCCAGGTCTCACGTGTGATAGGCGCCAATGGTTTCAGAATAGACTAGAACAGAGGATGAGGAAGACAAACTTTCCTCAAGTGTAGAAATGGCTTTGGTGCCTAATGAAGGTGCCACAGACAAACCAGGAAGGGACGTGGAATAGAGGTGGGTGGAAGGACAGAGCTGAGGACCTGCTCTGTCTTAGAATGGACAAAGCATATTTGTTGCACCCATTTTATAGAGAAGAAACCTGAGACTCAGAGGTTCGACAGGTTGTCCGGAGGAAGTAGCGATAAATAGTAGAGCTGTCTACCTGACTTCCAACACTGCTCTTTCGACCCTGTCATATCCTAGGACCTGAGGCAGTATGGGGGGTGGTTAGGAAGAGCACAGGCACTAGGTCAGATTGCTTGATTCAAATCCTGACTCCTACACTTAGGGGCTGTGTAACCTTATAGCAGTGGCTTAACCCCCCTGTGTCTTGATCACCTCATCTGAAATATATTATTGACCTCATGAGGTTGTTATGTAAAGTGCTAACAGTGCTTGGCACAAAAGTAGAGGCTCAATGAATGTTAGCTGGTATTATTTTTTTTTGTTTTAATTTTTATTTATTCATGATAGGCACACAGTGAGAGAGAGAGAGAGGCAGAGACACAGGCAGAGGGAGAAGCAGGCTCCATGCACCGGGAGCCTGACGTGGGATTCGATCCCGGATCTCCAGGATCGTGCCCTGGGCCAAAGGCAGGCGCCAAACTGCTGCGCCACCCAGGGATCCCTAGCTGGTATTATTATTATCACTATCATCATCATCATCATCATCATCATCATCATCATCATCATATATTAAGACTTCAAGGAAGGAATTGTAGGATGAGCATAGGAAGGCTTGAGGCTCAGGGTGGGAGCCTCAGAAGAGGGAAGTGTCTTCCCCAGAATGCCGGGGACCAGTGCAGGATCTCAGCCTAGCTGCAGAAGGGATTTGTAAAACTTGGAGTCTAGGGACCCCAGTCTGTGGGGATCTGGAAATCCCGACTGCCCTGGAAACAATGTCAGACCAGATTTGTTTCAGATCAGGCTTCTGCTATCCCCTGCCCCAGACAGGGATTCAGAACATGCATGTTCCAGCTGAAGCAGACCCCACAGCAGCCTTACTTAGGTTTCTTAGTAAGCAGAAAAATTCTACTCTGCTACTTCATTTGCTTCCAGGTTTCTTTTTCCCCTTCTTTTGCAATTTGGTTTGGTTCTTTGCTTAGTTTTCCAGTGAGCCTTCTTTTGACATATTCTGTGTCTGCCACCAGGCATTGCCATGGCTAGACAGGATGGTGAGGTGGTACAAGTTCCCACTTTGGACAAAGGAGGAGCTGCTGGAGCTCGGCATAGAGAGAAACTCAAGTGACCATGAGGAAGGAGGCCAGAGGCCACAGCTGGCTTGGCCACTTCTAACTGTGCGCCTTACATAGTCGTTCCACCTCAAGGAGCCTGATCCCTCATCTGTACAGTCAACCTACCCCTGAAAGTTGTTCTTCCAAATGGCATAGGTATGTCAGGTGCCTGCTCAGTGCCTGCCACATAACAGGTGCTCAGCAGGTGCTCGCTCGCTTGGCAGGTTCCTGAGCCATTTTTTCTTTCTGCCTTCCCACCTAGGATTTCCCTCTACCTCTCACAGAGCTGGCTGACTGGCTCCCATTCGTGGGCATAGATAGACTAAGGTCAGCAGAGGTGACATGAGGGCATGTGACCACCACTTACTCAGAAGATCCCTGCCTACCAGAGGCTGCTCCCAGGCCCAGCTCTGTCTTCGGGGCCCTCACCTCCGTGTCTGGCTGAATTGGCTCCAGCTGTTCTGCTTCCCCTAGGAGCAGCTTATTTTGGCTTGAATGGGCAATTTGTTTGCCTTCTCTCCTGATGTGCAGTTGTTCAGCCTTCCCTTCCTGCAGAGAAAAAAGAGCTGACTGCATTTCCTCTCTCCCAGCTCCACGCAGACCTTTGGAAAGGATTTTATTGGTGGCCTTTTCCTGGAGCATTCAAGCTTGCCAGACAGGCATTGTTAAAGGGTTAGATATTTGGCAGGAAAGTGTCATGCCTCCCCCTCCTCCTCCTCCAAGCAAAGCCAGCTTTTACCAAATTGGAGCTATAATCTATGTAAGGATCTTTTTCCCCCCTTCGTTTTGTGATGATTTCCAATTACTGAACCTTTATACCTTTATAATACGTGTGGTATAGCATCTGACCTTGGCTTGAAACCCGTCAGACAGGGTCATATAAGAATTTAATAGTGAAAACTAAATCTTTTTTGACACTGGTTGTTCCTCTGAGAGGTAATACCTCCAAACCCCAGGGCCTTGCAGAGAGCTTAGGGGCAAGTATAAACTTGTATGGTCCTATGCTCAGTGTGATTGGCAAAGCATAAATGCTTTATATTATCTCATTTAATCCTCAGAGCAAATCGCTGATTGGTGCTGTTGTTAACTCCATTTTCTAGATGAGGGAAGCTGAAGCATCGGCTGAGCAGTTTGTTAGGAGGAATCAGTGTGTCAGGTCTTTAACCCAGGCCTCTAACTTCGGAGCCTGTGGTCCTCACGCTGCCTTCCATGCTGTCACTTCCAGTGACAGTCCAGCCTGTTCTTAAGGCCACCAGATAAGATGATCTCATCTCTTCGTTTCAATACTTCGTTCCCCTTCATGTTAGCAACTTCTTCTGTCTTCTAGCCTAAATGTTTCTGCTTCAGATTCAGCAGTTCTCTGTATAATTACCAGATAGAATTGTGGAGTTGATGACATCATTTTGTAAAACTACCCCTTTGAGGTGGTTTCCCCTCTCATTGTCCTTTACCTCTTAAAATAATTAATTTACTTATTTAATTTTTGAACAATTAATATATGCACGTGATTCAAACTTAAAAGGCATAAGATTTAAAATGAAAAACTTCCCTTCTACCCTGTCCCCCATTTGTCCAACATCCAAAAACCCTTGTACCACATGTGCAGCTAATGTCTGTTGTTCTGTGTGTCTCTAGTTCCTTTTTGCATATATTAAGTAAACGCTAAGATATATTTTTATCCCTCCTTTCACATAAATGGCACTATATTATGTACATTTTGTAGTGTCTTTTTCTTTCAGCAATTTATCTGGGAAATCTTTACATATCAGTATAAAAGCCTTCCTAGTTAGTTATTATAGGTACATAGTATTACAATATACCTATGTTCCATGATTTATTTAACCCGTGCCCTTGTGATGGACATGTAGATCATCTCTGGTATTTTGCTATTAAAGGTAATGATGTAGTGAATAACCTTGTGTATATATGTCATTTCATTTGTGAGATGTTGAAGAACAAATCCCTAGAAGTGAAATTACTGTATCAAAGAGTAAGTATGTCAGTTTTGCAAGAGGAATTGCCTTCATAGACAGATTTGCCTTCATAGGAATTATACCATTTTTCACTCCCACTAGCAATATATGAGTGCCTGTTTCTGCAGCCTCCCTAAGAATTTAAGAAACTTCTAGATTTTCAATGATCTAATAGGTGAAAAACTAAGGTGGTTTTTGTCTTATTTTTTTTAAATTGAAGTACAATATATATACAGTAAAGTGTACAGATCTTAAAGGTTCAGTTTGATGAATGTTTATATATGTATATACCTAGGAAACCACCACCCAGTACAAGATACAGGATGTTTCAAGCACCCCAGAAGATATCTCCTCTCAGTTAATACCCTAGCCCTAGAGTTAACTGCTCTTCTAACTTCTGTCTCCAGAAATGAGTTTTGCATGTGGTTGAACTTCATGTAAAGGGTGTTATGCACTTTGTACTCTTTTGTGTTCAGCTTCTTTATTGAACACATTGTGTCTCTAAGAATCATGTATTTCATATACAGTGGAAGTTCTTTTTTTATTGGTCAGTAATAGCCCACTGGATGAATGTACCACAACTTATATGTCCATTTCACTGTTGAAGATTTGGATTGCTTCTAGTTGGAGGATTATGAGTAAGGCTGCTCTCAAAATTCTTATACCTGCCTTTTGGTGAAAATACACATTGATTTCTCTTCCGTGTGTAACTGAGAGTATGATTTCTGGATCATATCCTTAGCATGAGCAGATAAACAGTTTTCCGAAGTAGTAGGGCCAATTATATATATTGCCCATCAGCAATATACGGGAGTTCCAACTGTGCCATATCCTTGCCAGGTATTTTCAGTCTTGCTGATTGAGGCTATCCTGTGGGGTAAGTAGTGTGGAACCTCACTGTCATTTTAGTTTACATTTTTCTTATAACCAATAATACAGAGCACCATTTCATATACTTACAGGCCACTTAGGTAGCTTCTTCTGTCAAGTGCAAAGACTTAATTAAGCGCAAACACTCTCAAGTGGGGTTTGTCTATGTTTTTCTTAATGGTTTACAGGCATCCTTTATCTTATGGATCCAAGACCTTTTCTGTGTGTGTGTGTGTGTGTGTGTGTGTGTGTGTGTGTGTACACACACATATATAGCGTGAACTAACTTATACATATATACATATATGGTATATATATACCATAGTATATACATAGTATATACATATATATACACACACACACACACATATATAGTGTGTGAACATCTTTTCCCAGTCAGTGGCCTGCTCTTTTGCTCTCTTAATGGTGTCTTTTGATGCACAGATATCCTTAACTCTAATGAAGTCCAATTTATTAATCTTTTATTTAATAGTTTGAGGTATTTGTGTCCTCTTTAAAACATTTTTGATTAAAAAATAAAAATAAAAAAAAATAAAACATTTTTGATTGCTCCAAGGTCATGAAATGAAAATATTCTCCTTTGTGTTCAACTTGAAACTTTATTATTTTGCCTTTTACATTTTAGGCTTACAATCCATTTTGAATCAATATAAAAAAGCAACAAAACATTGCTCTAAAACCTTCTACTGAAAAGTTTGTCCTTTCTCCATTGAATTTCAGAGGCTCCTTTGTTGTAAATCAAGGGACTATATATGTGTAAATTTGTTTTTGGACTCTCTCTTCTCTTTCATTAGTTTATTTTTCTATGTGCATTCTAGTACCAAACCACCTTGATTGCAGCTTTATAATAAATTCTGGTATCTGGTATTAAGTCTTCCAACGCTGTTCTTCTTTAAGATGATTGTGGCCTTTCTAATCCCTCTATTTGTAGTTGTGAATGAAAATTGAGCACCTTTTTGTATATTCAATAGGAGCTCTTTGTATTTTTTCCTTTTTTAAATTTTTATTTATTTGAGAGAGTATGTATGTGCACAAGCAGGGAGAAGAGCAGAAGAGGAAGGAGAGGGAGAGAATCTCAGGCAGACCGCCACTGAGCATGGAACCTGATGCGGGGCTCTATCTCACAACCTTGAGATCAGAACCTGAGCTGAAACGAAAAGTTGGATGCTTTACTGATGGAGCCACCCAGGCACCCCTGTATTTATGAAGGGTTTCTCCATAACTTATTAGTTTTTCATGGCTACAATAACAGATTACCAGAAAATTAGTGGCTTTAAACAACACAAATGAGTTATTGTACAGTTCAAGGTGAAAAGTCCGAAATGGGTCTCACTGGGCTAAAATCAGGGTGTCAGCAGGCTGCATTTTTTTTTTTTCTGAGGTCTATAGGGAGAGTGTTTTCTTGCCTCTTTCAGCTTCTGGAGGCCACCTGTGTTTCTTGACTGTGACCTCTGCCATCTTCAAAGCAGTGGCTGGTTGAATCAATCTTGCATCACATCACTCTGATGCTGACTTTCCACAGGATTCCTTTAGGCCCCCCTCCTGCCCTGGAAAATCCAACATAATCTCCCTATCTTAAAGTCAGCTAATTAACAAATTTAATTTCATCTACCACCTCAGTTCTTCTTTGCCATGTCATGTAACACTCACAGGCTCCAGGAATTAGGACTTTGGGACAATATTGTCTGGCCTGCCTCAGTATCCTTTGCCCTTTCTTCTAGTTAGATTGTTGGTCTTTTTCTAATAAATTTCTAGGAGCAGGATGCCTGGGTAGCTCAGTTGGGTAAGCATCTGCCTTCAATTCATGTCATGATCTCAGGGTCCTGGGATTGAGCCCTATTTCAGGCTCCCTGCTCAGTGGGGAATCTGCTTCTCCCTCTCTCTCTGCCCCTTCCCCCCACTCACTTCCCCCCCCCCCTTTCTCAAATAAATAAAATCTCTTAAAAAAAATTCTAGGAGTTTTTTATGGATTGGGAAAAGCAGGCCTTTGTGGTTCAGACTATAAATGTATTTTCTCAACTTTTTTTGTTTCTGCTTTTGGTGTTTTTGTTTGATCCTGATTTTGCTATGCAACTTTCTCTTTCTCTATAGATGAAACGTATCAGTGTTTTCCTGTATGGCTTCTGGATTTTGAGTTAGAGAAGCCCTCCCTATTTTGGGGTATAAAAGACTTTCCTCATATTTTACTCTGGTACTTTTTATGTTTGTTTGTTTAACATGTAAGTCTCTGGTCCATTTGGAACTTATGTTGGTATAGAGTGTCAAGTGTGGATTCAACTTCATTTTTTTCCGATGGCTACCCAATATGCTTTGAACACTATTTATTGAATTCCCTTTCTTTGGCTGCCCTTCTGGATCCCATTGCTCCCAGAGCAGCCCTAAGGCATAAAGAGAGGCAGTGACTGACCCAAGATTTCCAGCTAGTCAGTGGCAGAGCTGGGAGTAGACCTTAGGTCCACCTCATGCTGTTCAGTCTAAAGCTGGTGGCTGATTCTCAAGGTACTTTCCCGGGTGGCTATGACCTCCTGGGCTGTTTGTTGAGGCAGAGCAGCCCTTTGGTTCTGTGGGTTCTCAGTGTACTATCCCAGATCATGCTTTGCTCATCTCTGGAGTGAGATATATTCATTGCCACTGCCTAGGGCACCTGGCTGCCTGGGGCACCGCACTTTCTTCTCTATCAGGCCAGAAACGCGATAAGATCTTTGGCATTTGGGAGAGATGTTTCACAATTAATACAGAGATGTTTTTACAGACCACTGGTTATTGTTTAAATCACATTTCTGTTGAGTCATTTGTTTTCAAGGCATGGCCTCACATTACAAGGTATGCCTTTTTAGCTTTCAATAAAGGTGGATTTTTTTTCGCTATTATTCCCAAAGAAGCAATGGTAGTATCACTCCACAGGCATCATTCTATATGAGACCACAGGTGAGCATTTCAGGCTGTCAAGGAGGCTCACATACTTGCTAATTACTCTTTCATGCCAGCCTTTTTGGGCACAAGATTTGTTTACCACATTTTAGCACAATGCTCTCTGATCCTCTTAGGGTTGCTTCTAGTAGCAGAAACCACAGTCGTGACCTGCTGTACTTGTTTATAAATATGAGGCTTGGGGCCTTGCAAAGGTAAATATAACAAAGGTGAACTCAAGGTAAAAACTACAGAGAGGTAGAGTGAGCTAGAAGCCACCTTCCCCAGTGGAAGGGCTGGGGTCTGGTCCCAGCTTTGTCTGCCATCTGCTCTCTATGTGATCTTGGCAGTCACTTTCCCTCTCTGGGCCTGAGGATCCCCATATGAGAAATGTTTCTAAAGTTCTGCTGCAACACTCAAGTCTGACCTCATGTCCACAAACTGCTTTGCACTTAAAAAAAAAATTTATTAATGGTGGTGTCATTTAATGAGGTTTCTTCTCATAAAGATTTTTAAGTGTACAAAATGGTATTGTTATCTGTAGGCACAATATTGTACCACAGTCCTCTAGAACCTACTCATCTTCCTTCTTGAAACAGTTTTCTTGGTGTTCATGACACCCTGCTCTCCTGGTTCCTCCGTTTCATTGGCTGCTTCTCCTTAGTCTCCTTCATGGGCTCCATCTCTCTGCCCAAAAGCTCAAGGTCCGAGCACTCTGGGGCTCTGTGTTGGTCTCCCATCTTTTCTCTCTCTGCTGGTTTTCCAGTCAACCACATTTAGTCCCATGATTTAAAAAACTTTGTATGCTGATTATTTCCCAATTTTTATGTTCAGCTCTGACCTCTCCTCTGAACAGATCATATATCCAGGTCCCCATTTGACATCTCCACATTAATTTTAAATAGGTATCTCCAATGTAATGTGCCCAGAATAGAACTTTTATTTGTTTTTTTCAAGACCATCTCTACTGGGTCTTTTAATTGGTATATAGGCATCACCATCGACCCAGTCATTGAAGCCAAAAATCTAGGAGTCCACATTGATTCCTCTCCTTTCCTCATTCATCTTCTCATAGAATCCCTAAGTCTTGCTGACTTTACCTCTAAACGTATCCTGAGAACATCCACTCTGCTCTGTTTCTACTACTACTGCTTAGTCCAAGCCAGCAGAATCTTTCCTTGGGACTGTTTCTATGATCTTAACTATACCAAGGTTCCCTTCTCTTCCCCACCACCAGTATGGATGGAATTCCTATGGGATGGTATATGGTACCCAGAGTACTTTTTATGTGTTGTGCCTCTTAATAGTCTGAATTGTCTCTGCCTGCCTTGCATGCAGGGGTGCTACACATTTGTTAAATACTGACAGTCACATACAGTATTATCCTCATTCCTTCCCTTCAGGCCATATTAGTGGCTGACAGTATGCCATGTGGCATTCTGGGTGCTGCAGAGGAATATAGCCAGTGCTTGTTGCCCTGTGTCAAGGAGCTCACATTTAGTGGGAAAGAGACCTATGAATTAAGTCTGGCACATAATATGTACTTAATAAACACTGGGGCACTCAGGTGACTCAGTTGGTTAAGTGTCTGCCTTTGGCTTGGGTGGTGATCCCAGGCTCCTGGGATCAACCCCCACATCTGGCTCCCTGCTCAGTAGAGCGTCTGCTTCTCTGCCCCTCCCCCCGCTGTGCTCACATGCTCTCTCTCTCTCTCTCAAATAAATAAAATCTTTAAAAAAAAATGTACTCCATAAACTCTGTATGAATCCCAAGCAGAGAGTGATAGGAATTAGAAGAAAAGGTTGAAAAGGAGAAATGATTAATTTTGGAAATCCTCATAGAAGAGGTAGCTTTTGAGCGGAAGAAGCGTGAAGAGCCTTGTGTGCTGAGGCGCCAACCTGAGCAAAGGGAAGGAAGGCTTTAAAGAGTGAATCATGGTTGAAGGACAGTGGCCAACCATCAGAACAGCTGCGGGTCAGCTAGGGCCAGGTCTCCAACGGCATGCTGAGGGGCATTGACTTTATTGTATAGACAGTGTGGAGCCATTATGGGTTATTTAGGAAGACACTCCAGAAGTTGACAATTATAGCAGAAGATAAAAGGCTTTGAAAAAAAATAGATAATGCCTTTTTGCAGAGAAAAGAGAATGGATAGTAGTTGGGTGCCTACTGTGTGCTGGCACCATTCTGAGCACTTGGCGTATATCGTTTCATTTCATGCACCATCAGCGTGGACAGATGAGAATTATCCCTGATTGTCAGATGGGAAACTGGGAACTCAAAGAGCTGGAGCCTGGGATTCAGACTAACACCCCTTGACTCTGAGGTCTGCACTTTCTCCTCATCCTGCTACCTCCCTGAAGGGGTCGAGCTTTGGCTTAATTAGCATAGCAGGCAGCACCAGATAATCTTATAGCGTGCATGTGACTTTGGAAGCCAGGAAGAAGCAACAGCAGAGCTATTGCCAATAGCATCTGTCTGCAGGGCCAGAGGCCAGCCCCTGCCTCGTTGTCTCTCCTCAGAGCATAATACCTGGGGGACCATGGGCAGCATGGAGCAGCTTTACAATGACCAAGAAGTCTGGCCTGTGGGCCCACTCTGTCCTTCCTTAGGAGCAAGCTTCCAGAGCCTGGGTGGCACTAAGAAGTGGCACTTCACAGTGTTGCCCCTTAGCACCCTCCTACCCTGTGGCTGTTGTCCCTGCTGCCTCTTCTCTCTCTGGAATCCCTCTTCCTCCTGGGTGCACCAAAAGCCCTTAACACAGAACAGCTGTGACTACTCATTCCAAAGTGCTCTCTCTGGGCAGGCCTTTGTCAATGCTCTGTTTGCCCATTTGGCCATTTATGGATTTATTGATTCATTAAGAGGCTGCATCATGTAGTAGAAAGAGCCCTGGGCCATGGGACTGGAGTGCAAGACTAGCTGCTGTCACCCTGGGCTAGCCACTTTCCTTCTCTGGACCTCCGTTTCTTTATGGATAAAAGAAGAGACTTGTGTAAGATAATCTTCAGGGTGTCTTCCAGCTGTGACACTTTTTGGTTTTATTCTTCCATAAAGTCACGCCTTGCTCCTAACATGGCATTAAGGGAATGCTTCTCAGAGGAGATCATGTATAAGTGGGTCTTAAATAAGGAGAAAGGCATTCCAGCAAATGGGATCAGCATGAGCAAGAGCATGGAGAAGGTATGGCAAATTGGGGGAAAAGAAGGGATCAGGTGGGGAACAGAGCAAAGGGAGATAAGACTGCTGGGTGTCTGCAGCCAGCTCATAAAGGCCTTGAGTGACGAGCTATGGGGCTGGGACTTCATCTTGCAGAGTCACAGTATCATGATACAGCTGCTGTGCTATACTTTCTCTTTTCCTGGGGTTAAAGTTGCATGTTTCCCCCCCTCCCCTTCCTTTGATTGATTTTCTATATATTTCAACAGAAGAATCACAGAGGAACTGGGTTTGATCTTGTGGCTTTGTAAGATATTAATTCAGTAAGCTTGTGCTTTTCTGCTTGAGACAAGAAGGATGCTGCTGACCTGGCCCTTAGCACAGTGATACCAGGCATCAGGCTCCAGAATCCCCGTCAGATTCCTTGGCCAGGACTCCGCCCTCTCCTAGGTGCAACTCCAGGCCCAGCTCGAGGCTAGTCCTTTCCTCTTCCCATGGGAGCCAAGAGACTAACAGGAATGGGAAGCTCGCTGCATAGCCCTCATGTGGCGTGTGTGCGGACAGGAGTGCCTCTTACATGTGCTCGCGGCTCACAGTGCCCAAGGCTCTCTGACTCACCTGCTTGTTCTCACTGTCCCCGCTGCTTGGAGGTTCTCAGGGGAGGCTCAGTCCCTATGTGCAGGTGACGACAAGGAGTCTCAGGAAAGTTGCCAAATTTGCCCCAGGCGATGTAAGATAGTGTAAGAAGCCTGAGGCCTTGGAGTTAGGAGGCCATGACTTCCAATTCCAGCTCTGCTGCTTAATGTCTGTGTGACCATGTGCAAGTTGCCACTCTCTCTGAACTGTGGGTTCTACTTCTTTGAAGATTGAGATAATAACCGCTTCTATAAATGCTTGTCCCTGGAGTGAATTGTGTGGTTTATGGAAAAGCTCTTGGCACAGAGTAGGTGCTCAGTATGTCTAGTTCTGACTCACTTGAGGGCTCTTTCTGGTGTTTCGCCTTGCTTCCCATATGGCCCTCTTCGTCATCTTGCTCCTCTCCTCTTAAGTCAATGCCACAGACAACAGACATAGACTAGTGAAAATACTCTTCCTATGTGTCCAGTGTGAGGCTAGGTCCTGTGGATGGGCTGTGAGGACACAGGTAATGGGCCATGCCCTCACTTTGCTTATTGCCTGGTTGAGTTGTATTGGAGCAGAGAGTCTAGTCTTCACTCTTGAAACGGAGCCAAGGTGATGTGACCGTCACATGTGCCAGTGATCTCCCTCCTCCCCCGGGAACTTACCGTGTGGCACGAGCCAGACTAAGCTCTTACATCCACTGTCTCACTAAGCTCTGGCATATACTCCTACATATTCGTGTGCCTGTAGCTTACTTACACTGTAACACGCAATCCTGTTGTGCAGATGAAAAAAACGAGACTCAGAAAAGGTAAGCATCTTAAGATCTTACGAGTGGTGCTGGGTGGCACTGTTTGAACCAGATTATCTGACTCTGGAGTGTGTGCTTTTTTATTAGATTACTTTTTGTTTAATACAGAATAGTGTGTGCATGTGTGTGTGTGTGTATACATATATATATACACACACATATAGTTAAAAAGTTAAAAAAAAAAGCATTGAAAGGTTTAAGAATGGCACTTTCTGCCTCACCTTTTCTCATCCCAAGACCCATTCCCAGAACCAGCCATTTTGAATTCTTTTCAGATATTTACCTCTGTATTTCTTTTTTTTTTTTTTAAGATTTTATTTATTTATTCATGAGAGACACAGAGAAAGAGGCAGAGACACAGGCAGAGGGCTGTGGAGCAGGCTCCACGCAGGGAACCCAATGTTGGACTTGATCCCAGGACTCCAGGATCACGCCCTGGGCCAAAGGCAGACGCTCAACCGCTGAGCCACCCAGGCGCCCTACCTCTGTATTTCTAAATCAAATGCTCATTTAAGATATCAATTTTAAATAAAACAAATTATGTCTATTGATTTATAAATATACATTAAAATTTAGGAGCACCTGGGTGGCTCTGTTGGTTGAACGTCCAACTCTTGATTTTGGCTCAGGTCATGATCTCAGGGTGGTGAGATCGAGCCCCAGGTTGGGCTCAGCATGGAGTCTGCTTAAGATTCTCCCTCTTTCCCTCCTCAATCTCTCTCCCCTTCTCAAAAAATAAATACATACATACATACATACATACATACATACATACATACATACAATTCATATTTATTGATTTCTTAATATAAATAAAAATTATCTTACGTCATCACTTCCATTTCTTCTTCCTCCATCCTCCACTGTACTGAAATCATTAGTCTGTTATTAAGACGAGTATAAATACTGTTCTCACTGCTGAACCAAGTAACATATCATGATAGAGCTTCTGTGCTATACTTTCTCTTTTTCTTGGAGAAAATTGCTTGTTTCCCGCCCCCCCTCCTTTGTTTGATTTTTCTGTATACTAACCACTAATTCTTCCCAAATGCCCCCAAATATCTGTAAAACACCTCTTCACCTCTTTTTAAAAGATTTATTTATTTATTTTAGAGAGAGAGAGTGTGTGTGGGAGTACATGCAAACAGAGGGAGGAGCAGAGGATGGAAAGCTCAAACAGAGTCCGTGCTAAGTGCGGAGCCCGATGTGGGCCTTGATCTCATGACCCTGAGATCATGACCTGAACCAAAAATTAAGACCCATACTCAGCCAACTGAGCCACCCAGGTGCCCCTTCTTTGCCTCTTGATACTCTTTTTATATGGTCAAATACTTCAAGTCTGTTAGCAGTGTCCCCACCCCCACTGCACCCCAGAGCCCTGGTTCTGTCTGAAATGCTTACACCAGGCCTGCACAGCCATTACCCTGTTAGTGATCTTTACTGCTCTCCTGTGTTAAATCCTGATTCATCTGCTGTTCCCTGTCTTCCTCCTTCTTGAGATTGGTCTCTTTGGTGGAATGCATGTTCCAGTAGCTCCCTGAGAAAGAGTAGTTAGAGGTAAATTTTTTGATTCCTGGAATTTCTGAAAATACATGTTTTCACACTTGATTGACAGTTGAGCTGTGTGTAGGATTCGAGGTTGGAAATCCTTTTCCTTCTGATTTTTGGAGGTTTTTCCATTGTCCTCTAGCTTCTAGTGTTACTAGTGAGCAGTCTATTTTTTTTTTTCTAATTTCTGTTCCTTTGTATGTGACCAGGTTTTTTTTTTTTTTTTTTTTTCTCTTTAAAATTTTTAGGAGTTTCTCTTTCTCTTCATTGTTTTGAAATTTTACAATGACGTGCCTTGGTGTGGATGTTCTTTTATTCCTTGTCCTGGTACTCATTGAATCTTCTAGTGGATGCTTATGCCCTTGAATTCTGGGAAATTTTTCTTGAAATCATTTTTGATAATTTTTTCCTTATTTGTCTCAGTTCTCACTTTCTGGGACTTCTTAGATGTGTATTGAATTTCCTGGACTTTCCTTCTAATTTTCTTAGGTTTTCTTTCCTCTTGGAAATCTTTTGACTTTTTGCATCACCTTCTGGGAATTTTGCTGACTTGATTTTCCAGCCTTTATAATGGAATTTTTATTTTGGCTCTCTTTTTTAATTTTCAAGGACTCTTTATTCTTCTGAAATCCTTTTTTTAAAAAAATAATTTTCTAGGGGGGGCACTTCACGGGGTGAGCACTGGGTGTTATGCTATATGTTGGCAAGTTGAATTCCAATAAAAAAAAATTTTAATAAATAAAAAATAATTTTCTGTCCTTGATCATATTGTAGCTTTGTCATCTATTATTTTTCAGTAGGTACTAGTATAAATGAGTTTTAAAAATGTTTTCTTTTGCTCTTGGCTTTGTCTCCGTTTCTTCTACTTTTTTCTTTTCTTTGTTTGGGGTTTTGTCCTACCTATTGGAGACTATGCTGGATGTTGTTTGTTTGCCCCCCAGATGTGCTCTTTACACCCTGTCATGTGCCTCCCAGGAGACTGAGCTCCATGGCCTGTATCAGCAGGCTCCCTTGCCTTCTGACTTCTAGTAGGATTCGGCTAATGAGAGGCACAGCAGGAGATCTGAGGACTGGAGAAAGGTGAGGTCAGCATATTTATTCTCCCAGCTTCTCCCCTCTCCATAACTTCACCCTCTGGTTCCACTAGACACAGCCTTCCCTTGCCTCTGCTGGCTTAGAGGTGGTGAAGCTCTAGCTTTACCAGTGGTCCTGGGATGTGAAACTATCCCTGTTGGTTTCCCTAAATATTGTCCCTGCCTCTGTGAATGATTCCTTTACAAAACTCTGCCCTGCTGCTCCTGTGAGGTGTAGTCTGTCTTGTGCTGAGGCCTGGACTGTTGCAAAGGTTTTCCTCTCTAGAAACATGGTCATCTTTAGCTGTCTGTTCATATTGGGAGTGAGACACAAAGTGAGGCTATGTTTGCATGGAGAAGGCTCCCTGCCTCGTAGGTAGACCTCGTGTAAGATGTGGGGCAGAGGAGTGAGGGAAGCTTTTTCATTCATGGACCTCCCGAGATGAGTATTTATGGGCTTTTTTTCTAATTTCTTGCCTTGTCATATCTATGCCTGGCTGTTGACTTTCTGGAACAGGATGGAGGATGGAGGCTTGGGGTCCCATCACTCATAACACAGATTGTCACTGAAACTATTTGTTTCATCCTTATTGTCACTCCAGACCTGCAGTGTGTCTGTTTTTTCTTGAGTTCAGGGCCTCCCTGGTTTAGTTTCTCCAGAGAATAAATATCTAGTGTTCCCTTAGGAAGTAGCTTGCCTGGTTCTGTGTGCTGGGAAAAATCTGAGAACCTAACTGTCCCATACAGAGGCTTTCAGCCAATCTCTCTGAGTTCAGCTCTGTCTTTACCCCACTTTCAAAGGCACTTGGTGCCTCTCAGTCCTGAGGCTTTCCAGAGTTGTGCAAGAAAAGTGGATTCTAGTTTTACTATCCCTTCCAGCCTGCACTGGACTGCAGCCTGCTTCACTCTGAGTAGTTACCTCTTCTATCCCTTCTTCATCTGGAATATGTTGTGCTATCTTGTCTGCTGTTGTCTCTCCTATTCTCCTTTCCTAGGTAGATTTATACTTTCTTTAGTTCTTTCCAGTCCTTTTAATGTGGCTTTAGAAGGGAGTAGAGATGAAAGTAGAGGTGAAAGACTCGGTCTGCCCTAGTTAGTGGGAAGTTCCTAGCTCTCCTTGGTAGCCCACAGCTGCAAAGAGCAGAGGAAGCGGCCCCAGAGTAGCCCAGAGACTACAAGGCAGGCTATGAGTTGATGGAAGGTAAGCCATCCAGAGCTGAAGCTTCTGCATCTTGGCCTTTGTGATGGTGGATTTTGAGAGTTTTGTGAGCCTGTTCGTTTTATTCAGGAAGCACCTCTTAGATAAATTCTGCATATGAAGAGAATTTATTTCAATCGGTTGGGAATTGACTTGCAAAAAAATTCAACAAATGCCAATACACAGAAGGCATACAAAAACAACAAAAACCAAAAAACAACAAGTAAAATCATAGAGACTCTTGGACAAACGCATTTTAAAAACTTAACTTTGCCAAATGGAGTGGGTAGCCAAATGTTTATGGGCTTCTACTGTGGGAAGGGCCTGCCTTCTTGAGAGAGGGAAGCAGAAGTTTAGCTGCTCTAATCCCCCCCAAAGAGGAAATGATGGCCTGAATGGGGAAATGATTTGCCCAAAATCACACAGCAAGTCAGAGGCTAAGCCCAGGATGACAGCCCCCAAGTGTTGACTCCAGTTGGCATCACCACACCTCTTTGGAGACAGAGCATTAGCAACACTTGAGGTGAGCTCCAAAGGTCTCACTCTTGTCACTGTGACCTGGCAGCCATGGCATGGAAGCCCTTGACTCGGTTCACTTCTGGGTAATTTCTGCTGCTCATCCCCACTAGACACATCATGTCCTCCATTTCCCTCCCCGACAATAGCTCACAGGTTGTTAGCATGTGTGGCCCACTACAGTATAGAAATTAGACCTATTTCCTTTCATTCCCCAAGTTTTGAGGCTCTTTCGGGTGTTGCTATATGAATTCAACTGCAGTTTGAAAAAGAAGGCAAAGACATCAGTAATTCAGGTTTGGGGGAAGGTAAGGGAAAAATAAGCCAACACAGTAAATTACCAACTCTTGAATATTTATTGACCAAAATAACGGTACTAGCTGACATTGTTGGTCCTTCCCATGGACCATGCATGGTTTTATACGTTTTATATGCATTATTAATTGGTTCTTTACATTAAACATAAGGTAGGTACTATTATGCTTGGTTCACAGATGGGGAAACTAAAGCAAAGAGAGGTTAAATAACTTGCTCAAGAAGAAGAGCATTGTCCTGAGTGTATTCTACATTGTAAAGGGCTAGATATCCAATGTGGAGGATTCATAATTATTGATATTCTCCCAAATTATTCATTAGATTGATAAGAGCTGCAAAGGGATCTCTTATGGCTGCCAAGGTTTCCAGCCTCAGACTGTCCCCAAGAAGACAAAGAAGAATGAGTGTGTTCCACTTTCTGAGATATGAGAAAACTGGGAGGGTTTATATATGCAAAGAATGACAAAATCAGAAACAAAGCAAGGATGGAGATATGAGCTGAAGCCAACAAAGTAACATTTAACTGGGTATAAATGTAAGAGCAGGCCTAATAGAAATTCTGAGTCTTGGGTGTTGACTGCCTAGATGATTCCTGGTCAGCTGCAGTGAGGTCTCCAGCCACGGCAGTGGAGATATGGGCAGAGGGTAAAAGACAAACTTGATGGCTCTGTTGCCTTTAAGCTGTCAGTGGTACAAGCAATGGAGCTGTCCTGAAGACAGACTGTAAAAGGGGTCTCAAGGCCTTTCAGCTGATTGGATCAGGGCCACCCATGTTATCCAGAATAATTTCTCCATAAAGTCAATTCGTTATAGATGTTAATCACATCTACAGAATATCTTTACGGCAACACCTTAGATTAGTGTTTGATTGAATAATTGGGTACACATGCCACATAAAACTGACCATCGCTTGATCCAAATTGTATTTTAAATCATTCTGGAACTGGAGGATGGCTGAATTGAAGGAAGGAGGGTCTGGAAGAGAGAGATGAGTGGAGAAGCCAAAGCATTCATTACCTTAAGGGACGGGCGATGAGGATCTGAAATAAGTCACGGCAACTGAGATAGAAAGTAAGAAGAGATTTGAAAGACCAAGCTCACCTTATTGGGATTTCAATGACATGGCATGAACAGGGTTGAGAAGGGAAGGAGAAGAACGGACAGGATCACAGATGGTGTCCAGTGATCTGCTTGGTAGCCTGGGTGGATGAGCCATCATTGACTAAGAAGGCAAATACATGGAGAGAGGAAAGAGTAGGCTATAGGCAAGGTGATGAATTTATTTTTGAACATAACCGAGTGTGAGATGCCTGTGGAACATCCAAATAGAACTACCTGGTAGGAGATTGGGATGAAGACTTTTAACTCTTCAGAGAGGTCAGGGAGTTTCTGTAGAGAAAGATTAGTGAAGCAGGACTACCTAAGTAGTTTTTTCTTCTTTGTGTCTATATGGATAGTGTTTTTGCTAAGTGGCCCTGCTCTAGGGTATAGTTTTGCCATGCCTTTGATAATGTTACACCGATGTGACCATTCTGTGATTATTCCTGCTGCTGTAGTAGTTTGACCCTGGGCAGAGACTGCTTTCCTGGCCGTGTTTTGCAAGGTTGTACCCCACCTTCAAGACTTTCTCCTTAGATGTCAAGAAGCCATTGTGAGGGTTTGGTCCTGGGTAGGAGCCCATACATGTGAGGGGTGTGTCTCCTTGAGGAAAATCCACGATGTGATTGCTAATTTCTGGGGAGTGACCTGAAAGCACATAGCACGAAGTATGATTAATGATTTCATGTAGCAGCTCACTGCCCCAGAAAACAAGGCCAGCCCAGTCAGGCTGCCCGGGAAGAAGCACCGTCTGTTCTCCCGATTTCCAACCCTAGACCTCCTCTCAACAGGTCTGCAGGTAATGGATGGAGAGTTTCTGCCCTGAGAGGTGTGGGGGCATGGGGAAGCAGAGGAGACAGGATTTACTGAGCATCTCCTGGTGCCAAGCAGTGTGCTGAGCACCCTCCTTAAGCATGATGATAAAAACAGTGACAATCACCTCTTGGTGCCAGGCACTGGGCATATATTGTTTGATTTTCTTTTCAATTTAATTGATACCATAACTATGTAAGGTAGGTACTATTATCAGCTATGTTGTACAAGTGAGGAGGTTAAGGGGCACCTGGGTGGCTCAGTTGGTTGAGCATCCAGCTCTTGGTTTTTGGCTCAGGTTGTGATCCTCAAGGTCATGAGATTGAGCCCTGCATCAGGCTCTGTGCCCAGCAGGGAATCTGCTTGAATAATCTCTCCCTTTTCCTGTCCCCTGACTCACTCTCTCTCTCTCTCTCAAATAAATCTTAAAAAACACAAGTGAGGAAGTCAAGCAGAGAGATCAAGTGACTTGCCCAGGGCCACACAATTAGTAGATATCTAAGGTGGGATTTGAAAAAAAAAGGTTCTGATTCCAAAGCCTAGACATTATGCTGCTTCTCTCTGGTCCTGACCCTTGCTGGTCCTGTCATTCGGAGGAGCAAGTCTATAGGCCTTTTCTTTTATAGGCCTCACAAATTTCTGTCTTCACAGCTTTAAGGAGTGGGTGGGTTGGGGGAAGCCCTGGATGGGAATTAGGAGTCGTAGGTTCTTGTCTCAGCCTCTGTCTGACCTTGGACTCTTGACCTTAACATTTTGGAACCACATTTTCATCACCTATAAAATGGAGAGTCTAAAATTTACCTCCCAGGATGTTATGAGCATTGGATGGAGAAATTGCTAAGAAAGTGTTTTCGTAAACTTTGGAAGTTATTCTATTGTGTTTGTACCAATGGCTCTGCTTTTTAGAAAATCCTCTCCTGTTATTTTCCCCGACCCTGACTCCCCTTGTCCTTTATTGTGACTTCTGGCATTCTTATCACTTAAAAGTCTCTGATAATCATGCTTTGAGGCAGGAGGCCACTGAAATTCTTATATAAATAATTCCACCTCCCCGAGCCAGCTGGAGGGGGTGGGGTGGCCACGCAGATTTAGCAGCTGCCAAAGCTATAACTAAGAAGAGTCTTCTTGTCAGTCACAGGAGTGAATCATTTAAATGGCTGCTTTGCTGCATCCTTCCCAGAGTCCTAAGGTAAATTGGATAGCAATGTTGCTTCTATCAGTCAATAGGCCTTACGTGAAGCTCGCCTTCTTTCTTTGAAATGTAGCAGGCATGTGTATTTGAAAGAACATGAGTTCTGGACCCAGACTCACCTGGGTTCTATTCCCAGCATCACCACTTACAAGCTGAGTGACCCTGAGCAAGTCCTCTTGCCAGCCTGGGCCTCGGTATCCTCATCTATAAAATGGGAGTGATAAGACCTGCCTCACACGGTCATCACACAGCTCAGAGGAGATCGCAAAGGGCCCAGCACGATAGCAGGTGCTCATTAGACTCTCAGTAACGCTACTTCCCCGCATCTCCAAGCTGTGGCAACGAGTGCCTTGGAATGGTGGGGTTGATGAAGAGTGAAACGGTCTGGTTTCCAGAGTGCAGAGGCAGAGGACTCAGTAATAGACACTTGACTCACGGCTCTATTTTTAGCTTGATGCTGCCTAAGGTTTAAAAATGTGGTGTCTGCCTCAAGTGTCCCTTTATCCTTTCAGCTTAAGAGTGGGGGGTCAGAGTGAGGGTGGGGAGGAGACTGTCCAGCTTCTCTGGAGGTGCCTGTCCCACCTTCACAGTCACACCTTCCTCCTCCGTGTCCGGCACAGTCACCTTGGACATCATCAGCTTCGAGGAAGCCGTGCCGATGCTCAGGCACGAGTGCTTTGCCCTGGTCTTCAGCAGGGCCCTCTCACTACCAAACCGGCCTTCAGCTGCTTGTTACAGCTTGGGACGATTTCATCCATCACCCCTGCCCATGTTCACTGCGTGGCTGACTTCATGAATTTGGGGAGCACAGCAGTAAATCTTTTTCAGGCAGTTCCTGTCTCTCCCCTCTGTTCTCAAGATCCATACATTACAGTAATAAATGTTATTTCATGTCATCTTGCAACAGCTTCCTGTTAGGCAGGAATTTTATTTGGCGGTGAAGAGCACAGGGTCTCAAAGAGACGAGAGTTTGAATCCTAACTCTGCAGCTGAACACTGTGACCTGGAACAGATGACTGAATAACTGAGTGTAGGCTTCTGCATCGGTCAAATGGAGATAATAGTATTCATCTCCTAGGATGGTGAGGGTGAGTGAAAGAATGTTTGAGGAGCCTCAGCACGGGGCCAGGCACACAGTGAGCACTTGACACATCGTAACTGGGGCGTCAGTCTCAGAGCAGGGGAAACAGCAGTCCAGGACATTAACTCATTTGCCTAGGATGAGGCATTTTCCCTATTTTCTATGAAAGAGAAGGCCGAGAGGTCTTGCCCAAGGTTATACAACTAGTAAGCTGCAAAATCTGAATTATAAGCCAGTTTTCCCAACACCTCAGCCAGGTCCCCTGACATTGTACCAGAAGCCTCTGCAAAACTGGAATGAATGCCCCAAACCCATTTGTAACTGGCCCCCTGGTGGTGGAGTCTGAGCCCAGCCAGCCTTCTCCTGAATCCTGCTTTTTAGAAATGGGCTGCTGGTAAAAGACGTGTATGTGTGCACATCTATATATATAGGAGCAGGAAAATGTACTGGGAAACCATAATTCCCTAGAGGCTCCAGGAATGCAGTATTTTGGCTAATGGATCTTCTGAGTTTTAACTTCTTGATTTCAGGTCTTACTGCAGGTCATTAAGAAATGCATTGCAGCCAGCCACTTTCTGGTGTTAGAAGGGGCTGTCTAGAGAACATCATTAAATCCTTTTTAAATGACAGAGGATCTTGGCAGGGTCTCCAGTCATTGTCATAATGACCCGTAATGTTCATGACTCTAATTGTATGTCTGTCTAAATCTCTGACACTCATTCAGTCTTGACAACTGCTGTGTGTGTGTGTGTGTGTGTGTGTGTGTGTGTGTGTGTGTGTGTGTTGGGAGTGAGGGCAGGATAGGGAGATAATTATCCCCATCTCATAGGTGAGAAAGCTAGGACTCAGCATGAATCCTCACGGGGGACCATAGAGCTTGATCACAGGCAGAGCCAGAACTGAAGTGACATTTGCTGAGACACTGTAGTAAAGCAGGGGAAAAAAAAAAAAAGGTCCTTTGAGTCAGACATACTTGGATTTAAATCCCAGTTTTGACACTTTCTAATGGTGTTGACCTTTGAGCAAGTTACCCAGTGTTGCAGGTCTCCCATTCCTCATCTGTAAAATGGCAAGAATAATTATTTCCCTTGCTGGGATTATTTTAAGGTCATTCTGGGTAATGTATGTGAAGCACCTGGCATTGTGGCTACTCAGAGTAGGTCCTCAGCACATGGACACCATGATTCTCCCGATCCTTTCCAATCTACCGAGATGCCTGTCTGCTATAGTGACACGGGAGGCACAGGGTATGAGACTGACCTTTCTTGAGCCCATCAAACTCTAGAAGTGCTTTTTTGAAGTAAATCTACCCTCATTAACTTTAGGAAGGCGTGTTTTTGATTTACCTCTAATAATGGAGGCCCGAGACGAACTTTTATTTTGTAGATACACTTAAATAGTTTTACATCAATGCTAGAGGTGCTGCAAAACAATAAAATAAGTATCATATATGAGTGTTATGGTGGCAAATGCCCACAGAGTCTGGAAATGTTTTTTGGATCGTATAGGTCTGTCTTTTTAAATCATGCGTAGAATTTGAAGAGGTGAACAGGAGATATTTCATGTAGGATCAAAGGTGCAGAGGTAAGATAGTGTAAAACATTCTTGGCTTGGTTAGAACAGAAACTGTAATTGCGGGGAAGAGCATATATGATAAGGTTAGAAACAGACTTTCATATAGAGTTTCACATGTGTTCATGTGCCTAAGCATGTACATATTACTCTAATATCCCATCCATGTATAAACTAACCTAAGATCCTTAGTTAGAAGTGATCACAGGCATTGGCTATATATATCTTATTGCTTTCAGCCCAAGTCTGTAGGTAGGCAATGTGTTGTAGAACACAGAACACTGGACCAGGAGTTAGGAGACTCAGGTTTTGCTCTTGGATCCACCCCCATTCAGCATCTGGGATAAGACCTATAACTTCTTTGGACCCTCCCTCCTCATTTACAAGAACAAGTCACTTTTGGAAAGTCCTTTGGAACTATTTATCAAGAGCCTTGAAGATGTCCATTCAATTTCATCTATTAATTCATGTCCTGGAATTGTCTCCAAAGGAAAGACCTTAAATATGGAAACAGCTTTATGGTTAAAGATAGTCCATCTTAGTGTTTGTATGATTTAGTAAAACTAGAAGCTGCGTAAATGTCTGATAATTGGGATTGGATCAATTATGACTTGATTAATTTGCAGTATTTACTAAAGAGTAACAGCATTGGGGGCGCCTGGGTGGCTCAATCGGTTAAGCATCTACCTTTGGCTCAGGTCATGATCTCAGGGTCCTGGGATAGAGGCCTACATCAGGTTCCCTGCTCAGGGGAACCCTGCTTCTCTCTCTTCTGCTCCCTCTGCTTGTGCTTTCTCTCTCTCTAAGAAATAAAGTCTTAAAAATAAAAAAAAAAGTAATAGCATTGGTCATGTAAAAATGAAACCAAAAAGGCATCTATAAAAAAAAAAGTGTATTGGAAAAATCATGCTTCCTAATGTAGGCAACACTGTTGATATCATCCAGGATCCTTCATGATCTGGCCCCAGTCGTTCACACCAGCTACCCCTGTGCCACCATTTGCCATATATGGTGACCTAGGACATTTTCCCAACTGTGTGTGCTTTTGTATGTTCTGTTCATTCCTTCTGAAATGCTCTTCCCTCCCTTGGCCAGAAGGTGAATACTTAATCTCCTTCCAGGTCAGCTTAAGATTTCCCTGACTTCGTAGGAAAAGTAACTTGTGCCTTCATCTCTGTTTCTGCACATTTTGTAAGAAGGATCTAACATGTCTATAATCGTGTTAGTTTTCTCTATCTGTTTCTGTCTCTAAACATAGACTGGATGCCTCTTGAGGGTCAGAACTGTGTTATTGCCAAATCCCCAGGGCTTAGTAGAGGGCCCGGCACTTAATGGGTACTCGATACATGTTGTTTAAATTGTTTTTCACTCTTTACTTTTCCATATTTTCTGCATATTTTATAATGACTATACATTACCCTTATAATGGAGGTCAAATAACAGTAATTCATTTACCCATTTATTTTTAAGGAGGTGACTGGCCTAACTCAAAGGTTCTTGAACCTGGCAGTGCAGATACCACAGATACTTGGAAAGCTTAGTAAAATGCAAATTCCCATGTCCCAAGACAGGTGTCCTGAATCCCAAAATCCAGGGCAAAGATCTGGAATCAGTATTGTTTTGTTTGCTTAAATATTTATTTATTTATTTATTTTAGAGAGAGAGAGTGCGCATGTGGTGGGGAGGGGTATAGGGAGTGGGAGAAAGAGAATCCCATGTAGACTCCAAGTTGATCATGGAGCCCGTTGTGGGGCTCTATCCCATGACCCTGAGGTTATGACCTGAGCCCAAATCAAGAGTCAGACACTTAAGCAACTCAGCCACCCAGGCGCCCTGGGAATCAGTGTTGTTAATAAGCTGCTTTAGTTACTGTGATGCTTAGCCATGTGTGGGAACCCTTGACCTAACTACCTCTAAGGTGCTTTCAGCCTAAAATCTATCTGGTTCTCCGAGTGGTCTGCTAGCCCTTTGCCCCTGCTGCCATAAGAGGCTTCAGCATGAGGGCGCTGTGGACCAGCAGGCCAGACAGTGGAGAGAGTAACTATTACCGCTTCATTATCGAGCACCTGTTCTTTGTCAACGACTCCTTTACATACAGCATTTCTTATCTGTATAGTACCTTGAGGTCAGTTTTATTATCTCCGTTTTACAGATGAGGAGACTGAGGCAAAGAAAATTTAAGTGTCTTGCCCAAGGTTAAGTAATAAGTACACAGTGGAGCTCATATTTGAATGCAGTTCTATCAGACTTCAAATCCCAGGAACTGTTCCCACCCCTTCTCTCCCTCCCCACCCCCTACAGAGCATCCCGGAAGGGGGGGGCAGCCAGGTGTAGCCCTGCTGTGTGCAGACGTCGCGGGTTGGGCAGGGTGGGCACTGGAGCCCTCTGCCCTGTGGGCAGATGTGTGGGATTAGCATGCGTAGTGGGCAGCCAGATGCCACAGAAGCGGAGGTTCCTGCTCACCAAATATGCTCTGACGCCCACCCACCTGCTTCCAGGGTGCAGTGAAGCAGTGGAATTCAATTTGCGGCAGTGACCTAAGAGGGGCTATTTTTAGTAAGAAAGTAGGTCAGGGGCTGCAGCGGTGCTGCCTGAGAAATGAGCAGCCTCCCCTCTCACCAGGAGGCTTCTTCACTTCTCACGCAGCCAGTGTGGAGTTGAGGAAGGCACATCCGACATCCTCACATGCCTGCAGTTGTAATCGTCACCGTGGAGCCACTGAGGGGTGGGGAGTGGCGGGACACACACATACACATCTGAAACACAAAGCTTCTTGTCTGGGATTGCGTAGGGTCCTGGCCCTAATCCTCCTCCAGAGGTTAGAATCCCTTCAGAAAACATCTCGAACGGGATAGGAGGCTCATAAACCGTACGCCCCCTCCGTGCCAGCTACTCTTCTGGGTTTGATATGCATTATCTGATTTAGTACTTGCAAATACCTCTGCAAAATAGATATTCTTATCCCCATTTTGCAGATGTGGAAACTAAGTCAGAGAAATGAAGAGACTTACTCGAGGTCACACAGCTTGTATGTAGTAGAGTTGGCTTTTGAATCCTGTTCAAGACTTCAGAGCTGATAATAGATGATCAGGCCGTCCAACCATGCTGCGGGTGATTTTTTTTTTTTAATTCCCATTCTCTGCCCCATCTTGTTTGGTACTTCAGACAAAGTAGTATAGAGATGGCTTCCTCTAGGTGGACTTACCTGAGTCAGACATCCTTTTACCTCCAGGACACAAAAGGGTACCCAGAACACAGACCTGGTCCCCAAAGAGGAGAATGTACATCCCTACCTACTGCTGCCCAATCACTGAGGCCAGTAGTTGCCAAAAACAATCCAACCACCTGATTTCCCTGGGCCTGGAGTATCTCAAAATCCTCTGCCCCCCTTGCTGTGCCACATATTAACTGCAGATCTGTGGCAAATTGCAGGGCACTCATTGGCGATGCACAGGCGGACACGAGCTTGTTAACAGAATGTAGTAATTGACATATCGTGATTCATTATGCACAGCACGGAGGACTCTAGCAGAAGCCCACTTTGTGGCCAACCGCCGCTGGCACCACCAGCCTTGAGAATTTGTTCCTGGCTCTGTTCTGGCTCTCCAGCTAGAGAGCACCATACCTTCAAGGGCCAGAAGCAGCCCGAGGCTTCTGTTTTATCCTGCTCCCTCCCTCCAGGCAAGGAGAGAGGATATTTCCCCTGCCCCCAGGCTGCCTGACCTTGGAGGGACCTTATTTGTTCATTCATTCATTCAACAAACATTTTGAAAATGTTCCAGGCAGGCAGTGGGGAATGAGACAGATAGTCCCAGCCCTCAGCCCACAGAGAATTTATAGTCCTCTGGGCCTTAATTTCCTTATCATCAAATGGGCAGGAAAGAAAAAACTGCATCGGTCAATCTCTTCTAGCTCTAAGATTTCAGACTCTGTAGTTCTGGATTATAAACATTTATTATTGAGTCATAGTGTCAATCTTAGTCATTTGTACCCAATGCCAAAAAAGAAAAAAATAGAATTTCAGAATCTGGATGGGAACCATGGACACAAGCTAATTCAATTTCCTCACTTACAGATGAGAAAAATGAGGCTAAAAGAAGGGTATGACTTGCCTGGCATATCAGTGACAGACCCAGGGTGGGGAGGCCAGTGAGCTGAGCTCGCCTCCGCTCTAATCCTTCTGAGGCCACCTCCCCACTCGGCACTGCTCTTGTACCCCTCCTTGGAACCCTTTCTGCATTTAGCTTCTCTAACACTGAGCTCTGCTGAGTCTTTCCTATCTACCCCTCTAACCACTGCTTCTGGGCTCCCTTACCAGCCTCAGAACCTGGGGCTTGCAAGTGGAAGAGGAAGGAATAGCCCTGGAAGCTGGGCCTCAAAAAGTAAATGGAATTGGGTGCTCGCTTCGGCAGCACATATCCTAAAATTGGAATGATACAGAGAAGATTAACAAGGCCCCTACACAAGGATGACATGCAAATTGATAAATGGTATTGGATTTGGGCAAGACTGCCAAAAAGCAGGACATGAGGAAATTGAGGCAGAGCATGTAGTTTGCTGTCAGAGTTCTCAAACAGCAGTATGGGCAAACTTCAGTGAAACTGAAAAAGGAGACCCAGTGGAGATAGCTGGTGAGCAGCTCAGTGAGCTCACAGAACGCCTGCAGAAAGGCCTGCTTCCCCTCAAGCCTCAGAACCTCTGTACCTCTGACCTTTGCCTGTCACCTACATGTATCCAGTAGAAGGAATCTAAAGCTGGAAGGACAGAGGATCTTTCTGATATTCTAGCAAGGCAAGGGAATTGAGCTGCCTGTGGAGAAGTCAGGAGCAGGAGGCTCAGCACTTTTTCAGTGGCCAGAGTGTCCCCTCCTGGGTGGAGAAAGATGCTGTGGGTATAGCAAGGCCTGAGCCAACCCGAAGTGCTTTATTTGTCTGTTGCTTTTCCCTTGCCTTCATCACAGTCTGAGAACCCAGACCTTGAAGCACTGTCCTTGATTAATTAATAAAGTTTATTGCCCTATTGCGCTCCCCTAGGATGGCGGTGGTCAGAGGTTAGGATAGGGCGGAGAATATGGTTGTTGATTATGAAAACCTGTATCCATCCTGTATATCCATTTTAGTCTTCTAAATAGATCTGTGTTATTTTCCACACTGTGCTTTTGTAAAAAATAATTTTCCAGTAGGCACATAACATTATCCTGAGAGAACTAGCTAGTACATGTACATAAAATGTCTTATGTACGTTTACAAATGCAGATACAATGCCTAAAAGTAAATCATTCTGAATTTTTGAAAAATGACTTCAAGTCGTTTGGCCGGAAGCTGGCAACTTGAGTCTGAAGCATGGACTCTTGTATGTCCTTGGGTTAGTCATGTTCCCTTTCTGCACTTCTGCTTTCATACCTGCCAAGGGAAAGGGATGGATCCGTGGTTTTATTCACCTGGACTGTGAACCAGTTCTACTGAACCACTTAGGATAATTGTTAACTGTACTGATTCCTGGGCCCACTTGCACATCCGTAGAATTGGAGATTGAATGCTTGGAAATTTTTGGTTCTAATAATCTTCCAGATTGATTCCAAGTGATGCAGCCAGGTTTTGAGTAGTTGTCTTCCAAGAACCCGTCTGGTTCTGATGTTTTAGAATCCTCTGCCCTTCTCGCTCTTACTCAGTTTCCTGATTTTGTCTTAGCTTTTCTTTCCCTGGAGAGCCTCCCTCAATATACTGTGACCCCTCTCAGGAGCAGGGGCCATAGTTTGTTCACCCCTAGATCCCTGGCACCCAGCATAGTGTCAGGCACAGAGGAGGTGCTCAGTAAGCAGAGGAGGGGACAGATGGGCTTTCATGGCTTTCCCATCACTCTGCACATCCAGCTAATTTCCAGAATTCTTCCTGTAGACTCGGGCATTATAAATCTTTTGATACAGTAAATAGAAATACAGGTTTCAGAACCTAACAAAACTGGATTTGAATCTATTTCACCTCTTAATGTATAGTGATTTGCCCCAAGTCATTTAATCTCTTTAAGATACAGTTTCCTTCATTATAAAATGAGAATAATAGCTCTTGTTGCTCACGATATTTATGAGGATTAACTTCCTGCATGAAAATATGCATATAAAAGTTCTTGATATATAGTAGGAACTCATTTACTCTGGCTGCTTTCTTCCTTTACATGGCCACTGGTGAGTGACGGGAAAAGGGGGGACTCAGAAGAATGGATCATCCCCAAACAGACTGAGAGAATGACATATGGCCCTTGTTGTCTCCTGGCTTCCTGGGACCCTGAGGCTCTGATAAGTCACCTTGATGGATCCCTACTTGCTTCGCTCTGGTCACATCAGAATTCAGACTTAGAATCTGACTCCAGATGCAGTGTGTTCTCTCTCTTACTCTGCTACAGGGACATAGAAAAAGAAGTAGCAAAAGAAATTCAAGGAACTATTGTAGATTTGGGTTCCCCAGGCAGGCCCAATGTCTGAGCTTAACCGTAAGAAACCCAAGTTCATTCAGAACGGTTAGTTCCCGGGGCCAGAGATCTTAGGGTTGGTTTTGTTAGCACATCAGCTTCCCTCTCCACATACTCTGTGTTGGAACTGTCACAGCATGCTGCTTTTCATAAAAGTCTCTTTTTCAAACCAAGTCCAACTGTTTCAGCCCCAGAAAGGCAATCAGATTAGCTCTCTTCTGGGCAAAATGGTAAATGATCACCCCACAATGCCTCCAGCACCACAGTAATCATAACAGCCACCCCTTACCTAGTGCCTACTGTGCTGGAATTTTCATGACACCACTATGAGTAGGTATGAGTAACTCCATTTTGCTGGGCAGCAGGCAGTAATTAAGACTGTAGACTTTAGAGTCAGACTAAGGTGCCGACCCTGGCCCCATCATGTTTTAGCCAGCCCCCTCCAAGTCTCAGTTTCTTTATCAGCAGAATGGGATTAATGTACACCCCATAGTATTAGGAGGACTACATTAATACCACAAACATGGTACTATTGAAATAGTTGCGCCAGTCATGTAAAATTATAAACTAGGATAAATGCTATGTGAGAAAGGGACAAGCTGCCATGAGAGCATATAATAGGGATCCTGACCTCTTTGCTGAGGAATTGACATCTGAGCTGAGATCTGAAGGGTCATTAGGAGTTTATTAGGTGAAAGGAGTGGGTAGGGTGGGGGGAAAGCTTTCTAGGCATATGTACTGATACGGCCTCAAAGGTGAAGAGGGAACTTAGTGCTTTTAGGGAACTGGGAGGCTCGGTATGACTTGGGTGTAGAGAGTAGAGAAGAGTAGAAGAGAAGAGGCTGGACAGGGAAATCAGGGCCTTATTAAGGATTTTTTTCCCTTTATTCTAAGAGCATAAGGACCATTGAAGGATTTGGAGCAAAATATATGTGTGTTGTACATGTGGAGAGTGATATGACCAATTTGATATTTATAAGAGATCTTTTTGACAGTGGTCTTAATGGGTTGGAGGGTGCAAGAGTGACTGTGAGGAAACCAGTTCAGAGGAGGCTTTGTATTTGTCCCAGAGAGAAATAACGTTGGGCAGAGCTGGAGTAGTGATGGCAGAGATGAAGGGATAGGGGGGTTGAGATATTTATGGGGTAAAATTGTGGGACTTGTTGATGGCTTAGATACAGCTATGAGGAAAGAGTATAAAGAACAACTTACCAAACTCAACACTCCAAAAAATAAAAAATCCAGTCAAGAAATGGGCAGAAGACATGAACAGACATTTCTCCAAAGATCTACAAGTGGCTAACAGACATATGAAAAAAATGCTCGATATCACTCAACATCAAGGAAATACAAATCAAAACCACAATGGAATACTACCTCACACCAGTCAGAATGGCTAAAATTAACAAGTCAGGAAACAACCAATGTTGGTGAGGATGTGGAGAAAGAGGAGCCCTCTTACACTGTTGATGGGAGTGCAAGCTGGTGTAGCCCCTCTGGAAAACAGTATGAAGTTTCCTCAAAAGTTAAAAATAGAATTACCCTACAACCTAGCAATTGTACTTCTAGGTATTTATCCAAAGGATACAAAAATAGTGATTCAAAGGGGAATCTGCACCTCAGGGTTTATAGCAGCATTGTCCACAATAGTCAAATTATGGAAAGAGCCCAAATTCTATCAACAGATAAATGGAAAAATAAGTTTTGGGGTGTGTGTGTGTGTGTGTGTGTGTGTGTGTGTGTGTACGCACGCTCCATCACACAGTGGAATATTATTCAGTGGAATATTATTTAGCCATCAAAAATAATGAAATCTTGCCATTTGCAATGATGTGGATGGAACTAGAGGGCGTTATGATCAGCGAAATCAGGCAGAGACAAACACCATATGATTTCACTCATACATGGAATTTAAGAAACAAAAAAAATGAACATAGGAGAAGGGAAGGAAAAATAAAATAAGGTGAAGACTGAAAGGAAGACAAACTGTAAGAGACTCTTAATTATAGGAAACTAAGGGTTGCTGGAGGGGAGGTGTGGGGGGGGATAGGGTAACTGGGTGATAAGCATTAAGGAGGGCATGTGATGGAATGAGCACTGGGTGTTATATGCAACTGATGAATCACTAACTTCTACCCCTAAAATTAATAATACACTATAGGCTACCTAAATTGAATTTAAACAAATTTTTTTTAAAAAAAGAACAGCTACCAGCTTTCTTGCCATTCTAAGCTTAAAAAAAAAAAAACAAAAAAAAGTGGAAGAAGACTTGGTTTGGGTAGAAATATCTTGATCTGAGAATCTGAACACACTGCACTCAAGGTGCCTTTTAGATATCCACATGTGGATGTTCCATGCCCAAGGCCATCCACAGTAGGACACAGTGGCCTTGGTATGCCTTTGGGCAGTCTGACCCAGATCCAGCCCCTGTGGGGGTAGGGCTTGTTTTAGACTGGTTAGTCTGAGGCCTCCTCGTTTGCCCCCCAACCCCTCATGGTTCTGTTTCTTTACCAGAATATCAGAATACCAGGATATCCTGAAAAAGAACATGTGAGAAAATTCAGCCTACGAAGTCTGACCCATGAACGGTCTGAGGGGAATCTGCTTCTTCAGGGAAAGCAGTTCAGATATTTTTTTTTTTTAATTTTTATTTATTTATGATAGTCACAGAGAGACAGAGAGAGAGAGGCAGAGACATAGGCAGAGGGAGAAGCAGGCTCCATGCACCGGGAGCCCGATGTGGGATTTGATCCCGGGTCTCCAGGATCGCGCCCTGGGCCAAAGGCAGGCGCCAAACCGCTGCGCCACCCAGGGATCCCAGCAGTTCAGATATTGATGCATGTCGTTCGAGGTGCTTTTTTCCCCAAATCTGTGGGTGAGATAGTTGTGTTTGATGTGTGTCTTTGTATTCATTTCTTCATTTATTATTAAAATATTTGCTATTAATATATATCTACGATGTGGCAGGCACAATGCCAAGTCAGAAAGGACCCCTGATTCTTTGGGAAGTGACATCCCCAGGACCCATTTGGCGCTGCTGTTCTTGTGATCATAAAGACACCAGCAGGATGCTGCCCTTTCTCTGAATACTAAATCTCCAGGATGCTGAGCTCTGCTGACTTTTATCAAGGGGGCACGTCCTTGAGTTCAGAGAGTTGGTTTGTCAAGGGCTCCCTCTGCAGCTGCGACTCCCAGGTCTATATCTGGGCCTCCTGTCTTTTTGCAGAGTCTCCCTAGACAGTAACTACATCAATGCCAGTTTTTCACTTTGAATGGAGCTCAGCTGGGCAGTCTGAGCCCCACCGCCCACTGCACACCTGTGCCATGTGTTCTGGTTTTTTGTCTGAGAGCATTGCTTGTCCCTGTGAGGGGAAAGAAGTAGCAGAGCAGGCTTCGTGTCCTCCTGTGGAATGGTCAAGGAAGTTCAACCAGCAAGCAGGGCAGGTGTGGGGAGAGGGGAGCAGCAGAGTGACTCACCCAGCCTTGGCACCGCGTGATAGGATTTATGAATCCCAAGTGGAACAGATACGTGCTCTAAGAACATGTTGGCCTGGTGAAAATCTAAACTCATGAGCTACATGAGTGATTACCATCGTGAAAGGGAGCATAGGCGTCCTTTTAAAAATCCTCTGGTATATTTAACACACAGTGAAGGAGGGGGACAAACTATGCCAAGTCAGGGACTCCGGGAAAGCTGACATTCTCTGTGTCAGTGGAACAAAGAACTTCTTACAACTGGAGTAGATATTAAGCCCCTGTTAGGGGAGATGTTCCTGCAGAGGGTTGACCATGTGTCTAGTGGGACAGAGAAACTGCTTCCCAGGGTAGGATGGTGACCTGAGAATTGCATCTCTTAAGATCTTCTGATTCCTATCTTTGCCTTTCATCTTGATCTTCAGGGACTTGAAGGATCCTTGAAGTCAGAAGCACCTTGGCTAAATCCCAGCTCCACCTCTTCTAGCTGTGTGATTAGGGCGCGTTGCTCTCTGCACCTCCTTCTTACAGTCTTCCAAACCAGGTTCATAATACCCTGCAGAGTTGTGTATGTACCAGGGTCAGATTAATTAAGCTTAGCAGCCAGCACCCCAGGATGTAAGAATGGGAGGATCCTGGGGTGCCTCCAGTCAGCTGTCAACTCTGTGGTATGTGTGTGGCCTGGATCTGCATGGCTCCCCAGAGCATGTATGCAGGTCATGTGTCAGCTCGCTGCAGCCAGGGGTGGGCAGGGACACACTGAGCTGGTTCTGCCTGAGGAGACACTGCTCAGCAAGCAGCCCACCCAGCTTCAGTTTCCCCAAAGAACTCAGTCTTCCTTACAGAAGATCCTTCCAGGTGCCAAAGGTAGCACATTGCTTGCAATTCGACCCCCTTAAGAATTCTGGTTATGCCCCTTTTTCATGCCATCTGTCTCCTTAAGCTGATTTTTTGAGGAGTTATTTTCCTAATGTATTGGATAAAATTCTGGTGGTGTCTTGAGAAGCTCACACTGTTTTCGTTTTCCAGGAGAACATTAACAATCTATAGACTAGCCTTTGAATGATGCCAGCACAGTCACTGTAAACTCAAGGCCATTTGCTGCATGCAAAATCCTTGGTACCCAGGTATGGCTCTGGCTTCATATGTCACCGTGTAACACACTTGAATCATGCCAACCTGAAGATACTTGTCCCCATTTGGGGTGCTTATCACAGATATCATGGTTCCCAACTGCACACACAAGGCAGTTACAGTCATTGGTTATTTATTCCTCTGGCCTCCCTGCAGGCTCTATAGGGCGAAGCTCTTGGGCCCTTTATTCAGATGAAGAGAGCATGGCTCTTGCTGGGTACAATAGTTTGTCTGAGGTCACACAGCTAATTATTGGCAAAGCTGTGTTTCAAATCCTGGTCTTCTCTAGAGCAGCCTGATGGTGAAAACACCATCCAGCATTCGCATCTCACCTAGGATGTTCGTGAGCCCTGTGACCTTGAACAAGCTAGTGATTAATATTATAAGTGGTTATTAATAGTAACAGTAAAATTTACAAAGCACCTGGCTCAGGTGTGCAGGAGACCATGTTTCCCTGCTTTCTCATACCCATTTTTCCAAGAAGCATCCTGAAATTCAGAGAGCTAAAGCAATTTGTGCAGGCCTCAGTTTCTTTATAATGACAATATTGCTACCTCCCTGGGAGGGTGATTACAAGGCCTGGATGAGGTCATGTGGATGCACTGCCTAGCACAGAGCCTGCAGTGGAGGGGGTGCTCATGCAGTGCTTCTTTGCCTTCTCTAGTTCCCCCTCTGAGTCCTAATCCTGTGGTCTTTCCGCTGCATCCCATATAATACATTTAGAAGCTGAGGTCATGCTGAAGTCTTCTCCCTAGCTTTCTTCATCACACCCCGCCAATTCCCCAGAGGCCACTTCCAGCCTCTGATCTGAGTTCCCTGTCAGATACCGCCTGTTTAGTCTTTTGCCAGCTCAGGAAACACCATCCTTCCCTGGCATGCTGCACTGCACCCCTGACATTTATTCCAGGGCTGTGTTCTGGAACGCTAAAGCCTATTCTGGCCTCTCCCGCTGCAGGGCTCTCCCCTTTCCTGACTTTGTCTAAGGCAAATACAAGTTGTTTTCCTTATTTTGGCATCCTGCCTGGATCTTTCAGGTTGTTATGCTGTGTTTCACGAGGGGCCACACATGGAAGTGACCTAGAATCCAGGTCTCCTGACTTCTAGCATCATGATCTGCAGCTTATCATAATTTAATGTTTAAGAAGAGTATGCAGTAGTCAGGGGAAAAAGTAGGAGCCCTGTCTTTGGGGATCCTCAGAAGTATATTCATTTGGCTTTCAGTAAAAATTTATTTATGCAGCACCTTCTCCTTTTTTTTTCTTTTTTTTTTTTAAGATTTTACTTATTTATTTGAGAGAGAGAAAGAGACAGAGAGAGAGAGAGAGAGAGAGAGCAGGTGGGGGGAGGAACAGAAAGAGGGTCAAGCAGACTCTGCGCTAGCACAGAGCCTGATGTAGGGCTCTATCTCACCACCCTGAGATCATGACCTGAGCTGAAATCAAGAGTCAGATGCTTAACTGACTGAGCCACTCCAGGCTCCAGCCCCTCAGCACCTGCTTTCTGCCAGACCCTGTGTTAGTAGCTATGGCAGTGAAGGAGGCAGGTCTTTCATGGAGCTCACATTGTAGTGTGAGAGGTCAATAACAAAAGCATAAAGAACTAAGTTAGTAAGATGATTTTAGATTTTAAGTATCATAAAAGAAATAAATAGAGCTCTGGGATGGAGAGTAACTGGAAGATAATTTTATGCGTTTTGGATAGAATGGTCAAGGAAGGACCCTTTGAGGAAGTGACTCTTGAGCTAAGCTCTCAAATGAAAAGCCAGGGCAAGAGCATTCCAGGCTAAGGGAGCCATGAGAACAAAGACCCAATGTTGGAAAGGGCTTGGCCATTCAAGGAGTAAAATGGAGATCAGGATGGCTGGGAGGAGTGTACCAGAGGGAGGAGCCGTAAGATCAGAGAGCATAAGCCGGATCATGTTGGGCCTTGGAGGGCACAGAAGAGTTTGGATTTTTTTTTTTTCTCCTAGAATTAGTGGGAAGCCACTGAAAGGCTTTAAGCAGGGAGTGGTGTGACCTTAAGTAAAACTGAGGTGCCTAAGTGGAGAGTGGGTTATAAAATGTAAACAGGGAAGCAGAGACACAGATTAAGAGGCTGTTATAATAGCCCAGGAGAGTGACAGTGGCCTAGACGGGGTTATGATGGGAGAGACCGGCAGGTAAATATGTGATTATGTTGAAGTGAGGGTAACAGGGTTTGACAAAGGATTAGATGAAATAATCCATTCTGCTTAATCTACTTAGTACCCAATTAGTGTAGATCAAAGTGATACCTAGTTTCAGTTCCTAAACCTGGAGCAGGGGGAGGACGTCTTGACAGGTGACAGACCTGTCAGGGTGCACCTCTACAAGTTTGACTGTATGTAGGGGCTAGTTCTTGCATCTCAGAAAGAAGCCATAGAGAAGTGAAAAAGAGAGATATTTTCAAAGAATTCATTCATTCATGAGTCCTGTAGGAAGTGCCTTATCTGTGTAGTTGGTGTTCTACTTTTGATAAACAAAATAGGGCTCTGTTCTTTAGGGCCTCCCCTCTTTGGGGAAGTAGACATATAAATAAATAAATCTCAGTCTGTATAGTGGCAAAAGGACAAACAAGGAGGTGTAGGAACACGAAGGAGAGAGCTAGCTTTTCATGTGATAAATAAAGGAGGGCTTCACAAAGCCTATACTTTATATTTCAGTAAAAATTTGTAGTTAAAATAATACAACTAATGGCCAGGAACAACTCAGTTTATGAACATTAATATCTATTTGTTCTCTACTGGAAAATGGGGGTAGGGGTGGCAAGAAGAGAGGACCTTCCAGAAAAAAAGGAATAGCATTTGGAAAGGCCCAGAATCCTGAAGGAGTGAGGTGTATTCAAGAAATAGAAAATACCTCCGGAGCGCCTGGGTAGCTCAGTGACTGAGCATCGAGTCGTGATCTCGGAGTCCTGGGATTGAGTCCTGCATCAGGCTCCTCGCAGGGAACGTCCTTCTCCCTCTGCCTAGGTCTCTGCCTCTCCCTATGTACCTCTCATGAATAAATAAAATAAAATCTTTAAAAAAAAAAGAAAAAACACTTCAGCATGGCTGGGGTATAGGGTGTGTGGGGTGGAGATACAGGCTGGTTTGTAAGGTTGTTGACTGCACTGTGAAGCACTTTATGTGCCACATTGACAGTGTTGGACTTAATCCTTTAGGCGCCTGGAGACCAACAGAGATTTTAAAGCCAGGGTCTAGTTGGTAGAAAGCAAATAGCTCCCCCATAGACCGACAATCAATCAAATCCCCATTTCCTACTGTGTCTGGATGCAGCCTCAGAAACGTTCTCAACATAGCACACCAGGCAGTCACTTCCAGTCAGCCAGAAGTGGCAGAGGATGGGGCCTTTTCTCCATTCCCCAAAGAAGACGAGTTTGTGTATGAGTTTAAAGAGGGAAGTGTTGAGGACCCAAAACTACCTTGTACAGTTGTCTCATCAGCACAAGCATAAGTTGCCTACATTGTGTAAGGCATGGTGGAGAACAGTGAAGTGAGAAATAACAATCTAGTCTGAAGGAAGATTTGTCTGAGTGTGGCCATGGTTGTATGAATTCCAAGGAGATAGTGCTAAGGCAGAAAGTACTAGACTTTCAAGGAATTCCAGTCCGCTAGCCCTTGAATGGGTGCCCTTGACTTGTAGGGAAGTGCTCCAGTAAATGCAAGGCTTTCTTGTCCAATAGACATTGGTCCTTTCCCTGGAAGCTCTCTCAAAGAGGCCATGTTGTTCCTTTGAAGAAAGTTAAATGTCCTGGGCCGGGGAACCAAGACGTGACCAGCAGCCTGAGAACCCAGTCATGGCTTTGATTGTCTATGCCAGTTCCACATCCCTGGCACCTAGCATAAGACCTGTGGAAGAGCAGGGCAAAGAAAACCGACAAACCAGGCAACCAAACATGGGTTCTTTTTTTTTTTTTTATTTTTTTTTTTATTATTTTTTTTATTTTTTTTTTATTGGTGTTCAATTTACTAACATACAGAATAACACCCAGTGCCCGTCACCCATTCACTCCCACCCCCCGCCCTCCTCCCCTTCTACCACCCCTAGTTCGTTTCCCAGAGTTAGCAGTCTTTATGTTCTGTCTCCCTTTCTGATATTTCCCACACATTTCTTCTCCCTTCCCTTATTTTCCCTTTCACTATTATTTATATTCCCCAAATGAATGAGAACATATAATGTTTGTCCTTCTCCGACTGACTTACTTCACTCAGCATAATACCCTCCAGTTCCATCCACGTTGAAGCAAATGGTGGGTATTTGTCATTTCTAATAGCTGAGTAATATTCCATTGTATACATAAACCACATCTTCTTTATCCATTCATCTTTCGTTGGACACCGAGGCTCCTTCCACAGTTTGGCTATCGTGGCCATTGCTGCTAGAAACATCGGGGTGCAGGTGTCCCAGCGTTTCATTGCATTTGTATCTTTGGGGTAAATCCCCAACAGTGCAATTGCTGGGTCGTAGGGCAGGTATATTTTTAACTGTTTGAGGAACCTCCACACAGTTTTCCACAGTGGCTGCTTTGTAGTACAACCTGAAATCTGGCATTGTGATGCCCCCAGATATGGTTTTCTTTTTTAAAATTCCCCTGGCTATTCGGGGTCTTTTCTGATTCCACACAAATCTTAAAATAATTTGTTCTAACTCTCTGAAGAAAGTCCATGGTATTTTGATAGGGATTGCATTAAACGTGTATATTGCCCTGGGTAACATTGACATTTTCACAATATTAATTCTGCCAATCCATGAGCATGGAATATTTTTCCATCTCTTTGTGTCTTCCTCAATTTCTTTCAGAAGTGTTCTATAGTTTTGAGGGTATAGATCCTTTACATCTTTGGTGAGGTTTATTCCTAGGTATCTTATGCTTTTGGGTGCAATTGTAAATGGGATTGACTACAAAGCTGTGGTCATCAAGACAGTGTGGTACTGGCACAAAAACAGACACATAGATCAGTGGAACAGAATAGAGAATCCAGAAGTGGACCCTGAACTTTATGGGCAACTAATATTCGATAAAGGAGGAAAGACTATCCATTGGAAGAAAGACAGTCTCTTCAATAAATGGTGCTGGGAAAATTGGACAAACATGGGTTCTAAGCCCCGCTCTTGCACCTCACTTCTCTCAGCCTTGTCATGACTTGGTTGGTCTCCACAGCCCTTCATTGTGCTGTCCCTAGGATTCTAGGATGATGCATAGAATGGTTCAGAGCAAGCCAAGTCATCACTCATATTTCTGGTATGCCTCAAGTATAATCAGAATAAAATATCAAAATTAAGCAATACTTTACAGCATCTCAGATATGCCTTCTAAAAACAGAACCTGTGTCTGTCTCTGAGTTGTGAAGAAAATGTATTAGGTTATATTAAACAGCAAGATTGTCCCTTTTGTAGGAAAAAAAATATGAATTAAATCTTGTCTTCCTGACTGGGGATTTTAATTGGGATTTGAGTCAATTTGATCTAAATTTGAGCATCCATCCAGAGAACATTTATTGACATCTGCTATGAGCAGGGCTTTGTGCTATGCATGGGGGAGATAGAATGAACAAGATACAAGATGAACAAGATCCTTCCAGGCAGGAATTGACGGTCTAGACGGAGAGATAAAACATATACATACTTGACTGTGACCTCAGGTGGGCAGAGAATAAGCTGGGACAGGCCAGATCCAGGGCGGGGGGAGGTCAGAAGAAGAAATCCCTTCAAGTACATCATTTAAGCGAGAAGTCTTGCCACACTGCCTGAGTAGGGCTTAGAATTCCCGGAGGCACCATGGTCTTGAGGACATGCTCTGTAGTTGCCTGGAGCTCCCGGTCAGCCTGCCACCACCAAACTGAGCACCTTGGCTTTTTTTTTTTTTTTTAAGAAAGATTTTATTTATTTATTCATGAGAGACACAGAGAGAGAGAGGCAGAGACCTAGGCAGAGGGAGAAGCAGGCTCCCTGTGGGGAGCCTGATGTGGGACTTGATCCCAGGACCCTGGAATCACGCCCTGAGCCGAAGGCAGATGCTCAACCACTGAGCCACCAGGCGCTGCACAGCCTTTGGCTTTTATGAGCAATGACTACACTGCCTCGCCAAGCTCTGTGGCCCCCTTTTATGGCTCACGCTCTTGGAGTTGATTTCAAGAAAAAGTTGTTGACTTTAATAGGAATTCATAATCTTTTGTAAGACTGGCACCTATCTGCCCATGTGACCCTCTCTGCCTTGGCTGCCACTGGAATTAATGATCCAGCTGCAACGGGAGCATCTGCTTTCTGATATTCACTCAGCAGTTGCTTATCAAAGTATTCACTGTGCAGGGCCCTGTGCTAAGTGGGGTGGCGACTCACAGGCGCTGCCGTCCCATGCGAGCCAGGCCCGAGAAGAGCTGTAATGTCAGCTGTAACACCGCTCAGGTTGTGACCCAGAAGGCCCAGTGCAGTACCAGCAGCTACAAGAGAGAGTTTGCTTTTAGGCCGGGACATCGAGGGAAAACCTAAAAGACATCTGTGTGATTTGGACCTTGAGAGCTGTAGGGATCTTCCACATTGAAAGATGTAGTAGGTTTCCAAAATAATGACAAAAGCATTAAGGAAGCAGAAAACTCCAGGCACGTTTGAGAAACTAGGAATACATCACTTTGACTCTAACAAAGGGAGCATAAAGGGGAACAATGCTTTAAAAAAGAGTTGGGAAAAAAAATAAAAAAATAAATAAAATAAATAAAAAAGAGTTGGGGCCTAAGTCAGGTCAGGCTGCTATAATAAGATACCATAGACATACGGGTGGCTTAACCAAACCTCTATTTCCTATGGTTCTGGAGACTTGAGGTTCAGGATCAGGGTGCCAGCATGGCCAGGTTCTTGTTGAGAGCCTTCCTTCTGGTTCACAGATGGCTATCTTCCTGCCATGTCCTCTCATGGTGGAGAGCAGAAAGAGAGAAAGCAATTTTCTTTTGTGTCTCTTCTTAGAAGGGCACTTAGCCCATCACGGGAGCTCCACTGTCATGACTTAGCCACCTCCCACAGGCCCTACCTGCAAACACCATCACACTGGGGATTAGAGTTTCAACATATGAATTCTGAGAGGACACAAACATTCAGTTCATGGTAGAGCAGATCACAGAGGGCTTCCTTAAATGTTCCAGGGTGAGGCAGTTGTGTATTTAATTCTTAGGCAATAAGATGTCATTAATAGTTTTTATTTTATTTTTATTTTTTTTATTATTATTATTTTTATTTTTATGATAGTCACACAGAGAGAGAGAGAGGCAAAGACATAGGCAGAGGGAGAAACAGGCTCCATGCACCGGGAGCCCGATGTGGGATTCGATCCCGGATGTCCAGGATCGCGCCCTGGGCCAAAGGCAGGCGCCAAACTGCTGCGCCACCCAGGGATCCCTCATTAATAGTTTTTAATCAGGAATAAAACCCTAGGATTGAAAAGGACTTTGGAGATAAGTCATTATAGCCCTCTGTCTCACACGTAAAGACCAAATCCCAAAAAGGGAAATAAGTAACTGAAGGTCAGACAGCTAGTTAATGATGAAGCTGGATCTGGAGCTGGAGCTAGGGCCAGAACCAGATCTGGGTGTAGTTACGGTGGTCTTTTACACTCCAGGATGAGATCTATGCTCAGGAAATCAATGAGTCTTTCTGGTGGAGATTGAGGGAAAAGGAAGGGTGTCAGGGAGACCCTGGGGAGGCCTTTCTATAAAGTTAAGAAGAAAGATGGCACTTGAGTTCTCTAATCAGGGCCATGGCAGTGGGTGATGAGAAGGGGCTGATGGAAGAGACAAGACAGTGGCCCAGTCAGCAGGGTGTGAATGTGGAAGGGAGACAGTTACTTGTCCTTTCTTTGGTCGCTGTTCTTTACTGGATTGTCCCATTGGGTAAGCTACCTTGAAGTAAGAGAAGAGGAATACAAATCCAAAATAAATATATCCAACACATTCAGTATTTCCTAAGTTGAGCCTTTTTGTAATTTTTCCTTCCTTTCCTCCTTCCCTCCCTCCCTCTTTCTTTCTCTCCCTTCCTTTCTCTCTCCCTTTCTTTCTCTCTCTCTCCTTTTCTTTCTCTTTCTTTTCTTTTTCTTTCTTTCTTTCCCTCCCTCTGTCCCTTCCTTCCTTCCTTCCTTCCTTCTCTGTTACCTAGAGGGTCTGGTTGTTTTCCAGAACCTAGCCTTCTAGGTCTTACGTCCTCAGAAATGTGATCTATTTCCCAGCCACCACTCTATCTTCACAGTTTTTCACATGGAACATGGGAACTGCCATCATCATCTGAGAGTCTCTGGTTTTAGGTTTCCTGCCTGGCCCTGTGAAGGTGCAATCTGTATGACTTGCCTCCTATCCCATGACTCTAGGTTTGGATCCAAAGCCCTGAAACAACCTCCAACAGAGACTGAGCTCCATAATACACCAGGTACCTGGCCTGAGGAAGGCACTGGGGTGAGCTCTAGTCATCTGGGGGCCTGGCCCCACGTCTGTAGACCCCCTACCTCAGAAACTGGGGAGCATTAAGATGCAGATTCTTAGGCTCTATCTTATACCCACTGAATCAGAACCTCTGGGAGCAGGAGGCCAGGACTCTATTTTTGACAAGTGCCCCAAGTGATTCTTATGAACCTAAAGTTTGAGACTCTGCCTTAGATCACTTAATTTTTTTTTCTGGCCTTCAGTTTCCTTGTTTGAAAATGGGGAAATGATATATTTGATTACTATGAAAATAGAAAAGCACTTTGAAAAAATGATAAAAGCTTTATATATGCATATACGTGCATATATAAACATCTGTGTATGTATATAAAACTAATGTGTGTATATATATAATATAATTATATATATAATTACATATAATTAATAATAAGAATAATATATATAATACAATAATGTAATTATGATAATATATAATTATATGATAATATAATATAATAATTATATAATATATATAATTACTATATATATTACTAAGCTGACAATCTTGGGATCAAGAAAGTTTGAGACATTTCTCAAATAAAAATACACTGAAAACTGATAAAAAGGTCTGAGTGTTCACACTTGGAGCATATACATTCACCAAGAGAATGAATATATGAATGAATACCTCCAGGAAACATAAACCCTGTTGCAAGGTCATTAAGCTTTCTCTTTCATATTCTCCACCTCATGTATTCAATCAACATCATTCATATGTGCCTAATATGGGTCAGTGCACTGTGCCAGGCTGAGTATATGGAAATAAATAAGACATGGTCCCTGACCTCAGAGGGTTGGAGATCAATATGGAAATGAGTATTCAATTACAGTTCAAGACCAACTCTGGAGGTAGGGTGGGTGGGGTAGAGAGGTAGTCATTAGTGCTTTGGCAACAAGAGCAGGAACCAGCTGTCAGGGTAGGTGTCACCAAGGAAGTATCACCAAGGAGGTGACTCTGGAGCTGTGTCTTGAACATAAGTGTGATTGTTCCAAGAAGGAAAGCCTCTTTCACAGCCCTTTCCACTGGCTTCCCTTTTCCATTCCATCAGATTCTCTCATCAGTTTCCTCCCCACCTCCCCCATCAAACTAAGCTCAGGGACCTGGTGGTCTTGGCAGCTTCCTCCCTTACCTCCCCAAATCTGCCTTTGGTGGTCAAAGCTTTCAATGCCTCTTTTTGTGTGGAGGGGTGCCATTTACATTGTTACCCCCAGAAGTGTTCATCTGAGGTGCTTTAAGTTCTATTGGAGATTTGCTTGTTTGTAAGTTTGCATTTTACATCAGCCAGCTGATGTATAGTGGGTTATTTTTTTTTCGAGGAAGAAGATTGATGACAAGTGGTTTTTGCCAACCCTTGTTATTTTACTAGATAAATAATCAGTATTTGGCTTACCTGTGAAGAATCAAGTATTAATACATAGTCTGAGTTATAGAATGACCTTCTTTGCATTTTAAGGTAGAACAACACTGGATAAAGAATCAGAACTCAAACTGACATAGCCTGTCACATGCTCTGACCATGTATGTCCTTTCTATTAAAACAGTGATCCACAAACTCTCAGCCTTGGCCTTGGTCAGCACTAATTAGAAATGCAGAACCTCAGGCCCTAGTTGAGATCTGCTGGATCAGAATCTGTATTTTTACAAGATTCCCTGCAATTTATCTGCTCATTAAAGTTTAAAAGAGACTATGAAATTAGTGATTTATCCCCATTGATTAAGACACTGAAGTCTAGAGAAGAACTTACCCAAGATCACATAACAAGTAAGAGCCAGAATTCAAGCCCTGGTCCATCTAATTCCAAGCTTAGTGCTCTGTCTGCTGTGCAGGTGAGCTACTTTGTGTCATATTAAAGACCACTTCTTTAGTGGTTACTAGTCATTTAAGAGGGGGGACAATGACACTTTTTCAGGGTGCAAATATGTCTTTTTGAAAGTTGCAGGGGATAAGGGGAATCTAAGGAGAGCTCACACACTGAGCTTGGACTTTATACCACGCACTTGGACAAGTCTGCATGACAGGTAGCCTTGTCTCCATTTTACAGATGGCAAGAACTCTTCACATTTCCCTGAGGGTATCCAACCTCTAGGGACTCTTAGCAAGTTGAAGATAATATTTAAAGGTCTGATACTGGGACTTCCTGGGTCAGAGGTCAAGGAGTCAGAAATGTTGTGAGCATTTATTTTCATCCTTGAAGATCCCCCTCCTGTGTGAAGCCAGCTTCTTCCTTGACTAGTCAGGTTTGGTGGCTTCCCACTCTTTCCAAAGTCAGGAATTCAGGCTTCGGTCACTTGGAACTCCTCTTGATTTATGAACAACTCTGTCTCATAGAGTAAAAGAGGTTTTCCCAAAGAGGAAAAAATAGCTTTAAAGAAGGCCTTGAAGAATCAAGATGACAAAATGTATTATTTATAAGGGCCTAAAATAAGTGCTGGATCCTCCACTCAAAGTGAGCAGGCGACAGCCAAGCGCTGTTGTGGAGTGGAGCCCAGTCGACTCCAGCTAAATCCACGTGGTAGGGCCGGTCAACCACGGCTCCACTCAGTATTCCAGGGGTCCTTCTTGGGACATGAATGAGACCCAATTACAAATGAATACAACAGATCAGCTAAATGAGGAGGTTCTTGAAGGAAAAGGGGAGAAAGGCAGTGAGAGTCTGGATTGGCAGGAATGAGCACACACTACACACGTACATGCACACCATTTATAAGATCACATTGAGTTCCTGATTTTATAACCCAAGGATGCAGGTATGTACTGGGAGTAAGGAGGCTGAGCAAGACCTAAGTAGATGCAGAATGTTGATCTTGCATCCAGCCCCTGGTTCCAAAATGCAGCATGCAGCTGCTGGTGATGCTGTCCGTGCAGAGTAGGCCCCAGAGCATCCAAGAAACAGCTTATTTGTGCTGTAGCACAGATCTTTTATACACAAGACCTGGCTCATCATTCCTGAAGAACTTAACAATTTCTCTGTTTTCTTTTAAGAGAATGTTTACAAGTGCCTCTCTTACAAAGAGCTTTCCTACTTTGGGAAGCAAACTCAGGGCTAGCAAGTCTATATTTTGGCCAGTGGGGAAGAAACGGAGTCAGTGTCAAGGAGTCTCTGATCAACAGTCAGTTTTATGGAAAACCCATTTCCCTGTCTCTGATCCCGACTCTGCCATAATACCTTTGTTATCTGGGTGCTTTTGATACTGACTTAGACCTGAGGACCATTTCCCAAACTCATTTGTCTATAGAGGGCAAGATTCAGTGGCTGGAGGGAGGTCACTGAAAAACAGAAGGTGATGCCAGGGGACTTCTGAGGATACCCAAGGCAATCATGAGATGATGTGCTGGCTTCAGAGTGATTACGAGTTTGCTTTTACTGACAGAACAGTGGGCTGGGATTTGAACAGAAGCCGTAGCCTTCAGAACCTCTCACCTGTCTCTACTCCTTCTTCTGCTTCATCTTCTTCCTTCCTCTTCTGAATTTCTCTTCTGGGATGTGGTGACTACCCTAAAGGGACTGGAGGGAAATGCTTTCAGTAGCTTTAGATATATCTGGAGCTTGCCTTGTGTTCTCTGTTGGCTGGTGGCCTCCCTCCCAGTCATGGGAGCTAGCTGTGGTCCTTGGGTCCTGATATAGCCTTCTGGTGTAACATCAAGCTGGTATTTCTGCTGATTCTAATATCAAAGGTCTTCCAGTTTCCTCTTACTAGAATGGTTACCACTGGCATACAGGGCACCTATGGAATAGGGTTGGGTTCACCTACATGCCCTGGAGCCTTCTAAAAGACATCTGACCTTCTTATACCCCACACCTCAATTCAGAATAATAAGATTAAAAGAAATCATAGACATTTTAAAATCCAGGTATCTACTCAGTATTTGAGTGTGAAGCAGCATGGTCTAGAAGGACATGGTAGTTTTGAACCATTTGTTTCACATCCCATCTCTGCTACTTTCTAGTTGTATGATCCTGGGCTGGTCACCTGATCTCTCTAAGCAAGAAATGCCTTGAAGAGCCCTACTGGAGAATAAAGATAATGTGAATAAAGTGCCTAACATATATGATGTGCCTGGTAGGAGTGGGTAATATCATTATTCTGAAAACCAGCGTTTCCAAACTTGTGCCTGAAGAATACCTGAGTTCTTTCATGTGTTTTCCATCATATGTGGGTTTTAGAGCACTCACTACTGTGGTTACTTTATTTGTTATTATTACTATTTCTACTATTACAACCTTCACTGTGGTAAAATTCACATAAAAAAAACTTTACATTTTGGGCAGCCCCGGTGGCCCAGCGGTTTAGCACCGCCTTCAGCCCGGGGTGCGATCCTGGAGACCCGGGATCGAGTCCCATGTCAGGCTTCCTGCATGGAGCCTGCTTCTCCCTCTGCCTGTGTCTCTGCCTCTCTCTTTCTCTCTGTGTCTGTCATGAATAAATAAATAAAATCTTTAAAAAAAACTTAACATTTTAATCATTTTCAGTATACAATTCAGTGGCCTTAAGTACATTGACATTGTGGTGCAGCATCACCACCACCCAGCTCCCGAACTTCATCATCTTCCCATACTGAAACTCTACCCATTAAATGATGACTCCCCATTCCTCCCTTTGCCCAGCCTGGTCACTCTCTTTTTCAGTAGCATGCTCCAAAGTCTTCACTGTTGGCGATTGAAAAGGGGTTGTAAAGGTAGGATCCTTGGTAGGATTTCCTTTGAGTTCTCTGAACTCCTGCTGGGGAGCCTCCGAGTTAAAGGTTTTTGCCATTTGCAGCAAACTTTGAGGATTGCAGATGGTTACAAAATAGATGTCAATACAGCTGCTTTGCATGGGATGGATCTGGAAGAGCCTTCCAAGGACTGGTGCATTTCTCCTAAAAATACCCAAGGATGTGGCTTGGCATAGCTTTGGGGAGAAACCAACAGTTTTTAAATTCTTCAATAGCATCTACCTCCTGGTGAAGACTAAATGAAAGAACTCATGTCGTGTGTATGATACAGTGCCTGGCACAGATAAGACCTGTGCATGTAGGCTGTTGTTACTGTTACTGCACTCTGGCAGAGATATTATGTATTATGTTTTGTATTTAATCCCCACAATAGATAGATATCATCTTCATTTTACTTGAGGAAGCTAAGGCTCTGAGCTGTTAACATCCTCAAAATTACCGAGCTTATAAGTGCCAGAGTAGCAGAAGGGGGATTCAAACCCGTACTCCTCCTCTCATTAGATGCCACCTGTTGTAGTATACAAAGAATGGAGCTCTATGGGTGAGTCCTATTGATTTTATTCTTGATATTTCATCTTTTAAAAAAAACTTAACATTTTAATCATTTAATCATTTTCAGTATACAATGGCCTACCTGCCTTTCACTGGACTACCCTGGGTGAGTCCTATTGATTTTATTCTTGATATTTCATCTTTTAAAAAAAACTTAACATTTTAATCATTTAATCATTTTCAGTATACAATGGCCTACCTGGCCTTTCACTGGACTACTCTTCTTGCTACTTCTTCGTAAAGTCAGGCAGCTAATGTCCAAGCTTCAGAGCTTTCTGGATTTACCAGTCCTCAATCTCTGCACCATTTCAAAGTGATCACTCACAGTCTTAATAAGCTCTCTGCTCTAGAAAAAGAAACTGAAACCATGCTGCTTCCAGAAGAATAAAAGACACAAGAGATCACTTTCCCTTTGTTTGGGCACATGGAAAGGCCATCTGCAGGCCAGGAAGAGAGGGTTCAGCAGAAACCACCCCTGAAAGCATGTTGAGTTTGGATTTCTAGCTTCCAGAAATGTGAGAAAATAAATTTCTGTTCTTTAAGCCACCCAATCTGTCGTATTTTGTCATGGCAGCGTGAAGCGACTGATACACTTCTGTATGAGAAGTCTGATATTCAGTCCAGGGCTGGTAGCCGTAGGAAGAGCTGTCTCTCTATTTCACTTTCCTTAGTGCAGGCTTGCTTCTTCAAGGTTTTCTCGTGGTCTAATATAGCTGCTGGAGTTCTAGCTGTCACATCCATATTCCAGCAGGAGGCAAGTAGAGGGAAAGCAGACAAAAAGTGGCTCTATTAAGGTACTTTCCCTGAGGCGGTACCCAGCAGTGTCCACCTACAGCCTGTTGGCCAGAACCTAGTTACATGGCCACACCTAACCATAATGAAAGCTTGAAATTAGGGTTTTCGCTGGGGCACGTGGCTTCCCTCAATGAAATGTGGGGAGAATGGATCTTGAGTAGATAACCACTAGTTTCTCCCTCAAGAAGCACGAGCACTCTGGGGAATAAGGAATCTAGAAATGAGCTTCTCAGTCACAAGAACAGTCCTACTTCTCAGAGCCTGTGAACCGCCCCCAGTATCCTAGCAAGATACAATAGGAGATGGCTCTTGTTGTCTGCAGGGTAGCCCGTGCCCCTACTTGGCTGGAGGAAGCTGTGCAGTTTGCTCTCAGCAGCCCTCCCAACCTTTTCTTCCCCGTTCACCAACACCTTGTCTCAAGCCCCATTCCCTGAATATGCCTGCACTCACCTGCCTTCCAGTTCCCTCTACCTGAACTATGCCCTCTGCCCTTTGGCACCCTAATATCTTATCCATCCATTCAGGCCCACCCAAACGCTTCCTCCCAGAAGCACCTGAGGTGATGTAGAATGTTCCCTTTCCTATATTCCTGTGCACTTTGCCTACATGTGTATCCTAATATTCATCATGAGCTGCTTGCAGTTAAGAATTATGTAGAATATTGTCTCTACTTTTGTATGTTTGAAAGTTTGTGTAATAGGCTGTTCACATGTGCCTACCCCAAAGGCAGGGATGGCATCATTTCGTTGCCATACCACCAGGGTTTTACAAGTATTTATTTGGCACCTACTAAGCGTCAGGCATTCTTCTTGACCCTAGGATATAGCAATGAGCAAAACTATCCCTGACCTCATAATGCCTGCTAACCTGGAGACATGGGGAGCAGCAGATGTTAGGCAGCAAATTTATAATAAATACATGAAACATTAATAAATGTGTAATTGCAAATTGTGAGAAATACTGTTAAGGAAAAAGCAGGATGCAAAATCAGAGAGGAGTGGTATGTATTTTAGGTGGTATGTCCCATAGACCAGAATTTAAATCCCTACTCTCCCATATGGAATAATTCCACACAATTAATGTAGATACTCTTCTGTTAAGGAGCTGGAACTTAACTTCCCATTCGCTGAGCATGGGCTTTACTTAGTGACTTGCTTCCAAAGAGTAGAGCCTGGAAGTGCAGGGGACAGGTAGGGGGTTGGAGGGTGGTGGAAGGAAGCAGAACTTTACAGTGAAGAAACCCAGCAAACGTTACCGAGGCCAGATGATCAAGGTTAACAGCATCAGTGATAAACTGTGTGGATATTATGTACCTTGGATATGACACAAGGAGAAGGGCACTTCACCTCTGTGAATCCAGCCTAACCAGGAATAAAACGTCAGAAAAAACAAAACAGAACAAAACAAAAAACAACTGGATGTAGGAGCATCCTACAAAATACCTGGCTAGTACTTCTAACACCATCAAGGCCAGGAAGCACAGGGAAAGTTGGAAGAACTCTAAGGGACCTGAGGAGCCTAAGGAGACACGACAACTAAACCTTATGTGCTGTCCCAGATGGCATCCTGGAGCAGAAGGACGGGTGGGGGAAAACTCAAGAAATCTAAACGGAGTGTAGCATTTAGTGAACAATAGTGGTCCCTTCGTTGTGACAGATCCGCCACAGTAATGTGTTAGTAAGAAGGACCCCCCGCCCCCGTTTGGGGAGAGGCATTTGGGAGCTGTACTATCTTTTCAACTCCTCTGTAAAGCTAACGCTGTTCTACAGTTAAAACTTGATGAAGCTACGTCCCTGCCCTCCTGCTCCCTGACCATAGGAGTTGGGCGAGTGACTTCACCCCTCTGGGCTCAGTCCAGCAGCAGAATGGGGGTGACTGCACCTTCACTGCAGGATTGAGAAGAGGCTTCAGTGCAACAGCGTGTGGCAGCTTTGGCGACAGTGTGCTCAGCGTGCAGGTTCCCCTCCTGCTCCTTCGGCTGCTGGCAGAGGGGCTCTCCAGAGGCTTTCCAGGGGCTGCTGCCCCTGCCGCGCCTTGGTATCAGACTTCCGTGCAGAAAACTTCTCCCTCACCTTTCCTGACAGCTTGCTCGGAGGGACTAAGACTGCATTTTTATTTTCATATTTCACTTGATTTTTTTTTCCCCCTTGAATTTGGTGTTTCTCTTCAGGAATCAGCATATGATTCAAACTGCCAGTTCTAAATTTAGTACTGCCTGCGATACGGAGAATGCATTTAGTGCTGCCTGGGATATGTATTTGGAAATAATGGTTTTATTTATCCACATCCAGTAATTCTGACTGCCTGCTGGGTTCTTTCAGGAAAGAGTTTGTCATCTCCTTTCCTCCTAATGATGAAATGTTGCCTGGTCAGGTCCCAGAGGCCTAGGCCGAGCCAGAGGCTGGTGACTCGAGTCTCTGTTTAATTAAACAATATCATCCCCAGGATTCTGCAGTCATGGGTTCTCTCCAAGGCTTCTGCTTAGAAGGAATTTGGAAGCAAGGTCTAGAAAGGACTTAAGGGCTCTTTGGAGCCTGGAGGCTTATTTCTGGGTACCAGCATGATAAGATTTGCCTCCTTTTCAGAGAATTGCCCCTTCAGGGCTGGACTGTATGAAAGGAGGAGGCAGTCGCATGGGTATGGAGCACGGTACCGGGCTTCGGATGCTGAGGCTGTAGAGGCAAATCACATACAGCCCCTGCCCCCTGAGAGCTAGAGTTCATTCAGTGATTCAAACAAATGTATTGAGTCTCTACCAGGTAGAGACACCATGCCAATCAGTAGGGTTACAGTAGTGACTGTCACCAAAGTTTCAGTCCCCAGAAGCTGGAGTTCTTATACATGTGGTTTGTGTGGCTCCGACATAAAGCGGGAGATAAGGGGTGATGTGTAATAAGTTAGGGAGAGGCAGTGTGTGTTCATTTCCTAGGATGCAGTAATAAAGTACCACAATCCAAGGGGCTTACAACAGAAATACATTCTCACAGTTCTGTCTGAAAAGGCGTCAGCAGGGCCATGCTCCCTCTGGAGGCTCTAGGAGAGAATCCATCCTTGCTCCTCTGTCTTTGGGCGGCCACAGGTATTCACCCATTGACTTGTGGCTGCAGGACTCCATTGTCTGCTTCTGTCTTCCCACTGCCTTCTCCTGTGTGTCTGTGTCTCCCATCTTACAAGGACCCTTGTCATTGGATTTAGGGCCCACCTGGATAATCCCAGATGATCTCATCTCAAGGCTCTTAGCTTAGTTACACAGTTCTATCTGCCAAGACTCTAGAGGAGAGAGCATCCTTCCTTCTACCAGCTTCTGATAGCTGCTACCTTTCCTTGACTTGTGGCCACATCACCCTACTCTTTGCCTCCAAGGTCACATTGCCTCCTCGTCTTTTCTCTGTGTCAGGAGTCCCTCTGCCTTTCTCTTAAGAGGACATTTGTGATGGTGCCGAGGTTCATGCAGATAATCCAGGACAATTTTTTCATCTCAAGATCCTTAACTAATTCACATCTGTAAAGACCCTGTTTGGAAAAAGGTTCACAGGTTCTAGGGGGTTAAGATACGAATATATCTTTTGGAGGGCTACTGTGTCACCTCCTACACAGTGCAAAAGTATATAGCCTTTGAATGTTCACCCATTGAGGTTGGTTGAATTCCCCTTTTCCACTCGAGGACATTAAGGTTCAGAGAAATTAAGTGCTTTACCCAAAGACATTCAAAACGGAAGTAGCAGAATGAGGGATGAGACCAGGAGTTGTCTGCCTTTGAAGCCCATTCTTTTCCTCCTGTGGCTCCTGACCAGCTAGATTTTGAGGCATCTGTCCTTTGGTTTAAGACACAAGTGGCCATGGGAAACCACACTTGGCTTTACCAGCATTAAGATCTGGTGGGAGCTAGTCCGAGGCCCCTGGTAGCTGAGAGCAGGCTGCGGTGGAGATGGACGGGAAGTTTGGGGGAGGGCTGGGGTGGGGGCTGAGGGCTGCAGGCTGCTAATGAAGGAAGGGGGTCTAGAACCAGGTGTGGGGCCAGGGTACCTTCTAAATAAGGGAAATAGTCCCTAGAGGAGAGGTGGGCAATGCTTTGCCATCTCCGAGTTTTGTACCATGCCTTCTCCGGTTCTTTGATGCGTGAGGGACTTCTGTGCTCGCCTGCAGCTGAGAATCTGTAGGGAAGGGCTCTGTGGTTTGGGTTGGCCATGCCCCCAGCATTCCCTGAGACCTCTCTGAGTGAGGCCCTGGGAACTCTGAGATGAATACCTTGTGGTCCTTTCACTGGTGGCAGAGTGACAAAGGAGAAAAACATGGAGAGTCAAATCCCGCTCTGCCTCTCTCACTGTGTGACCTCGGTCGGACGAGATATACTTTACCTTTCCAAGCCTGTGTTTCCTTATCTGGAAAAAAATAAAGAATTTTTTTGTTTTTGAGATTTAAAGGGGATAAAAATGAGAAGTGTACTGGCACAGCCCAGAATATAGTAGAGTCCATAAATGTTACTTCCATTGCATCAAAAAAGCTCACTTCTGGGCCAGAGCAGTGGTTCACAAACTGTAAGCTCTGGCACTTAGAATCTAGAGAATAGAATAACATCCCCAAATAGCTATATATACCTATAAGCAGCATTGTTTCATATATATAATATATATATATTATATATATTATATATATAATAAAATATATATATATATTTGTGTGGTATTGTGCTGTTTTTTTTATTGTGTTTTCAATGGAGAAATCATCTGTTTACAAAATAGCTCTTGAAAAATACAAGTACAGATACTATAAAACAAAGCAAACTCCAGTCATGAGACACTACATACATCATGCGAAAGGGATCATCATATATATATATATAGAGAGAGAGAGAGAGAGACAGAAAGAGAGAGAGATGCTATCATATTGACTCAGATACAGTTACATTTAAAAGCTTTACTGAATTCATAGTAACTTTTTATTATTACATGTTGCTTTGATCAGTGTGCATGGAAAGGTTCTGAAGTTCTCTGATATGGAAAAGGAGTCTTCATACTCAAATATGTTGGCCAGCACTGCAGTAGCATGGGAGACAGAGGTATAAACTGACCAATCAGATGGCGCATGAGCATTGCTCTTACAGAGCGAAGTCTGGGTTCTACAGAAGCACAGAGGAAAGCTAGACAAGCTGCCTGGAGAGATCTGGGGAGGAAGAGGGGATATTTAGGCTAGGCCTTCGAAGATGAGTCGGAGTTTGCCTCATTTGGGGAGCAAGCTCTGTAGGCAGGGAGAAGAGCAGGTTAAAAGGCACAAAGTCCAGGTGCTGAGGACTGAGGTTTGGGGGAGAGAAGGGGAAAGGCCAGACAAGGAGGTGGGAGCTGGGTCAGGGCCAGGCCTGAACGCTGTGCTAGGGGAAGATCACCATAGGCAGGGGAACCACAGGAGGGTTTGCACAGTGTTAGATTGGCCTTCTAGAAAGATCACTGCCCTGATGGGAAGTGGAGCTCAGGATGCCTGTGAGTAGGAGGGATGTTGGGGAGAAGGCGCGGAGCTCACAGCAGAGTGGGAAAGCACAACGTTTCAGAGCGTGCAGCCTGGGCCTAAATCTTCGCCCTGCCCCCTGTCAGCTGAGTGATCCAAGTACTTGTCTCCCTGTCCCTCAGTCTCCTTTCCGTACGGTGGACATAATGTGTCTGCCTCAGAGGACTCTTGGGAGGATTAAATGAGCAAATGCACTTCATGGGATAGTCGGTCTTAAAAAGGAAGGCCACTCAGACGCACGCCACAACATGGATGTACCTCGAGGGCATCATGCTCAGCGACAGAAGCCAGTCACCAAGGGCAAACGCTGTGTGACTCCACTCACAGCAGCTACTGAGAGTAGTCACACTCAGAGAGATAGAAAGTAGAAGAGCAGGTGGCAGGGGCTCAGGAGGGGGAGAAATAGGAAGCTACTATCTCACGGAATAGAGTGAACGGAATGAATAGAGTTTCATTATGTGAAGACGCAAAGATGCGGTGACAGTTGCACACAGTGTGAGTGTAGCTCACACCACTGAGCTGTGTGCACCTAAACATGGTTAAAAGCACAAACTTTATGTCAGGTATGTCTTAGTACAATTTTTTTAAAAAGAAAAGTTAAAAATGCATTTCAAATGATGTTAGTATTATTGTGCTAGGTAAGTGATGATGAGGGTCGGCAAAAATGAGGATGGAGAAGAGGAAATATCATCTCCATCTTTTCAGGCAGATCCCACAGGGCTGGGTGACCCGGAGCTATGGGTATAAAGCTGAAGCACAGCAGCTACCAGGACTCCACAGAGCCAGGGCCAGGCCACACACCTCCATCAGAGCCTCTCTGAGGACCCATGAATTTCTGCGGCTTGTCCTGCAGGGGCAGAGGGCCAGAGCCAGCTGGTGCTGAGTCACCCCCTGGGCCTGGTGCTGCCAAAGGCCCATCCCTGTACCCATCTCCCAGACGACAGCAGCTGCCACGTCCCAGGCTTGGGTGCTCAGGGCTCTGCGAAGGAATAGCCTCTGTCCCCCAGAATCATACCACAGCATTCTTACCACGATGGCCTTCCTCCCTCCCGTGGGATCTGAAAGCCTAGGGAACGATCCCACCAGAAACCTGAGAGAAGAGGCTGAAGGGCGCCTCCCATTGATCATTCGAGTTCAAGCATGGCATTTCCATTCCTATGTTTTATGGAAACCTCACAGAAACCAAGATGGGGAGGTTTGTGCCACCTCAGCCCAGCCCCGTAGGAGAGGGCCAAGCTGACAGCGAAAGGCCTGAGGTGTCCCCACAGTGGAATTGGGGAGCCTTTTGGGCCTTTTTAGAAGAGGCAGTTGGTGTGGCCGTGAAGCTTCCAGGCTTCAGCCATGCCACTAACTGCTTATGTGACAGTGAACAAACTAACCTTTCTGAGTTTCAGTTTCCTTGATGGGAAAGGGGAGATAGCTATCTCATGGGATTTCTGTGAAATATAATTGAGATACCTACATAGAGCATGGTACATTATAAGTGCTTAATAAACATGTTTTCTTTCTGTGCTGTAAAATTTCATACTTTTTTTTTCTCATAACCACCCTGAAAGGAAGAATTTCTTTGTTTGCTTTTTTTTTTGTTGTTTTATAGGTAAGGAAATTAGAACTCTTAGAGATTAAGAAACTTGGCCTAAATCCCCACAGGTAGTGGATGGTAGCTCTGGATCCCTCTAAGCCTTTGTCCTTCCACTGGGAGGCTGTGCTTCCTGTGTCTCACTGAGTCCTGGACACAGATTTCACACATGAGACCACTTCTAGAGCAGTACTTGGGTAGAGTGGACACCCAGAAAGCTATAACCATACAGTGTTCAGATACAATAATGGGAAAGTGTGTGCCTGGTCACAGGAGTATGGCTCTCCTAGGCCTTCTTTCCATCTAAAAGAAGGAGAAAAATAAATACACACACACACACACCCCTAATTTGCTTCTACCTGGAGTACTGGCTGATGGTGATCATAAGCTGTAGCAGCTACTATAAACATGCAGGTAACTCTTTTTTGGCGGGGAGGAAGAGGTGCACAGCAACACCAGCAGCAGGAGAGAGGGACCCCTGGTCTTTCAGTAGACACAGAAGACAATGCACCTGTCCTGACAGGCTTCTTGAGGAAAAGGAGTACTTTTCCTGGTCCTTGAAGGACCACCTTTTGGTGTATAATGGGTAAGGCCATTTCTCTATTTGAGATTTCATCTGAGTGATGATATCATTTTCTTGTCACCACATTCCAGGCCATTATCGGAGGAGGAAGTAGAACCCCCACCCAGACCCGAGCTCAGAAATGAAAGGATTGGCCTAGGCAGAAGGCAGGGTTGATGTTGGATCTCCTGACTTGGATAACAAGTGCAGCAAAGCTCTGTAGGACAGATTTCCCAACCAGGGAATGAAGACCATGAGGCGCCGACGGTGCATAGCCAGGCATAGGCTGCTGGCAGGCGCCAGTCTTTGGACCACCCAGTCACCTCCCCCTTCAGCCAGTGTGTCAAGCATTGTCATATCTCACATGTGCCTTAACATGTCAGGAAGTACTGCTCTGGGAGGCTGTGCCTTTGAGAGAATAAGCAAGATAGTGACCAAGGGGATACTGCTGCTGGAAATTCAAAGGACAGGAAGCAAAAGCTGCTGCAGATGTATGTCCCAGCCCCTTGGAGAGAGACAGGAGATGTTAGAGTCAGAAACCTCATCTTGGCAGCCCTGCCTGCCTGCCTGGAGATATGTTTTGGATACTGGGATTCTTTCTTTTTAGTGCCCTAGCATTTAGTAAACTTCCATGTGCAAATCCTGCCCTACCTCTGCTGCATTAATGGGAAAGAGGTTCCTCCATCCTTGGGCTAAGGTTGTTCAGAGGAAGAATTCTCCTGCTTCCCGGAGACCGTGGTGAGAGGCCAAGGCAGCCTGAGGAAGCAGAAGAAAGGCTGCTTGAGAACACAGTCTACCTGCTTCCCACCAGGAGCCAAATGGAAATAGTCTCCAGCCTGGACTTGCCTTCGGGAGGAAGTCCACTCGCGGATTAACAAAAATCCGTGTCTTCCCCAACACTCAGAGCTCAGGCTGAGAAGCCGTAAGACACTCAGGTATTTGTGCAGATCCAAATCCCAAATCAGATACAGATCCCAGGGAAGAATGGAGATCCTAAAAACCATGTTTTGCAAAAGCAGGTTGTCTTGCTTGAATGAGCAAACCTATTCATACCCCCAGTCCTTGTTGGCACTAACTGCATCCCCGTGGAGAAGGAGAGCTCAGCAATCAGCAAGACTGTTGGCGAGGAATTCCTGTCCCAGCATTCTTCAGAGAAATTCTACTTCCTCAAACCCTGTGAGAAATTGGTAAAGCATAAGCTTTGGGGTCTCCGTTACCAAGTGACTCAACTCTCTGAACCTCAGTTCCTTATCTGTAGGCAAACATCAAAATAGCAAAACCTACCTCTCAGGTCTTTTGGAGGATTACATGAAGTAAGCTAGATGAAAACACCCGGTCTCATGTGTCGTCATGTATTAGTTAAGGTTCTCCAAAAAAACCCCAGAACCAACAGGATCTATCGGTCGACCGATCTATCTAGATTTATTTTAAAGAATTGTCTCATATGGTCGTGGGGGCTGCCAAGTCTGAAATCCTTGGGATAAGCCAGCAGGCTGGAGATTAAGTGAGAGTTGATGTTGCAGTGCTGAATCCAAAGGCTAGAAACTCAGGCAGGATTTCTCTGTTGCAACCTTGAGGCAAGATTCCTTCTTCAGTTAACAGCCTTTGCTCTTAAGGCCTTCAGCTGATTGGATGAGGCCCACCACAATTGATTGTAAATGTTAATCACATCTCAAAAAAAAAAAAAAAAAAAACCTTTACAGCAACATCTAGCATCTAGACTGGTGTCCAGAAACAACTGGTCGCCAAAAGCTGGCCAGGGTGGCACAGAGTTAACTATTAGACCACAAAAAGGCTAGGGTTCTCAACAGACATTCCCTTGCCTCTCTTTCTTCTTTTCAAAGTCACTGCTGAGGTCTGAAGAGGCTTCACTCAGTGACATCTCTGGTGTGTGGGCCTGGAAACTATTAGAATCTGGGCAGTGAGACCTGTGTGTCCCTCCTGTCGCTCTGAGATCTGTTTCTGCTGACTTCACACCCTAGGGAATCAGTGTCCCTACTCCTGAGTCAAGCCCTGGAGGAGGCTTTGTGGTTTTCCGTTGAAGTCTGCATTCGGAGCCATACCAGTTTGCCTCTGTGTTCTGTCCAGGTTGTTTCTGATCCGCTTCTCCAGTACCTGCAGTGTGGCGTTCATTATTTTTGTTTCTGGGGTTGGATCAGAAGACCGGGGCAAGACGGTTTGACCCGCCTGGGCAGCCTTTCTGGCGCAGGGCTAGCTAGCAGTGACTAGGAGACTGCAAGGAAACACTTGGTGGGCGAGTAAGAGTTAACTCCCTGCCTAGAATGTTTCAGGTGGCATCATGCCTGGAAGGAGAGAGCTGGACTCCGTTCCATCACAGAGATTTATACTCCGCAGGTGATCCAAAGTGCTTCTCCGTTTAATGGAATGTGGAATTGCTTTTGCCAAAGAATCCCTGGATGGGTCCTCTATGGCAGCATAAGGTTAGGGAAAAGGCGCTGGACCCGGACTTAGACCTGGACCCGGCTTTGCCCCTACCTCCCCTTGTGATTGTGGACAAGTCACTTCCTGAATTTAGGCCTCAGCTTCCACTTTCACAAAATTCTGGAAACAACACTCCATTTCTACCTTAGCTTTGCACAGGTACCACCTTACAGCTTTTATTTTATTTAAGATTTTATTTGTTTTAGAGAGTGTGTGTGAGAGCAGGGACAGAGGGAGAGGGAGAAAATTTTAAGCAGACTGCACTGACTGTGGGGTCTGATGTGGGGCTCAACCTCAGGACCCTGAGATCATGACCTGAGCCTAAACCAAGAGTCGGACACTTAAAGCCACTGAGCCACCCAGGTGCCCCTACCTTGTAGCTTTTAGTGCACCTCCACAATTAGTCATCTCTGTTCCTCATACCACCCTTATGAGGTGGGCAGGATATAGGTATGGAAATGGACTGTTCCCATCCTCCAGACAAGGTCCAAAGAGATTAAATGACTTGCCTAAGCCCACACAGACGGGAGATGATCTAGGAGAATTGAACCCAGCTTGTTTGGGGGCATCCTTCTGAATATGACCACGTCTGTAGAACTGTAAAGAAGGGCGCACACGGAGCAGCCAGCCAGTGAGGGGGACCCAGTGGGAAGGGCAGCAGCCCCAGAGCGGGGTGATACTGCTCCCAAAGCACCCAAGGGTTTGGAGGCACAAGCTAGTCTCCGCGGACTCCCATAGACTGAAGGAGGGTTAGTCTCCTGCTACTCAAATTAAAATGTTTTCTTGTGCTATTGATTCAATTCCGAAAACATTTATTGAAGCTTTATCACAGACCAGGCGCTCTACTGGGAGGGGGGCGCAGAGTAAGTAAGCAGAAGTATAATGCAAAGTCGACCGTCGACTTCTGCAAGCAGAAGTATAATGAAAAGTTTTATATTTGAAATGCAAACAGAGGGCTTTGGATCCGCACTGGAAGGTGTGTGCGATTGAGTCATCCCGGGGAGATGAAGGCAAATACAGCTGAGCCCTGAAGGATGAAGCTGGATTTGGCCATCAGGAGACAGAAGGAGGAAAGGGGTCGCTGCCCTGCCCTTCCTTGGTCGGTGGCGCCCGCTGCAGCCACCCCTGCGGCCGTGCGACGGGAAGCCAGCTGCCACAGCCTGCTCGCCCTAGGACCTGGCCAGCCCCAGCCTGGCCCCTGAGGAGCCTCTGCCCTTGCTCAGGTTTGATGCAGTGCCTGAAGCAGACAGTGCAGAGCAAGAGGGATGGTGCAGCTCTCGGCAGAGTGCACAGTGGGAGGGGAGGCAGGGCCCCCCCCCCCGGCAGGAGGATGGGCGGCTGGGAAGGAGGTGCCTTTTTTAGTGATTGGGCCTACCCCTTCCAAGGGCCTGGGAGGCTGAGCTGTTGCTGTGCATGTGTGATGTTAGACTCAGAGTGTTTTGTGTCTTTATTTTAAAACTGGCTTCTCAGTCTCCTGTGCAATTTTCTGTCATCTCGTTGCCATGGAGAAGTCGGCTGGGGCTGGAAGCTCCTGTCCCTCTCTGTGTCAGCATTTTGGGACCTGCCAGTTGCCTCCCGCCCTCTACAGATGGAGGGGGGTGCAGGACCCCACTTGGGGGTTGGACCCTCTCTCTGCCGGGAGTGGTGCTGCATCTCGATTCCCCTTGGGGTAGGAGTTTCATTCATCTGCGTCCTGACTCAGCAGCTCTGTAGTGACTGTCCCTGCGGGCCAGGCCCAAAGGTGACTGTGGCCGGGGGCACACACATATTCAGGCACCACTCTGCCAACCAGTTCTTTCGCATCATCCCTTTCTTGTCCTGACCCTCAACCTCATTCTTCTGTAGAATTAAAGGGCTGTGTTTGCTTCTCCTCCAACCTTTATAACTGCTCATTTAGAATCTCCCTGGAAGTTTCTTATGAGTCTCTGTGCTTCTGGATCCCATTTCCTCTCCGTGCCTCCAGCACCTGGCTCAGGATCTCCGGCAAAAGAAGGGCTCCCCCAGGAAGTATCTGTCCAATGGAATCCTTTCTCAGACTCTCAGGGTGTCTGTCTGTCTTGCCTTTCTTCCTCTCTTCCGAGCCCAGAGGCAGCGTGGGTGGCAGCCTGAGCCAGTGGGAAAGGATGGACTTTGGAACCAGAGAAGTCTGCACTTGAGTTTTGGCACCACCTTTTTCTAGCTGTATGATTTCAAGCAAGTGGCTTTTTCACTTGGAGCCGTAGGCAAACCTAATACTTTCCTTTAAACCTGCATCGCCTGTCAATCGGTAATTGAGTTTGGACATTTTAAAAAATGGCATAGGAAGTTCTGGTGGCCCTTTACCCCTACCGGATGCTCTCCTTGCACACCCATGGGAGACCCAGTGAGTAAAGGGTCCCTGCAGGAGGCCTCAGAGCTGTGTTCTGGCTGTGACCCTGAGGTATGACTTGACTGTTCAAATCTCTTTCCTTCCCAAGGCCTGTTTTCCTATTTGAAAAATTAGGGCATTAGATTACATGATCTTGAAGAGTTCTTTTCACCCTAAAAACCTGAAGATTCAACTTTAAAAGAAAAACCTTGCCACAGCTGGTATGACCATCAGTACCAGTGCCCCTCGGGTGCAGGCTGGCCTCAGCATGACCCCTTCAGCCAGCCTCTCCAGCTACTCTCCCAGGAAGCCCTGGCGTTGGATGCGGAAATCTCTTTTGGATATAAAAGCCCTCTTGAATGCATCATCTCTATCCCACCCCAATCTAGAGGCTAGGCTTGGCTTGCGTCCCAGAACAGTGGAGAACTGCTGAAAGGAGGGGTTTTTTTCCTTCTTCCCCAGTGTTGCTTTTTCCTCAGGACCTGTTGCCTTTCTGAGGCTCTAGCTAGTGAGGATTGTATTTCCTGAGCTACCTGCAAGCCAGGGCTCTGTGCCAGAGGAGTAGAGACACAGGAGGCATCCCTCCACACCCCACCCCGCCCCCGCAGTGTTATGCACAGGCGAAACAAAGCAGAGCCTTCCAGTTCCTGAGAGGCTTGTCCAGCGAGTTTACGTGGTCCTGGCCCCTCTGCCTTGGGCAGACTCTTCCCTTGCAGTGCCCAGTGTCCTTTTCCATAGCATTGAGAGGGTTGGGCCAGGGATCTCAAAGTTCCCTTCCTGCTCTGGCACTTCTGTTCTAAGTGCTATAGCTCAGTGAAGGGGCACTTGTAGGCCTTCTAGTAGAGGGACTTGAGCCAAGCCTTGAAGGCCAGACAAGGATCTGGACTGGCCCAGAAGAAATGGATGAGGGCCTTCCTGACTAGAAGAAATGGAAGGAACATGTATGAGCACGGTCAGAGGCTATAGAGCACAGGTGCGGGTGGGAAGCCCTCCAATCAAAACAGAGGGTTCATGCAGGTCATGAGGAGCAAGAGCGATCTTGGACGAGCTAGCTCTTGCCATCCCTCTGAGGGCCGTCATTCCCAGGGGCACAGGGTAGCAGTGGTACCTAAGGAGAGAGAAGCAAACAAGGTGGGATACCTCCCTATCTGAGGGCCCCAGTCTGATGCTTCTCATGACAGAATGGCCTGCACCCAGAAGGCACAAGGGTCAGAGCTAGGAGAGGACACCCCCTCCAGGTCCTTTCCTTCTCACTTCAGCCAGCAGGTTCTTGGTTGGTAGGATCAGGGCAGAGTGTGGAAGAGTAAGTCTTGGGATCCCTGGGTGGCGCAGCGGTTTGGCGCCTGCTTTTGGCCCAGGGCGCGATCCTGGAGACCAGGTATCGAATCCCACGTCGGGCTCCCAGTGCATAGAGCCTGCTTCTCCCTCTGCCTATGTCTCTGCCTCTCTCTCTCTGTGACTATCATAAATAAATAAAAATTAAAAAAAAAAAAAAAAAAAGAAGAGTAAGTCTTCCCAGGATAGCTGCCCTTCTGCATGGTTTGTTCCTACCCATATGTTTTCTTGAAGTCCAGGGGACAAGAGGGGTATTGTGACTATGTCCTTGGGACTGGATTCTAGATCCATCTACGAGGCTTATGAATCAGAGTCTCACATCCTAGACCTAGCCGTGACGTCCATCCCCCCAGTCCTCTGGCTGAGGCTGACTCCCGTCACCCCTCTGTACCCGCAGCTTCACAGATGCCAGGTCCTCTCAGTGCTGCATCCTTGCTTTCTCTCCTGCCATCTGCCTTCTGCATCCCACCGCTTCTGAGACTGTGGGGTTCACTCATCCTCTTTCTCGTGGACTTTACCTCTTTCTCCGAGCAGATCTTCCTGTAGCCCCTCCTCCACATTCAGCCAAAGTGCTCCCTAAATGTAATCCGCCGTGACGACAACAACAATGATGATGACTGTTATTATCCAGATTTTGCTTCTGAAGCACAGCTCTAATTCTGCTCCTCCCTTGCTCAAGTCTTAGTGGCTTCCAATGGCTGCTGGATAAAGTCCAAAATCTTTAGTCAGGCGTTTTGAGGATTATATTTCCTGAGCCATCTGCAGTGATATGCCCCCTACCTGTCATTCCAAATTTATTTCTTTCTACTGCCTTTTGCACTGCCTCTCCTTCCACCAAACCGAGCTACCACCATTAGCTCTATAAGCTCCATCTACCTTCCCAGCAAAGCCTTTGTTCACACTGTTCTTCCTGCTTGGAAGGCCCTTCCTCCTCCTCCTCCCTTAACTTTTATTTTTCTGTTGGGAAGTCTCCTCTGGTCACCTAGACTATATATTCCTTAATGGTTCATTCTGTGTCCCTGATGGCATCTACCAAGATAAACTCAATAATTTTTGTGTGTGGGGGGGGGGGGGGAGTGACTAGAAGGATCCTGTTTTTGACCAAACTTGAAATTAGGGTCATTGGAATTAGGGGAAGCTTAGTCATCAAGGCCTGTCCAGCAAGGCCTCAATGTCTATGAAATTCGTTGAAGGGATCTGGAAGTTACCTAGTGTCCGTGGGCACATATGCAGTCAACGAGCTCCACATGCTCATGTCTTTTCTATGCTGCGTACAAGCAAATTGGCAGGAAAGGGTAGAAACCTAGGGGAGCCATACTAACTATGGAGTTGGCTCTTGCTGTAGGTCAGGATAGGGATCAACCTTCCAAGGTGTAGGGGCCTATATGATCCTAAGAATATATCCTGGAGGCTATGTATCCTGGAGGGGCTGTTGGGGGTCCTTCAGCAGGAAGGTGAGGGATCTGAGAGCAGGAATCTTAAGGTAATTATTGTAGGACATTCAGATCCCAAGGGGATCCAGTCAGACATCAACAGGGGTTCAGGCCCTTAGGTGGTGAGATGGCAACAGAGTGTAGGCAGAGTGTCAGGGTCTTGACCATCCAGCCAGAATTAACTCAGACCCTCTAGCCTCAGAAACTTTCAATTTAGGGGACACTAGTCCTTTGGCCTAGCATTCCCAATGGGGATCCTCAGGAAGGCTGTCAGAGGGAAATGGGCTCCCTTTCTGGTCAGGATTGACCTGGAAATAGGCATGCCTTTAATTTGGAGACATGTTCTTCTGGTCTTCAGCTCCTGTAGGCAGGCAGAACTGGGGGAGGCAATGGCTGACATTTTGCCAGGCCTGAAGGTGAGTCCTGTCTCTCCACTTGGTTCACAGTCAAGCTCACCAGGCCCTTGCCTCCATTTCAAGCTCAGGCCATGATCTAGCCACCTCTGGGCCACTGGTGGGAAAAGTCAATCTCAGGCTGATACTCACTGCCTGTAAATGGCGTGGAATTAGACTAATCAGTGACTCTTAATTCCCCAACAAATGCAAGTGCTGTGCTAATTGCCAGGGTCCACGCAGGCAGATCCCTGGCTGGCAGCATCAAACAAGAGAAGTGGTAATTTGGGGGCTGGAGTGGGGGAGGGCCTGCTTTGTTGGCTGAGCCAGTTAAAAACCGTATTACCCCGAGTGAGCCATAGTGTAGAGAGCCGGGGTCTGGCCTCCCCATCAGCCAACAGCCACTTGAGTGGCCCACAAGTATGTTTGCAAAAGCTGAATCTCAACACCAGTGGAGCAGTTGCTTGTCCATTAATGGGATTTTCTTTTCCTTTGGTTCATCAAGGAAGATTCCACCAGCAGCCTGGCATGGCACTGCCAGGGCAGCTCATGGGGGATAAAGCATCCCGAACCTTGGTGTGCTGTTACTATGGCAACATGGCATTCCAGACTCTCCAGGCAACCTTACGGGCATCTGCTGCTGTGAAATTTTCAGATGGAGAAGGGCCACTGCTCTTTCTCTAGTAGAGACAGAGCAAATTGTGAAGACAGGGAGCCTTGCACCAAGGACCAGGTCTTAAAGGAAAATGCTGTTCCATCGGTATGGAGGCTTCTTGATGAAATGGTATTTAAGCAGTTAAAGTTCTCTGTCCTAGTCTATCAGGGAGAGCCGCAGGGTCAGGAGAGACCTCCTGGAGGAAAAAAGTAAGAGGAGATGGGGAAGAGTAAAGGGGAACAGTATGAACAAAAGCCCAGCTGGGAAAGCAGATGGAGTGAGTAGATGGGATGGGCCGTTTGGTTTGGTGGGAGAAAAGACATTGGTGGAGGTGGACACATGTCAGCCTTGCCTCTCTGAACTTGCTGCTCTGAGCCCGAAGCAAAAGCCTGACCGTGGCCTCACTCCACCTATTCAGTGGGTGGAGGACACTCTGCCTTCCTTTCCCAAGATCTCTGCACCTCACACCTCACTTCGGGTGGGCATTTCTTTTTCTCTGTTTTGGCTCACAAGTATTTGCCTTATCTCTTGTACCCACTAGAATCATTGAGCCTCTCCAGAAAAGAAGATGCTTGCCTAAGGTATCCAAAATACGGAGGTCACAGAACATAGGGGTTAAGAACTTAGGATCTGGAGGTCGACTGACCTGGCTCCACCATTCAGTTTTCAGGTGAGCCTGACCCTAACCTTCAGGGCTGAATAGGAATTCTGAACATTCCTGCCCACTGGGGTGTGAAGTGAGAGAGTGGAAGTAGTAGCACAGCACTCCCAGAATGTAGGGGGAGCTCAGGAAATGCTAGTTGTTAAGAGATTGGGAATTCCTTAAAAGAAGGGGACTATCTTATTCATCTTTGCTCATTCCTCCTTCTCTTTCCTCATATACATGAACACCCAGGTAGTACTTTACCTGGAATTGGTAGTAGAAGGATGTCTGTTGATTGGATGAATGCTCGGAACAAAGAACTGTCCACATTGATGGGCTGTACACTCCTGTCAAGTGTGTTGAGCTTTGGCGCTGTTTGGTCTCATAGGACTGGGGTCAGACAGGCCCAGCATCCTGTGCAGCTCAGCCTGCAGAATGAAGTGACTTGCCCATTCACGTCTCATATTCAGCTCCCTGTGGCCTGAAACTTTTACTTCCCAGGATTGTTGGTTTCTTGAAGGACAGGAATAGAGTCCTTCAACCTTTGGGCACAATATATGTGGTAACTAATATATAGCTTTATAATATACAAATGTCTGCATTCCCTCTCACACAAACCTTACCATAGCATGGAACTGTCAGGAGTACCACACCCCCATTCGGGAGGAAGCTGCTGAGGCTCAGTACCGGGGAGTGGGTAGTCCAGAGACACACAGCAGGAAGAGCTGGACCAGGAGCCTGGTCCCGTCCTCTGACTTCAGCTCTGGTGATCCACCAAGGAAAGTTCTTTGGGCCCATATTTCTTCTATGGGACTGAGAGTACTGGGGCGTGATCCCAGCGAAGTAAGGAGCTCTGAGCCTGGAGTCAAAATGCCATGATTTAGGTCACATGACCCATCACTTAGAAGGATGCAGTTGCTAAGTGAGCTGCCTCTCTTCTAGACATGCTTGCTCTCTGATCTTCCTGCCTTGGGTTTATAGTGGTGCTTTGAGAAGTCTGAAACTCTCTAGGGAGGGGGCATTGTTTTCAGCAAATGACGTCTCCATGAGCCACTTCGAGCCCAGCAAGGCGACAGCCTTAGCACATCTAAATGTGTCTGAAATGACAGCCAGGGCATGTTGGGAGGTACGCTCCATTGTCCTGAAGCATTAGCCATCAGAGCTGGAGATTAGTGAAGCTAGTGCCTTGGGTTTATAGGTATGGAAACAGAGGACCTGGGAGGGGCAGTGGCTCACCCAAGCCCACGTGCTGAGTTAGTGGCAGAGCTGGCCCTGCAGTCCTCCAGTAGGCCCATGCTGCCCCCTCCCAGCAGAGCCTGACAGTTGCCCTTGCTCTGAGTGCCTCGTCTGAACTCATTTTAAAGCATCAGATGGGGCAGCCCGGGTGGCTCAGTGGTTTAGCGCTGCCTTCAGTCCAGGGCATGATCCTGGAGACCCGGGATCGAATCCCATGTCGGGCTCCCTGCATTGGAGCCTGCTTCTCTTTCTCTCTTTCTGTCTCTCATGAATAAATAAAATAAAATTTTTTAAAAAATTATAAAGCACCAGGTGAAGACATAAGAGTTTTTGAAAGAACTTTGGATATCAGACAGTATTTTCAACATTTAAAAAAACCCTTTTATTATGAAAGTAATATATGACCAATGAAGAAAGTTTGAATAGTAGAGAAATATTCCACTTAGAAGATCACAAACTGAGTAATGCTCTTAAACCTCAGGAACACCCCTGTTGGGCAACGTGCTGTCTTTTAGATGAAGCTTTCAGGCCAGTGGCACCCCCCAGCCCTGTTACACTCTCCAGAAGTTTAACTGCAGAGAGTAGTAGACTAACATTTACAGAGGCCTCTAAGGACCTTAGTTCTGCGACCTGAGGTGGTTATATATTATACTAAAACCAATAGTAGTTGCAGTGGTGGTTAGTGTCTGAAGAGTCTCCTCCGGGTAACACACCACTTTGTTTGTTTGTTTGTTTGTGTGTTTAAGGTTGTTTATTTGAAAGAGAGAAAAAGAGCTCACGAGTAGGGGGAGGGGCACAGGGAGAGGGAAAAACAGACACCCCAACATGGGTCTTGATCCCCACAACCCCAAGATCATGACCTGAGCCAAAACCAAGAGTTGTACACTCAACCGACTGAGCCACCCAGGCGCCCCACGCCACTTCTTTATAGGTGCTCTCACTTGATTATTTGACCATTATAAGAATCCTGAAAAAAAAAAAAAAAAAAAAAAAAAAAAAAAAAAAAGAATCCTGTAAGGTAGGGGAAAAGGTATTCCTTTCCCATTTTGCAAATGAGAAATTTGAGTCCCAGAGACATTAACTGGCCCAAGATTATGCATCTAGTAAGTAATAGAGCTACTGACTTCAGACGAATACCTGCATAAAGAAAGCAGAAGGCACCTAGTAAATATCTATGAATGAATGTTTGACTTCCCTTCTAGGGAAGATGCTAGAAATCACTGAGTCTAGGAGTTTTCAGACTGTGCTCTGGGAAGCTCTAGGATGCTGTGGAGCCCATGGTGGGTGGTGGGGGGCTGAGCACAAGGGGGCTCTGAGCACATCACCCCTGCTCCAACCACAACAGCTTCAAGTGTTACCTGTTCTATCCCCTGGGAAGTTGAAAACTGTTTAGCTGGTCTTACTCCTACATCAGTGGCTCTCAAACTCTGGCGTTCATCTAACGGCTGGTCTGACAGGGCACCAGAACTCTGGCTTTAACAAGTGCAGATCGTCACCGTCAGGCCATGGCTTGAGGAACAGTGGCCTACTGCCTGGTGCTGGGGAAAGTAAGACCCAGGAAGAAGCAGAGGTAGGCTCGGTCATGCAGCCCATAGGCACATAGGCCCTGCTAGGAGTCTAATCTTCCTGGACCTCAATCCACTGCCCTCCCCCTGTGCCGCCAAGGCAGCAGAGCCAGGAAACAAGTGACACCGTGGAGAATAGCAGAGTGGTTTCCATAGCAATGCTCAGTGGCTTGGGCCTGTCGGGACACCTCAATCACTGATCTGAGCTCTAAGCCACAACTTGTGTGAAGTGTTACCTACTTGTTCCATGCAAGGGGTTTTAGGGGATGGGAGCAGAGTAGGAATGGTACACTTTTATCATGTGCCCTGTGCTGGGGATAGTCCCAAATGTACTAACATCTGGAGCAAGAGAGACCAGACCAAGGAGGGCTGGGAACTGGATCCTGGGCAGCAGCTGGGGAGATGGGGGAGGAAACAAGTGTCAACCATGCGTGCATCACAGTGTGGACTCTGCTGAGCACGCTGCACATCATTCAGGGGTAAAGGAAGGGTGATTGTCATTTACAGATAAAGAAACCAAAGCTCAGAAATACACAGCCGGTAACAGGCAAGGTCAACTCCAAGCCCGTCTGGCTCCATAGCTGCTGAGGAACAACAGTTGTTTCCAAATTCCCTGGCCCATGGAATGAGAACCTGAGATGCATGCTGTCCAGCGGACTCTTCCTGCTTAGGGCAGGGGAACGTCTGCCTGCAGGGGACTGGCTGGGTGCTTGTTCAAAGAGCAAGGACAGGCTTGACCAGGCTGAGAGAGCCAAAGGCTGCGTCTGACCAGTCACTAGCTGTAACGTGTCTCTTCCGCACAACTGAGGCTGCAGGCACTCTACAAACCACACGTGCCTTGGACACAGGCTGCCCTGACTGCCCCCTGCAGACCCCCTCAGCGTTCTGGTGCCCCCTGGGGTGGCCTAACCAGCTCTTTGACTGGGTTTCCCTCTCAAGGGAATGAGCTCCTCCTGGGGCAAGTGACACCTATTCATTCCTAAAACAAATATTTATTGAGCACCTTTCATATACCCATAACTATTCTCAGGGCTGGGGAAGCAGCATTTGAACAAAATGAAATTTGTGCTCTCATGAAGTTTTCCGTTCTAGTGGAGAGACAAGTAAATATGTGATGGGGCAGTGTGTGCTACGAAGGAAAATAAAGCAGTGTCAGGGGACAGCAGGACGGGGTTGAGTGGTCAGGGAAAGTGCTCTGAGAACATGGCATTTAAACTGAGCCCCGAATGCAGGGCGGTAGGCCTCCATGTGGATTCCTGGAGAGGAGTGTCCCAGGCAGAGGGAGCAGCTGGTGTGAAGGCTGAAGCTGGAAGCCCGACTGGCCAGTTGGGAACAGCAAGGAGGCCACCGTGGCTCTCAGGAGGAATGAATGGGACAGGCGTGGCAGCGGTAGGCATCAGAGAGGTAGCTGGGGCCCAGCTGGTACGGAACCATATAGACCAAGGTCCAAACTTTGGATTTCCTTCTGAGCTGAGATGCCACTGGAAGATTCGCACTCTGGGGACACATGGCTGGCCTCCACCCTAGAGCTTCTAGCCCCCTGGGGGAACAGGGGAAGCTGTTCCTTGGGACCGAGCCCACGGGAGGCAGAGTAGTCCCAGCGAGGGAACAGTCACGTAGGCAGGGAGCCCGGCGGGCCTCCCCAGGCCTCCCCAGCTGCAGTGTGTGGTCTTCTCGGGCCCAGGGCCAGAGGGCCTCTCCGAGCCGCCTCCCTCACAGGCCCTCAGCCTGGGCGGCCTCACATTCCCTGGGAACACGTTTGTTGGGGAGAGTCTGGCGGCAGGGCTGCAGCATTTCTCGCGCGGTGCAGCCCCCCCACCAGGCTCTGGGATTGCTGCTCCTCCTGCTGACACCCGCCCCAGGGAGGTGTCCCCGGCCCCGCAGCCCTGGCCACCACTCACCAGGCTGAGGGGAGGGTGCTGCTTCCCTCCGGACCACGGGGAGAACTTGGGCTGGTGGGTTATAATTACCCAAAAGGGCGGTTTTGCTTTCAAGCATTTTATGTTTTTTTATAAAGTAGGGACATTCACAGAGGACATTTGTATTTATCAGCCTGTGTAGTGTGCACGCGTCCCCGTCATGCACTCCCACTCAAGAAAATGCAAAAACAAGCTGGACTTCAGCGTGAGGAAGGCACCGAGTCAGGCGCCTTGGAGTCCGAGGCACGCCGATGCCTCCTGAGCTGCCCGCGGCTCACCTGGGAGCTCCGACGGTGTCATTCCCGCACTTGCCCTCTTCTCACTCAGTTCACAGTCCCCCGGGCTCACCAGAAGGGTCTTTGGGACGGGTGTTCATTCATTCATTCATTCATTCATTCATTCATTCGTTCGTTCATTCATGTCCAGAACAGAACTCTCGGGTTTTCTCGCCCAGCCCAGCCTCCCCCAGGCTCCTCAGCCTCATAAATGTTAGTGCTGCTGTAGTGAACCCCGCTTCCACTCCCTGGGTCAGACCATCGGCAGGTCCCGGACGCCGTGCTATGAGGGTAGAGGGAATCTGTGGGAACCACGGCCCCAGCCCCCAGCCCCCCCCCCGCCCCTGCACACGGGAGCCTCCTGAATGCCTCCCTGGTCTGCCTTTCGCCGCGGCCTTTTCAGGTTAAGTCAGACCTTTCAGTCCCGGCTTAAACCTTCCAGTGGCTTCTCAGCATTCTCCGAATCAACCCCCAGCTCCTCCGCAGACCTCCCTTGCCTCCTGCCGGCCTCACGCCCACTCCTGGATCCCACCCAGGGACCCCACCCAGGCGCAGCAGCCTCCTCCCTGTGCCCACTTGGGGACTTGGTGCTTGTCGTTGCCCCCGTCCGGAGAGCGCGTCCTCCAGGTGCCCCTGATGGGGCGGGATGTGCCTGTGGCCGGCTCCTTTCACCTTTCAGGTCACAGCTCAGAGGCCACCCTCCTGGAGAGGACTTCCCCACCCCGTCCTCCTCATCCTGTCATTCCACTCTGTTTCTTTATAGCTCTTATCACCAGCTGCATCCCGTCGGCTTGTGCGTCTGCTTGCTTGTTGCTCCCCCTGCAGAACGTGCGGCCCTGGAGGACGCGGCCTGCGTCTTATCCCCGCTCTTCTCCTCCCGCTAGAGCGCGCGTGAGCCTTCGGGTGCTCTGTAACTGTTCCTCCGCTCGTGTGTTCACTCTGCCGCATAAAACCATAAATAAATAGATGGGGCACGGAGCACTTAGGACAGTGAACTATTCGTCTGATGCTGTAACGGTGGATGCATGTCATCGGGTATTTGTCAAAACCCAGAGAAGAAGGTACAACATTGCCAAGAGGGGCCTCTAATGTAAACTGTGGGCTTTGGGCCGCAATGATGTGTCAAGCTGGGGTCCTCACCTGCAACAAATGTGCCGCTCAGGTGCGGGATGTTGGTTGTGGGGAAGCTGTGCATGTGTGGGGACAGGGAACTTTCTGTACTCTATGCTCCATTTTTCTGTGAACGTGAAACTGCTCTAAAAAACATCAAGTTTTCTTAAAAGGAAAATAATACATTAATGTAAATTAAAAGGATTAATCCCTTAGGTGTTTTTCCTATTATATTTCCTTTCTTTTTTTTTTTTTTCTTGACTGTCTTGAAGTTCAATAAAAATTTACTATCTGGGGGCAGCCTGGGTGGCTCAGCGCCTTCGACCCAGGGTGTGATCCTGGAGACCCAGGATCGAGTCCCACACTGGGCTCCCTGCATGGAGCCTGCTTCTCCCTCTGCCTGTGTCTCTGCCTCTCTCTCTCTCTCTCTCTCATGAATAAATAAATAAAATCTTAAAAAAAAAATTTACGATCTGAAAAAAATAGAGACTCTATTCCCAAAAGACTTTGATCCTTCTGAAGAACTGGCCACCGCTCTCCCAGGTGCCCCGACCTAGCACGTGTGCTGCCTGAGGGCCGCTCACCGTGTGCCCCGTGCACCGAGCTGAGTGGGCTGCGGCCCCACACGCAGAGAGGATGCTCGGCAGGCATCGAGTGAGTGATGGGAAAGCAAGAGCGATTTCCTTCTCAGGCCTGTTATATCTAGTGGCTTCTCCCTAGAGCCCTATGTTCTGGTCTGCATGTGGATTCTTCTGGCCCCGACTCTGGGTTCCAGAACAGACCTTCTCACCCGCACCCCCACTGCTGCTCTAACTCCCAGCCTCCCCTCCTTGCACACGGGTGGTTCCCAGACAGGCACGGAGAGAACAGCATCGAGATGCTCGGTCGGTGACCAGGTTCCAGAAGTGGCAGGAGTCCCGCTGCCCCTGGTCCCGGAGCTGCATCTGTGCTGGTGCCCCCCAGGATTGCTGTGTTCATTTAATAAGATGATAATTAATGGAGACAACCTGAAAGTTCTGGCCAGGTCCAGAACAGCCGCACACAGGCCAGGCCAGGGGAGACGGCGCAGATTCTCATGCACAGTTTAGGAGTATATGTGGGCTGTGGGCTCAGCAAGAGTCAGCAGACTTGGACTCCAGCGTAGCTAAGGTGACCCCAGGCTTAACTGATAGAATCAGCCTCCGGGACAGGGTGTTCATCTGGCAGAGCGCATGGTCCCTAGAGCCCTTGGCCAGGTCTGGGAATGACCAAGAGAGAGATGATGGCAACCTGGGACCTCCTGAGAGCAGGGTCCTTGGTTGGCTGTGAGGACAGGACACCAGATTGTACAGGGGATGATACGTCACCTCCAGGGAAGAAATCTTAGAGGATAGGAGAGCTGCTTGCCACACTTGAAGGAACCGAACTCCAGAGGTGCCAGCCTGTGCCCTTAACGCTCCACCCACCAGGGGCAGACCCCAGCTGGCAGGACCAGGCCGCACGCCAGGCCTGCTCATGTCAGCATCTCTCCTAGCCTGTTTCTTCCTCCACAGAGCGTGATCACAATGCCATCTTCCCAGGGCTGCCCTGTGAAATGGGCTGGGTCGTGCAAAAGCTCTGGCACCATACATGGTCCTAGTAGGGCCTCGACAGGGCACATTGCCTTTTCTGTTCCCTCTCCCGGTGCAGCCGGCAAGCCCAGAAAGCCAGCAGTTCCACAGGGAGCACAGAATTCAGAAAGACAGTCTGTGGGGAGGATTTCAGTTGTTTATAAAACAGGCCAACACGTTTCCACCTCGTAAGTTCTAAATCCATCATTTCTAGCTCCCCGGATCTAAGAATAGTCACCCAGTGGAGCCAACGTGCCGCGTGCCACAGCACGCTCTCCGCGCAGGTGACTGGGGAAATGTAGCCCCAGCAGCCCCAGCACCTCCTACTCCCCGGGGGGTGGGGGGGTGGCGGGAAGGCTGGCCTCTGCCTCCCCCGGCTTAGCTGTTTCCACACCTCGCCCAGACTCAGTTTTCTTTTCCATGCAGTGTTGATCCTCACCGGGCCGCCCTGACCATCCCATGTGGTGCCGGCAGCGGTGCAGAGGGGCTGCGGAGAGCAGCGGGGAGGTGTGGAGGTGCGGACCTCAGGCCAGTACTGCCCCACTCTGGGCCTCAGTTTCCTCTTATGTAATGGGACAGAAATCGACAAAGAACTGGACAACTTTCTGAGATACGGGGTTTTAAAAGAGGTTCTCAAGCAGCCCCAGCCTGGCAGCCTCAAAATGAGACCTGTGGGGGCAAACCCAGGAATTCAGCACATTTGTCTTTATCATCTGAACCAAGGCTATTGGTCTCTCTGGTCTGAGGGAGCCTGCGTGGAGGCCTGGGGCCTGAGTGGGGATGCCCCGACTCTGCTCTTCGGCCTCCACATTCCTCCGTCTCTCATACACGTCCACGCCTACCCACACCACCACACAAGCTCTCTTCCCAGACTCTGCCCACTGTGGGAGGGCCCGCACCAGCTGGGGGTTGGAGCCTCCAGCGGCAGGCCACCTGCTGCTCTTCCAGGCAGGCTCCCAGCCATTCCAGCCTTCTCCCTGTTAATGAGCGGAGACCGCTCTGCCCGTGGCATCTCCCCACTACATCCACAGGCTCGCTCTTGGCCCTCCAGGAGAGAACAAGGCAGCTCCATTCTCTCTTGCTTAGCCATTCGTTCATTCGTTCACTCGTTCATTGGTTTATTCCCACAACAGGTATTAAGTACTAATATACACTAAGCAAGGTTTAGGCGCTGGGGCACAACAGCATACAAAACAATCCCTGCTTTCAAAGAGCTGTGTTCTAGTCAGGAGAGAGAGAGAGATAATGATCAGTAAAAATACATTTATAAAGGAAAATAAAGCAGATGAGAAGACAGGTGGAGGGGGTGTAGATAGCCATTTCACACAGAGTTGTCAGATAAGGTGACGTTAGAACGTGAGGGAGGGAACCTGTAGTTATCAGGGGCGAGAGCATTCCAGACAGCAGGAACAGCAAGTGCAAAGGCCCTGAGGCGAGTACTGTTTGAGGAACAGGAAGTCAGTGCAGCTATGGCCGCGTTAGCAGGATAGAACACACGGGCCTCAGGTCAGAGAGGAGCTGCTGTTTATGTGAGTAAACGGAGAAGCCACTGGAGGATTCTGAGCAGAGCAGTGCCGAGTCTGACTTAGGTTTTAACAGGATCACTGGGGCTCTGTGCGGAGGACAGACAACGGAGCGGCGAGAAAGCCCACGAAGCCCTCCCAGAGTTGCAGCGCGAGGCGAGGGGACGGGGCTGGCAGGAAGCGGCGGGGTCCTGGCTGTGTTCTGACCTTACCCTCCTGAATCCCTTCCTCCCCCGCCCGCCTCTTTCTTCCGCGTGGACACGCAGCGCTCCTCGTGGCCCTCAGCCTTCACCCCCAGGGCCTTCCCGGTGCGCAGGGCCCGTAGGCCAGCCTGCCTCCTCTCCCAGCCCTCCCTGGGGCCACGGGGGCCACAAGCCCAGAACACCGCCAGAGTGATTCTGTGGGCGACCAGCCCCACTTTCTGATTGTGCAGTGGCTTCTTCCCGCTGCCTCAGCTCTTGCCTGAGGGTGTCATTGGCCTCTTGCCCCAGCGGCCCGGAGGGGCCACTGTCCTCGGGCCGCTCTCTGTAGGAGCTGCCCCTGTCCTGGGAGTGACGGGGAGAGAGACTTGCAGCTCCCTGCTCTTGACGCCTGTGGCCGGGGCGGCTCTGTACAGGCCAGCAGCCAGGCACAGGACCCGGGTTGATGGCACCCGGTTTCAGCGTCATGTGTACATGTGGGCCCCTCCCGGCTGCTCTCCAGACAGAAGAGCGGCTCAGAAAGGCCGTGGGCAGGGCACAGGTCCACATGTGCTACGTCCCCTCGCCTGTCCCGTGTGCCCTGTTCTCAGCACCCCACCCCATCGGCTCACTGCCTGGTGAGACAAGTGCAAATGTAAATTTGTGAGGTCTTTGGAGACGAGGTGACCTGTTAGTTACCGGACTTCTTTGCCCACATTCCTCCCTCCGTCCTCCGCCTACCAGAGGCAGGAGAGGCAGGGCCTTCCCGACCCCCTGAGGCCTGGGCTAGAGAAGACTGTATATGAACAGGAGAGGCCCGGGGTCACACTGCCCAGGTTGGACTCCAGCTGGGTCTGAACTCAACCAGCTCTGTTACCTTGAGTGGTTCATGCCATCCCTCTGGAAAGTGGGGATGACGGTAGATTGTACCTCACAGGCTTGTTGGGGGGATTCAGTGAATTCAGTATTCATCACGGGGCCCGGCATACACTAAGCATTTGGTGGTTTTATGCCATTTCATGTGGTTTGGCAGTAGGGAATGAGCCTGAGACTCGGGAGTCATGGATTCGAGTCCTGCTCAGAGTGGCTGTGTGACTGTGAACAAGTTATTTCACCCCGCTGAGCCTAGTTACTGCATCTGTAAAACGGAGTTTGTAACACCTTCAAGGTTGCTCTGGGGATTAAGTGCCATTTGTGTGAAATTGGGAAGCACCATCCTGAGGGGGCAGCCATCATCCTTGTGGCTTGAGATGGCAGGTAGGGCTCCAGCCACCACACAGATTCCCAGTGGCAAAGGGTGCATGCCATCCGTCTTTGAAGGCAGGGTGCTGTAAGCTATTACAGAACATTCTGGCTTCCATCCTATTGGCCATACCCAGCTGCAAGAGAGGTTGGGAAATGTAGTCTTCACTGTGTGGTTCCAAATGAAGCTTTACCACACGTGCTTTGTCACATGCTCAGGTGTTTGCCCCTCTTCAGCATGGCCCTCCAGCAGAAATGCGGCCTCCTCCCTAGCACTGGGCTATAATCCCGGCACCATAAGGCCCTGTAAGGACCCAGGTTGCCAAGAAGCTCAGGCAGGTGCCACAAGGCCTGAACAGATTTGAGTATTGTGTCCAGCCTGTGCCAGGACCCTGCCAGTCCCTAGGTTCCGCTGCCTGCAGGGCTCCTAGGCTGACGCAAGTGTGGTGGGCCACCAGCCCATCACTTGTCACAGCGTAGATGGATCAGGCCAACTCCATTGAGCCCCATGAGGCTAGGGAGTCCCCCAGGAACTGTCGTCTTTCCACCCAAGGCCCAGCCATGTGCCTCGGGGCCAGTATCGCAGATCTGGATCAATCAGGTGGGTTTCACTTCCCCAAGGACCTGGTGAGCGCCAGGCATGCTGCAGAGAGCCCTCCGTAAGGCCAGGAATCATCCGCAACCTACCTGTTTTGAAAACTGGGCGTTCCATATTCCGGTTAGCCTAGGGAGAGGCCTACCGTAGGCTACCCCCGCTTCTTCTCACCTCTTCGTGAGAATAGCCTGCACAGCAGCAGCGTGCGGAATCCAGAGGGTCTTCCCATCCTCACGGTGCCGCTGAAAAGGCGGCCCTAAGTGAGGCTGGAGGGGGATAAAGGGAACCCATTCTAAACTGCTGGGGGGGCTCAGTACCCATTCTAAACTGCTGGGGGGGCTCAGTACGTCAAGGTGTCGTCCGTTCAGGGGCCAGTCCTTCATTTTTAAAGTTCAGCAGCCTGGTTTCTTCCTATAGAAAGTGTGTTTAAAGCATTCAGAAACCCTCAGCTTCTTGTCATTCCAGCCTGGGCCTTCCCATCTGCTTTGACACTGGCCTGGCCTTCCTCGCCGTTCCCCCCTCTCCCCGTGGTGTGCCTCATACATGGGCAGGAGCTGTCACCAAGTGTCAGGCACTGTGCTGGGTCTTTGAATATGTCAACTCATGCCGTGCTCCCCTCGGCAACCCAGCGATGCAGACGGGGACAGGAGTGCCATTGTCACACAGATGTTTGGGAGTGTGGGACCCAGGACAGCACTGCCCAGTCCGCGGTGAACAGCGTATGTTGACACATGTCCGCCAGGGGCCAGCAAGGTCCGACCCGCAGGCCAAAGCCGGCCTGCGGCCTGTTGTGCTTGGCCTCGCGAGCTAGGAATGGTTTCGAAAGGGTTATTATAGAGAAGAAGAATACGCAACGGAAACCAAATGAGGCTCTCAAACCTCAAATATTTACTATCTGCCTTTTTAGAATAAATTTGGCAAGCCCTGGTATGTAATATGCAGAGCTGGTACGGATTCTGGAGCCACACCGCCTGCCTCCTGGCGCCTCTGCGTCATCATCTATGAAATGAGGATCATCTATGAAGCATGGCCTCACAGGGCTGCTGGAGTTAAACGAGATAAAGAACCTAAAACGCCCAACTTCCAGTAGGCTTCTTGGGAAGTACTGGGGGAGGACATCTCCGGCCCCTTGCCAGGCTTCTCGACCCAGTGGGCATGAGAGGCCTGGCTCGAGGCCTCTGGCTCCCCGGCCCCTCGGAGCGCGCTTCCTTGGGCGGAGGAGAGGGCCCTGCCAGCTGCCCGTCGTGCCGCGTCCTGCCGGCCGCCCAGCCCTGCCTTCCTCCCACCGCCGCTCCCGCTGACCGTCAGCTGGTGCCGCTCACCAGGGCCGGGCACCAAGCCCACGCCAGGTGCCGGGCCGGGCCCGCAGGTCCCGAGCCGCGTCCGCCCCCCGCCCCGGGCCTCGCACCCACCTGGCCGACGGGGCCTGTGACTGTCGGAGCCGCAGCCTGGGGCCCGTCCTCTCTGCGTGCACTTCCTCGCTCGTGGGCCAAACAGGGGGACATCTGTGTTTCCCCAAACCCAAGCTTTTGGCCGGTGACTGCCTTCCTACTAGGGACAAGGAAAAGGAAGGGTAATCCCGGGCCAGCCAGCCTCTCCCTGTGACAAAGTGGTCTGTGAAACAGATTTTCAGTGGATACAGAATGAAATGGAGAGATTTTAAAAAATAAATAAAACCATCGAAAAATCAAAAAAGAGTATTTCCTGATCTGGATAGGGATGGGTTTTCAATTCTTAGAAGCAGTAGAAGAAAGTATAAAAGATCAATGTATTTTACTACAAAGAACCATAAGGCTTATGTTTTCTATCAAAAGACCCAAAACAAAATTTTAAGTCAGACCGAGAAAAAAACATTTATGCCAGCTATGGCAGAGAAAGAATTTAATATTTTAGGAATTAATATTCCTAAAATAAAAATCTTTAAAACAAGAAGGCTCTTAACAGACAATAAGAACAAGTATTTATATAATACTACGTGCCAGGCACCATTCTAAGTATTTTATACATACTTACTCATTTAATGGTTGTAAACAACTTTATGGTGACAGTGCTGTTGTCCCCAATTAACAGATGAAGGACATGAGGCACAGAAATGCTAAGTAACTTGCCCAGCGTGACTCAGCTAATAAATAAAGGAACTGGGATTTGAACCCCAACCACCTGTCTCTTGGGTCTGACACTTAAAGCCTTCTTTCTGTACTAAACAGGAAAAAGATATGAAGCAGACAGTATACAAAAGAGGAAATACAAATATTTGAGAAACATAAGAATTATTTTTCAGTTTTGATGGCAGTGAAAGACCAATAAAAACAGTGATATATCTTTTCTGTCTTCAAACTAGAGAAGATTTCTAAACGGTAGAATAAGCAATAAATACTGGCAATGCTGGAGTAAAATGGAGACTTCCACAGGTTGCTGTAGTTGTATTCAGGTGGCCTTTCTGAGAAAATACTGTGGAAGCACTCAGAGCAGTACTCGGGAATCTCAAAAACGTCCATGCCCATTGACGAGGAATTCCCGTTCTAAGAATCTAGTTTGAGAAAGCAATTAGATGGACAAAGATCGATGTGCAACGATGTTCACAGGAATATTATTCCAAATAATGAAAAATTAGAAACAACCTATGTATCTGGTAATAGGATACAGGTTAAGGAAACTGTTGAGTCTCCGCAATGGACAATTTAGACAATCATCTGAAAGAAATGTGTTTAACAAAAGATACCATAAGCAAAGCGAAGAGACATAACCATGGACTTTTGGGAAAAGACGCTTAAAATGCAGAGCACAGTGAAGAATTGTGTAAATAAAAGAATACACAAAGAAAACGTACAGATCGGCGAGAAAAAGGCAAACAACCAAAGAGGAAAACAGGCAAAGAATGTACAGAGGCGGTTCATAAGAGGTGACTCGGTACAGTCCCTCTCACTAGCAGTCAGAGAAACGCAGATTCATTCATCGTACGGATCAGCTGTTGGGGCTGGAGGGGAGGACAGTAATTAGGCCATACCGAAAATCCCAACAGGAGACTCCACAGCCTCACACTTGTAGGGACCCACCCTTCACAAGCACTGCTTTGTACAAGGAGACGTGCTCAAGAGTGTTCACGGTAGTGCTGCTTACAATAGCAGCAATATTACTATCATTGTATAATATTCTTGCACATCATATATTGCGTAATCATATATTATATTGCATAATAAAATAGCGGCAGTTATTACCACGAGAGAGCTGTCCATCAGGAGGGAGGCGGATAAGTAAAAATCTGATTTCTCCCATCCCAGGATACTACGCGCCGTTAAAATAAACGAACTAGACCTGTAACTATCAGCTCGGATAAATTTCCAAAAGGAAAGCTGAGTGTAAAGAACAAGTATAAAAAAAGATATTTCAGTGATGCTATTTATGTAAATCTTTAAAACAAACTAAAAACATTACACAGTATTTAAGGACACATAGGTAAAAAGTATAAAACCAGCCTGGCAGTAATGAATACCAGCTTCAAAACAGTGGCTCTTTCCCGGGAGAAGAAGTGGCTGGAGGGCAAGAATGGGAAGCAGGGCTTAGTCTGTATTTTTATGATCGATCTTTTTTTTTTTTTTTTCTTTTTAAGGGAAGGGTTGAAGCAGATACAGTAAAATGATGACTAATGTTCTGGATCTGGCTGGGGTAATGTGTCTTGTCTGTTAAATTATTTTTTGTACCTTTCTGTGGGTTGAACTACAAAATTTCAAACAAGTTATTTTTAACTTACTTTTTGAATAATTTACAGTTCTGTGGATAAATATTTGTGTTACAATAGTAAGGGACAAAAGCAGGACAAAACATACACAAGTATTTACAAATTTCACCAATTAAAGATCTCTAAAGAGATTATCTAAAATATTCATACTAATGGCAAGACTCAAAGTCTGCTTTTTCTTTACACTCATCCATATTTTCCATTTTTTGTCATGAAGATTAGCATTCGTTTAATAAACTGGACAGGAAAGTTTTTCAATGACTGCAGAAAAACGTGAGTGAATTTGGCCCTAGGAAAGGGTCTAAAAGCTAGAAAGAGGGTGCTGTGATGGGGCGTGGGCATCACAGGCTGTCAGAAATCTGCACTCAAATGCTGGCCTGGAGACTCCCTGGCTCTGTGACTGAGTCCATTCGATCTTTTCCCCATTAGTGAGCCTTTATTGAGCACCAGCTGTGTACCGGGCTAGGGATACAGCAGTGAACAGAACATACACGGTCCTTCCCACCCCTGTAGAGCAGATAGTCTAGTGAGAGGGAACAGTACGTGCACCATCCCTGTGAGGGGAAAGTCCAAGGGTGATAAGAAGCACCTGAGTTGGATTGGGAGGCCCAGTACAGAGAGGGCCTGGAGAGAAGAGAAGACCCTGCAAGGCGTATGTAAGGAAGTGAAAGAAGGCAGGGGTTCTGGAATGCAGTGGGGTGGAGAGGAGTTGGGTAAGGGGAGGCCAGCAAGGCAGTCAGGAGCCAGAGCTCACTCAGGGCCTCTCGGGCCGCGGAAAGGCCTTTATGAGGATGTGGGAAGCACTGAAGGCTTTTGAGCGGGGGAGCCATGCAACAAACCTGGGTTGTCAGAGGTGACCAAGACGCTCCTCCATCCTTGAAGGTTGGGGTGGGTGGTGAGCAGCCCGTTGGCCCGTTGGCTGTCGGCATGGCTCACCGAGTAGGAGAGTGGTGTTGGGATCAGGGGATGGCGCAGATGGAGAGACGGGGAAGGATTTGAAGTATTTCGAGGCAGAGTTGGCGGGCCTTGGACGATGGTGGGTGGAGGCTGCTGGTAGACGAGGTTAGAGTGAGGGAGGGGCTGAGGAGGAAGGTCAGGGGGGTTGGCGGGAGAAGGAGACCCTGAAAAGGCTGTGGGGGGCAGGGTGGCAGCAGGGGTAGTGAGCTCGCCACCAAGCGTGGTTGAGCTTCGGTGTCTTCACCTGTAAACGGGGTTTATGGTCTCCCGGGCTCCCAGGGTGAGCGTTGCAGCGCTGTTCTCAAAACCTCTTCTAGAACAGTCTTCTCTCTCTTACACAGGAGGGACGTGTTACTCTTGGGGCTGGAACGAGCATGGCATGTGCGGGGATGGCTCCGAAGCCAACGTCTGGGCCCCGAAGCCCGTGGAGGCTCTGCGGTCGTCACGGGGACTCCTCGTGGGCTGTGGGGCTGGCCACTCCCTGGCCCTCTGCCAGCCGCCAGCCCGCCCTGAGTTGGACCAGCGCCCCAAGGCCACCAGCTCTTCCCCAGATGCCACTGAGGACACTGAATCTCAGGAAGCCACGGACAAAGAGAGAGAAAGTGGAAGGAAAGACAACCAGAAACTTCTACCCAAAGCCAATCTGGCAGGTCCAGAAATGGGGGGCTTGTAACAGAGGCCGTTTAATAAAGTGACTTTTCCCACCCAAAGTGTTCCCAGAGAATTGCTTGGTCAGCTGGTGGGGCTGGCCTGAGAAGGGCTCCGGAGGTACTGTGGTTGGGCTGACCACGGGCCAGAATGATGGGAGGCTGTCTGGCCAGTGTCTGGGGTTCAAGGACACAGACATCCCTTCCGCCCAGCAGATGGGAACAAGTCTCCCCACGAGGGCAATAGCAAGAACCCAAGTTGGTTGCATGGCTGGGGAATCTGGTCTCTGAGCAACATTCAAACTGCCATTGCCAAGGACATGGAAACCAGCAGGTTCCAGCCTGTCTTTCCCTGTGGGGACAGAGAACCCAGCCCAGCGCCCATGGCTGTCACGGTCCAGCAGCCTTCGAGTCTCAGCACATTAGTTTGCTGGTTTGAGGAGGTCGGGGTGTCCTGGTCAGGCAAGCGGGCACTTGGACAGGAAGGAGTTCTTATCTTGGTGACTAGGTGAAGGGAGAAGGTTCTGGATGGAGGGTTGGAAGGAAGTGGAGATGAGTGAGGGGGAAAGAGACAAGACTTCTGGGAAGACCTAGCGGAGGGGACGCTGGGGACAGACCAGGGAATCTAGAACCAGAAGACTGGTGTCTTCATGCGAGCCAGACAGGACCCTGGATCCACCAAGCTATATAGCTTCAGGTGAGGGGCAGGGGGAGTCTGACCCTAATTAACCCCTGACATCTGCCCTTGCCTCTGCAGGAAGGGGCTTCAGGTAAAATGGGGACAGGCCAGACCACTGGCCCCAGGCTTCCCTAGGTGGCGGCTGTGGCTTTGGGGGACAGAGCGCCTGTCTCTCTGCTATGACTGGTAGCAGGCCTTTGGCCAGAGGGCCTCAGAAAATGGCTTTCCCCTGGAGACTGTGTGGCAGTGTCCCCAGCTCGCTGGCCCAGTCTGTGGCCCACTCCACACCACCTCCCCTCGGCAACTCAGGAGAGGATTGGGTCCCTGAGGGCCAGACTTCAGGAAGTTACAAAACCCCAGGACCTCAGAGCAGAGGACCTGTCATGACCTCCTAGCCTAGTGACCTTCAAAGTGCATTTGTTAGAGCCCTGGAAGTCTCCCGAGAATTCAGGGGCCACCGTGGGCTATGGGCAAAGGAAAGCCACCTGGACAGAGGTCCGGGTCCCCAACCCTCCACCTTATTCACAGCAGCTTTATTTTCATCTACATTATATACTGGGCTTCACAGAAGCTTTCACTTGACAAGGGGTCCTTGAGAAAGTTTGGAAACCACTGGTCTTACCCAACATTTCCATTTTTCATTTGGGAAAACAGAGGCCTAACAAAAGGGGAAAGGACCACACACCTCACTCCTGGCCCTGGGTCCTGATCGGGAGGTGACCCATCCAGAGCCTCGAACCAGACCAGGGGGGCCAGACAAGAGGCAACCCTGGGACCAGGAGTGGGTTTAGCTCCATGGAGTAGGGCCGAGGACCACCCTGAGCTCCCCGGGCCTGAGCCTGGGCACCACCCGCAGCCACTGGCTGACCGTGAACCAGTGCGTGGAGGCCTGTTCCCAATGCTGCATCCTGGGAACGGCACCACCGGCCAGCGAGGCCCGGGTCGCCCACTCCCGGAACCAGCGAGAGCCTGGAACAGTCTGTAAGCGCTTCTGCAACGGGAAGGACGGCCCTGTGCACCTTGAGCTGGTCTTGCCGAGGTTCCCACACCCTCAGATGGAGCAGCTGGGTGGCCCGGGATGACCCCCGCCCCGCCCGGCCTACAGGCTGGACGATCCGCGTCAGACACAGGCCAGAGCCGTCCCGCACCGAGAGCCCTCAGGCCCGGACCTCTGGACGGGCTTCCGCCTCACGAGGAGCCAACACGGCCTGGGGGGCCCGGGTCCCCTCCCGCCGCCCTCAGCACCTGCTGGCAGGCACCCCAGTTCTGAGTCTTCTGCTGAGCCCTAGGGCCCCTCCCGAGGCCTTGTGGGCCTAAGAAAGAAGCCTCTCAGGCCTCCTTCCCCGCTGAAACGGGGGGGCGGGGGGGACGCATCTCAGGCCTCAGACTCGCTCGGGACTCGCCCACAGGGCACAGAAAACCCACACGCGGGGAGTGAGCGGCTCCCGGCACTAGACAACGCGGCTGACGGGCCTGTCACGTCGAGGGCCTCCCTCGTGCCTTTCCCGCGGCAGCAGGAAGTCCTTTCACCGGGTCTGACGGGGGCCTGGAAACTCCAGGCCCGTCCACAGTAGTGTCGCCCACGTGTTTTTCTGGACCCTTCAAGTCCTGTGGTCATTCTCCGACTTAGAGATGTCCAGGCCCCTCATTCCAAACAGACCCTGGGCTCTTCGAGAGCAAGGGGCCTGGTCTTGGTGGATTCCGGAACCCCTTCACCAAGGATGGGCTCTGATACAGCGGAAGGGCCCAATAAATGCTAACAAATGAGCCGGTGAGAACACTCCTAGGGCGCCCACGGGGTGGGGGGGCTTCAGGGGGGTCAGGATCCCCTCACACCACCCGTCCTCTGTTTGCCTCTGACAAGCGTGTGAGGACGACGCTGTGCAGGTTATAACCACTGACAGTCGGTGTCCGTGTCCTCCACCTGGTTAGCTAATGAGCCATAGGAGCCAGTTTGGGTAAATACTCGCTCATTTTAAAAAATGTCTTTCTTTCTGATAGACCAAGTAGAGTGGCCTTCGAATTCCTCCCGTGTGAGAAGAAGGAAGGGAACAGGAGAGGGGAGTGAGCCCAGCGTGTGCGCGCAAGCCTCGGGCCAGGCATCTGCAGTGACGGTATAGGGTCACCATGTACCAGGCGCGAGTGGCATGTGTACCTCCTCGCCTGCCTGCCACACGCCCTCCCCTCCTGGTCACAAGCACCCCCCTCTCCCCCAGCAGGCCCACCACCTTCCAACTCGCCATCAGATCCAAACTGGATGAGACTGTGCTTGCCAAGGTGAATGCGGGCCTGGGGCTCAGAGGAAAGTGCTCTCCCCTGCCCCCCAGGCGCCTGGAAGGACACCCAGTGACATGGGAATTGGGAGCTACCTGGTGAGGTGGGAAGTGGTGGGACTGTCCGAGGGAGGGAGTTACGCGTCCTGGGTGCACAGGGTCGGAGCCCCAGAGCCATAAGAGTCCACGGGGCGGTGGGGGGCGCTGTGCTGGCCAACTGAAGGAGCTTCCCTTCCCTTCTCAGGACACCAGGTGTTCAGGCAGGTGAGCAAGGTGGCCAGATGTGTGTGTGGAAGGTTCTGGGCTTCTATTGCACCCATGGCACTGCATGAAGGCAGGCAGGCCAAGTCCTGGGGGCCCTGGGATCCGGGACCAGCCACACTAGTGTCCCTGTCAGTTCTGGGCTCTAGCCCCGGGAAGGCCCCAGTCAGCTTGAGACGGCTTCACCTGAGCCCTGAAGTCAGCCCGCCTGGGTTAAAATCTTCCTTCCTCTTCCATCCGCTGTGTGGCTTCGGGCCAGTTACTTCCCCTCTCTGCACCTGTCCTCTAGCCTCTAAAACAGGCAGGTTGAATTACGTGGGCTGTCATTAGACAATGTTTCCCAGATGCTCCCCACGCAGCAGACGCTCAGGGCATGCTCATCTTTTTTCCCCATTAGCTACTATGTCCCAGAAAACCCACACCGTAAGTGGCTTTGTGCTATGTCCCCTCAAGTCCACCAGAGGTGCTCCCTCCAGCCTGGGTCCCAAGTAGACTGAACACGACGTTCCCTGCAGCAGCTGAGGCTGCTTGGCTTCCACCTCCTGAGACTTGGGAATGGCTGTGGGGTACATAGTGTGACCTTGCTGCTCTTCGGCTGCATGACCCCTTAGGTGGAGGCCTTACCGTACTCGTCGCTCCACTGACCCCCGGCCCTTGGTTTCCGGACCACACGGGGTGGAAGTTCAGGCAAAGGCTCCCAGGGGACAAGGAAATGTTAGATGAGAATTCACACCTACCTTCAGCCTCCTACCCACCCACCTGACGGCCAACTCAGTCCATGCTGGAGGCATCGAGAGAGCTGACATCTGGGGAAATTCACACCCACTTTTCTGTGGCCCTGGGAAGAGCATTCTCCTCTGTAGGCCTCAGTTCCTCATCTACAAAATGCTCAGAGGCTGACCACCATGACCATTAGGGACCTCCCCACCTGAACGTTCCTGGATCCTCCAATGAATAAGAAACAAAGTGGAAGCCCAGTCCCCACTCCATCCCCCATGAGAAACCAAGTGAACAACCAGTGCAAATCAAGATCCCCGAGAGAGGGCTCCTCCCCTTCAAGAGGCCTCCAGGCTGGGGGAGATGCATGCAGTAAGGAGGTCCACCAGACTGGGCCCAGCAGGGCGTAGCTGGGTAGGGCACCCAGACCTGTCCGTCAGCCCCTCGCCTCTGCCAACATCAGATTCACAGGTCTGGAAGGAGGGGGTGATTAAGGTCCGCACAGGGGCTGGGAGCTCTGACATGGCCAGATTCAAGGAGTCATCAAGATGGCATGACTCACAGAGAAGTTTCCATGGCAGTGAACCCCCTAGAGGATGTCTCATTATAGGGTCAAGTCCTTGTATGCTCCATCCCTTCTGAGAGTTGTCTCCTTCCCCAGACCAAACAGGATCTGCAGAGAGGGTTCCAGAGGGCAACTTCTTTCTTAGGACCTGGTTTTGTTTTTTGTTGTTTTTGTTGTTGTTGTTTTTTCCCAGCAGGAGGACAGCCAGCATCTTGGCTGGGTCCTCGAGAGCAGAGGAGCGAGGGTTCAGGTTTACCCCAGCCCAGCCCAGCACAGCAGGCCGGATCACAGGCAGAACCAAATCACGACACTGCCCAAGGCAATAAAAACCCAAATCCGTGCTTCATCTCAAAAGTCAGCTTTTTATTATTGAGGGCCAGGGCCCAAGGAGGGGAGGGTGTTGAGCTAAAGCAGCATTGCTCTCTTTCCAGGAAATGTTGCGAGCTGCAGTGAAAGCTCGAGATGTTGCATTTTTTTTTTCAACTCAAGCATGTGTTTTTCAAAAATATCATCCTTCCCCACCCCCCACCCCACCACTAATTTTAGAGTCAGATCAAAGCCAAGCTACTGTCCTCTGTTTCTGTTGGGAAAATACTATATTTATTCAAGATGCAGAAGTGGGTCTCTGCAAACCTCCGATTGCTTCAGGAAAACAAATCTGCTTTAGACTATACAGAAACCATGATACAAAATTTATTTCATGCTAGAATCGCTTTGCATAACATTGGGCATGCAGTTTTTTTTTTTTTTGTTTTTTTGTTTTTTTGTTTTTTTACTCTGAAGTACTAAATTGCATACAATGCCAGGTTGTGCCTTGATAAAGGTGGAGGAGGGCCGCCCCTCCCGTGGTCCTGATCTTTTGGAGCTCTAAAGTAACACTTGGAAAATCCGTACGGTGTTGCTTAGTTACTATGAACAATTTGTTATGAGAGCTGGTCACACTGGATCTACACACCAAGAAGATGATAGAATCGACCTAGACTAGCCGCTGTCGGGGGTCTTGGGGAGACGTCCGCTGGGGTCACAAGCATGCCAGACAGGGAAGAAAGCCGCGGTGCGCGTTTCCACAATTCTATTTGGAGCAAAGTTCTCAGTTTCCGCGTGAGAGATGAGCTATGAAGGTGAGGTCAATATGACCGATGACTGACCGACTGCCCTTTATGGAACCTTGACTCTCGATCTCGTGTACAAAAAAGGGAAGCAATCCGTTCCCCGCCCTCGGCCCTCCCCCCCGCCCCCAGAAATGCACAGGTTTCTACCGACCGCCGTGACAGTCTGGCTCCAGCAACGTTTGTGTAAAAGTAAAGAGCTTTGAAAGAAAATAGAGGACTTTTGCTTTTTTTTTTTTTTTTTTCTCGTTGTTGTGGTTCTTTGGGGTGATCATTACAGTTGCAGGGGGGTTGGTGGGTTTGGTTTGCTGGGTTTTCTCTTTAACTTCATGCAAGTCATGCTAAGGAACCCCTCCACCCCCCTCCCCGAATAAAATAAAATTAAAAAAAAAAAAAAGAAAAGGAAAGGAAAAGAAGGAAAAGAAATCCTCTACGGTCGGTTACCATTTGGCCGTAGAAAAAGCTACGTCCGTCCTAGTACAAGACCTGGGCCACTCGGACTCGTCCGGCAAACCTGCATGGCGTGAATTTACTCTGTCCGAGGGTGAGGAGGGGCTGCTGGTCCACCCAGATGCTTAATAGCCACCAGTGTCCTCGGCCAAGCCGCCTGGTCAAGTCACTCTCACAGCCTCTGTCGGCATATACTTAGCAATGACAGGGCTTTCTTTGCAAAGATCTGTATGTAAAGAATACAATTAACACTTGAGCTTCTCTTCTTGGCTTTCCCATCCCGCTTGGTACTTAGTTTTTAAGGAAGGAGGAGGAAAGACAGAACAGCCGCATGCAGAGGCAGGCAGATTCTTCTCCAGCTGGCTTGGTTTTCCCATGCAGTGAGCCGGCCCAGCACTCCTCTCTTTCTCCCTCCTGGGGATCCAGTGAGTCCCTAACTCTCCTACCCTGCACGTGGCTTTATGCACTGCAATTATCCCGAGTAAGGCAAGTCCTCGGCGCTGTCATGACTCCATGAGAACAGGGCCGGGTGGATGTGGGTGGGGACACTTCAACCTTGGCGCCTCCCAAAGACCCTGGCACCCACGCCTCTGTGGGATCGGGGAGCGGGGTACCACCTGTGGACAGTGGTTGCCGCTGGGCTCCCTTGGCCACTACAGGGAGATGGGGCTTCTTCTGTCCCACACTCCCCGGGCTTCTGGAAGCACAGTCAAGACACTCTCCTGTCTGCTCTTTTATAAAGGCCACACAGATTGATCCAACATTCAAGATGAAGGAGATAGGCAGCCCGTGAGACCTTCCCGGGCAAAGCACAGCCACAAAGTCTCTCTGCTTTCCTCCCCCCTCTCTCCCCTGGGCTGCTCCTGCTCCTGTATTCTAGAGCCTCCACCCAGGAAGAAGCCAGTTGCGAAGGGGAGCATCAGGCCTATCCGTGGAAGGTGCCAAGGATGGGCCCGCCCCAGGCCCACAGCCCTCCACCATGCAGCACCATGCGGGCAGCAGTACGCCGCACTGGGGTCCGAGGGACCTCCAGGCAGGGCAAGGAAGCAGGGACCAGCCTGGATCAGGTGGGCACGCACTAAGTGCCAGCGACCAGAAGGACTTCCCCAACTCAGTGGAGGCTGCCTCTCCTCCTTCTGGGTTTGGGATTGCCTTTTATTCTCAATTCTGTGTTTTCTCCTGGTGTGCTGTTGAACCACTTCAAATACTGGAGTAGTTGTGAATAGCCACAGGCCACACCAACTATTGCTCTGAAAAACCAACTATTCCCTCCGGCCCAACCTGCTCACTCCGGTCAGCATGCATCCCGGGTGAGCACGTGAGGCCCCTCCCAGGCATGCACGAGTTGTCCAGCCAGTCCGATAGGCCAAGGATGGCTTCCTCTACCTTCCAGGCCCATGCTGGAAGCCTGGAGCTAGGGTGCTCTGGGCCCCCGCCTCAAGCTTCTCTCCAGCCCATGCTCAAGCTCTAGTAGAAGTTTTTTCCCCGGGGGGGTCAGCCTGAGATAAGGGTCTGATACAAGGAGACCTTGAACAGAGGTCACCATGGGGCTCAGCCTTCACCAACCACAGGGGGCCGCTGACCACACCCAGGGCGGTGACCAGGGATGGAAGGCGCTGCACAGAGTTCTCTTGGCGAGTCCTCCAACTGCCACTAGCACACCTCTTACCTCTGCAAGGACACTGGCCTCACGCCCCCCAAGGCCTGAGGCCACCTCTCTCTTCATGCCTCCCCTCTCACTGGCCTACAGATTCTCTTTAAAGGGTGCTCTTCCCGAACATGGATCTTGGGTGGCTAAGCCCACAGGGTACTGGCCAGGCCAGGCCCACGCCGTTGGGTGTCCTCAACCAAGGGACAGGGGCGATCACCTTGCCTTCTTGGTCTCACCGGCCACCTGCCAGAGCAGCCTGGAGGAGTCACTTCTCCTCTCACATCCCCGGGTAGCCCCCTGCCTGAGGGTCACCACCCTGTAGTCACCCGGCCTATCCCGGGGTCCTTCCTGCCCCTCCGCTCAGTTCCAACCCACCGCTGCCGGGACCTCCAGTTCTCTCTGCCAGCCTGACATCCCACTTGGGAGAAAGGGACTCAGACCTCTGGAGGCCAAGCCTGGGGGGGTGGGGGGCTCCTTCCGCTCCTCGCCCCCCCAGCGTGCCTGCCTGCCCCTCAGCACCCCTCCCTGCCACCCCGCCCGCCCACCTGCAGGAGCGCGAGGCGGCCCAGCTGATGCAGAGTGCCCCCGCCTCCCCTACATACCCTTTCTCATTCCTCCACCAGGCGGGCACGCGTACTCCCCGGTTGATAAGAGGAAGCAGGGTCCGTATCTCTCGCGGGTGCCCGAGCGAGTAAAGGGCAGGCCCTCATCAGGAGTGAGGGCCTGGTCTATGTGGGGGCAGTCTTCGTTCGCCAGCGCGGCCTTCGCCACCTCCCCATTCAGTTTGGAATCTTCAAACATATAAGCAGAAGCTATTGAGACACTGAAAACCGTTTAGTGGGGGAGGGGGACAAGCCAGAGGCGGGGCATTGGCAGAGGGCGGCCTGTCCCTGAGGACAGAAGAGCGAGCGGGCCGAGGGGGAGGCCGAGGCTGCGGTCCCCGGCTCACTGAGGCAGCCTGCGGGCTGCCCACCGTGCGGGACGGAGGGGCTCCTGGGTTTGCTCAAAGTTTGCAAAAAGATGAGTTGGTGATGGGGCCAGCAAGCGTGGTGCTGGGGGCTGGGCCCAGGGCCCAGGGCCCAGGGCCCAGGCGGGGCCGATGAGACAGGATGGTGTGGATGCGGTCATGGGTAGGGGGGCAGACACAGAGCTCGGGGAGAGGACAGACAGACACGCGGGAAAACTCCAGTCCACAGAGGGGGCCTCTTCAGACGGCTCTCTGCTGCTGACCAGAGCCTGGCTGCTGCCGATCGCACCTAGCTAGCTCCTCAAGGCTCCCCAGCCCACTGAGACCCCATCTGTCGCCTCCCCTCCCCCACTGCCATCCGCCTCACCACCCGCATTGCGCTGCTGTCCACACATACCCTATGTCATCGCTCGTCCTGCCCCCACTGTTTGGATTCAACCTGGTTCCTCGGCATGCCTTACCCCCGTACACACCAGGCCTGGCCACACGGCCTCCTCTGTCCCCAGATTCACCTGGGTCGCTCTCTGCCCCGACCCCCATACAGACTAGGGCTGGCCATGCAGTCTCTTCTATCCCCATAGGCTCACCCAGTTCACTCCGCATACCCACCCCCCATCCAGACTACTCCTGGCCACATGGCCTCCTCTGTCCCCACAGGCTCGCCCAGGCCACTCCGTACTCCCACAGGCCCACATGCAGACCAGGCCTGGCCACACGGCCTCCTCTGTCCCCACATTCACCTGAGTCGCTCTCTGCCCCGACCCCCATACAGACTAGGGCTGGCCATGCAGTCTCTTCTGTCCCCATAGGCTCACCCAGGTCACTCTGCATACCCACCCCCCATCCAGACTACTCCTGGCCACATGGCCTCCTCTGTCCCCACAGGCTCGCCTGGGTCACTCTGTACGCCCACAGGCCCACATGCAGACCAAGCCTGGCCACACGGCCTCCTCTGTCCCCAGATTCACCTGGGTCGCTCTCTGCCCCATCCCCATACAGACTAGGGCTGGCCATGCAGTCTTTTCTGTCCTCATAGGCTCACCCAGGTCACTCTGCATACCCACCCCCCATCCAGACTACTCCTGGCCACGCGGCCTCCTCTGTCCCCACAGGCTTGCCCAGGCCACTCCGTATGCCCACAGGCCCACATGCAGACCAGGCCTGGCCACACGGCCTCCTCTGTCCCCACACAGACCCAGGTCAACCGCCCTACCTGCTCCACCCCCCACGCAGACTTAAGCTAGTCCCTCAGTCGGCCCTGACCCCACTCGGATCACGCCGGCATCTACCGCCCCTCTCCGCCCGCAGTGGGCCTGGTCAGCTGGCACAGGCACAGGAGGGATGTATGCATGAGCGGTGAGAGCGGGCCGTGACGTGGGAGGGCCTCCCTTCCTCCGCTCCTCACAGCAGCGTCCCGGCAAAGCAGAGCAAATGGACGTGTAAAGACAACAGTGGCGGATGGACTCGGGCAGGGAAAGAGGAATCTTGGCCTCTGTGACAGCCTGAGAAGGAGCCTGGGGGGAGGTCTGAGGACACACGTGGTGGGGGGCAAGGCCTGGCCAGAGCAAGGAGCGCTCCCTCTCCCAAGTCCAGGGGCAGAGCCGTGGAAGCCTCTGGAGCTGGCACAGGTAGCCCTGTCTGGTCTCGGCTCCCGCCCATCACTCCTGGGGATTGAGCCTGCCCCCTGCTCTCTGCCCTCAAAGCAGAATCTTCCAGGCCAGGGCGGAGCAACTCAGTCCCCACGGTGGGCACCGGGGCTTCCTCAAAGCTTTCATCTGGGGTGAGAGCCTCCTGGGAAGGCGACACCAACGTGGGTGTGAACACGAGGGGAGGCTCTCTGAAAGGCTAAAGAGTGGACCCTCCTCCATGACCTTGTTCACATCATGTAACTACACGCACAAGTGATCCTCCTCCACGTGCACACACTCAGCGTGCCCGTGGGTGGGATCACGGCCCGTGTACACATCATGTCACTACAAAGAGGCAGTCAGTCAAAAGAGAAATGGACCAATCAGGTTTATTCGTAAAGCAAATCCAAAAAAAAAAAAAAAAAAAAAGGAAAAGAAAAAGAAGAAAAAAAATCCCATCATAATTTTGGAACTTAAAAAAAAAAAGGTCTGTCGTACAAGATGGCAAAGCATTTCACGTACAGTGCGTTTCTTGACAAATCCCAGGGGCTTCGCTCCCCGATTTATTCTGAACCAGAAAGGCCAGTTACCAAGGTAACTCTGACACCACGTGACTGGGGCCTCTCTGGGGTCTGGGAGCTGCCTGGCGCTTGGGGCGTGTCTGTGGGCACACACGTGTGCGCACGGACACGCCCCGGCCTGCCTCCCACTCTGGCTGGGCCCTGTGTCCCCTCCCGGGGCAGGACGGGCGCAGGGGGACAGAAGGGAAGGGGCACCAGGGAGGGGAGAGTGGGTGAGGTGCGGGCGTGCTGCCTCCCTGTTGGCCACCGTCTGTCTGTCCGTCCGGGAGGTACCTCTAGCCGGTAGCCCGGCCGGGGTGGGTCAGAGGTGGGTGGCGACCCGGCCTCCGGCTCTGAGCCCCCGCCCCTCCGCGCGTGCCCCCCGGAGAGTCCGGCTGCCTCGGCCTTCCAGGGCCCCAAGTTGGGCTGGTCTGCCCGCGGGGGCCGGGGGCAGGGGCAGCCGTCGGGCCTCCCGGGTGAGTGCGAGCTGGGCACCCGCGTCTCCCTGGAAAGCCTCCAGGACCCCCCTGGGGCCTGCTGCTTCTCTCAATGGTGGTGGCCTTCGCGGGAAGCTAGGGCTGGGTGCTGGGCTGGGTCCCGCTCCGCGAAGGAGCCAGCCTCCCTGGGCAGCGGGTTTATCTGCGGGTTGGGTTCGTCCGGGTTCTCCCTCCCCAACTCCAGAGGGGCGGCTGGAAAGGAGAGAAACCAACGAGGGCCCGACTCTCTGAACCCGGGGAACCCGTGAAAGAGGCCGGAGGTGCCAGCGCAGCCAAGCCTCCCCCCGCCCGCCCCCGCCCTGTCCTTCGGAGGAGAAGGCCACCGGGAGCCCTGGTTCCCACCTGCTCCCCCGAAGGCCGGGAGCCCTGCCCGCCCTGGCCCGGGCCCTCGGCCCCCCAGCCCCGCCGGCCTGCAATGATGAAATGACAGCATGGGCAGCGTCTCACGGAGATGGTTTCCAGGCTTTGAAATGGGCTGAGAGAGATGAGCATCTGCAAGAGGGTCATTTTTTTTTAAACTTTGGAGCAAGGAGAACCCGGTGTGTGGGCCCTCGGCCAGCACGGCTGGCGTCTCTGCCCTGCTCTCCGGGCACCGCCGAGGTACTTACTGTTCACACCAGCAGCGGGCGCCGGGGGGGGCGCACGCCAGGCTGGGGCAGGGTGGGGGGTGCTGGGCATTGCCTTGGGTTTAGCCCCCAGGGGTCTGCCCAGCTGGGGGCCCAGGGAAAAAGTCCCAGGCTAACTGGGGACAGTCTGTGAGAGACACGAGCAGAGTATAATCACGAGAACTGGCACAAGTCATGCAACAAAACGAGGAGAGAGAGAGAAAGAGAGAGAGAGAGAAACATGATTAGTGGAGAGAGAGAGAAAGAGAGAAAATGTGAACAACACAGAAAAGAACACCCATGCCTGGCCCCCAGAGTGGGCTCATTTCTCTACTATTTCCCCCTTGGCCCGCCTGGGGGCCACGAGGACCCCACTCCAGACCCCAGCTGCCCACCCTGGCCCTCGAACCCGAGCAAAAACTCGGTCGGCCCCATGTGCAGGGCCCCTGCCCGCACCCTGTCTGGTCACTCCTCCCGGATCCTGTCACCCTCCCGCCCCATGGAGTACCGCCACTCCCAGCACCCCCTGCAGCCCAGCGGAGGACAGTGGAAGGCCAGGGCCGGGGGCCCTGCCAACGCAGCTGCTCAGGGAGAAGCCCCCTTCCAAGAGGACCAGAGGCTGCAGTGGTAGCTCCTGGGGAGCCCAGGTGGGAGTTTCTCTGGGGCTTCATGCTGTCCTACCTGCCAGTGGGCAAAAAGTAGGTGTGGCCACCAACCCACCCCCGTGTCAGTACCCCGCTCACCTACAGTGGGAGCCCCGTACGCAGCGCCACAGAGGACCAACCCATGTCACAGGAGCGGAGATGGACAAGACACACACGTGAATGGACATGGCAGGACAGAGGGAGCGCTCCGAGCTGTCCAAGGCAGGTGGTCTAGGAGCCCGACTACAGAGGGGGAGGAGACCCTTCTGGGGAGATGAGCAGCTTCTGAGCCATTGGCCCCAGGCAGTCCCTGACTATGTGAGGTGCCCTCCTGGCATCCCCCCATGAGGCTCTATGACCCCCCACAGGACAAATCCCCAAAACCCTGAGGCCATGCCAGCCATGGTACAGAGGAAGAGACCAGATCGTCCCTCACAGACACACAGACCTGAAGCTTCAGGACAGACCAAGAGGTGGAGGTGAGGGAAGGTGCTGTTGATGTGCCCAGGAGGCTTTGCTTGAGTCCTAGGAGTCTGGCCCTTGGTGGGGGGGTGAGGGGTAGGGGGTGTCCCAGAGCCCAGCAGGCTGCATGTGGCCTTAAACCAGATTCTAAATGTGGAATTAGGAAACCCAGATTTCACCGAGGCCACCTGACTGTCCTTGGGGGTGGAGCGAGGCTGGAAAGGCCTTGTGGGGTCGTGTCTTACCTCTCTCAATTCTTGTAGGGTCAGGTCTCCACCCACATTTGCCTTCCTCACCTCTGGCCTCCCCACCCCATTCACTCATAGACACCCCCACTCCCATCTAGGTATGTAGCTGCAAGCAGAAGAGGAAGCAAATGGGAAGGGACTCAGTGATGCAGAGATGGAGGTCCCTTTAGGACCATGCACCTTGGTGATAGATCATCTGGGTTTCACATACCAGCTTTTGGAAGCAGGAGCGTTTGGGTTAGGGATGAGGCTCAGAGGGGTCTGGGAGCCAAGGTCTGGACAGCACGACAGCACCTCCAGGGCAAGTGAGTATTTGGGGAGGGAGGGAGGGCAGACTGTAGTGGGGGGAGAGAAAGGCAGGAAGGTCTGGGCATCTGGGCTCCTGAGGGCCAGCTTGGGAGGCCCCAAATCCCTCCTCAGCCAGAGACTGCACGAGCCAGAGCTCTCTGGGGCCAGGGCAGCCAGGGCTGGGGGGCCCAGGGGATCCACCAGGAGTGGAAGGGCTTCACAGGTCTGCTGCAGCATGGGAAGAGGGCTTTGTCTCTGGGACTAGCTGGCGTGCATGCCCGAACACACACGCCTGCACTTGGCACACATGTGCGTGCATGTGTGCGTGTCTGAGCTTGCGTGTGCGTGTGCATGCCCTCAGCACATGGGGAATACTGGCATTTTCTAGGAGTACAGAGGAGTTTGTGCCTGACTGGAGTGAACTGGTGATCCTTGGTAGGCTGGCCTGGGCACCCAAGCTTGGGGCACTGACAGATCGAGTGTTGCAGGGCATGTGACAGGAGGGCCAAGTAGTGTCACGGTGATGTCACCCAACTCTGAGCTCTTCCTGCTGGGGCCTGGAGTGGAAGTGGGGGCTGAGCCAGCCCAGACCCTCCCCAGAGCCCCAGGAACTCCTCTTGCCGTCATGGTGGCTCCTGAGGTCACACGTCCACCTAATCCAAAGCAGAGAGGTGGGGTAGGAGCTCTCCACTAGCCCGTGCCTCACCTGCCGATGGGAGCCATGCCTCAGCCCGGGGGCCCGGCCCTACCTCAGGCCCCCTGTTTTAGCCTCGGAGACCCTCGCCCACCCCCTGGTCCAGCCCAGGACCCTGACCACATTCCTCTTGAGTGCCTACAGGAATCCAGGAAGCGGGGAGGGGCATGGGACCAGATGAACGGGCAGGAGAGCCCCCACGGGCAGAGAGGCGGGTCTTGGGGGTACTGCGCTGGGCAGCACAGGTGTGGAATGAAGCCAGATCGGGGGCAGGACAGGGTGGTGGGCGCATTAGCGGGGAAGAATCAATCATCCGCTGGGTGAGGCCACCCAAACCGGGGGAAACTTGCTCATCCAGGGCTGAGCTAGCCTCCTGCCAGACCTGGGCACGGGGACGTCCTTCATAGACTAAATGCTACCTACCACTCACTCAGCCTCCCTCACCCCGGCACTTCTTAGCTCAGTGCTGTCATTCTTCTCTGGGTCATTCATTTCCTTGAAATCCCTGTGTCCACAGAATAAGTCGATGGTATTCCATGGGTAGAGGTAGACTATGGGCTTTATATCTTCGGACCAGAGCCCCGTGATCAACTTTATGTGCTATGTGCAGGTTCTCATAAAACTGAGATAGTCCCATAACAAACCACTAGCCATGGAATATGAGAATATATCCCACGGTGACTAGTATTGTTTCGTGGCCCCCCTCCCCCCTGGCCCCCCACTGAATTCACGGGAATGTGGCTGTACACTGGTCTGGATGTCACGTATTGCTGCTGCAGTACCTACTGCCGGAAATGGGGAGAACCCTCGGTGGGAGGTGGTTGCTGGTCTGTAGTGCTTTCGTCTAAGCTGCCCGGGGTGGTGGCCCCCCTCTAGTCCTTTGCTCACCAGCCGCTTCCATCAGAAGAAGGCCACCGGAAACTCCCACTCGACCGTCAACCCAAACAGACAACGTGAAAGCTAGAGTCGCTCCAACAGGTTCCTAAAGATAAATGCTAAACTCTAGAGTGGTGGTAGATGAGTTGGTTCGGCATGCTATGGGGTAAGTAAGCTTGTTACGGAGGGCTACAGGCGTCTCCTAGGACGCACCTGGAGCTAGGCAGCCGGAATCAGAGCAGGAGTTCTACTCAGCTATGGAGACAGGCTCTGTTGGGGGTGAGAATCCTTGCTACTGCCTTCGCAGGGACCCTCCTGCCAGATCCCGTGCACCAACTGTGCTGCCCGCACAGCCTGAAGGGAGCCGAGTAAAGACCACATCAGAAGCTGTCTGGCATTTCCGAATCACACCCACCCCTGCCCTGCCCCGACACTGGGACAGTGGCCTGAGTCAGAGACTCACGCTTGCCTCCTGCCCACCGAGCAGCAGCCCCCTGGGCTCCTGCTAAGAGAGTCCTCAGCAACCTCGCGGGCCATGTCGTCTCTTCAGAACCTCACGAGACCAGCGCGCCAACCTCCTTACCCAGGGCCACCAGTGAGGTTCCTCCAGCAGGCTCTCGCCTTGTGAATTTGGCTGCCCAGCATCTCCCTGGGCCCCCAGGCTCCACACCTCGAGACTGAGTGCGGGGTCCGGGGTTGCCCACGGAACTAAGGAAGCAGTCTGACTGAATCAGGAATCATCGCTACAGGGGGCGGAGGTGAAAGGTCAGATCGACATGCCTCTAAGAGGTTTCCTACCTGCTCTGTTAATTTCTAAAATTTCTTCCTGGGCCAGCGGGCATGTGTCACTCTGAGTACTGTGGTGTGGAGAGTTTACGACAGATTTACAATAATTGGGAGATCCCAGCTGCGGTGGCCGTGGAATATGCTTCTTTTTTTTCTTTGGTAGTTTCTGCTTAGCCATGGCTAAGGAGTAATACATCCCAAAATTGTTCACGATGACGGGCACAGGCATGGCGATGGTCAGCACGCCCGCCAGCGCACACAGTGCTCCCACCAGCATGCCGGACCACGTCTGCGGGTACATGTCTCCGTAGCCCAGCGTCGTCATGGTGACCACGGCCCACCAGAAGCCAATGGGGATGTTCTTAAAGTGGGTGTGCTCACTGGCGCTGGGGTCATTGGGCTGGGCCCCTATCCTCTCGGCATAGTAGATCATGGTGGCGAAGATCAGGACGCCCAGGGCCAGGAAGATGATAAGCAGCAAGAACTCATTGGTGCTGGCACGGAGGGTGTGGCCCAGAACCCGCAGGCCCACGAAGTGGCGGGTCAGCTTGAAGATGCGCAGGATGCGCACAAAGCGGACGACGCGCAGGAAGCCCAGGACGTCCTTGGCAGCCTTAGAGGACAGCCCGCTTAGGCCCACCTCCAGGTAGAAGGGGAGGATGGCCACAAAGTCAATGATGTTGAGCGAGTTCTTGATGAACTCTACCTTGTTGGGGCAGAAGACGACACGCATGAGAAACTCGAAGGTAAACCAGACCACGCAGACGCCCTCGATGTAGGTGAGGAAGGCCTCCGTCTCCGCTTCCCGGTAGTAGCGCACTTGCGTGCCATTTCGAACGTTCTCGATCTCGGTCTTGTTCACAATAGGGTTGAAGCGCTCGTGGGTCTCCAGGCAGAAGGTGGTGATGGAGACCAGGATGAAGAAGAGGGAGGCAAAGGCCACATACTGCGGAGGAGAAACACAGTGTCAGAGGGAGGCCCTCCCACCCAGTGCAAAGAAACCCAGGGTACCTTTGCGTTGGGTCTGGTCAGAGGCCAGGCCAGGGGAAGATGCCTGCTCAGCGTCCCCTCCAACCTGGGCCAAACGGACAGGCCACCTTTCCGTCCTCAGAGCACCGACTAAGAGGCTCAGGGAGGTGAGAAGTTGTGGCAGAGATTGCTTTATTTTCACAAATGCCTCTCCTTTCCTACTGAACGTGCTGCTCGACTCCATTTGCAGGCTTCCTTGGGGTTAGCTGGGGTCCCGTGACTGAGTTCACGGCCAGTGGACAGGGCATGAAAGGGGTGTGCGCTGGTGACAGGCCTGGCTCTTAGAACCGCTCTACTCAATCTTCCAAGCCCTTTCCTCCCCCAGCTGCCAGTTACATGCTGACGCCCTAGGGCCCAGGGCGCCCACCAGGACATAGCCTCGGTCCCTGTAAAGGAAGATGTCCACTAAATACCTGAGTGGAAAACCAACTACTACTGTGTTAAGCCGCTGTGGTTTGGTGGGTGTGTGGGGGGAGGATTTCGCAAAGCACGTAGCCCACCCTGAGCATAAAACTGCACTAGCCTGTTGGGGCTGAAGGTGGCAAAGGAATGAGAAGGGGCAGTGATGGTGGAATCTGGCCCCTCCCAGGCCACATGGCCCAGGCCTCCTCCTTCCTACCGCAGTCCATTAGCCTTTCTTTTCAGGAATGTATACCTCATTGATGGGGGCTCTTTCGGGTGCTCTTGAATCTAGAACTGCAAAAGATAGATATCTGCCCCACGGCCTTAGACGGCTTTTACACTCCGTCTCTCCGTCCTCCTAGGAACTTCCACCACCAGCTTGGACGTGAGTTCCCCGTGCCTGGAAGTGCTGAGATAGAGGCTACATGGTCATTCGGCAGCAAAACTGTGCTGCGGGTTCAAGCAGCAGGAGAGTTGGACCAGGGGTCCTCAAAGGCCGCATACACCACAGGGTCTGCTTCTCTCCTGCTGCCTGCCAGCCCCAGGGTAGGGGAGTGGGTGGGGCGGAGGGAGTTGCTGGGCCCTGGGGCTTTCCAAACATATATGGGCGCCTCCTCCTCTCAGACCCTACCAGTGAGAAAGAAATGGCTGGGATGACCCAGCCTGTCCAGAACCACCTGCTCTGGCCCTGAGCCCCTGGAGAAAGGTTCAGGAGTTCCTTTGCTTTGCTTTGGTGGCCTCATCTGATGACCCTGGGCTTCTCTGGCCCCCAGCAGACATGGATACCTGAGCAAAGAGAATCCAGCGCTATCAGCTCAGACTGAATTCCAGGCAAGGCCTCTCCTTACAGCCTCCAGCTGGGTCCCCCGGAGCTCTGGAGAAGCCCCGCCAGTTGGTTCTCCTCCAGGAGCCCAGCTGGGCATCCCCGCCTGCATGTTCCCACAGTTCCCTTCCCCTCTGGGGCCCTTTCTCCCAGGCTGCACAAGACAATGTCCGGAGCAAGGACACCTTCTGGAAGAAGCCCCGGGCTACAGTCTGGAGTGGGTGGCACCTGTGTTCTCCAGAGTTGCCCTCACAGATCTTCAAGAAGTGCCAAGGCCCCGCCCTGTGCCCACGACAAGAGGCAGCCACGCTGCTTCTAGCAACTCTGTAGTCTGCACGGATGCACCTCCCCACCTTGTGGTCATAGTAGGTGGCAGGGGTGGGGAGGCAGCACGGGAAGTCCAGGAACAGCCCTGTCTGGGTTGACCACAGCCACGGGACCTGGCACCTAACCTGGCATGGATCTAGAAACCAAGAACTATGTGGACCTTTCAAGGAACTCTCTGGGTTGGAGGAAGGGGCAAAGGAAGGGGAAGGGACAAAGATTGCATTTCAGAATGTCAGAGTAAGAGAAGTCTGTAGACATTCTCTGGTCCAAGACGGGAAGCCTCAGGCCCCCAAACAGGAAGCCGTTTCCCTGAGCCATGCATCATGGTATGCTCTGAGTCCTGCTGGTTGTAGAGCATTGCACAATTTTTAAAAATGTTATCCTAGACTACTATCAAGTATGATCCTTGTGCGTCCTTCCTTCCATCCACTGATCGATCTCTCCTGTCACTCATCTATCCTTCCTCCTTTCCCTCCTCCCTCCCTCCTTTCCTTCCCTTCCTTCCTTCCACCTGCCTGCTCATCCAGCCATCCAGCCATCCAGCCACCCATCCAATCATCCAGCCATCCAGCCCCCCTCCAACCATCCGGCCATCCAGCCATCCATCCTTCCATCCACCCTTTCTTCCTTCCACTCTTTACCAGGCGCTAGGTTATGGCCAGCAGAGTGGAATAAAGCCTCAGTCTTGGGGAGCTCCCTGCCCAGCTGAGGGTAAAGGACACACATGAAGACAAGTACAATGCAATGAACTGAAAAGATAAGCTCCCTCAGCCCTGTCTTGAAGTAGGTGGGGTTTGGACAAGCTCGGGCAGGGTAGGGACTAAGCCAGGGCTTCCCACTCCAGAAACAGCTCTCTAAGGGTCCAGAGAGTGCACAGCTGGGTCACCATGGAAGTGGACCAGGAAAGCAAAGTGGAAGCAACTCCAAGAGGCCACTACCTCTGACCACAGTTCATCTAGCTCCAGAGCTCCTTTCATCACCAGAGTTGCCGAAGCCCCTGGAGCTAAAGACACATTCCCAAATGCTGGGTATTTGCCTGCAGATTTCCTCTGGGGGCCTCCCCGTCTTAGAGTCTGACATTCACCAGATCCCAAAGGGCAGGTCATGCCCCTTTGTGAGAGAGGAGAAGAACATGTACCCCATGCGTGTCCGAGAAACGCTGAGAGGCAGGGCCCACTGCATCGCTGGGCCCCCCCATTCCTGGCCAGGGGCAGAAGCATGAGGCACCTCCTCTCCTCACTGCCCCACCAGCCATGGCATCCCTTTCCTAAGGCCTCTCCCATCTATCCTCCTCTGTCCCCTCTGCTTACATGTGACCCCGTCTCAATAGCACCACTGCCATCAAAGCTAAGCAGGTCTAGGCTCAGAGTCTCAGCCGCCGTCCCACAGCTACCAGAGGGAGCAACCCGATGGCACCTCTGAGCATGCTGCACACAGAGAAAAGCCCTGACACAGGAAACTCTCTGCACCTGGCCTCACTGACCTCCCAGGGCTCTCTCCCTACACACACCCAACGTTCTTGCCACCCGCAACCCTCTGCTACTTCTGACCTTCTCCGTGTCTCCCCCACCTCCACGTCTTTGTACCTCTGGAAAAATCCATTCATCCTTGAGTGCCCCACTAAGTAGCTCTACTCCTGGGGCCCCTTCTCCAGGTGAGGCTCCTCCTGGAGCTGAGGCCCTAACGAGGCAGCAAATAAAGGGACCCTCCCCAAGGAGTCTCTAAATTCACCTCCAGGGAGGCAGCACACCTGTCTCCAACCCTGGCTCATTAGTGCGTGGGGAGGCTCACAGAAACAGCCCCAACACGGCACTCACGTCCCAGGTGCCCCCACAGGCCCGCAGAGCTCTCATCCCGCTTGACCCTCTCACAGGAATAGTCCCGATGGGAAAACTGAGGCCCTGGAAGAGGGAGGGGCTGATAAAATTAGGGTAGAAAAAAATATTGCTTCTCAGCAATCAATGGACATCCTGTGTGGATGCCTACTGCTCCGGGCCCCGGCACCCAGGGAGGTGGCGGCGTTGGGGTGGTGGCAGCCCAGCCCAGAGCCAAGTGCCAGGACTCCTTTCCCAGGAGGAAGCAAGGGAGGTAGGAACCAGGCCTGCTGCCCTGCCCAGGCTTCCTGGGCGCCTGCCTTCATGGCCCCTGCTGCAGGCAGGCACAGGCAGGGCCCCGGCAACACCCAGGCCCAAGTGGGCCCTTGGGAGGGCTGAGGAGGGCTGAGGAGGGCTGCGGAGGCAGTCGCCCCTGGGGTGCTCAGACTGCCACACTCTCCTATGCCCAGGGACCAGCAGGCCAGCCAGAGCACGCACCCAAAGCAAGAGCTCACATCCAGCCGAACCCCAGCTCCCTCCCGTCCACCATCACAGAAGCTGACACTGGAAGGACAGAGGAGGAAGCTACCAGAGCTAAGGTCCCACTCTGCGCCTTCAGTCCTCTCACTGACCTAGTGAGACAGGTGGTCCTACCCCGTTGTGCCAAAAAGGACACCCAGGGACAGGGAGGTCAGGGACTGCACCAAGGCTTCAGAGCTCGTGAGGACGCTGTGGCTGGGACTCCAAGTGCATCTAGCTCTAGAACCTAAACTCCTTCTGCCTGCAGACTTGCCAAAGACACTGGGTAGCTGGCCCCGACTGTCTGGATGCCTCCGTCTCGGAGCTTGGCACCCACAGCTCAGACTCCCTGAGAGCAGGGTATGCCCACCCCGCCCCCGGGAGGGAGAGAACTAGGGTGCCTGACCCCACAGGCTGGAGCCCAGCCCCGCCTGAACTGTTCCTGGGCTACAGCCCTGGACTGGAGGGGCTGCAGCCCACGTGAGCTGCCGCCTGCCGATGCCTGGCCCCCCGGAGACCACAGACCCACGACTACCCGGGTACACACCTCGGCCCTTACCTCACGCGCACGCTGTCCGTGTAGCCACACAGACCACAGCCTGGTGTCCCGACCACCGTGCACAGATGACACGGGCCGTGGTCCCCGGTGCACACCCCGCAGCCCCACGGCACTCAGGCACCCACACTCGGAGCCCGCAGGTGATGCGGCGGCCGTCACCACCCAGCACGCTCACTACCCGCACCACGGTACCCAGGCACTGGCGCCCAGCTGGGCCCTCTTCTGCCCATCTCCCCCCCCCCAAGGTGGGGCTGACTCAGCGTCTGTCTCTCCCACAGGACAGCAGCTCCAGCCCCTCGCCTCCGCCTCCTCAGCCTTCCCCGAGGCCCTCAGCTGCCTCCCGTGCCAGCGCCTGGACCTCCAGCCCCTCCACCTGCCCCTCAGCCACCCGCTTCCTGACTTCGGGCCCCCACCCCGACCCTGCCCCACCGGGCCTTGTCTCCTTCCCCAGCCCACCCGCAGCAGCCTCGCCCCCCACACCCAGGATCTAGGCCGCAGGAAGGCCAGTGTAAGGCCTGGGCTGTCTCCTGGGCCGCTGGTTTGCTTGTTGAGGAGAAAAGGGGGCACAAAGGGAGTTTTGCTTGGCGGCCCAGGGACAGCTGTCACCTAGCCTGGTCGCCTCAGAGGCCACCCAGGGAAATTTCGAGACAACACAGGCAAGATCGCCTGATAATGCAGCATAAACCCAAGCTGGTAGTCCTGGCTCCCCCCGCCCCCCCCTGCCCAGAACCAAATCACAAACTGTGAAAGACCCACCAATTGTGTTCTAGAAAGTGGTAGTCATGGCAACAGAACGAGGCATCCCATTTCTATGGTAACCAGGGTGGTGAGGCTGTTGGCTGTAAAGTCAGACAAACCTACTAAAGATCTGTTGACTTAAGAAGATGTTTTATAAATCACCAAGTTATTTTTATTGTAACCCCACCCCTGAAACCATAAATCAGAAGAGCAATTTACTATCTATTAAAATGACCAATATGCGCTATGACTTTCACTTATAAATTATGTATGCCACAGTCATCTGTCGAAAATCGTGCTCGCCTTTCAGAATTGTTCAGGGGTTCGCGGCGGGGGATCCGCGTTCTTGCAGGCAGTCTGGCGTTCCGGAAGCAGGCGATGGTTGTAACGTGGGGCGGGGACCGCCATCCTGGCCTGGCGCTCTCGCGCTGTGTGACCTTGGCAGGTCACCTGCTCTGGGCCTCACGTTCATCACTGGGACACTGCGGGGTGGACCTGGTCCTTCCCGAGGATTCCAAGACCAGCAGGGCTGCAGGCGGTGGGGCTGATCACAGGAGCCCTGGCTGCTGTCCAGGCCCCGAGCCCCCGGAGGCTTCAGGTCGGGTTTTTCGCCTAATTAAATCCGCCCAGCGGGGTATACAGCGTTTGAGTTAATCCGTGCGGAGTCAGTGATGCAGAGCAGGCGGGATGGCCAATTGGCCTAAATAAATTGTCAGTCGAGTGGAGTTTGGAAACTGAATTACCCTCGTCTGGACTTCCTCGGGCTGGGCAGGCCCGCAGGGTGCTGGGCCGGCCGAGGGCTGCAAGGGGGTGACTGGGGAGGGCGCTCTTTGGGGTCCAGTCCCTTTGTGATCCATCAGTAAATGGGGGGGCCCTGAGCAGTCCGTCCCGGCATCCGGGTCCTCCTCCCTCGGCACCCAGCTCAGGGAGCAGGGGGTGGGAGAGCTCCCCGTGATGCAACATGGAGGGTGTGAGTGGAAGTGTGTGAGAGTTTGTGCAGGGAACATTACGGGGGCGAGTGGGCACCTGTTTGCGGGAGAATTCTCAGGGGAGGGGAGAGGCTGTGTAAATGCGAGTAGATGTATACACGGTGAAGATGTGTCACCGGTTTATGCGACCTGATTCCACACGTGTGCGAAAGGCTCGTGTAAATGACCATCGTGTATAGTGTATGTGGTTCGTACAGGTGATAGAAGTGTGTGCGTGTGCACAAGTGGGTGTGTGTGCATCAGGACACACATGAGGTGTGGTGTGTGCTTGTATGTGCATAAGGACACGTATGGGGTGTGATGTGTATGTGTTTGTGGGTAAGGACACGTACGGGACAGTGTGCGACGGGGCATGTAGGAGGGAATCAGGGTCTGGCGAGGCGCTCCGGACATGAGACCCAGCCCAGGGCCATGATCCTTTCCCAATGCAGAGACGGTCATTCACACACTAGCCTGGGGGGTGTGCTCCTTTCTCTGGAACTGTCTCTGAGACAGAGAGGAGAGAAAGCGCAAACATAGGGAAGAGGCCACTGAGCCAGCCCAGGAGGGCCACAGGGGGCCAGGGCTGTGTTCAGATCAGAACCCCCTCATCCTGCCGCACCGACCCTCTCAGCCCTAACCCAGCCTGGCAGTGACCAGGCCTCCAGACTTCCGGAGCCACCCTTCACTGAATTCACTCATGACCCTAGACCTAGGCCATACCTAGAAAGGGCTGCCCCGACAGTTAGGCTGGCAACCTGAGGTGACAGAGGTTCCTGTGGTGCTTTCATTTCAGGATGCACAGTTTTTCACATTTTGGAGATGAAAATATGTCATAAAATGTACACATCCTTAAAATAGTATGCGTTAGCACATCCCCAAGTGTGCTATTATTTAACTCATGTCATGTCTTAGATCGAGGGTACCTTGGACGTGTGGAACGTGTTCCCCGGAACACCAGGGAAGAGGAGGCCCTCAAGGGGGCCTGGGCTAAAAGGGAAAGGATCTGCCCAAGGTCACAGAGCTCTCAAGGTAGAGCAGAAATGAGAGTGTCAGTGCTGGGCTGCAGCCTGGAGCTTTCATCATCACGGCCTCCGAGCCTTTGCCTGAAACGCCCTGCCCAGGCCTCTCTGCTCTCCAGCCCTGCCTGCCTCCCAGACCCCAGCTTGAAAAGAGGCAGTGGCCGGAGCAGAAAGGACAGGATCTTGAAGTCAGGATCAACCTGAGTTTGAGGCCTGGCTTGGCTGGTGACCTTGGACAAGACACTGCCCCTTTCTGAACCTTCATTCTTGGATAGGAGGGGGTAGGAGGACATTCCCTGCCCCCCAAGGAGGGTGTTGTGATGAAGAAATAAAATTATACAGAAAGCAAGAAGGAGGTGTTCAAAGACATCGCCACAGTCCCCACATACATCCTCCTCCTCTGGCCCTCGTGGGCCCTCCTGCCCTGGACCCATCACAACCGAGTGCTAAGGATCAGAGCATCTCAGACGTAGAAAAATGAAGAACCTTTCAGTCATGACACAGGAACCACAAAGTTGGGAAACTGAGGTGGACACGCCCCCACATCTCAGAACAGCACCACAGGCCTCAGAGAGCCGCCCGTGTGGCATGCGTGAGGCTGGGTGCATGCTCCTATGCAGGCCTGGCTGAGCACCACCGTGACCAGTCCGCCCAACTAGGGCCAGCCCTGGCCCTGTGCTTCCTGAGAGACAGCCCCCGGGAGAAGTTTCTGGATTTAGCACCAAGGAGCACTTACTTGGTGGTGGCCAAACCCAGACCCTTGGAAGGGAAGATGGGAAGGCAGGAAGTACGAAGCCCTCCCTGGAGGAGTTCGGTGGGGCACGAAGGGGCCAGGAGTGACCTGAGGCCCGCCTGATGGAGGGGATGGTGGCTGCGGGGGAGAGTGACTCAGTGGAGACACGAATGCAGAGTCCTTGGCCCCAGGCCCAGAGACGGGTTCAGTAGTTGTAGGTGGGAACAGAAATCGACTTGTAACTTGTGTCCTCCATGGCCCTCATGCCGCCAGCCCCATCCTCACATCTGGGGTCCGTGAGGCCAGATGAGACCCAAGCGCCAGGCAGCTCGATGCACAATGAAACCCGTGAGCCCGAGACCACGCCAGACACTGGGAAGCAGGTCACATGGCAGAAAGAGAAGAGCCCCGTGCTTGGCTTCACGGACCTGAGTTCGAGTCCCAGCTCTCCCGCGAGCTCTATGACTGCAGCAGGCAAGTGACCTCTGGGAAAGGCAGTCCCGTCATTTTTAAAGCGAGGGTGATCACAATAATAATAGCACGTCCCGGGCAGATGCTACGGGGGTTCTGGAGGAAAAGCCCAGGTGACTAGGAGTTCCCCAAATCCAAGGCAGACTTCTGGGGTAGGGAGAAACCTCAAGACTGCCAGTTCCTTTGCACGCTGGTATTCCAGGAGTTGGGCCAAGGCTTCCTTCCACAAAAATCTAAACACAGCATTTTCCCCCCGAATTACTGGGGGCTGGTAGTTGCAAAGAACAGCAGCAACAGCTAAAGGGAGAAATGTGTTTAATTTCGGGGATTTTTTTTCCCTAATTTTTTTCTGCTCCTGCTACCACTTGCCTGCTAACAGACCAGGAGCAAATGACAGCCTCATGAGAGCCAAGGGCATGGCCTTGGGCCCACTTCCCAGCACCGCAGACCAAGGCAAAGCCGTGTCCAAGACCCCACACTACAGCCTCCCGCCGGTGAGGGACGTTCCTCAGGGTAATGGTGACTTAGCATGCCCACTTCCACGTGGTTATCCACGTGAGCCCCTGCCGGGGCTGGGAGCCAGTAAGGCTGGGTGGGAAAGGGTACCCAAGGGCACACGGTGAGTGGGTGGGAGCCAGAGCTCCTGGCTTTCCGGCCTGACTCTGGTAATAAGGTGGAGGCCGACGATGGCAGCCTCCAGGTCTTGAGGAGGCCCTACCTCTTGTGCTCTCCATGCATCGGGTCATTTAAACCTCACGCCAATCTAGAAGTAAGTTCTATCATTATCACTTTTCAGACAAGGGGTCTAAGGTTTGCAGAGTCCTCAGTGGCACCATCAGCCCTACCCGGCTTCAAAGCCCCACACTGCAGGCCTCCCGGAGGCCCCCCATAAGCAGCCAGGCAGGGTATCCACGGTGCCAGTCGGCCTAGCTGCACCCTGAGAGCCAGACCTGGCTGCTCCGGCTTGGTTTTGCCCTTAGTCAGCGCCAGGGAGGCACACAGGCCTGCGTGCCGAGGGGAGTGGAGCCGTGCTGTCCCCGAGTGCCCCAAGAGTCCCCCATGCCAGGAAGGCTGACTGTCAGGGCCCCAGAAGGTCCCATCGGGAGTTGACACCCCACCTATTCCTGTGACCCTCCAGGGGACCACCCATTAGCATGTTCAACCTGGGGAAATACCAGTATGCCACGTAGGAAATGGTTCTATTTCAGGACTTAGAACTGTGTTTCACCGTGTGTCCCTGCCGCACGTGCCCCTCATAGATAGCTCTTCTTGGCTCTGACTGCCGGGGAGCTCAGCCACATTGGGTGCTCAGTTCAGAACCAAATCTTTCACTTGGGTGTGGGGTGTGGCTTTCTTCAATGTATGATACTACTTCCGTGTTTTCCTTTCTTCTTTATTTCTAAGGATTCTGTTGTAGGTGCGTCTCATGTGCCTCAAACCTTTTGGTGCCACAGACTGGAATAAGAAATATGTGACCAAGGCTCCCAGATAAGGAAGGGAGTAGGAAGGCACCCTATATAGGATAGAGAGGCCTCCCGTGGGGGCAGCTCAGTAACCCCTCTGCAGTGACCGCCAGTGATGGGGGCCTCCCAAGGCCACTCACTCATCCTGTCTTTGGGCAGCTCTAGAGACATGCATTTATTCTGTGTTTAAGTCAGCCTCCCTGCCTTTCTCCCAGCAATCCCAGTTCTGCCCTCTGCGGTCAACAGGACACACGTGCTCCTCTTCCCTGTGACAGCCTTGCCCACACTTGCAGATGGGCCTCAAAACCCACCTCTGAGCCATCCCTCCGGCAGGCCGGGCTTTCCCTGGCCCTCACCACATCCCCTCTCCTGGGCCAGCTCCGCTGTTTCAGAGCCTGATTTGGTTAAGCACTCACCGTGTGTGGCTAAATGGATCATACACGCTTTACCCTTTTGGGTTCCCACAACCACCTCAGTGGAGGGCGGGAGTGTTTGGTTTTGTCGAGGCCCACTGTGCTCTGCTATCAAGTAATAACGATCACCGTTACAAACATGATCTCGGTCATCCTTAAAAACTTCTCCCGAGGGAGATGTCATTACCTCCATATTGCAGACAAGAAAATTGAGGTTCAGAGTGGTTAAGACATGTCCCCAAAACCCCAAACCCACAGTTTGCAAGGGATAGTCAGAATTTGAAACCAGGTCTTTCTGACCCTAAAACCATCACGCTCCAGGGCTTCCATCTATAAATCTCTTTCACATCCATCCCAGTAGCCTCGGAGGAGGACAATAGTCTTCCGTTAGAATGACATTGGGTATTGCTGTCTACACTTTACAACACATCTGCACATTTTGAATCACATATGAATATTACACACACACACACACACACACACACACACACTCCAATAGCTGGGCCATCAGCAGGACAGTCTTGATTGCCCCCAGTAGACAGATGAGAAAACTGAGTCCCCAGCTCCATGGTATACCCACTAGGAATCTAATGGGAAATTGCCCCCTGGGATCCACCTGTGTTTTTGCTTCGACTTAGTGGTCCCGATTCCCAACAGGGTATGCATGTGTGTATCCATACATATGTGTTGGGGGGAGGGGAATAAAAAGATGGCCCCAAGAGGGACAGCTCAGGGAGGGCGGTAGATGCAGTGCAGGTGGGACCACAGGTCACTGCCCACCTGCTCTCTCTCCAATGGAATATGTATGCCTTATCCCAGGTCTGTGCAGGGCACCGAGCACAGAGTGAGCAAAAACAGTCATAACCTCTGGCAGGGGAGGCTGACATTTATCCTATAACCATACAAGCAAATATGTAGCTATCTGAAGTGACAAGGGCTTTGAGGGGGAAGCACAAGGCATTTAATGGGCCTTTAACAACAAGTCTTGGGGTTATAGTGGTTTCCAGGAGGAAGTGACAAGTGTGCAGAGGTTAGAAGGATGGGTAAGAATACACTAGGGGAATACAGGTCGTAAGGAAGAGCATTTTAGGCAGAAAGAACAGGAACACTTCCCAGTCCTCATGTCCCTTGACCATCAGCAGCATCTGAGACAGCTGGTCACCCCCTCCTTTTTGTCACACTCCCAGGTTCCCACAGTCTCTTGATTTTCTTCCTACTTCACTGGCTGCTCCTTCTTGATGTCCTTTGCCAACCTCTTCTCCCTGCCTCAAACTATTGGGGTGCCCCAGAACCTTAGTCTTCTCCATCTGCGTTCATCCCCTTAGCGATTCACCTAGTTTCCAGGCTTAAGTACCATGGCCTATTCAAATATCACTGGACACTCCTAAACGTCTACCTGCAGCTCAGCCCTCCTCCTGAACTCAGGACTTCAGTGTCCAACTCCTCAGCATCTCCAGGTGGAGGTCTGGTAGCACCATCTCCAACTCAACGCGCCACCTGGGGTCCCGCGCCGCCCCCACTGCCCACTGCCTCTCCATCGCATGAGACGGCAACTCCATCCTTCTGGATGCTCTTGCCCCAGACCGTGACACCTCACATTTCATCTGTAAGGAAAGCCCGCTGGCTAAGCTTGAAACAAATCCAGAGTGAGCACTTGCCCAGCACCACCCTTCCTACCTCTGTCCCAGCCACGGTCAGTCGTTTCCCCTGGGTTATGGTAAGATCCCCTTAACCGGTCTCCCAGCTGCCACTATTCCTGGGGCTCGAGAACTATTTTCAACTGAGCAGCGTGATGATCCTTTTAGCATCTAAATCTGCTTGTGTCATTTCTCTGCTCAAAACCCCTGCACAGGCTCCCCATCTCTCTCAGAGGAGAAGCCAAGGTCCTCACGTTCCATGCAGCCCCTACGTGATATGTCCTGCCCTGCCCCTCCTAGCTCCTCTCCTGCTGCTGTCCCCTTCGCTCGTTTCAGCCACACCCGCCTCCTCAAACATGTTCCTCCAACATGCCAGACATACGCCTGCCTTCGGGCCCCCGCACTGGCTGTTCCCCCCGTCCAGACGCCCTTCCCCAGGTATCCTCAGAGCTCATTCCCTCGGGATCTCCTGGGGCTTACTCAAAGCCAGCACCCCCACTGATCTGAGCTTCCTCCCTCTACCTCCCCTCACAGCACAGACCATGTTGGAGCACTGACTTCCCCAGCTTTACTGAGGTATAATTTACATCCAGTCACATTCAGCCAGTCCAAGCGTCCAGCCGGTTGAGCGTTGGTACTTCACGCTACCTGATTTACTTCCTTCTGGTCTTTATTGTTGGTCTCTCTTCTGCCTTAGAATGCAAGTTCGATGAAGTGGCTGGATCTGGGGATTGGGGTTGGCCCTGCCATCAGGCCCAGCCACATGCCACACACCAGTAGGGAAAGAGGGGCCGCTTTTTCGGGGACCAGGAGCACAGTTTTCCTTCTATGGGGAGGTCATGGATATAGATCCTATATATGCTGGTCTCCATCCTTCTATCTATGCAATGGGCACAGCAAAGTTGGCCCCTTCCACCTCCTTAGGAAGTGACCCCTCCTGTGGTGCCCGCCTCCCTTCATCTGTATGGGCAGTGTGCACAGTCACTGATGCGCCCATGCAGCATCTGCATCTACCCCGGCAATGTACACAGACACTGATTTCAGAGTCGTGTTTACACCGGCATGGACCACACTTCCAGCAGATCTATGTGTATGCTGGTAAAAGGATAATCTTTGTCTATGCATCTGTGACTCATCTGGTCACTAATCATCCACCTCCATCCTCAGCAGCTTAATCTCCACAGAGATTATTTGTCGTGCTGGCAATGGGCACCATGATTGAGAACAGATTCAGGTCTACACTGGCAATACTCATTGACAGCAGATACGTGCCTATCCTGGCTGCAGGCACAACCATGTCCGTCTTTCGACAATGGGCAAAATCAGTAAAGACCCAAGTCCCCACTGGCCTCGAACATGTGTGACTGAAGGAGAGTGGACACGAGGGCAAGAAGGTTCCTGTTCAGGGGGGCTGGTCTGGCTGAAGGCACTCATGGTGGAGCGCAACAGCCTGAGGCCTGCCCAGGGGACATGACTGGCGAGGGGGTGCGGAATTCAAAACCTGCGTGCCAGCACTGGAGTGTGGCAGTTGGAATCCGGGATGCGTGGCAAGGAGATGAGACCTTGTCTATTCCCAGCGCCTTGAGATCACTCAAGGTGAGGAGAGACTCAGGCTGTGTGACTCCCGGTGCCACCCGCCCCCTCCCCACCCCACGCCTGGGGCCAGGCCCAGCCAGCCTGGGCTTAAAAAAAGCACCAGGAAATGTCACTTTCTTTTTGAGGAGGTGCGATGGGAGGAGATGGCCCAGGCAGTTTAGCTGCCGGCCTATTCAAGGGCTGGGAATGGTGACAGCACCCTTAAAGCCTGAAGCTTGCTTCCTACCTCCTTCCCAGGCTGGACAGAATTGCCACCCCTTCCCTGCAAACAGAGCCCCGCCTACTGCCAGTCCAGGGCCCCAGCCTGCCTGATGGTCCGATGGCCCAGCCGGGCCCTGGCTGGTGCTGCAGGACAATTGTCCAAACGGGACCAGGCACTGCCCCCGGTGGGGCCACTTCCCCATCTGCAAAACGGGCAGGGGGTGCGCCCAGACAGCCTGGAAGTCCTCCTGTACCTCTAGGATCTCCCTGTTACCCACAGGAGTATCTAGATCCTACTGGAGACACAGCCTGGCCGAGAGACAAGTGAGGGTGGATGCCTTCGCAGAGGAGAAAGCTCCAAGGACATCCAACCATCCATTGATGCAGCTTTCAGTGGTTTGTTCATTCATTCAATCATCAAATATTTACTGAGAGCCTATTATATACCAGGCACTGCTTTTCACAATCACTTCCAGAAACGACAGCTTTAAACAAAGCTCCCAGCACAGAGCTAGGCACAGAGTAGGTACTCAGGAGGGAGGATACAGACATCTACCATGTACAGTCACTTATCCCCAGCCAGACCCATCCTAAGCACTCATATGCACCCCGTCTCACTGACCCCAACCCCAACTCTAGATCTGTACTGTGGTTGCCATCCCAATTTTATGGAGAGGGAAACTGAAGCATGGAGAGGCTAAGTTGCCCATAATCATGAACCTGGGAGGTGATGGGGTTAGAATTGGAAACCCGGCTTTGTCTGACTGCAGAACACATGCTCTCAACCCTTTCCTGGCTCTTCAACAAGCATTTGCTGAATGAAAGCCTGAGTGAGTGAGTGAGACTCTGTGTTGGTGCAAGTACAGGTCCATGCGTGTCCAGGGCCACCGGTATGCATGAGTGTGGGGAGCATGTGCATGCAGATGTTTGTGTGTTTGCATGTGGAGCTTTTTTATGGAAAGCCTTTCCCTTGTTGTCTTGGTCTTGCGTGTGCTGGAGCTATACTTAGCTGCAGCCGTGACTGTAATGAGCGGTTAGCGGCGCACCAGGCACTCTCATTGGGACCTGGTTTCCCAGGGAGATCGCTGGGGCCAGTGTATATGTGGGGGGTGCAGCCTGGTGCTGGGGAATGCTCTGGGCTTTGGGAGGGAGCCTGGAGCTCACAGCTCTGTGCCTTGTGCAAATGAAGGTCCTTAGCTCCAGCTGGAGGAATCTGCTCTAGGCTAGCACCATCCAAGCCTGCCAGGGTCCACTACTGGCCACCCTTGTCTGTGGTCCCTCTGCTAGCCCTTGCTAGGTAGTTAAAATGAAAGCGTTGGAGCTCACGTCTAGAGCCTGGGACTGATGACAAAAAGCAGTGGAGAGGCAGTGCATCTTGGTATACCTGAGCCAGGTGACTCAACAGGGCCTGCTCCTCAGCCAGGAGAGGGGCACTGTCCCCTCGTGCACGTCCTGTCAGAGCTATCAGAGGGGCTTGCTCATGGAGGCTGGGGACCTAGGGCAGACGAGTGGCCTCCCTACCCCAGGACAGATGGAAATCACAGGTATGCTCCGTGCAGCCCTGGGTTCTGAGGCCAACCCCCCACTTGCTGTCTGCCCTCCAGTGGCTACAGGGAGTCTGGAAAACCCTGGATCTTGAGGCTTCCCCTTCACCTGGCTCTGATTGCAACTTCTTTCCAGCCTGTCTTGGGGCTGCTCCATCAGAGCCTCTCACCTTTGAGAGTGGGCTAGTCTCCCAGGCCAGTCCCTGTGCCCAGGCCCAGGCTCCCTCACTCAGCAAACCACCCACCCCTACATCTGCAAACCTACTTTCTCCACTCATGAGCTAGGTTGGTCCACCCTGCCTTCCACATTGATGTCTTCGGCTTCCCAGCCCTCTCCTCTAGGGTGTTTCCATTCAGTGAGAGGTGAGACTTCCTTTCCTGCCGTGAAGCCAAGCAGCTAGAAATGTGTCCATCCATCCTTACAACTGTCCATTTGTTCACTCATACACCAAGGTACCCACCTAGATGGGTGTCCATTCATACATCCTTCCTTCCATCCATTCATCCACATCCAGCCATGGACTCATCTTTTCATCCATTCTTTCATCCACTTGTCCATCACCCATCTGTCCATCCAACCACCTCATTCTTGACCACAGAACCTTAGTATAATAGAGCAGAAAGGAACATGGCACTGCTGTAGTTGGACTGTTCAATTGCCGGAAGAAGACCTGGGGATCTAGTCCTTCCACTACTTGCTAACTGGATGGTCCATATAAACAAATTAATCTCTCTGGGCCAGTTGTTCCTTCCTCAATAAAATGGGGATGCTATCTCATCCTTCTACCTCACAGGGATGTGGTGAACTATGCCACTTTAGCAAAGATTTATTGATTCCATATTATGTAACCAGAACTATCATTCTTTGGCTGGTCCTTATCCTCAAAGAGGCTGCAGCTGAGTTGGGGAGATGTGTAACCTCAATAGGGCAGCTGGGTCAAGGGCAGGCAAAGCTCTCTGGGAGAGGAGACTGTTCGGGAAGGAACAGAACAGGCAAAGGCAGGAGGCAGGGGAGCTACACAGCTAGGTGAATGGTTCACGTACCTGGAGGCCAGGGGTGGGTGGTCTGGAAAGACAGGTTGGGTGGGATTTTCCAAGGGTAGCACAATAGCATTTGGGAAAGACCATGGACATGGAAAGACTCGGCCAGTGGGTACAGACCATGGCGATTCCTTACTCTGAGGCTTTTCCTCAGGTCCCCAAACTGCCAGACAGGAAAAAAATATCTGCTTGGTGACAGCCGGGCCTTGGGAGACACGGTTCCTGCCGCCTAGAAGAGAAGCCAGTGCCTGGCATTTCTGACCTTTGTGCCGCTAAATATATCATTGGTGACAGTGGTTCATGCCCCTGAGGCTGTGGGGCCACGGGACAAAGCTTCCACAGCTTGCTTCCTTGTCCCTGTGGCTCAGCCAGGGCCTCATGATGCCAGCTCCCCCCAGGGCATCCGAACCAAGTAGCCACATACAATCCCTGGTCGGCGTGTCTCGTGTGCTGGGCATGATGCTTCAGGCTTTGCCCTCTGAGACGCATCCCCATTTCGCACAGGAGGGCCCCCTGCCCAAGCCCACACAGGCCCAGCCAGGTCCAAGGCCTGTACTCTCGCCTCCTCCTGTCCCCTCCTCACACTTCCCCTGCCCTTGAGACAGCGGTCTCCTCTGGCACACATGGCCCTGCTTTGAACCATATCTTCTCCCTCACGCATTATCTTTCTGTCCCTGTCTTAGTGGATCCTGCAGCCCCTGAGAAGTAAGTGGCACCACTATGCACAATTCATAGATGAGGAAACTAAGGCCCCCAAAGACAAGCGCCATCCTCCAGGGGTGTGTGCTGGTCAGGCGCCAAGGTGGGAGCTCCCATGGCGATACGGGGAGGAGCACACGGCCCAGGGCCGGCCCTGAGCAGGTGCCAGCCACGTAGGCTGCCAAGAGCCCAGCCCTCATCCCAGGGCTCTGGTGGCTCCAGGTGTCCCAGTGGGTGACCGTGTTCCTCACAGCTGCTAAGAGAGCCCCTGAGGCTGAGCATAAAACATTAATCTCTAAGTGGTAAGATGATGTTGGCCCTGGCGGGAGGCCGTGATCTAAAATCTGTTCACAGTCCTGCCCTGGTGATAAGACACAAGGGAGTCACACTTCCCTGCGCTACCACCCTCATGGGCAGAGAAGATCCCTGGGGAATCACCGAAGCCTCCTGGTGACAGCAACCCCTTCTAGACATTAGTTTCATATTCTCAGAACTCCCCAGTTAAGTGGGAAGGCCAGTGTCTGCAGAGCATCCTAGAAAGACGCCTCGTGTGCCAAGTGGTGGGAATGACAAAGCATGACTCGAACCCCTGTGTTGTGCCACATACTGTGCTGAAGAGCTTTCTGCACCTTATCTCATCAGGTTCTCATGGGGGGACTTGAAGTGGGAACTCCTGGTATTCCCCCCCTTTACAGCTGAGTTGGCTGAGGCTTACAGAGGTCACACAGCTAATCATCAGTAGAACCAAGTTTGGACCCATAAACACTCCACTAACCATCTTTCTCAGCCCAACTGGGGTGAGAAGTGGGTAAGCCACCCTGGGGGGCTATGTGGATGGAAATTGCTCCCAGAACCTTTGTCTGTAAGGGCCCTTTTCCTCTGGCTCCCGCACCATCTTCTCCCTCAGAGAACAGCTTCCCCCGCAGCCTGGTGGCTGCCCTGTGTGGCCCCACAGACTCCCCCCGGGCACAGCTGGCCTTTAGGGAAAAGACAGAGGCCCCCCATTATGGTGAGGCAAGAGCCTCTTCCTTGAGGCCCCTGAGGCCATGAATGGGGAGTAGAGGGGAGGAAAGAGGACAGCAGTAGAGATAGAAATGTGGCCAAGAGCCAGGCTAGCACACCCAGAGAGCCCATGGGGCAAGACCCTACTGCCAAGAGCCCAGTGGGGCTGTGGGGAGCTCTGCTCGTCTCCTTCTGTCCTACCCCTGTCTCGTGGCTCTCTGAGCCCAGCCCTGGACATTGGCCCAGGCACACATGCCTACTCAGGGCTTTTGCGTATCTCATTGCCTCTGTTCCCTAGACGTCACAGGTCTCCCTTCCTCCCCTCCTTCAAGTCTTTGTTGAAACATACCTGCTTGGAGGGGCCTTTCCTGCCCCACTAGTCGAAGTCCTCACCCCCAGCACTCCTCGGGCCCGACCCTCCATCACATACCTCACCACACTCCTCACCACCTGACACACTATATATTCATGTATCCGTTTGTTTCTTTCTCTTCTCACTGCACTAGAATGTAGGTTCTTGAGGGCAGGAATGTTTGACTGATTTGTTCTTTGCTCTATTCCCAGCTTCTAGAACAGTGCCTGCCACCTAGTAAGCGGACACTCAATAAATATTTGTTGAATGAACAGATGCACAAGTGAAAGCTCACGAGCAGCCCCTGGCCAGAACCCCACAGACCGTCTTCAGGTGCAGAGTAGGGCTGTAGGGAAAGAAGTCTCTTCCTGCTCGATGAATGGAGAAGGGAAGAGGTAAGGGGGGGCACATCATGAGCAGGCGGCCAGGGGCTTGTGGGCAGGAGCAGAGCCAGAGAGAGGCAGGAACAGGGCTGCCAGGCTAGTAAGGGGAAGGTCTGGACCCGGTCAGGGTAGAAGGGGCATCCAAGGCCGTGCCCAGGCTCGAGAAAGCTCCCTTTGGCTGCTGTGGCCCAGACCGAAGCCACATGTGAGTCCAGGCCCAGTGAAGCTCCTGAGGCCCCCTGAGCTCAGCTGTCTGGGGCTGCCCCGGCTAATATTAGCTCGTCCCCACCCGGCCTGGCGTCGGCCTGGCGGGGCAGGCCAGCCCCGGACTGGGCACCGCCCATTGGCACCGGCGGGAGCCCCAGGTCCCAGCAGCATCTAGGGTCGGCCTGGCCCTTGCTGCCCATGCTCGCTGTGCCTGCAAAGTAAGGCATTTGGAGGCCCCTGGCCACCAGCCCCCTCCACACTGGTACTCTTGCCAGCATCTCAGGTCCCCGTGCTTGGTTCCCCATCAGACACCAACGGCTCCCCTTGCCTCTCTACCCTGCCGGCAGAACTTTCCATCCTCCATCTCCCTCGTTCCCCACTACACCTGGAGAGGGGGCCAGAGCAGGGACCAGTGCCACATGACAAACAATGGGGAGACCGAGGTCCCCAGGAGGCCACGATCTGCCCGGGACGTGCAGCAGACTTGCAGCACAAAGCAAGATAGAAGCCAGGCCCGTCGGGATGACACCCCTGAAGCCTGGCCCCTGGGAGACAGACTGTACTAGCCAGGGCCCCCAGGGCCAAGGTAGGCATGGTGACCCCTGGAGAGTTATTTGAAAGGAGAGTCAGTTGCTGAAAGAAGGAAGCAGCCAGTGAACAGCTGATGGATCTTCTAGAGCCAAGCGCCAGTAAAAAGACAATAATGGAACCTACGATAATTAAGCACTTATTATGTTTCGGGTTCTGGACTAAGTGCTTAACACATTCAAGCCTCTCGACTTCCCTATGAGTCAGGTGCTATTAATATCCCTCTCGAGGTACAGACAGGTTAGGGCATTTGTCCAAGGTCACACAGCTGGGAAGTGGTGGGGCCGGGACTCGAATGCAGGCCTCCTGGCTCAAGAGGCCACGCTCCGAGGAGAGAACTGGACTCCGGGTCACATTGCCGAGTGGGGCCTCGAGGCCCACCCACTTCCAGCTGAACACATGACTGGGGCTCCCAGCAGGGGAACCGAGGACAGAAAGCATCCTAGGCTTGCCGGGGGAAGAGTCTGTGTTGACAGCCAGTAACTAACAGAGGGAAGGGGATGACGGAAGGGACGGGGAAGAGAAGGAGGTGGATGGGGAAGTAGATGCGGAGGGAGAGGGAGGGAGAGAAAGCCGGGCTGGCTTACAGGAGGACGAGAAGTGAGACTTGGGCATGTGGCCCGACCACCTGGACCTGCAAACACTGTCCCTGCCACATCTCCATCCTTGTGTGACAGCTCGTGTGTCCTGGTTTGGGAAAATAGTTCCTTAGCCTCTGAGCTCCAGTCGTGGGGAGTGGGCCAGGGGCTCACCGGGCCGAGGCAGAGTGAAGGAGGACTTAGGACCTGGCATGGGAAGAGCCTCGTCTGGCCCTGAGTGGTGACAGTGGCAGGTGGGACCTGCCCTGACTGGTGTTGGCCTCCCCCCACCGCCAGCCCTGACCAGGACACTCCAACACTCTTAGCCCGGCCTCAGCCCCTGCCTCTCCACCACTGCTCGGGGCTCAGGGATGGAGGGACGTGTTCCTGGGTGAGGCAAGGAAGAAGGGGGTCAGCCAGTAACAGGCTCAAAGGGGTGGTGCCAATGTCTGACCTAGGTCTTAAACTCTGGCCTCCGTATCCAATCCTCTAGAGAAATATTTATTCTGCACCCACTACGTGCCAGGTCCTGTTCTAGCGTCTTCTAGTGAAAGACACTGACAAACAAGGTAAATAAGTAAAACACAGTTAGATGGTGTTAATGCAAAGGGGGAAACGGGAGAGCATGAAATGAGCTGAATGACCTCCAGGTCCAGACCTGAAGCAGGTGAGGGAGAGAGTATGTGGGGGGGAAAGTGCTCCAGGTGGAGGGAACAGCAAGAGGAAGGGTCCTGAGGCAGAAGCACGAGCACTGCGCTGGTGGAAAACCAAAGAGGCCAGAATGGGGAGGAGGGGGAGAGAGAAGGGGAGATGGTAGGCGCAAGGCGCTCGTGTGGAGCCCTAGAACCCTCAGAAGGACGTGGGCTTCTCCCTGGGTGAGACGGGAAGCCAGAGTTCGCAGAGCATAGAGGTGCCTTGGTCTGACCAGCATTTCACCCCGGATGGCCCTGGCTGCGTGCGGAGAAGGAGCTGGAGGGGAGGACAGTTGGTAGGCCAGGGGCCTAGTGGTGGAGGTGATATGACGCAGTTGGGTTCCGGGGCGCCTTCAACATGGAAAGAGCGGGATTTGCTGATGCCTGAGAGAAAGGAAGGAATCAAGGATGGTGCCAAGGGTTTGGGTCTGAGGATTGACGGATGCAGTTGCCACTTACTGACCTGGGGACTCATCCCCAGGCCCATCACCCTGTGCCAACGTCTTGGGCACAAGGAAAGATCAGAATCACCCCCCTTGAAGCTCTGCCAACCTGCACACACCCATTCAGGCTTCTCTGTGCCCTGATGCTTCCCCTCAACTGGGAATGGCTGCCCGCCTCAGCACTTCTCAGAATCGAATGTGCATATGATTCATCTGGGGATCTTGTTAAAATGAAGGTTCTGAATCAGCAGGTCTCTCCAGTGGGGCCTGAACCTCTTCACATCTACCGAGTGCCCAGGTGATGTTGCTGCTGTTGGTCAGAGGACCGCGCCAAGCAGCCAGAGCCCCTGTGTCCCGGCCCCCGGTGCGGATTCTCCCTTGCTGAGCATTCGCACCCCCTGAGAGTGGAGCGAGCACCCTGAGCACCCCTGCTCCCAGATCTAGGAATCAAATTCTCAAGGGACAGAGCCCAGGGGCCTGACCTTTTGGAAGCAGCCCAGGTAATGTGAGAGTCAGCCGTGGGTGGGAATCCTCCTGCAGCCCCCAGAGCGAGCACTGGATACCCCAGCCCCACCCCACCCCGCCCCATCCAGCACTGAGGGAGCTCGCTGCAACCACCTCCACAGCGCCCCTTCACCATCGAAGTTAGCCTCCCTGCCCTGCCCCAGCCCCTACAGGCTGGCTTAGCTGCTCCTCTCTGGGTGCACCTCTCTGCAACTCCCAGAGGGCAGACAGCCAAGAAAACGACCTGGAGAAGAGGGCAAACAGGTGCCACCTGCTGGGCCTGAGCAAGCAAACTCTGAAGAGGTGGTACCCACAGGTTTATGCCCGAGTGGCCTGGTGAGCCAACGATGGTTCACAGTGGTCACAGTGGCAACTCCAGGCAGGGCATGATTACTATGCCTTGAATGAATGAATGAATGAATGAATGAATGAATGAATGAATCAATCAATGAATCAATGAATCAATGAACTAACGAATGAACGAGAGCAGGTTGAGAAAGCCTGAATGAATGTAGGAAGAAGCCCTTCAGCACCCTGCCCCTGGGCTCCTGTCTGCTTGGTGTCAGGGGCCTTGGCAGGAGAGCTCAAATGCAACCTAGAGAGGGGCTGGCCTGGTGACGTGGGAGGAGAGCTAGGGAAGGACTAGCTTGGCCCCCGTGGTGACTCTGGGAAGCCAAAGTCCAGAATTCTTTGACTCCTGGAATGTCAGACCTGGGAAGGGACTTGGTGGTCATTTGGAATGACCTCTGTATTTCACAGAGGCAAAATCTGTAGCTTGAGGGGATGGTGGGATTTGCCCGAGGGAGCCCAGGTTGTCTTCATGGCCCGGCTACAGATCTTGCTCTGGCTCAGTTGCCTGATGCCCACAACTGGGGTCTTGTCTGTGGCCTCATCTCTCCATGCACCTGGGCTGGTCCTTGATCCAGAGGGCCTGCCTGTCCCCAGCCACAGGCCTCCGAAAGCGACCTGCTGATCTCCAGCTCAAATCGTGCAAGCCTGGTGACTCCATGCCCCGCCCAGACCCTTCACTCCCAAAAGTGGTCAGCTAGGGCAGGAGCAGCCAGGGTAAGCCTTAGGGGCCTTGTAGGGTGGGTTTTCACATTCAGCAAATCTAGAAGGGATACTGCGAGAGGGAAATAGATGAGCAAAAAACCCAAAGGTTGGAATGAGGGCTGAAGATGAGGAGGCTGGGGAGGAGCCTGGCAGAAAGGAACAGCTCATGGCCAGGTTCCAGAGCAGAAGGCCTCGAATGCCGAGCTGAGGAGGAGCCAGCCTCACCCCTAGCTTCCCCCATGTATCACCTCTTGCAGGACAGCTTCCGATCCTCCCAGAGCCCTCTGCCATTTCCCTGTAGGCCCTATGGAGCCCAGGGCCTGCATGGCTAGTGGGGGACAGTGAGGCACCTTCTGAGGCCCCTCGTCCCGGTGCTGCCCACGAGGCTGGACCCCTACCTGCCTAAGCTCAGGGGTCAGAACGTGATGAGCAGGATTCCGGGACAGGTTGTGGGGAAAGGGTGTTACCTGGGGGAGGGAAGGAACCAGATGGAAACGGAAGCCTGAGCCAGGGTGTCCAGGATCCTGCGACGGCAACGGGAGGCAGCACCGAGCAGTGGTTATGGACAGAGGTCTGGTGTCTCGGGCAGCCTCGGCCGCTCCTGAGCTAAGTGACCCCAGATAAGTTACTAACCTCTTTGGGCCTCTGCAGCCTCATCTGTGACACTGGCGTGATGATCATGCTACAGTTCCATGGCAGTTTTGTGAGAATTAAATGAGAATATGTAAATGAGGCGCTTAAGACGGATACATAGTAAATGCTTTCGTAAATAGCAGCCGTTAGTATTATGATTCAAGAAAGGAAAGGGGTTCTAGAAACTCCTGCTAGGAGGATGATAAGAACAGAATTTGGGCCAACTTTGGGTTGGATGACCTGCAGACTTCTCAACCAGCTGTGCTGGGCCCCGGAGGAGGGTGTGGGGGGCAGCGGGCAGGAGGTGGAGGGCAGCTAACTGCTTTGTCTCCCTCCCTCTGGGGAGGAAATAATGGGGGTAAGAGAGCAGCATGCTCAGGTGGTATCTGGTGTCCTGTTCAAACTGAGAGCCAAAAGAAACGCAAATGGCCAGGCCCTGGGCCGAGAAGGCTGAGCCTCACGGATTCGCCGTGTGGTCTTGGGCAAGTGTCTTCCCATCTCTGAGTCTGGCTCTCCTCCACGGGATGAGGGCAGAGGTGGCCCAGGAGCACCCATCTTCTGTGACAGCCCCATGCGTGTGGAAGGCCGTCCCTCCCACCCCAGTGGTCCCCAAGAATAAGACCTGGGCAGCCAACAGTCCCAGGAGCCTCTGGGGCCCCTTCTCCTCTGGCCCTGCCCCTAGGGCAGGGAAGCTCAGGCCGGCGGCTGGCCTTGGGGCTGACGGGAGGCAGAGGCTTGAGGCCCTGACCTTTTGGTCCAGAGTGAGCACACTGGTCATGGGATCGCTCAGAATAGCCATAGCACTATATTCAGCTGTCTTGGGAGGCCCCGAGATCCCTGGCCTAGGCAGCGGGCCCTGACATGAGCCCCCTCCACACTCCCTCCCCCACCTCTAAGACAACCCGCCTGCCGCTCTCAGAAGCTCAAGCCAATCTTCCCAAAGCTTCTGGCAGATGCCAGGCCTCCCGCCCAGAGTTAAGGAGCACAGATACCTGCCTCTAGGGCATGGGAATCTAAGCACTCCCTGAGGCATGGGGAAGGTACATGAGGGTGATCGGCCACTGAGCCGAGAGTTAGAGATCTGGGTTTCTGAACCCGCCCCCCACCTGCTCACATTGGCCTTGGGAAAGCACTCCTCTCTGGGCCTCAACTGCCTCATCTGTCATTAACAGCAGCTCCTAATATACTGAGTATGTAAGAAGCTTAGAGTCTAGAGCGAGAGACAAACCAAACCAAGCGAGGCTGCTAATGAACATGTTATTACCTACCAGATAGCTTCTCTGAAGGGAAAAGCTCTCAACCCTGACCCAGGCTGTGGGGTCTGGGAAGGCATCACCGAGGAACAATGTTTCAAGCAGGGTGTGAAGGATGAAGATGTGCAGACCAGGAGGAAAGAGTGCTTCCCCGGGGCGGGGACAGCATGTGCAAAGGTCCTGAAGCAGGGGTGCATGGCACATGTAAGAAACTGAAATGAGGCCAGGGTAGCTGTTGCTCAGTGAGGAATGGGGAGGGCCAGGCCAGAGGAGACTGAGGAGGCAGGCAGGGCTGGAGGGGCCACGATAAGGTCCAGGGAAGCACTGAAGGGTTTTAAACAGGTAGGGGAATAGACTGACAGATTTGTGAGTTGAGGAGACTTCTCTCTGTGGTTGCCAAGGAGAGGGTGACCTGGAGGGGTCAGGGGCTGAAGGCAGGGGAGCAGCTGGGAGCAGCTGGGAGTCGCTGGAGGGGTGGGTCTGAGGGGAACACTGGCGGCTTGAACCAGGATGGTGGATGTGGAGACGGAGGGCCAAGGACGGAATCTAGAGAGCATGAAGTAGAATGATAATACAACCAATCGAGTGATGATAGCAACCAACATTTATTGAGTACTTGCTGCATGCCAGGCCCTGTGACTTGGGGCTCTCTACCTATCACCTCAGTTAATCTTTCATTAACTCTCTGAGGTAAGTTCTATTATTATGCCCAATTTAGAGGTGAAGGGGCTGAGAGACTGCGGCGGGGTGTCTGGGGAAGGTGCCATTTGGAGACACGAGGACTCCTGTAAAAGCATCACAGGAGGGAGAAAAGCGCCACGCGGGGGACACAGCATGTCGGGGAGCACACGGGATGGCGGCAGGGAGGGTAATGCACCAGCCTCTTCTCCCCCACTCATGGGGCTCCTTCGCCTGTTACCATGACTAGAGGTGGGGCCCCGGTGGGCTCTGGGGTGGGGGGCTGTCGCTGTCTAGAAAGTCCCTGAGAGCAGCTCTCTCCCTCCACATCTCAGAAAGACTCCAAGAGCCCCGTGTCAGCTGAGGCCCAAGGGAGGAACAGAAGTCCCTTGCGGGGCTCCTCATTCCAGCCGCCGAGTACATTTCCTTCTCCAGGAGCCGAGGAGGAGCTGGGGCTGCTCCAGGCCCCAAAGAGCCAGAGAACCAGCGAGCCAGCATCAGAGGAGAGGTGGGCAGGGGGGTGGAGGGGGCCTCCTCGGCTTGGGAACCACTGGCACCTCCTTGTCATTTGGAAGGTCAAGTGACTGTCATTTGAAAGGGGGACAGATGTCATCACACACACAGGATACTCTCTGGCCTACAGAGCAAGGACCGCCATCAGCCCTGACCTGACCCAGGACAATGTTCCTGATGAACACAGGCAAATCCTAGATCAAAGCCAAGGCCTGCGCCAGCCCCCGAGGCGGAGAGGAGGGCAGTTTCAGGGCAGGGCCGCCCCAGGCTCTGCCAACAGCCCTGGCACCTCCTCACCCTCACGGCCTTGCCTGCCGGGACTGCCGTCCCCCGCCATCTGCCTGGCTAGTTCCCACCTGCCCCCCAAAGCTTACCCTAGCATTGCCCCCTCTGGGACTCCGCCTCCTCTCGTGGCCCTCTCCACACAGCGTCACCAGCATCCTCTGCTCGAGTGTGTCCACCCCTCACCTTAGCCCGCCCCAGCTCACCTCCCCGCCCCTCACCCCCTCAGCCCGGACGCCCGGGGAAGCACAGGAGACAGGGCCCAGGGAACCGGCTGCCCTAGCTCGCATCGTCACCCCTCAAGGGGTCAGACGGGGCCTCCCCCTGCAGCCAAACAGCCCTTCCCTCCGGGGGCCAGCGAGGAGGCCTGGGGGGGGAGTGGCCTCCCTGTCTGAGCCACGCATCAACACCTGGCCTGCACCAGAGCAGGACTTCCCTTGAGGACAGGAATGAGGAGCAAAACCACTCACTAGGGCAGCTCGGGAGGACCAGGAGATCAAGGGAGCAAGCAGGAAGCTGGTCTGGAGTTTCATCTTCCTCAAGGTCCACCCACACCTGGGCAACACAGGGTCTCTGTCACCAACAGGCACCCACCGCCGCATGACACACAGAGGCTCACGCACACACAGTGTGAGCCACAGGCAGGGTCCCCCACCCCTCGTCCGGCCTCATGCACAGATGGTCTCGTGCGCACAGCCTTACACACACACACACACGCACACACACACAGCCTCACGGGCAGAGCTTCCCATGAACGATGCCACACTCGCCACACGCAGCAATACACTCACACAGTGACACACTCGCCTCAAGTTTCTCTCTCACACACACATTTCTCTTACACATACAGTCTCCCTCTCCTTCTTATATACGCACTCTCTCCCACGCTGTCTCGTTCTCACACACAAAGTCCATCTCAAAACACACAGAATCTGTCTCACATTCATGCAGAATTTCTGATACGGAGACTCACGGACTCTCTCTCACACAGGCTCACCACAAACACACATACACGCGCACACACGTGCACACACATGCACACGCTACTCCCAGAGTCTCACTCACCCATATTTTCATTCTTATCCAGCGTTTCTCACACATATGAAGAGTCTCTCACACCCACAGTGATTCCCTCTTACACAGATTCTCTCTCTCACACACACACACACAAAACACACACGGCTTTTCTCTCACGCATACATACGATGTCACACACACCCAGGATTCTGGTCTAGAATCTAGAATCAAAATTTAAATCCCGACCCACCAGTTTGAGGAGGGGGGAGGGGTGCACAAAGGTGACAGCGGCAGCAGAGCGAAGATGGAGGGGGAGGAAGGGCAGGCAGCCGCTGGTCCCTGCGCAGACGAGCCGCAGAGAGGCAGCGCAATGCAGCTAGGCCAGCCTGGCGTGCAGCAGGAAGCCTGGGTTCTAATCCAGGCCCTGCCCTCACTCAGTTCCTGAGTGCCCTTGGGCAGGTCCCTCCTCGTGGGCCTCAGTGCCCTCCTATGTCACCCAAAGGAGTTGGAATGACCCTATGACCCTATGAGGCTACTGGGAAAAGAAGGTGGTGGCACAGATGTGGGGGGTGCTTCCATCTCCACCTCCCCACTGCACCCCAGCTTTTCCCTTAGAGTCTGCTCTTCAGTGAACACTTGAGACTATCAGGACTTTTCTGTAAGGTTCCGAACACCAACAAGACCCCAAACCACACTAACTAGCCCATTTATCTGCATTGGGTGAAGGCCACCCCCATGGCTAGGAATGCCCAGTGGAAGAAGATGGACAGTGATGGGGGTGGAACGGGTCCCACACGTCCCCTGCCTATCCTGAAAGTCAGGGACACAGGCCAGAGCCCTAAGGCTGAGCCCAAGTGGTGGGGTGGGGGTATGTAGCCTCTTATTAGGGAGCCAGGTAGATGAAAGGACAAGGAGGAAGTTGGGCCTTCTCCTTCCTTCCTGGGCTGAGAAAGGTGATGGTGGTGGTGGTGGTGGTGGTGGTGGTGAGATGCTGTCCAAGGTCAAATGCAGGCTGAATGGGCAGCTGCTCTAACCCAGGCCCTCCCCCGCATGCCCCCCATCCCCAACATGTGCTGGTTCAACCTCCCAGTCCCCCTGCTCCTGCCCCTCCCCACAGCTCAGCCACAGCTCCCAGTTACATAATCCCCTGGCTACGGTGGCCTCTGTCAGGAGAGGAGAGGGGAGTGTGGACCTCTGAGGGTCCCAGTCCATTCTGGGAATGGCCGGGAGCTGGCAGCCAGTTCAGGGGAGGAGGGGTCCCAGGAGACCTGGGTTCTAGTCCTGCTTGGCCTCTAGCTCCCTGAGTGACCTTGTGTAGGGTCCTCAGTGGCAAAATGAGGGGCTTGGTTCTCTCCCTAGCCCCCCCCCCCACCCAACACACATCTATTCCAGGATTTAATGTATAAGACTCTGACCTGCACCCCCTCCCCCACGGGCTAAAACACTCAGTGTTTCATCTAAGTCACAAATCTGCCAGGCCTGTGGCTAAACACAGCCCTTTTCTTCTCAGTGCCTGCCAAGTCCCCTCCCCGCACTGATCCTCAGCCTTGACCTGCCTCCTCCCCTGCCCCGTCCTCCCCACCTTGGCTCCAGAGGGCCGGAGGGAAGGGATGTGGAGCAGTAACAAAGGGCAGTGATTTGCCTGCTGGGGGCTGGGGGGCGGGTGGCTCTGTTTTAAATTCCCAATTCTGACTCTCCCCCTCATGCTTAAGGTTCCATTCAGATCTCACAGAGCCCAGTGAATGCAAGGAGGATCTCCTCCAGGGTGGGTGGCTGCTACCAGCGTCTCCCATTTGGACTCAGTTAAGCAGCAAAGACCCTTAGATTTCACCAGACCCCCCCTCTCCCATTTTACAGATGAAGAAAGGAATCCAAAGAAGCCTCCTCGGAGAAGCCAAGGTCAGCAGCAGGGTGCCCTTCTACTCGGCATCAAGCTGCTCTCTCTAAAGGGGAGTGGCAGGTCGAGACACACCCACCTCTGACACACCTTCTTTCAGGTTCCCCCTTAAGACCCCCCCACTCTGCCCCTGACAGGTCCCAGAAGAAGCATAGGCATAAGCCCAGCGGTCCCCTCCAAAACCCTCTCCCTTTTGACGAGGAAGGACAGGCTGTGTTCCCGGGAGCAGGTCTCAGAGGGGCCGCATCACCCTCCCCACAGCCCGGGGCCCACACCAACTACCAAGCTATTAATTAGCCATAAAGATTCCCCCTTGACCATCCCTTCACAACAGCCTGAGGATGCTCCCTGGGGAGGGCTGGTGTGTCCCAAGCAGCAGACCAGGCCTCAAGCCCTCCTCTGCAGGCCCTGGCTGCCTCCGGATACCTTTTCACCCTGGAGGGAGGAAGAGCTCCCAGCTTGCCTCCCCACACCAGAATCTAAGGGCCAGTTCACACCTTCGCCGTGTGCATCCGCAAAGGCACAAATATGCAGGCATGCAGGCACTCCTGCACACTCCAACATACACGCACGCGTTCACTCATCCCCACTAACACTTTAGCCACCCAAACACACGCCAGCTTACTTACATAAATGTGCACGCGCTTCTCATACACACACACACCCATTTGTACTCACTCATATGTATTACATTTGGAAAATACAGACGCAGACCCTAGGTACCTACAAAACCAGTCTACCCTGGAAGAGCAACCGCTCTCTTACCCCCCCTCCTATTCAGGTTCTCCTATGCGCGCGCGCACACACCCCTTTCAGTTCTGACTCCCCAGGCGCCGGTTCTCGAATCCACCCCCGCCCCCGCCCCGGGGAGGCAGAGGCCCCTGCCTTCCCAGCCCCGCTCCTCTGGTGGACCGGGAGGGGGGGGCACTTACCCGCGCGTAGCGGGAGGAGTAGGGGTCCTCGAAGAGCGCCCAGATGCGCGGCTGCCAGCGGCGCCAGAAGCCGCCGGGCCGGCCGTCCGGGGAGTCGCTGAGCGCCAGGCGCTTGGTCATCTCCAGCTCGTCCTCCCCGTCGCCCGAGTCCCCGGGCCCGTCGGCGTCCGCGTCGTCGGCGCTGTTGTCTAGGGGCGCGCCCCCGAAGCTGTCGAGCGCCTCCTCGGCGTCGCGGTGCTGGCGGTAGGTCATCCAGCAGCAGGGCTCCACGTCGGTCTCGTCGATGCCCCAGAAGGCCAGCTCCTCCTCGTAGAGCGGCCCGCACACGTCGGCCGGGCAGTGCAGCTTGCCGGTGCGGTAGTAGTTCAGGATGTGCGCGAAGACGCCGGGGTGGCGGTCGAAGAAGAACTCGTCGGCGCGCGGGTCATAGTCGAAGTGGCTGTGGGCGTCGGGCTCCGCCAGCCAGGCCAGCCGCGTGCCGGGCAGCGTGCGCAGCGTCGAGCGGTACGTCTGGTGGCGCGTGCCGCCCACGTTGATCACGATGCGCTCGCTCTCGTCCCCTTGGCCCATCGCGGCGCCCCCTTAGGCATGGCGCGGCCCAGCGACACCCATGGGAGCGGCCGCCAGGGGGAGTTGGCGCCGGGGAGGGGGGCGCGGGGCCTCCTCCCCCCTCCCCCCAGCCGTCGGGGGGCACAGAGGATGGCGGCTCCGGCCGCCCCGGGAGCGACCCGAGCCCCTCGGGGCGCTTTCGGTCGGGTGCCGGTCCGGGGCAGCGTGCGCGGGATCCCGGGGGTCTCTGGGCGCCAGGTGTGGGGAGGGAGCCGGTCCGGCTGCGGAGGAGGCGGAGGAGGAGGAGAGGAGGGAGGAGGACAGGGAGGGAGGGACGAAGGGAGGGAGGGAGAGGGCCGGCGCTCAGCGGCGAGCCCCGGGAGGAGGGAAAAGAGGGTTGGGGGGCCGGGCTCCCGTCCCCATCTCAGCGGGAAAATGGAGCAATGGACACAAAGCTTTTTCTTTCTTTCTTTCTTTTTTTTTTTTTTTTTGGCGGGTGTTGGGGAGGGGGGAGGTCAGCTGCTCCAAAGGCCGGACCGAGAGCTCAGCCCCCGGAAGGGGGAGGGGAGGGGAGGGGGCCGGGAAATTCGCGCTCCGCCGTGCGGTGGTCGCCGCAGCGCGCTCGGGGCCAGGGCGCCGGGGAGATGGACGCCCGCTGCCTTCCTCCCTGCGTGGCCGGGCTGCGGCTCCGGGCTCCGGCCCCCTCCCTCTCTCCTTGCCTGGCTGCCTGCTCCCCCCGGCGGCGGGCGCGCCTGCCCGCCCGCCCGCCCGCCCTCCTCGCTCCTTCTCCCCGCCTCCTGGAGGAGATGGCGGGCCCCCGGGCAGGGGCGCCGGGGCGCTGCTCGCTGCGGCGGCCGCGGGGCGCTGCGCTCGGTGCGCTCCGCCCGGAGCTGGGGTTCGGCGGCGCTGCGCTCGGGCTCCGGCGGTGCTGAAGGGACAGCTCCCGGGCTGCGGCGGGGCTGCGCGGGCTGCGCGGGCTGCGCGGGGCCGGGCGCGCGCTCTCCGGGCTGGTTCGGTCCGCGAGGCCGGTGGGCACTGGCTCCGGTGCCTCCGCGCCCCGCGCCCCGCGCCCCGCTTCGGACAGGCGGCGGAAGGTGCCGGTCCCAGCGAGGGGGCTGCGGCGGCGGCGGCGGCGGCGCCCGGGAGGCGGGGGTGGCGGGTCCGGGCGCGGCGCGGCGAGGCCGGCGAGGCCGGGAGGGAGGCGCGGAGCGGCCGCCGCCGCCGCGACGCTGCTGCCGCCCGGGCTGCTGCTGGGCTCGCTGGCTCCCCGCTCGCTCGCGCGGTCCGCGTCCAGCCCGCCGCTCTCCGGACACGGGCACACGGCGCGCGCAGCCGCACTCGCCCCCGGAGGGAGGCGCCGCGCTGGGTCCTAAAACGCCCCGATTCCGCGCCCCCCTCCCCGCCCCGCGCGGAGCCGGCCTCCCTCAACCCCCGCGCCGGGGGCGCCCGCCCGGCCAGGCTCCTGCGGCCGGGGGGACCCGCCGACGCCCCGCCCCGGGGCAGCGCCTCTCGATGGGCGGGGGGGGGCTCCGGGCGACGTCCAGGCCTGCGCCCCCCCCCCCCGTCAGCCGGAGGTGAGAAGGGCGTGGGCACCCGTCCCTTCCTTCCAAACCCGGGACTGTGGGACCCTCTAGTGCGGTGAGACGCCCCCGCCGCCATCGGGGACACCCCGACCTGGACCGGTACTGGCGGCTCCAAGCAACCTTTGACGCCGGCCTTTCCCGCAGAACCTGGAGCCCCCTTGGTCCCGTCACAGGTCCCTCTAAGAATGGGCCCCAAAATCGCATCCTCCAAACACACACGCTGTCCCCTAAGCCCTCCCAACAAGCCAATAATCCTGGACCCTGGGAACGCCTTTCGACCCTTTACTCACCTTGGGCCCCCCATAACTCCAGGCTGACCTAGTCTCCCCGGAGGGCCACAGGCCCTGCCATACGGATCCCAGCCCACGGATCCTCCTACACTAGCTCTGGATCCTCACATGGGGGATCCCGTATGCAAAGGGTATCCTGCCCTTAGAGGTCAGAGAAGCGATTGCCCCTGCTGGCCCTGACCACTGACATCCTCCCACCGCCCCATGGGACTTCAGCTGCCCTGGGCGGCAAGCTGATGCTGAGCCTGGGAGCTGGACGGGAGCAGCTCCCGCTGTGATTCCCACAGCTTTTCAGTTTGGTCTCGGGGGTGAGGGTTACAGTTTGGGCCTGCCTCCGAGCCTTCCTGGCCCATGTTTGCTGCCAGTGCCTCAGTTTACCAAATCACTCTTTTGTTCCTTCCTTTTCCACACTCTGTCCCAGGCACAAGCGCACAAGAGACCTTGCCCTCGAGGGCCTTCTAGGCTTTTGGGGAAGTGGGCAGGTGGGCCTGAGCAGGGCTGGGGAGGTCAGGCCCAGCTCCACTGTTGGCTGCACCAGGAAAGAGGCTTATTGATCCCGGCCCAGCCCAATCGAACACAAGGCTGCCTGGGCAAAGGGCGATTTAATTAAGAAGACAGGAGGCTCTTATTTACCTGTCGGCACTTGCTCACTGTGCAGACAGCTGTCCCTCTACGCTGACCTGCAGACACAGCCGTGAGCCTGGGGACAAAGCTGTGCCTTAGACATCTCTCTCCTCACTCGGCCAGGGAAATCCCAGCCGGGGGAAATCTGTGTGTAGTAGGGAAAGCTTTGGAGGAGTGCAGAAGGCTGGAGAGGGCAAAGGGCAGAGCAAGACATGAGCAATGGGAGAAGGGCAAGGGCAGAAACAGAAAGAGGCAGCGTTAGGGGAGAAAGAGGGACAGAGAAACAGAGGCAAAGAGAGGGCTGGAGTTTGGGGCCCAGATGGCACCTCCTCCCTCCAGAGACTGATCTAAACAGAAAGTGTTTCCTCTTCAATCTCAGAGGCATGCAGGCACGAGAGTCCTTGGAGTGTCTCACCATGACCAGTGTGATCCCCATCCCCTAACCATGAGACCTGACCTGGTACAGTTCAGCCTCACCAAAATTCAGACTCCCCAGGACGCAGGCTCTCAGAGAGCTCTGCTCCAATCCAAGGAGGTGACCAAACAGAGAAATGGGGACCTCCAGAAGGAAGAGAAAAAGATGGACACAGAGAGATGAACACATGTGCACGTGCACACACACACACACACACACACACACACTTGGCTGGGATAGATCGAGTTGGGGAGAGACCAGAAAGGGGCCTCTCCAAACGTTCTCTTCCTTCCCAACCCCTCTTCTCTCTCAGAAAGCCTTCTGTGTTTCCACTAGCCATAGCCATGGGGACCCAGCACTCCCCCTCTTCCTTCTCCCGCAGGAAGGACCACATTGGATCAGAGTATCACTCCCCCACCTTCACTCTTTCTTCACTCATCTCATTCCCTAGAATGGACTATCAGCTCCTCCAGGGCAGCTTCTTGATTGCTTTCTTCCACAGTGCCCAGAACACAGTGGCTCCTCAGTAAGGGCTAGATGATCTGAGAAAGGCCCTAAGAGAGGGCCTAGGATCCTAGCATCCCAGTGTCAGAGGCCATGAGAGATTGGAGCCCTGAACCAAGGCTGTGTTAGAGGGAGGGCCATACCCAGGATCGCTCAGGGAGTCAGTGCAGAGCCCACTCGGGCCACTACCCCATGGTGAGCCACAATGGGAAGCTGAAGGGTGCCCCATGTGGTGAATAGATGGAGAGGTGGAGAGATAGAGAGAGGCTGCTAGCAGGGGGGAAGGTTAGTGATTAGGAGCCCTGGTCAGGCCTCGTCCTAAAGGATGTACTAGAAAAAAAAGAGGCAGGCGAGGGTTGGAGTGAGGGGAAATGTGAAAGAGTATCCACCACACCCTAAAGTCCCTGACATGGCAAGTGGAGAAGGCTCAGAGAGAGGAGCTGCCCAGGTGACAGGGGAACTGTCTCTGAGGTCCCCACACTGTCCCACTTTAGGATCCTCACCTTGATCCTTGATGGCAACTCCCAGCCCAGGCCCCGAAGAATGTGCCCCCACCAAGCAGGAACATAAAAGTCCCTTCTCTCACTTCCTTTTCACACTGTAAAAGGCTGGCATTTGCAGAAAACCCAGAAAAACTGAGAGGGCAACACAGAAAGAAAGAAAAAAAGCCCCAGAGAAATGGGAGTGGGAGGAGGAATTGCTGCCTGAGCCTTAGAGTCTCACCCACGACCATACCCTCAGCTCAGCCAAGACCCTCACCCCTTTCCACTTGAGCAGCACCACCCCTTATTTGTAGCCATCTGTCTCCTCCCTTTCAGAGGAAGGCTTTTGGTCCCAGGCCAGAGGGTCATTGGGATCCACGGCTGGTGAGAAGAGGAGGCAATGAACTACCAGTGGGCTGGTGTTGTTCAGAGGTCAAGGGTATAGACTCAAGGGCCAGGCTGTCTGTGTTCAAATCCCAGCTCCATCATTGACTTAGCGATGACCTTGGGCAAGTTATTCAACTTCTCTATGCCTCAGCTTCTTTATTGTTGGATATGAATAATAACAAGCCCTAGATCCTTAACGCCTCAGCTCTGGGATTTCTCTTGTTCTGGCTGGAGGGGAGGGTATGTGCCAGGCTCCAGGAAGCTCCGGTGAGAATGGCTCCAGGAGGAGCTGGGGCTAAGAGTGGACTAGAAAAAGGTGAAGGGAGTCCTGAAGCCAAGTTTGGCCTATGTTCTCACACTTGGCACTTGTAAGCATTAGATCTGGTCCTGCTAGGCTCTGGAACTGGCCCAAGTCCAGCCCCTGGGCCTTTGTCCAGCTTGGCACATCCTCTATGCTGCTCTCCCCGGCCCAGAGCCTTACCATTCCCAGTGGGTTGGGGTGCCATCTTGTGGCCACATCCGGAAGCTAACCTTACCGGGCCCAAACAGCAGGTTTTGGGGGTGACCCACCACAAGCAATGACACCAATTGGGATCCTCTACCCTGACCAGAACTCCTCCTTCTGATGGACAGGGGAGACTGAAATTAGAAGTGCCATAGTGGGAAATTGGTGGCCATTGCTCTTGGGTCTGTAGCTTGAGCACTGACTCTGGTACCTCTGGGGATGGGGTAGGGTGTACTGCTCTTCCTTCCTGAGACCCCCACCCCCACCCCCAGGGAGTGGAGCCAGATCTATCAGGCCAGAAATCCAGAAAGGAGCCAAGGTAAAGAGTGCCCAGGGGAAGTGCTAGACCAGGGTTTCTCACCCTGGACACTGCTGACCTTTTGGACCAGATAATCCTTTGTTGTGGGGGGCTCTGCTGTGCATTGTAGAGTATTTAGCAGCATCCTTGGCCTCTAACAACTAGATGTCACTAGAGCCCCTTCCCCAGTCCTGACAATCAAGAAGGTCTACAGACACTGCCAAAAGTCCTTTGAGGGGTAAAATTTCCCCTGGTTGCATACATCTAGACATATTTGGTTACAAATCTCATTTGCTGCTTATTGGCGACTGTGAGCTATTCACTTTTCCTCACTAGGCTTCTGCTTCCTCATCTGTATAAAGGAAATAACATTTTGTTAAGGTTAAATGAGATAGTGCCTCTCATTTAACTTTTTCTCCTTCCCTTTCCCCCCTTCCCTCAGACTATCCATCCCCCTCAAGCCCTCTGTGACCTACTCTGACTCTGTATCTCTCTCACAGGCTCCTGCCAGTCCTCAGCAATGTCCTTCAGTCCCTCGGTGTCACTGTGGTCTCAGGGGGCAGAATGTCAGTCCTCCCGAGGCTTGGCTTTGGGGAAGATGGGGCCTCGACACTTCTCCTGCTGGTTAAGTGAGGTGGGAAGGTGGGAAATGCTGAACGCTGTGGTGAAGGATGCACGTGGAAGTCAGAGATGCTGACTTGTAGGGAGGGCAGGTGGGGGCAGGCACTTCTGTAGGAGTGTTCCCGGCAGGACTGGGCGGAAACCACTGAATTCTGCTTCTGGAAGCAGCTTGGAGGTGTGTGGCTATCCCAAAGGCCTGCGATGCCTATGCTAGGAGTCTTGTGGGTTCTCCCGGTGGACACCTGTGTGTGTGTCAGGCTGCAGGTAAGCTTGGTTGGCACGTGTAGTGGTGGCTCCCGATTTTGTGAGGTCTGATGTTTAGATATTTTGGGGTTACACTTTTGAAAAAACAGAAAGTTGGGCACAAAAGTGGATATATATTCAGACTTAGAAATCAGGACCAAATGTAAATTTTAGAAAGCTGACAAATACTACAAACCTTAGAAAATCCAGGAAAAAATTGCTTAGTATTTTTATTAACTGCCTCACACACCAACATAAAACTTTTTTTTAATGATTTTATTTATTTATTCGAGAGAGAGACAGACAGACAAGCGGAGGGAGAAGCAGGCTCTATGCAAGGAGCCTGATCTGGGACCCGATCCCAGGACTCCAAGATCATGCCCTGGGCCGAAGGCAGGCGCTAAACCCTTGAGCCACCCAGGGATCCCCCCAACATATGACTTTCAAATAAGTTATATTTACTTGGAAGCCAACAAAAACAACTGCAACTTTTTTCTGCAATTACAGAAGGATGTTCAGTTAACAACACCACATTTGTTTTATTAAAACCGTAGGGGTGCCTGAGTGACTCAGCTGGTTAAGTGTCATGATCTCAGGGTCTGGGATCGAGCCCCTACGTTGGGATCTCTGCTCAGCAGGGAGCCTGCTTCTCCCTCTCCCTCTGCCCGCTGCTCCCTCCATTTGTGTTCTCTCTGTCAAATAAATCAGTAAAATTTTTATTTAAAAACTGCATCAAAGATGACTTACAGTGAAAATATAACCATCGTCCCATATAACTATTTTTTCTGTGCACCAATACTCAAGAACCTGCTTTAAATTTCCTTGACAACTTACAGCTCCCATATTATACCAGACAAGATTTGTGGCTACTTAAAATACCACCGAGACAGGGCTACTTAAAGATACATTCGTGAAATGCAGGGGACCCAGAATAGCCATAACAATTTTGAAGAAGAACAAGGTTGGAGGACTCAGCCTTCCTCATTTCAAAATGTACTACAAAGCTGCAGTCATCAGCACTGAGTAGTAATTGGCATAAGGATAGACATGTAGATCAGTGGAGTAGAACTGAGAGCCCAGAAATAAATCCATACATTTATAGTTACTTAATTTGTGACAAGGATGCCAAGAAAATTCAGTGGGGGAATGGGAGAAAGAATAGCCCTTTCAATAAAAGGTGCTGGTACAACTGGATGTCTACATGGAAGAGCATGAAGTTGGACCACTTCTTTACACCAAATAGAAAAATCAACTAAAAATGGATGACATATCTAAATGTAGGAGCTAAAACTATCATATTCTTACTTGGGCTAGGTTATGGTTTTTAGATATAATGCCCAAAACACAAGCCACAAAAGAAAAATATAGATAAATTGGACTCCATCAAAAAAAAATTGTGCTTTAAAAGACACTATCAGGAATGTGTAAAGACAACCTGTAGAATGAGAGAAAATATCTGCAAATCACATATCTGATAAGAGTCTAGTATCTAGAATATTTAGAGAACTTTCAAAACTCAACAATAAAAAGACAAATAACCTAATTTTAGGATGGACAGAGGAGGGCAGTCCCCGTGGCTCAGCAGTTTAGCACCACCTTCAGCCCAGGGCATGATCTTGGAGACCCGGGATCAAGTCTCACTTCAGGCTCCCTACATGGAGCCTGCTTTTCCTCTCCCTCTGCCTATCTCTCTCTCTCTCTCTCTCTCTCTCTGACTCTCATAAATAAATAAATAAATAAATAAATAAATAAATAAAATCTTTAAAAAAAAAGATAGAGGATTTGAATAGACATTTCCCCCCAAAGAAGAAATACAAATGGCCAATAGGCACATGAAAAGATACTCAACATCATTAGTCATTAGGGAAATGCAAATCAAAACCACAATGAGATACCACTTTACACCCACTAGGATGGCTAGAATAAAAAGACAAACAGTAATAGCGTTGTCGATGATGTAGAGAAATTGGAATCCTGATACATTGCTGATGGGAATGTAAAATGGTGCAGCTGCTTTAGGGAAGACGTTGGCAGTTCCTCAAAAATTTAAACAGAGTTATGATATACCCAGCAATTTCATTTTTAGGTATATACACCCAAGAGAATTAAAAGCATATGTTTACACAAAAATGTGTACTTGAATGTTCATAACAGCATTATTCATAATAGCTAAAAATGGAAACAATCCAGATATCTATCAACTGATGAATGGGCAAACAAAATAAGATGTATCCATACAATGCAATATTATTCAGCTCTACAAAGGAATGAAGTCTTGGTATATGCTACAACATGGATGAATCTTGAAAATATCAGGGAAAGAAGTCATACACAAAAGGCCACACGGTGTGTGACTCCACTCATGAAATGTTCAGAATAGACACATCCGGAGAGATAGAAAATAATTCGTGGTTGCCACGGGGTTGGGAGAGGAGGGGAGCAGTGACTGCAATTGGATAAGAGATTCTCTGGGGAGTAATGGAAATGTTCTGGATCAGATAGTAATGGTAATGTTGCACAACATTGTGAATATAGTACAAACCACCGAATTCAACACTTTCAAAGGCTGAATATCATGGTGCGTGAATTATATCTCAATAAAAAGTTGGGAAAAGTAAAGTAGGATCTGTAAACCAGGTTACAAATAATTTGCTTACACTGAGAAAAATCTCAGTTTGGCACGGTCTCAGTTTTCTTATCTGTAAAAGTTCTACTTCATTGTCTTTTTCTTTCTCTGAAATGCTTTAAGTAAAATACTAAAGAATTTCAGAATTGATACATACCTTTTAAATTCACTAATCCAATGACACAGAGAGAAAGCCCGGATCCGGTTGGGTTAAGTCACATTCCCAAGGTGTCAGAGCTGGTCAGTGGCACAGCCAGGCTTGGATCCCGGGAATTATGTAGTCATTGGCACCCTCCAGGACTCAGTTACCCTGCTACTGGGAAGGTTCTGCCTGAGTTAAAACTTGCTGTTAAATGTCTAAAAAAAGGTTAACTCTATGAAAATGACCCTGTATAATAGAAACATTAATATTATATAGCCTCACATTTTCATGTGTTTCCCTTGATTAGCAGTGAGTTTTATAGATTAGAAAACACTGAGCTAGAACCAACTTGTTCTTCATCATTAGCACCATCCTCATTTTTAAAAAAGATTTTGTTGATTTATTCATGAGAGAGAGAGAGAGAGAGGCAGGGACGCAGGCAGAGGGAGAAGCAGGCTCCATGCAGGGAGCCCGATGTGGGACTCCATCCTGGGTCTCCAGGATCACGCCCTGGACCGAAGGCAGGCACTAAACCGCCGAGCCACCTAGGGATCCCCAGCACCATCCTCATTTTTTTTTTTTTAAGATTTTGTTGATTTATTCATGAGAGACACACAGAGAGAGAGGCAGAGACAGAAGCAGGCTCCATGCAGGGAGCCTGACGTGGGAGTGGATCCCGGGACCCAAGGACCATGTCCTGGGCCGAAGGCAGGCGCTAAACCACTGAGCCACTCAGGGATCCCCAGGACCATCCTCATTTTTGTCTTCATCTTCCTCCTCGTCTCTTCAGCCTTCTGCCTCCCTCCTCACTCTCTTTTTTTCTTACCTTTGTTCTGTCTTGCCCACTCCTTTCTACCAACATCAAGCTGCATATTCTTTCATTGCTTCCTTCTTCATGTAACAATAGTTTTATATCATTTTCTATACAGAGAATTGAGAGACCATTCAAATAGTTTAGTCTTCCCTTCAACGTGGTGATCAAGACTTGTTTGGTATCATTTGTAATTTAGGGAAGCGGGGCTCCTGGCTGGCTCAGGTCATGATCCCGGGGTCCTGGGATCAAGTCCTGCATCAGGCTCCCCGCAGGGAACCTGTTCCTCCTTCTGCCTGTGTCTCTGCCTCTCCCTCTGTGTCGCTCATGAATAAATAAATAAATAAATAAATAAATAAATAAATAATCTAAAAAATTATTTAGGGAAGCTTTTTTCAGGCTCACCACTGTACTGGAAATGTCATGCCCAATTTTAGGGTTAGTGTCAAATTTGGGGAAAACCCCATCAAGTTTCTTTCGTTTGTGGGCTGTAAGAGTTCAAGGTATTTTGAGTTTTCTTCTGTGGTGACTATTTTTAAATTTTTTAAAGTTGATGACATTCATTCAAGGATCAGTTGATGTCAAGGTCTTGTGATAATGGCATATTATGAATTTTACTCTGTTGATGTTAGTGTTTTGTGTTAGATCAGCATAAGATTTAAAATCTCTTTCCGATGTGTTCATATAATTTACTTTTTACTGATTGGATTCTCAAACAATACAAGAGTCTAATAATTCCATACAAAAGTTACCTCTTTCTTTCAATAAACTGCTTTTTGGCATGATCTAAAAATATTTTGGATACAATTGTGTTCTCTTTTTTTTTCTTCAATTGTGTTCTCAATGTCAGATCATTTGGATTTATTTCAGTGTTCATTATTATTGCTTCTATTTTCTGTTTGTCTAAAACATATTCCACCAAATCCAAACAGAATGTATACCTTTAGATTGGACCCCACCATGCCACCCACCAGAAGGGAGAAGTCAGAGTAGAAAGGGACAATGGTCATAACTAATTGGCTAAAATAATTTTCCTTGGCAAATTAAGAAGGAGATTGGACCGGGGCCTTACAAGGGGCTCATGCAAGGGACCTAAGCTTAAACCCTGTTGCCTTCAAGGTCCATCAGCCTCTGGTGGTATGCTCTGGGTCCATGAGTGCTGTCGTATGAGCACACGTGTGGGTATGGGCCCAGTGTTCCCTCAGATCCAGCCCAGGTAAAAATGGCCCCCCAAACAAGTGCTGTTTCGTCTACACTGCAAATGGAGTTAGCCTCAGCTAGATGCTCCTCCCACCCCCAAATCCAGAGGACTGAAGTTAGAGATGGGTAGGAGGGGATCTCAATCCCCATCATCCATGGAGTGATCCAATCTCTAGCTGCTCCCCTCCCTCCTGACTTCCTGTGAAGAGATACAGGGTGAGGCAGCTAAGGGTGCAGTCTCTGCTGCCTCTCTGCCTGGGTTCAAGTCCTGGCTCATGACCTAAGCTAGTCCAATGAGGGTTCTTCTCTGGGAATTCATTCTGAACCAAACAAAAGCCTGAGTCAGTCTTGGCTCCCCCTTTCCCCTCACACTCTTAGGGTGTCTGTACACAAGGCTCTATAAACAGTTATGCATGTTGCTCACTGAACAAATACACCTGGCTAAGAAAGGCCGTGGGTGCTGAAATCCAGCCTGCTCTCTGCTTGCCTAACTATGAATCCCGGTGCAGAGCAGTGTCCTCAGGGAAGAAGAGACACATTTTTCCAATTGCACACTAGCTCCTGGGCCGCCTTCATACATGCAGTTGGTTCCCTCAGTGCAGGAACGCTACATCTTCCTTTCTGCACCTTCTTATACCCCTTTATCATACCTCCTTGCACCCTTTGCCTTGCCTTGTAGTATTTCTCACCATTTATTCACTTGTTTCTTTGTCTAATGGCTATTTCCCCAGGGGATTTTAAGCTGTGTGAGGGTAAGGACTGTGCCCTCGAGGTTCTCCACTATACCATCAACACCTACACTTTATCTGGCACAAATGTCTCCACTTGTGTGCTTTCCCTCGCATCCCAGTCACAGCCCCAGTACAGGCCATGTCATGTCTCCCCTGGGGAAGCCCTCATGGCCTCCTGACAAGTCTTCCTGTCTCAAATCTTGTTCCCTCCTATCCATTTTTCCAGGCTTTTCTAAATACAGATTTGCACCCTTCCATTGATTAGACTCCTCTATGGCTTCCTATTGCCCTCAGGATAAAGTTCAAATGAGGTCCATTGGGGTCCTGCCTCGGCCTTTTCCCCATCTCACCTCTGGCCTCTCCTTGTGAGCACCTTTGGTTCCATGAAAGCACAGTTTACTTTCTGTCACTTCAGGGCCTTTGCACTTGCTGTTTCCTTAGCTTGGAGTACTCTTCGTTGGCTTCGTTTTGTTTCCAAATCCTTCAAGATTCCTACTAGAGATTACCTACCTGTCTATACCTTCTATTCCTACTGTGCTCCTCTACCACATACACCCCCTTTAGAGCACTTAATTGTGATGTAATCAGCTGCTAAGAGATTCAATCTCCCCAAACATCTGAGTTTCCCAAGGTCAGGAACTGTCCACTGGTCTCTGTTTTCAGCCAGCATAGGACCTGGCAACTGTTGAATCAGTGAATTCATAAATGTGTCAAAGGGTCTCAAAGGAGTGCAAAGAACCCCAAGGTGCATCTGGGGAAGCAGCCAGAAAAAAAGCTGAGGATTATTAGTAACAGTATCTTCAGCACCCAGTGTTGGGGACAGCAGAGGCTCTCCTCAGAGCAGAGAGCAGAGGTCCTTCTTGTTGCCAACACATCTTGCCTGCAATCCTCAGGGTCATCCCACCTGGTGAGCAGAGCATTTGAAAGTGGGCCTGAAGGTTTTCAGGGGGAAAAAAAGGGTCTGTAAGGGTGAGATGTAGGAGTCATTGAGGTCCTGGACACAAACATATGTATGTTTGGGGGTGGGCTTGCAGTGGCATATCAATGGGGAAGAATTTTTACCAGACAATCCTTCCAGGGGTCCCCTTCCCAGCCACACATGTGTGTGCACATGAGCATGGGTCTGTGGGCATTGTCTATTGTCTTTTCTTATTTCTCAAGACACAGGTCAAATGGCACCTCTTCCAGGAAGCCCTCTCCAGCACCCTGGCTAAATCAATGGCCCCTCCTTTGCTCACAGATGCAAGTCTGCACTGCCCTGTCAGGGCCAGGATGCTCTAACAGCTGGGTTACTGGCTGAGGAGAGACATTTGTGCCTGTCTGGCCTTCTATCCTGTCCCCTTAAGATTACTCCTATCACTTGGAGCCCGTAAGTGCCACGCAGCTTACTTCGCCCCTTCACACTCACTTAGTTTTTCCTTATAATGCTATGAGCACCTTATCGCATTCTCTGTACCCATGAGGCTTCCGAGTGGCACCTTGAGCTACAAATATCCAGTGAACCTTCTGGACACCACACCTGGCTTCACTCAGTATGTAGGGGCATGATTCTCAACCTTGCACGCATTTTAGAATCGCTGGGGGAGCTCTCGAAAAATACCAATACCTGGCCCGGATATCAGGGGCAGATAGATTAAATCAGAATCTCTGGCGAGTGGGGCAGGCATGGATCATTTTTCTCCCTACTACTTAAATCACTCTTAAATACACCCTGACTGCCCTGCGTGTGGTGACGGGTCAAAGGAACCTCCCCCACGCTTCGGAGCCAAACTCACCCCCTCCCTTCCTAGCCCCGCCCCAGGCTCCTCTCTTGCAATCCGCCTTCCGCCTACAGGGGTCGCTGCGGTACAGCTGGCCCAAATTTGCGGGGTTTCCTCCCAGTCAAAATCTTGCCCCCCCCCCCCCCCCAGGGAGAGTCGGAGCCACCGCGGTATAAATTAGCGTCTTTATTTCGAACACCTGAGCGAGCGCCTGCGGCTCGCCCACCTGCCGTATAAACGTACAAAGTCCCTGTCGCACCGCACACCATGCCTCAGAGATAAATACAGCCCTAGGGGCTCCTGCTCTGGCAAAGCAACTCTTATTTACAGGAATAGATTACAAAAGTATTACAAAAAGTGGTCCTGAACTGGGGGAGAGGGTGGAGTGGTTAGTGTTACACGAGCGCACCTCGCGCAGCGCCGGGGCAGAGCAAAGTCGCCGGTGCTGGGGAGCGAGAGGCCACGCCCCCTTAGGCTACAAAGTAGCGGGGCTCGGGGAGAAGAGGCCACGCCCCCTTAGGCTACAAAGTAGCGGGGCTCGGGGAGAAGTGGCCACGCCCCCTTAGGCTCCCCCGGCGCCCGGAGGCGGGGCTTAGGTCTGCGCGGGTCCCACCCCGCGCAAGAAGGGGAAGGGTCTGGCCCCTCAAGAGTCAGCTCTGGCCCAAGGAGGGACCCCTAAAGGCCATCGCAGCGAGTCTCAGGGAAGGGTGTTGCGTGGAAAAAAAGGACTGTGTCCTTACTGTGGAGCGCGGGAGTGGAAACACACAAACAGTTCTCCCTCCGCTCCCAACTCGGGAGGGGTCGCTTTTAAAGCGCGGTTGGGAGTGGGGCTGGCGTTTAAGCTCAATCTTTGGGGCGCGGGGGGCGCCGTCCCTCGGGCGCGTGGGCAGCGGAGGCCTCCCATGCGGCCGCCCACCCCCTCAGAGCACCTGGTAGATGGGGTTGGGGTTTGCGCCCGCTGGGCACTGCGGGGCGGCGTCCGGGGAAGGGGTGGGGGCGCCGCGCTCCGCGTCGCTCTGGGCGGCGGCCTCCTGCGGTCCGGGAGACGACTCCGGCGGCGCCTCGGCCAGCAGGAGCGCGGGCGCCGTGGGGCTCTCGGTGGAGATGCGCTCCACGATGCTGGACAGGCAGTCGAGGCTCGACACCGCAGCACTCTTCCCGGGCCTGGGTTCTGCGCGGGGAGGGGTGGGTTAGTGGCGGCTGAGCCGCGGACAGGCCTCCCGCCTCCGGGCTCAGTGCTTGGGGGCAGACGGGAACCTGAGGACCCAGGGAGAGCACGGAGCGAAAAGGGAGTGGGCTGCACGCTTAGTATTTCATTCCCTGTACCGTCTCCCGGGATTAAGGGGAGGGGGAGGTCCAGATAGAGGGAAGCCGTGGCAGCTCAAAGCGGGTAACGTGGGAAGGAGGCGCAAATACGCACCGCTGGGCGCCTCGCTGTAGTAGGTGCCATCGTAGCAGTTCCGCCGCCGGGCACCGCTCGGGGGGCCGCTGTAGTCCATCTGCAAACGGCAAGGGCAAGGGCGACCGAGTCAGGCTCGGGGACCGCGGGGGGCCAGAGCATCACTCTCTGTAACCACCTGCCCCAACTCCCCATGTCTCCGCCACGAGATCTGGGCCCTGGCTGGGGGACAGGGGCGGACGGAGATTGTCTGCAATCTCCCGGGCCAACCAGCGCGTGGACAGTCGCCTAGGAGCATAAGTCTATTTTGTAAATAGGGATGAGTGCAGAAAAGCACAACTCCAGGTCGCTGCAGCAGAGCTCTAACAGCGCCCCCGGCCGGGTGGATCGCATTTGTCCCGTGCGCCCCCAGAGCATCAGGCCACCCCGGTGACGGCTGCTCAGGACACCAGGGTCCACTCCCCAGAAGGTTCCCGGCCCAAACCTCCCTCTGGAGGGCCAACTCCCCGCCTTGTGCAACGCGTCCCAGATACAGCAAGAGCTGCCCTCACTTCTCTAGCTCGGGGTCCTGGCCTTACCATGCCGTCGGAGCAGTTGGAGCGCGGGCTGGACGCGTCGGAGTCGCCGCTGTAGTGTTCGCCGCCACGGCCTGGGGGCAGCGGGCCAGGCGCGTAGAAGGCAGCGGCGGCACCAGGGGGCGCGGCGTCCTGGTCGCGCAGCAGCGCCTGCAGACCTTCGATGTAGCGAATCGCGTTGCGCAGGATCTCCACCTTGGGCAGCCGCTGGTTCGGGTTGCTGGACGTGCAGCGCTTGAGCGTCTCGAAAGCCTCGTTGACTTTGCTCAGGCGGCGCCGCTCGCGCATGGTGGCGGCCTTGCGGCGGTCGGCGTTGGTGGTCTTGCGCTTGCACGCTTTGCAGGCCCACAGCAGACAGCGGCCGGCCTGGTGGTGCCCGCTGGGAGCGCGCACATGCTCGTCCTCGCGCGCGCCTGGCGCAGGGTGCACGGCCGCAGGGAAGTGCGAGTGCTCCTCGGGCTTCAGGAGCGCGCCCACGTGCACGAGGCGCGGGTCCAGGTCCTCGAAGAAACGCAGGTCGGGGGAGTCGAAACACGGGTCATCGTAGAAATCATCCGCCGAGGCGAAGTTGCAGAGGGAGCCGTCGGGGCCGCTCAAGTCTACATCGCGGAGCGGCGGCGACAGCAGCTCCATATCCCGGCAGGGGGTGGCGCAGTCCCGGCTTCGCCAGGGGTTGCCCCAAACTTTCTGCCTCTCCGCAGCCCTGGCCGTGCGATGGTAAAGTACGGGGGCGTCTGAATGGACACCCGACTTTCCCCCCCTCCGCCGGGTCCTGTCGGGCCTGATGCGCCGTGAGGAAAGCGGCTGCAGCGCCCCGGGGCTTCCCCACCCCTAGCCTCACGCCAGGCGCCCGGGGCTATTTATCCCGTAGTAGCTAAAGGGCCCCAGAGCGGGAGCGGGCGGCTGGGGGCGGGGGCGCCCGAGGCCAATAGAAACGGGGTGGGGAGGAGCTTGGGATCCCCAGGGTGGCCGCTGGGGCAGGAGACTGGCCAGCCCCCTAGCCCTCGACCCCCGCGCGCGCTCCCGCCTCTCCCCGGGCTGGGAGCGAGGCAGAGGCTGGCAGCCCCACGCGGCTGCACTCGGCTCGCGGGCGCGCTCGCTCCAAACCTCCCCGCGCCGTCCGCGTCCGGCGCCCTCGGAAAATGTTGGCCGCGCGCGCCCAGCTCCAAGCTGACTTTGGGCTTCCCTCTGTCCTAGGATTTGTGGGGGACCCAGGTGCAGGGGATGAGTAGAACAGATCGCGAGGGATTTGGAGAGAGACCCGTGGCAGTGGGGCAGAGACACACTCAGAGCGGAGATAGTGAGACAGTGAGAGATACGGCCAAGAGATAGAGACCGAGCAGAAAGCTAGAGGCAGAAGCAGAGAAACCTGCGGCGAGACATAGAGTCCTGGGGGCGAACCGGAATCCCTGGGTGGCGCAGCAGTTTGGCGCCTGCCTTTGGCCCAGGGCGGGATCCTGGAGACCCGGGATCGAATCCCACGTCGGGCTCCCGGTGCATGGAGCCTGCTTCTCCCTCTGCCTGTGTCTCTGCCTCTCTCTCTCTCTCTCTGTGTGTGTGACTATCATAAATAAAAAAAAGGGGGGGGCGAACCTGAGATAAACTGGATGCGGCCGCCGGTCCTCGGCCAGTTCCCACCTGGGGAGTCGCTCAGAGGGCGGAGGGCCCAGCCCACCTTCCCCGCCCGCCCGCCTAGGAACAGAGCCGCATGGTGCAGAAGAGGAGGATGGCTGCTGACCCTTGGCGCCAATCTCGCCAAGCCCAGGTCCTGCCCCAGGCTGGAGGCAGGGAAGTGCACTCCTGCCCAGCTCGACCTGTGTGTTTCCGCAGCGGAGTGTCCAGTGCGGGGCTGGGTGGAGATGTGTCTTCAACTGGGAAGAAAACTGTCTGCTCCGGTTTTGCCTCCTTGTTGCGTGCAGCGCTGCACCAGCGAAGTTCACTGCGCAAAGGCCTGGAGCGTCGGGACTCAGTCTGGGAACCCCACATCAGAGTGGAATCTTTGAGAGTAGAGCTTGCAGACCAATGACCTAAGTCCGAATCTGGATCCCACAGTTTTCCTGTGTGATTTTTGCGGAAGTCACATCGCCTTCCAAGCCTCCCGTTTCCCCAGTTTGTAAATTTGGAGATAATAAGAGCGATTTCTTGGACCGATTGTGGTGGTGGTGAGAATCTAAAGACACCAAAAGATGTGGAGGTCCTCAGTCGGAGGTGCAAGGCTGTATTCTGGAGAAGGCTTGCTTCTGTCGCTGGCACAGACAGGAGTGTGTGCTCCCTGCGGGCTTCCCAGCTGTTGGCTGGGGTGCTGAGCCCTGAAAATGGCCCACGTAGTGTACAGAAGTGTTAGCTCCATTTCTTCCCAACGAGCCCACTGGAAAGACTGGGAATAGAAGGAGGAGGCAACCACCTCTTGGAATCTCTGGCTTCTTGCCACACCCTGGGGTACCCCACCCCCAGAACGCCCCTTAGCCTCTTCTTGAATCTCTAGTCCATGTCTTCCTATCAGCACTCTGGCTAGAGGTCTCCCTTGGACAGATACCCCTGCATGGGTCTCTCCTCCCAGCCCCTACAGATATGAGCAAGAATAATCATTATGCCTTTCCCACTAACTTCTGGAAGCTGTCCTAACTGGCTCCCTGGACCCTGAGAAGCCCTCCCTTCCTACCAAACCTAGCAGACTCTTCTGGAGTCCTGCCTTCACTTCCCTGCCACTTACAGTAGTGCTGAAGGTCCCCTTCCTGAAGTGCTCACCTCCCTTCACTCTATAACACCACTTTCATATATTCATTCAGTACATTTTACGGAGCATCCATTGTGTGCCAGGTATTGGTCTAGGTGTTGGGGGATACGACAGTGAATAAAACCAAGACTCTGCTCTTGTGATGTTTACCTTGTAGGGAGACAGATGTTAAACAAATAAGCCAGAAATATGTAATGTCAGGAAGTTTTAAGTTTTTTGAAGAAAAATAAAGCAAGGGAAAAGAGTGACGAAGATTATTTCTCTATAGGGAGTGGTCTGGAAGGTCTCTCTGAGCTGATTGCATTTGAGCAGAGAGCAGAATGAAGGGAGAGGAGAAGCAGATATCTAGAGTCAGAAGGAAAGGCATGTGCAAAGGTCCTGAGGCAGCACTGTATTTAAAGCACAGTAGGGAGGCTGGTGCGTCTGCAGCAGGATGAGCAAGTGGGAGACCGGTAGGAGATGGGGTCAGAGTGGGATGAAGGATTTGAAGTCGCTGGAGGGCTGAGTGGAAGAGAAGAATGTTATCATTTGACTTACATTTTAACAGGAGCCTACTGGTCATGGAGGGCAAAGGCAGACGCAGGAAGGCCATTAGGAGGCTATTGTAGTTATCCAAGTGACCGGTGACGGTGGTTTAGGTCTGGGTCCCAGCAGTGGACGTGGTGAAAAGTAGTTAAATTTCAAATATATTTTGAAGATGGAGCCAGCAAGATTTATTCATGAGGCAGGGAGACAAGAGAGGAACTGAGGGTGACCCTGGGGAAGAATGGAGTTGGGGAACAGCCGGTTTGCAGATTGCAGATCAAGAGTTCAAGTTGGGGCAAAATTTGAGATGAGTGTTCAACATCCAGCTGGAGACGTCAGGTAAGTGGGGGCTTTATGAGGGTGGGGTCCCAGGGGAGAGGTCTGGGCAGCGGGGAGCCCTGTCCACTGAGACACTGGAGTCTCCCTGTCCCCAGTGTCTTTATCCTGGACTAAGCTGCCACTCTGCCGGCCTGGATGGCCAGGAAGACCACCATGGCTCCCTGGCTGCTCTCCTCACTTCCACTCTTGCCACAGCATAACCTGTCCTCTGTGCAGCGGCCTGAGTAATCCTTTAACATGTGGATGAGATGATCTCCCTTTTCTGCTTTAAACTCCGGAAAACATGATGTGGTGAGCACTGGGTGTTACACACAACTGATAAATCGCTGAACGCTACATCTGAGACTAATAATGTACTGTATGTTGGCTAATTGAATTTAAATTAAAAAATAAAAAAGAGAAAAAAATAACTCTCTAAGAGCTTCTGCATTTAGAATGAAATCTCTAGGTCTGCAAGGTCCCGCACAAGCCATCTCTCTGATTTCATCTGGAGCCACCATCTTTTTTGATCACTCCATCCTAGTCTGAGCTCCTTTGCTGTCTTTCCACACTGAGAGCAGGATCTGGCCTCAGAGCCTTGGCACTTGCTGCTTAGAGCACCTCCCCGGCTCCTCCCATGATTGCTGCTTTTCTTATATCGGGTCTCAGCTCAAATGTGGCTTCCTGGGGATGTCTCTGACCATCTTCTCTAAGGTAGCTTCCCTCTTCACACGACCACTGTGTGATTATCTTCTTAATTCGCTCATTGATGGACGTAGCCCCAGGAAGGCAAAAACATTTTGTTCACTGTGGCATCTCCAGAAACCATCCCAGTGGCTGTCACATAGTAGGAACTTGATAAATGTGGAGTGAATGACAGGGTGGCCTCCTACCCTTTAAATCTCTATGCATATATTTGAATTTCTTGAAATATGTCATTAATGAGGATTGTTGTATTTCTTCTAAGCTAGACAGTCATGTACATGAATAAATATACAGGCTGGGTCACACTTGTTCTTCCTGGGCAAGACTCAGGGCCTATCTATTGAACAATTACACATGGCCTGGGACATTATCTTCTATCTATAGTGTACTATAGATTTGGCACTTAACTAGAAGCTTGAGTCTTTCCATTTGTCTTATACACTCACAATGAGAAATGCAAATAATTGTAATATTAGTGATTAGATTGAAACACATATTTCTTCCTACATGTGCCAGTGTCAGAAGCAGAATACCTGGCACACAGTAAGTTTCCAATAAACATTTGTTGGATGAATCAATTAGTGAGTCAAACCATCTGATTATAGTGTACCCTAAGATTTCCAGGTGAGCTCCTCAGATTGCTTATCTATGCAAATCTAAATTTTTTCCCCAAGCCTACGCAGGCAAGCGAACAAACAACCATAGAGATAAATTTAATACTAAGACTTAAAAGATTACAACTTTGCTTTTTGTGTTTTGCATTCATAAAAACCACTGTGGCATCACCATCAAGGTGCCTTTATGATAGGTACATGTTGTATGTTCAAACTTACCAAACACTTAATGTAGTATCACTTGTGGCTTGGAAATCTAAACTGTCTGGACTCCTGGGTGGCTCAGCGGTTGAGCGCCTGCCTTCGGCCCAGGGCGTGATCCTGGAGTCCCTGGATGGAGTCCCACATCGGGCTCCCTGCATGGAGCCTGCCTCTCTGCCTGTGTCTCTGCCTCTCTCTCTGTGTCTCTCATGAATAAATAAACAAAAATCTTTAAAAATAAAAAAAGAAATCCCAACTGCTCTAACAGTTTTAAACTTGATTTGTTGCTTCACCTTCTGCAGTAATTAGGAAGCGCACACAGCCTGGTGGCACACTGCCCCTTTTCTATTAGACTTCCAGGGAGGATTGAATTTGTTACGAGGCTCCTGCTGCTTGAAGAGTTTGGGAATCACCGGACTCAGTGGCTGTTACAGATCTTCCAGGCTGGGACCCAGGCCTGACTGGGGTCACTGTCCTTGTGACACCACATCTTTGGGGAGCAGTTTGCCAACACCACCATTCCATCTGCTGTTGAAAGAGCAGAGAGCGATGGATCTGCCCTAGGAACTGGTGCCCTTTTTCAGCCCTAGCGCTGGGTTGGGGCCAGGGAGGGGGAAAGGACAAATTTGGAAGCGGAAAGAGTCCAAACTCTTTTAGGTGTCGAGTCTAGTGAAGGGTGCCCTTGGGGACGCACGTGCTGGACTTGTTCTGGGAGAAGCCAGTGGTGATGGGCCAAGGGCCCTATGGCAGGGGGCATCCCCCAGCACCCCTCTCTCCAACTCAGGGCTGAGCAGACCGGTGGGCAAGTGCACACCTCACCCTCGCCCTTGGTTCTCTGGTCTCCACAAAGAGGAGCTCCTTTGGCAGCAGGTGGGAAGGGAGAGATCCCTAGGCTTTTCTCCCTCTACCCTTTCCATTCCACCCCCCTCAGCTCCCTTGCCTGCCTGCCTGGGGCTATAAATGGAGAGCTGGCCGTGGGCAGGAATGCAGGCCTGGCTGGGCCCCTCAGCGCTGCACCCACAGGGAGCGGCCGGCCCCAGGGCTCCCGGCAGCCCCTTTCTCTATATATATAGCCTCTGGAAACCCAATCCAGCCTGCACCTGCCCTGGTCTTCAAGCACCCTGCCCCTGCCCAGGCTGGACCTGTGGCCTCTCCCTCTCACTGGCATAGGCTGCATAGCTGGCTGGGAGTTGGGGGTGCCACAGGGCCACAGGGTGAAAACTTGTGCAGGCCAGGTGGGGCAGAGCCAGCCCCAGGTCCCCTCACTGGCCCCAGTCTTTCCCCTCCTGTCCCTGGATCCACCCTGAACTTTCCTACTCTGTCCTCTGCCAACCTTGCTCCCTGGCAAAGCCTGAATCTGCCTACCACTTGGGTATGAATCCTGCCCTGGGGCTGGTTTTGTTGGTCAGATGTGGCCCCGGAATCAGGGCCAGGGTCCCAGAGATTCTTCACAGAGGGCCACATATCCCACTCTGGGGGACTCCTCAGCCTTCCACTGTAAGCAGGGCTGGGAGCCCAGAAGATAAAGTGGAGTTTTTGAAAAGGACCCCCCAGGGATGGGGAGGAAACAGGGAGGCAACAGATGGTGTGTATACCACCCCCAGGCCCAGCATGCAGGCTGTGTCTATGTGGGCTCGAGTGTGCCCTGGGGCGGGGAGGGGGCCTATGCCTGCTGTCGTGGTCCACTCTGACTCCATCACTTATTCAACAAATATTCACGCTGTTCATGGTCTATGTCAGGTGCTGGGAATATAGCAGAGAACAAAATGGACAAAGCCCCTTGGGCTTGTGGAGCAGACGTTCTAAGAGGCAAGACCCACAGTAAATGATAGACACGCTAAGAAGTAAATTAGGAAGGTGAGACATGCAGAGGAAGAATCTTAAGCTTAAAGACACAGGTAGGTGCCAGGACAGGCCTGGTTGCAGAATTAGGGTGGTCAGGTTGACAAGGTGACAGGTGAGCAAAGGGGTAGAGGAAGCCTGGGATTGAGGCATGTGCCCATTTGGGACAGAAGGTTCCAGGCCGAGAGAACAAATCATCATTGAGCACCTTCTATGGCCATTGCCTCTGTCAGAGCAGGGAATTCTGCAGTGGACAAGACAGATTTGCTCCTGTTCTAGAATCTGTGGCTGTTGTCTGGGGCTGCAGGGGCTGAGTGCCCGGCGGGGAGCGGGGGCATGCGATGGGGTTGGAGGATGGCTTGGATGGGTGACTTGAGACTGCGGGGTGAGGTGAGGATGAGATGAGGTGCTTCATGCCTATGATGCTCTGTGCGCCCACAGAGCGGGGTGCAGGGCATGGGATGCGCCTGACCTGAGCTTGGCACTGCGGGAGGACCCCCGAGCCCTGCGGCCTACACAGCTTCCCCCGTCCCACGGGGCCCCACATGCCCACACACCTCACCTGCGCACTTCCCTCTCCGTGTCCACCTCTCACCACCAGGTCCTTCCCCAGGGATTGAGAAGCCAGGTGAGGGACATTATCAGGAGCCCAGACTGTTTGACAGAAGCAGGGAAAGCAGGGGCCAAATTAAGAATCACCCAATGGGGGATCCCTGGGTTGCTCAGCAGTTTAGTGCCTGCCTTTGGTCCAGGGCGTGATCCTGGAGTCCAGGGATGGAGTCCCGCATCAGGCTCCCTGCATGGAGCCTGCTTTTCCCTCTGCCTGTGTCTCTGCCCCCCCCCCCCGTATATATGTCTATCATGAATAAATAAATAAAATCTTTTAAAAAATCACCCAATGCCTGACTTCTTGAAAGAACCAAGGAGTCCATTCCCCCAGAGTCTCTCTCCCTCAAGCATATTCTTCCCATAATTAAAGAAAGCCTTTCTCTGGTCTTTGAGATCCCTGGGGTCTGAAATACAAACTTACTTATTTGGTTTGATTAAACAATACAAATAAGGTGATAATAGCTTAATGACCGGAAGTGTTCAGGGAGGTGGGGTTCATGAAGGTGCTCATTCCTCTCCCAGACTAAGGGCATTAGAATCTTGGGGTGAGAGAGCTGGCTACTGGAGAGCTCACCACCTCCCCTGAATAAACACTAAAAAACTTTATTTATTTATTTATTTATTTATTTATTTATTTATTTATTTATTTATTTAAACTTTTTTTTTTTTTTTTTTTTTTAATGTGAGTTTAACTTGCAGTGTGAGGAATTTAGGCAAGGTGCAAGAGATGCTATTGCCAAAGTACCAGATCTCCTCAAAGAGCACGTTGTCTTTTTTGTTTTGTTTTGTTTTAATCAATTTGCCAACATATAGTATAACACCCGGTGATGAGCTCTTTGTCTTTAAGCTAAGATGGCTTGGGCATAGGAAGAAGAATGGGAAGGCCTCTTAAAGTCACCTTCTACTTTACCCACCTGAGGATTTGTGAAAGGCCAGAGGATGCCCCCTCCCAGCCCCCCGTCTCCTCTGGCTGTGACACTCCCCAGGAGGCTGTGCCAAGTTCCAGCACCCAGGCCCGCCGTGGGACAGAAGAGTACCTTTCCTCGGAAGGCCTGCTTGCCCCCATTCCCACACCTCCGTGCCCTCCTGTAGTAGGTCACAGGCACGTGTGCCTCCTAACCCGTGGCTACTCCTCATACCACGTACACCTCCCGGCCTGTGTCCACCCCCGGCCCCGTGTCCACCTCACACTCCGTGTGCACCTCGTACTCTACGTCCACCTCTCACGCCATGTGCACCTCCCACTCCGTGTAACCCCACGTTCTGTTTGTTCCTCCCACCCCACACACACCCCACACACGAGTATATCTCACGTGTGGACACATCTGTGCTCTGCGGACCCCTCACACCATGTGCTCCTCACACACGTTACACATCGTATACCTCATACTCCACGTGTGCCTCACACATGTGCGTACTTCCCCGTGGACACCCCCTAAGGAACATGCCTCACACCTGTGTCCATACCACACCTGTGTCCCACACTACTCATATTCTGTGTCAGGCGTATCCACACCTTGGTCCCAGTGTGACCAGTTGCCTCCACCCCGTCCAGAAGGAAGACGCCGGGGGCATTGGCCGAGGCAACCACCTGCGCAGTTGCCAGTCTGAACTTTCTAAGCGCAATCTTCCTGCTTAGGGAGGGTCAGGCCTCCATGTCAGGGCTGCGGGAGGAGCAGCTCCCGGGTGACGGGGATGGCGCATGTGGCAGGATCCAGTGGGCAGCTGTGGGGGTCTGGGGAGGGGCCTCAGCTCCCCACCCCTTTCCCATTGCCTCCTTGCTGTCTAATCAGCCCACCTGCCAGCCTGGGGGGCTCCAAGGAGCTGGGATTAAGGCACACGCAGCCGTTGGGCTCCAGGGACAGACACCAGCTGCTGCCCCCAGCAGCTGCCCCAGCCACACGCCTCCGGGGGGAAGTTGGGAGCCTTGGGGAGGCCAGATTCTCTCTCCCAAACCTGCCCATCCCTGACCAGTGGCAGCCAGGACAGGAGTTTCCTGGCAGAGAGACGGAGGGCGGGGGCCTCATGACTGATACCCGGGCTGCCTGGGACATCTGCCTCTGTCCTACGTCCTGTCCTGCCACCTCCACGAAGTCCTCCTGGATTGCTGCTTCCACTCTGGTTTGGGAAAGTGATTTATGGCCCATGCGCCTCAACAGGTCTACCCTCTGACTATTCCTCAAGTTTCCTTAGTACCCGCTCTGTTCTCGGGGTTCAAGCTAGGTGTTGTGGACAGGACCCCTAGCCTCTGGGAGCTCTGCCGAGTGGGGAGTGGGAGACCCACGAGTGGGTCATCTCAGCACCCTGTGCGAATACCCGGAGCGGGCAACTACTCTCCTGTGGATCCCCGAGAGGCCCTCCCCAGGAGGGACCTGCTGATAACCTCCTTCTTGGGTACCGAAGGGTGAGCAGAGGCGCGCGGGGAACTGGGGGGAGGCACTCCAGGCTGGAGAAGGCATGACGAAGGCCGGAAGGCACAGCTACGTGCCGTAGGATGCTCCCGTGTGGCTGACACTGTGTCCAGGCTTCCTTTGGTCATCCGGGACCTGCTCAGACCCCGGAGGGGTACATGGGCTCTATCTGAAGGGGAGCTCACCAGCTTTCCAGGCAAGACCAGTTAAGTTGAGGGTAGAGGGTGGTGTGGGGAGGGATTGCAGGGGAAGGGCGGAAACCTTATAGGGTGGAGAGAGCCTGGACTGAGCCCAAAGACCAGTTCGCCGCCCTGGCTGGGCGCGGTCCCACCTCCCCCAGCCGGTCTGAGCCTCGCCTGGGTCCTGCTTTCTCCATGTGTTGGATGGAGGCCTCAGACCGGCTCCACTCCCACTCAGGTAGGGGCCTGCTTCTCCCTGACCTCCCAGGTCCCTGCTTCTCCCTGACCTCCCCGGTCCCTGCTTCTCCCTGACCTCCCAGGTCCCTGCTTCTCCCTGACCTCCCAGGTCCCTGCTTCTCCCTGACCTCCCAGCTCTCCCATGGGTCCCCCTTCTCGGCGTGGAGGGAGAGGCCTGTCCCTTCACCTGGGGCCACCTGGCCCAGCCCAGAAGCAGAAGCCTGGGTGAGCCCGAGGCCTAGCAGAGACGCAGAAGCCTGTTCCTCAGACGGGAAAGGCAGCTGAGCCGAGGGCCGGGCCCCGAGGAGCACCCGGGCACCAGGCATGCCGATGTCTTTGTCCTCTTCTGATGATGCAGCCTAATCTCTCCCAGGCCCCGTCTAAACCTGCCCTCGGAGCCCTTGGAGCCCTTGGAGCTGATCTTGCCTGACACCGAGAGTGCATCACAGTTCCTCAGGCTGTTTCCAGAGGTCTCTATTGGCCTTCGGGGCCTGAGCGACCTGGACTCGGATGCTGGCCCTGCCCCTTACCTAGCTTGGTAGCTTGGGTAAGTTACTTTCCCTCACTGAGTGTCACTTCTCCCAGTTGTAAAATGGGACTGGTCCCAGCACCTATTCTGGAGGATCGTAAGGATTCAATATGCCAAGGCATGCGGCGTACTTGTGCGGAGCCTGTCTCATGGTGCACAGTAGGAGCTTGGAGATTATTCTTGCCTTGTTTGTTCTCCTTCTGGATAGAAGCTAGGAGCAAGCAAGCTGTGGGTGGGGTGGGGCTGGGACACTGGGGGGCCCGGCCTGGCTATTCTGGGCTCTGGACCTCTTGGAAGTGGGGGCCCCGGTGAGGTGGCTGGAAGGGTGGGTAACCTTGAAGCCTGTGCAGTATTTGCAGCAGCAGGTGCCACTGCCTCCACTGTGCACACGGGCAGCCTGCCAGTCGCCCCCAAACAAAGCTTGGCCCAAGGGGAGCAGAGCTGACTGATGACAGATGCAGAGAGGCTGGTGCCTGCAGGGCCAGGGAGGGGGGCTGGGAGAGGCCAGAGAAGGCAGCTTTGTGGAAGGCATCCCCAGAGAAGGCTGAGGCCCAGCAGCGCCCACAGCTCAGTGGCCAGTGTCTCCTCCTTGCTCCAACACTAGGGACAATATGGATCTTCTTTGTATAGTGTAGAAATATGAGGCCCAGGCTTCTAAGCAAAGCCCAGGACTCACCTAAGCTTAGCTATGGAGGTGATAGGATGGGAATGTTGGTCTCTTGGCTCTACACCCCAGCCGATTCTAGGAAGCCCAGCCTTGGAAACAGGGGAATGGACTTGATGGGTTCTTGAGGTCCCTTTATATCCAGGATGAACCTGCCCTACCTCATACCCTTGAAGCAAGGACATCCCCAACTGTGGCAGGTGAAGGCAAATGGCAGGTCACCAGGGGCTGGGCTGATCTGGTTTATCTATGGTTAGGAGGTAGCCACCTCTACCTTGACAGAAGTCCTCCGACTCATCTGGCTCAGGGGTTGTGGGTCTCACCGTCCCTCCTTTGCTATTTTGGGATGGGAGCTCAGCGTAGGCTTGGCCAAGAACTAGGGATAAGAAGGGAAAGTGGGGAGAACATGGAAAGAAAGAGCCATCTGGTCTTGGGGCCTTGCTGGGCTCATCAAATTTGTTCTTGTCCATGCAGCCCCTCCCCTGCACCTTCTTCCCTTCCCAGCCAAACTTCCTTTTTCACTCTTTATTGTAAAGAATTCCAAACATTAGGAATAGACACAATAGTATAAGAAGCCCATTACCAGCTCTGACAGCCACTAACTGGTGTCTAAACCTGACCTGACCTGTTAACGTACTTCCTCCCCTCCTATTATTTTAAAACAAATTTCAGACATTATACCATTTCATGTGTGTATATTTGTGTATTTCTAAAACACAACTTTTTTAAAAAAAGATTTTATTTATTTATTCATGAGAGATGCAGAGAGAGAGGCAGAGACACAGGCAGAGGGAGAAGCAGGCTCCATGCAGGGGGTCCGATGTGGGACTTGATCCCGGGATCACGCCCTGGGTCAAAAACAGGTGCCAAACCGCTGAGCCACCCAGGGATCCCCAAACACACAACTTTTCTTAACATAAGTACAATACCATTAGAATACTAATAAAATTAACGGTATGTAATTCCTCATACAATCAAATATTCAATCAGTAATCAAATTTCCCATCATCTCATAAATATTCTTGTTTTTTTTGAATCAGGATCCAAATAGGGCCCACACTTTGTGATCATTAACCCGTCTTTTAAGTTCCTTCACATATAAAAGTTCCTCTTCCATATTTCTCTGCTTTGCAATTTATTTATTGAAAAAAAAAAATGAGGGATCCCTGGGTGGCGCAGCAGTTTGGCGCCTGCCTTTGGCCCAGGGTGCGATCCTGGAGACCCCGGATCGAATCCCACATCGGGCTCCCGGTGCATGGAGCCTGCTTCTCCCTCTGCCTGTGTCTCTGCCTCTCTCTCTCTCTCTATCATAAATAAATAAAAATTAAAAAAAAAAAAAGAAAAAAAAATAATTGTTTAAAAAAAAAAAAAAAGAAAAAAAATGAGTTCTTCGTCCTTCAGAGTTCTTACACTCTGGAGGTGTTTTGTTTTTTTTTAATTACATCTCAATGATGTAGTTGTGGGTTTTTTTCACTCTTGTTTTTCAACATACTGATATAATTTTTAGCTGGCAATAAGATCACCTAGCAGAAAGCCACATTTTCCGGATTCCCTTGTAGCTAGCTGTAGCCGTATGAGTAAGTTCTAGGCAATGTGGTATGAGTGGAAATGATTTGCACGTAACTTCTTGGTTATAACTTTTCTTCTTTCTTCCTGCTCATTAGTTGGAATGTGGGTGAATGGCAGGGCCTGGAGTAGCCATCAGTGGGAGAATGATGGGTCACCAAAGATGTCCATGTCCTAATCTCTAGAACCTATGGCTATCTTACCTTGGTGTGGCATAAAGGACTTTGTAGATGTGATTGATTAAGTTAAGGCTCTTGATGGAGAGATTATCCTGGATTATGTAGGTGAGCCCAATGTAATCAAAAGAGTCCTTAAAGGCAAAGAGGGAGGCCGGAGAGTCAGAGTCAGAAAAGAAAATGTGATTATAGAAATAGTGGTCAGAGCCATGGGGCCATGAGCCAAAGAAGAGGTAGCTTCTAGAATTGGGAAAAAGTAAGGAAAGAATTCTCCTCTAGAGCCCTTAGAAGGAGCACTGGTCTGCTAGTCCCTTGATCTTAGCTGTGTAAGACCCACTTCAGACTTCTGATCACCATAATTGTAAGATAATATGTATATGTTTTCTTTATTCATCTTTTTAAATTTAAGTATGAGGAACATACAGTGTTATATTGATTTCTGGTGTGAAATATAATGATTCAATAATTCGTACATTATCATTACTCAGTACTCAAGATTAGCGTATGTTGTTTTATTTTTTATTTATTTATTTTGTGTGTGTGTGTGTGTATGTTGTTTTAAACCAGTTTTGGTAAGTTGTTTCAGCAGCAAGAGGAAACTAATATCTCATCTTAGATCATGTGATGGTGGTTGCTTATTGACGATTACAGAACAAGAAGACAGAATGAACCTGGGTTCTGGTACTGTTAAGCTGCCATACAATACTTTGACTATCACCCGCTCCTGGAATGTCATGTAAGAAAGGAATGAAGTGCATTTTTAGGTGTCTTTGTTGTTACAGCAGCCTAACCTGTATCCTAATTAATATGTATACTATTATGTGTCTGGTAATGCCATATGCGCTGGGAAATGCCAGGCGTCAGGCATGTGGTTGAGTGTGGAAATTATGTGAAGGAAGCAAGAAGCATTTGTTGGGCTCAGATGACTTCTAGAAGGTTAAGTAAGGATTGTTCTCCTCATTTTGCCAAAAGGCCAAGAGGTTGGCAGATCTCCCTCAGGCAAACACATAGGGACCCTGAGACGGAAGTCGAGATAGTGGGGTAACCTTTAGGGAAGATGAGAAGTGAGAGGCACAGGGAAGGAAGCAGTGTAAGGGATGTGGGTAAGCCTGTGGACTCTGGGAGTCACGTTGCCCCCTGTCATACTCCTGACTCTGCCACTATCTATGTGACTTTGGCAAGTCACAAAGTCTCTCTCTAAGTCTCAGCTCTGAGTCTCTCAATCTCTCTGAGTCTCAGCTTCCACCTCTAACAAGTGAAGATATTAGCTTACAAAATTGAAGTACTGGATGTGAAGTAGGAGAATGCATGAAAAGTGGAGCCAAAGCACAGAGCTGGGAGCACAGCAAGGACTCAATAAACAGCACTATTTGAGGGTCTCACCTGTCCCAAACTCAATGGTCAGGCCCATCTATCGAATGTTAGAGAAGTCCAACACCCTTCAGTCTCTGCATTGCCAACCTTTAAGCCTGTCTCTCTCACACACTGGCATCTAGATTAGTTACAGCTGCCATTTAACAGGTCCAGCCTGAGAAAGGGAAGAACAAGGGGAAGGGTCTGCTTGGCCTTCCTCTCTGTTGTCCTACCTGAAGATGGAGACCGAGTTTGGCCTAATGGGGAGCAACTATCAGTAAAGGCATAGGATGCAGGCATAATCCTATTAAAGATGTTTCCTAAGGGCAGGTCTTTAATGGCTTACCTCTAATGGCTCTCAGGAGAAGGTGCCAGAAGGAATCACAGTTTTACTACTGGTTGCAAATAGTTCCCATTTGCTTAACTCACTCACGCACCCTTTCAACAAACCATGAGCTTTTGCTCTGGGCCCAGTTCTGGAAGATGTAGAAATGAACAAGCCTTGGTCTTTTCCTTCAAATCATTAAAGTTCGAGAGGGGAAGGCAAATGCTGAGACATTTTCTGATCCCAGAAGGCAGATAGAATTAATGCTAACTTGAGAGGGGTGATGCCGTGACAACGCTTGCACTGAACAAGAATGAGTGGTGGGAGGTCGCCATGAAACAATTTTTCTTGTTGGGAAGGGGGTCTCTCACAATCCTTTTAAACCTGCTCTTTAGCATAATAGCTCTTTTCTTGATCCTAGATGAAATGTTAGGCCATCTCACGACTTCTCTGGTCTCTTTAAGATAATGAAAAGTTCTACTATTATTTTGGGTTGTAAACTGTGGAAGAATCTAAAATGTCCCCCAAGATTTCTTCCCCTCCCCCAAGATTTCTTTCCCCCTCCCCCATCTGTCATGTACTACATTCTTAATAATCACCAGGACTATGGATTTGGTGGTTTTACTCCGATGAATAGGTTATGTTACATGACACAGTTGACCTTAAGATTTGGGGATTATTTGGGTGGTCCTGACCTAATCACACAAGCCGTTTAAAAGCAGAGCGTTTTCTCCAGTTTGTCACAAAGAAGGAAGTCAGAGATTCAAAGCATGAAAAGGATTTGACATGCTGTTGTTGCCTTGATGATAAGTTGGCCACATAGACAGGACCTGAGAGAGAATTCTAGGAGCTGAGGGTGACCTCCAGGCAGAAGCACCAAGAAAATTCAGAACTGAGTCATAAGACCATAAGGAACTGGATTCTCCCCAAAATTTGAGTGAGCATGAATGCTGATTTTTCTCCAGGGCCTCCAGATGAGAACTCAGCCCACTGACTTCTTAACTTCAGCCTCATGAGGCCCTGAACAGAGAGCCCAACCATGCCACTCCATACCTCTGACCTGAAGAACGAATGCTACTTCGTGGGTGTTGCTTCAAACCTCTATCTACGATCATCATGCTACGGGGCAATAGAAAACAAACACAAATACAATCTCAGTTCAGATTACAATGATCAAAACTCTTGTTCTGAGATGTGACTAAAGTAGAGACTTCTCCCCCTTGCTCTCCAGCTTGCATCTGCTCTGGGTAGGGCATCTGCAGTCAATGAAACTTGCTACACATTGTAGGGACAGCAGCAAGAGGTGAAGGGCAGGCAGGGCAGGAATGTACTTAGTTACAATATTCTAGTTAGCTGTGCTTTCCAGGCTTGAAAGCATTTTAAACCTTACTCTTCCCATCCTGGTGCTTTCTTCAGTGATTCTTCCTACTCTTGTTGCCTGGGACCCCTCCCTGCAACTCTGTTTCACTGATCTCTTCCAACTCTAGGTGTTCAATGGTCTACCTCTGGTTTCCTCCTACTGAGGCCCGCTGTTCTCTAGAAGGTCTCTAGGGCAATCTCTAAGTCACCCCATACTGGCTCCTTCTTATATGGCCCACCTATAATCCACAAAAGTACTCATGAATCCTTGCCCAGATATCAATGGGAAAGCAGCCTCCTACTCTGCAACTCCAGGTCATTTGGGTCATCTTCTCACTCTTCAGGTTTGGTATTCATGACTCAGAAGTCAACCAGCTATGTCCCCCAAACTGTAGGAGAGATGTGATAGGATCCCCATATGATATCCTTAAATCCTCTCTCTCTTGACTTGAGGTACAGGGGAAAACATTTCCCACCCCAAGGGGGAGTCTTCATAGCTCCAATAGTTCCCCCGCAAAAAAACATCCTCCCTCAAACCCCTAAGATAATATGCTCTAAGATAATTAGTTCTTAGCTACCTGGTTAGAAATGCTCACATCTTAGTTTGGGATCTTTCTTTAGAATGGTCCTCAGTAAGAATTTCCATAAGATCTTCAATGCAAGGAACTTAAAGTGGAGACAGAGGTAAAGGACTAATGAATACCTTGGCTGGAGTGAGGAGGAGAGGAGTGGGGAAGGTCTCACAGAGACAGACTTTGAGTTAAACACAGACGAACAGAGAAGGAAGGAAGAGCATTCTGAGCCTCCGGACCAGAACAGGCCAAAGCTGTGAGCTCTGAAAGGACATAGTTTTATAGGGATCTTCCAACCGAAGAATAGAAAGTTCATAACTTCTGAAATAAGACTTATGTTTGAGTCCCAGACCTGCCACTTACGGCTTTGTGATTTTGGACAGACTAGTTAACCACTCTGCACTTTTATTTCCGCATCTAAAAAGTGGTTTAGCACAACTAGGAAGCAACCAAGATGTCCTTTAGTCAATGAATGGATAAATAAACTGCAGCATATCCAGGCAATGGAATATTATTAAACTATCAAGCTATGAAAAGACCCAAGGAACCCTAAATGCATATTACTAAGTGAAAGAAGACAATCTGAAAATGCCATATACCGCATGATTCCAAATATAAGACATTTAGAAAAGGCAAAACTACAGAGACAGTAAAAAGATAAGTGGATACCAGGAGTTATGGGGTGTGTGTGTGGAGGAATCAATAGGCAGAGTACAGGATTTTTTAAAAGCAGTGGAACTATTCTATATGATACTTTAATGGTGGATATATTTCATCACACACGTGTCTAAACTCATAGAATGTGCATCATCAATAGTGAACCCTAAGGTACACTATGGGCTTTGGGTGATTGTGATATTTCAATGTAGGTTCATAGATTGTAACAAACGTACCAGTCTAGCACAGGATGTCAACAGTGGGGGAGATTGTGTGTATATGGGGACAGGTGATATACAGGAAATATTTGTACATTCTGCCCAGTTTTGCTGTGAATCTGAAACTGTTCTAAAAAATAGTCTATTTGAGGGGTGCCTGGGGTGGCTCAGTCAGTTAAGTATCTGACTCTTGATTTTGGTCAGGTCATGATCTCGGAGTCATGATCTCAGGGTTATGAAGATGAGCCCCTGGGGTCTGCTCAAGGTTTTTTCTGTCTCCCTCCGCCCTTCCTGCCCCCCTTGTGTTCATGCTCTAAATAAATAAATAAATAAATAAATAAATAAATAAATAAATAAATATTTTTAAAATAGTCTTGTTGTTTTTAAAAGGTGTGTGTCTATTATGTATCATGCTACGATAATGCTATGTAATGGTCCTTCCCCACACTCAGTGGACCCAAACAATAAGCATTTATTTAGTTTATGACTGTGTTATATGAGGTTGGCTATTTAGATTGGCTATTGAGGCTGGCTGTTCTCCTGGGCTCATGTGGGCAGCTGTTCTGGGCTCAGCTGGACTCACTCACATATTGTGGATGACTGGTTCTTGGCTGCTCCAGGCTAGCCTTGAGTGGGGCAACTGGGACAACTCAGCTCTTCTCCATGGGCCTCTCATTATCCAGCAGGCTAGCCTGGGCATGTTTTCACGGTGACAGCAGTGCTACAAAAATGCAAGCAGAAGCACACAAGCACTTTTTCAAACCTCTGCTTGAGTCACGTATATCACCCCTTGGGCCGCAACAAGTTACATGACTGAATTCAAAATTGAGGGGCAGAGAAATATGCCACTTGATGTGAAGAGTTGCAAAGTCATGTGGCAAAGGGCATGGACACAAGGAGGAGTAAAGAATTGGGTCCATTAGTATAATTAGTCTACCACAGAGGGCTAATAGTGCATTTAACCTCATAGGCTTGTTGCAAAGATTAGATGTGTTTTATATAGGCTCTTAATAGGAACTTATAAAAGTGCTTGGTCCCTCCTCACACAGGAATCTCAGGCTGTTTCTGGGACTTTTCAGATAGAGTAGAAGATACTAAGAATTGCTGGAGATATAACAGCGAAGGCCAACGCTTGATTTATGCTTTGCTCATCATGTATCCGCTCTTGTTGTTTCTTGGGTTTGTCTTCAGCCATAGAAGCACAATGTGACTGTTGGCAGATGCTTGCTCATCATTTACAGAGTTATGTTCATCTGAATAGATTCCTACCGAATGAGAGGAGTCGCTGAAAGCCCTTCAAACTGTTAGCTTCCTTCCTGCTGCGCAGACACACTCCCTGACGAGTGACAATGGGTTCTCCTCCAGGAAACTGTTCATGTACTGTCAGCGGGAATGTAAATTGGGGCAACCATTGTGGAAAAAGATGGAGATTCCTCAAAAAGTTAACAGTAGAAACGTCACACAATCCAGTCATTCCACCACCAGGCATTTAACCAAAGAAAATGAAAACACTAATTTGAAAAGATACCTGCTATCCTATGTTCATTGCAGCATTATTTCCAATAGCCAAGACATGGAGGCAACCTAAGGATCCATTGATAGATGAAGGGGTAAGGAGGATGTGGCACATACACAATGGACTCAGCTGAAATAAATGAACAAACAAAAACCAGACCCATAAATATGGAGAACAAACTGGTGGTTGCAGAGGGGAGAGGGCTGAGGGGGATGGGCAAAACGGGTGAAAAGGAGTGGGAAATACAGGCTTCTAGTTATGGAGTGAATGAGTCATGGGAATAGAAGGCACAGCATGAGGACTATAGTCAATGATATTGTAATAGTGCCGTATGGTGACAAACTGTAGGTACACTTGCAATGAGGGTAGCATAAGGTATAGAATCATTGAATCATTGTGTTGTACACTTGCAACTAATGTAACCTTGTGTACCTACTTCAACAAAAAAATGAAAATGGGTTCTTCTGTCTTTTGAGTGATAATGACGATGACAACAGTCATAACAATAATAGCTCCCACCTACTAAGGAGGCAAAATCTCATCTGATTCCCATGGTAACTCACCAAGGTCAGTACTACAGATGTTTTACAGCTGAGGTCGCTGAGGCTCAGAGAAGCCATGCAGCCAGCAAGTGGAAGAATTGGAACTTGAACCCAAGTCTCTCCAACTCCAAGGACACTACTCTCTGAATTGCTTCACTTTTCTTCCCTTAAAGTTCTTGTGTTTGTTCTGCTTGTCTCAGGTCAGGGGTCACTTGACATTTGTGTCACTTTTTGCTAGCCCGCGTCAGCCATTCTTCATGTGCTTCAAGGCACACACTGTCAGGCGACAGCAGTTCTGCAGTGAGGGGGTCATGATTAACGGAAGATTTTTCCAGATCTATCCGGGCAATGGACCCCCTCCCCCAATTGCAGGGCTGCCCTCTCTCTCCACCCAAAGTTATACTTAAAACCTCATTCTTTCCTTGAGGGCCAATGCCAGTTGGTCATTCCCAGGGACATCCTGAGATCTTGGCCAAAGCCAAGGTGCTGGAAGGGCCCTTCTCCCCGGACCCCAAGCTCCCATGGCTCATATCAAGGGGTCAATGAGAAGTAAGACTCCAGGAGGGAAGGGAAGGCCCCAAACCTCAGGCCTGAGTTAGAAGAAACCCGAGAAGGCCCCCGGAACAGCTGACTCTGGGCGCCACGTTTTGGAGGCAGCTGCCCCCTCCCCCACACTGGCTGTGCTGTGAGTCACGGGTTTTAAGCTGAGCACTCTGGGAGATTAACCAGCTTTGTGACCAGCTGCTGGAGGAGGATACTTGGCCGAAAGAAGCAGGATAAAGTTACCCTCTCAGAAGTTTATAGGAAGGCCCATAAATGCCCCCAACTGCTGTGGGGCCTGCGATCTGGGGCACTCCTGGATGCTTCCCCTGACCAGGTCTTCAATGGCTAGTCTCATCCCCCCACCCCACTTCTCACCTACCCAACAGGTTCTGCTAATCTGGCACCCTTTGAGAATGGACTCCATTTGGTTCCAAGAAGGGTCTTGGGCAATGGTCCTTCCTTCCCCGGATGACACACATTAGGAACAGAGCCTGGCCCTGAGTGAGTGGGAAGGGCCTGGCTCCTGCCTGGCTCAGGCCCAGGACAGAGGCTGGCGGGAAGTGCCTGGAGCAGAGTGGTGGGCTGCTGGCACATGGGCTGTCCCAGGCAGGGTGAAATGACAGGAAGAGTCCACCCTAGGGCCCCAGAATGCATCATGTTGAGAGGCTGAGAGGGAGCCCTGGGATGGGGAGTCAGGAGGCCTGGGTTCTAGCCTGCTTTTCCCACTGACCCTCTGGCTTTAGCTAGGGTCCTTACTCATTAAAAGGACTGGTGTAGACCAGTCCTTTTCAAATGGTTTTCTGTGGAGTCCTGGGCCATTCAGAAATGCTGCAGGGATCCCACAAATGCTGGATGAGAATTTCAGGCTAGTAGGATTCTCCAACTATCATATGCAACCCTCATCCTCCCATTTCACATGTCTGTATTTATCACTATCACTTTTTTTTCACAGATTAACTATCCATTCAGTCAATCATTATTCATTGAGTGTGTACCATGTGCCAGGCTCTGTTATAGTGGTGGAGGACAGTAGTAATCTTTATAAGCAATAAGAGTTACATATTTAAACTAATGAAATTAATTTATAATAGCAAAATGGCACCTCTTTCTGCTTTATATATCAAGGTTCACACAAGAACTTATCAGAGTAGGATTTCACTCCTAAAGAGGTTTGCCTTGGGATGATCTCCTGGGTACTTCCTGTCCACCTGACTCTATTCCCAAAGCCCTAACTGTCAGTTTCTTGGGGGGGAAGACCCAGGAAGGGACGAGGAGAAGCATCGTGGCTCCAGGGTAGCTGTTGAAAGGGGGGTTTCTCCACATGGTGGAGGGGGCACAGTCTGTGTGCCCTCTGTACTGGGGTCTGAAGGGTATGTGGGCAGGATGATGTGCTCTTGCAGCCTCTGCCCTAGATTTGAAGATGGGATGTCCAGGAAAGCCTGACCTGTGGAAACTCACAGCCCCACAAGTGCCATGACCAATGCCAGCCTCTGCCCTGTGCCAGGCATTTTACATACAACCCCTTAATCCTGGAGGCCAGATAGTATTAGCTATTAGCCACATTTTACAGATGAGGAAATGTAAGGACCCACTAGAGGTCAAGCCTGGGCTAAGTGCTGGGGCAGGGCACCAGTGGGTGGGAAGAGTGGGACAGGGCACCGTCTAGCTGAGGTAGTGTCATTCCATTCGCATTCCTCGATGCCTTCTCTGGGGCAACTGAGAAGACAGGACGGTCGTGGATTCCACAGCTCCTGCTCGATGTGGGGGGCAGGTGTATAACGTAGTCACCACCCAGGGTGAACAGAGCAACATCTGGGGTGGCCCTGGGAGACATGGACATGGAAAGAATCCTGGTCCTGCATCTAGCCTGGCTTTGCGAGGTGACCTTGGAGAAGAAATAAACGTCTCTGAATGTCTACTGCCTCATCGGAGAGATGGGGAGAATAACACCCACCTTTCAAGACTGATTTAGGATGAAGCAGATAATGCAAACACATCATCCAACGCTGTGTAAGGCGGACGACAAGCAGTCAGTAAATGGAAAATGTTATTATTAGCAATACTAAGCAGTGGGTGAGAAGGAGGAAGAGGAAGATTTTGGAACGTTGTCTCTCTCTGAGTCCTATTTGTGGCCAGAGCCTGGCCTGCTGTGGCCGGCCCCTCTCTCCAGCCCCGAGTCTGTCCAGGCACCTGCTGTGTGCCCTGGCATCTCCAGGCAGGGCCAGGGTGAGGCCAGGAGGGCGGGTAAGGACAGCTCAGCCCAGCTCCTCACTGCTAGGGATCCTGGGGAGGGGTGGGGGTGGAGGGGGGGAGCAGGGCTGCTCCTGGCAGCGTGGTTTCTCCCTGGAAGGAGACAGGGCATGTGTGGACACAGAGGAGTGAGTGGAGGCAGCGCTGGTCAGACCCTCCCACCTCTTCCAACTGCAGCCCCTAGCAGGCTTTTGCTAGTTGTTGGTGGACAAGGGTGGGGTCCCTGGCTCTGCTGGCCGGTGCCTGGACTCAGTGAGCGTTGCCTGCCACTTGCCCTGTGTCCAGACCTGCCTCTGTTCTCAGGGAGCTCCTAGCTCCCCGAGATGCAAATGACATTGGAGTAGCCCAAGCCAGGTGTGATCCAAGTCTCTGCAAGGAGAGGGAAGCGCAGGGTGGGGTGGGAGTGGGGAAGGCTGGCGGAGTGGCTCCGGTGCTCTAGGAAAGGGAGAAGCCTCTTTCCAGGCAGAAGGCACGGCAGGTAGGAGGGCCCAGAGGCTTACCTATGGCATAAGAACTCCCAATTCCAACCCAAGCTTCGTCCAGATCCAATTATTTTGGAGAAAACATGCCTCTTAAAGCAAGTCTGGGGGCCCTGAGCTGGGCTTGGGTTGGTGAGGTTCTTGAGGGGACAGGCCCAAGGTTAGGGAAGGAAGGAAGCAGGGACCTGAACTCCCCTCCCACTGTCTCCACTCAGCGCCAGAGATTTGGGGTCCTGCAGGGTACGGGGCTGAGACACTGTCACTGGGAAGTAGGCAGCCTGTTGGGGGGGCTTGTGCCCCCAAGGCTCCACCTACAGAGGGATACCCCCTAAGCACTACTCAAAGTGTGGAGGTGTCCCAGACAGTCTTGTCCAGAGACGCTCGGTCTTACAAGTACGCGTTCCGGTGACCGGCCACACGGCCAACGTCAGGTGATAACGGGGACTGTCCTGTTGGAGGTGTCCCCAGCCACCCCCAGGGACTCAGACCCCAGCGACACCATCCCAAGGTGACACAACCAACTGGCCCTCCCCTCCCCCACCCCCAGAGCCCTGACACGGGGCGGGGCGCCCTGCGGCCGCAGCAGCCCCCCTGGAGACCCTCCGGGGCGGGGCACGAGCGCACGCGGCCGCCGCACACCCGCGCACACGCCGGCGCGGCCCACGAGCCCACAGCCCCGGCGGCGGGAGCCAGTTGTCGGGCGGGGCCGCGCGGTCACACAGCATTAGCCCTGCGGCCGCCCCACCAGGTGCGGCCACTGCCCCTAATCCCCGGGCCTGGCCCGCTAAGCCCGGGCACCGCGACGCCACAGCTGGGGGCGGCCGGCCACGCGCCGCGCATCGCCGAGCCCCGGCCCCGCCCCGCCCCGCCTCCCCCGCCCCGCCCCGGCCCCCCGCGCTCCCACCCCCAGCGCCCCTCAGCTCCCCTCCGCGCCGTCCGCGGCCTCGGGGCCTCCCCCGCCGCACCCACCCCCGCGCCCTCCCGTCCGCGCCCCCGCCCCGCCTCCCCGGCCCCGGCCCCCCGCGCTCCCACCCCCGAGCGCCCCTTAGCACCCCTCTGCGCCGTCCGCGGGCTCGGCCCTGCACCCCGACCCCCCCCTCGGCCCCCGGTGCTCGCACCCCCGAGCGCCCCTTAGCACCCCTCCGCGCCGTCCGCGGGCTCGGCCCTGCACCCCGACCCCCCGCCCCGGCCCCGGCCCCCCGTGCTCGCACCCCCGAGCGCCCCTTAGCACCCCTCCGCGCCGCCCGCGGGCTCGGCCCCCCCAGCCCCCACCTCCGTCTCCGTCGGGGACTGCGCCGCCCAGACCCGCCCCGGGGCCACCCACCTGCCACCTCGGCGCCCCCCGCCCGCGCTCGGCCGGCCCCGCCTCCTCACCCCGCGGCCCTCACCTGCGCTGCCCTCTCCGCCGCGCAGGGCCCGGCTCCTCCGCTCCCCGGTTTCTAGAGGTCCCCGTCCGCCCCCCACCTCCCGTATTTACGGCCTCCACCTGCTCAGGCTGCTCGCGGGGCCTCCCTCCCTCCCGAGGGGCCCGACTTCAGTCCCATCCTCTGGCTGTCCTAGGGTCTGGGGAGGGGGGCATCCTGCGGCCTCTTTGAACCTCGGTTTTACTTGTCGGAAAACTCAAGCCGCGTGATTTAGATGACCTCTGAGCCCTTTTGCCTTTCCTTATCCCCGACATCAGCAAGGCCATGTTGCTCCAGTCATCTGTATGCTGCCGACAGATGAGTGCGGGAGGCCACCCGCTGGCCACGTGTCCCCACTCCATCTCATCCCATCACTTAGCTCTCAGGGTCTGCGCAGCGGGGAAGCCTTTTAGCCTCTGGTGTGGGGGTGGGTAGGAGAGGCCGGGGTGGAATCGGGTGTTTAGGTCTGGGTCAGAGCTGGCGGCCGCCTGTGGGGGGTCTCTGGCACCCTGGGATGTTCCCTGGAAGAGCGCGCCTCTGGGACTAGCCTGCTGGGGGTCCTGGCCTCGGGCACCGCCAGCGATGGTGCTGACGGACAGCCCCAGCAGGTGGGAGCCCGCTCGTCACCCCCGACAGCCCTGCCCACCTGTCACCCTCCTGCTCGGGTGACTGGCTGCCTGACCCACTGACCAACTTCCTGCTGCTCCCCTGTATGATCCCGGCTGCAGCGCCCTGCCCCCTTCCCTTCAGCTCTTCCCAACCACTTCCTAGCTCAGAGCACTCAGGCACACGAGTATCACAGTCACGCTGCTCACACGGGCACACGCACTAATACAGGGCGGCATGTACGCGTGCCCCACATCAGGGCCTGCTTCAAACTCCTACAAACTGAGCCAAGTTGCTTCTCCCCCGGTAGGAGAACATTGAACGGCCTTCTCTGTGCCAATGAGACCACATAGAAAAGACAAGGCATTGAGTCTGGGCGGACCTGACACCGGTCCGGCTTTGTGATACCCTAACTGTGATTTTGTCAGCCTCCCTACCCCCCAGGCTCTTCATCTGTTAAATGGAATGGATGATAAGTATCTATCTCATAGGACTGTTTGAAGAATCAAATGCAAACAATCCGCAGAAAGTTCCTAGGAAAATGTAAATCCAGGATACAGGTTAACTGATGATATTATTATCCAGCTGGATGAGGGATCCCTGGGTGGCACAGCGGTTTGGTGCCTGCCTTTGGCCCAGGGCGCAATCCTGGAGATCCAGGATCGAGTCCCATGTCAGGCTTCCGGTGCATGGAGCCTGCCTCTCCCTCTGCCTGTGTCTCTGCCTCTCTCTCTCTCTGTGACTATCATAAATAAATAAAAATTTTTTAAAAATTATCCAGCTGGACGGGGTGGGGGCTTGGGAGGCCCCTGGGCATCCTGTAGTTGATAATGTTCTTTTAATCAATGATTTCTGGCCATAATTGTTCAAACGGTTATAAGTCATCCTCATAGTATTTTTATTCCACTTTCTACAGGAATTAGGCTGTCAATTAGGAGATGAAATCAAGATACACCATTTCTACGGCATTACTTGGCTCCTGGTGATGATTGCTCCCTCTCTGCTATTTAAAAACCAAGAAAGCAGGGCAGCCCTGTGGCCCAGGAGTTTAGTGCCGCCTTCAGCTCAGGGCGTGATCCTGGAGACCCAGGATCAAGTCCCATGTCGGGCTCCCTGCAGGGATCCTGCTTCTCCCTCTGCCTGTGTCTCTGCCTCTCTCTCTCTGTCTCTCTCATAAAATCTTAAAAACAAAACAAAAACAAAAACAAAAACAAACAACAACAACAACAACAAAAAAAAAACAGAACAAAACAAGAAAGCACATGAGCCTAGACCTGAGTTGTTTAGTGAACTCTGGACTGAGCTGGAGTCACACATCATCCCTTCAGAATCTGTTCTAGGCCCTCTCCCCAGATCAGGATCCTTCAGAGTCTCAGGATCCACCTCCTTCTTTCTGGAAATAAGGCCAATGTCTGCCTCCTACAACAACTTGACCCCTCCTACTCCCCAGACTCCTCCAGGGACCACTGATAGCACTTCACCAGTCTTACTTCACATGTTCTTGGGCCTGAAGTGTGGGATTTCTTGGGGCCTGAGAAGAAGCAGAGCTCTGAGCTCTGGGAAGAAGATGCTCTCCTTCAGCATCTTCTCCAGTCGGCCGCAACCACACCTGATTCTGATGACATTCTTTGACAACATCTGAGAAATGAGTGAAGCAGCCTGAGGTTCATTGCTCCTCACTGGAGACAGTAGATGAAGAATGAAATTGGAGAGTTCTGTTCTCTGCCACCCGCAGCCCTGACAGACAGGAAGCCTTTGTTCTTTCTACTTCTTGTCCTAAACAAAACTCAAGAAATCCCATATTCTGCCTTTAGCATTGCCCAAGTCTCACTCCACATGGGTCCCTTCCCATTCTGACTCCCTTCTCTCAAACCCTCTCTGTGGTTTGTTCTCAGGTGTGTGTGTGCTAGGTATATTTGGATATATTCTTTTTTTTTTCTAAGATTTTCTTTATTTATTCATGAGAAACACAGAGAGTGGCAAAAACATAAGCAGAGGGAGAAGCAGGCTTCCTGCAGGGAACCTGATGTGGGACTCCATCCTAGGATCCCAGGATCACGACCTGAGCCAAAGGCAGAAGCTCAACCACTGAGTCACCCAAGTGCCCTTGGGTATGTTCTTCATTATAACTATTATAAAATATTGTCATCACTATTATAAACCTTCCTGTATTAGTTTTTTTTTTTTTTTTGGCTGTATAACAAATTACCCCAAAACTTAGCACCTTAAAACAACAAATTTTTATGATCCCACCATTTCTCTGGGTCAGGAATCCAGGAGCAGCTTGGCTATGACTCTGGCTCAGGGTCCCTGATAGGCTGTCATCAAGGTCTTGGCTGGGGCTGCAGTTATCTCGCTGTGTGACTAGGGGAGGATCCAGGTCCAGCTCACTTATGTGGCTGTTGGCAGGTCTCAGGTCCCCACTGGCTGTTGGCTGGAGACATTAGTTCTTTGCCATGTGGGCCTCCCCATGGGGCAACCCACAACATGGCAGCTGGCTTCTCTCAGAGCAAGTGAGCTAAGGGAGAGAGAGAGAGAGAGAGAGAGAGAGAGAGAGAATGTACCCCAAACAAAGGCACATCTTTTAAAAACCTAATGTTGGAAGTGGCATCCCATTACTGCTAATATTCACATTCAAAGGGAAGGGATTACATTATGCCAGGAGGCAGGGATTATTGGGAGCTGTTCTGGAGGCTGCATACTGCATTTTCCCTTGAGTTTCATCCTGTGCTATAGCACCCAGCACAGTGCCCTCAGTAGATATTTGTTGGAAGAATGAAAGCAGTTATCAGAAGAAACTCTGCAGAGGTCCTATTTTTTTATATTGTTCTTGGATACTACCCTCCCCCTACTTCACCCTTCAACTTTTCTTCTTCATAGGAATTATTTCAATTAAAAAATTTTAAAAATATATTACCTAACTAATAGATCTCCTTGTGGGAGCCTTTCTTCCCTCCCACTTTTTGAAATTTGCCTTCCAAAAACGGGGACAGGGTTGGGCTTTATCTCACACAGATAACCTCTATGACTATCACAAGCTCTAAAATGACTTGGCTATTTCTCTCTTCATTAAACAGGTCGTAGTAGTTTCAAAGAAACCATTCCCTATGTTACAACCTGCATGTGCTCCTCCTAGCACTTGTATTTACTTCCCACAGCTAAAGCTCCTGGAACTTTCCTGTCTTCCCAACTGAACAGGGACCTACCACAGGGTAGGGACAGTAAGCAAACACTCAAGTATTCACTGTGTGCCATGACTGGGCTAAGAACCAGGGAGACAAGAGGGTAATAACTCATGGAATTCCTCAGCACCTGAATGGAACAGATGCTCCTTCTGGGAGGTAAAATTGTTAGTAAGTCCACCCAAAAATAATTATCAGTTGCGGGAGGGGCCAAATTTCTAGGAATGGCTCCCACAATTCTATACCTAAATCCATGGAAACTGTAAATGTGATAAAACACCACTTCCCTGATTATGTTATATGGGACAGTTGACCCTAAAGAGAAGTGATTATCTGAGGGGGTCTAATGTAATCCCAGCAAAGAACTCTTTCATGATGGTGGTAGAAAAAGAAGTCAGAGAGATTGAAGCTTAGGAAGGACTCAATGTACCGAGTTGATTTGCTAGCTTAAAGATAGAGGATTGTATGAGAAGAAATGCAAGTAGCTTTAAGGTGTTGAGAGATAGCCAGCAAGGAACAGGGACCTCAGCCCTATAATCACAAGAACTAGATCCTGCCAACAAATTGTTGATTTGAGAAGCAGATTCTTAGAATGTCCCATGCCACCCTCCTATTGACAGCTTGATTTTGGTCTTAGAAAACCTTGAGATTAGAACCCAGCCAAGCCTACACAGACTCCTGATTTATAGAACAGTGAACTGATTAGTGAGTATTTTAAACTGTGGAATTCAATGTTTTTTGTTTTTTGTTTTTTTTTGCTATATTCACAAGGCTGTGGAGCCATCGTATTCTAATTCCAGGACATTTTGATCAACCACTCCCCCACACCTATATTCGGTAAGTAGTCACTCCCCATCCCCCACTTCTTTCTGACCCTGGCAATCATTAACCTACTTTTTGTATGTATGGGTTTGCGTATTCCGGACATTTCATATAAATGGGATCATACAGCTTGTGGCCTTTTATGTCAGGCCTTAGCATGTTTTCAAAGTTCATTAAAATTATAATATATATTCATACTTGGGTTCCTTTTTATGGCTAAATAATATCCCATTCTATGGATCTGACACATTATCTGTATCTGTCCATCAATCAATGGACATTTGAATTGTTTCTACTTTTTTGGCTATTATGAATAGAGTTGCAATGAATATTTGCAAACAGATTTCTGTGTGGACATTTTTAAAATTTTTTATTTATTTATTTGAGAGAGAGAGAGAGCACACCTGAGTAGGAGGAGGGACAGAAGGAGAGGGAGAGAGAATCTCAAGCAGGCTCCTCACTGAGCATGAAACCCAACTCAGGGCTCGATCCCATGACCCTGAGATCATGACATGAGCTGAAATCAAAAGTCAGATGCTTAACCAACTGAGCCACCCAGGCACCCCTGTCTGGACATATGTTTTAAATTCTCTTGCATAAATACCTAAGATTAGAATTTCTGGGTCACATGGTAACTCCATGTTTAACTTTTTGAGGAATGGCCAGATTATTTCCCAAAGTGAATGTACCCATTTACATTCCCCCTACAATGTATGGTGATTTCAATTTCTCCACATCCATGCCAACAATTCTTACATCTGTTTTTAAATTTTTTTAAATTAAAACCATTGTAGTGTGTATCTCATTGTGGATTTAATTTGCATTTCTCTAATGGCAATTGATGTTAAGTGGGTATTGTCTTAAGCCATAAGTTTGGGATCATTTGTTACGCACTATAAGAAAGCTAATACAGGTGATTTCTCATGCCAGGTAGCAAAATGTAAGTGGGGGAAAAGTTGGTGACAAAAAAGCCATTTAAGTTGAGTGGCCAAAGAAGTCTCCAAATGGCACTCTTATAGGACTGGCCATCATAGGTGGGATGACAGATATCGAAAGTTAAGGGATTGGACTAAATCAAGAACCAGGACAGTTACCCAGTTATGAAGGCAAGGTCAGAGTAGCAGGCATGAAGTGAACCTGAAGAATATCAGAAGTGAACTGCTTCCAGTTTGGGCCCATTTTGATTGGATCAGCCATAAGTTTGGCACCTCAGTGTGTGCAACATTAGTTTTAGCCACAAAGCCCTTGTAGCAGGACATCCAGATGAATGGGGACCCCATCATTGCCTAAATGGATCTCTGGACCAGTATTAAGACATGTTTCAATAGACTAGCCTTCACTTCCATAATATAGCCAGAGAGCTTTAAGGGACATTTCTTTCTCCTTTACCACCTGTACTCATTTATTCACTTATGTGTAGGCCATAGTCCATTCCAGGCATTTGGGTTATAGTAATGAACAAAATACCAATTACCTTTTGGGTGGGAGAGATGGCCAACAAGCATAAAGACAATAAGAAAGTGAATTATGTACCCCAAGAGTATTAGTGTTACTTATACAAAATGAAAAAGATTTGAGTAAAGGTGGTCAGGATGCTGGAGGACAGAAGCTTCGATTGCAGTCCAATGACCAGGGCAGATCTTGCTGAAAAGATGAGATCGAAGCAAAGACTTGAAGGTGATGTGGGATGACGATGGCAGATATCTAGCAGGAGAACACTCCAAGCAGAAGGAACAATTACAACAAAAGTTCTAAGCAGAAGCACATCCATCAGATTCAAGAAACAGCAAATGGTCAGTGTACCTGGAGCAGAGCAAAGGAAAGAGTAGCAGGAGATGAGGGTCAAGGGTTGATGGAACAAGATCACTTAAAGCCTTGTGGGCATTGCCAGGGCTTTGGCTTTTAGTCTGAATGAAATGGGAGCCTTGAAGAGTTGAGCAGAAGAGTAATGAGACTTAACTTGCATTTTTTTTAAAAAGATTTTATTTATTTATTTTAGAGAGAATGCACGTGTAAGCAAGGGGAGGTGCAGAAGGAGAGGGAGAGAGAAATTCAAGCAGATTCCACGCTGAGCACAGAGACCATCATGGGGCTCAATCCCATGACCCTGAGATCAGACCTGAGCTGAAATCAAGAGTCGGAAGCCTAACCAACTGAACCAACCAGGCACTCCCTAACTTGCATTTTTCAAAGGATTCCTCTAGTGGCCAGGCTGAGAACAGATGAGGTGGGGAGGTGCAATGAGGCAAAGGGTAGAGGCAAGGGGACTCATACAAAAGCTTTGGCAGGAATCAGGTGGAAGACAACTGTAGTTGGGTTCCCAGTGCTAACAGTGGAGGGACTAAGTAGTAGTCAGCTTTTTGATATAGTATTTGAAAGTAGAGTCCCTGGGATCTCATGACAGATTGGATATGGGAGTGGAGAGGGCAAACAAAGAGAAGACTCAAAGACAGTGTCGCAGTTTTGCCCTGAGCCATGTGAATGATGGAGTTGCCATAAGCTTAGGTGGGACAGGCTGTATGTAGAGCAAGTTTGTGGGAGATCGGGAATTCAGGTTTGGATAGGTTACATTTGAGGACTCAGTTGGATATCCAAGTGATGACATCAAGCAGACTGATAGATTTAAGAATTTGGAGTTTATTTGCAAGATATTGGCTGAAGATAGAAAGTTGATAGTCAAATAAAAAATAAATAAATAAATAAATAAATAACCCAGTTTAGCTTTTCAAAGTAAAAAAAAAAAAAAAGAAAGAAAGAAAGTTGATAGTCATCTGCATATAATGGTACTTAAAGCAAGACTGAAATACAAACATGGATGTTTTTGACATATAGGATTGTTTGTCTTCCCTCTGAACAGACCCATTTTCCTCATGCACATGAACCATTTCCATCCTGTTTCTGAGGGATAAGTCTCATCCTACTATGTCCCAGGGAAGTCTAAAAGGTAGTGTTGACTTCGCTGACTTAAAATCTCAAGTTTATCACTCTACTCTGATCACTGTGTCAGAAGCCACTGCATTATTCACCAGCCCCTCCTCCCAGGGGCCATCTCTGAAAAGCAGGGCAGCACCCCTACATTGCTCTTCTTTCTACATCATACAGTAGATGCCATACCACTTTTATTTGTCCATCATTCTCCCTTTTTTTCTTTTTTCCATTTTCAGTTTGTTGGTAGATTGGTGTTAGATTTGGAAGCTCTTGGTGTAGACTTCCAGACATTATCTGCGTAGGGAGTACTGGATTGTGTTTTTAAGTCAGAGAGTAATAGAATTTTTAAGGTCAATCCTGTAGATTATGCTCTTGGGGTAGGACAGCTGCCAAAGATGTCGGATAGCCCCTCAACACAGCGACTTGGGCTGTGTCCTGGAGTGAGGTGTTCCCTTGAGGTCTTGTCAGCTAACTACTCTCTGCCCTTCTTAGGGATGGACACACGTTGGTCAGAGTGGGTGTGGCATGTGAAAGGGATGGGATAAAGGGGTCAGGACATGATAAAGAAACTGATGCCTAGGCTCCATGCGCTGCATGATGCTGGTGTCCCCTCCTCTGGATTCTTACTTCCTTCTTCCCTCAGGCCTGGTTCTCCCTGCCTCCTCTTCCCTCTCCCCAGGCAGAAAGGGGGCCAATTCAGGGCCCTATGACTCAGGCGCAGGGTGGGGGAGGATGTTTTGGATGCCGCTCTGCTGACGCTGGTGCCCTCTGTTCTTACATCCTCCTTAATTTACTGCCTGAGGAGGGGGCCAGGGCTCTGGAGAGAGGATTAGATGGTCCACACTGATCTGAGGCAACAGCTGCTGGGCTGGCGGCCGAGGAGCGAGGAGTGAACAGGAGGTGGGGGAGGCTCATGCCTCCACCAAGGCCGGAAGGGAACAAGGCAAGCATCTGGATGTGGCCCTTAGGTGAGGTTTGCTCTGGGGAAAGCCACCCTTGGTCTGAGGGGTAGGGCTGCAAACCTTGACCAACCAATAAAATCAAATATGGGAGTCACACAGGAAAGCCCGGGAGCCATCTGGTCAACCACCTTGCCAGTTTCCTAGAGAAAACTAGGAAGTGTTTTTCTTTATCTTCCTGTAACCCAGGGTGGGGAAGACTAGCTCTGAGGCCTGGGGCCTAAAGGACCATCTTATCAAGCCTGAAGTAGCCACACAGTTGTGCATGAGGCTCTCTAAAGTCAAGGCTGCCCCACATCAGTTGGAGCAATTGGAGCAATACCTTACATCATTACAGCACTTTCTTCTCTCACTTGTCCATTCACTTGTTCCTTCTAAAGCAGAGGCAAATCAAATTGCTGCTTTCCCATTTGGCAGATGGGGAAACTGAGACCCACAGAAGTTCAGTGCCTTGCCCAGATCACACTTGGGGTCGGTGGTGTGGCTGTGATTAGAGCCCAGTGCTTGTAACTAAATCGCTTTGGCTCTTGAATGCCAGGACAACCATGTTGACATTTAGCACTGGAGGCCCCTCTCCCTCCCTCCAGTCTGTAACTGGCTAATGGAAAATATCCCAGGCATGGAAGCCATAAACCTGGACTCTGAATCAGTTAATGCCTTCTTCTGGGGACTTGGTTTTCCCATGTGCATAATGGGCAATATCTTGCATAGAACTATGACTATCCCTAAAAGCCCAAGGTATTGTCTTAATCAATGAAAGGAGAGGAGAGGTTTCCAGGATCATTAAAAAAGTTGCGGTGAACATTTGAGCTCTGGAGTCAGAATATTGGGGATCAAATATAATCTCTGCTACCTACTATTATTCTAGTAAGATTTTTTCCCCTTTGAATTCAATTACCTCATCTTCTGTAGATAAGGGACAATAACACCTACCAAAAATAGCTGTTATGAAGATTAAAAGCCAAGCATTATTCTTGGTGCACAGTAAATGCTAAATAAATTACAGAAAGAGTAATGGTGGTAGTAGATGTTGGGTGTAGATTTCTTGCTTGCTGATACATGTAGCCACTGAGGTTGGGCCATGAGATCCTGTGCTAGTAGACTGTTTAGGGCAGCAGTTCTCACCCCTGACCAATCAATCAGGATCACTGCATTGGGAACTGATGCTTAACAAGGTTCCTAGGTGACCTTGAGGATCACCCGAGGTTGGTAATCGCTATCTTAGGGGACCTGCTTTGATGGCGAGATAATTGACATATCAGTTGTTTGTAGGTAAACAGGTGCTCAGTCATTTAATAGTTTGAACACTCCCCGATTGGCACTTTCACTACTAATTAACTCCTAACTGGCCCTTCCTTCTCTGGGTCATGAGCAGGAATTCCCCACTGGGGGTTCCCAATTAATGAGGTTTAGTAAGCTTGGGGGCCCCTGGGAAGCAGGCAGGACTAATTATGCTCTACCCCCCAGCCCAGCCCCCTGGCCAAATCCTCTCCCTGTCCTTCATCAATCTTGTCCTAGCCTCCAGCTGGCTTGCATTAGCTCTGGTTTTCCAGCCCCCATGGCTGCGACTGTAGCTGAGAGGTTGAGCCGGTCCAGGCTGGATGGATCTGTCACCCGATCCTGGGTCTGTGCTGCAGCCAGTCCTGGAATCTGGGGCAATGTGATCCTGCCCTGCGGGAGCTCCTAGCCAGGCCAGGGACGCCATGGCGGGGTTCAGAAAATCCCAGCTATCCAGGGACCTCTGCCTAAGCCCCTAAGGATCACAACCACTGATTCTCAGAGCACCTCTGGTCTCAGCCCCTCACCTTAAAGAACAGGAAACTGGGGCCCAGAGAGGTGAGGGACCTTCCCGAGGCCACACAGCCTGTTCATTGCAGAGCCTCCAACAGAACTCTGATCCCTCTACTCCTAGCTTTTCCCCAACTTCTTCTGGAGAAGTTCTGTAGAACTATAGTATGGGTGATGGGGTGTGATTTGGGGGTTCCTATCCAGTCCTAGATTCCCAAGGCAGAGAATATCAGGGGAAGGAAGTTTTTGAACTAAAGCGCATGATCCTTTTAACTCAGATAAAATAAGACAAATTTTAGATCATTTGAAGTTGGAAATTTGAGGAATAGCAGGAATGAAAGTTTGGGAGCAATTGAAATAAGGGCAATAAATAAGTTTAAAATATCTTTTATAGACATCATACCACTTGTTAGCACAACTGAGGAACAGAAATGGTTGGATTTGACACATAGGAACACTCGCTTCTGGGATCTGAGTTTGCTTACTGTAATGTCCACCTAAAGGTATTGCTTTGCCTAAACGTATGGAAACCCAGACTACAAAATGGGAAATTTTGTAGAAGAAAGCTTGCATTTTTGTCTTCATTGGTCAAGGGAAAAATCAAGATGTTTCTTCAAGGATGGATCTTTCTCACGTTATTCCATTTTTTAAAGAATACCTGGATTTTACCAATCTTACTCAGACCTGCTTCTCTTGTACTTCCTAAATGGTTTAGACCAAGTATTTAGGACAAGAAGAGGCTCTGTTAAGGGTCTGAGGGTGAGGACACTAGGGGTCATATGACTATCTAGTCTTGGCTTTCAAAGTGTCAGGATGTCAGGCAGCTCTTGTCTAGAGAAGGTAAATGGCTCCCTTCCCTCAGCGACATCTCAGAGTCTGGATCTGAGGAAAAATGTCCCAGTCCTTTAATAAGAGGTACCATATGCTGAGAAAGCGCTTACTATGTTCCAAGGGCCCTGCACACCACTGCTTTACAAAGTAAGTATTTTTAACCTTATTACATACTTGAGAAAACTGAGCCTAAGATCAGCCAGGTGGCATACCTAAGGTTAATAACTTACATAGTGACAGGGCCAGGATTTGAACCCAACTTGTAGGATTCAGAAGCCAGTACATTTTTCTCCAATACCTTTTGGGTGGAAGTATGCAACATTATATCCTTCAGTTTGGGTGAGGTATGCTGGTTCACATTTCTTGCTCCGTTTGAGTTTATTTCCTTGTTACCCTCTCTCAGGGTTCATAAAATTGTTTAGGAAGGTTGCAGTGAGCACGTGTAGCCTGTGGTGTCTGCACCACAAGCCCCTGGACCACATCTGATTTTAGTCCCAGCCCCAGGGGACAGTCCTACATGAGCTCAGACTCACGCTCAATGTCCTACCTCAAGCAGGGCCAGTTTCTGAATTTTGATTCAGGTTTCTCCTCCATGCGGTAGGAGCTTGATCAGAGCTTGCAGACGCTGCCTTGAAGCACAGGGGAGTCAACTTCCCCAGAAACAATTTTCAACCAGTGAGGGAGGCAAACAATGGAAGACTAGTTCAGCTATCATCTGTCAAGTGGCTATTTCTGGGAGGCATCTGTACACTTCTCAGAGGTTCCAGGACAATTGAGCCCCCTATGCCTGTAGACCTCAAGGAAGCATGCCCTTGTCTTGGCATTTCCTATTCCCCTGGTTCACTCTTCCTACCTGCACGTCTGTGTCTTCAAGCCACCTCCTGAGTAGACCACTTCCATTAAATTCTTGCCGAGGACTCTGCTTTCAGGGTGACCCAAACCAAGACAGTGTGCCTGTGCCCGGAAGGTTGTGTGAATTGGAAGTAGCTCTGCAGGTGTGTATGTGTGGGGGGACCCAGTATGGCAGAATAGCAAGCAACTTTGAACAGAGAAGAAACTCCAAGGGACACAGCAGCCAGGACCTCCTTTCCTTCCCTGGAGATTCTCTACCTGTAGAATTTTTGGAGCTCCTGAGGTCTCTGACCCATGGGGAGGCATCATATGGCTTATGGGAGCCAGGAGAGATACGTGACCTTTTGAATTTGTGGGGTCATCACTTAATGGGGTATTGCTGGATGGAGCTGTCCCTGTCTCTAGTTAGGGCCATCCCTCAGCCCTTGGTGGTGGCTTTCCTAGGCTGTCACCAGTGGGGCTGTCTCAGGTTGGTACTACCTGACCACGGTGTCAATGAGCCAGTTTCATTAGTCACAGAGCACGGGTCTCACATGGGGGGTAGGGTGGGGGGTTGTTTTACCTGGTAATATCTTTGGAGCTGATATCCAGCCACATCCTAAGCCTCTGTATAAAAACAAAGGGGGAGCACTTAACCAGCTGGAAAAATCAATTTAAATGCTTACAGAGAAACAGTAAGGCCTGACACTGCCGCCTCATTTTCACGAGGTGAGTCACAAAAACGGTTGACCTCATGGCTCATCTATGAGTGAGGGAGCCCTGGCAGTCCTGGCGGGGAAGGCCTCCGACCTGTTTCCTGGAACCCTGATGCCAGGCAGAGGCCACAGAAGCCATCCGACATCAGGAAGTCAGACCACCTCTCCAAGGAGCAAGGACTGCCCCCCCGCCCCCAACCCAGAGGTTCAGGTCTAGCTGCGACTTCTTATCAGCCAGTTCAATGGAATAATCCCCTTTTCACAGTTACTGATTGGCCTCTTCTAGTACCCACGCCTCACAACATGAGCATGCTGCTGATCACTGGTCAAGCCCACTGTACTCTCCAAAATCTTGTTCTTTGTATTATTTGGGGACTCCCACCAGCCAGTCCGCTGAAAGGAGACTGCTTTTGCACACCTCACATCCAATTTACATTTGAAGGCTAGTTCCATCTCTTGATCATCTGATTTTATGCTGTTCTCATAGCACAAATTAAATATACATGCTTAAATATCCATGCTTCGTGCCTCTTCCCTGTCGTGTAGGGTGAAGAACAAAGGCTCGGTCATGGGTAAGATTGAGATTTAAATCCCAGCCCAGCCACTCATTAGCTTTATAACTGCAGACAGGGCTCTTTAGCTTCTGTACGTCTAACTGTGATAATGAAGAGCACTTGGAGTTAGATTGTTTGCTAGCTGTGTGATTTCGATTGGATTACTTAACTTCTCCGAGCCTCATTTCCTTCAGCTATAAAACAGGGATAGTAGTACGTACCTCAAAGACTTGTCGAGGGGATGAAATGAGATCCTGGATGTAAAGCATGTGGCACGTAAGTTCCCAATAAATGTTAGCTATTTCTGTTGCGTGTTTAGAGGGAACGGAACTTGCAGAACCATAAAGACCCAGCCCTGGTGGCTGAGGATTCAGTCCAGAGACCAGCAGCATGCAGTGAGTGCATCATGGATGCAGTTTTTCTCTTCCTGGGTGAAGGAAACCCCCAGTGTCTGGTCCTCCTGGGGCCTGTCCCTCAAGAGATGTGCCTCAGAGGTTTCCAGTGTGAGTTAGACACCCAGGAGGGGCAGGAGGAGGATGAAGAATGTTACATTAAGACCAGTGACTCTGAGAGACCTACGTGAGTCAGAGGTGGCAAGAGTATGGTTGTGGCTATTAAATATGCGATAGCAGTTAAAAATGAGCATAAAATCATTAGCAAAGAAAGAAATGCACACTTCTAGGATTCAAATATTGTATAAAGGATCTGGATTTGAACACACGACTACAGTAGCACGAGGTGCAACATTTATGACAGAAGAAGGAAGATCTCAGGTGTATTACTGAGCATCTTTGTGCTACTGCATCACTACAATTCCCTGTGGTTGCTCAGTAACACTCAGTAGTCATTCTCCTAGTCTTTAGTTGGTTAAACAGTTACAAGAACAAGATACGTTGTATTGATAAAAATTAAAACATCAGTGGGTTAAACAGAGGACACAAGAAATTGCTGTATTGGTCAAATTCAGCTTTTGGAATTTAGACTTTATTTTGTCAAAGAACGTTTCACCTGCATTTATTACTCTAAAATCTTAGGATTAAGCTCTACTATGCCTGGATTATTTTCCTATGCAAAAATAATATACATATATCTGGCAGTCTGTCGGAAAGCCCTATGAAAACTGGTCATTGCCTGCCCTTTGCCAGAAGAATCTGGAAGTTTGTGTCAACACTGGCAAGGATAAACAGCTGTGTCGGTGCTCGCTGCCTTTGAGACTTGGCTGCTTGTTATTGAAAGTATATAGAAATCTTTGTCAGAATCGTGTGTCAGGGATCAAAAAAAATGTTTTTTATACCTGCTGATATATATTTTCTGTTCTAAGTGGTTTGGGTTTGTGCCCTACAGCGTTTTTGCCTCAACCTTTGGGCCGTGGGGCTGGAGTGGAAAAAGAGGAGGAGATGATCAAAGAGAAAGCCCAATCAGACAGGAAAGGAACGGATGAGATAAGATCAGGGTGCTGCCTTAGCCCAGGGATACAGGGGCCAGGTAAGATACCCCAATAGGAACACTCATCCCCAACAAGTTTTGGAAAATACTGCAAGCAGTCAAGCTGTTGCTGCATTTTCTTCCAGTCCCACCTTCATGCTGCAAGAGGTGTCTAGACTGGTAGCCTGAAGCAGTCTTTGGGTGCTATGGGAGAGATCCAGAAGCATCTGGTAGCCTGAAGCAGTCTTTGGGTGTTATGAGAGAGATCCAGAATATGGTAAATGGAGGTGGCTGAGAATTGAGAATTGGGAGGTTTGCTGAATGTTGCCCTGCAGTGGAGGTGCAGGGACCCTGCCCCCATTGCACAGAGGTGGGAGGATTCTCATGACAAGAGGGAATAAGTAGGCAGCTCAAAGCTGAGGGCCCAGGTGGGAGTTGTATCTGAGTTTCCAGGGGTGGCAGCTGGAGCAAGAGGCCAGCAGCAGGGTGGGAGGCCATCTCCCAGAAGGCAATGGCCAAGGGGTCCGCCTGTCCCGAGAACACTGCAAGATATCCAGCCACAGATGCCTCCACAGGGTAAGGGAAGACAGAGGCTCCTGCCCAAAGGGGTTGAGCTCCCCTTCCCCCAGAGGAGCAGAAGCCATATGGCTCAGACTTGAGGTCCCCATCCTCCTCCTGTAATACTCAGGGAGCAGAGAGGGAGGGGTGCGCAGAGAGCCCCTGGAAGGGCTGAGAAGCTACAGCAGAGTTCACTCAGAGAGTGAGAGGTGATCTTACAAGAAGAGCTGGAGTGTAATTTCCCCCCACCTTTCTTTTAGAGACTTTGAAACAGGATAAAAAAAATATTTAGGGAACAATGAAGAAAAGCATATTTCTTTGCACGTCTGAATTGTAATGCATATAGTGTAATCCACTTACAAAAGTATACAGTGGCCAGTGGCATTGTGTCCTAAACGGCAATGTGAAACCAACTGCTTTAAATCACATTTCCTGCGTTGTAAAACTCTCTCGGATGAAAGGATAATAGTTTAAACATTTTTGTGTCATCTGCTCTGGAGCGTATGATGGTTTTCTGATCTGCAGATTCTTTACGGGAAAGGATTATAGTTCATCATTTTTCATCCTGTAATTGATACACTAACTGCCTATCGAGACCCAGATTTCAGAGGCAAAGTACAACTACTGGCTTTGTCTGCATATCTTACTCTAAAAAAATTAAAATGGGTGAAAAATCCAGTGTGGCAGACACACCAAAAGTGTAAAAGCAATTCTCAAGTGACCCTTCAGAAACATTATTGGTGCTGCTTTATGTAAAATCATTAAATGCCAACCTGGTGGAAAATTAAGACTGAATTTTCTGGGGTGCTTCCTATGAAGTATTACAACTTAAGTGCCTGCTTTCCTGTAGCATGTGCTACGGTTTGAACAATTTCTATCATTTCTGACTTTGGCAAAATGTTCTTCCTCCAAATCAAAACTAATTCAGTTACTTTCAGTAACTAAGCGTAGCACGGTTTATCAGTAAGTCTCAAATAGCTGGAACACCGCCCAGGCATTGCAAACTCAGTGTACCTTTTGTGATTTGCATAAAATTCTTCATAAGAACAGAGTATTTTTGATTGTTATATTGTCAAGAATTGTTTAATATTTTCAGGATTTTTTTCAGTATTTTTCCTGCCAGAAGGTCTTGTTATTACCAAAATATCTGCCGGGAAAGCCTACCCTTATAGTCGGCCAAGGCTCCTCCTTTAGGAAATGTGCTGACCAGGGCAGTGAAGACAACATGTGAAGAGAACCTCATAGGAGGGTAAGGTAGGAGAGAGCCACAGATAAAGAAATGCTCTTCCTAAGCCCTTAAAATATGCTGGACACTGAGCCAAGCTCTTATGAATAAATCACGGTCTTAAAAAAAACAACAACCATTTTTTGTTGTTGTTGAAGAATAATGTACAAAGAGACAAATATACATAAGTGTGCAGCTTGATTTTCATAAAATTTTTTCTAAGATGAGCATACCTGTGTATTTAGCCCCCAAACTGAGAAACAGTCCATGATAGCACTCCAGAGGCCTCCAATGTCCTCTCCTAATTACTTCTGACCCTCCCAAGGATAACTGCTATTCTGACTTCTAGCAACATGAATTTAGTCTGCCTTTAAAGAGTTTTTTATTCTGAAATAATCTTAGACTCACAACAAGTTGCTAAAATTGTACAGAGAGTGCTTGCATACCTTTTACCCAACTTCCCCTGGTGATACAGAACCATAGTACAGTATTGAAACCAGGAAATTGACGTAGGTACAATAATAGTAACTTAGTTATAGGTATTATCCAGCTCTTGCTAGTTTTTACATGCACTTGTTTTTTTTTTTTTTTTTGTTTTGTTTTGTTTTGTTTTTTTGGAGGGGAATATCATTCTATGAAGTTTTATCACATATATAGATTCATGTAATCACTGCTATAATCAGGATACAGAAATGTTCCATCAGTATGAAGAGTTTTACCTGGTCTTGAACTTTATCTAAATGGAATCATATGATGTAGTTTTATTCCTGGCTTCTTTCATTGAGCAGTATGTTTGCAAGATTTATTATTGTTGCTGTGTGTAGTTGTAATTTGTTTATTCTCGTTGTATTCCATTGTGTTGGTATCCTACAACTATTTTCTCTTCTACCATTGGTGGATATTTTGGTAGTTTCAATGCTTGTCTGTTATGAATGGTGCTGTTATGAACATTCTAGTAAATAATATGTAAGCATTTCTGCAGGATATAGGCTGAGGGGGGATTGCTGGGTCTTCCGTGCATGCTTATCTTTGATACGTACAGCAAGTCAATTTTCTAAAACAGTTCTTTTTTTTTTTTTCTAAAACAGTTCTACCAATTTACTTTCCCATTATCAGTTCTGAGTCCTGGTTTCCACATCCTTACCAAATCCTGGTAATTTCTGTCTTCTTCCTTTTAGCTATGCAGTGGTATGCATGTGGTGTGTGGTGACTTGACTTTGCATTTCCCTGTTGATTGGTGAGGTTAAGCACCACTTTATACATTTATTTATCACTTGGATGTTATTTTTGAGAAGCGCCTATTCAAGTCTTTTGCCCTTTTTAAAAATTGCATGGTCTTTTTTTCCCTTCTTGTTGATTTGTAAGAGTGTGGATATAGGTGCTTTGTTGGATATATGCATTGCATTCTCGTCACTCACTCTGTTGTTGTTGTTTTTTTAAATAAAAACTTTACTTTTTAGAGGAGTTTTGGGTTCTCAGAAAACCTGAATGGAAAGAACAGAGTTGCTATATACCTAGTGCCCCCACACCCACCCAGTCTCCCCTTTATCAACATCCTGTAGCAGAGTGCTACATTTGTTACAATCGATGAACTTATATTGACACATTGCTATCCTCCAAAGCCCATAGCTCCCATTAGGGTTCACTCTTGATGTATTTTCTGTGGATTTGGAAAAAATGTATAGTGACATGTCCACCAGGATAGTATAGACAATAGTTTCACTTCCCTAAAAATCCATGTACTCTATTCATTCCTCCCTTCCCCTGACCGCTTGGTCACCACTAATCTTGCTATTGTCTCCATAGTTTTGCCTTTTCCAGAAGGTCCATACAGTATGTGGCCTTTAAAGATGGGCTTCTTTCGCATAGTAATATACATTTAAGGTTTTCCCGTGTCTTGTCATGGCTGGACAGCACATATCTTTTTTTTTAGTGCTGAGTAATATTCCACTATCTGGATGTCCCACAGTTTATTTATCCATTCAGCTACTGATGGGCATCTTGGTTGCTTCCAACATTTTTTGGTGAATGAATAGGCTTCTATAAATACCCATGTGTAGTTTTTTGGTGTAGACATATGTTTTCAACTAATTGTAGTAAATACCAAGAAGTGTCATTGCTGGATTGTATGGTAAGAATATGTTCAGTTTTGGGGCTCCTGGGTGGCTCAGTTGGTTAAGTGTCCAACTCTTGATTTTGGCTCAGGTCAGGATCTCAGGGTGATGAGCCTCCCGTGTCAGGCTCTGTGCTCACGGGGAATCTGCTTGAAATTCTCTCTCTCCCTCTGCACCTCCCCCTTCTCATGGGCATGTGGTCTCTCTCTCTCTCTCTAAACAAACAAATAAAACCTATATATATATAGGTATAATATAAATATATATATATATAGGTATAAAAATATATATATATATATTTTTTTTTTTTAGTTTTGTAAGAAACCACCAAACTGTCTTCCAAAGTGGCTGTACAATCGTGCATTCCTATTACAAGGACTGAGAGTCCTTGTTGTGCCACACCCTTCCCAGCATTTGGTGTTTTCAGTGTTTGGGGTTTTGAACATTCTAATGGTAGGTAGTAGCATCTTACTATTGTTTTAATTTGTAACCCCCTAATGGCATATGATATACTGAGCATCCTTTCATATTCTTACTTGCTCTCTCTTTATCTTTGGTGAGGTTTCCATTCAGATCTGAATATTTGAATTGTTCATTTTCATGTTGTTGAGTTTTAAGAGTTCTTTGTATATTTTGGTAACAGTCCTTTATCAGATATGTCTTTTTTGCAAATATTTCCTCCCGGTCTGTAGCTTGCCTTCTCATTGTTTTCATGTGTTTCTTTTCTAGTCTCTTAATTGCACTTCTGATGAATAGACATTCTTAATCCTAATATGGTCTAACTTATTTAAAAACTCCCCTTTTGATTAGTGCTTTTTATGTTCTATTTAAAAAACTTACACCTATTTCAAAGTCATGTTCTATATTTTGCTTTAAAAGCTTTGGTGTCTTACTTTTCACATTTAGATTTGTCATCCAAATGGAATTGATTTTTATGTATAAAGTGAGATGGGGGCCAACACAGTTATTTTTTTCTCTGTGGATATGCAATTGACCCATTTATTGGAAAGATCATTATTTCTCTGTTGCACTGTAGTGACGTCTTTGCTCCAAACCAGGTATCCATGGATATGTGTCTATGTGTCTGTTCATATAGATCTATTTTATTCTTCACAACAACTCTTTGTGAGAGATGGGAGCTCTGGACTCAAAACTTGCTCAGGAATAGCTTTGTGAAGGTGACATAGACACTCTTTCTGCCCCCAAGGAGCTCACAAGGAAGCTTATCCAAGGAAGAAGAAGCCTAAGGAATGAAATTTAAGACCAGAGTTGCTCAACAGAGACCTGGCCTGAGAGACCTGGCTCACAGTGGGGAAACTTCTGTCATTGAGCTAACCCTATGGGCTTTGTAATCTGGCAGATTTGCATTTGAGTCTTTATTGTGTGGCTTTGAATGAGTTGATTGACTTCTTTGAGCCTTCTCTGTTTCCAAATGTGTGAGATGCAGATAATAATACCATTGTGACATCGAACTTGAGTGCCTCAGTTCCTGCTTCCTCTCTGCTTTTCCAATCTCCTTTGGGAAGCTCCTAAACCAGTGTCCTTGTGAGGCCAGGGGAATGGAGCATGTTTGGAAGGTCTGCCTCCTAGGGGAACCGGTTGCTTCTCATTCTTAAGTCTTCTGCTTTTGTCAGACTCTCTGCTCTCTTCTGAGACCATCTCCAGCATCCCCCACCACCCCCGGGGAACATGTTAAGCGCATGTGTTTCCAAAGCAGGCATGGGACACGGGCAGAGAAAGGTGTGGCAATCAGGGAACCCTCATATTTGGGGTTGACTCAGCAGTTCATCTATGTGGACAATCTTAGATGAGCTGCTTCCCTTCTCTGAGCCTTAGAGTCTTAACCACAGTGTCCCCAAGTCTTGGCGTTCATATTCTGTAACTTATTAATGAAATGTGACACCAATAACCCCTAGTTTGTGGCAAATTCCAGGGTACATTCCCAGAGATGCTGCAGAAAAGTTTCACCATGCTCTCAGGGCTTATCCTTTTTGAGAGAAGAACCAGGTAGTGTGATCGCTGCTTTTCCTTATTTGTCTCAAGGGCAGACTCAAAAATACAGAAATAGCTTTATGCCCAAAGATGTTTACCACAGTATTGCTTATGCCAGTGAAAACACCCAGTTTGGAAATAATTGCTCCACTTTATGCTCCATCTGGAGGCAGCCACACGGGTCCTCAAGATCCTAGATTTAGCACAGAGAAATGTAGTGTTGACTTGGTTTCAGGAAGCAGCCACAGTACTTGATATAGGATCATTTAGTCAAACATTAAATATTTCGATCACACATTATGTCCTGGCCTAAGGAATGGCTTTGTGAAGGTCACATAGACACTCTTTCTGCCCCCAAGGAGCTCACACTCTATCCAAGGAAGAAGAAGCCTAAGGAATGAAGTAGAAGCTGATGTACATGCTGCATTAGAGTCACTAGAAGGATGCCAGGAGAGCCCAGAGAAGAGAGAGTCATTTTTTTATGATCATGTCAGATGATCAGATGTCCTACATCCCTGGGACAGAGAATATCTCCTGGCACTTCTACTCCTCCCCTGCAATCTTCCAGAAGAGAGAGGAAGAGGCATGGAAGCCATGGAGGTTACTGAGATCGGAGAGAAGCCTTGTCCCAGGGCTATTTAGGAAGTAGAATCAGCACTCTGTGAGCTGAGTGGATGTGGGTGGGGTGGGTTGTGAGTCTCAGGTTCCTGACTGGCAGCCGTGTAGATGTGACACTTCTCCTGAGATGGGAAGCTCAGGAGGGGAGAAGTTGGTGGGAAGTTAAGGGCTGTGTTGGGTTTTAGCTGTCTAGGATGGGCAGTCAGGAGGCAGATGGGGGATAAATCAGGGGCTCAGGAAGAGAGTGAGGCTGGCAACATTGCTTTGGACCTCGTCAGCCTAGAGTTGCTGTTTAAAGACTTGGGAGGAGAAGACATATGTCAGGAGCGCGTGCTGAGAGAAGACGGAGGAGTCTACCTTTAAGGAAGGGACAGGAAGTCATGGAAAGGCAAATGAAGAAAAGCCAGTGAATGAAGAAAGCAAAGTGCAGTCAGAGGAGACCAGGAAAGCTCCTCTGGATGGAGCAAGAGGTTTGAGAAGGAGGCAGCTGCTAATCTGTCTTGAAATTCTGGGAGGTCTGGACAGTCGAGGAATGGGATGTGACGGGTCTTAAATTTAGCATGGAAGTGGTGGGAACAGGATAGTGTCTCTGCGGTGAGGAGACTGGACTCCACCATGCAAAGAGTTGGGGAGTTAAGTGGGCAAGCAGAGGACAGTGAAGGGAGTCAACTCTTTTGAGGAACATGGCTAGAAAGAGAAGGAAAGAAATAGGGCAGTGACTGGATATGGGGGGAGGTTGAGGGAGGGTTTGAAGCTGTGATGGTGGGCACAGCACTGTTTCCACCAACTTCCAGCTACTGAACAAGGTCACAGTCTGCATTGGGATCTTTCTTCCATGGGAAAGGGCCAGGGTCATCTGTCTGTTCTCTCTCCCTTTCTCTCCCTCTGTGTGTGTGTGTGTGTGTGTGTGTGTGTGTGTGTGTGTGTGTCTGTAGGCATGTGCACTCTTCTTACTTGGAGTAAGAAGCCACTGGGTTAGAGCTCTGGCTTCCCACCTGGTCTGGAGGCAGCCCTGGGGCAGCCCCAAGTTTCCCAAGGGATTGGGCCTGCATCCTTTTCTCCAAGATGAGGATGAGAAGTGGAAGGCAGGCTGTGGACCATCAGGATCTGTCAGCAGCCTCTGCAAGTCTGCCCACCATCTGGGTCCCATCACACAAGTGGGGCTTTTCCTACATTAATCTCTGATGAGCTTGGCCCGGCTTTCATTTCAAAAGGCTCTACTTCTTTTCTGTCTTCCACCAGCCCTTTCTTTACACCCCCTCCCCAAAACAGGACTAAAAATCATGCCTTCTCCCTTCCTTGGTTTCCCAACCCAGCTGGGGCCAGAGAAAGCTTTGAAATTGGAGCAAGGCTTGGGATGGGGAGGGAGGGGATACTGGTGTAGCTGGTGGGAAGGGGCTGGAGGAGGAAATGGTCAACAGAGTTCCCAAGCAAGGGGGAGAGAACAGAGATCTCTTGAGTGACCAACTCTGGCTCCTTGGGGTCTCTCCTTTCTCTCCCATTTCCCACCAAGTGTCTGTCCTTTACCCCAATCTTTTCTCTTCTTGTCCTGCCTCCCTAGGACAGGGACCATCTCCTGGCACTTCTACTTCTCCCCTGGGTGTCTCTATAGATGAGGGACAACTCTCTTAACCTATCAGGAAATGAGTTCCAACAAAGACTCGCCTATTATCACCTGCCTGAAAATGGACCATGAGCCAGGACTTTTGGGAACTTGATTTTCTATCTTCTTCCCTTCATGTTTGCCATATAGTACAAGAGATCAGTGTGGAATGGATGTGTGCCAAATGCAAAATGGGACACTGGACTAACCAGGATAGAGTTCAATGTATCTCAGAGTCTAGAAATCCTGGAATGTCAGAGCTAGGAGAGGTCTTGAGACATATAGTCCAGCTCAGTTGTATGTGGATGGATACTTCAGGACCAAGAAGAGAAGAGTGATCACACAGGGCCAGGATGAGAACCTGGCAGTGAGGCTCTCACTTATGGGTCTGCCTAGCATGGGATCCTGCAACTTCACTGATCATATGTGAAGGGCTAACTTGGAGTCATAGTCACTAGGGACCAGGATTGTCCTGAAAGTGTTTTGTGACAGATCCGGGCTCCCGAGATTGGCAATGAGGAGTGGCTGGGCGACAAAGTCAAGGACCAGTTTGTAAGAGGGTATGAGGGGAGGATAAGTGGCTAAGGATAAAAAGATAAGGTTAATGAGAGCCAATTCTTATTAGATTCTTGCCTGTGTTAGTCTCTTTCTGTTTGCATGAAGGGGGGATTCATTTAATAAGGAAGACATTATATGGGTAAAGGTTGGATTTGGTGACATGTAACAGAAAACCCAGCTCAAACTGGATCCAACAATAAAAGCATTTATTAACTCACATAACAAGAAGGTCAGAGATAAAGAGGGTCTCAGGACTGGTTGATTCAGCGTGTCATCAAGGATTCAGGGTCTTCTGTTTCTCAGCTTTGCCTTACTTTGTGTTATAAGGTGGCTGCTTTCTAGTTGTAAGATAGCTGCCAGTAGAAAAGGAGATTTTTCCCGTTTTATTCAGTTTAATGGGAAAGAGGAAAATAGTCTCTCCCCAGCCATGGAGTAGATCTCTTGAGTCTTTTCGGGCAACTTTGGGTCATCCCTGGACCAACAGCAGTTACCAAGAGCATGCATTCTATATACTGTACTAAAACAGTTTAAAAAAAAAAAAACTCCTCAATTTTTCTCAGGAATAAAACCCAGATTGTTAGGGGAAAAAAGAATGGAAAGCTTCAATGAACATGCTGAAGACAGAATCAGTGAACTAAACAATAGTGCCAAGGAATTCTCTCAAAATACAATGCAATTAGACAAAGAGGTGAAAAGCGTAAGATGGAAGTTAAAGTATAGGGAGCCTTAAGACTTCTAACATGTCTGGGATATAGGAAGCTGGAAAGAGCTTTGCTCATTGTTCCTACAGTAACAAAAAGAACAAGCTGGATAAATGGCAAAACCATATCATTTCTTGAACTGTCCGCAGTAGCCAAGGTTCCAAGAGGGCTCCCCGTGATCCCTACTTCCTGGTACAACTAATAACTAATAACCTATCAGATGGCAGAGGTGTCAGGGTAACCAAGCAGTGAAATCTAAGGAGATACAGGGCCCTCCAAGCAGAGACAGGGTGTGAGCATTTGCTTACCTACAGCAGAGTGTGAAAAGAGATCTAAGGGCCCATAGAAAGAGGTAGCAAGAATAGAGACAAATTTTTATTCATTTTTGTTACATCAGATGATTTTATGTTTTCTACTGAGGTGCAATTGACATGTAACATTATATTAGTTTCAGGTGTAGGACATAATGATTTGATATTTGCGTGTACTTCTAAATAATCACAATAACATCCATCAAAAAAAAATCCATCACCATACTACAGATTTTTTTTTCTTGTGATGAGAACTTTTAAGATATACCCTCTTAGCCACTTTCAGATATGCAATACAATATTATTAAGTATAGTCACCACGCTGTACTTTAGAGCAGCCCAACTGAAACGGTACCTGTTTGAAACTGTAACTTCAAGTTCTTTGTTGGTGTTGTATTGATCTTGTATCCTACAAACGTGCTAAATTCACTTGTTTCCTGATTCTTTGTTGATTGGGATTTTCTAACTAGACAATTATGTCATCTGGGAATGAGAGAGTTTTATTTTTTTTCTTTGCCAATCTGTATACCTTTTGTTTCTTTTTCTTGCCTTACTTCATTCAATAGAACTTACAGAACAATGTTGAGTAGAAGTGATGAGAAAAGGGGGCGCCTGGGTGGCTCAGTCAGTGAAGCGTGTGCCTTCGGCTCAGGTCATGATCCAGGAGTTCTAGGAGGAGTCCCACATGAGGCTCCCTGCTCAGTGGGGAGTCTGCTTCTCCCTGTGCCCCTCACCCAGGTTGTGCTCTCTCTTACTCGCTCACTCTCTCCCTCAAACAAACAAACAAACAAACAAACAAATAAATAAATAATTTAAAAAAAAGAAGTGATGAGAAAAGATATCCTAACTTTGTTCTCAAATTTAGGGGGACAGTATTTAATCTTTCATCACTGAGTTGGATACCACCTTGAGAATTTTTCTCAGGTGCCCTTTATTGGATTGAGGAAATTTCCTTCTAATCTTAGTTTTCTGAAAGTTTTTCTCATGAATAAATATTGAATTTTGCCTAAAGTTTTTTCTGCATTTATTGAGATCATATTATGTCTGTTCCTATTCATTTGTTGATAGTGATTTCCTCTGTTAGGTTGGTTTTCAGATGTTGAACTTTGCATACCTTGTATAAGCCCCACTTGGTCATGATATACTATTTTTTTCTATATTGCTAGATTTTTATTTTCTTAAAAATTTGGCATCTAATTCATGAGGAATGTTGGTCTGTAGTTTGTTTTTCTCATAATGACTTTTTCTGATTTCAGTGTCAGGGTAATACTGGCCATATAAAATGAATTGGGAAGTATTCCTTCCTCTTTAATTATCTGGAAGAGCTTGCATATAATTGGTATTATTTCTTCCTTAATATTTGGTGGTATTTTCCAGTGAAGCCATCTGATCCTGGAGTTTTCCTTGTTGGAAAGTTTTTAATTACTAATTGCATTTCTTTAATAGTATGGTGTTATTCAGATTGTCTAATTCTTCTTAATATTTGGTAGTTGATATGTTCAAAATTTTTTCCATTTTTAAAGTTATTAAAATTTATCAGAATTATGTTTTCACAATAATATCTTATTCTTCTTTAGTGTCTGTAAGGTCTGTAGTAATCTCCTTTTATTCATTCCTGATATTGATAATTTGTATAATCTCTCCTTTTTCTTAATCTGACTGGCTAGAAGTTTATCAATTTTTTTGATCTTGGCAAAGAACCACTTTGGATTTATTGATTTTTCTCTGTAACATTTTTCTTTTAAATTCCATTGATCTTTGCTCTTATCTTTATTATCTTTCTCCTTTTACTTGGTTTGGATTTAGTTTACTCTTCCTTTGTTGTTGTTTTTTTAGGTGAAAACTTAGATAATTGATTCAGAGTCTCCCTTCTATTCAAACATAAGCATTTAATGCTATAAATATTTGTCTGCATTGTACTTATATGCACCCCACTAATTGTAATATGTTGCATTTTAATTTTCATTCGATTCAAAATATTTTCTAATTTCTCTTGCAACTCCCTCTTTGACCAGTGAGTTATTAATAAATACATCATTTAAATTACAAATACTTGTGCTTTTCCCAGACATCTTTGTTAGTAATTTATAATTTAATTCTGTTTGGCATGGGAACATACTTTATATAATTTTAATTTTTAAAACAATTTCTTGAGGTTTGATTAATGACCCAGAATATATTCTTTTTTGATGAATGCTTCATGTACACTTGAGAAGAATGTGTACTCTGCTGTTGGTGGGTGGAGTTTTCTTTAAATGCCAGTTGGTCAGTTCGATTAGTAGTATTATTCAGATTCTATATCTTTTTACTGATTTGCTGTCTACTTATTGTATCTATTACTGAGGGAAGAGTCCTGGTGTCTCCAACTGTAATTGTGAGTTTATTTTTCTTTTTAGTTTCATTTTATATTTCATCTGCATTGTTAAATTTATGGGAATTCAGTTGTTCATAATGGTATTTCATTATCCTTTGGTGTCCATAGGATCCGTATTGATGCCTCTTTATTAAATACTGATATTGATAATTTATTCCTCTGTCTTTTCTGGATTAATTAGGCTAGAGGTATATCAATTTTATTAAGCTTCTCTAAAAAACAAGACTTTCATTTTAACGCCTTTCCTCTATTATTTATTCTCTATTGTTTTCTATTTTATCCAATCCAACTTTATTATTTTTCCATGCTTACATTTACTTTGTCCCCTCCCCACAAAGCCTCCTGATAAGGATGGTACAAGGATGTGTTTTTTTTCTTACATTTAGCTTGAATTTAATTTTTCTTTTCTTTTTCTAGTTTCTTAGGAGAATTAAGATCGATTTGAGGTATTTCTTCTTTTTTATTTTTTTATTTTTTTTGTTTCTTCTTTTTTAATGTAGGCAATTAATGCTATAATTTTCCCTCTACATAGTGCTTTAGATATGTCCCATAAATTTTGATGTTTTAAGTTTTAACTTCCAATCACTGTTAATTTAAAAAAATGTTTTCTTTGACCCATGGATAATTTAGAAGTGTTTTGTTTCTGGATATTTGGAGATTTTTCAGAAAACTCTTTCTGTTAATTATTTCTAACAATTCCATTGTGTTAAGAGAAAATGCTTTTTATGTTAGTATTCTTTTAAATTTATTTAGTCTTGTTTTAAGGCTCAGAGTATGGTTTGTCTTTGCAAATATTCCATGTCCACTTGAAAAGAATGAGTATTCTGCTCTTTTTGGGTCGAGTGCTTTATAAATGTAAATTAAGTCCAGTTGTTGATACTATTGTTCAAATCTATTATAAAGCCTTACTGATTTTCTGTCTACTTGTTCTTTGTATCATTAATAGAAGGTGTTGAAATCTTCAACTATAATTATATATATTTTTTGCTTTATATATTTTGGAGCTCTGTTATTAAGTACATACAAATTATTGATTATTAGGTTTTCTTGATGAATTGACTCATCATTAAATGTTCTTTTAAAAAACTTCTAGCTGGCAGCCCCGGTGGCTCAGCGGTTTAGCGCTGCCTTCAGCCCAGGGTGGGATCCTGGGATCAAGTCCCATGTCAGCCTCCCTGCATGGAGCTTACTGCTCCCTCTACCTGTGTCTCTGCCTCTCTCTCTCTCTCTCTCTCTCTGTCTTTCATGAATGAATAAATAAAATCTTAAAAAATAAATAAAAAATAAAAACTTCTAGTGATATTCCTGGGGCACCTGGGTGGCTTGGTTGATTAAGCATCTGCTTTAGGTTCAGGTCATGATCTCAGGGTCCTGGGATGCTCCCCTGCTCAGCTGCCAGTCTGCTTCTCCCTCTCTCTCTCCCTCTCCTCCCCACTAGTGCTGTTTCTCTCTCTGTCTCAAATAAATAAATAAGATCTTTTAAAAACTTCTAATGATATTCCTTGCTCCAAAGTCCACTCTGTCTGAAATTAATATATTTGCTTTAGCTCTCTTATGACTAATGTTTACATAAAGTTTCTTTTTCTATCCTCTTCCTTTTTAACCTACAAGTCTCTGTATATTTGAAGTGTTTCTGGGGTGCCTGGCTGGCTCAGTTGATTAAGCATCTGCTTTAGGCTCAGGTCATGATCTCAGGGTCCTGAGCAGGCTCCCCTGCTCAGCTGGCAGTCTGCTTCTCCCTCACCCTCTACCCCTCCCCCTGCTCATGCTCTCTTACCTGGGCTGTCTCTGTCTCTCTCTCTGACATAAATAGATAAAATCTTTTTTAAAAAGTATTTCTTGTAGGCATTATAATTGAGTCATTTAAGAAAAGTATCTTCAATCTTTTTTATTAGATTGTTGAGACCATTTTTAATATTACGTAATAATTTGATGTAATAATATAACAGTTCGGGATCCCTGGGTGGCGCAGCGGTTTAGCGCCTGCCTTTGGCCCAGGGCGCGATCCTGGAGACCCGGGATCGGATCCCACGTCGGGCTCCCGGTGCATGGAGCCTGTTTCTCCCTCTGCCTGTGTCTCTGCCTCTCTCGCTCTCTCTGTGTGACTATCATAAATAAATAAATAAAAATTATTAAAAAAAAAAATAATAATAATATAACAGTTCTAATCTATTATCTGCTTATTTGTTTTGTATTTATTCTATTATCCTGCCTCTTTTTTCTTATTTTTCTTGTCTCCTGTCTTTTTTTTAATTAATTATATTTTTTGTTTCAGTTTATCTCTACCACTATTATATTAGCTACAACTTTTGTTTTAGTTATTTTAAAATGATTTAGAATAAGCATACTTAATTTATCTTTATCACATGACATTTTGACTTCAAAAATGTTATACCATTTTATATATAATAGACAACAGTATATTATGCAAAATTACAACAGTTAAATTCTATTCTATCTATTGTGTTATTTATCATATATTATACTTTTATTTATATAATTTACCATTAGAAATATTGTTATTTTTTGTTTTAAACAGTGAGTTTAAAAAGAAATCTTCACTGAGATATAATTTACACAATATAAAATTTGCCCATTGTAAGTTTCCATGAATTTTAGTAAATTTACACAGTTGCGAATCATTAATACAATCGGTTTTTAAATACTTTCACGACCTTAAAGGTCTCTCTTGTGCATTTACAGTCAACTCCACTCCCATTCCAAGCATGGTTCTGATTTCTGTCTCTACATTTTTTACTTTTCTAGAAATTTCATATAAATGGAATCATACAATATATAGTTTTATGGATTTGGCATTTCATACTTTGCACTTTTTTTCAGGCTCATCCATATTTTTGTATGTATCAATAGTTCATTTCTTTCTTTTATTCTTGGGTAGCAGTCCGTTATATGTGCATATCATATTTAGTTTATTAATTCATCTGTTGATGAACATTTGTGTTACTGGTTTGGAGCCATTGAAATGGTTTGGAGCCATTATGTATAATGCTATTATGAACTTTTGTATACAGTCTTTAGGGGACATAAGTTTTCATTTCCCTTGTTATCTAAGGATAGACTTTCTGGGTCCTACAGAAGTGTATATTTAACTTTTTAAGTAACTCACACTGATTTCTAAAGTGACTGTACTGTTTTACATTCTCACCATCAATGTATGAGGATCCCATTTATCTACATTCTCAAAACTTGATGGGTCAGTCTTTTAGGAGTAGACAGTCTAGAGGATATAATAGTGTTATCTTATTATGGTTTTAAATTCGATTTCTCTAATAACTAATGATATTGGGAAACTTTTTATATACTTATTTACCATCATATATCTTATTTGGTGAGGCGTCAGCTCAAATTTTGCTTATGTTCTAGTTGGGTTTTTTGACTTCTTACTATTGTGTGGTTATATATCTGGACTCCCTATTGTAATCCATTCATCTGTCTGTATATCCTTAGGTTCATACCACATCGTCTTGTCTGTAGCTTTACAGTAAGTTATGAATAAAGGTAGTGTAAGTTCTCTAGCTTTGTGCTTTTCCAGATTGTTTTGGATATTCTAGGTCCTTTATATTTCTATATACATTTTAGCACCAGTTTGTTACTTTCTACAAAACAAGCTTGCTGGGATGTTGATGAGGATTTCAATGAATATATAGATTAACTTAGGGGAAATTGCCATCTTAACGATTTCCTTTGTGGGATGAATTTTAATTATAAATTCAGTTTTTTACTTGATACACAATTTAATGTATTTTCTATTCTTAAGTCAGTTTTGATAGTTTATATCTTCTTCAGAATTTTTTCACTTTATTTGCTTAGATTTTTGGCATAAAGTTATTCATAATATTCCCTTATAATTCTGTAGGATTTTTGTGATATCCTCTCTTTCATTCATTCCTGATTTGGGTAATTTGTGTGTTCTCCCCTATTCTTGGTCAGTCTGGCTAAAAGTTTGTCAGTTTTGCTGATCTCTTCAAAGAATTAATTTCTGGCTTTATCTTTGCTATTGTTTTTCTTTTTTCTATTTCATCAGTTTCTGTTCTGATTTTTATTATTAACATCCTTCTGCTTGCTTGGAATTTGATTCAGGCTTTATTTTTTGGCCTTCTGAGGTGAAAACTTAAAATTATTGATTTTGAATCTTCCTTTTCATTTTATATTATTGTATTTTTTTAAAGATTCTATTTATTTATTCATCAGAGACACAAAAAGAGGCAGAGACATAGGCAGAAGGAAAAGCAGGCTCCCTATGGGAGCCCGATATGGAACTCGATCCCAGGACCCTGGGATCATGCCTTAAGCTGAAGACAAACGCTCAATTGCTGAGCAACCCAGGCGTCTCTCTTTCTTCCTTTTTAATATGTATTTAAAGCTATACTTTTTCTTTTAAGGACTTTAGCTGCATCCTACATTTTTAATATGTTTTCATTTTCATTTAGTTCAAGGTATTTTCAATTTCACTTAAGATTTTTCTGTATTTTATGTAGAAATATGTTGTTTAATTTCCAAATATTTGGAGATTTTCTAGATTTCTTCCTTTGGTTGATTTCTGACTTAAATCCATGGTGATTGGGGAACATATTTTGTATGACTGCATTTCTTTTAAATTTAGTGAGACTCATTTAATAATATAACATATTGTCTATTCTGGAGAATGACCCATTTGAGTTTGAAAAGTTTATTTTGTTGTTGAGTGGAGTATTCTATGTGTCATTTAGGTCTAGTTGGTTAAGAATGTTTTTCAAGTGATCTATATCATTGCTGACTTTCTGGTATACATTTTTTTGTATGACATATATTTTTGTTCTCTTGTGTTTATACCTAGGAGTAAAATTGCTGAATCATATGGAAACCCTATGATTAATATTTTGAGAAACTACCAGGCTGTTTTCCAAAAGTTGTATCATTTTATATTCCCATCAGCAATGCATGAGGGTTTCAATTTTTCTTCATCCTCTCCAACACTTGTTATTATGTGGCTTTTTGATTATAGCCATTCTAGTGGATATATAAGTGATATCTCCTGTGTATTTTATGTGCATATCCTGATGGCTAATGATGTTGATCATGTTTTGGTGTGCTTATTGAACATTTGCACATCTTCTTTGGAGATTCAGATTCTTCTATTCAGATCCTTTGCCCATTTTATTTTTTTTTCTTTGCCCATTTTAAAAACTGGATTATTTGGGTTTATTTATTACTGTTGTTTACTATTGATTTATGAATTCTTTATATATTATGGACACACTTAAGTCTCTTATTAGACATTAGACTTGCAAATATTCTTCCCATCTGTGAGTTGTCTTTTTACTTTTTCCATATTAACTTTTGAACCCTAACATAAAAGTTTTCATTTTGGTGAAATTCAAAGAATCTATTTTTTCCCCCATCACTTGAGCTTTTGGCTTTATTTAATCCAAGGTTTTATTTAATCCAAGGTCATGCAAATTTATCCTATATTTTCTTCTGAGAGTCTTATTGTTTACCTCTTATGTTTAGGTCTGTAATCATTCGAGATTAATTTTTGTGTATGGTATAAGGCACAGGTCCAGTTTCACTGTTTTTCATTTAGATATTCAGTTATCCCGGTACCACTTGTTTAAAACTATTCTATTCCCATTGATTTGTCTTGGCACCCTTGACAAAAATTAATTGACCACTAATGTATGGGTTTATTTCTGAGATTTCAATTCTATTTCTTTGATTTTATATGTTACCCTATGTCAGTCTCATGACTGCAAATTTGAGTGCATCATTAACCAACATACAGATTGAGAGGCAGAGTATGGAGACTTGTGGGTTTTGACATGTTTAAGCATAACCTCTGTGCAATTCATTGGCTGACCATGAGGGTAAGTTACTCTACGCATCTCATATAAGTGGAATCATACAGTATTTGTCCTTTTTGTTATGGATATTTCACTTAGCCTAATGTCTTTAAGGTTCATTCATGAGGAAGCATGTATTAAAATTTTCTTCCTTTTTAAGGCTGAATAATATTCCATTGTATATAAAACATTGTTTATCCATTCATCCATCAGTGGACACTTGGGTTGCTCCTGCATTTTGGTTAATGTAAATAATGCTCCTATAAACATGAGTATGCAAATATCTGTTTATGACCTTGCTTTCAAGTCTTTTGAATATATATCCAGGAGTAGAATTTCTAAATCATATGGCAATTCTATTTTTAATTTTTTGAGAAATGTCCGTATTTTTTCCATGGTAGTTGTACCATTTTACATGCCCACCAGCAGTACACGAGGGTTCAGGCTTCTCTACATCCTCACCAATACCTGTTACTTTTTTTTTTTTAATAATACCCATCCTAATGACTATGGAGTATGTCTCAATGTGTTTTGATTTTCTTTTCCCTAATGGTTAATGATTCATGCATCTTTTCTTGTGCCTATTGGCCATTTGTGTATGTTCTTTGGAGAAATACCTAGATTATTTGCCCTTTGAAAAAGTTTTTTTGTTGTTGAGTTGAGGAATTCTCTATATATTCTGAATTCAGCCATTATTTCTTAAAGTGCTTTCTTCTTTTCCTTCTCTCCTTCTGGTCCTTAAATTACATGGATTTTAGATCTCTTCATATTATGTTACAGCTCACTGGGGCCCTATTTTTTTTTTTTAGTCTTTTTTTTTCACTCTGTAATTCCTTCTGGATAGTTTCTCTTATGTCTTCAAATTCATTGGTCTTTTTTTCTGAAGTCTCTAATCTGTTGTTACTCCTACTTTCATTTAAACTTTTTTTTTAATTTTTATTTATTTATGATAGTCACACAGAGAGAGAGAGAGAGAGGCAGAAACATAGGCAGAGGGAGAAGGAGGCTCCATGCACCGGGAGCCCGACATGGGATTCGATCCCGGGTCTCCAGGACCGCGCCCCGGGCCAAAGGCAGGCGCTAAACCGCTGCGCCACCCAGGGATCCCCCTACTTTCATTTAAAACTTTGTGTTTTCATCTCTAGAAGTTCCATTTTCTTTTTTTTTTTTTTATTTTTTATTTTTTTATTTTTATGATAGTCACAGAGAGAGAGAGAGAGGCAGAGACACAGGCAGAGGGAGAAGCAGGCTCCATGCACCGGGAGCTCGACGTGGGATTCGATCCCGGGTCTCCAGGATCGCGCCCTGGGCCAAAGGCAGGCGCCAAACCGCTGCGCCACCCAGGGATCCCTAGAAGTTCCATTTTCTTTGTCAAAATATCTTTCATTTCTTTCTATGTTAATATTTTTCTCTACACTCTTGAGCATATTTGTAATAGCTATTTTAAAGTCCTTGTCTGCTAATATCACCTTTATCATTTCTATGTCTGTTTCTATTGACTGATTTTTCTCCTTGTTATAAGTCACATTTGCCAGGTTCCTTGCATGTCTAGTAATTTTTTTAATTGACTCTGAACATTATAATTCCATTGTTGAGCATCTGGATTTTTTTCATCTGAAGAATATTTAGAGTTATATCTTATAGTTAAGTTACTTGAATATCAGCATGGTCAATTTCAAACTTGTTTCAAACTTAATTAGAGCAGGCTTAGGGTAGGATTTACTCTAGGGCTAGTTTAGTCCTATTTCTAAGGTGTGACCCTTTCTGGAGGCTCAATTAAATGCCTTGGACGTTCAGTGAGGTCTTTCCTCCCTGGGTGGTAAGAACTTGAATGTCTCTTATGCTTGTATAAGCTCCAGGAATTACTCAGTTTACAACTGGCCAATAGTTCCTTGCCCACCCTTATGGATTTCTACCCTACACATGTGTACTTTAGCATTCAGCAACAGATAATCTATCCAGATTTCTGGAGCTCTTTCTCTACATAGCTCTCTCTACTCTGATACTCTGCCACACACAAATCCCATTTGTCTCAGACTTCCTGCTTTGATCTATGTCTCTTCAACTCAATGAATCCACCACCCTCTCCTGGGGCTACCCCATGTCTGTGTCTTATTCCAGAAAATGCCTATAAGCAAAAAGTTGGGAGTTTTCTAGTAAGATTCATTGCACTTATTTTATTTCCTCTTAGGAATCCTAGCCCTACATTGCCTGTTGTTCAATGTCTGAAAACAGAAATCTCATGTATTTTGTCCAATTTTCTAATTGTTTATAGCTGCATGGTAGGTCTACAATTGTAGGATACTCTATTATAAGGTCAAAACAAAACTCTTCTGTTTTCTAATTTTGTTTTTATATAAAAGCCTCCTATTTTACTTATTTTTAGTTTTTAAAAAATATTGTATTTTCTCATGAGAGACACACATAGAGAGGCAAAGACACAGGCAGAGGGAGAAGCAGGTTCCATGCGGAGAGCCTGATGTGGGACTCAATCCCAGGATCCCAGGATCACGACCTGAGCCAAAGGCAGATGCTCAACCACCGAACCACCTAGGTGCCCCACAAGCCTCTTATTTTATAGATACTTAAAAATCCTCACAAATCATCCTGGGAATGTTAATTAGAATGCTCTTCATGTCCTTCCTGTTTCTTGAATTGATGGTATTTCACTGAGAGATATTCCCTCTGCCATCTCAACTTGGATATCATTTTGGGGTTGTCCATCATTTTCAAATAGCTAGAAAGTTTTAATTGATAATATTTATAATAAAAGTAGACATTAATATGAATTGCTACTGTGTGGGGTTCCTCAGCAGCTGTGTAGGTGAGTGATGGGGGAGACAACCATAGCCATTCATTCAGTGGTGATATTAGTTCCTCTGATGGTGGGATCACAAGGATGTTCCCCCACAAGATCTCTTCTAATCTTTACATAATCCTCATCACTATTATAATTATTATTTTGATCTCACAGTTGAGGAAACTGAAGTTCAGAGATGTTCAGTAACTTGCCAAGGTTTCTTCACTCACTGCTGAGTGAAGAAATCAGGATTAGAACCCAGAAAGTCTGTCCAACCTATACACTGTGCTGTTTCCCATTTGCTTGATAGCTTCCAGAAATTTCATATATCTGACCTATAGATGGAACTGTTTCATGTTTTTCATTACAAACACAGATATTTTCTAGTTTTAAATTTTCTTTGTCGTATCATATGGCTTGTTTTTAGTTTTTTGAGAGTTTTTATGACATTAGTCTTTTTATCTTGAAACCATAGCCCACAACATTTTCTCCATATTATCAACTATTTATGTTAAATTCATCTTAAGTTAAAGTTCTCAGTGGAACACTAAGACAAAGGCATAGACTTTTTTTTTTTAAAGTAGGCTTCACGCCTGATGTGGAGCTTGAACTCACAGTTCTGAGATCAAGACCTGAGATCAAAAGATGGATGCTCCACTGGCCGAGCCACCCAAGTGCCCCAACGGATAGATATTTTTGAGGGACTTCATGTATTCTTTGTAAAAGTAAAATAAAATTCTGATTAATTTTATGAAGACATTCCCATCAAACAGTACATAGGAATGCCAGCTGCTCTGGGAAATGTAGTTTTTAATTGGTGTCTTTGAAAGACCTGAAGTCTCCAAGATGTCTAAGGGTAGAATTTGAGGCCCAGTGACATATGGGCAGAGGAGGTATTTTTGGGAGCAGTCCCTCCCCTGTACCTCCCAAATCCCTTACAGACCCCCTTTCTCGCCAGGCGGCCCCTCCTGCACATGTTGGGGGCAGGGCCTGGGCTGGGGGCACCTCTGCCAGGACCCTGCTGATCTATGTTCTCGCCTGACACTCAGCAGCTGTCGTGGAGGCGTGGGCTGCAGGCGCTGTTCCCCACGGGCCGTGTGCAGGCTGCAGGCCGGGGATCCTTTCCCGCCTAATCCGAGGGGCACTGGCGGTGGGGAGGAAGACAGCTGGGTGTAACTGATCTGCAAAGGAATGGAGTGGGGCAGGCCTCCCAGTGCTGGGCTGGGCCGTCTGCAGGCTGCCCGCTCCAGCTGCCTCACTTTAACCCTTCCCTCTCTCACTTCTAGCTCCCCTCCATCTAGGGAATCCATCCCTGGAACATTCCCGGAACCCCAGGAACCTCCCTGGCTGGGTCTGAACACCTTGCGGAGGAGCCAGCCTTGTAATAGCTACTGTTGGGGAGCTGGGGCAGGAGCAAGAGGCTCCTATCTTAGAAAGAGACAGAAGTCTTGGAAGGCCCGGTGGGTGACTCAGAAGGTGAAGGCTGTGAGGCCAGGGCAAGGAGACCCTACATGGTTTGGAAGTCAGAGAAAGCTCCCTTGAGTTTGCAATGGAAGGAGCACTGGGTTTGGAGTCTGGTGTTGGCTCTGCCATTGCTCACTTTGCATTGAGACCTTGGGTAAGTCACCGTCCCTCTCTAAGGGTCAGTTTCTGCTCCTGGAGATGTGGAGTTTGAAGACGATGACCCTTAGGTCACTCCTGTCCGCAGTGGCAACAATAGCTTCATTCATTAAATGCCTATGGTGGGCCAGGGGCTTTACCGCTAAACCTTGTCACCATCATTTTGCCAGACTCTCATTTCCATTTTGGTGGTGAGGACATTGGGATTTGGAGAGGATAGATCACACTGCTGTTCAGAGACAGGGCTGGACCCCGTCACCCAGGCTCTTCCCTCAGAGCACCCTGCTCCCTCAGCTCCGGCCATTTATAAACAGTGATTTAGCTCAGATAACAGAGGCAGGATGCACGCTGGCCGGGCACAGCCCAGGCGAAGGCTCAGTGGTGAGCCCCAGAGCTCCCGCGGGGAGGGAGGGCTGGGGCTCTGTTGGGCTCTTTGCTCCAGCTTTTCTCCTGCACTGTGCCCGGCTTGGGCCGGGATCTCCTGGCTCAGCCAGGCAGCTTCACACAGGGTGGCAGACTGTGCAATTGTCTGGCCTGTTCCCATCCATGATCTCACTTGACGCTCATGCCAACCCTAGCATGCAGAACCTGTCGCCCCTCCTCACAATGGAGGACTGAGGCTTGACATTTGCCAACATCCTATGGTAACTGGCCAAAGAGAGACTAGAATATTCTTTCCACTGTCGTCTCTGGCTTCTTGGAGGAAGGGGCCTGGAATGGCAACTATTAGGCACCCAGCAGTCTGCTTCATGTTTTTCCCAGTGAGATGGAGAGTATGAGTGTGGACTCTGGGCTCAAGTCCTGTGTCCCCCACTCTCCAGCTATGCAGTTGCTTAACCTCTCTGAGGCTTAGCTTCCTTCTCCATCTGTTGTGAATGAAATGTGGCTAAATAATGACTGAATGCTAAGGCTGGGCCTGCATCCCCCTTCCCTGAGCCGAGCATAGAGCCACACGGGCATGTGACGCCCCGGACAAGCAGAAGCCAGGGCCGTGGGGGGCTACTGACCCAAGAGAAGGAGCCTGTGGGCTGGGGTTTTGCAGCTCAAGGTTGGTCTGAAGACTGGGGTGGAGTTGCCCAGCGAGAGGGAGGAAAAGAGCAAAGAGCATTCGAGATGGGGCAAAGGCCCAGGCAAAGGTGCAGAGGCAGGAATGGACCTGGTATGGGAGAAGCGGGGACACACTTTGCCTTTAGCTGACTGGAGAGGACACTGGCCCAGAGCGAAGTAGATCCTCGTGGCAAGTGGGGGCTGAGTGGCAAGCCCACAGAAGGGCTCAGCCCTGGAGAACGAATTCCCCAAGCGTGCAGCGGCTGGGCCGGCTACCCACCATGTTGCCTACCTCTCTCCTTCTCCTCCCCCGAGCCTGGGCTGCCCGGACCTCTGGGCCAGGGGCCGGGCGGGTGTGCAGTTGCAGCTTGGGAGAGACAGCTGTGCAGGCCTCCTGCCTGCTGCAAGGGATTAACTGGCACTGCCACAGTATGTTGGGGGGCACCTGGCTCCCTGGATCTGCCCACCCCTATAGTCTTTTAACTTTTTGCTGCCCAGGCTCCTCACTTTGGTGCTTAAGGCCTGTTCATACTCAGTTTTCAGCGCGCTATGTTAGACACGGGGGTGCCCAGGATGAATAAAGAACTAAGTCAGGGTCTACCCAGCCAAAGGTGCCCTTGTCTGTCACTGTTCCTCCCCATGCCAGCCAACGGCCCTCAGAGACCCTGATCTCTCACCCAGCAAAACCCTTCTCTCTCCACTGGCTTCTCCCAGGATATAGGTCAAGTCACTGCCGTCCTCAAACCAGGGAACAGATAAACCTTCCCTTGCCCTCACGCCCTATCTCTCTTCTATCCTACTCAGCCCAACCCCTCAGAACCGTCCCCACTATCTCTCCCTCCTCCCTAAGAAGACATCTTCCGGACCCAGCTCTTCTTCCTCCTGGGCACACAGCTGGACTACATCTCCCAGCCTCCCTCGCGGTTTGCTGTGGCCACCTACACAGGTTCTGGCCACTGGGAGGAGTGGCAGAGAGCGAGCCCCCTGCACTCCCGTTTCCCCAAGCTCTGGGCGTGCTGTGGGCCTCCTGGAGCTGGCTTGATGCAGGGGAGCAAGGCGCCTTTGCCAGGCCTGTGCTGAAAGACGTAGTCCCTCTAGACAGAGGAGCCAGGGTCTCTGCATTATTTTGGATGCAAGGTTCCAGCTGCTCAGAAACACCTGCTTTTGTTTTTTATAGGAGAAATACACTTCTATTGTGCTTGAGCCACAGAAAAGATCTGACTTGCTGTGCATTAAAAAAATGAGGAACTCAATCCCTCTTGCCTCCACCTCCCCAGGTGGGACAGCCCAGGAGAGCAGGGAAGAGGGGACCTAGAGCTCTGAAGAGAGCCTTGGAAGTGGGGAAAGCTCTGATTCCAAGAGGAAGATTTCCCAGGGTGGGATGTGGCCCATGAACTTATAAAAGTAGCATCTGACCTTCCACTTGAGGTTGTTCCTGTTTGGTTCAGGGCTGTGATTGCCCTCTGCCTTCCCCAAATCACCAGGAGCCACGTGTGAGGCTCCAAGGCCGTGTGGTCATATGGTCGGTGGGGATATAAAAGCCAGGGCCACACCAGGGCCAAGGGCCCCCGGCCAGCTCCAGCCCGGGTCAGCTGCTGGGAGTGGTGAGGAAAGGGTTAAGGGGTCTGTGAGCAGGATTGGCTCTCCACTCCAGGAGGGCGGTAAAATCAGCATGTCGCCTCCAATTTGCTCTGGCCTGACCTTGAACGTGAATCATTCCATCACAATGTCCTTATTGATTTCCACAGGAAGAAGATTAAGCCCAGAAAATCGGGGCGGGAACTTGAGCCCAAGCACGGCAAATGGGATGGTTCTGGAGCTCAAAACCCCTCGTGTTTGCAAAGACGTCACAGGGGGCCGCAGGCTGGGCAGCCGCCCAGTGCAGCTACCAGCAATCTGAGGCCTCCATCCTGGGTTTCTGTTTCCTCACCTGTCTGGTGTGTGGCCTCGGGGGTTCCTTCAAGCTTTAAGTGATACAAAGAGAGTGGCGATGAGGAGATGCCAAGACCCTTGAGCCTTGAGTCAATTCTGGAGTCATCATTTCATCATCCCGTACACAGTGACAGTCTTTGGGACCCTCAGAACCAGACAGGATGCTCTGAGACCAATGCTGCCATTGAACCAGCTGGCCCAGCCAGCCAGGGAGGGCCCTCCTCAGTCCTGAAACCCCTTCAAGGGAATGAGACTAGGGGTGTGGGGGTGTGGGTGTGTCCCTGCATAGGTGCATGAAGGAGATGGGTCAGTAGAGGAAACAGCTCCATAATCTTCAATAGCGTGGCTGTACCGGGTGATCTAATCATTCCCTATTGATAGGCATGGAAAGTGGTTACTAGGTTAAAAAAAAAAAAAAAAAAAAAACCAACCTAAGACGATGCTATGATACACAGTCGGGTACCTGCCTCCTTGGATGAATTACTTCTTTAGATGCCGTATTCGTTTTCTATAGCTGCGGTGACAAATTACCACAAGCTCAATGGCTTAGATGACACAAATTTATTCTCTTAGGGTCCCAGACCTCAGAAGTCTTAAATCAGTTTTGCTGGGTTAAAATCAAGGTGTGGGCCCTCCTGTGTTCTCTCTGGAGGCTCCAGGGGAGAATCCCTTCCTTGCCTCTCTCAGCGTCTAGAGGTCGCCCACATCCTTTGGCCAGTGGCCCCTGCCTCCAACCACAAAGGACATCATTTCAACCTCAGCATCGGTCACCTCATCTCCTCTGACTCTGACTCTCCTGCCCCGCTCTTCAGAGGACTTGGGATGACATTGGGCCCCCCTGGGTAATCCAGGACCACCTCTCCACCTCAAGAGTCTTAATCCCATTTGCAGAATCCCTTTTACTAGGTCAAGTCACACAGAGGTTCCTGGCATGAATATGGGGACATATTTGGGAGACCGTCCTGGAGCCTACCACAGCAGCCTAGAAATAAGAGACCTTCGTCAAAGGGTATATGTATTTTGAGGTAAATCGCCATCTCCAAATTGTTTTAATGAACGCTGATATCAACACTGGGGCTACTGGCTTTTTGAAGGCAACTGGGCAGCACTGATCAAGGTTTAAATTCCTCACCATCTCCTGTCTTCTCCATTGCCAAGGGGTATGGTGCTGGCTGACGATTTGTTTCTCATTAATCTTTCACTGAAGTATCTGAGTCTTAAAGTTTCCCAGGACACAGCTGGGGGAACAGGATTGGGATGTTTGGCCAGAGGGTTGGGGTGGGAGGTTGGCCTCCAGGAGGAACAGGCAGGAGGGGGTGCCTGGATGGAAGTGCAGGTGAGGAGGGCTGTGGTTCTAGCGATGGGTGTGATCACCAGAAGCGAGGCCCCCTGGGAGTATGTGGTGGGGGTGGGGCAGACAATGGGGAGCTGCTGCCAGCTGCAGCCCAGGAGGGCCACGTCAGCAAAGCTGGGTCATTAGGGACAAGTAGTTGAAGAACAGTCATCTGAAAGCCTGAGGCCGCCTTTCCAAACTGAGGCCCCCACCGGGGTCAGGGTCCTAGATCCCCAGCTCCCCAAGATCTCATCCTGTCCCTCCACCCTTCCCTCAGGAGCCTGTCGGGGCAGCCACTGAGGGGGGTGGGCAGGAGAAGTTGGGAGTGACCTCTATAGCCATAAAATAGGGTCTTGTCTTCACAGCTGAAATCCTTTCAGATTCAAAGCAGACCTGACATCCTCAGAGATGCTCAGAGGCCTGATGTCTTTCTGTGGTTTATTCCATATAGAACCAGAGTACAGACACAAGAACAGAGGCTGCGGGAACAGCTGGGACCATCCTGGCACAGGCCTCTAACCCCAACCCTAGGCTCCCCACTAGGGCAGCCACACAGTCCCAGACCTGTCAGGGTAGTGCTGGGGCCTGAATGAGCTCATGTCTGTGCCCTTTGGGCCCAGCCCCACAAAGTGACCCAGGGAGGTGACTTGCAGAGTGGGGGTGTGAAGGGGACCCTAGCCCTGGCTTTAAGCAGGATACTCCAGTTCAGAGACAAGGCTCTGACAAATGCTGGGAGACCAGTTGTACGTGTGTAGGGCCTGCATTTCCCACTGACAGATGCTCTCTGGCTAAACAGTCCTACGGAGCAGAGACCTGGGAATTGGCTGAGTCACAAACCTCATTCTCTGGCCCCTCCAGAGATCAACTCTGCTATGTCCTTGGAGAAGAGGCACATGGCAAAGCCAGGCATTGCCCTCTGGGCTGAAGGTACAATTAAATAAGCAAGGGCCCTTGGAGGCTCCTGCCACCACCTCAGGAGAGCCACCTCACCCACTGGGAAGACAGGTGTGGGGGACGTGCATGGAGCAGGCATAGGCTTGTTCTAAATCCTTTCCTGAACCCCAATGTCAACAACAGAATACCAGGGCATCCCTCTTGGGCCTACAGGGGACTTGAAGGTCGCTGAACCCACTCCCCAGTCTCTGGGCCTGACCTCACAGACACTGGTGAGAAGATCTGGACGTGAGAACCCACCCTCTTTGCTTCTGGAAAGTCCTCCTGAGCAGCTACATGCAAGGCCTGTGTGTTGCTATGAACGTGCCCCCTCCTTTTACTGTGTCTGATGCTTCTCCCAAGGTAGAAAGGGCCAAAAAAGAACGGGCCGCCACATCCCAGCCATGCACGTGGCCTTCGGTCTAGCTCTGGTCCTGGCTTCTCAGGAAAGCACTCACCCCTTCCACCTGCAGCCAGAATCACAGATGTGCGGGGGCTCCTGCCCCTGCCCTGGGGCCCATTCCAGACCTTGGCCAAGTACAGAGTGGAGTTCCCTGAGCCCCCAGCCCAGGTGGGCCCTTTCTAGTCACCTGCTGTGCCTCTGCCTGTCATCGCACGTTTTGCCCGTACAGCTCCCCACACCTGTACTGTCCCCCGGGGCCCCTGCCCCGGCACCCTGGGCCAGCTGGGAGCAGAAGGTGGGGTGGCTCAGGAGCTCCAGCCAGCCCCGGCCCCCGGGTCTCAGGACCACTGGCAGGCACAGTCGGTGGGCTCCTGCACTATGTAGGGCACCCAGGTGGCGTTGGTGGCACAGAAGAGCTGCACAGAGCGCCGCTGCAGGCCCACCTCCCGGCAGCACTTGCAGAAGCGGGCGTAGGTGTTGATGTTATAGTTGTAGATGCTGGCGGACGGGCATCTCCCATCGCAGGACACTAGGTTCACCTGGAGACAGGCAGGCCGGGGAGGCAGACCGTGATGCCCACCCTGGCAAAGCCCCTCTCCCACCGCCTCGAGGGCGCCACTCACAGGGGTGTTGCTCCTGCATTCATTCTTCCGGATGGTCATCCGGATGGTCACCTTCTTGCAGGAACGCCCGTCCTCTTTACCTGGGGGGACAGGTGGGTGAGGCAGCCGTGGCCGACCAGCGCTTGCAGGGGCAGGGAGGGGGCAGCAGGACAGGCCGGTGGATCTGGGCGGTTAGTGTCATGCTCGAGGGCCTCCTGCCAGTGTTAGCGTCCATGCATTAGAGCCCCTCGCAGCAGGGAGAAAGCCTTTTAACTCAGTGCCCTGGAAAGACGCAGGGGTGGTGGGGGTGGGGGAGACAGGCTATGAGGTCTGGATGGCCTCGGAGGGGCTCTGGGCCATGGAAGAGGAGGATTTGGATGCCAGGCAGGCTGCCTCCCTGCCCCAGCCCCAGCCCCAGGGCCCGTCCCTAACCCCTGCCCCTGCCCCTGGCCATATCCCCACCCTTCTCTGGGCTTCTGCATTCTGACTCTGAGAGGGCGTCTAGGATAAGGAATCTGCAATCTCCTGAGTGCACGGCAACCCCGTCCCTAGCACATGCTGGCACACAGCAGGCTCGCCGGGGGTCCCTATCCATCTGACAGGCTCTCGGGTCCTCACACTGGGATGGAAAACAGCACAACGGCACGCAGCTTCCTGGGCCGGGCGTGCTTCCCACGGATGGACAAGCAATCTCAGAGCCATCCCAGGCCTCACAGGCTCACAGGTGTCCTCCCCAGGCCTTTCCCACACCTCTCCTGAAACTACAGCTCCCTCCCTCCACCCAAGCTGCCTCCCTGAGGGCTCCCTCGCCTCATTTCTATCCAGGGCACCGCCAGCATCTACCATCATCTCCATCGTGTCGGGCACCTGTAATTACGCTGGGGAACCTTTGTGCCTCCTTCTGAACAGCCCCTCCCACAACTTGTTGTGGGGTCTTTTCCCATTCTAATTAAATATTCTGTTTCACACCCTGGCACGGGATTTGTACGTTTGTATTCTTTTCCTTAATGAGGACTCCCCAAATTGTACAAGTTTCAATCCCCATAAACCCAGATGCATCTGTCTTGTCATATGTTTCACGTATTATTCTGTCTCTCCCACTAAAATGTCAGCCTTATTTAGGCTGTGTCTACAGTGCCTCAAACAGGGCCTGGTGTACCGATGCTCAACAAACATTTGCCTGATGCACGGACTCCCTCTGTCACCCCGGAAGTGGGGTGGGATCCTTCCTTCGGGCCTCTGGGCCTCACCACAGTGGGTTTCCCACTGCACCGGCTAGAGGACTCCTGGCCAAGGTACGTTCCCTTTGTCCTCCCCCTCTGCTTCTAGGAGGCAAGAGGACCAAGGGCTGTCCGGGCCATGGCCCTTGGGGTCCTGGACCGAGACCAGCTGAGCGACCAGTGAGAGCAAAGCGGTGGCAGCGCTGGGCACTGGTGGGCTCCAGGAGAGCGGGCACCGCCGAAGCAATCCCACGCAAGCCCAGGGGATGAGGCTCGCTATCCAGCATGCACTGCTGGCCCAAAGGGCCTTCGCCAGAGGCAGGCAGCGGGGCCGCCCTCCCCTCCCCCACCCCCTAGCAGAAGGGACACTGTCGGGAACAGCATTGCGGCTGCACGCCTCCAGTCCTGTGGGCTTCCGAGAGGAGTACCTGAGTGGCAGTGGACACTAACCCGTGGAGGAGAGGCGGGGCTAACGGGGACCACAGGAAACAGGGTCCCCGGGGAACCTGGGGAGAGGGACACGGGTCGCAGGTCACATGGGAGCACGTGGAATATTCAGAGAACATGGGTTTTGGGTCAGAGATCAGCCAGTGAGGCACTGAGCCCAGCTTCCTTGTGGTATGTGAGGTGGACGCAAAAGGATCCCAAATGCTACATTTCTCTGAAGGGCAGTCTGAGGACCCGAGGGGGAGGGGAGGCATGTAGGCAACGGTCCTAAAGCTGACGGGAACGTGCATGCCTCTGTGTTTGGGGCTGCAGGCTCCGGAGGGCAGGTGTGAGGACAGATGCACAGCGCACTCGCTCAGACTGAGGGATCCGGTGGGCCTGAATCCCACCCAGGAGGCACCTGCAAGACAGGGCTCCCGACCATAGGGAGGATTCACCTGGGGGGCTGGGGGGCTGGGGGGCTGCGGATCTTGGCAGAGGCCGAAGGAGGCAGAGCAGCTGGTGAATCACTGACCTCCTGGACTCCACAGCCCAAAGTCCCGTCTCCATCAAGAAGCAGATGCCTTTTGTTGGAATAGGGACATGAGCATGGTCTCTGCCCACCTGCATCTCTGCCGGTGCCATGAGCCCCGTGGAGGGGCGGGGGTGTGATCCCTTCATCCAATAATCCCCAAAGGACCACCACTGGAGGTGCCAGGCCAGGAATCTGGCCCTCTTGAGCCCTGACGTGATACCCTGTCCCCTGAGCATAGAAGGGTGTCCCTCTTCACCCCTCGGCCTCCACCACGCTCACTCACATGTCCTGCAGCATCCTTCCAAGGAAGGGACCACTGAGCCCCCCACCTAGAGGGAGAGGAGGGGAGGTGAGTGGGAGAGCACATCCCAGGCCAGGAGCCAAGATCTGAGCAAGAGGCAGAAAGAGTGCAAGGAGGGACCCCTTTCCTCCCGTGACGCCCCGGGAGAGGAGTGCCAGGCGCTGCTGTCCATCAGGCCCTGGCCAGAGGGAGAAGGGGCCCCAGGGCTGGCCACAGGAGAGCCACAGGGGCTAACCTGACTGGTAAGGACCCTGGCACTGAGGCTGCCCGTGGCCCCAGTAAGACTGGAGGCTGGGTTAAGGTGGTGCAGGGCCCCCCATCTTTCCCTGGCAGCTTCCCTCATGCCCCACCCTGCACCCTCACTAGTGCTTCCTGCATGGAGGGTCAGGGAGGGAAGGGATGTAGGAGCTGGCCCATTTGGGTCAGTGGTCTGGGCTCTGTCCCACCTTGAAAATGGGGGCCATTATCCCTCATAGCCCTCCTCCTCCTTTATGAAATGGATAAAACAATGATAGTTCTTTGTGAATAAGTGTGTGTGTGTGTGTGTATTTGTGTGTGATTTTATGAGCATATACATGTGTGTATTGTGTGTATGACTGGGAGCGTATCTATTTGTTTTCTAGGTAAGATCAGAAATCTTTGAATGTCCAAGGAACTTCCATAATTCAACAAGCCAACCTTCCAGAAATCCTTTTCCTTGAGGTCTGCCCACAGTGACAGCTGCCCCTGCTGGTGCTGGATGGGTTAGTGGCAATGCCATTAGACCATCCCAGGACTGAACCGAGCATCTGTGCGGTGTGTGTGCCCTGATGTGTGACGGTGTGTGGTACATGCTCTGGCAGGCTGAGGTGTTCACGTTTCCATGCAATGTGTGGTGTGTGTGAGTGATCGACTGCCTGTGTTGGTGTGCATGTGAGTGTGCTTAGAACACGTGAGGATGTATGTTTGTATGCATCTGTGTGCAGCCGCATGATGTGTGAGGCTACAGGGTGTGATGTGGTCAGAGCAGGAATGCATGGCGAGATGAGGAGCTGGGGTGGCAGGACAGGTGCAGACGCCAGGGAACCCCTCCTCCCTCACCTCTGTACACAGGACCCCCCTCCCGCCCCCCACACTCCCCCCACTAGTAAGACGGCCCATATCCCTGGCTCCAGGCCATGCCGTGGGGGCAGCAGGCTGGCACTGACCTTGGCACACTCGGTCTCGTTGAGCGGGGGGCAGCTGATGGGTGAGCGGACCAGCACGGCGCCCAGGGGAGTGCTGCTGCAGTGATGGCGGGCACAGTCTGCGATCCAAGATGCCCCAGGCTGGAGGGCACAGAGGTGGGCAAGGGGGACTTGCGGCCAGAGGGCCTGAGGGGACTGATAGGGCCCAACTCCAAACACAAGGTGCAGCCCAGGACCTGGCAGGGCCTGGGACCCTGTCCGTGTCTCGCCCTGAGCCCTGGTGGCCTCCTGGCACACCTTCCCAGGTGGGTAGCTAGGGGGCTGCCTACCAGGAACAGGGAGGTGGTGCCGTTGGGGAAAGTGAAGAGGCAGGACATGTTCCTGCAGGAGCCGCAGCAGGCTGCCAGGTCCCGTGGGTGCTCGTACTCCTGGTTCTGCAGGGCAGGGCAGGATGAGATGGGCCTCAGCCAGGTGCCCACCTCCACCCTCCTGGCTCTCCTGCTGTCTGAGGTCGCTGAGCCCAAAGCCCCAGAAGGCCCCCTGGGAAAGGGAGCTCCCAGCCCCTTGTCTCAGGCAGGAAGGTCACCCTGACGTCTACTTCAAGCCTCCTTCACAGCAATCCCTAGACTCAGCCCCAGTGGCCAAGGAGCACTGCCACCCCCTTCAGAGACAGCATTGCTGCTGATTAACGGTGCTCGTTCTGGTTCCAGATGGGCCTCAAGGTGAGTCCCAGTCCCTGGGGGATTTGGACAAATGACTGGACCTCCCTAAACCTCAGTTTTCTCATTTGACGAATGGGAATTATTCTAATCCCACCCCGGTTGGCTTTTACTAGAAGCCGGTCGCTACCCTAGATGCGGGGCCTGCAGCAGTGCTCACCAGGGGTAGCAACCCAAACACACACACTGAAGCCACCCGGAGAGTGCCGCTGCCCCCCCCACACTGCCCCCCCCACGCTGCCCCCCCTCTCTGAGAGGCCCCACCCCTGCGCCTACTCTTCACTCCAGACTCATCTAGAAGGCTTGAGGCCCTGATTTCTGGAGCACCGGGGGTCACCCGGTCACCCGGGCCCCAGGCCGGCCCCCCGCCCCTGCCCCGACCTACCGCCTCACAGCGGACGTCACACAGCACGGAGGTGGTGTTGATTTGGTAGAAGCTGGTCAGGGGGTCCAGCACGTCAGTGCAGCGGGAGGTGTGGCACACGCCGTCTGCAGAGAGCTCCACCACCGTCTGGCCCGGCAGCATGACCCCCAGCTCGCGGCTCAGGCACACGGGGGCCCTCACTGGATGGCCGGGCGGGATGGCAACAGTCACCCAGGGCCCGGCCTGCAGCCGTCCCGCCGGCTGGCCCTCACCGGCTCTACCCCTCTGCTCCCCTTCCCCACTCACCACACTCGTATCTGGCGCAGCCACACACGTTCTCCACGCTGTGCAGGAACTCCTCGTCCAGCTGGGACTTCTCCCACTGAGCGGGGCAAGGGCAGTCAGCACCCCGGGGTGGGGAAGCCCAGCCCGCCCGTGGGAGCAGCCTGCCACCCAGGCCCTTGTCCTCGTCAGTTGCCTCCCTGCGGTGGGTGGGGAGGGGACTGGCAGGCCTGGGGACTCTTGGGGCTCCCCAGCCGAGGAAGAAATTCCCAGCGTGGCTTCCCCACCGAGGACCCCACCCCAGCATCCTCTCCCACCTCAACGAGGGACCGTTGTGTGGCTGCCAGCCAAGAACCCTGCGTGGCTCATATCATTTCCCTTCCTCCTTCACCAGTTGAAGGGAGAAGAGGAGGGATGGGAGGGGGAGAAAAGGAGAGGAAATGTGTGCTCGGGGGTAGGGGGTGAGGAGAATATATATAATCCAGAAAATGGTGAAGAAAACTTTAAACATAACTTCATATTTCTTGAAGTGTTTTCCCTTCCTTCAGGGACTGTGCAGCCCGGTGGCAAAAGGCATGGTCTCTGGGGTCCGATTTCCTGGGTTCTAATCCTAACTCTGATTTACTAGCTTCATGACCTTAACCTTAGGTTCCTTGTTTGTATAGCTGAGATCATCATGGAATCTCATTGGGCTGTCATGAGAATTAATTTGACAATATACGTAAAAGGCCTAGGAACGTTCCTGACAGTTAGCTCTCAGGAAACATCAGCTGCCATTGTAGCATCACCACCATCAGCAACTTCCCCGTCCCCACTGCCACCATCATCCCCACCGCCACCATGCTTGTACTTGCTCACCACAATGCTGAAGCATAAGCACACCCACTTTATATATGAGGACACTGTCTCAGAAAGCAGAGCTTAGGACAAGGACGCGGACTTGCAAACCAAGGCTCTTTGCACTACGTGAAAGGAACAGGCTCTCCAGGGGATGGGATAGAGTGGAAAAGAAAGGGGTAGGCAGATCACAGAGATTGGGAAGAAGCAGGGTCTCCATACCAGGTGGCACCGGGGCACCGGGATTGTGTCACAGTCACATTCTGAAAAACAGGAGTGGCCGGGACCCATGTCACCAGAGATGTCCAGGTGGAAGCCTCCCTGGGCCCCCACGAGGCTCACTCCTAAGCAGCCCCTCCTCTGGCCCAGTCAGGGTGGAGCCTCCCGTGGGGGTAAGAAGTCCAAATCTCAGCCTCCCCTCCCAGCCTAGCTCGGCCTGTGGGCTGCAGCTCCCCTGGTAGGGCAGGTGGGCGGGGGCAGTGGTGGGTCCTAGTTCTAAGCTCCACTGCAGAGGCAGTGAGGCTAAACAGGCAGAGAGGCCAACCACAGGGGCCCCTTTGCCATCCGGCCTTCATCCTGCCCCGCCCTCCTGAGAGCCCTTTCTGGAGCAGATGTGGGGCCTCTCCAGGAGTGAACATGGCAAGGGTGGACCTTCTGAGCATCTCTCTTTCCCAAATATATATTCCCGTGGGTTTGGCTTTGCTGCTCCAAGCCTCCTGCCAGGGGTGGGCCCTGTTCGAAGCTGCAGGGGAGCCAGCTGCTGTGGTAGCACTAGCAGCCTGGAACACCCCTCTAGCTCAGGGCGAGGAGAGCGCAAGGTCAGAGAGGCTGGGAGACACCCTCCTGGGTCACACTCACTCATGCAGCAAATAGTTTTAAGCGCCTACTCTAGGCTGAGGTTTTTCTGTGCTCTGGGGACAAAGCAGTGAATAAAACAGACTAAAAAATCTCTGCCCTCCTGAAGTTGACATTGTAGGGCAGGAAAAAGACAAGTGAAGTAAATGCAAAAGAGTTTCTCAACTCTTTTTAAATAACATTTTCATACAAAGCTCACTGGCGTTCATTATTGATCACTGAGGCTCCCAAAGGGGTGCGGGGTAAATTTTAACAAAGATCATGTTTACTAACAGACAGCTGCAATAAAGACCTTTTTTTGTTTGTTTTCGATGGAAAAACCTTTTGGGAACAAGGAACTTGATTTTTTTCCTTCTTTCATCCTGGGGAGAAAAAAGTGTAAGAATGCTAAGCTCCCAGAGATCAGGTGCCAGGGGAGGAAGGCAATTTGGGTGGCTTTGACCTGATGATTCTGGAGGGCTGGAATGAATCTGAGCAGGTTGACCGTGTGGGCCCCATTCCTCCCCTGCCCCCTCTGCACAGGGACCCTGGATCTTCTGCCTTTGGGCAGGGGCACCCCCCCATCCAGGGACTTACCACAGGACTTGTAGGGGCAGCAGCGGTCTGGGCTCCAGACCTCCACCAGGGCAGTGCCCGTGCCACACTGCACTTGGGGACAGCGGAAACTCTCACACACTGTCAGGGAGGGAGGCAAGACAGTTGCAGGCACCTTGGAGCAGAAATCCCCAGAAACGCAACACTGGCTAAAGAGGGGGGGTTCCTCCCGGCTCCCCCTGGAGTCCCCATGATGTCCTTAGACACCCTCTCCAGGGCTGGGGTCCAGGGAAGAAGTCTGTGTCCCTGGAGCCTCCCCGTAGAACTACTTCTGGAGGCCTCAGTTCCACTCTGAGGAGGCATTAGCTATATGACAATGTCAGAACCTTAAAGTCACTCAGCTGGGCCTTTCCTCCCCCGGATTCTGTGTCACCCGGAGAGTCGTGGTCAGATGGGAGCCTGTGACGGGCACAAGCTCCATTGCCGGGAAGGTTTCCCTCTAGAGAACACTGCTCTTCCCACCAGGTGGCAACCCTCCAATCATAGCCCATCCTGAACCTGAGGCCACATGCTTCCCTTTTTCCTAGTCTTCAGGCCGTCCCTCTTAGTTTGGTGTTCCTCAGCCATTCTCATTTATTGAGAGAACAAGGCAAGGAGCGAGGGACCCCCGGGCACAACTTTGTGGTGGGGAGGGTACGCACGAAGGGACAGCGCAGAAGGTGAGGTTCTGAAAACTGTAAGACTTATCTGATTCACTAAAAATATATATACATATTGGCATGGGTTAAGGATTATCGATGGATGTTTCAAAAAATGATGAGGTGGAGGGGGAGAAGGACCTTTGTAAGGTGTCAAAGTAATGGGTTATTTTCTGGTTGATGGAGGAAAAACGTAAATGTAAGATGGAGGGATCAGTCACCGCCCTCATCCAGGGCGAGCGTTAGCATGATGTGAGGTACTGTGAGGCTTGTGTCTGTTGAGCCGCACACTTGTACCTCGAATCCACCAACTCTTGGGATCTGAATTCTGCTTTACAGGAAGCACCGGGAATGGGGGAGCAAGGTAAGCAGTTCTAAGAGGAAGCAATGGATCAATCCAGAAAGTGGGGCTTTCCGCGGGACCACAGCCCAAACCCTGTAATTTTGTGTCATGTAGAAAAAGGCACCTATGCTAGGCTAAAAGATATTTAAGAGGCAAAATGTGTATGTGTGGTGCTGGGTTGGACAAACCAGGAAAATCCTGGGTGGGACAAGGGCACCTAAGTGGAAGGGACGCCAGGGACATCTATGTGCCACCAGGTCCCTTTCACAATGTCTTCCCTCAGGATCTATGGGAGCTCAACAGGGAGCAACAGGGAACCCCCAGGTAGTGAGCTCTGAAGCATGGTGCAGCCTAAGCCGTGACGAAGGAGGCCTCACCGGAGGAGGCTGGGCCAGGCGGTGGGAGCTGGATGGTGTGGGGGTGCAGGCTGTGACATGGATGGCTTGGGGCTTCAGGAAGAGGTTCCCTGTCCCCTCCAGGGGTGCTCTGCAGGGCCAGAGGTAGGCGTGGGTTGAGGTCATCCCAGCCCTCCTAGCACTGACTCACAGTCCTCATTCCCTGCTTCATGTCCAGCTTCTGTACTCACCGCACTGGTACAGAGGGCAGCAGAGCTCCGTGGTGTTCCTGTCCACGGTGAGCGCCTCTCCTTCCTGACACTCGGGGATCGGGTCTGGACAGTCGCCACAGGCTGAGGTGGGGTGAGAGGGGCCACAGCTGTCACAGGCAGCCCCCCTCACAGGGTCTTGGTACAGAGCAGGTTGCTGGGCTGGGGGGTGACCTAAAACCCAGCTGTGACAGGAGCTGGACTCAAATAGTCTTCTGTGGCTTCGTGGAGCTTGTCCTAAAGCAGTATCTAGATCCCTCTTGTCTACCTGAAGTCTTACACCAAACAAACACCAATTTCCTCCTGCTTAGTTGTGAAAGGGGTGAAGCCTGGGTTGCTTTCCTTTTCCTCCTTCACTTTGTTCTGAGGAATCTCACCCTTATCCTGTGCCCAGTCCCCCTGGAGACCCCTACCCTGTCCTCCCAGACACCCAAGGCAAGGGCGAGGAAGGAGATGGCTGGGATCCAGCCGTGCACACCGACATCCGATGGTGCGTCCCCTCACCGCAGAAGTAGGAGGTACAGCACGAATCCCCCAGGCGGCCCGCGATCAGGATCTGGTCCTGGCGGCAGCTGGGGACCAGCTCTGCCTCACACAGGTCTGGGTCACACTCTAGAGAAAAGACAGAGTCTCAGTGCTGGGGGCAGACCCTGTCTGGCCATGCCTGGGCCTCCACCCTGGCTCTGCCCCAGTCCCCAGGGCTCCCCCACCCCTGTGTTCCCCGCCTCGGGACCTCTCACCACAGCTGTAGCTGGGGCAGCACGAGTCCTCCTGGAAGTGGGTGAGGAGTCGGTGGCCTGGGCGGCAGTTAGGGGCGAGGCCCTCACACAGAGTCTGGTTACACACTGGCCCAGGGGCCACGGGGCCTGTCACTTGGAGGCTGGGACTCCCCTCCCTCACCTCCAGTACTGCCCAGCACCTAGAAGCGCTTGTCCTCATTTCTCCCTCCAGCGCCCCCAGGACCCATGTTCCTGGAAGGGTCCTCTGAGGGTCACACAGAAGGTCCAGGGCTCAACAGAAGAGCATTAATACTTAATATTCATCGAGATGGGCCATGTGCCAGCTGCTGCCCTGGATCAGTATTAACTTCTAGATTCTTACAACAACCCAGAGAGTGGAGACTATGATCAGCCTGGTGCTATAGTAGTATCAACTAAGGCACAAAAGATAGTAAAGGACCTGCTGAGGTTATGAGCCTGCAAAGTGGTGGAGGAAGAGTCCTCAGCCTGTGCCTTGAAGCCATCCCCCACACTGATTCATGAGGGTGGCTCCAGCCCCCCCAGGAGGGGTTCTCCACTCTTTACAACATGCCTCCCCAAGACACTTTCATTTTCCCCAGCCTTGTCTTATCCAGCAGGGTCAGTAGGCAGACCTGGAGCCTCTTAGCCATCTTATAGCTGAGGTGGAGGGAGGTGAAGCATGGGACTTACCACAAACGGTCCCCAGGCAGCAGGGATCCTCAGTGGGCAGGAGTAGGGCCACCTCCCCGAAACGTGGGCAGGTCTGAGGAGGGCGGGGCCCCGGGCAGTCCAAGTCCACTGGGACGATGGTGTTAGGAGCCTGGCACAGGTGCTGACAGCATCCGCTCAGGGAGCTGTTCCAGGTCTCCCCCAGAGCCCGAGGCACCCCCGCGCTGTCTGTGCAGGCTGCGGCGGGGGACATGGCAGGGCACAAGGGACTGAGGCAAGTGGGGACACCCAGACTGTCCCAGACTTGACCCTCCCTGGGACACTGCCCATCCCCAAAGCAGACCTGGAGGGATGCAGATGGGTCCATGGGTAGCAGGTGGGATGAGGAGACCCGAGGGTGAGGTCAGCTTTGGAGGGCCCCACCCTGGTAGGGGAGGAACCCACCACACTTCTCCTCAGGGATGCAGAGCGCTGAGTGGCGCCGGTGCAAGATGGTGCCCTCAGAGCAGACGCAGCCCTCGCCCAGCACCTGGCACTGCTCTGGGTCCAGTGGGCCCAGAAGCCCATCCTGGCACGTCTCAGGGGGCTCACAGGCTGCCACACAGGCCTGGTATATGGAGTCGCTGGAGCACAGGAAGGCTGCAAGGGCACAGCAGGCACCAGACCTGGCTCAGATCCCAGGCAGAGTGAGGAGGGGTCTCAGAGCATCATCAGAGCCTCCACAGAGAGGGCAAAGCCGTTTGGCGTCACTGCCTCCCCTACCTAGATCAGGAGTCAGCAAAGTACAACCTGTGGCCAAATCTAGCTTCCTACCTATTTTTGCAAATAAAGTGGGGTTTTTTGTTTTTGCTTTTTTGCAAATAAAGTTTTATTGAAACAGTCACACCAATAGCCACACCTATTGTATCTGGCTGCTTTTGCACTCCAAGGGCAGAGTTGAGTAACAGAGACCATATAGCCTGAGAAGCCTCCGTTATTTACTATCTGGCCCTTTACAGGAAATATTTGCCAAACCCTTGCTCTAGATCAGCATTTTCAAATTTTCTTGACTGTAAAAAGTACATTTTACATTGTGGTCCAATACACACATGCATGTAGAACAGTGGTCCTCAAACCTCAACCCGTGGTCCTTACAGAAGAATCATTTGGAAGCTTTGAAATACCCTTGCCCAGGATCCCACCCCAGAGCAACTGGACTGGAATCTCTTATTGTGAGGCCCAGCATTAATACTTTTTGAAGTTCCCTGGTGATTTTAAAGGATAATGGGGGGATCTCTGGGTGGCGCAGCAGTGTGGCGCCTGCCTTTGGCCCAGGGCGCGATCCTGGAGACCCGGGATCAAATCCCACGTCGGGCTCCCGGTGCATGGAGTCTGCTTCTCCCTCTGCCTGTATCTCTGCCTCTCTCTGTGTGTGTGTGTGTGTGTGACTATCATAAATAAATAAAAATTTATAAAAAAAATAAAGGATAATGGGGATTGGGAATTACAGATATGTATATATTTTTTACCTTTTCTTTTTGAGAATTACTGACCTATCGAAACAAATTTTTCACAAAACAATATTTAATCATTCTGCAGTACAAGTACAGTACACACTAGCATTTCCTATTCTATTGCATTTTTTTTAATTTTTTATTTATTTATGATAGTCACACAGAGAGAGAAGGAGAGAGGCAGAGACACAGGCAGAGGGAGAAGCAGGCTCCATGCACCGGGAGCCCGACATGGGATTCGATCCTGTGTCTCCAGGATCGTGCCCTGGGCCAAAGGCAGGCGCCAAACCACTGTGCCACCCAGGGATCCCTCTATTGCATATTTTAAATGTGGTGTTAATCCCCAAAGTTGATTTCATACCCATAGTTTGAAGAACACTACTCTAATGACTGTTTTTTCGTCTTTCAACTGTCATATTCTGGGCATAGTCTTCCTGTGAGCTGCTTCCAGCCTATCTGGATATGTCTACATTTATAAATCAAACTACTCTAGTCCACCCTTTGCAAACCTAAGGGGGTGGGGAAAGGGTGGATTTCACCTCTATTCTCAGGGAGGTGCTGAAAGAAGAGAAAGAGGACCAAGAATTAAGAGAAAGGAACTAACACTTCCTGGATGGGAACCATGTGGGGGGCCTACGTGAGGCACTCTGCACACATTACCTCATATCACCTTCAAAACGACCCTAGAGGGAGCTAGTATTACTGTCCTCATTTTACAGATGAGGCAAGGGGATTCAGATAAATTAGATAATAAACAGATAATATTCATTTGACATATTAATATAAATGATAAAAATAAATTTAATTTATTCATTGGCTTATGGATTTGTTTATAAAATATTTCTCAAATTATTTGTATCAACGAACAAATGAATGGTTAACGGGGTGAGAGCAACAGAAGCAATGGAGGACACCCCCATCCTCCCCACTCCCCCTCAGGCCCCTGACTCACGGCAGTAGTCAGAGCGCCGCCACTCGATGCACACGTGGAACTTGTGGCACATGGCCACGTACACCGTCAGAGCCACGCAGGGCTGCTGCACGTACTTGGTGTCCCGGATCCACAGCTCACAGAACGACTCTGGGGGCACCTGGGCATGTGTATCAGACAGTACCCCTTACCCTGATTCCCCACATCCCAGGGCCCAGTTTCTCCCAGCCCTGCCCAGGGGCAACAATGAGCTTCTGAAGACTTCTAATCTGGTCCCAAGTTCAACACCTCTGGGGAGCTGCCCTCTGCAGGTTGGTGCTGCTGTTCCCAGCCTAGGAGGCTCCCCCATGCTGGACCCAGTTGTACATACAAAGCGGTGGCAGGCGCTGAAGGTGCGGTTGGATACCATGCGGAGGCAGGGCGAGCAGTCAGCTGTGGCACAGCTGTCCGGGCGGAAGCGGGTCTGGCCCACTGAGGTCAGGGAGCTGGGCACCTGCCAGCTGTCCAGAAAGGGAGCAGGGTCCTGGGCCTCACCCACCACAGAACCATCCTTCAGGGTGAGGTCATTGGCTGCATCCCCATCACAGATACCTGGAAAGGGGCAGATGATCCCAATAGCCATAATGATCGCCACCATACCCAGGTCCCCAGGTGTTATTTTGCATATTTCTTACAACAGTTCTTTGAGGCTGGTATTACATTATCCTCGTTTTATAGTTGAGAGAAATTAAGCCCAGAGAAGCTAAGAAGCCCCGCTGTGTACGAAGACGTCATCATTCTTCAGAGACACACAGCAACGTATTTAGGGATAGAGGGATACAAGGTCTCAAACATACTTTAAAATTGCTCAGAAAAATGCACATATAGGGACCCCTGGGTGGCTCAGTGGTTGAGTGTCTGCCTTTGGCTCAGGTCGTGATCCCGGGGTCCTGGAGTCGAGTTTTGCACCGGGCTCCCTGTTGGGAGCCTGCTTCTTCCTCTGCCTATGTCTCTGCCTCTCTCTGTGTGTCTCTCATGAATAAATAAATAAAATCTTTAAAAAAATGCATATAGGGGATCCCTGGGTGGCTCAGCGGTTTATAGCCTGCCTTTGGCCCAGGGAATGATCCTGGAGACCCAGGATCGAGTCCCACGTCAGGTTCCCTGCATGGAGCCTGCTTCTCCCTCTGCCTGTGTCTTTGCCTCTCTCTCTCTTGTGAATAAATAAAAATCTTTTTTAAAATGCATATATATACATATATATAAAATGCATAACAGAAAAGTGCATATATATAAATCACATGTGTATATATGTATACATACACAACAGAAAAGTGCATGTATATAAATCATGTGTATGTATGTCTACCTACGTGTGTGTTTTATACATACCGAGGTAGGAAAAGCAAATGGGGCAAAATATGAACACTTGGTAAATCTGAGTAAAAAAGTACATGGGGGGATCCCTGGGTGGCGCAGTGGTTTGGTGCCTGCCTTTGGCCCAGGGCGCGATCCTGGAGACCCGGGATCGAATCCCACGTCGGGCTCCCGGTGCATGGAGCCTGCTTCTCCCTCTGCCTGTGACTCTGCCTCTCTCTCTCTCTCTCTGTGTGACTATCATAAATAAATAAAAATTTTAAAAAAAAGTACATGGGAGTTCTTTATACTATTTTGACATTATGTGAAAATTAAAAGTTACTCTCCAAAAATCTGCTTTAGCAGAGATTGCTAGCTAAATGTAACACCTGTTTCCTCTTCTTCCCAGGCAGTTGGCTAGCCTGTTTTTCCAGGCTCTCCTAGGGCTGGGGGAGTGAAGGCAAGGGCCATCACTACCAGGCCCGGTCCATAAACGCTTCTTGATTCTTTTTCCTGCAGTGGAGTTGGAAGCTTGTGTTGAGGATGGCAGAGCCATGAGATGGAAGGAGTCTCCACATGGGAATTTACGGGTGCCAGAAATAAACCTCCGTCGTGTTGCAAGGCACTGAAATGGGGTGGGGCTGAAGTTTCTCTGTCACAGCTTCTAAAATGACTTTAACTTCCAGCTTCATCTCTCATGCTCTAGGCTCCAAATACACACTTCCCTGCCCTTGACCTTCTTATGCTGCTCCCTCTGCCTAAAACGCTTTGTCAGAAGTCCTTCCTTCCACAGCCCCTCAGATGCCCCCCTCCATGACCTTCCCAGTTCTGGAGGACGGGTTTTGGTTTGCAGGGTTGTCTTGCTCTGAGTGCAAAGGTTCATTTTTCTTTAGACTCATTTTTTTACTCTCTCAGTAGTCCCCCTAGTTGCCCAGTAGGGTGCCAGGGACTCTAAGTGCTAGTTTAGATAAAATAGAGATAAATTAGCTGACTTCTGCTCTGACACCTCTAGCCACCAGTTTCATGAATATAAAGCATGATCTACTACAAAACCTTCAGATTTTATTGATGGTCCCAGTGGTTGCGTTTTTGGTCTTGGCCTTGAGTCACCGAAGGGTGCCACAAGGTATCCTCGGAAGAATATTACTGCTGAGCACAGCATTCCTTGCCAGGCATAAACAGTAGAAGGAAGAAATGGTGAGAAGAAGATGGTAGAGTAGTGGCAGTGCTGGGTGTGTGTGTGCATGCATGTGTGTGTGTGTATAAAGAGAGATTTTTCTAACAGTAAGTCAGTACAAATAGTTTCATAAAACAGATTTTTGCCTGTTTTGCCGACTATCTGTCCTGTGATGGTAAGTAAATGAAAGAATGAGCAGGGAGCAGACTTACACGTGTCAGTTCACGTGTAGAGGGCATTCTGCATACAGGAGTATGAGTGTCAATGACCAAAATGGTGCAGGTTTATGGAGGAAGGGCATGTGAGGGTGTGAGTGTGTGTGTTCCTATGTCTTCCATCATCATCATGATGTCCGTCTGTCATGGTTGCTCTGTGGGGGAGCAGCAGTCCACACTCAGACTCCCCTTGTACCCTTTCCTTATCCAAAGACATTCAGTCCCTTAGGGCATGCTCTGCAGTCATGCTGTGGTCTGAAGAGCTCTAGTTCTATGTGTTGTGGCAGTTCTGCTGTGTGAGCTTAGGCAAGCCACTTAACCTCTCTGAGCCCACTTTCTTCTGTAGTTCAATGGTCATCTCTTAGGGTTGTTGTGTGGATGACCTGCAATAAGTGAGATCAGAGTGTGGAAGTGTTTTGTGAAGTGCCCAGGCATATGCAGACAGGAAGGATTATCTGGTATTAGGAAACTATCAGGGAAGCTGACAGACAATCCCAGTTAAAGTGACAACTGGCGGAGGCCAGAGTCCTGCGCCATCTCCCTGCTGGCAGCTTCAGCCCCAGAACATACAACATTAAGTCTCTCTGCCCTGGCAGCTCTGCTGGTGCCACCTCTGGCCTGGCCCTCTGTTCCACCTTTCCCTGGCTTCACACAGGGGAGCCTGTGTCTGGGGGCCGACGTGGGCCCAAAAAGCATCCCCTCTTCCCCAGCTGGGTCCCACCTCACCGCACAGGCCACGGCCCTGGGCCTCGCTGGTTTTGCTGGCCTCCAGGATCATGAGTCCTGAGCTGTGGAGCCACTGGATCTGGGTGTGTGATGGTGTCCGGATCACGTACATGTGGCCTGTGTCCTCAATTCTGAATCCATGTCTGCTCACAGGAGGCCAGACAGGCTGTGAGTCCACAGTCACCTTGTGGGGGGAGGGTATTCAATGTGAGCACAGCTTGTCTGTCCATCTGTCTGTCCGTCCATTCATCCATCCATCCATTTATCCAACAAACAGTATCAAGCTATGTGACAGGCTCTGTTTCAGATACATATGACTGAGACACTGTTCAAGGTGGCATCAAAGAATTCTGAAACCATGTTTATGAGCACAAAATGATGAAACATAAAATACAACAGTGAGAGGCAGGCTATATCCCTGTGCCCAAGCAAACACACACTTTGAGACCTCCTAATCACTCTCTTCTTTCCTGATTCTGCCCAGATCATTTCTTCTGGGAGATTTTTCCTATATCCTCCAGCCTCTGGCATGGGCACCCCTTCTCTGGGACCTCCTCATCTCTCTGCTGACCATTAGGGTGGAATCTGTTTGTCCCCTCATTGAGGCACCAGATGGACTCTGAATTTCTTAAGGGCAGAGACTCTTACTGATCCACCTTTGAATCCCCAGCACCTGCCTTAGGGCCTGACATAAATTGGGGTCTCAATCAATGTTTGTTAAATATGCAATACACCCTAACTCTCTCAAACTCTTTAAATTCAAAGCTACAACCTCTGCTACATATTGACAAGGTTAAATTTATATGCACTATGGATTATTAGTTTTACTTTGTAGAAGTGGGAGATGAAAAGACTAGAATCTTAAAATATTTATAATGACTTTATACCTCCCTCTCCTACAAGAATCACTGTTTTATTAATTGCTTTGTAAATTATCCAGGACAGGAACCTCTGTGTTGGAAAACTTTGACCTTGGGAAATCCCTGGTCTTTCAGCCTGAGCCTTCCTAGCTGTGCAGAGAGGGGCTGGGGCTTCATGAACCTGGAATCATCTCTTAGCTCTGGGAATGAACACTCCTCTGAAACCCAGGGTTCTTCATCTGTGTTCACAGAACCCTATGTTCAAATAATGACAAAGGACAAATATTCAAAACTAAAGAGTAGGGCTTTAGCTTCTGACCAAGATGGAGTAATAAGGACTGGATATTCCCTCTTGCCTTAAACAATCAAAAAACCTAACAAATTGGGCAGCCCCGGTGGCCCAGCAGTTTAGTGCCTGCCTTTGGCCCAGGGCGTGATCCTAGAGTCCCAGGATCGAGTCCCACGTCTGACTCCCTGCATGGAGCCTGCTTCTCCCTCTGCCTGTGTCTCTGCCTCTCTCTCTCTCTCTCTCTGCCTCTCATGAAAAAATAAATAAAATATTTTTTAAAACCTGACAAGTTACATGAAACAATAGTTTTCAGACATTGAACAGTTGGCAGCATAAGAGAATGATCCCTGAGAAAGGGGAAACAAATGAGGAGAGCCTTATGATTACCCAGTTATTGCTTAGAGGAAGTCTCTAGGCCATGGTGTAGAAAGGAAGAAGGAACCCAGGCAGAGCCCGGTGGGCTCTCTGAGTTTATGAACAAGAGTTGGGAGTTCATGGAGGTCATGATAGCTGGAGTTTGCAGAGCAAGATGCTGAAGGGAAGAGAGCTGGGGAGAGAAAAAAAAAGAGGGAGGGAGAGAGAGAGAGAGAGAGAGAGAATGCACATGCTCAGAAGTTCTGTAGACAATCCCTCTCTCATCCTATCCTGACCCTGTGTATGAATACTGACCAGTGTATGCAGGTGGGAAAGCTACTTGAGTCCAGGAAAACAATCACCTAAAAGGAACAGACAGGGGAGATCCCTGGGGGGGCTCAGCAGTTGAGCACCTGCCTTTGGCCCAGGGCATGATCCTGGAGACCTGGGATCGAGTCCCACATCGGGCTCCCTGCAGGGAGCCTGCTTCTCCCTCTGCCTGTGTCTCCGACTCTCTCATGAATAAATAAAATCTTAAAAAATAAATAAATAAATAAATAAATAAATAAATAAATAAATAAATAAATAAATAAAAGAACAGACAAATTCCTAGGACTTATGCCTGGCTGGGAATAGTTAGAAACACCACCAGTTATAGTGCAAATACATAGGGCATAGGGTAGGGTATGAGAAGGCTACTGCTTCAGTAGTGAGGAATCACTACTTAGAAGAAAAAATATAGAATAAAATCACTTAGGATAAAACTACATGGGCTCCACTCAACAAAGCAAGCCTCAGATGGATTGAATTGCTTCCAAGTAGTATAACTAGTACAAAACTGAAAAAGAAAAGGATATTCAGTATCCAACAAGGCAAAACCCAATGTCTGCAATCCAAAAAAAATTGTCAGTAACCCAAAGCAGCAGGAAAGTACAGCCCATAATGAAGTGGGAAAAATCAGTTAGAATTGACCCAGAAATAAAAAATATGATAAAATTAATAGTCAGGGGTATAAAAAGCAATCATTGAAACTATATTCAATATTTTCAAACAGTAATGGAAAACAAAATTTTTAGGGCAAGATGTGGAAGATACCAACAGACCCAAATCAAACTTCTAGAGATGAAAAAGTACAATTAATATCTGAGATGAAAACTATACTGAATGGGATTAATAGATGATGATTACACACCATAGATGAAAATATGAATGAACTTAAAAATAGGGCAATAGAGGCTATCTAAAATGGAACACAGAAAGAAAAAAAAGACCAAAAAAAGATGAATAAAGCATAAGTGATCTGTGGGACAACTTTAACTGGCCTAATATATGTGTAATTAGAGTCTCTGAAAGAGAAATGAATTACCAAGCATGTCTTAACCAAACTGCTTAAAAACAATGATAGAAGGAAAATTGTAAAAACAGTAAAAAAAAAAAAAAAAAGTAGGGAAACAAAGATCAGAATGATAGATGATATCGTTGTGGAAATAAACAAAGTGAAAGACAGTAGAAATTTATAGCAGCACTATACACAATAGTCAACAGGTGGAAATGGCCCAAATGGCCAGCAATAAATGCACAGATAAACAACTGTTGTGTGTGTATATACACACACACACACACACACAATGGAATATTATTCAGCCATAAAAAAAAATGAAAAAAAACCTGGTAGATGCTATAACATGGATGAACCTCAGAAACATGCTAAATGAAAGAAGCCAGACATAAAATTCACATATTGCAGACTCCATTTATATGAGATATCTAGAAATAAGCAAATCTATAGACAGAATGCATATCTGTAGTTGTCAGGGCTAGGGAGATTAATGATTAATTTTATGTTAGGTCAATTTTATCTCAATTTAAAAAGAAAAGATAGTGGAGCAAAATCTTTAAAGTGATGAAAGAAAAATTAACATATAATTCTAAACTCAGTTAAAATATCTTTAAAAATGAAGGTGACATAAAAACTTTTTCAGGGGCACCTGTGTTGGTCAGTCCACTAAGTATCCAACTTTCATTTTTGGTTCAGGTCATGATCTCAGGGTTGTGGGATCAAGCCACCACATGAGGCTTGGCACTCAGTGCAGAGTCTGCTTGAAATTCTTTTCCTCTCCCGCTCCCCCACCCTGCTCCTCTCTCTCTCACTCTTTCTCTCTCTCAAATAAATACATAAATAAAATCTTAAAAAAAACTTTTGCAGATACCAGCAGATTTGCACTATAAGAATGTTAATGGAAGTCCTTCAGACAGAAGAAAGTGATATCCAGATGGAAATCCAGATCTACACAAAGAAATAAAGGACACCAGGAATGATAAAGATGTGGATAATATAAACTTTTCTTAAAAAAAAAATAAATAAATAAATAAACTTTTCTTATTTTAAAAACCATGTTAGAAGATAATTGACTGCTTAAGGAAAAACCATAATGATGTATTGTGGAGTTTATAACAAATGTAGAGTAAAATGTACAGATAATAATCCAACAGAGAAGATAAAATGCAATCATTAAAAATAACCCAGAATAAGGCAGAAAAAGAGGAAAGGGAGCAGAATGAAAAGCAGATGGGACAAATAGAAAACAAATGCCAACATTATGTTATATACAAATCTAATCATATTGATGACCAAATTAAGTGTAAATGGTCCAAACATCTCCCAATTAAAAGGCAGAGATTGGCAGATTGGATAAGAGAAAAGGAAGAGCCAACTATTCCTTCCCTACAAAACCCTGCTTTAAGTAAAAAGACACAAATAGGTTAAAAGAAAAGGGATGGAAAAAGATTTCTCTTAGATATATTCATTGGGTATACATGCTGTCACTAATCAAAATAAAACTGGAATCACTATTATAGATGAATCAGACAAAGCAGAATTCAGAACAAAGACTTTTACCAGGATAAAAACGCCATTTCACACTGATAAAGGAGTTAATTCAACAAGAGGGCATAACAATCCTAAATGTTATACATCAAATAACAATTTCAAAAATCTGAAAAAAAAAAACGATAAAACTCCAAGGAAAAATGGACAAATCAGCAATTATACTCAGAAATTCCAAAAACTTCTCTCTCAATGATTGATAGAACAAGTAGGAAATGAATATGGATTTAGAAGGCATGAACAACACTCTCAGTGAACTTGACCTGACATTCACAGAACACTCCACTCAACATGAGAATACACATGTATAAGATAGAGTATATTCTGACACATAAAAGAAGTCTCACTAAATATAAAAGGATCAATGTTAGATAAAATATGTTCTCTGAACACAGTGAAATTAAGTTAGAAATCAGTAACAGAAAGACAGCTGGAAAAATCACAAAATATTTGGAGACTAAAGAAAAACACTTGTAAATAACTCATGGGTCAAATAAAAATCCAAAGGAAAATTTTAAACTATTTTAAACTTAATGAAACTGAAAACACAGTGTATCAAGTTTTTAAGATGCTGCTAAATCAGTGTCTAAAGATAAAATAATAGCACTAGATGCTTATATTAGATAAAGCAGAAAGGTCTCAAATCAGTGAACTAAGCTATCACCTTAATAAACTAGAAGGAGAGTAAATTCAACCCAAAGGAATCAGAAGCAATAAAATAACAAAGATAAGGGGAAAAATTGATAAAATAGAAAACAGAAAAAAACAATAAAAACATTCTTTAAGGAAAAAAACATTTGACAAACCTCTAGGCAGACTGGTCAGGAAAAAGAAAAGACACAAATTACTAATATTAGGAATGAGATAGAGTACATGGATACAGATCCTACAGACATTAAAAGGATAGCAAGAGTATATGATGAGTTTAATGGGTCACCGGGGTGGCTCAATTGGTTAAGCATCCAGCTCTTGATTTTAGCTCAGGTTGTGATCTCAGGGTCCTGGAATTGAGCCTCTTATTGAGCCCGGCATAGGGCTCCGGGCTCAGCAGGGAGTCTACTTGAAGGTTTCTCTCTCTTTCTCTCTGTCCTTTCTCCACCTCTCTCTCAAATAAATAAATCTTTAAAAAATGATCTCTAAATAGAACTACTATTCTTCATAAGCTATTTATTTTTTAAAAATTTGAAAATCTTTCCCTTTTTAAGTAAACCCAAAACTGTAATTTTGGGTGAAAAGTCTAAAGAAAAAGAACAATATGATTATTCTAGTAGATGCAGAAAAAAGTTCTGACAAAATTAACATCTTTCATAGTAATAAAAACTCTCAGCAAATTACAAATAGAAGAAACTTTCATCACCTGATAAAGGATATCTATAAAAACTTCCTGCTTTATAGTGAAAGACTGGATGCCCTCTCCCTAAGATCAGATACAAGACAAGGATATTGGCGCTCACTCCCTCAACTTCATATTAGAGGCCCTAACCAGTGCAGTAGGTAAGAACAATAAATAAAATGAATACTCATTGGAAAGGAAGAAGCAAAGCTGTCTCTATTTAGGAAAGATATAAACAACTATGCAGAAAAACTGGAAGAATTTACAAGAACTAATAAGTGAGTTTAGCAAGTTGTAAGATAAGAGGTCAATATGCAAAACTCATGTGTACACACAATCAGCTGAATGAAAAACCTAATGGCATTTTTTTTTAAAAATGCAAAAAAAATTGTATTTGTATATATTAGCAATATGAGATCAGAAAATGAAATAAAAAGAAAAGAATCATTTACAATAGGATCAGAAATATGAAATTTTTAGAGATAAATCTAACAAAACGTGTAAGATCTTACAATGAAAACTACAAAACACCAATGAAAAAAAAATCAAAGAAGATTTAAATAAAAAGATATATTGTGTTCATGGCTTAGAAAGCTCACTAATGTTCACGTTGTAATTCTCCCCCTAAATAATTATATATTTAATGTAATTCCAATCAAAATCCCAGCAAGGTTTTCTATAGAAATCAATAAGCTTATTTTAAATTTATATGGAAATATAAAAGAATTAAAATTGCCAACATAATTTTGAAAAGGAAGTTAGAAGACTCATACAACCTGATTTTAATGAAATTTTAATAAAAAGTAACAGTTATCAAGATCCTATGGCACTGGTGAAAAGACAGATATTAAAAGTCCAGAAGTAAACCCAAGCATTAATGGTCAGCTGATTTTTGACAAAAGTGCAAAGACGAGTCAATTGAGGCAGGATAGTCTTTTTTAACAAATGATGCCAGAACATCCATATGCAAAAGAAAAAAGAATCTTGACCCATATATCATACTATTTATAAAAATTAACTTAAAGTACAATATACACTTAAAAGTAATACCTGAAACTATTAAACTGCTAGAAGAAAATGTAAGAGAAAATCTTTGAGACCTTGCATCAGGCAAAGGTCTATTAGATAGAATACCAAAATCATGATCCAAAAAAGAAAGAACTGGGATCCCTGGGTGGCACAGAGGTTTGGCGCCTGCCTTTGGCCCAGGGCGTGATCCTGGAGACCCGGGATCGAATCCCACATCGGGCTCCCTGCATGGAGCCTGCTTCTCCCTCTGCCTGTGTCTCTGCCTCTCTCTCTCTCTCTGTGTGACTATCATGAATAAATAAATAAAATCTTTAAAAAAAAAAAGAAAAGAAAAAAGAAAGAACTGATATTTGGACTCTACCAAAATTAAAAACTTCTGCCCTTTGAAAGACACTTGTAGGTGATTGAAAAAACATGTCACAGACTGGGAGATAATAATTTTTTTAAAAGATTTTATTTATTCATGAGAGACAGAGGGGGGGGGGGGCCGGGCAGAGACACAGGCAGAAGGAGAAGCAGGCTCCATGCAGGGAGCCTGATGTAGACTTGATCCCGGGACTCCAGGATCACACCCTGGGCCGAAGGTGGCGCTAAACCGATGAGCTACCCAGGCAAGGGAGATAATACTTATATCTGATAAGGACCTGTATCCAAAACATACAAAAAATTCTCAAACTCAATAAAACACATTATAATCTTTAAAATGTGCAAAAGATTTGAACAGACATGTCATCAAAGAGGGTATACCATGGAAAACAAACCCAGGAAAATATGTTCAATATTATCAGCAATTAGGGAGGTGCAAATTAAAACCACGGTAAGATCTTATTACATATCTGTTAGAATGACTTAAAACTCAACACCAAAACAAACAAACAAACAAACAAACAAACAAACAAACAAAAACTAAAAAATGGGCAGAGGATCTGAATGTTTTTCCCAAGGAGACATACAGGTGGCCAACAGACACATGAAAAGGTACTCAAAATCACTAGTCATCAGGAAAATGCAAGTGAAAACCACGAGAGAACCTGACACCAGTCAGAATGGCTAGAATAAAAAAAAGCAAGAAATAATAAGTATTCGTGAAGATGTGGAAAAAAAAAACTGTTGTGAACTGCTGGGAATATAAATTGGTGCAGCCACTGTGGGACACAGTATAGAAGTTTCTTTAGAAATTAAAAATAGAAATACTATATGATCTAGTAATTCCACTAGTGGGTATTCACCCAAAGAAAACAAAAACACTAATTCAAAGGGATATAGGCACCCCTATGTTTATAGCAGCATTGGTTATAATAGCCAAGATATGGAAACAACCCAAGTGTCCATCCATAGATGAATGGATAAAAAAGAGATACATCTTTTGTACACACACACACACACACACACACAAATATTACTTGACCATAAAAAAGAATGAGCTTTTGCCATTTGTGGCAACATGGATGGGCCCTAGAAGGTATTGTGCTTTGTGAAAGAAGTCAAACAGAGAAAGGCAAGTGGCCCATGATTTCACTTACATGTGGAATCTAAAAAAAAAAACAAAACGAATGAAGGAAGGAATGGAGGAAGGAAGGAAAGAAGGAAAGAAGAAAAGAGCCAACCAACCGACCAAAAACCAGACTTAACTACAGAGAACAAACTGGTGGTTGCCAGAGGGGAGAAAGGGATGGGGAAATGATGAAATAGATAAAGGGAATTAAGGGGGGATCCCTGGGTGGCGCAGCGGTTTGGCACCTGCCTTTGACCTAGGGCGCGATCCTGGAGACCTGGGATCGAATCCCACATCGGGCTCCTGATGCATGGAGCCTGCTTCTCCCTCTGCCTGTGTCTCTGCTCTCTCTCTCTTTCTCTGTGTGACTATCATAAAATAAATAAAAATTTTTAAAAAAGGGAATTAAGGGGTTCAAACTCCAAGTTATAAAATAAATAAGTCATGAAAATGAAAAGTGCAGCAGGAAAACAATCAATAAGATTGCAATAACAAATGGTGATAAGTGGTGTCTGCAATTATAGTGATGAGCACTGAGTAATGTACGGAAATGTTGAATCACTGCTGTACACAGGCAACTAATGTAACATTGTATGTTAACTATACTTCAATAAAAAAAAAAACCTTTATGTAAATGCTTATTGCAGCTTTATTTGTTATCACCCCAAACTGGAAACAACCCAAATGTCTTTCAATTGATGAATGGAGATAAATAAACAGTGTACATCATTACAACGGAATACTCCTCAGGAAGAAAAATCAATGAACTCCTGATACACACAATGTGAATGAATCTTACTAAATACTCTGATTCCATGTGTATGACATTCTGGAAGAGGCAAAACTATACGGACAGGAACAGTGGTTGTCAGAGGTGGGAGAGGACTTGACAACAAAATGGCACAGGGCAACAATTAAGGGTGATGGAGCTGTTCTCTATCACGACTGTGGTGGTGGTTACAGGACTGTGGGTGTTTGTTAAAACTTGTAGAATTGTACACTAACAACGGTGAATTTTACTGTAGGTAAGTTATACCTTAAATATTTTTAATGGAAAAATTAAAAAACCTAATGGATGAAACCCAGGGAGTTCTTTGTATAAGCTTCTATCTCATGGAAAACCCACTCCCCAAAGCCCCTGTTCCCGAGAGTTCCATGGGGTGTGGTGGCCCTATGTTTGGCATTCAAGGGCACATGCCAACAGGAGGGGCTGCAGGTGTTGGCTCAGGAATGGGTGGGGAGAGTCAGGACTTTCGGACCAGAGGAGGAGATGAATCAGCCCCTGTTACTCACCTGCTGGGAGGAGCAAAGCAGACCCCCAGGAGGGTACCACACAGGGTGGGGTGCAGTTGGACACCAGCCTCATTGGCAGAGGTGGGCTTAATGTAAAACTCCTGAAGCTTAAAATCAGGGCTCCTCACTTATACAGCCCCCTTCTTGGAAGGGGCTCTAGAAATGTGTCAATGGGCATATATTTTTATAAAGACTGCAGAAGTAGATATTTTAACCACAATCATTTGAGGTCACTGTCCCTTGCCATTCTAACTTCTCCTCATTCACAATATTCCTCCTGGTACCTGTCCTCCTCTGACATTAGAGTGGCCACAAATGGTTTAATTAAAATCACTTACAAATATATCCACTTTTGCACTATTCTTCTTTAAAAGGGTCCCTCCCCACCCTTGCCCCCAGTCATGAATTAGCCTCAAGACCTCTCCAACCCTGGATGCCTTGCTCCTTGCCTGATTGCAGCCCTAGGAAGAACTGGCTTTTGAGGCACTCACCTTCCGGCTGAAACGGTCAATGGTGACCTGATGGGTCAGGTGAGTCACATTCAGCATCACCAGACAGAACGGGGGCCAATTCAGGTGCCCCTACAGAGAGAGCCCAAACCTCATCAGCTCAGAGCCCAGTCCTGTTGCCTCCTCCTCCTGGGGAGCCACTGTGAGCACACTTTCCCTGCCACCCCCTCTCAACACACCAGAGGCACTCGTCAGAGCCGTGCAGATGCTGCACAGAATCCCATGGAACATTTCTGGTTCTACCTGACTGCCTGTAAGCCCAGGAGCAAAAACAAACCAAAAAACCCTGCCTCCTTCCACCTGGCTCATGAGGATATCCTAGGAGGTGATTCTCTGCAGCCAGCATCCTTGGCCACAGGCCATACCCCTGAGGGGTATCCCAGCTCCTCTGCACTTGGAGCCTCCCACCTGGGCCTACGCAGCTGGGACAAGCTGAGAATGGTGCAGGGCCCAGGGAGGGCCAGGAGGCAGTGTGCTCCACTCACCGTTTCTCCCCATATCCATTCCAGGAAACCCCTGACAGAAGGAGCTACTAGGGGCTTCTGCCTCTGTCCTCGCCGCTGGCACCCCTCAAAACCCAATTCACTACTCAATCTCCCTCCAAACCTAGTCAAATCCTGAGGCCCCAGCAGGAAAGGGGGCAAGGGGCAGTCACCAGGTTGGCGCTTTTGCAGTCAAGGACATGGACGGTGACCATTTCGCTGGGGCTCTGGGTGAGGATGTAGATAGCCTCCTTGAACAGGGCTACGTGGCTCCCATCGAAGGTCACGAAGCTTAGATCAGGGAAGATTGAGCATCGGCCTGGGGGAGGGACAGGGAAGAGAAGACTAAACAGATGCTTCTGGGGCCAGGGCTACCCAGGAACAAAGGGTAGGCACCTTGGCCTTTTCCTGGGTGATTCGGAGGTCCTGGGGGCTGGAGAGTCACTCAGAGCAGGCATCATAGAGATGAGGTTGCAAGAGTAGGGGACCTGCCAGGTCAGGGGTCACACTGAGACAAGAGATCCCATTAGAGAATACATTCAGGTCAGAGTCACCCTGACGCCAAGCAGCAGACAGGTAAGGGGCTGAGGTCATGCTTGGGGAGGACCTAGTAGACCCCAGGACTCACAGGCACATTCCCAGAGGGGGCAGCAGCGATCGCCGCCCACCCTCACTGCGAGGCCCAGGACCCCACAGCGAGGGGGTGTGGCACCCTGGGGACAGTGCTGGGACTGATTCACTCGGATCAGCTGGCCCTCCAGGCAGATGTGACGGACGCAGTCCTGTTCAGCGATTGGCTAGGGCACAGGGTGGAGGGACAGCATGAGTACCCAGCCCAGGGCAGCAGCCACTCACTACTCCCTGTCTCAAACCTAAGGGCATAAGATCCTTTCCACTGTCGGTCAGAGCAGGGCAGGGGGACCCAGCAGCAAGACAACCAGGGAGTGGGGTCCTCACCCTCCACCCACCCAACATGCCACTGGAACCTGGGGAAGGGCTGAGCATGAGATTGGGGTCAGGGGCCTGACTCCCAGAGACTTCTGCGTATCTGCCCAGCCCTTGTGGAGAGCTCCAGATACACAGGGGTACAGACGCACTAGCTCAGACGCAGAGAAACCTGAGCATACCCATGCGTGCACGTGTGCACACACAACCTCTTTATCTTTCTTACAAAAGCACATACAGTCTTATGACACAATCTATCACACACACAAAGATATATGACTGCTCACCCTGAGTCTCACACACGTAAACTATGCACACATAGGCCCACATGGCTCTACGGACACAAACATACACACACCAGCACACTCGTGTTGTCACACTAAGTCATCCAATCAGCCCTAGGGGAACGATGAGGTTGCTATGACATCAGGGGCCCAGAGCAGCCTGGAGAATTTGTCAGGCTCCAGAGTGTAGGGCAAAGGTGAGGGGGGTGACTGAACCCCCATCCTGCAGCCTGGCGGCTGGTGAAGGAGAAGCTGCCACAGACCATGAGGAATGTGACTCCAGGATGGTGACCCAGCCATGTGGCTGGGGAGAGAGGGGCATGGAGGGACCACACAGAGGTGGGCTGACAAGTCACTCACGACACAGGTAGCAGATGTATCGTCCTCAGTGATGGCTGTCACGGTCACAGCCGAACTCGCTGCGATGCTCTGGGCTGGGGCTGAGCGTCCAGACTGCTTGGTGGTGGCCTCTGCCCCCAGCTCTGCTGGGAGCTGAGGCCCAGCCGAGGTCCCATGGGCCTCGGCCAGCTGAGGGAGCAGAACAAGTGAGCTCTCTCGGGAGGCGGTCCTGGCTGAGACACGACTCAAGGGGTAGGATGTGGGTGCCAGTGGCACTGTGACAGCCCAGGGGCCACCAGCCTCAGGTGCCAAGGTAGCAAGAGTGTGGGCCACAGCAGGTGTGAGTTCTGTGGGCGTACCCTGGGCAGGGCCATATATCCAGGAGGGCAGGGACACTTGCTTGGACAGGATGGCCATCTTCTCCGTGGTGCTCTTCTGTGGGGCAGCAGATAGTGTGGAGGCTGCCCCCCCGGCCATGGCCATGACTCCAGAGGCTGGCAGTGTGGCTCCCGGAAGCAGGCCTGGTGCCGTGCCCGCTGCCTGAGGGGGTGCGTGACTGGGTAGGTCTACCTGGGCCACGACAGCAGGGGTGAGAGGCAGAGCTGAGCTGAGTGTCTGAGTAGGTGCAGTCGTGGCCACAGTGGGAGATGCGGCCTGCTGATGGAGTGGAAGGGTGATGATGGAACCCTTGGACCCACGTGTGGCCACTGGGGCCGAGGTGCCCACCTTGGCCAAGGGCAGGCTGGTATCGAGAGGCAGGCCAGAGAGGAGTTGTGGTGGCCGAGTTGAGTCCAGGGACACAAAGGGTGTGACCCCCAGCCCATGTGCAACTGTGGACTGGCTGGTGGCAGCTGTGGTCCCTGAGGGCAGAGCTGGGGGCCTGGTGGCTCTGGTGGTTTGGTGGGTGGGGTGGAGTGGGGCAGTGGGGATGGGTCTTGGAAGTGAGGATGCTGGTATGCCCGTGGGCTGGGGGGGCCCAGGCTGCCTCTCTGTGGGTGTGGGTGAGCTGCCTCCCAGCTCCCGTCTCTTGGTAGCCAGAGCGCTGACAGGAACCTGTTCTGCTGTTGTTCTACCCTCGGCTAGGGGGCCGCTGGGACTGGAAACGCTCTGGGCCTGTATGGGCTGGGGCATCCCTGTCCTGCTCTTGGCCTTTGTGACTGCAGTTGTCAGCAAAGCCTTGTGGGATCCCAAGGAAGTGGGAAGCCTGGAGGTCACTGCAGGGGAAGCCACAGGCCTGGAGGAGGAACTTGCAGGCAACTCCAGGCTTGGGAAGGGCTGGAGGGGGGTGGTCTTCATAGGCAAGGAGCCAGGGCCTGGTACTGTCACAGCTTTGGTCATGAGTGGGAAGCGAGGTGCAGGGGCTGACCGGGAGGATACTGTGATGTTGGGGATCCCTGCAAAGGTCACGGTCACCCTAGTCGTCTTCACAGCACCTGACCCCATGCTAGGTGTGAGTGTCTGCTGCGGAAGGGCCAGGGATGAGGACTCTGGGGTAAAGGGGGTGGCCAGGTGGCTGGCAGTGACTCTCTTACTGGCTGGGGGCTCTGTGGGGTGGGCAGGGAGGTTGGATGCAGTGACCCCCAGCGGCTGCCACAGCGTGGCCTGGGTAGGGCCTGGAGTCAGCCCTGGCCCCTCAGTAGCTGCCACGGGTGGGTTCAGGGCTGTGGTGAGCGGGGCAGCTGGAGTGAGCCGTGGCCTATGGGAGGGTGCCCCAGGAGGTTCCTGCGGAAACTGCAGCTCCTTGCCACTGAGAGTGGGCAGCTCTTGACTGGGAGGCAGAGTCTCGTTGCCAAGAGACTCCTCTGTGTGAACCAAATCCACGGGCTCCACGCCTGGGGCAGAGAGAGGAGCTCAAACAGTGGGTGTCTGCTGCCCGCCCCAGGGGGTCTTCACCAGGCAGGGCTGTGAAGTAGGGCTCCTGAGTGAGCACCCGAGGTGAGCCTGGGGAAGGCAGCTTCCAACGGCCAGCCAGGCTGCCTGACCCACCCCGGGGCCTCTGTCCTGTGGTACTGGATGGCTCAGCAGGTCTGGACCCTGCCCTCAAAGCCTGAGCTCAGAGCCAACGGACCTCAGGTCTACCTTTGCCTGTACTGGGTTCCCACCACCTGGCCCCAAGCCAGTCCCTTCCCCCAATCTGGGGCTCACGTTATTCTGTTTAATAGGAAGAACGAACTGGATGAGGTCCCTGCCTGCTCTAAAGGTCTCCTCCAGAAGCTCCTCTGCTGGCCCTGTTTCTCCAGGGACCTGGGGAATGATTGGTGAAGGAGACCTTGGAGATTTAGAGGAATCTGAGGGAGGGATGAGAAGTCTTGGCCACTCACAGTCCTCCAAGTAGACACATCTCTGTGTGACTTCGTCCAGGACCTTGGGGGTGGGACATGCAGGCACACAGCCTTCTACCCTGAGGACAGAGCAGGGGGCCAGTTAGTAGTCTGAAATATGGGGGCGATCATCTTTCACTTGGATTGAGCACAGCTTCATCCCTCCTTATGACACATGTCACATGAACCTCCAGAGATGCTTATACAGGAGCACATATACCCAAACGTGCATGTTACATGCTTTTGCACACTCCTGCTCCTCAGACCAAGAGGGAAACATGAACGAGGTCTGGTTATGCACACACTTGTGCGTGCACACACACATGCTCCTATGTGTCAGCATTTAGGTACGCTGTCACACCTGCAAGACTCAAAAACATTCACACAGGTACATATACATCCAGATGCTCAAAACATCAGTGTATACCTTCCTGCACACACAGCAGCTGCATCAACACCCTGACACATGCAGCTCACACACGTGCACATATGCCCAGCTGTGTGCAGCCCATGGACACTGGTATGCCCACACAAATACACACAGGGCCCAACTATATGCACATCATCATACACAAATCAATATTCATATGTGCCCATCCACATAAGTCAGGTTCATTCTGGTACACACATCTGCATACACACACACACCCACAAAACATGTGTTCACAAGTAGGTGTGAGCACACACACACACACCTCAGTACATGCTCATGCCTATGCCTGCAAACCACGCACCCACTTACACATGTGTGTGCTCAAATCCACTAATGTACACACCGCGACTCCATGCCCCCTCACCTTGGCACGTCCCGGCAGCTAGCTGCCTGTGGGTCCCGGCAGGTTTGGAAGCAGGGGCTGGTGCAAGCATCGTAGCGCCACTCACAGATGGGGTAGGCAGCCCCTGAGGGCTTGGCATCTGGAAAGGTGACCCGTCCCGAGACTGAGTGAGACTGGGTACCAGCTCAGGGTCAGGTGACAGGACACAGAGGTCATCCTAGCTCAGCCCATCCCCGCCCTGCTCCACAGAAGAGACAAATGGACACATGCAGGAAAAGTAAAGAAAAATCAAGTAAAATGATAACATATAATATAAAATAAAAGCCAACCTAAGGGAAAACTGTACCCCTGTGAGTTGGGGTTGGTGCCTGGGGGACCCTTGGGATGGGGCTATGGAGACTCGGAGTAGGGCCAAGAACCCCAGGGTGGGTGGCTACAGAGCAGTCAGCTGCCAAAGAGAAGGTGGGGACCCCTGATCCTCTCCATAAGGTTGCCCTGTCACCCTGCTCCTCTGGGACATTGGTGGCCAGGCTGGTCCTACACCCTTGGTGGCTAGTAATAATAATAACAAACACAACAGCCAACTCCTAAACAGCACCGAACACAACTTTCAACATCTTCGCAAGTATTTCCTTCTTAATGCTCACAATAATCCTATGATGCAGGACTATCATTATCCCTGCCTTATGGATAAGGAAACTGAGGCACAGACGATGTGGGGAAACTTAAACTGTCCCAGGAGAGATTTCCTCAAAAAAGGTCCTGTGGCCAGTGCCCTGACAGATGAGGAATCCTCAGAGAAAGCACACAATGGGGCATGTGGAGGCAGACAAGACCCCAGACCATCTTAGCACAAGTGGCCAGTCTCGGAAACCACGGCCTGAGCAGGGAACGTACATGGGCTCCGCAACAGGCCGGAGGGAGCAGCCCCACCTGACGCCTCTATCCCCACATTGCTGATGACTGTGAAGAAACCTGCTTTTCTAGGATAACTTGAGACAAGAGCTGAGAATTTACATTTGGAGAGGACCTACTACAAGCCAAGCCTGTGAGATGCAATCCGTCTCACAATAATCCCGTGAGGCAAACAGCCCCACTGTACAGAGCTGGACGGTGGGCAGCGCTCCTCCGAGTGCCAAGGACTAGGGTGAGGATTTGAACCCAAGGCTTCATTCGACTCTGCCTCAGTGTCTTCCAGAAAGGGACACAAGTCTTGCCATTATAGCCAGTGATGAATCCGTTCATTGGCGGACTCTATAGATGACCACTGAATGTAAGAATGAGCTGGCCCAGGCCTGGTTTGTGGGGGAGGTGATAAATGAAGGGGCTGGTTGGAGATATATTTATGCACACATGTAAATGGATCCATTCATGCAGCACAAAGCGCCCCCACAGGCACAGACATACGTGTGCCCATGCACGAGGCACAGGGGCCTCCCTGGAGTGCTGGAGAAATTGTGATCCCTTCCTGCAGGGTATAAGCAGAGAGCAAGGTCTTGGGGGCAGACCCACCTGGCAGTGGGATGGCAAAGTCCAGGAACCGCCGCCCCCCCGCCCCCCGGCCTTAGCTGGAAGGGGCGTGCAGTTGCTCCATTGCTGCTCAGGATGGAGGGCAGAGGGAGACCGCTGCCTCCTCAGCCTGGTGCCCCAGGGAGCGGTCTTTGAGCTCACAGGGCAGGCATGTGTCCCCATCAGCAAGAAACCTGAGCCAGTGGGCTATGCAAGCTGGGGCCAGGAGCACTTCTTACCTTGCTCCCACAAAGCCTGTCCTATTTTTAGACCATGTAATTGGCCCGTGGGTGGAGGCAGGACCCGGGCAGCTGGCTGGGCCCCAGGCCCCACTGCACCCTAGGCCACCACCATGGAGGTCAGGGCAGCACCCAAAGGTGGCCTCCCTGCACCAGGACAGTGGGAATTCTGCTTCTTGAGGGCAACTGGAAGGATGTGATGGGAGAGGGCAGGAAGGGCCGTCTGAGGAGGGGCTGAGGGTGATGGCAGGGTGGACACCTACCCAGAAGGCGGAAGAACGTGCCCCGGCGGAAGGCCTCCGTGTGTTCATACAGCCGCAGGACCAGCGTGGGGCCCGACACGCAAAGGAAGGACCCAGGCTCGGCCAGTGACTCCAGGGCCACTAGGCCTGCCTGCCACGTCCCCCGGTGCAGTGAGAAGGAGGCATGGTGGTGGAAGGCAACACTGCCCTGCCACTTAGCCAGCTCCAGAGACCCATTGGCTGTGACATGGAGGAAGAAGTTGGGTCTGTCTGCTGCCTCCAGGGACACCACATCCGGGTCTGTAAAGAGCCAGGTGGATGAAGGGAACGCCGAGAGGGGTCCAGGTGAGGGGCAGAGCCTGGCATGCATATGCACTCCATGACTCAGGGCAGCAACACGCCCCGTGGGTTAGCTGAGCCCTGCTCCTCCGTGCCTGCCCACCTCCTTCTGCCTGTTGGCTGCCCCTCTGCACACACCACCTCTCCCTGAGAGAAGTGGAAGGTTAGAGAAGCTGCCAGCTGCCAAACCTCGGGGAGGTGTCTCCCTCCCACCTCCCTTCCCTCCTCCCTCTTTCCTTCCTTTCTCCATCCCTCCCTCCCTCCCTCCCACTCTCCCTCCCTCCATCCATCCCTCTTTTCTTCCCCCCTGTAAGCATTTTGAGGACCCTCTGTGTGCCAGGAGGAATTCAAGATGCTAGGGATACAGCAGTGAACAGAATGACAGAAACGGCCGCCTTGGAGGAGTCATGTTCTATCGGACACACTGGGCAGACAGGTTTGCTGAATGGACAGGTTTCAGGGACCCCAGCTTGGTCCTGCTCCACACAGAATCCCAGAGGGTCAGAGCCAGCAGACTGAAAGGATGTTGAGTCCAGCCCCACAGATGGGAAGACAGTGACCCCAAGAGGGGAAGGGGCTTGCCCTGAGCCCTACAACTGGTCTCCACTGTCCTCTCTCCTGTGTCCACAAAGGCCCAGTTCTAGAAAGTGGGGCTCGTTGCCAGGTGGATAACTTCCTGCATGGGGACCCTGCAGATTTTGTGAGCCTCCAAATCCACAAGCAGGTGTCCAAGAGTCCTGCCCGCCACGACTGGCCATGTTGTGTGCAAGTGACTTAATGTGCCTGAGTTGTCGTGAGGGGCAAACCAATACGGCGCAGGTGAAGGCCTAGCACGGGGCTTGGTGTGTCTTCCCTCCCAGCCCATGTGGCCCTGTCACACCTCCCTGAGCAGCTATGAGGAGACAGGAGGCAACCAGAAGAAGGATTCGTTATTGACAGTAATAACAGTAAATGTTATTTATCAAGGACTTACTATGTGCCAGACACGATGCTAAGCAAGCCCTCTACCTGCTGGTTTATTAAATTCCAAGAGATCCCTAGGAAGTGGCCAATTCATTCATTCAGCAGCTCACGTTTTCTGAGCCCCCATGATGTGCCAAGCGCTGTTGCAGGCACAATGGGAAACAAAAGGACCCAAATCCCTGCTCTGATGGAGCTTACATTCAAGGGGGAGGAAGATAAACATCATAAACAAGTAAAATCTTTAATAGGTTAGCAGGGGATGATCTTGCTATTCCCATGTTACAGAGGAGGAAAGTAAGGCCCAGAGTTGCACTACCGGTGGAAGCGGGAGGCAGGATGGGGAGACCAGGCAGGCTAGAGTCCAGAACCTTAACCTCTGCACAGTCTGCCCCAAGGATGGGATCCAGGAGCAGGCCCAATTGTATCATGATCATATATATCACTTCTGTCTCCTGGATGGGACCGTGGACTTCCAGTGGATGGGGATGTGTCTCTTCCATGCCTGATGCCTCAGTGCTTAGCTCTGTGCCTGGCCTGGGAATAAGGCTCCATGAAAGGGAGGGAGGGGAGGGGGCAGCGGGGGAGGGATGCAGGGGTGGGGAGAGGTCCTCATAACTAGGTAAACTGCAGACCCGGAGAATCTGAGAACTTAATTTCTTAGGCTAGGATGAACTCTCTGAGAAGTCTTGGGTCATGGTTCCAGTTGATGCTGGGCTGGGCCGCATCCCTGAATTAGGGAGACACTGACCAGATGGGGCCAGTGGGATGTGGGGGTAGAAACACCGATCACAGTGGCACACAGTGGCACACTGGGACACACAAATAGCCACAGAAAAGACTCCCTAGCACTGGTTGAACTAACGCCTTGGCTGGCCCAGGGCCTAGCAAAACTACATCAAGGCGTCCGTCTGCACCAGGCAAGGGCCCCGCTGCCCTTTAAGCACTACTGAACTCTAAAGGGAGGACACTACAGTGAAGCCAGTCTGGTCTGCAGACTGTCTGAGACCCAGGAGGCTGTGGCTGGTTCCAGGCGTGTCCCAGTTTTGTGTGACATGCCAGCCCAGAACCCAGGATCATAACCCGACCTGCTCCTTCAGTCACAGAAGGAAGCCCGGCTGGAGTCAGCACCTCAGCCAGCTCCCCTAGGGCACTTAGTCTCTCCAGTCTCAAAAATGAATGGAGGGGAGGAGGAAGAAGAGGAGGAGGAGAAGCAGGAAGAGATGGATGAAGGTGGAGGGGAGGGAGAGAAGAGAAGGGGGAGAGGGAAGAGGGGGCAGGAAGGAGTGGAGGAGGAGAGGGAGAGGAAGGAGCAGTTGTTGCCACCAGGCTTGCCCAGAACACAGCAATGGTATAAAGCAAGGTACAAAAGTACATCCAGACCTTGGCCTCCCTGCTTTTTCCAGGGAGAAAATGGAAGGTGTCTCTTTGAAGAGACTGACAGGCTGACCCAGAAGCCTGTCTCAGCGGGGAGAGGGGCATCTTTTGGAGCTCCACTTTTCTCCAGCTACTGCAGATTGCTTAGGGCCTCAGCATCCTCCTCTCCTCTGGCAACTGCCTCCCTCCCCCAAGGGCTGGGGTGGGGCTGCAGGTAGGCCTTACCGTGAGCCTTGGCCTTGTATAGGGCAGCTGTCAGCAGGAAGTTCACAACGTCCCCTGGAGCCACGTCCTCTGTGCTCACTAGGACTATGGCACCACCTGCTGCCTTGCTGGCTACCAGGGCACTGCCAGCTGCCACACTGGCCAGTTGGTAGGGACCCTTACCTAGTGCTGGAGAGAAGGGGCCCAATCGTGAGGCCTGCCCCCATGCATCTCTGCCCACCTCCCATCCTGCCAGCGGTGGGGAACAGAGGCTAGAGAGCTACTCTCAGCCACCTTGCTCACCCCAGGCCCCAGGGAGCTTGATTCCACAAGAAGGGACATGTACTCCAGGCTGTCAGGCCCTGATGGGAAGGGACTGACTCTCTGCACAGCATCTGAACAATTTCACAGGAAACCTGGGCACGGGGCCACCCATGGGAGATATCTGTTCCACCCCCACCTTCACCTCAGCAAATGTCTCTCCTTGGGCCTGTCCCACAGCCACTACTCTATTTGGGGTAGTGAGTCCTCTGAGACTCAACATCGGACCTAGTCTCTGTCCACCCAAGCCCTGAGGGATGGAAGCTGGAAGTCTCTGGCTCAACGTTAGTGTTTACTTACTTCTCTCAAATGTATCATTTTTGTGTCTCTTGGGTTCCTAGTTGTTGGTATAGGTTACAGAGAGTCATGGGTGCCTTATAGCCAACCTCCCTGCCCCTGGTGTGCCTCCGGCCTCCAGTGTTTCCTGCCCACAGGTGCCTGAGTCACCTTTCTAGCCACACCCGCTGCTGGGACTCATCCATGGCTCCCCATTGTCCTCACAATGGAACCCAAGAGCCCAACTTGAATCCAGGGACCCTGGATGCCCCGAACCCCACCTACCTCCCCACACCCTTGAACTTCTCTGGCTCTTCCTTGAAAGAGCCATGCTGTGTTCCACCTCATGCCTCTCCTCATGCTGTCCGCCCACTCAGACTAGTCCTCCCTGTTTTGTGCCTGGCAAACGCCTACTCAACCTTTGGGGCCCAGCTCAAATGTCACCTCCTTGGCGAAGCTCTCCCTGCACCCTCTCCCGCCACACACAAACGTCATCCCTCCTCCTCTGCACTCCACCAGCCCTTGGAGCATGGCACGCACTGATCACAGCTCTTATGATGAGGATCTCGATGGTGGACCGACATCTGTCCCCCGAACCAGATGGGAAACAGGCAATGCTATGCTAGGTAAATGCATAACAAACTCTCAAACAAACAAACAAAACCCTAGTTTGAAGCGCTGGTGGATTCCCATGGTGTGAATGTGCATGGCAGTGGCCAGTTTCAAACTACCAAATGGATGTGGAGTTAGGACCACACGATGGCTAGAGAGCCAGGGTGAGCCAGCTCCAGCACACCCCTGTGACAGGCCTCTTGACCACTGATTCCCCAGCACCCAGCAAGGGCCCGGACCAGAGAAAATGTTGGTAGAAGACAGAGCAAGGAATGGATGGGTAGGTGGATGAGTAGGTGGAGGATGCTAGAAACAGCTTGTCCTTTGCCAGTTACTGCCACCCAAAATGCCACAGAAGGGAGAAAACTCTGCTCAGAGCTGTCTTGCTGAAATGTCTTGCCTGATGTCAGAGAGACCTTGCCTGTCCCAGCAACTGCGATTCTCCTGTTACAGATTCATTCCTATAAGGAAAGCTTCCTCATAGCCAGGAGGAAGCCCTTGGCCATCAGTAGTCCCTAGGGGCTAACATTCTGGAGGGTCTGTAGTCACCAAATTATCATGCTTCACCCTGGTCCAGCTCTCATCTTGCAGACCCCCTAACTGGCATCCAGGCCTCTAGTCTGTCCCCCACTATATTTCACCTGCTATACTCTCTGCCGGTGGGACAATCCTCAACCCCAAATCTGATAATGCAGGTAACTAAGAACAAAGCCTTGGGCCTAAACGCACAAAGGCCTGCTCCTGGCATGGTACCTGGAAGGGGATGGGGAGCAGGGCTCAGAAGTCAAAGGTGAATGGTACCAAGGACCTGATGAGCATCTAATTCTGCCAAGATCTGACTTCCCACCCTATTGCCTATGACCCTAGTGATTAAAATGAATAATGAGCTCTAACGCTGGACATTAGCCTCCCTCAGGTCTTTAGTCGTGACCTGTGCTTTCACCCTAGCTAATGCAGAAGTTGGAGCATATCCTGGTACCCTGTGACTTTGGCTAAATTTGAAGATGAATCTGACAGGCTGAGCCAAGCTATAGGTTTTGCCCCAGCCATCCGAAGAAAGAGCAGCTTGCATTTGCCTTTGCCACTCAAAAGTTCAGGAGATTTAAGACAATATTCCATGAGCCTAATGAGCTAGAGTTTTTAGGTGCAAATGGGGTTTTTACTTCCTGGTGAAGCTGCCCTGGGTAAAAACAACTCCCAAGAAGCTGGCCTGGCCTAGATTCTACAGAGGTGCTGCAGGAGCTTCTAAAGACAGAGTTCTGGGGCATCCCTGGCCTCTGCACTGTGTGGGTCCTCTCTGCATGGTGGGATCCCTCCTTGCACCATGTCACAGCTCTTCCAGGGCCAGCAGCGTCTTAGGATGGTCGATGCTGTTATGGCATCAAGGCAGGGCTAGCAATATCTCAGCCCCCCAGGCTTCACTTGGGGAGGATGGGCTTACCTTTGTTAAAGAAGTCACAGTCATATGCTGAAAGAGAGAGAACAAGACTTCTTGAGAAGCCTGGGACAGATGGGCAGAGCCAAGGCCCCTAGCATCCCAGCTGTCCCAGAACTGGCCTGCCTCCCAAACTCCAAGATTTAGGCATGGTCATTTGATTCGGATATCTTAAGGTGTAGGAGATACTGTGGCTCCTCTCTGTGTCCCAAGCACAAAGCTCAAAGCCTGGCCTGGAGTAGGCACTCAGCATGTATCGAGTGAATGAAAGTGAATGGGTGAATGAGTGAATGGATGTTGGACAGGATGGTGCATTTTGTGTGGCTCCAAAGGGCAAGGTTAGAGTCAAGGAGCAGAAACTCCAATCACAAATGTTATAGCAGGTCCTGGAGAATGCAAGCACAAGGTAGAAGCTGGTATTTCAAGAACCTTGGGTGTAAGGGAACCAGGAGCTCCAGGACCCAAGGCTCTTTCAGGCCTCTGGGTGTATTCTCCAGCAGGAGGTGACAAGCTCCTCCAAGTGTGTGCTCAGTGCACCCTCTAGTGGCCTGGCCCAGCACCGCAGCCTGATGCCCAGGCGCCTCAGCCATGGATTCTTTCAAACTGGGGCAAACTAGGTACTTGGCAGGGGCACCTAGAGCCAGAAGCAAGACCACCAGGAGCCAGTGGGCAGACCACAGATAAAGGCTGAGGAGGATCCTCCCTCACTCATAGGCATGGTCTAAACACAGCCACCAACTCCACCCCATACCCAAATACCATGATCAACACTATCTCTTTGCATTTGGCGCTGACCTCTAGAAAGAACACAAGCACTGAGATTGACCCACCATGTGGCTATGGGAAAGTGATCACTTCTCTTCATTTGCTGACTCAAATGAATTCTAAATTTAGATCTTGGAGTCTCTGGTATCAAGTGTGTACCACCAGGTCAGTGGGAGGTAGCCCTGAACTCACAGACCTGAGTTCAAACTCCATCTCTTTCACTCTTCAACTGTGTATACTGGGGCAAGTTACCAACCTCTCTGAAATTCAGTGCCCTTTTCTATAATATGGGACCACCGGTTGCATCTACCCCACAGTTTTGTGAGTCCTGGGCTAGAGTAAATAAGAATCCACCTTGTGTGCAAAATGTAAGGAGGCATCAAAAATCCCAACAATTAAGATATATAATATTTTAATACACTGTTTTAATTTTTTAAATTAATGCAAAATATCTATGGTGAACAAAATATCAAAAATTTAAAATAAGGACAGGATCGATGATAGCGCCGAGCCACACTGGATCCTGAAGCAAAAGGGAAAATCAATACTATTGATCCTGTCATTACCTAAAACTTTGATATTCTGTTCATCAAAGCCAAAGATATTTTTGCATTAAGTTTGACTTTTAAAAAATGTTACCTTAAAATGTGATCTATCTCCACTATTGAGTTTTTGGTGCTCCCTTAAATCTTGTGTCCTAGGTGAGGTGTTCCTAGTCCTGAATATTAATGAGCTAATACACAGAAAGCACAGGGCCTGATATGCGGCAGATCCTCGGTAAATCTGCGCTCCCTTCTCCTTCATGAAGGAATCTTATCTGAGAAACAGAGGGAGGGCCACAGAGCATGACCATAGAGCATCTGGACTGGAAGGGTCTTAGAGGAAACAGGGTGGAGGAAAGGGAGGCCAGAGGCAGATACTGCTCTATCTTCTTCCTAGGGTCAGCCTGCCTGGGGCTCTCAGGGCTCAGGACATGCCAGCACCTGTGTCCCCACAAGAAACGACAGCAACCTCAAGCAAGAGCATAGAGCACTGTGCCAAGTGCTTTACATGTGCTCACTCATTGAAATCTCACAGCACCCTGCAAGGTAGGTACAGTTCTCCTAACCCTGAAGTATAAGAGTGTGAAGAACATGCCCCAGGTCACCCTGCTGGGTTGGGGCTAGGGCCTGAACCCAGATAGTCTGGCCCCAGAGCCTGTGTCATAACCACTGCCCCCCAAGGCGAGGCATGCTTGCACCAGGGAGATCATCGGTGTGCCGGAACAAATAATAAACAATAAGTTAATTAGTAATATAACTTTCTATATATTTTATTTCATTTTTAATATTTAATTTTGTATTTCCTTTATGATACAGTTACACTAATACTAATATGTGTGTATGTGTATATATATATGTATGTATATGTATCTATGTATGTGTATGCATGCATGCTTGAAAAAAAAAAAAACAAAAACAAAAAAAAAAATAAATATTTTTACTGGATGGGGCTTGCAACCCAAAGCATATGCAGACCACCACTGCTCCATATAAACTGATGTCTTGGGATCCCTGGGTGGCACAGCGGTTTGGCGCCTGCCTTTGGCCCAGGGCGCGATCCTGGAGACCCGGGATCGAATCCCACATCAGGCTCCTGGTGCATGGAGCCTGCTTCTCCCTCTGCCTATGTCTCTGCCTCTCTCTCTCTCTCTCTCTCTCTCTGTGTGACTATCATAAATAAAATTTAAAAAAATTAAAATTAAAAAAAAATTAAAAAAAAAATAAACCGATGTCTTGTGCTGCCTCTGATGGGGCCTGTGTGTCTTAGCTGACACAGGGCTTTTAATTCACTATCCCTTTTGATCCTCACAATATACCTGGTGGGGCAGGTCTATTCCTACTTTTCAGATGAGAAAACAGCCCCGAAGGCTGGGTGACTTGTTGGAGGCCACGCAGCTTTTAAATGGCAGCTGTGGGTCTGAAAGGTCTGGGCTCTTGACTCCTCTGGTAAAGTGGCTAAGAGCACAGGTTTGCAGCCAGGCCATCTGACGTTGAGCCTTGACTCCACCACTAAGCTGTGTGGCCTCGAGCGTGGCACTTATCTCCCTCTCTGTCTAACCTGTTTCCCAATCATAAAACAGAAATAAACTCCTGTTTCACAGGGTATTATTTTAAGAATTCAATGAAAGATTTGGGCAAACCGGTTGGGGCCTGGCACATACTAAGTACTCGATAAATGCTGGTCAGAGCGAGGGCAGCCCACAGGCCTGCCCACAGAGGGGCTCCCACTCCCCACCTTGCACAACTGGTCTGGATACTCACGGCAGAGGCGTGGGGTCCGCCAGTCCACAGCCACCCCATGCTGGCAGCACTGGTGGGCATAGGCAGACACGCTGGCACAGAAACACTCACAGTCACCGCCCCGGCTGCAGCCACACGTGTCCGTCAAGCAGTTTGAGTAAAACCAAGTGACATCAACCTGGGGGAGATCAGAGGAAGGCTCCTGAAGGTTAGCCCTTCGGCTTCTCAGCTGACGCCCCCTAGCATCAGGGAGCAGCATAAACATGAAAGGACCACAGGCCAGAGTGAGTGAGCTGCCAGGGTGGGGTGAGAGGTGGCCGGCTCAGACGGAATCAACTCCATGGTCCAGGCAGACCCGACCTCTGAGAACCAAGCTCTCCCCTTCCTCCCCTATGCTACTGGATCCAGAGGCAAAGGGTGTGGGTGAGAAACAGAAGGAGGTGGAGGGGGGGGGCAGGAACTCCCCGCCAGGGCCAGGCCGACAGAGCCCTCGAGGCCCTGGGGGTGCCATGCAGAGCTAAGCGCCAGCCCCCCTCTGTCTCCACTGAGGGCAGAACCAGCAGCAGGCCGATGCCACAGTTGAGGAGAACTTCCTCATCAGGAGGAAAAGCCAGACTGAGGTCGGTTTAGAAAAGGCATGGAAGCTGTTTGTCTGGCTGACTGTCCTGGGTCATCTGGGGAAACAGGATGGGCTCATCTGAGCAGGCTGGAGGCAGGGGATTGGCAGAGGTGGATCTGCTTTCTAGACCTGAGGTGCCTCTCCCAGGCACGGGCAGGGGAGCAGTTGCGGTCTAAGAACAGAAGGATCCCAGGAAGGTGGAGAGGGGCTCAGGAGGGCGGAGGCTGGGGTCCACTCACCACAGGGTGGCAGGTCTCAAACACCTCACTGAGCAGGATGCTGCACTCTTTTCTGGCAAATGGTTCCCGGAGAGGATTCAGGACACACGTGTCCCAGGGGTCAAGGGTGTCTGGGCACTGAGAGGCAAAGGCAGGGCTGTTGATCTCTTTACGCCCACAATGCCTGTTGCCTGGTGGGGTGGACAGACTCTTGGAGTGGCCCCTACTTCCCCCAACTCCTGAGGTTCAAATCCCTGTATAATCCCTGCCCCTAGCATGTGGGAAGGGCCTACAACTTGCTTCAAACTCACAAAAGAAGGCAAAGGTGATCCCATAGATACAGCTATGTGTATGTGATTGCATTTTTATGCTACATGGATGGCAGATCCATCTCCCTGGAGTCTCTCCCCTGCTGGCTGTTGAGGAAGCAAGCAGCCATGCAGGGGGGGGTCTCACATGGTAGGAATGGAGAGTGGTCTCTAGGAGCTGAGGGTCCTCTCCGGCCAACAGTTAGCAAAAAACACTGACGTTCTCAGTTCTATGGTTGCAAGGAACTGAATGCTGCTGACAAACACCCAAGTAGGTGGGGAAGGAGATACCTCCCCAGTTGAAGCTCCAGATGAGAGCCCAGCCCTGGCTGACACCTTGGTTGAGCCTGCGATACCCCAAGCAGAGAATCCATGACTAATAGCTAATACAGACTGCCCCAATGTCTGCTGAGCCTCCTTTATCAGTCCTGCATGCTCGCCAGAGCCCCCCAGGATATGCCAACGGGATTATAGAGAGAGGAACAGCAGAAAGGAAGCAGACGAGGAGAGCAGTAAAGGTTAGTCATCCTCTCTGCTTCTCTAAAATGGGGGTAGGCGAGAGCACACTCTTCTGAGGCTGCAAGAGCAGCCCTGTCTATCTGAGGATTACACGGGGCTTCAAGCCATGACTGTCCCATGCGCCCAGTCTACATAAGCTCATCATGGTCTACTCCTCAACAGAGAATGAGGGACCCAAGATGACTCAGCCCAGGAAAGGCAAATATGTAACCCTCACATCACTACTCCCTGCTGCTGCCCCCATAGCAGACATAACTAATCAATCACAGTTCTCCTTCTAGCTGAGCCTGACACAAGTCTTAGACATTTCTCAGCACAGCTTCCCAGGCTGCCTCTTCTGACAGATCAGAGTTGTCACTAGAGATTAAATCCATTCACTGTCCCTCTCCTGGCACAGCTTCTTCACAGAGGACCACAGAGAGAAGGAGCTTACTCAAGGTCGCCCAGCAAGTCACTGGATGACCCAAGACAAGAACCTCAGTCTCCGGCTCTCAATTCATTCAGTGCTGTCTCACCTGCCATAGCTCACAACTTGGGGGCCTCAGCCATCTCCCAAAACCCAGCATCAAAGATAAGCAGTGACACCCTCCTCATTTCTGCCTCTGCTGAAGCTGTCCTCCTTCTCAGAGGCCTTCTCTTTGACACATTCATCTTTCCAAACACGGCCTATCCTTTAAACACCAGTCTACTCCCACCTCCTTCAGGAAGTCTTCTCTGATTGCCTCAGCCCACATGGGTCTCTCTTGGACTCTCCTCTGGACCAGACCTAGTGCGGGCACTGGGGGCACAGAGATGGTCCAGATGGTCATGTTTCAACAAGCCTTATCTTCCCTAGTAGGTAGGTGGTCATTTCTCCTAGGACAAAAACTTCATGTCCTCTTCAGCCCCCACTCTCCCACGAGGGCTTGACCCAGGGCACATGTGCAGCCTGATTTGTGAGAGGGGTGGTATGTCCTCAGGCCACAGGACAAAGTCTAAGGCTGAGGACGCCAGGTCAGAGGCTGAGAGAACAATGGCAGGAACAGTCTCACACCAGTACCTCTGACCTGGGGCCAGGTACCCCCAGTGCTGGCCAGGGCCCACTTGAGTGAGGGAGCAAGCCAGCCGAGGGAGGCTTTACCTCAACTGCAGCCCAGCTGCCGCCAAACTCCTGGGGGTTAGTTAGCTCTAAATTCTCCGGAGTCCTCATCTCATTGATGGTTTTTAAGTCAAAGTTCCCACAGAGTCCCGCCAGCTGGCCCTGGAGGAAGAGAGGACATCGCAGTCACAACTTGGGGGCCTCAGCCATCTCCCAAAACCCAGGGACACCCAGAATGACCAACCACTGGCAGAGGAGTTGCCATGACCCCAGGAGTCTGTCATTGACTCAGAAGCAATTTCTGGAGTCACAGTATAAAGAGGATAGGAGAGGAGTCAGAGGAGAAAGGCACAGAGTGGGATGGGGGCAGACAGGACAGGAGGCATGGTACTCCAGGCTCCTTGGTGAGGGTACAGCTCGTGCGAGGATGCCCAGTGGCCTGGATCAGCCCCAGGCAGGAGTACAGGGCCCTGGCAGGGTCACTGCTCAGGCAAGTACCTGCCACTGTGGCCCAGCCTGGATGTGCACTGTGGTTCTCTGGTCCCACAAGAGGGTGATGTGCTCCCTTGGGAAATGAACCAGCGTGAAAAACCCTGCTTGCCACGTGTGGACCTCCTGCTTCTCATCCAGGAAGCTCTCAGGACTCTAGAGGGACAGCGATGGGCATTCCTGAGGCCTGAGTGTCCTCCAACACCAGGGTCAGCTGCCCAGCCCCAGGAACTCACACCCCCCTCACATCCTGACACTGACTTCTATGCTCCTGACTCTGACCAAGGAGTTCAATCTGGGCTGCTGACTCAATAGCTCCAAGGAATCTGGCCCTTCTCCAAGGAACTGGGTCCTCAGCCCTCTTCCCCCTCCCCCTCCAGCCCCTGTTAACATACAAACTCTCTGTACAGCCTGAACCAGAACCAGGCCTTACAGGACTTCCTGAGTCGTCATCAAAGATAAGCAGTGAGTTTCCAACGTTGATGGAAATAAACTTCCTACAGATGATGCCAGAGCTGTAGCAGTCTACATTCTCTACAATCACAGAGAAACTGAAATCCGAAGTGCTCTGAGGAGAAAATAAGTTAGTTCAGTAAAGCCAGGGGGAGAAAAGAGCCTGCTGCCAGGCACAGAGGTAGTGGGACATGAACTCTGAGGTGCTTTTCAATCCACTTATACTTCCTATTAGCTGTGTGACTTTGGGCAACTTCAGCTCTCTGAAGCTCAATTTCATTGTTGGGGGCCTAGTACCTAGTGCATGTAGTCACTCTCCAAAAAATACTGGATGGAGGATGGATGAATGGATGAATAGATGGATGTATAATAGGGATGACTTGTGCTGACAGGGGGCACTGTCTTAGATACATGGTGATGGTAGTGTAAGCCTTTCTAGAGGGCAAATCGCAAGCACTGGATAACATTTTATGTGTACACAACTTTTTATAGCAATTTCACTTCAAAGAATCTAGAGATACATTCACAAAAGTATTCACTGAGCATTTAAATTTCAGCAACAACCGAAGCGTCTGGCAAAGGGAGGGTGGATAATAAAACAAACTAGAGAATGTCCTCTCTGCAGAATTTTACAGAAAGAAGAAAGCAGCATGTACTGATTGTATAAAGACTAAGGTATATAGTATTAAGCGAATAAAACAAATTGTAGAATCCTAACCATATAAACAAAGTGCATGTGTGTGCGTGCGTGTATCTGTATCATGGAAGATGACCTTGCAGGATTCACACCTAACTGTTGTGAGCAGTGAATGGGAACAGAAGAGCTGTGAAGGGAAATATTTATTTTTAATATATGTTTCTACGTTGTTTTAAATGTCAGTGAAGATCACACATTACCTTTGAAATTTAATAGTTAAAATAGGGTCAATTATCTGTGTCTTCGGGTTACAGAAATTATGTGAAAGACCCCCATACGATGCCTGCCCCATAGATGGGACTCATTCCATAAAAGGTTCATCATTATTATTACTCTTACTATTATATAATGAGATAGGCCTGTAGCAAAATCCAGGTCCCCTGGGCGTGTCTCTGACACTCTCCCACCTGCCCTCTTGGTATCCTTTTTCTCCTCCTGGAGAGGATCCTGCCTATACTATGCCTCCCACCCCACATCACCATCCCTTTTCCTTCACAGGAGCTGACAGCTTTAGCACACCAAATTTCCCGTCCGATTTCTTGGTTCAAACCCTGACAGCAGTTCTGCCACTGCCTGGTGGTGTGACCTTGGGAAAGACACCTAACTTCTCTAAGCCTTAAGTTGTTGCATCTATAATGTGAGGTCAATAAACTCTACTTCATAAGGTTGCTGTGAGAATTAAGTGAAATAATCCATGAAATTGGCTCAGCAGACCACCAGGCACACAATAAAAGCTCAAAAAAACATTAGTTCTTATTACAGACAGGAGAACCATTGGGACTCCGTGGGACAAGGCTATACTGGTGAGTGGACAGGCAGTGGGATATTATGTGACTGCGAGCTCTGTCTAGTGGAGCCTGCTCCTCAGCACTTCTTTCAGGCTCTAGATAGCTTAGATCCTTCCACCCACCCAATTACGCATCAGACTAGAGTCTGGAACATCATCATGCCTGACAGGTCCTCAGCTTCAGCCGCCCTGGGTCCCCATACAGCCAGCTGGGCAGACACACCCAGGCACTCACCTTGACCAGGTGCACTTTGCATGTCCCCACGAAGTCAAATGGGAGCCCATCAAATGTGCGGTAATGCCGGTCACCATAGGCCGTACAGGTGGAAGCACAGGGGTGGAGAGAGCACTGGAACGAGCCCTGCTGGCACACACTGAAACACAGGTGCCCAGACCAGCTCACAGGGCACACTCCCACATACTCTGAATATCCCCAGCAGAGCCATGGCCTATAGAGCACCCACTATGTGCCCTTTGGGCTAGGGGGTCACAAACACCATCAACCTCCAACAGTAGCCTGGAGGTCACAAAATCACATTCGTGTAAACATTTATAAGGCATCCCCCAAATATCTACCTATGCATACACTTGTATATATACACACATCCCTGTGTGACACACAAACACATAATACGGGCACGAACATGCTGGAAAGGGGAATGCTAGTCTGTGCTCACGTTCATGCTTCTCATATCCATCCTCATCCCCAGCAAAAAGTAGAGCCTGAATGGTACCTCCAGGTACTTACCAGGTATGGCAGGGAGACATGACCTGGTCCCCAGGGAAATATTCCTTCCCTTTCCAAGTACATGGGCAATCTTCTGGCAGGAAACATGCATCCCCATGTCTGAGTAAGCTGTAGGGACACAGCAAGCAGGTGATTAGGAAAGCACCCTTCCCATACCTGCCATCTATGGAGGACCTGCATCCACAGGGATACTGTAGGACAGCTCTCAGCATTTACCCAGAAGAAACTGACCATGTACCCACCTACCATCCTCAGAGTAGGGCTCAGAGTAGCCCTCAGAGTAGGGCTCAGAGGTAACTTAGTAACTGGAAAATTCGAAGACAGACTTGGCCTACCGTGGAACCTCTGCCATTTATCAGGAAGCAAGGCTCAGCTATACCAGCCCCATCTCCCACAGCCAGGCTGGATGCCAGTTGTCCCTTAGCCACTAGCTATATATTAATGAACAGATGATGAACATGGGCATTTGCCCCCCTACCCGAGTTGCTTATGGAGCAACCAGTAGACCTGCATTAAAAAGAAATGTTAGGGGCGCCTGGGTGATTCAGTTGGTTAGGTGTCCGACTCTTGATTTCAGCTAAGGTCATGATCTCCAGGTCCTGAGATCAAGCCCCTTGTTGGGCTCCACACTGGACACAGAGCCTGCTTAAGATTCTCTCTCCCCTTCTCCCCCTTCCCTTCCCTGACCCTGCTCACATGCACTCTCCCTATTAAAAAAAAAAAATGGGGATCCCTGGGTGGCTCAGCAGTTTAGTGCCTGCCTTTGGTCCAGGGTGCGATCCTGGAGTCCCGGGATCGAGTCCCACATCAGGCTCCCGGCATGGAGCCTGCTTCTCCCTCCTCCTGTGTCTCTGCCTCTCTCTCTCTCTCTCTCTGTCTATCATAAATAAATAAATCTTAAAAAAAAAAGAAACGTTAAAGGAAGTTTTTCAGGAAGACAAACTCAGATTCACATGAAGGAATGAAGAGCTCTAAAAATAGAAAATATGTTGATAAATAATTCTAGAAATTGTTGCTTAATTTCTTTAAGAGATAACTTGAACACTTAGAGCAAGGTTAACATCAATGAATTGTGAGGTTTATAAAATATGTAGAATTAGGGATGCATGGACGGCTCAGTGGTTAAGCTCGGCTTTCAGCTCAGGGTGTGATCCTGGGGTTCAGGGATCAAGTCCCGCATCAGGATCCCTGAGGTGAGTCTGCTTCTTCCTCTGCCTATGTCTCTTCCTCTCTCTGTGTGTCTGTCATGAATAAATAAATAAAATCTTTAAAAAAAATAAAAAAATATGTAGAATTAAAATGTACAACAATAATATCACAAAGGACAAGGAATAAGTAAGTGAAAGTATGCTGGTACAAGTATTCTTCAGAAAGTGGTAAAATAATAATTCATAGTAGACTGATAAATGGAAGATACATATTGTAATCCCTAGAAAAACCACAAAAATAAAAATGCCAAGATATATCACTAAAAATGAAATAAAGGGGCAGCCTGGGTGGCTCAGTGGTTTAGTGCCACCTTCAGCCCAGGGCATGATCCTGGAGACCTGGGATCAAGTCCTCCGTCGGGCTCCCTGCAGGGAGCCTGCTTCTCCCTCTGCCTATCTCTGCCTCTCTGTGTGTGTGTGTCTCTCATGGGTAAATAAATAGAAATCTTTAAAAATAAAAAAAAATAAAAAGTAAATAAAGTAAATAAAATAGAATATTAAAAAATACTTAAGCCCCCAAAAGGCAGAAAAGACCAAAAAAAAAAAAAAAAACCAATAGGACAAACAAATAACAAGATGATAGTATTAAACCCCATCTAATTACATTAAATCCAAATGTATAAACTCTTCAATGAAAAGGAAGAAACTAGGGGCGCCAGGGTGGCTCAGTCAGTTGAGTGACTGCCTTCAGCTCAGGTCATGATCCCAGAGTCCTGGGATCAAGCCCTGTTGAGAGGGAGCCTGCTTGTCCCTCTCCTCCCCACTATGCTATCTCAGTCGCTATCCCTGTTTCTCTCTCTCTCTCTCTCTCTCAAAATAAATAAATAAAATCTTTAAAAAAATAAAATAAATAAAAGGGATAAACTGTAACATTGGCTAAAAAAAGCAAGACCCAACTGCATCCTGTTTACAGAAGACACAACTGAAATATAAAGGCACAGGTAAGTTAAAAGTAAAATTATAGGAAAAAATACCATGCAAACAGTTGTTCTAAGAAAGATGGAGCGGCTTTAATAACATCAGACAAAGTAAACTTCAAGCCAAGTAGCATTAACAGAAATAGGAGAGAGAGTTCATGACAACAAGAGTCCATTTATCAAGAGAATATAACAATCCCAAATGGGCATGCACAAAGTAACAGAGCTTAAAAACAGAAGCAAAAACTCACAGAAACTAAAAGGAATAAGAAACAAATCCACGATCATAGTTCAAGATCTCAACATTCCATTAATGATAGAAAGAACGAAAACTTTTCAAAGATCCAGATCTGACCCACTCTGACAATGCTCTTGACTTAACTATTTAAAAACTCTTCTGTAGAGAACAAGATGGAGTCACTCATGTCAAGCAGTGGCCCGTGTCCAACAGTGACAAGAGCAGCTAAGGGCCTGGCAGACTGAGGCCAGCACCAGCCGATGTCACCCTCAGAACTGACAGCCAGCAGAAACAGAGGACGTCCATCTATGAAGGCCCAAGACTGATTAAATCCCTTTTAAAAGGGAGGATTTTTGCCACAAACTGTCAAACTCCTCAGATACGGACTCCCTTATGCCTGACCACTTCCAAAAAGGCAGATGCTGCCGAAGGTTCTGTATGATTGGTCGCTGAACAGAACAGAGATCCTTCACCCGCTGCTTGAACATGATAAGCAATAAGTGCTGGGAGCTAACCTGGACTGGACCAAGGCCGCATCTCGACCGTGCGCTCACAGACTGACTTCACGTTTGGTTTGTTAATGTCCTACCCCCCATTCTATCTCATTTGTTGTGGCTTGTCTTGTGCTTTGCTTTGTGTTACACGTAAGAAGCCAAGTTAATCACATGGTGAAATGTCATTGAGTTTGGAATCCCGAACCTCCTTTATGATCGTGTTCACCTTGCTTTATGACTGAATAAAGCTGACACTGTGGGAAGACACAATCCGTGTGCACTTTTCATAGAGTGCTCTTGACACTATACAGTAGCAGCAAAATGCACATTATTTTTAAGCATTCATGGGAGGTTTACCCAGACAACTATACTCTGGACAATAAAAACTTAATACATTTCAAAGGTCTGAAATCCTATATTCTAGGATCATGGTGAAATTAAATTAGAAATCAGGAATGGGGTGCCTGGAAGGTGCAGTTGGTTAAGCATCCCGCTCTTGGTTTCAGCTCAGGTCATGATCTCAGGATCATGAGATCAAGCTCCATGTTGGGCTTTGCGCACAGAGTCTGCTTGAGATTCTCTCTCCCTCTCCTTCTGCCCCTCCTGCTTGTGCCTTCTCCTCTCTAAAATAAACAAATCTTTAAAATAAATAAATCACGAACAAACAAGTATAGGAAAAATTCCAAATATTTCAAAATTTAGTAACATTTCTAAATAACTCATAGGTCAAAGCAGAAATCATAAAGGAAATTAGGAAAGATTACAACAAAGATAATGAAAACACATTGTATCAAAATTTGTAGTGAGCCAAAGTGTGCTTACAGAAAAAATTTATAGCTTTAAATACTTACATTAAAAATAACAAAGGGTTACAATAAAAGATCTGAACTAGGAATATAAAATCTAATTAAATCTAAAGTAAGTAGTAAGAAGAAAATAGTAAGAGCAGAAATCAGTGAAACAGAAAACAGTAGGGAAAAAAATCAATGAAACCAGAGTAGGGTCTTCCAAAACATCAATAAAATTGACAACCCCCTGCCTAGACTGGCTAGTAAGAAAAAGTTCAAATTACCAATATCAGGAGAAAAGAGAGAACATCACTGCAGATCCTACAGATATCAAAAGCAAAGTAAAGGAATACTTTGATGATGTAAAGCCAATAAATTTGACAACCTAGATGGAATGGACAGCAAAGAAATAAAATACCTATTAATAAGTTCAATGACATGTGCAAAGTCTTTCTATGAAATGTATGAAACACTGATGAGAGAAATTAAAGAAGACCCAACAAATGGAATAATGCCATATTTGTGCATTGGAGGACTCACTAGTGTGATGTCAACTCTTGCCAACTGACTTCTAGATTCAACACAAAACCAATAAAAATCCCAGAGGCTCTTCTGTAGAAATTCCCTAAGTTCACATGGAAAAGCAAAGACCTAGAAGTGCCCAAAAAATCCTGAAAAAGAACAAAGTTGGATCCCTATCACTTTCTGATTTCAAGACTTACTATAAAGCTTCAGAAATCAAGACAGTATGATACTGGACTACAGACAAACAAAGAGATTAATGGTCCAGAATAGAGTCCTGAAATAGATCCACATTTATACAGTCAATTTATTTTTTTTAACAAAGAGACCAAAGTAATTCAATAGGGAGAGAAAAGCCTTTTATTAAAATGGGGCTAGAACCACAGGAGATCCATCAGGAAAAAAATGAAATGAAATTTGACTCCATTTTATAATATAGAATCATTTCAGATAGATTATAGAGCCAAATGTAAAAGCTAAAATTATAAAGCTACCAGAGGAAGACATCAGAGAATGTCTTTATGGCCTTGGAGTTGCAATTACTAAGGAGAGGGAGAGCACTGATCATAAAGGGGAAAATGATAGATTAGACATAATCAAAATGTAAAACTGCTTATCAGAAGTTTTTAGATATATTAAAATATATTAAGTAAATAAATAGGCAAACCACAGACAGGGAAAAAATATTTACAATGTATATATTTGATAAGGAAAGAACTACAACTCAATTTAAAGAAAATAGTCAGCCAAATAAGATATGGGCAAAAGACTTGAATGGACACTTCACAAAGGAAGATATACAAATGGCCAAAAAAGGGACGCCTGAGTGGCTCAGTAGTTGAGCGTCTGCCTTCGGCTTAGGGCATGATCCCGGAGTCCTGGGATCGAGTCCCACATCAGGCTTCCTGCATGGAGCCTGCTTCTCCTCCCTCTGCCTATGTTTCTGCACACCGTGTCTCTCATGAATAAATAAAATCTTAAAAAAAATTAAAACAAATGGCCAAAAAAAAAAAAACAACCCACATGAAAAAGTACCCACTGTCATTAGGGAAAATTACCAGTTAAAATTATAAATTAAAACAATAATGAAATATGACAATGAGTACCTACCACTGGTACTATACGTGAATATTTAAATTTGTCATAACTTAGCAAACTATATGATTAGAATCTACACATCTTACTGTTTATAAATTATGCCTCACTTTAAAAGAATTAAGAGAAAAATAGCAGTGAGGCACCAAAAGTTGACTAGAAGCTGCATAATTAAGGGGAGCCACCATCTGGTTGGAAGAACCCCTAAAATGTCAGTTTCCGTGAATTTTTTTTCTCTTGGCCCAGCCCATTTTCAAGAGAAGAACCCTATTCATCTCCAGCCTGGGAGGCAGAAGCTTCAATGCCATTATTGTGGAAACCAAGCTGGAGAAGCGGACTGGGGTCCACTAGACTTTCATTTAATCTCCCTGTTTTTACTCTGCATCTCATCCCTCCTGGGGCTCCTGAGATCAAAGTCTCTGATCTGGTTCCAGCAGAAACTTTTACCACCTTTCTCCTGCGGCATGGGGTTAGGGCAGTTGTGTGACATGAGGGAGGAGGCCTGGGGGGGTTGACATGGCCCTGCATGGGATATCCTCCTGTCTCCCCCCACTACCCCTTCTGAGATGCCTGGGGCCTCCTGACCCTGAAGCTGTCAACACAACCTAGGCTGTTTCTCCTCGGCCTCCTCCTCTGCAAGCATCAGCTGTCAACTGCTGCTCTGCAAGGTCAGTTTCCACACATCCACTCTTGTTTGTTTCTCAAAAACTATTGACCCATCTTATGCTACTCTCTTTCCCATGCCCGTTCTCTTTGTCCCTGGGGACTTATAGGTTTGGTGTGTGTGTGTTTTTTTCCCCTCCATTACCAGTATTTCATTGTGGGAGGAAGCAGAGGGGAAAAAAAAGCATGTGTTTAATCCATTGTTTTCCCTGAAGCCACTTAACCTTCCTAAGCCTGTTTTTTTGTGCGTAAAACAGGGGTAATGATGCCTTCCTCCCAAGGTCATTATGAGAATTTCATTACAGACCTGGGCACACTGCCTAGCGCCTGATACACAATAAATATTGGTTGCTTGTCCCTCCTCTACCCATAATTACATCAGACACCAACAGTAGGCTGGCTCATGCCTTCCACCTTCAGCCCAGGCCTTGCCTCTTGCCACCTCCCGAGGGATCTTTCCTGCTGCCCACCATTCATTCCTTGCTCCTTCCCTGGCCCGATGCAGACCTGCCTGTTCTTGAGTACTGCTGTGTGTCCAAAACAGAGAGAAGCTCTGTCCTCTGTCCTCAAGGTGCTCTCATCCTGCGGAGCACCTTCTCCTTACCTATTAAGGGATCCTCAGAAGACATCTGCAAATGTATGACATCCAAATGAGGAAAACAATGCTTGTCTGCTCACATAGAGCACTTACTCTGTGTTACTTTACAAATGAGGAAACTAAGACTCAAGGAAGTTAACTAACTCACCTAGTAAGTGGTGGAATCAAGATGCAAGCCTAACTCCAGAGTCTGTGCTTACAACCACTGTACTATATACTGCTTAGTGGCCCCAGGACCCTTGGCTTGGCAGCCAGATGCAAAGAAATCTGAAGTGGCACAAACAGCCCTAGTGGCTCTGTAGTGGCTCGGGGTCCTTTGGAACAATACATGGCACCCAGAGATTCTTATAAATGGAGAGGGATATGGGGCCCAGGGTCCCAGAGGGTCCCAGGCAGGGATGGTTAGGATAATACTTAGGCATCTTTGGAAGCCCTACCCCAGCTCCCAAGGGGATATTCCAGAATGGCAGGAAATCCTTGTCCTTTCTTTACAAGTTGAGGCTCTAATAGTTTCCCTTTGACAAACCCCTACAGAATGTGTGTAAGCTCCTCATAGGGCATTTGACACAGCATGCGAGCCACTGTGGCAAATACCCCAGTTCAGTATTAAATATTCAGTATTAAGATTAAGAAAGGGAATTCAGTATTAATATGGCATTCAGTATTAAGGGTTCAGTGTTAAGTATTAAGTATTCAGTATTAAGAAATTCAGTATTGGATAGTGTTCGGTATTAAGAAAGGGAAGAACACAAGTCTTAGGGAGCACTTACTACACAGTGCCTGGCTCCTTGCAGCCACTGCCTCATTCAAATTTCGCAAGAGCCCTGCAAGGTGGGATTACTATCCTCAATTCACAGACGAGGACACCTAGGCTCAGGAAAAGTGACTTGTCTGATGTCACCTAGTCAGTGACAAATATTCAGGTGACTGAGCTGGGGGGGCCTCCCCCCTCCCCCCAGGACTCTGGACTGTCCATGTTCTCAATACAGCTTCAGGACCTGAACTGAACTTTAAAAGGCCAAGAACAGAGGAAGAGGATTCCGGTGCTGCCCTGCTCAGACTCAGCCAACAAACAACCAGTCGCAGCTTACGGACAAGAAAACGGATGCCCAGGTGGCCATGTAACTTGTCACAGGTTACCCAGCCCATTAGAAATCTTCACATTCTATCCATCCCTTTGTTAACCTGGGGATTGAAAAGGGAATACCACTCTGGCTTTTTTATCTGAGTTAAGCTAATTCTTAATGGTGGATAATGTTCTAGAACCCTGCTATTCAAATTGTAGTGGCCAGACCAGCAGTATTGGGATCTCCTGGGAGCTTGCTAGAAATGCAGAGTTACAGGTCCCCCCTGCCCAGGCTTCCTGAATCAGGCTCAAATCCCTGATGGTGCATGCGCATGCACATTAATGTTTGAGGAGTATAGTTTGAGACCACAAAGCACTGTCATGAGAGCACTCTCACTGAATCCTTCATTCCCGAGCCCCTCTGGGAGGGAGTCAGCAGCCCTCATTGTACAGATGAAAACATGTTCAGGGAAGTCACAGGATGGGTCACTGGCCCAGCTCTCAGTTCCACCTGGCCTCTGTGGCCTTGTCATCACAGGTGGCAGTGAGCAACCCTCAGTTCCTGACCCCAGAGGCAATGGCTCTCCCTGTCCTCAGAGAGGCAGGCTTGTACACACAAGGAGAGTGACGCAAGGGGCCTTCAATGACAGACATTCCTCATAAGCTCCTCTGGGGCCTATGTGGCAGCAAGTATCGTCCACACCCTGCCACTTAAGTGGTGGCAAGGATCCTGTGGCAAGGATCCTCAAAAGGAGGCTTTTGAGACCTCACAGGGGTCTCTTGTGGATGCCTTTGCCTGGGAAGGGGTGGCTCCTAGCCCACAATATGACCTCTGTATGGGGGACCAGACCCCCGGCCTCACAGAGCTGGCATGCTCTGGCCAAAGGGCAGGATCCGGAGTAAGCAAAGTTGGGTTTGAGTCACGGCTCCTGGACCAACCACTTCTCTCCACCCTGCCCTTCGCCTCAGTTTCTTCATCTGCAAAAGGAGAGTAATGATCCTTCCTTCCTTCCTCCCAAAGAGGCTCTGAGATTGAAGGAGGTGATAAAAGCAAGTTGTCTTATAAATAGTAAAGCCGGAACTGACTATTCCCTCGTCTTACCAGCTTGATCCCCCCACCCCCTCACTTCCCTTGACTGCCAGGCCTGGCCGGAACTCCCAGCTGACCACCAAGCTCTGCCCCAGCTGAAGGACAACCCTGGGCTGCCAAGTCATTGAATCAGGCAGCGAACTTCTTGGCCCACACCTGAAGTGAGACCAGAATCAGGAACAAGCACTGGTGAAGAAGGATGCCAGCCCCGCAGCCCACGAGGCACGCCCACAAAACTCAGCTTGTGTGGTGTCTCAGACACCTGGGTGGGGCCTTTCTTTTTGGAGTATTACAGGGGCACCAGCCCTCCACCTGAGGGCTCTGGTCAGGCCTTCGTAGAGAAAGGGGCAGAGGGGTGAAACATGGCTTTTCTCTCATGGGCTTCAACCCACTCCTCTGGAGCGTGCCACACACCCCATTCAGTGCTTCCACTTCAGCAATGCCTGTACTCCTCATGACAACATGCTGAAGTGGTAGGCGTTATTATCATTCCCACTGTACAGATGAAAAACAGAGCCTCAGACAGGCTAGGCCTTTTCATCATCCAAGGTCACACCACAGCAAGAAGCAGAGCCAAGAAGGATCCACTCCAGGCTGGGTCCCCACACCACTGTTCTTTCTCAGATTCTGTGCTGGCCCTTACATGATCACACAGCCATCCCTCCTGCGTGGCCAAGTGAGGAATTCCTTGCCCCTCCCTCTGTCTCGTGGCCCCTGGCTCTGCCAGCCTCCTGGAGAGGGGGACCAGGCAATATGGATACTCACCCCTGGGGACAGGCACAGCCCGAGAGACAGGGGCCATGAGCTGGCACGCTCAGGTTCAGCAGCTGCTGCTCACATGTCCTCTCTCTGCTCAGGCTGGGGTCGGCGTGCAGGTCACTGCAGTTCACGAAGACCTGGCCCGCCGGGCAGCTGATGGCTGGAAGAGAAGACGGTGGCTGCTGGGAGGAGCCTGGATGCTCAGCAGGATGTTTGAGACACCAGGCCCTAGTGTCAGGTGAGGGGAGGGGAGCTCCTGGGTGGCAGGGGTGGCCAGGGAGACCTAGTGACCCAACAGCTGGACGGTGCAGGGAGAGATGGGGCGATGATGCTTTCAGAGGCATTCCTTGGGTTCCCAGATGCACATCATAGAGGGAGGGAGGGCTGTGTGCTGTCACACAGGACAAGCACCACACTACCAGTACCAAGGGTATCACGTCCTCTCCACCAGATACTGCTCCAGGCACTTCACATGCGTTATCATACTGGATCCTGCAACAACTCTGTGAGGTATTAGCATCCCCCATTTCCCATACAATGGAAAGAAGGGACTTCTGCTTTCAAAGCCATAATAAGGCGAGAGAAGTACCTCCAAAGAGACCAGGAGATGAGCCAGAAAGAGGATTGTGATGCAGCATGGCCAGAGGACTTTTAACAACAGGAAAGTCAATTTCCCATTACCTATGTTTCTGTGATATAAACCCCCCCTCTCTCTGAGCCTTCAATCAAGTCAGCTGTGCATGCTTACACCTCGTGTAAGTGATCTTTTTTAGGGAAATCAATAAAAAGGAGGTGAGTTTCAAGCCCAGCTTGGGATGGCGCAGAGAGAAACGAATAGGCACAGGAGATGAAGTAAAAGTCCCAAAGAGGAAGCAGTCTGAAGCCAAAAGCAACAAAAAGAAAACACAGAATTCCAGGCCATATATGCAAAAGAGGAAGCGAAGGCTCAGAGAGGTGAAGTGAGTTACCCAGGGCTGAACAGCCTGCAAGCACTAGGCAAGATTTGAACCCAGGGCTGCCAGACTCTGGAAGCCCTGTTCTTTGCCACCTGCCATATGAGTATTCTCTGACCCCTCTGTGCCAATCCCCATCCTCACTGCTCCCTGCCCTCCTGCTCCAGTGCCCTCTCTACCATCTCCACCTCCTTCACAGGCTGCCCCACCACCATGCTACCTTACCCCCACCTCTATTGTCTGGGACGGTCTCAAAGGCCCAGGCTGTCCTCCCCAGCTCTGTGCCCCCAAGTCTACCACATGGCTGGGCACAGAGTCAGCCTTAGCAGATGAGTGACAGCTCAGATCGGGAAACCCAGGCCCCATGGGAGGTCGAGGGACTGTCCAAACAGCCCCGCTGGCTGCCCCTGATGAAGACAGAGTCTCAGCCTCTCCTTCTTGAGAAGCAGGAGGGACAGCCGCTAGCGTGGGGCTGAGGTTGGGCCAGGATTTCTGGATGCCGCCCTCCAAACTGGAGCCTCTCCCAAGGCGGCAAGGAATACAGGAGGCTCAGTGTGAGGCAAGACGTGGCTGGGCTCTCTCCGTCCTGGTCTATCTTCAAGCTCCCCACTCTCCTCTCCATAACCCCACTACTGTGGAGGAGCCCCCAGGAGAACCCGTCCCCTTCCACCTTACCTGGGGCTCTGCTATCGCAGCTCATGACTCCATCTTTACAGTGGCTGCAGAGAGAGGGGGAGTGGGGGCGCACTGGGATTAGCTGACTCAGTCACTGCAGAGCCACAGACTGTAAGCTGCTGTGCTCGGGCCCCTGCAGGGCTCAGACATGTATCCCCTCTCTGTCCCTGGCCCACTGCACAGAGGCGGAGGGTGAGCACTGCTTTGTGGAAAGATCTGCTCGGCTGTATTTTCTTCAGTCAGCAACTTCCATTTAAAGAGAGGACACTGACGCTGCTATCTAGGGAGCTCACCAGTGGCCCAGAGATGGGATGTCGCTGTCTCCAGGGGGATAGTCCATTCCTTGAAAGTGGCAGGAGCACTGGTTCCTGTAAAACCCAGGACCAGAGAAAAGTGAGCCGACTCAGGAGCCAGGTTAGGGACTGCCGAGGATGGGGACCCCAGCCCTCAGCAGCCAGGGGTATAAGGGCACAGAGATGAGAAATGGCATCTGCTGTGACAGGTGACACATCTCCAGGGAGTGGGGAAGCCAGACTGGCACCAGGAACCGAGGTCAGGGCCATCCAGCGAGCCAGAACAAAGATAGCCTCTCTGGTCTCTGTCCACCCGAAGCCAACCTCCCTGGGGCCAGGGAAAAGAGAGGTGACAAGAACAGGGCCACGCTTCCTGAGCCCGGGCTGGTGAGAGGGACAGATGCAGGAAGGGTATTCTCCTCCTGCTCATTCACACCCAGCATTTGTTCTGATCGCTCAGTGCCCACACCATACCGATTGTTAAACATTCTGAACACCAGGCTAGGCCCTCCAAATATGTCATCTCATCTATTCCTCACAGGGTCCCTTATGCTCTCTTTTGGCTCCTCTTTGTAGGTCAGCTGAGGCCAAAGACAGTATCCTCCTCACACATCTTCCATGGCCCCTGCCAGTCCTGGCAAAGGACAGGCCTTGGAGCAAACCAACTGAAGGCTGGAAGGGATGTCTGAACTCATCCAACCCCTGTGCTTCTCAGCCACCTTCTCCCTCTCCAACCCCTCCCCCCATATAAACCTCAGAGGCCCTTTTGTTGGCAATACTCAACCGCCAGGGGTGGGGATCTCAAAAGAGGATCCTATAGTTTGGAAAGGTCTCTGAGTGATTACGATATACCCCCTACAGGAGCCCCTCTCCAGCCCCCACCTCTCAGTGGAATGTGACACCATTCTAGAGGAGAAGCAGGCCAAGAGGGGACCAAGGGCTTTGCCAGTCAGCCCTGGGATCCTGTGAGGTCACCACCTCCCACCCCTGCCTCCAATCACACTAAGGACACGCCTCAACCAGCCTCAGAGCTAGTTGTTCCCTTGGCCTAGAGCACTCTTCCCTCACTTCACCCCATCTTTGCTCACGTCACCTCAGCAGAAAGGCCTTCCTCCTGTACTCACCCCATGCGACACAACAGTAACCCCTCCCACCTGTTTGTAGCTTGTTACCACCAGACCCTTTAAGTGTCTGTTTTTTTATTAATCTGTCCTGGCACAAGAATGTGAGCTCCATGAGGGCAGGATTCTGTTTTGTCTGCTGCTGAATTTCCAGGGTCTAGAATTGTCTAGAACATACGAGGTGGTCAATAAATATTTGTGAAAGGAAAGAGGAGATGAAGGGAGAGAGGCTGTTTCTGTGGGCTTGTTATTCTGTCTCATGGGGCAGCCAGGCTGGAGTGGTCTAAAGAGCTGGGGCTGAGGAAAAAGGCCTGGAGGGAGGGGTCCAAGGGAGAAAACCCACCCACCCAGCCACCCAACAAGCTCTGCCCTATGACTATGAGATGAAGCAGGGACATGAGAAATGCAGTCAGCCTCCCCAGCCTCAGATGCCCTCCTCAGCTTCCCCCCTCCCACTCCCTGACAGAGGTCAAGCAAGCCCACTCACCTAGGAACACAGAGGTCAGCCTGGGTATCCAGATAGGTGTCCGGCGGGCAGGTACAGCCTTCTACACACTCATCCCCACTGAGGTCACTGCTGCCACCAGCCCCACAGGTCACAGGGCCGGCCAGGTCCTGGCAGGTTTGTCCACACAGGGCCACACAGGGGCTATACTCCTTGGTGGCCTCACAGGACAGTGCTGTAGTGGGAAATGAAACCGTGTGCTTTGTCTCCCTCCTCCCCACAATTGTGTGGGGGTGGGGTCATCATCCTGATGAGAACTGAGAACCAGAGAAGAACTTTGTTCAAGGTCACAGAGCGGATCAAGGTCAGACATGGGATTTGAACCCAGGTCTGACTGCAGAGTCCCACTTCCTCCCACTACAATGGCACAGTGGCAGGGCTGGGTCCCCTTCTAGAGCTCAGCCTGGACCCTGCCATTGGTATTTCTTTTTCTCCGCAGGGTGTTCCTCTTAGGTAGTGATACTTGGGGAGGGCAGAGGTCACCACTCACTGACAGTCCTACACCCATCCATCACCTACACATAGGCACAGGTGGGTATTCCACACACTTCTGTCCCTCTCACTTCCACAACTATAACACACGTGGGCTGTGAAGATCAATGTGGCCCATTTAGCAGCCTCTTAGGGCCCTCTGTCCAAAGATTCAAGGCTACTCTCCTCATCTGGCCAGCATCCCACTCCCTCAGGGTCTCCTGTACCTGCCAGAGCCAGACTGTCAAGCTGTTGTTCTCACCCAGTCTACACATCAGTCTCCATTTAAAAATGTTGATGCCGACCCCCATTGCCAGATATGTTCTTTTCATCGATACTGAACGTAGCACAGATATGTGCATTTTTCTTTAAAAGCTCCTATGGTGAGTCCAATGTGCAGCCAGGGTTACAAACCACTGGTCCTGTCTAGTCGCCTCTGGAGAAACTCTGGTTCAGAGAGTGGCAGGGCCTTGCCAGGGGCACACAGCAGTTACCTGCAGGGCTGGCACAGACCTCAGATCTCTTGGCTCCCAAGACAGACTCTTTTCATTTCTTCAACAAACATGTGCTAAGAGCTCACTGTGAGTGGGGCTTGTGCTAGGGCTGGGGGCACAGAGACAACTGAGACATGGGGAGGACTGTGGCCCAGGTGTGGGAGGGTGAGCAAGGGCCAGCTCATGCCCATTGAGGCATATGTGCACTGAGGGCAATAGGAGCCAGTGATCTCGAGAAGGCTTGCTCGGGCTGCAGGGAGGCCTACTGGGAAGCCCCAGCCCCGGGTGGTGGCAGTGGAGGTGGTGACAAGTGGGTGGATTTCAATCTCCAATTGACAGGCCTGGCAGGACTTGGAGATGGGCTGGAGGTGAGGGTAACAGAGAAGCGGCCAGTGTCACATGTCCTGAGTGGCAGGCCTGGGTGGCCAAGGGGATGGACAGCATGGAAGAGGGGTGGGGTGGGGGGTGGCAGGTGGCAGAGGGGCAGGTGAACACATGGGTCTGGAGCTCAGGCTCCTCGGGCCGCCCTCCTGTGGGGGCACCTGTGTGGGGCACTCACCACAGGCAGGCACGTGGGCACGGAAGTCAACGGGGAGCCCATGGCGCCGGCACAGGTGAGCATAGTGGGCCAGTGTGGCACACAGGCAGGGCTGCCCGCAGCGGCAGGCATCCTGGCGGCACTGCTCAAAGTAGGGCACGGGGCTCAGGTACGCGGAGCAGGGCGCAAACAGCTCCCCGGTGAGCACGCTGCAGGACTGCACTGCAAAGGAGGCTGGATGGGAAGAGCAGGGGTGGGGAGCAGGGAGCTGGTCTGCCTGGTGCCCCGGGCCCCAGCCTCTTCCTGGGGCCTCTCCTACCTCTCCGCGCCCCACCTCACAGTCAGGGTGGTTGGCATGAGAAGGTGGATGGGAGGGTGTGTGTGTGTATAGTAGGCCATGGGCATGGGGGTAAATGACTAAAGGAGGGCGAGGCCGAGGGCGAGTGTGTGTATGTGTGTGTGTAGCACATTCATGCAACATGGTCCACCTTGCACGGGATATGAATCCACATGCTGGGAGGAGTGAACAAAACTCCTGCTTACGCTGTGGTCCAGAGACTGCACCCGAACAACTTACAGGGCGAAGGGGAAGGGGAAGGCCTCAGAGGGAGAGAAAGGTGGGAAGGCAGATGGGCATTGAAGGAGGCGTGGGCAGGGCAACTGCAATTTTAAACAAGGTCAGGAAGGCATGTCTGTGGCGACAGGAAGTGTGAACTACAAGTTGAAGAGGTGAGGGAGTATGGCCGGCGTTTAGTGAGGGAAGAGCATTCCAGGTGGAGGGAAGGGCAAGTCTAAAGGCCTGGAGCAGAGAGCAGACCTGGCTGTGGAGGAGGAACAGCAAGAGGCGGGTGGCTGCAGCAGAGTGGGGGGCCCGGGGGACAGGCAGAGTGCAGGGCCTAGTGGGGCCACCGTGAGGGCTTAGGCTTTCACCCTGAGATGGGAGAGCCAGCACCCATCCGCGTCTATGCAGCAGCGGTAGGGCCTGAAGCTCCCGTGTGCCCAGCCCTTACTGGGAGGGAACAAAAGTCCCCTCTCTGCAGCTCCCCCACCTGCCCTTATCACTTCTGCCCCCCCTGCCCAGCCTCCTCAGGCCCAGAGTTCCCATCTCACTCCTCTCCAGTTCCCCCCACTCCCTACTCACCTGCTTGCAAGTGCACATCACAGGGGTCCAGCGGGGAGCCGGAGACCAGTGGGGAGCAGGCAGACAGTGTTTTCCAGGAGTTGCCAAAGAGCTGTGGGGTGCTCTCGGGCACACCCACCGGGGACCTGCAGTCACGGCATAGCCACACTCACACACGTGCCATGTGTACTCAGGTGGACGTAGAGCATACGCCCAAATAAGTGTCTACTCACATATACACACACAGACCAAGCATGAGCCCACACACTCAGAGACACGCATGCCACACAGACCTACAAACACCACTCACACACACCCTCACCACACACACAGACATATGCAGAGCACAAATATATGCCAGACATGCAGACAGCCAAGGGAGTCTACACCGTCACATACAAACACAGACGATTATGGATGTATACACATGCGCACACACGTCACATTTAACAGGCTATCTAACAGGCTCCAAAGGGGCTCAAACGTGGCTGGGGGCCACCCCCTACCCTATGTTCACCACCTACTCCCAGCTCTTCATGTCGGACAGAAACAGGGACGCCGTGAACCAAACTTCCCCGGATTAAACCTTCCTCTTTCCTTCTCCATGAGCAGCTCCTGCAAGTTCCTTTGCCTAACCTTCCCCTCTAGCCAGGAAATAGTCATGCGAGTGGTAATAAAGGAAGGAAAGGGGGAAAGCATGCCTCCTGGACATCACCAGTCTCCAAGACGGCAGGCCGCAGAGACCCTAAGGCGCAGGGCTGGGACAGGTGCTGCCGCGCTCAGCACGCTCCCCTTGCGCTCCTGAGCAGTGCGAGCACAGCAACTTCTCTGCCCAGAGCTCCCATTGGGGAGAGCTGCAAGTCGCCCACCCACTAAGCAAGGGGCTGTCTCCACCAGGCTGGCCAGTTGCCCTCATGTCCACCCCGCCAAGCAAGACAGAGTAGAATGCTACTTTTTTTTTTTTAATGTGCATGCATTTAAAAGCTCTTCGTTTCTTCTTATTCTTGTTTTTCCGAAAGAATCTGAAGAATGTCCTCTCTGGCTGAAGAAAGCCTCTCCTTTTTACTTCTGCATCACCTAATGCATGTAACTTGAAAAAGCAGCCAGAACCTCTAACCTTCAAGGTCAACCCTTGATTCCCCTTTCTGGAAAGTCTGACTCTCGTCCCCTCCCAAGTCCCTAAACCGTATCCACACCCAGACAGGCTTTCTCTCGATTCTCGGTCAGGCCTTGGGAAACAGCCTTCCCCTGAAGGTGGGGAGGCTCACATGGTGCAACCCTCATGCACCAGGCAGGAAAGATCTATGGCTTAGACCGGCCCACTGAGCAGGGAGCCCGATACGGAGCTGGATCCCAGAACCCTGAGATCACGCCCGGAGCTGAAGGCGGACGCTTAACTGACTGAGCCACCCAGGCGCCCTAAATATCAATAACCTGAGGTAAAGAAATCACCGTAATAACAAATTCATAGACGATCTGTGTGTGCCTGTTGCTCTCTGGGCTACTCACAAGATCCCCGGAAACATCTGAACTACAAACCGGGAACATCTGTCAGATTCCCTCAAGCTGCCCTCACTCTCTGTGAAGATGCTTAAAGTCTGACATCCAGAAATCTTCCCAACTGGCTGCCCTTAGAACTCAGGCACGGGCTTAACATTTAATCCAATTCATAATCATCGGTGTTCTTTCATTTCCATAGAAATGTCTTTTATTTAATACCTGATTACTTGAACCATAAGCCTAGCTGTGAGAGTACACCTGCAACCACTGTTTCCTGAAATGGGTTTAATTCAACCGATCTGAGACTGAATCAATGAGTGAAACCACCTACCACCCCAACTTTTTTTTTGGGGGGGGTAGTATAGAAAGCAGGAGTTTGGGCATCAATGGCTCACTGGAGGCCTACGCTCAGCTCATCTAAAGGTGTTCCCAGGGCAGCCCGGGGGGCCCAGCGGTTTAGCGCCGCCGTGGCCCAGGGCGTGACCTTGGAGACCCGGGATCGAGGCCCGCGTTGGGCTCCCTGCGTGGAGCCTGCTTCTCCCTCTGCCTGTGTCTCTCATGAATAAATAAATAAAATCTTAAAAAAAAAAAAAAAAAAAAAGGTGTGTTCCCAGTCAATTAAAACAAGGAAACGCGTGAACCAAATCCAATCCAGCCCGAGGCCTACCAACTTCAGGACCTCACTGTAGCACCGCCCTTCTCACGGCACGAGCCGTAGATCTCTCGCACTAGGATCGCAGCGCTCACTCATTAAAACCAGGATCCTCGGGCCCCAACCCAGGAGACCCCGGAGACGTAGAGGCGAGGAGTCGGCATCTCCACGGGCTCCTCGGGCGAGTCCTCCGCACCGGGGAGACCCTGAGGCACCGCCTCGGAGAAACACGCTTCAGTGTAAAGGCCGAGGCATAAGTGATCAACGGCGCATGCGTGGCCCCGTCACGGAGGCCGCTCAAGGGGGAGCGCCTCGCTGGGCCTTCAGGGGCCCACCCCCCGCCTTCTGCTTCCGGGGCAGGGGCACGTACAGGAAGTCGTCCTGCGTGTTGCCGTTGAAGGTGCCGCAGAGGCCCACGGTGTCGTCCGCCCATCGCTGGTCCACCTGCAGGTAGAGCCGCAGCCCTTGGCGGTCGTAGAGCACCCGCACGCCCACGTTGGTCCTCACCCGCAGGGACGTGGACGACAGCCTCCGGATCTCAAAGGCGTCTGGGCAACAGAACCGCGGTAGGGAGGTGGGAAGTTGTGCCCACGTGCGCCCCCCCCCACGCTGCCCGCAGGGCCTCGCCGACCCCTGACCCCTGACCCCGTGCCCCGCCAGCCTGGTCCACACCCGCCGAAGCCCTCCCAAGGGAGCGGTTGGCTTGGGGCGCCTTGAGGAAATCCTGTTGCCAGGGCAACCCCGGCTGAGAATTTTTCTCTCTCTCTTTTTTTTTTTAAGTATGAAATGCCAATTAAAAGCTTTTCCTCCATAAGAAACTGATAATGACTTCCTTCTGTAGCAAAGGAGAATTCTGTTAACTACCCTTTTTTTTGTTGTTGTTTTGTTTTCCACAATGGCCACCAGGAAGCTCACGATGTTTTATTTTATTTATTTTTTTTTCACGATGTTTTAGATTCAATTGTAGCTATTTCCAATTTTTTAATTGTAGTGAATTTTTCACCTTTTGTGGCTTGCATTTATTTGGTCTCTTTACACCCCCCCCCCCGTCCCCCTGCATCCCCACTCTTCTCGTTCTTGAACCCTTATTCTTTTTTTCTTTTCTTTTTTTTTGGGGGGGGGGCTTTATAATTTTCTCTGGTGCTATTTTATTTCTTAACAGTTTTGTCATTTTTGTTAGATGTGCTTCCTACAAGCTACCACAGATCCCTTGCGGATTCAGACAGGATAGTAAGTAAATAAGAAACAAATAGCAGGGCCTGGGTGGCTCAGTTAAGCGGTTCACCTTCAGCTCAGGTAATGATCTCGGGGTCCTGGGATCTAGCCCTGTGTAGGGCCCCCTGCTCAGCGGGGAGTCTGCCTCTCCCCCTCTCCCCCCCCCCATACTCTCTCTTCTCTCAAACAAAATCTTTAAAAATAATAAAATAGGGATGGAAAACAGCCCCATTCATATCCTTATGTTAGGAGAAGCCATCATACTGCTGTAAAGCCTATTGTCATGTTGGGATGGGACAAAGACCATCTGACGAGTCCCGAGTCCACATTCCTGGGACCAAGGTACCCCTCTGGCCTGATCCACCCAGTATTAGAGAACGTGAGCTCTTGCCCATGTGGCAGTGCCTTTGGCCAGGGGCAGTGCTTAGAAGAAGAGGCCTGGGCAGCCAACTCCCAGCTAGCTCTCGTCCATCAAAGCCGTACCATCTGTGTAGGGTGGGGTGACCTTGTACTGGTCAAACAGAAGGACATCCCCCGCTTGGGTCAGGGTCACCTGCCTCCGAGGGTCCTGATGCAGGATCACTGACACTGACTGGACACAGACTCCATCTTGGTTCTGGAGAAAGAGAAAGTCAGATGGGGCACAGTTAGTCTGTCTGTCCTACTGGTCCCCACAGAGTCCCCAGGAGCAGGGATTCTAGTGCAGCTTGAGGCCAGGAGCAGGCTGAGACAGAGCCCGCAAAGGACATTAGGAGTCCTCTAACCAAATGCCCTCGTCTGGGAATGGGAAGGCAGAAGCTCAGATTGGAGAAGGTTAGTGGCAGAGCTGGGATAATGCAAATAAAGAGAGAGCCAACTCTTAGGCTATTCATGACACAGAGCAGAGCTAGACCCCCTGGATGGCCCAGAGTCTAGCCTCAAAAACACTGGCCTCCCCACTCAAGTACAATATAAGACTTCAATTTCATCCCTGTATAGGTATTTATATAGCACTTTCCTGCAGAGTACTGAGCTCCACTCATAGGCAGGCAAGAAATGAACAAATACTATCTGGGCCTCAGGTTCTCATCTCTAAAATGGGTAGTATGCATCAGGCCCATTCATACTTCCTCCCATGAGAAGACATCAACACAACCATACAGTGATGGAGTGATATACTCATGGGGAGTACATATATGTGTGGGACACAGACATTTAAACAATCACAAAATCAGCTTTTAAATTATTATTGGGATCAGTGCTGCAAAAAGGTGTAGGGTGGGGTGACTAGGAAACCATGTAGTGAAGGAACAAGACAGTCTGCAGAGGTAGGAAAGGCCATTCTCAGGAAAGATAATGGTAATGTAAAAATCATAACAAAACTTTTAATAATGTTAGATTTATTATGATAACAGTTACTTTTAATATGAAGTTACTACGTTCAGGTGCTGTTCTAATCTTTTTACACTTATTTACTCACTTAATTCTCATAGCAATCATATTTAGTAAGTCTTACTAATAACCCTATTATGCAGATCAGAAGGCTAACACCCAGGAAAATGTGACCGTTGAGCTGAGATCTGAAGGGTCCATAGAAGGTAGCTGGGAGAAGAGAGAAGGCAAGGAGGGGGACATCCAGGTATAAAGAACAGGTTGTACAAAATTCCCTGACACAGGAAGGCATTTAATGCATCCAAGCACATAAAAGAAGATCAGAGGGCCAGAGGCCACTGAGCAAAGTGGTTTAAGATAACGTTCAAGAGGTAGGCAGGGCAGGGGCACCTGGGTGGCTCAGTGGTGGAGCGCCTGCCTTTGGCTCAGGCTGTGATCCCAGGGTTCTGGGATCAAGTCCCACATTAGGCTCCCTGCAAGGAGCCTGCTTCTCCCTCTGCCTGTGTCTCTGCCTCTCTCTGTGTGTCTCTCATGAATGAATAAACCAAATCTTAAAGAAAAAAAAAAAAAAAGATAGGCAGGGGCCAGCTTAGGCAGAGCTTTGTAAAATTTTTGGACTTTATCCTCAGTCCAAAGACAGCCAGAGAAAGTATAATCTGAAAGTGATATAATCAAACAGCAGAATGAGGCAAGGATTAGAGCTTGAAATTTTTCAGAAAGGCTTTGTGCAACAAGCTATGACCTTTCTTCTAAGCTCATTCCCAAGGAGACATAAAAATCCCTGAAACAGCTCAAAACCATTGTATCTGAAACATTACCTTGTTTGCCAGACCCACTCATCCCCTGTCCCCCTCTGTACCTGTCATTGGTGCAGGAAGACAGACTGCAATGCTTTAGTCAAAGTCTTAGGCTCAGGCCTTGATGTCACTGAAAGCTGAGACCTTAAAGACCTCATTGAACTTATCCACACCTCAGTTCTCTCCTTCAGGAATAGAGAAATACCACAATAGTTGGTCTTGCCTCGTTTGATACAGGTAAGAAAACGTGCCTGGAATACTTTGGAGGTTGTATTTGTCAAAGCCCAGAGAACATTACAGCATAAAGAGTGAACCCTAATGTGTACATTTTTTTTTAAATCAGGTAGGAGTTCAAAGGATCCCAGAATGGAATGTAGACTATGACAAAAGAATCTAACTGTATTACAAATATATCAAACAACCTCACTGAAAGAGGGGTGCAGGGAAAGGTGTTGACTTAAGTAACTTTGGAAATAAGTGGAGTTTGTAAGACTAAAGGCAAACGGAACTGTGTATAAGTACTGCACTCTAGTTGATAAAGTTCTTTCCCATGGATATGGGTTAATAATTCCGATACTTCTATACATGTATACTGGAATTGAACAATTAGATAAATGGATGATGGATGTGGAAGCCAGATTTCTCACAGTCAGCGTGGGCATTTATAGATAAGCAAGGGGGGAGACTACAATGACCCACATGGTAATAGATTAGAGTTGGCACATCAATATGAACTTTAGCGCATAAAGATATACAGAGCTATTGATAGATTATCTATAGATACGTATATATACATTGGTTATACGAGGATATTCATAAGTTATACATATTATTTCCTTTATCTGTAGGCTAAGAGGGTCTAAAAGAAGTGATACCCCAGTAGCAATGGTGCACACCTAGTACCCCAGATCTTGCTGTCTAATACCGTTCTCCAATAAAAAGAGCCCAGAGCATCTGATAGTATTTTTTCTGAAATGGCTGACTCTAGGAATGCAACAGGAAATATACAGCAAGAGCCTGGTGCATCTTGTAGGACCATAAAGTAAGGCGGTATACACATTGACACACACACACTCAGACACACACACACACACTGATGGGGCTATGTCAAAGAGACTCCAGAGCCAACTGTAAGACTGCCCAATGGTCAAGTTAGAAAAAGTCTTGAGTAACAAAATAAAAAAGTATTGGATTCTTACCCAAAATATAAAATAAATATCCCTGGATCCATGCTGACATACATAAATGACTGAAAGAAAATATGTGAGGGGGAAAGAAGACAAGTCTCCTGTGCAGAAAAATTCCAAATAATGTATGTAGAATCTCTGCCTTCAAGCAGAGGGAGCATAACTTTCCATTCGCCAAGTATGGGCAGAGCGTAGAGACTTCCTTCCAAAGAGAACAGTATGGCAAGGGAAGAAAAGAAGGCTAACTCTACATGGAGAATGTGACAAACACTACCTCAGCCCGATGACCAAGGTCAACCTCAACAGTAATAAACCATGTTGGTATATGTACCCTTGATAAGATGTGATGAAAATAGCAATTTACCTCTTATCTTCCTCCCAAAATTCATAAAACCACTCTAACCATGAGAAAAACATCACACAAATTCCAGTAGAGGGGCATTCTACAAAATATCTGACCAGCACTCCTCAGAACTTTCAAGATCATCATAAAGTCTTAGAAACTATAACAAGGGGGTTCCTGGGTGGCTCAGCTGGTTAAGTATCTGACTCTTGATTTCAGCTCAGGTCATGATCTCTGGGTGGTGAGATCAAGCCCCGAGTGAGGCTCCACACTGGGCATGGAGCCTGCTTACGATTCTCTCTTCTCCCTCTCTCAAAAAACCAAAACCAACAAAAAACCACATACACACTAAAGAAAAGAAGAAAGAAACTGCAACAGCCAGAAGAGCCTAGGAGACATGATGACTAAATGCAATGTGGTATGTTGGAATGGAGAAAAAAGATATTAGGCTAAAAAAAAAAATAAGGAAATATGAGTAAAGTGCAGATTTTAGTTAATGTACCAACATTGGTTCATTATGTGTAACAAATGTACCATACTAATGTATAATGTTAATGATAGTACAAATTAGGTTTGGGATTTATGGGAACTCTATGTACTATCTTTGCATTTTTTCTATAAAATCTAAAACTACTATGAGAAAGGTCTACTTGAAAAATATTTCAAAGGCTGTAAACACTGCCCAGATATTGGGGTAGGTGTATAAAGAGGCTGTGACAAGCTTTCCGGACTTCCAGCCTTGGGTCTGGCTCAGCTCCCCCTCCCGCTGGCTGGGGGTTATCAGGAACACCCCAAGCCTCTATAGGCCTGTCTTATCATATTTTAAGTGGAGAGAATAATAATGATTACTACATGGGGTATTTTGAGCCTTAAACTAGAGGTCCCATGCAAAAGTGATTAGTCAAAGTAAAAAGTACTGTGCAAATACTTTATCATCATCATCCTTTTTATTAACATCTTCACCCTACCCCCTTGTGTTCACCCAGGACTGAAGTCATGGCTTCATCTTTGACTCTTCCTTCTTCTCTCCCACACACCCTGCCCACTTTACCAGCCAGTTGCCAAGTCCTTCTGCATCGGCCTTAATGTTTTCTAGAACATTCCAACCTCATTGCTTTCTTTCATATGATCTAATCCTCCTGGATTGCCTTTTCTCCCCATCCTCAAACATATATATCCTATTTCTATTTATCTTTTTAGGCCCACTTTAGGTCATTCAGCCCAAATGCCACCTCTGCCATGAGGCTTTCCCTGATCCTTTCTTCTGACCTGTAGGAATATTTCTTCCTCCACAGAACTCCCCTCTGATAGCACTGCTCTTGTATCTCACCATGAAGCACCTGTCCTGAGGACATGAGTGACTCCCTCATCAGGCTGCGAGCTCCTGGTGGCTAGGATCAGGGTCTGACTCATTTGTGTAATCCTCACTGTGCCCTGCACAGAGCCAGCAGAAGACTAGCTTACTGTTCATCAGCATGGATGAAGTCACAAGGAGGAGACCTGGCTCATGGTAAAAGGAAAGTACTATCAAGAGGCACTGTTGAGCAGTGAAGCAGGTTACCTCAGGCCAAGGCTGGCTGGCCACCATCTAGAATGTGGTAGAGAAAGGGTTGGTAAGGGACCTCCAGGGTCTCATGGCCCCAGGTATTCTAAGACTCTAGAACTTTGTAAATGGGAAGGAGTTACACTGGGTGGTGTCTGTCTGCTTGCCTTTTCTTTTGCCTCCCTCAGGATGTCATGGGAGCCCCCAGGCTTTTGAGGACAAGTGTTCTGATTCAGAGAGCAGCCAAGGGCAAATCCAGGCCATTCTCTGGTAGAGAAAGAGGAGGGGATCACTCAGGCCTCAAAAGGAAGAAAGCACAGCCGTCTTCCTTGTCCACAGCCCAGCCTGGGTCCCCAGGGCCAGGGAGGGGACCTCTAAGTGATGTCTGCTCACACCTGACATCAGCGGGGGAGGACAAGGCAGGCAGGGAAGGGGGGTTGGGGGTGGCTGCCCAGACTAGGGGTGTGAACCCCTGCTCTACTGAGCAGGAAGGAGCTGAGTGTAGCCCAGACCAAGGCTTATGGGGTCAGCTCTGTATGGTCAACTCAGGGAAAATGCAGTCACGGAGAGACAGACAAACTCACAACTACCTCAGATATGTGAGTCGGCGATTTTCTCAGTTACGTTCCTAAGCAGCTGACACAGCTCAGGGGTCCCCTCCTCTAGGAAGTCTTTCCAGATCACCCCTCCTCCCACCTGACCTCTTGAATAACAACAAGGAAAAGCTCCTCCACAGGGACCTACCCTGTAATGTCCACGTTGTCACAACTCCTATAACATAGTGGATTATGGGGGTACTTCTCTGCCTCACCTACCAAACTGCAAGGCCCAGGAGGGCAGAGCCAGATCTAATCCATCCCAGTCTCCGAGACCCAACATAGCTTCCGGCACAAACAGATGTTCAGTATTTGCTGAATGAATAAATGAGTGAGCAAATAAACATAGGGATGTTGAAGGTACAATCCAAGGAAGCAGATAAGATTAAATTGAATTAGACCCATTTTAGAGATTAAAAAAAAAAAAAAAACACTCAGGCCCAGAAAAGGGGAAGTGCCTCTCAGCTAGCAGATCTTCTAGAGACAGAACCTAGTCTCCTATCCCCTGGCTCGGCCCAGAAAGAATAGACATCAGGATGAGTGGGCCGTGGAAGCCCTGGGACCCTGCCCGAAGTCCCTCAGCCTCCCGAGGAGGCAGAGAGCAGAAGCGGCTGGCTGGAGTGGGCCTGAGGGTGCCCAGCCCTTACCAGGCCACAAGGGGCATTCTGCAGCGTCACTGTGAAGGTGCCCGAGGAGCGGCTCTTGGCCAGGATGTACTGACACGTGGCAGGGAAGGTGTACCGCCGGCCGTCAAAGGTCGTGAAATGGATGTCACCAGTCACTGAACACTCGGCTGAGGGGCAGAGAAAGGTGGCTGACATATGGGAGCTGCCCCACGGGGACTGCCTCTGCCCTGCGGGCCCCGAGCATGAGGAAGGGACAGCACCCTGTCCTCAGGAGTTCAGGCGGTGTTTGGAGCCCTGGCCCCCCCTTTCGACACTGGTCGCTGGGGAGAAGCAGCCCTGCCCTCACCAGCCTGTCTGAAGGGAGATACAGCCCTGCCCTCGGCATCTCCCCCTGCCAGGAGGCCAGTCTCCGTGCAAGGCCCCCAAGCTCAGGAAGGTCCTTAGATCTGCCCCCACAAAAGGCCTCCCTGACAGAGGCTGGAACAATCCCTTAACCAGGCAAAGTGGCTCTGAGGAATCAAAGTGGGTCAAGCTGGGAACTGCAGGCCTGGCCCCCAGAACTTACCTGCCCCCAAAGCTGTGAGACTGGAGGAAGGGAGTAGAGTCAGACATACCTGGGCAGACAGATGTGCTGCACACCCACTTGCCTGCAGTGCATGTGCTGAAACAGAGACCGAGGAGGCAGGGCTCACTTCTCCAGGCCTAGGGGAGATGCTGGAGGACTGCAGGGTCCACAGAGCTGCTGCCCCCAGCCCGCAGTCTTCCCATCTCTAAAGTGGGTGGTAGAGACCTCCACCTCCAAGGGTTAGATCTAATGAGATCTCCTGAGATTTAAAGATGCTGAGTGAGTGCCCCCATGTCACCAGGGCTCCCAGACCCCAGATGGGCAGCCCTGTTGGAAAACCCTGGAAATCACCACTGCCCCACCCCCCAGCTGTGGACACAGACCAGGCGTTGCAGTCTTCTTTCACCACAGAGCCAGTCGGGTACAGGGTCCCATGGAACTCACAGGGACACTCAGCTGGTGCCACGCAGTCCCCGTCCTCAAAGATCAGCCCTAGGGTGACAGCAAAGGCTCACTTAACTCACCTCCACTCCTATTCACAGACCGTTTATGGCTCCCTGGGGCCATAAGATCCCTCATCCAAGCTTTTACCACTGAGCCCACTTTCAAGCCTTCTCCTGCATAAATCCTTGGCTCAGGCCAGATCTCTGGACAAATAATCTCACCTCCAGACCTTTGCTCTGAGAACTGCCCACCCCAAGCAACCTGCATACTGACCAACTTGTCTTCTCCACCTCTCAGAAGCCTGTCACTGCATCTAGAACCAGCTTAGGTGCACCTCTTCCAGGAAGCCTTCCCTGACAATCTCTCCCCTCACTGAATTCCTATGTCTCTTCTTGTCTGAACCCCTGAGTGGGTCCTCACTGCTTTATGCCTTAGACGGGAGCCATAAATAAACATCACTGCAACCAGATTGTGACCCCTAGAGTCCATGACTGTATCTCTATATATTTTTATCTCAATCCCTGCCTAGCCATGGCCTTCACACTACAGATATGCTGCAAATTTATATCCCCCTAAAAAACGTGGATGAGTGTTTAAGCAAATTCATACATGATCAATGAAGAAATGAATGAAGAATGAATGAATGAATGACTCGTCCTTGTCTACACACCTTAAAAAGCTCAGTCCCAATAACATGAACCACCCTGATGAACTTCTCAAGAGCCGCAGTGCCACCCCCACCCCCACCTCCCTGAAGCCAGTCATTCATTTATTCCCTCCCGAGTTGTGTGTTCCTTCTCCCCTCATTGCGCAGATAGGCACCCTTGGGGCCCCTGATCACGCTCCTCCGCGCCAGCCCAGGAGGACACGGCCAGGCACCCGCTCTGCCCCTGGCATACCGTCGGGGCAGTAGCAGCCGTCCACACAGGCGATCTCGCTGTCCACACAGGATGCCCGGGACTGGCAGGAGGCAGGGCAGCAGGCGATGCACTCATTGTAGGTAAAGGCCGCCTCCTTGCAGTGCACAGCTGGGAGGGGGGGCACGGGGAAGGGGGGAGTCGGGCCCCAGCTCTGCCAGGACAGACCCAACCCCTTTTCCAGGCCTTGGGGTTGGGGGAGTGAGGGCTGTGATCTTCCTGTTCCCCTAGTCCCAGCGGGAACCCTGGGTGACCAGAAAGTAGGCGAGAGCCTGGGAGGCTCGGAGAACCACGCTTAGCCTGCTCTGTGGCCGCAGGCCAGTCCCTCTACTCTGAGCCCGTTGGTTCCTCGGTCACACAAGGATGGGGCCTCAGGCCTTACAGCGCCGACAACTATGGGCCTAAGCAGGACAGGACATTGAGCTGAGCCCGAGGGTGCCACCCACAGCCCAAGCCAGAGCTTGTCTGAACCCGTCCCTGCCCACCAGCAGATGCACCCACCGCACTGCCGGAGCTGGGTCCTCCAGTCCTGCAGGGGCCGCCCCGCCTGGGCGCACGCTCGGGCGTACTCCGCCAGCGCCCGGCACCAGGTGGCTTCGTCGCCCACTGACCTGTGCAGGGAAACCAAGCGTCACGCCAGAGCCCGCTCCGCCACCTGCCCTCCCGTACCCTCTAGACACTTCCAGGGTGCAGGGCACCCCTCCTTGTCACACAGCTAGGAAAGAGAAACTGGGAAGGTATCTGTATACAGATGGAGGCAGGACACCTGGGTTCTAGTCCCACCATTGCCATTGACTAGTGTGACCCTGAGGGTGTCAGTCCCTATATCTGGGCTTCAGAGAATAGGGAAGCCCTGTCCACCTATGAAGATAAGAATTTCCGAGCTTTGGGAAGCATATCTGTCAGGGCCTGGGATTAGCAGCCCCCGTGGCCCACGTGCTGAGCCCCCTCCCCGCCACCCCCACAGCACCGGGACAGGTCTCCCCACAGCCCAGCGGCAGCTCCACGCCTGGCTGGCTACTCACTGGCAGAGATCACTGGTGCAGCTGGCTGTGAAGGGCAGGGGGCTGACGTAGGCGTGGCAGGCATCAAAGGGGGGCCTCAGCAGTGCCTCGCACCGGTCGTACACGCCCTGGGCAAAGGGCCACAAGACAGAGCTGGGGGCTGCAAAGCCACTCACAGCCCTCTGACTTCACCAGCCCCCACGCCGAACCCCAATTTGAGCTCAAGAGAGAGGAGAAAGATGGGGAGAAAAGGGGTGGTGCACAGACTTTTTCTAGGAGGTGGACAGACTCTAGGAGGGGTGGGGGGAGGCACTCTGCCTGAGGCCCAGACCTGCATGGTTCCGGCGCTCTGCTGCAGACATGGTGGGCGAGGCAGGGAGGAAGTTGTAGGCCTCGGAGGCTGGTTGGGGGCCTGCTCCTGCCAGCTGTGCACAAACTCAGCCACATCGTCCGTCAGCTTCCCTGGAGGGGAGAACTAGCATGACCACAGGTGGATGACCACAGGTGGATGGCGGGGAGGGGGCCGTGGAAGGCTCTAAGTAAGGGAGGGCAGGTGGAGCCTGAGAGATGCCAAAGGTGGGCAAGGAGTCGAAGAATCCAGCCTCCCAGCTCGCATTCAGTCTGCATTTCCCAACGGAGCCACTCTCCTGAAAAAGCTGGTGATAATAGGCAAGAATGCTCGAGAACCTGTAGTAGCTCCCTACTGCTCCAAACTGGGGGAGGCAACACCATGCAATCCAGAGACAACTAGAATGTGAGCATGGGCAAGCTCCTGCATTTCTCTGAGCCTCAGTTCTCTCATATGTGAAATAGGGCAAATAACTCCCCCCACCCCACCATGAGATTACTGCAAAGACTGTATGTTAAGTGTTCAGTATGTTGTGGGTGCTCAAAGGTGTCACTTCCCTCCTTCCAGCCACAGTCGCCATGATTTGGCCCTGCTACCTTCACTCTTACTTTACCACTCCTCCTTAGGTATCTTCAGGTCCCATGGAGTCTTTTCTCTTCCTGGCTCTCTCTGGCTTTCTGCTCCCTACCCCTGACACATACTCATCTTGCAGGATCAATCCCACCCAGCAAAGTGCCCTTTAGATCCTCACACAACCGTAGTAGGAGTTCTCATTAGGACCATTTTACAGACAAGAAAACTGAGGTTGAGGGGTTAAGAACATGCCTGAGGCCACACACTTTGTAGGAAGGGGCCCCAGGCATCCCAAAGGGTCTTTAGTACCATGATCCCAGGGTTCCACCCAAGGTCTCTCCCACCCACCCAGCCTGACCCATCCCCCACCTCCACCCACACCCCACAGAGGCCACTTGCCCTGCACCTCACCATAGCTGGTCACCAAATCATCCTGGGGGTCGGCGTTGTTGTTCCCACACAGCCCATGAGTCCAGCCCAGGAACTCCGGGCTCATCTTGATGTAGACAGCAGAAGCACCATCCCAGGCCAGTGTGAAGGCTGACTGATGCCGCACAAGGACGTAGCCAGCAAGCCGCTGCAGACGCACGTTCCCCATCACATGGGGCAGTTGGACCCTGCAGGGTGCAGCCCAGAGCTTCAGGCCGTTTACACCACCTACACTCATCCAATCCCTTCACCAAAGGACCTGCCGCGTCCCCTACCTGCAGGACCCATCATGTACCCAGCACCTGCGTCATCCACATGCCACCGGTAGCATGGGATCTAAGGCCCCCGCTTTCCCTCCCCCTGACTTTCTAGGTATCTGAAGTCCACCATTAGAGAGGGATTCTTTTGTCTTCAGAGTTTAAAACTTGCTTTTAAAATTGCAATTTCTGGGGCACCTGGGTGGCTCCGCTGAGTAGAGCGTCTGCCTTTGGCTCAGGTCATAATCCCAGGGTCCTGGGATCAAGTCCTGTATCAGGCTCCCTGCAAGAAGCCTGCTTCTCCCTCTGCCTGTGTTTCTGCCTGTGTGTCTCTCATAAATAAATCTTTTTAAAAAAATTAAAAGAAAAATAAAATTGCAATTTCCCCAGCAGGATAAATCTTAGAGTATCTGAAGCTGTCAGCTCATTTCTCCTGGATGGGAGAAATGGTATAAACAGACATTTACGTGATTTGGTTTTTTTGGTGGCAAGCAAGAAAGGGGTAGGAAGAGAAAAAAAGCTGAGGGATAAAGAAAACCAGGAGAGGAAGAAAGGATGCAGGCCCATAGCAATCCCAACCACATTCCCAGTTTTACTGGGATAGGCTTTCCTAGCCAGTATGGAATCTGGCAACTTTTAATCCACTTCAAAGTCAGGAAAGAAAAACAAAAACAGGGTCTAACCAGCCAAAACTGGAACCCGAAGATCCATATACCAGTCTTTTCTTCACAGGAAAAGCCCCTGGGCTTTCAATGTTACCCTGAGCCCCAGAAAGTGTGGTTACCCAGTTTCCAGATTGGAAGCAGGAAATGAGACCAAGAGAAGGGTCCTTGCAGGAAGACTCCTTCCCCCAACCCAGCAGCAGCATGAAGGGACAGCAGACAGCAAGGGAGGGAAAGGACAGTGAAGACAAGACACAAGAAAGACTTCAGAAGAACCGCAGTCTGGGCCATGTGGTGTGGGGGCAGAGTACTCATTCCTCTGCTGCCAGATGTCCCAACAAGGTAAGTGACATTGAAATGCCCCTTTGCAATCAGAAAAGGTGACAATGAGTTCAAGGTCTCCTCTGAGGAGGCTTGAACTGTGTATGATCCACTCAAGAAGGTTCCCTCGAAATTGTGAAAGAAAAAAACTTAAGCATGCTTTCCGTGCTATACTCTATCTCAAAAATTCTGCTGTTGGCATGAATACCCACTGCCTGGAAACGCACAGGGCCCTCAGAGTCTCAGAAAATCTCGAGGGACTCATCGTTCCACACACCCAGCTGCTGGGAAACCCCGCTGGCCAGCCAGTATGTTCCTGCCCTGATGGTGGAAACTCTTCGGTTTGCCCCCAGAAAACAGTTTTCTTTAGGCTATAGAAGGAAGATGCTCACCATCCCTCACCACCAGTGTCAGGGGGCAGGAGAGCTCAGAGCTGGTGTCATAGTTACCTCACGCCTCCGAGGGTGACCTCCTTGGCCAGACGGATCTCCTGCTCACCCGCAAAGAAGAGGCTGACGGACCTGGAGCAGGTGTAGGGGGAGGAGCCGCACTGCGGGTCGTTGTGCACCTGATTGAGGGGGTTTAGAGGCCAGTGACACCCCATGGAGCTTCCGCTTAATGCTCATCACCTACCTTCTGTGTGCCAAGCACCCTTCCTCTGTGATGTCTCCCAGTCCCCACAACCCCGCAGGAGGACAGAGCTCCGATTATCTGCATTTCCCGGAGGAGGCAGGTGATACTCAGAGAGGTGAAGTGATGAAGGTCAACACACGCACACAGCCAGGATTCCAACCCAGGACTCCAGGCTAAATTTCAGGGCTCTTTCCAGTACATGGTGCTGTCTCCCTATTTTTGTTTTTTTTTTTTTTTTTTGCAACCCAGGTTATCCCATCAGATTAAAAGCCAAGATCTTCACTCACACCGTCTGACACACAGAACACACACACACACATAGACACACACACACACACACACACACACACCCCTCATATATTCACAGTGCACACACTAACCATGACCCGGACAGGTGCGGTCTAGGCCTTCCTTGCACACACAAGCACGTGTGACCTGTGTCACTCCTGTGCCGCCTGTCACATGCACATCTCCTCTGCCCCCTCCTCAGATGGAACCCATACCTCAAAGCCCTAAGACCCAAGAGAGGGAGGAGAACTGAGGCTTAGGGAAAAGCCTGAAATGTTTCTCTTCCTGGTGTAGAAACCCTTCCACTAGATTACCATTCAATGTGTCTAAGCAGGCTGGGGTCACTCCAGCTGAAAGTGGGGCTTGTGAAAGCCACCCCACACTCTAAACTTGTCAAGCTTTGGATCATGACCTACAGTAAGAAATATAAATATATACATATATAAACAAAACAAAAATTTTACAAAATAGTATTTACCCCTATTAATGTGTGATGCATCCACATTATATATTCTATTCTCTTTGGGGTTTTATCTCTTTTCTTTCTTCCTCCCTCCCTCGCACCTTCCCTCCCTTCCTCCCCCCTTCTTTCGTTCTTTTGGCAGGGTTGCTAGTTCTAACTCATTAAGTTTATTTCAGACTCCATGAATGCGTTGCACCCCGTTAGTCTAAGTAATTGTATCTGTCACAAAATGACAGTCATAAAAAAACTCTGATGTGTGATGCGCCGAGGCAGAGAGGGCATGCCATCCAGGCATGGCCCCTAGGGCGGCCCCGCGGCAGGGCTGTGCCGGAGACAGAGGGGCATGCCTGCTGGCAGAGGAGTGACCATGACCACGAGGATCTCCCCAAACTCCCAAGCCTCTGGCCCTAACTCTGCCCTAACCAAGGTGCTCCTCAGCAGAGCCGGCTCCCAGGCTGACTTTTCTCCGGACGGAGGTGTACCGACCAGTGCCTGAAGCAGACACCCCGCACCACACATGGGGTAAGCATGGAAATCAGATCCACCTGACAGTCTCACACATGTGTTCGTATACAGGGCAAACGTTTTCTGAGCGCTAATCTGGGTCCTGGGAACACCGAATGAAAAGACACGGTCCCTGCCTGGAAAGCTTCTATATGGTAGAGAAGACCAACCTGGAAACAGACCTTTGTAAGAGAAATGCACTGACAATGCACCAATGCAGAACTTTGGTTACACAGAGAGGAGCCCCTGAGCCAGCTTAGGAGGTCTGCGCATCCAGGAGGGCTTCTTAGAAGAGGTAACCCTGAACGGAGTCGTCCAGGACCTCTATCATTTCCTCAGAGGCACAGTGCTCTTTGTTATCTCAGGTCCTCAGCACCCAAATTCCCTTTACCTGGAATGTTCTCATGTCCAGCCCTCAGACCTGTGACCCTCCACTTGGCTAACTCCAATTCATTCTTCAGATCTCAACTTAAATGTCACTTCCTCACGGAAGTCTTCCCTGATCATCCTTCTTACCAATAAGCAAGGTTAGGTTTCCATCGCATGCTTTTCTAACATTTGGTATTTCTCCTCTGAAGTGCGTTCAGTTGCACTTGATTCATTCGATTTGATGTCTGTTTCCCCCATTAGTCTGTAAGCTCCACAAGGACAGAGACTACATCTGTGTTACTGTCCACAAGGCCACCGCCAAGCCTTGTGCCAGGGAGAGAACAAGTATGTACCTAATACTTAATGATGAGTGACTAAATCGGTAACTGGCCAGGGGCAACCAGGAGTGAGTGGGTGAGAGGGAACCATGGAGCCCCCAGCTCCTCCCAGGTGTAGACTGTCTAACTGTGACCAGCAAAGCCCTGGCCAGGACGACCTCCAGAGCCTAGTGGAACCTTCCTAGAGAGGCAGGGCAGGAAAGGCCTCACCTGGACTGAGAAAGTCTGGCCCTCAGGCTCATGCTGTCCCACCAGGGTGTAGCTGCCCTTCCCAGAGAGGTAGTAGTAGAGACCGTCAAACGTCTCCACATGGTGCTGTCCCCAAGCCCGGCAGATGCTGTCCCGCTCAGGGCCGGCGTTATACACTGTGCCAGAGGAAAGAGAGCCTGTCCATGCAGCTGCAGTGGGCACCAAGCCAGCTCCTAGCAGGGCCCCTGACCTGTGCCCCCTCCCCAGCCTGGGTCTCCCAGGCCTTAGGCTCACAAGCTTTCCCTGTACCCACAGCCCACCCCCGGGGTGGAATAGAGCTCAGACTCACCCATCTGGCAGCGTGGCCCGGTGGCATTGAAGCGTCTGCAGTCACAGAAGGCTGGGTACACACATTCGCCCCCGTTGAAGCAGGAGAACAAGTCTGCAGGGGAGACACAGAAGGTACCTCCCCACTGAACCAAGATGGGCAGGACCCATTGATACAGCACCTCCCTCATGCCAGGGCACCAGACTCAGCCCTTCCAGAGCTACATGGAACTCAGATCCCCACCCACAGGTAGCCCCAACATTTCTCAGGAGCTAGCCCTAGTGGGGGCATTGGTAGGGTGCCTCAGACCCAGCTGCCTGGCTCCCTCCCTGACAGGCAGGCAGCGTGGGGGCTCAGAGTACCTGTCCTCAGTATGCCTCGAGTGCCCCCCAGGCCAACCCCACCTGGGCCTTCAGCTCCTTGCACTGAAAGTTCGTGGCTGCCACACAAGGCAGGCAGACTGAATATGGAGCACGTAGGGTGAGTGGGGAGATTGCTCAGAGATCTTCAGGTACCTCTCTTCCTCACTGTTCCCTAAGCTCAGGGGAAGAGGCTTAAGCATGACCCAGGGAAGGGGGAGATGCCTCATGTTTGGAATACGGGAGACAGGCCACAGAGCATGAGAAGACAAAGTGAAGCAGAGTATGGTGAGGGAAGGAGCCATGGCACAAGAGAAGGGGCCACGGACACAGCACAGGGTAAGGGGAGAGGCCGCGGACACAGGGTGAAGAAGAGGGGGAAACAACCACTAAGCAAGGAAGCCCAATCACACTGGCATCAGAAAGTGTGAGAGGGAAAAGCCATGGGGCCATGGTCATAAGAACAGGACACTGGAGAGGAAGCCCTCCTCAGCCAGGCAGGAGACAGGAAAGCAGAGTTGGAGGCTGGGACTGGGGAAGGTGGGAAGAGACCCTTTGCAGGGCAGAGAGATCACAGGAGGCCCTGAGGGAAGCCTGGCCTGCCATGGGCCACAGGGAGGGGGGCCACTTACAAGATGGTGCACATTTGGCCCGATGGAGCCGCCTTTCCCAGGAAGACATGGCCAAGGAGTCCAGGACTTCAGCCTCCTTTTAAAGACAGAAGGAAGAGAACATGGTCAGGGAAGGACTTCCTAAAGGTCGTGGCCCTCCCTGTCCATCGCCCAGAGGAGGGAGGCCCCCCACGCCTCCGTCCTCCAGCCACTCTCCCTCCCCAGGCCCACCTCTGAGAGGTCCAGGAGCATTTCAGACCTGCCCTAGAGGAGTGAAGGCTGGTTTTTAACCCTCCAGAGTGGCATCTCGGTGGCCTGAACACATTCCCTCCCCTCCGTGCTCCCATATCCCCCAGCCTCCCTGCCTCCTTCCCTCTCTAGTACACTTTCATGCCCTCACAAAACCCAACACAAAACCCCCTTGTCGGGAGAACAAATACCTCGGAAACCAGACCTAAGAAACAAAGGCAGCCCCTTGCCCCAAGGCTGGGGAACATCTCATGCCATCGCCTACCCCAACCTTCCTCACGGGTCACCACCCACAGTCCTCAGAACTCGGCTCCACGCCAGGACTCTCCCTGATACCATAAATCTGAGGAGGACACAGGCAAAGCGAGGCGAGAAATCCTATCTTCCAGACCAGAAATCCCACCATGTGGACTCTCTGGATAGAAACCATCTGAAACTGGAACTGTTCTGAACATCAGGGGTGGTCAGTCAGCACGGAGCTAGCTGACTTGGATGCCTGAGCTCTCGGGACCCTAGTCTGAGGTGGCTCATACCACTGGGACTGGGGTCCCAGTAAGCTCCTCCCCTCTCAGAGCCTCAGCCCCCTCCTGTGTACAGCTTCCCCGTGTGAAGGGGACAAAGTCTCTGCCCTCAGGGAGCCCGTGTGCATGTTCACAGGGCCAACAAGGCACCGACACACTGTGCTTCTCAGTCTCACGTGTCCTCCTTCCTCTCTGTCATCTCCACAGCCTCGGGCTGAATCCCCAGCCTCAGGCAAAGGACTTGGAACATGGAGAATACCCAGAACCCTTGGTCCCTGGAGCCCAACCTCCAGGGGTCTTTGCCAGTCTCTCCACTCAACCCTGGGCAGTCACTGCCCCCCTTTGCACTGTCCTACTGACCCATGGGAAGTCATCGGCCCCTCCTGGGCCAGGTTTCAGTGTTCTTGTGCCCCTTTGGCCCCTGGTTCCTGAGTCCTCCCCGGCTCTCCTTACCCTGCACACCCAGCCTGAGCCCAGGAGTCGGGCTTCCCACCCTGGTGGTAATCGATCTCACGGGGCCTCAGAGACCATGGGAAAAACGATCACCTCACATCCCGTAGGCCCCAAAGAGCTCTTAATGAAACCTTTTTGTGTCTTTGTGTCTCTCCACTCCTCACCCCCACCTCAGATGTGGCTTCTGAGATCAGTGTTAATGAGGGCAAGATAGGGTTGCAGAGCCAAGGCCGTTTTCTGGAGAAATCTTTAAATCCTGCTCAAATGATTTGTCTTCAGTATAGATCTGAAGTTCTTAGACATTTTGATGCCAAGAACCTCTCTGACAATCTAGTGAAGCCTATTGACCCATTCTAAGAATAATGTTGGTAAACACATAAAACACAGGATGACAAAGACATGGATTATATTGCAATATAGTCATGAAAATGTTTTATTTTATAAAAATGTGTGGCTTCGTAATATTTCGACTACATTAAATAGCAAGATCTAGCAGCAAGTCTTATCACTGCCAGAGTTTTGTAGCAGTGAGTATAAATGAGATCTGGAAATGACAAGTGTAAGGTGCTATCACTGTGTCTGTGATTTCTACTGGTGACAGTCACAGACACTGCTACTGCTGTATTGTGGTCTGTAGCCTATAGTCATAATTAAAGGGAATGCTAACTTTCAGTTAAATTGAGGTAAATAACATTGCTTTTACCCTCCCACCCTGGCCTATACTATGGATTCTCTGGACAACGGCTGTGCTTTATAGGAATGTGGCAGCTCTGAAATGAAGGTCAATTGGCTGCTGGTCTGGGCCCCCGACCCTCACCGCTGAGGTTATTCAAGGCAGAAGCCCTCGAAGGATCCCCAGGTTCACTTTCTAGCTAATGACCTCATTTCCCCACACCCACTCCAGTGGCTTTAAAGGAAGGCCACTCCAACCCCTTATTTGCTCTGAGGAGCAATGTGAGAAACCCACTGGGGTTGCCTGGTCCAGATGCTTCCCGAAGGTAAAGGGAGAGAGGCCTACTCTAAAATCCAGCGAGGAAGGAAGCCTGCTAGGGGAATGAGGTGCTTGGGTAAGGATTATTTTCTCCACTAAAACTCAGGGATTCCTGGAGTCCTGGGGGGCATTTATGTTGTGGGGCAGCAAGCTGGCTCCACCAGGAGTCCTCGTTTCACTTGCTTCCTGGGGGCCCCAGCAGGTCACCCACCTACCTTGATTTCATCACATAGAAAAAGAATAAGAGGGTGCCTAGGTGGCTCAGTCAGTTAAGCATCTGACTCTTGATTTTGGCTCAGATCATGATCTCAGGGTTGTGAGATCGAGCCCCACTTTGGGCTGTCTGCTTCTCTCTCTCCCTCTCCCTCTGCCCCTCCCTCACCTTATCTCTCAAATTAATTAATTAAAAAAAAGAATAACAATATTATCTTTCAATTCAAACTACATCTGAGTGTGATTCTAAAACTTGTGGCCTGGCTAAGTGGGCAAACAAAAAATAAATAGCCTGGATAATCCACCCCTTACAGAATAAGCATGTCCTCTTCCTGCCTTGGGGTCTTCATACCTATTTCCAAAGGGCAGGTATTTGGGAGCACATTGTTTTCTATTACAGGTGATAGTCCCCAACCCACTGGCACAAGGGCTGATCCCTAGGGCCAGGGTGCATGAGTTGAGGTTCTAGATGCTCTATGGATCTAGCTGTGGGCAGGCCAGATTTATAACACGTCTATGTTTGTAGAATAGACAAGTACAGGACAGGATTGGAAAGAGTACATGAGTCACTTGACCCAGAGACCAAAGAAATTTGGCAAAGTGAGAAAATAAACTATTACCTCTCCTGAAAGAAGGGAGAATGCCAGGAGGGTGGGAGGGCAACGTACAGACTCAAGAGATTAATAGTTTGCGGTTCTCCTTCCCATCCACACAATGTGAGCTCGTCCTCACAAACCCCACCGAGTGGCCCAGTTCTTGTCTTTCCCTCTCAAGGCACACTAGCTGGAGCACTGCTCAAGGTATGGAGTGGGGCATCTTACCGGTTTCATACCTTCCCAGATCAGGCCAGTAAGAGGGAACTCCACTCGCCTAAATCCTCACCTTTGTGCTTTCACCCCAGGGCGGGGGAGAGTTCAGCTATGTCCAGATTGCATCTTAGTGCCCTCCTCCCCAAATGAAATAAAACAAAAACAAACTGAACCAACTACAGGCAGGGTCCCAAGAGATTAGGTAAGTGGGAATAGAAGTGTATCATGAATTTGCATACTTCAGACATATACTAGGGACACTGTCCCCCTTCCAAATAACTGCAGAGACAACCTTCCTGCAACCTATAGAGCTCCCTGTCAGCCCCGGTCCCAGACAGAAATAAGCCCCTGCCCAGTGAAGCCCCCCTTCCCCAGGCCTCCTCTTACCTGGCTTCCCATCACTGTTGTAGCATCCTTTATGGCAAGGGACACCTCCTGCTGTCTGTGGCTGGATGAGAAACAAGCCTAAGGTGAGTGAGGGAATAAGAATGAGCCATGCCTCCCCACCACCCCCAAGGGCAGCCCACCCTCTGTGCTAAAATGCTGGGATCACCCACACCAGAAATAAAGATGGGAGTCATGGGTGGGGCAGCCACAAGCTTGCACCTACTCACCTGGGATCCTGGGCTGGGTCAGGCTGCAGCTCTGCGTTGCCCTGGGGTGTGGGTGCTAAGCCTGGGAAGGGGGATTGCTTTCCAGTCAAGCCAGGCCTCCCTTTCTTGGGTCTCCCACCTCCTGTCCTGGATCTTCTAGGATGCATCTTCACCCCCTCATTCTCTCTCCCTACAGATTTCAATCCGTTTCCCTCTCTGGTGACCTCTCCAACAAGGGTCTCCCGCTCTCCCCCTACTCTGTGCCCCTGTTCCCTCCAGCTCGCCACCCTGGGTGCCTTCCATCCTGCCTAGCTTGGGACCCCTTCTCCCGGCTGTCTCTGGCCTCTTTTTCCTTGGCGCCCCTCTCCCCTCTCCCCTGCCCTCCCCGCAAACCTCCTTTTCCTCCCTGTCTAGAACCTCCCGTCACCGTTCCCCCTACCCCGCGGCCCCCTCCAGCCCACTGCCCTGGCACCTAGAGACGGCACCCGCAGGGACCGGCCGCCGGCTCACCCCGGGGCAGCCAGACGCAGGCCAGCAGCAGGCAGAGCGCCGGCGAGGGCGCGCCCAGGCCCGGGGACCCCATGGGGCGCGCGGAAGCTGCGAAGCGGGAGCGCACGGCCGGCCGAGTCCCTCGCCTGCAAAGGCCGGGTCACCCTCCGCTCGGCGCCTCGGCTCGCTCTCTGGCCCCGGGCCTCCGCCCCGCCTCCCAGGCGCTTGGCTCCTCCCCGAGCTGGAGCGACTGGATGCCCAGCTGCCCGGCTCCGCCTGTGGCTGCCCCTCCCCAGAGGGGGCCGCATTCAGATCAGTGGGCTCCAAGTACCCCGGGGGAGCAAGGAGGTAGCCAGTGCACCCCGCAGCATCCCTTACTCCTCAAAGATCCCCATCTTAGAAACCTGGGTCTCTGAAGGCCCTTCCGTTGGACACCCACGATGCTTGTGGAAGTCTGGTCTTCCACTCTCCTTTCACAGAGGCCCCGGGGCCTGCCACTCAGTGGGCAGTTGTCAGTGGCAGAACCAAAGCTCAAGCCCGCAGAATCCGGGCCTGTGCTCCCACCACTCACTACTACAGCTTCCTGGGGCTCCAAGTCCCTACTCTACCTCCAGTTTTGAGCACCTCTAGGGAACGGATAGTGACTTAGTCCTCTTTATGTCCAGCACTAGTTCAGGCCCCAGCTGAGAAAATATTGACTGATGATAGAAGTGCGTCACACTTCCATATTACCGCTCCCCTCGAGACCAGACTTTAACAACAACAGCAACAACAAAATGAAAAAATAACCAAAAACAAATGAAAAAACAAAACACCGATTTAATTTTGTGAACAAGATATACTCCCTGTCCAGGAGGAATGTTAATGCTAATGCTAGAACTGTGGGATTAGGAGCCTTGGGAACCTGTGCAGCATTCTCTTGGCCAATAAGTTATTGGAACACCAACCAGATGCAAGTCTTGCAGGTGATGATGATGATGGTGGTAGTGGTGATGGCGGTGGTCCCAGGAGACCCCTAGGCAGGGATATAGACTTGGGATGCATTCATTCATCCATTCATTCATCCACTCAACAAATTTATTGAGCATCTATTTCTTACCACACAGTGTTCTGGGAATATAGTGATAAATAAAGCATACAGCCCCTCACAGAGTATTTGAAGCCATGGGCATAGATGAGAGGAAGGGGAGGGAGCTAAGGATGGAAACGTAACAAGCCCTGGTTAGAGAACAGGTGAGGGCAGAGGAAGCTTGAAAAGGAACATTCATAGGAGAGGAAAGCTCTGACTCAGTCCCCACAACCAAGAGGGGAAGCATTTAAAGAAGGAGAGAGTCTATGAGGGTGGTGGTCATGGAAAACGATTGAAGTGGCCCATGGATTGCATCCCCCTTTGAAAGGCCATTTGCCACTCTGCCTGGATTCCAACTATGAAATAACAGCCACACGACTTAGTTAAGAGACGCAGAACATCAACAAAGGAAGTTGGAGGGGAACATATTTTGAGTGTCTTTCCTGGACCTTTGAAAATCCCACAAGTCTTCCCCTTTTATCTCTGACTTAACTAGTTAATACTAAGGTGAGGACATGGATAATATTTCAAGGTTTTTCTCCAGGAAGGATTTACATCCTAAACTAGGTGACAATTTAGTCCCAATAAAAATAAGTCTGTTGGCAAAACTTCAGATACTAGAGATAAGATGAAAAACAGGAGGGTTTTAGGTGTCCCTGAAGTTACAGTTGTAAGTGGTTCACTATTTTGGGTTGCTGTCCATCTCCCTGTCCCCTGCCCCCTGACATGGTGCAAACACCCCCCCCCCCCGGGGTTAAATCCAGGCACAAGCCCCCTGATCAAAGATCCCCACTCTCTCCCATACGCCCCTTTCTTGACCCCCTCTTTCCTCTCAGTCTGTCCCCGACTTGGTTCATCACTGTCTTTACACTCCAGCACTAGACCTAGGAGTTGAACAAACTGGATGAATTGACTCAAATGAACCAGATGGGATCTGAGCCCTGGGTAAAGGTCAGCAGTAAATCAAGATGTCACTGCCAGGCCCTTCCATGCCTCAGTGAGTGTGTGTGTGTGTGTGTGTGTGTGTGTGTGTGTGTGGAGTGGGGTGGGGCTAGGCATGTGGGAGGGGAAGTCAGTTCCGGAGGGATACTGCTACCCTCACTGATTCAGGCCTCTGTGAGCGCTTTAGACCCGGCCCCAAGGAATTCGCAGATCAAAGATTTCCTCCTCCGGGGAATTAGCCTGGAGAAGGCCATTATAGAGGGTAGGTCGGCTGAGAGAGGGATGCCCGGCAGGGGGTGAAAGCCTCAGGGGCCGAGCCAATGGCCCGCTATCTGCGGATCCAGGGATTATCCCTACCCACCCTTGTGAGAGTCTCAGGACCTCCTCCTACAAAAAAGTCCCAAGCCTCCTCCCCACGTTTCCCGAGATCCTGTCCCCCAACTGCTTGTGTTTGGAGACCCGTCCGAGGGGAGCGCGGGCCTCGAGTCCGGCCACCGCCGCCGCCACCACCACACACACCCACGCACTCCAGACCCTTCGCTCGGGGTGTCGGTGGGAGGCGACAAGCTTCAGGACAGGTGTCCCGGGCGTCCCAGCAGCCCCGCCCAGGCCCCGCCCAGGCCCCGCCCACCGCGCCAGGCCCCGCCCCCCCGCTCCCGGGCCCGCGGATCTCCGCTGCGGCTCCTGCCGGCTTGGGGCCTCCGGGCACCCGAAGGAGCGAGTTGTGCGGGCGACGCGGCTCCGCCTGGCCCAGCCATGGACCGGAAGGTGGCTCGAGAATTCCGGCACAAGGTCAGAGCTGCGAGGGGCCCCTAAAGCGTTCAGGACCCCGGAGTCCTGGCTGGGCGGTGGGGGGATGGACGTGCCCCGCGCTACCCTCCCTTTTCTAGCCCGGCCTCAGGGCTGTGGATGGACTGGGACCCCTGTGGGTGGTTTGGTTTCCAGCAGGGATCCCCAGTAAAATAAGGGAGGGGGCAGGAGGACTCCAGGTGTAGGAACCCGTGAACCGATCTCCAAAAAGTATTCTTTCTCCTTGCGCTTCCGAGGGCTGGGGCTTCTCTGGTGTTGGAATTCCTTCCAGCTTGGCCTGAGACAGGAAGCTTCTCTGAAATGCCCCGTAGTGGGCAAATCCCAGCTCCTAGTGCCCCAAGCTCAGGGCTGTTGGAGCATATGCAGAGGATATGGGACAGTGTCTGAGAGGTGGGGATTGGTCGGAAGGGAAAGTGGTCCTCTCTCTCTGTCCTTTGACCCCAGAAAACGAGCTAGAAGCACTTTAGGGAGCCCCCTCCCCATTTCAGGGCATTTCTTAGGGCCTGAGAAGCAGGTGAGGAACTGGTGCTGACCAGGGGGCAGTGGGAGGAAAGAAGGAAGTACAGAGAGTCAGCCAGAGTCTTCAGAGAGCTACAGCTCCCCTGGTGTGTCCCAATAGGAGACCTCAGGGATGGTCCAGGATTCTCAGAGGCTCTCACTGAAAGCTACTGGATTTCACCCAGGGCATTTCCAGAACTGTTTCCAGAGCTGTGCAGGAGCTACTGAGGCCCTGAAGTGAGAGAGGACCACTGGCAGTAACCCCAGTGGACCTCCCCACCAGGACTCAGAATGCTTCAGAGCTCAAGGGTGAAGCCAGGGGTGTCTAGAGCTACCCACAGGCCCTACCTGAGACAACTGTGTGCCCTGAGGCCCTCACAGAGCCCAGAGGGGCAGTGTCTTTAGACCAAGCCAAACCTCTTCTGAGGCCTGAGGAAGCCGAGCTCTGGTAGGCAAGGTCCGGGTGCTTAACCCTTCTCTCCCCACAGAGAGAGGCCCAGGGGAGCCAGAGTAGCCAGCCAATGTGTGGGCCACGGGAGCTAAGTGCCAGGGGGCAGTCATTCATCTAGTAAGTGTATTTTGAGTACCCACTCTGTGCCAGACCTCCTCTGTGCCCTGGAATTGCTGGCTGCACAGGTGACAGAGGGACCCTACGCTATGGCTGGGTGCTGAGTGTGGGGGTCGAGGTTTGGTGGAGTACAAAAGGGGAAGCTCTACTGCCATGAGTCTCCTAAAAAAAGAGGCCTTGGGGATTTCTAAGAGTGAGAGATGGCTGGAAGTTCAGCAGGAGTTTGGGGACTGGCAAGTAGCAACCGGAGCACGAGACAGGGTTCACCTGCGCATCCTGTTGCACAGGGACACGAGAAGAGAAATTTCAGCTGCTGAGGACATTTGGTGAGTGTAGGTTTCAGGCAACCCACTTTGAAGGAACCCAACCTCTGTCCCCTCCCCCAAGACTCAGGCTTGAATTTCAGTTTCCTGCCCCTGGGCAGAAAGAAGGTAACATCAGGTCCTCATTGGCTTTTTCCCTATGGGTACTAGTCTTTGCCCCTTTTTGGAGAATTACCCCTGGGGTCCGTGGTGTCTGACTGCACCCTGAGGTTAGCCACTGTTTTTCTTCTCCAGGCCCTGCAGCCTCCAGCGGGCCTCAGGCCTCTGTATTTCCACTGCTCTGCTCTTCCTCATCACAGGAGTCATTACCTATTAATGTCCCTGTGTGTGCAGGCAGGGCAGACACCAGGCTGGGCAAGGCCCTGGGCTGGACTTTGTGCCCTGCTGCTTCCGAGACAGCAGCAGCCTTCCCCTCCCAGGTTGGAGATCACCTAGGAACTGGGGAGAGAGGACAAAGCGGCAGAGGCTACAGCTGGGGGCACGTAGCCATGCTGGGCGAAATTTACTGCTCCTGCCCATTGCTCTCTCTAGCTGTCCCTCCTTTGGTGTTGCAGAGCACATTTACCCCTTGGGAATGGCTTATGACCTAAATCTTTAGTTGTTGGAGGTAGCATGAAAAGTGGCATATTGTCATGGAATGTGCTGTGTGGCCTCGAGCAAGTTATTAACCTCTCTGTGCCTCTTTGATTTGTTAAATGAGGATAATAATAATATTTAGCTCATAAAGCCCTTGTGAGTGTTGGAGGAGATCTACATGCACGGAGGGAGTTTAGTGAGTCCTCAACGAATGTCTGCTGTTGTTATTATCTGATGTTAGGCAGAACGGGGTCCAATCTCAACCCTGCCACTCACTGCCAGTGAGACCTTGGGCAAGTCATTTAATCTGGGCTATCGTTTCCTCAGCTGTGAGATGAGGTTCACAGTGCTTACCTCAGGGGGTGATTAGGACTAAGTAGGAATTCAAGGACCAGCTACTCTGGACCTATAAGTAACCCTTTGGTCCACAGCCACCTGGAGATTCCTGCTGAGCACCCTGGTGGATGTGCCAGCAGGCTCCAGGCTGGGGAGGAGAGTCTGTTCCTCTGGGCTTATGCAGTTTCCCCAGGACATCCGGCAGCACTTTCATGCCCTTCCCAGCAACAGCCTTGGGCCAGGATACCAAGGAGAAGGAAGGGCAGCATCAGAGACTAAGGCTCTTCCCTAAAGAACCAGCTTTTCAAAAGAAGGAGGCTGCCCCTCTGCTCACTGCACCTGCAGGTTTCAGGAATTTGGTTACTCATTTGCCCAAAAGGGCTTTATTGCCTAGTTAGCAATCATGCATTTATGGATATCCGTGGTTTACCCTGCCCGAGGCCAGCCAGGCACCTGGGGGTAGAAAGAGGGGATAAATGAGGAGGTCAGAAAGAGCCTCTGCCTTCCAGTGTTTTGCTAATCATACATGCATGCATGTCAAAAACGTTGACTGAGCTCCTAATATTATGCCCAGCAGTACTCTAATCATTGAACAATAAAACAGAGTCCCTGGCTCCTTAGTCAGGAAGACAGACAGTTAACAAGTAACCCAATGCAAGTATCATATAATGCAAAGTAGTGATAAATGCTATGAAAAAAAATAAACTGAGATGAGAGGATAGAGAGCAACCAGATGCGTCAGAAAGGTCTCCTTGAATCTAGAAAGAAGTAAGGAAGGAGCCTTGGGGATGTATTTGAAAGAACATTCCAAGAAGAGGGAACAATAACCTGAGGCAAGTGTCTGCTTGCTGGCTTTAGGAACAGCAGGTGGGATGGTGTTTCTGAGAGGAATTATGGATTGAATAGAGTGTGGTGGGGGCTCAGTAGGCCACGGTCAGGACTTTGGGTTTTGTTCTCCAGCGATGGGAAGGCAGCCATGAGGGGATGGCTTTCCGTTTAAAAGGGGTTGTTCTGAGTGCTGGTAGAGAGGAGACTGAGGGGGCCGGGAGCAGAAGGGGGATAGGAGACAGGAGGTGAGGGCTTGGACTAGCATGAGGAGTGGTGAGACCCAGAAAATTCAGGAGAAGATAGATCTGACAGGCTCTGACGGTGGGTGGCTCTGGGTGTGGAGAGAGGCATTGAGAGGGAGTCTACATTTTGGGAGGAGCGTGCTGATGGGGACAAGAGGGGAGATAGCAGAAACCAAGAGTTCCATTTTGAATGTTTTGAGATGCCTGGTCAACCATTGAGCCAGTAGCTATGGGAGTCTGAAGATGGCGGGAAGAAGTCTATCCTGGAGCCTCAGTGCATCCTTGAAGGATAAGTGATCGTTCAAACCCTGGAGACCAATGAGGTCACTTAGGGACATGATGCAAATGAAGAGAAGGCCCAGGACAGAGCCAGGGCACTCCAACCTGGCACTCCAACCTTTCGAGGAGAGGAAATGGGGAAGGAACAGCAAATGAGATAGGAGAAGCAGAGAAGGAGGGCATGGTGAGCCGTGCTGAGCACTGAGTCAAGTGCCACCAGCTAGCTAGCAGGACACAAGTGTCTTAAAAAGATGAAGAATAATAAAACAGGAAAAGAGCAAACCCAGTACTACCCAGGATGCATGCTCTGAAGGCCTGAGAGGAAGTGTGGCTGGATCCATTCATCCCATCCCATCAACATTTTTGGAGGGCCCACAGTCTGCCAGCTGCTGAGAACATAGAGTCTGTATTCATTTATTCCCACTTAGTTTTATTTGACAAACACTGAGAACTACTATTTGCCAGGCACTGTGTCAAGCACTTAATGATTATTAATTTAAATAATAATAAAAAAAAACCCCAGTGATTAATCCCTCACAGAAGGATGAAATCCTATGGAGGAGGTATGTTTATACCCATTTTACAGATGAGGAGAATGGAGCACAGAGAAGTACAGACCCAGGTGAGGAAGGGGCTTGTTGGCCTCACCCTGTGCACTCTTCCCGGGCCTGTGTCTGGGCCACACACAGATTAGCAGGGAGACGAGAGGGTAAAGAGAGGTGGAGAAGGCTGCAGAGTGGGTCTGGGGGCACCGAGGAAGAGATGCAGCGTACATTTCAGAACCCTTGAGATCTGAGAGCCCTGGGCACCGTCTGAAGTCCTTTGTCTATATTCACTTATTTAATCCCCACAACAGCCTGAGGAGGGCAGATGTTCATCGAGTGGAACAACATGCATTATTTAATTTGTTCTTGCTCTCTTTCTCGCTCTTTGGCTGGGTGCACACGTGGAGTTGTATTTGCATGAGCTGAATGTTGTTTGCTCCCCCTGTGCAGCTGTCCTGAAGGGGTCAGTCCATAGGGAGGAATGCCAGGGAATGAGGCTGGAAAGGGCCCAAGGCTCAACCCAGAGTTTTTGCCTCAAGGGCCCCAGACAAGGACCCTGAATCCCAATCCCCCTCATACAGACCGGTAGTAGAGGGCCAGTTGAGCATCAGCCAGAGAATGCTGATGCAGGTTGGAGGGGACCTGACACAAGGTGGGCAGGGAAGGAGGGATTGAGTGGTAAAATCTTTGCAGATCGTGGGCTCCTTTAGAGTTTCTTTGCCCCTACCAAGAGCGATCCAAGAAAAGGAATAGCTTTTCTTTTTAAGATTTTATTTATTTATTTCAGAGAGAGCATGCTTGAGAGAGCACAAGAGACAGAGCACAAACTGGGGCTGGGGTGGGGGGGTGGGTAGATGACTGGGGGCTCAATCTCAGGACCCTGGGATCATGACCTGAGCCAAAGGCAGATGCTTAACTGACTGAGCCACCCAGACACCCTGAAAAGGAAAAGCTTTTTAAATCGAATTACAAAAAGAAGATACAGTGTTTTGCACACAGTAGGTGCTCAGTAAATACGTATTAGACAAGTGCATCCAAAAATTCTATCTGCTAAGTGGATACTATGTGGTGGTTAGGAAAAAGGCAAAGGTTTTGGTGTATTAGACAAATGCATACAAAAATCTCTATCTGGATAGAACCAAGTAGATACTCTGTGTGCCTTAGAAAAAAGGCAAAGGTTTTGGAGGCAGCGGTCTTAAGTTGGAGTCTCAGCTCTGCTGCTTTTTTGACCCTTATTTCCTCATCTATCAGATGGGGATGATAATATCCACGCACATCAGAGGTTTGTTCTAAGGTTAAAGATAATTCACATAAAGCTCCTCAGACACGGTTGGCAGTCAGCAAGCAATAGGACCTGAACGAGCCGACAAGGAGCAGTGCAAGGACTGGCTTCAGGGAGCCCCTGCTCTAGGGCACTTTGTGCCATTCTCTTGCTACCTGGCACTCAGGGAGGGCCCCTGGCATGCTGTAGTCTGCGGCAGCAGCGGCCCGCAGAGGCGCACAGTGCCCAGTGGTGCCTGCTGAGTGATGAACGCACTCCAGTTGCTCTAGTCTAGAGCCTTCCTTTTATCCTCTTAGCTCAGCCCTGGGTCACCACCTTCCCATCACTCCTCAGCACACATCTGCCACAGCCCTTCTGGATCTGTCCCTCTTAGCTCACTTCCATCTTGTCACAAAAGAGTGGGTCATAGACTCATGCGAGACTGCCCTGCCTCCTCGCACCTGAAGGCTGCCTTCATTTAAGGGGAGTCCAAGCCCACTCTTATAGAGTATTTCCTGACCATGCATAGCTCAGAGCCTCCTCACCCGCCTCCCAGCCTGAGGCCCTTCTTGCCCTCTTACTCAGTCTTAGGCTAAAGAGAGAGAGCCAAGGATATGATGTATAGAGATTCACGCTGCACTGTCCCAGGGAGTGGAATTTGGGGCTCCTCTACCCACCAGGTCCCTTGGGATTGAAGTGCTAATGAAACAGCTCCTGACCTTGACCTTGGAGTCCCAGCCATTGACGTCAGCAAACCTGAAATGATGTAACTTGACTCTCCCCTTGGGGGGGAAGCGGGGGACAGAAGGGACCTGGAGAGGTGAAGGAGTGGTCAGGAGGCTGACTAGTGGACAGAAGTCGGGGCCAACCCAGTTTAGGCCAGGACAGGATGGGGTGGAGTTGCCCCTGGCATTGGTGATACAGGAGGACAGTAGGGTGCTTCCAGAGGGTGGGATGTGCTATCTGAGCGAGTGGCCCAAATCCTTTCTGAAAGCGGTTATCCGGCACTATAGCCACCATCAGGTAAGACGATGGGCTCCTTCCAGACCGGGTTGCTGACACTGGCATTGCCACTCGGGACTGTGCTGTCAAGTGGAGGGTCACGCGTGTGCATCTGACTATGCATCCACCCGGGGGAGAGGTTCAGCCTGGCCACATCTGGATGTGCACAAGTACTCTGGTGGCATCAGGGTGATCTGCATGTGGCTGATGTGTTACTGTCAGAGGACCCTGACTGCCCTCCTCTCGCAGCCCCAGCCCTGTGGACATGCTGAGGAATGGCAGTGGCCTACCCCTCCCCTGGCATCTGCTATGGACGTGCTGGGCCTGGGGTTAGAATTCTCCCCTTGGGTTTTCCAGGTGGATTTTCTGATTGAAAATGATGCAGAGAAGGACTATCTGTATGACGTGCTGCGGATGTATCACCAGTAAGTGTGCGGGGTCCAGCTCCTGTGGACCAGCCGGGTACCTCTGCCTCCGGGAAACTCTGGGCTGGATGTTCTGAGATGGAAGGACCTCTCCCTCCCATCCTGGGGGCTCTGGGAGAGGGGCAGACGCTCAATGCTCCTGGGAATCACATGGACATGCCACGCACTTGCCTTAGCAAATACGTACACAAATACTCAGTGCGGAGCCATTGAAGGGTTTAGAGGAGGGGAGTGACATACATTTAGAAAATATCAGACAGGCATGAGCAGGCCGGCTGACAGCTGGAGAAGTGCAGGCCGAAGATGCTGAGGGTCTGAGAGGTGTGAGGAGTCATGGGAGGGATACTGTGAGGGCAGCTTACCTGTAGCGCAGAAGTGGGGACCAGGGTTCGAGAGGGGTCACCAGCATCTCACACGAGTTTTCCCGGCTGGAAAGATCCTGTGCTTTAGAATTAGGCAGAGCTGAGTTTGAATCCTGACTTGAGTTCATCTGTAGACTGGGTTAACAATCCCCACCTGGCCTGTTTCCTTGTGACATTAAATGTGGAATAGTGAAGCTCTCATGAGGCCCCTAGCCCAGAATTAGGGGCTCTGGGCTTTACAGGAGCGTTCTCTCCACTTCCAAGGCCTGGACTCAATGGGTGAGGACCCAGCCGGGGACCAGTTCCTCTGGGGATCCTTGGGTGTCAGAGGCCGTGGCCATGGATGAGGCTCCCTGTGTTCCCCGTGTCTCTGCAGAACCATGGACGTGGCCGTGTTCGTGGGAGACCTGAAGCTGGTCATCAATGAGCCTAGCCGCCTGCCACTATTTGACGCCATCAGACCCCTGATCCCGCTGAAGCACCAGGTGGAGTACGACCAACTGACCCCCCGGCGCTCCAGGTACAGATGGTGCCACCAGGATAGAGGCAGGGGTGGGAGAGGTCACCGGGGAGGGACATCACTGGCTCCTCCCATGGCAGGAAGCTGAAGGAGGTGCGTCTGGACCGTCTGCACCCCGAAGGCCTGGGCCTCAGTGTTCGTGGGGGCCTCGAGTTTGGCTGCGGGCTCTTCATCTCCCACCTCATCAAAGGCGGTCAGGCTGACAGCGTTGGGCTCCAGGTGAGTGAGCAGAGTCCCGCGGAACAAGGGGTCAGGGCCTCGGCCTTGCTGCATCCCCTCACAATGGGATCGCCTCGCCTTTCTGAGGCATTGGGGGAGGAAGAGGCCCACACATCCTGACAGATTTTCCTCAGGCCCATAGAAATCAGGCTGCGGGCAGCCGCCTGTTTTCTTCAGTCAAGCTGGGAACCTGGCTGCTGCAATCCCCCCCGCCCCCACTTCCCAAAGGAGGAGCGTAGTTACCTCCTGGCACCTGAAGCTCTGGCCGTGTAGCCTTTCACCGGAAGGGAGAAGGAAATCCCACTGTAGTGTGGTGTTTGAGAGCATAGACCCCAGAGCCAGACTGTCCTGGCTTTGCAACTCATGAGCTATGGGACTATGAAGAAATTACTTAACCCCATGCCTCAGTTTTCTCATCTATAAAATGGGGATAATAATAGCATTCCCTACCTCATCGGGTTGTCATGAGGAGACAGTGGATTCATATCCTAAAGTACTAACAAAAGTGCCCAGCACATAGTGTTCGTTAAGTAATCAGGGAGGGAGATTTAATGAACACCTGTCTTGTGCCAGGTGACGTGCTCACAACTGGTCCTCATGATATCATCCCCATTTTCCAGAGTTAACAGACTTGAGTAAAGTCACAGCCAGGAAGTGGCCGAGTCAGGACCTGAACCCAGGTCTCCGGACTGCCAGGCCCAGGGATCTGTCTTCAGCACCCCAGGGTGCCTCTCCCTCGGGGTCCCACACCTCTGTGCCTGAGCAGAGATGGGCTGACCTCCAGATCTCGCTCCTGCTGGAGGAGCCCAGAGCTGGGTTTTCGTGCGTCCAGATAGAAGAGACCCTTCCAGCCCCCCCACCTCAAAGCTGCCAGCATGTTTGTTATCAGGCTGCCAAGACAGGGGCTTTGGGGGGCTCAAAGACTTACGGTACAAGAAGTGGGAGCGGACAGACATTGCTTTGTTCTAAATCCCTGTCTCACGGCTCGCCAGTGGCGGCTGAAATTTCAGCCACTTCATTACTCTTCTCCTGTGGGGCACATTTTCCAGCCCAGAAACACAGCCAGAGGAAAAAAAAAAAAAAAACCATAATGAGCTCCTCTCTCAGCATCGACAGAGGCCCTCTTTTTTTCCAGGGCGAGCTCTCCTACTAGGACAGGCATTTCTCAACGATGCCTATTGGGGCCATCGGGGCATTTTAATGCAACTCAGAAGTCTACCCTCCCACCTGTTTCTCAGGCTTATAAATTATCTTCTCTTTCTTGGGCTGCCGGGCTCATCTGTCCTTTGTGCCCCCGTCCCTCAGATCGTCATTTCATTGTGGCCTTTGCACAAAGGGCCTTTTGCACGGTTCCACGCTGGAGCGAGAGAGAGGAAAGCTGATACGGTAGCCTGAGCCCCAGGGGCTGTATGGGAATCATTCTGACTGGGGTCCCAAACAGGTTCCTTTTAGGAACAACACAGGGAACCTCACTCATAGGAGCTTGGGGACAACATCCGCATCCATTCACCTGTCTGAGGTTCATGTTTCTGGGAAGATCTCATGCCTGAGATCTGCAGACAGGAGAAGATTCTGGAAGGCAGGGGAGGGACATGTTCAGACACAACCTGGCTAGACTGAAGGACCTGCTGATTTGATCTGTTTTGTCCACCTACTGGATATAGTTTAGATTTTTTTTCAAGTGTGTCTTGTCTGAAGCTTTGCCCTCTGCTCTGCACAGGGCCGCCTACACTGTACCACATGCTCTGCAGTCCCGGGCTAGAGAATGATGCTGTGTGCCTTGGTTGTCCTAGCCGTAAAATGGACAGAGTAATCTCTGCCTTTCCTGAGGGACTTGAGGTCACTTGTGACAGGTGGCAGGAATCCAGAGAGGACAGGATGTAGGGAACTGCAGCCAGGCTTGGCCAGGTGCCCTCCCTCTCTGCTTCTAGATGCCCAAGAGACAAAACTTGTTGTCTGTAGGGGAGACCTGACTTCAAATCCCAGCAACACTGTTTACCAACCGGGTGACCTCAAGCAAATGACTTTTGTTTTTGTTTTTTTTTGTTTTTTTTTTAAGATTTTATTTAGGGGCACCTGGGTGGCTCAGTGGTTGAGCGTCTGCCTGCCTTCGGCTTAGGCTGTGATCCCGGGGTCCTGGGATCAAGTCCCGCATTAGGCTCCCTGCATGGAGCCTGCTCCTCCCTCTGCCTGTGTCTCTGCCTCTTTTTTTTTATTCATGAAAGAGAGAGAGAGAGAGAGGCAGAGACATAGGCAGATGGAGAAGCAGGCTCCATGCAGGGAGCCCAATGCGGAACTCGATCCCAGGACCCCGGGATCACAGCCTAAGCCGAAGGCAGGCAGACGCTCAACCACTGAGCCGCCCAGGTGCCCTGAGCAAATCATTCTGTTCTCTGATTCTCAGTTTCCTCATTTGATTAACAGAAATAGAGTTGCTGTAAAATGTGGGTACAAGGAGCTAGCCTGGCCGCTCTCCTGACACGAGATGTCCCTAGAAACCTAGAGAGGTCTTTAGCAAGCCCGTCTCTCTGGTGTCTTTTTGAGTCCCTTGCCACTCTCATCAGGCCCCTAAGAGGACTGGGGTGTGTGGAGGTGTGTAAGGGAAACATTGAGGTGATAACATCGAAAAGGTGACTCTGTAGGGATGTTGAGAGGGTGGGAGTTGGCCTAGATGAACCCCTCACAGGCTGCGTGCCTGCCCAGCTCCCAGACCCCACAGAGTCAAGTTGTGTCCCCTACATGTACCAACAGGTCCCCAAAGGGACAGTACATGTGGTGTGAGTTAAGCTGCCGGTTGACTTGGCCTGGCCTCAAGCTGGAGAGGGGCACCCAGGATCCAGTCCCTGTTTTGCAGCTCAGGCTGCGTGACCTTAGATAACATCTTCTCCCTGGGCCACAGTTTCATCTGATAACTGAGGGTCCCTCTAGCCCTGCAGTTATTAAGTGAAGAGCTTCGGGACTGATCCCCAGAGCTAAGGCACCTGGAGGGACCTGCAGCAGCATCCAGCAGGGGATGAGCTCACCACAGCTCTGTATCCAGGGCTGGCCCTGCAGGCCCGTGAGCCCCTGTCTCTCCTGATCCAATGAGGCCTGATGTCCTGCAGAGAGAGCAGGAGTCTTTAGGGCTTGGACCCAACTAATGATAACAATAATGACCATTTATTGATTACTGATGGTATACCAGGTGCTGGCTGGCCTACATGTACATGTAGGCCAGCACTTCTCGAAGCAACCAGAACATTTCCCCATTTTACAGATGAGAGGAACTGAGGTTCAGAAGGTTCAAGAGACTTGCACAAGGTCCTTTTTCCTCTTCTGGGGACAGCATCCATAGACATTCAGAATGATCCAGCATTTGACACACAGTTGTAGGCCATCCTATAGCACAGCCTTGAACAAAACTAGGCTGCTCTGAACCCCTGCTAATAGAATCATTTACCTTTAGACCAAGAAGAGTAGGAAAGCACCAGACTCTGCATGTGGCATGTGCTCAGGCCAGCTTTGAGGAGTTTGTGCTGTGACACCTACAGTTCTTTTTTTTTAAGATTATTTATTTATTTATTCAAGAGAGCAAGAGAGCGTGGGGAAGGAACAGAGGGGGAGGGACAGAGTCCTCACTAGGTGCAGAGCCCGATGTGGGGCTCGATCTCATGACCCTGAGATCATGACCTGAGCTGAAACCAAGAGTCAGACACTTAACCAAGTGCACCATCAGGGTGCCCAGGTACCTAGAGTTCTTAAAAGGTCTAAAATGAAGAAACACAGCAGCAGGGGTTATGGTGGTTCCATGTGTGCTGTGTGTTTGTTGACAGGATCAAGCATGCTTTCCCTATTGAAGAGCAGAAAATCATTGTGAAAGTCTTGAAGGCACAAGCACAGAATCAGAAACCTAAATAAATAATGAAGTTTTTTTTGAGTAATAAAAAAAATAAAAAATAAATAAAAAAAGAATTGCCCAAGACCATTCAGCTAATGAGAATAGAAGCAGGGTTTTGAAGCCAGGACATCTGACACCAAAGCCTTGTGTTTATTCACTGTTCTTTGCTCGCCCAGCATGGGGGTCAGAGGCCAGGGCTGTGGCTGAGTTAAAATGTCCACTGAGCTTCCACAGGGTGGGAAGAAAGAAACTGCATGTGTGTCAGTGATGCGAACTTGAGTCAGGAATCATAGAAGTTCCCCGCCCTGACTCACTTACGGCGTTACAGTGATTAACAAAGACTGGGGAGCTTGCTCCTTGGGGCGGGGTGGGGCAAAGGCCAAGGAAGAGCTGCTTGAATCTAGGTGAAGGGGTGTCCTTTGCATGGGTTCCAGATCCTGATGGTGACCCAGTGGGGCAAAAGGGGCCCTGAAGGGGCACCCGGGTGGCTCAGTGGTTGAATGTCTGCCTTTGGCTCAGGTCATGATCCCAGAGTCCTGGGATTGAGTCCCACATCGGGCTCCCCACAGGGAGCCTGCTTCTCCCTCTGCCTGTGTCTCTCTCTCTCTCTCTCTCTCTCTGTCTCTCATGAATAAATAAATAAAATCTTTAAAAAGGGGGGCACTGAAATGAGGGCACAGAGTCCCGAGTTCTAGTTCCATTCTGCTGCCCACTCTCTGTGCCTTTCACCTCCCGTGTTGGTGCTCCCATCTGCAAAATGGGTCAGAAAGACTGCTTGGAAGTGTCACTACCATGGGATCCTTTAGACTAATGGAGAGTGCGTTGGTTATAACAAAGTACTAGGGTCCATGCCAAGGTTTCTTCTGAGGGAAGGTGTGGTCAGCGTCCCTCTTCCCGGAGAGCAGGCCCAGAGCATCTGGGGCAAGCCTGCCCAGCTGCCTGAGGCCCCCTCAACCTGGTGCCCATTCCCTCTGTCTGTGGCCAAGGTAGGGGATGAGATCGTGCGCATCAACGGATATTCCATCTCCTCCTGCACCCACGAGGAGGTCATCAACCTTATCAGGACCAAGAAGACTGTGTCCATCAAAGTGAGACGTGAGTGAGGCCAGAGGGCAGGGGGCACTTGAGGGGGGCTAGGGTGGGGTAGGCAGCGGGGTCCCTGGCTCCTGGGGGAGGAAGGGAGGGCAGAGGAGCCGTGCTAACTGCCTTGCCTTTCTCCCACAGACATTGGCCTGATTCCTGTGAAGAGGTGAGCAGGACCCTCCTCTGCGGATTCTTCCCTGTGGGCTCAGGGTCCTGGGATTGGCTGTGGGGTCTGGCGTCAGCCCGGCCAGCACTGCTTCTGGGCCAGAGGTGGCTGGAGGCTCCAGACGGGCAGATCTGGATTTGGAGCCTGGCTCCTCACACATCTCTCTCTAATGACTGCTCTTCTATTTCCCCTTCCCACCAGCTCTCCTGACGAACCCCTCAAATGGCAGTACGTGGATCAGTTTGTGTCAGAATCCGAGGTAAGGGTCAGGGCCACCTGTGCTGGGGTTTGGATGGGGTTGTCTTCAGGGAAGGGCAGCTAGTCCCAAAGGGAGGGTTGCCCCAGAGATGTGCATTCAGGAGCTTCAGACAGGCTCCGAGGGCATCCAGAAGGTCCCTGAGGGTGCTGGGCCCTCAGCCAGGTCCAGCTGGTGCAGACATACCCCCCAGGGATATATCAGTGAGCAGTCTCATGTGGGGATAGCGGTGCTTGCTCTAAAGGGCTTTGTGAAATCAAGAGCCTCTTGCACACCCAGTGACCCTTATCTCATACTTCCTCCAGGGTGGGCGGAGTACCCTGAGCTTCCCCGGCAGTCGGGAAAACAAGGAGAAGAAGGTCTTCATCAGCCTGGTGGGATCCCGGGGCCTTGGCTGCAGGTAGGTGGCAGGCCTGCCCTGAGGGTCACTCATGACTGAGAGACCCCAGTACACCCCTAAGCCCCTCCCCCTCTCTCACTGCTGCTTCTGAAGAGATGACACTTCTCGGCGCCTGATTTCTGAGCCTCACAACAGCCTTCCAAGGCCAGAGGGACAGTTTTAACAGGCCCATTTTACAGATGACAAAGCTGAAGCCCAAAAGCAGACCCACGTTCCTTTGGTGGGCCTCAGTCACTGCAAAAGGAGCCTGTCCGAGTGATGATCTCTGTTACGGTTCCCTGGTCATTTATTACCTTGTGGGCTTCCTTCAGTGGCAGCCAGGGAATTGCAAACAGGCATCAGGCCACGTGGGGTGGTCTTATTAAGCACACAGGTGCCACAGTTATAGATGCAGTTTCCAGCCCCTGCTCTGGCACCTATGAGCTCTAGAACCTTGGACTAGTCGCTTAGCCACTCTGAGCCTAGGATCCCCACAAAACTAGTTGTTGTGAGGACGGAGGAGATCACAGAAGTACCAGCTTCGTGCCTAGTAGGTAGTGAGCAGCTGTTAAACGTCAGCTGTTATTAAGTTTTTCAAATTATTCCCATCCACTCACATTTATTTAACACTTTTCTGCCAAGCATAAGTGGTATAAAGTCCCTCCTTCCTAAGAGATTACAAGATAGAATACAGTGAATGTGGAAGCCAGCCGCTGAAGAGCTACAGCGTAGAGTGGCAAGCGCTCTGCTGGAGTTGTGTTTTGCGTCAGAGATGGCAGATAGATCTCCCGTACTGTGCTATTTCTAATCAATTAGTGGTCGCGGCCTCAAGTACTATGGTTGGCCCTTGAACAACACAAGGGTCAGGGGCGCTGACCCCCTGCATCATCCCAAATCCATGTATAAACTTCTGACTCTCCCCAAATTTCACTAATAGTGTACTGTGGACTGGAAGCCTTACTGATAACATAAACAGTTGCTTAACACATCTTTTGTGTTTTACATATTATAAAAAGAAACTGTTGTTAAGAAAATCATAAGGAAGGGGCACCTGGACGGCTCAGTCAGTTAAGCACCTGCCTTCGGCTCAGATTGTGATCCTGGGATTCTGGGATTGAGCCCCGCATTGGGCTCCCTGCTCAGCTGGGGAGCCGGCTTCTCTTTCTCCTGCTGCCCTTCCCACTGCTTGTGCTCTTTCTCTCAAATAAATAAATAAAATCTTAAAAAAGAAAATCACGAGGAAGAGAAAATACATTTACAGTGCTATACTGTAAGAAATCCACATATAAGTGGACCCATGCAGTTCTAACCCGTGTTGTTCCAGGGTCACCTGTGCTTTGGAAAGAACTGTAAGGCTGTATCTAGATTTGATAGAAAAGAGTGCTGTGATCGATTAGTGATGCCTGCCACAGGTGTGAGAGGAGGAAATAATGGCACAAATGCCATTCTTAGTGTAGTATCTTAGGAGCGCTGAGGAGGGAGCAGCTAGCTGAGGCTTGGGAGAGACGAAGGAACTTGGTGAGAACCTTGTAGAAGAGATAGCATTTGAGTCTTAAGGAATGAATAGGGAAGTACTAGAAAGAGAGACGAAACAGCATGTGCCATATATTGGGTGAGGGATTGGATAGTGGGAATTACAAATATTTTTTTTGTGGCGGTTGCCACAGGGAAATGAGGCTGGACAGGTGAAGAATGGAGCACCACGGGTGCTGAGCCTCCTGGGTGACCTGGAGCCTCAGGGGCCAGAGCACAGGACATGCAGGCAGAGAGCACAGGACACTGACAATGAACAATGCTGCAGGGATGAGCGGAGCCTCACCTGATTTCCCATCTCTTCCACAGCATTTCCAGTGGGCCCGTCCAGAAACCCGGCATCTTTATCAGCCACGTGAAGCCTGGCTCCCTGTCTGCCGAGGTGGGGTTAGAGGTGAGTGACTCTGGCACGGCCCCAGTGGGGTAAGGGGTCAGACGATGATCACACAGCGACAGGGGCACGGGCCTTCCCACACAGCCCTCTCCCAGCAGCCACTGGCTATGATTCCTACCCGCCCCCAAGGAAAGCTTCACATTTGACCTTTCTACAGTCTTCTCCAGCTCCAAGAGCCTTTGCTCCTGAGCTTGGGAATGTAGTAATAATAAAGAATTGATGTTCACTGAGTGTTTCCTGGGTCGGACATTGTTCTAAGTCTTTAAAATTTGGAAGAACTCTGAGAATTAGGTAGTGTCATTATCCTCATTTTACAGATGGAGAAACTGAGACTTGGAGAGAGTATGTGATTTTTCACATCGTGTAATAAGTGATAATAAGATCACGTAATAAGTGTAATAGGGCTGGGATTCAAACCTAGGTGGTCTGAGGCCAGAGCCAGAGCTCTTACTCTCTACTCTGGACAAGTTACCTCCTGTTGCTATGCTTCAGTTTCCTCTCCTATAAAATGGGGGCATAGCCTTCCTTTTAGGGTCATTGTGTGGATTAATTCATTAAGCGAATTAATACATATACTTCAAACAGTGCCTGGCACATAGTAGGTGATTGATGGATGTTAGCTGTTATACAAATTATTATCATGGCTCAAAACAGCCTCAGCTATATGAGAAACCAAAGGGCTCCTGTGTCTACAAGCTGATTTATGACATTTTTGAAGCAAATGTCATAAATTAAGCAAAAGGAATGAACCTCTAGTAGTATAATATTTGACCACTGATAAAAGAGACATGAGGTGGATGCACCTTGAGAGGATCCAATCAGAGCTTTCTAACTGCTGTGTTCATCAGGAAGAGTTGAGGTGCAGCCACTTGAAGGCTCAACATCTGACCTTGGCCACCAGGGGAAGCCCTTCGTGCAGATGAGTGGGCTTACAGATAGTGCAAACACGCTGAACCTTCTCCCTTTTCTACACCAGGCAGGGGACCAGATTGTCGAAGTCAATGGCATCGACTTCTCCAACCTGGACCACAAGGAGGTGAGAGGTGGGGTGTTCAGCTACTGGTCGTTTTCACGTCTGCCCTCTACTTCTCGTGCCCCTCTCTCCCTGCCGCGGTCTGAGACCATCTGTGCTCTCTAGAGACCTTGACCGCCCTGATCTGTCAGGCTTCAGCCAACTGTCCGCTTGTCCCCCCAGGCCGTGAACGTGCTGAAGAGTAGCCGCAGCCTGACCATCTCCATTGTAGCTGGAGCTGTAAGTCCAGGATGACCCGATAGGGGACCCTAAACTCTGACCTCCAGCCCCAGCCATTCAGACCTCTGATCTCTGCCACACACTCCCGGGAAAGGCCAGAGGGTCTCTATTCCTAAAGCTCTGAGAGAGCAGAGGGAGAGATCTCTGCCCAGCCAGGAGAAGCTTGCTCAGAGACGGCAGGAGCCACAGTGAAGACAACCTGCATCTTGGTCCCCAGGGCTGTGGCAGTGGGTACCCAGGTTCCTCCCCAGGAGACTGAGTAAGGGGCCTCTTTTCACTCCCTGAGGGCCGGGAGCTGTTCCTGACAGACCGGGAGCGGCTGGAGGAGGCACGGCAGCGTGAGCTGCAGCGGCAGGAGCTTCTCATGCAGAAGCGGCTGGCTATGGAGTCCAACAAGATCCTCCAGGAGCAGCAGGAGATGGAGCGACAGTAAGTGTGGCCAGCCGGGATGCTCCTCCCCGACCCTCCCTGCCCACTGAGTCCTGGGCCAGATTCATCCTGCCCCCCTGAGGCCTGTCTTCAGATCACATCGGTTCAGTGGTGGTCAGTGCAGCCATCCCTTGCTGCCGGACCACCAAGCTCTTCCCTGCAGCTGAGGAGAGCCCCTGACTTCCAAAACCCATGAGTATGGAAGATGAGGATGCTATTAGCACTAAGTAGCTAACATTTGTTGAGTATCAGTCATGTGGCTGGTCTTGTGTCAGGGCCTTGTTCACGTTTTACTTAATTCCTACAATAGCTCTGGAAGATAGATGATATTCACCCATTTTACAGGTGAGGAGACTGAGAGGTCTTAACTCAGAGAGGGTAAACCACTTGTGAACAGAGGCACACATGGCTGAGCTGGGATTCATACCTGTCTGTGGTAATAAGGCCCCTCTTCCTGGAGTTGATCAAGATCATGGACTGAAAGAATAAATGGTGTGAGCCATTCACACACACACACACACACACACACACACACACACACAGTCAACTCCAGATACATTCTAAGAGTGTAAAAGGAATTTGGGAAAGGAAGGTGAACAGGATCTTCACCTCTTTTCTCCATCACAGAATGAGCCTGGAGAACCAGCCCTGGTGGTACCTCTGCCCATTGCCCTGGCCTTGGCCAGCAGCCCTGACTACATGGGGCCTAGGGTCCTCTTCCTGGAGGACCTCACTCCAGCCAGGCCCTGCCTGTCATCAGTCACTTTATCTAAGTGTTTGGAGGTAGACACATAGAGTGGGGCCTGTGTTGATCTGCCTCCCATCCCTGGCATCACAGAATCTCCACTCAGCAGTGCCAGACAAAACCATACACGGGGCCCAGATTTTGTTGGACCTGTTTCTCCAGCATCCAAATCTGGTCCAGGCATCCTTGGATGGGAGCCTGGAAGAAAGATTTTAAACCTTTCTCAAATCAGGAATTGGCTCCAAGGAAGAGTTAACTTTTCTTGCATAGTCTCCAGCATGCCATCTTGGATGTTCTATGTCTCTTGCATAGACTCCAACATGCCATGAATTTGTGTTTCAGAAGGAAAAAGGAAATTGCCCAGAAGGCAGCAGAGGAGAATGAAAGATACCGGAAGGAGATGGAGCAGTGAGTGCCTGGGTCCCCATGCCTGCACACACGTGTCAGTGTGCAGACATGAGTGTGCTCTCGGGACTGTGGCCCGCCAGAGGCCACCTCCAGGCCCGGTTTGCCTGGCCCTCTTGTCCCCTGGTGGATCACCTTTATCTGTAGCCATTCCATAGTTCTAGTAAAGCCCATCGTGTTAGGGTAACTAGAAAGTGGTCTTGTAATTCCCAGGGTAACATTCACACTCGATGCAGATTACGACGATGAGTACCAGGGACTTTGTTTTCTTCAGCATAGCTAGAGCCACGTGACCTCTTCCCGGGCTGTTTAGGGTTTCCCAGGAGACAGAGGGCGGGCCTGTAAAAATCCTGACCCCAGTCACAGGCATGGGGATCTTATTTCAGGATTGTGGAAGAGGAGGAGAAGTTTAAGAAGCAGTGGGAAGAAGACTGGGGCTCAAAGGAACAGCTGCTCTCACCTAAAACCATCACCGCAGAGGTGCACCCAATACCCCTTCGCAAGCCTAAGTGTACGTATCATGTGCTGCAGGAGGGGGCTTCTTTCTGGGGCCTGGGGTTTGAGGAGTATGTAGAAAGAGATGCTGGTCTTCCTCCACTCACCACCACTTCCCCAGGTGAAGAGTCTGTGGCTCCTTGGGCTGCATCTTCTTCATAGAGGGGCAGCCATCTGCCGGGGCACTGGGATGGGTGGGATCTGTCTGCCCCCCTGTCCCTGGGGGCCTGCTGCCAGGCTCTCGCCCACAACATAGATTTAGGTAGGTGGACCTCTCCCCATGCCTTTGCGCTGCTGACCAGGGAATGGAGAGCTGTGGCAAAAGTGAGCTGCTCATGGGATCATCATCTCAGTTTGCTGGGTGTCATGTCCACATCCCACCTGATTCTGAGTCAGAGCGGGGTGCAACAGCAGCCAGAAAGAGGGGAAATGCTCATGTTGGAGAAAACTCTGGTGGTCCAAGGCTGATGCGTACTGTGGGGAGAGCTTACCTGAAGCGCCCCTGCCACCTGCATCCCTGTGTGTAGGCTATGGTCATATCCCTTCAGGGATGGAGTCAGGAAGAGGACTGAGACCCCTCTGAGACCCAAACTGTGGCCATCCTGGGGCCTCAGCTCCCTCTGCCCTTCACCCCTCCTTTCTTCATCTATCCTGGGTTCTTACCTCCAATTTCAGGCCAGGCCTCCACCACCTGTTCCCCTGTCCACCTGCTCTCAACCCCAACTGGCAGGATGTCTTTTCAAGGGGCAGCTCACACCACCAGAGCAAAGTGGGGGCTCAGTCTTCATGCTTCTCCAGTCGGCTGGTGGTAGGAAGCCAAGTAAGGTAGCTTGGGGGCCATAGTAATCAGGAGTCCAGGATTCCAGATTGAGCCTTACTCTCACTTTACATGACAAAGGGCCAGTTCTACTGCGGCTGATTGTGCTCAGCTGACCTGGGAACCTGTAGATATGGGGTGAATCTATATACTTAAGAACCAAGATTCCCCATCTCTCCTGTGTCACAGCCATTTGGCATCTTGTGATGGGGTCTGGACAACTCTGGCCCCAACTTTGGATCATACCTGAGCCCTAGAGGGACGTCATCTTGCCAACACAGTCCACTTGGGTCAATGAAGAGGTTGGACAGGGCATCTGGGTGGTCCCATTTCACCCTCCCTGGGGCGAGGCAGATACCTGCCAGCACATTCCTTCCTGGCAGCAGGGTATGGTGTCATCTCAGGGTCCTCTCAGAAGGACAAAGCGAGCTCTCATCAGCCTCCTCCCTGACATTTGGTATTAGTTGAGGATGTGGCCAGAGCTAAATTCCTGGTGAATAATCTGTTTTAGACAGGGAGCTAATTTGCTCTTATGAGTGAAAGAGGAGCTTCAGAAGGAGAGAAATCGATTTTAATTGCTTCTCATGAAAGTAATCCTAGCCAATTTAGTACCTTTCTAGAAGTTGGGTCTTGGCTTCAGAGCAAACACACCCTCTCAGGAACTATAAAAAATAAAAACCCTTTCTCTAGCTAGCTATTTATTTAGTGCTTTTAAACCAAATCAATCTTCTTGAATAAAGGAGCAAGAACTTTCCCTTTGCTTGAAGATATAAATGTTTTCTGAGGAATGTGCAAAGCATGGGATTAATGCCCCAAGCCTGTCTGCCTGAGCTGGGGCAGCTGCTGCTCCCATCCATCCCCCATATGCACTGGCAATTCCATCTTGTTGAGAAATAAGTCAGGAGATGCAAGAAGGCCTCCGAGCCAGCTCCATTCTTGCCTCTCTCCCCATCCCTGGGAGGCTGGAACAGTCCATGTTGTGCTGGGCCACCAGGGACCAGGCCACTGCTGGCTCCTCCCTGGCCACTCTTTAGCTCTGGGGCCCAGTTAGCCAATAGGTTATACCTGACTCAGGGCTTTGTGCCCGTGAGAGGCAGGGGCACACGTTTTTGAGCAGACAGGAAAGAGTGTGGAGCATCTCTTGGCCTGAAAAAGGAAATCCCTCATCCTAACGATGTGCATGGAACTGGCTGCTCCTCTCACCATCACTGTCCCAGGGGCAATGCCTGCCTCCCCATGGCCAACCCAGCAGAACCCCAACATTCTGCTGACCCAGGACAGATTGTCACAGAGGCCCCAGAAGAGCTCTCTTTACTCAAAGCAGTGAGGGAGAGGGATTAAGGATCCCAAAGTTGAAAGGAGCTTTGGGAGATGAAGAGGTTTAAATAAGATATTTCTAGGCTTTTCTCTCCATCAAGGACCCCGTCAATTAGCCTCTGCCCCCAACAGACCCCAGGGTTTAGAAGTTGAGATTTTTTTCCTATCAAACCATTCAGTAATCATTTGTCTTCCTATTGTTGTATTAAGGAGTCATTCTTGTTTGCAAGAAAGCATCAGTGTTCCACTGTTGAGTAAACACAAATTGAGCTGAAAGCAAAGGAACTTACAGCCTTTTCATAGATGAATGGGCAAGTCCTTCTAATTAATATCTGAAATATGAATAAGCAGCTCACAGCAGAGCCCTGCACTACCTTCCACAGTCCTAGGGAGGCCAAAGTCCGGGTTGGAAATCACTGGAATGGATGCTTTGCCATTCTCCACGTGATGTCAGAATTCACGTCTCTCCTCTACCCTTTGGAATCTCCTCACCTCCTTGGGGTCTCCAACCTGCCTACGTAGCTCCAACATCCCCCCGGGGACCCAGAGTTCCCAAGGCGGGAGGGAGCAACCAGTAGGGTCTGTTCTTCCACTGTAAGCACCACTCGCGTATAAGACTCAGATAGTCCCATCCTCTGTCCCTCACATCCCAAGTGTCAACTGAATGCCCTGCAAAAAGCTCCTCACTTGCCTGTCTGATCCAAGGCCCCTGGTTTTTTTTTTTTTTTTTTTTTTTTTTTAAGATTTTGTTTATTTATTCATGAGAGACAGAGAGAGGCAGAGACACAGGCAGAGGTAGAAGCAGGCTCCCTGCGGGGAGCCTGATGTGGGACTCGATCCCAGATCCTGGGATCACCACCTGAGCTGAAGGCAGATGGATGCTCAACACTGAGCCACCCAGGCGTCCCATCCCCATCTTAAAGACAGGAACTAAAGCTCCCGGGGTTGCAAGCCCTGCGTGCACCATCGCAGAGCCAGGCCGTCTTGCTTGGGACACCTGAGCCTCGATCCTGTCCCTGACCTCACAGTTTCCAGAGAGGGAGCCGGCTAGAGGTCCTCAGGGGACGCATCACTGGCCTCCCTGTCTCCTGAGTGCCTGTCGGTTCACCAGCCTCCTCTCTTTTCCTGGGTAGCCGATCAGGGAGTGGAGCCCGAGCTTGAGCCAGCAGACGACCCAGATGGAGGCACGGAGGAGCAGGGAGAGCAGGTTTGCCCCCGCTTTGCTTGCTCCCGGCCCGCTGCTCTGCTCCCCTGCGCACCGCCTCCTGCTGGCCCTGCAGACACCCGGCTCTGGGGACCCCCGGCTCTGGGCGGCCTGCGCGACGGCCACCAGGGCACCGTGCGCAGCCCATGCGAGCCCAGCTTAGCCCAAGAACTGCATGCAACACCTCCAGACAGGACCGGGGCCGAGCTGAAACGTCCGCTGATGCGCACCAGAACTGCTGAGGCCGCAGTTCAGATATTTAAGGATTGTCCTGCCGGAGCCCAGGTCCTTCCTTTGCTGCTCTGGCCTCTCCCCCGGACTCCCTAGGTATCCCCAGATCCAGCAAGGAAGTGTGTAGTACTTGGTCCAGCAGAAGGTGTTCGAGATCCTGTTCTAGAACTCAGGCTGGTCAGGGTGGGTGATTCTCTAAGGGATCACTGCCGGCCCAGGGAGTTTGAGGTTCAAGGGGTTTCCCTGTCATGCTGTTGCCTGGGGAAAGCAAGGGGCAGGCGCCCTGGTGATCTGGCCTTAGTAGGGATCTGCTTTTCTGGGGGGCAGATCTGCCCACTGCCACCTGCGCTGCCTTTCCCAGAGCCAACCCCGGTCATCGCTGCTTCCCTCAACATCGAAAGTGGGGCACGTGGCCCGCACTGTGACACAAGGCAGCTTTGTTCTGCGTGACAGCCGTTCCAGGCACAACCCCAGGCTTTCTTTTGTCTGGGGCCATTCCTTGGACAGAAGGATGAGACAGCAGGCAGGAGAGGCCCCATTCTCTTCCGGCAGGGCCCTGCGTTAGTTAGCAGGCTGCAGCTGTGGCTTGGAAAAAGCTCACCCTCCCGCAAGGGCGGTCTCCGATTTTCTGGCACCGGCTTCTGAAGCCAGTGCCCCCCGGGGAGAAGCAGTTGGTGGGGCCTGCTAGGGAACCAGGGCCTCTCGCAGGCAGCGCGGGGCCCACCGTGGTACCCCACTGAAGCCAGGGGGGCAGAGGGTCAGCGCTCGGGCGCCGCTTGGCCGTGGGGGTTGCCAGTGCCACTTGTCAGCTCACAGCGCCCCGCGTTCCCTGAGATGCCAACTCCGGGCTGCTGCCTGCGGATGCTCCGGCTGAGCTGAACCGCGTCTCATCTCCTTGTTCTCTGTGTTCTCATAGCCTTTGGGTGGTTTTATCGTTATGATGGCAAGTTCCCGACCATCCGGAAGGTAGGTGGTGAGACTGAGTGCTGTGCCGCTTGCCACGGAGTTTGCTGTGGGTCTTGGCCTTTCCAAGAATCGTTGCTTTTCCTGTCAATCCTTAACGATGCAATCCGGCCTGTTCACTTGGAGGGGGACCCTGTCTGCACCTCCCTGGCCGGCTGACGTCAAATGGCAGGGCGCCGTCACAGAAGCGTTGTGGGGGGAAAGGATTCGTGGGGTGAGAGCTGCCCCAGTACCATCTGGCACCGCCCAGGAGGCACAGGGCAGGGGCAGGGCCACAGCAGGAAGCTTCCACTTTGTTCCTCTTGTCAACTAGAACCAGAGGGCCAAGACCAGAAGCCATGGACAGACAGAGTGAAATATCAGGTTGGGTGTCCACAGCACAGGTTACAAGACCAAGCGTGCCAGACACAGATTGGCTGCCAGGCAGGGATTTGCTGCCTCGAGTTGAGACTAAGAGCCACACCAATCATAACTCCTAGAAATATCTGCATGTGCCAGGGTAATGCATTTTCCTGGTCTCTGGGGCCTTGAATTTTCTCTCTAAACCTTATTACTGTATCTCCAGGCCCCATTAGGCTCTCGTCCTTTATCTTGCTAAATCACTTTGGCATTTGATTATGAAAACGCCGCTGTTAATATCTGTAGATTGGATATTTGAGATGACTTGGCATTTGGAAATCGGGCATCAGCATAAATCTTGGTGAACTAATTTAGGTGTTATCACTCGACTGGGTCTTTCTCACAAAATATTGGCTCCCCAGAAACCAAAGCAGTGCAGCTAGCTGATCTTGATGATTATATAGCTTCTCCCTGCCTGTAAAACGGGAATATCTGATGTTCCAGAAACATCTATCCGCTTCCTCCAACACAGTAAAAAAATAGCCAGCAATACTATTTCTGACAGAGGTTAGCATCTTTACCTAGGCACACAAATCATGATTTATATGACATTGAATCAACTTAGGACAGAGCACCATGGGGGATTTTTTTTTTTTTCTCCCTGCTATGGTCTCAGAAAGGATCCACTCTCATAAGACTGCCTTTTTCATCCTACAGCCTGACTCTGTGGCTTAGGATGTCTCATTGGGTTAGATATCTAATTCTCTATGCACCGTCTCCACTAGAACTCACCTAGAGAGGACAGTGCACGTGCACACACACACACACACACACACACACACACACACGCACACAGGATTTTGCTGGAAAAAAAAGTAATTAAAAGTAGATGGATAGGTAAAATCTTTTCCAGATACTAATAACCAGGCAAATGTAAGAGAACTAGCATCTCCTACACACACACACACACACCTCCCACAGGAAATCCTGTAACTTAGAAATTGGTGTTGGTAAAGAAGCAGACCTGTTTCCCTCTATTCATTCCTTCAATATACCTGAATAGCTGGTATTTTTGTTTTCATTTCACTTCCAAAAGAGAGAAAGACTGCTTCTAGGTAAAGCAAGAGCACATCCAGCCCATGTGCCTTTCCTCCCAGACCGAAAGGACTATTTGCCATGAATTGAACTGACAGCTTAAACAGACAATAGAATCACATCCCTCGTGCTGGCTCTGAAAATCCATTGTCACTTTCTCTAGAGTCTGTGACACGGGTTGTCTCCCAGCAGCTAGTCCCCAGGTAGTACACGTGGCCATCTACAGCCATGATCACCAATGCACAAAATTTCCCTTATTTGAAAAGATAAAGATTCAATATCTTTTATTCCCAATCTGGCAGTAAGTCCCTCTGGGGCCCAAGGTCCCCTGGCCTGTAGCCCCACAGAGTCCGCATCAGAGCCTGAAGGGTGCATGGTTCTGACGAAGCTTCTCACTAAATCATGCAAACCAGCTCTACTAGCAGGAGCCCGCTGTCCTCCAGGGGAGGCGGATTCACACGCAACTGTACACTGGGCGCCAGTATGAGGTCAGTAGACAATGCTATGGAACAATTTAACCGCCTGCTTCAGTAAACAGGTGCTGCTTTCTTGGAAGAGGGACAGAAACTGTCATATCTGCCTGCCCCATCCACGAGCCCTGGCTCTAAAATCTTAGCACTGGTAGTTTTGAGGGGGTTTTGTTGTTAACTCATCGAATGGCCGTTCCTATCATGGTGGGCCCTGCGAGGAGTCATGCCCTTATTCTAGCAAGCTTCCGTTAGGCAGAATGTTTTTTGCCTCCTCTTGGGGGATATTGGGGTCTGATCTATAACACGATGGCAGGGTTCATCCATCAGCTGAGCCAACATGGTAGGCAAGGAACCAAGCAGGACTCTGAGGCAATGAGAATCATTTTCTCAAGGAGTTCATAGACTGCTCTGGGCGTGGGCCTCTATGCCCAAGATGGGAGACCATTTCCAAAGCACGTTGCCTATGCGTGGGAGTAGGGGTTGTGTTTGGGACGGGAGGCAGGATGACCCCTCATAGATCCATAACTGCACCCCCAAGCCTCTCCAGCTGGGGACAAAGTTTGGTGTCTAATGCTGAGCAACTCAATTCCTCATTCCTGCCCTTGGATGCTGGGATGATTCAAGAATCCTGAGAGAAGACTCCCAAAAAAGCTTGTTGGGGGTGGGGGTGAGCTCAGTGAGCAGGCTAATTTCCTCCCCCACCCCAGAGGAATACCCCAGAGTGTTGACTCTCTGCTGTGCCCTCTGCTGAGTGCTAGCTCTGTCCTCTGTGCCATGTGTGATGGGGCTGACCCTCCCTCCTGCCATGCCCCCAGCTGCTGCTAGCTCATCTGGGCACAGGAGAAAATACGTAGGACCTGGAAGACTTAGGTCCACATCCTGGCACCACCACTTGCTAGGTGTTTGACACTTGGCAAGGGACTTCACCTCTCTGAGTCTTGGCTCCCTCATCAAGAGAGTGAGGATGATACCTACATATAAGATAATCAGCATAAATTCCTTGGCACCTAGGCAGTCCTTAAACGTTAATTTTCTTCCTTCCTTACTCCTTGGCTTCCTTGCAACCCCATGGGAGAAGCAGCCAGGAAAGCAGGTTTTATGGGTCCAATGCCAACAGGGAAAAATAAGGAGTCTGTTTGCTTTGCATCTCTGATCCCCAAACCTTTTGAACCCTGAGAGTCTGTATAAGGCAGTTAGGCTATCCTTTTCCCCCTCCTCATCTCCTAGTCCTGTAGTTCCTGACTAATCCTCAGTTCAGGAGCCTAGTTCAGAGGGCCTCTATAGGATTAAATGGTCTGGAGCTTAAGCATCAGAGCAAAATCTGACATCCCTGGCTCTGAACTTTCAGGTCTGAGGCTGACTCCCACCTCTCACAGCTTAGGACAGAGGCTCTCTGCAAATGAGGCCTGCCAGGTCCCCCAGATTTTCTGTAGAATTTCCCAGGATGCATCTCTGTTACCTGAACATGAGACACCTTTCTTTCCAGTTGATGGAGAAGGCATGTACCCAGATACTAGGCCATAAATACTATGTATTTTATTTATATCGTGCTTTCATGTTTATAAAGCTCCTTTATAGATGTTGTTTTATTGGCTCTGATGGCAAGCCTATGGGGAAGGTAGTTCTGTTTTGAAGATGAGGTGAATCAGGCCCAGAGAGGTCAAAGAACTTAGCCAAGGTCACACAGCTAGCTAGTGAACTCATAAGCCAGTTCTTCTGGCTGGCACAGGGCATGTGTCTCCCACTCCACAGTTGGAAGCAGCCTTTTGCCTGCCCTAGACTGGAGGTCCAGTGCCCATCACAGAGGGGCAGCGCTGGGGGAGGGGCTCACCACAGGGTGGTTTTCTGGCCTTGTCTGTGGACTGAATGCCCTGTTTGCTGTGCTGTGCCAGCCTCAACATGACCTTGTAACCCTTCTCATGTAAACACTGCCACATTTGCTCAGAAAGGAAAGGATAAGAAGAAAACCAAGTATGACAGCCTACAGGAGTTGAGAAAGAATAAGAAGGAACTAGAGTTTGAGCAAAAGCTTTACAAAGAGAAAGAGGAAATGCTGGAAAAGGAGAAACAACTGAAGATAAACCGGCTGGCCCAGGAGGTATGTGTCCTACTTACAGGCCAGGTGAGCATCCCAGGGACACAGTTTGGTTGTTCCCCACCATGCTCCTGGGGGGACCAGCTCGAGTTGTTTTCCCCAAGTGGAGTCCAAGGATGGAGTGAACCCTGCTCAGTCGGGAATGTGGGATCATCCCACCTGCCCAGGGTCATGGAGACTAGCTTCTGGCTTAGGTGTATATTTGGAACAGAGACTAGACTCCTCCCTCAGGTGTGGGTATGAGGCTAGCCTCTCTGCCCAGATTGTCACACTTAGGTTAGCCCCTTACACACCTGGCTAGAGGTTTAGTCTGCCCCCACCATCTCAGCCCCCGCAGAGTATGAGTCCAAGACTAGGCCTGTCCAGCCCAGGTGTGGCTCTGGAGTCTTTCTCCCTACTCAGGGTATGACTCCAAGGCTAACCCCTCTCTCTGCCTAGACTATAGAACTGAAGTTAGCCTTCCAGCCACCTATCATCAGGTCTAGGTCAGGTTGGCCCCTCTACCCAGGTTACGAGTCCAAGGCCAGATTTCTCCAACCTGCCTTGGCTCTGAGAGTATGGGTCTGATGCTCACCCTTTGTATAGGAGTGGTATCTGAGGCTGTTCCACAATTAATCAGGCAATGAGTCTGAAGCTGCTTCCGTCAACATAGGATATATCTGGGGTGCCTGGGTGGTTCAGTTGACTAGGCATCTGCCTTTGGCTTGGGTCATGATCTTGGGGTCCTGGGATCAAGCCCCATGTCGGGATCACTGCTCAGTGGGGAATTTGCTTCTCCCTCTGCCTGTCCCCACCATGCATGCTCTCGCTCTCTCTCTCTCTTACTTTCTCTCAAATAAATCTTAAAAAAAAAAAAAAGGATCTGAGGCTAGGCTTCTTTAACCTGGAAATGTACCTAAGGCTATCCCCTTTAAGACATGACATAAGCAATCATCCAGCATGGGTAATTCCTATTTCCTAGGTGAGTTAGGTGACCTTAACTCCCTAGCTATTAGAGATGTTATTATTGTTCTGCTTCTCTTTAATGCTCCCATGAATCAGAATGCCAAGCTGATTAGATTATAAAACCAGAGTAATCCTGGAAAATGTGAAGTGCATTAGGTCTGCCATTAGGAACGAATAAGCTACAACATTAAAAATAAAATCCAACTTGTACTTCTGAGGACAAGGCAGCCTGGAGGAGGGAAAAAGAGCAAAGTTAAACTTTTGGAATGTGCTAAGAGCCTAAAAAAGGATCATTCGTGGAAAATCACAAGAACCTCAGAGTTTGTGGGGACCCTGGAAGCCTAATCCCAGCTAGGTCCACACAATGCTACAAACGCCTCCTCTGATTTTGCCTACAAGTGCCTTTAGTCACCCTGATCCCCTAGCACCCTCTCCCTCTTGGTTTCCACCTCTTTTGGGGCCGGGTGGAACAAGCCGAGGTCTTTTCTGGAGGGTGGTGCACCCAACAGTACTTTTAAAAAGAAGTGGTTCTGTGCTACTGATATGAGTGTGCCACCCACATGGGACTCAGGTGTGCCCTCTGTCCTCTCCCTTTGCACTGTCCTTGGGTCCTAGGTGTCTGAGACAGAGCGAGAAGACCTTGAGGAATCGGAAAAGATTCAGTATTGGGTGGAAAGGCTATGTCAGACACGCCTTGAGCAGATTTCCTCTGCTGATAATGAGATTTCAGAGGTAACAGAGCCCTTCTTTCCACATTAAGCCCTCCTGTTGCCTTTAGAATGACCCACTCTGGGGACAGTGGGAGGCAGAGTGGCCACTGGCAAGCTTCATTGTCCAGGGCCACCCCTACCAGCCCTCTCTGCCTTGCTCTCTTGAGGAGGGAGACACATCTATATTTCTGGGCTTATCTCTGGAGTCACCACCAAGTCCTAGCCCCTCTGAGATGGTCTGGGTTAGGTGTGTTGTCCTGGAGTAATTGCTAAGAGTGCCCCTTTCACTATCAAGTCTGTTCCAGTTTAGATGATAAACAGTATAGTCACCTTACATATCACCCACATGTGGCATAACTTGGGACCATCCTGCATTTGGGCGCTCCCTCCTGGCCACTTGGTTTGGGCTCACTGGAGCACCCAGGTAACAGAGAAGTGATACCCCATGATTCTGGTTTGTGGGTGGTGGGTCTCCAGCAGCAAAAGAAACAGAAAAGCATTATACTCAATGTATTGTGAAGTGGAGCATGAGTCAGAAAATTACAGAACTTCCTTGTAACCTCCCAGATGACCACGGGGCCCCCGCCTCCCCCACCTTCGGTGTCTCCCCTGGCCCCACCCCTGAGACGCTTCGCAGGCGGGCTGCACCTCCACACCACTGACCTGGATGACATCCCCTTGGACATGTTCTACTATCCTCCCAAGACTCCCTCCGCCTTACCTGTGATGCCCCACCCTCCACCCTCCAACCCATCCCCCAAGATCCCTGCACCCCCTGTCCTTCCATCCTCAGGCCGTGTGAGTGCCTCATCTTCACCCTGGGTGCAACGCACTCCACCCCCCATTCCCATCCCTCCCCCACCGTCTATTCCCACCCAAGACCTGACTCCTACCCGCCCGCTACCCTCGGCACTGGAAGAGGCACTGGGCAACCACCCCTTCCGTGCTGGGGACACAGGAAATCCAACAGAGGACTGGGAGGCAAAGAACCACAGTGGCAAGCCTACTAACTCCCCTGTTCCTGAACGGAGCTTCCCACCCACCCCCAAGGTACTGCCCCTGTTCTGCATGCTAGGCTGGGAGGCAGCCCATTTTCCAGGAATGAACTCCCATCCTGCATGTTGTGGCCACCCCGCATGTGTGTGGTTTCTGCTGGTTTTGAAGTACTATCCTGTCTGGTGAATTGCCTGGGATGCTTGTGGTGAGCTACTGGGGATCAATGTCTCTTGGTTTCTCTTTGGTCCTCTTGGCTAGTGTGGGCCGGTAGCATTCTAGGTAGTGCTTGCAAGGCTGTGCCAGTGAATCGCCAGAGCTCTGTGTCACAGCCAGTCACTTAATGATACAAGCTCAAGAAACCGTGAATATGGGAAATGAATCCCCGGGCTAACAGGGGAAAAGGAAGGGAGGAGGAGCAGTGGAGCAGTGTTAGGCTCCTTAAATGAAGTGATAACACTGTCCGGTGCAGTGTTAAGACATTACAGTGCCATTTTCAATGGAGTTAGCCAATTATATTGGCTTGAAGTATAATACCCAGAAGTTCTGGCCAACTTCCAGCTACAGAAAAAATGAAGACAAAGAGTTCCTAGAAATCTCCCAATTTACTATAAAAAGACGAGGGGTTTTTTTTTCCCTTGGATGTTAGGAGGCTGAACATTGATCCTTCTCAAAAAGACATACTTCTTATTAATCATTCTTAATCTAAATCCTAAAGGCTATTTTGGAAAAGGCAATCCCCAAGGAAGAAGATATGGAGCTTTGATCCCATGGAGGGACAAACAAAACACTCTGCTTCGGCAGTCATGGGGCCAGGCTCGTCAGAGTTAAAGGAGCTCATGTCAGCTGAAGGGGCAGTCAATAGTACCTCATCAGTTATTCTTATTAACCTTCCCTGCATGGATTTGAATCCCAGCATGAAGAACAGAATCAGCGTCTCAGAGCATTCAGGAGAGCTTGGGGGAAGGTGGGAATAAAGAAAGTGCCAGGTGCCAACAAGGCTGAGCTTCTGGGGACTCTCAGAGGGACTCCCTCTAGACCTCTGGTGGGTCGAGAGCCTTATAGCTCTAACAGAGAGAAGTCTGTGCGTTCCAGGGATGTCTTGTCCCAAGCCCAGCCAGGAGCAGGTTTACAGGGGGCTGAGATAGCCTGGCCCAGAGGGTCATATCCTTCTTGTGAGTCCCCACACCCCACGCAGATGGGCAGCAGCTTTTCCTCGACAAATTTGATTCAATAGTCATTGATTGAGCACCAGCCTTGGGTCTCTGTGTGAGGGGGAGAAGGGAGCAGTGGAGCAGTGCTGAAGGGGACACAGAGGAAATTGGCACCCCGTGCTTTCCAGGACTTGGCCATCTGAGGGATGAGCAGCTGAGCAGACACGATTCAGCTATAGAATGGCACAGGCCACCTGCTGTGGGAAGGATTCATTCTAACGGGAGGTTGAAGGCACCTCTGCAGAGTAGAGAGCTGATGAGCTGAGCCTTGAAGGATGACAATACATGAAGGATGGGAGGAAGGGCATGGAAGGTGCAGGGAACATAAAGACGGTGAGGAGGAACCACCTGGGTTTGAACCCTGGCTCTACCCCTGGCTGGCTGGATGACTTTGGGCATGCGTGACTTCACCTGTCTGAGCCTGTGGCTCTTCATGCATAAAATGGGAATGTTAATGGCCCCTACCTGTTAGGAGGATCAAATGAGTTAAGCCATGAACTCATTCGAAGTTAATACTTAGGAGAATGGCGGGCACATAGTAGGTGTTCAGCAGACATTAACTATGATCAGTGACAGAACAGGATATAGGAAAATTTGGGTGAAGCTCAAAGATGAGATTGGAGGTAAATTCTGTAGGCTTTTGAGTCAGAATCAAGAATCCAAACAGGGTCCAGCTTTCTCGACTCCTCTAGGAATCACAAAATTCCCACTGTTAGTTCTCTATCAAAGCACAGGAAAGTCTCCTCCCAAAATTCCTCCCACACAAGGGGCCTCTGAAGAACTGGACCCAAATGTATTTGGTGACATCAAAGTCAGGGTTATTCCTGATTTGAGGGCCAGGGGGCTGCTGTTAGGTTAGCTTCATCCTGCCCATGTCAGCACTTTGGTCCTTGTACCACCGATCCTGCCCAACCCTCTCCTTGGGACTTCCTCCAGGAGCCAGAATCCATGTGGGCACATGTCTGCCTCTGCACATCATACCAGCCACCAGCAGGCCTCAGGTGATGGGAACAAACACTTGGTGCTGGCTTGGCACACATGCCTGCCACACCAGATCTGCCAGACAAAGGTTTTCAGGGCCGTATTTACCCCCCAGGCACCGTCCTGTGTGCCCAGCATACTACTAAGTCCTTCATTTATTCATTCAACGTGTTCATTGTGCACCTACGAGATGCCAGACACTACGTCTGGCTCTGGAGAACCACCTCAAAATGGGTAGCCCCGTCCCTGCCCAAACCATCTGGGGAGGACAAGAGATAAGTAAGCAGGAGACTGTCACCTATCTGGGGACAGATGGGGGAACACAGGTGCTGTGATGAGTTGGAGTGGAGAGGAAAACCTCAAAGAGGGCTTTCTGAAGGCAGTGACACCCAAGTTAAGACCTGAGCAGGTAAAGTAGAGGGAGGAAAGAGCGTGTGCAAAAATCAAGACAAGAAAGGCTGGCTGAAGTTAGGCAGTGTGAGGAAGGTGAGGAGTGAGACACGGGGCCGCGGGGGAAGGTGGAGGAACTCATGAGGACCTTGTGGGTCAAGCCAAGAAGCTCAGCAGTCAGCGGGGACCCGTGAAGAGTCTGGGCAGGGCTGTGATCCGATTCGATTTGTCTTGGCCAAGATGATGGAGCACATTAGAGCAAAGCAGACAGATTGCCTCAGCTCTCCCGGGTGCTGCTCTTACCGGTCCTCACCCCGTGTCCAGAGCCCCCGTGCCCACCCACCAGGGACAGCAGATGCTTTGTGTGCAGTCTGGGGAATGGAACCGTGGCCAGAAGAAATAGCCTTTACGGGGAGAGGAGGCTAGATGGCACCCACGGTCACTGAGAGCGAGCCTTGAAAGCGTATCCTCTGAGTGACAGTGGCTGCTGGCACCCTCGTAACTAGGCTCTGGCTCAAGTCTCTGATTTCTTAGAGCCACCCAGGAGTTTCTGTGGCCTCAGAACACACTGGCCAATGGACTTCTTGTCTCTCCGCTGAGAATCACACCCCGAGCACCTCCAACAGGGTGAATGAACCAGGGGGGCTCACTCATGCCGTGAATTTGCATGTGCGTCCAAGTGCCCTGGTTAGCCTGGGCCACTCCCGCCACGACTTCACACGGGTTTCTCTTAAACTAACCCTTGTAGACATTTTGCCCAAGCCCTCAGCCTCCACGAGGCCCTGGCGTGTCTACTATCTCCAAACCGGTCATGGTCCACCAGGAGTCCAACTTCATCTACAGGCCAGCTGTGAAATCGGAGGTCCTGGTAAGCGCCCCGGGTCCCCTCCAGAGGAGCAGACTAGAGCTGTCTCCCCCGGCTTCTGCTGCCTCTGGAGGGAGAGTGAGGTGGGATACAGACTCACACTTGGTGCCCGCTCCTAACATCTCCTTGACCAAGAGATGAATCCATGTGGGCACCAAACAGGCTGGAGCTTCCTCTAGAAGTAATAACGGTAACAGCTCAGGTGTATCGTGAGCCTACGTGTGTCAGGATACTGAGGCTTAGAGGGGTAAGTCGGTCGCCCAAGGCAGGGCCACATCTTACCACTGACTCCAGAGTCTTTCAGGCTCCAAAGCTCAAGCTCTTACCTACATTGCCGTCTTACCAAACCTACAGGATTGCACTGGCCCCTGCCCCTGAGGCCTGGCGTGGCATGGTGGGGAACTCTCTCAGATGGGGGACTGGCCAAAGAGGAGCCACTCACTTTCTCCATCTCGCCCCCCACTCCTCACTGGCCTGGGAGTGTGGGGCATGGTCCTGGGGGAGCAGAAGGGTCTTCCTACCCCCAGTCACCTACGGCTGAGGGAGCCGAGACTCTACAACCCCACGTCCCAGAGGTGCCAGGCACGGATTGGCCTCCCACCCACAGTGGGAAGAGAGTCATGCCAGAATTTTTCTTCCCCTTTCAAGGAAACCCTATCCAAATGTCAGGTCAGGACAACTAAGACACTTATTTTGAGCTTTTGCTGTCCTGTCAGGTCCCCAAAGAGCAAAGTTCATGCCCCTGTGACAACCTGCTGATGCATCCGTGTCGCGTTCTCTGGCCGGTGACAAGGGGTGGTGTCTGCTTGACTAGAACTGGGTGGCTGCTGTATCTGGGGGCGTCGGGCAGGCCTCTGGTGTAAGTCAGGCTGCGTGTATGTGGCGCGGGATGTTGGCAGGGCGGCCCCAGGCTGGCAGGCCCAGGGTCTGGCACCAGAGGGCGGACAAGACCAATTGGTAACGTCCAGCGTGAAACTTTTTTTTTTTTTTCCTGGCAGCCACAGGAGATGTTGAAGAGGATGGTGGTTTATCAGACAGCATTCAGACAAGTAAAGCGATACCCGTCGTGTGTCTGTAGTCCTCCCTGCCACCCCTGTCCCTCCCACTCCGACTTCTCTCTGGGAGTGCAGTTGGCTCAGAGGTGGCCCCAGGTGCCATCATCCAGAGCCTCAGGGCAGAGCTGTGTCCCTGTTGCCTGCAGCCAGGAGTTGGGAAGGGTCTCATTTCCTTGGCTTATTAGACCTCATGCCGAAGCCGAGAAAGCAGCAGGATCCCTGGGGGCTCTGCTCTCCTGCTACTGTTTGTTCAAAGAGGAAGGGGGCAGAGGGAACCCGCAGAAGGTCACAGAGGCCGAGATGGGTCCTCGCCCCGGCCCTAGGAGAGAAGAAAGGGTGGCCCGAGGTATCTCCCTGCCCCTTGCCTTGTCTTGTCCCCTGGAGGCAGATCACAGTGTTGCCTGGCACGGAACCAGCCAGGGAGGAAGAGGCAGTTCAGATCCTCCACCAGCCTGGGGTGCTCCTGGGCACAAGGATGTAGATGTCCTTCCTGGCCCATGAGTGGTATCAGGCACGCAGCCACTTATCTTCCCACCTCCTGGGGGCTTATGTTCACGGAGCCAGCTACTGGATTGGCTGTCTCACCACTGGTGAAAGAGATCCCAAGACAGAGAAAGATCTTGCAGCCAAGCTCACTGCTAACCCACCACCAGACCGCAGGCTGATTTGACTACAGGTGGAGCAACACGGAGGTGTCAACTTCACAGTGACACATAGGAGTTTGCAAAGGAGCCCAGAACTAGGGGGTGACAGGCGACAGCTAACCCTGTGCCATGCGCTATTTCTAAGTACTTTGTGTATATAAACTCATTTAATTCTTATAGCAGCCCTGGGGGGTCAGTAGATGAGAAACTGAAGCAGAGAGGTTAGGAAACGGACTGATGGTGTCACAGCTACCGTGAGACCCTGGATTTGCATCCAGGAGGTGAGGCTCCTACCCGGTAGGAGGTCAGGCTCCTACCCGGCCACCATCCCACCTGGCAAAGCACTGTGATCATGAGATAGACGTTTAAGGCCATGTTGTTACGGACAGCCCTCCGAGAGAGAGGCTGGAAGTAAGGAGCCCAAGGACCCAGACTGGAAGTCAAAGTCTAGCTCCACTACCCATCGGCTGGGTGACCTTGGGCATGAATGTCACCTTCCTGGGCCTCAGTTTCTCCATCTGTTGGATGGAGGGTTGGGCTCCCTCTTCAAGGCTGACCACCTGCCGTGGCTTATAAGCCTATGTTCACAGGACACGAACACTTGTCATCATGCCCATCCTAAGAGCAGGTTCTCACAGGGAGGGAGAAGAGGAAGCCTATAGCCAGCACTGTCTGGTTTTCTAGAAGTAGTCAGGGCTCTCAGTGAAAGAGCATTAACTCTGTATCCTGCCTCGTGACTTCTGCCCATGGATTTGCTGCATCCCTTCCTCTGTCTGCTGCCCTGATGCCCCTAGACTGACCTGGGAGTGGTCTCTGAACGAGGCCAGCCTCCAAACTCCCAGGCTCCGTGGGGCTGAGCCTGGGCGACAAAGCCTGGATGAGGAGGGAGGGCAGGCGGAGGCCCAGGGAGCCACCTGCTGATGTTCGGTCCTCGTCTTGTGCCCAGAGCTTCGTTGCTGTGTGCTGGGCATAGAGAAGGTGGTGGCCTCCCCCTGCTGCTGACCACAGGCCTCAGGGGACACTTGGTGTGGCCCAGGGAACTGGGTGCTGGGGATGGCTCTACTCAGTCCAGCAGGGCCTAGCTGGGACCCTGCCCCAGGGCCTCTGCTCTGCTCCCACCTGCCCTGGGGGACTAACAGAGGCTTTGTGGCCTAGGACTTGGCAGGCACGCCCCCCCCCTCCCGGCTCCCGCTGTCTGGTTGGGGTTCCTAGGAGGGCAGCGTGTGCTGGCTCTGCCCTCGCCTTCCTTACCACCTTGTTTCTGCATCCTGGGGATATCGTCCCCACAGCCCTCACCAAGCCGGGTTCCCTGAGACAAGTCTCCTCCTTCATCCTCCCCCGACTGAGGTTCTGGGAGGCCTCTTACCTCCTAGATAGGTGCTACATTAGGACCAGTGCTGGGTACTGGGTGAGCACGGACGCCCCTGTTCCTCTGGGAGCCCGACATCCCTTTGCACCGCCCACGCCCTGTACCCCAGTCATCTCGCAGCGGGTTCCCCAGGGAGAGCTGCCTCTTGCACAGTGTTGCCCTTCTCCGGGGTCAAAGCACTGGGTGCAGAAAACCAGGCCTTCACCCCCAGAGCCTGGACCTGGCCTCGCACGAGCACTCGGAGGAGCTCAGGTAGGGCCTTCAGGACCCGAGGCTGCAGGCAGATGACAGCTCCGGCAAGGCCGCGGGCCGCTCAGACACCCGGACAGCAGCCGGCGCCCACCCCTGCCTCAACTACCCAGGGCCCGGGCTGGGCTCCGCAGATGCTTGCATAGCTTCCTGCTTCTCCCTGCGCAGGGGGCTCTGGCTCCTGGGGCTTCCAGCCTCCTCCCTGCTTCCCCCTCCAGGCCACACCTGGCCCCCTCCCCTCTCCCCTACATCTGACCCATTCATGCCTTCTTCCTCTGCCCTGAGCTTGTTTCCTGCAGCGACCCTCAGGGAACTCTACTCTGTGCCCTAACACACTCCCTTCGCTTCCAGGATTTCCGGAAATATGAGGAAGGCTTTGACCCCTACTCGATGGTGAGAGATCACTCTCCTCCCCAGGGCAGCAGTCCCGGGAATGTGGGGTCGAGGGGTGTGGTGTGTTCCGTGGTGGGGCAGGTGAGGAGCCCCAGGGAGCCCCAGCTGCTCTTTCCTGCAAAGGCGCCTTTCAAACCACATTCGAGTGTGAAACAGGACTGGAGTGTGTGTTGGGGCGCAGTGAGGGTGTAACAGCGGTCACACTGGCCAAGCACTGACTGTGTACCAGGTGCGTGTGGCTTGCTGGGTGCTTACAGGGCATGTCCTCACCCAGCCCTCACAATATTCTCAGAAAGAATGGATCTGGGATTTCTGTGGTCACCTGTGTGTGTGTGTGTGTCCAGGTGGCCCCTGTGAGGCCTGGGACCCCCAGGTGAAGACCGATGGGTGTGGGGCTGGGAAGGGTCCCCTTGGCCATGTACCCTGTGGGACCCCACCCTCATCCTCCAGGCAGACTCAAAGCTCCACACTGCCTGTTCCCTCTAGTTCACCCCGGAGCAGATCACAGGGAAGGATGTCCGGCTCCTGCGCATTAAGAAGGTACATGGGCACATGGAGGTCAGGCGGCCACCACCCTTCTCTGCCCCAGGCCCCTCCCATCTTGGTGCCCTGCCTCTACTCTGGAGATGACTCCTGAGTGACTCCTCAGGTCCCCACCCATCTACTCTCTCCCCCAAGGATGTCCCCTCCTGTGGTGGGAGCACACACTCAGGCCCCACTTAGTGTCCAGGCTCCCTTCCCTCCCTGATGGCGCTGTCATTGACCCCCATGGCTTCTCCTGCCCTCTTTGTAGCCCTGTCAGGAGGCTCCTGGGTACCCAGGTGTCCACAGGCTGTTGTCGTCTGCTTGGCTCTTGAAGGCCTGTTTTTGTCTAACCAGGAGGGATCGTTAGATCTGGCCCTGGAAGGCGGTGTGGACTCCCCGATCGGGAAGGTGGTCGTCTCGGCTGTGTATGAGGGGGGAGCTGCCGAGCGGCATGGTGAGTGGGGAACCAGCCATGCCCCAGTTTGGGGATGGTGCAGTGGTTAAACAGGGACCCCAGGAAAGCACACGGCTGCCCACTTGGAGTGGGCTGACCGACAGTTGCTCAAGAATGCCCCCCATCTGGATCTGCCCATCCACCTGCTGAGCCCACACGTTACCCATGGGCATATGATGGTGCCAGGACTATGGGCGTACAGCCCACCGCACCCCACGCTGCCCTCTGCCCCTCCCCCCCATCCAGGGGTGAAAACATGCTCAGAATTGCCAGATTCCGGCTGTAACAGAGCAGTCTGCTAAGTGCTGACAGACGGCTGGGGGCACGGAGGAAAGTTGTGGGACCTCGAGGGCCCCTAACCCACCAAGGGAAAGGGGGCCACCGGGAAGGCTCCCGACAAGCACCATACCTGAGCTGAGCCATAGAAGATAAGTCAATGTGAGCCTCGTGACGGTGGGCAAGAACTCTCCATGCAAAGGCAGGAGAGAGGGCATGAAACCTTCCCTGTCCTCTAAATAATAAGGGCCGACGGCCGTCAGGAACTCGCCATGTGCCAGGTGTGATTCTGAGCGCCTGCACCTCCTCTGTGTCTAAGGGGTTCACGTGTGCTACTAGGTCACTTAATCCTTGCGACAGCACCAAGAGCAGGTGCTGTTACCACTCTCATCTTATAGCTTAGGACACCGAGGCCGTTCCGGGACCCACAGCCAGTTAGTGGTGGAGGCAGGACCTGAACCCAAGCACTCTGCTCATATTTTGCTTTACTTTTGCCTTAAACCTGCTCACCTGGCGAGACTGAGACTCCCCATTCGTGGTTTCTTCTTCCAAAGCTAGGAGCCTTTTCAGTACTCTGGGGTCTTTTGTGAGGAAATCAGTGGCCTCGAAGGGGGAGACTTGGGACCCTCAGCTTTCCAGGCCAGAGCAGGAGTCCCATGGTGCCAGGCTGTGGTCGGTCAGTAGGATGGAGGGCAGGTGAGCACCCGAGGCAGGAGGCGGAGTGACAGGGAGTCACCTGGTTGCTGGGCAGCCAGGCTTCTGTGAGCTCCAAAGGCCACAGAACTCGGCTGCCTGTGGCCCCGGTGAGCTCAGGCCTGCCTCTTGCAGCCACACTTTGAGCTGTCGCTTCAGCTGGGGGGCGGGGGGCCACTCAGCTGGCAGCTGCCGTGGCCCAGGGCTGCCCTCCCAGTCCACACCCTCCTCCTCTTCTGTCCTCACTTCACGCCAGTGGAGAGAAAGACACCTGTCAGCTGGGTCTGGCAGGGAAGGAGGACCAGAATACTTTCCCGGGAGCCTCCCCTCCTTTCAAAGCCCCAGCCCAACCACTGCCTTATTGCTCCTGACGCTCCATCCTGAGTCCCTGCAAAAGGAAAAAGTGAGAGTCTCCTCTCCACAGGCCCACGGGCCAGAGGAAATTGCTGTCTACAGTCTGGCCCCACACTGCTTTGGACAAACCAGCAGCTGGTGACATTTTCTCCAAGAGCACACGTGCTTTAAGCTACTGCCACACCATCTTCAGTAACACACACTATGTTCCCGTGGACTTCCTGCCAGCAAGACTTCTGGGTGATCTGTTTCAACGTAATGTAGAGAATGTGCTGTGGACACCAGAACTAAGAAAAAGTCCTTAAAAAGAACATTTTTTATAAGGTTCTGAAGTTGAAGATGTCTGAGAAACCAAGCACAATCTATGCACTTCTTGGAGGGCCACAATGCATGGTAGCATATTCAAGGCTCTGACAAGTCCTGCAGTGAGTAACTCTGCTTAACTTGTAACTTGGCTTTTCCCGAATTTATTAGACCACAGGTCAGCTTATCCAGGAAGACCTTTAACATCATTCACTTATTCGAGAACTATATCGAATTCCTGTATTGTGCTAGGTATTATGGTAAGTGCTGTGGGAATGGTGATCAACCAAAGACAAGGTCCCTACTCTCATGGAGCTGAGAATCTGGTGGGAGAGACCATCCGTCGACAAATAGATGTAGGATTACAAATTGTGAAAATGCTCTGCAGGAAGAGACTGGGATGCTTCGAGGGAACAATAGGAAAGACGTCAAGATTGGACGCAGGTCAGAGCAGTTCCCTCTGAGGAGGAGACGTTTCACCTGAGCCCTACAAGGAAAGAAGAAAGAGACGGGGACAGTTGGCCCAGCTGGAACAGCATGTGAAGGCTCTGGCATGGGAAAGAGCCTGACGCAGACAGGAACAGCTCACAGAACTAGCTCATGTTTCTGATAACCTCATGGGCCCCTCAGGTCTGCCTCCCTCCGTGATAGCAGAGGCCCATACAAAGGTTAGGGCGGCAATGGTTTGTCACTGGTGTCCTGATTCTACTGAGTCGGGGTGAAGGAGTGTGGACGGGGTGGGTAGGAAATGCCCTTGAGTAACCTGGTGGATTGTTTTCCCCTCATGCCTTCCGAGCCCATCTCAGAATCCAGGAGTCAAGCTCCTTCTGTAGCCCTACAGTGGCCTCCTGTCCACCCAGCCTCCCACCGCCTTTGCCAAGTCCTGGGCCAGGCACGCGTCACATATGGCCCAGGTGACCAGCCAGCCTTATCTTTCTGCAGGTGGCATTGTGAAGGGGGATGAGGTCATGGCGATCAACGGCAAGATCGTGACGGACTACACCCTGGCTGAGGCTGAGGCCACCCTGCAGAAGGCCTGGAGTCAGGGGGTAAGAGCAAACCCCTTCCCGGCCTCCCTCCCCTGCTTGCCTCCCTGCCTTAAACCCTGGCCTCTGCAGCCAGGCCTTACAGTGAGGATGCCCCATCCCAGGGCGGGGATCCAGGGGCCAGGAAATTCTTAGGTGACATCCACATAACCCATCCAGCCAGTGGTCTCAATATGACACGATGGGATTCAGAAAAATAAATGTCAGTTCCTGACTTTGAGTCCAAAAAGCAAGTGGCACAAATATAGACTCCAGAAGACCAGGTATGGCAACCCATGCAAGAAAAAAGACTTAAGGTCTTCTCTAAGTGCACACTGATCAGGAATCAAAAATGCTGTGGCTACTAGAAAGCATTAATAGAACAAGTGCCCAAAATGGAGGAGGGTCTGGTGGTAGTCTGATCTGTGCTCATTAGCCACTTGGGTCAAGGCCACCACATAAGGTCTCCCAGGCTCTGCACTGCACAATCCGAGGGGATACCCTCCTTATAGACTACAGTGTGGATAGCGCCCTCTCATGTTGTGCAATGCACAACCTGTGCAACTGTACGCAGGCAGCCGAGCCTGAGGTATTAAGTTCAGTGCCGAGGAAGCTGACCAGATGGGCCTGGGACCCACATGAAGGGATGTGGAGAAGAGAAGACTCACGGGTAACCTGATGACTGTCTTTGATTATCTGAAGGGCTGTATTAGGGTAGAGGGAGCAGAAGTGTTCTCTGTGTTTCTTGAGGGCAGAACTGGATTGGATGGAGGGAGTCCTGGGGTGAGCTTTCAGCTCAGTGTTAGAAGCTATTGCATGGGAGAGGGGCCCAGTGATATTTCACATACTTTTTATTGGGTACACCTAAGCCAAGGGTGGACAATGATAGATAAGCCAAGGATGGCAATGGTGCCATTGAGGGGATTCAAGTGTCAGGGTCAGAAAGCTAAGCCTGAAGTGCACCTAGAGAGCTTGTTACAAATACTATTTCTCAGGACCTACCCCAAATCTCCAGGAGCCAAGTCTGTGAGTCTAGAGTTTTAAGAAATCCCCCAGGTGATTCTGAGGTTGCTCCCTGGCCCTGGTCCACAGATCAGCATTTGGGAACTTAGTGTCTTTCAAGGGTCTGTAAATCTTGGTCTCTATGGTTGTGAAGCCCCAGAGACTAGAAGCTTCCCCAGAGCATGGGTCTGCACAATGAGGCCCATCCCCACCAGAAGGACCTCCAGCCCCACCGGGGCCGACCCCCCCAGCCAGCTGATCCTGAACCATGGTGCCCAGGAACGGGTACGGAGCGTCAAGGGAAGCCGTGCCACCAACCCCTGAGCATGTCCCTGAGTCACAGGCTTCTTCCCACAGGACTGGATCGACCTTGTTGTTGCTGTCTGTCCCCCCAAGGAGTACGACGATGAGCTGTAAGTATCTGCAGCACGTGGCCCTCTGCTTCCTCTCTGTCCTCCCCCAGAATCTTGGCCACCTTCTCCCAGACTGCCCTCAGCCCTCACCCAGCCTGAAGGATTGGTCCAAGCACACTGCTTCTCATAGTAATCGATCCTAGGAGCTCCCGGGCCAGAGAAAGCCTAGAATGAAGTCACTGTGTCACAGTGTCAGCATCATCAGGGCCTCCTCCAGGACTGCCTTGTCCGAATTCTTCTGTATATATGGGAAACTGGGGCCCAGAGACGGTCAAGGTCCCCGACCAAGTAAACGATGACGTTGGGACAGACTCGGGAGCTCTGGTTCTCCACCGGGGACTTCATCCCTGCACCATCATCAGCCAGTTCAAACATTCCCGTGTCATGTACTGTCTGGTAGTGCAGTCTGTCGTGCTGCGTCCCTAAGCAGCCAGGACCACAGCTTTGGCCCCATCCTGCAGGGTCTCCAGGGAGCCTTGGGCTGGTGTCCACCCTGCTCTGCGATGCCCTCTGTCTGTCTCTCCGTCTGTTTCATTCTGGTCTCTCTATCTGTATGGGTCTCTCTATCTCATTGCCTCTCTCTCTCTCTCTCTCCCTCCCCTGTCTCTCTGTCCTTTCCCTCTCTCCCTCTCCTGCATCTTCCCCATCAATCTCTCTCTCCTGTCTGCCCTAATCTCCATCCGTCTCCCTCTTCTCTCTTAACCTGCCCTTTTCCTGCTTTCTCGATTCCTGGCCTGAGTGGGTGCTCATCTGTCTTCGTTACCGTATATCCATTTCTCTTCTCTCTCTCTTTCTCTCTGTTGCTCCCTCTGCCTCTCCGGTGTCTGGCCTCCATCCTCATCACCTTCCTGCCACCCACACCCTTATTCCTCACCCCCCACCCCCCGGCTTGCCCGTGCCCACCTGCTTCCTCTGCCCCTCACGGACTGAGTTCTGGGCACAGCTGGGAGAAATCAAGATCTTATAGCAGCTAATTCTGGACCCAGGGCCTAGGCAGGACCCGAGGCAGGGGCAAGTGGAGGGAAAGGTCTGGTGGAGCTCTGCCTGGAAATAACCAAGCCCTGTTTTGTGTTTCCTGCTCTGCTCGGCGTATGTAGCTCTTCTCTTCCCTCTGCAGCCGAAAGCCCCCAGCCGGTCCGAAAGTTCCTTGAAGACCGTGCTCCCGTGCACAGACACGGCTTCCTCCTGCAGCTGGAGCCCAGCAGCCCCCCACGGTGAAGAGGCAGGCGGGCTGCAGGGCCCTGTCTGGCCATGCTGCATGGAGTGGCCGTCTGCTGCCCATGCTGGCAGGTTCTTTGGACTGGTGTCTGGAGGGCTGCACAGGGCACCACCCCGAAAGTGCCATCCAGGCCTGCTGTGGGCCACCCTGGAATTTTGTCCTACTCAAATACCCTCCTGCTCAGGGAAGGCAAGCGGAGCCCAGTCTGTAGCATGCTCGGGACCTGGTGTCCTGACTCACCGCTGCTTTGAGACCTGCCACGGGTCCCATGTGGCACCCATATGAGCAGGACAGAGCATGAGTACCATGGTCTGCTGGGCGCAGACAGTGCCTCAAACCAGCACGACGGGCTGAGTGAGCCCAGGGGAGTACGGCCTGGATCTCCCCCCAGGGGTATCCTCAGCAAAATGTGCCTCCCTTCCCCAGGAGCACCCCCACTCTGGGAGCCCCTGCTCCACCAGGCCCCTGTGCTTGGGCAGAGCCAGGGCAATTAAGAGGCAATGGAGCCTGGTCCAAAGAACCAGGGCTGGCCCATCAGGGTTGTTCGTGTCGTGTTGTGACTTGTCATGGCCTGAGCCCTGCTTGGACCAAGCTGTCCTCTGTGTCCTCTGTGCCTTCTCTCTCCTTTGGCTCCAGCTCCCAGGACAGTGTCCTCTGGGGGACACTGTGCAGCCCAGTTTGGGGATGTGTTTCCCATTCTGTGACAGGGTTATGCTCCTGGACAGAGCTGGCGGGTGGCCATGAACCGGTGTTTGGTGTGCCCTGCAGCCCACAGCTGGCAGTATCTGGGGCAGACCCAAGCCTGAACTTGTTGATTTCTCTGGTACAAGTTTCTCAAAACATTAGGGCCTCATGCTCCCGAGACACTTGACCTGCTATGCCGTGGCTCCCGGCATGGCCTCTCAATGGCTCTATGTTTTCTGCCACTTGTCATTTGCTCCTTGGGAGGGACCCCAGACCCCCTGCCTCTGGTACCCTCCTAGCTCATCCCACGCATCCCTTCTGCCATCCCCGGCCTCTTGCGTGCTGTGGCTCTGGCTGTTGTGTGGCTGCTTGAGACCTGCTTCGTGCTTCCAGGGAGGGTGTCCCCTGGGCCGAGCGCGTACCCACAAAGCCTGCACGTGTCTGCTCTGTTTCCTCTTCCCCGCAGGACCTTCTTCTAAAGTTCAGAAGGAGAAACCAAATTCACCCCAAGAAGCCGGCGAGGTCTGGACCCACCCTTCTGAACACAAAGCCTGGAACCGGCCTTGAGAGATGCCAGCGTGCGGGCACCCTGGAAACCTACAGCCAGCCCCCAAGGACTTCTGACTCCCATCACCCCCCAAGTAGGGCTGAGGAACACCGCGGGCCACCCCTCTGAAGGCCACCAGGGAGGGAGGAAGTAGGGCCCCTGGGATCCAGACAGTGACTTCTGTCTTCCACTCCTGTGAATTTGGTCTCTCCCAGCCCTGGGATCTCAAGCATTCAAGGGAATTCTCAAGAAATCAAGGGAATTCTCAAGAAATTAAGAGTTCTTCCATGAATTCTTATGGGACCTGACTCCTGGGTCTCTCTCGCCCTCCCTCTCCTCTCACTCCTGCTAATTGCTGCCACAAACCTTCCTCTGAACCCATTAACAAAATAAACTGCTTTCATTTCCAGCTTCCAGGAGTGAGTGTGGATTGGGGCAACAGATTCAAGACTGTCGAATAAAAAAACACAAGGTCGTGGCCCTTATCGAGAGTGGGAAACGGGACCCAGTGCTGGGATCCGGGTCTGACATGAAAGACATGATCAAATGGTCAGGGGCTGGGTTGGGGCAGAGGGCTGGGCAGCCAGAGATGTGCCGGTCTGGGCTTTGTGTCTCCTCAGAGAAGGATGGCAGGAAATGAAGCCATGGGACAGGGCTTTGCTCAGTTCCAGAAAGCACGGTTGAAGGCAGGAGCCCCAGAGGATTACCTCTAAGCATGGGATGCCCCAGATTCACTCACGGACAGCATGACCATAGCTGCTTCTCCTGAGTTCGCCAAGACAGGATGTGTGGGAGGAAGGGAGGGAGGGAAGTGCATGAAAATCCATCCAGTGGGACCTCATGGAAGGAGGCTAGGGCTTGAGGCAGGAGGGTGGAACCCAAGGGGCTGGCGGCTGATAAGTCAAGGCCCTCCTGGTTACAGGACAGATGCTCTCAGGCAAGCTCCAGGGAGGAGAGGAGTCATCAGGGTAGGTGTCTCATGGAACTCCAAGACTGGGAGATGGCACCCCAGGTCTCCTAAGACTTGGAAGTGAGGATGGGTCATGTCCCAGCCAACATAGCTGCTGAGGCAGCCGGGACTGTGGGCGGCGAGTGCTGCTAAATGGGAGGGGCAGAGAGAAAGAGAGAAACTGCTGGACTTTTTGATCTCAGTGGAGACAAAGCCACAATGACCTTCTGCTAGCTGGCTCCCAGAGACAGCAGCCACGCCGAGGAATTCTCCGTGTTTTCTTACCTAGCTCCTAACCTGGCTCTGGAGACAATTCCAAAATGAAGGTAAAAGGAGGGGGCTCCTATTTGTTGACACCTGCCACATGCTGGCACTGGGCTGGACACTGGTGTCTGCTGTTCCAAACTGATGACTGGAACTGGTGCACGCCCCCCCCACACGCACACAAGGAGCCTGGTGGGAACGGCCCCACCCCGATAGCACTGACTGTATGCCAGGTGCTGTTCTAAGCGCTAAGCTCATCTACGCCCCTTAGCTCTACGAGGAAGGTGCCACTGTTACCAACTCCAATTTATTAAGAGAAGATTGAGGCACAAAGAGGTTAAGTGAACTTTGCTAGGTCACAAGTGGAGAAGTAGTGGAGCCAGCACTCAAAAGCCAGGTGCTGGGACACCTGGGTGGCTTGGGGGTTGAGCATCTGCCTTCAGCTTAGGGTGTAATCCTGGGGTCCTGGGATCGAGTCCCACGTCAGGCTCCCTGCATGGAGCCTGTTTCTCCTTCTACCTGTGTCTCTGCCTCTCTCTGTGTCTCTCATGAATAAATAAATAAATAAATAAATAAATAAATAAATAAATAAATAATCAATCAATCAATCAATCAATCTTAAAGAAAAAAAAAATCCAGTGCTCTGGCTCCAGGGCCCATCCCCTTCTCCACCAAATGCCATATGGGGCAGGGCAACCCTCACTGGAATGTCTTAAGTTCTAGATTGTTGGCAGAACAATTCTCCCACAACTGAAGAACAAATAGTGTTCTGCTGCTCAGTGACGGTTTCCTCCTCTTATGACCTGCAAATACTGCTGTTGAAGCCTTCAGCTTGCTGATGCCTGGAATCTCACCATTTCAAATTCACCTCCAACTATTCTTAGTTATTGGCACCTGAGAGTGAATGCGTTTAGCCGTGCTTATCAAGACTGGATGAGTGACACAATAAAGAGGGCTCCGAGCCCTTGGTTGGAGCAGAAGGGCAGGAAGATGCACCCCTGGGCAATCAAGGAAATCAGTTCTCATGAATCATTGGAAAGTTGTTCCTGGGGCACCTGAGTGGCTCAGTGGTTGAGCATCTGCCTTTGGCTCAGGTCATGAACCTGGGGTTCTGGGATCGAGGGTCACATCAGGCTCCCTGCATGGAGCCTGCTTCTCCCTCTGCTTGTGTCTCTGCCTCTCTCTATGTGTCTCTCATGAATTAATAAATAAATAAAGTCTTTTTTTTAAAAAAAAAAAAAAAAGGAAAGTTGTTCCTTGTTGAATCCAAAGTCCATAGGGAGACCTGTCTCCCTGGCATTAACCAGGCACAAACACTGCAGGACTCCCGTGCACTCAGCCTGACCGCTCCTGATGTGGGAAGGTCCAGAGAATGCGTAGGGAGGTGGGGGCCTAAAGCAGCTTCTGACCTTCTGTGGGGGCCATGAGGAGCCCTGCTGAAGCCAGAGTCCACTGAGGGGACTGGCCCAGACATGAGAATCTGCATCAGTGCCCAGACTAAAACCCATCCAGGCCAAGGGCTGCCCCTGTGCTGTTCATTCCGTCCCACATGCATGGCCTTCATGGCTACTTCAATCCCGGGGCCCTAGCCAGCCAGCCAGCTACTAATAACTGATCAAATCTGGTCCACAAAGTGAACCCCGTTTGCCACCTTTGAATCTAACCCTTGTCATTGGGTATTTGGGAAAACAGACCAAGGAGGCAGTGACTTATCCAGGGACCCCTAAGTTGGCGGCAGAGCTTATTTCTATGCACTCTACAGTGGGAAGGAAAAAAAAAAAAAAAACTAAAAAGGCTGGGAATTCAAGGATGCCTTTCAACTCTGAACTTTTGGCATTTTATCCATCTCCTTGAAGTTGCTTCCCACAGTGAGTCCCTGGGGATGCTGAGCTGGCTTTGAGCTTCTCACCTCTGCATCTGGAAGTCAGAGTAAAAGGGCCAAGTTTACAGCCCCTGTGCTTCCAAGACACCCCCTTTGGGCCTGTGCAGGGCTGGGAAGCTGGTTTTCACCCATTCCAGCCTAATTCCCCAGGCTGAGATTTGGATAAGAATCTGTTTCCAGAGCTAAAAGCCCTTTTCTCCCCCCTGTCCCTGGTATGACCCTTCCCAGCTCCCTGGGGCCCAGACTGGCGTGCCTCTGTGAGAACCGGAGGGAGCGGGAGTGATGCCCTGGGAAAGGCAGGTGGGGCTGGCATAGGGAGAGGGCAGAGGGCCAGAGAGCCTGCCACAACTGTCCTCCTCAGACCTAGGGTCTGCAGCCCAGGGGCCTAACCACCAGCCTCGGGAGGAATAAGATTGCTCCTAACGTCTAGGTGTTTACTACAGGTCAAGCGCTGTGCTGAACCCTAAGTGTGTAGTGACATTTAATCATTATAAGACGCTACTGGGGCGCCTGGATGGCTCAGTCAGTTAAACATCCGACTCTTAATTTTGTCTCTGGCCACCAGATCGTGATCTCAGGGTTGTGAGACTGAGCCCCACGTTGGACTCCTCGCTGAGCGCAGAGTCTGCTTAAGACTCTCCACCTCCCTCTGCCACTCCTCTACTCGCACTCGCTGGTGCGTTCTCTCAAATAAATAAAAAAAAAAGACATTACTGGGGCACCTGGGTGGCTCAGTTGGTTAAGCACCTGCCTTCGGCTCAGGTCATGATCCAGGGTTCTGGGATCGAGTCCCACGTCGGGCTCCCTGTTCAGCGGGGAGCATAATTCTCCGTCTCCTGCTCCCCCTGTTTGTGCTCTCAATCTCTCTCTCAAATAAATAAAATCTTTTTTAAAAAGAGAGAGAGAGAGATTACTAAGAGGTAGACAATGATGTTATCTTCACTGAGGACACTGAGGCAGCAAGACTTAGACCACGTGCCTGAGGTTAAAAAGATATTAAATAGCAGAGCCAGGATGTGAGCTTGGCTCCGGAAGCCCATTTCACTAACCACCGTGCTATACCCCCTGAGGAGAGAGAAAGGACATACAGAATATGATTGTAGGAGCCTTAGGGAAAACTCCAGCCATAGAATCATTCCTCTGCCTCTGTCTCGTCCCTGCTTCACTGTGTCCCTCACAGTGCAGAGTGACCCAGCCAAACCTGGCTCCGCTTCAGACTCTTCACTGCTGTCCATGCTGTCCTTGGGACAGGCTCCAAACTCCTCTGCCCGGCAGTCAAAGTCCTACCGTACCTGACAATTTTTCCACTCTGGTCTTTTGCCAATCACTTCTTTCACTGCAGCCACACTGAACTATGGTTTCCGGAGCTTCCATGCTCTAGCACTTCTCTGTGTCTTTGCATGTTTTTCACTCAAGCATGTCCTCCTCGGGCCTTCATGAACCTCCATGCACGCTTCAAGGCTCAGGTTGACTGTAAAAGGGGAACACTGGGTCTGGCATGGAATGAGAGCTCAGTCAGTGTGGGGCTCCTGCCTCCTCTGGAGATGGGCCCTTTGGGTTATAAGTGATGGGAATCCGATTCAAGATGACCGCTTAAATGAAAAATCCAGGAGTATTTGATGTCCTGCGTGGCTGGACCAAGGGTTAAAAGCAGGGACATCAGGAATCTGTTAGGCCATCTGTAATTGTCAGGAGTCTCCAGAGAAACAGAGGGGAAGAGGAGGGTGATTTTTAGAGGAATTGGTGCACGCAATTGTGGGGCTTGGCAAGTCTAAAATCTGCAGGATAGGTCAACAGGCTGGAGACCCAGGGAAGAGTTGATGATGCAGCTCAAGTTCCAAAGCAGTCTGAAGGCAGGATTCACTCTTCCTCGTGGAATATCAGTCTTTCTATGAAGGCCTTCCACTGATTGGGTGAGGCTCACCCATGTTATGGAGGATAATCATCTTTATACAAATTTATGAATTTAAATGTTAATTTCATCTAAAAAATTCCCATACAGCAACATCCAGACATATTGAACCAGACACCTGGGTGCTGTGTGGCCTAGCCAAGTTGACTCATAGAATTACCCATCATGGAGCACCTGGGTGGCTCACTCCGTTAAGCATCTGCCTTTGGCTCAGGTCATGATCCCGAGTTCCAGGATTGAGCCCCACGAGGGGCTCCCTGCTCAGCAGGGAGCCTGCCTCTCCCTCTCCCTCTGCTTCTCCCCCTGCTCATGCTCCCTCTCGGTTTCTCTCATTCTCATATAAAGAAAATCTTTTTTTTAAATTACGTATCACACAATCTCTTGTCTTTACCCTCCTCTAATTGGCTACATTCTCAGATGGGTTCCTCCCTTATGATGCCAAGATACCCTCCAGCATTCAGAATGTATTACACCCAACATCAGTGTTGTACTATCCTAGCACACGCCTATCCTAATAGTCTCAGCTACATCCCGAGGTTTCCACTCTGGTTAGCTTGACTTGGTGGTAAGATCTCCCCTGATTGACTAGGCCTGGGTCACATGTTCACTCTGCACCCCTGGGGACTGGGTGAAGAGAAAAAGTGAGATCCAAAAGAAATATTGGGGGACCTTTGGGTGGCTCAGTGGTTGAGCATCTTCCTTTGGCTCAGGTCGTGATCCTGGGATCCTGGATGGAGTCCCACATCGGGCTCCCTGCATGGAGCCTGCTTCTCCCTCTGCTTGTGTCTCTGCCTCTCTCTCTCTCTCTCTCTCTCTCATGAATAAATAAATAAAATCTTTAAAAAAGGTGGGGAGATATTCAGCTGCTGTTACAGAAGGGGACATAGATCCAGGCAGGCACAAAGTAGTATCCACTAAGGTCCCCCAAACTCCTTCTCTCCCTGTGATCTACTCCAGGAGGAAGGAGTGGTTCAAGAGGCCAGCAGAACCCTCACCAGCTCCTGGCTTCCAGTGCTGACTTCCCAGCCCCCACTTGGGGACAAGAAATGGGGAAAAGAAGGGTCTGCTGTGACCACAGAACTCCTGAAAGCCAAGAAACAGACTCTCACACTTGCTTCCCAAATGTCCTGAGAAGTGGGAACTGTGTTTTATTTTAGCTTTACCTCCCTTCAACTATAAAATGGATATAAATAGTACCTACTCTACAGAATGTTAAGAATCAAAAGGGGAGCACCTGTGGGGCTCAGTCGGTTAAGTGTCTGCCTTCAGCTCAGGTCATGATCCCGGGGTCCTAGGATCAAAGCCCTGCATTGGGCTCCCTGCTTGGCAGGGAGGCCACTTCTCCCTCTCCCTCTGCTTGCCGCTCTCCCTGCTTGTTCTCTCTCTCTAACAAATAAATAAATAAATAAATAAATAAATAAATAAATAAATAAATAAATAAAATCCTAAAAAAAAAAAAAAGAATAGAAAGGAATATAGATAAGATGCTTAGAAACAGTTTTTGGATTCCAAGTTAACATCAACTTTTTAAAAATCTGGCACAGGTGTGATAGACGAGTGGCTTGGGGCCCATTTCACCTCTCAGAATGGGGCTTCCCAAAGGTGGGTTCCTTGTTCTTTACTCTGCTCCTGGGCCCCTCACACTTACAACTCTAGCAGCTGGGAGAGCTACCCGCCCCCCCCCCCCCCAGGTATGTTAAATGTAGAAAATCCTCCATGCACCTTCCCTTTCTAAGGAAGCAGCACTTACTCTTCCAGCAGGCCACCAGCTGAGTGTGTGTGTGTGTGTGTGTGTGTGTGCGCGCACCTGTGCGCATGTACACAGGTTGGGTTTTCAATATGCATCTTTATTAATTTCATCCTGAGTGTGCACATGAGCTATTCTATAGCAGAGATAGATTTCCTATCAATTACCTGACAGTAAATGAAAAGTGCATTTGTGTCCCCTCCTTCTTGGCCCCAGACTTCACCCCAAGGTGATGTGATGAAAACCAGATGGAAAAAATCTCCTACATGAGTGGTGGGACACTCCATAGGCAAGGGATGCAAAGCAAGGGATTTTTTCCCACTTATATACCGGAGAGTTAGCCATGCCCCTGCCTTCCAGAAAAGGAAGGGGAGAAAAACTTATTTCTTTGAGAAGGGATGGAAAGGATCATTCTAAAGGATCATTCTGGAAAGGATGGATAGATGATTCTTCTTCTTCTTCTTCTTCTTCTTCTTCTTCTTCTTCTTCTTCTTCCTCTTCTTCTTTGTGTGTATGTGTGTGTCTTCTCTTTTTTATTTTATTTTTTAATTTTATTCATTTACTTGAGAGAGGTGGTTTTACATTTTACTTGAGAGCAAAAGAGAATGAGCATGAGCAGGGAGGAGCACAGGGAGAAGGAGAAGCTGACTCCCCTCCAAGGAGGGAGCCATAGCAGAGAGAGAGAGAGTACACAAGCTAGGGGGAGGGGCAGAGGCAGAAGGAGGCGAGGCAGGCTCCCTGCTCAGGGGAGGGACGCTTGATCCAGGACCCCGAGATCATGACCTGAGCCCAAGGCAGACAGCCAATAACTGAGCCACCCAGAGGCCCCTGTATCTTCTCTTTAAGATTCAGTTTCCTTGGGATCCCTGGGTGGCGCAGCGGTTTGGTGCCTGCCTTTGGCCCAGGGCGTGATCCTGGAGACCCGGGATCGAATCCCACATTGGGCTCCCAGTGCATGGAGCCTGCTTCTCCCTCTGCCTGTGTCTCTGCCTCTCTCTCTCTCTCTCTCTCTGACTATCATAAATAAATTTTAAAAAATAAAAAAAATTAAAAAAAAGATTCAGTTTCCTTGACTGTAAAATGAGCAGGTTAACTCAGATGATCTACTAGTTCTGCAAGTAGGTAAGGGTTTGTATCACCCTAGACCTTTGGAATATACACACCTAGGGAGATGGAGCTCTAGTCTTCTGGCACCTTAGGGGTTTAACCTAGGTACCTGGTCCTCCTGGGGAGATAAGAGAAGTTTTATTATCCTTTCTAAAAATTGTGGAAAAATACACATAACATACAATTTACCATTTTAGTCATTTTAAGTGCACGGTTCAGTTATCCAATACGTGCACATTATTGTGCAACTATTGCCATTATCCACTTCCAGAACTCTTCTTTTCTGGTAGACACGAATCTCTGTGCCCATTAAAAAACTCTCCATTCACTCCTCCCTCAGCCCTTGGCAACCACAATTCTACTTTCTGTCTCTGTGAATTCAACTACTCTCGGTGCCTCACATAAGTGGAATCCTACAGTATATGCCTTTTATTTCACTTAGCATAATTTTCTCAAGGTTTACTCCTAGCGTGTGTCAGAATGTCCTTCCTTTTTAAGGCTGTATCCTACTCCATTGTGTGGATACATCACACTTTGCTTATCTGTTCACCTGTCCATGGGTGCTTGAGTTGCTTCCTCATTTGGCTCTTGTTAATAATGCTGCGATGAACAGGAGTGTACAAATATCTCTTTGAGACTATGTTTTCAATTATTTTGGACATATGCCCACAAGTAGAATCGCTGGATACATCTTATTATCCTTTCGGATAAAAGCAATTATCTGGACAAATGGCTACGGATCTAATTCTCAGGGGTTTGAAGGGCAAAGCACTTCCAGGGAAAGTGAAACAAAAGTTCCCTACCTTTATCTCGTATACACTTGCAAGTGTTGGGAGGGTAGGGCATTTTACAAGAGCACTGAGAAGTTGAAGGAATTGTGTTTCTCCCCAGTCCACACGCTGGTCACAGGTGGGCAGACAACAGAGCATCACTGGCAAGCAATGAAGGCAGTCACCTCAGAGGAAGCAGTTTCATCTCTCTCCCCATGTGCTGCAGAGCTGGCCACTCTGGCCACAGACTCTTCTTCTGTCACGGACGATCCTGAGACCGGGGGAGTCAGCTTAGGCTCTACTGAGCTGGTTTCAAGCCCCATCATTCCCTTGACAGATACCATGGAGCAAAATTCTACCAATGTGGCCCCAAACCCTCAGGACAGTCCATCAGACACCAACCCAGCAGCCACCTCACGCTTGCCGTTGCTAATTCAGGGCTTACAGATGGATTTAGAGAGTAGTTATAAACCCCAGCATTTCATTCTCCTTTTGAAGAAGTGATCTGAAGCTTTTCTCAGATTTTCAAAAGTATCTCTGACCCAAAAGAGGTGAAATCCACTCTCATAAAAGGGTGACAATGAAAATAAAAAACAAAAAGCTTAAAGGCAAGCTGTTAGAAATTTCCAAAAAATTGAACAGTGAGCTCCTTTGGTGTCAGCCCTGTATTCACTACTGTATCTCCAAGCAATTGGTAGGGTGCCTAGCACACAGTTATGTGTCCAATAAAGATATACCAACAAATGAACTAAGAATCTGTCAAAGACAAAGAAAATGCACCTCAATGATGTAATGTAAGTTGATGAGAAAGTTGAATTTAATTTATAGACATCAGGTTTTCACTTAGCTGAGCAAGCACACAGCTGTTATGTTCATGGGTAAACATTACCACTGATTGATTCGTTCGTTCATTCATCCACTTATTTATTCATTGATCAAATATTTATTGAGACTGAGCACCTGCTCTGTGCTAGAACCACATCTACATAAGACTCAGTCTCAGCTCTCAAGCAGCCCCCAGCCCAGTGTGGGAGACAACGGAGAATGAATCCTCACAGCACTGGGTGGTAAAACAATGACTGGGTCCATACAAAAGACTCAAGTGAGGGACCTTTAAGTGGCCCAGCTTGGAGGAGGCTCAGGGAAGGCTTTACCAAGGAAAGAACATTTGAGCCCAGTGCTGAAAGCTGAGAAGCAGGTAGTCAGCGGGTGAGGGAGCCTGTTTTTAGCTTCCATTGCCTGGTGCTGGACACACACAACAGGTGCTCCCTAACTGTGGCTTGTCAAATGAAGAGTGGCCATCTGTAGGAGCAGAATCTATGCTGGGAGCTCCTTAGCTGACAATTCCAGAGCACTAACAATCCAGCCCCCATTATGTTCCGTGAGTCTTCTCAATGTGCCCAGGGAGACTCACTGGTTCACTCACTGCATCTGGAAAGTTTTATTCCAGCCTCCCAACAATTATGCACAATTATGCACTGATATCCCTCCCCAGCCAGACAGTCTCCCGGCTTCTTCACCTGTATAGGCTGGGCCATCCCTCAAGACCACCTTAACCCCCAGAGCTTCCTGCAGTCTGCATCTCCAAGGTCGGTCACCTTTTTTAAAAAAAATAAATGTGTTTATCTTGTTTTCCCCAACCAGATTGTAAGCCCCTGAAGATAGGGGCAATCTGTTATTATTCTTTATCAGGAGACAATGTGGTAGAAAGCAATGATTCTCAAATGTTGCATACATCAGAATCACGTAGAAGACTGGCTAAAATAGATTTCTAAACTCTACTTCCAGAATTTCAGATTTAGTAGATTTCTTTCTAACAAATTCCCAGGTGATGCTACTGGTCCGGGGACCATACTTTGAAAACCTTTGGTATGGGAACACACAAATTCAAGACCCAACTGAACCTGAATTTCGATCTAGGCTACACATCTCCCTGGCTGTGTGACCCAGGGCAAGTCCCTTAGCCTCTCTGAGCCTCAATTCCCCAAGGACACAGTAATACTCACTTTGCAGAGTTACAAGGGAACCCAGGGGGCACCCAATAGATATCTAATAAATGTCTATTAATTTATTGGTTAATTGCCTCAGTTACTTGGGAAAGACCCAAGCATCCATTTTTCAGCCAGGTTATTTCTCCAAATTAGGGGAGCAAGCAACATTCTCCTCCTCAACCCTCTCCCATCAGGGGACTGACCAGCAGAAAAATTTGATTTGATTTCTCCAGCTCCAATGGAAAAGGTGATGCTTCTCTCCAAACCACCGGGCTCAGTTTTTTTAAACAAAACCTCTCCAGGCTCTATCTATCCTTTGCCCAAGCCCCAGATCACTTACATCATTAGATGACTATCTTCTCAAGGGCACACTTGGCTATCCAAAAAGCTTAAAATTAAATATATTCACCAGTTTGAATTTTTAATGTGCTCATTTTAGCTAAAAATAGATTTTGACTACGTGGAGGCATGAGAGGAGTACTTCAGCAATGTTTCCTTCAAGCAGGTAAATGTTAGCTGGTGGCTGTGAGTCTGTCTGTCTCACCCCCAACTCTTGGCCAGGTCATTCACTGCCCAAGCACCAGAGAGAAGGGTCTTTCCTCCTCCCTGATGGAATCACAGTGGCAAGCATACCCCACACAACTTCCGTTTGTGTGCTGCATCTCACCTGTGCACAAGGAAGTCAGCCATATGCATTAAATACAGGCACATGCTCAAGTGGCCAGGTAGAAATAGGGACTGTGGACTTGCTCTGCAGACACCACTGCCGTAGTCCCCATGCAGCCGCCCTGCACCCCCTTCCAACTAGATCACTTCCGACACCCTTTTATTGCCCTCCTTCTTTTTTTTTTTTAATTTTTATTTATTTATGATAGTCACAGAGAGAGAGAGAGAGAGGCAGAGACATAGGCAGAGGGAGAAGAAGGCTCCATGCACCGGGAGCCTGATGTGGGATTCGATCCCGGGTCTCCAGGATCACGCCCTGGGCCAAAGGCAGGCGCCAAACCGCTGCGCCACCCAGGGATCCCTATTGCCCTCCTTCTTTACCCAACTCCTACTCCCACCTCACCCACTTCCCAGCAGAATGCTCCAAGTAGGAGCTGGGTTCTGCTATCTAATTTGCTGGGGGTCCTTGGGCAAGTGAGTTTCCTCTATTCTCACCTGTGTAATGAGAAAGTGACCACCTGCCTTAAAGAAGATGACAAGCCAGATAATGCAATAAAGAGTTTGGCACTCTGTTCTGGCCCGCTTACATTTTAGGTAGGAACTCAATCCATTATTAAAAATCAGTAAGTGTTGCAGAATTACTTACAGTAGCCAAGGCATGGAAACAACCTAAGTGTCCACCAAAGTATGAATGGATAGAGAAAATGTGTATATACATAATGGTATAACATTTGGGCATAAAAAAGAGGAAATCCTGCCCTTTGTGACAACCTGGATGAAACTTGAGGCCATCATGCTAAATTGTATAAGTCAGAGAAAGACAAGTGCTGTATGATCTCACTTACCTTTGGAATAAAAAAAAAAAGGAACTCATAGAAATAGAGAACACATTGGTGGTCACCAGAGGTAAGAGGTGGGAGGTGAGGGGTGAGGGGAGTGGGCGAAGGTGGTCAAAAGGTACAAACTGCCAGTTATGAGAAAAATTAGTTTGGGGGATGTAATGTATAGCACAATGACTGTAGTTAACAGTACTGTGTCGTATATTTGAAAGTTGCTGGGAGAGTAGGTCCTAAAATTCTCATCACAAGGGAAAAAATTATAAGTATATGAGGTAATGGATATTAATTGAACTTACTAAGGTAATCATTTATATATATATGCCTATATATATACACACACACCTATACCTATATATACACAATACTTATATACATATAACTTATATATACACACAATCAACATATATATATAATCCTGCACTTTGTGACTATATATATATATACACACACATAACCATTATATACTATATATAATCATTATGTTGCAAATTAAATGTATATAATATTGTGTCAATTATACCTCAATAAAACCGGGTTGGGGGAAAAAAAAAAACGGGTTGGGGAAGGCAGGGGTCAGAAATCAGTGTCTTGGGATTTGGAGCAAGAAGACCTCAGCTGATCTGAAGATGGAAGAACTTGACATGAGGTCTAGTGTGTGCCAGACTTTCTTAGACACATGACCCATGAGGAAGGGATTATCCTTCCTCATTTGTAGTTGAGGATCAGAGAGGCTGACTTGCCTCAGCTCAAGCCTGGTCAGGAGTAGATCTGGGCCCTGAACTTCCCCAGCAGAGTCTGGGTCCAGAAGCCTCTGCTCAGGGGGCAGGAGCTGAGATCCCTCTGGCGGGAGGGGAGGAAGCTGCGCCAGTTTGTCCAGCAGCACTCACCTCACCTGGCCTCAGCCCCAGCTCTGGCAGGGCCTCCAGGCCCAGGCAGCTGAGGCCTGCTGTGCCTGCTAGAGGCACCTGTCAGGGGCCAGGCTGTGCCAGAAAGAAGCGTTGTTTCTGGCTGAGCCCAGATGGCAGTTCTGGGGCAGTGTGGCCTCTGGTGGGGGCAGGGGCAAGCCAGCACACCTCATGGGATCCCTATGCAGCTCAAATGAAGTCAGTCCCATTTGTCACCAATGGAAGTTGTCTCCAAAGCAAATCACTGCAGGGTCATTTGCATGCCCACTTTACCTACCGAAAGAGGCCCCAGTCCGTGGAGTCCCTGGCACTCGAGTCCTCCCGTTCGATGCCAGTGATGGATGCGATGACTGAGCAGTTCCTTGGGTCTCTAATATACAGAAAAGGCAAAATGTGCAGATGGGCAGGGTTCCCCAAAGGTCTGTTCTTTGGGGCCTGCACTCCCTCCTCAGGAGATAAAATCTCAGGTACAGAAGAATCCTCAGCAACCCCAGCATCCCTTTGGAAAGTGGTTAGCAGCACAGTCTCTGAAGCCAAGCATAACTAGACTTAACTCCTATCTTTACCAATTCCCATCTGTGTGATCTTGGGAAAAGATCCTGTGAGCCTCAGTTTTCTCTGCTAATAGTAACCACTAGGCAATTACTCTGATTTAAAACAGGTAAATTGTGTGGCACATACTAAGCACACTCAACAAATGTTGGTGAAACAAAAGGGGGACTATCTTATTCTCTTTCCTTATCCTCCCCTACCCCACTCGATCTGTCCAGAAAGACATCAGGTTTGAGAATGGTCAGCAGCTTGGGAAGAGAAATGCTTCAGAAGCCCTAAGTGGGTATGCAAGCTGGAAGCAAATGCTGTATTGCTCTGGAAAAAATGAGGAGCATGTTTTTTGGAAAAGCTGTGCAGAAGAACAGAAGAGGAGACATAAGATAGACACAAGGGAGAAGACTTGGGGGGTGGGTAGAGAAATGATGGAATTTTACAAAGTTTCTTCTGTGAGGTATGCAAATCATTCTTTCCATCTCCCCATGGAAGGTCCAGTAAAGCCTCCTCTTCTACTCCATGCAATGAGGAGCTGGGTCTTTTGGGGGATGCAGTGAGAGAATGAGTTTGACTTTAAGGATATAGAGCAACCAGGCCATACACGGATTTGGTCTTCTGAGTTATGTTACTATAGTGAGTGTGACCCAAACTTCAGTGGGCAAGAACAAGAACCTTACCAAATTTCTTTTTCAAGCATCCCCCCACTCCCCGCCACTACACCAGGCAGGCAGAAAATGTTAACATGGGACTTTCTCGAAGTCTCTTTCCCACCTTTCCAGTTATGTGGTGCCAAGAGACTCCGGGAGGCTCCATCCTGTTTCTGCAACAAACACCCAAGCAAGTATGGCTGAGCTCCCCTGCCTCCTTTAGGCTGCTGGCCCTGCCCTGGGGCAAGGGAACCCTTCTTCAAAATCATCGTGGTATGGATTTTCTAGCAGGGTCTATAGGCTTTGCCTTGCTGGGTAGCTTCTGCTCCTCCTCCTCCCACCCCGATGGAGATGAAAGGGGACATGACTTTTCCCTCCCAGATTCTGGCCATGACAGTTTGTCTATAATTCGATTCTCTCTTTTAGTGATTTTTACCGGCTTCTAAGTTCCCCTGTAGACACAGGCTTTGACACACCTATTGTCTGCTTTCCACTTGGCCCCAGTTTCACAGTCACTTGCCTGGAGTGGGGAGGGTGGGGGCTGGTGGAGAAGACATCTTCTCTGGTCTGTACAGAGACACCTACTTTATTCTCCATACTCGCTGCATAGTATATGGATGATTCCATAATTTTTGTTTGTGTTTGTTTTTAATCAGCTCACGGTTGATTGGGGCTATTGAAAAGATTAATTTCTTGAAATATCACCTCACTCTATTGCATCACCATTATCATCCTGATGACCCCACCTGCCATGGCCACTGACACACTTGATTAGATAAAGACAGGGCACTGGAGCGTCTGGGTGGCTCGGTCAGTTAACTGTGCGACATTTGATTTGGGCTCAGGTCACCATCTCAGGGTCCTGGGATCAAGCTCCCCCTCAGGCTCCATTGTCAGTGGGGAATCTCTTGTGTGTGTGTGTGTCAAATAAATAAGTAAATAAATCTTAAAAAAAAAAAAAAAAAAAACAGGACAGGGCACTATAGCCTGAATAACATTGGGGTTGGAAGGTACTTTTTTGGAAGGTTCTCGCCAAGGCTTTTCCTGAACAAAGGAGGGGAGGGGCCCTGCCTGCGGCCACACCCACCCAATAGATGCGCGGGCGCAAGAATTCAGGTCTCTGAAATCCATCCCAGGTTTCCCATTTTGCCAGGAGAAAGGCTGGGCGTCCTCGAAGGGGAAGACCTGCGCTCAGAGCAGCTCTGTGGGGTCTTTAATATTGAGACTCCTCCTGGAGTCCCCCCGCATCAGAAGCTTGCAGGCTGTTGGAAGTGGGAAAGCATGGACCCAGCGCCTCCCCACAGAGACATGTGTAGCTCTGTGTCTCCTGTTCTAGAAATAAATGGTTTCATGCTACACCGGCTGCTCCACATCTATGCCTTGGACATCTTTTCATGTGTACCGTCTCAGTATTCCACCGTATAAATAATACCATGGGCTTTGCTTGATTTGTTTTAACCAGCCCTCCACTGAGGAACACTCAAATTGTTTCCAAGATTATAATACACGAAGTCCTTCTGGGGCCTCCTAGTAAACTGGACTCCACACTTTCCAAAATAACCCTAGCACCTGCGTGGTGGGCAGTGTGATGAGTGTCCTCTCTATAAAGCTAGGTGCAGGAAGGTGGAATTTGGTCACAGTCACACAGCAGGTTTGTGCTGGAGATGGCAATCGTGATGCCGCATCCAGTCTCCAGAGCTGACACTCTTCGTCTCAGCCCATGATCCCTTAAGTCCTTTACACGTGGCTCCAGCTTGTGTTGAACGTGGCCTTTGGTTTATGTCAAATGGTCCAGAAGAGGAAAGTGTGTGGGTTGTGCCAAGCACTGCATGCCAAATGTCAAGGAAGGGACAGACCACTACATACTATTCATTGACTGAGGGTGTCCCATGTGGGGACCCCCAGAGGATGAAGTAGCCTGGACTATCTTCCTGGTTTACAAAGCTTATTTATACCTGTGATCTCATTTGACTCCTCTGGGGTGTATATTATTATCTTCCTCGTTTAGAAAGGAGGAAATGGATGCACAGAATAGTCACTTGTCCAACATCACACAAGAGCCAGGACTGGGGACTTGTTCTTTAAAAATACATATATTATCACCACTAAAAGGAAAAATAGCATTCCTGAAGGTGTGAAAAACTGAAATTGCAGCTACAAAAATAAAATGGCAGCCTCAGAGAAAGTTTGAAGAAAAAAAACTTGGAACAACAATAAAAACAATTTTTTTTTATCTTGTTAGGTGACCATGGGCACATCATCCCATCTCTGTGAACCATGGTCATCTAGGTCTTACAGAAAGAGAATGGTCGTAATAGTAATAATAACACGGCAACAGTAGCTAACATATACTGCGCTCTGCTCTCATGCAAAAGCCATTTCCATTTCTGAGCTTCCCCTGCAGACTTGCATTCAAACATACATATTTAATATGACTGTACTCGCAGGAAACACACAATTTTGTTTCCTGGTTTTTCACCTGGTATTATCTCATAAGTTTTTCCCACGTGGCTACATGGACCTTTTCAGAGGCTGTATCACCCAAATTAATGAACTGCTGCGGGTGTTGGACAATTGCTGCCACCAAGTTTTCACTATTTTGGTGCATATGGGAGGAAACGTCTTGCAGCTTCAGAGACGTTTCAGAAAGTCAGATTATCTGAGGCCTTTGGACCTCTGCTCTCCCCAGGCTGTTCCCCCAACCCCACCTGCCCTTTGCCAGGGTGCTCGGTTCTGCTCTCACCTCTCCCAGAGCCTGAGGCAGAACTGGGGCCTTGCCTGACAGCATCCTATAGAGTCTAGAGGACTCAAAGCGGCCTCAGAACGGACTCGGAGAAGCCAGAAAAGGGCTGAAAAGAGTTTTCCCTTGGTGGCCCCCAGCCCCTCCTGAGAACATGTGTATTTATTCTCCATATCCCTAACTCAGGGAATTCTTCTAAAACCCAACCTAAAATCCCATTTTTCCTCTTTCTTCTTAGGTCCTAAACTTTTTTTGGCCAAGGAGCTGTGAGAATCTTTCCAAAGGTATGGGAATGCATTACATTGTCTTCATAATTTCACCAGGTCTTTCATCTCCCCAAGCCTGTTGGTATCAGGTTAAGGATACAGCTGAGGGTGACATTCGCTTTCTCCACCCCTCCTGGCGGCCTCCCTTGCTTTCCCTGAATTTAGTTCCTTAAGTGCCTCTTTTTCAGCCTTGGGCGTGGACCCATTCTACACATTCACCTGACAGTCGCTGGAATGTTTTGTTGTTGTTTTAAGATTCCATTTATTTTTTCATGAGAGAGAGAGAGAGAGAGAGGCAGAGACACAGGCAGAGGGAGAAGCAGGGTCCCCGCAGGGTCCCCGTGATGCGGAACTGGATCCCAGGTCCTCGGAATCACCACCTGAGCCAAAGGCAGACGCTCAACCCCTGGGTCACCCAAGCGGTCCCGTCGCTCAAATGTTCTAATGTCTAGATGCGCCCTGTGGGAGACGGGTGGGGCGTGAAGGCGCGGATCCGAGGAGCCGGGTTCAGTTGTGCTTCCCCCGGGCCCCCTCCCCCGGGCTGGCGGTGAGACCTCGGGTCAGCCGAGGGACCCCTCTGAGCCTCAACTGCCTCATCAGAACTGGGAGGAACCATCACCTGCGCTTAGCAGCCGTGTCGGTGTTGAGAGATCCCCTTTGCGAAGGCGCTGGATACGCCGTGAAGCACCTGCGAGCGCCCCGCGCGTGGGGCCACTTTTGGAAAATATGCAAAGTGCTCCCCACCCTAATGATCTCCCCTGCTTCCCCCACGCTCGTGGGGGGACAGACGGCTTGCCCCACCCCGCCCCCGCCGGACCCTCCGATCCCACCGCGGCCCGCGCCAAGCCCAGGGGCGCCCACATCCCAGCCCCGGGCAGCGCCCCTGGGCCCCTCGGACCCCCGCCCCCCGGACTGGAGCGTGCGCACCGGCCAGCCGGCCTCCCCGCGGGGCGCAGCACACGCGCGGGGCATTCCAGGCGGCCCCGGCACCTCCGGGCGCGCGGCGGTCACAGCTGGAACCGGGTCCCCGCGGCCCCCCCCCACCCCCGGGCAGGTAGGGAGCGAGGGCGGGGCGGGGCGGGGCGGGGCGGGGCCGCGGGGGCGGGGCGGGGCCGGCGGGCCGGCGGGAGGGGCTGCGGGCGGGGGGCGGGCGCCCGGAGGCGGCGGCGGAGGCCGGGAGGCGCGCGGAGCCAGCCGAAGCCGAAGCCGAAGCCGGAGCCGCAGCCGCAGCCGCAGCCGCAGCCGCCCCGGGCCGCGCCGCCATGCCCTTGGCCTTCTGCGGCAGCGAGAACCGCTCGGCCGCCTACCGGGTGGACCAGGGCGTCCTCAACAACGGCTGCTTCGTGGACGCGCTCAACGTGGTGCCGCACGTCTTCCTGCTCTTCATCACCTTCCCCATCCTCTTCATCGGTGAGCGCGCCCGGGGCGGCGGAGGGGAGGGCACCGGCGGGGAGGAGGGGGAGAGGAGGGGAGGAGGGGAGGGGAGGGGAGGGGAGGGGAGGAGGGGAGGGGAGGATGGGAGGAGGGGAGGGGAGGGGAGGAGCGCGCCGCTCGGCTCGCGCCCCCCCCCCCAGGCCCGCGCCCGCCGCCCGCTCGGTCCCGGGGTCCCCCGCTGGGTGTGCTAGCCCGCGGTCCCCGCACCTGCCCGTCCCCTCACCTCCCGAGGTGGCCCCCGAATCCGCATCAAATACAGCGGACGCTCCCGGCCCGGGGGACCCCCAAGTTTCCCACCGCGGAGCCAGAGGCAGAGGTTTCTGGGGGCGCTGGAGCGGTCGGAGGGGCTCGGGCCGGCGCCCCGCAGCGCTGTGTAGGGAGCCAGGACACCCCCCCAGGCACCCTTCCTGTGCGCTGAAGCTGGGCCCCGCGGAGTGTGCACCTGCTTCCCGGGGCTGAGCCACGCCTGTGGCCGGTCAGTACCTTCCGACGCCCCAGCGGGTCCGGGCGCCCTGGGCGGGGAGAGGCAGGAGCCAGGGACTTGGGTCCCCTTCCGCTGCTACCCCGCCTGAGGCAGCGTCCCTGCCGGAAAGCCCGCTGCAAAGTTGGGCACCGCGGTCAGGACCATCCTAGGCGCCCCTTCACTTGGGAGCCCTTCTTCTCTCTTTCAGACCTTGAATTTCCCAGGCTAGCTAGAGCTCTGTCAATTCATATGGTGTGCCCCGCCTCTGTAAAACTTGTTAATTCACGCTAATTAAGATTTTTTTTTAAAAAAAGCAAATTTTAAAATTCATATACAGCTTTTGGGAAGAAAGGAAAAATTGTCCCAGAATTTAAAAGGGAAGGATGAGAGAGGCGGAGATGCTACTAATTATTGACAAAGACAATCAGATATAGGGAGGGAGCATGTGTAACTTATGCTTATATGTGTATCCAAAATTGTACCAGCATTTACACTTCCATTCTCAAACAAATGGTTTATTTACATGATCATTTGTCATATAAGAGGTCAGCATATAAAATGAGTACTTGCACAGGTGGCCCTGCATGGTTCTAGGCTTCATGCTTGGACATTTAGGTCACATGTACCAGATTCAGGCACTCTCATGCACAGGTGTACAAATGGGTACACTCCCCACTGTGGACCCATACCTAAGCACCCTGCTGGGGTTCATGCACCCCTCCCTGGTGACCCAGGCTTCCCACCTCTTCCTGCCTCTACTTGCAGGATGGGGCAGTCAAAGCTCCAAGGTACACATCCACCATAGCACATGGCTCCACTTCCCTGGGCACAACCTGCGCTGGATCCTGACCTTCATGCTGCTCTTTGTCCTGGTGTGTGAAATCGCGGAGGGCATCCTGTCCGATGGGTGAGTGTCTCAGGAGAGTGGATGGGTCCCAGGGTGCTTCCTGCAAGCTAAAGGAAACCCCAGCTCACCTGCGTTCCACGAGGCAGTAACACCTGCTGATAAATCCAGTAACTGTTTACCTAACATCTCCCATGTGTCAAGCTCTCTGTGCCAGATACTGGATACAAGTGAGACCCAGGCCATGGCCTCAGTGTTGCAGGGTAGAGGGAATATGGATCTGCATGCCAAGACCCCGTGAAACAATCCTAGAGCATTATATAATGCCCCAACTCCATGGGACGTCTGGGTGGCTCAGTGGTTGAGTGTCTACCTTTGGCTCAGAGCCTGATCCCAGGGTGCTGGGATCAAGTTCTATATCAGACTCTCACAAGGAGCCTACTTCTCCTTCTGCCTATGTCCCTGACTCTCTGTGTCTCTCATGAATAAATAAATAAAATCTTAAAAAAAAAAAAAAAAAAAGATTGTCCCAACCCCTGGAGTTACCATCTTGGGAAGAATAAAAATCACTCTTGCTTAAGACCTTTCCTTGCTTCCCAATGTTTCAGGGTCCCAGGTGCTCAGCCTGACATCTGGGGTCCTCACAGCCAGCACCCCTCACTGTCTAGCCTCAGTCCCAAGGCCTCCCCTCCCCTACCTGTCCTCTGGGCCTCCCAGCACACTCCTCACACCGCTGCTACAACACAGATCATACTGTGTTTAGTTTATGTCTAGTTGCAAAACTGTCTCCCCCTGGGTAAGAAAGGCCTCAGAGTTGGATTTTATTCATCTTTGTAATAAGAGCACAAGGCAGGTGACAAAGCTCCATGGACACTTTTTGGCTCTGAAAGAGATTAAACAAAATAGTTGTAAGAGTGAGACCTCTGGGAGGAGAGAGGAAGGCAGGGCGGGCCAAGCTTCATGGTTGAGGGGACTTCTGAGCTGAGTCTGGAAGAGTGACAAGGGTTCTGACAGCAGAGGAGTTTGGAGAGGGAGGGCCAGGGAGGCAGGGGGAGGAGAAGTAAAGGCATGGGAAGGAAAGCAGGTTGGGGCGGGAGCAAGTGCTTGGAGGCTGAAGCATGAAGCACTTGCAGGGAAGCGCTGGGGGTGGGGGCTTGGAGATGGTATTGGGAGCATCTCTAGGAGGGCTTCGGATGCCAGGCTGTGTCTGGGTTGGATTTTGTCAGCAGTTTGGAACAGAAGAGACGCGTGGTCGGCTCAGTACTAGGCAGTGTCCAGGGCAGGCTGGAGGCAGCAAGAGGATGGAGGTAGAGCACCTAGGAGGTGATTGCCGTAGGCTAGATGAGAGGTAAGTGCAGCCAGGAGTGGTGTGTCAGCAGTGGGGGTGCGGAGGAGGAGGAGGAGATGAAGCCACCATCTCGCAGAAGAAGGCTCCGTGACTGCCCGGGTAAGGGGGTGGTGGAGGGTGGTATTTTGGCTAAAATATCAGAGGTCCAACCACTCTGAGCTGGACAGCAGGGGGATGGGGTCCCCACACGCTACCTCACCCTCCCACCCCCAATGTCCCTGCATGCTGACTCCAGCAGTAATCTCTGCGACAACTGCTTGCCTTGGGGCTCCTCCTGGTTATCCAAGTCCCCCAGACCAGCAAGAACACCAGAAGGCATGCTGCCACATAAGTAGCAGGTGACAAATCTACCTCCCACCCCCCACCCCCATCTAGACGCCCCTTCCTAAGCAGCACAAATGCTCCAAAGGGGAAAAATGCCCGTGAGTCCTCGGGCCAGAAATTCTCATTGGGTTATAACTAGTGAGGTGGCAGAGAGGAAAACACCCTGCCTGTGGAGAAAGTAGACTGGGCTCATCTGCTGGCACTTCTACGTACCAGCCAGAGGACTTTGGGGCAGCCACTCAGCCTTTCTGGGTCTTTCTTTCTCTACCTGTGAAATGATCATCATAATCCCTGCCTTGCCCGCTTCACAGGGCCATGGAGGATGAAATTAGAGCACAGATGGAATGCAGAAATGGAATGGCCAGAGCTCTGGGCAGATAGACAGGACATTCCCAGAATGTGGGAGACTGGAATGAATCAGGTCAGGAACTCCCTCCTGCCTGCTGTCAGCAGTCCCTCCTGTGTGGGGCTGCATCTGTATCCCTTATCTCCCCCAGCAGTGCAAACTGCCATTTCCTCCCCAGCGAGCAGGTTGGCTGTTGAACTGGACACTTGACACCTGGTCTTTATTGGCCTCCATCTGTGTGCCCATGCCCCTGGGCAGGCAACCATGAAGAAGGGAGCAGACAGGAAGAGAAGCCACAGATCCTGCCCTGGGGCACCCCCTGTGCCCTGTGGCCTGGGTTTACAGACCCACCTGGAAGTCTAGGCGCAGGAGGCCATGGGGGCTAGTTACAGCAGTGGTCTTCAAACTCTAGCTAAGTTTAGGGTAAGCCCCATTTAGCGATTAAGTAAGGCATCTTAACATTTGTAGGGCTTCCTGTCTTCCTTTGGGTATTATTTTTGTGTGATGCTCCGAATTTAGAACAACCAAAGCAGTGCAAGTTAGAGAGGAAACACTTTTTTTAGCAATATAACTAGAATGTTTTCCTAGATCATCATACACTGGAAAAAACCCATACATAAGACTTTTACCTAATTTCTAACCTAATTTAGTGTGTATTATTCAGCAAAGCAGCCCAAGTCTATTTTGTTAAGTCATGTCATGAAATATTTATTTCAACTATGGGTATTCTTCATCCTATTTAATTATATTAAATATTTATCATTTCTGCCTCCTATTGCAAAAACTGAATTTATTCAAACTTACATCTAATATTTAAGATGTCACTTAAAAATCTGTGAGGCAATAATATAGTTTCTCAGAGACTTATTCCAAGAGATACAAAGGCAGGAGTTTTGAAGACCCCTGCACAGGGTGTTGGCTCTCCCAGTGACCCCACTAGTCACTGATGGCCTTGTGCATCCTGTATAAGTCTTTTGCTGAGAATGCCCACCAAGGCTTAAGGAATATCAACATTTATGGCCTCATTTAACAAGATATTTAGAGATCGCCTCTCTAGTCAGTTTGGTGTCTTGGTGATGTCGTCAGGGACCCAGCCTCTTGCCATCTTTCTACATCATCCTCTGTGTGTCTGGCCTATCTTTCCCCATGGTCACAAGACGGCTGCCCAGCTCCAGGTATCACTTAGGGAGGAAGGCAAGGGCAAAGGAGACCAGCTCCCACATGCCTCTTCTTTATGCAGGATATCATCCTCTGCAGACTCTCCTTTGCATCTCATTGGTCAGAATTGAGTTTTATGGCCACCCTTAGACCAATCACTGACAAAGGGGTGTGGGATTGCATGGCTGCTTGAACCAATCACCATCTATTCCCTAGGGTTGGACACACTGCTGCTAGAACAAATGTGTGGTTCTTTTAGCAAACCAGGAGGGGAGCCCATAGTGCCTCTACACCTGTACGCTAGTCCTACTGGACTACTTAGGGCCCCCACATGGCTCTCCTCATGTCCTCCCTCCTTCTCTGTTGAACTCTCCATCCTTCAAAATCCAACCTGGAGCCACCTCCTCTGTGAAGTTTTCCTTGGTTGTCTGCTCACTCCTTGTGCTCTCAGCCTTCAGACCATCTCCAATATCACTTCCCTAGACTGCCTGGGTAGACAGCTCTGAGCATGGTTGCCCCCTCCCTATGCTCAGTTTCTTGAGGGCAGGGATGCTTGGCATGCTAGATAGAAGGAGCAGTGCAAGCCAGGGCATCCTTGGGGCAGGAGATTGCAGGGGGCCTTCTGGGAATGGAGGGGGTCCCAAAAGGCTTCAGCAGGAAGAGCAGGTTGGGCAGTGTTGAAAAAGTGGCTTGAGGCCGTCTCACCTGGACCTTTTGGTCCCCGGCTGATCAGTGTGGATTTTGGCTTCTGTAGGAGGGAGCCGTGGAGGGGCACAGTCAGGCCAGTTAAGGTGAGCTTCCTCACCAATCCTGGGAAAGCCTGACGTCAGAGAGAGCTGGGGCTCCCTACAGATCCTGTCACCAGAGCTGAGTGCACCCACCACCTGGGCCTCTGTGAGTTACACTGGGGAGGGGATGAGCTGATATTGGCCTCCATAACCATCTCAAGGGAGGAAACAAAACCGGCGACCTTGGGCTTGTTACTTAGCCTCTCCACGCCTGTGTTTCCTCAACTGTAAAATGAGGAGGCTAAGAGGACCAACTTCATGGGATCTCATGATGATTAAGTGAGTTCATATACATCACGCGCTTAGAACAGTGCCTGGCGCAGGGTAAATGCTCAATAAATATTGACTACAGGGCTGTCATTACACCACCTGGGGCCGGGTGTCAGTGCTGACTTATACTGTTCATGTTAAGTGCAGCTGTCCCTGAGAGAGTTGGGGTGCACAGGCCCCCGTACTGCCCAAGGGACCCCAGGGCAGGAACCCAGCTGTGTTCACTCCCAGGGAAGTGGTTCCAGGCTGGAGGCTCTGCAGCTGTGACTGCTAAGCATGGCTTCCCCATGTCAGGGTCTGTGAGCCTGAACCCAGGGAGAGAAAGCTATGAGTTCCAAAGTGTGGACACTGAGTCCTCATAGCATCACCATGTGGCTTCCTGGACCCCTAACTAATGGACATGTTTGGGGTATGTTTGGGCTGGGCAGAGCTGCCAAGATAAGGAGTGGAGCTGTGCGTATGATCCAGAGGCCCTACTGTGTGCTGAGCCCTAAGCACAGAGCCTGAGCTGCTCTTTTGGGGGATTTGGTACATCTACCTCCAATGTCTCTCTCTTTCTCTCTCTCTCTCCCTCTTCCCCATCTCAGGGTGACTGAATCCCGCCATCTCCACCTGTACATGCCAGCCGGGATGGCGTTCATGGCTGCTGTCACCTCCGTGGTCTACTATCACAACATCGAGACCTCCAACTTCCCCAAGCTGCTGATAGGTATAGGGGGCAGGAGGGGGCAGGAGAGCGATAGTTCCCTTCATCCATGCGTCCAGATAATGTTTACTGAGCACTTACTAGGTGCCCAGCACTGTTCTGGGGAGCTAGAGGTTCAGAAGTGGAGAAGAAAAACCCCCACCTTCTGGTGGGAGGAGACGGGCAAGCAAAGACAGTGAATGAAGACATAGGTAGGAACGATGCTATGAAGAAAATAAAGCCAGGCAAGGGTTTGAGAGTGATGGCCATGTTGCTGTCTATATAGGGTGGTCGGGAAAGATCTCTGATAAGAGTGAGCGTGCACATGCTTCAGGGAAGAATCCTCCATGCTTTGGAACAGCAAGTCCAAAGGCCTGTTGGTAGGAACAAATTTGACAAACCGGCCAGTATGGACAAAGCCAGGAAAGAGGAGGAATGGTAGGAGATGAAGTCAGGGGCCAGGAGAGGAACAGGGCAGATCCCTAGGCTTTGGGTGTGAGCCTCTGGGCAAATGATGGTATTAATAACTGAGCATGGATCAGGGTTTGGGGAGTTGGCGGAGGTGGGGGGAGTGGGCTCGGACATGTTGTGTTTGAGACAACCAACTCAAGTGTCAAATGGGCAGTTAGAGAAACGAGTCGGGCATTCGGGGGAGGTCAGGACTGGAGATATACATTCAGAGGTCATGGGCTTGTAGATGGCATCAAAAGCTTGAGCCTGGCTGAGGTCACCTGGAGAGAGAAGAGACTAGACCCCAGGACTAGAGCCTGTGGTTTGTGAACACTTAGAAAGATTCAAGAAGGGGTGCCTCCTTAGACCTTCTGACACTGTATGGCTGGGGTCCCAGGCGGAAACAACAGCAATGAATGTTGATGTTTATTGGGCATGTACGGCGTGCCAGGCTTGCTAAGCTCCTCACGTGCGTTGTCTCACTTGACCTCCACAATCTCCATATCAGTATCACAGCTATCCCCTTTCTACAGATGTGGACACTAGACTCAGAGAGGTTACAAATAATAACAGCAAACATTCATCTACCGCTTGCCGTGTGTCAACCATGCTCCCCAACATTTCACATATATCAGCTCATTTCATCCTTACAACAGCACTCTGAGGTAGATACCATTATCACTTCCCTTTTACACAACAGGAAATTGAAGCTCAGAGGTTAAGTGACTCACACTAGTCTGCCCGACTAGTCAAGAGGCAGAATCAGGGTTAGATCCCCGGAGTCTGGAACCCAAGCAGGCTCTTAACCGCCTCTGAGACTGTGTGTCTAAGGGTCATCAGACTGCTTGGGCCAAAGGTATCAATCTGGAGGTCTATCTAAGGTCAGGGCTGTACATCTGGCTGAGTGGCTGTGGTCAGACTGTATCATTAAGTCAGGCTATGATTTTTAGGAGTCATAACATCTAATTGACATTTGGAGTCTGGAACGCTCTGTGCTAAGCCAGAGACAACATGGTGTCGTGGGTGGGCAGAGGGTATTTCCCAAGCTAATCGGGACGTCTGTCTTCCTGGGTAAGGGGAGAGCTGGGCTCCATCAGGATCATCCGGGTGACCCCCCCCCCACCTGGGTGACCCTATCAGAGTGTGGCTGGGGGACTAGGGAGCACCAGCTGAGAGAGAGAGAGATGGTAAGTACAGACCTCAGAGAGCCTCCCTCTCCTGAAGCTTCTGAAGCAGCTCCTCTTGTACAGAGAACCCCTTTTTTACCCTCGGGCCTGGCTGCCCAGTGCCCCCTAGAAACATCCTATCTGGGCATATGGCAAGTTCATTTTCTCATTCTCTGGAAAGCACACAATGTTCTTTCTTTAAAGCACAAATTACCCCCCCCCCCCCCCGCCGTAGATAGACCATTCTTTCTCCAGAGAACAAGGACTAACTCCCTCCATTCCCACTTGCTAGAGTTTTGCTCTGCAGCGCCAGAAATTCTAGAACAGGTAAAAGCAGGGAGGTTATACCTCTCTGAGCTCAGGGATTGAGGGCCGTGGGTATTGGGGAAACAGCTGGCCCTCTGAGAAGACTCCCATCTGATCACAGGTCTGGAGTCCTGCAGAAAGGTGAACCCCACTGCGGCTTACTTTGGCCCACAGAATAACCTTGGTCTTGAGGCTCCAGATGAGATCAAGGAAGTGTTCTGTGAAAACATCACGTTCGAGCTGGGAACTGAAGGAGAGGTGGGACCTAACTGAGAGAAGGGAGAGGAGAATGTTGGAGGCAGAAGGAACAGCATGCGCAAAGGCCCTGAGGCAGGAGAAGCATGCTAGGAAATCCAGAAGAAAACCCGTGGCTAGAATGCAGAGAGCAGAAGAGAAATGAACTTTGAAGCCCGGAGTGGCAGCTGGGGACCGTACTAGGTGGGGCCCCCAAGGCCACACCACAAGCATTGATCTTTCTCATGGGCACTGAGGGTTAGAGTGTGTGTATATGTGTGCGTGTAACGTATACATAACATAAAATTTGCCACTTGAACCACTTCTAAATGCACGATTCCATGGCATTGAATACATCCACATTTTTTTGCAACCATCACCACCATCCATCCAAACTACCCATCTCCAAAACTTCGTCTTCCCAGACTGAAACTCTGTGTCCATCAGACAATAACTCCCTGTTCTCCTCTCTCACCTTCACCCCTAAAAACTACCAATCTACCTTCTCTCTCTATGAACTTGACTACTCTCGGGACCTTGTCTAAGCGGAATCATAGGCGAATTTGTCCTTTTGTGACTGGCTCATTTAACTTAATCGAACACCCTCCAGGTTCACCCGTGTTGTAGCATGTGTCAGACTATCCTTTCTTTTTTAAGGCTTAATAACACTCCACTGTATGGAAATGCCACATTTTGCTTATCCAGTCATCCCTCAGGGGCCCTTTGAGGTCTTGCACTTTTTGGCTCTTGTAAATAATGCTGTTAGGAGCATGGGTGCCTGAGATCATCTTTGATCAGATTATTGCTTCACAGAGGCTAGACTAGAGATGGGCAAGTGAGCGAAGCATGAGAAGGCTCTAAAGGGAGAGCAGGGGAGATGTGAGGGCAGCCCCCGGGGGTTATGATGGTGACCCAGCTCGCCCAGATACTTAGGAGGTAAAGGAGATAGAACGTGGTAATAGGTAGGGTGTGGAGAAGGGGAGGGAAGACACAGGGGTAAGGAGCATTCAGAGCCTGAAACTCGCCAGCAGCCCTCATGTCATACCCCGTCCTTTCTGCTTTCCTCTCGGTCAAGCTCTAAGCTTTGGCTGAGGGCTGCTGTGTCTAGCACAGGGGAAGGGACCCTCGGGCTTAGTCCTGGGCCCACCACTAAGTCCCTGTGTGACCTTGGACATGGCACTCAGGCTCTGGGAGCCTCAGTTTCTGCATCTGGACAGAATACAGAATAGTGAGTCCCTGCCTAATCACAGGGTTGTTATGAAGAGCATCAAACCACATCTGTTAAGGCCCCTCTGAGGCATATTTTCAAGACTGGGCCCCTGTAGGGGACCATCACGAGGGGCCAAAGAGGTTCTGATGCTTGGTTTCGGTCTGGGGGAGTGTAGGTGTGGAAGCAGGGTGATGGACTCCAGCTGTGGGATCCTTGGGACGTGGGAGCCAGACCAAGCTGAGGGGATTATCACCCCAGTTCTGGCCAGAGAGGGGCAATGCACAGAAAGCAGACGCTTCTGCCCTCTATCCTAACGCCCTCACCCAGGGACCCGAGATAGATGACATTCATCCCTCCCGGGGCAAGTTCACCATCTTGGCCTCGTTCCCAGCCCACACTTAGGCTGGGCCAGACCCCCGCTTTGGTCTCCAAGAGATGCCCCGGCATTCATGCAACCAGGCCCACGTAGGGATGGAGGGCAGGGGAGGGTGTCTCCTTCTCTGTGCTCTGACAAGAGAAGAGCCCTAGGGGCTGTAGGCTGCCCTTGTGGGCATCTGGCCCTAGGGAGGGAAGGGGAAGGAGCTGCCCACCTAAAGCTTCTCCTAGAGGAGGACTAGTCATTGCTGCTTGATGTTGTTGCTCGCTGATAGTGGTTTATTGGCCGGTGGTAGTGGTGAGAATTTAGAGATTAGAATCTACTGTTAGCTTCTGATGCTTACGGGCCCAGGTCTGAAATCTGGAGATGATAACATGGATTAACAGCTGACGTCCCAAGAGCACCCACTGCGTGCCAGGCCCACCGTGCTAAATTCTTTCCATGCAGTGCTCACAACAACCTTTGAGGAAGTGCTACCATTATCCCCATTTTGTGGGTGAAGAGACTGAGGACTTTACCCCCAGTCACATGGCTGTTGAAGTACAGGATCTGAGCCCAGGGATATCCGGCTGCCGGGCCCTGCCCTAACCACCGTGCACACTGCCTCACAGAACTGTCACTTACTTGTTCAGATCCCCAGCCCCCCAGGCTCCGTGAGGGCCGTGCTGCTGCACGCTCTGCACTGGCTGCACTCAAGCTCGTGGCGAGCGTAGGCAGGCCACATCCTCCGTGGGACTCCACTTTCCTCATCTGTAAAATGAAAGAGCAGATTGAAGAACATTTAAGACCTCCCCAGCTCGGGCACGCCTGGGTGGCTCAGCGGGTGAAGCACCTGCCTTCAGTTCAGGTCATGATCCCAGGGTCTTGGGATCGAGTCCCACATCGGGCTCCCTGCTCAGCGGGGAGTCTGCTTCTGCTTCTCCCTCTGCCCCTCCCCTCTGCTCATCCTTGCTCTCACTCTCACCCTCTCTCTCTCACACATAAATAAATAAAATATTTTTTTTAATCTTTTTTTTTTTAAATAGATCTTTCCAGCTTGGAAATCCCACGAGGAAACCATTGTAGGATAGAGCCTCCCAGCATGGGCTCCAGTTCTGCCACCTGACTTGATCAGTTAGTTACCTGGGCCTGGCTTCCTTCGTCCTGGGGTGGTGGCAGTTCCTCCCTCACAAGGGTGATTGTAGGGAATAAGGGGAGATAATACTCAGAGCGCTCACTCGGCACAGTGCCTACAACTTCGTTAAACTTAAAAAATAATATATTAATTACCATAAAGGAAAACTTGGCTGACCAGCTTGACTTACAAGATCATTAATGTTTTGAACGTACCTACCATGAACGTGTGAATGTATGCACACCCCCTCAACATGACACACTTACAGATTCACACACACAGCCCTTTGCTCAGAAACGGGCATCCATACCCATGACGTTGGTGTATTCACTCACACACCTCCTCCTGCCTGCTTCTTTTCTCTCCTTCTCTCTCACACTCTCACACACACGTGAGTGCATATGTGCACCACACACACACACACACACATACACATACACACACATCCTTTCGCCTGCAGCCCTGCTAGTCTACTGGACCCTGGCTTTCATCACCAAGACCATCAAGTTCGTCAAGTTCTATGACCACTCCATCAGCTTCTCACAGCTGCGCTTCTGCCTCACGGGGCTGCTGGTGATTCTCTACGGGATGCTGCTCCTGGTGGAGGTCAATGTCATCATGGTGAGGGTAAGCAGGCCACTCCCGGGCCACCCCAGCACTCCCCTCAGGAGACACCTGGGCCGGGGTGGGTCTCCTCCTGATCAATGTCCTGCCCCTGGGTGTGGGCCCCCACCTAGCTGCTTACACAAGCCCTGGAAGGAGGCAGCCTCTTTTAGCGGCCCCCAAAGGGGAGAGGTTTGAGAGGAACGTTCCATCTGGCCCAGCTGCCCTCTACCTCACGCTCCCAGAGGGAATGGAAGTGATAGGATGCATTAGCCAAGGTTGAAGGATTCTGGGTATAAAACCATAGAGAGGGAAAAGAGCTTGGAGTACTGGCTTCTCTGAGCTCTGTTGCTGCTGTTATTTGGGGGGAGAAGAGTTATTTTAATGTGTTCATATGGTTACACATATACCAGAATGACTAAACGTGGATGCATACATGGCTTTTGTCTTGTTTCATTATCATTTTTGCTTACTCCTTTCCCCTCTCTCCTCTCTCCCTACCCTATATTCCTCGGGCCTTTCCCTTCCCTGGGTAACCCAGATTAACAGCCTCATATGTGTCCTTCCACTCTTGGTTTTTATTACTATACCATCTACTTGTATCTATTTAGGGTGCTTTTTTCTCAACACCTATGAGAGTAAAGATTTTTCCTCTCAATATTCATTTTATAAAAATAGGATCATATTATACACAGTTTTGTAGGTCTTGCTTTTCTCACCCAACAGATATCTCTTAGGACTCCCTCTAAGTCTGGTATGGCTAATTTAGTTTTCTTAATGGCTGCATAGTATTCCATCATGTGGATGAGCAATAATTTATTCAAACATTACCCAGTTGATGGGCATTCACTTCACTGCCAAGTTTCTGCCTTCACAAATAATGGTGTATTAAACAGACTTAATATCTTTATGTATTGCTGCTTTTATTTCTGTGGGAGAGAGTCCAAGGAGTGGAGTTGCTAGTTCAAAGGGTCTGTGTATTTTAAATTTCAATCAGTGTTGCAGATCGCCTTCCAGAAAGAAGCAATATAATCTACCAGCAATGAATATAGAAAACCCTCTCCCTGCCTCCAACGAGCAATGGGGCCAGCACCACTTGGGCGATGAGTGTGAAGTGCTCCTTGAATTTGCATTTCTCTGACATCTCTTTTAGTTGGTGATGTGCAGGGTACAGAGGCCCTACAACATTGTCTGCCTCAACTGACCCTCACAGCCCCCCGCTGGAATGCAAGTAACACCCACCTTTTAGACAAGGAAACATTTTAGAGGAGACCTTGTCTAAAGACACCTTGCTAGTAAGTGGAAGAGACAGGGTTTGAGCTAAGGTTTGCAAGGCTCCATGTTCCAATAACACTACATGAAACATGGTAATGTCCTCAGATCTGTGGTATATGGGATGGTATATGGGAGATTTCTGCTCTTCCCCAATCCAACCTAAACCCAACCCAACCCAGCCAAAGGGATTCAGAGTAAACCTCAATGAAGCATTACATTTTAGGAAGGCCCAGCACTGGTTGCCAAGAGGTGTTGGAGTGATCCTTTTCCTGGGAATAGGCAAGATATGACCCCATATGTTAGAGGTCAAGGATGGGATGTCACAACCCCTGATCTTTTCTGGGGCAAAATGGAGAGGGGTGAGAAGTTGCATTTACCTATCCCCAGTGATCCATGTGTCCCACAGAGATATATCTTCTTCAAGTCACCAAGGGAAGTGAAGCCCCCTGAGGACCTACAGGACTTGGGGGTGCGCTTCCTGCAGCCCTTTGTGAACCTGCTGTCGAAAGGCACCTACTGGTGGATGAATGCTTTCATCAAGACTGCTCACAAGAAGCCCATTGATCTCCGAGCCATTGGGAAGCTACCCATTGCCATGAGGGCTCTCACCAACTACCAGCGGCTCTGTGAGGCCTTCGACACCCAAGCGGTCAGTGGGGGCCCTGCCACACCATCCACTCCCCTCCCTTCAGTTTAGAGTCTCAGACGGGGACCTCCTCAAACCCCTGGTAGGGCCCACTGAGGGGAAGAGGCTTGCCCTAGGTCACACAGTGAACTGGAGGCAAGTCCAGAAGTAAAGATTCACAGGACAGTCACAGCTAGAATAGCCCTTACGGTTTAGGTCATCTAACACACTCATCGTCTGGATGGGGAAACTGAGACCCTGAGAAAGGAAGTGACTCCCCTGAATTCCCTCATGTCCTAGGTTCTTCCTTCTAGAGTTCAGGGACTGTAAAGGTGGGAATATTTTCACCCATTTTAAAGGAGGGATTTAGTGGCCTGATACTTCCAAGAACCCTATAAGCTGAGCCAGGCAGGAGTCTCCCAATATCACGGCCCAGAGAACAGCCGTGACCTGGCCAGAGCGGGGCCACTGGTAGGTGGCAGAAGCAGTCTCCCAACTCCCAGGCCTGTGTTCCTTCACTGCCTCTGCCCTAGAACAGCAGGGAGACGCTGAAGCAGATGCAATGGTGGGTGGTGATGAATGACCTTGACACGTGCCACTTCCTCATTATGGTGCTGTGCTCATCACATAGTCCCTGACCCGCTGTGTGACCTTGGTTGATCACCTGGCCTCAGTTTCTCCATCTGGACCATGTTAATAGGGCCTACCTAACTGTGCACTTGGTGATTCAGTGATTTCTTCCTGGAGTTTACCTGTTTGCAGCAAATGTGGCCATTGAGTTTCCCCAGAAAGCAGGAGCCAGGGCCTTCCTGGGAGGGCGGACCCTGCCATCAACAGGCCCTCGGCCCTTCTGACCTGGCCATGGGTTCTCTCTGGGCAGCAGAAGGACTCGCAGAGCACACAGGGGGCCCGGGCCATCTGGCAGGCACTTTGCCATGCCTTCGGGAGACGCCTGGTCCTCAGCAGCACTTTCCGCATCTTGGCCGACCTGCTGGGCTTCGCTGGGCCACTGTGCATCTTCGGGATTGTGGACCACCTTGGGAAGGAGAACCGCGTCTTCCAGCCCAAGGTAGGCACCCCACGGGCAGAACAGAGCACACTTTGGAAGGTTTTCCCTTGTAGATGAGAATGTGCAGAGGCCAATGTGTGTGCGCTTTGGCTGCACTGGGCCAGCTCCCCCGCCACACACAAAGCCCTTGGCAATATCTCCCTCTAGAAGATGCTCTGCATCCAGTTAACAGGAGGCAAGCTGGTGCCCCAGGAAGATTTATGGTGCCCTGCTGTCTTCATCGTGCCATCACTGCCACAACACCCCTCCCCATTCAGAAATTATAGGAAGTGCATATGTTTACCCAGCATCTAGGGCTTCTATGATTTGTTGGATATGTTGGCTTTAGTTTACATCATCCTGATAGACTCTAAATAACTTTTTATGTTCTCTCTTCTTTACTTCTCTATTTTGGCATCCGAGGTTCTACAGGTGCATCTTAGAGGCTGCTGTTGGGGGTGAGGCGTGGAGGGGAACCTCCATGGGTTTCTCCCCCCAAGTCCAGATTTCACTCAAAGCTCCCCCAGATTTATGAATATGTTAGACTTTTCCATTAAAAATTCTTTTACCAAAAGATTCCATGTATTAAAAATACTTGAAACCCATTGGACCACATGATATCAAATGGCCTTTGCAGCTTTAAAGCTGCTACAGACTGAAATTGGTTGGACAAAAGAGGCAGGAAATCTTTCTGGGGGTTTATTTTCCCTGCTTGGGGCAATAGCATCCACTCTGGGGATGGGGGTGGGGTACTTATTCCTTTATCTGCTTCTTCGCTGCCACTTAGGTTTAGATGGTCAAAAATGGAAAATTTTTCACCTCTAACAAGATTCAGAGTTTTATTTTCCCAGCAGGAATATCGTTATAAACTTTTAACCACAAACAGTCCAAAAATGCTGCTGAGAATTGCTAATTAGGGATCTTCGTTAAGATTTTATGACACTCCCTTGTGTAATGCCATTCCTCTCATTGGCTTTAAGATCGCAGAGAGCATTTAATCCTTGGGGGGTTTATATTAATTTTTTCCAGAGATATAATTAATCAGCTGAGCACTTCTGGTCAGCATTACGAGACACTCCAAGTCTGTTTGTCTGCTTTATTCAGCAAACATTTATTGAACCCTACTGTGTGCCAGGCCTGGGTTGAGCTGTGGGAATACCGAGTTATGATGGGGACTGTTAACTATAATAACAACCACACGCTGACCACTTAGCCCATGTCTGGCTGCTAGTGGGAGTTATCCATGCCTCACACAACCTTTTAGAGTAAGTACTTTTTAAGTTTTATTTTATTTTATTTTTTTGGTAATAGCCTTATTGGGATATGATTCACATACCATACAATTTACGAGGTAGGTATTTTATCCCCATTTTACAGGTGAGGGGCTTGAGGCACAGAGAAGCTGAGTAGCTTTCCCCTAGGTTTTCTCAGCTACTTTGTGACAGAGTCAGAATCTGAATCCAAGTCTCTCTCACTCCAGAGCATGGGGCACTTACAACATGATGCTAAATTCACTTACTGTTATCAAGCCATCACCTCTGGCTCCAAGGATTGTGAAATCTAATGGAGAAGAGAAATCTAAATAAAAGATGTTTCTGCTGTGTGTTAAATGCCCCTACAAGGTAGTATATACGGGCAACTATGGGAAGAGAGAGACTAGCTCAACCAGTGGTCATGGACAGCTTCCTAAAGGAACAAGGATTTGCATGGGGCCTTGACGTGCGAGCATGAGTTGGCCAAGCTAAGATGGGGATTTCTAGTTCAACAAGAAGGTGAGGACTCTTCTGTGGCTTATTTAGACCTTGACTGCTTTTAAGGCTTTCTCTGGCTTTTTAAGCCTCTGAACTGTATTTGGCCCAAAAAGAGAAAGGAAAGGGCAGCTTCTCTTGTCTACAAGAGTGTTATCTTCAGTTCTAGTCTGACCATAGATGACTCCAGAATATTCTACATCGATAATCCTACAGCAACAAGAGCCCGCTGTTACCATCAGGTGGGAAGCGATGCTGGCCAGAGCCCTTCTCAGCTTGTTCACACCATTGTCTTCTTCCTGTGTTTCCCAGAACTCTGGTGGGGTTCTCCTACAGAGAGCACCGAGGAGGATGTGCCCAAGAGGTACCAAGAGCAACACTTAGAATTCTAGTTCACCTGAACGTTCTCTTTTCTCTATTTATACACCAACCCTGGGATCTACAGTGCTCTCGTTGGAATGCTCTTGTCCTGGTTCCTTGTCAGGACATAAATCCCTGAGACAGATGGCTCTGCCTCAGTGGCAGCAGGCCTTATCAGATTTCATATTTGTTTCCTGTGGCCCAAATGCAATCAGCAAATTAGAGACATTGAAATGAGAGGTGAAAGTAAATATAAGGCTCCAGTGTCAGCAACAAAGAATGCTCAATCATGTGGTTGCCTGGGATATGGCTTAATTCTCATTTGGGTTTCTGGCTCCAGAAAATGGGGGAAAGGGGTCATTTACTGAGATCATTTAGTCCATCCCTCGCCTCCCAGCAGCTCTCACCTAGAGAGAGGGCCTGTTCTGGTCTCTATGAACCCATGAGGAAGCCCGCCCTCCCCCCCCCACCACCGCCCTCAGCTACATGTTGCAGCAGGAACAACCCTCTCCATGAGAAAGCCTTTCTTTCCGCTCAGCGTCCATCTCTGCTGTCCCAGCCTGCACAGCATTGACTTCATGGTCAGTGGCCGCCCTGTCCTCTCTTCCCTTTCCAGGACACAGTTGGCAAGAATCACCCTGCCCTTGGCGTCCGTGAGGACAAACGTTATTTTTTCTCTAATTCCCTGACTCCTGTCCCCTCTGCCACTCCCTAGGGAAAGCTGGGACCCAGGCTGGGTGCAGCCCATGACTTCTCTCTCTCTCTCCAGCCCCCTCTCCCACCTCACCCCTACCCACAATCTGTCACCTGCTGTGGATGCCACTGATCTGGCTGCAGGGTAAGGGAACTGGATCCATTAAGAACTGCCAGCATCTGAGACCTGCCAGCACTGCTCTAGGCTGTCAGCTGAGCAGAGAAAAAGCAGTCTGACTTTGGTCTGAGGGCCAAAGCTTCCAACAGCCTCTACCCTCAGAGGGGAAACAGGTGTAGGTTTTTAAGTGTGTATGTGTTTGTTTCTGAATGAATTCTCATGGGAACTGTTTATAAATCAGTATGTATGTCCTTTGATTTGTCCTGTGTCTCTTGGTTTATCTTTTTTTTCCATGAGCATCATCTGTGTCTCAATTAGGGTACACGTATCTGTAGCTATCACTGTGGGTGACTGTGTACATTCATATGTGGTTCTGTGGCTCTGTGATGTCAGTGTGTGAGTGGGTCTCTTCATGACAGTGTCCATGCGGCCGCTGTGGCCTGGCATGCCTCCCCTCATCTCACTAGCTTCTCTCAGGCTCCCAAGACTCAGCTCAGATGCCACCTCTTGCAGGAAGACTCCTTCTGGTTGGATTAGATGCCCCTCCTCTGTGCTCCCATAAAATCCCGGGGCTTGCATCATCAAACACCCCTTGTCTCTTTCCTGACTCGACCCCAAGTCCCCTGAGACAGGAAGTACATTGCCTGACCTCCTGGTGCCCCACATCCAGATCCATGCCTGAAATTCAGGGGTCACAGAAGAAATGATTCTTCGGGGAATCATAAAGAAGTCACCATCTACTAAGTGCTTGTGCTTACAAGATATTTTTACCTGCATTGTTACACTGAACTCTTACACCAACTCTCTGGCCTCATTTTTCAGTGAGGAAACTGAGGCTCAGGGAGATCGAGGCACTTACAGTAAGGACACAGTGGCCAATATATAATGAGTCAGGACTCAAACTCAGCTATGGCTAACCTCTAAGTCCAGGCTTTAATGGATGGATGGGGACATTGATCCATGAGTGGTCAAAGATGGTTGTCATTGTTTTTACCCAAGGACTTCTAGGGCTGGGACCTATGGACAGTTGACTTTCTGGCTCCTACCCAAATAAGAAGCAAAAGCCCATGATCCCTGTCCATTAAGCTCAAGAGAATAAGGGAAGGTGGCCTTTCCAGTCATGCCTCTGGCAAGTAGGAGCAATAGAGGTCAGAACTGTAGAGTCAAGAGTGCTAGGTTCTGATGTCCTACCTATACAATGAAACAGTTCAACTGCAAAATGGGGAAATGTATAACTTCTTTAGAAAGCAGATGGGGGAGGAAGGTCATATGCATTGATTAATTTAAAATATGTATTGAGCACTACTGGGGAAGCCCCTGGAAACAAACACAGTTTATCCCCTGAGAGCTTGTGGAAATGTGAGGCTAGGGCATCTGATCTTCCGAAGCATTAAACTTGCACCAGATGTCACGTTGTAGGTCCTTGGCCTTTCTCTCCAGCCTTCAAGGCTTTGGGCAATGTCTTTGCCCTCACACCCATTTAAAGCTTCCCAGGGCCCGCCTTCCTTGGGCAGTATGCCGGGTCTCTTTGACTAGTCTAATACCCACTTCTTAATAAAAACTTGGCTATTCTGGGCTCCATCTCTTTTAAGGTGTCTCTTTGAAGAGAGATCAAATAATGTCCTAATGACATATCTGCAGGGAGATTTTCATTTTAAGATGTCACAAAATTCTTGATCCAAAGAAATACAGTTTCTGACCCAACAGTGAGTGTGCTTCTGAGGGAAGAGGTCAAGGTTTTGCCTTTAAAGCTGCAAGAAAGGAATTGGTTGCTTCATTACAAAAGTATAAATAATGAGTGTATTTAACAAATACCACCCATATTCTAACCAATATATGTGATCAGTTGATTTTTCTAGTGCTCATTCTCTAGCCGTGTGTTTTCTGATCCTTGTGGCTTGTGGCATAGCACATTCCATGCTGCTCAAGAGCTTTTTTTGGGGGGAAAAAAAGAGCTTTTGTGGTGATCAGAGTTCTTGGTGTGTAGTGTTCCCATGAGCATCATAATTTACCCAACTGGGGAAGCCCAGGTGGCTCAGCAGTTTGCACTGCCTTCAGCAGGGTGTGATCCTGGGGACCCGGGATCAAGTCCAGCATCGGGTTCCCTGCATGGAGCCTGCTTCTCCCTCTGCCTGTGTCTCTGCCTCTCTGTCTCTCATGAATAAATAAAATCTTTAAAAAAAATAATTTACCTAACTATTGCCTATGGTTGCGCATTTCCATGGCTTTATGCCTCTCCCCCTGCTGTAACCCAGAGATAGAACACCTTTAGTTCCTGATGTTGAATTATTTCCTTTGGGGTAAGTTCCGGTGATTTGTTTGGTTGCTTTAATGTAATGGACCCCATGCTCCAGAGCTGGGTCTCTGTGGAAGATATAGAACAGAAGAATTCCAAAGTGTGTTCAATAGGACCAGGTTTCCCCAAGCCTGCATGCCTTCGTCTTTGACCCAGAACCAACCGCGTGGCCATGTTTCTGACCCCACGAGCTTGTAGCTGACGATAGAAGACTGGAGGTCGAAGCCAGGTAGACTTAGCTAGTGGATCTAGGATAGTGTTTTGGGCATCACGCAGGTTCACGTTCACATGTTTTGCCTTATCAGCATGTGACCTCGAGCCAGTCAGGTAACCGTGCTGAACTCCATTTTCTCATGCATAAAATTAGGCCCAACCAAAAAAATAAAATAAAATAAAATACAAAATTAAAAATTAAAAATTAAAAATTAAATTAGGCCCATAATGGTACTCTTCTCATTGGTGTATCATGAAGATGGAGCTCTGCACCTGATAAATATTGTGCTCTGCCCCTTGCTTCCCTGCCAGGTCAGATCTCAACCCCCACAGCCTAATTTTAAGGTCCATTTCCTGCTTCCAGGACCCTCCCAGGCTTCTCCCTCTGCCTTCCCCTCTGGTACTTTGACCAATGAGGCCGAGTCAGGGGCTTCAGGCCTTGGTAGGGCCTTTCTCTATCAGACCTTAATAGTCTCTCTGTGCCTGCTTCCTGCTGTCCCCAAAGAGAAAAGACTCCTGTCCCACGGAGCCAAGGAGAGATGGTTGTTAAGTTCCATGAAACAGTGAGGGCTGGTTTAGAAGGCCCAGTTGGACCAAGAGGCAAGATCTTTTCTACTGTCAGGAGGCCCTGTATCCAGGATCTAGGAATTTCTGACTCTAGGGAAAAAGACTCCTCTTAGAGTTCTGATCCCTTGGGCCTGATCCTGGCCATAGACATGCCCTCAGGCTCCTTCTCATCACTTTGTTCCCACCACCCTTCACCCTACAGCAGCTCCCACATCCTGCAAATAGCTTTCAGAGTTCAGGGCAGGGTCTAAGGAAGGGGAGAGTGCTGTCTTCATGGAAATACTGATGTGGTTCTGCTGGGGAGCAAAGGACTTAATCAGGATCAAAGTTTTCCTAGGAGCTGTTGATGCTGAATTTGGAAACAGACGTGCTGTTGTTTTCTGGTATCTTTAGCAACAGAGTCAAAATGGTTGGGTTTTTTTTCCCCAGTGCTTATCATCGGAGATCTTGCTGGAGGTGTTGCAAGAGGACCTTCAATTTAACAGGAGGACCCTGGAGCCCACAAGGCTGGGGGGCTTCCGAAATCTTCTCAGTCTATCATAGGTGATGAGTTTCCATCTCACCTGGGAGCACTACAGTTTTCCTACTGGTCTTTCCTCCCCAGAAATTTCTACAAGGCAGGCTGTTGGTGAATGTAGGACAAGACCTTAGCTCATTCTGGGTTTTTCTGTAGCAGAGAACACCCATTGTGGAATCTGTTCAAGCAATTCTGGTTTGGGCTGCTCTGTGATTCACTATATTTGTTTTCGTTCCTTTCAGAGTGAGCTCCCCTGGGTCTGGTGGGGCCTATTTGAGCTGGAAGTAATATTTATGGGCATGAGGTTAGAACTGGACCACACTCGGGATCCCTGGCAGCGGTTTGGCGCCTGCCTTTGGCCCAGGGAGCGATCCTGGAGACCCGGGATCGAATCCCACGTCGGGCTCCCAGTGCATGGAGCCTGCTTCTCCCTCTGCCTGTGTCTCTGCCTCTCTCTCTCTCTCTGTGTGTGTGTGACTATCATAAATAAATAAATAAAAAATATTTTTAAAAAATATATTAAAAAAAAAAAGAACTGGACCACACTCTGTTCCCTTAAGTAGGATGATGAAGAGGGTATAGGCACCCTCCCTGTGGCTAGAAGAATGTTTAGTTGGATTTATCAGCCTTATATTGCCCTTAGACACAGCTGACAGGCTTGGCAAGCATGGAGGGTCCTATAATAATGGCCATCGTGGCACAGTAACAGGTACTGGTGGCGGCTATTTTTCTGGCAATGACAGCCACTTCTGAATTCTCTTTCCGACAGACGCAGTTTCTCGGGGTTTACTTTGTCTCGTCCCAAGAGTTCCTTGCTAATGCCTACGTCCTAGCTGTGCTTCTCTTCCTTGCCCTCCTACTACAAAGGACGTTTCTGCAAGCATCTTACTACGTTGCCATTGAAACTGGAATTAACTTGAGAGGAGCAATACAGGTACTTGGCTAATTATGTTTTCACTTTGCAATAAAAACCACATTATTCATCCTTGTGGATGACTGTAGGAAAAGTCATTATTCGTTCGCAAGAATAAATCTGCTGTGCCTTTATTTTTTTGTTGCCCTTTAGCAGTGCTTTGAAACAATAACTATTGACAAAGCAGCCTAGGAGAGTGGAAAGTGCCTTGGGCTGGACTCGGAGAGTGTAGGAGTTCTAGCCGTTGTTCTGCTTTGCACTAGGTCTGCGATGTCACCTGCTTGGCCTTGAATGGGACAGACATCACTAACGGGTCACCTCACTCTTTCCTGTTGAATGCATGCACATGCAGACTCAGAATCCTTTTCCAGATTCTGTTCCAAGAGCCTGCCACCAGTCTTCTTTGGGAGAAAAAAAAAATGAGTTTGACATACCAGGACTAGATTGCCTCTAGTATCTATCTGAGCTCCTAAATCTTGGGTCATAACAAGGGATACTTACTAGGCCCAGTAAGTCCCTTGGGTCTAGGTCCTTGCTTCTGTTCCTGATAGCTTCCTTCTCAGAGTGGGTTGAAAGGATGATCAAAATCAGGAAGGACTCGGGACACTTTTTTAAGCAAGGTGGTGATAAGAGTTGTCTAAGCCCTAGTGTTTTCTTTAGAATTTTGGTTCTGCTGCTGGGATGAGGAGACCCAGTGTGACAGTGGTTTAAATAGGATAAAAGTTTGTTTTTCACACCGAGTCAGGGCTGGTAGGGCAGCAGCACACTCATCAGAGACCTTGGTTCCTTCTGGAATGCTGCTCTCATGTGACTTTTGTCTTACAGTTTAAAATGACTATTAAAAATAAATAAATAAATAAATAAATAAATAAATAAATAAATAAATAAATAAAATGACTATTGACATTGTCATTGTTGGGCCTACACTTAAAACAGCAAAAGAAGAAAGGTGGGGCAGTAGGAGGGAATGCTGCTTATTTTAAAATCACAGTGCAGAAGTTGCTCATATCCTCTCCCATCCCATTGATGAGAAATTGGCCACAGGCTATACCTAGAGAGGCTAGAAAGTGTGGTCTTTATTCTTGACAACCATATATGTCCCCCTGGAAATTCTTGTGAAAAGGAAAATGGATACTGGGGGGCAACTAGTAGAATATGCTATACCCAGAAATTCCCGTGAAGTCAGTGGAACACTAGGAAGTTGTGACTAAATCCCAAAGCCACCTCATACTTCTGGACAGAAATGTTCCTCAGAATTAACACTGATCAGTCCTCTGGGAACCAGGATCAGAAACTTTACAGAAAAGTGATTGAGAGGAGAAGGTTATGGCGTAGGCTGGGGACCCTCTCAGGGTCCAAACTCCAGTTATCTTAGTATACAGTCCACGTGAATGGTGCCCCCTGCAGTTGTGTAGTGCACAGCCTGTGCAGCTGTACAAGACAATGCTGCCCATCCCCAGTGGTTTTTTTTTACTGAGAAAACAGAGTCGTTTCCTCAGGAATGTCATCATGTGAGAATGATGGAAAGAGCCCAGGAAATCTGAGACCTTTTGAGATTCATAGGGGCTCAAAGCTAGGAGGAACCAGGCTATTCCTCAGTTCAGAAAACCTTTCTGAAAATCCCAGCCTCTACACGGACCCTTCCATTGACGGGCAGGCATATTCTACCATAGATAACAGCGAATTTTGTAGTCAAACAGTTCTATAATTAAATCTTTCTATTTGAAAAAAAAAATCTATTTGTATGTAATAAATTAGACACTGGCCCAGTATTTCCCAATTACTCTAAAAAAGCAAAAAATGGTTGTTAAACGTACTCGTATGTAATTGTTTTAATCAAACGGTCTGAATCCAGGAGAGCTAAATTCAGATGCCATGAAAAGAAAATGCTGGCATTAATTATGGAAACAAGTTAGAAAAACAAATCTTTTTTTCAGAGTTACATTAAAATTATAGATAAGAGTGTATGTCTTCATGAGTTTGAGAATAACCACAGTTCTTGCATGAAAAGTTATTAAGCAAAATTCTTGTAGTAGATATATAATTTTTGACATATGCCAGCTATCAGTTGTGTGTTTCTGTATATCCTGGTCTTTACTGAATAATGCTTTATTTGATAGATTACTCTATGTTCCTACTTCATTACAAACCGGATTTATTATTATCCCCTGAAGACTGATGTCACATAACATGGGCTGTGCATCGATCTGTCAAAAAATGTCATTGCCATTATTTTAAGTGTTACCCATGGTGTATACAAACCCACAGAAAGACGCAGAATGAGTTCATGCTTTGAGCAAACCTGACCTGCAAAAAAGCCTGGGTTTCATGAAAGATGAATTAAGGGAGCTGGGAATCCACCTTACAACGAATGCACACTAGAATTTCATTTAAAAGCAGGCATCCCTAGGGCATTGAAGATGGGAATGCATTTTTCCTTGTTTAAGAGCACACAACCTGAAAATGCCATCTTCCTAGGAGGCATGATCACTGTGCACATAGAGCTTTTGGGTTCAGAGCTCCCTGGGAGCTGTTACCAGGGCTGCTCCCCATCTGCCCTGGAGAGACAGGACAAGACGCTCTGGGTAGCTGGAATCCCAGTGGGGTGGGGCTGATCGACACTTGTGTGTCTCACAGGAGAGCTTCCCAGGCTGACCCCTCATTTTGTTTCAAGGCTCAATTAAGGCAGGACTTGGCCTCTGAGTATACCCCTGCCCCCGGCTGAAGACAGCCGCATTAAAACAGACAGCTGCCCCACTTTATCATTTTTATGGCTCTGAAATGTGTTCTCCATTGGCCTCTGGCAAATCAAGAACACAACTGGATGTGAAGATCTGCTTTTAAGATTTAAGAGCTAATTAAGTCCTGTGCCCCAGGGAGAGGTCTTGCTTTGCTGGGGAAGTCGTTCGCTGGCATGGATTCCTCATTTGAATATTGCCTTTTTTGACCTGCTTGATCTGTAATCAAGGCCCTTTACCTCTCTGAGCCTTAGTTACCTCATCTGTAGGATTGGAACACTAATTTTCTGATTGGCGCCCCCCCCTTATAGAGCTGCTCTGGGGCTCCGTGGAGGATTGTCTGCCTGAGAAGGCACTGGCACATTGTAGACACGTGGCATCTGGGAGAGGGATTAGGATGATGGTGACAAATGTGGAACACTCTTACTCTCATTCCAGACCAAGATTTACAACAAAATCATGCACCTGTCCACCTCCAATCTGTCCATGGGGGAAATGACAGCCGCGCAGATCTGCAACCTGGTTGCCATTGACACCAACCAGCTCATGTGGTTTTTCTTCTTGTGCCCAAACCTCTGGGCTATGCCAGTGCAGGTAAGGGATGCATGTGTGCGGTGGCGGTGGAGGGCACTAAGTTGGAATCTTCTGGTAAATGCCCAGTGACTAGGAGTTCGAGCTCACCATCTTCTACTCCATCTTGGCTTGCACCTTCCACCCCCTTAGAGTCTCCATGGAGCATACTCCTGGCCCCTATACTCTCTCACGCTTGGCAAGTGGTCTAGCCATCGCGCTTATCATTAAAGCTTTAGGAAAGAAGCCAGCCTTAAAAAAAAAAGAATAATCATATGTGGAACTTTTGCAGACATTAAATGTTATGTTGCTGCAAGTACTTAATTACATCAAAAAGTGTTCATGATGTATGTTTAAGCCAAAAGTTACAAAATAGTATATGAGGTGAGCTTCGCACTACATTGGAATGTATCTATATACACATATTTGCACAGATTCATACAGGAAAAGAACTAGAAGTTCACATGGTGGGATTACAGTAATCTTTATTTTCTTTGTGCATTTCTAAATTCTCCAATAAGCCTGTATTATTTTTGAAAATTAAAACCATGATTACTTCTAAAGCTGAACAACCTTTGGAGCTAGCTTTGAAGGAGGTGCATTCTCCCCCAACCATAGTAGGAGAATCCTCAGCACAGCTTACCTGGCCCCTGTTTCTCATCTGGAGTTTCTGCCACGGAGCCTGTATTTCACTCTGGTGCTCAGACCAGACCCGGAAATCCCAGAACGCCTGGAGGCTCCACAGAGGCCACCTAGTATAGAGGATAGTGTCTGGACTTCAGTGAAACAGGTTGATCCAAATACTTAATGTGTCTGAGCCTCAGTTCCCTCATCTCTGAAATACGCCTGATTCCTACCCTCTGGAGTTGCTGTGACAATTCAACTAGATCATGTAAGCAAAGTACCAAGCAGAATGCCTGGCACAGAGTAGTCACTGAGTAAATATCAGATCCCTCGAAATTGCACACTTAGTGAGTAAGGACTTTCCCAGTCCAGAATCCATTGTTTCTTGGGATGCAAACTGCACAAACCTTAATCTCAAGTGATTTTTATTGGTCCTTCTGACCTGTAAAACTTGTATTTGAAAGACATTAAAGGAAAATAGAAGGAGAGGCTTGCACAGGGAGTCAGCTAGGAGTCTTGATGGAGATATAGGAAAGGGAAGGGAATCTGATGGTCCTTTTTATGGGGACAGCCCTATATGGCATCCCCAATTACCACTTACTCATACCTAGACCCCTGTCCACTCCCTTCTCTGCCAAGATGGATCAGAAGCTACAGAAGCTATAGAAGGGCCTGGACAGTTCATCTAATACAGTAACCAGCCTTTGATCCATAAGAACTTTCTGTGGTGTTCCCCTGAACAGTCTCCTTTCAAAGATTTTGTGCACCAAACCTACTGTATTGCTTAATGTTTATGGAGCTTACGTCATTGTGGACAATACTAATACTAACTAATAACCCTTGCTCCGGGGTCTCTCTCTTGTACAGTTAACCCTCTCCACAACGGGACGCGGTAGTTTCATCCCCACTAATCACTTACCTTTGCTGATTTATCATGAAGTCTCATTTGGTTTTCCATTTTTAACTCCTTAAAGGCTATACTTTTGCCCTGAGTACTTTCACCAGCCCTCAAGACGTGGTGTTAACCACCAACGGTTGACAAGTCCCTTCAGCCTAGTCAGGATGCTCTGGGCAGCCTGGCTGGCCACAGGCCATGGGCCTTTGCTAATACTAAAACTAGCCCAGGCGCTCTCTCCTTGATTTGTAATTTTTTTTTTTTTTGATCACATATACTTTTTAAAATAACAGCTTCATTAAGGTACAATTCACCCATTTAAAGTGTATAACTCAGTGGGATTTAGCATATTCGGAGCTGCATAACCGTCATTACAATTTTAGAACATTTCTATCACCCCCGCCCCCCCACCCAGGGAAACTGATACCCATTGGCAGTCACTTGTCATCCCCTCCCCCAGCCCTAGGCAACCTCTGGTCTACACAGACTTTCGAAAATCTAATGAAACCTTCTCAGAAAACAAATGTGCATTCACACATTTGCCTACAATTTTAGGAGCTTTACTGGCCCCCTGAAGCTTATGAACACCATGGTAAGGAACTTGGCAATAGTGGGGACTTCTCTGATTCTTTCTTCATCCCCTGGGCGCTGGAGGCCTGGAGAGGGTGGGCCACACTGTGAACTAGTAGCAACGTTACACCCAGGTGTCTCCTTTCTGTGGTTCCCTAGTGACAGTTCCATGAGGTCTATTTGTTTGTTTTTAAGGAGAGGGTTGCCACCTGGTATTGATCTCTATGTGCCAGGTATCATTCTAGGTGCTTATCACATATATTCATTTAATTTTCAGAGCAGTCTTGCTAAGTGGGCATTAAAATTACCATTTTAAGGATGAAGAAGCTGCAACTCAGAGAGGTTAAGTAGCTTGCCTAAGTTTGCACAGCTAAGTGCTGGGATGCATGCAAACTCAGGCTTGCAGACTCCAGCGACTACCATCTCCCCACTACTATACTACGTCACTTTCCTAACTTGCAAACAGAGGCGAAAATAGCCCTCATATTCTCCACGCTTGCTTCTCATACTCAGAATCCCTGATTTCTGGTATATTCTTCTGAGCGGTCCACTCAGACCCCTGCAGAATAGAGGAATGGACAGAAGAATTTAGGGAGCATCCCAAGGGGTGGGTGGAGGGTGAGAAGGAACCTAGCAGAAACAGCAGCTGTGTCTCCAGGTCCCATTCAGCTGCCGGCGCTTGGAGGCGGTGGGGGTTCAGGCACCCACCCCCAGCAGGTGCCACAGTGGCAACGTGGGGAGTGCCCTGGGAGCTTCCTTGGTGTCTGGCTCCATCCAAGCTGCTGAACGATGCCCTGATTGCCTCCATATGAGGACAGCTAATGAAAAGACAGGATGCCAGGGGTAATTTTGGATAGGGTGATGCGAGCAGAGCCAGGCAGGAGTAGGAGGTTCTTTATTTTCTAACGCGCTCCTCTGCACCCCTGTGTCAGCATTTCACATCAGTGAAACCCTGGGAGGCAGGTGGTGAAGGGGTCACTTACCAGCCCCTAAGATTATGCTAATACAAGAGTCCTTCTGTGATTAATGGAAATTACGAGCCGCCCACCCACTCCTCTGTCCTTGAGGTATTGCAAGGAGCTTAGAGCCAGTTTGGTGTGGGGCTCAGGGAGTACAGGGCCAACCCAGGCAGACGGGTTTCTTTTCCAATTAAGGAAGACAACACATCTGCTCCTCTAGAATAAGCCCTGAATTTAGAGCTATTTGCCTTTGAAGGCAACCTGAGAAGTTGTCATCTTGATGCTTCAGGGGCTGGCAAGAGTAATTTACACTTCTCATAAATATTCAGAATCAGGCAGTCATTTGCATAAAGCTAGGAACAGAATAATTCTCTTTTCAGAGAATACTTGCCAGATTCACTAGAAAATTGAAGACACCAGCCTTCATGGACATATGTATATATGTATTATAGCTGATAAAGTGTACATGCCTCTCTAAGAATTATAAAAACCGCTATTTTGATCCAAAGACCACTCTACAGTATGTCACAAATTTAAGAGATCATTTTCATTTTCTTATATTTAGACAATCATTAGTTTATAGAAGACTATTCGTATTTTATTTTTAAAAAGATGCCAGGAAAAAATTTTTTAAAAAAGATGCCAGGAGCCTAAGAATGAAAAGTGAACTCTCAATCCCTGGACTCGTTTTGTCCGGCACAGATGCAACAGTGCCCCTTTGCTCATATGTCACTTTTTTCCCCACATGAGGGAACTGTCAGCCTTGCAGCCAGCCAGCAGAATAAAAGATGCTATTACACTCATTGTGCAACGTCAGCTCTGAGACTCCCCTCTGGAAGGTAGATTTGGAGAGAGTTAATGGCTCAGCAGGCTGGCAGATAAATACAGTTAGTTATCAGCCCAGAAAGCCACTGCTTGTGTGAGACCCCCATCACATTAATACCTCTTCCCAAAATTGCTTTGTCACACCTCCTCCTCTGGGCCCCAGGGACCACTTGAAAACCTGGGTACAAGGCATTTCCCTCCCTAGGGGACTGAGGAAGGGGGGACTTTGCCAACACCCCCTCCCCCATGGCGGCCACCAAATCAAAGGAAACTCACCCCCATGACCCTCCTTCAGATCATCGTGGGTGTGATTCTCCTCTACTACATCCTCGGAGTCAGTGCCTTAATTGGGGCAGCTGTCATCATCCTACTGGCCCCTGTCCAGTACTTTGTGGCCACCAAGCTCTCCCAGGCCCAGCGGAGCACACTGGTGAGTGAGCATCCTGCATGTGCTCATGCCCCTCTTCCCCATCCTTCCCCCATGCGGCTGTTTGCTCCCTCTCCCTATACATCCTCCCTCTTCCCCCAGGAACCCCCAAACAGCCACACACACGCACATCCACACTATCATTAACCTTAAGCAGATCCCTTCACTGTCCAGGCCTCAGTTTCTTTGTCTGTGAAAGGGACTGAATGGAGAAGGCAAGGGGCACCCCCATGGGCACAGGAGCTGGGCATTGTCTGCCAAGCAGTGAGGGCATCGCTCCGCTCCTTCCTCTTGGGTGGGATGGAGGCAAAGGAAACCCCTTTCTGACTTGACGACCCCTGGCAGGAGTACTCCAACGAGAGGCTGAAGCAGACCAACGAGATGCTTCGAGGCATCAAGCTGCTCAAGCTGTACGCCTGGGAAAACATCTTTTGCACGCGCGTGGAGATGACCCGCAGGAAGGAGATGACCAGCCTCAGAGCCTTTGCTGTGTACACTTCCATTTCCAGTGAGTCTACCCGGCCGGCCCCATGCACGGCTGCTGATACGCTAGGAGAGGGTGTCAGGGCTTGAGGGGGACAGTGAAGGTGCAGAGGCAGGAGGTGTTGGCAGCACCCCATCCAGGGGAGCCTCACACTGTCTCTTGGAGGGAAGCCCCCAGAAGTCACAGTGTCCTCAGTCACTTACCCAGCAAATGCGTGTCGACAGCCTGCTGTGCGCGGGGCCCTGTCCTGGCCCTCAAGACACAGTGATGACAAAGACAAGGGAAGCCTTTTATACACTATTGAACTGATCTGTCATCAGGAGGCGGCAATAAGTGCATGAATAGCACCAGTTTTGAATTCTCCGGGGTGTGGGGACTGCTTTCAGTAAGTCAGATTGAGCTTCCACTCACTGCCCTGGGGCAGCTACAAGGAAGCTTCCATCTAGCTGGGGTGTGAGAAGGAGAAAGCTTCTGAAAAAGCAGAAGTTCAAACCGGAGGTACTCATGAATGTAGGGACTGAATCTGCATTAACCACGTAAGTGGTTAGGAAACCCCAAGCCCAGAAAATAGAGAAGGGGGGGAAGAAAACTCAAACTGGTAAAACTCCTACAGTCCCAGCAGACACACGTATTAGGAGTACTTTCCAGAGAACATGGAGCTCCAACAGCAAACGCTCCTGTCGAACGATGAGCTAATATAGAAACAAAAATCCACCAGAGGAAAATGTAGCACCCCGAGTTGGAGTCAGCAAATGCAAAACAATAGAATTATTCCCTCAATCCCTGGAAATGATAGAATCGTCTGGAAGAGATAATAAAATAAGCACATTCAAAATAATTAAAGAGCTAAAGGAAAGTGTAAAACCCACAAGGTAAAACAGAAAAGTATCAGGGGGCAAAGAGACAAAAGGACTTCTAAAAACTAAAAATGTAGTTTCTAAATTAGCCAGGTCAGGCCAGGGCTCGTGGAGATCAGTGGGCCGACGGAGTCCTGGCCCAAGGTGATCTTACGGTTGGTCTCGTGGTTCCGAGGACCCACCGGGTTGTGCTTCCTGCCCGAGTGCATGGTTGGGATGCAGATTGTTGGCAGCAGGCGGGCCTCACGCTGGTGGGCAGGCCTGTCCAGTTTAAGAGCCAGTGTGGTAGGAAGGGCCCAGGCGAAGCCCCCAGAGAGGGGGAGAAAGAAAACAAACAAAAAGGACACAAAAACAACTCAAGTGTAAAGTGTAAATGAATTCACAGAGCTGGAGGGAACGTTTGTGAGTCAAAAGATAGGTCTGAGGACGTTACATAGAATGTGGCCAGGGGACGAGGGGACCTAAGGAACGTGTGTCCTGCCAGTTGGGAGAACCATTCTCCAGATGTGACCTCCACAGGTCACATCTCCACTCTCCAGGGTGGGGCGTCTCCCTGAGGTCACTCCTGAGGCTTAACAGCACGGCTCACACTAGATCCTCTGGAGACTCGTGCTGTGTTCCACAGACGCCTGGACACCTCCGTGGGGTGAGAACTTAGGACACAAAGGGGCACCGTTTTCAGATGATTTTCTCTGAGTGGGGGAGCATTAACCACACTGGGCTCTGAGGGGAGTGGGAAACTGGGGAGGAAGTTAGGGGAGGTGCCCGCTGCTGACCGCCTCCCCCCAGCTCATGCTGGGAAGAAACGGGGGACAGGGGTCACCAGGGGTGGGCCAGCCAGTGGGAGGTGTACCCGGCTCCCAGATAAGGTCGTGGAGAATGGGACGGCCACTCGGGTCGTCCGTGTGTTCCTGGTGTTCATATTGCCTACAGAGAGGGTCTGGTGGGGCCAGGTGCCGGCATCCAACCCGCAGTTCCTCACAGGGCAGGGCTTGCTCTGAGCACCCCAAGTGTCCCACCTCCCCGTGTCCATCCAGACCATGGTGGTGCAGCACAGTCAGCAGTGGCCAGGCCATCCGCCATCCGTGGCGCCCGTCGTGGCATCTTTCTGCAGAAATTCCCGCTAGGGCCTGCTTTTCTCAGAACAGAGGTGTACACATGGCAGGCAGCCTCGGCCTCCTGGGTTCCTCGGCAGGTTCCTGGGTCTCCCTCGACCCCCCGCCCTGACCATGCGGTGTTCGGGGCCTCTGAGCCCCCTCCGGCTGAACACTCCACAGGAGAGGAGGATTGGAAAGGTGTCTGCAGCCCCAGGCCCTCGTCACCCTCCTCTGGGCCGGCTCTGCTGGCCCCTGGGCCTTCTGGTTGTGTGACAGGAACCCAACCCCACACTGTGTATAACCCAGGGGAGGAGACCTGGCTTCAAGACATCTCATCGGTGGGAGCCACTGCTGAGGTGGAGGAGGGTGCCCCCCGCGGCCAGGTGACTTCCTCTCCCTACATGCCTCTCCCTGGCATGACAGGGTGGGGCAGGGCAGGCTCCCCACTGCTGGGTGGGAGACAGAGAAAGGAAGCATCAAGGAAACTGGGGACCTGGGGCCCCCAAGACCCCTGGCAGCAACGTAGGGGCAGCCTCCGGTCGTCTAGATGGGGGCGGCCCAGCTGCCTTGCTCCTAGAGACGTAAGGCCCGCTTCTCGCATTCCACACTACAAGCTGGGATGTTTGAACGACATTGGGTGACCCCTGGGTCCCGGGCTAGCCCACTGAAGCCTATCTAGTGGGTGTTCTTTGACCCCTGGAGCCTCAGAAGACAAGCCATGCTTTGCAAAGGCCCTGGGGCCAGGAGGACGTGGGGAAAGGCGATGCCATTTGTCTGGGGCTGAGATGACTGCGTTAGGAGTGAGCAGCTCCGGAGCCAAGCAGGGGTCTGCCCAGGGTCCCTCACCCGTCCAGGGCTTGGCGACCTGGAAGGACCAACAGACCAGTCCAGGCTGGCCCCTGGCAGAGGGCAGTGGAGGGAAGGGAAGCACCCTCTGGGCGGGGTGGAAAGTCCGGGCTCTTTGCTCACCGCGTGCCCTTCCTGGGTGGGTCTGTAGTCTGCGTGGGAGGGGAGACAGCGCGGGAGGGGCGCCCCTGGCTTGCAGCTCGAGCTCCATGTGATTCATGGACCTCCTGGGCTTCCCGCCTGCTGCTCCTGTCACCAGGGATCAGGACACAGGCCATTAGGCTTGAGGTAATGGGGCATCGTTCATTCTCTTCCCTGGCGCCAGCCATGGGGTCCTGGCGCCACGGAGGAGCCCCAGAGTCCCTCTTCCTGGGGGGGCCCTGCTCGTGCTGCCTGCTGGGGGCGGGGTTGGGGGGACGGTACCCCTGACACTCTCCCCGCTGCTCTTGCCGTCAGAGCCCGAGCTGGTGCGGGCAGGGCAGGGGGTGACAGGGAAACAGGTGCAGTTTCCCTACCATCAAATCCAGAATCGGAGGAAAAGGGAAGCAGGGCACTCCTGGGGGGTTGAGCGAGCCCAGCCCAGGGGCCCCGCCCTGTACTGAGCACTGCGAGGGCTGCAGGAGACCACGGGGGAGCTCCCCAGTTTCCAGAGCTGCCGTCGGGGAAACACATGGCTGGGCGCGCTGCGCGGTGCGGACCTGCTGGGCGCTGGCTGCTTCGCGGGCCCAAGGGCACCCAGTCCTCACACAGCTTGGGAGCTGTGAGCCCTGCTGCCCCCGGTACTGAGGCTCAGGGAGGTGCAGTGACCATCCCAGGGCCTCAGCCAGTGAATGGCAGAGAACAGAGAAGAAGGAAGCCCATATGGGCTGGGAGTTCCAGGAGCGTCACGCCAGAGGCAGCCTGAGCTGGACCTGGCAGGATGGGCAGGATGTTGGTGAGCAGAAAACGGGGAGAAGCTGGAGGCAAGGGCTGGGGCCGCTCCCCTGGCAAGTCAGTTCAATCCTTATTTCCCTGCAGAAGCAGGTGACTCTAGGTGTCTGAGGTGGGCAAGCTTTGCAGGAGTGACCAAGGGGTCAACCAACAGTCATGCTGCCAGTTCACTTTGTCCTTCGTTCAGCATCCATCCCAGAGCCTTCTCTCTGTGCCAGACTCTGCTGGGGCCTTGTGCATTTAAAAAGAGCCAGGTGGGGGTGGCACAGTTGGTTAAACATCTGCCTTTGGCTCAGGTCATGATCCCAGGGTCCTGGGATCAAGCCTCGTGTCAGGCTCCCTGCTTCTCCCTCTCCCTCTGTCCGTCCCCCTGCTTGTCCACTCTCCCTCTGTCAAATAAATATATAAAATCTAAAAAGAGAGAGAGAGAGAGAGAGCCAAGCACAATCCTCTCCCTCACAGTCTTGAGGGAGACCATGCCGTGAGCAGTGGCAGTGAATGAGGCCAGAGCCAGGGCATCAGTTCCAGGTGTCCTGCTCTCCTTTGTGGTCCTTACCCAACCCTGGCCTCTTTTGTTTCTCTCATCACTTATCTGATAAATATTTACTGAGCACTCATGACATCCCAGGACCTGTGCCAGGCATCAGGGATGTAGAGCTGAGAGGAAATGGTGGTGCCGTCTGTGCTGCTTTTCAACCCAACGAAGACATCTTCCTCTTCTCCCCCTCCACCAGCCCTGCAAGGCTTCATTTACCCCTATTCTGGTCTGGACCCCATGATGAGTCACTTCACTCTTCCCTCATTGATACCCACAACCTCTTGTTCCTGCCCTGCCAATCTTTTGGTCTAAATCAGCCCCACTGCTGAGTTCCTCAGAGTCTAGTAGAGAGGCCAGACTGTGCTGTGAGTGAGAGGAACAGGAAGGGGTATTCCAGGTGCCCTTAGAGTCCTACCTACCCTAGTCTCTAGGGGTCATGGGTGGCAAGGAAACCTTGTCAGAGATGCCCAATGGGTAACGATCGATGAGTCAGATTAAGAGAAGAATGTTCCAGGCATGAAGGCCTAGAGGTGAGAAGGATGGTGGTGTGTTCAAGACTAGAACATAATCTGCTGAGGACAGAGTAACAAGACCAGATGGTGCAGGACCCTGTGTGCTGTGTTCAGACCCCGGCTTTTCTCCCGAGGCAGGAGAGCCACTGAAAGAGTTGAAGGAAAGGACAGGGGTGTCTGGAGTCTCTTCGAGTGTTCCGTGGTCAGGGGTCTTCCTTCTTCCAGCCGGCCTGAACCACGGCCAGGCGGGGCCTCCTTGGAGGGATGTAACTGGCCTTGTATCATATCCTGAAAAACAAAAAAACAAACCCCCAAGCCTAACTGTGTCACAATTGGGGATGTAGGGGTAGGCAGGAGGGTGCTGGTGAACCCCATTCGCAGGCCACCCAGCCCCTCCAGGGCCTGGCTATTCTTGGCAAGTCTTGTCCCTCCCCTCCTCCACGGAGGCCCTGACTCAGAGCAGCCGGTGTCTCAGGACAAGTTGACCTCCAGATCCGGTCCCCCTTCCTCCTCTGTCTTCAACATCTGTTGAACACAGCGTGTTGCCGATGCCTATCCCGGCTCACTCCGCTCAGGCGGAGAGGTGGCTGAGGGAGAGCCAGGGAGGTGCGTCGGTAAAAGGGTCGGTGACAGCGGCCCTCCTGCCACGCTTCCTCCACTGCCAGCAGCCCACCTACCTTTCCCTCCCCTCTGTAGACTTCCGACTGACCATCCACCTGAATGGGAAATAGCCACGTGCATTCAAAATACATTTCCCCCTCTGGCAGGTGCACCTGCAGTTAGGCCCAGCCTGGAGCCTGCAGCTCCTCCCCGGCCCTCCATGGAGACAAAGATCAAGTGAACCAGAGGCACAAATGGCTGGCCGTACCTCCCGGACACACGGCCTCTGAAATATTTATGGATGTGGTGGAAATGGATAGCTCCTGGTATTGCAGTTGCAGGCTGGGGCACCCACAAGGCCAGGAGGGCATTCGTTGAGCAAAGCCAGGGGGGGCGGCTGATCGGAGCCCTGCTTTGGTGTTGGTTGATTTGATATTTGCTTTGTCTGGGGGATGGCAGGGGGTGGTTGTGAAAAGCTGACACAACTGTTCACTACTATACCTCCAAGACCTAGCACAACCCCTGGGGCAGAGAAGATCCTCAACAAATACTTGAAGATACTTGAAAACTATACTTGAAAAAATACTTCGTAAAGGATATTTGGAGAGGCAGCTGTTAAAACAACACATACCTGTATGTCTGTCTACACCATTACAGAGAGACCTTCACTTTCAAAGGTGGCGTGTCAGGCCTGCCTACAGGCAGTTACACTTTGCCATAGTGGAACCACACTTCACTTAGAGCTGTTGCACACTACTTCTTGCTCCCTAGCATTACGATTTAAGCACTCTCACGTTCTTCTCCCTCCATTCTACACCCCGACCCAGAGAAAATCAAAATGCGTCAGCCCATCCCATGCCAAAGTTGGAGGGAAATCAGTGGTTAGTCATATTTCCCACCCCTTTGCCACCTTTAACGTCTTACAGGGCTTCATGGGGTTCAGGAAAACAGAGGCAAGGCCTCAGGTTTTCAACTTGTGACAGCTGGGACGCCTCACTGCCTTCCCCCCACCCTCACAAGCATACAGGACTGTCTGCTGAGCTGAGACCCACCAGAGCCTGTAGCATCCCAGGCTCCCTAGTGTCAGATCCTGCCATCGTCAGTTCCAGCCGTGGCCACCCCAGGGCCCAGGAGGGTGGTCTTCAGAGAGGCCTTGAGGACACACAAGCAGCTGGTGATTCTCCCCACCCCCACCAGCCCTCACCCTGAACAGCACCCAGAGTTCCCTGCACAAAGGCTGTCCTTCCAGGAGACGAGAGGGTAGGGGAAACAGAAGATCTCATTTTCATTCGCTAACGTCTGCATACAACAACAGAACAGAGCAGAAATTAATTATATCATATACATTCTCCACACTGCTGCATCAGCGTCGGAAAACTCCTTTTCAAATTTATTTATACCTTGTCTCATTCCTCAAAGGAGTTTCAGGCAGCTACAAGAATAAGGAATAAAATAGGGAGAAAAAAAAAAAACCACGACCAGAGAAAACATGCAGTAGAACAAAATATCAATTATCACACATTTCTGACTGCAAAATCTCCCCTGGAGTTGATGTACCACATTTACTAAAACAGCCACTTGGCATTGGATGTTGCCAGTTTATTTTGTTTCGGGTGGTTTATTGCTGTGGCTGTGGTTTTGTTTTGCTGTGACAGATAGTACTGCAGCTCACACCATCCTGCTGAGGGCTTTGTGCTTCTCTTGAGCGATCATTCAAGATAAACTCCCAGGAGAGAGATTATAGGATTGGAAGGTCTGAACTTCTGTGTGGCTCTAGCTGACAAAGCACCAGATTGCTTTCTAAGCAGAGTTGTACCAGTTTGCAACCTGACTTCAAGCCGACCCTTGAGCTGGGAGTTGAGCCTCAGATGTGTGGGAGGGGTCTCTGCCTGGGGCAGGGGGCTAGTGGTGGTGCACTTTGGAGGAAGGTGGTGCCTTCTCCTGTTTGGTCATGGATGGGGATGCGCAGGAGAGAAACAGAAGGAGGCTCTTGCCCTGAAGTTGCTGTCTGGAATACCTGGCCCTGGAGGTGATGAGCATGGCTACCCCCGTGTTTACAGCTGCATGGTTGGTGTTGATCAAGGGCCCAGGACTACTGGTATCTCCTCTCCCTCCCTCCCTCTCCTGAGCCCATGATGGCTGTGCTATGTCCTAAGTCCCTGAGCTGGGTCCCTTACACTGTGGGAAAAATGTATAATGTTTGTACTCCCTGCCAGAGACTCTGAGGGAGAGCTGTGGTATTGTGGAAGGTACCTGGAGACCATAGTGCCTTCTCCAGGAAAGGGCAGTTAAAGGTCAGGTATGATATTGGTGTTGATAAAAAGCCTTGTGGTCAGAGAGGTTAGCAGTACCTCCAAGAGCTCCAGCTGGATCTCCTCCAAGACACTGGGAGCTCTCCAATGGCTGAGTCTGCTTTCCTCATCAGATTAGGAATTCCCCAAAAATGGGCCCGAAGTCTTTCCTGTCTGCTAGGGAACCCCCTAGAGGCATGTTCCATGTCTCCCCATCCTAACAGGGGCTTCCTGAGAGCATAGTTCTGTCCCCTTCCTCAGACAAGGACCGCCCCCTCCATGGGCAGACGCTATGTTCTTCCACTCACTAGGGGTCCCATGTCTCCAGAATACACTTGTCCATGTACTAGCTGGTTCAGGACTTTCGGAGTCAGTGGACAGTCGCTTCTTGGAATGGTGTTGACCATCTGTAATTCTTCAGTGTCTCCAGAGACTTCACCATTCATTAGATAGGGGCCATGTGCACAGGCTGATCTGTTGGCATCTGGCTCCCGGCTCCTGGCTCTTGGCTCATTCTGCTTTAATTTGGGTAATTATACAACCAGACTCCTTGCTGGGCTGGGCTGGGCCAGGCCGGGCCGGATGAACCTCCTGGAAGGAAGGAGCGGGAGATGGGAAGGTGGCAGCTAGCATAGTCATCCCTTACTGCAGGAGGGCTGCTCTCTGGAAGTTAAGGCCTGGGGTCGGGGCTCTCTCCGGCATCTCACCCCTTGGGCCAGAGGAGCATGACCCGTGGAGCAGAGCTATGCTAGTAGCCTAGCAGGTGTGATATGCAGGCAGCATCCAGGACTCACAGAGCCTGTTCTCTACATCATCTCCTCTTACTTTGGAGGAAGCCAGAGTGTGCGAACAAGTAAGTACAAATTTACAAAAACCAGGTGAAGAAACCAAGGCCCGGGAAGGGTAAATGACCTGCCCAAGGTCAGGGACTCTACCCTCGTCTGACTTGAAGTCCAGCTCCCTTTGCTCTGAAGAAGGAGGGGACCCCTTCTGTGCAGGTGCAGCAAAGCACCTGCCCCACCTGGGCATGGACTCTAAGCCTTAGAGCCAAGGGAGACCCCCTTTTAAGCTGTTACGAATCCCCAGCCAGCATGAGTGAGTTTGAAATCCTTCCCAGGAGCCTTGAGAGATTAGGACACCCCTAAGCCTCAGAGAGAAGCTGGCTTGAGGGGGTACGGGGACCAGAGGCAGAGGAAGGGGTAGCAACCTGGTGCCCCCAGACACAGACGCTGCTGACCCCTAGTTGGCCAGAGACAGTCCTCTTTCCGCCACTTCTCTCGCTACTGCGCACAGGGCTTCCTTCACACCGGCCACCTGGAGCAGAATAAAAGCATCGAAGCCTTTGTCTGAAGGCTGGGTCTCAGACGTGGGGGCAAGAGTCCTGAGGGAGGCAGGGTCAGGAGCTGGAGGGGCCGCAGAGCTGGAGAAAGGACTGCCTGGGCCGCACGGCCTCCGGGCCGGCCTGGGCAGCTTCACCTTTAGCCATCTCATGCCTCCCACTAAACTCCCCTTGTGCTTCCTCCACAGTTTTCATGAACACGGCCATCCCCATCGCAGCAGTGCTGATCGTAAGTGGACCCCTGCTGCCTCTCCGGTGGGGGCGGGTGGCAGAGTGGCTGTGGCCAGAGGCCACCCCGGGTCTGGCCTTTCTGCACAAGGGGTTCGGATGAGGCGCTCAGCACTGGGCGCCTCATCCAAAAATAGGGCGACAGATTGCAGATCCGTCCCCGACATCAGGTAGGCAGGGGCCTCCGCCTCTGGGCCTGGAAGACCAGTGGCTTAGGTTTTAAAGAAATCTCACTGTCTTTTAAAAAGAGCTGTCAAACTCTTAAATTATAAAAATAAGACACATTTATCGCAGAAGCGTTGGGAAACTCAGAAAAGAAAGGACAAAAAGAATTTAAAACACTCTTGATCCCACTGGCAACGTTGTCAATGTGTTTCTTTCCGGTCTCTTTTTAAGGCACGTAATATGACATCTTTACAAAAATAGGATTGTGCTGTGCATGCTGTTTTGTAACCTGCTTTTTGAAATTTCAGTACGTGGCACAAACAATTCTCCGCGTCATTCAGTAGTACGACGGAGTTTGTCTAATGCGAGTTTGACCCAAGCTGTGTGGGAGTCCAGCAGTGTGGGCCAAGGTGTGCCCCTCCAGAAGGGCCCAGGCCCTCGCCCGCCCAGGGCTCCCACCCGGCTTCTGTGACCGCCACAGTTCTTTAAAAAGATGCATGTGTTTCCCCCCCCGGGGCCGGAGTCTCTGAGCTGTGGCGAGTTCACAGCCTGTCAGGCACACTTGGGAATTCACTTTTGACATGATCTGCTGGGCTGGTTCTGGCCTGGCTCGTTGAGGAACTCTGGGTGACAGAGGCTGCTGAGCCACCCAGGTAGCCAGCCAGGTAGCCAGGGGCGGGCACAGACAGGAGGTGGCTTGGGAATGACCAGGGGTACATTTTCCCCGACTGGGGACTGCTGTCTGAGGGGAGCAGAGCTGACCACCCCGAGGGCTCCTCTGGTCGTTCCTGGCAGGGACGGGGCAGGACAGGGAGCAGCGGCCCCAGCCCTCCAGCTCAGAGTCCTGAACTTGCTGGAGACATTTCGAGGAGATGACTAAAGATGATGAAGGGGTCTCTAAGTGAAAGTTCTCCTTGGGTCCCCTGCTCCAGGCCAGGGGCCGAGGGCTGCCAGTGTGGGAGAGGCCCACGCTCCGCGTCACGCATCTCACATGTGCCTCTGTCCACAGACCTTCGTGGGCCACGTCAGCTTCTTCAAAGAGGCCGACTTCTCACCCTCTGTGGCCTTTGCCTCCCTCTCGCTCTTCCACATCCTGGTCACACCACTGTTCCTGCTGTCCAGCGTGGTCCGGTCTACAGTCAAAGCTCTAGTCAGGTGAGAGGAGGGTTCAGCAAGGACTCTGGACGGGCAGCTCGTGTGGTGGCACCAGAGCTTGCTCCGGTGACCACTACAACTACAGCTGTTCGGTCATAGACATGCTTCCCTGTTGATGTGGGCCTCTCTGAAGGTGGTCCTAGTTGGCCAGAGGGACATAGCCATGTGTGGCTCCCCTCCATGCCATCCCTGAGAAGGAGTCAGGCAACTGGCTTGCATACCTCCAAGGAGAGGGATTCAATGGCACATGCAAGACAACTCTATAAAAAAAGGAAAAAATTCAGTATTGAGTCAAAATGGGTATCTCCTCATAAATCCTACCCATCAGTACTAGTATCACCCTCCAGAGCCACCCAGGGTGGCTCCCACTGTTCCTCCCCACATGGCAGCCCCTCAGACTTCAGAAGGTATCCACTGAATCTTTGTCTTCCTCAGGCTGAACATCCCCTCTTCTTTCCACGGGTCCCAGAGCCTTCCCGACCCTGGTCAGTAAAGCAGCTTCCCCTAAGTGCCTGCATGTCCTGTTCCCCGATAGCCTGCAGCTCTGGGGGGCCCCCACTACTGGGCTCTAGAGCTGGCCACTCTCCCAGAGGCGTCACCCCCTTGGGAATGAAAGCCTGAGGGCAGAGGGCTGAGGTTTCGGCTGGGGAGTTCCATACCTGGAGTGTGACGATCTCCTTGACCCTCTGAAGTAGCTCCTTGGAAGCCAGACCTTGGCCTGCCTCTGGGGAGAGCCGGCTGTGGCATTTCCCTCTGCCAGTGGGACCGCACAGTAACAAATGTGCTCTGTACCCAAGCCTCTTCAACCTTGAGGAAAGTGACACCCCTGTCGCATGAGGCCCTGGCAGGTCCTAGGCAAGCTGGCAAGGAGAAATAATCGTTGGAACAAAGTCCCTGGTGGAAGGAGCAACTCACACGAGGAAGCTCTGGCCAGGGTTCTAGGGTAGGAGGGAGCAGAGCTCCAGCAGGATTGTGGTCAAAGGAGTATATGACTAGGGAGTAGTTCAACCAGGGCTGGGAAACGATGGCTCCCATTTCCAGGCTGGGCTGCGCTGATTCAGTTTAATTGGCCATGGCACCGTGACTTCTAATGACCATCCCTCCTCCCCCACCCCACCCCAGCCCAGGATGTGACTCTGTATAGAAACCGCAGGTTCCAGGATGCTGGCCCAGCTGGAGATCCCTTGTGCTCACCCGGAATCATTTCCATAATCTCACGGTCACCAGGCTATCTGAGTTGGGAATAATGGCAACCTCCCCAGTGGGAAGCGTTTAACACAGTGTTTGGCATGCAGTATGTGCTCAATAATTGTTATTGAGCAATTATTATTGTTAATGACAATAATAATTAATCCAATAATTGGATAATATTGGACATTAATTGGACAATAATCCAAATCCTAACTAACCCTGACACTGACCAACCTTAACTCCAGCAGTAACTGATAAAGCCCAACATCAAAGAACCAACTTTAACATTTACCTAACCCTAAAACTAACCAATCTCACCGTAACCCGGACCCTAACCCAGTCCCGCTGACTGGTCAACTGGAACAAATCCGGAGGACGACTGCCCACCATGGATGCCCTCCAGTCTGGCCCCCTCCAGTGTGGGCTTTGTGGGGACAGCACCACAGGACCCAGAACCTTCTCAGAGCTGCTCTCTCAGGCTGCGCCCTCCTCCCTCTCCCCCTCCCCTCTGCCCCTGGCAAGGGTGAGGGGTGTCTCTGTGCTTCCTCTGCAGCGTGCAGAAGCTGAGCGAGTTCCTGTCCAGTGCAGAGATCCGTGAGGAGCAGTGTGCGCCCCGCGAGCCTGCGCCGCAGGGCCAAGCCAGCAAGTACCAGGCAGTGGTGAGTGCCCGGCTTTCCCCCCTGCCCCTCTCAGTGTTTTTCTCTTGTACCCTGCTGTGTCCTGCCTCAGCCTTTGCTCACAGGAAGGGGGACTCCCTTCCCTGCCCCCATCCCAGCCCTATGGATCCTTACCTCCCCCTGACCATTCCCAGCCCCTTAAGGTCGTGAACCGCAAGCATCCAGCCCGGGAGGACTGTCGGGGCTTCTCGGCCCCGCTGCAGAGGCTGGCCCCCAGTGCAGATGGGGATGCTGACAGCTGCTGTGTCCAGGTGAGTCCGAGACCCTGCACCCCCACACCTGGCTCCCTGGCGCCATTTCCAGGAGGGAGCTCAGCACCAGAGACCTATGTGCTGAGTCCTCTGACCTAGAGGTCACCCTGCCTGCCTGGAGTCCGTGGCAGTCCCCAAACTAGGGACAAGTCTTCCTCTTCCGTTGAATGGGGGAACACGTGATTGTCCTCTTGGAGAGGGTTCCTTGGGCAGGGATCAGCATGAGAAGGCCATGCCCCCACTCCCCTGCCCTAGAAGTGATCCAGGGCCTGAAATCTGTCTTTTGCCTTTCATGGGGGAGGGGAGGCAAGAGACCGGTCACACTGAGAACCCAGCTGCCTCTCTGTTCTCTTCTGGGCGGTGGGGTACCACCAATAAAGATCATTGGAGGCTTCTTCACATGGACCCCTGATGGAATTCCCACACTGTCCAACATCACCATCCGCATCCCCCGAGGTACGGCCGGCTCACCTCTCCAGTCTGGGGGTGCCCCCTCCCCCTGTCCCACTGAGTGAGAGAGAAAAAGAAAAATCAGCACGTATTGAGTACCTGCTCAGTGCTCACCCTTGGTGGATACTCTGGGGTATGAACTCCAGAGAGAGGTGGGCTGCGTCCTCTAGGAGTCCACATGCTAGTGGGAGTGCAGAAGCAAGGACAGGACGAGACAGCGGGACCTTGATGTCCAACCACCTGCCGCAGACATACGGGTGCTTCACAGAAAGAAGAGCAGTCCCGAGTAGCCAGGGAAGGTGCTATGGAAGAGGTGGGGTACCTGAAAATGAGCAGGATCCCTCGGGCCGTGAGGCACAGTGGGCATCCTGGCAGAGGCAATAGTATGAGCAAAGAAAGCATGGAGGTGGGGTGGACATGGGACCCAGAGTGGCCTTTGTTGGGACCATGAGGAGCTGGGCTCACACTAAGGAGCAAGAGAAAGGAGAAGCAAGGACTTAGGAAGGAGTAGAGGATCACTAGTAGAGGAAGGACCTGGGAAAGTTTCCAGAAGGAAAGGCTCAGAGGGGGATTCCAGGTGGAAGGAAAGCAAATGGGAGTCCCAGGGTTGGGTGTATCTGTCTGTTTGTTTTTCTGGGTGGCAGTCGTTCAGACTCCCTCCTGCCCCAGTCCCATCTGCTGCCCACCCTCCCTGCAGGCCAGCTGACCATGATCGTGGGGCAGGTGGGCTGCGGCAAGTCCTCGCTCCTCCTAGCCACCCTAGGGGAGATGCAGAAGATCTCAGGGGCCGTCTTCTGGAACAGGTACTAAATGCATCCTCAGGGCTCAGTTAGTGGGACGAGCTGCCAGTGGGCAGGTAGGCAGCCTTTCAACATCCTCAGTGGAGGGTGCATCACGCACTTATCCAGTTCTCAATTAATGCTGTTCAATGTTATTCTCATCATCATCATTAGTACTTATTAAACCCTTACTATGTGCCAAGTACTTTGCTAAGTGCTCTGCATGCATTATTTCATTTAATCCTTATGACAACCAGCAAGGTAAGAACTGTCAACAGCTCTTGTTTTATACAGGAGGGTTCAAACTACTTTGCCCTAAGTCACTCTGCTAGTAACCGGCTGAGCTGGAACTCTAACTCCATTCCGTTTGACTCCAGATCCCGTGCTCACTCAGCTGCACTGCCTCTCTGTGTGGGGAACTGCAACACAAACACTGGTTTCCAGCTTGGTCATCAGCAAAGCCGGCACAGACCATTCAGTGGGTGTTTTGAGGAGCCAGAGATAACCCAGACAAACGTGGGCTTCTGGACAAAGATCACTGTCTTAATTAAAGAGCCAGATCCCCGGGTTGAGTCAATCACGAATCTATTATTTATACCCTCCTACTTCCAAAAATCACTTGAAACCAGTTGATAAAGGATGCATATAAAATAGAAGCTTTTTAAAAAGAAGAAAAGAAATGAAGAGGGTGAGGCTCGGGGGCTCCCCTCCCTGCCAAACCCTCAGCCCAGGGCAAGGGGCACCTGACAGGTATGTAGAGCACTTTTAGGAATAAAGTCTGCAGCCAATCCAGCAGAGGACAAGCTTTCCCTACAATCATTTCTAGGGAGAAATTATCATTCAAGAAGGCAGGTTTTCATAGGCCTGAGTGCAGAACTGAACAGAGAAAAAGACCTCGGGCCCAGTGTCTGAATATCTGTAGGCACCTCCACTTCCTGCTTTTCCAAAATGTCCCTGAATGGTGCATCCAAGAGATGGCAAGTTTCCCTCCTCGGTGGGGCTATGGGCTGGCAGACAAACTCTTTGGGTTTCCCATGATGTCAGTCCCTGGGCTCTTTTTTTTTTTAGTATTTATTCATGAGAGATGGAGAGAAAGAAGCAGAGACACAGGCAGAGGGAGAAGCAGGCTCCATGCAAGGAGCCCGATGCAGAACTCGATCCTGGGACCCCAGGATCACACCCTGAGCTAAAGGCAGAAGCTCAACCACTGAGCCACCCAGGCATCCCTGCACAGAGGGGTCTCTGCCTCCATTCCCCATCTTATTTGGGGGATTTCCCAACATGGCCTGACTGGGAAGGAAGAGCATTAGGTTTGAGGTCCCTTTGTGGGTCCCTTGTACCAACTGTCCCTTAGGGCTCTGAAGGGAGGAGGCCTGGCACATTGGCTGACAGCATGTGTCTGCAAAGGGAAGATGGGATCACGGATCCCAGAGATTGGGGCTGCCCCTGGATTCTGGGGGCTGTGTCCCACTCAGCGTGAGTCAAGCCCCCTGTGAGCCCTCTCCTTTTGCCCCACTTTCTTCATCTCCTCCCCAGGCCCCAACCTCGGGGTGGGTGGGCTCGAGGATGCCTCACACCAGCATCAGCCCCACTCTGTCCTCTGCAGAGGCAGCAGGCATGCTTGGCAGGGGTTCAGCCCCCACCCCTTCTCTAAGCTTTGCCAACCCTCAGGGTCTGACTACCGCCACCTGTCTCTTTGAGAACCTCTGCACCAGCCCAGGGGATCCAAGGGGACCTCCCTAGGGCAGCTAACGTTGAGCAGCTCTTCTGTGCAAGGCACTGTGCAAGGCACTTTATTACTTCATTGTCCCAGGCAGTCTTCACCAAGCTCTGTGAGGTAGACATCATTAACCCCACTTAATAGATGAGGAAACTGAGGCAAAGCAAGTTAGCCGAGGCCACAGCTCTCAAATGGCAGAGGTAGGGTTTGCACCTAGGTGCTCAAGGCCATGGGCTTCACACTGAGTCCTGAAAGAGAAGGAGTCTAAGAGCTGTGTGAGGAAATCGTTAGCCTGGCAGTCCCAAGGCCAGCAGGCCCCATGACCATGGCACCTCCCTACCTCCTCAGCAGAGCCACTGTCCAGGTGCTCACAGCTCTGTCCCCATGACGCTCCCCCTCAACAGGCAGGTGGGCCCCAGCTCCCCGATCGGCTCCAGTCTGGGGAGTGGGGTGGTGATGTAAAGGTCCTCTCACCCTTCCAGGACCCATTTGCCCCTGTCCACCGTGCAACTTCCATCCCAAGCACAGCGAGGCACATCCGGGTAGCCTGCAGCCAACCCTAGAAGTTGCGAGACTTTGTTCACCACTCAGCTCAGGCTCCAGTCTCTCTACCTTGATGTATTCACTCAACCCCTGTTTATTGAGCACCTACTGTGTGCCAGACCCTAGGCACAGCGACAGCAATGCAAAGGTGATTAAGACACGGGCCTTTTATGGGAGGGGAAGGGAGATCAGTGCCATAGTTGAGCGCAGAGGAACAAGGATCTCTGTGGCCAAGAAGGGAAGGCTCACGTGGATGTGGTATTTGGGCCTTGAAGGATGAGCGGGTTTCCTCAGATGAAAGAGGCAAGGGTAGGAGGAGAAGGTGTTCCAGGCAGGGGTACGGCCTGGGCAAAGGCAGGCTGATCAGAACATGATTGTGGTACCTGGAGCACTGAGGGTGTGGGGTGCAGGGGCGGACCACAGGATGGGGGCCTGGCTCGGCTTGGACACCCCTGCATCCTAGGCCCGGGAAATGCATTTTGGCCTGAAGTCTGTACAAGAATCACGCTGGGGATAAAGGAAGGCGGAGGGGAAGGGTCTGTAGAAAGGGAGACAGGAGCTCATTACGGTGGCTGGGAGAAGGAGTCTGGACACACGCGGCTCAGTTGCCTTCATCTGCCATTTGCCTCTCAAAATCCTGGACGTGTACAAGCTCTGTCTGGTGCACCTGCCCCGAACAATGAGTTAGTGAAGTGCGGGGGCCGTGTGGTGAGGGCCCCCCTCTTACCTGTGAGCTCCCTGCCTCAGATACTGGCCCCAGTCCGCAGGGGGATGAGGCCCTTGCAAAGTGAGCAAGAGCAAAATAGCATCTAACGTGGCAGCCATTCCTGCAGGTCTGCCTCTCTGCAGCCCGAGGCAAGGGTGATGCCAGACTGTTCCAACGTCTCCGTCCACACCACAGCCAGGGCCTGGTGACCAGGCAGCCAGAAAGAGTTCCAGGAGGCAGGATGCAGGGAGCTGGGGGATTAGGAGGCGCAGAAAGATAGCAGCAGAGCTCTGGAAGCAGGCTGCCTGGGTTCAGATCTGGGCTCTGTGCTTTGGGAAATTCTCCGACCTTTCTGTACCCCTTATTCCCATGGGGTTGATGTGAGGCTTAACCTGGCATGTAGTAAGTGCCCTATAAATATTATCATAAATATTATTCTTTGACAATGTACTTCTATGGCAGGTACAAAATTCCCCTGTTGCTCTTGAATTGCGCTCCAGCCTGTCTCCCAGGAGAGATGGTAGTCAGCCCCGGGGACAGAGGCCATATCTTATTTGTCTCTCTGTATCCACAGTGCCTTTGCTAAATTTGCTAAGTGAATAAACAGGGAACAATTTAACCTTCAAGAGACTGCCACCACAGATGTGTCTTTACATCTCTCTCTTCCTGCACGCCTTTGCCCGGGCTGTTCCCCTAACCCAGAAACCCACCACACAATTCCCCACCAATGTGTGGAAAGCGGGAACCCTACCCGCGCATGCCTCACGCTGTGTTTTGATTATCTACTGATGTGTCTGTCTCCCCCCATGACACTGGGCTTCTTGACGACAGAACCGAAGGATTATTCTATGTCATACCCCGAGTGCCCAGCACAGGATGTGTATTTTGTGAACTTCTCCATGTAGACTACAGAGGAGAAGACCTACCTCCAGGGAGTTCACCCAGGGACTCTATCCTGGGTGGATAGAGACACGCAGACTGAGCCCCAGGGTGGGCATGGAGGGTCCAGCAGGTGAGGTCCCGCATTCCAGGCTGGACGTTTACTGCAGCGGCCCCGGGCAGATCCCCGGATCTCAGGGAGAACCTCGTGGCTCCCACGCATCCACCTTAATGATAGGTGCCTGCCTGTGCCTGGCTGTCTGCTTCAGAGCACTACCAAGCTGGGAATTTGCAAACTCTCTCTTTAGTATCTGAGAAGAAAACATTTTGATGAAAAGTTAATATTAGCAGATATACTCAAGTGAAATTCTTCCCCTAGAAGTAAGGAATAGGGCCATTAATGACCACAGGAGACCCATTTTAAATGTCCCCAGGGAGCCAACAGGAAGCAATGCCCTGAGGAGAGCACTGGAGTGGGGAGGAAGGTTCCATTTCCTGATGAGGAACTACAAATTAGTCTCCCGGGCGTGCCCTGCTGCCCCTGCTCCCACCATCTGCTGAGGCACCCACGCAGAAACCATTTGTTATTTCTGTCTGTGCCCACTCAGGAGGCCTGGGCCCAGCTTGCCCTGGGTCTGCCTCAGGATGCTGTTGTCTTGTGGGGGTTGGTGTGAAGGTCACCTCCCAAGACCCCTGATTCCCTAGGAGGTGAGAAACAGCCTCCTCTCATGACTGCCTTGTGGTCCCATCTGCCCATGCAGTTCCTGGAGCCTTTGGGGAGTAGGGGTAAAGGGCTCAAGTGACCCCAGGTTTCCTGGAGGAGGCCGGTCAGGTGAGATGGTAAGCAGACAAGACAAGGAGCACTGCATGGAGGTGATAAGCCAGGTGGGGAACCAGATGGTCTCTGGTTGTAGTCCTGAGTCTGCCACTTGCTTGCTGTGTGACCTTGGGCAGGTTATTTTACCTCTCTGAGTTTTAGTTTACTCTTTGGGACAATGAGGAAAACCCTTTCCTCTCTCAGAGACTTGGTGTTAGGACCCAATGACATGAGTTGGAAAGGGCTCTGTGGGTAAAAGGTAACATTTTAAGGTGGCTACAGGCCTGTCAGGGGCAGGATGAAGGGACCACGGGAACCCAAAAGTTCTAATTTTCTCTTCCAACCTGTTTCTACCTTTTCCCTGTTTATTGATTGCTGGGGTCTTAAACGAGTGGTGGGCCCATTCGATTCCTCCTCTGTATGCATCTTGGGGATCAAGCACTGAGCTGAAAGGATGATCCCCCTGTTTTGCAACCCCACGTCCTTGCCTCCAACCAGCTCGAGGCTGTTTGTATATACACTGTCCCAGCATCACTGAGGTTTGTGCCATGACCACAGTTTTATGCAGAAGGAAACAGAGGCTCCCCTAAGGAAAGGGAGTCGCCGAAGATCTCACAAGCGGGAGCAGAGCAGCTCCTCAGGTTACGAACTCCAGAGCCCATATTCTTTCCAGCTCTGCGCTGCCCTGCCTTCCTCCTCTTCCTCTGGCCCCGGCCCCCCGGAATCCTGTCCCGGCATGGGGTCCTCCCCTCACTTCAGAGTTCATTTTAGTGAAAAAATTTGAAAACCTTCAAAGTTTTTAAAATTTACATTGTTCTCTGATTCTGGAGGGATGACAGTTAAATTAGAAAAGAGGCACGACTATAAAGAAGCTAAAAACCACTTAATATGCCATCACCTAGAAGTTTCCAGTCTCCTTTCTGCACATTTGCAAAGAGTTTGTGGGTCCTTTTCCCCAAAATTTCTACAATGCTTTCTTACTCCTACTCCTCGTGGCCCTCATAACCTTCTGACTTCTGTCCCTGTCTGCTTTGCCCTACTGGCGTGTGAGGCCGGCGCTGTGCCCTGCTCCAGTGCGGTGTGCACACGCATGCCTCACTCCTGGCTCGTTGGAGGGAAGGACGTGGGTGGGAGAACCAGGGAGTATTGTCCTTCAGCTCAGTGCTCGGTCCCCAAGGCACAGGCAGAGGAGGGATGCAATGGTCCCAACACATTTAAGACCCCAGGAATCAATGAGAGAAAGTATGCGCCACATGTACCAGTTTGTACTTTTCAGATGGAAACATCTACTACACACAAAGGCCCGGGGAGGCTCATTCTAGGGAGGCTGGGGTGACACTGGGAAAAGGCAAAGATGTACGTGGATTCATACCAGGTACCCAGCTTCCCCTCCCTGACTGTAACACTGGGCATGTCATTGCCAACTCCAAGCCTCAGTTTCCCCTATCTGTAAAACGGGGATGCGAACCCTTCTTTATAGTGTTGGCCTGTGGATGACGTGGTGAATACAAAAACGTCTTCACGCTGTTCCGGGCATGAGGACGGCCCCCAGTGAGCGCAAGTCTCTCCCCCTCCCTTCTTCCCAAATCATTAAGATGTCAGTTAATAACCTCCCTTTATTATAAGTCTGTCGTGTGCTAAGCAATGTGAGGGCTGGAAAAGATGCTCTTCCTGCCTTAAAATCCCACTGGAGATAAAAGACTTAGCCAGGAGCTGATTAGAGAGTAAGGTAGTCCATTATAAGGGCTAATTGAGCAGCCCAGACAATGATGCAAACTGAGTTAGGGCCGAGAGCGCTCACTGTGCGCTGAGGTCCTCAGAGAGGCTGCAGATGTGCTTTCTCCCAGATAAATAACAGCCTTTGCAACTCTGGAAGCAGTCAAGGCAGGAAGATTCCAGGGACAAGCTTATCTGCGCTGTGGCCAGAGCTGGAATTTGTAAGCTTTGGCTTTTCATCTGTCTCACGTTACCAGCTGCCCAGAAATGACAGCAATCTGGTGGTTGGAGAACATGAGGTTCGCTGAGGTTGAGAGAATGAGATGAGATCCCAAAAACCAGAGAACAGAAACCGAGGGTACATGTGACTACATATCCATCAGGATCTCCCCTCAGTCCCGCCCCTTGGCAAGACACAGAAGGGACGCATCAGGCTCCTTTCCACTCCTGATTTTGTCCAGCCCAGGGTTTCTGACAAATCACAGTGAAGTAACAATGGTCGTTAAGAGCATGAAGCTTTAGGACCACCCGGGTCGCTCAGTGCTTGAGTGTTTGCCTTCAGCTCAAATCATGATCCTGGGGTCCTGGGATTGAGTCCCGCATCAGGCTCCCCATAGGGAACCCACTTCTCCCTCTGCCTATGTCTCTGCCTCTCTCTGTGTATCTCTCATGAATGAATAAATAAAACCTTCTTTTAAAAAAAGGCATGGAGCTTTAGAGTCAGATAGCTCTATGTTCTCTGCGATTTGTTGGCTGTGTGGCTCTGGGCAAGTTACTTAGCCTCTCTGACCCTCACTTTCTCTGACTGTAAGGTGGAGACAGTCAAAATCAGCCTCCTTCCTATGATTATTTTAAGTTTAAAAAAGACAATACTATTACGGTGCTTATCACAGTGCTTACAAAAAAAGTTCAATATAAATGTTAGCTAGTTTTAGTATGATTAAAGTAAGATCTGTATGAAAATAGAGCCAATTGCTTTTCCCCAAATGTGCATGTCAGAAGCACACATTCTATTGGCAGAAGGTTGACAGGTGGTGTGGGGCAGGAGAAAGAGCACTGGCAAAGTTGGCACCAAAATTCAAGTTGCCTCACTCAGTGTTCTCAATTTTTTTTTTTTTACCATAATCCATGGTGTGAAACATATTTTACATCACAGTCCACTACATTCATGCATTGATAGAGGAAAAAACTTCACCAAAAATTACACATCTTAATCACATGCATACTTTCTTCGGGGGGTGGTGGGGGAGGAGTTGCTGTTCACTTACCTCAAACCCAGTAAGTGGGTCCCAATCTACAGTTTGAAAGCACTATATAAATTGATTCTGACCTTGGCAAAGTCACTTTCCGTCTCTGAGCTTTAGTTTTCCAACTGGAAAACCATTGTGATGCCAGCCTCACTGCTGCTCTGAGCCAGTGCCAGGAGCACGGATTTAGCCCTTGCTATTTGGAGGGTGCTCATCTAGGTGCTGTGGGAGGTACAGAGATGAGAAGAGCAGTTTGTGCCCCCCCCCTCAAGGAAGCCATTTGGGGACACTGGGGAGGGGTGGGAGGGATGGGGGTTGCAAAGATTGCTGTTCTCCGAAGACCTCTGTGATGGAGAGAAAGTCAGTGGAGTGAGAAGTAACTGGTGTTGGTTTTTCCCATTTTGTGCCCCAGCAGCCTTCCTGAGGAGACGGGAGAGGACCCCAGGTACAGCCTCGGAACTGGGTTAGAAGTGGGTCCCAACAAAGGGAAGAAGCTGGCGGGCTGGGAGGGCTGGGAGGGTGTGGGGTACTGAGTCCCGATTCCAGGGTGTGCAGCCTACATCGTGTCAGAGGCACAGGGCCTTATCATAAGGCAAGCTTTCTCAACAATGGCAAAATCTGGTTCTTAGAGAAAAAACTTAGACATTCTCGTCTGTGGCCCTTCAAAGGGCCATATCACATATAAACAGATATACAGTGTATCTGTGGCTTAAAAATTTCATAGTGAACGGGGGCGCCTGGCTGGGTCAGTCGGTGAAGCATGCGACTCTTGATCTCAGGGTCGTGAGTTCAAGCCCCATGGTGGGCGTGGAGCCTACTTAAAATGATAAATATATACATACATACACACAAGCATACATACATGCATACACATTTCATGGTGGATAGTCAGAAAGTAGCTTCCCGCCTCCCACAGGCTGTGCTAATGGGTATAGAGTTTATTTTGGGGAGGTAATAAAAATGTGGAATTAGTGGTCATGTTTGCACAACCTTGTGACTATACTAAAAACCATTGAATTGGAAAACAAATGTGGCAGGGAAAAGACAATTAGGAAAAAAAAAGTGTTTAAAGAGGCCCTAGGGAATGATCCTGAAAAAAAAATGTTGAGAAACAGGCCTCTGAAAGAGGAGATGGATATCGCCCAGGCCGGACAGAAAATTCGGCCTGATTTCTTTATGTTTAGTGTACAGGCCTGAAAAGTCCAAGTGAAACCGATTCACGAGGCTCTGAGACCCTCAGAACCCTCCCTACCCTCACATCCCCCAAGAACATTCGAAACACACTGGAGGTGGTGTGAAGTCGGGACTGGGAGCGATGACTCAACTTTGTAAATACACTTAAGCTCCTGGCCTTCGCTCTGACACCAGAGTGTTTCACTTCCTCGTGTTTTCTCTGCCCTTTCTCCCACCTTGTCCCCAAGTGCCGGGATGTGATGACAGGCCCAGCCTCCCTGGCCTTAGTAACCACGGTTCTTGAGCCAAAAGGCCAACCTCATGGTATGTGACAAGTATGACCGTGCGGATGAGTACAGCGGGACGGAATAGCTGACACCTGAGCCGGTGCAGGCCGTCCAGGGCTCGTGGGCACTGCAGCTGACCACGTCTCTCCCAGCAGATCCCCCGGATTCCACTGCCGTCTTCTGACGGGGCCACACGAGGCTTCAAACCGGGCCTGAGCCCTCTCGGCCCTCTGGCTGCCTCCCCGAGAGCTCCATGGGCTGTAGGTTCCCACACACGAGCTGCCGGCCTGGCCTGACCCCTTCCAGACAGCCCTCCCTGTCCCAGCTGCTTTGACAGCCACATCTGTCTGAGGCCAGTCTGCACCCTTGAGCCCTGATGCAGAGGCTGAGTCTGGAGGAGCCACTTGGTGGCCTTCATACTCCTCTGACACAGGATCCCCCCACACACGCACACAAGCTTACACTGTCGGTGCCCGTCCCTCCTTCTCCCTCTCAGCTGGGGCCCTGGGCCCTCCTCATGCACCCTGCACGTACCGGGGATGCTACCCAGGGTCAGGCAGTGGAGGCTCCCCCAGGACGGCTAAGCCCCTCTCCATACACCTCCGTGCAATATGTGTGGCTGCACCCTTGGTCCCAGGGATGATAAGGCGCACACATGGCGGGTTTGAGGGGGCCCGATGTCTGTGAAGAAGCTGGTCCATGCGTGGGAGCCCTGAAGCTGTGTCCTTTCTTCCCTGCTGCAGCCCAGAGCGGGAGACAGTGGCTGATTCGGACGTCAGGTACTGTGACCTGGGAACACCTGAGCTCTGGGCAGACTTCCCCGGAGGGGCTCTCAGGCCCAAGGGAGCCACAGAACTCGGAAGGCAGCCCCCTACCCCAGGCCCCAGCCCAGCTGCAGGGAGGAGGCCCAGGAGGGCTCTGTGCTCCGTCAGCTGGTTCAGAAGCCACTGCTGCTTCTGTGCATCAAGCTGCTCCCTTCACACCAGACCATTTTTATCCCCCGCTCCTGGTGTTTGGTCTTCAAAAACCATATCACATTAAATGTGGTTTCCGTGGCTCTGCTTTTTTAAAGAGTTCCACTTGGAACTTTCCACTTGGAACTGGAGAGTTGCCTACTAACATCAAAATCAAGTGGTTTGAGGGCCACTCAGAGAAGAAGGAAATTAGGGGTTGAGTGTTTACTTGGTCTGATCACACTTTGGGCTCCTCCCAGCTCTGGGTGAAGATTCAGGGATAACAGACAACAGGACTGGGACAGGTTGGGTGTGGGGCAGGGCAACATTGAGGTCCTGTCCCCGCTAGGCTGCTAAGACCGGGGCACCTGAGCCGCCCCAAGCCCTGGGGAGGGAGAGGTCACTGCGCCCACCCAGAGCTGACTCCTGCCAAGTGCACCTTCCCAGTCTAAACCATCTGCTTGACAACTGCCTCTGAGAATGAGCCCCTGAGAATGCCTCCCCTACTCCCGCCTGCTTTATTCCAGGAAGAGAGGCCCCGTGGCCTATGCTTCTCAGAAACCATGGCTGCTAAATGCCACTGTGGAGGAGAATATCACCTTTGAGAGTCCCTTCAACAAACAACGGTAAAAGCTTCTCGGAGGGAGACGGCTGGGGGAGGAGGGAGGTTGGTCAAGGGCAGCATTAGCCGGCCCTCCCCAGTGCCCAAGCCCTGCCAGCTGCCCGGCCCCTCCATCGATCACACACACCCACCATTCTGCTCTCCAGGATGCTTATCTGGATTCCAGCCTGTTCCATATGGTGCATCTGGAAATGATCCAGATGTGCCTGGGCATCAGGGCAGTCCAACTCCTGTGGGTATGGTGCGGGTGGGCGGTGGGGGCAGCGTTGTGTGGAAGCTTCGATGCCTTCCCTTGAGGCTAAGGGGAAGGCTGACCCAGCTTCCCACTATTCCCTACCCCCAGCTCAGCAGCTCATGCACTATTTTCCCTTCAATGATAATAATAATTGCTACCATCGATGGAGCTTTTAGGTGCCAGATGCAGTGTCCTGCTCTTTATATGCATGATTTCCTCTGATGCTCACAATAACCCCAGGAGGCAGCTACTATTAGTACCCCCATTTTACAAATGAGGAAACCAAGGCTCAGAAAGGTTAGGTAACTTGCCCAAGGCCACCCAGCCAATAAGTGATAGAAATGGGTCTCAAATCCAAGGCTGCCTGACACCCAATTACATGCCACCAAGACACTCTGATGCCTCCATGCACCCTGGCTGGCACCTGCCCAAGCTAAGAGCTGGCCGGTGAAGTATGAGAGGAGCAGGCTGGGCAAATATTTGATTAGCCATCATCATTACTGCCTAAACCAACCAGCAGTGATTTTCCCTGGCAGTGCCCCAAGTGTGGGCTCCAGCTATAGCTTCTCCCACTGCACAGGAGCCATGGGCCCCTTCTTGTCACTTACGTGGCATATTTGCTACCATCCAATTTCATCTTTCAAATATTTAACTGGCCCCAGGACCCTGTGAGGTGCTGCCCTCAGCTCTTTCAAGCTCACATGGTGTTTGCTTGCACCTAGGCAGAAGGCCATTAAAGCCATTGCTCACCCCGAGCACAGCTGCCCAGAAGTTAATGACCTTCTGCGAGTGGTCAGACCCAACTCTGGCCAGGCTGACCAGCCGTGTCCGCCCCCTCCACTCCCAACCACTCCAGGTACAAAATGGTCATCGAGGCCTGCTCCCTGCAGCCGGACATCGACATCCTACCCCACGGAGACCAGACTCAGATCGGGGAACGGGTTAGTGGCAGCCTCTGTGGGGGGACCTCTAGCTCCCCTGATCCCCACCTGTCACCACCAGGGAGAGCAGGTAACTGGAAAATATGAGAGGGTAAAGGTGGAAGAGCTGCCTGCATTGACATCAAAATGGTCCTGAGCCCCGGGCTGCTGGCCATCCTTGGCAGCTTTGCAACTAGTGCCTTCCTGGGCTGGAGGTGGGTTGGCATCTCCTTCATTCGTGCGGCACGCATATACTAAAGGCTCACCTGACACTGTGGTAGGCCCGGGGCCATAGCCTTCATGTATACTCGCCATGTGGGGCCCTTCCTCCGTAAGCTTAGGCAAATAGAACTCTCCCAAGACTGTCCTCCTTAGGTGTGATTTTAAATCCCTACTCCTCTGTCTTTTTTTAAAATATTTTATTTATTTATTCATGAGAGACACAGAGAGAGAGACAGAGACACAAGCAGAGGGAGAAACAGGCTCCCTGTGGGGAGCCGGTATGGGACTCGATCCCAGGACCCCAGGGTCATGCCCTGAGCCAAAGGCAGATGCTCAACCACTGAGCCACCCAGGTGCCCCCCTACTTCCTCTGTCTTAGTTGTCGTCTGTCAGATGGTCCCCAGCACCAACCTGATGAATCTTCAGACATAAGTGGGGATCACACTCTCCAACTGCTAATGAATTTAGTAAACAAGTTCTTCCTGTCTTCAAGGTGAAGAGGGGCAAAGAGGTGGATAGAGCCAGGCCTCCATCTCAAAGAGCTCACAGCCAAGTAAGGGTCAGGACAGTCTTTTCTGAGGGGCGATGAGAGCACAACCTTTCCTCTCTTTGGTCATAGGGCATCAACCTATCTGGTGGCCAACGCCAGCGAATCAGTGTGGCCCGAGCCCTGTACCAGCACACCAATGTTGTCTTCTTGGTGAGTATATTAGCTGGTATATCCCTTGGGGCCCTCCCTCCCTCACTGCCTATACACACACACACACACACACACACACACGCATGCACACGCACATGCACACCACCCAACAACCTCCCTCTCCAGGAATAAACCTCTCCTGCCAGAGATATTACCTAATCATTGATGGGGAAGCTGAGGCAAGGATAGTGCACATGACCCACTGTGGACATCACACTGAACTCTGGGTAGCTATAAGGGGAAATGAGTAGTAGTTACAGGCCACCTCCCTGTAGGACAGCCCCAAACTATCAACACTTATTAGTCCCACTATAATCACGGCGGATACGTAGAATGTAGGCTTCCACTTTCCATCCCATGCCCAGAGCAGACATCGCTCAATGATCACAGCAGTGGTAATAGAAAATTCAGCATTATCCATGAACGCAACTCGGCGAAACCCCACATCAAGTTTCCGTGGGCAACTTAACCTGGCCTCAGAATCCTTCTCAACACAGTGCTCCAGATAACCACTAGCAATCAAACATGAGATCAGCTTATTAGCTAACCCTTTCCTATTTCATGCCACATTTTGTGTTAGGTGCTGTGGTTGTCACTGAAGAATTCTGAGAGCCAGCCCTCGGCCTCAAAGATTCAGATTTCTAACTAGGGAGATAGAGCTCACCCACACTCAAGAGCCACAGCCCAGCTGAGTCAGGCTGCGTGGTGCAGTCTATAAGGAGCCTTATCCAAGGAGACAGCTGTGAGGGCTAGAATAGTCAGGGAGAGCTTCCTGGAGGAGGACATTAAAGAGGAGTCAGTTCAACAGAAGGAAAGAGGGAGGCTGTTTGGGTAGGGAGTCAGAAGAAGGAACCTCAGGTCTCTGATCCTGGCTTTCTTCTCCCTCTGCCGCCCCCAATACACATAAATGCTCCCCACTAAACACATTTCAAAATGCAAAGGTTCATCGTCTTTGGTACCACCTGGCATAGCACTTTACAAAGCCCTGGCTTCTTCGTGGTCTTAGATGAGCTTTAAACAACCTTGTTAAGAAGAAATAAAGTGGGTATTTTGGTTTATTTCAGCAAAGTTGTATTAAGCTCCTACTCTGTACCTGGCATGGACATAAGGGGTGTCGGTTCCTGGGGGCCTCACAGAGTGGACATATAACTATCACAACTGGAATTGAGAGGAGGGAAGGCAAGGCATGGAGGTCAAGAAAGGACACAGGAAGAGCTAGGGTAGAGCGCTGAAGAATGAGTAGGGTTAACCAGGCAGGCAAAAGGAAAAATGGCACTTCGGGCAGAGGAAAGAGCATACATAAAAACCTGGAATGGCAAGTTCCCTGGAAACCTGGAGTACAGGGAACTTGGACTGAACAGATAAGGGAGACCAGAAAGCTAGACTGAGCAGGTCATAGAGGGACTAGATTACCATGCTAAGGAATTTGGACTTCATGGGCAATGGGGAGCTATTGAAGGTTCAGGAGTCAAGAAGTGCCTGTGATTACATCTGCTTGAGAGCAAGAACTGAAAACAGCCTCATTTTAAGATGAGCCGCCTAAAGCCTGGAGAGGTTAAGTGCATTGTCCAAGGCCACACAGCTAACTAGTGTCAGTCCCTGGACCAGAGCTGGGATAACTCTGATGTTTTTTTTTTTCTCACTCTTAACCCCCTCCCCACACTTGCCCCTACCTTCTCTCCTCTGCCCAGGATGACCCCTTCTCAGCTCTGGATGTCCATCTGAGTGACCACCTGATGCAGGCTGGGATCCTTGAGCTGCTCCAGGACGACAAGAGGACAGTGGTCCTCGTGACCCACAAGCTCCAGTACCTGCCACATGCAGACTGGGTGAGGGGCCACAAGGAGGTCAAGCTATGGAGGGCTGAAGTGGGAGAGGCAGGACAGCTTCAAAGGAGTCAGTGTCTCAGTTGCACTTGCTGAGGACCACAAAGCCAAAGAGATCCACACTGAATGGTTTCATGCAGGCTGAGTGGCTCAAGCAGATCCTGCACAGGCCAAGGGTTCAGTATCCCCTAGAGCTGCCGACGTTCCCATCCTCACCTGGGGCCCCTGTGGGTACATGCAAGGCTGACACCAAGAAGTCTCAGAACGAAGCAGACACTCAATTCCTACCTTCTGTTTATGGCCCAGTTTGATGGCTCATCCCCCTGGCCTTGGGACTGCCTGTTTGGATGGAAGAGCCATCTTCCCACCCTCTGACCCACCAAGGAAGCATTTAAGTCAGGATCAGATGGAAAAATCTGGAAACAAACAATGCAAGTAGCAGTAGAAACTTCAATATTATCAATAGAGTGCAATTTTGCGAGACTCCACATTAACTGAATTTCTATACTACTCAATGTGTCGACAACAGTTACTTTTTGATTAATTGGAAAGCATTTAAGCTTTAAGTTGGAAACCATGTGACTTTTAAAATCTGGGCCTTGCCTCTGAAAATTGAGGGGCTCCTGGAGCTGCACGCCTGTGCTAAATGGGCCTCAGTCTTCCTTCTACCTATGGTAAAATCCTCCCTCTATTATGAAAAAGGGGTGGGAGGAATCCATATTTTTTTAAAAATCTTATAATAGGTGCAGAAGATCTATGAGTTTCCATGGTGACCTGGGCAGGGCAGTTCCGGACAATCTTTAGTCCAAAGAAGGCAGACAAAGACATGACTGACTTGAAATGTCAGTGATCAAGGCTCCCAGGCATCCTTCCCTACACCCCAGTGTGGGCTGGGTGGGGGGAAAGGAGCGGAGACAGGGCTCTGAATTAATGACGAGTGTCTAGGAGTGCGAAACACTGAGTGTTTCAAATAAAATCAGTTTTTTTGATTTCAAAGAGGCAAGGCCCCACACACTTAGACCAATAGGTACTTTGTCAACCACTGGTGGGAACTACCAGACCTGCGGTCAGGAGGAGCTGAAGGTAGCGTGCATTTAGCTGTTAAGTGTGTGAAAACAGCTGCCCCTGACAGAATCCCGGCAAGGAATCCGACAGCCTGACCAGGGTATACTCATTTGCTCTGCAAACCCCCTTAGCATCCATGGGGCAACCACTGAGAATTACACCCCCAGAAGTACCGAACTCTAAATCCTGACAGTGCATCGGTGAGGGAGGGTCGGCTGTCAGTCCCGGCTCGCAGCAGTGGGAGAGCCAGGGGCCAGGTGTATGGGGGGTGGGGATGGGTGCAGGTCCATCTCAGACTCCTTGGGGAGGGGTGGTGTGGCTGCCACCACCCTTTCCCATCAGCAGGGTCTGTCTCTCCCTTCCCAGATCATCGCGATGAAGGATGGCACCATCCAGAGGGAGGGCACGCTCAAGGACTTCCAGAGGTCTGAGTGCCAGCTCTTTGAGCACTGGAAGACCCTCATGAATCGGCAGGACCAAGAGCTGGAGAAGGTGAGTGTGTCCTAAGGGCCAGGCAGCCAGCCTCTGAGAGGACGGTTCTGTTAGAACTGAACACACAGAGGTCTTCCTAGCCCTCATTGCCCTAAGAAAACCCCTGAAGGACAGATGTGGGGGCTGAGCATGAACCTCCTCCTGTCGGAGGAGAGCCAGGACCTGTGCCAGCTACTCAGGGCAGAATCAGTGGACACCTTCCCCTTATCCTGAAATAGTCAGAAACCATTTAGTTATAAAGCTTCATGGAAGGAAAAGGCATCAGCTTCAGGTAGAGCTGGATCCAGGTAGTTAAACACTCACGGGGAACCTGTACCGCGCCCTCCCGTGGCTCCACTCCCCTCAGCCTGGCCTCATTCTCCTGGTGGCAGAAAGAGCTGTCAGCAGCCTGGAGCTCACATTGTCCTGGCTCGACACCTCCACCAGCAAGAGACTGCCTGTCTCATGACAGGCAGCGGACATCCCAAGCTAACTGTCCTTCGTCCACTTTGGTCACATGCCCACCCTGAGTGGCCCTGGGGCCAGGGATGGGGAGCGTGAGATTGGCTGGTGCTGGGTCTCAGCCCTGGAGCCTGGGAGAATGATCAGCCCACCTGAGTCGCAGCGACCCAGCATCGAGGGTCCCTACTCCCACTGGAAGAGTAGGCTATTGTTAGCTGATAAACGGGAAGGAGGAAATTCTGGTAAGACGGGCAGCCCGGGTGGCTCGGCGGTTTAGTGCCGCCTTCAGCCCAGGGCCTGATCCTGGAGACCCGGGATCAAGTCCCACGTCGGGCTCCCTGCATGGAGCCGGCTTCTCCCTCTGCCTGTCTCTCGTGTGTGTGTGTGTGTGTGTGTGTGTGTGTGTGTGTGTGTGTGTCTCATGAATAAATAAACAAAATCCTTAAAAAAAAAATTCTGGTAAGACAAACTTGTGGTCCACTCAGACCCTCCCTCAGAGGTGGCAACCTGGAAACCCGACACTGGTCACTGCCGCCCCCCACACTCTCTTTCTCCCCCTGCACCCTCTGAGGATGTATCTGTCTTTCAGGAGACTGTTGTGGAGAGAAAAGCCACAGAGCCACCTCAGGGCCTGCCCCGGGCCATGTCCTCAAGAGACGGCCTCCTGCAGGATGAGGAAGAGGAGGAAGGTACAGGCAGTGGGATGGGCAGTGAAATCGTGGCCTGAGCTCTGCTTGACCATGGGGGGCAGGCGGCCAAGGCTTGGGGTTCAGGGAAGGTGGTGGGGTAGTGTGACTTCCATTCGAGCCCTTCCCCTCTGTGTGCCTCAGCTTCCCCATCTGTAAGTAGGGATAACGCGCCCCCCGTTCGCCCTCAGAGGGGTGCACAGTGTGAAGCCACGGGGGGTTCTTGCGCCTGCAGAGGAGGCCGCCGAGAGCGAGGAGGAGGACAACCTGTCCTCGGTGCTGCACCAGCGAGCCAAGATCCCGTGGCGAGCCTGTGCCAAGTATTTGTCGTCCGCCGGCATCCTGCTCCTGTCGCTGCTCGTCTTCTCCCAGCTGCTCAAGCACATGGTCCTGGTGGCCATTGACTACTGGCTGGCCAAGTGGACCGACAGCGCCCTGACCCTGAGCCCCGCGGCCAGGAACTGCTCCCTCAGCCAGGTGTGGCCGGCGGCCCCGGGGCAGGGGTCAGGGAGGGGAGGCCTGGGCCGGGGACACCCCCAGGAGCCCGCCTCCTTCTCTGCCCGGCCCAGGAGTGCTCCCTCGACCAGACTGTCTACGCCATGGTGTTCACGGTGCTGTGCAGCCTGGGCATTGTGTTGTGCCTTGTCACGTCGGTCACCGTGGAGTGGACAGGGCTAAAGGTGGCCAAAAGCTTGCACCGCAGCCTGCTGAACCGGATCATCCTGGCTCCCATGAGGTACCCCTCTCCCCCAGGCAGCCTGGGCTGCGGGCAAGTCCCTGTTCTCTGGGCCTCGGCTCTCCCATCTATAAAGTGGAGCTCTGCAACCTCTGTCACAGGCTGCGGGGCGCGGGGCGTGTGGCCCCGAGACGCGGTGTGTGCCAAGTGCTCTCCTCGGGGCAGAAAGCAGAGGAGAACCAGCATTTACTCAGCCACACACAGTGCTAGGAGTCTCCGTGATCAGCTCATCTAATTGTCACAGCAGCCCTTCAAAGTGAGCGTCTGCAGGCTCCACGTAGATCTCAGTTTCCCTTCCCCAGGCAGGTACCATCTGCCCATCTCCACCCACAGATTCGGCTCTCCCCTTCCCCCCTCAGCCAGCCTGCAGGTTCTGACACTGGAGACACAGGGACATGTTTTGATCTCCTGGAATGGGATGGACACAAATCCCAAAGGCCCCTTGGTGTGAAAGAGTTAGTTTAAGATGGTCCCTGCCCAACCAACTGGCTGACTCAGCTTTAAAGCTCGACAGGCAAACAGGTTACTGGCCTCTTGTCGGTGCCAGGCCTCACCATCTGACTACGCCTTTGCTTTTCAGTCTCATGAGCTCTCTGTGGCCCACAGACATGACCTCAAGGGTAACTTACCCTCTATTTGTCCCAGATCTGTGCTTCTGAAACCCTCTGGTTAGGGTTGGGCCCGTCCTGGATCACAGCCAGAGTAGCCTCACAGGGTCAACCAGCTGACAGGCTGTCCCCAGAGCCCCGTTCCCCCTGGCAGATCGTCCCTCTGGAGAAGACTCTGTGTCCTCAGGACAGCTGCTGAGTGAGTCAGGCTGAGCAAGCAGCTGAGGAAGGTGGCCATGGTCACATGTGGGCTGGAGAGCCAGAGAGGTTAGTGAGGGGCCAGCACCCCTTTGGGCAGCTGCAGGAATTCTCAGGGACACAGACCAGATATCTACAGACTTGCAAAGGCAACCACCCGTAGGAAGCTAGACACGGGGATGACTCCAGAGACACTAAAATCAAAGAAATAAGTACCCTCATTCAATAAACAGGAAGATAATCAAGATAAACAGATGAACAGATAAACAGATGAGTAACCGTTCTTCTGGTTGCATCTTAGGTTTTTTGAGACCACGCCCCTTGGAAGCATCCTGAATAGATTTTCAGCTGACTGTAACACCATCGACCAGGTACACAGCACTGTGACCCATTTCCCCAGTTCAGAGAGAGGCCAGGCCCCCGAGCTTTTCCTCTCTGGTGCTGCCCCCCCGCCCCACACCTAGTGATCAGAGCCCTGTGGGAGGAACCTAGTGGGCCCCAATCTGATTATAATGCTGCCTCTGGGCCTGGGGCTTCCCCTGTGAAACCAGCAAGATAAGGCTGAGTGAGGGCAACCACATCCCTTTGGCTTTCATCCAATACCCCCTGGCTCACTCCAGTAGGGTTCCAGCACATTCTGAACCAAGGTGACTGATTTTGTGAAGAACATGCATTTCGATTCAGCTTGTGTTCTTCATTTACCACCGTACTAGATGGCGAGGAAACAAAGTCCTGACTCCTGCTCTCAGGGAGCCTACGGGGTAGCTGGAGCGATAAGACGTGTGCCTGTAATAATGTGAGAGAGCAAAACATGGCAGGGGTAACACCCTGAGGATAAACACCAAAACTCACCTCCTTCTCTCCCCCTCCCTCCGTCAGCACATCCCATCCACGCTGGAATGCCTGAGCCGCTCCACCCTGCTCTGTGTCTCAGCCCTGGCTGTCATCTCCTATGTCACGCCTGTGTTCCTCGTGGCCCTCTTGCCCCTGGCCGTGGTGTGCTACTTCATCCAGAAGTATTTCCGGGTGGCATCCAGGTGACGGCAGCCTTTGCCAGCCTCAGGGGGATGAGGGATGGGAGGTGCTTTGCCATGGGTAGTTCGGTACTCATTGACAGGGTAATTATCAAAAAGTAGTAGAGTCACAATCCCCCTGAAACGGAAAGTAGAAATGAAGGAAAAAGAGAGACTCATTTTCCACCACCCTGATGTAACCATCTGCTGGCACACACGCGTGTGCACACACACACACACACACACACTGCCGGTAACATCTGAATTATTTCCTTAGGCGAGATGATCAGGAGTGGAACTGCCAGGTTGGGTGTACGATCACATTCATGCCCTTCATTCATTTTGCTAAAATGCTTCTCAGGGGGGATTGGAGTCCAGTGACCGCTCTGATTGCGGATGCACGAAGTCCAGGGCACCTGATGGGAGGGCTGCTATGGCAACCGTACCTCCCAGCCGAGGGGGCCCGAGCAGGCCCCGAGGCCTTGACCTGAGGGAGCCTTCCACATTCATCACATTCGCCCTCCAGAGCCTCGGGAGCCACACGGGCTTCTTTCCGACTCAGAATTTCCTAAGAACGTTCTCTAGAAGTTCTTTCTGGGAGTGACTCTGTGAAAACTCATAGATTCAAATAATTCTAGGGAAAATCTGAAAGACTCTCTAGACCCCGTGTTTATCGAATTGCCAATTGCAACCTATCAGCAGGGTCACGAAATCAGTATTTCAGGCCGCAGCCAGCCTGTTTTTTAAAAATGAAAGTGAACAGGAAATATCAGATGGTATGAACATAGAAACAGTGAGTTTTGCTTCATGAAACCTTTGGGTCGTGGAGAAGGGTGGGTGTGTGGGCGCGCGCATGGACTTCTAACATAAAAATGTATTTCTTACTGTAGGTTATAATCAAAAGGTTAAGTACCTTTCCCAAGTGCACAAGGTTGATTAGTAACTAGAGTCAGAATGCTGATTATCAATAAAAACAATTACATTTAGATGCATTTTGACCATGACTACCTTGCCCGAGTACTGGGTAGAGTAGGATCTCCTGGCACCCGCGAGGAGCATGTTGATGTTCACAATCACTGTGGCTTTTTAAACACTGTACAAGCTGTTTTACAAAGTTCATTTCTCCTGCCAGAGAAACCACCCTGTTCCCCTGGCATCCTCTCTGCCCTGGGGACAGTCTGTTCAGGAAAGCTGCTTCCGGCCTCGCACCCCCACACACACTGATGTGCTTGTCACTGTGCAGCTGTGGGGAGCAGGAGCCCTTCTGTTGCCGTGGAAACCTCTGGCCTTTGCCCCTCGAGGAGCTCTTTATTTTTTTTTTTTTTAAGATTTTATTTATTTATTCATAGACACAGAGAGAGAGGCAGAGACACAGGCAGAGGGAGAAGCAGGCTCCATGCAGGGAGCCCGATGTGGGACTTGATCCCAGGTCTCCAGGATCACACCCCAGGCTGCAGGCGGCGCCAAACCGCTGCGCCACCAGGGCTGCCCCTTGAGGAGCTTTTTAGATACTGGCCTGTGATGTGCCTAAATCAACTGTGGCTCCTGGGGAGGCGACTGAAAGCCCTTGGAGGCTGGCAAGACCCGAAGGTCTCCTCTGGGCGCCCTTCGTGTCTCAGGTCCTCTCTCCAGCTGTGTGCAGGGGCAGGCTGCTGACCTGTGGAAGGGAACCCCCAGTGCCTGCCTAGCTGTGCTGCAGAGTGAGGGACAGACACCTGGGGGAGGAGGACAGGGCCCCAGATGACAGTGACGGCACCGGCACGCTGAGGGACAGACACACGGGGTGGGGGGATGGTACCGTGGTCTGCCCACAGGGAGATGCCAAGACTCAGACAGGGGAAGCCATTTGCCCACACAGTGTTTGGGGGGGGAAGCTGGGGTTCAGACCCAGGCAGAGCCCCAAGCCTGCCCTCTTACCCTTCTGCTCTGCTCCCTTGCACAGGGACCTGCAGCAGCTGGATGATACCACCCAGCTCCCTCTGCTCTCCCATTTTGCTGAAACTGTAGAAGGTCTCACCACCATCCGGGCCTTCAGGTACCAGATCTACCCCGAGGTGGGGGTGGGTGGGAGTGGGGCCAGGGCCACAGGTCCTGTGACTCAGTTGTCAGGGCTCGGCTTAGGGAGGCCCAGGACACAGGTCTCAAAGCCCAGAGGGGTCGGGTCCAGTGGGCTCCACTGTATGATCCAGAGAGGAAAATCGCAGCCCCGCAGCCAAGTCCAGAGCCTTTGTGAAGTAAGGCAGGGCATGCAAAGAAATAGGGCTGCAACATAGCCTCACATATCAAATGCTAGAAAGGCTTTTACATCTTGTGGGCCAGCCCTGAGCCCATCTTTTATTGGGAATCTCCAGGGACTCAAACACTGTGCTAAGTGCTTTACATGCCAATCTCATTCATTCTGCACTTCAGTCCAAGGCACTCAGCAAGATTATTCCCATTTTCCAAATAAGGAAATTGAGGCTCAGAGAGACTGTGTAACCTATCTGGCTAAGGTCCTATAAAGCCCAGACTTGAACCTGCCCATTCATTCGATAAGCATTCATGCCAGGCACTAAAAAAACAGAGATGAGTCAGATGAGCCCCTGCCTTGGAAGGATTTACAACCCAGGCTTTGAGTAGCCCTGGAGAACCCCACGTGACAGGCCTTCAGAATACAGACTGTGGGACCATAGAAGGGAGGCATTCACGGAAGGCTTCATGGAGGAGATGCTATGAGAGCTAGCATCAAAGGGTAAATAAAAGTTCACCAAGTTGGAGGAATGCCCCCACCCCCAACTCCAGTGCCCCTGCAGTCCACCCTAAATCATGATGTTGGGCTGGACGGGAGTGTCTGAGGCTGCCTGGCCGGGGGGGGGGGGGGGGGGGGGGGGGGCTATTGCTCCCTGCCCCAGCCTCTGTCTGATGTCTGATCCCTCCTCCGGCCAAACAGGTCAGAGATCCCTGACTCAGAGAGTTGGGCCTCTGGTCTCTAAGCCTTACCCAGAGAGTGATTCCAGGTTATTTTTAGGATGGCACAGCTATGCGGGATGTGACAGTAACCATGCGACACCCAGTCCTGTGTCCAGGAGTAACCCTAGGGCTCAAGGACCAGCCAAGAGGATCCAGGAAGGCTTGCGAGTCCTCCCTCCAAGCCCCAAAGCTCTAGGAGAGGTGCCCAGGCCCCTGGAGCAACACTGTGGCCCCATTCACTCCCTGGGGACATCTGTGCCAGTGAAAATGCTCTTAGGGGCCTTGTCTGAGTAAAGCAAAGCAGAGGCCTGCCCTGGCCGTGGCTCTGCTCCCTAGACAGCCCCTGCCCCTGTACAAGCCTGTGCTGTCTTCTTTCCAGAAGCCCCTGGGAACCTGACAGGACCCGAAGGTCTCCTCTGGGCACCCTTCCTGTCTCAAGCCTGCACTGCCCCAGTTCCTTTGACTCCAGGGCCCTTGACGCTCCTGGGCCTGGCCTCTACTCAGTCTTAGCACTGCTCCTCTCACACATGGTGTCCCAGAGGCCTTCAGGCTGGGCCTGGGGCAGAGAGATTGTGACTTTCCTCAAGAGGGCTGGACCCTCTCAGTAGGACCTGAGTGGATGCAGCACCCGCAACAGCCTGTGGTCAGTCGGAGGAACTGCCGCCCAGTGAGGCCTCCCACACCCTGCACTGACACCGTGGGTGACTTTTACATGTGGATGAAGGACTTTTTAGTCATCCCTGGGTGTGTTTAATTCATTGGTTCTTGCCCAGCAGCCTGCCCTGTTGAGAGCTAACTAGCATTTCTCGATTATGCACTTAACACATGCCTGGCAGTGTGCTAAGTGCTGTATGTGTGTTATTGCACTTAATGCTCACAAGAGCCCCATGACATAGATACATTCAGCAGCCACGTTCAACAGATAAGGCTGAGTCACCAGCCTGAGGTCACACATGGTCAGAGCCAGTGCTAGGCTTGGAACCCAGGCCTGTGGGACCGTCTGGTTTCTCTAGGAGGCCCTGCTTTTTTTTTTTTTTTTTTTTTAAGATTTTATATATTTATTTATTTATGAGAGACACAGAGAAAGAGGGTGAGACATAAGCAGAGGGAGAAGCAGGCTCCCTGTGGGGAGCCCGATGTGGGACTCGATCCCAGGACCCCAGGATCATGCCCTAAGCTGAAGGCAGATGCTCAACCGCTGAGCCACCCAGGTGTCCCGGAGGTCCTGCTTTTTCCCAGATGTTTCAAGAGTACCCAGCCCTTGACTCAGTGTTTCAGCCCAGGTGGAAACTTACTGTCTCCATTTTACTAATGAGGAGACTGAGTCTCGGTCCTGACACACAGCCAATATGTAAGAATGCTCAGAAGCTACATCTCCCACCACCCTCATGCACACCCACCCCTCAGGCTCTCCTGTCACATACACGTGCACAAGCATGTAGATGGCTCCAGCATGCACCCAGTCACACCCTTCAGACTTCGGGCTGCACACTCACCCACAGACACCTCACCCACAGACACACCATCACCGTGGCTGTGCAATCGTATACTCTCTCACACCTTAGAGGCTCCCTTTGCTCTCCTCTTCTCAGACACAGAGGTCAGGCGCAGCGCCTCCACCCAGAAACAATCAAAGCAGAACAAACACCTTCCAAGAACGAAAAGCAAATGCCCAGTAAGACTCATCTTGAGCCTTGAGAGTCCCCAGTTGTTTCCCCTGAGACCAATGCTACGACAGCTCCCATTCCTTCCTTTGCTCATCATGAAACAAGTGCTCCGCCCCTCCTCTGGACTGGGCCAAGCCAGCCAGGTGTTGGGGGGGGGGCGGCCAGGGAGAGATGCCAGGAGCCCAGGCTGCTCAGAGAGAAGAAGCAGGTTCATTCAAAGTAACACAAGGAGAACATGGTGAGGGCACAAGGGAAGGAAAGAAGCCTCCAGAATTCCTTCCTCATACAGAGAGATCCCATCTACATTAGAGGGTCATGGAAGGTTCCATTTGTTCAGCAAGTATTTATTGACAGTGCCAGGTGCTACGGATGCCCTGCCGAACAAAACAGCCACGGGTTCCATTCTCACAGGCTTTATGGTCTCATGAGGGAGATAAGCAGCTAGAGAAAAGAACATACATGAACAGAGGTTACAAAGCAAACAGGCTGCAGAGATGGAGAACCATAGGCCGGGAGAGGCCACCCTGAGGAGGTACCATTTAAGGTAAAGCCTGAAGGCTGAGAGGAATCAGCCTTGTGAGGAGCAGAGGAGAAAGCTTCCTGGGCAGAGGGGACAGCATGTACAAAGGCCCTGGGGTGGGAAAGACCTTGGTATTGTCATGAAACTGAAAAGGGGCAAGTAATAAATTACTTTATTGTAACTTCTGTGACTACAAGGCAGTGAGCAAGGCAATTTGTGGCATAGAAGGAGGCTAGGTTGGCAGGAGCCAGCTCACACGGACTCAAGCCATTGATATTCGAAGCAGGGGAGAGATGGAAGGCAATTTATGATTTCCAAAGATTAGGCTGGCTGCTGTGTGCAGAGCAGGCTGTGGGGAGACAGCAGGGGGACCTCCGGGGAGGCTGATGCAGTAGGCCAGGTGAGTTTGTGGGCAGCAAGCAGGAGAGGCAGGCAGACACAGGGCTATTTTGGATGTAGACGTAAGAGGTCTTGTACAGGGATTAGACGTGAATCTAGATGATTCCTCGGTTTCTGGTCTGAGAATCCAGGTGGGCAGAGGTGCCCTTTACTGTAATAGGGAGGCCCTGGAGAAAAGAACGGGTCTTGGGGTGAAAGCAGGAGTTTGAAGGAGGTGGGAGTCTTGACAAGTTTGAATTAAGTAGCAAGGAGCCAAGGGCAGTCCAGGGAGGAATGGCACACATAAAGTCACACATGGCACATGCACTGGCTGCTTCTCTGTAAGTAGGGAGAGTCCGGGCACCGTGCGGACCCTCAGACCCTCCCCATCCTCCCTCCAGGTATGAGGCTAGGTTCCAGCAGAAGCTCCTCGAATACACGGACTCCAACAACATCGCCTCCCTGTTCCTCACGGCTGCCAACAGATGGCTAGAAGTCCGCATGGCAAGTGCCACCCGCCCCCAACTCCGGGGCCCCGGGACACGACCAGAGGGCAGGAAGAGAGCACGGAACACCACTTGCCTGTGCGCACAGGGCTGGCACCGAGCCCTCCTGTTTCCCCAGCCCCCCGCGGCCCTCCTTGGGTCTGGCTGCACCCCCTCTTCCCCGTCACCCCCCGGGCCTAGTGTACCTGAGGTGGGCGCCGAGAGCCAGAAGAGCTGTGTGGTTGACTGTGAGGAGCGTGTGTCTGGAGTGGGCCCTGTGACCCGTGTGGGCCAGCTGGTGAGACGCACGTTCAGGCCCGCGCAGATGGCTGGGGAGCGGGGGGAGCAGCATAAGCTGCGTGCACACGCTGTCTCCTGGGGCTCCAGCCGTCAAGGCCTCCTGTGCGTCTGACAACGTGTAGGAGTGTGGCTGGGCTGAGCTGCTCCCTGCCCTGAAGGGCCTGACGTGGGCTTGGTGGGTGGGGGCTGTGTGGCTTCAACCCTGGGGGCCCACACTGGCTCGCCTCCCTCCCCAGGAGTACATCGGTGCCTGCGTGGTCCTCATCGCCGCCGTGACCTCCATCTCCAACTCCCTGCACAGGGAGCTCTCTGCTGGCCTGGTGGGCCTGGGCCTTACCTATGCCCTAATGGTGAGTGGCTGCAGACTGGGGCAGGGGAGGGCTCAGATACCCGCACTCGGGGAATCTGAGGCACCTCCAGGCCTTCTCCCGAGCGACTGTGAGTCTGATGCAGGAGGGACCATGTGGGTAGGAGAGCTAACCCAGGGCCGGGGCCCCAGACAGATGCTGGGTAAGGATCCACATTCATCATAACCCCCCCTGTGCCTCCAGGGGGACCCCCCACCCCCATGAAGAGGCAGCAGAAGGCACTGAGGGCTCCTGGCCCTTCAGCTGTAAGAAGAGCCATGCTGGTGGCCGGGCTTGGATCAAGTGCTCCCTGACTCGCCACAGGTCTCCAACTACCTCAACTGGATGGTGAGGAACCTGGCAGACATGGAGATCCAGCTGGGGGCCGTGAAGCGCATCCATGGGCTCCTCAAAACCGAGGCGGAGAGTTACGAGGGGCTGCTGGGTGAGAGGCCCGGATGGGGGGCGTGGTAGGAAAAGGGGGGCCCTCCTGGATGCCAGCTGCCGCCTCTGTCGGCTGGCTGAGCCCCGGTGTGCCCTCAGCACCCTCACTCATCCCGAAGAACTGGCCAGACCAAGGGAAGATCCAGATCCAGAACCTCAGTGTGCGCTATGACAGCTCCCTGAAGCCAGTGCTGAAGCATGTCAACGCCCTCATCTCCCCAGGACAGAAGGTCAGTGTCAGCTCATGCCCACCCAGGGCCTCCAGGCTCCCACCTGGTCAGAACCCCCTCCCCCAGGGCTGGCCCTGGGCCCCTCACACTGACAAGGCTCAGCCCCCCTCTCCTCTACTCCTCCCTGCTCCTTCTGCTGCCCTCACTCACCAAGAGGATGGACACCCCACGCTCCCCCGGTTGAGAGGGCTTTTGTCAGGGCCCCCCTGCAAATGGTCAGGGGCTCTCCCAGGGCACTGCCCCCACCCCTTAGCTTCAGAGCAAGTCCTCAGGACAGACAGCGAGGCCACACTTGTCCTGGGGAGGGAGCCCCTGCCTGGCACTCTGACCCAACTCTGATTGATTCCCTCCTCACCCCCCCTCTGCTCTGACAAGGCCCCTCTCCTTCTCTTTGTCTCTGCCCCTCTTTTCTTTCTTTCTTTTTTTTTTTTTTTTTTAATTCATGAGAGAGACACAGAGAGAGAGGCAGAGACACAGGCAGAGGGAGAAGCAGGCTCCATGCCGGGAGCCTGATGTGGGACTCGATCCCGGAACTCCAGGATCACGCTCTGGGCCAAAGGCAGGCACTAAACCGCTGAGCCACCCAGGGATCCCCACTGCCCCTCTGTCTTTGTGGCTGTCTGCCTCACTATCTCTGACCTTTAGATGTACCTCTGTCCCTGCCTCGGGCTCCTCCCATCTGTCCCCACCTCTCTTGTCCTTCTGTGTCACCATCTCTATACTAGTCCTGATTGTCATTTCTGTTGGCACCCTGTGGGCCGGGAAGCAATGGTGTCAGAGATGACTCCAGTTTAAGATGGGGCTCACAGATCCATCCCTGCCAACCGCACTGAGCCACTCCCAGGCCCTCCATCACACCCGTGCACACAGAGTATGCACCAGTGCCCCCACCTCCCCTGCAGCCACATACCAGGCACAGCAAGACCTACACCCAGGCCCAGGAAAATGGACATCTGTACCCTGCACTTGCTTGCGGGTCCCCGTCGGAGGCTCCTCTGCAGAAAGCAGCCCTGGCCAAAAAGCTGGTCAGAAAGCCAGGACAAGAGACATGCCATGACCTCCAATGCCTGCAAATCCCAGAGCCAACCCCAGAAGATCCCAGCCAGCCCCAGGTACTCACAGTGTGCTTCCTCCTCTCTCCAGATTGGGATCTGCGGCCGCACAGGCAGTGGGAAGTCTTCCTTCTCTCTCGCCTTCTTCCGCATGGTGGACACGTTTGAGGGTGAGTTGTGTGACAACACATGTACCCAGAGCCACCAGATGGGACCTCAGTCCCGGTGTATGGTTAGACGTCATAGGAGGCCCAGCAATCACTGCCTACCCCTGCATCCTCGATGGGACCCATGTTCCCAGGCTGAACCTGTCCCCAGCACCACCAGCTCCCCCACTCCCTAGTGGCCCACCTGGGACACGGTCTCCACACAGGGCGCATCATCATTGACGGCATCGACATCGCCAAACTGCCACTGCATACCCTGCGCTCCCGCCTTTCTATCATCCTGCAGGACCCCGTCCTCTTCAGCGGCACCATCCGGTGAGCCCCACCACTCTGGCAGGCACCCCCCTGGGTCCCAGGCCCAGCCCCTTGGAGCTGGGGTGTAAGGAGGAGCGGCTGGGTGAGGCCAAGAGTGCCCAGCTGGGTACCCCTCCCTGGGTGGGCAGCCCTGGGGCTGACCTGCTCCCTCACGGTGCTGCCTTTGGGCCTTTCTCTTCCCTGTGAGGCCCAGGCAGGCGCTGGTGGAGGTAGCACCACCCTCGGGCTGGGCATGCGTCCTCCACCCATTGCCACTTGCCGCCCCCTTCCAGCCAGCACCCACCCCTCCCCAGGCCATGTTCTTACTCACTGCTCCCCCTGCCAGGCCCTGCTTTTCTCCCTGAGCGGGTTTCCTGTCCCCCTCCAGGTTTAACCTGGACCCGGAGAAGAAGTGCTCGGACAGCACGCTGTGGGAGGCCCTGGAGATCGCCCAGCTGAAGCTGGTGGTGAAGGCGCTGCCTGGAGGCCTGGGTATCTACTCCCGCCGCGGCGGGTGCCCCAGGGCGTCTGGGGGGCTGCGAGGGGAGGCTCACAGCCATGCCCTAGCGTTTACAGTCTAGGGCCCGGCAGGACCCCAGGGACCATTAGTTTTCCCTTTCAGGAGCTCAGGAGCTCAAGTGAACTGTCCCAGGCCATGCGACCGGTCAGTTCAGGGGCTCCCTCCTCCCCGGGCCCCGGGGCAGGGCGTGGGGGGCAGCAGGAGTCACCAGGAGACGCGCTTGCAAGTCCATCCTGCCGCGGCAGCATGTCCAGTCCTGCCCGCGCCGTCCCCCTGCCGCCCAGGTCTGCCCCGAGGAAGGAGGCGGCGGGGGAAATCAAGGCCCGGGTCACTCCCCGAGGGTGCAGGGAAGACTGCCCCCACCCCAGAGGACACCCTTGGTGTATTTGCTCCGGCCCCCGGGGCGGTGGGGGCAGGCCAAGCCAGGCCTCAGAGACTCACCCCACCAGGGCCCACACACACGCAGCACATACACACTAGTGCACACACCCACCCACGCGCCCCCAGGACCGCCCAGGTCACGGCGGCGCACACCTGCGGAGGGCGCACTTCTCTTTGTAGTCGACACAGATGGCAGCTGTCCAGCTCTGCACCCCCCCTCCCCCGTCCTCGTGACACACGCTCGTGTGTTTGCCCCATGCACTTCCTAACAGCCCTAAGCCATGCTGTCTACTAAACTCCCAGTGCCAGATTAACTCAGCCCTGCTCCTCCGCCCGGGGCTGTTCTCAGATGCCATCATCACGGAAGGTGGGGAGAATTTTAGCCAAGGCCAGAGGCAACTGTTCTGCCTGGCTCGGGCCTTCGTGAGGAAGACCAGCATCTTCATCATGGATGAAGCCACGGCCTCCATCGACATGGCCACGGTCAGTCCTGAGCACATCTGTGGGGTGGGGTCTTGGAGAGGGTTTTCAGGGGCTCTTAGGGTGAAATTTGCACCAAGTGGTCCTGAAGCTCCAGTTGTCTTTACCATCAAGGGCCATCTGCAGCAGAAAAGGCAAAGGGCTGGGGGGGACCCTGACTCCAGCTAGTCTCGGGGCACGTTTATAGCACACATACACGCAGGCTGCACACAGACCCACAGAGACCTCACACCCATCACCCGCCACACAGCACAGCCAGACACACTCACAGCACACCTACACGCGCAGAGCTGAGCCCCCGGCAGGCTGAGCCCAGCCCCCGCATGCTAGAACTTGGCTGGTCCTATGGGGACAAGGATCAGACAAAGGAGGAGGGATGGGCTAGGAGTGGGGTCCCATGGGAGCTGGACTGCAACCCTGGGCCCCACATCCCCAAAGCCAGACCAGACCACATCCACTAGGCAGATGAGCCAACAGCTGTTGCTCCCATTTGGCAGGAAAACATCCTCCAGAAGGTGGTAATGACGGCCTTCGCAGACCGCACTGTGGTCACCATCGCGGTAAGGGGCCCCTGTTGGGGTGGGGGGAACACCCAGAGAGAGGGTTGGCCACCGGGCTCACCTGGGCCTGGCAATCAGGAGAAGACCGTGGAGCAACGACGATGCAGAGCAGTCTGGAGGGCTTGCAGGGAACCTGGACGGCAGGCAGCACATGGCGGGGCGGGGGGGGGGAGTGGAAGGACTTACCCCCCAACTTCCTTCAGAACTCTTCTTTCTCCGGAATCCAAGGCCCGCCCCTGTCCCAAGTGAGCTAGCCTAGGGGTTACTTCTCTATAGGGACTGGCGGTTGGGATGTGAGGCGATCTCTGAGTCTTGAGGCCCAGAGGTGAGGGCAGAGCTGAGACTTGGTAAGGAGAGAGGTGTCACCAGTGGACAGAGGGCTTGGAGTCACAGCCACCCCAGGAAGGGCCACAGGGATGGGACCTCCTATCCACACACCTCTTCCTCCAGACTGCAGGAGGGGCACCCTCAGCTGCCCCTCCCCCCCCACCCTGACCAGCACCCCCCTCCCCCCCAGCACCGTGTGCACACCATCCTGAGTGCGGACCTGGTGATTGTCCTGAAGCGCGGCGCCATCCTTGAGTTCGACAAGCCAGAGAAGCTGCTCAGCCGGAAGGACAGCGTCTTCGCCTCCTTCGTGCGTGCAGACAAGTGACCTGCCGGAGCCCAAGTGCCGCCCCTTAGACCACCCTGCCCCCGTCTCCTGCCTGGGCTCTCTAACTGTAAATCACTTATAAATAAAGAGATTGGTTGTTTCCTACCGGAGGCCTCCTCAGGTCTGGTGGGCAGGGACCGGGGTGGCCTGTGGGTCCCGCAGAGCCAGCCTGCCTGGCTTCAGGCACCTTGAGGCTGTGTGAGCATGGGCAGCAGTGTGTTTCCTTCTCTGTGAAATAAGGGTTGTAGTATTAGTCTGTTCAGGCGGCCGTAACAAAATAGCAGACACTGAGACTTAAACAAAAATGTTTTCTGACAGATCTGGAGGCTGGAAATCCAAGATCAAGGTGTCATGGGTTTGGTTTCTCCTAAGGACCTAATGAGCTCTTCACAGGCCCTATCTCCAAATACTGTCACACTGGGGAGCTTCAACATAGGAACTTAGGGCTTTAACAAATGGATTTGGGGAGGGGATACAATTTAATCCATAACAGAAGTTATAGCATTTTTGTGATTATCTCATTAGACAAAAGATTATTTCACTTTATTTCTTGGATTAAAATTGTGGGGTGCCCTGGATTAGTGCCGTTTCCATGACAAATGACAAGAACCCAACTCAAAGTGGCTTAAACTGGGGCAGCCTGGGTGGCTCGGTGGTTTAGCGCCTGCCTTCGGCCCAGGGCATGATCCTGGAGACCCGGGATCGAGACCCACATCGGGGTCCCTGCATGGAGCCTGCTTCTCCCTCTGCCTGTGTCTCTGCCTCTCTGTCTCTCTGTGTTCCTCTCATGAATAAATAAATAAAATCCTTAAAAAAAAAAGTAGCTTAAACAAAAACTGGCATTTATTGCCCTGTGTGATGGAGAAGGCCAGGAGGTTATACTACTTCAAGCATGGCTGGATCCAGGCTTTTGACATCAGGGATGTGTTTCCACATCTGGGTTCCATCTTCCTCTGTCTGATGACAAATGGCCACTAGCACCTCCAGCTTATACCCTGCCCCTCTGAAAAAGAGATGTTTTTTCCCAATCGTCCCAGCAAAAGTCTAGGGAACAAATCTCAGTGGACCAATAGACCAACTTCATACCCCTACCTCTGTGTGTCAAAGGGCTGGGATAACACTGACTGGCTAGGCCCGGATCTCATGTCCCCATCTGTGTCCCCCAGGTAGAGGCATTCAGAATGGGAGAAGGGTGGTCTCTCAGAGGGAAGGAAGCACAGTGCATATACCACAAATGAGCCGGGTGGGGGCTGGAGACACTGAGGCCCAGCACTGGGGAAACTAAAACAACAGATATGCTCAGATTCTATCAGCATCGTGAAATAGGAGTGCACACCTCCCTCAGCCAAGAGATGGTGACACTCATTTACATATCGTGTTATTATCACTCACACATTGACTTCAGTACTGGCTGCCCCAGCTATGGGGTGCAAACCCAAAAGTCTTCGTCCTGTGTGCTCTTGGTTGCAATGGGATCAGAGCAATGTAAGGAAAACACACCAGTCACTGGAGAGAGGCCCAACACAGACCTTTTGGATATTACAGGAGCCAGAGGGGATCAGGAACTGAGAGCTCTGTGAGGCCTGGCAGGCTGCCTGGGGGAGGTAAGATTTAAGCTGGGCATGAGAGGGGTGGGAATTGGATAGGTAGAGTAAGAGAAAATGGCCCATGGGGCAGGAGGTGGGGGCATAAGGTCGTAGAGCCTTAAATGCCAGGACAAGGAGTCTGGGATAAGCCTATGAACAAAAGGGAAGTGGAGAAGGTTTTTGAGTGAGAAAGGAACCTGCCAAGTGCAGTATTTGGAGGAGACGAGTATGAGGAGGTAAGGATGGAACAGGGCAGGAGGCTGAGGTCTTTGGGTAAGGGGCTCACCTTTCTAGAAAGGGTGGAACAGGTAATAGCTGAGGCCTCAGGACCTGTGAGGCAGGGTCTTGCCTTTCCAGCTCTAAGGTGCTTCTGGGGGCCTAGCAACCCTCTCCATTGAGGGGCCTCCAAGAGCAGAGCCTGGGAGGGGAGAAGATTCCTGACCCCACCCCCACCTCTTGTCAACCACACCCCAAGGGATCGGAGGGATGTAGCAGGAGCAGAGCAAGGTCCATACTGAATGAAGTCTTGCAGGGATGCCCAAGGCCATTCTGGCCCAAACCCCTCTATAGGACCCCTGATGGCCTGTCAACTTTGACCTGGACACTCCAAAGGTATGGGTCATCTCTAGTTATTAGGACTGACTCTTCCATATGTGAAATCACAGCCTGCCTCTGTTCCACTCAGCGTCTGTACTGGTTCTCTACTTTGGGCCACATAAAATTATTAGTCCATCCCCCTTGGGCCCCTGGAGTTTTTGCAATGGTGCCCAAACTCCCTAGGGAGCTCTCCAAGGCTCCTTTTCTGGTGGCTGGACAGATGTAGTTGCCTCAAAGGTAGCCCTGTCTCCTTGAGCTCCCCACTCTGATCATCCTGTCCTCCCCTCCCAATGCTAGGCACTGCATCTTTGTTAATACAGCCCAAGCTCGCACTTACCCTGAGTAGCTGTGTTTACTCTGCCTGCAGGTGAGTATGAGAAAGGAAAACTCAATATGCAAATCACAGTCTGCCCCCACTCTTGCCTGTATCCCCACCGTCCCCATTTTGGTGCCCTGCCTCAAATCCCTACTCCAATAACTGAACACACATAGGTCAGGGCTACATAAAGATCTGAGCCCCAGAGAGGAAATGGGGCCATTACTGTCACAGCAACAGAGACCTGAGAACCCGGATTCCGCACCTGAGGGGCAAGTCACAGGGCCACCGTAGGCTGGCGTCTGCAGTAGAAGCATCACTCAAGTTCAGGTCAAGAGCTTGAATCCCCCAGTTCCCAAGCCAACCCTAATACAACCCCACAGGACCCACGTGCCTCCCATTACCTAAGGTGTAAGAGACCAGGCTGCAGGTGTAAACCAAGCATCCCTACCTCAAACTCTCTTTAAAATACAGGGGTCTGGGGCACCTGGGTGGCTTATTCGGTTAAGCGTCTGCCTTCAGCTCAGGTCAGGATCCTAAGGCCCTGTGACGGGCCGCATCAGCACAGAGCCTGCTTCTCCCTCTCCTTCTGCGGCTCCCCGTTTGTGCTCTTGCTTGCTCTCTCTTGCTCTTTCTCACTCTCCATCAAATAAAATCGTAATAAAAAAAAAAAAAAAAGAAAGAAAAATACAGGGGCATAGTCGTGGGATGATTAAGAAGATGCAACCACCACCCCGGGGCTTCTGTGCTCCTACACCTACTAATAAGGCACATTGTTTTCTGGGGAGGGGGTCCGTGGCTTTCGTCAAACTCTCAAAGGATCCATGACTCAGGATTAAGAGCATCCCCGAAGAGAAGGAGCATTCGGTGGAGAAACCTTTAGGCCACCTAAGCAGCTTGGTGACGCAGCTCCCCAGGGCCTCCGTCTGCGGGGCCCCGCGAAGCCCAGTGCGGCAGGGGGGTGCGGGCCCAGCTGGGGATGGGGAGCCGGGAGCAGGAACCAGGCCACCGGCGGCTGCGGTCCAGGCCGCAGGGGGAACCGCTTTGGGCGCCTCGCATCCCGCAGCCCCGAGGCCCGCCCGCGGATCTGGAGCGGGGGTGGGGGGGGCGCGGGTGTGGACGCGGGGGGCGGGTGTGGACGCGGGGGGCGGGGCTCGCGCCCGCGCCGCCCCCTCCAGCTCGGGAGCGGGTCGGGCTCCCCCTGGCGGCCCCGGCCCCCGCTCCGCCGCTCCCCGGCTCCCGCGCCCCCGCCCTCAATCTCCTGCCCGCAGCCGGCGCAGGTGGGTCTCCGCGGACGCACGGACGGACGCACGGACGGACGGACGGACGGGAGGACGAGCGGCGGGGGCGGCCGGGCGGCGGGAGGGGCGGGGAGGCGGCGGCGGCGGCGGCTTGAGGAGCAGGAGCAGGTGCGGCGGGTGGGGGGCGGGACGGAGGGGCGCGCGGGGCGGGGGCGCGGCGCCCACTGGCGACCTGCGTGGGGCGGGCGGGGAGCGGGGGCGCGGGGCCGGGGCCGCGGCTGCGAGGGCGCCGGGCCGGGTCGCGCTGGGGCAGTGCAGTTGGGTGGGGGGGACTGAGCGCGCAGGAGCCCAAGGAGACCGAAAGGACGGGAACCGGCGGGGCATCCGAGCCGCCGCGGGGCGCCAGGGGCGGGGGTTAAGAGGCGGGGCCACACCTGGCGGCCCGCTGGGGGTCGTCGGAGCCGGGGCTGGAGTTTGGGAGGCGCCCGGAGCAGAAGGGGGCGCCGTGTGAGGTCCGGCGAGTTGGGAGGCTCCCAGGGGTTAAGTTCCAGGGCAGAGGAGGAGGCATCGGAGCGGGAGGCCCAGGGAAGTCAGCGGAGGAAGGGAGGGAGCTGACATGGAGGGCAGGGCGGGGAGCAGGGGGTAGCGGGCTCGCGGGCACCCGGCGGCTGCGCCCAGGTTGGCAGGCGGCTTTCAAGAAGCGGGGGGCGGGGGGCCAGGGGAGGTGAGGATGCGTCAGGTCGCAGAGGCATCGCAGAAGTGAGGCCGGCACAGACCGAGCGTGGTCCCGGGGCAGGGAACCCCACAGTGAGGCCCAGGTCTTGGTCAGGGGGGTGCCCCCCATGGGGGAAGCCTCTCCCTGGTGGTTGCTGCAGCCATGCTGTCCCGAAAAGGCATCATCCCCGAGGAGTACGTGCTCACGCGGCTGGCCGAGGACCCCGCAGAGCCCCGGTACCGAGCTCGGGAGCGGAGGGCCCGCTTCGTGTCCAAGAACGGCAATTGCAACGTAGCGCACAAGAACATCCGGGAGCAGGGCCGATTCCTGCAGGACGTATTCACCACGCTGGTGGACCTCAAGTGGCCACACACACTGCTCATCTTTACCATGTCCTTCCTGTGCAGCTGGCTGCTCTTTGCCATGGTCTGGTGGCTCATCGCCTTCGCCCACGGTGACCTGGCCCCCGGTGAGGGCACTGCGGTGCCCTGTGTCACCAGCATCCACTCTTTTTCATCTGCCTTCCTTTTCTCCATTGAGGTCCAGGTGACCATTGGCTTTGGCGGGCGCATGGTGACCGAGGAGTGCCCGCTGGCCATCTTGATCCTCATTGTGCAGAACATCGTGGGGCTCATGATCAATGCCATCATGCTGGGCTGCATCTTCATGAAGACGGCCCAGGCCCATCGGCGGGCCGAGACCCTCATCTTCAGCAAGCATGCGGTCATCGCAGTGCGCCACGGCCGCCTCTGCTTCATGCTGCGCGTCGGTGACCTCCGCAAGAGCATGATCATCAGCGCCACCATCCACATGCAGGTGGTGCGCAAGACCACCAGCCCCGAGGGTGAAGTGGTGCCCCTACACCAGGTGGACATCCCCATGGAGAACGGTGTGGGCGGCAACAGCATCTTCCTGGTAGCTCCTCTCATCATCTACCACGTCATTGATGCCAACAGTCCACTCTATGACCTGGCACCCAGCGACCTGCATCACCATCAAGACCTGGAGATCATTGTCATCCTGGAGGGCGTGGTGGAAACCACGGGCATCACTACCCAGGCCCGCACCTCCTACCTGGCCGATGAGATCCTCTGGGGCCAGCGCTTTGTACCCATCGTGGCCGAGGAGGATGGCCGCTACTCTGTGGACTACTCCAAATTTGGCAACACCATCAAAGTGCCCACGCCACTCTGCACGGCCCGCCAGCTTGATGAGGACCGCAGCCTGCTGGACGCCCTGACCCTCGCCTCGGCCCGCGGTCCCCTGCGCAAGCGCAGTGTGGCTGTGGCCAAGGCCAAACCCAAGTTTAGCATCTCTCCGGATTCCCTGTCCTGAGCCATGGTCCCATGGGCCCCCACACTGCTTGTGCGCACAGGGCAGTATGGTATGGTATGTAGAGTGGACGTGGTGTGGGCTCCGTAGCCAGGCCAGGACTGGGTGTGAGGCTGGGCCCTCTTCAGCTCAGCCTCCCCTCCTGCTGTTAGCCCATGGTGTTACAAGGCACTTGTCACTCCTCTATTTCTGGCCTCAGCGGGAGCCTGTACTGGGTTATTTTTGTCTCTGCTCCTCCCAGCCCCAGCTCAGGACTGGCTCACCCTCCTCTCCCCTCCCCAGGCTGGGGAAGCTGTGGGAAGCACTGGACCCTAAAAGTTCGGTCTCCAGCCAGTTCTGCATCCCCATGCTCAGTTGACCACGAGCTGGGCAGGTGGCTGGGGAAGAACAATCCCCAGGTTGGCAATCGGCTGCTCTGTTTCTGTGGCCCCTAAGAGATGGCCAGCCACTCTTGGTCCCTGAAGAAGTGATGACCTCATGGGTGGGCCCTGCCAGCTGGGGAAGGCAGTCACTGAAGGAGCGTGTTCCAGCCGGAGGATTGGAGGTATGCACAGGCTCAGGGAGGAAATGGTGTGCAGACACTCAGCTATGCTGAGCCCTAGTCGGGCACAGGAAAGAGGAGATGGGCCCCTGTGCCCTCGCCCCGTGCCCCGACACTGAGGCTTGGATGGTGAGGGGCTGCTGTGCCTGCCTGCTGCTGTTCCATCCCGGGAGGCGGGGGCGAGCCGGGGCAGACATTGGCATGCCAGGAAGAAGAAGGCTGAGGAGAGGGGGTCCTGGGCCCACCATCCAGACTTGAACTCTGGTTCTGGCTCCCCACCAGAGGCTGTCACTCCGTCTGTCCAGAGCGTGGCTGTGGAGGGTCTTTGGGCTGCTAGAAAAGGAGGTGTTGGAAAGCTCAGGATGGCGGAGGTGAGCAAGGCCCCTGACACAAGGAGGCCGTTGGTCCTCACGGGCCTGACCACAGGCGGGGCTCCTGGAGCGGTGCTGTCACCTGCCCAGGATTCTACTTTCTCTCGTCAATAAAACCTCCCTAAACTCTGGGCAGTTCTTGCTGGGGAAGGAGGAGGCCTACTGCTGGGCAGGGAGGGCACATTCCGAAGGGCACAGACCCTAACTGGGCAGCCAGGGAAAGCTGACCCTTAGCGCCCGATTCAGAGAGACTTTTACCTTTCTGCCTCAGGTAGCCCAGCCCTGCCAGCCTGTCTGGCCATTTCAATTTTGAGGCCCCCATCAGGCTTCTAGCCCTGTGCCCCGGCCTCCACGCCCGGGGATCTGCTGGAAGCCTGGGGTGGTCAGGGCAAGAGGTGCAACACCATATGCATTAGTGTACAGGCATACGTTGGAGATATTTTGCAGGTTTGGTGTCAGACCACCGCCGCGAAACAAATGTGGAGAAAAAGAGTCAAATGAATTTTTTTGGTTTCCCACTGCATATAAAAGTCATGTTTACACTCTACTGCAGTCTGTTAAGTGTGCAATAGCATTATGTCTAAAAAAAAGCAATGTACCCTACCTTAATTAAAAAATACTTTATTGCTACAAAGTGCTAGCCATCGTCTGAGCCTTCAGTGAGTCATAATCTGTTCGCTAGTGGGCCTTGCGTTGATGTTGGTGGCTGCGGACCCATCAGGGTGGTGGCTGCTGGAGGTGGGGGTGGCTGTGGTAGTTTATATGAATTAGACAACAACAAAGTTGGCCACATCAAGTGACTCTTCCCTTCGCGAACGATCTGTCTGTGGCATGCGATGCTGTGCGATAGCATTTCACCCACTGTAGAACCTCTTTCAAAATTGTGGAGTCAATCCCCGTAAACCCTGCTGCTGCCCTATCAACTAAAGTTTATGTAATATTGTAATTCTTCTGTTGTCATTTCAACCATCTTCATGGCATCTTCACCAGCAGTAGATTCCATCTCAAGAAACCACTTTGTTTGCTCAGCCCTGAGAAGCAACTCCTCATCCTTTCAATTTTTATCCTGAGATTATAGCCATTCCATCACATCTTTGGGTGCTACTTCTAATTCTTGTTCTCTTGCTAATTCCATCACCCTGCAGTTACTTCCTCTACTGAAGTCTTAAACCTTCAATTTGTTAAAAAAAAATAATAATAAATGCAAATCTCAATAAAGCAAAGCATAAGAAAAAGAAGGTTATGGGGCAGCCCTGGTGGCGCAGCGGTTTAGCGCCGCCTGCAGCCCAGGGCATGGTCCTGGAGACCCGGGATCGAGTCCCCCGTCAGGCTCTCTGTATGATGCCTGCTTCTCCCTCTGCCTGTGTCTCTGCCTCTCTCTCTCTCTGTCTCTATGAATAAATAAATAAAATCTTTAAAAAAAAAAAAAAAAGGAAGGTTATGCCCGTAGTAACTGGAGTGTAAGCTCTCAAGCCAACTTGGGTTCAGATCCTGGTTCTGGCTCTAAGGCCTCGGTCAACAACTTACCTCTCTGGGCCTCAGTTGCCTCATTTATAATGTAGGACTGCTACTAATACACACCTCACAGAATTGTCTTGGGGATAAGTGAAAAACATTTGCAAAAGGCTTAAGTACCTGGTCCGTAGTAAGTGCTCAATAAGTGTTAACTGTTGTGATGCTGCTGAATCAGCCATGATGGGACCAGTGACCACACAAATATTAAGGGAGAAATTGTGCTTTCCCTTGGTGATGAGCTTCTCTGCCCGGTCTTATTCCTGCACAATGCACCTGCCCAGCTCAGACCCTGATGACACAGTTCTGGCAGCGCCAATTACATGGTCTTCTGGTCTCACGTCACCCCCTACAATCCATCTGCCATGCAGCTCCCAGAGTGGTCTTATTCAAAAGGTTACGATCATCTCCTCCCATGTCAAGTAGCTTCATTAATTCCCCATGGCCTTCTGGGTCCAGGCTAGACCCCGGAGCCAGCCATTTCTACTTTCTGGCCTTACAGTTGAGTTCTCTTGCTAGGACCTTGGGCAACCACCCATCCCCTGGCAGCCTTACTATTCCCCCCTTGCATGTAATATTGACCTTCCAACCTCTGTGCTTTCTTCTGTTATTCCCTTTGCCTGGAATATGCAGGCCTCATCTCTGCCTGTTGAAATCCAAAGAAGTCCAGGCCAAATGATGCCTCCTTGAAGCCTTCCCTGATTCTTCTGAAAAGAGATGGTCTCTTCCCTTCCTCTGTGTTTATGGGCATTCTGCTTTTCCTTGTGGTTGTGACATCACCAAGTCCATGACTCCTTGAGGTCAGGGACTATATCTGATTCAGCACCGTGGCTGGCACAAAGTGCTGAATGAATGAATGAATGAATGATGAATAGTGTATAGGACAACAAGCCAGCATCCCTGTTGCAGATTGAGGACTGCAGTGGGCATCAGCAGGATCAGTGAGTTTGTCCTGGGCTACTTCAGAGGTATGGCTGAAGAGGAAGCTTCCGCTACTGGTCCAGGCTCTAAGCTGCCCCCTCGTGCACCCACAGTCCCCCAACATTGACCAGTTTGTGACTTAGAAGAAGAGGGATAAGAAGCTACTCAGAGTCAGCCCAGAGGTCTGGACACAGTGCCTGGCTCCTGGGACTCAGCTTGGCTGTCCTTAAGACCAGCAGAGGGGCAAGGCTCATGGATGAGAAGCTGCTCAGCAGCACCTTGCTAGGGACCCCATCCAGAGCAACCTTCCTCCACCCCCTCCACCCTAAACCCCTGGTGACAGTGAAGGGACAGAACTGAGGGCTCAGCGCCACCTGCTGGCCACAGAAAAGACCTACTTGATCAGAAAATCAGGGCCACTTGTCTGTCCTAGGCTTTCCACTCCCACGAGACGCCCCCCCCCCCCCCCCTCCCCCCCCCCCGCCCCAGCCTTAAGGCTTAGCTCAGGGAGGAGCTAGAAAGTTCCAAGCATGGAGGGAGCTGCTAATCTCAACAGAAAAAGGACGCCAAGCCACCCATTTCCTGTAGTGAAACTGAATTGCTAGTCTGGAAAAACTAGCCCACTAGCCATACTGGAAACCTGCCTGGGCCTGATGCCTATGGATTTAGCATGTTGCCAATTACCACAAGGCCCACATGTTACCCATGAAGGTGGCCCTCTGGACTTTCTGCTGGAGAGGACTCACCCAGCTTCTACAGAACCCACTTTCTCTCCCCAGGTGACATCCTTCCAGCTCCTCCCCAACATCCTTCCTGAGGGAGCTTGTGGTAAGGAGGAGAGTAGCTCTGGCTCCCCACAGCACTCTGGGCTCATCTTTGAGGTCTCCTCAGTGTCGGGTATCAGACACCTTGTGTTTTATGAAGACATGAACTCTGCATGTCAAAGTCGTGTTGACCCCAGATCAGGGCAGGTCTAAATCACAAAAGATCTGTTCCAGCTTGAAAGGAGCTGGAAAAAGGTGGAGCCATGGGGTTAAAGTCAGAATCAGGTTCCAGAGAGTGGTTTTGTGGCTCTAGAATCTAGGTTATTGGCATCCTCTCTTCCATGTCCACCTGCCTGGGGCATTGCATAAACCTTCATGGAAAGGGAAGTGCTACCTACACCCTCCCCTACTTCCACTCTGGGCTGACATGAAAGGTAGGCTACCTTGACTGGCCAGCTTGGGCACAAGGAGTACAAACATCTGCCTTTCCCTTGACCTTGTGTCTTCCCAGGCACCAATGCCAGTGAGTGGAAGGGGTGATACTAAGTACATATGCAACTATGCAATTTATTTCCTTCACTGGGAGAAGCAGTGGCGTGCAGGAGTATGGGTCAACAGCACACAAAGCCCTCTTCAGCTCTCCTTCGTCACATGCCTCTACTTCATTAAAGAGTATCATTCTTTGCACCACAGTATGTTTCAAACTCCTCCTCCCCAGACCATCAGCCCTCAAGGTGAAGCAAAACAGACCAGGTAGCCCTGCCTCTGTGGACTCTTTACCTCATTTGATCAATTCCAGTTTTTCTCATGACACCATCATTATTGGAGAAGGGAAGTTGCCTCCGAGAAGCAAGTTCTGGTGGAGACTTTTCTTTGTTGTCAAATTCCTACTGTGTCCTTGATTTCCCATCCATCTTGGAAGTAGAACAGAAATCACCCCATAGTTCTGCCTCTTTTGCACCTTTTCAGGTCACTGAAGGTCTGACCAGCACATTTCTGAGTTTAGTAAACTCTTTGATGCGCTTTCTTTTTTCCTACATCATAGATTTCCTTCTAATCAATCATTCAACATCCCCCACATTTTACATCTAACGTTTTATCTTCCTATAAAGAGACTCCATTGGTCATTTTCCCCCCTAATTTTATTTTTCATTGAATTACTTCATTATAATCTCTACAAAATTATTTTAAAATCTCAACTGCCTTACTACCTTTTCCACAAGGCGTCATTCTTTTTGACTCACTCTCTTTCAATAACTGTAGACAGCTTTGGGCTACCTTATTTGTCCCAATAGTTCTATCTGTTGCCCTGTTCTTCCTTCCAGATCTCCATTTTATGAGATTCATTGGCTCCTCAAATGATAAGGACATATTCTTGGAATAGGCACCAACTAAACCGATGCCACAATCCCCAAGGCTGCCACTAAAGCCCACTCTACATCACCCTCAGGTGGGAGCTCAGCTTTGGGGAGTTCTACTGTGGTCAGTCATCTAAGCCAAGTCTTCTGCCTCAGTTATGCCCATGAATGAGCTCACTGTGCCCCTTCTGAGTGACCTAAGAAACTGTTTTCAGGATCATTCCTTCAACTCTCTGTAGAGATGTGAACAAGGCTTCTCCGCTCCACAAAGATGCACATCCCCTGATAACCACTGTACCTTGCCCATGACTAACACCTGGCATGAGGCTCCCCACAGCCCTGTCAACCTCTGGCCTGAATGAGGTGCCTGCTCACATGTGCCATTAGGAATAACATCAGCCACCTTGGTTCAGTTACAGAAAATACGCAATGGCCAAACACGCCAACCAACAGGTCCTCCCCTAAGAACAGACAAGATCTATATAGAGTGAGCCTCTCCTCTAGACCTAAGGATCCAGCTCACCCTTCACACCCCAACCCTGGATCTTCCTTGGCAGTATGGCATATTGATTAAAAATCTAAGCTCTACCGTTTACTAGCCACAAGATCCTAGACACGTCACTCATCTCCTCTCAAAGAATAACTCAGAGATATTAAGTTAAAAGTGCAGATGAATATGTTTATTCACATATTAGCATGGATAGGTCACTCTCATTGAACTAAGAAGCAGAATTTGAAACGGAAACAGGCCACAGTATAGAAATTTAAGTGTTACTTTGGGGGGAAGGGTATAATTGACATACACTATTATATCAGTTTCAGGTGGACATGATTCAAAAGTTGTTATGTATTGCAAAAAAGCACCACAATAAGTATAGTTAACATCTGTCACGATAGTTATAAAAATCTTTTTCTCAAAAGTTTTTGTAAACTAAGATTTACTCTCAGTAACTTTTAAATATGCATTACAGTATTATTAACTATAGGCACCGTGGTGTGTATTATATTCCCATAATTTATTTTATAACCAGAAGTCTGTTCCCTTTTGGCCACCTTCACCCATTTCATCCACCCACTCCACCCCTGGCACCTAGCACTGTGCTGTTAGCTACGGGCTTAGGATTTTCTTTTTGTTTTTAGCCCACATGTGAGGGCACCTGGGTGACTCAACAGTGCAGCATCTGTCTTTGGCTCAGGTCGTGATTCCAGGGTGGTATGGAGGAGAGTAGCCCTCCAAGTCTCGCAACAGGCTCCAGGCAGGGAGCCTGCTTCTTCCTCTGCCTGTATCTCTGCCTCTCTCTGTGTCCCTCATGAATAAATAAATAAGTAATCTTCAAAAAAAGAAGTTTTAGATTCCAAATGTGAGATCATATGGTATTCATCTTTCTCTATTTCATTTAGCATAATACCCTCAAGGTCTATCTGTGGTTGTGCAAATGAGGAGATTTCGTTTTTTTATGGATGAATAATATTCTATTATTATATTTTTCATTATATATGTGTATGGATGGATGTGTATCACATTATATATAATTATACACATACATTGTATTATATAATAGATGTTCTAGATATACATTATATGTGTATATATATATATATCACATTTTCTTCATCCATTCATCCATCAATGGACACAAGTTTCTTTATCTTATATATTGTAAATAATGCTTCAATGATCTAAGGGGACATAGATCTTTTATACTTAGTGTTTTCACTTTCTTCAGGTAAATACTCAGAAGTCGAATTGCTGGGTCATTTGGTAGTTCTATTTTTACTTTTTTGAGGAACTTCCCTTCTGTTTGCCATAGTGGCTACTACCAATCTACATTCCCATCAATAGTGCACTAGGGCTCCCTTCTTTCCACATCCTCACCAACACCTGTTGTTTCCTGTCTTTCTGATACTATCCATTCTGATAGGTGTGAAGTAGTATCTCATTGTGGTTTTGATTTCCCTGTTGATCAGTAATGTTGAGCACCTTTTCATGAGTCTGTTGTCCATCTGTATGTCTTCTTTGGAAAGTGTTGCTTTCTTTTTCTTGGATAAGACAATTGGCAGGAAGTTATAAAAGAAAATGTCTTGAACAGTCTGCTCTTGGGCAAGCTACCTAAGCCACTGGGAAAAGTAATTTCAGGTACTTATGCATTCGCTGAGAAATCTTTCTGTGTAGGAATTTCCAGTGTTCTTCTATGGTTCCTCCATGTGAATAAGCCATGAATACATCATAATGAAAGCACCTCATTATAGTTCTTCAGTCCTTCCCCTATATCATTTTGGATGTTCTGAGGAGAAGTTCTTAAGGTAGAGGATAAGGGATTTTTTTGGCATAGTCCCTGTGAAAGATAAAGGAGAGAGGGTGCATGAGTATGAGGACAAAGCCTTAGACCATGATGTAGGTATCCTATCTGTAAAGGGAGGAAGAAGGGAGGTTTGGGTAGCAAGATCCCCAGACTACAGTGCATGTCTTAGAAAGTCTCAGCCACCCCAGTGGGGAGCTCTAAAACTCCTGCATTTCTCAGCTATTTTCTGGGGCTGTCCAAGGAGAGCATGACATAGGTTCTAGTACTGCAGTGGATCCCTGATGTGCCACAGCTGGAGCATGTTGGTTGAGTATGCTCCATAGCTGGCTCTCTCTCTCTCCAAGGGGTCTCAGCAGCACATCTCCATAGCAACCACACTTTCTAGTTAAAACTCAACTCCCTGAGAAGCTGTATTGGTTAGCCTTCGCTATGTAAAATCCAGCCTAAAATACAGTGGCTTTGGGGGAAAAAAAAAAAGTATGTATTTCTCATGCATTTGAGAGTTGGCTGGACTCTTGGCAGCATTCATGGTTGTTGAATGCTGATGATTTCAGCTAGATTCGCTCACATGTCTGGGAGTTGTGGGCCATCATGTGATCCAGACCAACCTTTCCTAGTACAGCTTAACTTCTGCTGTCACTCAGCCCCCAGCAGGCTCACATGGATGCATCCTCCTCTTAACTAATATCAGAAGCACCAGAGAAAGCAAATGGAAACACAGAAAGTCCCTTGACGCCTAAATTTAGAACAGGCCCTCTTTCCCTTCAGTCTCATTCTACTGGCCAAAGCAAGTCAGGAGATTGAGTCCCGTGTTGGGGGCAGCCCATCGTTGGAAGACACTAGCAAATTGCATGGCAGAGGACATGGATATGAGGAAGGGTGAAGGCCCAAACCATCACATAATCCAGGCTCATCACAAAGGCTTGAGTCTCTTTTTCAATAAGTATCATTGCCAAATGTGAGGTTACCGTGATAGCACCTGAATTATCAGAAGTCAGAGGAAGGGATCCCTGGGTGGCGCAGCGGTTTGGCGCCTGCCTTTGGCCCAGGGCGCGATCCTGGAGACCCGGGATCGAATCCCACGTCGGGCTCCCGGTGCATGGAGCCTGCTTCTCCCTCTGCCTGTGTCTCTGCGCCTCTCTCTCTCTCTGTGACTATCATAAATAAATAAAAATTAAAAAAAAAAAAAAAGAAGTCAGAGGAATGCAAGAAATAGAATATTCACAAATATCACAAGAGACATTTGAAAACCACTCTGTATCTAGTTATCTCATTGGCCTAGGTCCCATCAGAAAAATAAATCCCATGAATCAGTTGGCAATTTTTTGATAAACAAGTACCCTTTTCGGACACCTGGGTAGCTCAATGGGTGAGCATCTGCCTTTGGCTCAGGGCATGATCCCGGAGTTCCCAGATCAAGTCCCGCATCAGGCTCCCTGCATGGAGCCTGCTTCTCCCTTTGCCAGTGTCTCTGCCTCTCTCTGTGTGTCTCTCATGATTAATAAATAAAATCTTTAAAAAACCAACCAACAAACAAACAAATAGCCTTTTCTTCTTAATTAACCGAGTATTGCACTTTTCCTACGGCATTTATAATGATTCTGTCTTGGCTGGTCCATAAATATCTGAGGGTAATTTTATTATGTAGAACCATTTTAACCAACATGTTTACACTGGTCTTTTGGGCCTCTATACTTTGACTTGTTTTATTTGCTTTTTGGGCCATAGTCAAGGATAAACATGTTTGAAAACATGCTTTAGTTGGGAAACACTTAGGGAGGGTTAGAAATCCCTGGCTAGGGCGCCTGGGTGGTTCAGTCGTTGAGCATGTGCCTTTGGCTCAGGTTGTGATCCCAGAGTCCTGGGATTGAGTCCCATATCAGGTTCCCTAAAGGGGAGCCTGCCTATATCTCTGCCTTTCTGTGTGTCTCTCATGAATACATAAATTTTGGGGAAAAAGAAAAAAGAAATCCCTGGTTAAACCAATAAATCTGGTGGCGAGTTACCCCAGCTGTTAACAAAATATGAGAACCTGGGAGAAGGAATTCTGACCTCTGAAGCCATGGTTTCTATGTGTGAGAACAACAGTACAGCCCATACACGGTTCAAAACCCTGGTCTGAACCAATAAGGTCAGGTCTGATACACAGTGAAACTGATATATCACAAAGAGGCAGGGGCTTTATGCTCTCCCCAGAGCCACAAACCACCATGTGGAGATCAGAAAAAAGCTTATCAACACAACATCAGAAAAAGCCACACACCAAAACACACACCACACTTAGAATACCCCAGTATGAATCCTAAGAAGTCTTCAACAGCATCCACTGACAATAATCCCTGAACTCCCAAAGCCAACTCTATATATTTTTTTTTATTTATTTATGATAGCCACAGAGAGAGAGAGAGAAGGCAGAGACACAGGCAGAGGGAGAAGCAGGCTCCATGCACCGGGAGCCCGACGTGGGATTCGATCCCGGGTCTCCAGGATCGCGCCCTGGGCCAAAGGCAGGCGCCAAACCGCTGCGCCACCCAGGGATCCCCCAAAGCCAACTCTAAAACACAGAGTTTAACCTTTGCTATGGAGCCACTTACCTTTCTCTTAAAAATACATATAACCAGTACAATTACTAAGATTATTACTATAATGCTGATAACAATGTTCTTCCAAACAGAAGTTGTCTTCTCTGTTTCTGCAGGGAGAAAGGGAGAAAACATTAAGAAGAAATTCCTGGCCAGAGCCAGAGACCATACAACCACTGCTAGGATCTGTGGCTATATGTCATTCTCCCTGTCCCTGTGACCCTCTGCCACATGTCATGGCACCCTCCATTCCTATCACATACACCTCCATACCAACACACCCCGCGTGTTTAGCACTTGCTAGAATACACTGCAATATCAAACACCACATGCCACACACACAAGCCATGCAATGTTCAAAGCTTCTAAACTACAGCACCATCTAACTGCTATAGAGTGAACGTGTATGCTCCCCCCAAATTCATAGTGAAATCCTAGTGCCCAATGTGATGGTATTAGGAGGTATGTGGGTGAAACTCTCATGAATGGATTTAGTGCCCTTATAATAGGGGCCCTAAAGAGATTTCTCATCCCTTCCATCACGTGAGGATACAATAAGTCTGTAACCCAAGAGGGTCCTCACCCATCCATGCTGGCATGGCACAATGACCACAAACCTTCAGTCTCTGAAACTGTGAAAGATAAAGTTCTGTTGTTTTTAAGTCACCCAAACTGCAGCAAATTGTTAAAGCAACCTTAATGGACTGAAACATATGTATAACCCAGACAAACCCCTCATACCGCACACACAAAGCATATTTCAATTTCATACTCCCCACGCCCTACATATACTCTGCACACATCTCTTCACACACCATCCACACGTATTCCTAGCCCTTACTTCCAAGAATAATTCCTCTCTTGCTCCAGGATCATACTAGATACCCAGACCACATCCCCAAGGGCCGCTAGTCCCACCCTGCCTGCTTTACCCCTCTTAGCTCCAGGCCGATGCATTCGACCAGCAGGGTCATACCTACCCAGAACCAGAGCCATGACCATGGAAGCCAAGGTATGAGCTCCATGGACCTCATCCTACCAGCAGGAGGGATTCTATAGTGAGCTGCAGATCTTGAGCTAAGGATCCAATGTGCCTGGGGAAAGTCTTGGGCATCTGCAGGACTACCCTACTATGGCCTCCCCATAATGGGCACAACTCATAAGACAGAACTACTGACGCAGCCTCACCAGCCAACAGTTTGCAGTGGACCTGGGACCTGAGCAGAAGAGTTGCTGGCAGGGCTGAGTCCCTGGTCCCTGACAGACTCTTATCTTCAGGGGACTATCTTTGTAGCTAGTAAGCTTTATACTCTAAGCCATATAGAGCACCCAGATCACATAAACTGCCATGAGCTAACAAGTAGCCCTATTTCCATCTGAAGACTATTGTCACCACTTTCCACCTACTTGACCATCTGCCCTGGCTTAGAGACCTAGTCTGGACTGCTGATTCTGGGGCTGAGCTATGCCAGACCAAGCTTCCTATCTTCCCCACTGTTCGTCTTCCCCTAGACTGCCTGCAAACCAAAGTTTTACATTACCCAACCTCAAGGTGAAGAGCAGGGGAAATATTCAGGAGGCTGCTTACCTGTCACAATCAAGGTGAAGTTGCGGCTCTGGGAGATTGGCAAGGATTCATGCCATACCACACACTGATAGACAGTCATATTGTCTTCCAAAGAGGGCTTCACCATCAAGTAACTAGTGACACTAAACATGCCATCCTCATCTTCGGTGGTACCATTAGTAATGATGCCCTCAGAAACCTCCAGATACCGGGGATCCTTTGGGGTCCACTTTTTCCATGTTATGGTAATGTTCTTGGGGTAGAACCTACTTGCCATACACAAAATAAGTTGTTCTTCATTTTCTTTCACCATGGCTTGCTCTGGAGACAAGCTGCTGACGGGGTAAGCTGCCAAGAGAGAGAAGTCGTGTTTCAAGGGGAGGTAGGGACCAGTTTATTACCGTAACAGGGAAAGGAGGAAGGAGGAGAGGAGGGGAGGGGACGGGAGGGGAGGGGAGGGGAGCACAGCAAGCCTTCAGGAAGGGTGAGCATACTGAATGGGATTCTGCTTAGGCTAAATATTCTGGGTATGTTGGTTTCAATGTTAGCTGATATGCTGTGGTCCCCTACTCTCACAGCAATTTTATAGAGTAGAGTTTCTTAAGTAGATCCTTTGTGTCATAGACACCTTTGAAAATCTGAGGAAAGCCTTGGAACACTATTGTGGTAGAGACTACTAATGGCCAATTTTCATTCTTCAATGACATATTCAAGATAAAGCTACATCTCTCAACCTCCCTGTAGCCCTGTGAACTTAGGGTCTCGTCGTTTGGATGTAGTCAGAAGTGATGAGAGCAACTTCCAAGAAGTATCCTTAAATAACAAGCGTATCTTAAAGAAAAGGACTGTGCTCTCCTCTCCTCTCCCCCTTCCTCCTTCCTGCAGAATGGCTGGACTAGTACATGACAGCTAGAGATGGAGAAGCCACTTCCAAACACAAGGTGGCAGCTACATGTTGAGAATGGCAAAGTGATAAGATAAAAGGACCCGAGGTCCCCTATGGTCATAGAACTGCCATACCTGCCTTGGATTGGCTACATTTCTGTAAAAGACAACAAACTACCTTTCTAAAAAAGCCATTGTTGACTTCTGGTTTCCCTTCTGACATGTAAAGACCCTGAAAGTCATAACAAGAAAAAAGCTAAGCTGAACAAACTATAATAAACAGGTTCTCTTAAATCCATGAGAGGATTAAGGTATCAGGGCAAACCAGCACCCTGAAAACGAGAGACAGATTGAGAGAATCACAGCCAAGATCATGTCACCTTAAGCAAATGCTAGGACCATAAACCGGTAAAAGCACTTAAGCAGTAACTCTTACAAATTGCTAAAGAAAGAGCATGAACTAGCTTGACAAGAAGAAACTCCTGGGGGCCCAGTCTCATGGGGACCACCACACTTTCATGGGTTTTACTTCCAGGAAACCCACCAGGTTCTAGCAGTGAAGATTCTATAAAAATCCCCTCCTATTTTCAGGGGAGAGGAAAAGTAACTAAAAATATCCCTGGTGCATTAACCACAACAAAGGATGCTTAAGAGAAAAGACTGCCAGAGCCTTCTCTGACCTGGGTAAAGGATGATTAGCCCTAACTCTAGTCCCACTATAGCCTTCAAGTCTCACCTACAAACACTTCTGAAGGTCATAGCCTAAGGGCTCAGGGGACTTCAAGAATTGAGATTTAATGGTAAGATTGTCTGCTTCCCCTTTGCAACCCTTTATCACCACAGCAACAGGGCTCCAGGGTGAGAACAGTGGATGAAAACTGAGAGAGCTGCAAGTCACTGATTCTATTTAAGAGGGAAACAAAGAAAACAGGTAGCCAGCAATGAGGACCAGCCCATTCTTGATGGAAAATCCTTACAAGGAGGCTCTTAAAAAAATGTATCTTGTGTGGAAAATGTGTAGATTATAAGAGAGTACAGCTTTTGTCTCAATTTATCTCTTTATTTACTGGATGCATTTATGGAAAGCAAATAACAAGTCTCTGTGGGAAGAAACAGAAGGAATCATAAAAGCGATTAAGAGAGCTCAAATAATGGGGTTTGTGCCAGTTACATACAAAGATCCCGCATATCTAAAAGACTATAAAGTTTGTAACATCAAGTATCAGGAGTAAATTTTATGTTTTATCATCAATCAGCTTATTCTACAATAAAACGGAGTGGGGAGAGATAAAAGAAGCAAAGAACGAAGACATCAAATAGAATGTGTACATACTAATCCAACTATATACATAATCACTTCAAATGAATGGTCTAAACACATCAATTAAAAGACAAAGACTGGGGGCACCTGGGTGGTTCAGTCAGTTAAACATCTGCCTTTGCCTCAAGTCATGGGATCAAGCCTCACATTGGGCTCCCTGCTCAGGTGGGGCGGCTCCTTTTCCCCCTCCCTTCTCTCCTCCCCTCCACTGGTACTCTCTCTCTTGCTCTCTCTCTCAAATAAATAAATGAAATCTTTAAAAAAATAATAATAATGTCAAAATACATGAGGCAAAACCTGAATGAACTACAAGGAGAAACAGAAAAATCCACAATTATAGTTTGGAGATTTCGACACTCATTTTTCATTAATTGATAAACCAGCAGGCAGAAAAGCAGTAAGAAAATAGTTCAAAGGAACATCACCACCAATCAACTGGATCAAATTAATCAATAGGATACTTTATCCAACAGCAAAATATACATTCTTCCCAAGGTCACATGGAACATTCACTAAGATAAATTGCATTCTAGCTCACAGAATTCATCTAACATTTTTAAAGAATAGAAATCATGCAGAGTATGTTCTCAGACCACAGTAGAGTTAAACTAGATATCAGTAAGCAGAAGAGTGGCTGGAAAAATGCCAAATTTCTTGGAGAATAAATCACTTCTATTCTAAATAATATATGGGTCAAAGAAAAAAATCTCAAGAGAAACTTTTAAAATATGTTGAACTAAATGAAATTAAAATGAAAATACCACTTATGAAAATTTGCAGGTGCAACAAAAGAAATGGCTAGAGGGGAATGTATAGCATTTAATACATATTTTAGAAAAGAGGAAAGATATAAAATCAACTACCTTAATAAGCTTCCATCTTCAGAAGTTAGAGGAAGAAGAGCAATTTTATTATTTTTTTAATAAAGATTTTATTTACTTACTCATGAGAGACACAGAGAAAGAGGCAGAGACATAGGCAGAGAGAGAAGCAGGCCGATGTAGGACTCCATCCCGAAACTCTGGGATGACACCCGGAGCCAAAGGCAGACGCCCAACTGCTGAGCCACCCAGGCATCCCAAGAAGAGCAATTTAAGCTTAAAACAAGCAGAAGAAAAGAAATTACAAAAATTAGAGCAGGATTCAATGAAGTTGAAGTGAATTGAGAAAATCAATGAAACCAAAAACTGGTGCTCTGAAATGATTACTAAATTGATAAACTTCTAGGTTAAGGAAAAAAAAAAAGTGAGAAGATAGAAATTACTAATATAAATGAAAGAAGGATCACTACTGACACTATGAACAAGAGTAATAAAAGAATATTATGAACAACATTATGCCTACATGTTTGATAAATATGATGGACCAATTCCTTGAAAGACACAAATTACCAAGATTCACACAAGAAAAAATAGATAATTTGAATAGGCCTGCATCTATTCAAGAAATTGAATCAATAAATAATAACCTTCAAAAAAAGAAAGAACCAGGCTCAGATGGTTTCAATAGTGAATTCTACCAAACATTTAAGTTAATTATAATACCAATTTTTTACAATTTCATCTAGCAACTAGAAGCAGAGGGAATATATTCTAACTCTTTCTATGAGCCCAGGAATACACTAATACCAAAACCAGATAAAGGCATTACAAAAAAGGAAAGCTACACACCAATGCCTCTCATTACACTGAATGCAAAAATCCTCACAAAATATTAGCAAATTGAATCTAACAATGTATAAAAATAATTATACACTACAACAAAATTGGATTTATTCCAGATATTCAAGACTGGTTCATTATTCAAAAGTCAATTAATATAATCTGTTACATCGACAGACTACAGAAGAAAAATTTTAAGAGCATATCAATTATGCGGAAAAAGCACTTGGCAAAATCCAACACCCATTCATGTTAAAAACTCTCAGCAAACCAGGAACAAGGGGAACTTTCTCAACTTGAAAAAGGACATCTACAAAAAACCTATAGCTAACATCATACTTAATGGTGAGAAATTAAGGACACGAACAAAGCAAGGGTATCACTTCTAACCAAGCCTATGCAATACTATAATGGAAGCCCTAGCTAGAATAATAGGACAAGAAGAGGAAATAAAAGATACACAAATTAAAAAGGAAGAAATGACACTGTCTTTGTTCTCAGACACATGATTTACATTAAAAAATCCCAAAGACTTGACCAAAAAATATTTAAACTCTACAACTAATAAGTAATTACAACAGATTGTGGGATACAAGGTTAAAAGTTAGTTGCTTTCTGGGGCACCTCGGTGGCTCAGTGGTTGAGCCTCTCTGCCTTTGGCTCAGGTTGTGATCCCGGGGTCCTGGGACGGAGTCCAGCATTGGGCTCCCCGCAGGGAGTCTGCTTCTTTTTATGCCTATGTCTCTGCCTCTCTGTGTCTCTCATGAATAAATAAATAAAACCTTAAAAAAATAAAAAGTCAGTTGCTTTCTAATATCCCAGCAATAAACAACTGGAATTTCAAAATAAAAACCCAATACCAGGGCAGCCCGGGTGGCTCGGCAGTTTAGCACCTGCCTTCAGCCCTGCAGGGAGCCTGCTTTTCCCTCTGCCTGTGTCTCTGCCTCTCTCTGTCTCTCATGAATGAATAAATCTTTAAAAAAATAAAAAATAAAAAAAATAAAAACCCAATACCATTTACATTAGTGTTCCCTTTTCCCCACAAAAAAAGAAATACTTAGGTTTAAATCTAACAAAATAGGTACAGAATCTATATGAAGAAAATTATAAAACTCCAGTGGATGAAATCAAAGATCTAAATGAATGAAATATTCTATGTTCATGGAAAAGAAAAATCAATATTGTTAAGATGTCGATTCTTCCCACCTTGATCTATAGATTCAATGCAATCAAAAGCCCAGAAAGTACTTTGTGGATATTGACAAACTGACTCTCAAGTTTATATGGACAGGCAAAATGCCTAGAATAGCTAACACAATACTGAAGAACAAATTGGAGGACTGACATAACCTGACTTAAAGTCTTACTATAAAGCTACAATAATCAAGACAACATGGTATTGGTGAAAGAATAGACAAATAGACCAAACAGAACAGAAGAGAGAGCCCAGAAATTGACCTACACAAATGTATTCAACTGATCTTTCACAAAAGAGTAAATAAAGGCAATTCAATGCAGAAAAGATAATCTTCAATAAATATGCTGGAATAATTGGACATCCACATGCATAAACTTTGCACACAGAATCTAGACATACTACTTACACTTTTCACAAAAATTAACTCAAAATAGATCACAGACCTAAACATAAAACTATAAAATTTCTAGAAGGATAATATAAGAGAAAATCTAAGTAGCCCTGAGTTTGGTGATGAGCTTTTATTTTTTTTTCTATTTAAAAAAAATTTTTTTTAATTTTAAGTAGACTCCATGCCCAGCATGGAGCCCAACATGAGGCTTGAACTTATCACCCTGAGATCAAGACCTGAGCAGAGATCAAGAGTTGGACACTAAACCAACTAAGCCACCAGGTGCTCCCCCCCCATGATGACCTTTTAGATACAAGGGCAAAAGCATGATCCATGAAAGAAAAAAATTGGTGAGTTGGACTTTAATTTAGAACTTCTGTTCTGCAAAACACACTGTTAAGAAAATGAAAAAACACAGGCCATATATTGGGAACACACATCTAACACATATCTAATATAGAATTTATATCTAAAATATACAGAAGATTCAAAAATAAGAAAATATATAGAGGACTCTTAAAACTCAACAATAGGAAAACAAAGAATCCAACTGAAAAATGGACAAAAGATCTAAACAAATATCTTTTAAAAGAAGACAACAAAAAAAGCAAATGGAAAGATCCTCAACATTATAGGTCATTAGAGAATTGCAAATTAAAACAACAAATGAGATATCACTACGCACCTATTAGAATGGCTAAAATACAAAAAATTAACAATACCAAATGTTGACAAGGATACAAAACAACAGGAACTCTCATTTATTGCTGGTAGGAATACAAAATGATATAGTCACTCTGGAAGAACTGGTAGTTTCTTACAAGTTGAACACAGTCTTAACATATGATCTAGCAATCACACTCCTACGTACTTACCTAATGGAGATGAGAAATAATATCTAAACAAAACCTGCACCTGAATGTTTATGGCAGCCTTATTCCTAATTGCCAAAAACTGGAAGCAATCAAGATGTTTCTCAATAGGTGAATGGATAAACAAACTAGGTACATCCAAAGATGGAATGTTACTCAGTGATAAAAAGAAATGAGCTATCAAGCCACCAAAAAAAGAGACACAGAGGAGTCTTTTTTAAAAATTAATATATTTATTTATTTTGAGAGAGAAAGAGCACATGTGAGGGGGGCAGAGGGAGTGGGAGAGAATCTTGAGCAGACTCCTCGCTGAACATGGAGCCTGATCTTGATCTCAGGACTTGATCTCAGGACCCTGAGATCATGACCTAAGCCAAAATCAAGAGTCAATCACTTAACCAACTGAGCCATCCAGGCACCCTAAAAACACAAAGGAAACTTAAATGTATATTATTACTAAGTGAAGGAAGCCAGTCTGAAGACTACATACTGGATGATTCCAATTCCAATTATATCACATTCTAGAAAAGGAAAAAATATAGAGATAGCAAAAAAAATTACTGGTGCAAGGGGTCCTGAGGGAGAGGCAAATAGGTGAAGCAAAGGCAGTAAGTTGTCTATTCTGTGATACTGTAGTGGTAGATGTATGATATAGATACGTCAAAATCACAGAATTGTAACACAAAGAGTAAACCCTAAGGTATGCAAAATTTAAAAAAAAATTAGGAGTTCAAGGACCCCAACAAAGAGAGAAAAGAAGGTAGACAAGCAAATCTAAGTGTACTTCACATGTATGAAACAACCTCACTCCAAGGAACAGAGGAAAAGTGCTGACCCAAGAAACTTGTGAAATAGATGGAGTCTATAAGAACAAAAGCAAAAAGAACTGCAACCAAATAATGTACTCTGGTTGACAAACTTGTTCCTCATGGCAGTAAGGTTAACAATTCAGATATGGCTCCAGATGTATACTGGAATTAAACAATTATGTAAACAGATAGGGGGTGGCAAGAGCCAGGTTTCTCATGGTATGAGTGAGGGTTTGCAGATAAGCAAGGGGAGGAGGCTAGAATGATTCATATGGTAATAGATTAAAGTTAGGGGTAGCATGAAGAATGAATATTGAATTTAATATAGACACAGATGGTTATGAATAGAAATACTTACAGATAAATGCATATGCACAGATTAGTATACAAACACATATTTATTTCTTTGCTCGGTCAGTTCAGAGGGCCTAGAAGCAATGATACCCCAGTGGTAACAAATACCTCTAGTGCCAGATTTTGGTTTCTAATATAATTTTCTAAAGAAAAAAAAAAAAAAAAAAAAAAAAGAACCAGGAAGGGGACACCTGGGTGGCTCAGTGGTTAAGCATCTGCCTTCAGCTCAGGGTGTGATCCCGCAGTCCCAGGATCGAATCCCTCATCAGGCTCCCCACAGGGAGCCTGCTTCTATCCTCTGCCTGTGTCTCTGCTTTCTCTCTGTGTCCCTCTTGAATAAATAAATAAAATCTTAAAAAAAAAAATAGAGAACCAGGGAGAATTCCTCAAGTAATTGGCTGACTTTGGGAACAGGACAAGAAACACACAAAATGATCCTTCCTGGAGCATCTTGTAGTGCCAGAAAGTAAGAAAGTGCTTCAAGTAAAACAAAACCCCACAATGATGAGGGTATGTCAAAGAGACACAAGAATCAACTGAAAATACTCTCAATGGCCGAAGCTGGAAGAATGTGAGCAACAACATAAATAAAGTAGCATTAGATTATAACCCAAAGTACAAAATAAATATCCTGAGTCCATCCTAAAATAAGTAAATGATCGAACAAATTAGTAAGTGAGAGAGAAGAGAAAAATCTCTGTGTGGAGGAATTCCAAATAAATTATGTAGCTACTCCTACTCCAATAAAAAAAAATTTTTTTTTTAAATTATGTAGCTACTCCACCCTAACGGAGGGGTAGCATAATTCCCCACAGCCTAAATGTGGGCTGCACAGAGTGACTCCCCTTCAAAGTATAGCATGACAAGGAGGGGGAGGAGAATAACTTCCGAGTGGAGAAACAAGGCAAATACTACTAAGCTAAATAATTATGGTCAACGCCAATAGTTATAAATTGTTCAATTAGATGGGATGGGATGAAAATGGCACTTTACCTCTGTGATTTTCCTCCCCCAAAACTATAACTCCAGTGAATTATGAGAACAGCAGCAGAGAAATGCCATTAGAGTGGCATCCTCTGATACACCTGATCACTATTCCTCAGAAGGTCAAATTGTCAAAAATAAGGAAAGTCTGAGAAATTGTCAGAGTCAAGAGGAGCCTAAGGACATATGACAACTAAATGCAGTGTGGTATTCTGGATGCGATCTTGGAACAGAAAAAGAACATTAGATTAAAAGCTAAGGAAATTTGAATAAATCATGAACTTTAATTAATAATAATTATCAATACTGGTTCATTATTTATAACAAATAGACCATACTAGTGCAAGATGTTAATAAAAGAGGAAATGGTGTGCAGACATGGGAGTAATATGAAAATTCTGTACTGTCTTTGCGATTTTTCTGTAAATCTAAAACTATTCTAAAAAATAAAGCCTATTAATTTTTTTTAATACTTTCATTTTGGGGTACCTGGGTGGCTCAGTTGGTTAAGCAGCAGACTCTTGATTTCAGCTCAGATCATGATCTCAGAGTTCTGAGTTCAAGCCCCATGTCTCAGGCTCCACAATCAGCATGGATCTGCCTAAGATTCTCTCTCTTTTTCCTCCCCCTTCTGTCCCTCCCTGCTACCCCACTTGCACTTGCATGTTCTTTCTCTCAAATAAATAAATAACAAAATAAAATATTTTTATCTTAAGCTTCCTGTCAGTTGCAGAGGAAATTAATCCTAATTTAACATCCCCATCCCCCAATTTAGTATGTACAAAATATCAAAAAGTCCTAAGTACAATTCTAGGGGGCTCCTAGACATTGTCCCCCTTTTATGGGCTGAATTGTGGCCTCTCAAAATTCCTCTGCTGAAGTCCGCAATCCCTCAGACTGCAACTATATGTGGAATTAGGATCTTTATTCAGGTAATTTCAGTTAAAATGAGGACACTAGGTTGAGGCCTAATCAAATAGGGCTGATGTCCTTGCAAAAAGAAAAGAGTAGGACACGTGCACAGAGGGAAGGATATGTGAAGACACAGGAAGAAGATGGCCATCCATCAGCCAAGCAAAAAGGCCTCAGGAAAAAAAAAAAGAAAAAGAAAAAAAAAAAAAACAAAAAAAACAGCTCTACTGATACCTTGATCTCAGACTGCTAGATTCCAGAATTGTGAGAAAATAAATTTCTGTTATTTAAGCCATTCGGTCAGTGGTGTTTTGTTATGGCAACCCTAGCCAACGAATACACCCCCCAAAGCTCATCTACATGTTATCAGAGCCATCATAATAAAGAAAAGTAGAGCTCAAAGAGGCATTTGGAGGATAGTGTTGCTGTTGTTACAAGTCTTGACTGGGTACCTACCTCACAGCAGTTCCCAACTGGGCATTTTCATACATTATTTTATGTAATCCTCAGACTATTACAAGAGAGGTATGATTTATCAACCCATTTTGTACAAGGGAAAATTCAGGCCCAAAAATGTTAAATGGCTGGCCCAAACACCCAGTTTAGAAGCAGCAAAGCTAAGACAGGATTCAGATCTATGGAACCAGAGCCCAGCATCTCTCTCCCTTCCCAGCTACCTTTCAAAGATACCTCTACAGTGAACATGCACCGTCCACACACTAAGTGAATTATATCATAATTAATATAGCTATCTTTCACTGACCATTTACAATGGGCCAAGCACTATGCTAAGTGTTACCTGCATTTTTCATAGATTCTTCCCCACAATAAACCCCCTAGGTAAGTATTATTACATTTGTTCAGAACGTGGTTCTATGTGATTAATAACTTGCCCAAAGTTGTCCAACTGTCCATAGAAGCCCAGGACTCAAACTCATGTCTATCCTACAGATTGGCCCATGCTCCAAACCCCTGCTCCATTTGGCCCACAGCTCCACCTCAAGCCTCAGCACCATGGCAACCACAGGGCCCTGCCCCCAGGTACTCACCCACAACCTCCAGGTTGACTGTTCCCACTGCTTTGTAAGGGGTGACCACCACCTCACATCGGTACTCTCCTGCTTCCTTCAGCTGGACGCCTGGCAGCTGGAGGGAGGCATCCCCCCTTTGCAGCCTCCTTTGAGACACGTAGGCTCCAGATCGTAATATCATTTGATGGTCACCAAAAAACTCAAACAGTTTAACTTCCGTTGCAGAGGCCTGATGCTTCCAATACCAGGTAATACCCATAACTGTGATGTCCAGATGGTGGTAACCATGGATTTTGCAGACAATAGTGGCAGTATCATTTAGGAGCACCTTCTGAGTCTTCCCTGCCATCTCCACTTGCAGGAGACCTGTGGCAATAAGAGAACTCAGTTATGGGAGACCCTTGGAAAAAACATAGGCATGTTACTCTCACACGCTGCCACATAATTGGAAGCAAATTCCTTTTTTTTGTTGGGGAGGGAGTATCTCAGGTACAGGGGCTCTAAGTTCACAGCTCCACATTAATCCATATAAGATCCTTCAAGTTTGTTCAAGATTGTTTTCAATATTCAGTGTTCCTTGCAGTTTCATGGAATTTTACAATTAATGTATTTATTTCCACCAAGAAATGCTTTGAGATTCTAACAGGAATTGCCGTGAATCTGTAAATTAATTTGGGGAGAATTGCCATCGTAACAATGCTGCCTTTTTTTTTTTTTTAAAGATTTTATTTATTTATTCATGAGAGACACACTGGGGGGGTGGGGGGAGGCGGGGCAGAGACACCGGCAGAGGGAGAAGCAGGCTCCATGCAGGGAGCCCATTGTGGGACTCGATCCTGGGTCTCCAGGATCAGGCCCTGGGCTGAAGGCGGCACTAAAACGCTGAGCCACCCGGGCTGCCACAATGTTGTCTTCTAATCCATGGATGTGTTTTTGGGATGTGCTAAGGATTGAATGTTTGTGTCCCTCCAAAATTCATATGTTGAGGCCTACTGCCCAGTGTGATGGTATTTGGAGGTAGGCCCTTTGGGAGGTAATTAGGTCATGAAGGTAGAACCCTCATGAATGGGATTAGTGTCATTAGAGACATGAGAGAGAGATCTCTTTCTCAGCATTAGGGGATAGAGTAAGAGGGTACTGCTCCACAAGCCAGGAGGAAGCCCCTATCCAGGAACTACTCCACAAGCCAGTAGGAAGCCCCTATCCAGGAACTAAATCAGCACCTAGATCTTGGACTTTCCAGCCTCCAGAACTGTTAGAAATAAATCTGTTGTTTAAGCCACTCACTCTAAGGTATTTGTTAGGGTGGCCTAAAAAGACTTAATAAGACAGGATGTTTTCCGATTGCACTTATTTAGATCCTCTTAAATTTTTGTCAACCACGAATATTCTCACTGTTCTGATTTTGTAATAATCAGAGCAGGCTAAACATTTGCTATATTAAGACCATGCATGTGTCCCCAGACTTAGTTCCTTCCCTAGGTCTGGTTTTATCAGTGCTGGTGATAGACCAATTCTGATTTATAAGATGCATCTTATGTAGGAAATGTCTGATTCAAGGCGTCTGATTTTTTTTTGAGAAATGACAGCAAACCTAGTGTAATAACTTTTGAAGATAACCGTTGCTAATTTGATGATTACCGTTGATAATTTGGTGATTATTTAATGGTAATGATGATGATTATTATTTAATGCCATTAAATAAACTGTAATACTTAAAGAAAAAGAAAAAGCTTTATAGTTTTCCGAGTAAAACTGTTGTGCTTCTTTTGTTAAACTCATTCCGCAGTATTTTATTCTTTCTGGTGGTGTCAAAAATCGAATTGTTTCTTAATTTTATTCTGAATTGCTCATTGCCAGTGTACAGAAATACCATTTACCCTTTTTTTAAATATCCATCTCCCTTCCCTAACAGGTTACCATTCTAAGATGTTTAAAGCTTCTGTTTTCGTTCTCTTTAACACTGCCTTGTTTTGTTTCTCAAACTTACGAAAATGGTTTGGAGTTACCTGTCACTGTTTCTGCTCTTCGCAACTGCTTCAAATCCTGTCTCATTGCTGCGTGTACAGCTAGTCCATTGGTAGAAGGTAATGAGAAGTGGGTACAGCTAGTCCACCGGTGGAAGGTAGTGAGTTCTCCACATGCAAACCCACATTTGGCTCATCCCCAGCCCCAGTGATGGACACCCCGCCGGTCTCCTAAATTCCCACATCCCCACCCGTCCACCCAGCACCACTTGGCACATCCCAGTGGACTCTGGCCAATTTATTAAGTCTCAAGTGACATCTTACTATTTTTAACTTCTATTCTATGACCTCTGAATGCAGCTTTCTTTTTTTTTTTTTTCTCATTAAACTTTTGTTTTAATGGGTCTCAAAATTCTGTGACAGATTTTTGGTCAAGTTGTTTCCATTAAAAAGTACTGATTTTAAAAACTAATAACTTAAAACTGCCACACACGCACACACACACAAAAAAACAAATGGTCCACAAAACATTCTCCTTTCCTCCTGAAGGTTTTACGATGCATTGTTATCATTAACCAGTCTTTTACTATTAAACTTAAATGGCCAATTGACACAAACAGTTCTGAGACCCGTTCTTCCACCACTGATTAAGACTGGGGTGGCAGGTATTGGGGATAATATTCATTTAGCCTTCTGAGCTTTCTGGGCAGACTTGGTGACTCTGCCAGCTCCAGCTGCCTTCTTGTCCACTGCTTTGATGACACCCACAGCAACCGTCTGTCTCATGTCACCAAAACGGCCCAGAGGAGGATAGTCAGAGAAGCTCTCAACACACATAGGTTTGCCAGGAACCGTATCAACAATGGCAGCATCCCCAGATTTCAAGAACTTGGGACCATCCTCCAGCTTCTTTCCAGAACGACGATCTATCTTTTCCTTCAGCTCATGAAACTTGCAAGCAATGTGAACGCGCCCGATCTCGTCTGAATGGAGCTTCCAACTAGCTTCTCACGGAAGGAAGTTAGACACTGTCTCGACAGGAGGCGCAATGTTAAGGCCCTCTCTGCCCTCGGACCATCAACACTTTCTCGCCTGCGATTTCCATTAAGCCCCTCACATACCGGTTAAGAACTGGCAGCGCGTCTAAACGACGCTTCATCTGCCTCGCTGCCTTTCGTTTCCTGTTGGATCCATACAAACCCCTCCGTGTCATTTAGGATAAGCCTCCGCAGACCACTGCCCTTCACCAGCAGGTGGAGGGGGAGCGGTTTCTTGCTTTCTCTCCTACTCGCCCCACCCCCCCATCCCTATACTTTGCTTTTTTTTTTTTTCTAAGATTTTATTTATTTATCAATGAGAGACAGACAGACAGAGAGAGAGAGAGAGAGAGAGACTGGGGGGCGGGGGGCAGAGGGAGAAGCAGGCTCCCCTCCTTGCTCCCTCCCTGCTCCGGTGCGGGGAGCCCGAGGCGGGGGGGAGGGGGCGCGGAGGCGAGGGGGGGGCAATTGTAAGAATTACAGGATCAGGCTGGGTGTGAATGAAGACTCAGAGGCAGAGGGCGGAGGCGGGGTGGGGGGAAGCGGGGGGGGGCGGAGGCGAGGGGGGCGGCGGGGGGCGCAGAGGGAGCAGGCTCCCCTCCTTGCTCCCTCCCTGCTCCGGTGCGAGGAGCCCGAGGAGGAAGGGCGGAGGCGGGGGGGGGGGGGGCAATTGTAAGAATTACAGGATCAGGCTGGGTGTGAATGAAGACTCAGAGGCAGAGGGCGGAGGCGGGGTGGGGGGAAGCGGGGGGGGGGCGGAGGCGAGGGGGGCGGCGGGGGGCGCAGAGGGAGAAGCAGGCTCCCCTCCCTGCTCCCTCCCTGCTCCCGTGCGGGGAGCCCGAGGCGGGTCTCGATCCCGGGTCTCGATCCCGGGTCTCGATCCCGGGCACTTCCCAGGCCCCCCCGCCCCCCCCCCATGCCTACCTGAGCTGGCCGTCCCGAACCACAGGACCAGGACCAGGAGCGCCGGCAGGAGCAGGAGCGCGGGCAGGAGCAGGAGCGGCGGCCCGTGCGCCATCGCCAGACGAGCGGAGGCCGCGCGCACGAGCCCCAGGCCCCCGGAGCCGCGCCGCGAAGGAAGACACCCGGGGCGGGGCGCACCCGGCCAGGCGCGCGTGCAGAGCCCCGAAGTCCGGCCCGGCCCTCGCCGCTCCCCTCGGAAGGGCCGTGCCCCGCCCCGCGCATGGCGACGCCCGCACCAATCGGAGGTTGCGGGTCCGCCCACGCGTTGCTCCGAGCCCGCCTTCCAGAGGTGGGACCTGGCCTCCAGCGAGAGCGAGTTTGCAAACTGAGGCCGGGAGCCGGGGGGCCCGGGGGTCTCTGCTCTTACCCGGCAAGTGGCGCAGTCGGATGCACCCCCCACCCTCGACGTGGGCTGCGGTCACGATCCCAGAGCCCAGCCAGCAGCCCCCGACCCGCGGCTCCCTGCGGAGCCCGAGCCCGGTTCTCCCCGAGCCCCGCCCCTCCTCACCCCGCGGACGCCGTGGCTCTCTTAAAAAGTAGATCTTTATCTCTCTCTATATATAGATCTTTAAAGATACATAGAGATAAAGATAAATATCTTTAAAATTCGTTTACATTCTGAAACTAAAAACCAACCTATCTCCTGGACGTTTGGCTCAAACACCAAAAAGCGGCCCTTCCCTTGATGGGATGGGCACTGGGTGTTTACTATAGGTTGGCAAATTGAATTTTAATAAAACCATAACATAAATAAAATTTTAAAAAAGGCAGGACACATGGGTGGCTCAGCGGTGGAGAATTGCTGGATCTCCAGCAATTGTAAGAATTACAGGATCAGGCTGGGTGTGAATGAAGACTTAGAGGCACCGTCAGTAACTAAGCAAATGTTGACCTTCTCACCTGCAGAACAGCATGCGAAGTGGAAAGAGCATAAATCTGGGAGGTGAGCAGGGTGGCCACACTGATACCAACTAGCTGCTGAGGGGCCTTCAGAATGTCACAGTTTCTGGTCCGCAGTCTTAACAAGTTAAGAGATCTACAAGGTTAGGTCCAGTCATAGAATTCTAAAATCCTAAATTACAACTCTTCTCAACTGCTACCTCTTCCAGGAAGGCTTAACCTGAGGAGGAGTCCTCTTTGGTATTACTAGCATGATTAAATAACTTCATCCAAAGGAAGTTATCTGTTGAATCCCCATACTTGCCTAGTTAACCACTCTGCAAACCACTGGGATTTTCACTTGTGTGCTATTGAGTTAGGGATAGAAGGGGCTAGAGAGGGAAAGATAAAGGAAAGGCCCAGAATCAGGGTCCTATGAATCCCAAGGAAACAAAGGCAACAAAAATGGACAAGGAAGTAAATCTGGCCTGCTGGCTCCAAATTTTAAGGAATAGCTTCCTTTGACTGCTACAAAGTAATTACAAAGACTCGCCAGACCCAAAAACAGCCATATGCCATTCACTCAAGATGGTACAAAAAACCTCAAGGCCATACACTCCCTGGTTAGGTTCTCAATAAAAGACCAAGCTGATAAGCCCCCAGGGGCAACTCTGTTGGGACCCCTCTCACTTCTGAGAGCTGTGTATCCCCGCTTAATAAACTTCTAGATTTACTCACTCTCCTTTGTTGGTGAGATTCGTTCTTCGACTCCATGAGACAAGTACCTAGCTCTCCTGCTTCACTATCATTGGAAGCAGGAGCTGCATACCAAGAAATGCTGGAAAAGGAATTCCTTTGTTGGTACGTGATCTCTAAGGCCCTCAGACTCTATGGCTCTATAATTGTATTCTGCAAACAACCCATTCTTTCCACATTGCCGAGTTTGTCCTTTTCCCCAGAAAATTGCAACCAATATTTCATATTTTTCTGATTTTACATTTAATATAATTAAAAACAAAGCTATACAAATATGACCAGAATAATATTTTCTGACAAATATTGCACTAGAATTTTTACAATATAAACATCAAAAAACAAATTCAAATATAACAAACTTGTATAAAGTCTCTGTGTCTTTCTGATTAAATCCAGTTATTAAAATCCAGTTATTAATTTGTAGTTTACTTAATCCAATTTTCTTAAGAAACCAAAAATAATTAAGTCCAAATACACTTCAGATTAATAAAATTTCTGTCCAAACTCTAAAATTAACAGAACACTCTGGGGCACATATTTATAAAAGGTTACATTTTTAATTCAACATTTAAATTGAAAAAAATTCCACAATCTCTCAAATTTAGCAATAATAAAATAAGTCGTCTTTAAAATAGGATGTATAAACCATCATTATTAAATGTTTTTTAAAACATAATAAATACTGATAATATATGGATTATGCAGCTCTGGTTTCCTTCATGAAAAGGAAAGGCAAAATTTTTTTCACTTTTTAATGCCAGGAGATTATTTTTTTCAGAAGACACAGAATAACTAATGATCTTCCTTCCACATCTCTTTTAGGCACAAGCTTACATATAAATGTACACATATTGCTTCTGAAATATGATCTTTCAATCAGAGGCCATAAAAATTGGTACATAGACACTTTAAAAATTGCAAGGGCTTGTAACCTCCACGTGTACTCAAAGATCCTGGACTAACAGCTTCAAAGAAAGAAACACCTTCACTGAAAGGGGGCTCCTTCCTCCACCTCTGCTACAGTACTTGAGCCTCTAGGGCTCTCCCACTCTTAGGCCCCTGAAACTGGATAGAAAAGTACAAGTAGAGCTATCTGGAAGTCACCAGAGCAAACACAAAAGAATGAAACAGTCACTCTGGGCATTAATGGGCTTCAAAGTATCCTTAAAATACTTAGCCTCAAAAAAAACAAAAACAAAAAAACTTAGCTTCTATTATATTTTATATAAATCTTTTGTAAATTAATCCTGTTTTAATAAAGTCATCTCTACATCTTAATTAGTAATACAACAGGCTCTCTTGGAGAAGAGATGAATAGTTTGGGATTGTGAGGGAAGTGCAGAATTCATTTGAAAGGCCTGGTAATTAACCCCAAAAGCTGATGGCAGTGAAACTTTAAGACAGCTGACAGTGGTGCTAATAACATTCTACATCCCTCAAAGCTCTCTCCCTGGACTCCCTTTCCACAACAGTGGGAAAGTCAATACAAAAGTAGAAAATGGGGGGGGGGGGATCCCTGGGTGGCTCAGCAGTTTAGCGCCTGCCTTTGGCCCGGGTCGCGATCCTGAAGGCCCGGGATTGAGTCCCGCATCAGGCTCCAGGTATGGAGCCTGCTTCTCCCTCTGCCTGTGTCTCTGCCTCTCTCTCTCTCTATTGTGAATAAATAAAATCTTAAAAAAAAAAAAAAAAAGGTAGAAAATGGGAGAATTCCTAGAGGGAAAAGAACTTAATTAAAATTCAGATGGGGTGCCTGGGTGGCCCACCTCTGGGTTTCCAGAGTTCCTGGTCTAGTGGGTCATGATCTCAGGAATTGTGGGATGGAGACAGCTTCGCTCCGTGCTCAGCAGAGTGTCTTCTTGGGGATTCCCACACACACACTCTCTCTCTAAAATAAATAAATCTTAAACACAAAACTCAGATCATCCAGGCAAAAATAATGAATACAAAAAACTGTGCTACTTCTCTTCTAATCAGAAATTGTGAAACCCATGTCCTAGTCTGTTACAATTAAAAAATTTTTCCCCTTTATTAACAACTGTAAGACAAAGTGTCTGCTGGAATGCAGTGTATTTTTTTTTAACTATTATTACTTAAGGAGGGTACAAAAAAAAAAGCTTAAAACTTGGACAAGTGACATTCATCAGAGTCTGAATGCTATGCATTTGCTCCATAAGCTGGTTCACTCTGGAAGAAGAGTTAGGAACTCTAACTCGTGAGTTAGAAATTTCCTTTAGGGTTAGAGTTACTCTCCACAGTGCTGGGAAACCTCTGTAGGAATGACTGCCTGCTTACCTAAATAGCTAACTTGTGCAAATGTGGTTTTCTTTTCCCCAATATCAATCATGAATCTCAATGAAACTTGCTATAAATATCAAAAAGTGAAAATACATACACATCGAAGGAAACGAGAAATGTATATAGAATTAGAACTGAGAGTTCATCAGAAAAAAATTATGATTACCAACTGTAAGATACATTGCTCAATGCTATAGAACAAGAAGATGTTAGGAGTTTTAAACTGCTGTGCTTGACAAACATGCTTCACTACTACCACAAAAATGTTTGAGCAGTAAGAGCCATGGCAAATGTTTTAAAAAGGAAAAAGATCTATAAGACATCATCACTACACTAATAAGGAAATATTTACAAAGTAGCAATACCAAGAACAGAAAGGGTAAAATTCAAAAGTAGAGCAAACTCAAATCACTTGAACAACTGAAGGGTAATAGTGAATAGTAAACTAGGTAAAACAGTGGTACAAAACAAATATAGAATGGCAAGGCTGTACATGGGTTTCATATTACACACAGGGAATCTAAAATGAAGGCAGGAATTTAGTTAAATGACACATACTCTCATATCCCTAAAAATCTACATTTAAGGTAGACTAAATTGAACAAAAGTAACATTTTTTTTTTTATTTTTTAAAGATTTTATTTACTCATAGAGACACACACAGAGAGAGAACGAGAGGCTGAGACACAGGCAGAGGGAGAAGCAGTCTCCACCCAGAGAGCCCGACGTGGGACTCCATCCAGGGTCTCCAGGATCACGCCCTGGGCTGCAGGCGGCGCTAAACCGCTGTGCCACCGGGGCTGCCCCCAAAATAACATTTTAATACAATGATTCATAAGAGAAGGCAAAGAGAACTAGATGGAATCTTACTTCTTCTCTCTCACTTCTAAAGCACTCAGACAAGTCAAAACTTTAACATCATGTGGAAATAAATCATTACCCATTTTTAAATTCCATGGAGCAGCAAAATTATAAGAAACATAAAGTATTTTAATACTTTAATTATAAGATCCACATTCATAATCTTGGAAATCTTGGAAAATATACTTATTGATAAGGATAAAGCAAAAAGAGATAAGGAAATTTGCACAGCAAAAGTCAAATCTATTGCTTCCAATAGATTATAAAACAAAACAAAATTTGTTTACAAGCATGCACAGCTTTGAAGTTAAATGTAGGGAAAAATACACTGCCAAGGGCTGGATAACAACCAAGCTGGTACATGGCATTCGTTGAGATATGACTAATACCAATTAAAATGTAAGCTAAAAGGCTCTGCAGGGAAATCTGTAGCCATCTGTAAACATAAAATGCAGGAGTTTTTTCTACATAATTCTATAGGCAATATTGGGGAAAAAATTTTAAATTCCTAAAGTTAAATCAAAGGTTTTATTGGTTTTGCTTTTGCTCTGCTTTGCTTTTGTCTCAATAAAGAGGTATTAGTGCTAGTAACCACAAATTCAAATTTTTCAATTTGGTGTCTTTACCACTTGCTGCTACTGTTGTTCTGGCTCAGTTCTTGGATTGTCTAAGAGATGGGTATTAATCCATAGCTAAGTACTCATTTAATAAACTTGAGTAAGTAAAGATTGCAGTCGTGATAATGACATTGTATTAAAAAAAAAAAAGCAAGGAAAAGACCGGATTTCCCTCAAATCTCACACCTTGAAAGCAAGTTGTCATTACAGTCTTTCATATCACAGGGAACAAAAAAAGTTCATTTTCCACTTTACTCAATATATCTTAGTCTCTTTAATTAAAGAAAAAAAAAAAAAGAAGAACTGAAGTATTAAGTAGAGGCACCAGTGGTTAAAGGTGGAAGTGATTCATCAGGTAATAAAAATCTGACATGAAAACGATGAAGCTCATCATCCAACTCTGGCTCTGTTTCAACTCCTTCTGCATTGTATCGCATGGCTAAAAAACAAAGATTAAATTTTAGGCACTAACCAGAACTAGACTTGTCAAAATTTCTTCCTAAAGAAAATAATTTCTCACACCCTCTTTTATTAGACTATCTTAAAAAACACACATCCTCATTAAACATTAACATTTTCTTTATATTTTTCTTCCTGTGAAAAACAAATGTGCATTTAGGCTTTGGTGATACAAATCTGTTCAAATAGCTAGAAAAGAATGCTGTTATAAACACGTTAGTAAAAAAAAAAAACAAAAAAAAAAAAACGTAGAGCCATATCTCAAAGATTTTTTTTACCACTGCTTCTAAACTATAGTTTCTTTTAGCAAGCATCAAATATTCTAGAAGACTGTCATCTTTTAAAATCTAATTTTAATTATATATCCCTAAATATACAATGTATATGCTTCATGAAAATTTATATGCAAAACAAAATCCCCAATTACTAATATATACCACTAAGGCAGCTAAACCAAAGACTACTGAATACCAAAAAGTGTTAAGAAGAATGGTCTAGGGTGTCCAGGTGGCTCAGTTGGTTAAGTTTCCGACTCTTGATTTCAGCTCAGATCATGATCTCAAGGTCCTGAGATGGAGCCCCATGGTGGGAAGTCGACTTGAGATTCTCTCCTTCTGCCTCTGTCTCTGCCCCTTCCCACACTCATGTGCTCTCTTTCTCTCTAAAACAAATAAATCTTTTAAAAAAAATTTTTTAAAGGAAGAATGGTATAAATTAAACACAGGACCAATACTTTTTAAAAAAATTTTTTTGGGGGGACCAATACTTTCTACAGAGCTGTAAAGAATACTATTAGCAACTCTGTAAGAAACAGTATTCGCTCATAAATGCCCAATACTCGTAAGAACTGGAATTCCTTAAGTCCATAGATAATCTTGAGCTAACAATTCTTTTTTTAAAAAAAATTGTTTTAAAGGTTTTTATTTATTCATTAGAGAGAGAGAGCACAAGCAGAGGTAGGGACAGAGTGAGTGGGAGAAGCAGACTCCCTGATGCACAGAGAACTCTAGTGACTCTGGGCTTGATCCCAGGACTCAGAGAGCATGACCAGAGCCCAAGGCAGATGCTTAGCCATCTGAGCCACCCAGGTGCTCCCAATTCTTTTTTTAATAATATAATTTATAATAATTTGCTGGAAACTGTGAGACGTGTCTATAGCAATATTTACCTATTATTACTCATGCCAAAAGATCATTTTAAGAAACATCTCTAAATTCTCCACTTATATATTTTTTTAAAGATTTTATTTATTCATGAGAGACACAGAGAGAGGCAGAGACACAGGCAGAGGGAGAATCAGGCTCCACGCAGGGAGCCCTACGTGGGACTCCATCCCGGGTCTCCAGGATCACGCCCTGGACAGAAGGTGGCGCCAAACCGCTGAGCCATCTCGAATGCCCTCCACTTATATTTCTAGCTGAATATATTTAACATATAACATCACGTAAACGTGTGATGTACAACACGTTATTTTGATACATTTATATATTCTCATATGATCATAATGTATCCATATTTATCATATTGTGTAATCATAGTACAATATTGTCTCCAATCACTTTCTGATTGAGTGAAAAAAAGAGTTTATCCTGGATGAATCCCTGTCTTATCATAGTTTCTTATAGATAGAATCATCAACAAAAGGATATGCCAGACCATTTTTTAATGTTTCCTACAATTTAAACAGTAGGAATAGTAATCCTTCTCCATCTCTAAAGAAACACAGCATTACTCTATTGAGTGATTTTATGTTTTTTTAAAGTTGTATGTAAGCAGAATTTTCCCTGATTGCTACATTTAATTTTAGGATGCATGATTTAAGAAAAAAAAATCTTAGGTATTTTTGGAGTATGCAGTGATTATTTTAAAAATTTGTAAAATGAGGACTAAGAGATTTAAAAATTATTAATGTTAAGAGACACAATGTAAAATTATAAGGTGTTACAACAGATTGGGTCAATTAACAGCTCTAAACATGCCTTCCTGCACTAGAGGTAGTAAAGTTAAATATTATGACTTCCCAACCGCCCTTGTAGCTAGGGTCCCAGATATGACTGGTCCCGTCAATCAGATGCACTCACTTGAGACTTCTGCTCAAAAGCAAGTTACATGGGGAGAGAAGCAGCACAGGAGGTGTCCGCTTTTGCCAAAACAAAACACGGCAGAGGTGGTACAGTTCTAGAGCTGGCAACTGTTCACAGCTTCCTTAATCCAGTAGGCTTCTTGATTTGGCAGATAGCTTCTTGATTGTTCCCAAAGCAGCAGCTTCTTTGGCAGCGCAATCTTGTGATATAGTTCTGATGAGCTCCGCCTAGGTTCTATTTCATCTGCCTTCCCAAAGATTTTGTGAGCTATGTGCACCCCTTAATCAGTCCCCCGTCTGTTTAATAACTAAAGGAGGTTCCATTATCTACAACCAGGATTCCTGACCTATACAGAATTTGGTAGCTAGAAGTAAGGTACAGTTAGTAAAAGGATCTTAAATATGGAGTTAACTTAGTTGAGGAGGTCGGGCTTTGCGCAGTGAGACCTCATGCCAGTAAAGGTTAAGATACTAGAGGAAGTAGTGATAGAACTTCTTCAGAATGCTAGCATGTGTGGGCTGCTTCTAGCCTCTTTCAGCAAAGTCCTACAGGAGAGATGTGAGTCAGGCTAAGGTTAACAAGACTGCACACATGGAAAAGAATATAGCTTTGCTGATGGAATGGCTCTCTACAAAATAAATGGACAAAGTCCCAAATTTAGAACCCTGAAGAACTGAAAAAGTCAGCTGCTACCATATTCCAGACTGAAGACAGTTATAAATAAAGGTTCTGAAGAAGTTGCTAAAGCTTCCTCAACCTTTTTCAAGAACCTTCCCTTAAGAATTTTCTGCCAAGTAATGGGAGCCATCCTAAGGAAAGAGATCAGATCTCAGACTGTTGCCATCCCATCCAAGCCTACACTTTAAAATGGTTCCAAGTAGGTACCATTCCTTTGAGACCCAAGGGGAGAGAGAGAACACAGAAGCCAGCAAGGAAAAGATGTTCTTTGTTAAAAACTGTCCTGACAAGATCTTTGTGGTTACTCATGGTAATAATTGAAAAAGATCAGATAGATACATACTAAGTTTTTAGGGAAACTTTTTGCCAAACAAAACAAAACAAACACAAACACAAACCCGAAACCTAGCCTGTGACAGCCTCTAAGTATCTAAAACAGTCTCCAATGCCCTAAAGCCGACCATAACAGGAAGTAAAGTACTAAAGCTGTCCAGCCCCCAAGACCAGCACACTTTCCAATGCCTAGCAAACATGTCCTTGAAAAACTAGTGGGCAATAAAAACTTCCTAGAAGGCAGCAACAAGGGCCCCTGAGGACATTAGACAAGGGAGTTCCTCCCACAAAAGCGAATCAGGTTGCCCACTGTGAAAACCAAGGAATATATTTATAGACGAGCAGAGAGACCTTGCTATTTTTGCCAAGCGGTACTTTGAAGTGTTATGGATCAGTGGCTGCTATTTTCCCCTCTTCTGAAAGGTTGGTTTTATTGCAGTATCCTGTACCTATCCCACCATTATGCATTTGGTACTCATGAGGCAGACACCTTGCTGTTTTAGATAGTGGCAAGGTGTAGATGGCCAGAACATTAGGTGCCACGTCCTAACCTGACAGAGGAGACTATACAAGCATATCATGGCCTTTGAGCTATATGCAATAATGGATTGGATTTGGGGGATTTTCTTTTGCAGCAGGGCAAGTGAGTGTTTTCTATGTTTCCAACGAGTGTAACAGATATATAGGTAGCCAATAAAGCTGTCTGGGTTAAAACTAAAAGCTGCCCACTAAATATGACCCCCTTCTTTAAAGATCCTAACTTTTGGCTGGTCCCAATGCCACATGGATTTCTCAGTTTCTTTAGCTACATGGCCAATGAGATGTAAGTTCAAAGGCTGTGTGGTCCTCCAGGAAGTTGATTCAACTGGGGAAAATTCCTTTTCCTCCCCTTCCCCACTGCCTCCAAAAGCAATCTTGGACAGTGAGAATGAGGTAACTGGAGGATAAAATTCATGCACTCAGGATAACAGAGCAGAGAGGTAGGAACCTCGACACCACCTACCTTTATATAAGAGGGGGAAATTCGTATTTAGTTTGAAACACTGTAATCTTTGGTTTTTCTGTTATATGTAGCAGAACCTGACCTTAAGTAATAGAGTAGGAAGCAAAAACACGAACAAAAAAATGACCTGAAGTGGTAGCAAAAGCTATTCAGTAGAAGAATTTCTAGCAGTTAAGGTTGCTGGAAGTAGGAAGAAATTACCAGGAAACACTGGGGAGAAAAGTGTGGTCTTCTTAGGAGAAGAATTATTAACATCAAAGAGACTTTTATAGAGAGGGGATGATAAGCACCTATAAGAGACTGTCTTCATGAGGAAGTGACAACAATATAAATTTACTTTAAAAGCAATCCAGAGCTTTCTCACTTAAACAGTTAAGGAAGTAAGTTCCATTAAATTATGGCATAATTATGGCTACTTAATTAAATCATTAAAGGAGAGCAAATAAAAAGGAAGAGAGGTATGAGAGTGAGAGCAGACACTGAGTTTATATTCTTCCTGGTTCTGGTGGGCTTCAATCCTTCAATATCCATGTCCTTAAAAGATGTGTTCTCATTTACAAAATATCTTCCTTTATTCCATATATGATTTAAAATATTTATTGAGCAGGAAAAAAAGGAAGGGTGGTAAAAAGATGACACAGATGCTGATTTAACAGTTTTCTTCCAAGTTCTGGTGGTCTTCGGACTTTAAATGACTGTTTGAAAAAAAAAATATGCTCTCATTCTGAAGCTTCACACACACACACACACACACACGTAAATATAAAGCATTTTTAAAATACACTTAGCTAAACATAGATTACAATTAAAAAATCATGTTCTCTGACAATATTAACTGATTAGAAACAATTGTGAATAATGTTGAAATAATTTATTTCACCATAAATGTAGCTATCAAATTACACAGCTTTTGCAATGTGCTGATGCATAGACATCTTAGAAAGTTTTTCATTTTTCTGTAGTACCAGTGGTGCTATTTCTACAAATATATAGAAAATACCATAGGTATTAATGATTTGAAATTATATCTGTAATAAATGTAGATTTCAATTTCTTCTATTTTTTTAATTTCCTCAAACAACAACAACAACAAAAACACAAAGTTACATACGTGGCTCAAACTTCAATTTTCCACCAGGCCCTGATGGAGGAATTTCTTGTTCTAATTTTTTTTGTTCCATCTGCTGTACAACCTATAAATGGGAAAAGAACATCTTAAAAGTAAGTATTCTTTTATTTTCTCGTAACCTTTGACAAATTGCAACAAACTAAGTGAAAATTGTTTTTCTAGAATGAGATATTCAAACCCTAAAATTAGATTAATATTCAACAAAGCAGTTTTAAAAATACTTAAATTTAAAATACTATAGCTAATAGTACATTGAAATATTATATTATAAAAACACTTTGCTTTTAGCTAAGTACCTAAAATTCTTTTTAATGCCACAATCACTTTATAAAATACCACCTGATGATACTCTTGCTTCTGAGCCTCAAGTTGGTCATGCTGACGCTGTAGCTCTTCCTTTTGTTTCTGAAGTTCATCTGCCTTTTTCTTAAGTTCATTTTCTTGTAAAGAGATAAGATTTTCATATTCTTTCAGTTCTTCCTCTGTGAAGAACTGTTGCTGATCCATTGTCTAAAAGAAAAAAAAATAAGGCAAGAATAATCTTGGATACACAACAAGGTTTGATTCAGCCTTAAAATTCTACAATTTAAAAAAAAAATTCTACAATTAACAAAGTACAAGTGTATCCATAGTACTATACTTTTTCGGTAAGAAAGGGGAAATAAGAAAATACATATTTATGTATTTATTTGAACAAAAGGAAAAACTCAAGGCTACCTAAAGAACAACAAAGAGAACTGGGTAGAAAGGACAGAGAGAATGCCAGGGGGAAAGAAAATCACACTTCTCTGAATACACCTTTTTTGTGCAGGTTTGATTTTTAGAAACATGTCTGTGTTTCACATACTCAAAAAAATATCCAGAAGGATAGGAAAACTCCCCAAATTGAGTATAAACATAAGAAAATAAATTATACTTTTATTTTAAGTGAATAAAACAGAAAGGAGAAAGGAAAAAAAAGAACTAACTCAAGAAACTTTTGATTATAGTACTCAGACTATATGCTCAGGCTAAAAACAACGGTGATCTAAACAAATAATAAATTCTTATTTTGCAGTGTTTAGCAACCTGAAACATGGTACACCCTAGGATTGAGGAAATAAGTGGAATAATACTGTGGAAAATAGGAGTCAGTTTCCATCTGAAATATAGGAAGAGGGAGAAATAGAATGTTGTACTGAAATTGGAGGCATTGAACTGAAATTTAAGGAGGTATCAATGTGAACTCATTATGTTTGTTTGTTTGTTTGTTTAAGATTTTATTTATTTATTTGAGAGAGAGAGCACAGCGGGAGGGGGGACAGCAGAGGGAGAGGGAGAGGCAGACCTTCCAATGAGCAGGGAGCCCCACATGGGGCTCAATCACAAGACCCTGGGATTATGACCTGAGCCAAAGGTAGATGCCTAACCAATTAAGCCACCCAGGAGCCTTAATGAGCTCATTAAGTTTTAATATATATTGATGTCTAAATATATCAAGATGAATATGAATGTAAGTGTATCTGTGTATGTAATACATGCACACACACATATATATACATAATACAAATATAAATATATATATACTCACACTTTTTTTTTTTTTTTTTTATACTCACACTTTTAAATGTTTTTAAATTACCCAACTCTGTTATCTGACAAAGCCAGAAGCAAAGACACTCTGATAGCAAGGAACACATCCAGTGTCTAGATTCTAGTGTGATAACAATCTCCCTAAAAGGAACCAATGCTCCTCAGAAAAATGGCTGATTCCAGAGGTGGGATGGAGAAAGAACAAGATGATCCTTGAACATCTTATTATGCTAAAAAATAAGGAAGTACTCAAAGAATAGGTAACATGCCAAAAGGATACAAAAGCCAGTTTGAGGGCAGCCCAAGTGGCTCAGCAGTTTAGCGCTGCCTTCAGCCCAGGGGGTGGTCCTGGAGACCGAGAATGGAGTCCCACGTCAGGCTCCCTGCATGGAATGGAGCCTGCTTCTCCCTCTGCCTTTCTCTATGTCTCTCATGAATAAATAAATTAAATCTTTAAAAAAAAAAAAAAAGCCAGTTTGAAGAAATTCTCACTAGCCAAATCTGGGGTGATTTGAACATCAAAGTAAATAATGAAAAAAAAATGTAAATAATGATACTAAGGATTAAAGCTTACTGAATAAAATAAGAAGCCATGAACCTACACTCAAACAGAAATGGGGGAAGAGATAACTTTCCCTTGCTGTAGAAAGACAACTAATAAATGAAGAAGGAATAATGAGTAGAAAATCACCATTTGTCAACAGACATTGTAATAATTAATTCTGGCTACGATCATCAATGCATGCTAAAATTAGTAGATAATGAATCTCAAAGTATACCCTCAAAGACTCCCTTTTTTTTAAAAAAAAACAGTGGTAATGTTGGTAATGTAAATTGGTACAATTCTTTCAAAAAATACTTTCACAAAATATATCAACTGCCCTAAAAAGACTCCCTTGGTCTTGGTAGTGCTACATTGAGAATCTATCTTTTTTTTTTTTTTAATTTATTCATGAAAGACACAGAGAGAGAGAGAGGGGCAGGCACCAAACCGCTGAGCCACCCAGGTGTCCCTGAGAATCTATCCTATAAAATAACCCTAAACACATAAAAAGCTTTATATAAAAACATATTTATAGCAGCACTGTCTTTCTAAAACCAATAGTAAAAGAATGGATGTCTAGCCCTGAGAAAACAGTTAAACTACCAAAGTAATTCTTACAAATAGTATTTAGAAATATTTTTGTATTTAGAAATACCGTTGAGTGATTCTGGCAGTATGGGAGGTTAGACAAGATACTATTTAAATTACAAAAGAGAAAACAGTGAGGAAACCTAGTAGATACCATCTTAACCAAATAATCAAAATTAACATTGCCAGTTATGAGAATAACCAGCAACATATGCTTCATGATATGATGCTCTCAGCGTCACTTTGGTGGTACTCCTACCAAAAGTAGGAATCCTGAGGAAACAGCAGATTGACTCAAACTGAGGGATATTCTACAAAATAATTGGCTTGTATTCCTTTTAAATATGAATGCCATGCGACACAAAGACTCAGGAACTGTTGTAGATTAAAGGAGACTAAGAAAACATTACAACTAAATTCAGATTATGATCCTGGATTTTCTTCTGCTATAAAGGACAGTATTAGGAAAATTAACAAAAATCTCAGTAAAGTCAAGAGACTGGAAAAGAGTATTATGTGTGTAGCCATAAATAATTTTACTGTGATTATGCAAGATAAATCCTTGTTTGCAAAAAATACACACTCAAGTGTTTAAGGTTAAAGCAGCATCAGGTGCAACTTACTCCCCCAAAAATTATGTATGTTATATATAATATACACACATACAGATGAAAAACAGAGAGAAAATAACTACAATAAAATGGGAAATCTGGGGGAAGGGTATTCAGGAATTCCTTGAATATTCTTATAACTTTTTTGTAAATCTAAAGTTATGTTAAAATGAAAAATAGTGTAGGGACGCCTGAGTGGCTCAGCGGTTGAGCGCCTGCCTTTGGCTCAGGGCATGATCCCTGAATTCCAGGTTCAAGTCTGACATCGGGCTCCCAGCATGGAGCCTGCTTCTCACTCAGCCCGTGTCTTTGCCTCTCTCTCTGTGTCTCTCATAAATAAATAAAATCTTTTTAAAAATGAAAAATAGTACATAATTGTCTACTGATCTAGTTCACCAGAAGCAATAATGGGAATGCATGTTCAAATACCTTAGCATTCTTCTTCTTCACCAAAGCCCAAAAATATTACAAATATTAGAAAAAAAATGACAAAAAAAGCTGACCTCTTTAACCTCAAACTAAGGTGATACACTGTCGTCCTGGGACTGTGCTCATTTTAGCACCAAAAACTTCCACATCCCATGAAACTCCTAGTCTTGGCTACACTGGGACAGTCAGCTACCCTATCTCAAACTATTTTTTGGACAATTAAAAATCTAATTGAAAAAAAGAGAAAAAAATCTAATTGAAATGGTCATCTTTTATATTTTGTATAGAAAATGACTTTTTTTTTTTTTTCACTCTCTTCTGGCTGCTACCTCTCAACTATTCTTTTAAAAATGTGTATGTGGTACTGGGTCACAAATCAGGTCTTAACCGATACCAAAAGATTGGGATTGTCCCCTGCATATTTTCAGACCATAATGCCTTGAAATTAGAACTAAATCACAAGAAGTTTGGAAGGATTTCAAACACGTGGAGGTTAAGGACTATCCTGCTAAAAGACGAAAGGGTCAACCAGGAAATTAGAGAAGAATTAAAAAGATTCACGGAAACTAATGAGAATGAAGATACAACCGTTCAAAATCTTTGGGATACAGCAAAAGCAGTCCTGAGGGGGAAATACATCGCAACACAAGCATCCATCCAAAAACTGGAAAGAACTCAAATACAAAAGCTAACCTTGCACCTAAAGGAGCTGGAGAAAAAATAGCAAATAGATCCTACACCCAGCAGAAGAAGAGAGTTAATAAAGATTCGAGCAGAACTCAATGAAATAGAGACCAGAAGAACTGTGGAACAGATTAATAAAACCAGGAGTTGGTTCTTTGAAAGAATTAATAAGATAGGTAAACCATTAGCCAGCCTCATTAAAAAGAAGAGAGAAAAGACTCAAATTAATAAAATCATGAATGAGAAAGGAGAGATCACCACCAACACCAAGGAAATACAAACAATTTTAAAAACATATTATAAAAAAATAAATAAATAAAAAATAAAAATAAAAACATATTTATGTTATGTTATTGGTTATATGCCAATAAATTAGGCAATCTAGAAGAGATGGACACAATCCTGGAAAACCACAAACTACCAAAACTGGAACAGGAAGAAATAGAAAACCTGAACAGGCCAATAAACAGGGATGAAATTGAAGCAGTCATCAAAAACCTCCCAAGACACAAAAGTCCAGGGCCAGATGGCTTCCCTGGGGAATTCTATCAAACGCTTAAAGAAGAAACCGTACCTATTCCACTAAAGCTGTTCGGAAAAATAGAAAGAGATGGAATACTTCCAAATTCGTTCTATGAGGCCAACATCACCTTAATTACAAAACCAGACAAAGACCCCACCAAAAAGGAAAATTATAGACCAATATCCCTGCTGAACATGGATGCAAAAATTCTCAACAAGATACTAGCCAATAGGATCCAACAATACAGAGCAGCCCCAGTGGCGCAGTGGTTTAGCGCTGCCTGCGGCCCAGGGCGTGATCCCGGGGACCACCGGATCGAGTCCCACGTCAGGCTCCCTGCATGGTGCCTGCTTCTCCCTCTGCCTGTGTCTCTGCCTCTCTCTCTCTGTCTGTCTCTATGAATAAATAAATTAAAATCTTTAAAAAAAAAAGAAAAAAAGGATCCAACAATACATTAAGAAGATTATTCACAAAAAAAAAAAAAAAAAAGAAGAAGAAGATTATTCACATGATCAAGTGGGATTTATCCCCGGGATGCAAGGCTGGTTCAACACTCGTAAAGCAATCAATGTGATTGATCATATCAGCAAGAGAAAAAACAAGAACCATATGATCCTCCCAATAGATGCAGAGAAAGCATTTGAGAAAATACAGCATCCATTCCTGATCAAAACTCTTCAGAGTGTAGGGATAGAGGGAACATTCCTCAGCATCTTAAAAGCCATCTACAAAAAGCCCACAGCAAGTATCATTCTCAATGGGGAAACACTGGGAGCTTTCCCCTAAGATCAGGAACATGACAGAGATGTCCACTCTCACCACTGCTATTCAACATAGTCCTAGAAGTCCTAGCCTCAGCAATCAGGCAACTAAAAGAAATAAAAGGCATTCAAATTGGCAAAGAAGAAGTCAAACTCTCCCTCTTCATAGATGACATGACACTCTACATAGAAAACCCAAAAGACTCCCCCAAAATTACTAGAACTCATACAGCAATTTGGCAGTGTGGCAGGATACAAAATCAATGCCCAGAAGTCAGTGGCATTTCTATACACTAACAATGAGACTGAAGAAAGAGAAATTAAGGAGTCAATCCCATTTATAATTGCACCCCAAAGCATAAGATACCTAGGAATAAACCTAACCAAAGAGGTAAAGGATCTATACCCTAAAAACTATAGAACTTCTGAAAGGAATTGAGGAAGACACAAAGAGATGGAAAAATATTCCATGCTCATGGATTGGAAGAATTAATATTGTGAAAATGTCAATGCTACCCAGGGCAATTTACACATTTAATGCAATCCCTATCAAAATACCATGGACTTTCTTCAGAGAGTTGAAACAAATTAAGATTTGTGTGGAATCAGAAAAGACCCCAAATAGCCAGGGGAATATTAAAAAAGAAAACCATAGCTGGGGGCATCACAATGCCAGATTTCAGGTTGTACTACAAAGCTGTGGTCATCAAGACAGTGTGGTACTGGCACAAAAACAGACACATAGATCAATGGAACAGAATAGAGAATCCAGAAGTGGACCCTCAACTTCATGGTCAACTAATATTCGACAAAAGAGGAAAGACTATCCACTGGAAAAAAGACAGTCTCTTCAATAAATGGTGCTGGGAAAATTGGACAGCCATGTGCAGAAGAATGAAACTAGACCATTCTCTTACACCAGACACAAAGATAAACTCAAAATGGATGAAAGATCTAAATGTGATTCCATCAAAATCCGAGAGGAGAACACACGCAACACCCTTTTTGAACTTGGACACAGTAACTTCTTGCAAGATACATCCATGAAGGCAAGAGAAACAAAAGCAAAAATGAACTATTGGGACTTCATCAAGATAAGAAGCTTTTGCACAGCAAAGGATACAGTCAACAAAACTAAAAGACAACCTACAGATGGGAGAAGATATTTGCAAATGATGTATCAGATAAAGGACTAGTTTCCAAGATCTATAAAGAACTTATTAAACTCAACACAAAGAAACAAACAATCCAATCATGAAATAGGCAAAAGACATGAACAGAAATCTCACAAAGGAAGACATAGACATGGCCAACAAGCACGTGACAACATGCTCTGCATCACTGGCCATCCGGGAAATATAAATCAAAACCACAATGAGATACCACCTCACACCAGTGAGAACAGGGAAAATTAACAAGGCAGGAAACAACCAGTGATGGAGAGGATGTGGAGAAAGGGGAACCCTCTTGCACTGTTGCTGGGAATGTGAACTGGTGCAGCTACTCTGGAAAACTGTGTGGAGGTTCCTCAAAGATTTAAAAATAGATCTTCCCTATGACCCAGCAATTGCACTGCTGGGGATTTACCCCAAAGATACAGATGCAGTGAAACGCCGGGACACCTGCACCCCGATGTTTCTAGCAGCAATGTCCACAATAGGCAAACTGTGGAAGAAACTTCGGTGTCCATCGAAAGATGAATGGATAAAGAAGATGTGGTTTATGTATGTAATGGAATATTACTCCGCCATTAGAAATGACAAATACCCACCATTTGCTTCGACATGGATGGAACTGGAGGGTATTATGCTGAGTGAAATAAGTAAATCGGAGAAGGACAAACATTATATGGTCTAATTCATTTGGGGAATATAAAAAAATAGTGAAAGGGAATAAAGGGGAAAGGAGAAAAAATGAGTGGGAAATATCAGAAAGGGAGACAGAACATGAGAGACTCCTAACTCTGGGAAACGAACAAGGGATGATAGACAAGGAGATGGGCAGGGGATGGGGTGACTGGGTGACGGGCACTGAGGGGGGCACTTGATGGGATGAGCACTGGGTGTTATGCTATATGTTGGCAAATTGAACTCCAATAAAAAATAAATAAATATAAAAAATAAATTTTAAAATTAAAAAATAAAATTTAAATGTATATGTGGGACGCTTGGTGGCTCAGTGGTTGAGCATCTGCCTTCAACTCTAGGTGTGATCCTGGGATTGAATCCCACATCAGGCTCCCTGTAGGGAGCCTGCTTCTCCCTCTATGTCTCTGCCTCTTTCTCTGTGTCTCTTGTGAATAAAGTCTTTAAAAAAATAAAAAATAAAAAAATAAAAATGTAGATCTACAGTAAACTATGGAATGAACTGGTATGCCTTTCTGGAGCAATTTGACAAGACATATTTAGAAACTAAAAATAGGGATCCCTGGGTGGCGCAGCGGTTTGGCGCCTGCCTTTGGCCCAGGGCGCGATCCTGGAGACCCGAGATCGAATCCCACGTCAGGCTCCCGGTGCATGGAGCCTGCTTCTCCCTCTGCCTGTGTCTCTGCCTCTCTCTCTCTCTCTCTCTCTGTGACTATCATAAATAAATAAAAATGAAAAAAAAATTAAAAAAAAAAAAAAGAAACTAAAAATATTCATAAACCTTTAGAATAGTTCTTTTTTTAAAAAATTTATTTATTTATTTATTTATTTATGATAGTCACAGAGAGAGAGAGGCAGAGACACAGGCAGAGGGAGAAGCAGGCTCCATGCACCGGGAGCCCGATATGGGATTCGATCCCGGGTCTCCAGGATCGCGCCCTGGGCCAAAGGCAGGCGCCAAACCGCTGCACCACCCAGGGATCTATTCTAGGAATTAATCCCAGGAGAGTTACTATCAATGCCCAAAAATGTATGAACAAGTAGAGAGTCATCGTAGTGTTAATTACTACAGTAAAAAAATTAGATTGGGGCAGCCCGGGTGGCTCAGCGGTTGAGTGACTGCCTTTGACCCAGGGCCTGATCCTGGAGACCCGGGATTGAGTCCCACATCGGGCTCTCTGCATGGGGCCTGTTTCTCCCTCTGCCTGTGTCTCTGTCTCTGTGTCTCTCATGAATAAATAAATAAAATCTTTAAAAAAAAATTAGATTGACCCAAATGTCTACATGTGTTCAAATGATTATACAAATTACACTACAATCACATAACTGCATGCTAAGGAGACATTTCTAAACTCTGTTTTTTGAAGAATGGCATCATGAACTATCGTTAACACTTAAAAACACAGAATTTCCCAAACATATAAAGACACTTATATAGTATGAAACCATTTTAATAATATATATATAGGATGGGGCACCTTGGTGGCTCAGTTGGTTAAGCATCTGACTTTGGGTCAGGTCTTGGTCTTAGGGTCCTGGGATTAAGCCCTGCACATAGGGCTGGACTCCACATTCATCATGGAGTCTGGTTGGCTTTCTCCCTTTCCCTCTGCCTCTCCCACCACTCATGCTCTCTTGCTCTCTCTATCTCTCTCAAATAAATAAAATCTTTAAAAGGATGGATAGATAGATAGGTAGATAGATAGGAGTTTATATGTATATGTAAATTAAAAATGGGATGGGGTGCTTGGGTAGCTCAGTGGGTTAGGCATCTGACTCTTGATTTTGGCTCAGGTCATGACTCAAGGTGGTGAGAAACAGCCCTGCTCAGGCTCCTCTCTGGACATGGAGCCTGCTTAAGATTCTCACTCTACTTCTGCTCCTTCTCCTCATTCTCTCTCTCTCTCTAAAATAAAATAAAATAAAATAAAATAAAATAAATAAAATAAAATAAAATAAAATAAAATAAAATAAAATATAAAATAAATTAATTAAAATAAAATAATATAAATTAAAATAAAATAAGATAAAATAAAATAAATTAAAATAAAATAAATTAAAATGACAAAATAAAATAAATTAAAATAAGATAAATTAAAATAAAATAAAATAAAAATAACAATGGGACATACACACTACACACTGTATGCTATATATGCATATACTAAAGATACAAACTATTTCCAAATTAGTATAACATAATATATAAATTAAGTTTCTACCTCTGGATGGTAGAATTATAGGTAACTTCTAATTTATTCCTTCAATGTATCTATATTTCTAATTTTCAAGAATGTATGTTATATTACACTTAGAAAAAGTAAAATTTTAAAAAGACTTCTAATTATATGTAATGTGATTACAAATAAGATGTCAGTTCCCACAAGCTTTCCAAAAATCAGGTTCATTATTTTATTGTGACATTTTTTTTGAAAAGCCAAGACAGTAAGGCTCTACATGCAAGCATAATGGGAAATGAAAGTTAAAAGTAGAATGAACTAATGTAGAATTTTTTGAACCATACATCCCATTTCAAGTAGGTATTACCTCCCAGCTATCCGGCTCCAAGAATTCCTTTTTTTCTGTAGCTTTCAAAAACTCATCTAGAGTCACTAATCGGTCTTTGTTAGCATCAACCTGATTTAAAAAAAAAAATGTATATGTAAGATAAAGTAACTCTCATATTACTAGAAATTCTCTTCTAATAGATGCTACTACACAAATAAACAGCAATTAAGGCTAGTAACATCCACAGAAATGGAGAGGAAGAAAATCGAACACTCAACATTATATTAGAATCAGAAAATAGATATTGCTATCTTCCGTATTATTCAGATTTGAAAATATAGGGAAATATCTATACACCTGATACTGAAAGATTACCAAGCTTGAGTCTGCTGATCTGATTGGATAAACTATTACAATCTTCTTCTCTCAACCACATCATGTATAATCCCAAGAAAAATAACCTTTGCAGAAAGAGGACTGTTTTAGCCAAGAATAGAGGAGTTTACATTAAAATGCTCCCAATATTTTTTTCTTAAAAACTAACTAAATCAAAATTAAAGCTCACAATCACTCCCAATCCTCCTCAATGGCTCTTACAGCCATTGTTACAAAAGTGAACTCCAAAATGGTAAAAGAAATTCATTTGACACTTGGATGCAAGCAGTCAACAGAAATCCCAATTCATCACCAGTAGCTCAAATATCAGGTAAAAAATCACTGATGCAAAACAGTGGGCTTTAGTTACCAGCTTCTGATGTCTATGACCAAAGTTCCCAGCTTAATAATATGAATGAGAAATAAATAAGTTGTTATAAACCATTATGGTACTGGATTTTTTGGATTTTCTTAATAAAAATACAGCCTTTTAAAATATCGAATATGGGCTCCCTGGGTGGCACAGCGGTTTGGCGCCTGCCTTTGGCCCAGGACGCGATCCTGGAGACCCGGGATTGAGTCCCACGTCAGGCATGGAGCCTGCTTCTCCCTCTGCCTGTGTCTCTGCTTCTCTCTCTCTCTCTGTGACTATCATCAATAAATAAAAATTTTAAAAAATAAAAATAAAAATAAAATAAAATAAAATAAAATATCGAATATTAGACTACATTATTTTTTACTTCTAAAAGACATGAAACAGTATCTTAATCTCTTAAATAAAAACCTTTTAAATTTTAAAATGTTTTAAGGTAGTTACAAAATAATTTTATTTATACTAAGGGAGTCTACTGGATATTCTGGATCAAAAATGCAAAATTCAATTAAATAACTATTCTTTATATTTATTTTCCACTTTCTGATAAGATTTATTGCAAGACTTAAATAATCCATTGAAATAACATATAATCTTAAAGTTTTAAAACATACCTCATTCATTACATGTTCCCTCATTCTAAGCCGTTCTTCCTCCATTTCTACCATATCATCCTCCTCATTTTTGGGGTCATATACTTTTTCCAACTAAAGGGAAAAGTTTAAAACAAACATAAAAGAAAGGAAAATAATAGAAGGAGAAAAGCAAAAACGCTGAACACTGAATGAAGTTATTTACCTCTTTAGTAAACAGGGCTTCTAATTCCTGTTCATCCAGGAAGCCATCATTATTGACATCTGAAGTTAAAGGTCACAAATACAAAAATTGATTTTAATGCCTTTGAAAATCAATTATTAAAAAACAACTCTTTACAACTGGCTTGCAGAAGTGGTACTAACATGAAGCATCCATATGGTACAGAAAAATGTTTCCTCCTTTATGAAGCCTCAGATCAGTCCAACTCAACACAATTTACTACTTATTTATAATGCATACTAGTTTTTCTAGAAAAATATATCTTAACCAGTTTTTCAAAATATAAAGTGAAACAGTATGCTATAGGAATAAAAGCAAATTTCAATGTTATAGCACAAGAGTTAGATATAACCTAGCTAGTCACAAAAATACCTTCAGTTTACAGAGAAGCTTACAATAAATCATAATGACTAAACAGTAAAATTGGGTAAAAGACACAGCCACTGACTTAAAGTATTTTATGCTGCAGATTAACAATAAAAACTATTATATTACTCTAGAGAAAAATGCCAAACATTTACTATCAATAGGACTCAATAGCACACCTTGGCATAAATCAGTTAAGAATAAGACAACTATAATCTTTCAAACAGCAGACATAAATATTTGTATCAAATCTATTACCATGTAATTTGAAAAATGTCTTGGGGTCAAAGTCATTAGGATCCAATCCATCAGTCTCTTCCCATACCTCTTTTAGTTGATCTTTGCTTCCCTGTGAATCAATTTTTAAAAAATGCTCAAAACAAAATGTAATCTATGTATATAGACTGAAAATAAAATACAAATTTGAGAAACTTTGTAGAATTAAGAATCTAAAGTACTAATAGCTTATGATAAAATTCTGATACAAAGAAGTATCTTCATCTAATTATGTTTCTTAAAGTCATAATTCTTACTGGATGATTAACTTTGGGATGATTTTCATGCTTTTTCCTCATTTCTTCAAATCTAGATTCTTCTTCTTTTCTCTTTTCTTCATTCAGTGTTTTTAAATACTCTCTCCTTTCATGTTCCTTCATCATTTCATATTTTTTAAATTCTTCATGCCGAGTCTTATCATAGTGTTCCAGATCACTTGTGGCCTATAATGTAATATTTAAACTAAATAACAGGAAATATTTGAAAATATAAATAAGGGCTTTCTTGCATACAGCATACTCTAACAGAAGGTAGTACAGGAGGTCCAGAAAGTAGGCATTAAAATAAATTCATAGTTCAGAGCAAGCCTCAACTTTAGAAAGTTCCTCATAAGTAATATATAAATTGATTTTTAAAAGAAGGAAGGGACTGTATCAAATCTGTACAGTACAGAAAACTAGAATGGTTTCTAACGACTTCACTAAACTCCTGGCCAGGCTACAACATCTGGTTGGGTAACTCCATGTAGTACAACATGAGAGGCCTATAAACTCTTATCTAAAATCCCAGAGCCCAGATATGTTCCAGAATGTTCTAGATTGTAGAAAGAGAATATAGCAAATATGCTATATTGTATGATATCCTTGCAGAGTTTATAATCAGATTAGTGCTTCCTCAGCAAAGTCTATGAATATTCACATTATGTAAGCCAAATAAAAACTATGAATAGTCTTACTATAACTGAAGCCAGGTTTCAGCTTTTATAGTGCTTTGGATTTTGGAATTGTGGACAAGGGGTGACAGATTTTTATGTCCATATTATTATCTGTAATAATAAGAATTAACCTATCTCTCTTTAAAAATATTCTTGAGAGTATCTAAAAGTTATATTACCACTTCACTGAATTTACTTCTCAAATGACAAAATCTCAAAGGCACAACAATGACAACACTTTTTGGAATTATTCTCACCGCTTTGATGAGCATATCTAAATCTGTAGATTCAAACTTGTCAGGATTCAGGTGGTTTAGGTGATCAAATTGTTTTAGAAGAGCATGGTGGTCTATGCCTGTATCTGAAAGAAAATGAGTAAACTGTAAATGATAAAGTATTAAAAGCTAGAAACATTAATATAAGTGATACATAAGAACAATTATGTATTCATCTTTATTCCTATAGGATTTTATAAGAATATTCAAAATTTTAGACTAAGCATTCATATTTTCTTTTCATATTGTTATTCTAGGCAAAAGTAATGTCCTTGAATGTAGAAAGGAATACAATATAATATGTACACATTAATATTATCTCTAAAAAGGCTAGTTGATTATCAATATAAATAAAAGTAAAAACTTTATTATTGTAAAACTACCGTATTTCCTACTTTTAATTAGATAAACTAATATATTGCCCTCATCAAAGATCTACATAGAGGGTTGCCTGAATGACTTAGTCAGTTAAGCAGCTGACTCTTGGTTTAGGCCCAGCTCATGATTTCATGGGTGGTGGGATTGAACCCCACATGGAGCAGTTCAGGGTCTACACTCAGTGGGGAGTCTGCTTGAGATTCTCTCATTATGCCACTCTCCCCACCTGTGGGCTCTCTTGTGCTTTCTCTCTCTTAAACAAACAAACAAACAAACGTTTTTAGGAAAAAAAAAAAAAAAAAAAAAACCTGGGCAGCTCAGTCTGTTCCCAAGGTCCTGGGATGGAGCCTCACATCGGGTTCCCTGCTCAGCAAGGAGTCTGCTTCTCCCTTTGCCCCTCTGCCCCTCTCCCCCACTCATGCGCAAGCACTCTATCTCAAATAAATAAATAAAATCTTTTTAAAAAAGACCTAAGTAGAATTTTTTTTAATATTTTATTTTTAAGCAAGTGCTACACCCAACATGGGACTTAAACTCACAACCCCGAGATCAAGAGTCCCATGCTCTTCCACCTGAGCCAGCCAGGTGCCCCCTAAATAGAATTTCTAAAAAGAATTGCTCTAACATTTATGTGAAGGAATTTTTTGTATGTTGCTCCAATGAATCCTTTATGGAACAATAAAATTCTAATTCAGGTAAATTCACTTGGATTAGGACTTATTTTTAAATAAATATCAATTGTTTATCTTTGTGAATAATTGTTTTAAAACAAGCTACAGGGACAGCCCAGGTGGCTCAGGGGTTTAGCACTGCCTGCAGCCCAGGGCCTGATTCTGGAGACCCAGGATCGAGTCCCACATCAGGCTCCCTGCATGGAGCCTGCTTCTCCCTCTGCCTGTGTCTCTGCTTCTTTCTCTCTCTCTGTGTCTCTCATGAATAAATATATAAATAAATAAATCTAGAAAAAAAATAATAAAACTTAAAAAACTTACTATCATTAAAAAAAAAGAAACAGTTTGGGGCACCTGGTTAGCTCAGTTGGTTAAGCCTCTGACTCTTTTTTTTTTTTTTTAATTTGCCTTTTATTTTTTTTATTTATGATAGTCATCAGAGAGAGAGAGGCAGAGGGAGAAGTAGGCTCCTTGCACCAGGAGCCCGACGTGGGATTCGATGCCGGGTCTCCAGGATCCCGCCCCGCGCCAAAGGCAGGCGCTAAACCAGTGCGCCACCCAGGGATCCCAAGCCTCTAACTCTTGATCTGAGCTCAGGTCTTGATCTCAGGGTTGTGAGTTCAAGCCCCACTTTGGGCTCCATGCTGAGCATGGAGCCTACTTAAAAAAAAAAAAAAAAAAAAAGCTGCAGTATATTGTAGTTAAATGGATAAAGTGAGTCTGGACTATTTCAGTTTGATTATAGAGTTGAGTAAAATAGGTACGTGTGTTGATTTGTTAAAAGAGTTCTCATTTAGGAAAAGGTAATGTACAAATAATGGAATCATGGAAGGCAAGAAAGAAATCTCTGGAAATAGGTAAGAATTAGCATTATCTGTGTGAATTTATTTCTAAAATATGAACATGGGCAGCCCCGGTGGCTCAGCGGTTTAGCGCCGCCTGCAGCCCGGGGCGTGATCCTGGAGACCCTGGATCGAGTCCCATGTCAGGCTCTCTGCATGGAGCCTGCTTCTCTCTGCCTGTGTCTCTGTGTCTCTATGAATAAATAAAGTCTTTAAATATATATATATAAAATAAAATATGAACATGTACATATATAGGTACATGCATGTATGTGTACATGCACATACATTTATACATATAAAAATGTATGTATATGTATATATGTTGATATATATAGACATGCATAAATCTCCTATCTCTGTCCAATGAAAAGGCCAATAAGATAATATACTCAAAGAGCCCCTGGGTGGCTTAGTTGGTTAAGCATCTGCCTTTGGTTCAGATCATGATCTCAGGGTGCTGGGATTGAGCCCTGTGTTGGGCTCCCTGCTTAGTAGGGATCTGCTTCTCCCTCTCCCGCTGCCTCTGCCCCTCCCCCATGCTCTCCTTTCTCTTTCTCTCTCTCAAATGAATAATAAATAAAATCTCAAAAAAAAAAAAAAAGAAAATATATTCCAGAAGTAATGAGCACACCTAGTGCCAGTCTTTGGTCTGTAATATCATTTCCCACTAAAAAGAACCAGGAATCCTTAGAGAAATAGCTCACTCCAGGGCTGGTGCAGGATAGGTACAAAATGAACCTGGAATATTTTGTATACTATTAAGTAAGAAACTGCTAAATTTAGCTAAATTAAGATTTTGCTGAATTCTTTGTATGGCACTGTACAAATTCTACTTATGAAGAAAAGATTTGTTATAAGACCCAGGTCTAAAGGATATGACAATGAAATACATGAAAAGATACTTAACCTCACTCAAAATAAGAGAAATGCATATTAAAACTATACTATTAAAAAAAAAACTATACTATTATGCTATCTAACAGAATGGTAAAAGTCTTAAAGTTTGAAGATACATACTATTAGCAGAATGTGAGAAATTATTGCTGGTAAGAGTATATATTGATACACCTGTGGAGGTGGTAATATCTATCAAAATTACAAACACATATATACAGTTTCTCTGTGGGGAATTTATCCTACAGATAATTTTACATGGATAGATAGTGACGTATATACAAGAGTGCTTGCTAGAAATAACCCAAATACCCATCACCAGAGGCCTAATTAAATAAATTATGGCATATCCATATAATGGAAATCTATGCAGCTATATAAGAAAAATTTTTTTAGTGAAGACAGTCTCTATGCACTAATACAGAAAGATCTTCAAGTATGTTGTTAAAAGAAAAATACAAAGCACAGAATGTGTATTACATGCTACCTTTTGCATAAAAAGATGAAAAATAAGGACTTTTATTTGTATTTGCTTCTGCAAGAATGAAGAAATAGAAGAATCATGTTTGGGGCAGTGGGAACTGATAAGGTACAAAAATATCAGTGCACTTTTGCTATATGCCTTCTATAGTTTCTGGTTTTCAACCATGTGAATATATTACTTACTTTAAAAATTACACCAAAAAATAAAAACAATCCTTTAAGCCTTTCTTCAAATTATCAGAAATTTCAATTCATAAATTCTGACATGAGAAACTATTCCTAAGTTTTCTAAGCATCAGTTTTCTTTAGATAATGAAATTCAGCCCCTATTTGGAATAAAGAAAATATTGGCAAGATTGAAAAGTTGGAGGTTATCTGAGAGGAAAGTAATTTCAAAATACCTTAGTCCCAGACTTAAGGATGAAACTACCTTCTATGTCTGACCATCTGAAGAAGTAGAGTATGTGCTCAGTTTACCTCTCATTGATATCCTTCTTCTCAGGATAATGAGTATTTGGTTGTTTTCTATGTCTACATAAGCATTTCTCCAATATGATCCACTGACCAGAGGCACATGTTTATTTTTTTTAATTTTTTTAAAGACTTTATTTTATTTATTCATAGAGACACACATAGAGAGAGAGAGGGAGGCAGAGACACAGGCAGAGGGAGAAACAGGCACCATGCAGAGAGCCTGACATGGGACTTGATCCAGGGTCTCCAGGATAACTAGCTCCTCAGGTGATTCATATGCAATCTAAAGTTTAAGAACCACTATTCGCCAGAGTAAACATTCAGATGTTTATTAATGCCAGTGTCTTGGTCCTGTCACCAAGACACAGGAGCCAGCTTGAAGGGTATCCCACTTGTCAAAACTAGCTTCTTGATTTTGTTTCATAATTAGAAAGGCCATTCTGAGATAATAAAACAAACCTATGTTGCCATCTAGTGCTTTTATGATATTATTTTCTATACTGATACCTATGTTTCATTTGTCCTTATTCTGATGTAAATGAGTTAGAGCTCTAACTATACTTTTTTCCAAATGGCTACCCAATTGGACTAACATTATCCTTTTTAAAAACCTTTATCCCAGTAATAATGAGATACCACCTCTAATTCAAACTAAACTCTAAATGCATTTACTTTTACTTCTGGTATTTCTATTCAGTTCCACTGGTCTCTCTACTTATATGTCAAAACTATACAGTTCTAATGACTGAGGCTTAGTGACGTATTTTAATAACTAACATAGCTACCTAGTCCTTCATTGTTCATTTTTGAGGCATATAGTTTTTCCTGCTTGTTTCCTTTTTCATGTGAACTTTAAAATTAGCTCGGCTAGCACCAGGGAAAAAAAGTACATATTTTTATTTGGATCATGTTAAATTCATAAATTGACCTAGAGAAAATTGACACACTTATAATGTTGAGTCTCTGTATCAAAAAGATGTTATGTCTTCTCATTTTTTTCAGGTCTACTTTTGCATCCTTCAGGCATATTTTAAAGCTTTTGGTCTATAAGTCTTAACATTTCTTAACAGGGTTATTCTGGGTATTTTATCTTTGTTGGCATTTGTAAACAGTCTTTTCTTCCATTATATCTTGTAACTGGCTGTTATTTGCATATGAGAAATACTGATTTCCGTATATTAAGTTCACCTTGCTGAATTTTCCTGTTGTGTATGCTAAGTGTTTTAGTCAATTATTTTGAGTTTTCCAAGTTTATAATCCTATCACCTGCAAACAGAAATGGTTTTATCAACTCCTTTACATTACTTTACCTCCAATTTTTTTTCATTTATGTAATTGTTTTGGCTAGTGCCTGCAATGCAATGCTAATTAGTAGTGGTGATAGTAGGCATCATTGTCTTATTTCTTATTTTAGTTAGAATACATACTTTTATTTCCCCACTAAGTATGATGTGGCTGAGTTAGACATACCTGATCATGTTACAGAAGTATCTATTGATTACTATCTTATTACTTTTTTAAAATTAAGAGAGGGTGTTAAATTTTATCATTTGTTCCTTTTCTGCAGATAATGATATGGTTGTATGATCTATGAGATTACTTTCTTATCTTCACATTTCAAATATTCTACTTCATAGCTATTTAATCTTCTCATAGTCTAAAATTAAAATAATATGGGAGCATGAATAGGTAGGGCAGAGTGGATTTTTAGGGCAGTGAAACTACTCTGCGTGATACTATAATGGTAAATACAATATCATTATAGATTTGTCCATACCCATAGGTTGTAGAACACCAAGAGTGAACTCTAATGTAAATTTTGGACTTTGGGTGACTGTCATGTGTAAACGTGAGTGCATCAATTGCTACAAATTTACCACTCTGGTGGGTGATGCTAGTAATGAATGATATTATGCATGTTTGAGTGCTGGGGGTATATGGGAAATCTCTGCACCGTCCCTTCAATTTTGCTGTAAACCTTATACTGCTCTAAGAAAATAAAATCTTAATCATTCATTCATTCATTTATTTGAAAGAGAGAGAGGGTGTGCAAGTGGGGGAGTAAGGGTGGGGGTAGGGGTAGAAGGAGAGGGAGAGAGAATTGTAAGCAGATTCTGCACTGAGCTCAAGCCCCATATGAAGAAGGGCTCTATCTCACAACCCCAAGATCACAACTTGATTCAAAACGAAGATTTGGGAGCACCTGGTTGGCTTTGGCTAAGAGTCTGCCTTTGGCTCAGGTCATGATCTCAGGGTCGTAGGATTGAGTCCCACATTGGGCTCCCTGCTTGGAGGGACACTGCTTCTCTCTCTCCCTCCTCATGCTCTATCTCTAGCTCTCTCTCTCAAATAAATAAATAAATAAAATCTTTAAAACAACAACAACAACAAAAAACAACCAATCAAGAGTTGGACACTTAACCAACTGTGCCACCCAGGCACCCCAAATCTTAATTTTAAAAAACAGAAGTTTCAAAGATTGATTTTATTTTTTTTTAATTTTTATTTATTTATGATAGGCACACAGTGAGAGAGAGAGAGGCAGAGACACAGGCAGAGGGAGAAGCAGGCTCCATGCACCGGGAGCCTGACATGGGATTCGATATCAGGTCTCCAGGATCGCGCCCTAGGCCAAAGGCAGGCGCTAAACTGCTGCGCCACCCAGGGATCCCTCAAAGATTGATTTTAATTTATCCTTTGTCCTTTGAGTTTCTGATTTCTTTTGGAAGTCATTTCTTTATTTTTTCTCTTGATTTCTATTCATATGATGATTTATAGTATAGATTTCCTAATATTAAATCAATCTTACATTCCTAAAATAAATGTACTTGCTATTATATGGTATACTTTTGAAATACAATAATTTTGGTTTGGCATCAATACATATTACGAGTTTGAAAGCTTGCTTTCTTTTTGTATGCTCTGGAATAGTTTAAATAGCATTGGCAATCTGTTCTTTTTTCTTTTTTTTTCCTTAAGATTTCTTTATTTTTACTTGAGAAAGAGAGAGAGGGCAGAGGGAGAGGGATGGAAGAGAATCCCAAGCAGACTCCCCACTGAGCACAGAGCCAAACGTGAGGATCGATCTCATGACCTGCGTTGAAACCAAGAACTGGACACTTAACAAACTGAGACACCTGGATGTCCCGACAATCTGTTCTTTTAATAGTTTAACAGAATTTTTTTTGACACCCTCTGGGCCTGATGTGGTCTTTTTTAGAGCTAGCTCTCTGACAATTTTTCTATTTTACCTATAGAAATTGTTATAATTAGATTTTCTCTCTTTTGGTTTGCTTTGATGTTATTCTTCTTTAATTTTATATTTTTTAAGATTTTATTTATTTATTTATTCATGAGAGATACACAGAGAGAGGCAGAGACATAGGCAGAGAGAAAAGCAGTCTCCCTGCGGGGAGATTGAGCCTGATGCAGGACTCAATCCCAGGACCCTGGAATCACAACTTGAGTCAAAGGCAGACAATCACTGAGCCACCCAGGTACCCCATTCTTTCTCTTTTAAATCAGTGGCCTAATTCATTACTTTTCATTAATATAACAATTTAAGGCTAATCATTTTGATTCTTAGATGAGGCAAATATATTATCTATTTTAAAAATTAAGAGAAGCCAAATCAATACTAACATTAAATTTTGACCAGAAGAACAGGGTATGTGCTAATATAAGATGACCTCAACAACCAAATACTGAAACCTTCCTACTTTTTCTTTATCACTTACCTTGAAGGGAATCCAATTTAGCTTTAATTAGCATTCTTAATCTTGCCACTTCTTGTCTTTTCAGTTCATCAAGTTTTGTCCTCACATGGTGACTTACTAAATCCAGTTCTTTGCTTAGCCTCCCACTCTGTTAATAAAATTAACAAGTTAGTTTTATTTATTATATTCCATTTTTAGACTAGACACAATATATTAAAATTAGGGTTATGATATAGTGATAAATACTTTTAACTGATTTAGATAAATTTGATATCACAAGAAGCATTTTTTCCAGAAGACATACAGTTTATAACTCTAAAATCAAGATATGCAAAAACCATATACTATGGAAAGACCCCCCAAATGTCCATCAACTGATCAATGGATAAAGAAGATGTTATACATATATAATGGAATATTACTCAGCCATCAAAAAGAATGAAATCTTGCCATTTGCAATGATGTGGATGGAGTTAGAGTGTATTATGCTAAGGGAAATAAGTCAGAGAAAGACATATACCACATGATTTCACTCATATGTGGAATTTAAGAAACAAAACAGATGACTATACAGAAGAGAAAGAGGCAAACCATAAAATGGACTCTTACCACACTGAGGGTTGCAGGGGAGGTTGGGGGGATGGGTTAAACAGATTATGGATATTAAGGAGAGTACTTATTGTGAGGCGCACTGGGTCTTACATATGAATGATGAATCACAAAATTCTACACCTGAAACTAATATTACACTGTATGTTAATTGGAATTTATTTTTTTGTTGTTAATTGGAATTTAAATAAAAATTTAGAGAAAGAAAAAATAGAAATAAAAACAATATAATTGAAAGCATAATTAAAGAACAAAGGAAAAACCCAAAAAGTGGTTTGAATTGTAAAATGGTACAGCTACTTCAAAAAACAATTTGGCAGTTCCTCCAAAACTTAAACACAGAATTACCATATGACCCAGCAATTCCATTCTTAGGTATATACCTAAAGAATTGAAACATATGTTCACATAAAAACTTATACCTGAATGTTTATAGCAACATTATTCATACTAGCATAAAAGGTAGAAATAACCAAATGTCATCAGCTGATGAGTTGATAACCAAAATATGGAATATCCATAAAGTGTGATACTGTTCGGCCATAAAAAGAAATGAATATACTAATATAAGCTGCAATACAATGAACCTTGATAAAACATTATGCTAAGTAAAAAAAAACAAAAAAACAAAAAAAAAACAGACACAAAAGGTCACATATTGTATAATTCCATTATATGGAATGTCTAAAATAGGCAAATCCATAGAAATAGAAAGTAGATCAATGATTGTCAAGGGCTAAGAAGAGGGGAGAAAAGGTGAGTGATGGCTTAATGGGTATACGGTTTCTTTTGGGATAAAATGAAATTGTTTAAAAGTAAGTAGTGGTGATGGTCACATGTAGATATACTAAAACCTACTGAATTATAGGTTTGAAAGGGACAAGTTTTAAGGTATATGAATACTTTAACAAAGTAATTTCAATTACTTAATAATTTCAATAAAGTAATTAAAAAAGAACTTGGTCCCCTTAAGCTTTAGTAATTACATATATTACTTTTCAAAATTCGTCTTTTTTTACGTTGTCTCCTTTGATTACTTTTCTCATAGACGTGTACTTAGATACGTTTCAAAATTTCAGAAACAAAATAGCTAGTAGTTTACTTTTTCTTGTTTATAAATGCATTTGCAATCACAAACTATAAATCTAACTAGCAATCAGACAAACCTTTTAGGACTGAGTCAATGAGGCCCACTGAGGAAGGTAAAGAAAAGAAACCCCCTACAAGGGAGACCAAGAGAGAACATTCAGAGGTAAGAAGGAGAACTAGGAGAATATGCTGTTATAGAAGCAAAAAAAAAAAAAAAAAAAAAAAAAAAGAAAAGAATGGTCATCATCATTAATACAACAATGGTTCTCAAAGTGTGGTCCCCAAGTGGAAGCATTACCACCAACTGACCAACTGGGAACTTTAGAAATTCAAGCTCTAGACTTGCATCTACAATCAGAAAGTCTGTAGGTGGGGCCAAGAATCTGTGCTTCAACAAGCCCTAAAATCTGAAAACCACCGAGATAATATACAAGAGTCCAATAAGAAGAGAAATAAAAAGTATTCCCTGGATTTGGCAATTAAGAAGTCACTACAGGGATCCCTGGGTGGCGCAGCGGTTTGGTGCCTGCCTTTGGCCCAGGGCGAGATCCTGGAGACCCGGGATCGAATCCCACATCGGGCTCCCTGCATGGAGCCCGCTTCTCCCTCTGCCTGTGTCTCTGCCTCTCTCTCTCTCTCTCTCTATCATGAATAAATAAATAAAATCTTTAAAAAAAAAAAAAGTCACTACATCCTTCATGAAAGTATACTCAGTGGAGTGATATGGGCAAAGCCATAATCTTTCCAGTTGGCAATATTTGGGAAGTGAAGAAATGCAGTATGATTTCCCTTTCAAAATACTTGCTGAAAAGGAAAGGACAAATTCTAACTTTTTTCTCCCAGTTTTTCCTAAGAGTCTTTGTTGAGCTGTTTATAATGATTCTGTTGCCTTGTGTTTTATTGTCTATTTTAATTCTTGTATCTTTTTCATTGAATAACTATTTAACTTACTACATTTTGTCTCCCCCTGCCCCAATAGGGAACAAGAATTGACTGTGAAAGGCAGTTATAAAAGTATTCCCTATATCAAACCAGGATTAAGTTTCTATTGTACTTCCATTATCCACCTTTTTTATCTGTTACCTACAAATAATGTTCTTTTTTTTTTTTTTTAAGATTTATTTATTTGAGAGAGACAGAGAGAGAGAGAGCGACCACAAATGGAGAAGGGGAGAAGGAGAGAATCTCAAGACTCCTTCCTGAATCCAGACCCTGCCACAGGGCTCAATTTCAAGACCCAGCGCTCAGGACCTCAGCCAGAACCAAGAGTTAGACACTTAACCAACTGAGCCACCCAGGCACTGCTGCCTCCACATAATGTTCTTAATCCTAACTTAAGTAGATAAGAGACACTGAAAGTTCTATATTAAATATTATTCACCCCAGGAAATTAGTTCCACAGATCAAATTAATTCTTCAATTAGCAATAATCATGCCTCGGATTAATCTCATTGGCTACAATACTAGTAGCCACTGTGCAAAGCTCAAATTAATTCTTCAAAGGAAATGTAAGATTACTCTCAAGACAATTTAGGGAAATTACTGGCAGGATGCTATTACCTCCATCAAGAAAAATGACTTCCCATTGCCCCCTGCTGCTTCATACTGAATTATATGCCCATGCTCTGCGTCTCCAAAATCTACTATAACCTATCATACATTCATCCTAATAAACTTTTTCTAGATAATATTTATTCAGAATAAATTATGGGTTCTTTAAGAGCCTGAAAAGAGTCTCATCTTTGTATTCTCCATATTTAACTCAGTGTCTGGGATGCTCTAATGTTTGTTAAATAATTATTTAATTACATTTACCTTTATTTCCTCTATGTCTGCTTTCTGGAGCTTTTCTCTGAAATGATTATCTGTTTCCAGCACATCAATCACTTGCTTAAGATATTCGTCATAATAAAGTCCAGTATCCTTCAAATTAAGAAACAAACAATAATGTTTCTGAAAGTTTTTCCTTCCCTGCATCTAAAGATCTCAATCCTAAAATAAAAAATAAAAATAAAAAAGACTAGCAAAATGGCTTTGAGACATATCTATTTTGATAGCTGGGACAAAATGAAAAAGCTATATTTCTCAAAGAATTATATATCAGAACCAATATAATGTTTCATTGTTACGTAAAGGTACAAAGTTTTCTATATGACTTAGACAATGAGAACTTAACCAATAATATTAGTTGGTTTTACCCCATTTTCACCGGTCTTTCCTCATCTCTTTTGAATATAATACAATGTTTTCTTGGCTGGTGAGCACTACGTTGGTAATGTATTATGACTAATTCTCCTGTGCATTATTTAATATATGAACTACATTAAATAAACATTGTCTAATATTAAACAAAATATGCTATCCAATATTCTTTTACTGCTATTTCAGAAATAGTCCCTAAAAGTGCAATTTTATAAATAATAAATATTAGCAACATTTGGTTAAAATTCTTCCCACAAGGTTATCTTCATCATTTCACTTACTGGTGGTTCTATCTTTGCGCTGTCCACAGGTTGAGTTTTTACTTTTGTCTTGTCTATGTCTATAGGCACAGCTTCAAGAGCAGTAAGTATACAGGAAACCAAGAGAAAACAATATTGTAGTAAGATGATCCTCCACCTCATCTGAAATAAAGTTATAATTACAGTAAGGTCCTGGAAAGATGTCTTCAAACAAGAAATTTAATACAACAAAATAATTCTAGAAAGAGATTAAAAATAGATTGTAGTTTATCAAAATAATGCTTAAAACAGATCACTAAAGAAAATCAGGGGAGAAATGCTTTTCAACTAAAACTAAAAAGAAAAGGAAACAAAAATTTTATTTTTTTAAAGATTTTATATATTTATTTGAGAGAGAGAGCACGTGCATAGGGGAGAGCCAGAGGGAGAAGCAGACTCCCTGCCTCGTAGGGAGCCAGACACCTAACTCATCCTGGGACTCTAAGATCATGACCTGAGCCAAAGGCAGACACTAAACCAACTAAGCCACCTCGGCACCCCAGGAAACAAAATTTTAAAGTTTAAACAACTTATAGTATAAGAAAACATTTAGTTAATTGTAAAAGCTTCAAATAAAAGATGATAACAAGGGTCTCAAAAACTTAAAAAATAAATAATAAATTTTAAAAAAACTTAAAAAATAGCCCAAACTTAAGAAGGGAGAAGAAATACTTTTTTTCAATTAAAATCAAAATACTAGGGAGCCAAAATTGTTTCTAGATATATTTAATTTAGCTTCAACCTAATTTTGAAAATAAGCTGCTCTATAAATATAAGTTGATCAAAAGAGACAACTAGATAAAATGTTCTCTTAGCTGTATATGTATTATTTTATCATACCCAGTAGTCATTTGCTAAAATTCTTTTCAGTCAATAACTTTTCAAATAAATAGGTCAATAAAATATCAAGCTTGAAACAAGAGAGGAGGGCAGCTCAGGTGGCTCAGTGGTTTAGTGCCTGCCTTCAGCCCAGGGCATTATCCTGGAGTCCTGGGATCGAGTCCCACATCAGACTCCCTGCATGGAGCCTGCTTCTCCCTCTGCCTGTGTCTCTGCCTCTCTCTCTGTCTCTCATGAATAAATAAAATATTTTTAAAAATAAAAAATAAAATAAAATAAAATAAACAAGAGAGGAACAACTATTGCTATTCCCACAATGGTCTTCAGATTTTGTTTACTCCAACAGTTTTCACTCCATACAAATCTTAGTAACTCTGGAGGATCTACTACAAAAATTAGAAAGAATAAACATCTCATACTTAATTGATTTTATACATATAGACTCATGTTAGGGTCCAAGTTAAGAGTAATGGTCTGACCATCAGTGTGGAATATGCATTATTTAACTCAGAATCTCCCAAACTTAGCTCACTATGGACTTTTGTTTTCAACTGTTTTTATACTTACAACACAATTTGGAAAAGAATGCAGTCTCATTTTTACCACAACCCTAAATTGTAGATAGGGCAGGGACTCATTTTACAGATGAAGAAAATTTTAATTAAAACAATTCATTCACAGAACATGGTCTTGCATTAACAATCACTAGAACTCACATTTTAGTGCTATTTCTAATGTATCAAATTTTTTAGCATCTCTATTGAAATATAATTCACATGCCATAAAATTGCCCATCTAAGGATTTGTCTATTCCATAGAGATGCTACTCAATGTTTAATTCTCAAACCTGAAAGATCAAATCACCTGGGAACTTGATTCTCAGGCTGCACCAAGACCTCTGAAATCAGAATCTCTGATTTAAGAAACTTTCCAGGGATCCCTGGGTGGCGCAGCGGTTTGGCACCTGCCTTTGGCCCAGAGCGCGATCCTGGAGACCTGGGATCGAGTCCCACGTCGGGCTTCCGGTGCATGGAGCCTGCTTCTCTCTCTGCCTGTGTCTCTGCCTCTCTCTCTCTCTCTCTGTGTGTGACTATCATGAATAAATAAATAAAATCTTAAAAAAAAAAAAAAAGAAAAAGAAACTTTCCAGGTAATGCCCACACACATATGCTCAAGCCCAAGATTCATTCTCCTCTAGGACACTAGTTCTTGAACATGATCATTGTGAGTAAATGTTTTTCAGGATGAAATAATTGGGAGATGATGGCTCCATGAAGCTAAACAAGGTTTTATCATTGCAAGACTTTCAGAACTTGTGATGGGATACTATGTATTATGAATCTTTAATGGAAGGACGATTTGTTTCTCCACAGAAAGTATTCCTACCATGAATCACCTCCTCTTCCTACAATTATTTTTTTATAACTGAAGTTTCTTTCTCATCCACGCTTCATGCCCACTATGGGTGTATATTTTATTTTTGGTTTTTATTTTTGAGATAGAATTTACACATCACAAAACTTACTCTTTTAAACTGTACAATTCAGAGACTTATAGTATATTCACAAGATTGTTCAATTATCACCATGATCTAATTTTTTAGAATATTTTCATCACTCCAAAAAGAACCCTGTACCATTAACTGTCACTCCCCATTCCCTCATTCTTCCAACCCCTGACAATCATTAATCCACTTTCAATCTGTTAAGACTTGCCTACTGTGGACATTTCATATACATGGAATCATAGAACATGCGGCCTTTTGTATCTGGCTTTTTTCATTTAGCGCTCTATTTTCAAGGTCCAATCATGTTGTGAAATGAATCAGTACTTCATTCTTTTGTATGGCTTTTATATATACTACATTTTGTTTATCAATTCATCAGCTGATGGACATTTGGGTTGTTTCTACTTTTTTTGGCTGGTTTGATTAATGCTACTATGAACATTTGTGTTCAAGTTATTGTGTTACTATGTTTTCAGTTCTTTCAGTTATATATCAAGGAGTGGAATTTTTGGGTCAACTTCGTGACTCCATGTTTAAGTTTTTGAGGAATTGTCAAACTATTTACCATAGCACCATTTTACATTCTCATCAGCAATATATGAGGCTTCCAATCTCTCCACATTCTCACCAACATGTGTTATTGTCCATCTTTTTTATTATAGCCAACTTACTAGGCATGAAGTGGTGTCTCGTTTTGATGTTGATTTGCATTTCATTGGTTAAAAGGTGAAGCATTTTAACATGTATTTATTGGCTCTATCTTTACCTTTTTTAAAAAATTAAGTATCACTGAGTTAGCTGATTTTTTTAAAACTCTGAATTGAAATTTTTGTTACCTTTGCAAGTCCTGTGGGTCCCTGCCTATAGGCTGACCAAATGAGCATTAAGAAAGATAATAGTCGGGATCCCTGGGTGGCTCAGCAGTTTAGCGCCTGCCTTTGGCCCAGGGCGCAATCCTGGAGACCTGGGATCGAATCCCACGTCGGGCTCCCGGTGCATGGAGCCTGCTTCTCCCTCTGCCTATGTCTCTGCCTCTCTCTCTCTCTGTGTGTGTGACTATCATTAAAAAAAAAAAAAAAAAAAAAAAAAAAAATTTAAAAATTAAAAAAAAACACTGAAAAAAAAAAGAAAGAAAGAAAGATAATAGTCTAGGGGCACCTGGATTATTCAGTGGTTGAACGTCTACCTTTGGCTCAGGGTATGATCCCAGGGTCCTGGAATCAAGTCCCACATCAGGCTCCCTCCAGGGAGCCTGCTTCTCCCTATGCCTATGTCTCTGCCTCTGCCTGTGTCTCTCATGAATAAATAAATAAAAATCTTTAAAAAAAAAAAAAAAGGATAATAGTCTCAAGTGCAATAATGGCCCCAAAAGCCCAAATTATGACTTAATTTCTCAAGTCAACTTTGATGTCTTCTACACAATTTCTAAAGTTTAATTGAGGGATGCCTGGGTGGCTCAGTGGTTGAGCGTCTGCCTTCAGCTCAGGACGTGATCCTGAAGTCCCAGGATGGAGGCCCACATCGAGCTCCCCACAGGGAGCCTGCTTCTCCCTCTGCCTGTGTCTCTGCTTCTCTCTGTGTGTGTCTCTCTCATGAATAAATTAATTAAATAATTTAAATAAATAAAGTTTAATTGAGTCTCCATGGCTCCTAATAAGGTACACATCTAGTTGGAAAACGAATAAGTGTTGGCATTATTTGAATAGCCTTTCTATATTGTGCATACCGAAAGTCAGCTGAGTGATTTACCTCTGTAACTTCATTTTGAAGACCTCCTTAAGAACTGTGACTAGCCCTGGATATAGTCAATCCAGAGTTTAGAAGAATCTTTCACATAAACTCTTCCCCTCCATGCACAGTACCTCCAACGTCCCTTAGACTCTTCTCCTTTTACTACATAACACATATACACACAGGGAAATTAATAAGCAGTTCTGTCTCAGCAATTGGTAGCTGTCACATATTTTGAAATATGCTTTTTATTTTTTATGTTTTTTATTTTTTAAATTTTTATTTATTTATGATAGTCACATCACAGAGAGAGAGAGAGGCAGAGACATAGGCAGAGGGAGAAGCAGGATCCATGCACCGGGAGCCCGACGTGGGATTCGGTCCCAGGTCTCCAGGATCGCGCCCTGGGCCAAAGGCAGGCGCTAAACCGCTGCGCCACCCAGGGTTCCCGAAATATGCTCTTTTTAAAAATAGTGTCTACATTTACTTCAATATACAATAGAAGTCTGAGATTAATAAAAGTAAATTATAGTTAAATCAAATCTTGGAGGTACAATTCCTTTTGCAATTTGTCTCTTCTTCTCTTACTGTTCTGCTAAGTTTCCCATAAATGATAAGGCAAGTCAAGAGAGGAATATAGGGTTTTTTTTTAATGATTTTATTTATTTATTCATGAGAGACAGAGAGAGAGGCAGAGACACAGGCAGAGGGAGAAGCAGGCACCCTGCAAATAATCTGATGCAGGACTCCATCCCAGGATCACTACCTGAGCTGAAGACAGATGCTCAACCACTAAGCCACCCAGGTGCCCCAAGAGAGCAATATATTTGTACATATGAATGTGTGTCTGCACACCTGCATGCCCATACACACATCCCAGAGTCTCAAAATAACTAAGTATCAAAAAAGTCTCTGGGTATCTACTCTAATACATTAACTGAGTTTACAGTTCATTAACTTTCATTTGGAATCCAGACTTATTAAAAAATAATAATAGAAACCATCAATAGAGTGTTTACTATGTACTAAGCAGTATGCTTAATTTTTTTTATATTAAGTAATTAATTCTTACAAGGACTCTGTGAAATAAATATTATTACCTTCATTTTAAAATACAGGAAACTGAGACATAGAAGTTAAAAAACCTAATCTGGGTCACAGAGGAGTAAGTCATATAGCAAAGTTTGGGCCTAGGAATGACTAACTCCAAAGCCTATGACTGTTTTTAAGCAGAGGTTCTCAAAGTAGGATCCCTGGGCCAGCAGCAGCAGCATTACCTGGGAGTTTGTTAAAATGCAAATTACCAAGGCTTCCTACTGAGTATGAAAGTATAAACCAGTCATTCACTTTTCATAATCATCCAACATTTATATTCTTTTTTTCAAAAAGAGTGTGGAGCCTAACATGGGACTTCTAAATTGGAGAATTGGGGAGGGAGGGGCATAATCCATTTTCACAGCCTTATAGGTGATTCTGATGCATGCCAACATTTGAAAACATACTGCTTCCCTTTGCTCTATTATTCACAAACCGCTCTCCAAAGAGAAACAAAAGAAATGCTTATCTGAAGAGTAAATTTAGGTCCTCAAGGAACAGAAAAATGGGTGTTATATCTAAGAAGAGTAAGGCAAAATTAAATTTAGATCTACGTTCTAATTCTAGCTACACCATTCACTTGCTATGAGATCATAGGTCAATTAACTTTCCCTGCTTGTTTTCTTATTTTTAAAAATAATGGATTTTTTTAAAGGGGAATTTAACTAGATCTCAGTATTCTTTAAGCTCTTAAATTCTATCACCAGTTTTTTCTTTTTATTACAGAACTTTTTCTGTTGCATCACCAGAAATGATGGGGTGTCTGGGTGGCTCAGTTGGTTAAGCATCTGCCAGCAGCTCAGATCATGATCTCAGGGTCCTGGGATGGAGTCCGCATGAGGCTCTCTGATTAGGGAGGAGTCTGCTTGTCCCTCCCCCTCTGCCTCATCCACCCACACCCACCCCCCACCCTACCCTCTCTCTTAAAAAAACAAACAAGCAAAAAACTTAAAAAAGAGAAATGCTAATAAATTTGCTTGCATTCACACGAATTGTATGACATGATTAAGGTATATGATTTATAAGTGCTTTTAAACTAAATATTGCTTATTCAGCCAGTTTAAAATAACATTGGCAGAGCAAGACGATCTAGGTACTGAGATAAAAGAACACAAAAAACACCTACCAAAGAAACTTCCTATCTACGTACAGTAAAAATGAGGTAAAGCCAGAAACATTTAACTCTTTGGATATAGGGTGCCCTCTCACAAAACTTACATCTTGCTTCTGGAAGGAAATTCCTCCTTGATTTCAGGCTTAGAGATTGCCAGACTTGTATTTCATTCATGCTTGATTTATTTTTACTTTTGCAGGAAGGAGATAATGAATTGTGACTGCCATTTCAAAACCAAAAGCAGTTTCTTTTTTCTTTTTTTTCTTTTAAGATTTTATTTATTTATTCATGAGACAGAGAGAGAGGCAGAAACACAGGCAGAGGGAGAAGCAGGCTCCATGAGGGGAGCTCGATGTGGGACTCGATCCCAGGTCTCCAGGATCACACCCTGAGCCGAAAGCAGACACTCAACCACTGAGCCACCCAGGTGTCCCCCAAAAGCAGTTTCAATTTTTGATATTTTAGAGGACAAAGACTGAGATTTCAAGGAGAAATTTGCTTGTTTTCAAATCAAATACAACAGAACTAATTCAAAATAAATACAACTAGTTGCAAAAAAGAAATATACTATATGATTCTATTTATATTTAATGTCCAGAATAAGCAAATCCATAGAGAAAGAAAGTAGATTAATGGTTGTTTAGGACTATGGGGGTGCGGAGAGAGAGAAATGACTGCTAATTTGTATGGAGTTCCTTTTTGGGGTAATAAAAATGTCCTAAAATTAGAGAATAGTGATAGTTGTAAAATCTTGTCAATATACTAAAATCCTACACTTTAAAAGTGTGAATTTTGTGATACATTAATCAAATTTCAATTTTTAAAACAATAATGAAAAACAGCAAAAAATGTGTGAGCCTATAAAAAATGTGAACATAAGAAAAAGAACAAATACAATTTACAAACCATCATTAACCTGTAGAAATATGGAAGTATAAACTAGCCATTCACTTTTCATAATCATCCAATATTTATATATATATATATATTTTTTTTTTTTTCAAAAAGAGTGTAGAGCCTAATAATGTGGGGCTTGAACTTATGACCCTGAGATCAAGACCTGAGCTGAGATGAAGAGTCAGACACTTAACCAACTGAGCCACCCAGGTGCCCCTCCAATATTTATATTCTTAATGATTTTTTGTCTGCTTAAACTATCATTACTAAAAAGTAAATAAAAATCTTATGGTATGATTTTAGACATATGTTTTCCTTATAATTCTGTCAATTTTATGTAAATATTTTGAGGCTATGTTATTAAATGTATACAAATGTAAGCATTTCTAGCTTTCTGGTAGCTGTCTTTTATCACATTTGAGTCACTCTTATACCCTAACTTGCCTTAAGGTCTTTATTTGGTAGTACTATAGCTAAACTAGTTTTCTTTTGATTAGTGTGTGGAGATACACACTTTTTAATCCAGACTAATGATCTCTGTCTTATAACTGGAGTATTTTCTCTGTTTATATTTAATCAAATTACTGATAATGTATTTAAGCAATTCCAAAATGCAGTTTCCTGAGTTTAACATCTCAGAGATCAAAGAGTGTTTTTCATTTAATGGAATATTAAAATTATGATTCACCAAGTGGCAATAGCAACATAATCTTTATTGTCTGCACATGAAAATTATCATACCTATTCATACTCCCATTTCTTCAGATTGAGTTTTGACCGTTAGTACTTCAGAAATTGAGTTTAATCGCCATTTTAAATGTCTTTGAAGAGGATTATGATTTGGCATTGAAATAGTTATTTTGTAAGCATAGAAATGATGCAGTTGATATTAGTCATGCAAATATTTGGTGATAAAGGAATAATAGCAACTTTATGCTTTCTCGTAAAGAACTAAGTGCTTTACCTGACTTTAGACAGAAAGATACCACAAGCAGATAAAACTGTGTTATACTTTGTAACTGAGATGCAATAAGATTACCATTGAGTAGCCAAACAATGCAAATGAAGATATTAGAAACTAATTAAGCGTCCAAGAATTTTTTTTAAATTTTATAGAATATGAGACTGATTTGATGGATTCATGCATGGTTAAGACAAATAACAATTTGCATAGCATAGCTATGGAAGCATACCTTCCATGAATTTTGAGGAAAAAAACAAAGTTGAGTTGGTCAATAGAAAATGCTAACAAAATCCTGATGTTCCTTTAAATAGCTTAAAATGGTACACCAATGCTAAAGTCTAACAAGACTGATACCCTGAGAATGAGTTAGAAAGTAGCATATCACTGTAACACTATGCATAAATGTCAATGGCCAAAAGTTGCTGCCATATTAAATTTTGAACTACAAAATAATTACCCGAAAAATGTTATTGTATGCATAAAAGGGTGAGGGAGAAGGGATGGCAGGGGATGGATGATGGCTGAGCTAAAAGAAGGCTGGCTAAATCTGGTTTGAATGCCCAAGAGCCCTCCATAACCTGCTAAGTATTAGTCTAGTTCTTGATACATTGTAAGGCCATGTATTTGAATATTTAAAGAACAGGATGCCTAAAAAGTAACACAACCTGATGTTATTCCTGATACCATGTATAGACCACTGCAATCTTCAGTGTTGCAGTCAACAAACTAGAAGATGTATCTGAAAACTTTCCGTTGTCACCCTCAAGAAAGCACTGGTATCAAAGCTTGCTAAATGAGTGTGAGGGTTAGAAGAAACTGCAGGCAAAGGGACTTGAAGAATTTCCCAGAAGAAAATCACCCTCAGCCTCCATAGCAGAAAGAACAATGTGCAGAAAAACACAGACATTGACAAGTCTGAATCAAGAAAATGTTTCAAAAGAAATCAGATTATAAATATGCAAAAGTCTTAGGAATACTTTAACCACTTTATATATGCCCAAAGTGATGTGAGAAAAATCTCTATGTCTACGTGAATCTAAAAATGCACTTTCATGGGCAGCCTGGGTGGCTCAGCGGTTTAGCGCCGCCTCCAACCCAGGGTGTGATCCTGGAGACCCGGGGTCGAGTCCTGCATCGGGCTCCCTGCATGGAGCCTGCTTCTCCCCCTGCCTGTGTCTCTGCCTCTCTCTGTGTGTGTGTGTATCTCATGAATAAATAAATAAAATCTTTAAAAAAAAAAAAAAAAAGATCTACACGCAAACTTTCAAAAATAAAAATAAAAAAATAATAAATAATAAAAATGCACTTTCAGCAAACAGTAAATGAAGTTGTAAGTGACAAAGCATAGTCTCATAGTTTAATTGTCAGGATTCTTTTCTATATGATACATATTGGTATGTCTTAATATCAGTGAAGTCTTTGAGTCAGTGAAATAACTTATCAGGTTTTAAATCTACCATCTTCTTTCAGATTCTCTATTTATCCTGCCTCTTTAATATTTACTTCCTCTCCTTTCTTGCCTTTTTTTTCTTTTTTTTAAAGATTTTATTTATTTATTCATAAGAGGCATAGACACAGTCAGAGGGAGATGTAGGCACTCTGTTGGGAGCCTGATGCGGGACTCAATCCCAGGATCCCGGGATAAGGATCATGATCTGAGCCAAAGGTAGATGCTTAACCACTGAACCACCCAGGTGTCCCGCTTTTTTTCTTTTTTATTAGTGGAGAATTTAAAAAATATTTTTCTCCTTCTAATAGTTTCTAATCTTTTAGTATTTATTCTAGAAATAATTAGGGCAATTAACTTATTCAAATCTAAAGTTTATTAAGACATTTACTTATTTAAAAAAATTTTTTTTAATTCCAGTATAATTCATACCATGTTTTATTAAATTCAGGAGTATAATATAGTGATTCAACAATTCTATGCATTACAAGAAAAAATTCTATGCATTACTTAATGCTCATCATGATCAATGTACTCTTCATCCTCTTTACCTATTTCACCCATCCCCCCACCCACCTCCCCTCTGGTAACTACCAGTTTGTTCTCTATATTTAAGAATCTGTTCTTTTGTTTGGGTTTTTTTTTCTTTCTGTTAAACCATTTACTTTTCAATAAGGGCTCAAGAATATTAACTATTATCAGAACAAAAGAAGTGGAGGGGAGTCTGGGTGGCTCAGCAGTTTAGCATCTGCCTTCGGCTCAGGTCATGATCACAATCCCAGGATCCTGGGATGGAATCCCATGTGGGGCTCTCCCTGGGGAGCCTGCTTCTCCCTCTGCCTATGTCTCTGCCTCTCTCTCTGTGTCTCTTATGAGTAAAATTTTTTTTAAATTTTTAATTAAAAAAAGAAGTGGAAAATATTCTAGCATATTAGGTAGAAAAGTAATGACATAAAAATTTCTTTAAATACCAAGATAATGTCAAATGTATTAGATACATGTTTATAGATTTTCATAAACCAGATAATATGCAAAACATCCATACAAAATAAGGACAGATGAAGTATAAGGAGAGGCAATGGGAAGATGGGGAAACTAATCTATTTTTCTTCCAATATCTGCTCAGTGAGAATGGCCTCCTTTGCTTTATCACCTTCTTCTTCCATAAGAAGAGATTGAAGGAAGACCCTGGGTGGAACTGTGCTGAAACAGTAGACTGATCCAACCATCACAGGCAGATAATTTATGCTCTAAAGTTGAATGATCTGAAATTCTAAATCAGATGATGATCTTAAGACTGCATGGAAAGCACTGCACCCAAGGGCATCAGATCCTCAGGCCAAAATACAAAGTAAGCAGAATTCTGAAACCTCTTCTACCATTCCATAGATAGAAAATAGTTTCCAAATCCTAAAAGGAAGCTTACCTCTCTTCTCCTGTCTCCAACAAATCAAAATGTCCATTCATATACACAGGCAGATTTTTAACTATTGATTCATACCAGTAGTTATCCAAATTAAGTTTACATGGGGGGAGTGTGTGTGTGTGTGTGTATGTCTGATAGCTTCCTGTTTTGATCACAAAAAGAGATACGCCGGAAATAGTTAAAAAGAATGGTTATGGGTAAGAGGAGTTAAAAGTACAAAAACCGAGAGTAGCTTGTTTCTCTTATCTTGTAGTAGTCTATTCCTCCTTCATCTATCTTTTTCTCCCTCTCTTTTCTTCCTTTTAAATTGAAGTGTATTTTCTTTAATCTATTGTATATATTAATTTAACAACTATTTATTAAGTACCCTCAATGTACCAGACATGTTAGATACAAGGGTAAAAACAAGATAGACATGGCTCTTCCCCTCTAGGCCTTCCAATCTACTGTAGAAGGTTGCCTATCAAATACACAATTGCAATTTGATACTACCCAAAGCAATCTACACATTTAATGCAATCTGCATCAAAATACTACTAACATTTTTCACAGTGCTAGAAGAAACAACTTTACAATTTGTATGGAACCACAAAAGACCACAAATAGCCAAAGCAATTCCAGAAAAGTAAAACAAAGCTGGGGGGGGGGGGGGTGGGCAGAGAAACAGGCAGAGGGAGAAGCAGGCTCCATGCACCGGGAGCCCGATGTGGGACTTGATCCCGGGTCTCCAGAATCGCGCCCTGGGCCAAAGGCAGGCGCCGAACCGCTGCGCCACCCAGGGATCCCCCCACACTGGATTTCAAGCTCTATTACAAAGCTGTAGTCAAGAAAGTATGGTCAGCACATAAACAGACACATAGGTCAATGGAACAGAATAGAGAACCCAGAAATGGACCCACCACTCTATGGTCAACTAATCTTGAACAAAGTAGGAAAGAATATCCAATGGATAAAAGACAATCTCTTTAACAAATGGTGTTGAGAAAACTGGACAGCAACATGCAGAAGAATAAAAACTGGACCACTTTTTTAAACCATACACAAAAAATAAATTCAAAATGGATGAAAAACCTTAATGTGAAATAGGAAACCATCAAAATCCTAAAGGAGAACACAGACAGAAATCTCTTTGACCTTGACCATAGCAACTTACTAGACACATCACCATAGGCAAGGGAAACAAAAGCAAAAATTAATTAGCAGGACTTCATCAAGATAAAAGGCTTCTGCACAACAAAGGAAACAATCAACAAAACTAAAAGGCAGCCTATGGAATAGGAAAAGATATTTGCAAGCAACATATCTGCTAAAGGGTTAGTATCCAAAATCTACAAAGAACTTATCAAACTCAACACCCAAAAAGCAAATAAACTAGTTAAGAAATGGGCAAATGACATGAATAGACACTTTTACAAAGAAGACATCCAGATGGCTAAGAGACACATGAAAAGTTGTTCAACACCATTCAGCATCAGGGAAATACAAAATCAAAACTACAATGACCATCTCATTGTCAGATGGCTAAAATTCACAATACAAGAAATAGGTATTGGTGAGGATGCAGAGAAAGGGATTGCACTGTTGGTGGGAATGCAAACTGGTGTAGCCACTCTGGAGAACAGTATGGAGGTGCCTCAAAATGTTAAAAATAGAACTACCCTAAGATCCAGCAATTGTACTACTAGGTATTTACCCAAAGATACAAACACACAGATTCAAAGGGATACATGCACCCCAATGTTTATAGCAGCATTATAAACAATGCCCAAACCATGGAGAAAGCCAAATTTCTATCAATTAATGAATGGATAAAGAAGATGTAGTATATATATGCAGTGGAATAGTAAAAAGAATGAAATCTTATCATTTGTAAGGACACGGATGAAGCTAGAGTGTATTATGCTAAGTGAAATAAGTAGGAGAACAAATACCATATGATCTCATTCATATGTGGAATTTAAGAAAGAAAACAGATGAACATTATGGAAAGGGGAAAAAGACAAAAAGGAGAGAAGGAAATAAGCCATAAGAGACTCTTAACAGCGGAGAACAAACAGGGTTGATGGAGAGAGGTGGGGCATGGGCTAGATAGGTGATGGGTATTAAGGAGGGCACTTGTCATGAGGAGCACAGGATCTCATATGTAAGTGATGAATCACTGAATTCTACTCCAGAAAACCTTAAAGACTCTACCAAAAAGCTATTAGGATTAATGAATTCAGTAAAGATGCAGGATACAAAAGCAATATATAGGAATCTGTTATTTCTATACACTAAGAATAAAGTAGCAGAAAGAGAAATTACAATCCCATTTACAGTTGCATTAAAAAGAATAAAATAGCTAGAAAAAAAATTAATCAAGGAGGGAAAAGAACCATACTCTGAAAACTATAAGACACTGATGAAAGAAACTGAAGACAACACAAACAATTGGAAAGAGATACCAGTTTTGGATTGGAAGAAATAATATTGTTAAGATGTCCATACTACCCAAAGCAATCTACAGAGTCAGTGCAATCCCTATCAAAATAACAATAGTACTTTTCAGAAAACTGGAACATAATCCTAAAGCTTGTATTAACCCACAAAAGACTCTGAATTGCCAAAGCAATCTTTTCATTTTTCTTTTTTTTTTCTTTTCTTTTTTTTTTTTTAATTTTAGAGAATGATAGAGAGCCAGGGGAAAGGGTAGAAAGAGAGGGAGAGGGAAAATCCCAAGCAGACTCTGAGCTGAGCACAGAGTACCCAGGCACCCCACCAAAGCAATCTTGAGAAGAACAACAAAGCTGGAAGTATCACAATCCCAGATTTTTATGCTACAGAACAAAGCTACAGTAATCTAAACAGTGTGGTATTGGCACAAAAACAGACACATAAATCAGTAGAACAGAACACAGAGCCCAGGAGTGCCTGGGTACCTTAGTCAGTTAGATGGCTGCCTTTGGTTCAGGTCATGATCTCAAGGTCCTGGGATTGATCCCTGCATCAGGCTTCATGCTCAGCGGGGAGTCTGCTTCTCCCTTTCCCTCTGCCCCTTCCCCCTGCTCATGTTTTTTTTTTCTCTCTCTCCCTCTCTCTCAAATAAATAAATAAAATATTTAAGGAAAAAAAAAAGGGGGTTGCTGCTGAGTGGCTCAGTGGGTTAAGGGGTCTGCCTTTGGCTCAGGTCATGATCCCAGGGTCCTGGGACCAAACCCTACAACAGGCTCCCTGCTCATAAGGGAGCCTGCTTCTCCCTCTCCTCCTTGTTTGTACACTCTCACCATCTCTGTTATCTGTTTCTCTCTCTCAAATAAATAAAATCAGAAAGAAAGAAAGAAAGAAAGAAAGAGAAAGAAAGAAAGAAAGAAAGAAAGAAAGAAAGAAAGAAAAGAAAAGAAAAGAAAAGAAAAGAAAAGAAAGAAAAAGAAAGGAAGAAAGAATACAGAGCCCCAAAATAAACCCACACTCATATGGTCAATTACTTTACCATAGGGGTGCCTGGATGGCTCAGTTAAGCATCTGACCCCTAATTTCAGCTCAGGTTATAGCCTCGGGTCAGGCTTGTGCGGAGCCTACAGACTGCTTAAGATTCTCTCACCCTGGGGTGCCTGGATGGCTCAGTTGGTTGAGCAGCCAACTCTCAGTTTCAGCTCAGGCCATGATCTCAGGGTTGTAAGATAGAGCCCTGCCTGCATCAGGCTCCATGCTCAGTGGGGAGTCTGCTTGAGATCTTTTATCCCTCTCCCTCTGCTCCTCCCTTGCTTATATGCATGCATTCTCTCTTTCTCTCAAATAAATAAATCTTTTTTTATTTTTTATTTTTTATTTTTTTAAATCTTTTTTTAAAAAAAAAAAAAAGATCCCCTCTCTCCTCTCCCTCTGCCCCTACACCCCACTTGCATACTCTCTCTCTTTTAAAAAAATTAATCTATGACAAAGGAGACAATAATATACAATGAGGGAAAGATAGTCTCTTCAATAAATAGTTTTGGTAAAACTGGACAGCTACATGCAAATGAATGAAACTAGACCACTTTCTTATGTCATATTAAAAAATAAATTCAAAATGGATTAAAGACCTATATCTCAGATCTAAAACCATAAAATTCCTAGAAAAAAAAAAAACAAGTACTCTTCTTTTGACATCAGCTTTAGTAATATTTTTCTAGACATGTCTCCTTTGGCAAGGGAAGCAAAAGCAAAAATAAACTATTGGGACTTCATCAAATTAAAAAGCTTTTTGCACAGTAAAGGAATCCATCAGCAAAATAAAAAGGGAATCTGCTGAATGGGAAAAGATATTTGCAAATGATATACCCAATAAGAAGTTAATATCCAAAATATATAAAAAATTCATGCAACTTGATAGAAAAACAAACAAAAACTCTGATTTAAAAAAAGGGCAGAGGACCTGAACAATATTTTTCCAAAGAAGACAGACAGATGGTCAACAGACACCTGAAAAGATGCTCAACATCACTCATCATTAGGGATATACAAATCAAAACTACAATGAGATATCACCTTACACCAATCAGAATAGCTAGTATCCATAAGAAATAACAAGTGGTGACCAAAATGTAAAGAAAAGGGATCCCTTTTGCACTGTCAGTGGGAATGTAAATTGGTGCATTTAACAGGAGGAAGGTTCCTCAAAAAATTAAAAATAAAAAAGTATATGATCCAGTAATGCTACTGCAGGTATTTACTCAAAAAAAAAAAAAAATGAAAACACTAATTGGAAAAGATATATGCACCCCTATGTTTACTGCAGCATTATTTACAATAGTGAAGACATGGAAGCAACCCCAGTGTCCACAGATAGATGAATGGATATAGAAAATGTGGTATATAAAAAAAAAGAAAGAAAATGTGGTATATAACATGGAATGTTACTCAGCCATAAAGAAGAGCAAAATCTTGTCATTTGCAACAACAGGGATATACCTAGAGGGTATTATGCTAAGTAAAATAAATCAGACAAAGTCATACCCATATGATTTCACTTTTGTGTGGAATCTAAAAAGCAAAACGAATGAACAAACAAAAACAGATTCTTAAATACAAAGAATAAACTGGTGGTTACCAAATGGAAGAGAAGTGGAGGAATGGGTAAAATAGGTGAAGGGAATTAAGAGATATAAACTTACAGTTAAAAAATAAATAAAATAATAAACATAGTTATAAAATAAATAAAAATAAAAATACAAAAAAATAAGTATGAAAAGTGCAGCACAGGAAATATAGTCAATAATAGGGTAGGAGCACCTGAGTGACTCAGTCGGTTAAGTGTCTGCCTTCAGCTCAGGTCATGATCCTGGGATCCTGGGATTGAGTCCTGCCTCCAGCTCCCTGCTCAGTGTGGAGTCTACTTCTCTCCCTGCCCTTGCTGCCCTCCCTCAAATAAATACTTTAAAAATGGGGACGCCTGGGTGGCTTAGCAGTTAAGCTCCTGCCTTTGGCCCAGGGCATGATCCTAGAGACCAGGGATCGAGTCCCACAAGGGGCTCCCTGCCTGTCTCTGCTTCTCTTCTCTCTGTGTCTATCATGAATAAATAAAATCTTTAAAAATATATACTTTTAAAATAGTAATAATAATAATAGTGTAATGACTTATATGGTGATAGGTAGTAAGTACCCTTATTAGAGTAAGCACTGAGTAATATATAGAACTGCTAAGTCACTATGTTAGCTATATTTCAATAATAAAAATAACAGTAATAACCAGAACAGATACTTAATAATTATTGACAGGAAAGCTTCTATAATGAATCACGAGATAAAAGTAAAAAAAAAAAAAAACACACCATAATCTATTAAAGTTATTTCATTCTGAAGACAATCATCAGAGCAGAGCTGTGTCATTTACCAAAGCTTCTATGAGTGGTTATCACAGCTTATAGATCTGAGATGAAAGAGAAAAAAAAAAAAAAAGATCCATATGATGGCAGAGACTCCTGTTTGCCTGCCAATATCCAAATCTTCCCTTCCTTCTCAGTAACAAAAGCACAATTTTATTCAGGATAGCTCTGCATCCAGCTACCTTTTCCTGCTTCCCTGGTAACCTGAGCTTTGGTTTGGGCACTCTCCTTAAAGGAAGAGGACCCATCTTCCGTCTTTGCCTTGCTGCCGGGACTTAGCTGTGATGATTAGAACTGGCAACTATCTTGGACTACAAGGACCAGTGCCACATTTTAGGGATGGCAGAGCAAAGAACTGGAAAAAGCTTAGGTCCCTGATAACTTTATGAAGCTATTACACTTATCCTAGACAACCTACTTCAAGAATTATTTTACATGGGAAATTACATATTGTGTGTTTAAGCCACCATTAAATCTGTTTTTATTTTTTGCTTTCTTAACTGATCACTTACCTTCAGATAGATAAAGAATTTGTATCTCCTTTTTACAGATCACGCAACTGAGATCCAGAGAGGTAAGATGATTTGCACAATATCCAATCAGTGAAGAGGTGGGTCTTGGCTCCGAAGTCAATGCTTTTTCACTTAACACTGTTCTAAATATTAAAAAAATGAAATAAAAACAGATTAAATATAAACATAAACTTAGACTTATTGCAGCGGTAATGGCATATGATAGTGTATATATTTGTCACATCCTGTAAACAGAAAAAGTACCAAGTTTTTATGATGTGGAAGGAGACTAAATTATATCAAAATCCAGTGGAGAGGGGAGAGAGAAATATTAAACAGAATCAAAGACCAGAATAAACAAAGATACTGATTTATTATGCCAAGGATTTACTGTACCATTCCCCTTATAAATAAGAATTCATACTGAAAGCTTATTTTCTCAGCAGTAAGATATCAAGATATAGGGTAAGTTTTCCCATTAAATCCTTAACTGAAATTTTTCTTAAAATCCTTAAGTAGAATCTTTCTTTACTCTTACCACTACTTTAAAAAACTAACCTTGGCCCCAGTCCTAGTCACAGAGATCAGTAGTAATAAAGCAAAACAGCTCAAATTTTCTTCTTTGAAACCCTAGTGCCTAACTGTAAAATACAAGGCAGTTGGCTCATGTGCAAACTCACTGGGAACAAAATGAATTATTTCTAAGAAATCTATAAAGAAAATAAGCAAATTAAATTTCTTCAGATTTTAGGAACACATATTTCTTTCTTTTTATGATATATTTACATAAAATTATCTAAAACAGGAGAGTGATTATACACATTTTCTATGTCAAAAAGGCATATGACTCTTATTAACACAGCATGGTCAAAAATACACAGCAGATTGAATCCTTACCACTCCCATTTACTGGCAAGCTATTTGCCTCTCTGATTCTCAATCTTCCTACCTATAAACTGATCTAATGCTTCTTCATAAGTTTTTGATTGGCTGAAAACAAGAATGAATAAAAGGTAATTAGCACAATGTATGGCTCAGTAAGTATTAATACCCTTCAGTCTTGAAAGTAAAACAGCTGTATAAAATCATGAAATCTGGGACACCTGGGTGGCTCAGCAGTTGAGCATCTGCCTTCAGCTCAGGGAGTGATCCCAGGATCCAGGATCGAGTCCCACATCAGGCTCCTTGCAGGAAGCCTGCTTCTCCCTTTGCCTAGGTCTCTGCCTCTCTCTCTCTCTGTGTGTCATGAATAAATAAATAAAATCTTAAATAAAATAATGAAAATCAGTTCTATAAACACGCAAAGTTACAGAACTAAAAAGCAGTATACCAGTTTGACTACAACCTTTAAATGTCATTTTTGAAAAGGCTGCATTAGAGCTCTCCTACTTGCCACAGCCAAAGTCCTGATGCAGCTGTAGGCCAATGAAAAGAATACATAAAGAGCAATACAATCTCTTCCTCCTTGGGATTTAAAACAAGAGTCCCAGGTTTCTTTCTCCCAAGGCACTGCCCTTGGCCAGGAAACCTTGGTTGCTTCTCCTCGTTGTCAATGTCATAATTCTAATAGTGAAAAGGAGTAGGGTGGAGAAAAATAAACAGCTTCTGAGTTTCTCAATGGCAGCAGTGATGAGGGAGACAAGTACCCTGGTACTCCACTCCATTTTTCCCTTAAAAACAAGAGTTCACTACAGGAAAGCAGGATTCAAAATAAAGTGTCACAGGGACACCTGGGTGGCTCGGCGGTTGAGTGTCTGCCTTCAGTTCAGGTCATGATCCCCGGGGTCCTGGGATCGAGTCCCACATCAGGCTCTCTGCAGGGATGCTGCGTCTCCCTCTGCCTATGGCTCTGCCTCTCTCTGTGTGTCTCTCATGAACTAAATAAATAAAACCTTTTAAAAAAATGTCCTCTTCAAAAGAAAGAAAGAATTACATGCATGGCCAGCTGAGCTAGACTCCAATTCTTCCATGTACGAAGACATTAGTATAGATACTGGGGTGCCTGGATGGCTCAGTTGATGGAGCATGCAACTCTTTATCTCAGGGTTGTGAGGCCAAACCTCACCTAGTACATAGAGATTACTTAATTTAAAAAAAAAAAAAAATGTTTTTTTTTTTTGAGAGTCCACAGGAAACCAAGATTCAAACTAAAGTATTAAATATATGACCAGCTGAGATGGACTCCAAATATAAATATTAATGCCTCTGATGCTCGTATCTGTATAAAAGGACACCAACCAAGAAAACCATCATATTGCCTTTTTTTTTTTTTTCAATCTTAATTGGTTGCAGTATCCTTGATAATAGGCTTAGAGACAGTAGATACTGGTTTCTCATCTGTATCACTCAATAAACAAAATTCTTAAAATTACAATGTCTCCATTATTCATATATACTATACTCTGGAAAACTAAAATACAATATGTCAAAAAGCTCTGCCAAATTAAAAAAATAACAAAAAGTTTTTAAAAAGCTCTGCTAAAAATAAAAGCATGCAACTGCTATCTCAATTTCCACTTAGGTTGCTTTAAAATTTTTAAAACAGAATTCTGGGGCCAGCAATTATCTCAGAGAGCAGCCCCGGTGGCGCAGCGGTTTGGCGCCACCTGCAGCCCAGGGTGTGATCCTGGAGACCCGGGATCGAGTCCCACATTGGGCTCCTTGCATGGAGCCTGCTTCTCCCTCTGCCTGTGTCTCTGCCTCTGAGTGTGTGTGTGTGTCTCTCATGAATAAATAAATGGAATCTTTAAGAAAAAAAAAAAGAAATTATCTCAGAGGTGGTTTGGTTCAGATCCAACTTTTACAAAAGGTTATAAGGCATAAGGAAGCTAAGCAACCTGGTCAAAATTATTTGACAGAGCCAGGATTGGAATCCGGCCATTGAATTCTAACCAAGTGTAATTTTCACCATTTCATGGTTTTTGTTTTTGTTTTTAACTTTGCATCGAAAATCAATAAGTATTAAGATGAGATTTTTTCCTTAAATAAATTAATTAAAATTGTTAGGAGCCTATTTTTTAAGTGTATAAACTAATTGCACATACCAAACATAAAAATAACCAATGTCCTCCTTCTAGACCTTTGGATATTCAAAAAGCTAATTGTCTATCATACCGAATACAGTCAACTCAATTACAATACTTAAAAGATTATCTACTTCAAGGATTACTCACAATACATTTTAAAATCCTACATTTGGGGGGCTGTCTGGGTGGCTCAGCGGTTTAGCGCCCCCTTAAGCCCAGGGCTTGATCCTAGAGACCTGGGATGGAGTCCCACATCCGGCTCTGCCTCTCTCTTTCTGATAAATAAATAAATAAATAAAATCTTAAAATCTTACATTTGATTCCTCCAGCTATCCAATACTTAAAAAAGGGTATTTTCCTCAGTCATCAAAAGGGCCCTTAGAAAGTGGAAAACAACTTAAACATTATTCTAAATACCAAAGTTAACCGGCTGTATCTATAGAGATACACAACATATCCGAAACAAAGAGACACTGGTATTGATCATGGTACTGATTGTCTATATTAGCAACCATGATCAATAACTAGTGTTTTGGGAATCCCTGGGTGGCTCAGTGGTTTAGCGCCTGCCTTTGGCCCAGGGCGTGATCCTGGAGTCCCGGAATCGAGTCCCACCTCAGACTCCCTGCATGGAGCCTGCTTCTCCCTCTGCTTGTGTCTCTGCCTCTCTCTCTCTCTCTCTGTGTGTGTGTGTCTTTCATGAATAAATAAATAAAATCTTAAAAAAATATATCTAGTGTTTTGAAAGGTACCCTCATTGTTTGCATTGTGCATTTCATTTTAACCGGTATTTACAGAGCACAAATCAACTCGGTGAAAGTTGAACAGTAAGTACCAAGGACAAGCAGGGTAAGGGACCTCCGCCCTGGCAAGATAGCTTTAAGATTGCTGGAAGAGAACAGCATGAGTAACCACAAGGAGGAAGAAATAAATTTTTCACTAGAAAGTTAGACCAGATCATGTAGAGATTAAAGAACAAGATGAGAAACCAAAGTTTCCATGTTCACCCCAATCACAAGAGTAATAGTATTTGAGATTTCTCATCCTGAATTTCTTTTCTTTTCTTTCTTTCTCTTTTTTTTTTTTTTTTTTTGGAATTTTGGGCCTTATTAACTGAGGAATATTTGTTGAGACATTTGTTTGTTCAGCATTTGTTGAACTTGCTGATCAAGTTTTGTAGAACAAGAACCCACATTCAGCTTCAAACAGGGTGAATCCTGAGGTAATTTCTATCAGGGACATGATGCAAGAATCTGGATATTGCCTAATTATTCAACAAAATTCATCAGGAAAGGCCCTAAGAAACAAAATTTTAAATAAACCTAAAGAAGCTATAGGTTATAGAATCCAAATCTATTATACCACTAGTCATACTACCTTTAACATATTCCTTAAAGCAAATGTCTCATCAATTCTTTCAATTCTTACAGAAGTCCAGAATCTCCTTCAAACAAAACTATCAGAAATATTTGCATATTAGATCCCAATCTATTAACCATACTAACCATACTACTTTTGACAAACTCCTTAAAGCACTATCTCAGCATTTTTTTCTATTCTTTCCCTTTTCTCAGCATGATTGTTTTTAAATTCAATTTGCCAACATACAACTCTCAACGCTCATGTGTTTATCGATTCTTTATTTTTTTATTTTTTTTAAGATTTTATTTATTTATTCATGGGAGACAGAGAGAGAGAGGCAGAAACACAGGCAGAGGGAGAAGCAGGCTCCATGCCGGGAGCCTGACGTGGGACTCGATCCCAGGTCCCCAGGATCACGCCCCGAGCTGCAGGGGGCACTAAGCCGCTGTGCCACCAGGGCTGCCCTGTTTATCAATTCTTTAGAAAAAGTCCAGAATCTCCTTCAGACAGAATTGACTATCAGAAATATTTGCATTTAATCTCCCTCTTCCCCCCTTTTTAGCCAAGATAATAATAGTAGGTGGTTGACGTTCATGTTCACCCAGGGACTTAATAGCCTTAATAAAAGGCTTAGATGGGAGCACTTACTTACGCAGTTGTGTAAACGTACATTATCCAATTTAAGAGTTTAGTGGACACTCAGCATCTCAAGAGGTTCTGTCTCCCAGAAACCAGAATAATGGTTCAATGGGTCATGTTCGTATTTTCCTCCCCCTTCTTTCTTCCTCTCCCTGTCTCCCTGCTCCTGTCTCTGTCTCGATATTGTAAAATAATTGCCAACCGAGACCACTTCCCAGCACCAACCACAACGAAGTCTACCTCTGTTCGCTGAGTTACCATTTGCGAAATGCAACAAGGAAGTACCGACTCAGAAACAGAAAGAGAAAAAAAAAAAGAGAGAGAGAGAGAAAAGAAACAGAAAATGCTCATTTCACAGCAAGCATTTCTCCCTTAAGGGAAGACAATAGCACACCTGACACGAACTTTCTCTAAGTGACAAGGGTTGCCGGCTTAACCCGGGTGCAGGAGAGCAGGATTCGCAGGCCTAGTTTGGCGGGAGCGCGCGGAGGGAGGTGGTGGGGATGGGGGGTGGTGGGGGTGGTGGGGGTGGTGGGGGTGGTGGGGGCGGTGGGGGCGGTGGGTGCATCAGCAGGAAGCCGGTGGGTGCACCCCTCTTCTCAGAGGGCACCTCCCTCACCCCATCCATCGACCTGCCTGCCTAGGCGAGGCTGGACCCTGCTGAGGTCTGGGGGTCTGCACCCACCTAGTGTGCAGGACCCAGACCTGCACGCCTGCACCCCGCCAAGAGCCTTCCACCTCCACCTACCCCGCAAAGAACGCCCGGGTGCCCTGCTGCGAGTGGAGTGGGAAAGGGGGGACCCCATGCCTCAGGCTGCAACTGGAAGCGCCCCTCCACCGGCGCCCGCCCACCGTGAGGCTCCCCCTCGCGCTTCTCCCCGCAGGGTAGGGCAGGCGGAGCCCCGAGCCCTATCTCGGGACCCGCCCCAGCCTCCCGCCGCGCTGACCCGCGCCCACCGCCCGCCCCCGGCCTCACCTAGCCGGGGCTCGGCGCTCCGGGCTCAGCCTGCTGCGCGCGCGCAGGGCGGGAACCCGCCTCTCCAGCCCCCCGCCCGCGGTTGCGCTCCGCGCCTCCGCGGCCCGCGCGCTCCCGCCTCTCCGCTGCCGTGGCGACAGTCCCCGCCCCCTCGCCCGCCGCTGATTGGCCCTCGGAGCACCTCGGGCGTTGCCGATTGGCGGGGGCGCAGACGAGGCCGCGCCCGCTGGCGGAGAGACCGGCGGCGTGGAAGCCGAGCGCGGAGGAGCCCGACCCGAGAGAGACGTGGCGCTCGGCGGCGCAGGCGGGGAGGCCGCGCCCCTTCCTTCCCGAGCTTTCGTGCAGAAGCCTGCGAAGCCGAATTGGGGCGGGTGAGGTGCTGACCCCGGATCAGGACGGAGACCCAGGGCTCGCCTCCCCCTTGGCGGCTGGCCTGCGCCGGAGACGGGCTGTCAGGCCCACTTTCGCCTGCAGGCCTCGCTGGAGGTGACACCCCGGCCTCCTCCAGGGCGACAACCTCTCTCTTACCCGCGTCCTCACCACCCGCGGTTATGCAGGGCCCTAGGCCCCTGAGCTCGATTGCTCTTTATTCCCGGTTCTCTCACCCCGCCCTGCGCACACATCTTTTCTGCTCTGCAGCCTCCCCTCGTAGAACTGAGACATCTACTCCACTCCCCCCACACACACACTTTAAAGGTGGGGAAACTGAGCCTCAAAGATATAAGGAGTTCGTGGTCCGAGGGTTAGAGAAGCTCTTGGAGCCTCGAGGCTGATTGCAAACCATATCTGCCAAATAATAGTACCGCTCTGAGCCTTCGTTTTCTAGTTTGCAAAAAAAAAAAAAAAAAAAAAAAAGGTATCTACCTCTGAGTTGTTAGTGAAGATTAGAGGAGTTTAACGTTGCAGAAAATCAATACAGAACCTGCTGCATATAGGTTAATCATGGTTGCTCCCCTTTACCAGGAAATAAAGGCAGGTAGTAACAGACTGCACCACTTTGGCTCCAATTTGGGGCCAGACTTCCTATGTTGCAAAACCGGATTCAGCTTATACTTACCTAAGCGCTTTGTTCCACAGGTTACTCGTCTGTAAAATGAGGATGATGATCGTACCCTTCTCCCTACAGCGTAAGTTAGTAGAAAAGTGACCGGCACATACTATGTGCTCAATAAATGCTAGCCATTCTTACCTTAGTGGCTGAGCGAGGACGATAATTCAAGTCTAGGAGTTGCAAGACCAGCAAACTTTGCCCTTACACACTCATCATCGGCATGCTTAAAACAGTGCCTCAAACCTTTTTAAGGTTCAGTTAGAGACGCCCATTTTCTTTAAATCAAAATCTTAAACTCTCTCTCTCTCATCACCAAAGTCTTAGAATGTGGTGACTCTGCTTCTGCTGAAGGTTTATAATAGCAGAGGCAAATGTAAGGAAAATAATCATGTTCTGTTCCGATGGATAGATTGAAGAGCAAAAACACTGGAATAAGAAAGAATATGTGAGAGGTTCTGGTGTAGAAGCAAGAATTTCATTTTGAGAAACATGGGAAATATGATTAGGTATCGGTTATGTATCATTAGGAATCAATATCAGTGTCAGATCAGAAGACAATACCACATCCCAACACTGGAAAACACTTAAGTGTAAATACATCCTCTACATTTTTATTACCCATTATCTACCAGAGGGCCAAACACATAATGCCTGATCCAGACACTAAGATTTGAGATAGACCCTTTAGGGGGATACCTTGAAAGATCTGGTAATAATGTATCCAGATTATTTATATAATCCAATGGAGATGAATAATGGAAAATAAGAAAATTGGATTAGTCCAACAATAAAAGGAAAAGGATAATGTACGCTAGCTTGGTGACTGAGATGTCAGCATTATTCTTAGCAATATTCTGGCATGAACAAAAAAGAATTAAGGAAGACAGGGCAAACAAAGATTAAACAGCAAGATCCAAGGTTAGGAGAAGTTGCGGAGAAAAATATTTCAGAATGTCATGTTCCTATAAAGCAGGCAACAGTATCTCTTATAGTAATAAAGATTGTTTTGTGGTAGAGAAAAATAGAAATGTTGATAACAAGCCCTGGAAACACACTATGACCTGAGGGACTAATAAGGAAATGTTACTTAATAGGTAACCCAAAACGTGGGGGGTTGAGCACTGATGGAAAATCCGATGGGGAGGAGCATTGGAGAGCAATGGAGAACATACTACTATTACATTGCATGAGGTTTTGGAGTCAGAACTGGGTCCCCATCCTGTCTGGATTAAAAAACCAGCTCTACCTTTATTAAGGTAAGTTACTGGCAAGTTTCTTAACCTCTCTCTACAGCATGGTCTCCCCATCTCTAATATGGAGACAATAATAGTTTCCCTTCTTAGAGTTGTGAGGATTAAGTAAGTTTATACTTGTAAAGCAGAGCAATGCCTGGCATACAGTAATGGCTGTATTGTTTGACGAAATATTGGTTTCAGTTTCTCCATCTGTGTCCTGGGATTATAATGCTGGATTTACTATAAGGATTCAAATGATGTGTATAAAATGTTGAAGAGGAGATGCCCAATAGATATTATTTCTCTTCCCCTCCACTACCCCCAACCCCCAGCCTATTACCTTCGAATCCCTTTCTGATTACCAATAGCTGCTGCCATCAAGGGGCTATTGCTCAACCCGGTCTATGCAAGGATAAAATATGTTTTCTTGATTTCCCTTGGCTCAGATGAGAAGCTCAAAGTGCATTTACCAGAAGGCAGGAGAAAATAAAAGGGAAACAACTCCAGAGAACAAGCTGAGGTGAAGCCTACCCCCATGGTACATCTCTTGGTACTTCAGGCAGAAAAAAATGATGTCAGGAGATTCTGGCTTCCTAATACTTCAGTTCTCCCCCTTCTCACTCCTTCTAGGAACCTACAGAACACCAACTGGCCAAGTTCTTCATTGTCTTCAGAAGATGGGAGAGGGAGGCAGGAGTATTTACTGACAAGAGACAGTAAGTAATCAGAAACAAGAAAACTCAACAGTACTATCTCTATGGGAGCCAAGACTTACTCATTTTAGTAAGGTCTAGGTCAGAGGTCAGCAAACTATGGTCCTTGGACCAAATCAACCAACTGCCCATTTTTTGTGAATAGTTTTATTTGAACACAGCTATACTCAACAGTCACACTCACTTGTTTGTGTATTGTCCCTGGTTGCTGTTGTACTACAATGGCAGGGTTGAGTGGTGGTAACAGAGACTGTTTGGCCCTCAAAGCTAAAAATATTTATTACCTAGCTCTGTACAGGAAAATAAAAATTGCTAACCTCTGATTTAGAAAATTTTGTTAGAAGCATCTTTTCAGTATCCTCAGTGTAAAAATTTTCACTTTCATCAAATCCTCTAACCCATTGTTTCTTAGACCTTAATATACATACAGATCACCTGGGGATTTTGTTAAATGGCAGATTCTGATTCAGTAGATCCACAGTGAGTCCTGAGATTCTGCATTTCTAACAAACTCTAGGGGATACCAGTTGTCTCTAGATCAACTTGATTTCATCAGGTTTTTTCTTTTTTTTTCATTATTGAAACTTAATTGACAAATAATATTGTATTACTTTCAGGTGTACAACATAATGCTTCAAAATTATGTATTCAATATGTATATATTGTGAAATGATCACCACAATAAGTCTAGTTAACATCCGTCAACACACATCGTTACAAATTTTTTTTCTTGTGATGAGACTTTTTAATTTCTTAAGATTTACTCTCTAGCAGTGCAGCACCTGGGTGCGTCAGTTAAGCATCCGACGCTTGATTTCTACTCAGGGTCATAGGATGGAGCTCCACACTCAGTGAGAAGTCTGCTTGAGACTCTCTCTCTCCCCCTCTACCTGCCCATCTCGCCCCCACCTTCACTCTCAAGTGAGTGCACATGCGTTCTCTCTTGTATGCACCATTCTCTCTTAAATAAATAAATCTTTAAAAAAAAAAGATTTACTCTCTAAGCAACTTTCAAAAATGTAATACAGTATTTTTTAACAATAGCCATCATACTATACATCCCTAGGATTTGTTTATTTGATAACTGGAAGTTTGTACCTTTTGACGACCTTCACCTATTTCACCCACTCCACACCCCTGAATCTGGTAACCACCAATCTGTTCTATGTGTTTGTTTTTGTTTTTATTTTTATAGATTCGACATATATGTGAGATCACGTGGTATTTGTCTTTCTCTGACTTATTTCACTTTGCATCTTACCTTCAAGATTCATCCACACTGTTGCAAATGGCAGGATTTTTTTTTTTTTTAAGATTTTATTTATTCACTTGAGAGAGAAAGAGAGCATGAGCAGAGTGAGTGAAGACACAGACACCCCGCTCATCCCCACTGAGCAGGGAGCCTGATATGGGGCTCAACCCCAGGACTCCAGAATCATGACTTGAGCTGAAGGCAGATGCTTAACTGACCGAGCCACCCAGGTGCCCCTGGATTTTCTTATTTTTATAGCTAAATAATATTCCATTGCATATAGATACCACAACTTCTTTATCCATTCATCCATCAATAGATACTTATGTTGTTTCCGTGTCTTAGTTATTTTAAGTAATGCTTCAGAGAATATGAAGATGCAGGTAGCTTTACAAGTTAGTGTTTTCATTCCTTGAGATAAATACCCAGTAGCGGAATTGCTAGATTGAATAGTAGTTCTATTTTTAATCTTTTAAGGAACTTCCCTATTATTTCCTCCATATTATTGGTGGATGCACCAATTTACATTCCTACCAACAGTGCACAAGGGAAAAGAGTTCCCTTTTCTCTAAATCCTCTCCTTTTGTTATCTGTCTTTTTGATAATAGCTATTTTTTTTTGATAATAGCTATTTTAACAGGTGTATCAATGAAGTATTCTCTCATTGTGGTTTTGATTTGCATTTCTCTGATGACTAGTAATATTGAGCATTATTTCATGTGTCTGCTGCCCATGTGAATATCTTTTTCAGAAAAATGTCTATTCAGGTCTTTTGCCCATTTTTAAATTGGGTGTTTTTAAAGTAATCTCTGTACCCAGCATGGGACTTGAAGTTATGAGCCTAAGATCAAGAGTTACATGCTCTACCGACTGAGCCAGCCAGGTGCACCTTTTTCTTTTGCTACTGAGGTGTATGAGTTATTTATATATTTGGTTATTAACTCCTTATCAGATATACGATTTGCAAATACTTTCTCTCATTCCATAGATTGCCTTTTCATTTTGTTGATGGGTTTCTTTTGCTGTGCAGAAACTTTTTAGTTTGATGCAGTCTCATTTGTTTATTTTTGTGTTTCTTGCCTTTGTTTTTGGTGTCAATTCCAAAAAGGCATCACTAAGACTGATGTTAAGGAGCTTACGACCTATGTGGAGGTTCTTCTAGGAGTTTTATGTCAGGTTTACATTCATGTTTTAACCTATTTTGAATTGATTTTTGTTTATAAGATAGTGGTCCAGTTTTTCTTTTGCTTGTTGCTGTCCAGTTTTTCCAACACCATTTATTGAAGAATCTGTCCTTTCCTATTGTGCATTCTTGGCCCCTTTGTTGTAAATTAATTATTGGCCATATATGCATGGGCTTATTTCTAAGTCTTCTGCTCCCTTGAGCCATTATGTCTGTTTTAATGCTAATACCATACTGTTTTGATTACTATAGCTTTGTGATATTGTTTGAAATCAGGAAGTGTGAAGCCTCTGGCTTTGTTATTTTTTTTCAAGATTGCCTTGGCTATTTGGGGTCTTTTATGGTTACATATAAATTTTAGGAAAAAAATTTTAGGATTATTTTTTCTATTTCTGTAAAAAAAAAAAAAGCTACTTGAATTTGCATTGAATATGTCAATTGCTTTGGGTTATATGGACATTTTAATAATATTTGTTTTTCCAATCCAGGAGCATGGCATATATTTTAATTTATTTGTGTCTTCTTCAATTTCTTCAATTGATGTCTAAGTTTTCAGTATATAGGCATTTCACCTCCTTGGTTAAATTTATTTTCTGGTATTTTATTATTTTTGGAATGGAATTGTAAATGGTACTGTTTTCTTAATTTTTCTTTCCCATTGGTTTTTATTATCAGTTCTTTCTTGTTATCCTTTTCCTCATTATCTAGCTTAATTTCTCTGGTTCATCAGTAAAATAAGTCCTAGGTAAACATCAACTTCTTTGTCTTTCTTTCCCTGTATTGCTCTCGCCTAAACAAAACAAAACAAAACAAAACAAACAAAAAAACCAAACAAGCAAAAAAAAAAAAAAAAAAAAAAACAGCCCTGGACAAAACCAAAATATTCCTTTGTCTTATCTCTACCAATGTACTTCTATGTTGCTGGACAAATATCATTAGACCTCTGTCTCTAAATTCATGGTCACCAACCTCAGACAGACCCTAACCACTGCCTAGCAATCCTCCAATATTTCTCTAACATATTCTCTCTTGCACACTTTCGAAGGCCATTCCATACTCCTTGCTCTTTAGACCTTCCATTCTTCCTTCCCTCTTATTTTTACCTGACCCTCATTCAGCTTTGTTGAGAACCACCTTGTACAAGTTAAGGAAATCTTGTTTTAAAGCAGGGTTTCTCAACAGCAGCACTGTTGATACTTTGGGTCAAATATGTTTTGTTGTGGGGGATTATCCAGTGCATTAGAGATGTTACCAAAATCCCCGGTATCTACTACACTCTAGATGCCAAAAATACCCACCCTCAGTTGTGTCAACCAAAAATATCTCCAGACATTGGTAGATATTCTTCAAGGGGCAAAATTTCCCTAGATGAGAACCATTGGTTTATAGCAACAGAAACTAATTCTAGCTAACTTTAAGAAAAGGGGGACTTATTGAGAGGATAAGTGAATAACTTGTAGATAGACTAAGCAGGGAAGCAATCCCAGAGGCAAGAGATCTTGGGCCTTTTTCTAGAAGGGATAATAGATTATCTCCTTTTGCCTTTGGATATTCCTAATTAAGTTGAAAAGTTTCAGCAGAGGGCAGCCCCAGTGGCTCAGTGGTTTAGCGCCACCTTCAGTCCAGGGCGTGATCCTGGAGACCAGGGATCAAGTCCCATGTCAGGCTTCCCGCATGGAGCCTGCTTCGCCCTCTGCCTGTGTCTCTGCCTCTCTCTCTCTCTCTCTCTCTCTCTCTGTCTCTCATGAATAAATAAATAAAATATTTTTTTTAAAAAAAGAAAAGTTTCAGCAGAAAGAATCTAAGTTCTGTTTAAATCAGGTATTTATTCCTGTGACCTGGGAATAGAGTATGTAAACAAGATCAAAGCAGGAAGAGGTGTTCAGGAGAAAAAAGGAGTAGCCACCATACCTCCCTCATATGCTGTATCTATATTCACCTAAAGTGACATAAAACCTGACTACAGGGGCTTCAAAGAATTGGAGTTTATTTTTCTGTGATAAAAATAACTCTGGAGGTAGATAGTTGTTGGCATTGGTTCAGCTGCTAAACAATATCATCATAGCTTCTTGCCTTCTCTCAGCTCTGGCTTTTCATCTTCAATTTTATTGAAGGTTGAAAGATGGCTATCATACCTACTGCATCATGAACTTGACTACGTTCAAAAGCAGGAAAAACATACGAGTTGGGTGAAGGCAGCAAAAGGGCCTTTTATAAGAGAAGTTATCTCTTTCCTCTTTTCTCAGCAAAGGGAAAGCTTCCACTAAAGCCACCTAAGCAAACAACCTTTAAGTTTCTTTTTTTTTTTTTTTTTTTTAACCTTTAAGTTTCATTGACCAGGGGCACCTGGGTGGCTCAGTGGTTGAGCATCTGCCTTTGGCTCAGGTCATGATCCCAGAGTCCTGGAATCAAGTACCACAACAGGCTCCCTGCAGGGAGCCTGCTTCTCCCTCTGCCTGTGTCTCTGCCTCTCTCTGTGTCTCTCATGAATAAAATAAAAATTATTAGAGAGAGAGAGAGAGAGAGAGAGAGAGAGGCAGAGGGAGAAGCAGGCTCCATGCAGGGAGTCCGACGTGGGACTCGATCCCGGGTCTCCAGGACCACGCTCCGGGCTGAAGGCAACCGCAAACCACTAAGCCACTGGGGCTGCCCAAATAAAATCTTAAAAAAAAAAAAAAAAAAAAGTTTCACTGATCAGAAATAGGATCAATGGTCATGCTCTTAGCTGCAAGATATGATGGGAAAGGGGAATGCAATAGTCGTGACTGGCTGAGACCAATCACTATTAATTCCCTGGGTCTGGGCCATTGGTGCCAAATTTTAGGTTCTATTAGCACGAGAAGAGGAGCTAAGCTGTTAGGCAACAGTGTAGTGTCTGCGACATTTTCCTACTGTCAAATCTGCAAACCTACATGATTCTGTAACCATTTCCTCTTTCTTTCCTTCTGTAACAATAAAAATCCATTTACCTGTATTCTGAATCCGTTCGTCTCAGTTCTCAAGGACTTCATTTTTCTCACTTGGCTATCCCCCTGTCTTTCCTGTATCATTAATCCCCCCTAGCTATTGAATCACACTACAGGCATACAAAAATGCTTTTCCATCTTTAAAAATCCCTTCCTTATGGATAAATAAAAAGATGTGTGGGGCATTTGGGTGGCTCAGCAGTTTGGCACCTGCCTTCAGCCCAGGGCATGATCCTGGAGACCTGGAATCAAGTTCCGCGTCAGGCTCCCTGCATGGAGCCTGCTTCTCTTGCTCTGCCTCCTTCTCTCTGCCTGTGTCCCTGCCTCTCTATATATATCTTTCATGAATAAATAAATAAATCTATCTTTAAAAAAAAGATGTGATAAACATTTTTATTATAGAATTCAGTGATATTTACCATGAAATTCATTCAGTTTTTCTATATGTTTAAAACTTTCATAATAAAATATTTGAAATAAAATTCTTACCTTGATTCCAAATCACATCTAACTTGTTTCTCTGGTTATTATTTGTGCAAATTCCTTTTAAAATTCCTTTCTTTACTTGCTTCCCTCCCTTTTACTCTCAGTTTATGTCAATCTGACTTCCATCTTCTCCACTTCTCTGAGATTGCTCTTTAAAAAAATAAAAAAAGATTTCATTTATTTTTTTCATGAGAGATACAGAGAGACAGAGACAGAGACACAGGCAGAGGGAGAAGCCGGTTCCTAGGGGGAGCCCAACGTAGGATTTGACCCTGGGCCCCTAGATCAGGCCCTGAGCCAAAGGCAGATGCTCAACCGCTGAGCCAGCCAGGCGTCCCTGAGATTGCTCTTATTAAGCTCACCTTTGAATGGACAATTTTCTATCCTCATCTTATTCAGTAATTAGCAGGATTCTTTGCTGCTAACTTCTCTTTTTGAAACACTTTGTACTCTTGGCATCTGACACCATTCTCTCCTAGTTTTCCATCTTTTTACATACTCCTTTTCAGTCTCCCTTGAGAGATTTTTCTCCATTACACAGCTTCTAAAAGTTGGAATATCCCAATGGTTGGTTCTGGAACCACTTCTCTGTCTACAGTCAATTTTTCCACAGGGGCATTATTGGCATTTTCTGTTAGGCACTTCTTCACTGAGCAGGATTTCCCACGCATTTCAGGATGTTTTACATTCCTGGACCCTACCCCCTTATCCTTCTAGTCAATGTGACAACCCAAATTGCTTTTAAGCAATCTCTAGAAAAATGTTATCTCTCAGGATTAAAAACCATTTTGTCTTTTATTGGGTGATTCCATCCAGTCCATAACCTGAAATATCATACATATGCTAATTCTCAAGTATCTCTAGCCCAAACATCTCTTTTGAAATCTAGACTGCCTGCAACTATGTGCATGGTATTTCTATCAGAATGGCCTATTACAGAAGCCCAGTAAGTATTTGATGAATCAATGATATAATTAACTGACTTTATCCCCCTCTTATCTAAACTAAATTCTTGATCTTTTCCTACCTGTTGTTCCCTGTGGGAGACACAGGGATGTGCTGCTAACATACCCCAAGCATCCCCCTTCAAGAAAGACCTGGCTGCCCAGCTGTGAGGAGTGTGGTTAACTGACAGCATCTAGCTTTTACTTGCTTTACCTCAGTTTTACAGCCAAAGTTACATTCTTCATAGGGTATAACTGAAAGTATACTCTTCTTGGGGAGGGTGATAGTACAAGGGCCTAGTCCAGTGTAGAACTCCACTAACTCATCTGCTTTGCCCCAGGGCTCCCCATTGGGCCCATAGAGACTGTCATTTTTGCATTACTGCCAGTGACCTCCCCCTTCACAATTCTGCTTCTGCCTTTTACTTTCAGAAGTGTAACTCCCTGATAAGTCTTTATACACCAGCTCTGTCTTGACATCTCCTTCCCAGAGTTATGCATCCAGTTGCTCAAGCCAAAATCCTGTGAGTCATCCCTGATTCTTAATTTTCCTCGACACACTACCTACCTAATCTGGCAACACCTTCTGTTGATTCTACCTGTAAGATACATGACCACTTGTCTCTCTCTCTCGTCCAAGTCATGATCGTTTCTCACTAGAATACCGCAAGTAGTCTCAAACTAGTGTCCTAATCCCACTCTGATCCCCTACAATCCATTCTCAACGCAGCATTTGGGGATGATTTTTAAAATAGCACTGCTCAGGGCACCTGGGTGGTACAGTTGGTTAAGCATCTGACTCTTGATTTTGGCTCAGGTTGTGAAATTGAGCCTCATGTTGGGCTCTGCACTCATGGCAGAGTCTGCTTGGGATTTCTCTCCCTCCCTACCCCCTGCCCCTCTCTCAAATTAATAAATCTTTAAAAAAAATAATAAAACCTAGCACTTCTCTATTTGAAAACAATGGCTTCTCATCCAAACTCCTTTGTCTATCAAGGCTCTTCCTGATACCTCCTGTCTTTCTGTGCAGCCTAATTTCTTACTACCTTCTTCTCAGTCACTATGGCCTCACCATGTTGGTTTCTTTGTTCTTAGAAACCATTTCCAGTTAAGGCTTTTGTCCAAGCTGAACCCACTTCAGTAGACCACTATTTCCCCTGCATTTTTGCATGGATGGATCTTTCTTGTTAAAACTCAAGAGCCACTGCCTCAGAAAAGTGTACTCCAACCATTCAATCTAACGTAACTTCTTCCTTTCCATTATTCTCCCTGATAATATGTGTATGTTATATGTATGCACAAGTTCATTTATATATACAGATATTCACATATATATGCTTCTTTCCTTAATCATGTTTGTCTATCTCTCTCACTAGACCATAAGATCCATGAAGGGATAGACAATATTTGGTTTATCACTGTTTACCCAGAGCTTAACACAGTGTCTGATGCATTTAGTAGGAAATCAATACTTATTTGTTAAATGAATGAAAGGAAAATCACTTAATTATGTTAGGTCATTATGTTGTTAGGGATTTTTTTTCCTCAGTGTTTTGGCAAAGGGATTTTATTTTTATCTTTTTTTCTTTAGAAATAGAATGGAAATTGTATTCTCTGCCCACTGATATGATAGTGACTAACATATAGGAGACAAATACTAATAATAGTAAATCATAATTATCTAGATCCATGTTACAATGACCATAATTTCAAGAGTCTCTTAGTTTAAAAAAAATTATTTATTTATTTATTCATGAGAGACAGAGAAAGAGAAAGAGAGAGAGAGAGAGAGGGGCAGAGGGAGAAGCAGCCCACCTATGAGTTGATCCCAGGACCCCAGGATCATGACCTGAGCTAAAGGCAGACACTCAACCACTGAGCCACCTGGGCACTCCAAAAGTCTCTTATTTTAAAAATTAGTCTATCCCTACCCAGAAAGTTTTATAATATCCTTAAAACAATAACCCTCCTCCTACTTAACCATCTTTCAAAAAAAAAAAGGGTCCCACATTGGGCTCCCCTTGGGGAGTATGCTTTTCCCTCTGCCTATGTCTCTGCCTCTCTGTGTGTGTCTCTCATGAATAAATAAATAAAATCTTTTAAAAATATAAATAAATAAAATCTTTTTAAAAAATAGAAAGAATAAACTATTTCATACAAAGTAGTATGAAGAATCCTGAGGTATATATTCCATGAATTGTAAAAATTCAGTGAGAATAAAATTCAGTCATGCTGCAGTAAGAAACAGTACCAAATAAATATTATATGCTACATTCATAATTGCTTTTCCTTCAGCAAAAAGCCTTAAAATGTGCAATGACCGCAGTTATAGAAATCTTATTCCTAATCTCTGGATTTTCATTCCATGAAGTTAAAAAAAAAGATAAACTTTTCACTCTCCCTAAGTAGTAGACAGTATTTTCTGAGAGCAGAATCTTTTCAAAGATCTCCTATAAAACTTCACTATGATAAAAGTTAACCTGAAATACTTGGAAAACTAACTTTATACTTTTTATTCACTCTAAAGAGATCTAAATCACAGTTTTTAAGCATCCTTCCCTAACTTTTATGATTCTTTTAAAAATCTTTGTTAATGCAGGCATTTTCTTATAACATCATGAACTTTTCCAAACAACTTCATCCTTCTGTGACGCCATAAAGATTGTTATCTTCCCACTCCCTATCCCAAGTTGCAGTCCTGAGATGATATTACTCATCACGACACAGGGGGATGACACAAAGAATATGCAAAGGATTGCAATGGTATGCAGGAGTGAGTTATCATTCCAAGATGGTAGGGCCATTCATTTGTCATAAATGGCATGACCAGGTAAAAGTGGAGGGGAAGACTATTGGCACAGTTCATGATATCACAAGGAGAGGGGTAAAAATTGATGCATGAAGTGATGGGCAAACTCTGAAGTCACTAGAGGGTGGTGCAAAATAGTACTTCACAAGCAGGGGAGAGATGAATCCATATTTGGGAAGTCAGAAGGAGATGGAACAGTCCTTCATTCCTTCAAGTATGATATCACAGAAAACTAGGAAAGTTTCAGACAAAGTCTCACAAACTAGTGCCCAGGAGTAGAATCCGGCCCACAGACATGTTTTGTTGGCCTGCTTAGAGAGTTGGTTGGGTTTTTTTCCCAATTAGTTGCCAAGTTGAGAGTTTCTATAATAAAACTCAGAATTTCTGGCTTCTCTTGAAAATGTTGGAGTTCTGACAACCCTTAGCCTGCATTCCTACATGGCAGCACTGGCTGGAGCAAAATAACAGCTTCCTTCTTTGGGCGAAGCAGATACTCTTAGTTTACTAGTCCCTACTTAGCCAGCTTTACCCGTATTATCCACCCAGCACTTGTAGGCATTTAAGTTTGTGACACTGGTTTGGAGAAGTCCGTATGGCAAAAAGGTGAGTCAATGTTGAAGAAATATGTGATAGGAGAGAAAGGTAATCTATGATATAAGAAAGTACAGAGAGCTTGGAAAATTCATTATGACAAGGATAGAAGCAGTAGAATAATTATATCTGACCCTTTTAATCCCAAGAAGATTTTTTCTGATCCTGCCACTCTCAACTCAAGGCATTTTGCCCCCATTATGTATTTGAGAGCCTTGCAATCTATTCATTAACCAAGAAATTGAACTGGATCAGTAGAATTTAGTTCATAAGATACTTTCTCGAAAAATTCATTAATATTGGCATAATTCTTATGATATGTTTGCTGGCAGATATCCTTAGTGTCAAACATCCTTGGGGGCAGGTTTAGAGGAAATCCCATTATCCTGAAGTGGTATTAACCATTATATCTTCAAAGATTAAGATATTCTATAACAGGGATCCCTGGGTGGCGCAGCGGTTTAGCACCTGCCTTTGGCCCAGGGCGCGATCCTGGAGACCTGGGATCGAATCCCACGTCGGGCTCCCGGTGCATGGAGCCTGCTTCTCCCTCTGCCTATGTCTCTGCCTCTCTCTCTCTGTCTCTGTGTGTGACTATCGTAAATAAATTAATTAATTAATTAATTAAAGAAAAAAAGATATTCTATAACATCACCAATTATTTGTCCTTAGAGCATCTTATTCTCCTTATTGCCTACATGCCATGGTTCAGATGGAATATCTTTCTTTCTCACTAAACTTGTAGACATTCTTCAAGGAACAGTGGAGAAATCACTTCCCATAACTATGCTCTCCTATCACCAGGAAATAGCTCCTCTATTAGGCTCTTATTGAATTTTAAAGGTACCTTTATTAAAGAAGTTATACCTTTGTTATAGAACTGTAGTAGACTTTTTTTTTAAATGTATTAATCTCCTTTGGTAGAAATAAAGACAGTTACTTAAAGGCAATATTTTTGTGTCTCCAGGCCTTATTAATATAAAGACATTTATAAATATTTGTTGAATGAATGGTCCCACGAAGATATAAAAATCTACTAGGTCAAAGGTTAGGGTGGGGTCATGATGGGACTTGCTATTACATAAAAAATTGCCATAAGGGGATGAAGCAGTATATGATGTCATGAGAAAATTCTATGAGAACTTATCTGATGACACCAGTAAGGAGGTGTTGACTACAACAGGAAGAAGAGCTAGTCTATGCATTTGGGTGACGAGGGTGATGCAGGCCTCTCAGGAGTCCTCCCATGCCCAGATAAGCACTAATACCTACCACAGTGCCTGGAATCTAGTAAACCTATAATAAACACTTGTTGAGTAAATTAATGAGGGAATGACCCTGCGAATGAGCTAGCATATACGGGGCTCTGGACCATCCTTAAACCAGGCTTTGGTTCTAATCCAGGTTAGTCAAGAGTGGTTTGGTTTCTGTGTCAAGCTGAACTGGCACATAACTATGTTCTGAGTTGGGCTGTTCTCTTAGCTGAGGGCAACGTGGCTGTTTATCTATGTCAATATAAATCTGGGTACCACATTATATTGAGATGGTACTGGCTGGGATTCTGACTGAATTGTAAACAGATTTTTGAACTGGTATGCTTGGACTGGTCTGCAGGTTTGATCTTAGATATGGTTTCCAGTTTGGGTTATAGATTGGTTTGAGATTTTCCTTGGCTATGCAATTAGCCCATAACTGAAATCATGAACTAGGTCAAACCAAAGAATGTGGTCAAAATTCAAAGATAAAAGAAATTAGTAACTTTGGAACACAGTGTTTTGGCATATATACACTTAGGCTAAAGACCAAAAGAACTATAAACAAACATTTTTTCCACTTTTTTGTGCTATTCTATTGAGCCATGATTGACGTATAAAAAACTATACATATTTAACACATTAGGCTAGGTGATTTTGAAGATATGTATACATATGTGAAACCATCACCACCATCAAGGCCACACATATCCATGATTTCCCAGTTTCCTCCCATTCTCTTTACCGTTGTCATTGTTAGTGTGTATGTGTATGTGTGGTAACAACACTTCATGTAAGATCTACTCTGTTAGGAGATTTTAAATATATGATATGGAATTGTTAGCTATAGGCACTATGCTGTATAATAGATCTCCAGTGCTAATTTTCTCACATAACTGGAATTTGACCCTTTGATCATCACCTCCCCTATTTCCCCTCTCTCCGGCCCCTGGTAAACATCACTCTACTCTGCTTCTATGAATTTGATTACCTTAAATTCCATATATTAGTAAGATCATTCAGTGTTTGTATTTTTATATCTGGCTTATTTCACTTTGTGTAATGTCCTCTGGGTCTATCCCATGCTATTGAAAATGGTAGGATTTTTTCTTGTTTAAAGTCAAATAATATTCTATGTTTGTATGTACCATATTTTCTTTAACCATTCATCTACTGGTGAAAATTTTTATTGCTTCTGTACTTTGGCAATTGTAAATAACGCTCCAAAGAACATGGGAATGTAGTTATCCCTTCAAGATCCTTCAATCTCTTTAGATAAATATCCAAAAGTGGGATTGCTGATCATATGATAGCTCTACTTTTAATTTTTTGAGGAATTCCCATGGTATTGTCTATAATGGCTGTACCATTACATTTCCACCAACAGTGCACCAGCGTTTTCCCTTTTCCACACCCTCACCAACACTCATTATCTTCTGTTTTTTAATAATAGCCATCTTAACAATTTGAGAATCCATATGTTGCCTTTTCTTTTTGTTGATAGTTTCTTTTGCTATGCAGCCCAAATGGACACAGGGCAGATAAAATTAACTTTATACGCACTTTAATATTCTGTAATAAACTGATACTTTATAATTTAGGTCACTGGTTCTTTTTCAGATCCATGAAGTCAAAGCTATTTCATAATAATGCTAAGATGTTATTTGTCATATGTTAACATGCAATGGAATCATCATTGCTAACTTTAAATAAATAAATAAATAAGTCTTTAAATTTTTCTGGTTTGATATCCAATATGATAAGTATGAATAAAAAGGAATCTGAAGACTAAAAAATTTGAGAATTTCTGTTTTAGAACAAAACATATTCTTTTTCCTTGAAAAACAAAAAGACATATGCAATTATATTTCTCTGTCAGTATTGCTCCTAGAATAATCTTAACCATTCATATTGACTAACACTTACCCAAAGTAACTAAATTCTATTGCACAAAGAAAACTGATGAAATGGATATATGAGAACTTTGTACAGGAGTTTGTACAGGAGTTTTCTAACAGACTAGCAAAGCTCATGAATACATGTAATACAACTTTACATATCTTTTCAATTTCTTAAAGTAGCAAAAACAGACATGTTTGTTAATATGCTTATTACAACTTCTCTATAGCATATGAAAATAAGCAAAACTACATACACCTTAAATTATGTGTAGTAATAATCAATGATGCAGTATTCAACATTACTTAGAACCTATCTAGGTATATGATGATTGTCCATTTGTTAACCTAATATCAGTCTCATGTTTTAAGTTTAAAAACTTGGAAATTCACTTTAGGTTACTGCAAATCATGCATATGGCAAAACATAATTATTATTAAAATAAAACATTTGTCAGTTTAATGATTTGATTTAGTCAAACATGATTTTATATTTCATGATCTTAAACATTATTAATGCCCACTAGCCAGAGAACAACAGCAGCACTCCTGCAGTTGAACAAGTTTGGTTTATAACTCATTGCAGCAGGAAAAAGCATATATGATAGGCAACCATGGCGTAGCTCAGTAGAAGAGTATTAGAAAGGACTGATAGGACTTGAGATTTGGTTGGGTGATTTTGGAGAAGGTACCAGAAAAGAGGGTTTACTTTAGGTTGGGTGTTGTCAGAAGGTGGGGACAATTCTATGAGTAGCTCAATAAATCTTATTCCTGGAGGACAAAATAAAGCAAGCCTAGAGCGATAATTGGTAAGGCAGCATCAGTCACTCATACCAGCTGGTATAGGAAGATATTTAGTATTTTATGGTTTGGACAATGTTCTTGTTTTATCTGTGTTCAGACATGATTATTGGAATGGACTTATTTTTGTTCTAATCCATCATGGTCACAGGGGCACTTTGATGGCTCAGTGGTTGAGCATCTGCCTTTGGCTCAGGTCTTGATCCCGGGGTTCTGGGATCAAGTCTCACATCAGGCTCCCCACAGGGAGCCTGCTTCTCCCTCTGCCTTCTCTCTTGGCCTCTGTGTGTGTGTCTCTCATGAATAAATAAATAAAATCTTTTTTAAAAATCCATCATGGTCACAGAGTGGCCTTATCTGATGTTGATGTTCTGTGAAATAGCTCATGTTCAGCAGAAGACCATCAAGACCTACCCTGTGAGTGCCAAGCCAGCTCATAGCAACACTGAGGCTCAGCAGCTGATAGCATCAGGCCAGTTCTTGGATGTCAAAGGCTGCTTTCTACATTAACATGATGTAGAAGTAGTGTTAGCTTATTTGGTCAGTAAACCTCCTTATGTTTAGGGAAAACAAATCCAAGTAGAACAAAATATACACTTATATTTTACTTAACACTGATAAATCAGAGAAAAGGGAAAGCAATTTTTTAATCCCAAAATTGTTAAATGAGTCTAGAAGGGATTCAGAAGATGCCACCTCAAAATATGCTGATTTGGCCTACTGATTATTTTGAGCTGAGGGCACTTGAAAAATAATAGATATAAGAAGAGCACTCTGATTTCCCCTTTTCTTCTTGCAAGCAGGAGATAAAAGTCCATGTGAAAGATGCCTTCTCTGTACCTGGAGGAAAAGAATATTCCTATCACCAGAGATAGGAAATTGAAATCAAACAAAATCTGTACAAACAAACTTATTAAAATAACCCTACCTTCCTTGAGCCTCCCATATATTTTTAGTTATTTCTTCACAATTCCTACTCTTTGTTCAACCTAGTATAAAAGCACTTAGGCCTAATGACTTTTTGGGTCCTTATTTTCCTGTGAAGATTCTCATGCACGTGTAAAAATAAAATTTGTATGCTTTTCTTTCCTTAATCTATATCAACTTAATTCTCAAGCCATCCAGATACCCTAAGAGGGTAGAGGAAAAGTTTTGCTTTATCTACAGTCTCATCTGTCCAAGATTTACCTTAATATGAGAACTTGAGTTCTTTTTTTTTTTTTTTTAAAGATTTTATTTATTCATGAGAGACACAGAGAGAGGTAGAGACATAGGCAGAGGGAGAAGCAGGCTCCATGCAGGGAACCTGCCTTGGGATCCAGGATCACGCCCTGGGCTGAAGGCGGCGCTAAACCGCTGAGCCACCCAGGCTACCTGGGAACTTGCATTAAATTGTTTATGAGTTCATTTCTTTTAGAATGTTTTTAGTCTGGCACATTTAAAGTAATAAATGTTTGATTTCCTTATTAAAGGGAATTTTAGGAATAGTTGATTTATATGAATGCTTATTTATCTCTATAAGCCAACTAGAACAGAGCTCTTTTAATTTAGAAGACTTTATAATCTAATTTATGAATATCTTCCAGAGATAGGAAGACATTTCACACTTCTACAAGGAGAAGTAAAGGGCTTTGTAATTACATACAAATGAATATACAGAGATCTAGATTTATGGCTCTAAACCTATAATTTCAACCACAAGTAAAGAGTAAACACAGAAACACAAAAACCTACTACTTTAAATATCAAAGAATTGTTACCCCGCCTGGTGAGAAACTTTTGTCGTCTGTGGTATGCGTGGTCTTAAAGTAGACAGACAAACAAGTAAGACTAACAAGCCAGATCTCTGTTTTCTCTTACCCAACAGAGAAATAGATATGTATCATCCATCTGCCTATTTCACCAAATAGTCAGACCTTAAAACCACATTCCCAGTCATTGCTCTCTAGTTTGGAGAATAACTTATCAGCCATAACCAATACAGAAACAAAAAATAAATCACAATATTAGTAGAGGAGATAAGAAAGTAGAGAAACAGAGAGTCAGCCAAGTTAAAGTTCTATTGCCAATTAACATTCAGCTCTACACGCCAAAAAAATAAGTATCTGGGCTTAAACTATCATGAGGTAGACTTCTCTAGTGGTGTAATTTACCTGGCCCTTTCATGTGGATCCATTGAACATCCTGGTAGATAATCTCCAAAATAGTTAAAAGTATGCATTTTTTGAAAAGGTAAAATTATGACTGATACAAATATAAGCATGTATAAAAAATTTTTTTGACTTATTAATAAAGGAACCAGTAAGATGTTATAATGGGGTTGAAAGAAGAATAAACAATGCTGAAATAAATTTCACAATTAGATACAAAATTGGTCTATCAACAGAGCAATAATCAGTTGCACTCCACCAGACATAACTTATCTACATTTTTCTGGACAAAAATATCTGCATTATTCTCTTTTTTCTAAAATTTACACAGTTATAAACTAGCTCAAAGACTAGGTTGGGGTAACTGAGAAGGATGCACTAAACAGGCATGAGTAATCTATTTTTTAGTCCATTTAAAATTTTTTCACAATTTTTCCTGACAAACAGATCCCTTTTTAAAAAACATGTATATACATGTATGGATAGATATAAGTAAATAGATTTTTGTAAGATTATACAAATAATAAAATACTTTAAAAGACTAACTTGCTAATGTGGCTTGGCAGGTTTAATATGGGTAGAGGAAGGAAACGGAAGATAAATAATGGAGGAGTCAAGAAAAAGGAAGGGGCATCTGAGTATCTCAGTTGGTTAAATGTCTGCCTTCAGCTCAGGGTGTGATCCTGGCTGCAGGATGGAGTCCCGCATTGGGCTTCCTGTGAGGAGCCTGCTTCTCCTTCTATGTCTCTACCCCTTTCTGTGTCTCTCATGAATAAATAAATAAAATATTTAAAATAAATAAATAAAATCATTTTTAAAAAGTCAAAGTATGATATTATCATATTTATACATTCCAGTTTTTTCTTCTAGGTGATAACACGTTTGTTACATTTTTTTTCAGAACCGTTCTGTCGGGGGTTTTTCCCCCTAAATAATTTTCTTTTTAAGATTTTATTTATTCTTTTTTTTTTTTTTTTTTTTATTTATTCTTGAGAGACAGAGAGAGGCAGAGACATAGGCAGAGGGAGAAGTAGGCTCCCTGTAAGGAGGGGACTCCATCCCAGATCCCCAGATCCTGCCCTGAGCCAAAGGCTGACACTGAACTGCTGAGCCACCCAGGCGTCCCTCTCCTAAATAAAATTTAAAAGGAAAAAAGAAAGGATCAGACATCAACTCTTAGAGGAACTGGAATGCGGTCTTTGACCAGACTAGCCTGGTCTGGCCTTCGCATCTTGTTCTTAGTTCTCAATGATCCCCCTCTAAAGTGTTTCTAGTGTGTGTTAAATCTGACTTTATCTGGCTTCTTGATTCAGAAACTGAACCCCTCCCAAACTCTTCCCTCTCCCTGTAGTCCCTTCCCTAGGGCAAGGAGAGATACTAGTTTCTGATTTTGGAGATCAAATAAATTTAGATTCAGTAATCACTTACTGGGCCAGAGAACTGAGTGTGTTTGGCTTCAAGAAGCCAGTCCACCCATGTGAGGAAGATTATGTCCAAATACCCTGAGAAATGTTTACCAAATATAATTTAACCTGTTCACAGTGAATAGATTTATCTGCCCACCACAGACTTACCTATTCATTATAATCCAGCCTTACATATCTGTAGCAAGAGCAAAACTACCCTATTCTATTTAACTTTTCATATTTCAAATCACTTGGATTCTATTACCTATTAAGGGATGAATTTTTGAAAATCACGACTCTCATACAAATGAACACATACCAAAGACTTTATTTAATTCATTTATTATTAATGGAGAAACCAATAAGATTACAACTATGAAACCTAAAGCAGCTCCCTGGCAGCCTTCATACTCAGCTGAACACTGAGAAATCAAGGAACCATATCTTACTTTAATATGACCATATACTATTCCTGTCTTTATTAGCATGAGTTTGTTATTCTCCTGTCTTCACTTAGCATTACTTAATTTCTCTTAGAATCTCTTTGCCAGACAGATGGTTTGATTGTTGACAGGAACTTCCTGAAAGAACCATCAATACTTTAATGGAGAACATAAATAGTTTGCCTCTTAGGATTCTTTGAATCTCTTCCCTCAAATCCCCTTCTTGGCTGTTTCTACCAATCCTGAACTATTGTATCATGATCCTTAACCTGTTCATAATTAAGTCCTTATTTTGAAAGACTCACCCTAAATCAAACTTCCACTTCTCTGTAAATTCTGTGTTTCCCTTCTTCTTCCAAAATACTGCCAAAGCTTGGTGAAGTGGTATTCTTCATTACCATAGAAAGCAATAAACTCTGTCTGCTTCATCTTATAACAGATTGTGCTGGTGAAATTTGGCAGCTGGTTCAGAGAGACTCCAAGGAGTAGACCCATACAAAACCATCAGGAATACTGAGAAGAGTTTGCTAAATAAATACAAAACTAATTTTTTCCACAGTGGGGGAGGGAAATCAAATGAACCTCTGCCAAATAAAAATCATTTGCACATCTTTAGACAAGAGTCATTGTACTGGTAAAAGCTATCTACAATTTATAGTGTTATAAATAACTCAAGGACAACAAAAGCCTCAGAGACCCCCTAGAATCAAATAACTTGGAGCGTGTGGCAGATAAGACCTATTTTTCATTGAAGACACCAGTAATCTTTTTTGGTCTGTTTCAGTCTCTTAAAATTTTTCCTTATATGTTACAGAATTAAACCACACTGATTAAGTATCAGAAAACATTCTCTTCTTGGTATAACTAGTTTGATTCTCATGCCTACATGCTTCAATTTTGCCGTGTCAGTAGTTATTTTCATCTCTGGAATTAGAAACCCAAAATGGTTCTATAGTGATTTCAAAATAGCTATACCCCAAAGCAAATTCTTTTTGAGAGCCTTGAAGATTTTCTAATGACTGCTGTCTCCCTTCTCAATCTTGCCAGTTCCATTGTTTTTCCTATTGTTTCAAGCACATTCCTCTGCTATAAAATCTTTTTTTTTTTTTAAAGATTTAGTTTATTTATTCATGAGACATACAGAGAGAGAGAGGTAGAGACATAGGCAGGGGGAGAAGGAAGCTCCATGCAGGGAGCCCGATGTGGGACTCAATCCCGGGACCCCAGGATCATGCCCTGAGCTGAAGGCCGGCACTCAACCACTGAGCCACCCAAGTGTCCCCTCTGCTATGAAATGTACTTATGTGACATTAAAAAGAAACAACAGGTCTCAAAATGAAGTCACTTGTGCTAAGCCCACACCACCAAACCAAGGCTTAGTATCTAACCTAATTATACTTTCAACCATCTCCAGTAATGTAGTCTTAACCAATCAGTCTGAAATTTTCTAGTCAGCACCAGTGACATAATTTACCTTCCAACCCCCAAAGGAACATGAGGTAATCTGTTCTTTCCTTAACCCTTGCTCCTTCTGTCTATGAAAGCCTTCCATTTTGTACTGCTCCTTGGAGCTCCTTTCTGCTTACTAGATGAGATGCTGCCCAATTCATGAATTGTTGAATAAAGCCAATTAGATCTTCAAGTTTACTCAGTTGAAATTTTGTTATTTGACAATGCCAATCTTGCTTATTCTCCCTTCTGTTTCCTAAAACTTACCTATTTCCCTGAGTTCTCTCTACTCTTCTATTAATTCGTATTCTTTACATTTGTCAAGGTTGAATTAAAAATTAGTCTTGCAGGAAGTTTTCCTTGAATGACTTATCCCAAAACCTTCCTCTTGGTAACCTTTCACTTTGTCAAATCCAGCCTTTGTGCAATTGTTATCCTTCTTGGCCTCTTGGCAGCATTTGATGCTGTTGGGCAGCCTCCTCTTGACACTCTCCTCCTTGACTTCCTTTTTTTTTATTTTTTTTATTTTATTTATTCATCAGAGGCACAGAGAGAGAGGCAGAGACACAGAGACACAGGCAGAGGGAGAAGCAGGCCCCATGCAGGGAGCCCAACATGGGACTTAATCCTGGGTCTCCAGAGTCACACCCTGGGCGGAAGGGGGTGCCTTCCAGCCTCTGGGCCACCAGGGCTGCCCCTCCTTGACTTCCTTAATAGGGTATTCTTCTGAACGTCTTCCTCTTCCCTGACCTTTTCTCCTGTCCCCTAACCTACCTCCTGTCCCCTAAACATAGGGATTTTCCAGTGATCTCTTTGGGTTGAGCAGACTTATTTATCTGCAGTGCCTCGCACCTGCCTCACTTCCCTTGCAGTATTGGCACTATTTCTGGTGCCACACTTCTCTGGCAAGGAAAGAGGCAGACTAAGGATAAACATGGACTTCCATGTGGGCTCTGAGGCCCACAGGTGTTGAGACCTGCTGCAGTGTGGTGTATGTTGGTCAGTGGGAAAAACACAGCATCTGTAGGGGAGGAAAAAGTTTCCCAGGATCCCTGACTGGGAAAGTTAAACAAAGGCAGATTAATAAGAGAAAAACATACCAATTTATTTAATATAAGGACATCAAGCAGTAGTTTTTAGTCAGAGCTTCTGTCCTGGATTTCAAAGCTCTTACGCGATCCCCAGACAGGTTAGGTAAATAAGTATGTCAAAGATTTTTAAAAGATATGAGCATATATAGGATGCCTGGGTGGCTCAGTGGTTGAGCATCTGCCTTCAGCTCAGGGTGTGATACCAGGGTCCTGGGATCGAGTCCTGCATCAGGCTCCCTGCATAGAGTCTGCTTCTCCCTCTGCCTATGTCTCTGCCTCTCTGTGTGTATCTCTCATGAATAAATAAATAAAATCTTAAAAAGAAGATATGATTACAAAAAAAAAGATATGAGTACATACTATGTTAGATACTATACTAGACACTTGGATATCTGTGAGAGAAAAGTAAGCTAAGACATTACCAATGAATTTTGTTCACTAGTGGGGCTTCGTGTCCTCTTAGGGATGAGCACACCTATATACTCTGCAGACAATAGAAAGTATAAAGCAGCCTGATATGCATAATCTCCAATGCGTATTATCCAAAGAAAAAAGAAAGAATAGGGAACCTGGGTGGCTCAGTCAGTTAAGCAACTGACTCTTGGTTTTGGCTCAGGTCATGACCCCAGGGTCTTGGGATTGAGCCCTATGTGGAGCCCTGTGTGGGCTTCACATGCTGGAGGGGAGTCGGCTGGAGATTCCCTCCCTCTTCTTCTTCCTCTGCCCCTCCCCCCACCCAAGTGTGCATTCTCTCTCTCTCTCTCTCTCTCAAATCTTAAAAAATAAATAGAAAAAAGCAGAAAAGTATATACTGCATGTTCCTATTTGTGAATACACAAACACAGATGATCTATCCAATACCTTAGTTTCTCAGTTTCTTAATTCCTTAAATTATAATTCTCTTGTATGAACATGGCTGGAGAAAAATATCAACTATGGTAATTTTAAAACTTTTCAAAATTTCTGACCACAATCCTCAAGTACCCAGCAAACCTGCTAATTTTCCTAGACAATTTACTGTCCCACTCCCCTAACATATCACTTAATTCTTACTCCTCCTCAGACCTCTACTACTCTTTCCCATTCCCACTCTCAAATGATGACTTGCTTTTAATTTTACTGAGAAAACTGAAGGAACCAAAGAGAATTTCCACATCCTCTCACCAATAAAATCTACTAACTGACCTACCTCTCTGTATGTTTTACTTCCCTATTAACTGTGGATACTTTATCCAAGCTCCCATCTAAGGCCAACTCTTCCATTTGTGTGATGGCTGTCACCTCCTTTTACCTAACTGGTTGGATTTCCGATTCATTAAATGGAATTTGAGATCCAGTAAACTCTAAAAACTGAGAACTATAATAAAATGCATACTACAAATTAAGGAAACTCTGAATTGATTTCCAAGTATAAGGCAAGAGTACAGCCCTCCCTCCCCACCAAAATTTTCGCAAGTATATCAACTGGGCTAAGAATCAGGAGGTCTGTTAAAAGGGTGGTGGAGGTTTTAGTAATGGTCATGCTACCAGCAAGTTACTTAGATTCGTGGACTTGGGAGGAGTGTGGGGAGGCTACAGACAAGCAGCAAAAATCAACTGAGCAAAGTAGAAAAGAACTTTATTAAAACGGTATTGGTGGTTCACAGAATCTCTTGGAGTGCTGGGAAACCAGGATGGGAGGTTCTACAGCCAGGACCCAAGCCCAAAACATACCCTCAAGCTAATCTGGCGGACACTGTAAAAATCTCTTTCCATAGTTTGCTTGGTTCTCCTGAGCATATCCTCCCTTTTAGATCCCCTCTCCCTAGTGCTGCAGATCCACTCCTTTGCCCCAGAGCCCTGCACTGGGGGGAGAATCTCCTAGCTGCAGAGTGCCTGCCTTGCTAACCACAGAGATAGGCCAGGCATGGCCTCTGCCCTCAGGTCACGGAACAAGAGGACCAGTACTGTGTAATCTTGAAATTAGCCATTCTGACTACATATGAGAACTTGATCTGCTCTTAGGTGGTTATCTAGCATAATTTACATTCATACTTCTAACCATAAATAGTTATAACTCATATTAAGCCACCCAGAAAACTAACCCTTTCCACGGAGGAAATAGTATTAAACCAATGTCTTCTGTGGTTTATTCTGGTGCATTTTCATTTTGATAGTGGGAATGATCAACCGTGGAAAGAATTTCAAGTTGCATAATACTGTGGAAAGGGTCCCTAGCTAGAAGTCACACAGCTTGAGGTTTAACCTGACTCTGCCCCATAACACTTTTTCATCTCTCTGGATCCCCACTTACTAAGTGGGAAATGGCAAACATTCTTTGATGCTCACAGTCAAAAGTAGGCTTCTATTAAATCAACGGAACATTAGAACTGAATACCAACTAGTCTAATTCCTCATTTTACAGAGGAGAAATGAGGCTAAGAGTGATCAAAAGGTTGCCAAGGTCAGACATCTAGCTGAGATCAAAGTCAAGATTATGTGATTAAGAATTGTGTGCTTTGTTGTTTGCTAGACCCCAAGCATTGTGTGCCCATTAGTTTTTTTCTGTAGCAGTAAACAATGTTATGCTTAGCTTAATACACAATTTTCTTCCTTTATTTAGAAGTTCCCTTTGAAGGAAATAAAGTCCTTCTATTTATTATGATTTACTTTGAGGGATTACAAGCTTTTATTTTATGTTGTTGGTCATAATAATTAAATTTTGAACAGCTTTAAACACTGTGTAATACAAAAAAAGGGGGATCCCTGGGTGGCGCAGCGGTTTAGCGCCTGTCTTTGGCCCAGGGCGCGATCCTGGAGACCCGGGATCGAATCCCACATCGGGCTCCCGGTGCATGGAGCCTGCTTCTCCCTCTGCCTGTGTCTCTGCCCCTCTCTCTCTCTCTCTGTGACTATCATAAATAAATAAAACATTTAAAAAAAAATACAAAAAAAGGTAAGTAAAACTTTCTGATAGATGAAAAATTTCCAGTTTTAAAACTTAATAAGACATTTAGCATGCAGGGAAAAAGGAATATTAAAATGCCTTCAGGGATCCCTGGGTGGCGCAGTGGTTTAGCGCCTGCCTTTGGCCCAGGGTGCGATTCTGGAGACCGGGGATCGAATCCCACATCGGGCTCCCGGTGCATGGAGCCTGCTTCTCCCTCTGCCTATGTCTCTGTCTCTCTCTCTCTCTCACTGTGTGCCTATCATAAATAAATAAAATAAAAATTAAAAATAAAATAAATAAAATAAAATAAAATGCCTTCATTCAGACTCTACAATTATAAAAAGATTTTCCTCATTAGAGAAAAAACACATGGACAAGTTTTTAAGACTTGAAAGTTTTCTGATAATTAACATAGTGGAGTTAATTTTCCTCTAACATGTTGCACTTTATTTTTGTATAATATCATTCATATAAAGATTATAGATGAGTTTTAATTTTGCTTCTAGTTAAGTTTTATATAATCCATTTGTTTGTTTCCATGAGCAAATCAACCTTTTTAGAAATAAGATACCCTCACAAGCTCCACATTGTCAGTCCCTTATTTCAGCAAACTCAAGTCTGAATATGGCTTGTAAATGTCCTTTGGTTCAAATTTAGCTTTACCTGTGGCAGGAGTAGTGATACCATCATGCTAGCCACCAGTTCATGCTCTACTAGATACACTGAGGTTCTAGCTCCAAAGCAGTTGCCTGCTACCATCTCTTCACTACCTTCTTGCCTTTTCTTCCCATTTAGCCAACCTGTTCTGCTTCAGTTTTCCCTGTTTTACCTTGGGCTTCCCCAGGACCTGTGATCAAGCATCCTTTTCCCTCTCTCCTAGCTGCAGACTACCTCAGACAGGATACCTAGACTAGAGAGGAGATTTGTCCTATCTCCTTCCCCATCCCTATTTGGGACCCATTATTGTCCCATCCTGCCCTCTGTCTAGGTACAAAGGAAGCAAGTCCAAGGCTTGTTCTAGTCTTCAGGTGAGAGTTCTTGGATAGCTAGCATTAGGTGCTGAATTAGAAACTTGTGACCCCCAAAAGAAGGAGAGGATAATAAATATTGCTGATGAATCCCTGTTGAAAGTAGATGTGTAACTGGAAGTGGTGGTGTGTTATCTGTAGCTTTGTTCCTCAAAGTGTGGTCTGACGGCCAGCAGAATCAGCATCACCTGGGAGCATCTCAGGCCCTACCTGAGACCTTAACAAATCTGAATCTCCATTTTAATAAGACCACTAAGTGATTTTGTGCATACTGTCTAAGGTCATTCTGGCTTGATCTGTCCTTTCCCATGAAAGACCTCAGAGTGACTAGGGCCTGCAAGATAGGCTTGGGCTACCCAAAATGCAAAGGAGCCAAATGCTAATTCAGTAATCCACAGAAAGACATCACTACCACTGGACTTAAATACTTGCCTGTTCATTTCTCCCTGTTAGCAAACTTAACCCAGGCAGCTAGAGCCTCATTAGGCTACCAGGTGAACCTGAGATATTTATTCTTTTTCGTTAATGATCCAGTCTATCTCTAGATACATTATTGCCAACCTGAGAACACTTAATTTCCTTTCTCTTCTTCAGAAAGGCAGTCTTACTTTCTTCATTTTCTCTAGTTTGGAGGAAATTTCCTGGTAACTCTCAAATATTTTTTATGATTGTAACTCAGTCACATGATCTCACTTAAGCCTCATAACAACACTATGCAATAGGTACTATTATTCTCATTTTACAAATGCAGAAATCAAGGCTCAGAGGTGTCAAGTAATGTGTTCAAGGTCACACATCTAATAGTAGGGGATCAGAATTCTTGCTGGCTCCAAAGCCTATGATTTTAGATGCTGCTGTATATATACCACCTCTTTTGGCCTTTTCCTCAGACAAACTCCAAAGCTGCTTTGCAAGCTACTATTTAGACATGTGACTTGTTTACCTGCTCCTTTGTGTGGTTTATATGTCATATGTCAGCCACATCCTTATGATTAATATTATTTCTATCATCATCAGTCAACATTTGTTGAAAACTGTCACAGTGCAGGCACTGTAATCTTAATTCCCTCTGTTTCTGGCTGCATACTCTTCCTTTTTAAATAATCACATTGTTAGGAATATAGTATTTCCTTTTGAAAGTATGATGAACTACAAACAGGTGCAGAGGCATTTCTTTTAGTGCTGGAAGCTGGAGAAAAAACATTAGCTCAATCATTCACCATGCACAAAGTCTGAACGATTGATGCCCTATTTTCACATTTCATGCTTGATGACTTCAAAGACCTTGATGACTTCAAAGATAAGGGGAACCTGTGTGGCTCAGTCAGTTAAATGTCTGCTCAAGTCATGGTCCCAGGGTCCTGGGATCAAGTCCCACATCAGGCTTCCTGCTCCTCGGGGAACCTGCCTCTCCCTCTGCTTCTGCCTCCCTCTCTCCTGCTCTCTGTCTCTCATGAATAAATAAATGAATAAAAAGAGCAAGACAAATCCTTTCAACCAGAGGAAAAAATAAATCTAAAGGAACTTAATCTGTGCTCTAATCCTTCTCAATGTTGAATACCTTTGCTTTTATTCTGTCCTTGATTTTTCCTTCTCAATTTTAAAATGCTAAGATTATTTAAATTTAGAATTTTGATGCCTAACCTTTGTATCATAGATATCTATATCAGTCAGCAAATGGCAATGTAAAAGAAGTCAATCTTATATTTGAATTTTGGTTAATACACTTACCGGTTGGATCACTTTAAGAATGTTACTTAACCTCACTGAGCCTCAGTTAATCTACCTATTAAAAGAGGTAAATAAACTCTTAAGAGAGTTCTTATCTTTTAGAAATACATTCTGAATGAAATGATATTAAGGCTGGGATTTACTTCAAAATAATCCAAGTGTGGGGTAAAGTGGATGAGTTTTGAAAAAGACTGGCCATGTATTGATAATTATTGAAGGTGGGTGCTAGGTATCTAGGGATTCATTATAATGTTCTGTCTACTTTTGTTTATGTTTGGAAATTTTTAATTAGAATAATGAAAAAAAACTCTACTTCATAGATCTTTGTGTTAGAAAACATATGAAAGCGCTTTAACCTGGAATAATACTGACCTTTCTTCAAGCATTTATTATATGCCAGATGCCATTCAGAACATTTTACATATATTATCTCATGTAATATCAAAACAGTTGCATGAATTAGGTATTATTATTATCCTCATTTAGAGATAAGGAAAATGAGGCACAAAGAATCTGAGCAACATTCCCAAGGTCACACAGCTCAATACCAAAACCAGGATTCAAACCTCAGTTGGCGTCCAGAGCTACATCGTCTCTCACCTGATAAGCAGTTTAGCAAGAGCCAATAGTAGCTATCATCTCTTGTGTTCCAAACATATGAGGCATCAACTTAAATCCTCTCCATTATCTCTCATGTGTTCATTTTTTTCCTTTTATTTCTTCTGCCCACCATTTAAAAGTATCAGTGTTAAAAGTTGAAGAAACAAAAGAATCCCCTTAAAGCCATTAGTTCACAATTTGGGGGTATTCATACAAAGCTAGATCCAGAATATGTTTATTTTTAGGGCGCCTGGGTATCCCAGTCAGTTAAGCATGTGCCTTTGGCTCAGGTCATGATCCCAGGGTTCTGAGTAGGCTCCCTGCTGAGGACTCCCTGCTGAGCAGGGAGCCTGCTTCTCCCTCTCCCTCTGCCCCTCTGCTCCACTCCTGCTCTCTCTCGCTATCTCTCTCCCTCAAATAAATAAATAAATAAATAAATAGAGTATGTATATTTGCCAGAGAGTGAAATATCAGTAAGGCTTGAAGGGGTAAGAAAAGCCCTTTTATTATTTTTATTTTATTTTATTATATATATATTTTTTTTTTTTTTTTCAAAGATTTTATTGGGACTCCTGGGTGGCTCAGTGATTGAGCATCTGCCTTTGGCTCAGGGCCTGATCCTGGGATCCGGGATCAAGTTCTGCATCAGGTTCTTTGCAGGGAGCCTGCTTCTCCCTCTGCCTATATCTCTGACTCTCATGAATAAATAAATAAAATCTTAAAAAAAAAATAAAGATTTTATTTATTTATTTCAGAAAGAGAGACAGCACAAGCAGGGGGAGGAGCAGAGGGAGAGGGAGAAGCAGACTCCTGGCTGAGCAGGAAGCCTGACCCAGGGCTGAATCCCAGGACCCTGAGATCATGACCTGAGCTGAAGGCAGTGCTGCTTAACCAACTGAGTCACCCAGCCGTCCCACCCCTGGGAATTTACCTTAAAGAAAAATTCATATAATCATTATTTACAACACTAAAATATTTACATAAAATAATAATAAAATGTCATATACTATAGTAAATAAGAAAATGGAAACAACTTAAAGTTCAATAGAAAAATATTAAACATTAGGGTATTTCAAATTGCTAGATAGTATACAGCCATTAAACATTATAAAGCCTCCTCATAAATATGTGTCTAAAAAAATTGGCCAAGATTTGTAAATAGGCAAAAGAGATTACTGCTGTCCTTTCAGTGGAATGCTAGGCATTGTCTAGCAGACCATCTGGGGATAATTTGATTCTATATGGATGTGCCCCTTGGACTGTCTTTCTTCTAACTGGCTACTTTATAGTTCTTTGGAAAGTTAAATTATAGAAAATTAATGGTAATACAAAAGATTCTTGTTCACAGAAATACACATGAATTTTTTTCTGATAGAAATATAATTAATTTCCAGTTTGAAAAAAAAGATGATCCAAAACATTACCTTTCATTGTCTGATAAGATATTAATAAAAAAAAAAGATATTAATCAGATTTACATCTCTTAGCAAATTTCAATGTTGTTAATTGCCTCTCTCTATTCTCAAAATTCTCATTCTAATGGGTCTCAGTATCTTACCAATTCCCCTATTAATTAACTAGTTGAATAAAATCCTTAGCACCTGTATTAGTAATCTATGGCTTCATAACAATCCCAAAACTGGTGACTAAAACAGCAATATTTATTATGTTAAAGTTCTGTGAGCCAGGCATCTGCAAGGTGCAGATGCCTTAGTTAGGTGGTTCTAGGTCAGGGTTTCTCTTGAGGCTGAAGTCTTCCCAAGACTTGGCTGAGGCCAGATGTACTTCCAGGCTCACTCATGTAACTCTTGACAGGCCGCAGAAGATCTGCTCATACACAGACTCATGTGGGCCTCTTCACAAGGCTGTCTGATTACAGAGCAGCTGGCTTCTCCTGGAAGTGAGCAACCTAAGAGAGAGGGAGAAAGAAAGAACACACTGCGTGAAAACCACAATCTTTTTGTAACCTAATACTAGATAAGACATCATCATTTCTGCCATACTCTATTCCACACGAAGGGGTCCGCCATAAAAATTACTCTGAGCTGAAGGTATTTAAAAATGATAGAGGCTCTCCTTCCCCCACCCTCAAACTCCTGTTATCTGCCTAAAAGCAGAGCCTCCTCAAAGAATTCAACTGTCTTAAAGCATCTTCCAAGGAATTTCTTAACCAGGGAAATTTGACCCTTAATACCAGAGACAGAGGTCAGCACCAGGATATGAGATCACCTAAACAGGCATTGTCACAAAACTATTCTGTGTCCCATCTATTTTCCTAAGGACCCATTTATCTTTCCTAAAAGCCATTTGTCTTCCCATAAGTGCCCTTTCTCCATCTTCCCTTTCCCTATTAAAATGATATATAGGCCCCAAATTCTAACTGACTCCATCACATGTTTCTCTGTGCCCCCTGCATATGTACCTGAATTATAACTTTGTCTTTTCTCCTGTTGATCTCTTTTGTCAGTTTAATTCATAGGCTCCCAATTACTATATCTAAGAGTGGAGGAAAAATTTCCCCCTCCTACACTTAGAAGTCAGTCAATAAGGGTAGCCCTGCTCAAGGGAAGGGGATTGCAGGAGGGCAAGGGTGAGAGGAGTAGAAAGCAGGAATCATTGGGGACCTCTTAGAGCCTGCACTGTGATACATTTGCACAAATGCCATGCATGCTTTTAAGTCATTGAAAATTACATATAACATAAAGAAAAGATTTATGATATTAAACTACACTAAAAGAACAGACTGTAAAAGTGAATATATACCATCATTTCAAATATATAAATAATATTATGTGGACAAATACTACCAGAGAGGAAAAGAAAAAAAGAAATGTCCAAGAATATAATAGCTGTATAGGGATAGAATTTAAAATCTGGGATGGTTCCTTTTCACTCATTCATTTTTTTTATGTTAAAATCATCTCAAATATTGTCTTGTCTTCTTTTTCTTTTCAACAAGAAAGAGAAAAGAAAGAGAGGGCTTGAACTTCGTGGCATACAAAATATGAAGTCCTAAAGTAATCAAATGGAAGCTAATGAGGATGAAAGCTGTTCTGTTTTTTTTTTTTTTTTTTTTTAAGTGGTTAAAAAAAAAGAAATTTTGTATTTCAGGAAAGCAAGCAAAGGGAGTCACTTGAGATTTGCTTTGAATTTGAAAGCAAACTTACTTTAGTCAGAACTCTAAGCAGACTGGCTCAGTTGAGAGTCAGGAGATTCCCTAAAATTTCCTGAAGTGCTGAAGCTGTCAGACCCAGCACCTAACTCTGTGAGTCTCCAACACATTCTCCCACCCAAGCTGCAAGAGAAATCTGAGTGGTAGGGCCAGAAGATGGTGGCAGGGTGCGAGGACCCTAGGCTCGCCTTATCCCAAGAACACAACTGGATAACTAGCAAATCAATCTAAATGCCCCAGAAATTGACCTGAACAAACTTCACAACTAAAGGTAGAGAAGAGACCACAACAAAGAAGGAAGAGCAGAGACACTGGGTGGGAACCAGGCATGGCCAGGGCGGTGGGGAGGGAGCCTTGGTCTCAGAGAAGGGTGAGGGACAGACACACAGGGGACTGCAGGGGGAAGATGAATCGCCTAAAAGTCTGGAGTTTTAAAGATCAGCATGCTTGGCTCTGGTTGAACTTAGAGGACATTGGGTTGCTCTATTTTTTTTTTTAAGATTTTATTTATTTATTCATGAGAGACAGAGATAGAGAGAGGCAGAGACACAGGCAGAGGGAGAAGCAGGCTCCTTGCAGGGAGCCTGACATCAGACTCTATCCCCCAACTGGACTGTGGGATCACACCCCAGGCCAAAGGCAGGTGCTTAACCACCAAGCCACCCAGGCACATTGGGGTTGCTCTTAAAGAGAAGGGAGGCAAACAGCCCGCAGACAAACAGCAATGAAAAAGCGATCTGAAAAGTGCCTGGGGTGCTCAGTGTAGAGGTTATTTGCTCATCTTGGAGCAAGTGACAGCCTTTGTGGAGAGACTTCTCCAGGAACAAAGGAACTGACAGGTGCCATTTCCCTCCTCAACCTGACACTAGCTACTTCACTTGCTTATACCAGGCTCCGCTTACTCTGGTGCAACCGACCCTCCCCCTCTGGCTAGCCCTGAAGGCCCCCTTCCCCAGAAGACCCACCCAAACCCCTGCCCACACCGAGTCTCCTTCTTCCAATGGTGACAGTGGCCACAGGTCTCAATTCACAAGCAGATCAGAACACATCTAGTTAAAACGTACCACATTCAGGCCAGGGACCAAACACTGCTCTCAAGGGGCAGAGGGCCCCTGTGTACAAATGGCCTGCAGGATAAAGTAGCCAGGATAAAACAGCAGAGTGTATGCAGCACACACTGGAGACACTCCTGGAAGTGCCAGGCCCTGGGGAGCACTTCACTGCAGGGCACTATGGGCACTTCACTGCAGGGCACTACGGGATCTCTTCTTCATAAAACCATCACCCTCAAGAACGGGAGATGTGGCTGACTTTCCTAACATACAGAATCAGGCACAGAGACACAAAATGAGAAGACAGAGGAATTTGTCCCAAATGAAAGAACCGAACAAGGCCATGGCCAAAGATCTAGCAAAAACAGACATAAGTAACATGCCTGATGGAGAATTTAAAGCAATGATCATAAGGATACTCACTGGACTTGAGAAAAGAGTGGAGGACATCAATAAGACCATTAACATACAACATTATATTAGTTTCAGGTGTATAACATTATGATTTAATATTTGTATATTCCAAAGTCCTTTGTGGTTTGTTTGTTTTTAATTGAGGTGTAGTTGACACACTCCAAAGTCAGTTTTCGAGAAAGTAATTAGCTTCAGTCTCAGTTCCATTTTCTCTAAATTAACAAACTGAGGCAAATTTGGAACTAGGCTGACTGAACTCTCTGAATGACTTTGGAAAAAGTGACATGCTCCCTAGCCAACACATCAGCAACAAAAGCAGTGCTAGTTCATGGTTAACAAGTGGCTTTCTGTGAGTGGAAGTGAGAAAAACCCTGATTAGTAGCATTTAATATGCTACTAATATACTTCTAACATGGCCAACTTTGCAGAGATAAATGCTTCTAACATGGCCAATTTTGCAGTGTCACTGAGTGCAGAACGGGAAAAAAATGTGGTTACTACATCTGATTATATAGGATTGCTATCATATAGATACATTAACTGTAAGTGATCTCAAGAACATATATAATAGTAAAGTGTAGCAAAATAGGGAAGTGATAAGTAATGACTTTTTTGCCTTTGTTCTTTTTTTTTAAAGATTTTATTTATTTATTCATGAGAGACACACAGAGAAGTAGAGACACCGGCAGAGGGAGAAGCAGGCTCACTGTGGGGAGCCTGACGTGGGATTCGATCCCAGATCCCGGGATCACACCCCGAGCCTATGCTAGACAATGAAACGACTTTTTATTTTTTTTATTTTTTTAGACTTACTTTTTTTAATAAGTCTTTTTTTTTAAATTTTATTTATTTATGATAGTCACAGAGAGAGAGAGAGAGAGAGGCAGAGACATAGGCAGAGGGAGAAGCAGGCTCCATTGCAGGAAGCCTGACGTGGGATTCGATCCCAGGTCTCCAGGATCGCGCCCTGGGCCAAAGGCAGGTGCTAAACCGCTGCGCCACCCAGGGATCCCTGACACGACTTTTTAATTCAAGAGCCAATCTCGGGAAAAGAAAGGAGTTAAGTCGGGAGGAGTAGGGTCTGAGTGCCTACAGGGTACCAAGCACCATACCAGCTGTATATATATTACCTCCACTAAGCTGCCCAACATGATGTGTTTTTCATCAGAGGTTAAACTGTAAGCCAATTACTTTATGAAGTAACCATCCTGAATTCCTATGTCAACCCAGAATGGATTTGCCTAATATTAAAGAATATATAGCTAAGTATGCCCCGTCTTTCAAACCATGCTTAACTCTTACCTTTCTTGTTGCCCCATCTTTCAAACCATGCGTAACTCTTACCTTTCTTGTTGATACATTCTGCTTCAATAACTTTTCTTTGCAATCCCTGCTCCCAGTTCCTCTGGAGCTCCCGTGTCCCATTGTTCACATGTTTGTTTGTTTTAAGATTTTATTTATATATTCATGAGAGACACAAAGAGAGAGAGAGAGAGGCAGAGACACAGGCAGAGGAAGAAGCAGGCTCCATGCAGGGAGCCTGACATGGGACTCCATCCTGGAACTCCAGGATTAGGCCTGCGTGTAAACTTTTTCAGAAATTGCAGTGCACTGCCTGTGCATCAAGTCTAGTGAGGGCAGCAGTCTCCTGAAAGGCCTGCCCAGTCAAGGCCTTTGCAGTTGCCCACAGTTGGGCCTGGAAAATCACACATAGGAGCTGGAATATATGTATATATAAAGCTCAACAACCCAACAGAAAAATAGACAAAGGTTGTGATCAAACAGTCTACAAAGAAAGAAGTGTTAAATGATTCTTGAACACATAGGATAATGTTCTATCTCACTTATAATAAGGGAAATGCAAATTAAAGCTACACTGAGATAACAGTTTTTCACTTAACACCCTCTGTTGGTGAAGAAATGGGGGGACAAAGGCACTCATATTGCAGGAGAGTGTTTATACCCATACTGCCCTGACAGAGACCAATTTGACAACTTCTGTCAAAATTATAGATTCGGGGGACACCTGGGTGGCTCAGTGGTTGAGCATCTGCCTTTGGCTCAGGATGTGGTCCTAGAGTCCTGGGATCAAGTCCCACATTGAGCTCCCCTCGAGAAGCTTGCTTCTCCCTTTGCCTATGTCTCTGCCTCTCTGTGTGTCTCTCATGAATAAATAAGTAAAATCTTTAAAAAAAAAAAGGAAATTAAAAAAATTATAGATTTGGGTATTAAAAAAAACCATTTTATTTATTTATTTGACAGAGAGCGCATAAGCACACAAGCAGGGTGAGTGGCAGGCAGAGGGAGAGGGAGAAGCATGCTCCAGAAAGCCCAATGTGAGAGATGTGGGGATCCATCCCAGAACCCTGGGATCATGACCCAAGCCAAAGGCAGATGCTCAACCGACTGAACCACCCAGGCGTCCCTAGGATCAACCATCAAATACATTCTTTGGAATCTATCCTGCAGCTAGGCTCACACCTGTAGGAAATGACATTTATTCATTGGCCTTCATTTACTGCCATTCATTGTTTCTAACAGCAAAAGACTGTAAACCACCTAACAGACTGGTTAAGCAAGATATAGTACATCCGTACACAGAAATACTGTACAGGCTTTCCAAAGATATTATCACTAGGTTTTAAAGATTTATTTACTTGAGAGAGAGAGAGCAATGGGAGGGGTGGAGGGAGGAAGTAGACTCCTCACTGAGCACAGAGCCCCACGTGGGACTTGAAGGGGGTTCAGTCCTGACTCCAAGACCATGATCTCAGCGTAAAATCAAGAGTCAGACGCTTAACCCGCTGAACCACCCAGGCGCCCCTATCATTAGGTTTTATTTATTTATTTATTTATTTATTTATTTATTTATTTATTATCATTAGGTTTTAAATGCAAATGCAGAACAGCTTGTGTGATAGGACAGGGGAAATAACATTTTTTTGTGCAGAGAAGGGCATAACGATAGCAAATAGCAAATGGGCATAATGATAGCACAGTGACTTCAGAAAGCTGCTCTTGAGAATTAAAGGAGAGAATGCAGATCCATTATTTAAATCAGGTGCAAACTCTGAAGCTAGGCTGCCAGGGCTCCAAGGCTGGCTCCACCTCTTTCAAGTTGTGTGACCTTGGACAAGTTGTTCAACCTCATTTTCCCTCAGGTTCTTCTTTTGCAAATGATGATAATAAACAGATTGTGTGAGGATTAAATTAGTTAATACTTGTAAAGTGCTTACAACTGCATTTGGAACAGCAAGTAAGTATGGAATATTAGATACCTATTTAACATGAATATTAGTTATTACTAATATTAGCTATTATTACTATTATTGGCTTTTATCCAACATTGTTGAAATAAACCCCACTTAGATTACTTTTCCAGAATTATCTTACCTACCCTTAACCATGCTCCTCCTGTACTATCTGTAATTCTACAAATACACTGCATCTGTTATTTGCTGATATTGCTCCCAGAGTCTGGAGTGCCAATCCAACCATGACAGGCTAAGGAATGCTGACTGTGCTCTAAGATCCAATTCAACGATCTCTTCCTCCCTGAAGGTAGCTGCTCTCTCCTACTTGCTGCCATCACCAGTCACTAGTCTGACCCTTTCCTGCTCTGGCTGTCTCCTCTCCTGCTCCAGACCAGCAGGCAGAGTAAGCAACACTACCTAAATTGGTAAATTTAGTGCCTTGAAAAGAACTCAAAAAAGTGAAAGTTTTTGTTTGTGACATGTTTCAACTTTATTTTTATGCCCTAAGTTCTCAAAGAGGAAAGAAAGAACTGTTTAGAGACACTAAATGAAGGTGGAAATAGAATACTTCGGAAATTAGAAGGTATTTTCTAAGGAATTTTTTTTTTGGGGGGGGGGGGGTTTAATCAACAAGGATCTGGCTCCCCCTGCTGGATCTAAAGTAAAATGCTGCTTAAAAATCATTTCCTTTATGTAATCAAAACAGTGATACTGGCACAAAAATAGATTCATCAATGGAACAGAGTAGAGGGTCCAGAAATAAAGCCACACTTATATGGTCAATTAATCTAAGACAAAAGATACATGAATACTTACAATGGGAAAAAGACAGTATCTTCATATGCTGGGAAAACTAGACAGCTATATGCAAATAAATGAAACTGGACCATTTTCACCAGACACATAATAAATACAATCTAAAAAAATTTTTAAATATTTTATATATATATATATATATATATATATATATATATATATATTAAAATGGGCAGAGGACCTGAATAGACATTTTTCTAAAGAAGACATACAGATGGTCAACAGACACATGAAAAGATGCTCAACATCACTCACCATCAAGAACATGAAATTAAAACCACAGTGACATATTTCTTTACACAATGGCTAAAATCAAAACATAAAAAATAATAAGGGTTGGTGAGGATGTGGAGAAAAAGGAACCTTGATCCACTACTGGTGGGAACACAAGCTGGTGCAGCCACTGTGAAAAACAGTGGAAGTTTCCTCAAAAAATTAAAAATAGAACTGCCATATGATCCAGTAATCCCCCTAGGAGATATTTACCCAAAGTAAATGAAAACACAAATTCAAAAAGATATATGCAGCCCTATGTATACTGCAGCATTATTTATAATACCCAAGATATGGAAGCAACCCAAGCATTCATCGACAGATAAATGGATAAAGAATACGTGGTATGTATATATAGATGCAGTATATATATCATAAAATATTACTCAGGTATAAAAAATAATGAAATCTCCCATTTGCAACAACATAGATAGACCTATAGGTTATAATGCTAAGTGAAATAAATCAGTCAGAGAAAGACAAATACTATATGATTTCACTCATATGTGAAATTTATGAGACAAAACAAATGAACAAAGGGAAAAAAGAAACAAAACAAAACAAAAAAAAGATCTTAAATGCAGGAACAAACTGGTGGTTACCAGAGGGGAGGTGAAGGGAGGGGATGAGTAAAATAGAACAAGGGGATTAAAAGTACACTTACTTATCTTGATGAGCACTGAGTGATATATAGAATTGTATAATCATATTGTACACCCAAAACTAATATAACACTGTACATTAATTATCCTTCAATAGGGATGCCTGGGTGGCTCAGTGGGTGAGCCTCTGCCTTTGGCTCAGGGTGTGATCCCAGGGTCCCTGGGAGTCCCACATCGGGCTCCCAGCATGGAACCTGCTTCTCCCTCTGCCTGTGTCTCTGCCTCTCTCTCTCTCTCTCTCGCTCTCTCTCTCTCTCTGTATCTCATGAATAAATAAATAAAATCTTTAAAAAGATTATCCTTCAATAAAAAATAATAGAAATAATAGAGAGAAAACACTTGTGGAAAAAGGCTTTGAATATGATTTAAAGCAAACTTTAGTAAAAAAGTAAATAAATAAAAATAAAGCAGACTTTATTAGGGGTACCTATTCTATCCCAGGCAAAGTATCCTATTGTATTTATTCACTATTCCTTTGACTTAAAATCAAATGTAGAAGATTTGAAAACACTGATATCCTACCATGTAAAAATAGCCACTATCAATCATAGGATATTTTCCTTCCAGTTTATCCTCCTTATGCAATATGTGTGTGTCCACTGAGTCATTGGTGTCCATACGAGCATGAACCGTCTAACAAGTGGAAGTTCATGACAAAGAATGGGCGTGAACATGGACACCCTCTAACCCAACTGTGCAGATTTGCAACAAAGGGATGGACACCATGTTAACATCTGGTTTTACTTTGAATTCCTCTTTACCACTGTTCCTTGGATGTGTGCCTACAGGAGTTGAGCTTTTCTAAGGCTTATGGTAGTATTATCAAATGCAATAAAATATCTCCTTGTTTCTTAAAAAAATTCATTTATGTAAAGGTAGGGGAAACAAAACTTGTGGCATATTTAAAATAGTGTCTAGAGTTTCCATCAAGGTTCTTATTACAGGTGGCATAGTTGTAGCTATAACATTTTAGCATCCCTATAATGACTGGCTTTGTAGCAATTACAGTTACCTCACATATTTGGAAGAAGAGGTATCGCTTTGAAATCTAAGCCAAGGACTAGAGGTTAAGAAGCCCCAAGTATAAAAAAAAATAAAAAAAAAAAAAAAAAAAAAAAAAGAAGCCCCAAGTATAAATCCAGCTTTGATGACAACTGTAAAAAGTGGCCTCTGGCAAATAATTTAGCTTGTTTTCTTGTGTTATTTTTTTTTTTTAAGATTTTATTTTTAAATAATCTCTATAGCCAACATGGGGCTCAAATTTATAATTCCAAGATCAAGAGTCACATGCTCTATTGACTGAGCCAGCCAGAGGCCCCATTTTTTGTATTATTCTTAATTTTTATTTTACCATCTGTGTAATGAGCACAAGAATGCTACTAGCATCTCATTACCACTGAAGAACTTGGATGATATAATAATCAATTGAGTACCAAATGTCTCCTATGTGCACAGCAACACTTGGTGCCCCAGGGAACCCAAGAGCACTACAGTGTTCCTCCCCTCAAGGATCTACAGGTCTTAAGGGACCATGGAGGCTGTGTATGGTGCTTTGAATGGTGCCTGACAAACAGTAAGCCCTCAACAAATGTTCACTCATTTCTGGGGAGCCTGGGTAGCTCTGTTGGTTAAGTGTCTGCCTACAGCTCAGGTCATGATTCCAGGGACCTGGGATCAAGCCCTGCATGGGGCTCCCTGCTTCTGCCTCCCTCTGCTACTCCCCCTGTTTGTGCTGTCTCTGTCAAATAAATCAATTAAATCTTTTTTTAAAAAATGTTCACTCATTTCCTTCTCATACCTCCTGAATCTAGCTTCTGCCCAGGGCCAGAATCCCTGATTCCAGGCCTGATAGAACATTTTCTGAAATAGATTCCTCCCAGCCTCCACTAGACTGTCAATACTGTGAGAACAGGGACCAGGTCTTATTCACACTCCATCTCTAGTGCCCAAGACTATGCCTACCATGTGAAATGTGCTCAATACATTTTGTTAAATGAATCACTCTTCCAAGGAAACTCATTTTTTTTTTTCCTTTTTTAAAAGATTTATTTGAGAGAGAGTGAGAAAGAGAGAGCCCATGAGCAATGAGGAGGGGCAGAGGGAGAGAGAGAAGCAGGCTCCCCAAAGAGCAGGGAGCCTGATTCCAGGACCCTGGGATCATGACCTCAGCCAGAGGCAGCCCCTTGACCAACTGAGCCACCCAGGTGCCCCAAGGAAACTCATTCTATTCTTGACTTACCTTTATTGTTAAAGAAGTGAGCTGAAATCTGCCTTCCAACCACTTACATTCACTTGTTGTCTTGCCTAATCTAAGCAGTTCTTAATCAATGTAAGCTCCCTTTCTACCTCCCCTTCTTGCCTTTCTGACACCATTGACCTCAGGAATATCATAAGAAACTATTTAAATCCTTTACTGAAATCCATTTACTACTGGCTATATCTTCAGTGTTCCTCTAATCCATTAGTCAAATTATTAAAAACTCACAATGTAATTGAGGAAATACATACTGAAACAGGAAACAAAGAGGAATCAAAGCCTTGAAATGTGATGAGTAATTGCGGTCAGACAGGAGTAAATTCAGTAGTTCAGAAAAAGGAACTATCTTTAGGGTGTAGAAGAGTCAGAAGAGAGTTTCTGCAGTTCTTGGGCTGGATCACTTATTCATTCATTCATCTTAAGACCTAGATGAAGCAAACAACAGTACTTTCTCTCATGAGTTCACAATCTAGTGGAGGAGACAGATAACTAGGAAGTGAATTAATAAAATGAAGACAATGTGATGCTATGAAGAAAAACACAAACACAAGGTACTATGAAGAAGAGCAATGATGTGGGATAGGTAGGGGATAAACCAGCTTTAGAGAGAAGGGGGTTAGGAAGCCTCTCTGAGGAGACATGATGAAGGAGCCCATAACAGAAGAACATTCCAGGGGCACCTGGATGGCTCAGCAGCTGAGCATCTGCCTTTAACTCAGGTCATGATCCTAGGCTCCTAGGATGGAGTCCCACATCAGGCTTCTTGCAGGGAGCCTGCTTCTCTCTTTGCCTATGTCTCTGCCTCTCTCTGTGTGTCTCTCATGAATAAATAAATAAATAAATAAATAAATAAATAAATAAATAAATAAAATCTTAAAAAAACAAAAAAACAGAAGAACATTCCAGACTGAGAGAGCAGCAAGGTCTGAGGCCTCAGAGGAAGATTTGGCAAGGAGGAGCAGAAGAGGTAGGGAAGAGCTTAAGAAAAAGCAAGGGTGGGAGGGTATTGTGGCATGGTTTGGGGGACAAATGTTAGAAACAGTAGAGTTGGGGATCCCTGAGTGGCTCAGCGGTTTAGCGCCTGCCTTTGGCCCAGGGCGCAATCCTGGAGTCCCGGGATCGAGTCCTGGAGTCCCGGGATCAAGTCCCGCATCGGGCTCCCGGCGTGGAGCCTGCTTCTCCCTCCGCCTGTGTCTCTGCCTCTCTCTCTTTCTCTATGTCTATCATAAAATAAATAAATAAATAAACAAACAAATAATCTTAAAAAAAAAAAAAGAAAAAAACAGTAGAGTGTTGAGAAAGGAACAAAAATCCTAATCCAAAACTTGTTTTTATGAAAACTATTCGATAATAGTATTTTTTTTAAATTTTTATTTATTTGTGATAGTCACACACACAGAGAGAGAGAGAGGCAGAGACACAGGCAGAGGGAGAAGCAGGCTCCATGGACCGGGAGCCCGATGTGGGATTCGATCCTGGGTCTCCAGGATCGCGCCCTGGGCCAAAGGCAGGCGCCAAACCGCTGCGCCACCCAGGGATCCCTTGATAATAGTATTTAAGCAAACATTTAGCTCAACATCTTTTGTGTGCTATTCCAAATACTTGAGCATTACTTTATAGACATACACATGTAAATACATTCTCAAATATGTAAATATTTTGTATGTTCCCGAGAGGATTCAAAGCAACTTACAGAAATACAACAGGAAATAAATGAGTTAAATAACTGGAGAGGAGGTGAGGAGTTAAAGGCAAACAGGAGAAGGAAAATATACTGAAGTCAACCTTTACGATTTGATATACAAAAGGTGCAGGTTATACAGTTCTAAACAATAGCTAGATCTGGGCTGAATCTTTGATTCTGAGCTTCCAGGAACAAAGCAATAAGAAAATGTGAACTAGTAAGAAATTCAGTATCCCTATGATAGAAAATGAAGTAGTTCTTTTAGGAAAATATGTAGGTGTAGCTTCCTTGTATTAAGCTCTGAGAAAAATGTTCTTTCATTATGAGTCACTCTATGACATAATGGTCAAAGTCCTCAACAATATACCCACAATAAATACCACAGCAAGAATTCTAGGGTCATCGCTTATAACCAACTTTTGAGTGTGTAAAGCCAAAGTGCAACTCTGTGAAAAGCAATTCTATAAGGGACCAGAGGCGGTTTAGCTATAAACTATTTTGGCAGCTATAAATCAGGGATAACATTTAGAATGTCTGGAGAAATGGATGGATTACTTATCCTTCAATCCTGAATGAGTATTACTTCTTTCACTTGAGTCTTTGATGAATAATGAATAATATACAGTAGAGTTTGAAGTTAGTTCTCTAACTAGAATGGAAATGGTCTTTGCAGCTAATTAATAATTGTTTCAACAATTAATAAAGCTGAAGGCAGGACTGACATTCTTCCAGAGAAATAAGAAGTCTAACAGTATGATAGAGTGAAAGGGAAACTATCCTACTGCCATTTGGAAATAGGTCTAAGACTGTTCTCAAAAGATAGATCTGGACCCACTTAAACACACAAACAGATAATGACTCCGGCCCTAAAGTTCTTTCACATATGTGTGGTCAAGATCATTCTAGTTTCTATTAGTTAAGAGAATACCTTAGTTAATAAGTTAACTTCCAGATAACTGCATAGTTTATGTATTGTACAATTTTTTTGGCAATAGATCAGTTAAATGTTGGAAGATAGCTACCGAAAACAATATTTGAACGTAAGAGGAGCTGATCTCAAGCCTAATTATACAGAAAGATTCAGAGCCTGCTGAGCGGTAATAACACCATGTCGTCAGTATAGAGGCAGATAATTACCTTTCCCTTAAGAAAAAAACATGCACATATCTCATTTTTAAAAAAGATTTTATTTATTTCTTCATGAGAGACACACACAAAGAGAGAAGCAGAGACATAAGCAGAGGGAGAAGCAGGCTTCCTGCAAGGAGCCCAATGCAGGACTCGATCCCGGATCTCAGGATTAGGACCTGAGCTGAAGGCAGATGCTCAACCACTGGGCCATCCAGGCGTCCCACAAATCTCATTTAAAGTGGTTTTAGTTCATTAATGAGCACATTTTGAAAAATAAAAGGGGAACTTTCTGCTTGAACCAAGAGAGTTATCTGGTTTGTTGGCATGACAGAGACCATATAGCTGGTTACTAAATCGGTTTCCCAATGTATCTCTAGACCCACAGTTCAACTACATTTCCTAGCCTCCCTTGCAGTTAAGTGTGGGTAAGTGAATTCTAGCCCATGGGATTGGATATACTTCACTTTAATGTAGTGCAAGAAACCTTGGGTGTGATGTATTGAAGATGGTAGATGTTTCCATCAGTCTAGATTCCTCAACACCCCACTCAAATTGGACCTATGCAGGGGAAAAATAACTGTCTATTGTGTTAAGCCACCCAGATTTCAAAGTTTATTGTTAGAGCAGCTAGTGTATAGTTAATATGGCATTTAATTAGACTCAAGAATATACTTCTACCTCTCTGTATGTCCATCTCCTCAACTTTAAATGAAGATAATAGCATTTAGCTCATAAGTTTGCTCTAAGAATTTAGCATGTAAGTGTGTATGAAGTGCGTGAAACTGTCCCTGATACATAGTAACCATTGAATTCATTCAGAAATTATTACAAAGCTTCCTAGTAGTGGGAAGTTTCAATATAAGTATAATTTGTATTTCTTCTGACTATTCAAATTATAGTAACAAATGATGTCACATTTATGTTACTGTCCACATTGTGCTGATCATCACTGTAGGTCTTCAGGATACTCCTGGTAACCTTAGGTTGTCCCACACATACTCTGAAATTGTTCTTCTCTGCCCTCCATATTATTGTTTGCTAACCACTTTTGAAGTTCCTGGGGAACTGGGAGAGGCAGAATGAGGAAGGCTTGCTGTCATAGCGCACTGATCAGCCCAAGGCACTCATTTATACCAAAGCTATAGATCCGCAAGATCCCAAAGAAGAGACTCCTATTTGTATCTGATTTTTTCCCCAAATTTGCTTTAATTTAAAAAATTCAGATAATAATTAACTATATCTCAGGAAATGTTAGAAACGTAATTAAGGAATTATTCTCAGATATCACAGAACAAGTTTTAATTCATTTAATTTTGCATTGTCAATCAACAGGGTTATAGGAAGCGGTGATTAGTCTACATTGCTAAATCCAGAAATTCCTGGTCAGTTGCCCGCCTTCTTCTTTACCCACTTCTTGTCCATACACTGGATTACCACAGCTCCTAATTTTGGCTGACAGTGATTCCTAACCTGAGATCCAGAGACCTCCTCTCCCTTAAGTAACCCCCAAGAAATCCATGGACAGAACTTGGAAAGTCTGTGATCTTGGATGGGGTAAAAATCCAAATCCATCCTGGAGCATCTAGTGAAGACCCTCCTGTGCCTAGCCCATCAGGGTTCACAGACAGCATGGGGTGGTAGCGGCCTGGGTGGTGTCCTTGCACCCACGGAAGCCCAGAGCTCATGGAGGCTACCATTCCGGTCCCCTGCCCCACATCGCACTTGGCAGCAGCGCCCACCCACTCTCCATTGGCCCTCTGACTCCACCTTTGGCTCTGAAGAGCACTGAGTGTTCATACACTGGACCATCCTAGGAAACCTGCCTATGGGCTAGGAAGGGCTGGTTCATGTGCATTTTGTTTTATTACCACACCTCCTGCCTTGTCTTTCTACCACATCTAGTCCCTACCAGCAGCCCCAGTGAGCCCTTAAGAGTCCAAACCTTGGGACCAATCCAAGGGAACCTGCCTGTGGTTTCAGACTTAACAGGAAGAGACTCACCTTGCACATGAATATTATTATTTTACTACCCCAGCAGAAGGAAGAAAACAGCCCAGCAGAACAACCCAGCCAATGAGAGATGGTCACATCCCAGACAATGAAAAGCCACAATACTTAAAACACCCAATTTACACCAGCAGACCTATTGTTTATGACAGCCCTCCCTATTCCTCCCTTTCCTCTATGAAAGAGCAGTCCTCTTTGCCTTTCCAGTCATGCCGATGGTTTTGCTGTAGCTTATCTAGATTTCAAATCTCTATTCCTGAAAAAAAAATTTTACTTATAACACTGTTTTATTTTTAAGCTTGGTATGACGTGGTGATCAAAAGGGATTCAGAGAAGACCCCCAACAACCCTGAAGCTAGTGAGCAAATAGGTGCCAGTACCCACAAAGCAAATTGGGCTCACTGCTCTCTCACCAACCTTGGAGTTTGAGGGTAACTCTTCTCCTGGCTTTCAAGATCCACTCTTTTTGTGCCTTTTTTTTTTTTTTCTTTTTGTATTTGAGCTCTCCAGGTTTTATTTGGGATCTGTTTTAAGGCCTTCCTTTCTTTCTTCTTTCTTTCTTCTTTCTTTCCTCCTTTCTTTCTTTCTTTCTTTCTTTCTTTCTTTCTTTCTTTCTTTCTTTCTTTCTTTCTTTTTCTTTCTTTCTTTCTTTCTTCTTTTTCTTTCTTTCTTTCTTCTTTTCTTTCTTTTCTTTCTTCTTTTATTTCTTTCTTTCTTCTTTTTTTCCTGAGAGTACTCATTTGGCATTTATTCTGACTCCTTTACCCAATCTGGCTGTTGCTGTTGGAACTGTGATGGGTTTCTTCACTTCTTATTTGGAGCCAGACCCTTTCTATTTAAACTATGCTACCCTTTGGTCTGATTCTTTCATAGATGGGCTGTTTCTACTGAAACTGTGCTGGCCTTTGGTCTGGTTCCTTCTGGATCCAGACTTTTTGTTGAAACTGTGCTCTTCTGGAATTTTTCTCTTTGCTCTAGAGAAAAACTTCTAGGAATTGGAGTGTTAGCTATCAAAATGCTTTGAGGGTAGCATCTACTTACCAACTGGGACTCTGGCCACTTTTATCTTTAAAAACTATGATCCCTGGGGCATCTGGGTGGCTCAGTTGGCTGAGTGTCCAACTCTTGTTTTCAGCTCAGGTCATGATCTCAGGGTCCTAGGATTGAGTCCCTCATTGGGCTCTTAGCTTGGTGTCTGCTGGAGATTCTCCCTCTCTCTCCCTACTCATGCACTCTCTCTCTAAAATAAATAAGGGATGCCTGGGTGGCTCAGCGGTTGAGCGTCTGCCTTGGGCTCAGGGTGTGATTCTGGGGTCCTGGGATCAAGTCCCACATTGGGCTCCCTGCAGAGAGCCTGCCTCTCTCTCTGTGTCTCTCATGAGTAAATAAATGAAATCTTTAAAAATAAATAAAATAAGATCTTAAAAAAAAAAAAAAAAAAAAAACGATCCCTTAGCATAATACTGGCTAGATTCATCCATGTCATTACAAATGGCAAGATTCCATTCCTTTTTTGGCTGAGTAATATTCCAATATATATATATATATGTATTTGGACTAATGTTTTTACATGCAAAGCTAAAGTACTTGGGAACCAAGTACTGGGAGAGGCAGGTTTTATATATATATATAGGCATATATATATGGCATATATATATGCCACATCTTTATCTGTCAGTTGATGGACATTTGGGCTGTTTCCATAGTTTTACTATTGTAGATAATGCTAGTATAAACATTGGAGCTAGAGAGTATTATGCTAAGCAAAATAAGTTAGAGAAAGACATACACCATATAATTTCACTAATATGTGAACTTTAAGAAACAAAACAAATGAGCAAACGGAAAAACAAGAGGGAGATAAACCAAGAAACAGACTCTTAAATATAGAGAACAAACTGATGGTTCCAGGGGTGGGGGTATGCAGGAGGAGGTAGGGAGGATGGGTTAAATAGGTGACTGAGATTAAGGAGTGTGCTTGTTGTGATGAGCCCCCCCCCCGGGTTGTATGAAAACATGGAATGGAATCACTATATTACACACCTGAAACTAATGTTATACTGTATGTTAACTAACTAGAATTTAAATGAAAACTTAAGAAAAAAATAACATCTTTATTTTTATAAATCTCTAACAGAAATTTATCAATTCCTTCCATCACTAATGTAGGCAACAAGTCACAGTAGTTAATAGTATCTGTGACTTTGTCACCAATAGATATCCCAAGAAATATTTCTATGTCACACTATAGCAGTTAAAAGTATCTTGAAATATCATTTATTCTCATACTACTATGAAATTATGGTAGTCACTAGACCTGGTATTAGATCTTACTTAGTACCTTAATAAGGAAGCATGTATATTATTATAGCTGACTATATATGCTGACTTAATATTTTGAGAACTATATTTCAAAGTACTTGGTTCCCAATTGTACTTTAGCTTTGCAAGTAAAAACATTAGTCCAAAAAAGAGTCTATAGACTTCATCTGACTGCCAAAGGATCCATGGTTCAAAAAAGAAAAGCCTATGGATTATTTGGTTTGACACTTCCCTCCATACTCTCATGTATTTTTCCTTGCCATCCTCCATAATCTTTTTTTTTTTCATCCTCCATAATCTTAAAGAGGATGACAGTGGTGACAGACATTCATGTACATTGAAATGCCATCCCTTAGAAGAGCATGGTAGATGATTAAGAGCTTGGGCACTGGGGTCAGCTTGCCCTGCTCTACCACTTACAGTATGACCCAGGCAAGTTACTTTACTTCTCTGTGCCTCAAATCTGTAAAATGGAATTTTTCCCTCCTCATAGGGTTGTTGTGAAGAATAAATGAGTTAATCCACTAATCCATTAGACTTTGAGAGTCTACCACCCAGTGAGCTCTCAGAAAATGTTAGCTGCTCTCTCAAGTGCCTGTCATAGCTGTTTCTTTATGATATTTATAGGGAGAAGAGAGGAGGAGAGAAAAGAGTAGGTTGTCTATTCCTCTTGTGAGTCATTGCCTACACATATAACTTTTATGATGCACAAAATTGATATTCTTTTTGAAGCACATGAAGGAAACAGTTGATAGTTCTTCCTTGAAAAGTTTCCAACTTAATTTTATGTTTTATATAGTAACTCTCAACTGAATCTTTTTTAAAGCTTCAGTGGCAGTATAAATGTTCTCCTCCCTTGGTTTATAAAGTAAGACTTTCATTTAAATGATATTTTCTTTCATAATTCACATTCACTTCTAGGTCCTTTAAGACATTGGTCTTTTTTTTTTTTTTTTTTTTTTTTTTTTAAGACATTGGTCTTAACTGTCATTTTAACTGGGAGGGGGGAGATATTAAACATAAATAGAAGTAGATTCATTCATCCATTCAATAATTATTAAATTCCTACTCTGTGCCAGGCACTACTCTAAATGTATAGGAATTTGTGGTGAACAAATCAGTCTCCACTGCCACGGAGCTTACCTTCTAGTGTAGAAGACAAACAGTGAACTAAAATAAAAATTTTAAAGTATCAGGAAGTGGGCAGCCCCGGGGCTCTCTGCATGGAGCCTGCTCCTCCCTCAGCCTGTGTCTCTGCCTCTCTCTCTCTCTGTATCTCTCATGAATAAATAAAATCTTTTAAAAAACTGAATTTCTAAAAAAAAAAAAAAAAGTATCAGGAAGTGATTGATGCTTCACAGAGCATTAAAGTAAAGGGATGTTATGTACCTGAGGACCAGGTGACTATTTTAGATTGGACAGTCAGGTTAGTTATCTCTAAGCAGGTGACTTTTTAAAAAAAAGATTTTTAAGAATTTATTTATAAGAGACATACAGAGAGAGACAGAGACATAGGCAGAGGCAGAAGCACACTCCCTGTGGGGAAGGGGATGCAGGACTTTGTCCCAGGACCCTGGGATCACGACCTGATCCAAAGGCAGACACTAAACCACTGAGCCCCTATTTAAAAATATTTTATTTACTTATCTTAGAGGGAGAGTGTGTGCAGAAGAAGGGGGAGCGGCTGAGGGAGAGAGAGAGAATCTCAAGCGGATTCCACCCTGGGCATAGGGCCCTATGCAGGGCTGACCCTGAGATCGTGACCTGTGCTGAATGCTTGCTTAACCAATTGAACCATCATGCTGCCCTTAAGCAGGTAACATTTAAGCAGAGATCTGAAAGCAGGTAACATTTAAGCAGAGATCTGAATGACACAAAGGAGCCAGCCAAACCCAAAGGACAGCATTCCAGGCAAAGGGAATAGCTAGTGTAAAGTCATTAGAGCAGGACTGAACTTACCTGTGCTTATCTATGTAGGAATAGAAAGGCCAGTATTGCTGAAACATAGTGAGCAAGGTGCAGAGCCACTCAGGAGAGGTAAACAGGGATCAGATAGTGCAAGGCTTTGTAAGTCAAGGCAAGGTTCATTCTCAGTAAGCTTCTCAATCAGAAGCTACTACAGCTTTAGTCAGGAGTAAGGTGATCTGATTTACCTTTTTTTTTTTTTTTAAATAAATACATCTTTTTGTTTGTTTTTAAAGAATGAGAGACACACACAGAGAGAGGCAGAAACACAGGCGGAGGGAGAAGCAGGCTCCATGCAGGGAGTCTGACGTGGGACTCCATCCTGGGATTCCAGAATCACACTCTGGGCCGAACGCAGGCGCCAAACCACTGAGCCACCCGGGCTGCCCTGATTTACCATTTAAAATCACTCCAATTACTGCTTGGAGAACAAACTTAACAGAGCAAGACTGGATAAGAGAAGGCCCATTAAGACTGGTAGCTTGCAACAAATTGCAGCAGTGAGACAGCAAGGAGGGTCAGTTTAGGCAGTAGGGTATATTTTGGAGGTAGAGCAAGTAGAACTCATTGACTGAAATGTGAGGAAATGAGAGGCATCAAGGATAACTCTTAACTCTTTGGCCTACGTTCCTGGGCTGATGGTGCCAATTATGGAGATGGATGTGGGGGATGAGAGGATGGGGAAGTGGGGAACAGATGTGGAGTAATAATTGAGAGTTCTTAATCTGTGCTTATCTTAATTTTGAATTGTCCATCCAACATCCAAATGGAGATATCGAGTAGATGGCTACACAAATCTACTTCAGGGGAGAAGTCAGGGACTGGATATATTAATTTAAGAATCATTGGCCTAAAAAAAAAAAAAGAATCATTGGCCTAGGGATGCTGGGGTGGCTCAGCGATTTAGCATCTGCCCTCAGCCCAGGACCGTGATCCTGAGGTCCCGGGATCGAGTCCTGCATTGGGCTCCTTGAGATCACCTCGTTAGTATAAGTGAAGAAAAAAAAAAAGACTTGTAGACTAAGTCTTGGTGCACTGCTACCTTTGGAAATCTGATGAAAAGGAAGGAGCTGATAAGAGACTGAGAAGCAGGCAGGAAGTTTGAAGGAAAACAAAGAGGACCTGGCATCATGAAAGTCTAAAGTGCAAAGTGCTTCTAGGAAGTAGTGATCACTAGGATCAAAAACTTTTGCTGAGTGGTCCAGAAGGATGAGAGTTGACCTGAATTTGGCAAGGTGCAGGAAAACAGTGATTTGATCAGAGACATTTCAGTATATGGAGGGGATTAAAGCCCCGTGGGGTGAGAAAGCCAGCAAGTATAGACAGTTCTGAGTTTTGTTATAGTGGGAAGCAAAGAAATTAGGCAGAAGCTGGAGGGGGTGTAAAGGAAGTTATACATGCAGGGAGTTAAGTGGGAGAGAGGCTGAGTAGGGAAACTATGAGAAGGGAAAACTTTGCTTTCTGCACTCAGGGAGTTTATGATCTTGTCTGGGAGACACTGAGGATGGTAGTGGTAAAAAGTTTAAGCTTTGGACTAAATACAACAGTTTTGGTAATACTGAACACAATGCCTAACAGTAAGAACTCAATAGGTAGAAGGAAGCCATAATTATAAAACAATTTGAAAATACTCTAATACAGGAGATAATTGAGGACTAAACTGAGTAAGTAGTTAGATGTTAGGATTTCAGAAGACAAGGAGATTACTGTCAGCTCAGTGACCATAATTAAAAATCAGGACCCATCATATGGGACAATGGGTTAAAAAAATCTGTTAATATATCCATGTGAAAAATTTATAAAGCTCTACAGATTTAAAAAATCTTTCAAAAAAAATAAATAAAAAATAAAAATAAAAATCTTTCAGCCACTGACTTGAACAGTTGCCTTTATTGGAAATATTTAAATTCCATGTAATCCCAAATACCCTGAGCCATTTTGAGGTCTCTGTACCAGTGCTCATGCTTCTCCCTCAGCCTCAAGAATCATTTCATACCCTTACCTAATGATGCCTACTCATTCTTGGGAGCACTTCCTCTTCTCTGGTGGGGCTGGGTGCTCCGCCTTTGTCACCAGTGTGCAATTTTACCATAACTTTTACCACAGTGTATTGACAGTTTCTATTTGTGTACCTTTTGTGTGTTTTTTCTTTTCTGCTTTTGGGCCTACTAGACCGTAGGCTTTACAAGGGCAGGGTCATATTGTATTCATCATTGTTTCCCTTGTACACTGCTTGGCTTCCGACTGATCTCAGTTAACATTTATTGAACCCAACTGAACCAATATTAGGAGTATGCTAGAAAATCCTGGACTAGAAAAATCTTTTTAAGACTGATAACTTAAAAAAAAAAAACCCACAACCTTAAAACAGGTTTATAACATAAGAACTTAAACCGCTGAGACACCCAGGCATCCCTAGTCCATCTTTTTAATGGCTACATAGTATTCCACTTTCCATTTTATGACATACCATAGCCTATTTAACCCATTCCCTATTGTTGGAAATTTAGGTTGCTTTTACTCTTTTCCTGCTATGTAATTATCATGGGTTGAATTGTGTTATCTTCTCCAAAATTCGTATGTTGATATCCGAACCCTTAATATCTCCTAATACAACCTTATTTAGAGATTGGTTCCTTATGATCAAGTTCAAATGAAGTCCTTTAGGTTGGGACTTTTTTTTTTTTTTTTAAGATTTTATTTATTCAAGAGAGACACACAGAGAGATTGGGCAGAGACACAGGCAGAGGGAGAAGTACGCTTCATGCAGGGAGCCTGATGTGGGACTCGATCCCGGGACTCCAGGATCACGCCCTGGGCTGAAGGCAGGCACTAAACCGCTGAGACACCTAGGGATCCCATAGGGTGGGACTTAATACAATCTGACTGGCATCCTTGTGAGAAGAGTAAAATTGGACAGGGATATTTTTAAGAGGAAAGACAAGAAGACACAGGGAGAAAACAGCCACCTATAAGCTGAGGAGAGGGCCTAGAACAGATACTTCCCTTATGCCAACATGTTGATCTCAGACTTCTAGCCTCCAGTACTGTGAGACAATAAATTTATTGTTTAAGCTGCTCAGTTTGTGGTACTTTGTTACGGCAGCCCTAGCAAACTAATATGATAACACTTCAATGAATATCCCTGTATATCTTTTTTTCCACAAAGATGCAAGCATATTGGTAGCAATCATCGAAGTAAATTTATAGAAAGATACCACTGTATATTTCACATACCCTTTTCTTAATGTCCTTTCTCCTGAGATGCCCCTGGGAAACTCCAATATAACCACTTCAAGTGTTACCTCTTCTGGGAAACCTGCTGTAGTAGTCAGCTCCTAGGATGGCTCCCAGTAACCCCCGACCTCCTAGTATTCAAGTCTTTGTATATGCCTCACTTTTGCATATTCCCCGCTTCATGAAGACTGATTGACTCTTTTCTAATGAATAGAGAATGGCAGAAGTGATGGGACCTCACTTTGAAGGTTAGGTTAGAGACCATAGCTTCTGTTCAGGGATGTTTTCTCTCACACAATCTTGTACTCTCTTGCTCTTTCTTGGTTATTCATGTTGGAGAAGCCAGCTGCCATGTTGTGAGGTAGCCCTGTGAAGAGACCTATGTTTCAAGAGATTAAGACCTTCTAATAACTACGTAAGTAAAAATGGAAGTGGATCTCTCTTCATTCAAGCCTTTAAATGAGACTGGCAGCTAATAGCTTGACTGTAACTTGATCAGAAACTTTGAGGAAGAATCACTCACCTAAGCCATACCTGGATTCCTGACCAAAGAAACTGTGAGTTAATTTTTGTTGCTTTAAGCTACTGAGTTTTGGGGTAACTTGATATGCAGCAATAGATAACTAATTACTTTCCATCCTCCCCTCTTCTTTCCCGAGCTTTCAAACTTCCAAAATTACTTACATATATCTCTAATAATGCTCACTACATCATACTTGCTTCTAAATCTCTCTCCTCTACTTGACTGTCTCCAAGGACAAAAGCCCTGGCTCAGCTTTATATTTACTGTCTTACGCAAAGTTCAAGCCACCATCATCACTTCCCTAGATTGTTGCAATAACCTCCAAACTGGGCTGTCTAAATCCTCTGTAGCCTCACTCAGATATATGCTCTATCCAACCTTAAGAAATCTTTTTAAGATGCAACTTGGATCATTTGAGAACTGAAACCCCTTCTCCTCATTTTTAAGATAAAGATGTAAATTTTAATATAGTCTCCCAGACATGGCATGATCTGCTTGCCACACTACCAAATCTAAAGCCACTTCCCTCTTATTCCCAGTATAACAGCAACACTGGCCTCTCAGTTCCTTAGCTGAACTATGCTCCTTCCTCCTTCAGTGTCTCTGCACACACTGTCCCTCTGCCTTGGATGCTTTTTACTGCATCCTCACTCATTTCTACTGCATCGTCACTCATTTCTATTCATCCTTTAGGTCTCAGCTCAATGCCACTTCCCAGGGAAGGTCTTTCTGCCTTCCATTATAAAGCAAAGAAGCCTGTGATTTTCCTTCACACTTACCACAATTTAGATAAATAATTAATTAGGGGTTTAATGTTTGTGTCCCCTGTTGGATTTGGACTCTAAGCTCTGTGAGGGCAGGGACACCTCATCTTGTTCTCTACTATATCCCTAGCACAGAGAATAGTGCCTGATATATTGAAAACAAGGACTCAGTACTTTTTTTTTTTGGCTGAATCACAAGGCAAACATTTCCTATTCCTTCTACAAACTTCACATCCTTTCATTATCTACACATTTAATGTTTCTTTTTTTAAAAAATTTAAATTCTAGTTAAACAACACAGTTCTATATTGGTTTCAGATGAAGGGTTCAGTGGTTCCTCATTTACATGTAACACCCAGTGCTCATCATCGCAAGTGCCCTTCTTAATACCCATCCCCCATCTCGCCCATCCCCCACCTACCTCCTTCCATCAACCCTCAGTTTGTTCTGTTAGGCCTCATGATTTGTTTTCCTCTCTCTTTTCCCCACCCCCCAATCCTGTATATTCATCTTTTTTTTTTTAATTTAAATTCAATTTGCCAACATATATTGTTTTTTAAATTCCACACATGAGTAAAGTCATATGGTATTTGTCTTTTTCTCTGACTTATTTCACTTAGCATTATACACTCTAGCTCTATCCATGTCCTTGCAAATGGCAAGATTTCAGTTGTTTTGTTGGCTGAGTAGTATTCCATTATCTATCTATCAACCACATCTTTGTCCATTCATCAATTGATGGACATTTAGACTCTTTATACAGTTTGGCTATTAAACATTTAATGTTCTTAATGTCATTTATGACAGTGTTATCTGCCTTAGATAGTCATCTCTAAGAAGTAGAAACTATAGGTTTTACGTTGTGTGGTATAGGACCCAGCAGAGTTGGGGATTCAGCACTGGAAAAGGAAAGTGAAGACTAGGTTTACTGATAAATGGCCTTTAGTTGCTATTTTTTTGCTGTTAAACTCTGCATGGGCTTTTGGGGAGCAGTGTGAAGGTAAAAAAGTATGGGCCTTATAGTTAGACCTGAGTTTGAATCCCAGTTATACCATTTAGTATCTGTGCGACTATGGGCAAATTTGTTATTCTCTCTGTTCTTCAATTTCTTAGCTACAAAATGAGGATAGAATAATGGCACTTGTTTGAGGTTGTTAGAGGAACTCAATGACTTGTAAAGCACTAAGAGGGCCTGACCTTAGCAAATGCTCTAAATATCACTCTTTTTTTAACCTGTGGTAAAACAAGGTTGCCCAATTCTCATTTGGTACTAGAAGTTTGGGAATATTTGTGGTGCTGTTCTCTGTGGGAGCTTAGGATTGGAACACTTAAAAATATAATGCCTCCTCCTCAATTCTTTTCTCTACCTTCAAATCTTAATATTGAAGCTAGTAGGAGAGTGAGAAATGGCTGCCAGCTATGTTCTCTTTTGGTTCCAAATGAGAGCAGCACCAGTTTGTCCTGGAAATTTGTGTTTCTATTGCTGACACATCCATCTTCATACACCCGTTGCCAGAGAGATGAGCTGCTAAGGGAGGGCTACTCTGATTCTTGACACCTGGCAATTTGTGAATGCTGGTTTTTTAGTATCTGGAAAACTATCAAACTCCCTTTCTTTCTCTTCTTATTGGAACCCTTCTGGTCAATCAGAGCCTACTAAATATAGGCCATTTAGAGGCATAATAAAATAATGAAGTTAGAATTACAACAAGAAATTTACCCAAGCAAGGGCTCTCTGCTGCTGGGACCGAGAAAGAATATTTCTCATAAGAAAAAATACAAAAAAGATTGAAAAAAAGTCAAATAGTTAATCTTCCCTCAAGACACAGTGTTCTCTCAAGGCCTCTTCCTTCTTTCTGAAGGCACACTCAGTTCTGGAGCAGAAGCAAGGAAACCAGCTGAGATAAATCGTTTTCCCCTCCCCCTTTAATCTTGGGTAAGAGCTGCCAATTCTACAAATTCCTCCTTTGATGAGAAGATAAAGCAGAACAATGCTGTGGAACTAAACAGATTCCTAAGGGACATTCTTCTAGGGTGTGTAAAGTCTGCCTGGAAGTGGGGGTGGGGAGGGGAGGAAGGGATGGAAAGCTTGGAGTAGGAAAGGTGGGTGGACAAGAGTCAGTAGCCACCTCAAGGAGTGCAGTTGCTTCCTTGAGCAGTTCCTTCCATAGACTCAGAACTCCATCCAGTCTCATCTCCCGGGAGTTGCAGGCATGTTTATTAGAGTAATTAGAGGGGCTTCATCCACTTCACATCCACTCTACCAAAAAAAAAAAAAAAAAAAAAAGGGGGGGGGTGGGGGGGAGAGAAGAGAGAAAAAAGATTTCTTTCCCATTATTTGTTGAAAGGAAGTTTCTACTTAGTCTTCTCACAACTTAAAAAAAAAGGTGTTGTTGTTGTTGTGGTTGTTGTTTTACTGAGAATTGCGGCCCAAGTCAGTCTACCACATTAGATTGTAAGCCTTTGGAAGGAGCGTGTCCCCTTCTCTCACTGTTTAAGGGACATATTAACGTGATTTTTTCCTTGTTTGCTTTGGTCTGCATCCAACATGGAAAGCTTCCAAGAGTTCCCTAACTACTAAATATGTAAATCGTCATTGTTTGGGGGGAAGAAACCTGTTTTTGTTAGCTTACAATATTATGAAATGTCACTCCAGAAAAATCTGTTGGGCTTCTGTTGCTTTGTTTTCCTCTTTTTTCCTTGTGTTAAGTTGATTTTTTCTTCTTTTACTTGAAAAATAAAAAAAGTGTTTTACTTGAAAAAAAAAGTTTTATTTTGAATCTGGTCCATATTTACAATCGAGTTCAGAGCCAAGCCTTAAATTGTACAGAATTTCCACTGTAATTAAACTATTTAGTGTTCAGCCTTCAAAAAGATATATTCTCCATTACACTGTCAACTGCATCACACAGAGCAGGGTAAATGTATGTTTCTGCATAGCGAAATAAAAATGGTAAATGCAAAAAAATAAAATAAAGATTTAAAAAGCTGGAAAATGCTACAGATTGTGGAGTCAGAATTGGAGTTTGAATCCTGCTCCCGGCGTCACCATCTGTGAAATGGGGAGAATTTTCCTATCTGCTCGACATGGTTATGTAATTCTTAAATCGGATGCTTAAGGGCTAACCTCTACAAGCATAATCTCAGTCACTGGTCGGGAGGCAGGTATTTTGGAGATTGCCTTGTGAAGACCCTCTGAGGTGCAGACAAGAGCCGTCTCCGCCTAGCCGGGGGCTGTCACCGGGCTATCTTCCTTACCTGACCGCTGAGGACTACGTGAGACACCCGAGTGAAGGAGCTTCACGCAGTCCACGTGACGGGCTGCTAATTAGACGCTCCGCAGCACCTGATCCACCGTGAGCCGCCGCTAAATGCAGCTTGGCCTGCAGGACTCCGTATCTTGCCTGTGCCTTTCAAGTTTTCCAGCCGCAAACTAACCTCACCGCGGCCTGGGGCCCAAACCAGCAATCTGGGAACCACGGCCAGGCTGGAGCAGACTTGCTGAGGTCCCTGGAGAGGGCACGGGAACAAGAGCACTTCGCTGGTTGGCGGACGCCCGGCCGCACAGTGGCCGGCTGGGGTCCCAGGAGGTACATCCCCCGCCCCCCGTCCCTTCCTCACCATCCCCCATCCCCGCCGCGGGCTGGTGCTGCCGGGAGCGACGTCCCGAGCCGACTCGGCATTTCCCAGGGGAAGCCGCAGCCCGGCCCCCACCGCCCGAGCTCCAGCCTCGCGGGACGCGCCCAGGCCCCGCCCACCACCTCAGGTAGGCCGTCGGCGCCAGCCAATCCCGCCGAAGCCTGGGCGCGGAAGGCGGGGCTTCCCTGGCCGGAAGTGACGTGCTGTGCTTGGCTGGCCGCGGAGTCCGCCGAGGCTCTTGGCGGCGGCTGAGGCGGCCGGGAGGGAAATGGCTCGCACCGCGGCTGCTGCGGCGGCTCGGGTTGTGGTGGAGGCAGAGGCTCGGGCGCCGTGAGGTGAGGAGCGGTAGGTGCGGCGGGGGCCGGTGCCGGGGGCCCCGCTGTGCAGGGGCCGCGAGGGGCCCGGGGGCGCCCAGGATGGGAGGGTCCCCTGCCGCGGCCCCCGGTCCCGGGCGCCCGCCTTGACCCTCTCTCTGGTACTCTTGGCGTCGCCTCAGCCCGACTCACCTCCCCCGGGCCCTGCTTCCACCCAGGCCGTGTCCGGCCGCCCCGCCTGAGGGGCGAGGGGCCCGCGCCCCCCGTAGGCCCCTCTTGGCGGGGCGCCTGGGAGTTAGTTTCGCCCGCGGGCGGAGGGCAGAGCCCCCCCTTGTCCTTCGGTACCGGGTCGGAGTCCCTGAGGCCGGTCCTGCCCTCTTGTTGAATCGTTCGCTTCTGGCGAAGTGTGTGGCACGTCTGGGTCGTCTCCCCGCACCCCCTCCGCCTCCTTGTCCCATCTCCAGCTTTGGGGATAATGTCTTTTTGTTTTTGTTTGTTTGTTTTTGTTTTTCTTCTTCACACTTTTTCCCATTTGCTGCCTTTTTTTTTTTTTTTTTTTTTTTTTTTTTTTGCCGCGAATCCACTTGCTTCGGGAGAACAGTATTATTTAAGTGTGTGTTTAGTGCATCATCTTTCCGGGAGTGCGGTCAGATGAAAAATATTTGCTTCACTCTTCCTGAGTGACGGAGGAACAATACAGAATCGAAGAAGGGGAGGAAAAAAAAAAAACGCATACTTCTTTTTCCTCACTAAATGGTTTGGCTTTAAAAAGGAGATTGCTCTAGTTGTGGAAATTTCTTCGGGGGGGTGGGGTGGGAGCAGGGCTTCACGAGGGAAATGAGGAAGAAAACTGAGGGAGGAAGAAAGTGTGGGGATAAAGCATGTGGAAGAGAGCGCCTGTGGTAGTTCCTTCCCTTCTGTTAATTAGCCGGATAGAAGTTGAGGTTGTGGTTTTATTTTTAATCTGGACAGTGGGTGCTGTAGGGAAGGAGATCTTCATCTTTGAACAACATTACTTATTATTATTTTTTTGAAGATTTTGTTTATTTATTCATGAGAGACGCACAGAGAGGGAGAGGCAGGCTCCATGCAGGGAGCCCGACGTGGGACTACATCCCGGGTCTCCAGGGTCAGGCCCTGGGCTGAAGGCGGCGCTAAACCGCTGAGCCACCCTGGCTGCCCAACAACATTACCTATTAAAGAGGTACCCTGAAATTGTTCCAGGTGGGTGTCGGACCACCCAAAAGCTCTGCTGGGAAAATTGTTTAATATGTTGTGTCAAAGCCACAGATTATAAGAGAGGCAGAAAAAAGAAAGGTATCAGAAGAGCCGCAGACATTAGTATAGAGGGGGGAAGCCTGTTTGGAGGTCCAGAACACTGATTCCAGAAGAGACTTTGTACCTTTGCCTCCTTGGCTTGTGATTAAGTCTCCACAGGAGACTCCTTTGAGCGTTGTGCCACACTCGGTGTTAGTACCTACTCTTACTCACCATGGCAAATTAGACTGAAGTGCTCTAACTGAGGTCTATGCAGTTGAAGATAGTTGCTTGTTTCATATTAAGACCATTTTTTGAATACCGAAAAGCATTATGACTGAGAATAGAGAGATTTTGTTATTTAGCTCAAATTAATTCAGAAGTAGATATGTAGATATCAAGCATATATATATATATATAACTACTACAAGTAATTTTGCCTGAATTTATTTTTTTTATTTATTTTTTTATTGGTGTTCAATTTGCCAACATACAGAATAACACCCAGTGCTCATCCCATCAAGTGCCCCCCTCAGTGCCCGTCACCCAGTCACTCCCACCCCACCCCCACCCAATATTGCCTGAATTTAAAGATTCTGAAGCATTTTTTTTCTTACAAAAATCTGTTTTGTATGCATGTTGCTTGCATCGTTTCTTGGCAAGCAATGTATTTTAATGTTTTCATCCATAGGTTTCACAACCTTTCCTGTTTCATGGAACATAAAAGTTTTCGCGACTGCACTTACAGAAGTTAGTAACTAGAAGTTTAGATAATTAGCTGTGTATTAACCATTTGATTCTGTTTCTCCTTTCTGCCATGAACGGTTCTAAAATTTTCAGTTGAAGATTGTTGCATCAGTTCCATGTCCAGGAATCTTTCTTTAATCTAGCACAATGTTTTTGCACTTGTAAGCACATTGAATAAGTGAACTTACACCTAACGAGGGTGTTGAATTTCTCAAGAGTTCAGAGTTCTTATCAGAGCATCAGACCAAACTATTCAGAGCAGCAGTGCAAAGGACTTTTTTTCTTTTTTTTTTTTCAATGCTTTGTAACTTGTTACTTACTTTGATAATGTAAATTATCCATTTTATTATATTTGCCATGTTAATGCAGGTAAATGATAAAGGTGAATGTTTCAGTACATTTGATTTGTTGTAGGAGGGCTAAGCATTAACCTTCTGAAAGATTTTGTTTTCAGAGGGCCTGCAAGGATGCCTGGCACTGCAGTGGTTTGAGGGATAGAAAAAAATGAGACACACAGATTATGACAGTATGTTTATAAGGGCAGCAGTAGGTCCAAAGTACTGAAAAGAATGTGATCACATGGGCTGGAGAAGGGGAATGAGTGGATCTGAGGAAGGGTGATGCTCAAGTTGAGTCTTAACGGATTAATTTCTTCCTTAATGAGAGTGGAATAAAGGTGATCAGGTTCTGGGGCACCTGGGTGGCTCAGTCAGTTCTGCATCTGCCTTTGGCTTAAGGCAGGATCCTGGGGTAGAACCCTGTGTCAGGCTCCCCACGCAGGGGGGAGTCTGTTTCCCCGTCTACCCCTCCCCTTCACTGGTACTCCCTCTCACTTTCTCTCAAATGAATAAATAGAATCTTAAAAAAAAAAAAAAAAAAAAAAAAGATGACAGAAGTTCCAGACCTTGCTGTGATACTACCAAGCAGTGAGACGCTAACCAAGAGGCTTACTCTGGTATCCATTTTTTTTATTTGAGAGTTTATATCTAAATGCTGTCCAGTAGGAATACTAAATGAGAACCACATATGTTAAGATATTTTACTTTTTTTTTTTTGATAAGTCTTTGAAATCTGATGTCCATCTTACACTTAAAACATCACACTTTGGACTAGCCACATTTCAAGCACTCAGTAGCTGCTTGTGGTTAGTAGCTAACATATGGAATAATGCAGATAGGCAGTATAAAAGCTCTGCTTTCCTATGGTGGATTCCTGCTTAAAAAGGAAAAGCAACTCCTGTAAGAAATATATTACCAGTAATTTGTAATTTCTCATCATTTTGATAATATTCATACTGAATCTTTTATTGGAATTATTGTCATACTTGGGAATGATATTGTTATGGGATATCTTTCAGGTTGTTCACAGGGTTAAGTTTGAGACTAGAAGAAAATTTGTTTTTCCTGTTCTGCTGGAGTCACAGTTTTGGTAACTCGGTGCATTTATATATGTGTTGTATCCTTTTGTCTACAATCTGTTATTTATAACTGATGGAGCGTGCACATTGATAATTTAGGCAGTTAACAAGGAGGTTTATACAATTTTAAACTACATTTTGGGTTTCTTAAAATTTTTAATTTAGCTATTTGGGTACAAAAGCGAGTGGGATTTTTTTTTTCCTTCGTCTTTTAAATAAGTTTATGGTCCTCACTTTCCAGATGAAGAATTCTAGTCTCAGGAAGAATAAGTAGCTGGATCATGACTACAGTTAGTGAATGGCAGAACCAGGTTTTGAGCCCTGATATGGTGGGGTTCAAGCCCCTTGTTTTGCTTCCCTGTTCCATCCACACTGGCTGACTGCAAATGGGATTTTTAAACACTCTTGATTTTAATAGATTCAAAAGCAATTATTATTGGCTTAACAATATTTATCTTTTTTTTTTTTTTTTCTTCAATTCTTTACACCCAATGTAAGATAATCAAGAGTTGCATGCTTTTCCCCACTGTGCCAACCGGGTGCCCCTTCAGTAAAGAGTTTAGATCTTAAGCTGTTAGTGTAGGAAGAAGGGGATGAGGTTTCAGGGACAGTTATTTCAATGCATAGGGAACAACTTGGGGGAAAAACTTAGAGAAAATAAGATAGAGGTTTATGGAAGGATTTGCAGGTTTGTTTGAAAAGATAAGGACAGACAGGTGAAGTAAGAGATGAGAATAAGTTGACCTCTGCAATAAAGAACTTACAGGCCAGTGGACAGAACTTTTATATTATTTGAGTAATTTAGGAAATCTTAGCACAGACTGTGAACTTGTTGCTTACGTAGTGTGATTAAATTGGCTAATTTGAATTTCTCCACATCCTTATCAACACTTATTTACCATTTTAAAAATTTTAGCCATTCTAGTAGATATGAAGCGGTATCTCATTGTGGTTTTGGTTTGCATTTCCTTAATGTGTAATGGTATTGAACATCTTTTCATGTGATTATTGGTGATAAGCTGCCTTTTTAAAAAAAAGATTTATTTAGAGAGTAAGTGAGCGTAAGTGGGAGAGTAAAGAGGACTGAAGGAGAAGTTCGTGACTGTAAACGAGCAGCAGAGTAATGCTAGTGAAATGAGTATAGATTTGATAAGGAGTTTGAGTATGAGAAAGGAATAGACAATGATAAGAAAATTGGTTAAAAAATTTGCAGTATGGGAAACTTAGTTGAAACAGGCTATTTAAAAACAGGCTATTTAAAAAAAATTTTTCCTATAAAAACTTTTGGAAATATATCAGTGGAGCCAGGAAGGCATTAAGTATTAAGGTTCTGTTATGGGGGCATAAGACGACAGAGTGTATGACTCTTGATTTTGGGGTTGTGAGTTGCATCCCCATGTTGGATGTGGAACCTACTTTAAAAAAAAAACACTAATAAAGTTCTGTGGCTGTGGAGAGAGAGGGGAAAAGCAAAGACAATAGCCTCTTTCAAGATAAAAGGGTAGGGACAATGAGAGAAGACAATGGAGGGAAATGAGTGCAGATACTTTGCCTTCTGGTGAGGTGGGAAAAGAATGTGGATGTTGGAGTGATAGACACAGAAAAAATACCTGTCTAATTAGGAAACAGGAAAACATTTTTTCAAATGTTTTATTTGTAGTTAGGGAATTATGGGAAGCATGTATTTTCCCCCAAGATAAGCTCTGAAGGAGACCTAATTATTATCTATAAACAAAACCATAGTGCTATGAGTATCCATAACCAGGTTGATTTATGAAGTCACTGTATATGTGTTCATAACATAATTTATAACTGTTCTAACCTTTCTTTTTAGTTCAGGCTAAATACGTTAGACTACAGTGCTGAGTTGGGAAAAGGTGGTCTTTGGCTTCCAGCATGTAGCCTGGATCTCATGACATTTATCAGATAGGAATTCTACTTGTATTGAAATATATAACATGACCCTGTAACTATTTAGAGATTTTAAAAAAAAATCAGATTTATTGAGGTATAATTTACTTATAGTAAAATTCATTTGTTTTAGGTAGCAACCTTCGAAATTAAGAGATAGTGACAGCATTTAACTGCCACCACCACAATTAAGAAACAGAATATTTCTATTGCTCCAAAAAGTATCCTTTCTCCTTTGTAATCAGTCCCTTTCACTTACCTTCTAGACAACTGATATTTTTTTTTAACTTTTTTTTAAAGATTTTATTTATTTATTCATGAGAAACACACAGAGAGAGAGAGGGGCAGAGACACAGGCAGAGGGAGAAGCAGGCTCCATGTGGGGAGCCAGACGTGGGACTTGATCCCAGGCCTCCAGGATCATGCCCTGGGCTGAAGGCGGCGCTAAACCCCTGAGCCACCCAGGCTGCCCAACAACTGATATTTTTTATTCCTGTTTATTTTTTGCTTTTGCTGAATGTCCTGTATATATTCAGCCTTTTTAAAAAATGGTCATCTGCAACTCAGAGGAAGTCATCCCTCCCCAAAAATTTCTTTTTAGTTTTAGTTTAGTTTATTTATTTAGTAATCTAAATACCTTGAACTCACGACCCCAAGATCAAGAGTCACACACTTTTCTGACGGAGCCAGCCAGGCACCCCAGCCTTTTGAGTCTGACTTCTTTTACTTGGCATAAAGCTTTTGAGATTCAGTGAAACACCACATTTTGTGTATCCATTTTTGATAGACATTTGCATTGTTGCTAACTTAGCTATTGTGAATACTGCTATGAGCATTAGTGTACACGCTAATAGACACTTTTGGATGTATATTTCTAGGAGTGGAATTGCTGGATCATATGGAAATTCTATGTTTAATTTATTGGGGAAACACTAAAGTGTTTCCAAAGTGGCTGCACCAATTTACATTCCCATCAACAAAGTATGAGGGTTTCAAGTTCTTTGCATCCTTATCAACACTTATTTTCCATTTTTAAAATTTTAGCCATTCTGGTAGATAATGAAGTGGTATCTCATTGTGGTTTTGGTGTGTATTTCCTTAATGAGTGAACATCTTTTCATGTGATTATTGGTGACAAGCTGCCACATTTTTTTTTTTTTTTTTAAGATTTATTTATTTTAGAGAGAGAGTGAGCATAAGCAGGAGGGGCACAGGGAGAGGGAGAGAGAATTTTAAGCAGACTCCATGCTCAACATAGGGCTCAATCTTAGGACCCTGAGATCACAGCGTGAGCTGAAACCAGGAATCAGACATTCATTTTTTTTTCTTTTATTTTTTTTAATTTTTATTTATTTATGATAGTCACACACACAGAGAGAGAGGCAGAGACACAGGCAGAGGGAGAAGCAGGCTCCATGCACCGGGAGCCCGACGTGGGATTCGATCCCGGATTTCCAGAATCGCACCCTGGGCCAAAGGCAGGCGCTAAACCGCTGCGCCACCCAGGGATCCCAGGAATCAGACATTCAACTACCTGTGCCACTCAAGTGCCCCAATAAGCTGTCTTTTTTTTTTTTTTTTTTTTTAAAGATTTTATTTATTTATTCATGAGAGACACACAGAGAGGCAGGGACACAGGGAGAGGGAGAAGCAGGCTCCATGCAGGGAGCCCGATGCAGGACTTGACCCCAGGTCTCCAGGATCACGCCCTGGACTGAAGGCGGCGCTAAACCACTGAGCCACTGGGGCTGCCCATAAGCTGCCTTTTTTTTTAATGGTATGAGTATACTGATTTCCAATAATTGGAAAGATATAATACATATATGTATTATTAGCTGCCTGTTATAAACTAGGCATAAATATATTATTTGGTTTATTATTATTTTTTTAAGATTTATTTATGAGAGAGAGAGAGAGAGGGGGGGGCAGAGACACAGGCAGAGGGAGAAGCAGGCTCCATACCTGGAGCCTGATGTGGGACTTGATCCCGGGACTCCAGATCTCACCCTGCGCCAAAGGCAGGCGCCAAGCTGCTGAGCCACCCAGGGATCCCCCTATTATTTGGCTTAATCCTGACAACACAAATACGATCTTTTAAGATAAGAAAACTAAGACAAAAAAAAAAAAAACCTAAGACAAAGGGAGATTAAGTAGTTTGCCTAAGATTACACAGTTAAAGAGTTCTGATATTTGAGCCTCAAGTCTTGTTGCTGCATCATTTTCTTTTCCTTATTATCACTGTTCTGTAAAACTACCAGTTTAATGCAGTTAGTGTCATTTGAAAACAAGATTTTCTTAGCCATAGAAATTATGGAATTTTGGAGGGAAATTCTAGAATAATGTCAGTTTTTCATTATTATTACCTGTTTGGGGGTTCTCTGTTATAATTCAGTTTTATGTTTTCCTGTCTTAAGCTATGTTGGAAATGGAGGCATATACCATAACATTTAGCATTTACTGTTATTTGTCATGTTGGAATTGGGGTAATGTCAGAGTATATTTAATGATTCATGTTAAATGAATGGACAATAAAGTAGTTCAAAGTTCAGTAAATATCTTGACAAAGCAGTACTACTGTTGGGATTTTGAGTTAGATTGAAAACTGCTTTGTCAGTAAAATATCTTTTAACAGGAATCTCATGCTGTAACTGTATTTCCCATTCCATGCCCCCTCCCAAACAATGATACAGATATGCAGATATAGAATGCATTCTTGATGAATGCCCTGTTGAGAATCTTTTATATGAAGATTCTATTTGTAGAATGTTCCTCCTAAGAGCTGAGGGTAATATAATGACTGTCAGGGAGAATCAAGCCCTTTATTAATTGCTTGTAGTACTTGGGCAAAGCATAATTATAAAGTGTGTTATGGAGGTTAAAGGATGTGGGAGCTGGCTAGGCTTATCCATCTTTAAATTTGGGAAGCTTAAGAAGGCTCTTGGCTTTTCCCATGACTCACCCTTTATGTACAGGTTATTCCAATTTCATCTTTTCCTTGACTACACCATTAAAAATAGTATCCCCTCCCCCCAATTAAATCATTCTTTATGACATCACTGTTATTTCCCTCGTTTCTTTTACTGTCTAAGCTTAACATCTTTGCTTGTTTAAAGGAAACCATTCTTCATATCTCCATTGCTGCCAACCTCATTCAAGTAATTTCTAGTTGTTTTCTAGATTATTTCAGTTATTTATTAATTGGTCTCCTGGTTTCTGTTTGTGTTTTCCATATGTCTTTTTTCTGCAAAGCAAATGGAAATCTTTGAATGTTGTAAAGCTCACATGAATGTCTCTTACACACCTTTTTTTTTTCCTATCACACCTAATAATTGAGTGTACAGTGTTTTTCCTTCTTGGAAATACAGTGCTTAATTAAAGTTCATATCGATAAATGTAGATTTTAGAATATTTTTTGAGAGAATATTTTTTATTTTTGCTAATTGAGTTTGGTGATTTAGCTTATTATTTTTATCATTCCAACCGAAAAGAAAAAAGTTTCACTAAAAATCCAGAGTAGGGATCCCTGGGTGGCGCAGCGGTTTGGCGCCTACCTTTGGCCCAGGGCGTGATCCTGGAGACCCGGGATCGAATCCCACGTTGGGCTCCCGGTGCATGGAGTCTGCTTCTCCCTCTGCCTGTGTCTCTGCGCCTCTCTCTCTTTCTGTGACTATCATAAATAAATTAAAAAATTAAAAAAAAATAAAATAAAAAAATAAAAATCCAGAGTAAAATTAGGTTTAAATAAAAAAGCTTGATTGTGTCATACCCTAAACTAGAAATACAGGTGTATATCTAACATATCTAAATTTGGAGTAAAGATTTAAATTCTCCTAGTCATTATAGAAACTTACCTGTTTTTTTTTTTTAGAAAAAAATTTTTTTCTGTATATTAGATTGTATTTTTCTGTATATTAGATTGATTTGACCCTAACTCCACAATTACCAGTAAGAACTGAAGCCACTTCTTTCCAAGTAGTCACTTAATCTACATTACTCTGTGATCATTCACTAATATATTTTTATCCTGCTTGGGCTTCACTAAACTTCTTAGGTTTGTTTGATGTCTTTCTTCACTTGCAGAAAGTTCTTCAAATATTCTTCAAATATTTTTTCTGTTTCATTCTTTTTTTTCTCTCCTGGGACTCCAGTTATGTTAGACCATTTGAAATTGTCCCATAGACATGCTGTTTTCTCTCCCCTCTTTTTTTCCTCATAGTTTGGATGTTTCCTCTTGATTCGTCTTCAGGTTTGCCAATCTTTTCTAATGCTGTTCAGTCTAATTCTTCATTTCGGATTTATTTTTCTAGTATTTCTATTTGATTCTTTTTTTTTTTTTTTTTTTTGTAATTTGTGTCATTCTGCTGAAACTGCCACCCCCTCCCTTTGTGCATCTTCATTTTTTCTACTACATTTAGTATTTTCATCCTAATTATTTTAAAGTTCCTCTTTGATAATTCCAACATTTGGGCCATCTCTGTATCTGCTTATTTTGACTGTTTCTTTGACCATGGGTCGCATTTTCTTAGTCTCATAATCTTTGATTATATATTAGCACAACTTAAGTTTCTTTTATTCTGGCAGGCCACTAAGTTGAGAAAGTCTGATTTGCAAGTAAGATGGGTCTGTACTTTGTTGTGACTTTGATTCAGTTTACCGCTGGGTTGAAGTACTTTGGATGACACTGATGAATTTCTCTTCAGGAGTATTTGGGATCTGAACACTGATTTGATTCTAGAGATTTGTTTTACAGCCTAGCTGCTAGTTTTTTGTTTGTTTTTAGGTTGCTGGAAAGTCTCTTTGTTCTCTATTTTGTTCTTGGTTTTCTGTGTCTCAGAGATCTCTATCTTGCTGCCCTTAGCGCAGCCTCTGGAGGGCATCTATCTTTCATAAAGAGCTAGAATACTTTGGAGCGCTTTTTTCTCAGCTCTCCTGCCCCATCCCCAGCTATTGGTAGCCAAAAGTTTGGAGTGCCTCTGGTGGATCTTTCCCTCCTTACCTGCCAGTCCTCCTCTGGAGGGTGACTGCCTTATACTTCAGGTAGGCTCACATGCTTCAGGGGGAGCTCTTTCAGCTCTTTTGCCCTGTCTCCATCTTTCAGGGAGGTGCCTGAAAGTTATTGTCATGACTTCAGGTCTTTAGTTTTACATAGGTAACGCCTCAAGATTCATCTTTAGTGAAATTGCTCTGTCGAGCCCAGGGCCCATATTTCTAAGCAATAAGCAGACATGAATTATATTGTCCACAAGTACTTCAAAATAGTTATGTGTTTTGGTCTGACGGAGAGGACCATGTGGCTCTGAAAAACAATTCTGAGAGTAATACATAATTTTATTCCCTCAAAGAAAGAAGTTAATGGTTTATAATTTGGCACATTTAAGATGACTTCCAAATACTTTAAATGAAAATAATGCAGTAAGAGTAGCTTAAAGGGCAGCCCAGGTGGCTCAGCGGTTTAGCGCTGCCTTCGGCCCGGGGCATGATCCTGGAGACCCGGGATCAAGTCCTGAGTTGGGCTCCCTGCATGGAGCCTGCTTCTCCCTCTGCCTGGTCTCTGTGCCTTTCTCTCTCTCTCTCTCATGAATAAATAAATAAATAATTTTTTCTCTCTTTTTTTTTTTTTTTTTCTTAAAAAAAAAGAGTAGCTTAAAAATCTATGGTATTTCTTAGTTTAGAAATACTCATTTTTGGTAAGATATTTTTATGTACTTTTAAGTATCTTACAGAATACTTGAGGCACTCTACAATAAAAAATTGCTTCCTAATCTGGTGCATATTAGATTAAATTTCATTTATTTGTTTAACTAACATTTGAATGAAAGCTTGCTTGTTCTAGGGTTGTTCTAGGTGCTGGGGGGATATAGGATGAGCCTAACAGATAAATCCTACCTTCATAAAATTTATAGCCTAGAGGGGGAAAGCTAGACAATAAAATATATATGTAAAATCTATAGTACATTGGATTGTACTAAATGCTAAGGAGATGGTGAGTAAAGTGCATAGGCAGTGGAGTTAGAAAAAGTTGCAGTTTTAACTTGATTATCAAGGAGGACTTTACTCCAAAGTCACCTTTTCAATGAAGATGTGAAGGTGAGAGTATGCCATTCAGCTATCCAGGGGAAGAAGAGCAGTCCAGAGGGAACAGAAGAGCAAAGGCTCTGAGTGAGAAGTATGTACTTGAGGAACAAGGAGGCTAGTTGGACAGTAGCAGAGAAGAGAGTTATAGGAGAGAAGTAATAGGGGACCAGGTATTAGAGTGCCTGGTGGACTGTTGTAAAGATTTTGCCTTTCCTTTGAGTAAGATAGGGAACTGTTGAAAGTTCTGAGTGGAGGGGTAAGAAGATCTAAGATTTTCAATATCACTCTGGCTGCAGTGTTAAGAGTGGTCTGAGGGTGGAGGGTGGAAGTTTGGCAGAAACAGATTGGATAGCTATTCAGTAATCCAAGCAACAGATAATGGCTGGTCTAGGATAGTAGCAGGAATATAAAGAAAAAATGCTCAGATTCAAGAAATATTTGAAGGTGGAGCCTATAAAATTTTATGTACATATCAATAACTATTTGATAGTTACCATCAAACATTGGCTGCCTTCCTGACAAGCTATAATCGGATTAAGATTTTCTAATCCAATTCAAATAAGATAAATTTGCTGGATATACCATACATTGGTGATAGTGTGCAGTCATCTCTTGCCGATAGAAGTATGTATTTTTAAATGTTGTATTTTATTTTTTTAAAGATTTGTTTATTCATGAGAGACACAGAAAGAGAAGCAGAGACATAGGCAGAGAGAGAGGCAGGGTCCCTGCAGAAGTTCGATGTGGGGCTCAATCTTGGGACTCCGGGATCATGCCCCCAGCTGAAGGCAGATGCTCAATGGCTGAGCCACCCAGGTGACCCTTAAATGTTGTATTTTAGAATGCAATGATTTTTTTTTTTTTACATAAGTCATGTTATGTACAATGCCCATTAAGTGATTCACAGATCGTGAAAATCTGAGAAATCATAATTTTTGTTGTTTTATTTTGCAGTCTTACCCTTTCTCTATATCCATTAATGAGTAAGAGCAGTGTCCTTAATTTAGCTGATAGATTGGCAAATGAAAAGGGACAATATTGCTCTTATTTATATTTTTATGACATTATTAAAAAGTTGAGCTTATTTTTAAAGATTTTTTAAAATAATTTTTTAAATTTTATTTATGATAGTCGCACAGAGAGAGAGAGAGAGAGGCAGAGACACAGGCAGAGGGAGAAGCAGGCTTCATGCACCGGGAGCCTGACGTGGGATTCAATCCCGGGTCTCCAGGATCGCGCCCTGGGCCAAAGGCAGGTGCTAAACCGCTGCGCCACCCAGGGATCCCAAAGTTGAGCTTTTTATGTTCATATAATTTGCCACATGTGAATTAAAAAAAAAAACCCCACAGATCTATTAATTGTAGGTGTTGTTAATTTTCACATCCCATGTATAATATAGTTATGAAAATATGTAAAATATTTAAATTTAAAACATAGGGAGTGGGTTTTCTTTTTATTGTGAAATAACCCACAGAAAAGTGCATAAAGCATATATGATTATTTAACAAGTAATTGTAAAATAAAGACTTGTGTAGGGATACCTGGGTGGCTCAGCAGTTGAGCATCTGCCTTCGGCCCAGGGCGTGATCCTGGAGTCCCAAGATGAAGTCCCACATCAGGCTCCCTGCATGGAGCCTGCTTCTCCCTCTGCCTGTGTCTGTGTCTCCCTCTCTCTCTCTCTCTCTGCCTCTCATGAATAAATAAAAAAAATATTTTTTAAAAAATAGACTTGTAAACAATCAATAGGTTATGAACCAGAACATTGGATTTCATAAGTCCCAATGTACTTATCCTTGATCAGGAATCTCTCTCTCCCTCCATGAATAACCACCATGCTAACTTTTGAGAATCCTTTCCTTTTCTTCACAGTTTTACCATTATGTAAATATTCTTTTTTTCTTTTTTTAAGATTTTATTTATTTATTCATGAGAGACACAGAAAGAGAGGCAGAGACACAGGCAGAGGGAGAAGCAGGCTCCATGCAGGGAGCCTGACGTGGGACTGGATCCTGGGTCTCCAGGATCACACCCTGGGCAGAAGGCAGGCGCTCAACCGCTGAGCCATACAGGCGTCCCTGCTGTTTTTTCCTTAGAGTTCTAGTTTGTTCATTGGCATTACTATATAGAATTCCACTGAATGAACTGTGATGTAAGAAAAAATAAATATTTGGTCTTTGTGCCTGGTTCCTGTCATGCAACTCCTAAAGCCCTTGGAATTTCCAGAGTTTCTTTTGTATGCTAATGAAATTAATAGTGTTTGGGATCCCTAGATAGCAGGATGTAGCTAGTCGCCAGAAAGACTGAGGCATGTTTAGAGAATTGGAACTTTCAGTTTCATCGTCTGACCTCTGGAGATGAGAGAGGAAGTGGAGCTTGAGCTAATGACCACTTCCAGGTTAGTTCCTATATGGGACTGTTGTGGGCAATGTTATTTGAAGGTTCTTATGATTATCTTTCTTTTTAATTTGTAAAAGTTATTTATCTAGGATTTGAGTCCTTTGGTTATGTGTTAAAGATATCTTTCTGTGGCTTGTTTTTATCTTTGGTGTCTTTTGATAAATAAAAGTTCTTGATTATAGTCAAATTTATTTTTCTCTTATGGTTAGTGCTTTCCATCTTGTTTTAGAAATTTTACCCTTTTCTGATTCTGGGTTTTCTTTTTACAGTTAGACATTTGGTTTGCCTTGAGTTGATTTTTGCTTATGGGGAGAAGTAGGAATCCATTTTGTTTTCCCTCCATTTGTTCTAGCTTCATTTATTGAAAAGGCAGTTCTTTCTCTGTGTTCTGATATGCCACTTGTCTTAAATCAGGTGTCTCTGTACGTGTTTCTGTTTTTGACCTCAGCCTGTTACTAGATTTCTCTTCCTGCATAAATATCATATTATCTTAAATAAAATTAGTTTTGTAAGTCTCTATTGGGTAGAGCAAATCTTCCTTTGTTCTTTTTTTTTTTTTTTTTTTTAAGATTTTATTTATTTACTCATGAGAGACAGAGAGGCAGAGGGAGAAGCAGGCTCCATATAAGAAGCCCCATGTGGGACCTGATCCCAGGACCACGGTGTCACGCTCTGAGCTGAAGGCAAATGCTCAACCGCTAAGCCACCCAGACATCCCTACCTTGTTCTTTTTCAAGAGGGTTTAGTTATTTTGGCCCTTTTGGTTACTGAATAAACTTTAGAATCACCTTGTCAATTTCTATTTCAAAAGCCATTGAATTTTGCTTGGGATTTCATTGAGCCTATAGATTTCAGGAGAGGTGACATCTGTATAAAATTAAGTTTTCAAGTTTGTAAACATGGAAAAATATCACTTACATTCAGATACTCCTAGTATTTGTCAGTAAAGTTTTATAATTTCCCCCACAACTTGTTGTTACATGTATTGCTAGTTGGGGGGTTTTATGTGTGTTACTGTAAATACTGTGTTTTTGAACATTGCCTTTTTTTTTTTTTTTTAAATTTATGATAGTCACACACAGAGAGAGAGAGAGAGGCAGAGACACAGGCAGAGGGAGAAGCAGGCTCCATGCACCGGGAGCCCAACGTGGGATTCGATCCCGGGTCTCCAGGATCGCGCCCAGCGCCAAACCGCTGCACCACCCAGGGATCCCCCGAACATTGCCTTTTTTAACCATTTGTTGTAGGTTTATAGAAATACAATTGATTTTTGTATATTGGCATCATTTCCAGTAATTTGCTAAAATCTAGCATTGCTATTATCTATATATTCTTTTGAGTTTTTATCTGCACACAATACTTTATTTCGTCCTATTTAACCCTAAATTTTCTTTTTCTTTTCTGTGCTGTCTAGGAGTCTATAAAAGTGTTGAATAGAAGTGGTGGTGGGCATCCTGGTTTTTGTTCATGGTTAAACAGGGAAGTTTTCAGGATTTTATTATTAGATAAGATTTTTTTGTTGCTACTCATGGTCAAATAAGGAACTTCTGTTCATAATTGGCTAAGCCTATGTATTGAGATCACCATATGCTTTTTCTATTTTAATTCTTTAATTATTTATGTGGTAATTTGCATTTTAAAAAAATATTTTATTCATGAGAGACGCAGAGAGAGGCAGAGACATAGGCAGAGGGAGAAGCAGCCTTTTTTTTTTTTTTTTTTTTTCTGAGAAGCAGCCTTTTAACTAAGGTCTGTCCTAGTATTCTTGGTACATATTTTTAAAGTATGTAATTTCTAATTGTTCTACAATTGGAAAACAATATTTCATAGATAAGTGTGTTTATAATCGGCCAAATAGGATTACAAAATTGCAAAAAGATTAACTATTTAAGTGTAAAAAAAAAATAGAATCATAAAGCCAAAATAACCCATGGAATTTCTAGTTAACCTCAGCATAAAGGCTATGATTCAAAGCCTTGAAAGAATATTTAAATACATATTCATTAAAAAAAAAACCTTTTTGGTAAACAAGCACCACATAATTCCTTCATTTCTTCAATAAATATTTATTATTGGGTGTATACTAGATGCTGAAAAACAAAAATAACCATTAGGGGTGCCTAGTTGGCTAAGTCAGAGGAGCATATATCTCTTGATCTCATGGTCCTGAGCTTGAACAACAGACTGGGTGTAGAGATTACTTAAATAAACAAACTTAAAAAAAAAATTAACCACTAAAAATGCCAGTGGAAGCACAGTTGGGTTAAGGATATGCCTTCAGCTCAGGTCAGGACTCCCAGGATTGAGTCCACCATCGGGCTCCCCACTCAGTGAAGAGTCAGCTTCTCCCTCTGACCTTCCCCCTCTTGTGCATTCTCTCTAATAAATAAATAAATAAAATCGTTTAAAAAAAATGAATGAAAAAACAGTAAACCTACAGGCACATGGGTGGCTCAGTTAAGTGTCTAGCTCTTGATCTCAGCTTAGGTCTTGACCTCAGGGTTGTGAGTTTAAGCCCTGAGTTGAGCTCCATGCTGAGAATGGAGCCTATTAAAGGAAAACAATAAATCTAGAAAAAAATGTTTGCTGTGCATTTAACAGATAATTTTACTAATACATAATGATTCATAAAGAAAAATCCTATGAGAAAATGGACAGAGCCCCAGTAGCTCAGTGGTTTAGCGCCACCTTTAGCCCGGGGCCTGATCCTGGGGACCCGGGATCCAGTCCCGCATCAGGCTCCCCGCATCAGGCTCCCTGCATGGAGCCTGCTTCTCCCTCTGCCTGTGTCTCTGCCTCTCTCTGTGTGTGTCTCTCATGAATAAATAAATAAAATCTTAAAAAAAAAAGAAAGCTGTATGTTACCTATGGGACTTAAATTTTTTCTTCCCCATGAGACTCCTGGGTGGCTCAGTGGTTGAGCGGCTGCCTTTGGCATCGGGTGTGATCCTCGGGTCTGGCATCAAATCCCACTTTGGGCTCCCTCCAAGCCAGCTTTTCCCTCTACCTATGTCTCTGCCTCTCTTCTCTGTATGTCTCTTACGAATAAATAAAATCTTAAAGAATTCTTTTTCTTCCCCTACAAATTAACTAATAGACATTGGAAATGTTTTATTTTATTGACTTGAGGGAAAGGATGATTTTCTGGAAGATACATTTTTCTTTATCATCCAGAAATTAATGCTTGTTCACCATGCTTTTTGTTCCTTTCCTTATTAATTCTAGCTGTAAGTTGTCCAATAGCCACCATTGGCTTTTGAACACTTGAAATATGGCTACTCTAAGTTGAAATGTTTAAGTGTGAAATATATACCATGTTTTGAAGACTTAATATAAAAAAAAGAAGGTAAAGTGTCCCATTCATATATTTATATTGGTTACCTAGGCAGCCCGGGTGGCTCAGCGGTTTAGCGCCACCTTCGGCCCAGGGTGTGATCCTGGAGACCCAGGATCAAGTCCTACGTTGGTCTCTCTGCATGGAGCCTGCTTCTCCCTCTGCCTGTGTCTCTGCCTCTCTCTCTCTCTCTCTCTCTCACTCTGTGTGTGTGTGTGTCATGAATAAGTAAATAAAATCTTTAAAATATATGTGTATATATACATATATATAAATATATATATAGGTTACCTATTGAAGCAACAGTCTTTTGAATATATTGGATTAAAGTATATTGAAGTACATCATTAATGATTTCATCTGTTTCTTTTAATGTAGTTGCAAAAGATTTTAAATTTGGTATGTGACTTACATTCCGTTCCTATTGAATAGTGTTACTTTAACCTATCGTCACTCAACAAACACCTGAACATTCTTTAATTTTTTTCTTTTTGACACAGTTATATAGTGCTTAATATCAAAGTACTTGGTTACTTTTGGCAGATGAATTCTTTCGTTCCATGAATCAGAGATAGGAGAATGTTGTCTACTGGAGTTTTTCCTTTTAGAACAGATGAAGCTACTCTCTCCTATTTTTATTTAAGATTTTTACTTTTTATTTATTTATTTTTTAATCCTTTTTTTTTTAAGTTTTTATTTATTTATTCATGAGAGACTCAGAGAGACACAGGCAGAGGGAGAAGCAGGCTCCATGCAGGGAGTCCCACGTGGGACTTGATCCCAGGACTCCAGGATCACACCCTGGGCCAAAGGCAGGTGCCAAACCACTGAGCCACCCAGGCGTCCCAGATTTTTACTTTTTAAAGTACTCTATACACCCAGTGTGAGGCTCAAACTCACAATCCTGAGATAAAGAGTTGCAAGCTCCACTGGTTGAGCCAGCCAGGCATCCCACCTCTCCTGTTTTTAGTTTTATTTTGCCATCTCCCTCCTAGTTTCCAAGATAATTTTTTCTGCTGCCACTTGTTTATTCTAAACGCAACCACACTGACACCTGGCTGGCTCAGTGGTTGAGCATCTGCCTTCGGCTCAGGGTGTGATCCCAGGGTCCTTGGATCGAGTCCCACATTGGGGTCGCTGTGAGGAGCCTGCTTCTCCCTCTGCCTATGTCTCTGCCACTCTTTCTGTGTCTCTCATTAATAAATAAATAAAATCTTTTAAAACATAAACTCAAACGTGATTTTTCTGTTTTAGTTGACTTATTAATAAATAAGCTCCTTTTTTTTTTTTTAAGATTTTATTAATGTATTCCTGAGAGACACAGAGAGAGGCAGGGACAGGCAGAGGGAGAAGCAGGCTTCATGCAGGGAGCCCAATGTGGGACTCGATCCCGGGACAACAGGATCACACCCTGGGCCGAAGGCAGGGGACAAACCATTGAGCCACCCAGGAATCCCCTAAATAAGCTCTCTTAGTGTGTTTTTTTGTGTTGCAGAATTTGAACTTCTCTTTGGTTTAAAAAAAAAAAATGTTTTAGGTTCCCTAATTGTTGAGGTATTCAACAACTATAGTAGAAGTTTGAGAGTAGAAGATAAATAAGAATTCATGCCCTTGGGCAGCCCCTGTCGCTCAGCGGTTTAGTGCCGCCTTCAGTCCAGGGTGTAATCTTGGAGACTCTGGGATCGAGTCCCACATTGAGCTCCCTGCGTGGAGCCTGCTTCTCCCTCTGCCTGTGTCTCTGACTCTCTCTCTCTGTATCTCTCATGAATAAATAAATAAAATCTTAAAAAAAAAAAAAAAAGAATTCATGCCCTTGATGAAACAAATTTGCTAGTCATGTGGTGATAATAAATCAATAAGTTGGCACATGTTATAACCAAATAGCATTAATTGCTTGGATTTAAGTTCTGATCTTGCCACTTGCTAGCTACTGTGAACTTGGGCAGATTATATAATTGTATGAAGTCTTTTTATTTGTATACTAGAGATAATAGTAGCTACTTCATATAAGTTATAAGGATTAAATTAATACATTGCTTTAAGTTGTGTTTGGCATTTAGTGTCTATATATCTCTACATAAAGTTTATATAGGTGAATGCCTATACGTGTATGTACAAATAAAGATATATAGGTTCTTGCCATAGTTTTACGAGTATTTTCTATGGTTACTACATTGTTAATTTTTTTCTTTTTTAAAAATTTTATTTATTTATTCATGAGAAACAGAGAAAGAGAGGTAGAGACACAGGCAGAGGGAGAAGCAGGCTCCATGCAGGGAGCCCAGCGTGAGACTTGATCCTGGGTCTCCAAGATCATGCCCTGGGCCGAAGGCGGCACTAAACTGCTGAGCCACCCCGGCTCCCCCTGTTTTTTTTTTTTTTTTTCCGGCTCCCCCTGTTAATTTATTTTTAATGGTGGCATAGTATTCAGTTCCATGGGGTGCCATTATTTATTTTCTGAGTTTCATTTTCATTTTAGAGGAGAAATATTTGCATTGTGGAACTCAAGTCATTATTTCTCTATTTTCTTATTTTTAATTTTAATATCTGAAAGTATTTAGGTGGGTGGCAGGACTGGCTTGGTTTTTTTCTTTTTTCCGTGAGATTTAAATTTATATTATAAATGAATGTCTACCACAGAAGGAGCCAAGAGCTTTTAAATTAATTCTTTTGGGTCTGCAAATGGTATCCCAAAGTTTAACTGAATAGTTTAATTGCCCTCTTTTGAAGAATTTAAAGTAGCTACAGCCTTGTGATCATCACTGGGTAGCTCTATGTTGGGAAATTTTGGCAGATGGTATACAGTCATCATTCAAAAACTAGTTATATTGTCTTTTCCAGCTGAATTAGGAGAACATTAGCACTGAAGTTTTGCATTTTGAATGAGCATGTGTGAAATTGTTTCCTGCTAAATGTTTGTCATCAAATGATGTTTTATTTTAAAAAATTAATGGAGCATGTCAGTCAGTGTAGCAGTCTCAGAAAAATAGTTTAAGCACTGGGTTACTTTTGGACAGTCTTTTAAGTCCTTTATTACCATTTGAGTATGCATAATACACTTTTTGGAAAGCTAAAATATGGTAATTCAACTGTTAACCAAGAGCTCACTTTTTACTATATAGAGTTGAATTTTCTTTAGCATATACTGCTTTGGGTTGCTACTAGGGATAGAGCAAACAAACGAATTGATGATGTGAAAAAATGCCACATTCACTGTTAAAATATTTTTCAAACTATTTTATACCTTTGTCAGTGAATAAGAGATAACATTAATTTGAAATATTTGGCGGGGCACCTGGGTGACTCAGTTGGGTCAGCATCTGCCTTTGGTTTGGGTCATGATGCGAATCCCCAGCATCAGGCTTCTTGCTCAGTGAGGAGTCTACCTCTCCCTTTGACCCTCGCTCCTCATGCTCTTTCTCATTCTCTTTCTCTCTCAAATAAATAAATAAAATCTTTTTTTTTTTTTAATTCGGAATGTGTTCTCTATTGAATAAACTATCTCAAACTCACTTAAAAAAATCCAGACTTGCCTCTTTTTTTTTTTTTTTTAAGATATTTATTTATTCATGAGAGGCAGAGAGAGAGAGAGAGAATCACAGGCAGAAGGAGAAGCAGGCTCCACGTAGGGAGCCCGACATGGGATTCAATCCCGGGTCTCCAGGATCACTCCCTGGGCTGAAGGCAGGCACTAAACCGCTGAGCAACCCAGGCATCCCCAGATTCCCCTCTTTAAAAACAATGTCGTATCATTACCAAATATGGTAGCCAGGAAAATAAATAAATTGGCATTATGATTACGGGAAGATGAATTGCAGTTCAGTATCTTCTCTTTGCAAAATGTTTTGTTCTAATCCTTCTGATTTTCTGAAAAATAGACTGTGTTGTGGTGTTCATTAACAGGCAGTTAAACTTAATTTCTCCCATCATATATTCCAGTCATGTGCCATGTGAAATCTCTTCTTCAGAACTGTCCAGTAGCTCTTATTCCCTTTTTGAAAACACATGTTCATTAAATTAAGCTCCATATATATTAAGCAGAGTGCTTTTAAATGTTGTAGGGAAGAAAGAAAGTAGGTGTCTGTACCTAAGAAGTTTATTCTAGTCTGTTGGGTAGACATACAGGTTACAGATTTTGTGTTCAGAGGTTTTTAGTTATTATAGGAGAAAGTAACTTTAAACCAGCTTAAGCAAAGAGAGGAGTTTTTTGGCTTACATAAATGACAAGACTGTCCTTGGACATGGGTTGGATCCAGACACTTAATGTAATACCCAGAATTGATTTCATTTTATCATAGCTATGCTCTCTTCTGGCTTGGATCCATTCTCAGCATTTCCTTCAGTGGTGGCAAATCGGCCACAGCAATGCCAGGCTTATATCCCGTCAGTTTTATCACCTTAAGTGATAGGCTTCCTTTCCAAATCGTTTCAGAAGTCTTGGGATTAACTTTTAATTGGCCAGACTTGGATCCTTTGGTGTGGTTGAGGGTGGGAGGATAGAGAGTAAGGATGTTCCAGCCCTATTTGAACTAGATGGAACAAAAGGGAGATGACAGGGATCCAAAAAGGAAGTTACAGATTCTACTACCAGAAAAAAGGATATTGATGAGGCAAAAACAGCATAGTCTATGAAAGTTAAAAGTTTTATTTGAGCTAAAAAGGTAGTTTCTAATAGGAGTTGTTTAAGAAAAGCTTCAGACAGGTGGCTATTTTTGAATTGGGCCCTGAAGGACAATTATAATTTTTCCAAGGCGGAGTGAGTAAAGAAAGGACTTTCTAGGTCACTCATTTGAGAAGTTTGGCAGTGAACGGAGAATATTAAAATGGAAGCTACTGGAGTCTGAAGAGGAATGCTACGATTTTTTTTTTCCACCTCAGTATGGAGAAAATTTGAGCATTTTTATGATAGAGGAGCAGAAGCAAGTTAAGAGAAAATAATGCAGAGGAGGCAGTCACTAAGAAAGAAGTAAGGGAATTCAGTGGGATTAAGGATGTAAGTGGAAGGGGGCAGAATAAGGAAGGAAAAGGGAACTGTTTATTCTCTGAGGACACTTGAAGGAACGTGGTAGTGGTGGCTGTGGAAGTTAAAACAGAAATTTGCTGTTAAATTGGTAAGAGGCTTCAGTTTTGCTTTCTAAAAGTAAGAAGAAAAGATTGATCAGTTATCTACTACTGTGTAACTATTCCTAAATGATTTTGTTGGTTAGCAATTTGGTTTGAACTCAGGCTAAGTGGTTTCTTCTGCTGGTCTTTCTTTGGGTCACTAATGTAGGTGTGGTCATTTGGACTATGGATGAATGAATGGTCTAAGGTGGTGACTTTGCTTGTATTTGGTGGTTGGTGATGACTCTTGGCTGGGCCTTTTTCTTCTTGTGTTCTTTCTTCTTCTATGAGAATTCACATGGCAGTGGCTCTACTCAAAAGAGGAAAAGCTAAAGCAGTCAGGCTCTTAAGAACTTAGAACTCCCCACAGTGTCACTTCTTCCATATTGTATTGGTCAGTGCAAGTCACAAAGCCAGCTCAGATCAAGTGGAGAAATAGACCCCACCTCTTTATGGGAGAAGAAATAAAGTAACTATAAAGAGGAAGTGTGTACTGGAATAGGAGGAATTTGTACCTCTTCTTCCTCATTCAACATTTTGTGAAAATATTCAGTCATGCAGCCAAATTGAAAGGATTTCTTTCTTTCTTTCTTTCTTTCTTTCTTTCTTTCTTTCTTTCTTTCTTTCTTTCTTTCTTCTAAAGATTTATTTATTCATAATGGATATATATATATATATATATATATAGAGAGAGAGAGAGAGAGAGAGAGAGAGAGGCAGAGACATAGGAGGAGGGAGAAGCAGGCTCCATGCCGGGAGCCTGATGCAGGACTCGATCCCGGGACTCCAGGATCACGCCCTGGGCCAAAGGCGGGCGCCAAACCGCTGAGCTACCCAGGGATCCCCTGAAAGGATTTATTTCAAAGTGAAAACCACATACCTACCAATTAGATTAGATTGTTTTATTAATATTTTCTTGTACTTTATCATGTTTTATCCATCTATCCCTCTATCAAATAATCAACTTATATTTTTTTTATGCATTTCAGAGTAAATTGTAGACATCAGTACTTTCCTCTAGGTACTTTGTATATATTTAGTAATAGTCAATATTTGCTTATAGTTTTTTTCTTGAGATGAAATGTTTACATACAATGAAGTATACATATTTTAAGTGTACATTGTGTCTGGTTTTGCAGTCTAGCACAGAAAGGAAAAATTTGGAAAAGCTTTTCATTGAAATGCCTCAGGAGTTCAGCTGTAGTTGTATAAAAGATTTGCAAAGGATGTCTTCCTTGAATATCTCTTCATGTCCTCATCACTAATAATTTTTTTCATTTAGTATTACCTCAACACTTAGGATTTTCATTTGTATTACATTAATTTGAATTCACGTTGGGGTTTCCCTACCTCCTGTCATTAAATTTTTTATTTCACATATACTATAGAAGCTCTCTTGATTTCTAGGTGTTCAAAATAGGTGAATCTCAAATCAGTTTAGGTTAATAATAGATGTCATTTATTTAATGCTTATGCTCAAGGCCAATGTAAGCACTTTTTAGTTGCATTGTTCCACCTAATCCTTGTAATTTAGGAGATAGAGACTTTTTCATTTTAAAAGTTAGGAAACTAAGGCACGTGGAAAAGTTTTCACTTCCAAGCTCTTACAGCTTCATAAATCAAGCTGATGTGACTCCAGAACCCAAAATTAATCCCTGTGTCCTATTGATTAGAAGCAAGAAATGTGCCTTGTTACACAGTAGCTAACTAGTCCTTTAATTGGTCATCTCGCTTCATAGGGTAATTTTGATCTGAATTGTGTTTATCTTAAATAAGATTATAAATTTTTATCAACTGATCAATGAGAAAGTTTAATAAACTATTTCTTCTAGTTTACAAATATTTTAGCAATTTAAAAAGGAGAAATTTTAGTATTAGTTCTATTTTCTTAAACTCTGTGCCTAATATGAGCTTCGAACTCATAACCCCAAGATCAAGAGTCAGCTCCACCAACTGAGCCAGTCAGGTACCCCTGACTGGGGGTAGTTAACTAATGATTTAAGTACAAATAATCCAATAGAAGCATGATCAAAACTATATGACAAATTAAGCTGTAGTTTAACTTTTAAGTGGAGTATTGCAGCTTCTTATAGCTTTAACATTCTTATTATTCTAATCTGTTACATTGTACATAAATAGTTGTAGACTATAATAAACCCTTAATCAGTTTTTCATACGATGTTTTGTTAATAGTTTCTTGGTTTTATTAATTAGATATTGAATGCTTTTGTTTTTTTTTTTTTTTTTAATTTTTATTTATTTATGATAGTCACAGAGAGAGAGAGAGAGGCAGAGACACAGGCAGAGGGAGAAGCAGGCTCCATGCACCGGGAGCCTGACGTGGGATTCGATCCCGGGTCTCCAGGATCGCGCCCTGGGCCAAAGGCAGGCGCCAAACCGCTGCGCCACCCAGGGATCCCGATATTGAATGCTTTTATTGCTAAATTGGCTTAGGAGTAATTTAACAAATAGCAAAACACTGAAACCATTTTGACTTGCATTTACATAATGGTAAACCCTGTTCAAACTTTTGAAAATATGTGACTAGCCCTTAAGTTGTTCTGTGCCAGGAATCCTGCCAAAAGTGCCATTGGTTAACAGCAGTCATTGTTATATCTACGATGAAAGGTTCTTGAGTTCATTTACAGTGCTAGCTTTCCTCTTAGGGAGTGAAGTAAAGTCATGTATGTCTAAACATATCTCTTAACCCAGCAGTGTGTAAGATTTTTAAAAATAAGCTTCACCCAGATTTCCCCCAACTGTTTATTTGGTTGTTTATTTGTAAGTGGCTTTAAATCCTAAATCATATTAGGTGTGTTACAAACAAAATAAATGTATTTGAGTTTTAAAAATCTAATTGAGTGTTATGTTTATTTTTATGTGTAGGTCTTGCTATTTTGGAAGCTACAAGATTAGGGAAGGTTTGGTCTTGTAAGTGGACATGGCTCAGATATCCAGCAATAATGGATTTAAGCAATGTTCATCACATCTGGAACCAACAAGAACAAAAGAAGTAGACAAAGAAGAAGCATTACAGATGGAAGCAGAGGCTTTAGCAAAACTACAAAAGGATAGACGAGTGACTGATAATCAGAGAGGCTTTGAGTTGTCAAGCAACACCAGACAAAAAGCACAGGTTTATAACAAACAGGATTATGATCTCATGGTGTTTCCTGAATCTGATACCCAAAAAAGAACAGTAGATATTGATGTAGAAAAGCTCACCCAAGCTGAACTTGAGAAACTATTGCTGGATGACAGTTTCGAGACTAAGAAAACACCTGTCTTGCCAGTTACTCCTGTTCTGAGCCCTTCATTTTCAGCACAGGTCTATCTTAGACCTACTATTCAGAGAGGACAGTGGCCACCTGGATTACCTGGGCCTTCCACTTATACTTTACCTTCTATTTATCAGTCAACTTACAGCAGTAAACAGACTGCATTCCAAAATGGCTTCAATCCAAGAATGCCTGCTTTTCCATCCACAGAACCTATATATTTAAGTTTTCCAGGACAGTCTCCATATTTTTCATATCCTTTGACACCTGCCACACCCTTTCTTCCACAAGGAAGCTTACCTATCTATCGTCCGGTAGTCAGTCCTGACATGGCAAAGCTGTTTGACAAAATAGCTAGTACATCAGAATTTTTAAAAAATGGAAAAGCGAGGACTGATTTGGAGATCACAAATTCAAAAGCAACAGTCAGCAATGTACAGGTATCTCCAAAGTCTGAAGATATAAGTAAATTTGACTGGTTAGACTTGGATCCCCTAAGTAAACCTAAAGTGGACAATGTGGAGGTATTAAACCACGAAGAAGAGAAAAATATTCCAGGTTTACTAGCAGAAGATCCTTGGGATGCCGTTCTTCTTGAAGAACGATCACCAGCAAGTTGTCATCTTGAAAGAAAGGTGAATGGAAAATCTCCTTCTGGGGCAACGGTAACAAGAAGCCAGTCTTTAAATATTCGAACAACGCAGTTTACAAAAGCCCAGGGCCAAATATCTCAGGTATAGTCTTTTCTTACCAACTTCTTAATCCTATAATGAAGAATATATGTTTGAATACATAATTTATTAGGTAAAACAACTAGTTTTCATTTTGAATCTTGTTTTCTTTATTCTTAAATGTGCTGTGAATCTTAGATTGTGTGGTAGGGCATTAAATGTTTAGGTTAAATGAACAATTAGCTGCTGTTAATATTTTTTTTCTAGGATTATAAATTTGAAAAACTTCTAAGCAAGGATATGCCTGGAGCTGATAGGCATTTAAATAATTTTTTTAAGATAATTTTTATGTGTTTCTCCATGTCTTCTTATTGTATATGGTCCTACTTTCTCTTCATTAGCTCTTTAATTTTTCAGAGTAAACAAGGAATTTTATTTTTTAATTAACCCCATTATGGAAATTTTCCCATATACTGTTTTCTTGTTTTTAACCATGAATGAATGGAAGAAAGGGAAACCCCATAAAAAGCCATTAAAGGACACTCTTTTTAAGACTGGCTGGGAGAGGATGTCTTTCCTTAGAAGAGAGGCAATAGGATTTAGACTTTTCCTTTCCAACTACAGTATATCAATGCAGATTTCCATTTTGCTCTTGTAATAACTGGATCTTGGAAATGTTTAAGCCTCATTCTCCCCTAAATGTGAATTATAGCATTCAGCACTTAGCCACTCTTTAGGCACTGGGAATCAACTAGCCTTTAGGGAATAGAAGCGAATTTTGCCTGATTTTGGATGGGTGTGTCTTGAATTGTGACTTTGAAAAGCCATTTTGGAGAAGAAAGCTGGTAGTAAGAAGGTTTAGAAAAAAAGATGAGGCTTTTTTTGCATGACATCAGAAAAGTGGAAAATCTTAATAGTGTCTTATGTGCATTTTGACTATAGCTTACACTAAGAATGTGTTATTTTAAACTTTTCAATATTTAAAAATTTAGTCACATAATCTCTTAATACTTTCAATTTAAAAGTCACAAGTTAAGTATACATTTTAAATTGGAATCCTAGGGATCCCTGGGTGGCGCAGTGGTTTAGCGCCTGCCTTTGGCCCAGGGCGCGATCCTGGAGACCCGGGATCGAATCCCACGTCAGGCTCCCGGTGCATGGAGCCTGCTTCTCCCTCTGCCTGTGTCTCTGCCTTTCTCTCTCTCTCTCTGTGACTATCATAAATAAATAAAAATTAAAAAAAAAAAAAATTGGAATCCTAAATGTCAAATTATTTTCTCTTAATATCTCTGTCAAAAAAAAAAATCTGTCATCTTGTTGTGGTTTTTGTTTTTTTATTATTTTTTCTTTTTATTTTTTGTTTTTTGTTTTTTGGTTTTTTTTTGTTTTTTTACAAAATAACAATCATTTCCTAAAGTATTTAAAAGGAGAAGGGGAAACTTTAAGCCATGAGTCCTCAAAATACCCCCAAAAAACAAAAAATAAAACCAGGGGTGAGGGAATATACCTAGAAGAGGAATTGCTGGTAATTCTATGGTTAGCTTTTTGAGGCACTACCAAACTGCTTTCCATAGTGGTTGCACCATTTTACATCCCACCAGCAATGTATAAGAGTCCCAGCTTTTCTACATCCTTGCCAGCACTTGTTACTTACTTTCCATTTTTTATAGCCATCCTGATGGGTATGAAGCAGTATTATTGTGGTTTTGATTTACATTTCCTGATGACTAATGATGTTGAGTATCTTTTCATGTGCTTAATTGGCCATTTGTGTGTCTTTTTTGGAGAAATGTCTATTTAAGTCATTTGCTCGTTCTAAAAATTGGATTGTACATAGCAGTTTTTTTCATAATAGACCCAAAGTATAGTGGAATATTACCTACAAAAAACAGTGAAGTCCTGATATATGTTATAACATGGATAAACCTTAAAAACATAAATGAAAGAAGCCAGATACAAAAGACCATGTGTTGTATGAGTCATTTTATCTCATATGTCCAGAAAAGGCAAATCCATAGACAAAGAAAGCAGATCAGTATTTTCCAAGGGTGGGAGAAGGTAGGAATAGGGATGATTGCTTAACGGGTACAGGTTTTTTTGGGGGGGCGGGTGTAATGAAAATGTTCTAGAATTAGACCATTTCAGTGTTCTTACCATAGTGGTGATGACCACACAACATTGTGAATATACTGAAATCCAGTGAATTATAAAATTTTTAAATGGTTAAAACAGGGATGCCTGGGCGGCTCAGCGGTTGAGCACCTGTTCTGCCCAGGGTGTGATCCTGGAGTCCCCAGATCCACTCCCACATTGGGCTCCCCACAGGGAGCCTGCTTCTCCCTCTGTCTCTGCCTCTCACTCTCTGTCGCTCATGAATAAATAAAATCTTAAAAAAAAAAAAAACAGCAAGTTTTATGTTCTGTGAATTGTACCTCAATTTAAAAAAAATTAAAGGTGGGAACCCTGGGTGGCGCAGCGGTTTAGCGCCTGCCTTTGGCCTGGGGCGTGATCCTGGAGACCCGGGATCGAATCCCATGTCGGGCTCCCAGTGCATGGAGCCTGCTTCTCCCTCTGCCTGTGTCTCTGCCTCTCTCTCTCTCTCTCTGTGTGACTATCATAAATAAATAAAAATAAAAATTAAAAAAAATAAAAATAAAAAAAATTAAAGGCACTAGTCCGCCTAACCCTCCTATCCAGTGCAGGTCAGGTCACTGCTGGATTCCTATTTGGGTCAGTGTTCCAGTGGAGCAATCCGTCCCCAACTGTGGGTCTCCTCTTTATGGGTGAAGCGTGACAGCATAAAGCCATGGTGCCTGACACCATGTAGTCTGGTTTAGGAATATCAGCTATTTTCAGGAGTTGTTTGGGAAGAGTAGCTGCCTGAAATTTGGAGATTTCAATAATTTTGGAAAGTTGCAGTCTCTGCAATCAGAGAAAAGGAAGTCCTGGTCCTTTAGGGAGCTAAGTGTAGGCTCAGTCCTCCCATTGCCCTGGTTGTTCATGCAACTCAGAGTGAGCATCCGGGTCACTTTCAAATAATCCTGTTCCTTGCATCACCTCTTTGTATGTATGTATTCACATCTCTACAATATATGCATTGTGACTACAATACATAGATTATCTTGAATTTAATAAAATATTTATAAATGGTTATTTCATTATCTGTGTCTCAAATTCTAACTTTCTCAGGATTGGAAAGTCATTTATCTATTCAGGGAGACATTCCAGGTAAGCTGAGTTTACCATTCTAGGTGAATTGTGGTTATCATCTTAAATTAAGGTTTCTGGGTCACAGGAATTCTTTACTGTCCAGTGATCCAAGATCAGAACTTAGAATCCAAGAGCTACATTCTTTATGTGTAGATGTTCACGCTACACTTTTTAAATTTTTATTTATTATTTATAATATAAGGATTTTATTTTTTTTAAAGATTTATTTATTTATTTATTCATGAGAGATACACAGAGAGATAGAGAGAGAGAGAGAGGGAGAGAGAATGAGGCAGAGACCTAGGCAGAGGGAGAAGCACGCTCTACACAGGGAGACTAGCCTGATGGTAGGACTTGATCCTGGGACTCCGGGATCACGCTCTGAGCCAAAGGCAGACACTAAACCACTGAGCCACCCAGGTGTCCCTACACTTTTTTTTGCTTCTTTGTTAATAGCTGCAGAGACAGTAGAGAGTTCCTAAGAATCCAATGGGGACAGAGAGCAATTTTAAAAAACCTGTTTTACAATTGAAGAAATGTAAAGACATTGAGGAATTACTAATTTTTTCATGAAATAATGGTATTGTAGTCAAATGAGCTCTTATATTTTAGAGCTGTATATTGAATAATTTGCAAATGAAATGTAATAAATTCCTTTATAGTTTTAATAGAATAAGAAATTAGGAATAGGGTGCTTATAGATGCAACGGGATTGGCTATATGTAGATAATTATTGAAGCTGGTGATGGATATGTGAGTGTTTATTCTCTCTTTTGTATGTCTGAAAATTTCCATAATACATTAGAGATTAAGAAGAAGGCCATAGAACTATTTGTAAGAAGAAAGAAAAGCTGCTTTTCTGACCCATGTAACTCTAAAATCACATCCCCACCCTTTATTGATAGAACATGCTATTTTGGAAGTAATAAGTTCCCTGTTACAGGAGATAGTCAAACATGAGTCAGTTAGCTTCCTAAATTTGTATGTCACAATGCCTTCCAGAGGGGTTTAGGCTTACTTATTCCTGATTTTGTGTTAGTGGGTGAGAGGAGGAGGTGAGATTTTGGAATTTGAGGGGGAAGATCATGATTTTTTCAAAAAGTTCCTTCCCTAAGTGATTCTGTTGCAGCTAACCTATTCCTTTGGACTGGCATTTGGAGCCTGTTGATTAGGTAACTTTAGTTTCTTCATGCCTCAGGAGCCTATGAAATTGGGAAGATGACAAATAGCAAAACATAAAAAACAAAGTACCCTGGAAATGGTTTCTTTGCAACTTAAATTGTTAATGCTTTTGCTACAAAATCTTGCTTCCTTTCCCTTTTTCCCTCTTCAGTCTAGACTGTTCTCTTATAATTCAACTCCTGTTTTCTTTACCCTTTCCTTTGGTGGGGACAAGGCTATGATACCCATGTACCTTTCATTGTCTCCCTGGATACATCTTTTCCTCCTTATTTTTAATATTTGTCATAGTACCATCTTGATATTTTCCACATTTGGGGTGCTTTCAGAAAATATCTTGCAGGAATAATGAGGATAGGTAGTTTCCTAAAGATAGAAGTTTTCCTCGTAAGATCTGGGAAATCTGATCACATGCAAGTTGCAGTGAAGTGCTAGTTGCTCAGACTCTAGGAATTGACTAGGCTTCTAGGCATCAGTTTTAGATGTTAGATTTTGCTTTTTAAGTATGGCGGGGGTGGGGGCACCTGGGCGGCTCAGTCAGTTGAGCTTCTTACCCTTGATCTAAGCTTAGGTCTTGATCTCAGGGCTGTTTGAGTTTGAGCCCTGCATTGAGTTCCATACTGGGTTTGGAGCTAAAAGAAAAAGGGGCAGCCCGGGTAGCTCAGCAATTTAGCGCCACCTTCAGCCCAGGGCGTGATCCTGGAGACCTGGGATTGAGTCCCACGTCAGGCTCCCTGCATGGAGCCTGCTTCTCCCTCTGCCTGTGTCTCTGCCTCTCTCTCTCTCTCTCTCTCTCTCTCTGTCTCTCATGAATAAATAAATAAAATCTTAAAAAAAAAAAGTTTAAGTATGGGGGGGACAAGGATTAAAGAGTAAGCAAATTGTTTATGAGAAACATGAGTATGCAAAGCTAGGTAAGCAAGAATAACATGACTGGGTCAGCTGATTGGACAGATTGGAGCTTGATTACATCAACAGCTGTACTAAATGGCACAATTTCTGAATTTAGGTGGCTTAGGCTACCTGCCCAGTCTTAAAAGAGTCCAACTGCAGCCTGGCTGAGGAATGCAGTGGTTAATCATTCCATTATACTCTGCTCTATTAAAATCCCATCTAATAATTTTGTCTGAGCACCACATTCTTTTTTAAAGGTTTTATTTATTCTTTTGAGGCAGAGATACAGAGAGAGCGAGCCCGGGAACATGAGCAGGGGGAGAGGCAGAGGGATAGGGAGAAGCAGACTCTTCGCTGAGCTGGGAGCGAACATGGGGGCTCGATCCCAGGACCCAGAGATCATGACCTTAGCTGAGGGCAGACACTTAACTATCTGAGCCACCCAGGTGCGTCTGAGCACCACATTCTAAGAGGGGTCACTGGCAAACTAGTGTGTGTCTTGATGAGATGACTACATAGTTTTCAGGATCTAGAAGCTATGTCATTTAAGAAACTGTTGAAAAGATTAGAAATGTTTTGCCTGAAGAGAATTTTTTTTTAAGAGACTATTATTGGAAATAAGTCCCTCCCTGGATCTGAGTTTCTTTATGAAACAAAGATGGTTATGTTGTGGGATCATTGAGTTTAACAGTCAAGAAAGAATTCCTGATGTTTTACAGTGCAACTTTAATTTATTAACTTTATTTAATTAGCACGGGGACAGGACCCACAGGCAAAAAGAGCTTAACTTCTTGTTAATGAAACTGCTGGTTATATGCTTAATGTTCAAGGGGGAGGAGATGTGCAGGGGTATTAGATCATGAATGCCTTTAAATTTCTCATAAAACTACTTTGCAAGATTTCTCTGGTGCTTATCATTCAGTTTGATATTAATTATAGGTGAGATTTATAGGCAGTCATGAGACTTTTAAGAATGTAGCAATTAGCACATATTTGATCCTTATTGAATTTATGCAGACTCCTAGCCTTCTGGGCTAAAGGTGAACATTTTTTGCTTTTATTCATCGTCATTTTCTCTTTACCAATTTTTGGTCTTTAAATCTTCAAGATTGTTGAAGGGCAAAGGGCATATCTTCTGTAACTTCTTCACACTGACAGGGGGCATAGAGATATCCTTACCTGTGGACTGAAACTGGTAACTATGTGTTGGTACAAGTAACTGTTATGGAAGGCCATTGCTGAACATTGAGGTGAATTTGTTTCCAGTAGTAAGGACCATCTGTCTACTTGGTGAAGGAGTCAGGAACTGCTTGTGTGTGTCTTGAAGATAGGAGAGAACAAAGGAAGAGACAACACATTAGGATTATTAGAATAAAAATAAGAGCAATGAGAAGACCCTTTAGGGACACCTGGGTGGCTCAATTGGTTAAGTGTCTGACTCTTGATTTCGGCTCAGGTCATGTTTTTGGGGGTCCTGAGAGCGAACTCCACATTGAACTCTGCAATCAACACAGAGACTACTTGTCCCTCACCCTCCTACCTGCTCTCACTCTCTCTCAAATAAGGAAAATCTTAAAAAAAAAAAAAAAAAAAAAAAAGGAGACGATGACACTTTAGCACAGACCACAGTCCACCTCCTGACCAGGAATGTAACCAATCATTAAGTGAAGTATAGAGTCTTTAAGAGCACAATTTGATTATTCATATCAGTAAGTAATCCTGTTATATTTTTGTTATGATTTGGGGTGTAGACACAGCATTTTGCCTTAACAATGGTACATGTTCCTTCTTGTGCTGCTAAGACAACTGAAGCTGTTCTGTTTTGTAGGGCTGCTTTAACATTCATGTCATTTCAGTGTTTAATGATGTAATATTTTGAGAGTCACTTAAGGCGTTAATTGTGTATTTATCAAGGGCCTCCATGTGCCATATAACATTTTTTGCCCTACTGATGGAAGAAAAATCAAGTCAGATGGTAATATCCATGGAACATGGATCTTGTCCATGGTTGTTTTAAATATGGAAGACTAGCTGGACTTGTGATAGTCTTAGCGCTACAGCTGTGCATCTAGGCATAATCTATAGTACATCTTTCTCTCCAGCCTGGTGGAAGCCATGACCATAAATTGGGCCCACCTAACCATTGTGTTCCATTAGGTGCTAGCCATCTGATATCAGGTCACCTTGTCTAGTCAAAAACAAACCAATTGATTGCCTATAACATAATGGTATGGTCACAGGCTTCTAGGAGGAACCATTCTTTAAAGTTTTATTTATTTAAGTAATCTCTACACTCAGTGTGGGGCTTGAATTCAGAACTCTGAGATCAAGAGTTGCATGCTCTTCCAACTGAGCCAGCCAGGTGCCCTGAAACATTCTTTTTAGTAACAGAAATATCCCTATATGTGCTGGTATTGGGGTGATGTTATCATATCAGCTATGTATTGATGTAAATAATGCCAGTCTGTACCTTGTAATGGAGAAAACCAGCAAGGGAGGCCTTGTGTGCTTGATGTGGGTAGTAAGCCACAAAGCCAACAGAAAGATTGGTTTTGTAGCTCAGTGTAATGTACTCATAAAAAAAAAAAATTATATCAAAGGTGCCTTGGGTGACTTAGTTAAGTGTCTGCCTTTAGCTCAGGCCATGACAATCAGGGTCCTGGGATCAAGCCTAGCGTTGGGCTCCCTGCAGGAAGCCCCACCCTTGACCCCCTCTAGCTTGTGCTCTCTCTCTTAAATAAATAAGATCTTTATAATAAAAAAATATAAAGTTACCATTTAGGTATGGTGGGTAGATGGCAAGTAAAAGTGAAAAAAAAAGGGCCTTCATTTTTTCCTATCTCATTGTTTGAAGAGAAATTTGAGATCTTCTGTTGGTTCATTGGAATATGAGGGCATGTTGTACAGTTTGTCGTCATCCTGTGTTAAAGGGGGTGTAGGTTTAATTCTAGAAATATGAGTCTATGTTGAGTGGCCTTCTAATTTTTACCAATTTGGGAGTGCTTAATATAACCCTGTAAGGTCCTTTCTATTTAGGAATTAGTTCTCCAGAGTTGTTTGCTTTCCAGTCTTCTAAATAGACTAGTTTTCCAGGGTTTACTTGCAAAGAATTTTGAGTTTCATTAGGATCTGGTTTTGGCAGTGGAGTTATGGATTAATCCATAAAACTCATTGAGAGTTTTATGGATTAATCCAGCTTCTGATGAAAAGTGTAATACTTTGGGGTACCTGGGTGGTTCACTGGTTGAGCGTCTGTCTCTCTTTGGCTCGGGTCATGATTCCTGGGTCCGGGGATCAAGTCCCACATCAGGCTCCCTGTGGGAAGCCCGCTTCTTCCTCTTCCTGTGTCTCTACCTCTCTCTCTGTGCCTCATGAATAAATCTTTAAATAAAAGAAAAGGAAGGGAAAGAAAAGAAAGAAAAGTAGAACACTTTGTTATAATCTGGGTCCAAGGATAAGTCCATGGTAAGGAAAAATCTATCATATATTAATGCAAAAGGGCTTAACCCCAATTTTCCCATGGGATGGTTCTTATTCTTAAAAGACCTGTTGGTAAAAGAGTTAATCCAGTTTTCTTGCCATTCTATGCTCATCTTAGTGAAGTGTCTTTTTAAATTATAGTTAGCCTTTTCAATTTTGCCTGATGATTAAAGATGCTAGGTGGTATGTAAAAAATATTTAATTTTAAGGGCTTGGGCTGAATTCTCTTAAAAACAGTCTTTGTTACTTCAGTAGCCTTTCTGCCTTACATGGGAAGGCTTCCGATTATCCAGTAACAGCATCTATATAGACTAATAACTATTTATATCCCTTACAAAGTGACACTTGTGTGAAATCAGTTTGCCAACCTTCCCTGGGATATATATGCTCCATGTCTTTGGACAGGTGTTAAAGGGTAGCGATGTCTATAGTGCACCTCTGGGTTAACTTGGGCACATACTGCACAAGATTTGTATACCTTTTGTAAGATGTCTCTTAATCCTATTCCCATCAAGCAAGGGTTAGGTGAAATTCCATAGAGCTTCTTTTCCCTTATGAATAGCCTGGTGCAGGCCTGTTGCCAATTTCCATTGTTTTCCTTGATGAAGATTTTTCCTTTATCATTCTTTTTTTTTTTTTTTTTAAGATTTTATTTATTTATTCATGAGAGACACACAGAGAGAGGGAGGCAGAGATACAGGAAGAGGGAGGAGAAACAGGCTCCCTGCAAGGAGCCCGATGTGGGACTTGATCCCAGGACCCCAGGATCACGACCCGAGTCAAAGGCAGACGCTCAACTACTGAGCCACCCAGGCACCCCTCCTTTATCATTCTTATCCCATCCCTCGGCAGTTTTAGTTTATCCTTCTTCAAATGCTCCATTCTCTTCTATAGTATAAGTGGTAACAACAGTGCTTAAGGGATTAGAGACTGATATAGGACTCATAACTAGTTTAGTTTGAGCTGCCAGTTTGACTGTCTGATTGGCTAAATTATTTCCTTTAGATTCTAAATTTTTTTCCCTTTTGCTGTCCTCTAAATAGTACTACAGCAACTTCTTTAGGATGAACTGCCTTTTATGGAGTTACAATTTTGAGTCCATATTTCATAGGGCAATTATGACTAGTTAATAATCCCCTCTCCTTCCAGCATGGCGTATTTTGAATCTGTATATATATTGACTCTTAGGCCTTTAGCTACCTGAAGAACTCCAGTGAGAGCTATCAATTCTGCCTTTTGAGCTAAGTTTTTTTTTTTTTTAAGGTTTTATTTAATTTATTGAGAGAGCGTGCGTGAGACAGAGAGCACGAGCAAGGGGGAGGGGAGGGGTAGAGGGAGAAGCAGACTCCCTGCTGAGCAGAGAGCCCAATGTGGGACTTGATCCCAGGATCCTGGGGTTATGACCTGAGCTGAAGGTAGAGGCTTAACCGACTAAGCCACCCAAGAGTCTTTGAGCTGAAGTATTGATTGGTAATAGCCTCAATAGTTTGTGTTAAACTAACAGTTCCGTTTCCAGCCTTTTTTTGTCTTTGTTCTATAAAACTACTGTATGTAAACCAACTATCACGAGCATTACTACAGCTTGTTGTTTTAGATCTGGATGCCTGGAATAGATTTGTTCTATTTATTACTGTCATTCAGACATAATAGTAGCATGGTCTGGTCCATGCATGAGGGATGCTGGATTTAGGGTTTGACACATTTTGAGAACAATATCAGGAGAGTTTAAAAGTCTAAAAGCTTGGGGATCCCTGGGTGGCTCAGCGGTTTGGCACCTGTCTTCACCCCAGGGCGTGATCCTGGAGTCCCGGGATTGTCGGACCCCCTGCATGGATGGAGCCTGCTTCTCCCTCTGCCTGTGTCTCTGCCCCCCTCCCCCCTTTCTATGTCTCTCAGGAATAAATAAATAAAATCTTTTTAAAAATTAAAGTATAGCTTGATATTTACTTAGTCATCCCCCTGTCATCCATTGATGTCCTTTAGTTTCCAAAACTGCTTGAACCTGATGAGTGTCAGAGTCAATGGCTTTCCCATTGAAAGTTTAAATGCTTCTTCTGCTAGTAGTGCACCAGCTGCTACTGCTCATAGAGGCATGCTGGCCATCTTGGGCTACACTGTGCTCTCTCTCTTAAATAAATAAGATCTTTTCAGTGGCTTGGAAAGATCTTTTCAATGGCTTGGAAAAATATCTTACAGGTTTCAATTAATGCCCTAGTTTTTCTGTTAGTACTCCTAAGGCTTGGGCCTGTTTTTCAGCAAGGAACAGTTTTTTTCTAAGTTTCATAGAGCTAGAGCCAGGCAGAAGACAGTTTGTTTTAGTTGTTGAAAGGCCCCCTGTTTTCTTTATCTTATTTTGAAGTCTTTTTATCTGTCCTTCCAGTGGCCTCATATAGAGGTTTGGTAAGATTCTAAACCCTGGAATCCATAGGTATCAAAATCTAGCCATTCCTTAAAAGATTCAGAGTTCATTTTTTTTTGTGGCAGGAGGTCCCAATTCTATTAAAGTTCTTTTTCTCTTGTCAGGGAATGATGTCTAATCATTAATTTATATCCTAGTATTGCACCTTCTGTTTAGAAAGTTGACCCTTTTTGTTTGTGGGACTTGTAGCCCAGTGCTGGGCTTGAACTCACAATGCTAAGATCAAGAGTCGGACACTCAACTCAACTGACTGAAGTAGTCAGGTGCCCTGAAATTTGAGCCTTTTTAGATGATCTTTGTTATCTCTCTCTCCAAGAAAGTGTAGTACAACAGTAGAATTATACTCTGAGGCCTCTTTTGTGGGACTACCAATCACATATTGTACTGTTGTTCACTGAGGCAACGTAAGGTCTGTCTCTAAGTTCTACCCAGTATATTGCCAAACAAATGGAAACTATCTCAATCCCTGTGGTAGGACTGTCCACGTAAACTGGCATGATAGGACTGTTCACATAAGCTGGCGTACTTGATGTTCTCCTCATGAAGTCCATTCAAAGGTAAGTAGAGCCTAGGCCTCTTCATCTACGGGAATACAAAAGAAGGCATCCTTTAAACCAAGCACTGTAAACCGTTCTGTATTGCCTAGAATTTGAGTTGGTACAGTATAAGGATCTGGCACTGTAGGGTAAATGGGGACAATAGCTTCATTTATTAGTCTAAGATCTTGTACCATTCTGTACTCTCCATTAGGCTTCTTCTTTTTTTAAGATTTTATTTTTAAGTAATCTCTTTACCCAACATGGGGCTCATACTTTAAAACTCCAAGACCAAGAGTCTCACACTCCACTGTCTGAACCAGCCAGATACTCTTCTCCATTAGGCTTGTTAACAGGCAAAATGGGAATGCTATAAGGGGATGGGCAAGGTTATTTATTTATTTATTATTTATTTATTTGAGACACACACACATACACACACACGGGCGGTGGGGAGCAGAGACACAGGCAGAGGGAGAAGCATGCTCCCTGCAGGGAGCCTGACGTGGGACTCCATCCCAGGTCTCCAGGATCACGCCCTGAGCTAAAGGCAGACGCTTAACAAACTGAGCCACCCAGGCACCCCAAGAAGATATTGTTTTTTGTGTGAAATAATAACAAGATCCCTTAGAGCTATTTTGATGGGATAGGCTCATATTACCTTCTCTGGGATAGAAGAGTTCCAAACTTGTGGTTCTACTTATTATACCCAAATGTTCGGGGATAGATTTCTAGTTTTTCTCAACCCTTAGAGAGGAAACCATCCTCTTGTCTGGCTTCCCAACTTAAACATGAGGTCCCTTTCCAGTAGGGGAGTGGAACAGGAAGGGAGAACCAGAAAGCAATGGGTAATTAGTTGGTCTCTATATTTACAGGGTAAAGGAAAAGATAATTTAGGATCTCCTTCTGTTCCAATAATTTTATGTTTAGAAAGACAGGTTGGACAGGAGTGCTAAACAAAGACAGAGTTCATGGTTGTTGTGCTAATAAGAAAATAAATGAACTTTCCTCCCACATCTAGGGTAACTTAGGCTTGGCCATCTTGACATTCAGAAGAGCTGGACCAGCCTGAGGGTCTGTCATGCAACAACTACCCTCTCTTCAAGTTGTTGCTCCACTGGGTTGAAGTTTGAGTGCCTAGGGCCATTTTTGCCAACTTGAGGTGAATGTCTGGTGCTGGCTGCCCCATAAAATTTGTTTTTAAGATAGCCATCCCTCTGATGTGGTTGGGTCTAAATTGTATATTTATAAGTTGTTTCTATTAAACACCCATGAAATAAGGCTGGGTTTTTCTCATTTGCCTGAGTTACTTCCTTAATTTTTCCAAAATTGACAGATTTTGAAAATCTTCTTTTCATTGCCTTCAATAAACACATATGGTCATATGGTCTCATCTTTCTCTGTCAGGTCTGTCCTATTGGTGGTTCCAGTGAGGCGTGGCATTAAGAACAGCGTCTCCTCCTACTGAATAATGATTTCTATCCCTAGTTGCCAACTCATCTGCAAATTCTTGTGCCCTGGCCCAAATTTAAGCCTTTTCTTCTGGAGTACAACAGTATATTAGAATAATACAGGTATCTTGCCCGGTTAAATCACACATCAGAGACACCTGGTGAAATCCATCTACAAACTTGGATGGATCCTCTGAGTATCATCCTAGTTGCTTTATTTGAGCCAGATCTGACATGGAAAATGGGGCAGGGACTTTAATTGTGCCCATTTCCCCATTTGCTACTTCCTGAAGTGGATATAAACCCGCTCTAGTCTAAATGATAGATATGGTATGATAGGTATGATGTTCCATTTTTAGTATGTCCTTCGAGATCAAGAGCAGAAGGCTCCAAAAATTCATATGGATAGGGTGTTACTAAGGGACCTGGGCTCCCTTGTGCACTTATTTTGATTTTTTTCTTCTGCTGATTGATTTTTCTGACTCAGCTGGTTTCTTCTATTGGAGTTGTCTATTTAAACAATCATAGGTTGTTTAAACACCTATGGGTTGGCGGGCAGGGTGGGGTTGGGGGGTGGGTGGGTAGTGTGCCTGGAATCTTACCAGACATATGCTACAGGTCTCTCTTAGATTAATATCCTGACTCAGTGCCATAAAGAACTGGATGTAGGGCTCTTTGGTCCATTTTCCATGATGCCCGCAAAAAAGGTCTAATTGATAAATAGTATTGAAGATTAAGGGCCTGTTTATGGGCGATTTTTCATCATCCTCCAGAGAATATTATCCTCCAGAGAATATTGAGGCCAGGTATTATTTCAGAAGAAGATGAGGTGCTTCTTTAAATCCTTTTGTCCATATTGACTCCAGTGTGCTAGGAGACAGCCCAAAGGGGAATCCTTTGGGATTAAAGAAGTTGATCCCATAGTTAATTCCTATGAAATGAAGAAAGTATATTAACTAACTAGAAGTGCATTACCAAAATCTCCCTTGGCTTCCGAATTGCATCCCATCAGGAATATTGCCAAAGGCAGGAAGTGTCCCTCATTCTCAACCACTCTTGACACCTTTGTGTTACTTGAGAAGGGTTGTCGGACCTCCCTTCTCTTCCCTGCTGCATCCTAGGGTACAGTAGGTGATGCTGAATGGACTGAAGTGCTACAGAGATTGGGGCTGCCTCTTTCCATTTTGAGGGAATTGATGTATTTGGCAACCAGTAATAATACCCTTTGTTAGCCTCTAGGTCTAGTATCAACAGATAGGATAGGGGTCCTGGCATTTGTTAAGAAAGAGCAGCTATTTTATATCGCAGTATGTGTCCTATATCTAACCTAGAAGCTTTCAATCTGAAGGCAGCTCCGAGAACACCAAACAGCCCACGAGGAAGGACAAATGTGTGATGTGAGAAAATGAAAGTATGGAACTCCTATTTAATCCAGGAAACTTTCTTGTGAACTTTATCCATGATCCATTCCCAAGGGAGTGGTCCCCATTGGATGGGTAACCAAACTGGGTAAAACCTCTGACTGATCCCTTTCTAGAAGAACAGTCAGACCTATCTTGGATTTTATGCTTATTGGGAGATTACAGCAAGTTATTTATGAGGATTCTTTACATGGCAGTCTTGAGATGAGCAGCTGTTTTAATGGTATGACTGTCCCATGCCTAAGAAGAATATAAGTATTAAAAGAACAGATAAAACAGAGAGAGCCTGATATTTGAGCCCAATGGCAGCCAATATACTGGTGTCTAGCTGAGTGGCAGGAGTTTGTCCTTTCCCATTAGTGTAGCCACAGGCAAGAGATTCTCCCCTGAACACTTCGGCAAGACACGTTCTGAAGGCTCATACTCTTCAGGACATTTCTGAAAAAGAACAGGTAAGAAATAAAGACTGGAGGTGAAGACTTCCCAGGTCACACTCATGCTCTTGGATTTACTCTGTTGTCCTTGTACAGGCCACCAAAATGTTGGAAGATCCTTGTACATAGCAAAGAATTCATGAGATGTTTCATGATGTAACTTAGTTTATTTAATTGGCGTGAGGACAGGACCCATGGGTAGGAAAAGCTGCACTTTTTGTGGTGTGAACCTGATGATTATATGCTTAGTGCTCAAGGAGGAGGGGGTGTGCAGGGAGTGTTAGAATCAGATGTGTGAATTTCTACTCATAAAACTACTTTGACAAGATTTCTCAAGTGCTTATCATTTGGTTTGATACTAGTTATGGGTGAGATTTATGGGCAGTCATGAGACCCTTTAAGAATGTAACAATGAGCACATATTTGATCCTTATCGAAACTGTGCAGGCTATATAGGTCAGCTTTCTGGGCTAAAGGTGAACATTTTTCTGCTTCCATCCCTTATCAGACTGGATAATTTCTGGGATCCCTTTTAGGAGTAATATTTAAAGTTTGGAAAGTTTCCATGTAAGAAGAAGTGAACTTTTTTTTTTGTTTTAAAGTTTCAAATTTTGGACATAGTTTCTCAAACCAATTCAGGGAGTAGAAAACTGAAAATCATGGTATTCTTGTAAAAAATAAAATAGTGATGTGTTGAATTTCACAACATACTAAGTATGTTACCTTTGTGCTACAGTAAGTACCATTTTGTGCTGGATTATAAGAGACAAGTGGTAGAAGGTGCTGATAGTTTTAAAGAAAGGTTTTATAGAGGGACACCTGGGTGGCTTAGTGGTTGAGCTCCTGCCTTCAGCTCAGGGCATTGTCCTGGAGTACCAGTACTGCATTGGGCTCCCCACAGGGAGCCTGCTTCTCCCTCTGCCTATGTCTCCGCCTCTCTATCTCTGCATCTCTCATGAATAAAATCTTTAAAAAAAAGAAAAAAGGGATCCCTGGGTGGCGCAGCGGTTTAGTGCCTGCCTTTGGCCCAGGGCGCGATCCTGGAGACCCAGGATCGAATCCCACGTCGGGCTCCCGGTGCATGGAGCCTGCTTCTCCCTCTGCCTGTGTCTCTGCCTCTCTCTCTCACTGTGTGCCTATCATAAAAATAAAATAATAAAAAAAATTAATTAATTAAAAAAAAAAGAAAAAAGAAAAAAAGAAAGGTTTTATAGAAAGGTTAAAATTAGGCAAAACCTGTTTATATTTTTCTTTTTTTTTTTTAAGATTTTATTTATTTATTATTGAGAGAGAGAGAGAGAGAGGCAGAGACACAGGCAGAGGGGAGGAGCAGGCTCCCTGCATGGAGCCTGACATGGGACTGGATCCCAGGTCTCCAGGATCAGGCCCTGGGCTGAAGGCAGGTGCTAAACCGCTGAGGCACCCAGGCTGCCCCCTGTTTATATTTTTCAATGTGAATTGAGAAATTCAATTTAGTAACTTAATTTTAAAATATGTTCCAGAAAGTAGAACAGGAACCAAAGAGGAAGAAAATTCAAGGAGGCAGATATTATAGATTTAACTTGTCAATATTTAAATTGACAGTGGAACTTACAAATAGTTGTTTAATAATGATGATTCCTGTCAGGTTCTCAATTTAGTGCACTGTTATTTGAAGTCTTTGATCAGAGGTTTGGTGTGCACTTGTTATGAGTAAGGATTTTTTGTTCAAAAGAAAGTTCTAAGCCTGTTTATTAATACTAAGATTTCATCATTTTGTTTGTGTACATGAAAATTTGATTTGATTTAGGCCAAAAAGGGGCAGATAAACACAGCACTAATAATAGGCTTACTTTGGTACAAAATGGTCTGTGGTACAAATAGGCATGGAGCTTTTAATTTTTCACACACCATTCATCCTTATTTAAAAACTTTTCCCTGAGAGTCATATTTTTTGTTGGGAAATAAGATTGCAGTGCCTATTTATAATTACATGCTTAAGTATTCATTTCCTGTAGGAATTTTATGCTTTGTGGTAAAATCTCAAAAGAGTGTTTTTCTTCTCACTCAGCAAACTTACTTCCTGTTTCCTAGTGTCTTTTGTTAATAATAATCTAAAAGCTTTAGTTCAAATTTTTGGAACCAATACCAGGAAAAGGAAGCATAGAACTTAAAACTCTCTTAATGGCAACTTAAGTTTAAATCAGACTTTTAATTAATAGCTATAAGTTGAGTTACTTTGAGCAGGTTGCATAGATTTTAGTAATGAATCAAATTATATTCATAGAGTTGGTTTTACAAAGTTCTGTGGGTAATCGTTCTTTCTAAAAGTTAGCTGTATTAACATTATATCCCCCATTGTCAGAATGTCTATCATTAATTTTAAATGAGGGAATTGGGTGGCTTTTTTTTTTTTTTTAAGATTTTATTTATTGAGGGGGGAGGGGCAGAAGAAGAGGAAAATCCCAAAAAGACTCCATGCTGAGCTTGGAGCATGTCTTGGGGCTTGAGATCATGACCTAACCCAAAATCAAGAATCAGATGCTCAACTGACTGAGCCATCCAGGCACCCCTAAACAAGAGGGAATCTTAAACAAAATGATTTTCATTGTCTAGCTAAACATAATACACTATTTGAATAGCTTACTGAAGTCTCTTTGTAAAACTGTTTAAAAAATCAAATAAGGAAGTGATTAACTTTGCTCCAAGTAGTAACTGATATATACGTGTGTGTGTGTGTGTGTCCGTGTGTGTATATATCTTAACACTTAAAGTACATTTATTGAAAACTTGGTGTTGTGTTCAGTCTAATTTCTGGGACAATATGGCATGAATCTTGCATTGGTGTAGGTGTAAAGCTGTCCCATATTCTTAAAGCTGCTTTACAACGTATGTACTGATAGAGTTTTGTGCATTATTTCACACTTTCATCACTTTGCTTAATCCACCCTTTCCACCTCCTCTGATAGATGACTTTCCCACCTTTTTTTCATACTGAGATTAAGACCACTTTTTGTATGCAGTTGTCCACCTCAAATTTGCTTCTTTCGGGTTTTGATGGAAGAGCTATTCCTTCCTTTTTCTGAAACTTAACTCTGTCACCTCTTTTCTTGTTGCTATCTCCCCAGAGTACTTTCTACCATTATTTTTTTTTAAGATTTTATTTATTTATTTGACAGAGAGAGAGAAAGAGAGCACAAGCAGTGGGAGGGAGCCAATAAAGGGAGAGGGAGAAGCATACTCCCCACTGGGCGGGGAGCCCAATATCAGGCTCAATCCCATGGTCCTGGGACCATGATCTGAGCAAAGGCAGATGTTTAAGCGACTGAGCCCAGGTGCCCCCTACCATTACTCTTTAAAGAATTTATAGTTACTACCTTTCCCAGTCTCTCATCATCCTCTCTTGTTTTCATCGTGTTGCAGAAACTCATTTCTGGTAATATGAATATTAATTGCCAATCTAATGACCATATTCACTGTCCAGCACTTTTGCTTCATTTGCAACAGATGACTACATCCTTTCCTTGAAACTTTTCTTCTCTTGCCCTTGTTAAGTCTACTTCCTAGTTTTCCTCCTATAATCTTTGACTCCTTTTCCTTTGTCTAGCTTATAAACATAGGTAGTTCTCCAAGGTTTTGCTCTAGTTGTCTTTAATATCTCTTACCTATACTCTCTTGGTCGGTGCTTAATTTTATGGCTCCAAGATAGTTTGAAAGCTACTGATCTGTGCTCTTGGATTGTTGGGACTCCTTGATTCTCTGTGGTTGAGATGCTGTGATGGTTAATTTTTTTTTTTTAATTTTTATTTATTTATGATAGGCACACAGTGAGAGAGAGAGAGGCAGAGGGAGAAGCAGGCTCCATGCACCGGGAGCCCGACATGGGATTTGATCCTGGGTCTCCAGGATCGTGCCCTGGGCCAAAGGCAGGTGCTAAACCGCTGCGCCACCCGGGGATCCCGATGGTTAATTTTATGTGTCCATTTGATTGGGCCATGGGGTGGCCAGACATTTGGTCAAACATTGATCTATGTTTGTCTATAAGAGTGTTTCTGGATGAGATTAATATTTGAATCAATAGACTGAGTAAAGGCAGATTGCCCACCCTAATGTGGGTGGACCTCATCCAACCAGTTAAAGGCCTGAATAGAACAAAGCAGCTGACCCTACTGCTAATGAGGTGAAATTCCTCCAGCCTGACTGTGTTTGAGCTGGAACATAGGTTTTTTCCTGCCTTTGGACTCCAACTGAAACATCAGCTCTTCCTGGGTCTTGAGCCTCCTGGACTAAGATGGGAACTATACCATTGTCTATGGGGTCTCCAGCTTGCCAATTGTAGATCTTGATACCTGTCAGCCTCTGTAATCACAGAAACCAGTCTTTTTTTTTTTTTTTTTTTTAAGATTTTTATTAATTTATTCATGAGAGACAGAGAGAGGCAGAGATGTAGGCAGAGGGAGAGACAGGCTCCCTGCAGGGAGCCTCATGTGGGACTTGATCCCCAGGACTCCAGGGATCACTCCTTGAGCCAAAGGCAGATTCTCAACCACTGAGCCACCCAGGCATCCCTACAGTAACCAATGTTTTATAGTAAGTTGCTTTACATATGTATATATGGATATTGTTCTCTCATTGATCTGGATGGATGCCTACAGCCGTTAGCAGAGAGAAATTTCCCAGTAGAAAATTGCAGGAATTAAATGATCCTCTAATCTATGCCTTTAGCTCTGGAATAGAATACTTCTAGATGGCAACCAAACAACTATACGAATTTACAAACCTAACATATTTTACTAGAGAACTCCTTATCTTCCCACACACAGACCTTTTCTTTGTTCTATGTATTAGATAATAGCACTAGCAATGTTTTCTTATATTTGAGAATGCAGTGTTTGGGTTACAGACTAATCATTCACAGACCTAATCCTTAAAGAACTTGGTTTAGAAAGGAGAGACAATGTGTGTGAATATAACTGCAGTACAAAATAAAAATCCTTGAATGCTACATAAAAGTTTGTGCGAGACCCATGGAGAAAAGAGATGATTTGATGGCTAGGTTGTTTGAATGGAGTTTAGGGGAGGGATTAGGGACAAGAGTTGAGGGAATAGGTGTAAAATGTAAGAATAATTTTTGTTCCAGAAAGAATGGAGAAAAACAAAAAAAAAAATTTGATGTTGATGTAATAGACAAAGTAAAAACAGAACATTTTGAATTAACTTTTCAGGTGTTGTTTTTATCTTGATGTATGACTAGAGAGTTAATTATAGTCTGTTTCTGTCACTGTCAGTTGAAATTTGTAACCTTCTTGAAAGACCTAATTCAAAAAAAGAAAGAAAGAAAGAAAGAAAGAAAGAAAGAAAGAAAGAAAAAGAAAGAAAGAAAGAAAGAAAGAAAGACCTAATTCATGAAAGGCACTCTAAATAATACAGGTTTTTTTTTTTTTTTTTTTTTTTGGTTAAAAAATTATAAATGCCACTAAGGAGATTTAAAATATGTTAATAAGTAAAACATGAAAAAGAATTAAAGGAGCAAAGATGATTATTGGGTCAAGCATAATACAGATTTTCTATAGCATTGCTCCTGCAAAAGGTCATAATGTTCCTTTTTTTAATTGTGTTTCTTAAGGGTTTTTTAGGGAGAATTTTTGGAGAGGTAGAATGACAGAGTGATTAAGCATGTGATTCTGAAGCTAGGCTGCCTGGTTTGAAATCATAACTCTGATTATATTAGCTGTATGACCTTGTATTAGTTAATTAACTTTTTTGTGCCTCATTTTTAAATCTGTAAAATGGGGATTATAGTATTGCCCACCTACTAGAGCTTTGTGAGAAATAAATAAAACATACATACTTGTAAATTTTTTATAGAAAGACTTGACATGTAATAAATGCTCAGTAATTGCTAGATTTTTTTTGTGGTAAAATACACATAACCAAATTTATCATCCTTAACCATTTTTAAGTGTACAGTTCAGTGGTATTAAATACACTCACATTCTTGTACAACCATCCATCCCCAAAACTCTTTTCATCCTATAAAACTGAAACTAATTAAACAATAGCTCTCTATTTTCCCTTTCCCAAATTGAACCAATGGTTCAGTGCCTTCTGAACTGGATATAAAGTCCTACAAGGTTATAGCATTCAATAAATTTAGATTTTTATCTTCAAAGTGCTTTCACGTTATGGGCAAATATAAAATAGGATGTGATGATATGATGTTTGGTTCAGACTAAGTACTTTGAAGTGGTAGGAAGGGAGAATTGTTTCATGTTGAGTAATCATAAAGGGCACTGTAGATGAAGTAGCATTTTGTTGGGCCTTAAAAAGATAATAGATTTTGACTTGGATTGTGAGGGCAGGTTAGGAGGAAGGCATTGAAGACTAAAACAGAAAGATTGAGAGGCAGGATAGTTCCGTTTGTGTTTTATAGGAACAGGATATGATTCAAGCTAATTGGAACATAGAAATCATTTGGGAAGTTCTGGGAAATACGATTGAATTAGATTATGGCAAACTTGATCTATCAGACCAGAAGATTTATGGAAATTTCAAATCCCATTTTCAGGGTTGTATGGTTTATTTGCTACAATGCTTACTTGTCTCATACTAACTTATTGGTAAATATCGGCTTGATGTTAGTAAAGTGGGGAGGTGGCTTTAGTTCAAACCCAATCTTTCCAGCATGTTAACATTTGAAAACATAAGAACAAACTTTCTTATGATTAAGAGAAAGCTTTAGTAATATGAGAAAATATGAAGGGAAACATTGAAACTCCTGTAGAAGTGTTGGCTTCTGAATGGTTCTGTATTCCACCATACTCTGGTGAAGCAGTAAGTACAGAAAAAGAAGCTATGAAGACCTTTCTCTTTGCATAAGAACTTTCATGAGGATGTCTACATCCTAAATTTTATTTTTAACTTCACTGAAATTGGTCTTGACTGAAGCAATGCCCTCAAGAATCCATATCACAAACGAGAAAGCAGGAGTTCAGGGCTTAAGGCTTTAAAGGATCAAAGACCATAATGCTAGGTGCAAATTCAAGTGGAGATTTAACTGCACACATTTTTATAAGGACTTGTTATTTTAGTTAAGGCTTTGATTACAAAGTTAAACTGGTTTTGAATAGTTTGCCTTCATTCTGTTTTTCCCACAAGCTGTGTTATTTTTAGTTGTGATTTTCTAGCACTCAGGGCTTATTTTGTTTGTTTGTTTTTCCCGTTAAATGTGCATACCACATTCTAGGAGAAAGGGCTCTTACACATTTTAAAAGAAAGAAGTTCATTGGGCAGCCTGGGTGGCTCAGCGGTTTAGCGCTGCCTTCTGCCCAGGGTATGATCCTGGAGACCCAGGATCGAGTCCCACGTCGGGCTCCCTGCATGGAGCCTGCTCCTCCCTCAGCCTGTGTCTCTGCCTCTCTCTCTCTCTCTCTCTCTGTGTCTCTCATGAATAAATAAATAAAATATATTTTTTTAAAAGAAAGAAGTTCATAAAGGAGTTGGTTGCCCTAAATTTTCAGTAATTTTTCTGACAAGGTCTTTTTGTATGCCATGGTCATTGAACTCCATTACAATTCATAAAATGTATGTATAGTATTCTCATTCACTTAATTTTGGATTGAGGATATTCCAATTTTAACTAATTTCAATTAAAATTTTTTAAAAGATTTTATTTTATTTATTCAATCCCAGGACCCCAGGATCATGCCCTGAGTCAAAGGCGCACGCTTAACTTACCACTGAGCCACCCAGGTCTCCCCCAAATTAAATATTTTTATGTAGTAAGTCAAAACACCTCCAAATGGTGCCTACATGGCTCAGTCCATTAAGCATTTATTTGACTCTTGGTTTTACCTTGAGTCATGGTCTTGGGGTCATGAGACTGAGCCCTGGTTGGACTCTGTGCTCAGCATGGAGTCTGTTTAACATTCTTTTCCCTCCCTCTCCTCTGCTCCTCCCTCCCATGCGTACTCTCTCAAATAAATAAATAAATAAATAAATAAATAAATAAATAAATAAATAAAATCTTAAACACACACATTTCTAAATGGACTCGATTGTTTGGCTGTGCTTGGGTAGTGAATTTATCTCATTAAAATATTGCACACAAAGTTTGTTCACACATAAACTTAACTTTTGAAGGTCTGTTAGGATGTTTGCATAAGTTTGTCAACATAGGGACGCCTGGGTGGCTCAGCATTTTGAGCATCTGCCTTCAGCCCAGGGCATGATCCTGGAGTCCTGGGATCGAGTCCCACGTCGGGCTCCCTGCATGGAGCCTGCTTCTCCCTCTGCTTGTGTCTCTGCCTCTCTGTGTGTGCCTCTCTAAATAAAATCTTTTTAAAAAAGTTTATTAACATGGAAAATACCTGCTAACTCCTAACACTCATTCTCTTACATGAAGAACCAGCTGCTTCCTTGGAATTTGGGGTCAAAGTTGAAAACGTAATATTCCTGGTTACTAGAGGAGTCCCAAATGGGCTTGATATCCTCACTTTTTTGTTTTTATTTATTTTATTTATTTTTAAAGATTTTATTTACTTATTCCTGAGAGACACAGAGAGAGAGGCAGAGACACAGGCAGAGGGAGAAGCAGGCTCCATGCAGGGAACCTGATATGGGACTCAATCCCAGGTCTCCAGGATCACACCCGGGCTGAAGGCGGCGCTAAACCATTGAGCCACCAGGGCTGCCCTCTTCTTCACTTTTTTAAAAACAGAGAGTAGTCCTTTAATTTTATTTGGCTGTTAACTTTCCAAAGTTTTTGTGATTTCTTTTTTCTTCTTTTCCAGAGTTTTTGTGATTTCCAAAATCACAAAGATTTTGAATGGAAATATCTTTAGCATTCTGTTCTTATTGATTGATACAAATTACAGCCTATTTTTGAGCAAGTAAAACTAATGAACTTCAAGGCTTAGCTTGTATTACTTTCACAGAGATAGAAATCTGTAATTTAGAACTTTGTTACTGATATGATTTATTTTCCCTCCATATCTTTGTACATACTTTTGTAAAAATGTGTTTGTACTGTGCAGCTATTTAACATTTGGAGATCTTTTACTTTTAAAATAAAAACATTTTTTTGATTACAGAAAGACCCAAATGGGACCAGTAGTTTGTCAACTGGAAGTTCTCTTCTACAAGAAATTGAAGTACAGAATGAGGAGGTGGCAGCTTTTTGTCAGTCCATTACAAAGTAAGGAATTTTTCTTTATAAATTAAAGATTATTTTTTATTAAATACTTGCCTTTAAAAAGTTAACTTGAAAACAAGCTTAGTACTAATAATTCTAAAAATTTTTAAATTTTAGTGATTTTTCTCCCTGTGGCTAATATTTCGAGACTTAACTAGTGCATTAACGCCATCTGCAGTTGAACTTGTATTCCTGTTTAGTTTGTGAGTATTTAGAAGAAAAAAATGAAGTCAGACAGTTAATTTCCCTGTTAACCATTAAAAATATGGCTTAAACATATATAAGTTTTGGTTTACTTAGAAAATACCTGTTTTTGTTTTAGGGAGACTTAATATGTTGTAAACTTTCTGGCATTCAAAATACTGTCTTTGTTATTTAAGAGATGCTATTAAAACAAGCAAGATTACAGGGCAAATATATTTTTAGAAATATTAGAAATATTCTTTTAAAATATTTGAAATAGAAATATTTTTTATCTTAAATGTGTCTAATACTCTTTTTTTTTTTTAAGATTTTATTTATTTATTCATGAGAGAGGCAGAGACATCGGCAGAAAAGCAGATTCCCCGTGGGGAGCCCAGTGCGGGACCCCAGGATCATGACCTGAGCCAAAGGCAGATGCCCAACCGCTGAGCCACCGAAGTGCCCTAATATTTCTTATAGATGAATGAATAGAGGGGATGCCTGAGTGGCTCAATGGTTGAGCGTCTACCTTCAGCTCAGGGTGTGATCCCAGGGTCCTGGGATGGAGTCCCACATTGGGCTCCCCAATGAGCCTGCTTCTCCCTCTACCTATGTGACTCCCTCTCTGTCTCTCATGAATAAGTAAATAAAATCTTTAGTTAGGGGGGAACTGAGAGAAGTTATCTACTAAAATTTACTTAGCCAACAGCAGAGCCAGGTCTCCTTTGCTTCTGATTCAGTGTGTTTTCTCTTCATTATATCACTGTATTCATTCAGGACTTCTGTTGTGAGTGCTAGAAACCCATTTTAAACTAGCTTAAATTAAGAATAGTTATGTTTTGACTCTCAAACCCTTATAGCCAAAAGAGGAAGGATGGAGCAGAACTCAGTGACAGCAAGATCTAGGAATTCACATATTTTAGTTGACCTCTCCTCCCTTTAGACTTCCCTTTCCCATTTTCATCCTTTCCTTCTTCCTGCCCTTTCTCCATGCATGTTGGCTTCATTTTTTATTACTGCAGATGGGGTTTCGAAGGCAGAGAATATAGCCACTGATAGCTTAGACTTCATATTCTAATGGTCTAGGTCAGTTTCTCTACTGTAGTGGTTATCACATTCGCCTCACATATTTTAATCGTCTTGCTATCGGAGAGGAAAGGGAGTCCTCTTGGCCAGCACCAGATAGGAAAATACCACGGAAAGAAAGAGTAGAACAACCATTGTGGCCAAGGGATTGAAGTCTGTTCTCAAAAGAAAGTATATCACCACTGAGGGATTTATTCTGAATTCAGTATTTTCCCCAGTGTTGTCTGCTTTAATCAAAGCAGAGTTTGGAGTTCTCAGATCATTTTTAAAGTATATATGTCATTTTTATTTATAAGGGGCTTATTAACTAGGTTTTCTAGACTATTGGTAATATTTCATTAAAATTCTTTGTTACCTTTTTTAAAAAATATTTTATTTATTCATGAGAGACACACAGAGAGAGAGAGAGCACAGACAGAGGGAGAGGGAGAGGCAGGCCCCATGCAGGGAGCCTGATGGGACTCCATCCCGGGCCTCCAGGATCAGGCCCTGGACTGAAGGTGGCGCTAAACCGCTGAGCCACCGGGGCTGCCCTGTTACCGTTTTTTTTTTTTTTTATAAGATTTTATTTATTTATTCATGAGACACACACACACACACACACACACACAGAGGCAGAGACACAGGCAGAGGGAGAAGCAGGCTCCATGCAGAGAGCCCCATGTGGGATTCCATCCCGGGTCTCCAGGATCACACCCTGGGCTGAAGGCAGCGCTAAACTGCTGAGCCACCCCGGCTGCCCTCTTTGTTACCTTTTAGCCAGCATTTCTTTTCTTCAGAATGCCTTAGGGGAGAAAAAGGAGAAAAATGTCAGTAGATCACTTTTCTTTCCTGCAAAGGTTACTCTTAATTGTTTTTTTTTTTTAAGATTTTATTTATTTATTTATTTGTACATGACAGATACGGGGGGGTAGGGGGGTGCAGAGACACAGGCAGAGGGAGAAGCAGGCTCCATGCAGGGAGCTGGGCTGAAGGTGGGCCAAACCGCTGAGCCACCCAGGCTGCCCTTAACTGGATTTTTAAGATCTGTATTTCAGTAGTCATTTAAGATAGAAGAGACATTTAGATGTCTTAGTATGCAAATTACATGTATTAGAAATTACTGATGCCTTTATGTCATTATACCATATGTGTGTGTGGAAAATAATTTGCCATATGTTTATCTAGTTCCTTCAGTTTTCTCTCTAAACAAGCCCTGTATGCTTTCTCTTAGACTGTGTTGAGTGACTATTGCATTTAAGCTTTGCAAGTTGAGAAATTAAGCTAAGATCTACCTTTTCTCCCCCATTTGAGTCGTAGAGTTATTTACACGGATTCTGCCACTAAGCTAAAATGATTATTTTTAGTTATGTACATTTGTGCATGCACACATACACACAAAATAGTTTATGCAATCTGAAACCCCAGATGAACTAAAGAGAGAAATGACTTCTTTTTATAATTTTATTTCCATTAGTAGAGGGTGATTGCAACAAATATTTCAGAGAAGTGAAAAGCAGAGCTGTTTTTGAAGCCATATATATATATATATTTTTTTTTTTTTTTTTTTTTGAAGCCATATTTTAGACTCCTCTCCTTTCTCTGTGACTTTGGAGATTGGGGTCAGGAGATGTCCCTTGAAGAAATTAATGGCTCTGTTTTTTCCAGTATGTTCATTTCTGCACTGGAATTTTTTTTTTTTAAAGATTTTATTTATTTATTCATGAGAGACACAGAGAGAGAAGCATACTTCCTGGGGGAACCCAATGTGGGACTCGATCCCAGGACCCTGGGATCATGCCGTGCACTGAAGGCAGATGCTCAACCACTGAGCCACCCAGGCGTCCCTCTGCACTGGAATTTTTATTTTTTTATTTTTTTTTATATTTTTTTAAAATTTTTATTTATTTATGATAGTCACAGAGAGAGAGAGAGAGGCAGAGACACAGGCAGAGGGAGAAGCAGGCTCCATGCACCGGGAGCCCGACGTGGGATTCGATCCCGGGTCTCCAGGATCGCACCCTGGGCCAAAGGCAGGCGCTAAACCGCTGCGCCACCCAGGGATCCCATTGCACTGGAATTTTTAAACAAGTATTTATGCTCTTAGATAGCCAACTCTTTACTTTTTGAAATCTCCTGAGGTGATTCTTTTAATCATTTTAACTCAGCCTTGAAAGATTTGCCAGGATATTTGTTTACAATTAAAATTACTTGTATAACAGACTGATACATGGCTGATTCTAAGCCTTTTTTGTTTGTGAAATTAGGGAGTTGGACTAGTGATATCAAGAGTCTCTTTTAGTTTAAAGGACTATAATGCTGTGATTCAGGACATTTCTTTATGACTGCATTTTAATTCTTATTTTCTTTCCGTTCCCACTTACCATAATTGACAAAGCTTGCTCTATCTGCTAGTTAATATAGTTCCAGAGGAAGTTCTTAGAAGAATATTAGTTGCCAACATTTTTGCTGGTTTCTTAGGAGGATAGGATGACAAACTATACTTTACCCTAGCTGTTCTAAATAGCCTTCTAGTTTCTTTTTTTCCTATATAGTTCAGTTCTACTATTTATATGCTACAATAGTGTCATTTTTTTAAAGATTTTATTTTTTTATTCATGAGAGACACAGAGAGAGAGGCAAAGACATAGGCAGAGGGAGAAGCAGGCTCCATGTAGGAAGCCTGATGTGGGACTGGATCCCAGGACTCTGGGATCACACCCTGAGCCAAAGGCAGTCAACTGCTGAGCCACCCAGGCGTCCCTACAGTAGTGTCTTGACCCCTAGGACTCTATGTAAGTTTTCAAGGATTTCACCTCTGCATTTAGTTAATTTTGTTCTAAACAATACTGACTTCTCTAATTTTTATTTTTACCTTTTAAAACTCTCATTTTTGTCTCTTTTCCTGTCCTTCTGACTCTATCTGTACCTAACTTTAGCTATATTGAACACACAGGCGGAAAACCAACTGTGAAGGATTTAAATTTCCTCAACTGTAGAGTCACATTAAACAAGCAAACAAAGGGACGTCTGATTAGGTCAGGCATTGACTGTCTGACTCTTGATTTGGCATTAGGTAATGATCTGATGGGTTTTGGGATTTGCCCTGCCTAAGGCTATGTGCTCAGCTGGGAGTCTGCTTGGGATTCTCTCTTCCGCCCTTCCCCTACTCATGTAGTTCTATAAATAAATAAATAAATAAATAAATAAATAAATAAATAAATAAATAAATAGGAAAAAGAAAAAAACCAAGCAAACAAAGCCTTTCTTTGTGATGACAGGAAAGTGGAAATTTTAAAGAAAATGAATTAGAGTTAAAAAAAATCTTTATAGGTAATTACTTAAGAACATCAAGCTCCACTGTATAACTTGGAGTGTCCATAAAAATACCTCATATGGTCTGTTATGTTTAAAATAAATAATTTAGCAATTTTCAATTTAGTAACTTAATTTACTTTTATATGTTTAAAAGTTTAGTTATGAACAAAACAAAAAAAAACTTTAAAGAATCTATTACTATCTTAGTTTTTCCCCAATTTTGATAAAGTAAACAAAACCATAAGAATAAAGAGATGTCAGTTTTATAGAAACAAATTACTGGATGTTTTTTTCCTGGATTATCATCTGTTCTGTCAAGCAGAGATAGAACTCATTTAAAAATTTTTTTTATTTGATAAAACATACAAAATGTGAAATTTACTATTTGAACCAGTTTTACATGTATAATCTGTGATACTAAGTACATTCACATTGCTGTATAAAAAAAGGGACTCATTTTCTTAAAGTTTTAATTTAAATTCCAGTTAGTTGGGATCCCTGGGTGGCGCAGCGGTTTGGCGCCTGCCTTTGGCCCAGGGCGCAATCCTGGAGACCCGGGATCGAATCCCACGTCGGGCTCCCGGTGCATGGAGCCTGCTTCTCTCTCTGCCTGTGTCTCTGCCTCTCTCTCTCTCTCTCTCTCTCTCTGACTATAATAAATAAATAAAAATTTAAAAATATATATATTTAAAAAAATAAAAATAAATTCCAGTTAGTTAACCTACAGTATATTAGTTGCAGGTGTAGAATATAGTGATTCAGTACTTCCATATATCACCCAGTAAGAAGACTCACTTTAAGGAAAGGAAATGAAGGATTCCCCACCTCTCCCCCAAGTCAAGTTCATTGAATACAACTTTTATCACTGGCAATGTTGTCTAATAAATTCCTGTTTTCTGAGCTATTAGGAATTTGATTGTCCTTTCATCATTCTTTTTTTGTTTTGTTTTAAAGATTTTATCTATCTTAGAGAGAGACAAAGAGCATGAGCAGGGAGGAAGGGGAGAAGGAGAGGGAGAAGCAGACTCCACAGTAACCCCAGGATTATAACCTGAGCTGAAGGCAGATGCTTAACTGACTGAACCACACAGGCGTGCCTCCTTTCATCATGCTTAAGGATTTCTGAAACTCGAAGTCTTGCTTGGTTATAGACAAAATTCTATACTATTTCATGTATTAGTTAATACATGATTTTCTGTGAGCATCTATTTTAGAATACCTAGTAAATAAGTGAGAAGCAAGAATCTTAGGCAAAGTCCTATGAAGGTCTTGGCATTATATTGTGGAGGGGTAAGCTTGACAACAGTCAAATATCTGAAGATATAATGGTGCATTTCTAATATCGATAGAAGTTTAATAATTGTACTAGTTTTTATTGTTTTTATTTTTTAAATATTTTTTAATTTTTTTTAAAATTTTTATTTATTTATGATAGTTACAGAGAGAGAGAGGCAGAGACACAGGCAGAGGGAGAAGCAGGCTCCATGCACCGGGAGCCCGATGTCAGATTCGATCCCGGGTCTCCGGGATCGCGCCCTGGGCCAAAGGCAGGTGCCAAACCGCTGCGCCACCCAGGGATCCTTGTACTAGTTTTTAAAAATTACCTTTCTTCCTTTTTTTTTTTAAGATTTTATTTATTTGAGAGAGGGACAGGGGAAGAGAGGCAGAGACATAGGCAGAGGGAGAAGCAGGCTCCATGCAGGGAACCCGATGCAGGTCTCAATCCCAGGACTCCAGGATCATGCCCTGAGCCAAAGGCAGAGGCCCAACCGCTGAGCCACCCAGGTGTCCCTTTCATTTCTTCTTTTTAATATTGGATCTTTTGTGGTACTTAAGACCACAGTACAGAACTCAGGTTTTTTAATTCATTTATTCATTTATTTGACAAGATGCTTATAACACCTCTGTTACTAGGCACTACTCTGAAGGCTTTGTAAAGTTAGTTCACATAATTCTTACAACAACCCTATGAAGTCAGTAGTGGTAGTATCCTCAATTTATAGAAGAGGAAGCTGGAAGCAACAAGGAGATTCAATAACTTGCCTACAGTCACAAGGCTAGTAAGTAGTAAAATTAGGATTTAAATTTAGGTTGTCTGACTCTTTGTGCACAGTTATATTTGCTGCCTCTCCTGAACAACAACCCCCCCCTTTCTTTCTTTCGTTCTTTTTCTTTCTTTCTTTCTTTCTTTCTTTCTTTCTTTCTTTCTCTCTTTCTCTCTTTCTCTCTTTCTCTCTTTCTCTCAAGATTTTGTTTATTTTAGAAAGAGAGCACAAGCAAGCAGGGAGAAGGGTAGAAGGGGAGGGAGAGGAAGAGGGGCAGAATCTCAAGCAGACTCCATGCTGGATGTGGATTCAGTCAGTTAGGGGGCTCAGTCTTAGGACCCTGAGATCAGGACCTGAGCCAAAACCAATAATTAGACACTTAAGCAGCTGAGTCCTCCAGGGAGCCCTTCTCCCGAATCTTTTCTTTTTGTCAATTCAAACTATTTTATTCTATTCCTATGACTTGATGATTTTAATGTCTACAGAAGCAAATACACAATACTTAAAGTGTTCATTCCATTCATGTTCTTATGAAAATCAGACAGGTGGATTGCGTCTTGTTTTCTAACCTCCAGAAAAACTCAGTTAATGGAAGGCTACAAGTTTAAGGCATCAAATTTTCCTTTGTCTTCTTTTTTTTAAGATTTTATTTATTTATTCATGAGAGACACAGAGGGAAGCAGAAACATGGGCAGAGTGAGAAGCAGGCTCCATGCAGGGAGCCCGATGCAGGACTCGATCTCAGGACCCCAGGATCACGACCTGAGCCAAAGGCAGACACTCAACCACTGAGCCACCCAGGCGTCCTCCCTTTGTCTTCTGATAACAAAAGTGCTGTCTGAAGAAGAGCCATGTATACCATACTCATGTATTTCAGTTTAAACTATGTTATTCAGACTGCCCGGGTGGCTTAATAGGTTGAGCATCTACCTTCAGCTTGGATCATGCTCCTGGAGTCCTGTGTCAGGTTCCCTGCTCAGTGGGGAGCCTACTTCTCCATCTCTCTGCCCCTCCCCCTACTAATGTTTGCTCTTTCGCTCGCACGGTCTCTTTCTCTCTCTCTCTCAAATACATAAATTTAAAAATAAATAAACTATGTTGTTCTGGGGATTCCTGGGTGGCTCAGTGGTTTTAGTGCCCATCTTCGGCCCAGGGCATGATCCTGGAGACCCAGGATCGAGTCCCACATCGGGCTCCCTGCATGGAGCCTGCTTCTCCCTCTGCCTATATCTCTGCCGCCCTCCTCTCTCTCTGTCTCTCATGAATGAATAAATAAAATCTTAAAAAAAAACAAACAAACAAACAAAAAAACTATGTTGTTCCTGTGAATACCTTCACAGGGAATTCTTGTCATTCCCTAAGCTTTAGAATCACTGAGAGAATAAAGGCCCATAGCACTGTAAAAATTGATAATGGTTCTTTTTTAAATTGTTGTCTAACAACCCTCCCCCCTAAATATAGGAAAAAGTCTCTAAGAAAAAGATTTTTATTTTTTAATTTTTTATATTTATTTGAAATCAATTTGCCAACATATAGCATAATACCCAGCAGAAAAAGGTCTTTAAAAGACAACAAACTTTTTAGCCCTCTGGCAATTGCGGGTTACTTTCCCTGTATTCTCAGTGGATTTATTAGAAGTGTACATTTTGTATAATTATGTTGTATAGCAAAAAAAAATCTGATGCAGAAAACCTCATTTAATGCCATGTATTCAGTGTGTGCCTGGCTAATGTTGATAATGTTACCAAAGATATCCTGGCAGTACTTAATCTCTTTTCTTGGATTCCTTTTATCTAAGAGGCAAATGCTGGTGTTTGGAGTTTAACTGGGCTCCATTCATTATGGTTCTCATGAGCTGCTCTAGAATTGAACAAAGACACAGAATTGAATGGCTGTAAGCATGCAAAGCTTTGTTTAGGGCTCTCAAATGCAGCTTTTAAAACAAAAATTTGATTTCTTCTTTCTTGTGAACAGATTGAAGACCAAGTTTCCATATACCAATCACTGCACAAATCCAGGCTATTTGTTAAGTCCAGTTACAGTACAAAGAAACATATGTGGAGAAAATGCTAGCGTGAAGGTCTCCATTGAAATTGAAGGATTTCAACTACCAGTTACTTTTACATGTGATGGTAGGTTTATAGTCCCCCAACCATCTTGTTTTGCTCTGATTAGGGAGAAATGCTTCATATGTTAATTTTAATCATTCTTGACCCTGTTATCATTAGATATCCTTTAAAAATTTTTTTTCTGTGTGTGTAGTAAAATACTTAACATTCATTAGTTATCCTTTTCAAAAAATTGGCATTCATTTGGATAAATTTCTGGTTAGGACTAGTGGGAAAACAGTTTACATTTATTACTACATATTTCTTTGAAAATGCTGAGTAATTTTGGTTAATTGGTGGCTCTTGGCCAAGGTCCCAAAGCATGAGATTGAAAGGCTAATTATAGTCCAATTCTTTTTTTTATTCTTCTTTTCATTTTATGGCAAGAAGAATGCTTATTTATAAAGAGCTGTCAGTGAAATTGAAATTGAAGGTATCTTGCTAATAAGCTCCTCTAAAGAGAAGATAATTCTCCATTGGTTCTAACTCTGTCTTCCAAATTTGATGCGGATATCCTTTCTAGAAATGTATCTTAATGTCTACAGGAAATTTTTTGTCATAGTTCATTGATTCTCTTAATGTATATTGTTTTAATGGGATTCCAAAAGTAGAATAAGAGCCTATATTTCTATAATAGTTTGACCTAAAAATGATGCCCCTTTTTTCCCATAATGGTTATAACTAGGAATATGTCTAGTATTTGGATACTTTTCTTTGTCTGTTTGCACTTTTCAGTTCTCTTTGAAAAAATATAAATCTGAAACAAAACTGTTAGCCAACTATAACAATCATTCTTTTAGTTTCTAAAGGAAGAACTGTTCTTTATTCTTATGAAACATACTTTAAATTTTTATCTGGGGAATTATTTAAAACCCACACACTTTGAGAATTAATATTAAAACTGAAGGACAGAAAGGTCAGTAGGCTCCTTGATAGAACTAGTAAACATCGATATGTGGCAAATGTTTTAATTGGTATTAAATTTTGACTTATTATATCAAGATATTACTTTTTGAGAAAATATCTCAAATGCTTATCCTTTGGTTCTTCATAAATGTGCACATTTATAATATACATCTCTGTTAATAAACTTAACCATTTTATGGTAGATATGTGTCCAAATGATGAATGTTACCATATATTTGGGTATTCAGAAATTTACCCATTGCATTAGATATTTTATTGCCTTTTCTACCAAGCTGTTGATTTTTGTGAAGTCTGAACTGAATAATTGTCTTCTGAATTGAACATTGGAGCTCTTAGAAGTAGATTACTTTAAAAGTTTATTTTAATTTTTAATCTGTTATAATCTTAGTATCTAGCTGTTTTCAAGAACAGTAATTGAACAATACTTCCTACTTGTTATATTTTTATTCATCATTGGAAAATATTTTTTTTTTAATTTTTTTTTTTTTGTAAATTTTTATTTATTTATGATAGTCACACAGAGAGAGAGAGAGAGAGAGAGGCAGAGACACAGGCAGAGGGAGAAGCAGGCTCCATGCACCGGGAGCCCGATGTGGGATTCGATCCCGGGTCTCCAGGACCGCACCCTGGGCCAAAGGCAGGCGCTAAACCGCTGCGCCACCCAGGGATCCCCATCATTGGAAAATATTTACCGGGAACATGTCAAACATTTAAAATGATGATACATATTTTTTTCCTTATGATTTAAGTCATTGTCTGTTAGACACTGCTACATATCATCCTTTTTGGAGAAGTCTGTAATAGGGAAGTGACTTTCTTGGGTTACATCTACCCTATCTAATATAGTAACCCTTAGCCCCATGTGGCTATTGAATACTTGAAATGTGGCTAATACAGAATGAGATGTGCTATAGGTGTAAAATACATTGTGGATTTCAAAGACCCAGTTTGAAAAGAAATAAGATGTCTCATTTGTAATTTTAAAATGCTGGTTATAGGTTACAATGATATTCTGGATTTGTTAGGATAAATAAAACATGTAGAAATTAGCTTCACCTGTTTCTTTTTACTTTTTTCAATCTGACTAGTAGAAAATCATAAATTCTGTATATGACCTACATTATATTTCTATTGTATAGTGCTTTCTTAGATGATAAGAATTACATTCTCAATAACTATATAGAGTGAAATGAGCAAAATTAAATGATGTCTCTTTACAGTGAGTTCTACTGTAGAAATCATTATAATGCAAGCCCTTTGCTGGGTACATGATGACTTGAATCAAGTAGATGTTGGCAGCTATGTTCTGAAAGTTTGTGGACAAGAGGAAGTGCTGCAAAAGTAAGTATTCATTTAACTATTGGGCAACATCTTTGGAAATTTCATTTTTAAGGGGTTAAATTGGAAAAATCTCAAGTTAAGTTTGTAATCCAAGAATACATTAGGTCCTACTTAATTGATTCATTGGATCAATAAGCTTATATTGAGATATACTCTGTCTTAAGACATGTCTAAGACAGTGGAGGTTTTCAGAGTTAAGCTTGCCCATAAGCTTATAGTCTTAAATGGGAAAATGGTGGGTAATTGGTTGATAAGTGAATTTAATGGGTTTTTCTTTCTGCTAAGAGTCAATAGTCACATCATTATAGACTCCATTTTCCTTTTGTAGCGTGCAGTATTTTCATACAGTGGTCAGCTGTGACTTCCTTTTAATTGTCTGAAATAATCATTATAATGAATTTTTTTTCTGAACCAGGTAATTTTTGTCTAGCTTTTAGTCTAGTTATTTTATAGATTTTTGTTATTTTAGGCTACTTGAAATGCCCTGTCCTTCTTATTCTTATTCTTTTTCTTTTTTCATTTTCATCTTCTTTGCTGTGACTCTTCTCACATAGAATATATTCTTTTATTTAAATGCCCAACTTAGTTAAAAAACCATCTCTACATTTTACCATTCTCTTCATTTTTGAAGCAGATACAAGTTATATTTTACTCTTACCTCTATAATTTCTTGTTTGAGAATAACACTGATTGATAATTAATATATTTTAATAGTAATCATTGCCTTGGAAGTCATGAACATATTCAAAACTGCCGAAAATGGGACACGGAGATTAAACTACAACTTTTGACCTTCAGCGCAATGTGCCAAAATTTGGCCCGAACAGTAAGTATGTACCTTATAACTGAATTGCATTTAGTTGAATCTGAGTAATTCTGCTAATGAGCCAATTTGCAGTTTGTACATTCTCCAAGATTTCTGGGTTGGACTGGTGAATGGATTAATGATTAGAATGAACTAATTCTATTCACAAGGGTTTTCAGCAGATGGGAGGAGCTTTTCAATCATGGAATCTTAGGTAGCATACTCCTCAGGAGCTGGAAGCATATTTGAAAATCAAAGTGGAGGAAATAAAAATTTGATTTGTAATGGTTTTACACAAGAATGAAAATATTACAGTCAGTCAAAGAGAAATGAAGGAGGAAAGATCTTGAATAATAAGTATGGCTTGGGGGAAAAAAAGATCCATACTGACTTTTACATTAAACTGAGAAAAATACATTATTCTGCACCAAATGTATTTTTTGATTCATTAGAAGCACAGAGAGAGAGAGAGGCAGAGACACAGGCAGAGGGAGAAAAGCAGGCTCCATGCAGGGAGCCCATTGTGGGACTCGATCTCAGGACTCCAGGATCACACCCTCGGCCGAAGGCAGGCACTCAACCACTGGGCCACCCAGGCATCCCAAATTTTAATCTTTAAAGAAAATTATTCTTTATTTAATAGAACTTTGGATGGAAAAGTCATTTCTTTCTCTTTATTTTTTTAGGTTTTGCTCTTAGGTTTCATAGAATTTATTTCACTTGGGTGAAAACTATTTCACAAAATTCAGTACATTTTAGCAATCAGTAGTAACTTCTCTTTTCAGTTTCTTAAGAAATGATGTTTTCGAGTATATTTGCATAGTAAAGACTTAAAGTAGAAGAGACCGGTACCTTGTTTTTTGAGGGTAAGGTTGGGGGAAATTTGATTATCATTAGAAAAATAATGCAGACATTGAGATGATCTCTTTGCTATCTGATCCAATCCCACCTTCATTTTTTTTTTAAGATTTTTTATTTATATATTTGAGAGTGAGGAGGAGGGAGAACACAAGTGGGCAGAGTGGCAGAGAGAGAGGGAGGAGCAGGTTCCCTGCTGAGTAAGGAGCCCAATGTGGGGCTCAGTCCTGGGACCATGGGATCGTGATCTGAGCTGAAGGCAGATGCTTAACTGACTGAGCCACCCAGGTGCCTCCCACCTTCATTTTCATATGGTTATCAGCCATCTTTTTTTTTTTTTTTTTTAAGATTTTATTTATTTATTCATGAGAGTCACAGAGAGAGAGAGAGGCAGAGACACAGGCAGAAGGAGAAGCAGGCTCCACGCAGGGAGCCCGACATGGGACTCAATCCCGGGCTGCCCGGTTATCAGCCATCTTTAAAAGTGTTTTGTAGGCAACCCAGGTGGCTCAGCAGTTTAGCGCCACCTTCAGCCCAGGGCGTGATCCTCCCTGCATGGAGCCTGCTTCTCCCTCTGCCTCTGTCTCTGCTCCCTCCCTCTCTCCATGTTTCTCATGAATAAATAAAATAAAGTCTTTAAAAAAAATAGTGTTTTGTTTTGGGGTGCCTGATGTCTCAGTCAAGCATCTGTGTCTGGCTTAGTCATGATCTTGGGAGTCCTGGGATCGAGCCCTGAGTTGGCTCCCTGCTTAGCAGGGAGTCTGCTTCTCCCTCTCCCTCTGCCTCTCTCCTCATTTGTGCTTGCTCTGTCTCTCTCTTTCTTGCACATTCTCTCTCAAATAAATAAACAAAATCTTAAAATATAAAAAGTTGTTTTGTATTTTAAAGTTCTCTATTCTTTCCTTATAGAACAGAAATAACTACACTTAAAAACATTTATGTTTTGGGGAGCCTGGGTGGCTCAGTTGGTTAAGTGTCTGCATTTGGCTCAGATCATGATCCCAAAATCCTGGGATCAAGCTCTATGTCAGGTTCCCTGCTCAGTGGGGAGCCTGCTTCTCCCTCTCCCTTTGACCTTCTCCCTGCTCCTTCTCTCTCTCTGACTCACTTTCTCTCTCAAATAAAAAAATATTTTAAAAAGGGAAAAAAAGCATTATTTTTTTATTTATAAAACAAAATTTTCAGAATATTGATTTACTTTTTTCTTGACTCAGTTATAAATAGTATTTAATTCCAATAATATATTAGCCTCTATTTTGAAAATCACTTTAGTTTCAAGAATTTATCATACACTTAACTCATATGAAAGACCAAAAAGTGGGGGCACCTGGGTGGCTCAGTTGGTCATCTGCCTTCAGCTCAGGTCATGATCCTAGGGTCCTGGGATCAAGCCCTGAGTCAGGCTTTCTGCTTGGCAGGGAGCCTGCTTCTCCCTCTCCCTCTGCCTGCCGCTCCAATCTGCTTTGCTCACTCCCTCTCTCATTCTCTGTCAAATAAACAAATTTTTTAAGATTTTAAAAAATTTATTCATGAGAGACCCAGAGGCAGAGAGATATAGGCAGAGGGAGAAGGAGACTCCCTGTGGGGAGCTTGACGAGGGACTTTATCCCAGGACCCCGGAATCATGACCTGAGCCAAAGGCAGATGCTCAACCACTGAGCCACCCAAGTGCCCCAATAAATGAAATCTTAAAAAAAAAAAAAAAAAAAAAGACCAAAGAATGGATTTTTTTGGTAAATGTGTGTATATATATATATATATTTTTTAGGCAGAAGATGATAAAACAGCTGTGGATTTAAACAAACACCTGCATCAAATGGAAAAACCTTATAAAGAAGTCATAACAAGGTGTGGCATCTAAAGTATTAATTCCAGGTTTTCAAACTTTGCTTTTGGATGTGAATACCTTTATTTTGGTGAACAAAACAGTCATTTTTGTGTAGTATCCTTCAGTCACAGTAACTGCTCTTTATTTCAGATACCCTGTTGAAGAACTTTTAGATTCTTATCACAACCAAGTGGAACTGGCTCTTCAAATTGAAGTAAGTCTTAATTCACATTTTTGCATGATGACTTAAGGCTTCTTGTCTTGTTCTATCTTAAATATTAGTGTGGTGTTGGATGAAATATTTTAGGACAATTTAAACTATATTCTTTTTTTTTTTAACTATATTCTTGATGTTGATGTTTGATGACTTGTTTTCTGACCCATCTTGTTAACAAAAATTCTCAATATTCCATGAATCAGTGCTTCACCTCACTTCTGCTTTATTAGTAAGAGGAGCCTTCAGTTCATTTAAAAAAGCATTAATTGAATGTTAATGATATGCTAGATGTTGGAGTTATGAAATGAATGACCTAGTGCCCACCTACAAGAAACTTAAAACTAGTGATGGATTTAAACAAAATTTCGATATAATGTATAGTAAATGTAGTATAGTGGTATGCATTGGGTTCTTTGGAAGATCAAAGAAGAGTACCTCTTCCAACTTTGGAGTTCATGGAAACCTCTAAGAAGGGAGGTTGCCTGAGCAAAGTCAACAGTATGGGTTAGCTAGAAGATAGTTGGGAAGGGTATGTGGAGAAAAGTACACAGGTGTGATACATATATGGAAATATATGTACTTCTGTAATAGAGTACAGAGTATGACCGGAAGGTTGAAAAAGGGCACTAGAGATACCCAGACATAAGTTGTTACCACCTTTTGTTTTCTTTTTTTTTTTTTTTAAGATTTTATTTATTTATTCATAGAGACAGAGAGGCAGAGACACAGGCAGAGAGAGAACAGGCATCATACAGAGAGCCTGACGTGGGACTCTATCAAGGGTCTCCAGGATCACGCCCTGAGCCGCAGGCAGCGCTAAATCACTGCGCCACCAGGGCTGCCCAAGTTACCACCTTTTAATCCATGTTAAATTTTACCCTGTCCTCCAGATTAGAGGACCAACCAAGAATGAGTAAAAGTAATGTTAGCATGCAGATTTCTGCTGAAACTGGGGAATGTTGAATCTGTATAGTTTTGAGATTTTCTTTAAAGGTATTTAGCTACCTGGTAGATTTTCTTTAAAGGTATTTAGCTACCTGGTAGAGAACAGAAGTCTGTGAGCTCAAAAATTTAGTTTTAGTCAGAATGAATGTGTGAGAGTAAAGGAGATTGTGACCACAGTATGATATTGTAGTTAAGATTCTGATAGGTTATAGTTTTGCGGTTGAAGATGCTTCGAATTTTCCACATGAACATTTGTATAACTGAGGCTTATTATAAGATATAGGGTAGAAAGTCAAGTGAATATCCAGAATAAAAATATGGCATACAGTGGGGGAAATGACCACATGTCAATTGCAAGGCAGATCGGGCCATCAGAGGCCAAGTTAGAAGACAGAAAATATAGTAGTTATTTGGAGAGGGAAATTTAAAGAATCATTAATTAGTAAAAGGTAGTTAATTATTATAAAATATAAAAGAGGATTCTAAAACAAGGTTTGACATATTATGGCTTGCGTGCTAAATCTTAAATCTGGCCTATTGCCTAATAGTTTTATTGGAACACTGCCAAACTCATTTATTCATCTATTATCTGTATCTGTTTTCACACCATAATAGCGGAGTTAAATTGTGACAGAGACTGTATGGTCCACAAAGCCTAACACATGTACTTTCTGGCCTTTAAAAAGTTTGCCAGTCATGCTGTAAGGGATCCAGAAGTAATAAGTGTAAAAAAGCAGCTGTCAATTCTAGGTTGAGGAATAATATATAGAAAGAATTCTAAGGACATAAGATAGAACCTTCTGTCCAACCTTAGGCTGAAATCCAGCCTCTTCTAAGAAGGTTTGGCTATCACAGGAACACATAGGTAGCTTACAGTGAAGAAACTTGGTAGAATTGTCAGATTGGGAGACCATGCCCTGGGGATATAGGTCAACTGCTCAACTGCTTTTTGAGGACCACTGGGATGCCTTGCTGAAGTAAAAAATGGAGGACTAGAACCCTGAGAAAGGGTCTTCATTCTGCTGTTGTGAGTGTCCCTTTAGTGCCCTCTGTTGACAAAACTTAACATTGTATTGGCTGGCAAAGAAGAAATGTTTATAGGTCCATCTTCAGTATCACAGAGTAGGGCAAAGAAGTGTAGTTTTGGAGCTGATAGACAATAATTTGATAACTGGCACATAAATGATGGGAAATAGTATAGGAGAATGACTCGAGCCTCAAAATTGGAAAATTTTTTGCACGAAGGTGTAGGAGTAAAAGCAGAGATATGAGTTATGTAAGCAGAAATGGGGAGCTGGAAAACAGACTCTCAGGCCCTGAAGACTGGAGGGTCCTGGGGTGTTTGAGAAGATGAGGTGGTTTCATTTAAGCATGAAGGTAGAAAGACCATTTAGTTTATGGTTGCCAGGCCTCAAGGGTGGAAAAATTTAAATTTTTAAGGGATGGTACAGTACTAAGTTTCAGCCCATTCTAACGGTAGTTGGCATGTAAATCTGGCATAAATGTTTAATGAGTTAATTCATTATGTAAGAATGTTTCTTAATGAGATATGTACTTTAAAATGATGTTGGAGAGGGAGTTTTAAATAATTCTATCAGGTAAATGATTTTATAATCATTTGTGCATGTATACTTGTGAATCATGATGAAATCAACTGTGGTTGAATACTATGGAGGGATTGTCCTCAAGGAAGTTTTTTCATCAGACAAAACTTAAAAAGTGATGGTCGTACAGATGTAAATGATGCTTAAAAGTTGACTCAGATCTCATAACTATTGCCCAATGGTGTTAATATGTGGCCAACCTCTGAAGAACTTGGTTTTGGATACCAGATTTTTGGCAGGCAGGATTGGTATTTTTAATGTGGAGCTTAATCCCAAATCAGAATAAAAAATAACTCCAGTTTTTTAAATGACTTAGTAATTTGTTAGTAGTTTATTAGTTATTTTAATATGAAATTAATGGCATTTGTATATGAATAATTTTGTCTCAAGCAAAGTGAAAATCAGACCCAATCTTTCCTATTCAAAATAAACTAGAGCAAAGGATATGTGTTCTTTTATTTATTAATTTTTTTTAAAGGTTTTATTTATTTATTCATGAGAGACACAGAGAGAGAGAAAGAGAGACAGAGACACAGGCAGAGAGTGGGATCATACCCTGAGCTGAAGGCAGGCGCTAAACTGCTGAGCCACCCGGGGATCCCCAAGGATATCTGTTCTTAAGCAAATCTAAAATGTCTAAGTTTCTGACTTCATCTCTGAAACAGATCCTTTAGATTCTTCATACTTATGTGTGTTTTACTTTTTATTTTAAAGAACCAGCACCGAGCAGTTGATCAAGTGATTAAAGCTGTAAGAAAAATCTGTAGCGCTTTAGATGGTGTAGAGACTCTTGCTATTACAGAATCCGTAAAGAAGCTAAAGAGAGCAGTTAATCTTCCGAGGAGTAACAGTGCTGATGTGAGTATTTTTTTAGTAGTTAGCATCTTATTAAATATAAATATGTATTTAGATGAGTATCTTATCACTTAAGCTGGGAGATTTTTGCTTCTTCTCAACAAAGTGTTATAATTTTAACCTTGGCTATCACTTTTGAGTTGATTTGATAACTTACTTGGTAAAGTTGGGAATTCTTTTTTTTTAAGATTTTATTTATTTATTAATGAGAGACTCAGAGAGAAGCAGAGACAGGCAGAGGGAGAAGCGGGCTTCTCACAGGGAGCCTGATGTGGGACTCAATCCCCAGACCGGGATCACACCCTGAGCCAAAGGCAGATGCTCAACCGCTAAGCCACCCAGCATCCCTAAAGTTGGGAATTCTTAAGAGTGGCTGCCTTGGAAAAGCTTCATGAGAGTTGATATTGAAAACATGGATGTCAAACTTTTATGTGTGGAAGAGGAATTGTGGCATAAACAAGTTGGTTGGAGGGTTCAGGGTGGATACTGAGCTTCAGAACCTGGGTGGTAGTAGTTACCATTTGTCCTTCTGATGGACATCTCCATGATTGCCCAGAGGGGAAGCTCTACTTTGGTGATACCTCTTCCTATTGAAAATATTCAGAAGCCTCATCATAGTGACTTATTACCTCAGGAACAATCAAGTGACTTATTACCTCAGAAACAATCAAGTTGGGAGTCCTTTCTTGATGTCATACTGTTGCTTTTAGTAAAAGCTCTCTCTGTATTTCCATGGGGATTTTTGTTTTTGTTTGTTTGTTTTAAAGATTTTATTCATGGGAGACACAGAAAGAGAGAGAGAGAGGCAGAGACACAGGCAGAGGGAGAAGCAGACTCCATGCAGGGAGCCCAGTGTGGGACTCCATCCCGGGACTCCAGGATCACGCCTGGGCTGAAGGCAGACGCCAAACTGCCGAGCCACCCAGGGATCCCTCTTTCTTTCTTTTCTTTACTTACTTTACTTACTTATAGGCAGAGGAGGGACAGAGGCAGACAGGATTCCAGCAGACTGCACTGAGTGCAGAGCCCGACTTGGGGTTTGGTCTCACGACCCTAAGATCACAACATGAGCCGAAACCAAGAGTTGGATACTCAACCAGCTGCACCCCCCAGGCACTCCACATTAAGGATATTCTTTATTATACCAATAATAAAGCAACTAAATGGAATATAAAGTATCATAATAGTGTATTTTCAAATCTTAATTACTAGATTGATTTAATGAGGCAGATTTTGTTGAGTTTCTGTATTTTGCACTAATTTTCAGTTATTCTGATCTTCTTGATACTAAAAATCATGTGTTTATTTGGTTTGGGGTTTTCACTTTTTGCATTTTTTTTTTTTTTTGGATTTATTAATTCTGCAGAAACTTTTGGGAGGTTTCCTGATACAGCATTTAATTTAGTTTTTACCTTTAATTTCTATACATCATGGGGTTTTTCTGACTAATTTGTATGTATGTATGCAGGTGACTTCACTGTCTGGAGAAGACGACATGAGTAAGAGTTCATCTAGGGGTAGGTCTTTAAGTTCTATAAGTTTTTAGCAATAAATGTTGGATTTTCAGAGTTATATTAACAATTTCTTTAAATCTAGGATCACTGAATTTGGAAAATCCTGTTCAAGTAAGCCTGGACCAATTAACTGCAGCAATTTATGATCTTCTCAGACTCCATGCAAATTCTGGTAGGAGTTTTGCAAACTGTGCCCAAAGTAATAGGAACATCAAGGAAGCGTGGACGACAACAGAACAGCTCCAGTTTACAATTTTTGCTGCACATGGAATTTCAAGTAATTGGGTATCAAAGTAAGTAACTCTTTAAAACAAAACATACAACTTTACCCAGAAGTTGTTATAATCCTATAAGATGCCAGCCAGCCACTGTTCTTTTAATATTTAAATGGGTAATACAAGAATCACCAGATACCTGCGGTTTTCATAAAAATTAGAGATACCTGAAGTTCCAATAAAAAATATCATTCCCACTATATGCAAAAAAAGGCAGGAAAATATATGTTTAAACCTAAAAAGGCAAATACTAATTAATAAATTAGTCAATTTATGACTACTGTTTTTTAGCCTTTCCTTTAGAACCAGAGTAATTTGAAACAGTGTGATGGGAATAGGCTTTAAGCACATTTTTTTCTTCAATAGCAGTTTATAGTTTAGTGATTGCTAGGCTTTGAAGTCTATAAGAATGTATTTCTTCTATTGAATTTTTAATATGGGGTTTTCCTTTTTGATTTTTTTTTTGCAAATGTCATAAGTTTGCCCACTTTCATTTACGAAATGACTATGTAAACTGAAAAGTCTGAATTGAATATTTTTAATGAAACAGTTTCATAGTGAAGAGATACCAAACATAAATCCTGCTTAAATTGAGTAATTGAGCTTCATATATATATATATATATATATATATATATATTTTTTTTTTTTTTTTTTTAAGATTTTATTTATTTATTCATGAGAGACCGAGAGAGAGAGGGGCAGAGACACAGGCAGAGGGAGAAGGAGGCTCCATGCAGGCACCCTGATGTGGGACTCAATCCCGGGACTTCAGGATCATGCCCTGAGGCAAAGGTGGACGCTTAACCACTGAGCCACCCAGGCATCCTGTTAAATTGAGCTTTAGATTAATGTAATATAATACATAATTACTTAAAAGTGTTATATTAACTCATTCAATAAATATTTACTAAGAACCATCTTTGGGCAATGTTCATCATACTAGGGATTCAGCAGTAAACAAGGCAACAAAAAAATGTCTGCCCTCTTGGAACTTGCCTTTAAAGGGGTACTACTGCTATGTGAAGGTGTTTGATTCTTTTAAATGTCACAGGGTAATACCTTCCACATCTTCCAAACAGATTCATACATACAAATTTGGAGATACTAATGAGGAGAACAAATACTCAGTAGAAGACACAGAAAACTGCAGTGATAATAAGGATGGAAAGAAAGTAAAATGCTGAAGAAAAGAGAAACAAATAGACTGAGGTTGAGAAAAGTAGTCAAGAGTAGTCAAGTTGTTAGATAGAAGTGTTTTGTTAACACATAAGATTAGATTTGAAGTATATTTTGAATGATTAATAGATTGTATATATGAACAGAGTGTTTAATGAATAAGCCTAGCAGTAAGTGAGAATCTAGGAGGGTACAGTTTTATTGAGCCTAAGGTTCCTAGTCTGTAAGATTGCCTGATAGTATCTAAGCAGTTCTGTACTTGCAGCTATTAGGGGCTAAATCATTGCTCTCTAATGAGACTACAACAGCGTGTATTCCGTGGATGGATGGAAGCCTTCTAATAGGTTAGAAAGACTGGTGCAGTGCAAGTCAGGCCCATGTACATTAATATGCTTAACTGATTCTAGTTCAGTTACTTAGCAAAGCAAAATAGCACCTAGGGAAGGTAATGTTTGTACTTTTTCTTCTAAGAATTTGCCTAGAAATAAATAAATATTCAATGCCATTCAACTAAAATCTAAACCTAGTAACTGAGTATAAAACTGTGATAGAAAAAAAAAAAAAAAAAAACTGTGATAGAGTGGCCCCTCAGACTGGCACCTAGGGATATACGTTTCCTTTTGTACTCCCTTTGCTATACTTTTTCTTTATTTTTGTAGAATTTGCAATAGTTTGGTTTCAGATGTTTTCCAAAAATTCAAATGAATAGTGACCAAAAAATTTCAGATAATAGTCCCTTTTAGAGAACAATGGCTAATGATATGTATTTGTATTAGTTAACAAATTCATATTATCAAATTAAAAATCTTTCTTTTCTCAGTTACGAAAAATACTACTTGATATGTTCCCTGTCTCACAATGGAAAGGATCTTTTTAAACCTATTCAATCAAAGAAGGTTGGCACTTATAAGAATTTCTTCTATCTTATTAAATGGGATGAACTGTAAGTGAAAGTTTTGGCTTTTTATTTTTTCAGTTTGCCCTCTTTACTTTTTTCCATGTATGCATCCTAATTTTCATTTTTACCACAATTTCCATTTAAATCCATTAAATTCTTACATCTTAAGGTCTCTTCTAGATATTATTCTATAGAAGAGACAAATTCTCATTTAAAAATCTGAAATACTGTTCTGAAAAATTCTGTTGAATTACAGAAGTATTCCATTAATTGTTCTTAGACTTTTGTCAAGTTAAAACTAAATTTACATATAATTATACATATAAACCATAAAAATGTGGTTTTCATAGTATTCCTTAGTTTAGTATTTATTCTGTAATACTATATATATGAAGCCTACTTGTTGGTTAACATTAAAAAATTAATTTAAATCCATGTACAAGATATTTTGCACTGTTAATGTTATTAAAATTCTTAAGTAGGCAGTTGCAGAACTTTTCATTCTGCATTTATTAATGGCTTATTTTTCTTTTATTTTAAAATTCTTAAGCAAGTAGGCAGTTGCAGAACTTTTCATTCTGCATTTATTAATGGCTTCTTATTTTTCTTTTATTTTAAAATTCTTAAGCAAGTAGGCAGTTGCAGAACTTTTCATTCTGCATTTATTTATGGCTTCTTATTTTTCTTTTATTTTTTTAAATTACAAAAATAACACATGTTTGAAAACCTTAAACAAAAATATGTATTAGTAAAAAGCATCATTTTATTTCTAACACCATCTTATGGCTCCTCAGAGTGACCATTTTTTACCTAATGTAGTCTTTCAGACTTAAAAAAATAAATGTAAAAAAAAAACAAAAAAAAAAATGTAAAAGGGTTAACATATGTCTGCTTGTGTGTATATATGTACACATATATCTGAATCAGAAATACTCATAAATATTCATCTAGTTTTTCCTAAAGGAAATAAAAATGACTACTATTTTTTTGCCTAGAAATTGACATTAGCAAGTCTTGAGTAAAGGCATTAAGAAATTTTTAAAGAAATGTTACATATTTGAAATTTTAATGAAATTTATTTAAGATTTTTTTATAGTACATATTGACCAAGCTTGTACTTAAGTAAAAGTTACTCAGGGTTAAAAATTTTTTGATAAGTCAAATAAAATACCTAAAATTGTCATTCTCATTAAATGGTTAAATTTCATATTTGATCTAATTTGTTTTTTCTGTTAATACATTTTTCCCCCCCTTAGAATTATTTTTCCCATCCAGATATCACAATTGCCATTAGAATCACTTCTTCACCTTACTCTTTTTGGAATTTTAAATCAGAGCAGTGGAAGTTCCCCTGATTCTAATAAGCAGAGAAAAGGGCCAGAAGCTTTGGGCAAAGTCTCTTTACCTCTTTTTGACTTTAAACGGTAAGTGTTACTGAGTTATGATGGTGAGTTACTGTGGACACATCTGCAGCATCAGAATTGGCTAGAGAATAGGTTGGGGGAACAATAGTATATATGAGATAATGAGCTACCTCAGTTTTTCCAGTGTGATAAAAGGAGGTTATTTTAGAGACATAGATCAGAAGAAACCATAAAGTTTTTCTGCTATAGTTTGAATGTATCTATCTGGGTATTTAGAGGATTGTTTGCCATTCACTATTCCAGGAGAAAAGCAAGCAGTCATTTCATACTCTGTCATTTATGCAAAGCATCGTGTTATTGATATAATAGCCATGGTCTTAGACGTTTCCTTGATACTGATAAAACAGCTTCCATTTTTCCTCTTCCATACTTTTCCCATTCTCCAGTTTCAGAGAGTCTACAACTGCACATTATTCCCATCTCTTTACCTGACTGATCTGCCCTTACTGCTGTGAGCCCCTGGCCTTTAAAAAGACCAAAAGTCTCACATATGTCCAAAAACTTATAGGTCCTTAGGGGTAAGGAATTCCTTTTGATCCTTGTGTCTAATAGCCACTGAGGTAGTGTAATCTATCTGGCCTTTTTTTTTTTTTTTTAAGATTCTATTTATTTATTTGACAGAGAGAGCACAAGCAGAGGGAGCAGCAGGCAGAGGGTGCAGGAGAAGGGAGAAGGACCCTGGGATCATGACCTGAGCCGAAGGCAGATGCACAACCAACTGAGCCACCCAGGGGCCCCTCTATCTGGCCTTTCAACTATTTTAATTATGTTTTAAGTAGTAGTATGAGACTATCAAGTGTCTATCTAAATGGGAAGAAAAAAATTAATTGAATAAGCTCCAGATATGTTTCATATAGTACATGGTAACATTTTGGCAAGTGATAGCACATTAGCATATTAAAATATCTAAAGTTCTGCCTATTGTGTTTATTTTTATTTTTAAAAGATGTTATTTATTTATTCATGAGAGACACAGGAAGAGGGAGAAGCCAGCTCCTGGCAAGGAGCCTGATGTGGGTCTCAATCCCAGATCCTGGGATCACACCCTGAGCTGAAGGCAGATGCTTAATCGCTGAGCCACCCAGGCATCCCTGCCTATTGTGTTTAATAACAGTATTACTGTAATTACAAACATTTATCATTTACTATGATAGGTATTAGTATGAGTGCTGTATATATATCCTGAGATTACACCAGCCCTATGAAGGGAGGTGTTACTATTCTTTTTTGCAGAAGGGGGAATCAAAGTACAGTGAGCTTAAGTGACTTGCCCTAGGGCATTTAGCTAAATGGTAGAATTGGGATTTGAATCTAGGCAGCCTGGCCTCTGGGTCTGTGTGCTTAACTATTATCCTTAAATTGCCATTCTCAAATTTATTTGATACCATGGTAATTTTTTTTGTTCTGGAATATATGTTTTGAAACCGTGTATTCTGTGGGACAGTTAGAGAAGTGATTTAATAACTGACCTATTTATTCTACAGTAAAAAAAAAATTAAGAATGAAAAAAATTCTAATCTGTTCTACTTTTTTCCTTTTTTTTTTTTTTAAAGATTTTATTTATTTATGATGAGAGACACAGAGAGAGAGAGGCAGAGACACAGGCAGATGGGGAAGCAGGCTCCAAGCAGGGAGCCCAATGTGCGACTTGATCCTAGAACCCCAAGATCACGACCTGAGCCAAAAGCAGATGCTTTAACTGCTGAGCCACCCAGGCATCCCTCTACTTTTTCCCTCTTAAATGGCAAATACACTTTGGTTTTCTAGTAATCATTTATTAAAATCATATTATATTTAAAACACTGGCTTCACAAATTTTGTTCTTGAAATGTTTTTTCTTATGTATTTAAACATAGCATTTATTCCTTTATTTTTCTCTTTTACTTTCCTCACATTTGATGAGGCACTATAAGATTTTTAAATTTTCTACCTTTTGATAGGCTCATTTTATTAGATATCTGAAATAATTCTGAACCACCAAAGGCTAGAGAAAAGCAGTTGAACTTATTGCTATTAAGGATGAGTATTTAGAACCGTTTTTGCTAAACATAATCCATAATTACTCTAAAACAGAATATTGGCCACATGAAGGAAGAAAATTCTGTTCTCAATTGTAATAAGTTAGTGTCCAGGAACAGTTACAAATTAAATGTAATTGCATCATTATCATTATTTTTTATAAATCAGTTCGTGAGCGCCTGGGGGGCTCAGTTAATTGTCTATCTTCAGGGGCGCCTGGGTGGCTCAGTGGTTTAGCACCTGTTTTCAGCTCAGGGCATGATCCTGGAGACCCCAGATCGACTCCCATATCGGACTCCCTGTGTGGAGCCTGCTCTTTCTCCCTGTGTCTCTGCCTCTCTATGTGTGTTTCTCATGAATAAATAAATAGAATCTTTTAAACAAACAAAAAGTCTACCTTCAGCTCAGGTCATGATCCCAGAGTCCTGGGATCAAACCTCACATCTGGCTCCCTGCTCAACAGGGAGTCTACTTCTCCCTCTCCCTCTGCTCCTCTTCCTGTTCTTTCTCTCTCTCTCTTGCTCAGTCTCTCTCAAATAAATAATTAAAATATCTCAAAAAATAAATAAGTCAGTCCTGAAAACCTTGCTCTTGAAAGCACCAGGGATTTTTGCTTCATTAGCAAAGTACCATCACTTTCTGCTGCTTTTATTGAATAGTAATAAGTGATTTGTTTTTTTCTTTAGACGAATGCTATAACATTCTTTAAAAATTCAAGACAGTAAGGTGAAGATCAGTTGACTTTTGTTAGACAATTAAATAATTTGTATCCAGCCCTCTGCTGTTACAACAGTGAGCAGAAGGCATTGAGCTTGAGACTTAGCCAAACAGTGCAGTTGATCCAGGTAGGTAATATTAGGTCTTAGCATTCAAGAAATACTCAAAGAGAGGATGATATATACATTAATACAAAGCGTTAATGAATTTAATTTCAGTTAACTTACAGTACTGTAGTGATCAGAAATCCTAGTCTTGAAATTCTTTTGAAAAATAATTAATGTTTAAGGTACAGCCTACATACAACCTGATGAAGTCAGGGAAGCCAAAAAACATAGAAACATTTCATTCAGCCTCAATAACAAATGAGTTCTTAACTCATTTTTAAATAAACAGAATCAAGCATTTAACCTGCCTTTCCTTTACAGTTGTATTTCAGAGCTATCAGATAATTAATGTGAGAAAGTTAATAGAAAAATTCCAGCTAATAGATGCTCAAGAAATGATAGAATATCATGATTTTGTAATCCCTACTGAAATAATAGACTTAGGCTAGGGTTTCTCAGTCTTAGCACTATTGATATTCTGGGCCAGATCATTTTTTGCTGTGGGAGATTGTCCTGTGCACCGTACGTTTGGCAGCATCCCTGTCTTCTGCCCACTGTTTGTCAATAATACGCCCTAGTTACCAACCAAAAATGTCTCCAGACCTTGCCACGTGTCCACTGGGGGCAAAATCACTCTCACTCTTGTTGGAAACCATTGAGTTAAGTAAGCCATGATTACCAATGCTTGCTAAACCATTAAGTGATTAACTTTTCTGGAACTTTATAATAGGTAGTTTAGACTAACTGGGCCCAAACAAACTGATTAGCTTAAGTTCACAGAAATGAAGAGAGAGAGAGACACACACACACACACAAACCAAACAGTGCACCTCTTTATTTGATATAATAGGAAGTAGTATTCAATTCTACCCTTATTAAGTATTCCTGCCAGATAACTAGACCTGAATCAGATCAAGCTTCTACATCTAAGTACTACTTTATGAAAATATAGGAGATAAAGGGACATCCTAAATGACACCAGATAAATGCAATCAGTAAAATCCAGAATATAGAAAATTCTCAGAACAAAAGACCTGGTTTCTTCATCAAATGGCGGGGGATAAAAAAAGAGAATGTATAAATAAAAAGAGAACGCAAACTTTTACTCTAAAGAGGACCAGATAGAAGTAGTTTAGGCTTTGCAAGTCATAATACAGTTGGTGCTTGAACAATGTGGGGGTTAGCATGCCCTCCCTCTGCCCCCATGTGGTCAAAAGCCTGCATAAAAACTTTGACTCCCCAAAAAGTCAACTAGTAGCCTGCTGTTGACCAGAAGCCTTACTGATAACAAATAGTTGACTAACATATTTTATATAGTATTATGTATTACAAGTATTTTCTTATAATAAAGTGAGATAGAGAAAAGAAAATGAAAATACATTTATAGTACTATATGTATTGGAAAAATCCTTGTATAAGTGGACCTGCCTAGTTCAAGGGTGTTATTCAAGAGTTAACTATAATCTCTGTTACAAAATTCAAAAGCAAAGGCAGAAAGCAATAGTTCGTATGTAAATGAATGAATGTGGGTTTGTTCTGATAAAAGTTTATAAAACCAGGTGACAGGCCTGGAGTTAGACTTTTAAATTAAAATATACTGGGCAGCCCCAGTGGCGCAGCGGTTTGGCGCCGCCTACAGCCCAGGGCGTGATCCTGGAGACCCTGGATCGAGTCCCACGTCAGGCTCTCTGCGTGGAGCCTGCTTCTCCCTCTGCCTGTGTCTCTGCCTCTCATTCTCTCTGTTTCTATGAATAAATAAAAAATCTTTAAAAAAAATAAAATATACTTACAAAGACATCAACCAAATGCAATGTTGGACCTTGCTTGGATCCTTATTTGAACAACAAACTAAAAACTTGTGAGACAATCAGGGAAATTTGAATACTGACTAGATAGCTGACGATTTTAAGTAAGTGTTGTTCATTCTTTTAGGAGTGATAATGGTGGTGTACTTTTTTTTTTTTAAAGGTTTTATTCATTTATTCATGAGAGACAGAGAGAGAAAGAGGCAGAGGGAGAAGCAGGCTCCATGCAGGGAGCCTGATGTGGGAGTCGATCCCAGGACCCCAGGATCATGCCCTGGGCCGAAAGCAGGCGCTAAAGTGCTGAGCCACCTAGGGATTCCTGTGTTGTACTTATTTTAAAATAAAACAGTGTTTATTGTTTGAAGAGACATAAAAGTATTTACAGGTGAAATAATATGATCAGCATTTGCCTTAATATAATCTAGTTGGGGATGAAGGTGGATCTAAAAAAGAATGTAATGTGTTAAGGATTTAAAGGCTAACATGCAAGAGAAAATGTTAAGACTAGAGTCTAGTTTTGAAAAGGATATTTGTTTTTTGAATAAAATGAATAAAGTTTGAAATTTATAGTTTCCTGCTTTTATATATCTCATGTTATTTTTCAGAAATTCATTCTGTGTAAAGACATATCAATGTCTTATTGATAAATGTTTTTAATTTAAATAGGCCATAAATTGGTAGTCTAGGGTAAGGGTCAGCATACTCCAGTGCACTGCCTGGTTTTTATTTAAAAAATAGAACACAGCACACATCTATTTATATATCATTCGTAGCTACTTTTTGTAGTATAACAGCAGAGTTCATGGGACGCCCAGGTGGTGCAGTCTGCTAAATGTCTGACTCTTGTTTTGGCTCAGGTCGTGATCTCAGGCTCATGGGATCAAGCCTCCCATCCAGCTCTGTACTCAGTGTGGAGTCTGCTTTAGATTCTGTCTCCCTCTACCCCTCCCACTCGTGCTCTCTCTCAAATACATAGATAAATCTAAAAAACTAAAAACCAGCAGAGTTAAATTTGCAACAGAGATTATATGACCCAAAAAGCCCAAAATATTTGCCATCTGACCCTTTACAGAAAGGTTTGCTGACTCCTGGTCTAAAGCATAGATCATCTGAAATTATTATTGTTTTTGCTACAAAGTAGATATTGGTTCTCTTGGCATGTGGTTTGTTCTTTTTTTTTTTTTTCATGTGGTTTGTTTTTAAGGTGAAAGTGAACAGTTGTGTAATCCAAACTATTACCTTGAGATATATTCCATTATTATTATTTTTTAAGATTTTATGTATTTATTCATGAGAGACACAGGCAGAGGGAGAAGCAGGCTTCCTGCAGGGAGCCCGATGCGGGACTCAATCCCAGGACTCTGGGATCATGCCCTGGGCCGAAGGCAGGCGCTAAACTGCTGAGCCATCCAGGCGTCTCAAAAGATATATTCCATTATAGATGATCTTCAAAGACTGTTCTCCTTTCTGTTTATAAACGTTGCTTTGAGGGGAGTGCCTGGCTGGCTCAGTCAGAAGAGCATTCTTGATCTTGGGATTGTGAGTTCAAGCCCCATGTTGAGTGTAGAGATTTCTTAAATAAATAAATTTTTTTAAAAGTTGCTTTGGAGGGACGCCTGGGTGGCTCAATGGTTGAGTGAGCACTCCAGGGCGTGATCCTGGAGTCCTGGGATCGAGTCCCACCTTGGGCTCCCTGCATGGAGCCTGCTTCTCCCTCTGCCTGTGTCTCTGCCTCTCTCTCTCTGTGTCTCATAAATAAATAAAATCTTTAAAAAAAAAAAAGGTGCTTTGGGGACAAATGACTGAGTCTTTACCCTTTTGTGTTCTATCCTCAACCCCTTTCCTCCCAGGATACATTGTTTTATTCTCCTCTCCTTTTGTTCCAACCCCCCACTCTTCAATACATTTACCTAAAGTATTCATACACTATGGAGAGTGACTCTGGTATGTTCTTAAGGATGATATTCTTTTTATCTAATGGATGCTTAAATAATGTTTGGATGCTAACATTTCAAATTCATTACCATGTGATGTGAGTTTTTTGTTGTGTGTATGTGATGTGAGTTTTGAAGCAGTTTTTAAAATGAAAACTACAAAAATAAAGCTACAGTATTCTTCTGTCTCCATTCATAAAGGTTTTTAACATGTGGAACTAAGCTTCTGTATCTTTGGACTTCCTCACATACAAATCCTGTTCCTGGAACAGTACCCAGAAAAGGGTATGTGATGGAAAGAATAGTGTTACAGGTAATGTTACTTCTTGATACATGGAAAGGTTGAAATTTCTTATTAAGATGTATATGCATCCCATGATTTGGATTGTTAACTAAAGAAGCCTAATTGATCTTGTTTGATCATAGGACCTGTCTTCAATTTAAATGTTAATAAACCATGTCCTATGTCTGAGAAACATTAAAAAAAAAAAAAAAACACACACACTTTTCCCCATTCCAAGCAATGTATACTTTTGAGAATTACCAATGATGATAATCACTTTTTGCTAAAGTTTAGAAGACTTTTGGTAAATCTCAAAAGTACCAATGATGATAATCACTTTTAGCAAAAGGGTAAGAAGCATTAATTCAGTATTCAGTCTAATAATAACCCTGATGGCTAAGAACCAGTTTTCTCAAAGACAAGTTAATGTGACAGATATGTGGACTATTTAGCTGCAATCTGATCAACTTCTGTTACATTTTTAAGGTTGATTTTCCTTCTTCTACATTTGATGTTGTTTATACTACTCCTCAACTTGACAAAAGCATTATACAGCAACACAATTTAGAAACATTGGAGAATGATACAAAAGGAAAACTTCTTGATATTCTTCATAGAGACTCATCACTGGGGTAAGCTACTTTGATTTATGTTTTGCCTGGGTATTTCTTAGATTTGTAAATCTCAAGTTAATGGTTTATTAAATGCTGTTATTTAGTTCCTGATTCAGTATCCTTGGTATAGGAAGTTTTCTATTTGTTTTTAATTCTGTAAAAAGACGATGTGACTACATAAAGCTTTAGAAATTTGTACAAGTCAAACTTTTACATGATCAGAAGGCAAACAACATTGAAAACTAAATTTACAATTAATATCAATAGATTAATTTTTTAAGAATGCCTCAGTCGGTTAAGCATCTACCTTCGGCTCAGTTATGATCTTGGGGTCCTGCACCGCGTCAGGCTCCCTGCTCGGCAGGGAGTCTGCATCTCCCCCTGTCCCTCCCCGTGCTTGTGTGTGCACGCATGCATGCTCTCTCTCTCTCTCTCTTTCAAATAATACAGTTGTTTAAAAAATAGACTAATTTTTGGGATGCCTGGGTGGCTCAGCGGTTAAGTGCCTGCCTTCGGCTCAGGGCGTGATCCTGGAGTCCCAGGATCGAGTCCCACATCGGGCTCTCTGCATGGAGCCTGCTTCTCCCTCTGCCTATGTCTCTGCCTCTCTCTCTCTCTCTCTCTCTCTCTCTCTCTCTCTGTGTGTGTCTGTCATGAATAAATAAATAAAATCTTTAAAAAAAATAGACTAATTCTTAGAAATACACAAAGAATCTTGTTATATCAATAGAAAAACCAATAACTTAGTAAATAGATAAAGAATATGACTAGAAAAAAAATATGACTAGATAATTTTTTGGAAAAGAAATACAATGACTTTGAAATATTTGAAAAGATATTTGACCCCTCAGTAATCAAGAAAAGGAAAATTAATACAAGATAACACTGTACATACATGACTTAGTTGAAAATTAAAATGTCTCATCATATAAAGTGTTGATGAGGATATAAAAAATGGGAATTATACTGGTTTTTTTGGGGGAATTATACTGTTAAAGAGATTTTTGGAGAGCAATTTGGCAAAATATATCAAGGTCACGATGTATATAGTCTATAATCTAGTAATATTTCTAGTTAACTATCTTAGAGAAAACTTTATATTTGCTTATGGAGTCAAGAATATTCGTTGCAGTATTTGTATTATAAAAGTGACAGAATGTCCATCAATAAAGGTTAAATTATGGTACATTTATCCGATGGAGTATTATATAATGATTATGAATGAACTTATAGCTATTATTTACTAATATTAAGATGTCAAATGAAGAAGGCAAGGACAGAGTAGTGTATATGGTGTGCTACTATTTACATAAAGAAAAAAAAGAATCTGCTTATATCCATGTCTCTGCTTCTATACAAATACACTATCTCTGAAAGGATATGCCAGCTTACTAGGCAGTTGTCACTGAAAAGGGAACTGAAAGGAGTGACTTCATTGTGCACCTTTTTGCAATATTTGAATTTTTTTCAGTACTTCACATAACACAAATACATTAGTGCACATGTTATATACACAAAAATGGTTGGGTAGTAAAATAGTGAATATTTCATTCACATAAACATTTGTTATTAAGACTAAATTAGAATATCTAAAACAAGTACTTCTTATTTTGAATGTTCCTCATTTGAGCTATATAATCATCTTCTAAAATCATCTTCTAAAATGTAATAGCATTTTTTTTTCATGACATTTGATTTTGCTTGTATAAAATGGATGAAATCCTGGCTATCTCATAGGGTGGGTTCTGCTTATTCAACTCTGATTTCTAGTGCTTGGCATCTGGTTAGAGCTCAATAAATTTTTATTATACTGAATTATCCTTCATTTTCATAACTAAGACTCTTATCAAGGCAAAATGATTTCTTTCTATCCCTCAAATTAGAGTGAATTAGTAGTGTTTTCTGTACATTGCATTTTTCTATTCCAAATTAGTATTAATGATTGTACCAAGAAGTGGCTGTCCTAAAATGAATAAATTTCTTCTTTGTATTTTTAATCATTGAGATTATAGCTATCATTATATCATTTAGAAGTAATTTAATTCTGTTATATATGCAGACTTTCTAAAGAAGATAAAGCCTTTTTGTGGGAAAAACGTTATTATTGCCTCAAATACCCAAATTGTCTTCCTAAAGTACTAGCAAGTGCCCCAAACTGGAAATGGGTTAATCTTGCCAAAACTTACTCACTGCTTCAGCAGTGGCCTCCATTGCACCCACTGACTGCGCTGGAACTACTTGATTCAAAGTAAGTTAACCATGACTGAGTATACTTGCTCTATTTTATTGTTTGTTTTTTTTTTTTTTCCCCTCTATTTTATTGTTGTCAGTTTTTCCAGTCAGATGTATTATGTTGCAGGAGAACTTCCCTTTGTTTTAACATGAAAGCAATTTAGTGCAATAGAAATGTATAAACATATATTTTTGCAAACATACTTTTTGTGCTAAGTTTATTAAAAAGAGATGTCTATGGCTGAGTCCATAGAACATGGGACTCTTGATCTCGAGGATGTCATGAGTTTAAGCCCCACGTTGGTGTAGAGTTTACTTTTAAAAACAAATTAGAGGGATCCCTGGGTGGCTCAGCGGTTTGGCACCTGCCTTTGGCCCAGGGCGCGATCCTGGAGTCCCAGGATCGAGTTCCGCGTCGGGCTCCTGGCATGGGGCCTGCTTCTCCCTCTGCCTGTGTCTGCCTCTCTCTCTCTCCCTATCATGAATAAATAAATAAATAAATCTTAAAAAATAAATAAGTAAATAAAAACAAATTAGAAAAAGAATAGAGATGTCATACCATCTAAAGCTAACCAGAAGAGAGAATTAAATTCTAAATTTTGAATGATTTGTTATTTTATGATGTGTGTCAAAATTTTCATAAGCTCAAGGTTTCTGAACAGTCCTGAAGTTGAATTTGTATAGTATAGCAAGATTTTCTTCCTGGAAAAAAAAAAAAAGAAGAAACACATTGCTTTTGAATAAAGAGCTATTTAAATATTCATTGTTAGGTAAAATTAAGATTGTGTTTTCAGGAAATAAAACTTCGCTAGTAAGAAATCACCATCAAATCTTGATTTTTGTGGTACTTCTCTAGATTTGCTGATCAAGAAGTGAGGTCCATAGCTGTGACCTGGATTGAGGCTATAAGTGATGATGAGCTAACTGATCTTCTTCCACAGTTTGTACAGGTGAGTTTTTTACTGTTACCCCTTCATCTTACTCTGCACCTATTTCTTATGGGTAGGGAACTTGCTAAAGAAAGGATCCTCTGTTTGTTTTGATTAAAAGTATTTTTATGGAAATGTTGAGGGTACATTATATTTGGATATAGTATAAATTTTTTGCCACTATTGTTAGCTGCCCCACTTGAATATCATATATGTGTACCTGGATTTTTAATTCTCATATTTTTAGATTCTCAGAACAAACCGGACTTGAGCTTTTCTTTGATTTTTCTTTGCTAGCTACATAAACATAACTAATGAATATTATTCCAAAATCTACACTTTTCTGCTTGATTTCATTAATTTAGCCTAAATTAACTCTTCTGTTTCATTTTTATCAGTGTTAGCTTACATTTTGCTTTATATAGTTTCTCTATTGATAATTTTATCATAATAATGAAGTATGGGTTTGACCACTGTAATTCTTATTTTCTTTCGTGTGTAGGCTTTGAAATATGAAATTTACTTGAACAGTTCATTAGTGCACTTCCTTCTGTCCAGAGCATTGGGAAATATACACATTGCACACAACTTATATTGGTAAGATTTAAATTTTTTAATTTATTTCCATTCCTAGTATTTATAGAGACGATATGCTCTGGAAGTCTAAATAGTATGCTCAGGCTACTTATTGTCAATACCAGATGTTTTATTAAGGGCATTATTATAAAGAGGCTGGATTTTTATGTCCTTAGAAATAAAACCAAAAATAACAAAACTCTTTATTACAAAGATATTTGCCATGTTAGAGCTCCATAATAATGAATGAGTTTTCACTTGCTTTATATAGCTTCATTAAATTCCTGGATACCAAAAAATGAACCTAAGTTGAAATTCAGGAGACATTCATCCAGTTCTCAGAAGTGGCTGACATAAATATTTTACTGTATTAGGCTCCTCAAGGATGCTCTGCATGATGCACAGTTTGGTGCTCGATATGAACATGTTTTGGGTGCTCTCCTCTCAGTAGGAGGAAAAGGACTCAGAGAAGAACTTTTGAAGCAGACAAAACTTGTACAGCTTTTAGGAGGAGTAGCAGAAAAAGTAAGGCAGGCTAGTGGATCAGCCAGACAGGTATGTATCCAAAAGAAAAAACATAAATATTTTGATGTTAAAGGATCTCTATAGTTCTGATGAGTTATTCTTTATCAATAGACATCCAATATAATCTAACTATACATACTATGCTGTTTTGAGCAGATGGATTCAAAGGTTGTTTCAAACCATAGGAAAAGATTTTACAACCTAACTCTTAAAGGTATTTTTTTTTTTCTTAAAGGTATTTTAATTCCAGTGCTTATGAATTCCTTTCTGGCCACAATTGTTCTCTTGAGTTTCTTTTTTATTATTTTGTTTTTTAACTTTTTTTGTAACTTTAAAAGTAATGCAAGTATGAGTTGATACTAACGTTTAAAAGGGATCCTGGGTGGCTCAGTGGTTTAACGCCTGCCTTTGGCTCAGAGTGATCCTGGAGACCTGGGATCAAGTCCCACGTCAGGCTCCCTGCATGGAGCCTGCTTCTCCCTCTGCCTGTGTCTCTGCCTTTCTCTCTCTCAGTGTCTCTCATGAATAAATACAATCTTTAAAAAAAAAAAATCTAAATAATAAGGAAATTTATAGAAAAAAATTTTAATTACACTTTTAAAGATTTATTTATTCATGAGAGATACAGAGAAAGAGGCAGAAACATAGGCAGAGGGAGGAGCAGGTTCCCTGTGAGGAGCCTGATGTGGGACTCCAATCCCAGGATCCCCACTGGGGCACCTGGGTGCCTCAATGCTGAGGGTCTGCCTTTGGCACAGGTCTTGATCCCAGGGTCCTGGGATCGAGCCCTGAGTCGGGCTACCTGCTCAGAGGGGAGCCTGCTTCTCCCTTTCCCTCTACTGCTCCCCCTGCTTGTACTTGCTCTCTCTGTCAAATAAATAAATAAAATCTTGGGGCAGCCTGGGTGGCTCAGCGGTTTACCACTGCCTTCAACCCAGGGCCTGATCCTGGAGTCCCGGGATCGAGTCCCACATCAGGATCCTTGTATGGAGCTTCTCCCTCTGCCTGTGTCTCTGCGCCTCTCTCTCTCTGTCTCTCTCATGAATAAAGAAATAAAATCTTAAATAAATAAATAAATAATCTCTTTAAAAAATAAAATTTTAGATTAATTTAAAAATTAAAAATTTTCCAGTTTTCATTTCTCCCTGTTATGTATCTATTATTCATGGTTTGCTTTATGTCTTTTCTGGTCTTTTATATGACTTTATACATATTTACACTTAAGTATATATACAAATGTTTGGAATTTAAAAAAAATATGTAGAAATGCAGATAGACACACACATACATATATATTGTTGTTGAGATAAAATTCACCTATTTAATTCATTGTCTTTTAGTATATTCACAATATTATGCAGCCACCACCATTAATTCCAGAACATTTTCATCACACCAAAAAGAAAGCCTGTACCCACTAACTTTTCCTTATTCCCTCCTTCTCTCAGGCCCTGGTAAGCATTAATTTGCTTTCTATTCTGTGGATGTATCTCTTCTAGACATTTAAATGGAATTATGCAATATGTGGCCTCCCTATCTGGTTTCTTTCACTTTACCTAACAATTTCAAAGTTCATCCATATTCTAACATGTATGAGTACGTCACTCCTTTTTATGGCTGAATAATGCTCCATTGTGTGGATAATACCACAGTTTGTTTATCCATTCATCCGTTGATGGACCTTTGGCTTGTTTCCACTATTTGGCTATTATGAATGATGCTGCTATAAACATTTGTGTGTAAATTTTTGTTTGAACACCTCTTTTCACTTTACCTAGGAGTGGAATTACTAGGTCATAAAGCAAGCCTATGTTTAACTTTTTGAGGAACCACCAAATTATTATCTAAAGCAGCTTCATCATTTTATATTCCTACTAGAAATGTATGAGGATTCCAACTTCTCCACATCCTCACTAACATTTGTTTTTTTCTACCTTAAAAAAAAAATTATAGTCATCTTAGTGGGTATGAAGTAGTATCTCCTTGTGGTTTTGACTTGCATTTCCCTAATGAGTAATGATTTTTTTAAAAGATTTTATTTATTCATCAGAGGCACAGAGAGGGAAAACAGGCCCTACACTGGGAGCCTCATGTGGGACTCAATCCCAGGACCCCAGGATCAGTCCCTGAGCCAAAGGCAGACACTCAACCACTGAGCCACCCAGGTGTTGCTGATTAATGATTTTGAACACATTTTTATGTTTTTGTTACTGCCTTTTGTATATTTTCTTTGGAGAAGTTTCTAAGTTTTTTTGGGTTTTTTGTTTGTTTTTTGTTTTTTTGATTGGTTTTTTATTGTTGTTGAATTGTTCTTTATATATTTGGAATATTAGACCCTTATCAAAGATACTATTTGTATTTTCTCCCATTCTTTGAATTATCTTTTTATTTCCTCAAGTGTCCTTTGATGCACAAATTACTAATTTTTTGAAGTTTATTTTTCCTTTTGTTGCTTGTGCATTTGATGTCTAAGAATTTATTGTCAAATCCAAGGTCACAAAGATAAACACCTATGTTTTCTTTTAGGAGTTTTATAGTTTT